>NC_069785.1:109546559-111961559 GCF_027406575.1 Nycticebus coucang
TAAAAGCTAATGTCATAAATTTCAAACAAAAGGACTGACTTTTAGGGAAATTACAACCTGCTCCCCAATATTAAAGCTTTTAAATAAATCTAAATTAACTGCAAAAATCTATAAAATAATAAAATTCCTTGTATTATTCTAAAACTTACGTACCACTAATAAAAGTAGTTAATGTTTTATGGTTAGGGTTTTTTTGTTGTTTTTTTTCTGGAGGCAAAGACCAGGAAATCACATTATTTACAGAACTAATGTATTCTCAAAACAGGAAACAGAAAATTGATTAGTAGTAATGTAGAAAAAGAAAGTTATAAATAATAAAGAAATGCTTAGTCAGAAGTTGTCTTTTCTCACTAAATTGCCAAGCATTCCACTTTTGTTTGAAGAAGCCCTATTATGTTTATGCTGACGTAAACAGAGTGAACCTTTCAATTCCATTCCCCCAATTGAAATTATTTTATAAGTACATGTTTATGAATAATGTCCTCAATTTCTAAGATATCTCAATCATAAATTCTTTTTAAAAATGCAGAAAACTGTAGGCCTAATTCACTGAGTGCAAATGAAAATAACCTAAAAATAGTTATTTTTTATTCTAAAGAAAAAAGTCACAAGTTTATTAGTGACTCTAAATACCTATACAAATCAATATAAGGTAGTAACAGTGGTTGAGAGCCATAATTGAAGATTCTTGGAATCCTCTTTTATTTTTTTCTGTATCTTTTTATAGAAAGAAAACAATTTAAACAAGTGACTGTTTTAAACAAAAGAGCCTCAATTGATTTAAGGAGACAAAGTAAGGTTAATGGAGGCCTATTCAGACCTTATCCCTGTACTTTAATCACTTCTGTCTGCCTTTAAACCAGAGTGGAATGAGACAAGCTTGGCCAGATAACATAACAGTCATCTCAAATTCTGATACAAAATAAGAGAAGCATAAATACTTAAGGCATGATTATTTTTAAAATGAAGTTACCCTAAATTTTTTGGACTAGTTAGCTGATGTCATTACCACACTGACAGTGTAGATATTGCATCTTTTTAATTAAACACTCTCCTAATAATAAAGCTATTTAAGGGTCTGAATCACATTTTGTACAAAACATACTACTGAGAAGGTGATGGCCACAAAACATCCTTCAGGAAGTTTACCCAAATGCTTTTTTGTTATAACGTTATATAATAAATCTTAGTATTTATGAAAACTTTCGACTCTTGTTATAATTTTAATATCTTCTATCATATGCTTGACTAGTCTAGATTTATTATGAGATAATATGTATGTGAAGCTCTGAAAAATAGTATGTCTAAGATATTAATTAAGCATTTTTAAAGAGTGGAATTATATTTTTAAATCAAGAAAAATAATTATAAATTTGGTCATACATAAGTAATTTATTTTTCAACTGACCACAGTAATTTATATATTTTTAAAAGTTACCTAAAAAATGTGTTTAACACCTATGTGTTATACATGTATAATTATTTCTAAATAGTATATAATACATAAAAGTGACATTTTTTTCATGAGTTTTCCCTTATAAATACAACCAAAAGGACACATTATTTGCACGTATTTGTTAAAGTAATGATGAACAAAATGTGAAACTACTACCTTAAAGACCTTTAGTTCCTCAAATAGGAAATGTGGAGTTAGATTTATTCAAGATTTACTCAAACATTAAAAGTATGTTTTAATGGAAGCAAAGCCAAAAAGAGGTCTCCTTTCCCATATAAATGGATCTTAAACATGTCGTTTTCAACTTAACATTAATAAGCTCACTTCTGCCATCCTAAGTAAATATATAAATGCTTATATATGACTAAGTATAGTTTTCACTGAGTATTTAATAATGATAAAATGTTACAGATTTTATTGAATTACATGCAATTTATTGGTAATCATAATTTCACTTCTCCCGAGAGCCATGGGCTTTATATTTTAATCGACAAACCTGTATCAGTGACTTACACTTATAAATAATTTCAGATTAAATGAAGCATTTACTTTAATTGGCATTTTGAACTTCTTGTGTTCTTTTACACTCTGGATGTGACACTTCTGCAGTTGACGGAAATGTCTTTCTCCCTCTAGGACAAGACGAGTGCCTTGAGCCTGAGCAACGTGGCAGGCGTCTTCTACATTCTGGTTGGCGGCCTGGGCTTGGCCATGCTGGTGGCTTTGATAGAGTTCTGTTACAAGTCCAGGGCAGAAGCGAAGAGAATGAAGGTGGCAAAGAGTGCACAGACTTTTAACCCAACTTCCTCGCAGAATACCCAGAATTTAGCAACCTATAGAGAAGGTTACAACGTATATGGAACCGAAAGTATTAAAATTTAGGGGTAGGACTTAGGGCCTGCTCCAGCGAGTGGGGGATGCATCCTGTGAACGCGGTGTTGTGCCCTGTCTGTCCAGTGGTGCCGTTGCTTGCTTCTAAGTAGAGCTTTATAATTTTTGAAAACTTCAGTGCAAAGTGGTTCGGTTTTCTTTGGCTGCAGATGTACTGTTTGAAACTTTATGTTGCCAATAGATATCTGCATTGCAAGGGTCAGAAAGACAAAAACAAAATAGAATTGCTCTGAGAAATGATTTAAACCTGAAATTGGGGAAAAAATTGGAAACAAGATCTGAACTTCCTTGCACATAGATCACACAAATGTTCTCTGTAACGATCCAATTTTAGGCTAGGTGCTAACACAAAATAAGCACAAAATCTATATCAAATGATCAAAATCTAGACAGTTGCCTATTTTTGAAAAGGGCATACAGTTTCCTGAGAAACAACACAGGTCAAAACTCTAAGGCACAAAGTATGTGCTTAATGAATTTGGGCCCCTGTCCTAGTTAGCACTGTAAGAACCATCATTCCCTATTTTTAAAATAGGAAACTCCATTGTTCATCTGACAGTAGTCCTGGAGACAGACCTTTAGGGAAGAATGATTTTCAGAATTCTGACTACAGTTCATACTTATTAGATCAAATTCAACCTCTATGCTCAAGCTATCACTAAGGTGAAGAAACATTTTAGGCATTAAAGCAGCTCCTCCATCAAAGACGTCAGCGATATTTGTGTCCTATGAAAGAGATGCAGTAGGAGGCAAAAACTTCAGGGAGTTATTATGAACTTTTTTTTTCATTTTCATTGCTTTAAAGCAAAGCCAGATCAGTCCCACTTACTTACATCCTCTCATAGTGTCACAATAAAAAATTGTAAGCGTTCAGTGAAATACAGGAGATGGAGATCATTTTTTAAAAAATCTAAATGTCCACTTCTTTTTGTTCTAATGATTGAAGGTGGTTTTAAAATAAAATCTGAAAGGATCTGTTATTGTTCCTCCTAAAATCAGGTCTCTAAAGCCCATTTTCTAAAATTATATATAACAGCCAACTGAATAGGCTGCTCAGTCTGATTACAGTGGTAAATGAGTCTTAGAACCTACAAAAGACATTCGGTGCACGATGCACCCTGGAGTCAAAACCTTGATACAATGTTAATAAGATGTACATCTTTGGTTATATGCCAGGTAAACATGCTTGATTTTGCTACTTATTTATATAATAGTATTGAAGTATTTGTTAGTACCCTGTTTCCCCAAAAATAAGACAGTGTCTTATTTTAAGGTGTGCTCCCAAAGATGCGCTAGGTCTTATTTTCAGGGGACGTCTTATCTTTCCTGTAAGTAAGTCTTATTTTTGGAGGATGTCTTATTTTCGGGGAAACTAAGAACAAAAGCCATCCCTTTTTATTAAGATCATTCTAATTGCTTTATCCATAATCTAGAAATCAATGACTAAGTACAACTGCAAGTACATAATCCCAAAAGGGTTCTTTCCTAATTTTGTGAAAAAGAATTAGGAACTAAACCTTCAATTCACTCAGATCAAAACGTTCTGAGCATGTCAACAGACTGGGATGATGTGAAAGTGTGTTGGCTGTTGGCGGGATGCTTTCATCTTAATGCTTCCAGAATTGAGGCGAAATTTTCCCAGACTGAGAAAAACAATATTGGAGGTTTCAGATTATTTGGACTGCATTCTGAGATGAAGTTTATAAAATGTCTTTAAAAAGTTTTGTTACCGGTTCATTAAAATTGACTTTTCTTTGACATAACAAAGGCACTTCAACCATCCACAAAGGTCCAAGAGTGGGAAAGCAAAGAAAAATATTGGAAAATTTTAGAAAAAAAATTCAGGCATCCTCATTCATTATAAAGTTTTGGGACATTATTAAAATAAATATAAATTCCTAGGCTGTACACATACCATGAACACGTATTTGGAGTCAGAACCTGGCGCTAAAGTCCATCTCATGAATTGCTTTTACAGGTAGAACAGAGCTTTGAAGACAATAGATTTCAGAAAAAGGAAAACATTAATATCCATCTGACTCTTTAAAAGACAATAGCATTCAGGGTAAATGAAATAATCTGTGCTGTTGAGAAGAGTAAGAAGTTTTTGTTTTACTCTCAAATTAGAGGAAAACTTTCAAAAATTCTAATGATCATAATGAATCCCATGTTTGGTAATTTAGATAATATTGTCCCAGGATTCCCAAAACACACCCTGAAACCTTTAATCCATGATAGAATACAGTAACTAGTTAAAAGTGACCCTCCCTCAAGAGAATTACAATTAAGGTAATAGCCATTAGCCCCAACATCCAACCAAGCACAGACCACTCGTAAGTGATATGATGAGAAAGTTTCCAGTTTAAGGAGCCTCCAAGGTTGACATCAAGGTAAATAGGAATGGAATTTTATGGAAAAAGTAGAAAGCATAAGAAGTTAAAATACGGATTTAATACAGTACAGATTTAAAGAGAAAATAAGAAGTTGTCAAAGATTTATTAACTAATACACTCAGTTGCATTAACCTATAAAAGGGGAGTGGTTATTTGAAAGTACCTGGAATTATTCAAGATTTGGAAGTTTTCCTTTGCTGACAAATACGATCAAGAAAAGAGAGGACAAAAATAGATTTTATGGCAAAAGCTTTCTGAAAATACTTTATAAAACTCACAATGATTTTATTAATTGTATTATAATATTTCTTTTTTTTTTTTTTTGAGATAGAATCTCACTATGTCATTTCCCTCAGTAGAGTATTGTGGCATCACAGCTCACAGCAACCTCAAACTCTTGGGATTAAGTGATTTTCTTGCCTCAGCCTCCCAAGCAGCTGGGACTATAGGCACCCACCACAACACCCAGCTATTTTTGTTGTTGTTGTTGTCATTGTTATTCGGCAGGCCCCAGCTGTGTTAGAACCCACAGTGCCCTAACTGCTGAGCTACAAGCGCCAAGCCTAGAATTTCTTCTTCGCAAAAAAAAATTAAAATAAAGCTACATTGGTAGCTTTTTAAAAATAATTATCTATTTTAGATAATATTAAATGTTGAAAGGGTATGTAAAGAAACATATTCAGCTTTTGTCTCAGCTTTGCTTAAATTTTGGTGATGAACAGTAGATAGCCATGACTCTCTGGAATTGCCTGTCCCAAGTCCTCTGTTAAGTAAGGCCCTGCATGTTCTTGGGACGCTAAAGCTCCCAGTGTTTATGATGGGCTAAGACTCAGGTTAAACTCATGGACATTCATTTGTTTCATTTTCCTCATTAATCTAAGTAGTTTGCATTAATCTAACTAATCTAACCTGACAAAAAATTTCTGTTCTCTAGAAGGTCATGGTAAATACTAATGCTGTAACTGGAAGGTATCATGCAGCCAGGTACCCATTACAGGGTTCTGACCTAAAAAGAAAAATCCTTCTAAAACGCAGACAGTTTTCAAAAAGGTTTACAGTACAAAGTTATCTAGAAACTGGATACCAACTCCTGGCTTAGGTTTCTTAAATTTTGTTGTTAGATTTCCTTGATATAAATAGTACTAGAAGCTTTGCCAAAGCTTCTTCTTATGCACATACCCAAAAGCATGTGCACTTGACATTGAGTGGGAAAATATTCATCTCTAATAACAAAACCTCACTTCAAAAGTGTCACTTCAAAAGTGCAAGACTATTGTGGCCATGCCCATGTTTCAGGTGCATGGCGAAATTCTGCCATGTGAGTGAGGTCTTTGATCAAAGGATCCAAATGTTTGGATTCAACTGAATTGTTTCATTTCTAACTTCCTCTGTGGTGTATTTAAATACATGCAATTTAAAATAGCATGAAATATATTCATTTAGAATTTTTTAAAGTACAATTTACACACAGTACAATTCATTCTTTCAGTGTACAGTTCTGCAGATTTGACAAATGCTTCATTTCATATTGGTTTCATTTATAAGTAATAAAAAAGCATCTTCCCATATATGAACATTCATCCACTCAACAAATATTTACTGAATGTCTATTAAGTGTCAAATAAGAGTCAGAAGGATTTTGATTGCAAGGGACTAATTAAAGATAATCAGAAGTGTTCTTTTTCCTTAAAATGCTCATTATATTTCAATGATTTCTAAATATAAAAGCTATTAATCTTTTTATAAAGACTATATACTGAGTTCTCATTATGAAGATAAGTATTATTTTTTGAGACTGTTTCCTAAAACTGAACTATGAAATTGACCTTGGTTTTTATCATAGATATGTCATTACTAGCAATTTGACTTCAACTTTCTGAAGTTATCAAGGTAACTGATCTCTAAACATTATTACTCTAACAGTTTTTAATCTAATACTAACTTTGTTATTTAATAGATAATTATAATATTTAAGTACCAGGGCAGAATAAATAAAGGGATGGGATTTCCTCAAGAATTAGGTGAACGTAAATTCACAATAGGGAATTAAAATACATTATAAGCTGTGAAAGAGTTATGATCAAAAATTATTACAAAGTTAGAAAATATTTCCATTACCTTATTTTCCACTTGAATAAATGTTAGAACTCAGGTACTAGGAAGAATTTTAAAACAATGAACGAACAGTAACTATTAGGTTAGATTTATATAGTGACACTGGCTGTTTTCTCCTGCATGTATTATTATCTGCCGTCTAATAGACAGGGAGCAGGAATTGAATGATTTAAGAGACTTGACACGGCCACCTCTATCTGGGAAGCTGCTCATTGAAAATCAACCGTTCAGTAGGCTTTGAAACATGTCCCCTCTCATCCTCAGCTCCTTTAAACAATTCTTAAAATGCATGTTTTCCCTTCCACAATAGGCAAAGCGGGGACTCTATGTGACTAACTGTGCTGTCCTGGACCTTGTCTGTAAATGGTGTGAATGGACAGAAGTGTCTGTGGTCAGGTCTGTGTGACAAAGGCAGCATGTCTGTCACGAATGGTCTGTGTTCAGATAGTCTGTCTAGGCCACTGCCCTGCTCACAATTGTAAGAGTCTTATCCTTGCACTGTAAACAAGACATAGTTTTAAAGAAAACATTTAAAGAATGTTTTTAAACACAAAGGCACTGTCAACCCCACCCAGTGCTAGGGTGTGGATGCAGCAAGTTTCCTGCCCGGATCTGCCCAACACCACTAATATCCTCACTGTGGCGTTAGTTTTAACCAGAGGCCCACAGACCCAAGCCTGATTCGTTGTTCAGAGCCGAGCTCTTCTTCCCCTGGAGAAGCAGTTTTCTCAGACCCAAAGCATATGGGGGGAAAAAATGCAGATGTCTACTTACTGATATTTCGGTGTTTGCTGTGCCGTGGTTCCTCGAAGCAGCAGAAATATGGTAACACTCGCGTTCTTTCTGTTTCCTTTCCATGCGCCCAGCTGACCTTTTCTGAAGCCATCAGGAACAAAGCCCGGCTGTCCATCACCGGGAGCGTGGGGGAGAACGGCCGCGTGCTGACGCCGGACTGCCCCAAGGCGGTGCACGCCGCGGCCGCGGTCAGGCCCAGCGCCGGCCTGGCCGTGCTCGCCGCCGACCTGCCCTGAAAACCAAAAACACCGTCGCGTGCCTTAATCCCGCCGAGTCGGAGACTGTGCAGCCGCAGCCCGGGCGCCGAGTGCATGAGCTCAGCGCGGAAACCCAGCTCAGATTTTATATCAGGAAAACTCACCACTTAGGTTTTCTCGGGGAGCGGGTGGGGGGAAGCTGGGATGGGTGTATTAACAGCAACAAATTTCGCTCGAGTGGACTTAAAAACTAATCAGACTTTGCGAGGTAGCGCATTTAACTGAAGTCCTTGCTCAGAAAGGCCTTGTCTTCACCGCAAAGGAGAAAAGCGCTCTGGAAGTCGGAGACTTTGCTGCCCGGTGTCTGCAGAACCCACTGCGGCCGATGCAGGAACATCCAGCCGAGAAGACACAGAGATAAACTGTGATACCAGAAATAATAAACAAACATGTAAATCCCGTGGGAAAAACACTTAAAAAGGAAGTATTTACACTGACTTTGGAGAAAACAAATCCTGACACATGCTTGCTTTTTAACCGACATAAATTCAGTAGAGGACAATGCGATTCTTTTTTCTAACCATCTTAGGGAACAATACATTGCAATAATTGATATAAATGCCATCACTGTAATAAACTCTAGAGACTTTTTTTATAAAAGTTGTTGGTCATCTTGTTTGCAGTAACCTTCACTCTGTCACATGAGTCGCTTCACAGAGTGTGTCTGTCTCACCACCAGGAAGAGAAAAAGAGAAAGAAAACAAATTTAAATCATCCAAAAAGAGAAAGAAAACAAAGTTAAATCGTCCGTCTGCAGCGTAGACTTGAAAGAGACTACGGGCCGCTTGTGTTACCGGTATTATTTATAATCTTGTTCCGTGTACAAAATTGGGGCTTTTGTACCCACCAAAAAGAATAAACAACAGATGTTCTTACAATACCTACAGAGCTTAAAGGGTTTTTTTTTCCTTATCATTATAAAAGTTTTTTGAGAAATTTATAAGACTATACCAGGAAGTCACATGGTGGTGATACTGGAGAATGTAGCCAGCCTTGCTGTTTTCAGATTGAGCTACCCTTCCCTTTCAGATCTTTGACTCGTTAGCACCATTTAATTGTCAAAGATAGAGTTTCGCAGTCAGGGGATGAATCATTGTCCTAACAGCAACATACCCTGTAATTCCGTATTGAAATTTTACTTGACTGTATTTTGCTGCATAAAGTTATGTGTCTCCTGGTCTACTACCCATTCCCATTGTTTCATTTAAATCATTTGAAGGCACTACTAATAGTCTAGGGTAGACAACAAGTGAAGAATTAGTCCTTGTTTCCAACTGGACATTGCCAAGAAAATCACAACCATGTTTATTTATAAAAATTACCTTATGTATGAATTAAATTAACATGATTCAAAAGAAGGTTTGGCTCATATTTGAATAAATAAAAATCATGTATTTAGAGATCTTGACAGAAAGCACAAGTTACGATGTTTTCAAGTCTGGCCTTGAAGGATGAGTTGAGCCTTAACAGGGTGGGGGTGGGGTTAAGAGCTTTATGGGCGAGCAGGGGCCCAAAGCCGTGCATGTCAGCGGCTTGTTTGAGGAATACGTGTAACTAGGTGGGCTGGAGAGAGCACAGGGAGTGACACTGTAGAAAATAAAGTTGGAAAAGGTGAAGGTGTGATCTCCCTCCCTCAACTATCAGGAGCCCCCACCCCCATTCAATCTCTATGGGGCAGTGAGAGCCATCTTTAAAAGTGTAAATCTGATAGACACACACACACATAGAGTTCCCTCAGAAAAAATCCCACGCTCTTGAACAAGTGAGTCCCTTCCTGGCTGGCCCCTGCCTGTCCCTTCCAGGACTTCTCTCACTCCCTTCCGACTTCTTCCGCCAGCAAAGCAGCACATGGAACACGTGTGACTATTTCCTCAGTCTACAACTCTTCCCTTTCCTCCTTACCTGACTGACTTGTACTCATCCTTCAATACTCAAACTGAATTTTACGTGCCGACTGCCCTCCACCCCGCGTCTATGAGCCTAACGAGGTGCCCTTCTCAGTGTGTCCCAGCACAGCATTCCATACTGCACTGTAATTGCCTGTGTACTTGTCTGTGTAACTACTAGACTGTAAGCTCCTTGAGGGCAGGGACTGTGTCTATCTCGTTCACAGTTGTATCCCCAGCACCCAGCACAGTGCCTGGCATATTGTAGGTGCTTAATAAATATTTGTTGAATGAATGAGTGAGTTGTATTTAATTAATTTAACTAAGTGAAAGCAGAAAGACATCTTTCCCTATTAATAACCTGGAGTGTCTGTTAAACACAGATGGTCCTCAATTTATGATGATTTGACTTAACAATTATTTGACTTTATGATGGTGCAAAAGTGATATGGGTTCAGCACAGTATCAATAAATTACACAAGATAGTCGACACTTTATTATAAAATATGCTTTGGTTAAATGATTTTTTTCCAATTGTAGGCTAACATAAATCTTCTGAACACAGTTAAGATAGGCTAGGATAAGTAAGCTATGATATCTGATAAATCAAGATGTATTGATGACCCGATTGTAAGTGAGAAGCGTCTGTCAAAATGAAGCTAAGGGTTGGCTGATTTCAGGGCATTGCCAATGTCACAAATCAAAAAAAGAGCTGACAAATTTTCTGTTCAGATGAGTCTGTATTCTATGTAATTGTACTAGCTATAGAATACATTTATTTAGCTAGAGAATTTGTTTTAAGAAAACTAAATAACCCAGAACAGGGTTTTGGCTTGGTTTTTTTAACCATACTTTAAAAGATACCTTTCATTTAAGCTTCAGAGTGGATTCATGATATAAAGTTAGGAAGTTATATTTTTATAGTAAAGAATAATTTTGCCAAAAAAAACAATTTAAGTCTGACATCAATAAAAAGAGATAACCTCTCTGGATTCCAGTCTGATGACATGCTACACAACTAGAAAATGCCATTTTCAAGCATTGATACATTTAAGTTAAAACATTGGGTTACACAAAGTGATGAACTGTCTAATGATCCTGAACATGTCAGGCTAAGCTAGCTTTGAAGCTACCTCAGCGAGGTAAACATACGTGATGACCACATGTGAAATAACTTTTATCTAAAGATCCCTCCAGAGAACCACTTTCCCAGGCTCATTTCAATGAGACTTTGCATTTGGCTCAGAGTGCTGCTGCGTCCTTTCAAACTGTGTGCTCCTTGGTCCTCCCTCCTGCAGACTCTCAACTCATTCCGTTTCCCTAAGGAATAGCATAGAGTAAGTGTTCAATATGCATTTGTCAATGCATAAACACAACGTTTTATATTGCCAATACTACGTATCAGTGAAAAAACATTCAATTAATTTCTCAAGAAAACAGACTATCCCACTTGGCAACACCAAGGAAGCAGTAATGGGAATAAGAAATAAATAAAAAGTGACATCCAGGAGAGTTTATGAAAAGACAAACTGAAATGGCACGGACTCACCCGCCTCGTAGTTGTTGGTATGATGCTACCTGGAGAGTGGAGAGTGCACCTTTTCACACACGCTCCTCACAGGCTTTTAGTTTAAGATAGTCCAGCACACTTGAGTACTTAGCTTTTGTAAAACAAAATGCAAACGTATTGTAATAGATGGCATATTTATATAGTATATAAATTTTACTAGTAATCCTGTAACCCCAAATATAAAGAGAGCCAGTCATTGTGGTTTCTTCCTCAGAGTTTGTACGTTTGACCACTAGCGTTCCTAAATTCAGTTTCTCCTTTAAGAAAAGATTTTGGTGGGGTGGCACCTGTGGTTCAGTTGGTAAGGCGCCGGCCCCATATACCGAAGGTGGCAGGTTCAAACCCGGCCCCGGCCAAACTGCAAAGAAAAGATTTTGGTAAGTCAGAAAGAGCAAAATTTGAGACTTGGAAATTATATCTCAAGTTATAGAACTAAATTGCTGTCCATGAAATAAGAAAAATCTATTTGTTTATCTTTGTGTTTCTTTGGGAGAAAAAGTGGATAAAGCAATTATAAAGGGAAATTAAAGATAAGGGGAAAAGAAGATATTAAGAAAGCAGAGAGCCAAGTAACTAGGTCAACACGATTTCCTGGGGTGACCAGAAGGACTTAGCAGAACAGAAATACTTGACATATGATTTTTACATTGATTGTGTGTAGTATTTGATGTACTCTCTTCCCATGACCTATGTACTTCCAAGTTCAGTTTTCCTATGTGCTATTTTGTGTGTGCCTTGAAGGAGAGAACAAAGGAGAAAATTTTTATAATAAGTCCCATGTATCAGTTGATGCTAGGCCAGAAATAATCCTAACAATGTGACCCCTTCCCTCAAAGAAGTGTAGAAATATAGATTGAGATTTGTCTTTCCAAATGGCAAAGAATGCAGTCAATTTTTTTCTGGATCTGAAGATGGTCCTCTGAGCAAACCTCCAGACTGCATAAAGACAATTGTCACCTGTTCTGAATGCAAGTGTCACAAAGCCACACAGGAAGCATAAAACATAGAGAACAAATAAAATCATTAAAAATTTTCATTAAATTCAGGTGGCACCTGTGGCTCAGTGCCACATGGTGCCTGCCCCATATACCTAGGGTGGCGGGTTCAAACCAGGCCCCGGCCAACCTGCAGCAAAAAATAGCTGGACATGGGCAGCACCTGTGGCTCAGTGAGTGGGGCGCCGGCCCCATATACCGAGGGTGGCGGGTTCATACCCGGCCCCGGCCAAACTGCAACAAAAAAAAAAAAAATAGCCGGGCGTTGTGGTGGGCGCCTGTGGTCCCAGCTACTCGGGAGGCTGAGGCAGGAGAATCGCCTAAGCCCAGGAGTTGGAGGTTGCTGTGAGCTGTGTGACGCCACGGCACTCTACCGAGGGCAATAAAGTGAAACTCTGTCTCTACAAAAAAATATATAAAAAAAAAAAATAGCTGGACATTGTGGAGGGCACCTGTAGTTCCAGTTACTTGGGAGGCTGAGGCAAGAGAATCGCTTAACTCCAGGAGTTGGAGATTGCTATGAGCTGTGATGCCACAGCACTCTACCAAGGGCGATAAAGTAATATTCTGTCTCTGAAAAAATAAATAAATAAAAATTAAAAAAATAAACAATAAAAATTTTCATTAAATTCAATGCCTAGTTCATGGCTTGGGTGAAGGGGTTACTTACAAGTTTTATAATCCTGTAACCCCAAATATAAAGAGAGCCAGTCATTGTGGTTTCTTCCTCAGAGTTTGTACGTTTGACCACTAGCGTTCCTAAACATTTAGTAATGACTTGAAACTGTATCTGTAGAAAGTTATTTGTGAAGTTGTGAAGTCTATATTTGTAGGCTATGTTTCAGTAAATGATTGAATGAACTGTTTGACTAGGTGAATAAAGAAATGAATGAGTAAAGACCCTCTAAAGTAGATAGTCAATTTCCTGTATAAAAAATTCTGTCAGCTCCTCATAACTGGTTTCCCAACATGAACAAGAATGCTTTCAACATTTTTTAACAAAGAAGGGAATTGGAACAATTTGGTTCATAGCTGGCTTCATCCAGACTTTTACATAATCCTTTTGGTCACTTATAATTTCTAAAACATGATCATTAATAAACCTCCATCTGCCTGAGTTTTTCAGAGCCATACTTCCCACTGATACTCTGATTTTAAATCTAAGCACGAAGTCTGCTGTCATTATTAAGCTTCCAAGACCATGTAGGTGGCATCAGGCTTACAGGAACTATACTAGGATTTATGATACTTTTAACTTGAGTTTTACTTGAAACCCAGTAGACCTATAAACATGCTACATGCTTGGTCACAATCTCACATCAGATCATCCTAATACACTCTCTGTGGGTCGTCCACACGTTCATCTGCACTTCATTACCTCTCCCCATTCATCTTTGCACACTTTCCTTTCTTCTTGACCTTGCTTCCTGGCCTGGCCCTCACTACAAAGTAAGCACACTTCCAGCATCCTCAGCTTCTCCTGACACTGACCAATCTCCTGACAGCAGCACTCACTCCATCTACCACAAACCCAAGAGGACAAAGAATTGCTATCCTGGCCAAGCACCGTGGCCCACACCTGTAATCCTATCACTCCAGGAGTCTGAGATGGGTGGATTGCCTGAGCACAGGAGTTTGAGACCACCCTGAACAAGAGCAAGACCACGTCTCTACTAGAAAAAAAAGAAAAAAAAATACCCGAGTGTTGTGGTGGGCACCTGTACTCCCATCTACTTGGGAGGCTGAGGTAAGAGGATTGCTCAAGCCCAAGAGTCTGAGGTTGCTGTAAGCTGTGACTCCATGGCACTCTACCCAGAGCAACAGAGCAAAACTCCGTCTCAAAAAAAAAAAAATAATTGCTATCCTTCCAACTACACCTCTGCCCTCATGCATGAAATTGCTCATTATTATCTAAACATAGAGTCTAAATGCACCACCTACTTGTCCATTTTGTCTGCTGACTTCTCTGTCACTGTCCGATATTCCTCAATGACTCTGGCATTTGGCTTGTTCTTCCCATGCACCCAGGTTCTATTATCATCCCGAGCAGCTTCGAGGATAGTACAGATGGCATGTTTAGCCCCCTCGCCCTGCAGTCTCTGACTTCTCCTTGACCTTTTCTCCCTGCTGTTTCAGTCACTCACAGCAAAGGACACACAGCAGACCTGCTGACCTTCACCTTCTCATCTGCCTCCAGATGGTGGCCTGTTTCTCTCCTTCCTTTCATGCTCTAGTCACTGAAAAGGATGGCATTTAAATACTTATTACACCCCTCTATTGGGCTTCATCACTTCACCAAGATGTCCCAAAATGTCCCTACTAAAATCACCAATAAACAGCTTGTAGCCATGTTAAATAACTATTTTCAGTATAGAACTAAATCAGTTGATCTAATGGACTGACATGGATGGTATTATTGTTTTTTCCTCTAATCTTCTCTTTATTCCTTCTCAGTCTGTTTTATGGTCCTATTCCTCCCGACTAAAGCTTACATGTTGATTTTCCTCACATGTATTTTTTTTTTTTTTTGGTCTCCTTCTCCTCTCACAGGAGCCTGGTTGGTATCACCATCATCGAGACATCTCCCGTCATATGTACATTATTATTTTTTTATTATTGTTGGGGATTCATTGAGTGTACAAGAAACCAGATTACACTGATTGCATTTGTTAGGCAAAGTCGCTCTTGCAATCCTGTCTTGCCCCCAAAAGGTGTGGCACACACCAAGGCCCCACCCCGCTCCTTCCTTCCTTCTCTCTGCTCGTCCTTTCCCCACCCCTCCCTCCTTCTCTCTCTCTCTGCTCTCCCCTTCCCCCACCCCCACCATGTCTTTAATTGTCATTAATTGTCCTCATATCAAAATTGAGTACATAGGATTCATGCTTCTCCACTCTTGTGATGCTTTACTAAGAATAATGTCTTCCACTTCCATCCAGGTTAATACGAAGGATGTAAAGTCTCCATTTTCTTTAATGGCTGAATAGTATTCCATGGTATACATATACCACAGCTTGTTAATCCATTCCTGGATTGGTGGGCATTTAGGCTGTTTCTACATTTTGGTGATTGTAAATTGAGCTGCAATAAACAGTCTAGTGCAACTGTCCTTATGATAAAAGTATTTTTTTCCTTCTGAGTAGATGCCTAGTAATGGGATTGCAGGATCAAATGGGAGGTCTAGTTTGAGTGTTTTGAGGTTTCTCCATACTTCCTTCCAGGAAGGTTGTACTAGTTTGCAGTCCCACCAGCAGTGTAAAAGTGTTCCCTTCTCTGCACATCCACGCCAGCATCTGCAGTGATGTGGGCCATTCTTGCTGGGATTAGATGGTATCTCAGGGTGTTTTGATTTGCATTTCTCTAATAGATAGGGATGATAATTATTTTTTTCATATGTTTTTTAGCCATTCATCTGTCTTCTTTAGAGAAGGTTCTATTCACGTCTCTTGCCCATTGATATATGGGATTGTTGGCTTTTTTCATGTGGATTAATTTGAATTCTCTATAGATCCTAGTTACCAAGCTTTTGTCTTGTTACATAAGGGATCATAGAGTGGCTGTCATCACAGGTGTAGGCCTGCTACTGGAATGTTATGAAAGCAAGAAAGGACGACAAGCTCATAGTGGCAAGTAGCAGTATTCTTTATTTCCAGCCAGCTTAAATAGCCAGCTAGTCACGTACACACTGTTGATCTATACTCACATAGTACTTTACATAACATATTATAAAACTTGATTAACCTTTTCTTGGTGTTTGCTAATCTACTGATCAATTTATATGCATTTTTCTAACCCAAAAATAACTATCACATGAAACATATGTCAGCTGCTTTGCTCGTGAACCAATAAGTCACAGGACCACAATAAAGAAAGAGTAGATTGTTCCTTAGATCTCTAGAACCCATAACAACCTGGGAGGCAAAAACTTATTATCTCACTTAACCATGGTCTGGAGGCCTTTGAGCTTCTTGATTACATGACTTGCCTGCATCAGCCTCTGGGCTGTGTCTCTAAGAGTGGCATTTTCTGCTCCAAAGCCCCAGGCTTAACAGCCACATAGTTGTGTCACTGAGGCTGGGCTTCTACCTCCAAACCTCAGGCTTAGCAACTTTGTTTACCGAGGCAGCCAGGCATGCAAGGAAACCTTTTTGTCAGCAAGAAATTGAAACTGCTTTTCTTAGGCATCTTGGGCACAGAGCATATAGGCTTTTAGCCTATACGTCTGATTCAAAATATGCAAATATCCTTTCCCATCGTGTAGGTTGTCTATTTGCTTTGGTTGTTGTCTCCTTAGCTGTACAGAAGCTTTTCAGCTTAATTAAGTCACATTTGTTTATTTTTGTTGTTGTTGCAAATGCCAAGGCGGTCTTCTTCATGAAGTCTTTCCCCAGGCCAATATATTCCAGTGTTTTTCCTATGCTTTCTTTGAGGATTTTTATTGTTTCATGCCTTAAATTTAAGTTCTTTATCCATATTGAATCAATTTTTGTGAGTGGGGAAAGGTGCAGGTCCAGTTTCAGTCTTTTACATGTGGATATCCTGTTCTTCCAACACCATTTACTGAATAGGGAGTCTTTCCCCCAAGGTACATTCTTGTTTGGTTTATCAAAGATTAGGTGGTTATAAGATGTTAGTTTCATTTCCTGGTTTTCTATTCGATTCCAAATGTATATGTCTCCATTTTTG
This sequence comes from Nycticebus coucang, assembly GCF_027406575.1. Taxonomy (NCBI): domain Eukaryota; kingdom Metazoa; phylum Chordata; class Mammalia; order Primates; family Lorisidae; genus Nycticebus; species Nycticebus coucang. Next base: position 109,563,601 of record NC_069785.1, read on the forward strand.
TGCCAGTACCATGCTGTCTTGACCACTATGGCTTTGTAGTACAGCCTAAAATCTGGTATGGTGATGCCCCCAGCTTTATTTTTATTAGTAAGAACTGCCTTAGCTATATGGGTTTTTTTCTGGTTTCATATAAAACGCAAAATCATTTTTTCCAAATCTTGAAAGTATGATGTTGGTATTTTAATAGGAATGGCATTGAATAAGTAGATTGCTTTGGGAAGTACAGACATTTTAACAATGTTGATTCTTCCCAGCCATGAGCATGGTATGTTCTTCCATTTGTTAATATCCTCTGCTATTTTCTTTCTGAGGATTTCATAATTTTCTTTATAGAGGTCCTTCACCTCCTTTGTTAGGTATGGTCCTAGGTATTTCATTTTCTTTGAAACTATGGTGAAGGGAGTTGTGTCCTTAATTTAGCCTGTCATCTTGACTGTTATTGGCGTATACAAAGGCTATTGACTTGCACACATTGATTTTATATCCTGAAACATTACTGTATTTTTTGATGACTTCTAGGAGTCTTGTGGTTGAGTCTTTGGGGTTCTCTAAGTATAAGATCATGTCGTCAGCAAAGAGGGAGAGTTTGACCTCCTCTGCTCCCATTTGGATTCCCTTTATTTCCTTGTCTTGCCTAATTGTATTGGCTAGAACTTCCAGCACTACGTTGAATAGTAAAGGTGACAGAGGACAACCTTGTCTGGTTCCAGTTCTAAGAGGAAAAGCTTTGAGTTTTACTCCATTCAGTAAAATATTGGCTGTGGGTTTGTCATAGATAGCTTCAATCAGTTTTAGAAATGTGCCACCTATGCCTATACTCTTCAGTGTTCTAATTAGAAAAGGATGCTGGATTTTATCGAATGCTTTTTCTGCATCTATTAAGAAGTTCATATGGTCGTTATTTTTGCTTCTGTTAATATGATGGATAACATTTACAGAGTTGTGTATGTTAAACCAACCTTGCATCCCTGGGATGAAACCTACTTGATCATGATGTATGAATTTTTTCATGATAAGCTGTAATCTATTGGCTAGGATTTTGTTGAGAATTTTCGCATCTATATTTATGAGTGAAATTGGTCTGAAATTCTCCTTTTTAGTTGGGTCTTTTCCTGGTTTTGGCATCAGGGTGATGTTTGCTTTGTAGAACGTGTTAGGGAAGATTCCTTCCTCCTCAATTTTTTGGAATTATTTCTGCAGTATGGGAATAAGCTCTTCCATGAAGGTTTGATAGAATTCTGGTGTGAAGCCATCTGGACCAGGACATTTTTTTGTTGGAAGATTTTTTATTGTTTCTTTAATCTCAGTGCTTGACATTGGTCTCTTTGGGAGCTCTATTTCTTCCTGGCTAAGTCTAGGGAGAGGGTGTGATTCCAAGTATCAATCTATTTCCTTCACATTGTCAAATTTCTTGGCATAGAGTTTCTGGTAGTATTCAGAGATGATCTCTTGTATCTCTGTGGGATCAGTTTTTATTTCCCCTTTATCATTTCTGATTGAGGTTACTAGAGATTTTACTTTTCTATTTCTTGTTAGTCTGGCCAAAGGCTTATCTATTTTATTTATTCTTTCAAAAAGCCAACTCCTTGTTTAATTAATTTTCTGAATGATTCTTTTGTTTTCAGTTTCATTGATCTCTGATTTAATTTTGGATATTTCTTTTCTTCTGCTCGGTTTAGGCTTAGATTGTTCTTCTTTTTCCAATTCCATAAGATGGCTTGTGGGTTTATTGGTGCACTCTTTTTCTGGTTTTTGAATGTAGGCATCTAAAGAAATAAATTTTCCTCTCAAAAATTCTTTTATAGCATACCATTCTTTTGGTAGCTTGTGTTATCATTGTTGTTATGCTCAACGAAGTTAATGATTTCCTGTTTTATTTCTTCCTGCACCCAACTGTCATTCAACAGAAGGTTGTTTAATTTCCATGCCTTTGTCTGGGGCTGAAGGTTTTGGTTAGAGTTGAGTTCCACCTTTTGTGCCTTATGGTCTGAGAAGATACAAGGTAAAATTTCAATTCTTTTGATTCTGTTGAGGTTTGTTTTGTGGTCTAGGATATGATCAATTTTGGAGAATGTTCCATGGTGTGATGAGAACAATGTATATTTTTTAGCTTTGGAATGGAGTGTTCTATATGCATCTATCAAGCACGGTTGTTCTAGAGTCTCATTTAAGTCCCTTATATCTTTATTTAATTTGTGTTTAGAGGCTGTGTCCAGCTCTGTAAGAGGAGTGTTAAAGTTTCCTGTTATTATGGTATTATCAGGTATCATATTGCTCAGACTAAGTAAGGTCTGTTTTAAGAATCTAGGAGCATTTAAATTGGGTGCATAAATATTTAGAATCGAAATGTCTTCTTGTTGTAGTTTTCCCTTGACCAATATAAAGTGACCATCTTTGTCTTTTTTAACGTTAATTGCTTTAAATCTACATGTGTCTGAAAATAAGATTGCAACTCCTCTTTTCTTCTGAATTGCATTTGCCTGAAAAATTGTCTTCTAACCCTTAACTCGGAGTTTTAATTTGTCTCTGAAGCCAGGTGTGTTTCCTGCAGGCATCAAATGGATGGCTTGTGTTTGTTTATCCAGTCAGCCAGTCTATGCCTCTTCAGTGGGGAATTCAAGCCATTAACATTATGGAGATAATTGATAAGTGTGGTAGTGTTCTAGTCATCTTATTTTGTGAGACTCCATTGCTTAGTTTCATCTTTTGCCTCAGTGTGGAAGTTAGGTTCTGTTCTTTAATTGCTGAGTTCTTAGTTTGCTGCTGATCCATTGTGATAGTCAGTATGTAAAACAGGTTGAAGTATTTCCTGTAGAGCTGGTCTTGTTGTGGTGAATTTTCTCAATGTTTGGATATCAGTAAATGATCTGATTTCTCCGTCAATTTTAAAGCTTAGCTTAGCAGAATATAGAATTCTGGGCTGGAAATTATTCTGTTTAAGTAGATTAAAGGTAGATGTCCATTGTCTTCTTGAGTGGAAAGTTTTATTAGAGAAGTCTGCAGTCACCCTGATGGATTTGCCCCTGTAGGTCAACTGGCACTTATTCCTGGCAGCTTGAAGAATCTTTTCTTTTACTTTGGACAGGTTCATCACAATGTGTCATGGAGAAGCTCAGTTAGAGTTGAGGGCAACCTGGGGTTCAATATCCTTCTGAAAGGACTTGTTAGAATCTTTGGTGATGTTTGGGAAATTTTCATTTATAATATTCTCTGGTATGGCTTCCATTCCCCTGAGGCATTCCTCTTCCCCTTCTGGGATACCTATAACTCGTATGTTTAAACCCTTCATAAAGTCCCATAGTTCTTGCAGTGAATGTTCTGCTTTCTCTCTCTTCTTTTCTGCCTCTTTAACTATCTGAGTTATCTCAAGAGCTTTGTCTTCTACCTCTGAAATTCTTTCTTCTGCATGTTCTAATGTGTTGTTGATACTTTCTATAGCATCTTGAAGTTCTCTATTTGACTGCTCAGCTCCTTCTGCTCTGCTATATCCTTTCTATATTCTTCATATCGTTCATCTCTTATTTGATTCTGTTTTTGGATTTCCTTTTGGTTATTTTCCACTTTATCAGCAATTTCCTTCATTGTTTTCATCATGTGTATTCTAAATTCACTTTCTGTCATTTCTAACATTTCTTTATAGGTGGAATCCTCTGCAGTAGCTACCTCACAGTCCCTTGGGACTGGTTATTCATGTTGCCAGGATTTTTCTGCTGATTCTTCCTCATGAGTGATTTCTTTTATCTGTTTCCTTGCCCTAATTTTCCTTTCATTTCTTCTTGCTCTTGAAGTTGCTGTGCCTCTGGACTAGGGTTTCTATGAGTCCTTTTGGTATAGGACCAGAAGGATGAGAAGGTTGAAGAACAAGAAGGGATAAAATAAAGGAAAAATATATATAAAGAAAGAAAGGAGAGACAAAAGAGGAAGGGGGGTAAAAGGGAATATTGACAAAAAGAAGAGAGGCACAGAAAGAGGGAGACAAAGCAATATAGGAGTATAGTAGGGTACTTTGACCCGACCTTAGAAGACTTCCAACCTCTGGGAGTGCCAGGTTGGCTGGGTCCCTTGAGGTCAGCAGCTCTTTGCTACCTGTTCAGACAAAGTACCCCACCTCTACTAGGTAGAGAGGAAAGACAAAAATGCTATAAATCAAACCAAAAGAAGCAAACAGGAAACTCTATGGGATAAAATTGGGGGAAAAATCAAATAATAGGGGTAGAAACACTAGCAAAAATGAAGTTCTAATTATTGAAGACGGCAACAATGGGAAAATATATTTAAACTAGAAAAAATGGAGAAAGAAAAGAAAAGAAAAATCTATAGGAAAAAGGTTAAAATTAAAAAGCAAAACAACAACAACAACAAAAACCACACACAAACAAAACAAAACAAAACAAAAAAACAAAAACAAAGCAGTATATATATCTTGCTGAATATGGTCTGGGCAACAGGTGATCTTCTGGGGTATGAGATGTTAATCACAATGCTGATATGACTGGAGGCCTCTCCTGATTTCTCAAACCCTGCAGAGTAGAGACCCTAATCAGAGGTCCTGAAACTTTTTAAACAGGGGGGCAGTTCACTGTCCCTCAGACTGTTTGAGAATGGGACTATAGTTAAAAAAAAAAAAACAAAAAACTTTGAACAAATTCCTATGCACACTGCACAATTCTTATTTTGAAGTAAAAAAACAATACGGGAACAAATACAATCACACTACCTCATGTGGCCCATGGGCTGCAGTTTGAGGACCCCTGCACCTCTCCTCAGCCCTCTTAAAATGCACTTTAAACTGCTAAACTTGGATAAGCAAAAGCTTTCCCAGGAAAGTGCTGTTGTTGGAATCACTGCTGAAGTGGCTTTCCACTTACACAGTCTGCCATAAACCAGTCTCACTCTGCCCCTGAGGGCGAAGGCTGTAATGTGGCTCAGTCCCCGCCTTTAGGCTGCTCAGTCACTAGATTACTAGCTCCCATGGGATTCTTGCTCTGCAACCCTGAGGGCGGAGTTTGCGGGGGTAGTTCTCTCACAATGGCTAGGTGTGGCCCAAAGCTGAACACTATTAGCTCCCTCCAGCTTGGAGGCTCAGTCTAGGGCTCTAGACAATGCCCAAAGTTCTCCACACTCCTGCCCAAGCTTTGCCAAGGCAGTTCAACTGAGTGCCAAGTCCAAAAACACCCAAATAGCTCATAGGTAAGGCCTTTCCAGATTGCAATCTCATGGCTGCTGTACTTATAGCTGCCGGCAGGATTAGCCCAAATGAACACACCCAACCACTTGCCAGTTTTCCACTGCTTTTGTCCTCCTCTTGGGGTCCAGAAGTCTCTCACTGACCCCCTGCGTCCTCAAAGGAATGATTATAGGCAGATCCCACCAACCAAAGATGCCTGGTCTTGTCTCCTCAGACTCACCATGCCCAGTTGCAAGAAAGCCATTACTTGGCCACCATCTTGCTCCTCCCACCTCACCTGTACATTATTTTATTATTATTATTAAATCACAGCTGTGCACATTAATGCAATCATGGGGCATCATACACTGGTTTTATATACCATTTGACATATTTTAATCACACTGGTTAACATAGCCTTTCTGGCATTTTCTTAGTTATTGTGTTAAGACATTTATATTTTACATTCAGTAAGTTTTATGTGTACCCTTGTAAGATGCACTGTAGGTGTGGTCCCACCAATTACCCTCCCTCCACACATTGTCCCCCTTCCCATCACATCTCTTTCCCCTGTCTCCATATTCTTAGGTTATAATTGGGTTATAGCTTTTATATGAAAGCTATAAATTAGTTTCATGGTAGGGCTGAGTACATTGAATAATTTTTCTTCCATTCTTGAGATACTTTACTAAGAAGAATATGTTCCAGCTCCATCCATGTAAACTTGAAAGAGGTAAAGTCTCCATCTTTCTTTAAGGCTGCATAATATTCCATGGTGTACATATACCACAATTTATTAATCCATTCATTGATCAATGGGCACTTGGACTTCTTCCATGACTTAGCAATTATGAATTGGGCTGCAATAAACACTCTGGTACAAATATCTTTGTTATAATGTGATTTTTGGTCTTCTGGGTATATACCTAATAGAGGAATTGTAGGATCGAATGGCAGGTCTACTTTTAGATCTCTAAGTGTTCTCCAAACATCTTTCCAAAAGGAACATATTAGTTTGCATTCCCACCAGCAGTGTAGAAGTGTTCCCTTTTCTCCACATCCATGCCAACATCTCTAGTCTTGGGATTTTGTGATATGGTCTAATCTTACTGGAGTTAGATGATGTCTCAAAGTAGTTTTGATTTGCATTTCTCTGACGATTAAGGAGGATGATCATTTTTTCATATGTCTGTATGCCATGTGCCTGTCTTCTTCAGAGAAGTTTCCCTTCAAGTTCCTTGCCTAGTCTGAGATGGGATCACTTGTTCTTTTCTTGCTAATACATTCGAGTTCTCTGTGGATTCTGGTTATTAAACCTTTGTCAGAGACATTATCTGCAAATATCTTCTCCCATTCTGAGACTGTCTGCTTGCTTTACTTACTGTGTTCTTGGCTGTGCAGAAGCTTTTTAGTTTGATCAGGTCCCAGTAGTGTATTTTTGATTCTGCTTCAATTGCCCAGGGGGTCCTTCTCATAAAATATTTGCCCAAACCAATTTCTCCAAGAGTTTTCCCTGCACTTTCTTCAAGTGTGTTTATAGTCTCATGTCTTAAGTTTAAATCTTTAATCCAGTGAGAGTCTATCTTAGTTAATGGTGAGAGGTGTGGGTTCAGTTTCAGTCTTCTACAGGTTGCCAGCCAGTTCACCCATCACCATTTGTTAAATAGGGAATCTTTTCCCCACTGAATATTTTTAATTGGCTTGTCAAAGATCAAATAATGGTAAGTGGCTGGGTTCATCTCTTGGCTCTCTATTCTGTTCCAGACATCTACCTCTCTGGCTTTGCGCCAGTACCATTCTGTTTTGATCACTATCAATTTATAGTGTAATCTGATGTCTGGTAGCATGATTCCTCCTGCTTTGTTTTTATTTCTGAGTAATGTTTTGGCTATTCGAAGTTTTTTCCGATTCCATATAAAACAAAGTATTATTTTTTCGAGATCTTTAAAGTATGACAGTGGAGCTTTAATAGGAATTGCATTAAAATTATATATTGCTTTGGGTAGTATAGACATTTTAACAATGTTGATTCTTCCCAGCCATGAGCATGGTATGTTTTTCCATTTGTTAACATTTTCAGCTATTTCTTTTCTTAGAGTTTCATAGTTCTCTTTATAGAGATCTTTCATGTCATTTGTTAGATAAACTCCCATATATTTCATCTTCTTTGGCACTACTGTGAATGGAATAGAATCCTTGACTATTTTTTCAGCTTGACTATTGTTGGTATATATAAAGGCTACCAATTTATGAATGTTGATTTTGTAACCTGAGACGCTGCTGTATTCCTTGATCACGTCTAAGAGTTTTGTAGTAGAATCCCTGTTGTTTTCCAGATACACAATCATATCACCTGTACATTATTAACAGAGAAATCCCTATCTCACTTTAGCCCCACATATTCAGCTGCCTACTGGTTATCTCTTTTTGACTTCTCAGTGACAACATGTCACACTCATCATTTTTCACTTTACACTACACCTCTTCTCATAGTCCTGCTTCAGTGAGCAGCACTCCATGATAATCATTCTGGAACCCCTTTTCTTCATCACTTTCATGTCCAATCAATCAATATCATAAACTCCTTCATCTCTGATCTTTTGTTACTCTGCCCCGTGCTCTTCACCCATTCTAGGATTGACTGAATTCAGGGGCTCAGAATTTCTGACTACTATTACCACAGCTGTCTTGTGTCACACACCCCTCTATCCCACATCCTGCATGAATACCAGAGTGATTTTCTTAAAACACACGTGTGATCCTGTCACCTTCCTCATGAAAATATCTCTCTGCCCATTTTATCAGAGCTGTCAACACCTCCAGTATCTTCTTACCTTCTTTCCACTCCAGCAACACCAAGTTACCATAGTTCCAGTTTCCAGAATGCTTCATCTTCTTTCCCTTCTATGTTTTTTTTTTTTTTTTTTTTTGTAGAGACAGAGTTTCACTTTATGGCCCTCGGTAGAGTGATGTGGCCTCACACAGCTCACAGTAACCTCCAACTCATGGGCTTAAGCCATTCTCTTGCCTCAGCCTCCCAAGTAGCTGGGACTACAGGTGCCCGCCACAACGCCCGACTATTTTCTGGTTGTTTTGCATTTTGGCCAGGGCCGGTTTGAACCCGCCACCCTTGGTATATGGGGCCGGCGCCTTACTGACTGAGCCACAGGCGCCGCCCTCCCTTCTATGTTTTGCTGCTTATTCACTTTATCTGGATCTTCCCTATTTTAGTCGGGATTCCTAACTAAAATCAAAAGAATTCACTCTAGCTCAGTTAAGCAAAATGTGCATTTATTAACAGATACTAGACAGTTTCCCCAAGAAGAAAGACAGAGAATCAGTCCTGAAGGCGAAGTAGCCAAGAACAGTACCCATATTATACCACTAATCTGCCCCCAAGGCTTGTCCAACTACTAAGCAAGGACACTGAATCTAAGACTCTGCTTCTGGGCCTTCCTTTCTATAGCTTCTGAAAGTGAGTGCCTCCTTACCACTCTCTGTCCTCTTCTCAGAAATGGGCTCCATGCAAGGAGGACTCTACCCAGTTTAACACTGAGAAGTGGACTGGTGGAGCCAGGTCACATGCCAGTGATATTGTAACAGGAGGGCTGGGAAACCAAATACTGGTGGCCCTGGAGAGAGGCATAATGAGGACTATACATAAGAAGTTATTCAAAATAAGCTGAGTAGGCACAACATTTTGCATATGTCATATTTTCCCTTTATGCCTAATTCCTACTCATCCAACAAGAAGCATTCTAGAAATCACCTTTTCAGATAAACAGTCCTGATTCTCTCAGTTTGGAGATCCTTTTTATAAATTTTCCTAGATCCTGCATGTACCTCTAGAAAAGCCCTCATACCACTGTTACTTGGTTATTTCATAAACTTCTTCCCTTTATCTCTCTAGACTCTTTGGTTCAGGGGCCACATTAAGTCATAGAAAGGACAAATTTTGAGCTTAAAGTTAGACAGCTGTGACTCTTCATTCTGGTCCTTATTCCCCGGACTCTGGAAAAAGGCTATTGTTCCATACATAAAATGAGAGTAGTAATACCCAGCATTTGATATGGCTGTGACGTTGAGAGCAAATGTTTATGAACTGCTTATCCTGGCAGCTGATAACAGGGCTCAATGAACAAAACTATACTTCTCTTTAGCCCTTGGCTTCTGCTTCTGAGAAATAAAAAGCTGCAAAAAATGTCACTCTCACTCTAATAATGAGAAAAAGGAAAATCATCTACAAAATTATAACTTTTCTGTGCAAATCAGAGACCTGCACATGGTGACCAAGGTAATTGAATCCTTTGATGGGAGACTTTGTATTACTGCTTTTATCACATTACTTGTTACTGGTTCATTCAGGTTTTGGATTTCTTTGGATATCTTAGTATTTAAATCCCTTCAAGGAGAAAGAAGATGCCAAGCTTCACATCTGAGCAGTGCAGGGGAGCAGCGTCGCAGGACAGTGCTGCTACATTTCACTAATGTGTTGTTCTCCAGTTCCTCCCGTGGGGCTGCAAATGGCAAGATTTCAGTTTTGGGCTATCTGATGTTCCACTGTGTATATGGACCACAATTTCTTTATCGATGCATCCACTGATGGGCCCTTACATCGATGTCACATCTTACATATTGCTTTATAGTGCTGCAATAAACACTGGAGTGCGAACATCTGTATGATAGACTGATGTTCCCTTCTTTGGATATATACCCAGCAATGTGAGTACTGGGTCAGATGATAGTTCCATTTTTTAGTTTTCTGAGGAACCTCCAGGTTGTTCTCCATAGTGATTACACTCATTTACATTCCCATTGACCATGTACAAGGGCTCCCCTTTCTCCACATCTTCGCCAGCATTCATTATCACCTGACCTTCTGATAAAAGCCATTTTAACTGGGCTGAAACAATTTTGCATTTCTCTGATAACAGGTGATGTGCATGTTTTTCATATACCTTTTGGCCATTTATGGTCTTCTTTTAAAAAATGTTTATTCAGATCCTTTGCCCTTTTTTTAATCAGCTTTGGTTTTTTCCTATGGAGTCGTTGGATCTTCTTATATATTGTAGTTATTAGTCCCTTATTAGTTGGGCAGTTTGAAAATGCATTTTTCCATTCTGTAGGTTGTATCTTTCCTTTGTTGGTTATTTTGTTTGCTGTGCAGAAGGTTTTTAACCTTCATGTGATTCCATTGGTCTGATTTTGCTTTGATTGCTTCTGCTTTGGGGGTATTACTCATGATGTCCTTGCCCAGACCAATGTCTAATACATTCTTCCAATATTCATTTTAGTAGTTTCATGGTTTCAAGTCTTAGATTTAATTCTTTAGTCCATTTTGATTTTAATTTTGTATATGGCAAGAGATAAAGGTCTAGTTTCATTCTTCTCCATATGGATAACCGGTTTATTGAAGATCCCCATTTATTGATCCCCATTTATTGAAGACATTGTCCTTTCCCCACTGCATGGCATCTTTGTCAAAGTTCACTCTAGGTATGTGGATGCATTTCTAGGTTCTATATTCTGTTCATATGTCTGTGTGTCTGTTTTTATTCTAGTAAAATGCTATTTCTTTCACCAATATTTTATAATTTTTATTATAGAGATCTTTTACTTCTTTTGTTATGTTTATTCCTTAGTATTTAACTTTATCTGTAGCTATTGTAAATAGGATAACTTTCTTAGTTTCTTTCACAGATTTTTTACTGTTGGCATATTAAAATGCCACTGATTTTTGTGTATTAATTCTGTATCTTGAAGCTTTATTGAATTTACGAGTACTAATAGTTTTTAGGGGGGCATCTTTAGGTTTCTCCAGATATAAGATCATCTTATCTATAAACAAAGATAATTTGACTTCTTTCTTTACAATTTGGATGCCCTTTATTTCTTTCTCGTTTGATTGCTTGGTTAGAACTTCCAGTACTACATTGAATAATAGCAGAGAAAATAGATACCCTTGCCTTGTTCCAGATCTTAGAGGAAAAGCTATTTGTTTTTCCCCATTCAGTATGACAGTTGCTGTGTGTTTGTCATAGATAACATTTATTGTACTGAGGTAAATTCCTTCTATACACAGGTTTTTGAGTTTTATCATGAAAAGGAATGAATTTTGTTGAATGATTTTTTAGCATTAATTGGAATGATCATGTTTTTTGTCTTTGATTCTGCTAATATGAGGTATTGCATTGATTGATTTGCATATATCAAACCATCCTTGCATTAATGATTCTCACTTGTCATGATAAATATTCTTTTCAATGTGCTACTGAATTTAGTTTGCTAGCATATTTTTGAGAATTTTTGTATCTATGTTCATCAGAGAACTGGCCAATAGTTTTCCTTTTTTGTTGTTTTTGCCCAGTGTTGATATAAGGGTGTTACAGGCCTTGTAGAATGCATGTGGGAGTATTCCTTCCTCCTCAGCTTTTTAAAAGTAGGTTTGATATTAGTTCTTCTTTGAATGCTTAGTAGAATTCAGCAGTGAAGCTACTGGATCCCAGGCTTTTCTTTGATGGGACACTTTGTGTTACTGCTTTTATCACATTATTTGTTACTGGTTCATTCAGGTTTTGGATTTCTTCCTGATTCAATCTTGGTAGGTTGTATGTGTCTAGTAATTTATCCATTTCTTCTAGGTTTTCTATTTATTAGCACAGAGTTGCTCATAGCTGGATTTCTGAAGTATCATGCCAGGCATGGTGGCTCATGCCAATAATTTCATCACTCTTTAACAGACTGACGTGGTAAGGATTGTTTAAGCTCAGGAGTTCAACACCTGCCTGAACAAGAGTGAGACCCTGTACACACACACACACACACACACACACACACACATTAGCCAGGTGTCATGGTGCCCAATTGTAGTCCGAGTTACTCAGGAAGCTGAGGTAGGAGGATTGCTTGAGCCTAGGAGTTGCAGGTTACAGTGAGCTATGATCACACCACTGCACTTTACCCATGGTGACAGAGCAAGACTCTGGCTCAAGGGAAAAAAAAAAAAAAAAGGAAACTAGATTTCTGCAGTAATCTCTTCCTCTCTGATTTTAGTACAATCATATCTCTTTGTTTCTTAGTGTGTGTCAATTTTGTTTACCTTTTCAAAACAACTTTTTGTTTCATTGATCTTTTGTAATTATTTTATGGTTCATTTATTTCTGCTCTGATTTTTATAATTTCTTTTCTTCTACTAATTTGGGGTTTGGTTTGCTCTTATTTTTCTAGTTCTTTAAGATGCATTATTTGAAGCTTTTCTACTTTTTTAAATGTAAGAACTTATTGCCAAACTTTCCTCCTTCGATTATTTTTGCTGTATTCCATAGATTTTTATGCTGTGTCTTCATTTTCATTTGTTTTGAAATTTTTTTAAATTTCCTTTTTAATCTCTTCATTGAACCACAGATCACTCAGGAGCTTAATTTTCATGTGCATTTTTACATACATGTATTTATTATTTATTTATCTTCCTTCTGGTTAATGAATATAATGATGAAAGTTCTTGGCAAAATGTGAATTGATTTGAATCCAACCAAACTTTTTCACATCAAGTAAAGTATTCTAAAATAATGATGGTGCTCTATTTTGAAAAGCATGCATGCTTTTGGGGGGCAGTTATCCTGAAACTGGCTTGAATGCCATTAAAGGACATAAGTAACACAAAGTAATCTGATGTACATGTATAAGAACAAAGATTCTTTGCCACTGCAGCTTAAAACTGAGCTTTGTAGAGCTTCCCTTTCCCCTCCCCACTTCCCACCCACACACCACGGCAAGACCTTAGGTTAGGTGAATGATATTTGGGCATTTCCTCCAGCAGTTGTCATGCTTCCTGTCCCAGTGGGCAGGGAGATGCTCTGAAGTTGGCTACTGAGTAGTTAATTCCAAGAAGCAGCCTTCTTGGTCTCACACATACCATCTGGCAGACCAGCAGACACCAGATGAATCAGCAGAGATTATGGGAGACATACCCTTCAGAGATGTCGCCATCAGGCAAATCCTAGTCTAAGGATTTTTTGTTGCCATCGCTAGGGCTCAGGTACACTTAGAATCCATTCATAAAGACTTGTTGAAAAGCATTGCTATTAAAGGCACAATGTCACAATTCCCGCTCCAGCCTATTATGAATATGTTGTACCATCAGACGACCTACTATACCTTGCTTTCACTCCCAACTCCACATTACTTTCTTTACTTCAGTAAGGAGGTTGTCGAGACTTGGAAGCAATTAAGAATGGTAAGAGTTTTACCTCTATTGGGGTCCCCATGGAAGGAACAGGGTGGTCCACTAGGGGAACAGCTAGAATCCCCTAAGTGAATTCCAGAGGTTGGAAATCCCAAGAAGATATTGGTCTGTGGAATTCTGTGGACTGGAAATGGAAATTTACCAGCAACCTCAGAGTGCTCAGTGTACTAACCTTGGAAGACAGAGCATATTCTGAACAGGTGCCTTGAGTCTTTCCGACACTTGAAGCTGGCAAAGTCCAGAAGAGCAGCATCTGCTAGGTAATCCAGACAGGTCCGACAGCCCATTCTTACCCCTCTAAGACCCTTGTGACTATTCCTGCTCCTAAGAACATATTAGCAGCAAGGCCAAAGTCCCACTGAACCATCAGAGAAAAAAAACATTACCCACCTGAGGAGTTCAGAAGGCAGAAAGAAAAGGACCAGCCTAAATACAACATACAGGACTACTGGAAGAGAGAGGGGAACATTTACATATGTTTTAAAAGGTTTTTTTTTTTTTTTTTAATAATATTGAGATCCAAATAAAACAAAATATTTTTGGATGGTTGCTACTTACTTTATCCAATAAATGGGAGGATGGTTAAGAGAGGACAAGTAATTGCTTCTAGGCCTTTTAGCTAAGATCAAGTGTAAAGAGAGGACAAGTGTAGGTTTGTAAATTTGATGTCCAGAAGTTAAGGCAGTTACCATCTGATGGCTTCTACTTCCTCAAAGGTTATCAGCTGAGCATGCAGGAGGGGCCAAACGCGGGTCAGAGCTCTCTAATGGGAAAACCTGGAGCTACGTGCATTAGTTTGCCAGGGCTGCCATGACAAATTTCCACAAACTGGATGATTTAAAACAGCAGCAATTTATTCTCTCACAATTCAGAGCAGAAGTCTGATATCAAGGTCTCAGGAAGGCTACCTCCTCTGGTGGTTGAAGGAAAACCTGTCCATGTCTCTCTTGTAGCTTCTGGTAGTTACCGATAAAGGTGTTCCTTGCAGCTTGTAGCTCCATCACTTCTTTGCTTTTGTCTTCATGTCCTTTGTCTTTGTGTGTATCCTTGTCTCCAAATCTCCCTGTCCTCTGAAAGACACCACTCATTGGCTAATCCAGCATTACATCTTGATTACATCTGCAAACACTGTTTCCAAACAAGGTCACGGTCACAAGTACCTGGTGTTTATGGCCACGTCATGTATTTTTGGGGACAATTTGACATACAACACTATAGTTTTGGAAAGTGGAAGTGAGGGTAGGCTAAAAGATCAAATATTGACAGGTATTACTGAGAGCCCAGATAGAGCTGTGAATTTAGAGAGGCACCAATCTACCCCGGTATGTAAAATGGTGGTCATGGAATCTGAGGCAGGAGAGGATAGTTGTGATAAAAGAAATTGGAGGGGTCATGGGACTGCAAGTCCTGATGAAAAAACTTGCAAGCTGGGAGGATCACAGATTGTAATGGATGAGTTTATGTCTGAATTCATTATTATGGAGGAGCAGTGATGAATTGACCCAAAATAATACTATGGAACAAGAGCAGGTATTTGAGGTCAAGTGGAAGAGGTGGAACTGATGTTGAAGACAGGATTAAGTGGCTAAAGCTTTCATAGATTCTCCCATCTGGACACTGGTTACTAGGGAAGTTCCTAGGATGATCACGGTAGATGGGAAGATGAGTCAGGGGAAAAGTTTCCAGTGAATAAAGTTTAAGCACAATAAGTAATAAAAAAAAGGGAGGTGGTTTTATCTACAGCCACCAGCTTCAAAGGTGTATGGTTTTTTTAGTGAAAGAATGGAGGATCTATAATCTGGAAATAGCATAGGCAGCAAAGAGGACTCTAAACCCAACAACAGACTCATAGGTGCACACCAGAGTGTACAGCGAGCTTGTAGGAATTAAAATCTTTGTCATCCTATTTCTTTGCAAAATCACCAAAACAACATTAGATCCTGGTCAGGATACAGATCACCTTTACTGGGAAAGAGACAGTTATTTCTGAGAATACAAAGCCCAATCATGAACACTCGTGGTCCAAGTACACACAGAACAACCAATAGAACAGTCACAGACACACACACAGCTGCCAGGACAGTACTGTGGCAAGGAGCAGTACTCAGACAAGAGACACGAGTCACAATCTGATGTAGACTTTCAACAATTTTATTCAAAAGATCTCCAAGGAGACTTTGAAAGATGTGATATCAATATTACAACAAACTAATCCAATTTTACTCAGCAAAATTCATTTTGATATTTTTAAATTGTGGTAAACTGTAGTAGAAATGAAAAGACAAAGCCCCTCAATCTGAGAGTTTTGTTCTGCTGACTGTTCCTCTAGGATAAAAAACAGGAAGATGAAGAGTGAAAGCCAAGTGATCAAAGGCAAGAAAAATGCACGGCTTATTTGTAGGGCAGTGTCACAATAATTACGTTGGTAGGAGAAAACCTTAAATAGGGTAGGCAAAGGATATTTGCAGACTTTATACTTGATACAGAAGGGAATGGGAGACTCATGGGAAAAACAAATTTGTAATACCTTAAACTGATTTCTAGTTTTAAACTGCGTTTTCATATATTATTCCAAACATGGTAAGAGTTAGGCAGGACACACAGACGTATCTGTAGTATAAGTGCCCTGTAGATATAACACAGGTGAGAACAGTGATGCTCAAGAGATGGACGGCCCCACCACCCACCCAACTGAAGTGCAGCAGGAACCAGACCTCTGGTCTTTCTTGAGCTTTGCTCCTCTTCCACTACTTGACATATTGTCAATTCTCAAGACATAAGGAAAGAAGACTTTGGCAAATCTATTCTGGAGGTGTCATACAGGGAAGTTTAGCTAGGAAGGGACCAAGAGACGGAAGGCTGCTGGAATAGAGGCTACAGGTGCCCCGGTGCTAAGGGCTATGTGTGAGATTGGAAGTGGCTGACTTGAGGCATCAGCGGAAGACAGGACTTCAACAGCTTTGGTAGTGTGAAGAAGGCAAAGGATTCAAAGACACTTCTAAAATTCCCAAACAACTTGGCACAAATGGTGCCCCTGCAGAGGGGAGAGGATTTACATGCAAGAAAGGAGCTGATGAATTTGCTTCTGGCATGCACCACGTATTTAAGGAAACAGCAAAATACACAGGGTGCGATGCTTGTAACAGTTGTAAGTACAGCTTTATATTTCAGCTCAAATGTTGGACCTGGAGATTTAAATTTGAAGGGAATTAATAAAAAAAAGTTGATGGACTTTATATTTTAATTTACTATTTTTAAAGATGTATGGGTCACATCAGAAAAATAAATGATAAATAAAGAGTATTCCTTGATGAAACCATTGAAAAAGTTCTCCTTATATATTTATCAAAATTCAAAAAAAATTTTTTTCAGTCTCACTTTGTCGCACTCAGTAGAGTGCCATGGTGTCACAGCTCACAGCAACCTCCAGCTCTTGGGCTTAGGCAATTCTTTTGCCTCAGCCTTTCGAGTAGCTGGGACTATAGCAAAACTCAAATTTTATAATCATTGTCATGTCTTGTTTCCTCGTAAGTCTCCATGCAAACAGTGTGGTAGTAGTAAATTAATCTTCTGAGATGTAAACAACCAATTTACCTATTTTTTTTCCAAGAAGGTATGCTCTTCTCCAGCTGTCTCCCAGCTATGTATAGGCTAACCCCCTTTCAATATGCACTGGGGGAAATTTTCAAAGTGATGCATTTGACAGACAATCCTCATCTGGATTTTAATTAAGGCACAGCACAAAACACTACCTGGTAAGCATATAAAGGATCGGCACATGTCAAAAAGAAGTTAGAGGTAGAAAAAGAAAACAGATGCTAGTACTCAGGGAGCTTTAGAAGTTACAGTTTCACATCTGAGGATAGTGATTAGAAAGCCCTGACAAACTAGAAACATTTAAAAAATTAAATTCACTTTTGGGAAAGTATAATGTTAAAGTAAATGGAAAGCAGCAAGTAACAATCATTCTAGGTTCAAAACAAACAAAAAAAATGTTAAGGAAAAAAAAGATAAGAAAAGGTACCTATTACCTCAAAATATCCTGGAAGGACAATGTTCTGCTTTTATACACAGGAGAGAGGAGACAAAGCATGAAAGGTAGAAAAACGAAGAGAGAAACTAACTAATATAAAGTGCAGAAATTAGGCAGAAAATGAAAGAAATGAAGCAGGAATTCTCTTCAGTTACAGAGATTAAAGTGTTTAATACAGAAGAAAAAGCTCCAGAGAACCCTTTTTCTTTCTTGCAAATGTATGGCCCCTTCCTTATTCTAAATCAGGATCTTTATAAAAGGCATGGGAAGAGATGTTCCTTAGGAGGGTGACCGTACAATTTCAATGACCGTACATTTTTGTCCAGGACAGATGCTAAATCAGATAGGGTAAGAGAACCACTGGTGTCATCAGGAGTATCCCAGGCACACCAGATGTGGCAGACTGACGGTGAAATGGCCACAGTTCCCCACCCCCTCTATGTGAATATCTTTTACGAAACAACTTCACAGTTCCTCTCATCAACAGGTAGACTCTTCCCTTGAGTTTGCTTTGGCCCTATGATTACTTTCGGCCCATGAACTGACAGGAACGTGACTTCTGTGAATACGCCTCTAGACACACTGAGCACATGTGCTTTCTCTTCTGGACCCGCCACCCCTACTAAAATAAACCCAAACTAGCCTGGCTAGAGAAGAGACATCACAGGGCCAGTCAGCCCAACCATCCACCTCCCTCAACCAGTATAGCATCCATGCTAATCTTAGAAGCTGAACCACCTAGCCAACCTGCAGCTGACCATGAACTCAGCCACAATCAATACTAGTCAGCTGAGTTCAGCCTAATTTCCTCTAAAATCTTGAGCAAAATACATGGTCAGTGCTTCCAGGCACCAAGTTTGGGATTTGTTAGCAACATGGCAATAGCTAACAGATATGACTCAATCAGAGAGTGCCCACCTCCTCAGAAGCTCAACAGCCTTATTTTCTACTGAAATGAATCAACCTACTCATCTGTACCTGGGACAGGATTAAGAAACCCAGGGCTCATAAACCAAAGCCCTGGAATATATTATGCTTTTTTTATTGTTTCTCACTTCCATTAACTTAAGAGTGCTCTATCCAAAATTAATTACTGGTATATTCATGCTTTCCCTAGGAAATTAAAATCTATAGCCTACCTATACCATCTTCTTTAAAAAAAAAAAAAAAAGCCACTCAGGCAGAATAGGTATCATTACACCCATTTTACAAATAAGGAAATCAAATTGAAGGGCAAATTTTACAGTAGCAAATGGCAAAGCTACAATATTTAAAATTACAACAACAAACTTTCACTGCTTTTTCTTAGAGCTCTTATACTTAAATCTTGAGTATTACTAAAAATTTTTTCAGGGATATAGTTAATTAAATCAATGAGGCACTGGTTTCCTTTCTTATAAAGATAACATGTTTTGAGGAGCAAATAAAATAATATATGTAATGCAAGTAGCCCAAGACGTTGTCCTCTTTCCTGACAATGACAGGGCTCTCTCCAAGCTAGATAACCTGCACCCTAAGAGCACCAAGCATCACCTGAAACACAAATGTTCAGATAGTTAGCACAGGCAAGTGCATTTCTAAGGTAGAAACATTTATTTCGGATGTACAAAAATAACACTATTTTAGTCAGGGTAAGTATGCAGAAGTATATTTTTTCCTTGCAAACTCATACTCAAATGTCAACATATGGTTTCAAGCCATTCTTAAATTAACAAGGAACCAATGCAGATAGGATCTGCCAACAGAAGAGATGTATTAAAGCTCCATATAGCTCTGGCAATCAGACAGCAAAGTGACCTTGTGCAGTGACTCTCAACTCCAGTGTGCATCAGAATCACTCAGATTGTGGAAAAAGCACTTTTAGGGAACTGAAAGAAAATCAGCTTAAGGTTAAGCAAACCACTGGGCTCAGAACAAATACTTTGCTCCTCAGGGAGAGGGAAAGACAAAATACACTATGGTGTAGATCAGCCACTTACTCACTGTGTGACTTCTTGGAGCTTCAGACTCAGCAATTACTGATTCTACTCTCAGGAATTACCTTACAGATTGGGTCAGACAGCAGGTGATAAGTGCTTCTTCCTCCATAACACACAGCTATTACTTTATTTCAACACCATCATTATTTGATACAGAGAATATTCTCCCTTATACCCTACTCCCAAATAGCTGTTATTAATTTTAAAAGTCAAGCAACCACTCATTGGGTTCAAGCTCACAGACTACCAGCACCATTTTTACATTGGTACCCTTTTCCCTAGCTTCAATCATTCACTAGTGTAAGACTTTAAGAGATGGCTGAAATAACAACTCTTATATCTAAACTAAGATTATGATTGAAAGAAAAGGAACTAAAGCTTAAAACTTGTGTCTCACTTCTAAAGCATCAACAGCTACATGAATGTTCTGCTTTTCAAAGTGACCCCATTAGAACCTCTTCCCTACACTGTTTTCTGAATCTCAGAGTCCAGATGGAAATATGGGAATAAAATACCTACCATGTTCATCACTTCCTATATTCAATATACTACCTAGTAATGTTTCATAGTTAATGTTTTGGCCATTTAAGTACCTACCCACATAAATATTTTAGGTTTTAATATCTAAAACTATAAAACACAGCTATAGGGGTATACAGTTAGGCTAAAATAGGTTTTCCCAACTCAACACTAATGAGACATTTGGGTTGGATGGTTGTGTGTGTGTGTTGGGGGTGGGGGGTCCTATGCATTCAAGGGCATTTAGTGGCATCCCTGACTTCTACACACTAGAGGTTAGTGGTAACCCGCCCCCACCTAGTTTTGACAATTAAAAATGTCTCCTGACGTTGCCAAATGTCTTCTGGAGGCCAAAGTCACCCCTGGTTGAGAACCTCTGGGCTAGAATTCCATATAGACATAACTCTGGGCGCACAGATTATTCGAGACTCTGTGTAATATTACTAATATAAAGAGTCTAGCACATTAGGTTTCCGCTACACTGTTTATGCTAGGGCTGAGTGTTTATATAATATACTACTTAAGCACACAGCTACCCACATACAACTTTTTCCTATTAAAAACACTGACATTAGACAAGAAAAAAAAAAAACCCACAGCTAATCCAGTAACCATCTTTCTATCACCTGGTGTAAGAAAAACTTAAAGTTTACAAATATTTGCTGAATGAAGGCCTAGAAAAATCACTGCAAGAGTCCTTCTTTCTGAATCCGAAGTCTGTCTTTCTCTACTTGTAAGCGTTCCTTTTCAATCTGCAGCTTCTCAGATTCAAACTTCAGAAACTGCAGCCTATCTTTTTCCAGTTGCAGGCGTTCTCGCTCAAGCTTCAGCTTCTCCGTTTCTATGTCCTGTGGTTGAAGTATGGACTTCTCCCCTTGACCGAGCTCATTCTCCAAAGATGGCTTCTCTGCATTCACTATCTGTAACCTCAGCTTCTCTCTCTCTATCTGCAGCCGCTCCTTCTCCAGCTGAAGCCGCTCATGCTCCACATCTACGTGTCGCAGCCGCTCCTTCTCAATCTGCAGACGTTCCTTTTCTACCTGCAGCCTCTCAGCCTCAATATCCAGGCGGCGTTTTTCCAACTCCAGTTTCTGTTTCTCTATGTTTACAAGCAAATGGGGATCATCATATGCAGATCTAGCAGGAGTTGAGTTAAGAGTAAAAAACTCATCGATGTGAGGGAAGTCCGGAAGTTCATTTTCCCTCCTGGAATCTGGTATGACAGATGACAACATTTCTTCTTCCTCCTCAATCTCAAACTAAGGGAAGAGAGAAAAGCAGCTTTCAGTGTTTACTTTCTGAAAAACTTTCTATATTGTCTCACTGTTCAAAACCACTTAATTTGAACTTTGAAAATCACGTACATGGAATTACCTAAAGTCACTTATACATGTAATTGAGGTTATGATGTTTAGGTTGGAAGAAGTATCACTAATGTAAAGAAAAAACAAATGAAATGAACTTGTACTATCTTTAAGTAAACTTGAAAATCTGAGAACTTCTTAGCCATTCTTAAATCCCACACCAGAATTGAAGAAGAGAAAAAGGGGGTACACAGGCCGATACTTACCTCAGGACTCTGGGGATCCCTTTCTTCCTCTTCCACTTTAACCTCAGTTAAGGATCCACCTGCATCCCTGAAATCGGCCACATTTTGCCAGTCAAAATTTGCATCATTTCGGAATCCAATCTTTTCATCTATCTCTTCAGTGAGAGAGTCGTCTAAGTCAGAGGAGGGGAGGGGAAACCCTGAGCCCACCAGCTTGATGTTGGCCTTCATCCTCTTCCTCTTCATGAGTGCCCTCCAGTCCAGGTACCTCCTCTTCACCTCCGTCCCCGTCCTCTGCTCTCCTTCCCCGACAGCATTCACGCACTGTGCAATCTCCTCCCAGGCCATTCGCTTCATCACGTTAATTGTGGTATTGAGCTGCTTGGAAAAAATGACTTCTTTCCTTTTCGTAATTTCTTTTAAAAGGGTCTGAGTCTCTTGAACACTAAAATTGCTTTTCCTTTTTCTTTTCAACTGCTTCATTTTTTTAAACTTAAATGCAGTTTTTACAGTAAGAGAAAATGTGAAAAGAATTTAAGGAATGCTGCAAAGTACAAAAACCAAAGACAGCTCCTTGTCAGCACGTGCGTGGTTCCAATCACTGAGCTCCCACTCATCCAGTGACAGACAGGCTAGGTAATTCCTAGAAGAAAAAGTACAATCAATCTCCAACTTCTATAACATACTTCAACCCAATAAGCTACATAATCTTAAAAAGAAAAACCACCCTCTCTCTAGCTCCAAATCGCACAGTTCTCTACCTTTGCCAGCACCACCGTAGTCCCATCCCAGGTTACCAGCTTCTCTCGCTCAGGCTACTGGAAAGGTTCCTACCCAGTTGCCAGTATTCGCTCTTGCCCCATTTCCTACATCTCCAGAGCCTCCTCCCACTGATTCACCTCTGTCTGCCAAGTACCCTGAAAGTTACCTACTCCTGCCAAGCTCTTCCCCTTTTCAGAGCCTTCGCCCACACTGTTCCCTCTACCTAGAAAATGGATTGCTCCTTCCTCGGTCTACTTAATTCCTCCTCCTCTTTCAGCTCACAGATTAGGCAAATTAAGCATCTGTTTCTCCGTAAATCTTTTCCTACCAAGTCAAATTCCTCTAGCATAAAGTCCACAGAACTTCCCTTTGGCTAGATTTTACACCTGTACTGACCCACGGCTCAGAGTCCGTCTCTTCCCTACTCCACCACAAGGTTTCATGACAGCAGAAATGTGTCTGCCCATTTCCCCAGAGCCTGGCAGAGTTCCTGGCACACTACAGGCACACCATAAAGACACTTGGAAGGAACGCAAGAATGGATTTGCAAAATGATCACTGTTTGAAATACTTAAAAGAAAAAATAAATGTCGTGTCGACACCGTAGAATAACTGTAAAGGGAAAATGAAAGGCTGAGCTGAAAATCCACAAAACCCAGAAGCCAATTCCAAACAATGTAGTCTGATCAGAGAAATTACAACTACCTATATTTTACTATTTCAAAAAGCAAAACTCATTTTGAGGTTAAATCAATAAAGAAACCCTAAGCTTAGAATAAATTTCTTGAAACAATGAAAATATTATAGGGATAAAACAAAATTAAAAGAGTAAGGCTCAGCGCCTGTGGCTCAAGCGGCTAAGGCGCCAGCTACATACACCTGAGCTGGTGGGTTTGAATCCAGCCCGGGCCCACCAAACAACAATGACAACAATGACAACTACAACCAAAAAATAGCCGGGCGTTGTGGTGGGCACCTGTAGTCCCAGCTACTTGGGAGGCAGAGGCAGGAGAATCGCTTGAGCCCAGGAGTTAGAGGTTGCTGTGAGCTGTGATGCCAAGCACTCTACCCAGGGTAAAAGCTTGAGGCTCTGTCTCAAAAAATAAAATATAAAATAAAATAAAATAATTAAAAGAGAAACATAAAAAACAGCAAGGATTTTCCCTAGCTGACCCACCTAATCAGTTAAAGAAAAAAAACAATTAAACAAAAAAATTCAGTTCCTAAACCTTTGGAAGATGAGTGCACGGTTCATTGTTTGCCACTGTAATTCTGTCTCTCAATGTTCACTCTCCCCCAACACTGAAACAAGTCTCTAACAACACCTCTGCCCCCCAAAAAGAAAAGAAAACTAGGCTGATGGTATATGTGTTTCCAATCAATGCTTTTAATTATTTGCCTTTCCTTGGAGAATTTCTCAGCAGAACTCGGTATTATTCTGGGCCACTTTAATTGTAAGTTGAAGATCATGATGTAGGCAAATAACTATACTTGGAGTTTCAATAAAATAAATTTTAAAACATTCATGTGGAAAATACTTTAATATAAATTCTGAGTAGGAAAGACCCTCTTGTAAGCATTTCTTTTAGATGTGAGAGAGAGCATGCTTCCAATTTCCAGACAATTTTCATGCAGTCAGACTATCAAAGAGGTTGTACTGAAGCTTGTTAAGAAGGTAAACTCTGCATATTCCAATGCAGCCCAGGGGCATCACAAATTCTGCAGCTGGGACCTAGCAACCTTTGTTCCAGAAGCCCTCCATTGATTCTAAAGCAGATCGAGTTGGAGAACCTCTGTGTCAGACCCACACCAGCACAGCAGATGCTTCACACACTTGGCGCTCACCCGCCTTGATTTCAAGGTTAACGTGAGGCATCAGACTGGTGGACTCTAAAAGCACTTCTGAAGTGCTCACTGCGTGGATGTGGGAGATAGAGTTTCTCTGCTCTCTAGCCTGTGCGCTAAGGGAAGGACACTGGGAGGCAGGACAGGTGTTGAGTGAGCCAGAGACTCCATTTTCTTCTAGAGGCATAAACCGAGGTCAGCTGGCACAAAGGTCCAGGGGCTTGCCTTATAAATATTCCTTCAACTGAAGAGGAAAGAGGGAGGGAGGTCAGGAAAGCACTTCATTTGGAAAAGATACTGTTAAAATGTGTAAAGGGAAACAAGGGCTCAGAAGAAGGGTTAGCTGCCCAGATCGTGTTTTCTGACTTCAAATTCAATGACTCATCACTGCTACACAGCTGACTTTACAAAATAATGAGATTGCTAAGGTCCCTTCCAGCTCTATCATTGTATGACTGTATACTTTTCTTGTCAATATGAAGAAAAAATACCAAATATCTACGAAGTTCCAAGTCCTGTCATTTAAATCCATCCACAGCTTTCTATGAGACCCCAGCCTTTCTGTTTATAAAACAAGATCCACACAGGATAATTTACAAACAACATAGCAAGTTAGCAACAAGTCTTAACATCCAGGTTCCCTCACGTCTCTCCTACCTGGACTTTATTAGCAGCTGTGAGAGCTAAGTCTTAGAAATGTGTGGCTAAGGTAAATTCTGAGATGCCATTTAGTAGACCAAGTAGATTCTTATCCATGTGGAAGGTCCAGGTAACAGTCTGTATATGCAGAAAATTTCCTCAAAGATTCAATCAGTGATGTTTCCTCTAGCTTGTGTCACAGTAAACTAAAATGGAGACCAGGCCTGTGGAATCCCGGAGCAGACAAAGCCAGGTAGGCCTCACAGGTGACCTCACTGACCTGGCTTTATGTGCAAACAGATGCAAAACCTAACTTGGTCTATTTCTTGTAAATGTCTATATTAAAGAACAACAAAACAGAGCACTGACCATTCAGAAGCACCAATTCAGTTAAATAACTAGAGACTTTCCAGCAGGATCAACCAAATCAAGCAATCTTGTAACTGCTGCTTTGCTTTACTGTCTGTTATCCCTATAAAAGCATTCCCCTTGTGTTTCCTCTGGAGAGCCCCCAAACCAAGAGTTGGAGCTACCTAACTCATGAATCACTGTTTGCTCAAATAAAGTCTTAAAAACAAAAACAAAAACAAACAAAAAAAAAACTTTACTGTGCCTCAGTTTACCTTTTAATATGGTCTCCTCTCAAATACTCTGATGTCTGCCAGTTTAAAATTTTAATTAGCATGGGAAATATTTCTTTAGTAATTCACAAGAAAAATAATTATCTTCTACTGAAGTAAAACTACAGGAATTAAGCAAGGCTACATTTAACCTGAAAGTTCATGAAAAGTCTTTTGTACCCACTAAGTCTATTTGAGCCTTTTCTCTTTTGGAATGAAAAGCAGATGCCAATTCCTTATTTTTAGACCTTAATAACAAAGCATTTTTTGTTACCATTTTTTGTTCCTTTAACCATTTTCCTTTTCAAGCTTCCAGTAATCTTTGTTTAGCTGACTTTGCGTGTATCTAATAACACTAAAAATATGCCTGCCATGACATCTTGTTGTTTCTAATCAGTCATGTGGAACAACCATCTCCTGAAATGAAGGTCAAAGAGAACTAAAAACCCCAAACAGCAGAAAGTAAATTCTCAAATCACTATCAATTTCACACATTCACAAATAAGGGCAAAACATGCAAAAATAAGAAGAGATTGCAGGAAAACTACTTCTAAAGTAGACTAGAAGACCTTCAAAATTTCTCAAGAGACATGTAATGATAAAATTCAAATTCACTAAATTGGAACATGTAATTCAATGGCAGCACTTATGATAATGTCCTAAGGATATGCTGCCCTAATAGTCAAATGTTAAGCCTCTTGTCACTAGAATGTAAGCAAAGAAATTAAAACATCATCAAAACAGGCAGTGTGTGTCGTGATTATATGAGCAGATTCCAGAATCAGACTGCCTGGGTTAAATCCAGCTCTGCCACTTCCTAGCTGTGTAGTCTTACTTACTGGGCAATTTCATTTGAAAAATGGTAAAAACATTGCTTCATAGAGATACTACCATATTAAAAGATTTAGTAAAATATGGAGAACAGTTCCTGGCACACACTAAGCTTTGTTAAGTATATGCTGTTATTACATCCAAGGCAAAATATTAAAATAATTTTGACAAAAGGAAACAGCTATATGAGAACTGTTCTAGTTCTTATGCTGAGTGGTAGGCCCATGGGTCTTTATTGTAAGTTTCATAACATACAACCTACATTTGGGGTGCACTGAAATGACCAGGAGACCTCTCAGGAGTCAAATGTGCACATCTCTTTCCAATTCTACATTTAGGAATGCCACAGTGGGAGCTAAAAAAATGGCCAAGATGGAGTGCTTATATTATAGAATTGACAAATGCTACAAATTAGGATGTTTTGGTTTTTTAGTTGTAATAAACCAGCAAGAACCTAGTTTATTAGAACACTACAGCTACATTATTTCTATTAGATAAAATATTACATAATAAATATAATTAAGAAAATGGGAAATTTCAATTATATACACGATCCCAAGTTAGTTTACTGAACACTGTAGAAAGCTTATAATTTTAGAGGACCACATTTAATTAGCCTTCTGGCCTAACATTCCTATGTAATTCACCTTAACCCACAGAGGAGGCAAGTATTCAGCTTCCTCATACTGAGAATAATCACGAGGTACCAGGTTATAAGCCATAATAGAAAGGACGGGGACAAATTGCTTTGTGCATCATTAAACCAGCCCCCATATGCTGCTTCTTAGTACCGCATGGTACAGGATACTTGAAGGAATTATTGAAGTTAAAAGTTGGCATTTTCCTTCTTTTACCACCTGCTGGACCTCTGAGGATCGGGGAAGTGATAGTCCACTTGCTCCAGAGACAGCATCTTCAATACACAGAATTGTGCCTAACAACAGGAGGTAAAATACTAACTCAAAATAAGGTATTCAGGGGATAGGAAAAAACCGTAAGAAAAAACAAACAATAATTCAAGGAAGCTAAGCCAGTAAAACTGAAATTTTCATGGGCACACAAAGCACATCCTTGTAAGTAAAAGGCTGTCCAAGTCATATAGAGGCAGAAGCAGCTGATGAGACTAGTAAGACATCAGATGAACTACCCTGCCTAAAACCACACCAGAGAATGGAACAGCTCACAGGTCGTGCAAAACTCTCAAGAGAAAATGTTCAGCATAGAGGCTGCATTGCTACTTAAGCACTACTGACTGATCATAAGCAAATTATCAAAGACGTTTAAAAAAAAAAACAGAATTTGGGGCGGTGCCTGTCGCTCAAAGGAGTAGGGCATCGGCTCAAACCCAACCCCAGCCAAAAACTGCAACAAAACAAAACAAAAACCTAGAATTCACAGATTAAATATACTTAAAAATTGAACACAGTTAAAATTACATCAAATTCCATATCAGATTAAATACCTACAATGTGATAGAATTAATTCTGTTTATAAAAGATATAGAATGTTTCATGGTATTTACAAAGCTTTGTATTTGAACCATTGATATTTATATATGAACTACCTTATGTCTAAGGTAAAAATATAAATATTTATCAAGAGAGGACCAGATGCATAAACTATACAAGGTCATGCAATGGAATATACGCCATAAACATCATACTAGAGCATGATTGTATCTTAAGAACGTACCCTTATATAAGTGCTATAGTAAATCCAAGCCACTGAAATTAGAAAAGGAAATGTGCGTGTCATCTATGTGCACACACTCACGGGTGGCTGAGGAACACAGATACGCAGAACATGCTGTGCTCTGCAATGGCCTTGGCATCCACAGCCACGGAGGAGCTCCAGGGATCCTGGGAACAGTCGCTTCTGTTTCAGTCATGTGGCTGGTTGTTAGCACACAGCACAACATTTGCTTTATTTTACTTCAAGGTGATTAACATTATAATAAAATCTACTTATTAGATATTTTTATTATAGAAAACCACATGCTGTATAAAGTCCTATATCAACAACTCATAAATCTATTGATTTTTAAAAACAGAAGGTTTATAAACTTTTTAAATGTTTAAAAACCCAATTAAAAATGAAGGGGCGGTGCCTGTGGCTCAGTGAGTAGGGCGCCCGACCCATATACCGAGGGTGGCGGGTTCAAACCCAGCCCCGGCCAAACTGGAACAAAAAAATAGCCGGGCGTTGTGGCGGGCGCCTGTGGTCCCAGCTACTCGGGAGGCTGAGGCAGGAGAATCGCCTGGGCCCTGGAGTTGGAGGTTGCTGTGAGCTGTGTGACGCCATGGCACTCTACCAAGGGCGATAAGGTGAGACTCTGTCTCTACAAAAAAACAAACAAACCAAAAAAAATACAAAATGAAATAAAAATCTTTCCAACACAACTAATATTAACAATTTCTTAGAAATTCTTTCTGGAAAAATCATGTTTATAAGAACATACATATATTCATTAGCACATATTACAAGAATACACACTAATTCCATTTATATAAGTTAATGGAACTTTTGTTTTTTTTAAGAGACAGTCTTATTATTTTGTCGCCCTGGGTAGAGTAACTTGGCATCACAGCTCACAGCAACCTCCAGCTCTTGGGCTTACGTGATTCTCTTGCCTCAGCCTCCTAAGTAGCTGGGACTACAGGCGCCCACCACAACGCTGGACTATTTTTTGTTGCAGTTTGGCAGGGGCTGGGTTTGAACCCACCACTCTCAGTATATGGGGCCTGCGCCCTACTCACTGAGTCACAGGCGCCCCCCAAGTTAATGGAACTTTTTAAGTTAAAAAGCAGTCTCAGTTGAAAATATAAAGAGATATAAATCATATACTAAAAAAATGAAATTAAAAGCAGGAAAACAACATGAAGATTAAATGATTATAAAGGACAAATGAGGCAAAACTGGGATCATGAACATAAAAACTTATCAGCCTCTAGAATGAAAAATAGTAAGAGATGAGAAAAATTATGAAATTGAAAAAACTTGTGAAGCTATTGCTGAAGCAGCGTCTCTCCCACTGTGTCGTGTGCACCGACCATGTGAGGCCGGATACAAAGCAGACTGTCACTCAGCAGGTCTGGGGCGCAGCCAGGGCCTCTGTTACAGATGTCAGACAAGCTCCCAGATGATGCTGACCCTCGGACCACACTTTGAGTAGCAACAATCTAGACTAGAACAGCCCTGTCCAATAGAAATAAAGGACTCACACGCAGAATTTAAAACTTCCTATGGTCACAGTAAAATAAAAACAAAACAAAGGTGAAATAAATTTTAACATATTTTATCATTTCAATATGTAATCAATGTAAAATTAATGTAGATTTTCATTCTTCTTTTTTCCACTAAGTTTAAAATACACTGTGTATTATATTTTCCAATTCTAGAACGTCTCATTTTGTATTAGCCACACTTCAAAAACTGAATAGAAATGTACCTAGTAGCTAAGACTGTGCAGTACACAAAAATCACCCAAGGAATTCCCATTTTTTTTTTTAATTTACTTTTTTGCAATTTATAGCCGGGGCTGGGTTTGAACCCGCCACCTCTGGCATATGGGGCCGGTGCAGCTACTCCTTTGAGCCACAGGCGCTGCCCCCCCCAAAATCCCCATCTTTAACCAATTAAAACAGTCTTTGGAATAGAGCTGGGCACTGGGTGTTTACAGCTCTTCAAGCTACTCTCATTCCCAGCCAGGATTAAGAACTACCCTGTTAAAGAGTCAAGTGTGATGTCTACTTGCTCAAATATAAGGCAGACAAGGTAGAAAGCAAAGGCTGCAGCTGCAGAGAAATTCCTTTCAGAGGTCCCTAGGGAAAGACTCCATCTGCCACAAAAGACTTAAAATATAGACAACGCTGGTTTAATTTTGGAGCAATATGCCCAACACAATGTTATGCCAGATGTAAGAAGAATATGCCTTCTTGTAAGGACCAACTCATACTTGCATTTGTTGAAAACACATCAAAAGAATACAAGCTAAGTCGATTTAGACTTAAAAAGAAATGTGTTGTAAGTCCCATATCTTTAGACACCTATCCTTATCTTTATTGAAGAATTAGGAAGTATAATATCCACTATTAGATTACATAATTAAGATATACAGCTTCATAGCCGGGCGTTGTGGCGGGCGCCTGTAGTCCCAGCTGCTCGGGAGGCTGAGGCAAGAGAATCGCGTAAGCCCAAGGGTTAAGAGGTTGCTGTGAGCCGTGTGACGCCACGGCACTCTACCCGAGGGCGGTACAGTGAGACTCTGTCTCTACAAAAAAATAAATAAATAAATAAATAAAAGATACACAGCTTCATTGAACACATACATACTGAGTAATTCAAACCTTTCAAAGGCTTTTCATTGCACTTATTGGGTAGGTTTACACTTTGATTTTTCTCTCTTTATTATAAACCCTACCGGAAGCCCTAACTTTATACCTCCATATCTACTTTTTCCAGTTTTATCTGTCACCACCAACACCAACTCCAAACCTACCTCCCAATCCACTTTCTCCACTCACATTCTCCAACAAACATGTGCATAAAGCCAGGTGCGTGAAGACTATAGCAGTAATTCTAAAATTCCCCTGCATTCTAGATCAGCACTGTCCAACAGAAATATGACAGCCCTATATATATTTTTAAATCCTCTAGTAGCCACATTAAAAAAGTAAAGAGAAACAGGTAAAAATGAAATACATTTAACCCAATATACTCAAAATGTTACCATTTCGGGCGGCGCCTGTGGCTCAGTGAGTAGGGCGCCGGCCCCATATGCCGAGGGTGGCGGGTTCAAACCCAGCCCCGGCCAAACTGCAACAAAAAAATAGCCGGGCGTTGTGGTGGGCGCCTGTAGTCCCAGCTACTCAGGAGGCTGAGGCAAGAGAATCGCGTAAGCCCAAGAGCTGGAGGTTGCTGTGAGCCGTGTGACGCCACGGCACTCTACCAAGGGCGGTACAGTGAGACTCTGTCTCTACAAAAAAAAAAAAAAATGTTATCATTTCAATATAAATTATTATTGAGATGATACTTTATGTTATTTTTTAATACTAAGGCTTCAAAATCCAGTAGGTAATTTATACTTCACATTTTCACCTTTCAATTTGGACTAGCCACACTTCAGGTGTTCAATAGGGAGATGTGGCTATTGGCTACTACACTGGAGGGCAGAGCTCTAGTTGTCATGACCCTGCCCTAGCACTGTTACATGTGTATTTCTCTAGCCCATCTTCCTAATTCCTATGGTGTCTATCAATGCTGCTATCAAATAATTTAAAACCTAGTAAAAACTGTAAAACACAGATGCATACAAAAGTACATGAAAAATTGTAATTGTTTGTGCACTGAAGGTTGTAAACCCAGACTACCTGGTTTGCATGCCAATTCTACCACCTACTAGTTGTGGGATCTCAAGCAAATTAATCTTTAAACTTGTTTCTTCATCTGGAAATGGGAATAATATCAGACTAATATAATGATTTGAGGATTAAAAGGGATAATCCAATTAAGCAGCTTACAATGCTTAAAATACCATAAGCCCACAAATGTCAGCTATAATCCATTACCTAGTACAGTATCTGGGCACAGTAAGCAAATATTCCTTTAATGGATGAATAATGCAAACATGAAAAGTACAATAAAGAAATATGAAAAAAACAGTCTTCATGTTCATAAGCAGCAGAAATCTTTGATGGGATCAAGGATGGTTTTGAGAAGGAATGAGTATGTGATTTGGGTTTTTTAAGACAAACTAATGAGAGGAAGAAATAAAGGGGAAAAGTATTAAAATATTAAAGCTAGAAAAGAAGGTAGGGGTCAAATATTATGAATCATTAATGCTGGGTAAGAAAGACAATATTCCTTGCTAAAAAATGCATTGAAAGGGACAAATGTATCTGTGAAAGTTTATATATTTTTGAAATTCAAACACATTACCTTTTATATGGAAGCACTGTTACTGTAATAATAAGCTATAGTATATACAAAATGTAAGTGTATAATAAATTACTTGTCAAGAACAGATACTCAGTTATGAAGAGTTTATGCAGACATCCACCATCAGATGCTGCTGCTTTTACAATCTGAGATTGATTTAGCAATTGAATTGTAAATTTATTAGTGAATGGCAGAAATAGCAGGTCTTTCTAACCTACCAACGAGTCAACAGGTTTTTAAAATCTGGCAGTAGTTGTTGCTATTCGCATGACCTATTTTTTCCAACAATTCCTGTAGCTTAAAATGGCATTCATTTTAAGCCATTTTCGTACCTGTAGCTTAAAAATGGCATCCCTTTGTCTTTAACTGATCTATAGTGAGCTGATTAACTGTAGTATTTCATTGGTAAATGGACTTTAACACATTTTTAACTTTAGTGAAACTGATACTGGAATGCACTCTATAATTTCAGTCTTGGTTTATTAATGTGCTAAAACTTTCGACTAAAATCTTGACATCCTCTGATTCAGTGAAAGAAGACGTTAGCATGGATGCATCTTGAGTTGCTGATATCTGCTCGCCATCCTTACAGGGCTAAAAACCATTTCCAGAAACGTTTGTCTTTCTGTTCCCTCCTCTATTTTGGTACCCATGGAAACGAAGCTTGGGTTTTCTGCCATCTATTTCCCAATAACTTCTTCAAAAAATTCTTATTAAGCTCCTACTATGTGTCAGACACTGTTCTTGGTGCTAGGGATATAACACCACATAAAACGTGAGAAGATGCAGTTTTAGATACCAATGTTATTCGTTCTATATTGGTTATCATCCTGTCATTACAGAAAGGAATCAACAGTTCAAATCTCTAAAATTTACAGATCCTTCCGTGCCAAATTACAGAGAACAGCCTTTTCCCTGAAATCTCGTCTCACAATCATGTTTTACTGGTTGGAAATAGAAATGATACGTAGTTCACTTAAGTAATCCTTGTGAAGATGACACACGGTCAGTGGCATATTTTAACCGAGCAACTTTTTACAAAAACACTAGAATGAAGTTTCTGGATATTTCATGATAAGGCAGAATCAAGGGTCTAAGAAAATTCGACGGTAAATTCATTAAGAAGTTCAAGAAGTCTTGTACCCTCGATGAATCCCCAACAATAAAAAATTCTAAAAAAAGTTCAAGAAGAAAAGCATCACAAATCTACCATCTTCCCTCAACTCCCACCCCAATCTATTCTTCGGTGTGACTTTCCCTCCGCTGTTTTCTTATGAGATTCATGTCCCTGCCGAACAGAATACTCTTCTTTAAAACTTGTAGGAGGTAAATAAAGTTTACTGTTACCAAAGTACCTTTCGCCTCCCGCCTGCTGCCCGCTTCGCGACCATAAGAAACAGCCCCAGGGACCAACAGAAAAAGACTGGAGGGCGCCCTGGAGCGCGGGCGCGCACCTGACTCAGCCACACTGTGCGGGGGCACTGGAAGGAGTCGGGGCAGCCTGGAAGGTGGTTTCTCTTTCGATATATTAGAGTACCGACTGAGTGCCCAGAAACTTACTCGGCTTTGTTTCAGCGGCTTGGGGCCCCCCCTCTCCCCGGGTCAAGCCACAGCCTCGCCTGGTACGTCCCCCGAGCGTCTAGTCCCTCTACGCCAGGGCCAAAGCCCGCAGTGAGGGCGGCCACCTGCCGCTGACCCCTCCGGCCGCTCCCCAGGGAGAAGGCACCCACCGTCCTTGGAGCCACGGCTTGCCTGGCTGCCTCCTTCGGCCCGAAATCGCGCACCTGCGACCCCAATAGCACCTCCACACGATCGCCCCTAAGGGGGATAGAAAAAAAAAAAAAGCTTCTTTGATCCCCCGCCCACCAACTTTGCCCGCCCATCTTGCGCCACCCATTGGGCAATATGGCTGCCGCTCATTTGCTGGGGCTCATCCATTGGGCCAAAGGACATTGCCTTTCTGGCTGAGAGCCCGCCCCAGGCCTGGCCTCACAATGGGAATCGAGTCCCAAACCGGTTCCGGGTTAGTGCCCTGGAATCCCGCCCTCTCTGATTTGCCTCCCGCTCTACGCTCAGTCTTTGGCGTGTGGGTCTGTCAGTCAAGAGGACTCTAGGAAAGGATTGGCTCCTAGCGACGGGCTTGCTGCGCTCTTCTGACTGATTGGAGCACTGGCTGCTGTACCTCCAAATTCCTCTCTTGTCCTTGACCTTCACCTGTTAAAAGGACAGAACTAAAGTGGGAACTCCTTGCGGGCTCTTAGGCCAGCATCTCCTTCTATTCAACCTGCTGCGACCTAGTTTGACCTCTGAAATTGTCCTTGCCAAAGGTCACCGATGACTTCCTTATGGATAAATCTGGGAGTCACATCACAGTCCTTACTAATACTTAACTTATAGAAAAACATTTGAATTGACAATTTCTTCACTGTTGTCCCTGATACTTGCTCCTCCTGATTTTCCTGGTCTCAGTCCTCTGCTCTGTCCCCATTTGCAGTTGCCTCTTTCTTGCCCATTAGGTATTGAGGTGGGATAGAACCCCCACTGAAACCCCTTACCCTTGCTTGAAAGAAAGAGGTAAAGTAGCTAAAATAAAAATTAAGGAATAAGAGTAGCCATTCGTGTGGCACTGCAATTATTGCCTGACCCATTGTTCAGAGTAAAATTGTTTTGTTACCCAGACTTGTGATCTGTGACTGCTATAACTGTAAGTGCTGTAATGTTTTTTGCTTCTGTAACAGACCGATGATGAAAGTTGGTTGCTTGCTGGCTGGCTGGACTGCAGGTAGCCCCCCAATAGTTTAGATAATTTACCCTATATAAACCCTTCCCTTCTCATGGCCTGGGCTGTTTCCTCTGTATCCAGGGACAGTCAGTTGCCCAACCTAAGAAAGACTCCTAAAATTGGTTTTAATAAATTGATGTCTCTGGTGGTTCTTTAAAATCTAGCACTTTGTAACGGTATTACTAGTGGGCCTGTCTTCCTAGAGCTTCAGTTCACGCTCTCTCCTGAATTACTTCAAAGTAGTCTCCTAACTTGTCTTCCAGCATTCTGTCTGCCGGACTGTAGTCCATTGTTCATTCTGTAGCCAAAATGAGCTGCTTAAAGTTCTTTAGTGGAATCTCACCACTCTTAGTATACAGTATGAATTCCTTAGCAAACCATGAAAGAGAAGGCCTTTGTTTTTTCCCTCAGGCTTCACCTCCCAGCATCACTCTCCTTCCTTCTTCCTTACTCCAATCCCTTTGTTCCTTTCAGTTCCAGGAGTCTACAGTCACCTGGAGACTCTATTTGCATTGTCGTTATTTCTCCCTACCTCTTCCCAGGTCTGCCCAAGATTCATTTTAGAAATGACTTTCTGAAGGAAGCTTGCCTTTCTCTCCATTCCTATCCTACCTTCACTTCCAAGTTTTCCCTTTAGTGTAGGTTTGCCAGGTAAAAAACAGGATGGTTAGTTAAATTTGAAGTTCAGATTAACAATAAATAATTTTAATATGAATTGTCCAATGCAATATTTGGCATCCCATAATTTTAATTGCTAAATTATAAAAAGGTGAAAATTTTTATTTGCTAATTCTGGCAACTCTACTCCAGGAAGCTCTCAAGACAGCCTCTCAAAGAACAGCTGTTATCACTTATGTGGGTGAGATTTTTCTTGTTCCCTGCAATGATTTCTTTGCCTAGCGCAGTGACTAGTGACTATACTAGGCACTCAAAAAAGATTTGGCAAACAAATGATGGAATATTCCAGATGAATGGTGAAACCCTGCTGGAGGTTTTTGGAGGAATTCTCTTCCATAAAATAGGTAATGATCAGTATAATAGATTTTGACTAATGTCTGTCAAGGAAGAGTGTCTATACTTTTGCCTAAGTAGAACAAAAGAAATAAGTGTTGTCTTTGGAAAAATACAAGAACTTTTATCTTATAATTTTGGATTTTGTTTGTAGTTAATGTTTTTGGATGAGCGAGATGAGAAAGTAAGACAACTAGCCATGCCCATTATGACCAGACATTTTCTTTTGGTCCCCATTTAGTGTCTGTCTACCGCTTGAATCAATTTATTTACTTCAGTAACAAAGATAAGGTCTAGAGTAAGTCAGTAAGTATTAAGAAACTTCTGCTATCAAACTACCAACTCTGCGCTTCCCCCAGTTAACCTTAGTCTCTTTGCTGACTACAGGATCTTTTTCAATTACCTTCAGTTTTCCTCTCAACTTCTCTGAGTGGGTATGGACCAACAAAGAAGAGATTTAAGGTAATTCATACTGAGTAACATCACACCATTACCAACCTGATACTCTCTTAATGCAGTAATAAACATGGATGCATAGAGATCTCTTTGAGATACTGATTTCATTTCCTTTGGATATCAAAAAGTAGTACTGCTGAATTGTATACTGGTTCTATTTTTAAATTTTTGAGGAACTTCCATACCATTTTCCATAATGGCTGTATCAATTTACCTTTCCACCAGCAAGATACACATTATCCTTTTTCCCACATCCTAACAATAGAGATTTTGATTGCATTTCTCTGATGATTAGCAATGTTGATCATTTTTTCATATACCTATGGGCTATCTGTGTGTCTCCTTTGGAGAAATGTCTGATTCAGGTCTTTGCCCATTTGTTAATTGGGTTATTGTTTTGCACTTGACTTATATGAGTTCCTTTTATATTTTGGATATTAACACCTTTTCAGATATATGGTTTGCAAACATTTTCCAGCAAAAATAATTTCTAAAAATAAGCTCCAAATAGAAAGTCACCAGGACACATGTTCCACATTACAAGCATAGATTTGTAACAGACTTGTGTAGGTTGTTTTCTCTGCTGTGCTAAAGCTTTTTTGTTTGCTGTAGTCTGATTTTTGCATTTGTTGTCTGTGCTTTCTGTGTATTATCCAAAAAATCATTATCAAGACCAATGTCAAAGAAGTTTTTTCCATGTTTTCAGCTAGGCATTTTATAATTTCAGGTCTTACATTTAAGCCTTTACTCCATTTTGGGTTAATTTTGTATATGGTATAATGGGGTCCAGTGTTATTCTCTTACATGTGGAAATACAGTTTTCCAACTCTATTTATTGAAGAGACTCATTGTGTACCCTACATATTCACTGACACCATATCAATGATTAATTGACCAGGGATTTATTTATTTATGAGTGGATTTATTTCTGGGATTTCTGTTCTGTTCCAGTGGTCTAGATTTGTGGTTTTACCATTACCATGCTGTTTTCATTAGTGGAACTTTGTAATATAGTTTGAAATTAGGAGCTTGATGCCTTTATTTTGTTTTTATTTTTTAAGACTTCTTGGGCTATTTGTGTTTTTTTATTTTTTTTAATGTGGCTAATAGAAAATTTGAACTTATATGTATGTCTTGCATTTTATTTCTGTTGGACAACACTATTTTAGACTGCCTGGCCACAGCTTATTAAGAGTCTCAAAATGGGAATGTAATAAATAGTTAACTAAAATATTTCAATATCCTTGCTTATTATTTAACAAAATCACTTTTCCTCTTTTGCCCCCACTGTCTACCACTGAATCAATTTATTTACTTATGGGCAATTTATTTATGGGGAAAAAAATAACTCAGTGAACATGTTATAACCTATGTTATGAGAAAAACTGCACTCACTGCACCACACTACTTCCTATCTCCATTTTTGCCTTTGCACATGTTATTTCTTCTTCCTGTGATGACCTTGCTCTTTTTATTGTCTCCCAACATATTGGGTTTTGGTTTGGGGGAGGGGGTTGACATAGAGTCTTACTCTGTCACCCTGGGTAAAGTGCCATTGCTTCATCATAGTTCACAGCAACCTCAAACTTTTGAGAGCTCAGGCGATCCCCTTGCCTCAGCCTCTTGAGTCACTGGGACTACAAGTGCCTGCCACAACACCTGGCTGGTTTTTCTATTTTTAGTAGAGACAGGGTCTCGCTCTTGCTTAGGCTGGTCTCAAACTGAGCTCAAGCAGTCCACCAGCCTCAGCCTCCCAGAGTGTTAGGATGACAGGTGTGAGCCGCCATGCCTGGCCTCTTGTGACATATTCTTATTCTCTTCAAAACTCACTGTTTCATGATAATTTTAGAACAAATCAACTTTTCCTTTTTCATAAGAGTTTTACATATTCTGTTTAGATATCTTACTGTACCTTTTATCTTTTTATATCTAGCACCTAGCACATTACCTGGCACCTGGGCTGGCAGAAATATATTGGTAAAATGAATTGAACTGTAACCAAATAAAACTTACTCTGTTTTGTCTACCAAATTGCTTACGATTTTCATCATCTATCACGTAAGTTATAATGGTTTATAAAATGACATTGAAATCTTTTCAGCAGAAAATTTCATGAGAAAACAATTTCCATTGACTAGAAAGCCAGTATAACTCGTATAGAAATTGTTGCAACTATTTTTCTTTAGCTTTTTTCCCCCCATCCAACTGGCAAAAATAGGAAAAAATAGGAAATGTTGATACACTACCTATTTAAAATTGATAATCATTAGTCTATGAAATAAGAATGACCAGTTTAAGTATGGTATCAGATCTTGAGAAGTTGAATGGGTCCTGGCACTCCAACCAGCACAAACTGTGGTTAGGCTGCCATTTTTGTTTATAGTGAGATGTTGGCCAAACCTTGGTTTCTATCGCAGCAGCCTATGAAATAAGATTAGCTGTTTTATTCCATGTTGTCCACTGCTTTGACCTCACTTTTTTACCAGTTTTTTACCAGTTCCCATGGAACACCTTCCCAAATACCACAGTCTGTATTGTCTCTAGACAAGTTCTTGATTCTTTTTCCTATTCTGATTATTTTTCTGTGTGAGTAGTAAAAGAAGCCATGATCAATATACAATAACAGCAACACAAATTTAAATAGAATACTGAGGTTTTTCTAGAAAACATTCCTTTCATTTAACTTCTAGTCAACTCATTTAAAAATTTCTACAGCCAGGAGTTCTGATTTCTAACAAGGCTTTTTGGGTTGTTCACCTATACAAGCAATACATATATAAATGTTTTTCCAAAGAGAAAAGTAGAGGGGACACAAAAAAAGTGGGGAGAAAAGCATTTTACAAGATCTGGAAATAGAGATTTTTTGTCTCTCTTTCTCAGACACACAAACACTGTCTTTACACCGCTTAACACATTTTTATACCATTTGTTATAGACTGAATTTTCTTGACATGTCTGCCATGTGGGGACACAGAAGACAGATATCCATGAGCCAGGCAGTAGACTGTCACCAGATCTTGTATCTGCTAGCACCTTGATCTTGGACTTCCCAACCTCTAGAACTGTGAGACATAAATGTTTTTTAAGCTACCTAGTCTATGGTATTTTTATTATAGCAGCCTGAACAAACTAAGATACTACTTATATCTGCTAGCCCAAAATATTAAAATTGAGATTTAAACCATACTTAAGAAAAGTTGGATATGGGCTCGGCACCCATGGCACAATGGTTACGTCAGCCACATACACCAAGGCTGGCAGGTCAAAACCAACCCAGGCCTGCTAAACAACAATGACAATTGCAACAAAAAATAGCTGGGTGTTGTGGCAGGCACCTGTAGTCCCAGCTAGTTGGGAGGCTGAGGCAGGAGAATTGCTTAAGCCCAAGAGTTTGAGGTTGCTGTGAGCTGTGACACCATGGCACTCTACCCAGGGTGACATATTGAGACTCTGTCTCAAAAAAAAAAAAAGTTGGATATGAGGGATCTTGGTGATCATTTTTAAAAATAATTTATAACTTCATAAAAAGATACATTATAATAAGTTATTTTATTAATTATAATACTTTTATTTATAATCTGTAACCTTTTATTTCTATTCCCAAGATATAATTTTATCCTCCATTTTACAAAAGAGAAAGCATGTCCACAGTGGTTTTTATCTTGCTCAAGGTCACTGATGAGTGTGGTCAGCCTGAGACCACAGCATGAGCCTCCTGGCTCCTACTCTTACGTATGTCCTCTCCACTCTATCATGTTTCACTTCAAATAGCACGTTATTCTGTATCAAATTATTTGATTTCTCAAAAACTTCAAGACTGCGGGAACAAAAGACAAAAAGAATAGCAAAATAGCCTCCTGTTTTATGTTTTCCTTATTTATTCCATTTCCATAATTCCTACCTGGAAAATATAACTCTAGGTACTGGATGCTTGCTGAATATGAGACACTTGCTGAATACGAGACACTTGCGGAGCTCATTGCACATATTTTCTCTTCTAAGGGATTTAGAGTTAAGGAAACTGAGGCATGAGTGTAGAGCAGTGGTTTTCAACCTTCCTAATGCCACGACCCTTTAAAACAGTTCCTCATGTCGTGGTGACCTCAAACCATAAAATTATTTTCATACACCTGTATTTGTACGGGGTGTATGTGATGGTTTTAGGTGACCCCTGTGAAAGGGTGGTTCGACCCCCAAAGGGGTTGCAACCCACAGGTGGAGAACTGCTTGTTTAGGGCATGTCACCATTATATGAAGGAGGACCCAAAGCTCATAGAACTCAGGAGGCACACTCAAGATCATGCACATAGCAAGAAAGTGGTGGAGCTATGGTAGATGCTCTGATTCTAGCACTTATGCTTCATTTAACCATTATGAATGTGTTCTCTCTGAGCAAGAAG
Organism: Nycticebus coucang; assembly: GCF_027406575.1. NCBI lineage: Eukaryota > Metazoa > Chordata > Mammalia > Primates > Lorisidae > Nycticebus > Nycticebus coucang. Next base: position 109,604,376 of record NC_069785.1, read on the forward strand.
CAATTTTTCTAAATTACCATAGAGCTGAATAAACTTTCAGACATCAGTGGCCATTTACATAGCTGCTGATAGCCTGAATAATGTGGTGTTAGGTTAGGATCACCCCTATAACATTGGTGGTAGCCCCATGAAACATCCCTCTCAGGACCTGTGGCCCTGTCTCCTTTCAGAGTCCTCTGCCCATCTTCTCATGTTTGCTGGTTCTGTCTTCTTATACTAACTCTATTACATCGTCACTGACTTTCCTTTTTAATACCCCTTCTTTTCTTCTACACTGCATTCTTACTATTCTCTCCTCTACTTTATTTTCTAATCTCTCCCTATTTTCTTCATTAATAAAAAGTGTTTAGCTGTAGTATGTTTCTACTATTTTATATAACAATTTAATCATAATGTAATAATATTCTTGTTTCCAGGCCTAAGTTTAAAAATGGATTAGTAGATCGTATAATGTCTTAAACAAACAAAAAATCCCCACAAAACACTCATTTTCGTGGCCTTTAATTGTCATTATTCTACTATCTTTTGTCTTTAAAAGAAGCCAAGAAAGAAAAAGAAGAAAAAAATTATATTCTTCTTTATGCACTAATATTGTTAAATTTCAACTGGTCATAAATTAAAGCTATTTTTATATTTAACATAAAAGTTTGAATTTTAATTTAAAACATTACATTTGCGATAGTTCCTGAGTTTTTTCTCCTTATTTTTCTACTTTTTTGGCATGTTTTTGTTTGATTAAAGTTCAGCAAAGTACATCTGATGTCATCTCTGTCTTAATGCTAGAAAACAGTCTAGCATGTCATGTGCATTAAAAGTACTGGCTTTTTCTCCTTCTTGGAGGCTGAGAAGGGCTTTATTTTAATAGAATTTGAAATGGTGTCAGAATCTAAGGCTTCATTACTGTAGCAACAGATAATAATGGAAAGACTAAATGTCAGATACATTGAATGTTGCCATAGTGACAATCAGTTGCTTTACCAAATATGTTTACTATTCCATTCTGGTCAGTTTTTAAAATATGGTCATCTTTGAGTCCCTTCCGAATACACAAAAAGTGAAGAAAACGTTCAAAACCATGTAAGAAAGATAAAAGCCCCTCATTAAATAAAAGCAATTTGCTTCACTGTCTTTTATTTAAAAAGAAACTCACAGAATCCACAAGAAAGGAGTATAAGGGAAATAGGAATTCTTATTTCTGTTCTAGTAAGAATTCTTTCTGTTTGCAATCAGGGAAATTGAAGCATGGCATTTAAAGCATGTCTGTGTTGTCATTTCATGCTATTGCAAACCATTTTCTCTGAGCTTCTGAAAATAGGGAATTCTGCCATATTGAAATCGAAAATGTTTTATGTTTTAATGCAATAGCGTGGACAGTGCATGCCTGCCAGACAGCTGTGCCGGCCCTTGACAACATCGTTAAAACAGGCAGAAGAGAAGACTCCTTCTGACTGCCTTCTTTGCCTTTCAGCAAGCTCGCCTTGCTGACAAAACATTCTCGTTATATGCATGGTACATCTAGACCTCCCTGACACACAACTTACTTGTAACCTTGTTTTTCACCTGTCTCTTCTTCTTCCCAAAATTCTTTCCAGTAGAGTAAACGTGAGGAGAACAGGGGTAAGACATGCAGCACCCAGCACAACACAGGGCACAGCGTGGGGCATAATAGACACCAGCTGAGTGCATGAACTTCCATCACATGGTACCTTTTGCCTTAGTCTCTCCGAGACTCTACCAAATGACTGAACCACCAGATTCAAGGTAATGTGCATGTGGGCAGAAATGGCCTAATGGGTCACTTTTTTCAAAGTGCAGTGTTCTCCAGCTAATGACTGAGATTTTAGGTTCTTTTGAAACATGATTTCTTAGAAGTCAAAATGTACTTAGGTCTAAAAGCAACATGCTAAATAGTTAAGGTGCTGAGTACACCAGCAAAAATATATATATTAAAAACTGTGTAGGGTGTAAAAATAATAGTACTACTTCCATAATTTCTCATCTTTTTCATAAAATTATTTTAAATGTTCAAATGAACTTCCATTTCCAACTCTGCATTTTAAGACCTTATCTCCACCAGCCAATAATGATAGTTCTGGCAACAAGACACATTCCTAGGTACCAGTAAAGTGTTGGCTAACAATTCTTTGATGACAATCAAGATAATGTCCCTTCAAAGATCTACGTGTCCTAGTTCCCAAAACACACAAATATGTTCCTTTCTGTATCAAAACAGACTTTGCATGTGTCATTAATGATCTTCAGATCGGAAAATTATCCAGGGTTATCTTAGTGAGCCCAATTTAATTACCAGGGTTCTTACAAGTAAGAGCGGATAGAGAGCAGTAAATGTCAGAGTGAAGGCAGTGTAAAGAAACTCCAGCAGCCAGAGCTGGCTTTGAAAAGACAGAGAAGGGACCCTGAGAAAAGCCTGTAGAAGTTGGAAAAGGTAAGGAAACTAATTTTAACTCAGTGGCTCCAATTTTGGACTTCTGACCTCTAGAACGATAAGATAATAAATGTGTGTTGTTTTAAGCCCCCAAGTTTGTGTTTGTTTGTTACAGCAGTAATAGGAAATGAATGCAACTTTCACATCTATATAAGGGAAATGAGTTTTCAAAGAGCAATGGTTCTGAAACACTTGATTTGGCCCACTTTGAATTAAAAACCTGTGCTCACCCAATACACATATCTTTACTTTCTGGTGAGCAGAAGAATTTCAGTCTTATTGAAGAGAAACAAAATAACAATAATAAAGAGAAACAGCAGTTATAAAAAGCAAAGGACAACAAATTAAAATTTTCACAAACAGGGCCAGGCATGGTGACTCTCACCTATAATCCTAGCACTCTGGAAGCCCAAGATGGATGGATCTCTTGAGCTCAGGAGTTTGAGATCAGCCTGAGCAAGAGTGAGACCCCATCTCTAAAAATGGCTGGGCATTGTGGAAGATGCCTGTAGTCTCAGCTACTTGGGAGGCTAAGGCAAAAGGATCACTTGATCCCAAGAGTTTGAGGTTGCCATGAGCTGTGCCACTAGGCACTCTATTAAGGAGAACAAAGTGAGACTCTGCCTCAAAAAAATTTTTTTTCACAAATATATGAATGAGTTGACAGCAATCAAAAACTATAGCTAACCAAGTTAAACCAATACAGATGATATGATAATAATTCTTTCCCCCCTGGGAAATTTGGGGATTCCAATGATCAGCATATACGTGTGCAGGGAACGAGGAACTTTGCGATGTTGCGCAGCATTCTGTACAATCAGATTCTCACTGAACTCAAAAAGTGCTGGCTTCAGATTGTGAGCATCAAGTTTTTCTAACCGTTAAAAACTCACTTGATAAGTAACATGGTTAGCCCTTATCCATATGAAAGATTAAACTCTTTGAAATAGGCTCTTAACTGATAAACAATCCTTGGTTTAGAATACCTCTAAGGCAAACAGTAGGAGGCTAAACTTTGAGAACAGTGCATAATCTTTCTCCCTGCAAGTGTTGTATAATGAATTAGACATGGACTGTCCACTATGTGCCTAAGATGAAGAACTGTGACGAGAGGTTGAAGGGAGGTATAAAAAAGAATTTCAAACTGTTATTCTTTACAGATGATTCCATTCATTATGTAGATGATTATAAACTCATTCTTTTTTGGGGGGAAACTTTGGTTTGAAAATTTAATTTCATCTATACTTGTTTCAAAAATGTGCCTATAGAAGACAAAGAATACTCTACCATTATTATACCTTATAAAATAAACAATTGTTACAATCTAGTCTTGGAAAGGCCTGCATTTGATCTAGTTCAAATAACTGAATATTTAAATCCAATCTCCCTAGTACCACTAAGAATTTCTAGTTAAATCCCCCCAATTGCTTTAATTAAGTCTACTAATAAGATTTCAACCTGGGTTCACACTTTGGTGCTTTAGAACACTTGAAATGTTCTATCTCTTCTAAAGTGCGATATAACATATTTAATTATGAAAGCAATATTCTAAATAGAACCTCCCCGTGGTATAATGATCTAACCATTCTTTCCGTATTCTAGATATTATACTTCTAGTAGTGTTAATAAAGTCTAAGATCACATCAGTCCATTTGTCTGTTTTGATTGCCACATTTATTCTTTCAGCAAAAATTTAGTGAAGGTCTACTGTGTGAACAAACAAACGTCACTGCTCTCGTGGAGTCTGTGCTCTGTGATCTGTATAGTTGACTGATAAATGTACAGGCCCTAAATTTACTTTGAATTTATTTTGAAAAGCACTTCCCAGCCTGGCTCCAGCCAGCTTTGCACACCCTATAGACCAACGCTTGTTGGCATGTGTCTGCTTCCACTCTGTTCTGAAAGCATTCTTAGAGACTTTGGAGTTTATCATATGCGAGAGTCACCATTCTGCCACAATAAACAGATCTTTTAATGGAAACATTTTTGTTCACTTTTTATATTTGATGTCATTGAAGTCAAAATTATTTGCTGTTTTCTCTCCTCGCTGACAATTATAACAAATGAAAATGTGCAGGACTGCAGTGGGGTAGCTTTGAAAACAGCAACAATAACAAGAAACAAAACTGAACTTAAAGACACACTTTAGCACTTTAAGAATGATGAAAAGAAGAAATTATGCACCAATGCAAGAACCCAAGCCTGACTCAGCAGTTGACTGTCACAGGCCAGCAGCACTGATGAAGGTCACGTTAGGAAGCAGGTCCCTCGGCATTGTCTGCATTGGCAGTTTGATTACATCTGTTTTCATTTGCAGATGTGGACTTTGGGCCTCATTCTGAAGTATACCATAAAAAGAATGTTTTGTTTTATGTGGTTTACAAAATGGTTTTGCAGCATCACTAACTGAAGCAAAAACTCTTATTTCAAGGCACTTTTTAAAAGCATAGCACAACATTTTCTGGGAAGCAAGGATACCTAAAGTCCTTTGATTTTACACAAACTAACCCACAGAGAGTGTGGTCACAGCTAACAAAAGAAAGGACTTGTTCAAAATTCTAATGTTATTATGTAGATAGCTAGAAATCCAGCTCTCCTGGGGGGAAACTGGGTGGTCTGCCTCCATCTCACCTTAATCCTCTCTCCAGAGATTGCTAACACCTGAGAAGGAAGGAGTGCTCTACCAATCTGCCCGTCGGAACTGAGCATGCCAGCTGCAAAGGACAGAGCAGACTCTCCAGCCCAAGGGCCTCACAATAGGTGCAACAGTCTTGGAAGTGACCCAGAAGATAATTATCACGTCATTAGCTTAAATCTACACCTCAGTCCACACCACCCTCAGTGCACTCTCAGAGAGGCTCATGGGAGGTCTGCATATGCAGTAAGACTCAGTGGTTCCAAGGTGACCTCTGACCACTAGGCAGGCCTGATCCAGGCAGTATAAAACAGAACCGCTGGCTGTAACCCAGGCCCCTCTCCCTCTTTGCCTTTCCTTGTTGTGACAGTGGAGGCCTGTTTGTCGTCCATGGTGAAGGCATCTTGTCTGTAAGCCTGTATCTTGCTCTTGCTCTGTAAACCTATCTTAGTCTTCTTCAGTCAGTTTTGTTTCATGCTTGCTTTACTTTGGGGTGTCCGGTTATTCTTCATCCCAAAACACCCCAAGAACTGAGGATGCACACAGCTACTGAACCTCAGCGCCTGGGAACACAGCTGCCTTGAAACCAGGCAATATGACTGACCATGGTTCTTCCTCAACCTCCAGTTGGAGCAGTCTTTTTTTTTTTTTTTTTCAGTTGTAAAAATGATTCCATTCTCTCTCCTCTGGGTTTAAGTCCCTAACCTCTTTTGCCTGTAGAATGGAATGAGTCCCCAAGTAATCTCCCTGCTCCTAGACCTGTTTGGTGTTGGCAGATGCTCATCTTCAAGTACAGATCCTGCCTTGTCACGCTCTTCCTTGACAACGTATGTTGCTTCCTGATTTTTCTCCCATACCAATTTACATACTCATTTACAACTTCTGAGTCTTGGAAGGTAATTCCCATTTTGTTTTCTTATAACCAGTTAAGCTCGTTACCCTCTGCCTGTGCCTTTCATTGGGAATTTTATTCATGTGGCAGTTTTTCTTTCTTTGTATTATCTACTTGGGGGAATGGTTGGGAGCGGGATGGGTCCCCTATTCAGAGGCTAGCAGGGGATTTCTGCTGCATTTGGACTGTGATCCATTGTAATGAGCAGTGGGGAGGGGGTTTCCTGTCTGGTTGGCTCGGAGGCAGTAATAGTATCTTGGACAAGCATTAAAAGTTGGGAGTATTGTACCCCATGATTGTATTAATGTACAAAGCTATGATTTAATTAAAAATAAAAATAAAAAAAGAAAGAGAGTTGGGAGGAAGAGTAGACAGGTTAGTGGAGACTGACAGGCAGGAAGCCTCAGGGACATCCCAGAAGGGAAAATGTGAGAAATGGGGAAGGAAGGCAGGCCGAGTTAAAGATCTGGTAAGTGGTAACCTGGGCCACGTAATACAGATGGGTGGCAGGATGGTGGCAGCAGGGTGGTGTACAGCAGAGGCCAAGTTTTTACCATTTCTCTAAGCATAATTAAGCCAGCTCGGTTAGGAAAAGCAGTCCAAGATACCCTACCCATGGTCGAATTTTAAATGTGATCAGAAAGATACATTTTTAGCCATTAATACACAAATTTGAAATCTTATGCACTGATTGATTTGTTGCTGTTGCTGTTTCTATTGTTCCTGTTGAGCACTTTGGTGTAGTGGAGACATCATCTGCGTTTTTGTGGAAGGTGGTATTTTGTAAAGATGGCCACAACCATATCTCCATCCCCCAATGTCCTACAGTGTGCCCCTGCTACCACCCCATTAAGGGAAGGAGTCTATTTCTCCTCTTTGAATCTGGACAGGTCCAATTCAAAAAGAAAAACAAATTCAGAAAACCTCAAAACGCCAACAAAAACAAACAGCAAAAGCGATGCTCCAAACACAGCCTTTAACAAACAGAGCTTCCACTGAGGCCTCTTGCAAAGTGGCGTCATCACAGAAGCATCACCACCCTGATCCCACCAGGCTTTGGAAGCCCATGTGTGCAGAGGTCTTAGAGAAGAAGAGTTGACATGGAGCAGGAAAGGTAACAAGGAACACTGAGGGGGAAGACGGGTGAAGTGGCAAAAAAACCACCTTGGAAGCAGAGTCCTCACCATCTGTCTTCGTGGATTAGAAGCAGACCACACAGCCACATCTGCGTGGAGTTCTTGATCCACAAAACGGGAAGGGGGAGATACAGTAATGGTTCTGAACACTAAATGTTGGGGTGTTTTGTTAAACAACACTAGATAACCTAAATACAGCAATAGATAACCCAATTCTTGTTCCATTTCTGTCACTTAGCAATCCAGGGACTGAAGAATTACTCCATTCACTTCTGTAAAAGCCTGATCCTTGCCTGTCTACCTCGTGTACTTGTAATAGTCAAAGAAGATAAACAGGTGACAGTATAGTATAGGGAAGATATTATTATGCTCCTTGTGAAAATGCCCGTGTCATCGTGCTGATGTGTGTGTGTCCTTCAAGCATGTTGGCATTACCTCATGACGGTTCTTTCCAATCATAAGCATGGATATTTTAGATTAGATCACTGTATTTCCTTTGCAGACTTTAAGATAGCTTTCAATTTAGGTGGAATGTCTTTTATTAAATATAGAAATTATCTTTTTATGTCATTCTAATAATAATATTTTAAGCAATTACTAGAATTTTCCCTTCCAAATATATTTTACATTTCAGTCCAATATGATTAGAAAGCATCCTTACATCTTTTAAATTATCAGAATGATTTTCCGATCGTTTGAACAAATCACAAAGCCTTAGAGGAATTCTATGGCTCATTGTTTCTTGACTAAGGTAATTTGAGAGAGGAAATAAAAATCAATTCTGCTTTTCTAAGTAATAGAAAAGCAAAGTAGAAATCAAAAAAGCAGTAAAATCATACTGGCTCTTTGCTTTTATTTCTATAGAGCAAGCATATTTTAATTTACAGTCAGCTGAGAGGCTATTAATCTGCAGAATTGATCGATAATATAGTTCAGTCACTCTAAACCTTTGAGGCATTGTAGTTAATGAAGGAAGGGCTCATTTGCAATAATATTTCCCAGGGATTATAACTTATAATGTGGAACAAAGGCTAAATGTTGTATTTCTTCTAGTAATAAAATAGAAAACATTGACCGAATAAAGTTTCACAACTGTGCTACTTACAACTATGGTTTCTTGTAATTGTCTGTTTAGTCAATCTCAAAATCTGGTTAATAAAAATCTTCATGGACGGGCAGGGTGGTCTAGTGGGTCTAGTGTGACCCCATCCTACTAGCTGTGTGTCCTTAGGCACAATACACAACCATCTAAACCCCAGGTTAAGTCACCTGTTAGCTCATAAGATGGGGACTATTATATCTACATGATCAGGGTCATGATGGTTAAATAAGAAATGAATATGAAGCACCTCTCATTATGTTGCAGAGCTTTCACTGGAATTTGTTGATTGATTTCTGTCTTGGAAGCAGGAATGGCCCTTTGTAGACTCTGCTGACGAGACCTCAGCTATCAGCCTTGTCGCTTCCATAACCACTGTTCTAGCCTTTCTCCCACTTATTGCGGTTGTTGCCTCTGCTGGGTTAGAGACAGAACCTCTCTTCAGCAGAGGCTCCTGAAAAGATAACATCATACTACGTATATTAGGTTTTCTTATAATTCCTTTTTCTAGATAAGCTTCCTTTGCGCTTTGCTACCATAAAATGAATTCTGCCCCCAATGCAAGAAATCCCAGTCCCAGAACAGTCACTGTGGCTTCCTCTACCCCACCCGACAAGCATACAACACATTTTTTTAGACCTTTTTTTTTTTTTTTTAAGACAGAGTCTCATTCTGTGCCCTTATTAGTGTTGTGGTGTCACAACTCACAGCAACCTCAAACTCTTGGACTCAAGTGATCCTCTTGCCTCAGCCTCCCAAGTAGCTGGGACTACAGGCATGAGCCGCAATACCTGGTTAGTTCTTCTTCTTCTTCTTTCTTCTTTTTTCTTTCTTCTTTCTTCTCCTTCTCCTCCTCCTCCTCCTTCCCCTTTCCCTTCCCCTTCTTCCTCCTCTTCCTCTTCCTCTTTTTTTGATAGAGACAGGGTCTCACTCTCGCTCAGGCTGGTCTTGAACTCCTGAGCTCAAGAATCTACTACCTGCCTCAGTCTTCCAGAGTGCTAGGATTACATTGCAAGGCACTATGCCCAGCCTTCTTTGAGACTCTTAATTCTAGTGTCTCTTATTTGAAAGGCCCAAAATGTGTCAATGCATGTGACCAAGGATTCCCAGTGACCCGCATCTCCCCATGCTGGACATTCCAATTGGTACAATTTCTCTCCTGAAGCCTTTCAGGACATCATGTCTAAAGATATGGATTACTTGTAGGTAATTTTGTATGAAACAATCCTCTTTTGGCACCTGGTGGTGCTGGTGAAGCCACCCACTGCATGAGGTCAGAGATCAGATCCATGGCTATACTTACCTTGAGAGTATCATATGATATGACCATGCAGATTCAATCTGGGTATTAAATGTTTCTTCTTTATTTGCATTAAAGAAAAAACATTTTAGCAAATAGGCCACATATATTTGCATCTCTAAAAATTTAATCAATACAGTAATCAAACAAAAATCCATTAAGCTATGAAACAGCAGAACTACAAATCTACGTCATCTTTAATGAATCCATTTAACTGTCAAGGGATAAAACGTTCAGAGGAAATGCTAAAGGAGTCCTTGGTTTTAAATAGATGTAACCTTGCCGTTTGTATATTCAGCCTCTACTGTTAAAAAAAAATTGTAAAAAATTCAACTTGTTTTACTGAAAGAAACAAGAGCAAAATATTAAATACTGCTTTTGAAAATGCTGAAATGTCGTTGAGCATTCACTGAGCGTCCAGAGGATGGACTGTGTTCTATTAGACACTTTGGGACCACTGTGATTCTAGTTAGAGCAGTTCTTGTCCTCAGAAAGTTTAGCATAAAGTGAGGAAAAGGCAGTAAAATTATTAGGTATAATATTAATATAAATATCTTGAATTACTTAATATTAAGTATAAAATTTGTTAGATCATTGAGCAAAGCTACTATTTAAAAAATGTTATTTTATACTGTTCTCTCTCCTAAGAAGCCATTGGATTATATTTAAAGCCAAATATAACTTAAAATATAAAAATTAGAAAGAGAATCAATAATCAAAACTAGCCCTTTATAGGAACTAATTGATCACATCCATGCACATTTGGCAGTAAAACTCAACAGAAAGCAAGCAGGTGGGGGTGGGGAGGGATAAATCCACACTTAACAGGTATAATGCACCCTCCAGGTGATGAGCACACTTGTAACTTTGACTCAAACTGTGCAAAAGCTTTTCATGTAACCAGAACATTTGTACTCTCAGAATATTCTGAAACAAAAATAAATATACTGAGTCTTAGCCAGAAAGCCGAGATGTAATGACACAAAAATAAGTAAAATAAAATCAGATAACCATTATATCATGCTATTATGGACCTGACACTATGCAAAGTGTTCAGTACATGTTAACACACTGAATTCTCACAACCATCCTATAACAAAGACATTTCTATTATCCCTATTTTACAGAGGAATAAAACCGAGTCACTAATACGCTAAATAGCTTTGTGGCTTCTGGCACCAAATTCCTACTGAATGGAATGAAGAGTAAAAGGAATGACTTATCCAAATAAAGATTCACATTGCAAAATTGATTTTCAAATCTCTAAAATATTCACAAATGCAGGGAAACTAAAATGTAGGACAAAAACCACTAGTTTAAGAAAGTTTGAAAGCAAACCTTTTATTGTAGGCATCTTCCTGCTAAAGACATCTTCCCACTAAAGACATGCATATAGACTAATATGTTAGCATGAATTAGTTTATAGATCACATTTCTTTAGAAATGGAATAAAGGATAGAAAAATAAGAAAGAAAGGCCAGCACATGGGCAAAGGTAATTAATGAAGTGTGCAAAGGCTTATTTCTATTTTCTTGACATTTGGTCTGGAACTATCCTTGATTAGGACTTGATTTATTTCAGGTTACTGGACAAAAGAAAATTTCTTCGCCTGGAACAGTTGATGTTGGCCATCAATTTGCTTTATAATGTATTTAAATTGGTTTTGGCATTAGTCCTAATATTGGTAGAGATAAAATATGCAGGGGTCTATAACCTCACTCAGTTATTCAACAAATATTAATTCAGCACCTGTGATGTACTGGGCAGTAGGCACTTGAGATATTTCGGTGAAATAAAATAGACTAAGATCCCTGCCTTCTTGGAGATATGACAAGATATGAATATACAGCATGTTTAAGAATGAGCAGAGTCAGAGCATAAAGAACAAGCAAAGAATGAAGGAAGGGTAGAAGATGTTTGTAAGTTTATACAGAGTGATCAGAAGGTGGCATTTGAGGTGAGCTTTGATGGAGAGTAGAAATTTAACCATGCAGGTAACTGGGGAAAGAGCATTACAAGCAAAGGGAACAGCCAGCACAAAAGCCCTTTGGAGGAACTCTCTGTGCTGAGTGAAGGGGAAAAGAGAGGCTGTCAGAGGGAAAAGGGGAAACAGACCACCTTAGGAGCTTGGTTTTCTTTTCTTTTTTTTTTCTTTTTACATGCTATTGACATTTTATCAATGCTTTCTGCTTTATAGTTTATTAAATCATAAATGTGTACATTTATGCATTTATGGGGTCCAATGTACTAATTTGATATACTTTGTGAAATGATTACATCAAACTGATAAACATAGCCATCACCTCAGTTACTTATTTGTTGTGGTAAGACATTTATACCCTCAATAGTTTTGAAAAGTATGTATGCATTGTTCTTTTTTTAAATTAATTAATTAATTTCTTTTTTTTTTGAGACAGAGTCTCACTATGTAGTCCTCTGTAGAGTACTGTAGCGTCACAGCTCACGGCAACCTCAAACTCTTGGGCTTAAGCGATTCTCTTGCCTCAGCCTCCCAAGTAGTTGAGACTACACGCGCCCACCACAACAACTGTTGTTGTCATTGTTTGTTGTTTAGCAGGTCCAGGCCGGGTTCAAACCCACCAGCCTCAGTGTATGTGGCTGGTGTCCTAGCCACTGAGCTACAGGCGCTGAGCCACTGCATCGTGCATTTTAGTAAAGTATCTCAACAATGATGATGTGGTTTTAACTGTACTCTTTCTCCCCAAAAGCATCTCCTTTCCCAGTTAAAATTAAAAAAAAAACAACAAGGTATGATGAAAACCTCCTCTGCTCCCTGAATAGGACAGTGATCTTGCTGCTGGGGGAGGCCATCTGGGCTTCTTCCCAGGCCTCCCTGGACGGTCCCAGTACTGGGGCACACCACAGGGCAAGGCAGGTTGTCCCCACAAGAACCCCCTGGCCCAATCCCAACCCTTAAAAGGCTGGGCCTCTGTCTACCTTTAGGTGGCAGCCACCCTAAATGTGCATGGGCACTCAGGTGGACCTGATGCCACTCTTGTCACCCTTGACCTTGAAGTACATCTGGTTGGCCTCAGCCACCTCCTTCTTTGCTGCTTGTGGTTCACAGTCTCCAGGCCTTGGAGCGCGGTGATGGCCACATTGCAGGCTGTCCCTGAGCGGTCATGGATGGTGGACTTCCCACCGTACACTGCACTTTGCTTCTGCAGGGTCTGCTGCAGTATCTTAGAGATCCTGGCTATAGTGGCCTCATTCACCTGTGTCTGCTGAACATGCCCACTCTCTGACTTACCCAGGTGGCCCTGGCTACTCCTGGCAGATGTCCTCCTTGATCTCTCTGAAGCTCCTGTGGTTGGCCTGCTTCAGAACCTTGGTCAGCCCCAGACGCTCCTTCATCTTGTGGTACCTGCAGCCGCCTTGCTTCTTTCCTGGCCATCCCAGTGTGCAGCTAGCAGCTTCACCTGCTTCACAGGCAGGGGTACCTGCCACTTTTCGAATTTGCCCTCCATCTCATCTTTCAGTTCAGCCCACTTTCCCGTCCGTGATTTCATGAACACTGTCCCCGCAGGCTGCCAGCATGCACTTGGCAGCCACCAGCTGGCTGCTTTCTGCCGGAGATCCTGGGGCAGCAACTGCATGATGTCACTGTGGTAGATGTAGCCACTGTGGGGCAATACAGAGATGGATAAGAAGCCAGACGGTATCTTGTGCTGGACCCCAAGCAGCAGATGTTGCAGGTGGGCATTTTGGAGAGGTTGGTCAGGTCGCCACCAGCCTTGGCAACCGTGAATGCCCAATGAAGATGGACAGGTTGGACCCATTGAAGGACATGCAGGACTCCACATACTAGTAGATGCAGTGCTTTGAGGCATTCAGCTTCAGCGCCACGTTGCAGACCTCCTCCAGTCCCTCAAACTCCTCTTCTGACAGTTGCTGCCCCTGAGTGCTGGGGGCAGTGATGCTGACGACCATGATGGTGGTGTTGGTCAGGATCTGCTGCAGGTTCTCATTGTTCTCTCATTTGTCCAGCTGGTGTAATTCAGCTCAGTGGGGACAAAGGACTCCAGCTTAGGAAATTTCTTTGAGTACATATCCTGGATAAAACCTATAATGTTCCACTCATTCTCCATCTCCACAGTCAGGTTGTTGACATCCACAATGACGGGGTACTCAGGGGCTGCCTCCACTGGCCCCATCACTTCTGAAGCTTTGGCTTGCTTGCTGATATACTCCTCAGTCTTCATCATGATCTCAGCAGATATCTTGCCGTCCCATAGCTTGGTGGTACTCTTGACTGAATCCCCAGAGAAATCCTGCACATCCTGAACAGAAATCCTGTTGTGTCTCTTCCTGCACATCCTCAATTGCTGGCTCCTCTTCTTCCCCATAGCTTCTTTCTTCTTCCTCTTCTGCTGCCTCTTCTAGGTCAACTAAGAGCTCATCAACCAGAGACATCCCAAGCCCTTTTCTATGCAGCACAACTGTTTCTACCATAAGCTTCCCAAGACCAGTCGCTTACTGATGATGTCTCAAATGCCCACCCACTATTGCTGAGACAAAGCGGCTTGTTTTTTCAGGACCTCAGTTTTCTTAAAGAAGTTTGGAGACATTGAAAAGTTGTTTTTTTTTTTTAAGTTTTTTTTATTTTTATTTTTAATTTCAGCTTGCTTGTTCATTCTTCTTTGTTTGAAGTACTCTTTTTTTTTTGGTTTGTTCATTTTCTTCTTCCTCTGGCGATGCTCTTTCCCATTGCCTCCCCAGAAGCTAGAATTATAGATGCCCACCACAACATCTGGCTGTTTTTGATGTTGTTAGTAGAGATGGGGTCTTTCTCTGGCTCACTGCTGCTCATACTGGTCTCCAACCTCTGAGCTCAGGTAATCCACCAGCAGCCCCGGGACTATAGGCGTGAGCCACCACGCCTGGCCTATAAAGAGTATATTTTTAATAAAGCTAAAATGTTCTCAGATTCATGAGGCAAATGCTCTATTTCTTTTCCCCAAAAGATTCTTACAAGTCGAGGTGGGATTAAAGATGGCGACCAAGTAACAGCTTCCCTGCAACTGGGAACAGCAAGTCTGGGGAGACAAGACTCCAGGCACCTCTGGCCGGTGGGATCTGCCTATAATCATCCCTTTGAGGATACAGGGAGCCAGCAAGGGACTTCTGGACCCCAAGAGGAGGACAAAAACAGTGGAAAACTGGCAAGTGGTTGTGTGTGTTTGATCGACCTAATCACGCTGGCAACCATAAGTACAAGCAACAGTGAGACTGTAAACCGGAAAGGCCTTACCTGTGAACTGTTTTGGTGTTCTTGGACTTAGCACTCAGTTGAAATGCCTTGGGGAGAGCTTGAGCAGAAGTGTGAACTTTGGGCATTGTCTGGGCCCCAGACTGAGCCACTGAGCTGGGCGCAGGAAGCCATTGTGAAAGAACTGCCCCGGCAAGCTCCACCCTCAGGGTCTCAGAGCAAGGATTGGGCAGGTCAAAGTAACCTACTGACTGAGCAGCCTAAAGGTGGGGACTGAGCTGCCTTACAGCCTTAATCCTTAGGGGCAGAGTGAGACAGTTTTGGCACACTGGAGCCTTGGCCTGTTGCCCTGGGTAAAGTGCTGTGATGTCACAGCTCATAGCAACCTCAAACTCCTGGGCTTGGCACCGCCCAGACCTCCATAAGAGCTGTGCAGCGACCCCTGACCAGTGACCGGCACCCACCGGGCCTCCGCATTCCCTGACCAGGAACTGCGGGAGCCACGCAACCCTGTGTCCTACCTCCTGTGTCCTCCCAGCTTCCACACTAGCCCGTTCATCTGGACAGGGACTCTGGTAGCTGCGTGTCCTTTGGAGCCCTCCCTGCCTCTGTGCAGAGCTCTTCTGGCCAGAGACTGCTGGAGCCTTGGGCTCTCTGTGCCAAAGTCACTGGGTGCCTGGCACTCCCAGAACCGTGCGCACCACCCCCAGCCCTGTTGCTGGATCTGGGTGTGTCACAAACTGGAGCTGCTTCCACAACCAGAACTCCCTAGCCAGAGCAGCCCCAGAGGAACTACACAGGGTCACTCCCTACAAAGATCCAGCAACAATAGAGTGATCCCGCTTGGGTCTAATCTTGGAAAGACACCTCCCAAAATCTGAGGACAGCCAGAGGCAATGGTGATAAACAATCATGAGGCAAAATCAACAGAAAAACTATGGCAATATGAATAATCAGAGTAGATCAACTCCCCCAAGGATCAATGGGGCAGAAACAGCACAAGACTCCATGCACAAACAAATAGCTGAGATGTCAGAAATTGAATTCAGGATTTGGATAACAAATAACATAGAATTAGAATTCCAAAAGTTATCTCAAGAATTCAACAGATTCAAAGACCAAATGACCAAAGATTTTGACACATTGAGACAAGAAGTTGCATCCCTCAAAGATCTGAGAAACACAGTAGAATCCCTCAGTAACAGAATGGAGTAAGCAGAAGAAAGGATTTCTGATATTGAAGACAAAGCTTTTGAACACTCCCAAACCCTCAAAGAAGAACAGAAATGGAGAGCAAAAACAGACCACTCTCTCAGAGAGCTCTCAGATAATTTGAAGAAAACCAATATTCGTCTTATAGGGATCCCTGAAAGTGACGAAGTGGCTTCACAAGGCACAGAGTCTCTTCTCCATGAGATTATGAAGGATAACTTTCCAGACATGCCAAGAGATTCCGAAATTCAGATAGCAGACAGTTTCAGAACACCAGCATGACTCAAACCAAATAAGACATCCCCCAGCCACATCATAATCAATTTCACTAAAGTTAATATGAAGGAGAAAATTCTGAAAGCTGCCAGACGAAAGAAAACCATTACCTACAAGGGGAAGAATATGAGAATAACTGCAGCTCTCTCTGCTGAAACCTTTCAAGCTAGAAGAGGATGGTCATCAACTTTTAATCTCCTAAAACAAAACAACTTTCAGGGGAGGCGAAGCAAGATGGCGGCCGAGTAACAGCTTCCTTGCATCTGGGCACCGTGAGTCTGGGGAGATAGGACTCCAGGCATCTCTGGCTGGTGGGATCTGCCTATCATCGCCCCTCTGAGGGTACAGGGAGTCAGTGAGAGACTTCTAGACCCCAGGAGGAGGTCTAAAACAGTGGAAAACTGGCAAGTGGTCACGTGTGTTCAATCCGTCTAAACCTGCCCGCAACTGTAAGTTCAGTAGCAGCGAGACTACAAACCAGAAAGGCCTTACCTGTCAACTGTTTTGGTGTCCTTGGACTTGGCACTCAGTTGAACTGCCTTGGGGAGAACCTGAGCGAGAGTGCAAAGAACTTTACTGTTGTCTAGGGCCCCAGTCTGAGCCACTGAGCCAGATGGAGCTAATAGTGTTTGGCTGTGGGTCACAGGGAGCCATTGTGAGGGATCTGCCCCGGAAAGCTCCGCCCTCAGGGTCGCAGAGCTAGAATCGGGTGGGAGCTGGTAACCCAGTGACCAAGTAGCCTAAGGGTGGGGTCTGAGCTGCCTTGCAGCCCTAACCCTCAGGGGCAGAGTGAGACCTGTTTTGGCACACGGGGTAAGTGGATAGCAACTTCAGCAGTGATGCCAGCAACAAGTACTTTCCTGGGAAAGCTTCTGCTCAGCAAGTTTACAAGTTCAAAGTGCCTTTTCAGTGGGCTGTAGAGAGATTTAGGGTGTCTACCTCCTGGGGTTTGAGAAATCAGCCGTATCAGAACTGTGCTTAACATCTCATACCCCAGAAGACCACGAGTTGCCCAGACAATATTCAATAACATATATATACTGCTTGGTTTTTGGTTGTGTTTTTTTTGTTTTTTGTTTTTGTTTTTTTTTTTGGTTTGGTTGGTTTTTTTTTGTTGTTTATTTTGATGTTGTTGATGTTGTTTTGCCTTTAATTTCAACCTTTCCCATACAGATCCTTGTTCTTTCTCAATTTTTCTGGTTTAATTATAATTTCCCATTGCTGCCTTTTTCAATAACTAGACCTTCATTTTTGCTAGTGTTTCTACTGCTATTATTTGGTTTTTCACCCACTTTATCGCGTAAAGTTTTCTCTTTGTTTTGGTTTGATTTATAGCATTTTTGTCTTTCCTCTCTACTTCATGGAAGTGGGGTACTGTGTCTGATCAGGTTAGCAAAGCACTGCTGATCTCAAGGGAACCACCCAACTGGGCACCCCCAGAAGGTGGGTTTTTTTTAAGGTTGTGTCAAAGTACCCTAATGTACACCTATATTGCTCTGTCTCCCTCTTTCTGTGCCTCACTTCTTCTTGTCAATATTCCTTTTACCCACCCCCTCTCCTTTCTCTATTTTTCTTTTTTTCTCTTTTCAATCAGTCATCCTTTCTTTCATCCCTTTCTTGCTCTTCAACCTTCTCACCCTTCTGGTCCTGTAACCCTTAGTCCACAGGCACGAGAACTTAAAGAGCAAGAGGAAGTGAAAGGAAAATTAGGGCAAGGAAACAGATAAAAGAAATCACTCATGAGGAAGAATCAGCAGAAAACTCCAGGCAACATGAAGAACCAGTCCAGAACGACCCCACCAAGGGAACATGAGGTAGCTACTGTAGAGGATTCCACCTATAAAGAAATCTTAGGAATGACAGAAAGGAAATTTAGAATACACAGGTTGAAAACAATGAAAGAAATGATGGAAACAATGAAGGAAACTGCTAATAAAGTGGAAAATAACCAAAAGGAAATCCAAAAACAGAATCAAATAAGATATGAATGATATGAAGAATTTGAAAAGGATATAGCAGAGCTGAAGGAACTGAAACAGTCAATTAGGGAACTTAAAGATGCAATGGAAAGTATCAGAAACAGGTTAGACCATGCAGAAGAAAGAATTTCAGAGGTAGAATACAAAGTTCTTGAGATAACTCAGATAGTAAAAGAGGCAGAAAAGAAGAGAGAGAAAGCAGAACGTTCACTGTCAGAATTATGGGACTTTATGAAGCGTTCCAACATACGAGTTATAGGAATTCCAGAAGGGGAAGAAGAATGCCCCAGAGGAATGGAAGACATACTAGAGAATATTATAAAAGAAAAATTCCCAAATATCACCAAAGATTCTGACACACTGTTTTCAGAGGGATATCAGACCCCAGGTCACCTCGACCCTAACTGAGCTTCTCCAAGACACATTGTGATGAACCTGTCCAAAGTCAAGACAAAAGAAAAGATTCTGCAAGCTGCCAGGTGTAAGCGCCAGTTGACCTACAGGGGCAAATCCATCAGAGTGACCGCAGACTTCTCTAATGAAACTTTCCAAGCAAGAAGACAAGGGACATCTACCTTTAATCTACTTATACAGAACAATTTCCAGCCCAGAATTCTGTACCCTGCAAAGCTAAGCTTCAAAATTGACGGAGAAATCAAATCATTTATGGATATATAAACATTGAGGAAATTTGCCACAACAAGACCAGCTCTACAGGAAATACTTCAACCTGTTCTGCACACTGACCACCACAATGGATCAGCAGCAAAGTAAGAACTCAGAAATTAAAGGACAGAACCTAACCTCCACACTGAAGCAAAAGATAAAACTAAGCAATGGACTCTCACAAAATAAGATGAATAGAATACTACCACACTTATCAATTATCTCAATAAATGTTAATGCCTTGAATTCCCCACTGAAGAGACATACATTGGCTGACTGGATTAAAAAACACAAGACATCCATTTGCTGTCTGCAAGAAACCCACCTGGATTCAAAAGACAAATTAAAGCTCCGAGTCAAGGGTTGGAAGACAATTTTTCAGGCAAATGGCATTCAGAAGAAAAGAGGAGTTGCAATCTTATTTTCAGATACATGTGGATTTAAAACAACTAAAGTCAAAAAAGACAAAGATGGTCACTTTATATTGGTCAAGGGAAAAATGCAACAAGAAGACGTTTCAATTCTAAATATTTATGCACCCAATTTAAATGCTCCCAGATTCTTGAAACAGACCTTACTCAGTCTGAGCAATATGATATCTGATAATACCATAATAACTGGGGACTTTAACACTCCTCTTACAGAGCTGGACAGATCCCCTAAACAGAAATTAAACAAAGATATAAGAGATTTAAATGAGACCCCAGAACAACTGTACTTGATAGACGCATATAGAACACTCCACCCCAATGATAAAGAATATACATTCTTCTCATCACCCCATGGAACATTCTCCAAAATTGATCATATCCTGGGACACAAAACAAATATCAACAGAATCAAAAGAATTGAAATTATACCTTGTATCTTCTCAGACCATAACGCACTAAAGGTGGAACTCAACTCTAACAAAAATGCTTGACCCACCCAAAGGCATGGAAATTAAACAATCTTCTGTTGAATAACAGATGGGTGAAGGAAGAAATAAAACAGGAAATCATTAACTTCCTTGAGCATAACAACAATGAAGACACAAGCTACCAAAACCTGTGGGATACTGCAAAAGCAGTTTTGAGAGGAAAATTCATCGCTTTAGATGCCTACATTCGAAAAACAGAAAGAGAGCACATCAACAATCTCACAAGAGATCTTATAGAATTGGAAAAAGAACAATCTAAGCCTAAACTCAGTAGAAGAAAAGAAATATCCAAAATCAAATCAGAGATCAATGAAATTGAAAACAAAAGAATCATTCAGAAAATTATTGAAACAAGGATTTGGTTTTTTGAAAAAATAAGTAAAATAGATAAACCATTGGCAAGACTAACGAGAAATAGAAGAGTAAAATTTCTAGTAACCTCAATCAGAAATGATAAAGGGGAAATAACAACTGATCCCACAGAGATACAAGAGATCATCTCTGAATACTACCAGAAACTCTATGCTCAGAAGTTTGACAATGTGAAGGAAATGGATCAATATTTGGAATCACACCCTCTCCCTAGACTCAGCCTGGAAGAAATAGAGCTCCTGAACAGACCAATTTCAAGCACTGAGATCAAAGAAACAATAAAAAAATCTTCCAACCAAAAAATGCCCTGGTCCAGATGGCTTCACTCCAGAAATCTAACAAACCTTCAAAGAAGAGCTTATTCCTGTACTGCAGAAACTATTCCAAAAAATTGAGGAAGAAGGAATCTTCCCCAACACATTCTATGAAGCAAACATCACCCTGATACCAAAACCAGGAAAAGACCCAAACAAAAAGGAGAATTTCAGACCAATCTCACTCATGAATATAGATACAAAAATTGTCAACAAAATCCTAGCCAATAGATTACAGCTTATCATCAAAAAAGTCATTCATCATGATCAAGTAGGCTTCATCCCAGGGATGCAAGGCTGGTTTAACATGCGCAAGTCCATAAACGTTATCCACCATATTAACAGAGGCAAAAATAAAGATCACATGATCCTTTCAATAGATGCAGAAAAAGCATTTGATAAAATCCAGCATCCTTTTCTAATTAGAACACTGAAGAGTATAGGCATAGGTGGCACATTTCTAAAACTGATTGAAGCTATCTATGACAAACCCACAGCCAATATTTTACTGAATGGAGTAAAACTCAAAGCTTTTCCTCTTAGAACTGGAACCAGACAAGGTTGTCCTCTTTCACTTTTACTATTCAACATAGTGCTGGAAGTTCTAGCCAATACAATTAGGCAAGACAAGGAAATAAAGGGAATCCAAATGGGAGCAGAGGAGGTCAACCTCTCTCTCTTTGCTGACGACATGATCTTATACTTAGAGAACCCCAAAGACTCAACCACAAGACTCCTAGAAGTCATCAAAAAATACAGTAATGTTTCAGGATATAAAATCAATGTCCACAAGTCAGTAGCCTTTGTGTACACCAATAACAGTCAAGATGAGAAGCTAATTAAGGACACAACTCCCTTGACTATAGTTTCACAGAAAATGAAATACCTAGGAATGTACCTAACGAAGGAGGTGAAGGAACCCTATAAAGAAAACTATGAAATCCTCAGAAAGGAAATAGCAGAGGATATTAACAAATGGAAGAATATACCATGCTAATGGATGGGAAGAATCAACATTGTTAAAATGTCTATACTTCCCAAAGCAATCTACCTATTCAATGCCATTCCTATCAAAATACCAACATCGTACTTTCAAGATTTGGAAAAAATGATTCTGCGTTTTGTACGGAACTGGAGAACACCCCGTATAGCTAAGGCAGTTCTTAGTAATAAAAATAAAGCTGGGGCATCAGCATACCAGATTTTAGTCTGTACTACAAAGCCATAGTGCTCAAGACAGCATGGTACTGGCCCCAAAACAGAGACATATACACTTGGAATCGAATTCAAAACCAAGAAATGAAACTAACATCTTAAAACCACCTAATCTTTGATAAACCAAACAAGAACATACTTTGGGGGAAAGACTCCCCATTCAATAAATGGTGTTGGGAGAACTGGATGTCTACATGTAAAAGACTGAAACTGGACCCACACCATTCCCCACTCACAAAAATTGATTCAAGATGGATAAAGGACTTAAATTTAAGGCATGAAACATTGAAAATCCTCCAAGAAAGCATAGGAAAAACACTGGAAGATATTGGCCTGGGGAAAGACTTCATGAAGAAGACTGCCATGGCAATTGGAACAACAACAAAAATAAACAAATGGGACTTCATTAAACTGAAAAGCTTCTGTACAGCTAAGGAGACAATAACCAAAGCAAAGAGACAACCTACACAATGGGAAAGGATATTTGCATATTTTCAATCAGAAAAAAGCTTGATAACTAGGATCTATAGAGAACTCAAATTAATCCACATGAAGAAAGCCAACAATCCCATATATCAATGGGCAAGAGACATGAATAGAACTTTCTCTAAAGATGACAGATGAATGGCTAACAAACACATGAAAAAATGTTCATCATCTCTATATATTAGAGAAATGCAAATTAAAACAACCCTGAGATATCATCTAACGCCAGTGAGAATGGCCCACATCACAAAATCTCAAAACTGCAGATGCTGGCGTGGATGTGGAGAGAAGGGAACACTTTTACACTGCTGATGGGACTGCAAACTAGTACAACCTTTCTGGAAGGAAGTATGGAGAAACCTCAAAGCACTCAAGCTAGACTTCCCATTTGATCCTGCAATCCCATTATTGGGCATCTACCCAGAAGGAAAAAAATCCTTTTATCATAAGGACAGTTGTACTAGACTGCTTATTGCAGCTCAATTTACAATCGCCAAAATGTGGAAACAGCCTAAATGCCCACCAACCCAGGAATGGATTAACAAGCTGTGGTATATGTATAGCATGGAATACTATTCAGCCATTAAAAAAAATGGATACTTTACATCCTTCGTATTAACCTGGATGGAAGTGGAAGACATTATTCGTAGTAAAGCATCACAAGAATGGAGAAGCATGAATCCTATGTACTCAATTTTGATATGAAGACAATTAATGACAATTAAGGTTATGGGGGGGAAGCAGAAAGAGGGATGGAGGGAGGGGGGTGGGGCCTTGGTGTGTGTCACACTTTATGGGGGCAAGACATGATTGCAAGAGGGACTTTACCTAACAATTGCAATCAGTGTCACCTGGCTTATTGTACCCTCAATGAATCCCCAACAATAAAAAAAAAACAGCCAAAAAAAAATCCAAACAAAAAAAAAAAAGAATAAAGGAAGGTATGTTACCATAAAGGTGTCACCAACATGTTGATCCCAATCAAATGGAGACCATGATATAACACACAAGTTTCCAAAAAAAAAAAAAACAACTTTCAACCCAGGATCCTGTACCCAGTTAAACTGAGCTTCATTTATGTCGGAGAAATGAAATACTTCAACAACATTCACATGTTGAAGAAATTTGCCACAACTAAACTAGCTCTCCAGGACATTCTTAGACCTATCCTGCATAAAGACCAGCATAATTCTCCACCAAAAAAGTAAACCCACCCCCAATATTTTTTATCAAATTCCAACTTCCACAGTCGCAAAAGGATTAAAAATGTCCACCGGTCTCTCAAAAGGGTTTTCAATACTCTCAATTCATGTGAATGGTTTAAATTGTCCTCTAAAAAGGCATAGGTTGGCGGACTGGATGCAAAAACTCAAGCCAGATATCTGCTACATCCAAGAATCGGATCTTACATTAAAAGACAGATATAGACTCAAGGTGAAAGGATGGTCATCTATACTCCAGGCAAATGGAAAGCAGAAAAAATCAGGCATTGCAATCCTGTTCACAGATGCAATAGGCTTTAAACCAACCAAAATAATTCAGGATAAGGATGGACACTTCATATTTGTTAAAAGTAATACTCAATATGATGAGATCTCAATTATTAATATTTATGCACCCAACCACAATGCACCTCAATTTATAAGAGAAACTCTAACAGCCATGAGCAACTCGATTTCCTCCACTTCCATAGTAGTTGAAGATTTTAACACCCCTTTAGCAGTCCTGGATAGATCCTCCACAATGAAGCCAAGCAAAGAAATTTTAGATTTAAACTCAACCATTCAACATCTGGACTTAACAGGCATCTACAGAACATTTCATACCCCCAAAACTGAATACACATTCTTGTCATCAGCCCACGGAACATACTCCAAAATCGACCACATCCTGGGCCACAAATCTAACCTCAGCAAATTTAAAAAAATAGAAATTATTCCTTGCATCTTCTCAGACCATCATGGAATAAAAGTTGAACTAAATAACAACAGTAACCTGCATACTCATACAAAAACCTGGAAGCTAAACAACCTTATGCTGAAGGATACATGGGTTATAGATGAGATTAAGAAGGAAATCACCATATTTTTGGAAGAAAACAACAATCAAGACACGAATTAAGAGAAGCTCTGGGATACTGCAAAGGCAGTCCTAAGAGGGAAATTTATGGCACTGCAAGCCTTCCTCAAGAAAACAGAAAGAGAGGAAGTCAATAACTTAATGGAACATCTCAAGCAACTGGAGAAAGAAGAACACTTCAACCCCAAACGCAGCAGAAGAAAAGAAATAACCAAAATCAGAGCAGAATTAAATGAAATTGAAAACAAAATAATTATACAACAGATCAATAAATCCAAAAGCTGGTTTTTTGAAAAGATCAATAAAATAAATAAACCTTTGGCCAACCTAACCAGGAAAAAAAGAGTAAAATCTCTCATTTCATCAATCAGAAATGGTAATGATGAAATAACAACAGACCCCTCAGAAATTCAAATAATTCTTAACAAATACTACAAGAAACTCTACTCTCACAAATATGAAAATCTGAAAGAAATTGACCAATACCTGGAAGCACGCCACCTACCAAGACTTAGCCAGAATGAAGTGGAAATGTTGAACACGCCTATATCAAGTTCTGAAATAGCATCAACTATACAAAATATCCCTAAAAAGAAAAGCCCAGGACCAGATGGCTTTACGTCAGAATTCTACCAAACATTTAAAGAAGAACTAATACCTATACTACTAAACCTCTTCCAAAATATAAAAAAAGAAGGAATATTACCCAGCACATTCTACAAAGCAAACATCACCTTGATCCCCAAACCAGGGAAAGACCCAACAAGAAAAGAAAATTATAGACCAATATCACTAATGAATATAGATGCTAAAATACTCAATAAGATCCTAACAAACAGAATCCAACAACACATCAAAAAAATTATACACCATGACCAAGTGGGATTTATCCAGGGTCTCAAGGCTGGTTCAATATACATAAATCTATAAATGTAATTCAACACATAAACAAACTTAAAAATAAAGACCATATGATTCTCTCAATTGATGCAGAAAAAGCTTTTGATAATATCCAGCATCCCTTCATGATCAGAGCACTTAAGAAAATTGGTATAGAAGGGACATTTCTTAAACTGATATTGGCCATCTACAGCAAACCCACAGCCAATATCGTATTGAACGGAGTTAAATTGAAATCATTTCCACTTAGATCAGGAATCAGGCAAGGTTGCCCATTGTATCTATTGCTCTTTAACATTGTAATGGAAGTTTTAGCCATTGCAATTAGGGAAGAAAAGGCGATCAAGGGTATCCACATAGGGTCAGAAGAGATCAAACTTTCACTCTTCGCAGATGATATGATCTTATATCTGGAAAACACTAGGGATTCTACTACAAAACTTTTAGAAGTGATCAAGGAATATAGCAATGTCTCAGGCTACAAAATCAACACCCATAAATCTGTAGCCTTTATATATACCAACAATAACCAAGCCAAACAAACAGTCAAGGACTCTATTCCTTTCACAGTAGTGCCAAAGAAGATGAAATATTTGCGAATATACCTAACAAAGGACGTGAAATATCTCTACAAAGAGAACTATAAAACTCTAAGAAAAGAAATAGCTGAAGATGTTAACAGATGGAAAAACATACCATGCTCATGGCTGGGAAGAATCAACATTGTTAAAACGTCCTGCCAAAAGCAATATATAATTTTAATGCAATTCGTATTAAAGCTCCATTGTCATACTTTAAAGATCTTGAAAAAATAATACTTCATTTTATATGGAATCAGAAAAAACCTCAAATAGCCAAAACATTACTGAGCAATAAAAACAAAGCAGGAGGAATCATGCTACCAGACCTGATACTGTACTATAAATCCACAGTGATCAAAACAGCATGGTACTGGCACAAAAGCAGAGAAGTAGATGTCGGGAACAGAATAGAGAACCAAGAGATGGACCCAGCTACTTACTGTTGTTTGATCTTTGACAAGCCAATTAAAAACATTCAGTGGGAAAAAGATTCCCTATTTAACAAATGGTGCTGGGTAAACTGGCTGGCAACCTGTAGAAGATTGAAACTGGACCCACACCTTTCACCATTAACTAAGGTAGACTCTCACTGGATAAAAGATTTAAACTTAAGACATGAAACTATAAAAATACTGGAAGAAAGTACAGGGAAAACTCTTGAAGGAATTGGCCTGGGTGAATATTTTATGAGGAGGACTCCCTAGGCAATTGAAGCAGTATCAAAAATACACTACTGGGACCTGATCAAACTAAAAAGCTTATGCACAGCCAAGAATATAGTGAATAAAGCAAGCAGACAGCCCTCAGAATGGGAGAAAATATTTGCAGGTTATACCTCCAATAAAGGTCTAATAACCAGAATCCACAGAGAACTCAAATCTATTAGCAAGAAAAGAACACGTGACCCCATTTCAGGGTGGGCAAGGTACTTAAAGAGAAACTTCTCTAAAGAAGACCAATGCAAAAACTACAAACACACGAAGAAAAGCTCATCATCCTTAATCATCAGAGAAATGCAAATCAAAACTACTCTGAGATATCACTTAACCCCAGTAAGAGTAGCCCACATAACAAAATCCCAAAACCAGAAATGTTGGCGTGGATGCTGGGGAAAGGGCACACTTCTACACTGCTGGTGGGAATGCCCACTAATACGTTCCTTCTGGAAGGATGTTTGGAGAATAATTTCCTTACTAGGTTTATACCCAGAAGACCAAAAGTCACAATATAACAAAGACATCTGTGCCAGAATGTTTATTGCAGCCCAATTCATAATTGCTAAGTCATGGAAGAAGCCCAAGTGCCCATTGACCCATGAATGGACTAGCAAATTATGGTACATGTATACCATGGAATACTATGCCACTTTAAAGAAAGATGGAGACTTTACCTGTTTGGTGTTTACATGGATGGAGCTGGAACATATTCTTTTTTTTTTTTTTTTGTAGAGACAGAGTCTCAAGGTACCACCCTCGGGTAGAGTGCCATGGCGTCACATGGCTCACAGCAACCTCTAACTCTTGGGCTTACGTGATTCTCTTGCCTCAGCCTCCCGAGCAACTGGGACTACAGGTGCCCACCACAACACCTGGCTATTTTTCTGTTGCAGTTTGGCCAGGGCTGGGTCCGAACCCACCACCCTCGGCATATGGGGCCGGCGCCCTACTCACTGAGCCACAGGCGCCGCCTGGAGCTGGAACATATTCTTCTTAGCAAAGTATCTCAGGAATGGAAGAAAAAGTATCCAATGTACTCAGCCCTACTAGGAAGCTAAATTTTAGCTTTCACATGAAGACTATAACCCAACTATAGCACAAGACTACGAGGAAAGGGCCAAGGAAGGGGAAGGGAGGAGGGCGGTTTTGGTGGAGGGAGGGTAATGGGTGGGGCCACATCTATGGTGCATCTTAGAATGGGTACAGGCTATTGCACTAATGTACACAGCTATGATTTAACAATAAAAAAAAAAAACAGGAAAAAAAATTTTAGAGAATAGGCCAGGAAACTACCCACCATGCACAACATAATCAGAAAATATATTCTGAATTCAAATAAAAATTATTTCATAACCCCCCCAAAAAGATTCTTACAAGTCAATATAAAAAGGATTATCTTATAACTATATTTGTGTAGTATATATAGATTCATCAGTCTGTGTTGTGTTACTTGAATGAAAAAGTTGTCAAGTGAAGCAATGATGACCATCAAACCACTGGAAACTTGGAACCAACATCCATATTTTATGTAATTCTTTGTATATGAAATTCCCAGAAGAGACGAAGGTACAGAAGTGGATGACAAATCAGTGACTGGGGCTGGAGGTGAGAGGAGAGAGTAAATACTTGAGATTACTTTTCTTTTTTTTGAAACAAATCCTCAAGCTGTCACCCTGGTAGAGTGCCATGGCATCACAGCTCATAGCAACCTCAAACTCCTGGGCTCAAGCGATTCTCCTGCCTCCACCTCCCAAGAAGCTGGGACTACGGGCGCCCGTCACAAAACCCAGCTATTTTTGGTTGCAGTGTTATTGTTTGGCAGGCCTGGGCTGGACTCCTCCATTGAAAAGTTTTAACAAGAGTGACAAGATGGGGGTGTGGGGGCAGAGGCAAGATGGCCGACTAGAGCCAGCTTTCCACAGAGGCTCCCATCCACAGAAGAGTGTTAAAGGACAGAAGTTTAGCAAGTAAGTTGATGGTTTGGAGCTGATCCAGGAGAAAAGGTTGAAGAACACACATCAACCCTGTTGAGGTGAGCTATGACACCAAGGATATAAACAGTAGGTACAAAATCCATCACCAAGCAGACAGGAGTCCCCTCCCCCAAGAGAACGGCTTGCAGTATACTTTCTACAAATAAGCCAGCAGAGTTCAAACATCCTTCCATTTTATCCCACGGGAGAGACCCTCTAAAAAAGGCACCTCCTAGGGTGCCTTGGCACTCTCCTGCCAGACACAAAACTATATACAACTATACGTATTCTATACCGTGATTCTGAATTCCCAGCACTCCACTCCACTCTCACCCAGAAGTCTGGAAGCATGTCCCCCATGGAGTCCAGATTCTTGGTCATTTTCTTGAGAGGTGTGGACAGGGTGCGGGCTGTTGTAGGTCTGTGCTGATTCTGCCACACGACAGTAAGGAGAAGACGGTAGACTGAAGGAACCACATTGGAGAGGGAGAGGCAGTGCCCCATGGCACAGAGCAGCAGCAGCAGCAGGAACAATAGGGTTCACACCCCTGGGGATATTTTTGAGAGACACTCCCTATCTCTCTGGGCAACCAGAGAAAGATAGGCATCTTCTCCCGTGGCAGACACTGGTGGGAAACATCCGGGACGGTAACACAGGCCCTGTGAGTAAAGGGTATGCCTGAGGCAGTACCTGCCTGGATGGGGCACAGTGGGGATGGAGACTAGAAGATGTGTGCACAGAGACAACATACTCCCAGGGCAGATCCAGGACTGCTTTAGTGAGCCTAAGAAGCACCTTGTCCTCAGGGGATCATAGCTGAGACAAAGGCAGGAGGGAAGAAGTTGGAACTCAGAGCTGAGTGTGAGCTCTAAACGCAACTGCCCGAACACAGACTGCAACAGAGACACCAGCTCCAGGCACTGGCACAGACTGGGGCTGAGTTGCAGTTTCTGTGAACTCAAACAGCACCTGGTCCTCAGGGGAATAGAGCCAAGACAGAATCACAAATTCTGCGAAAATAAGTGTCAGCAACATCAATCAGGGATGGGGCTGGAACTGAGTGAAACACCCCAGCTTCCATTAACCACCCAAGGTTGTGAGGCCTCAGCTCCCCCTGCCAGATAGTGGCAGAGTGTGGAGGGTTGGCTGAGGAGACATAGATCTCCCTGTGACTCAGGCAGGTGCAAACCCCTGGAGGAGCATCTGCTCATTGGAGGAAACTGGGTCACAGCCTTGTGGGGTTACCAGTGACTGGGTGTGACAGAGGTAAAAGGTGGGAAAGGAGGCATCAACCTTCCCAGACTAATTCATTTGCTGGGAGGGTCCTTCTGACTCCACAGAGCACCAGAACAAGTCATACTTGAGCTACCAGCAGAACCCTGCTATCTAGTCACCAGAGCCCTTTTGAACTCTCCCACTTGAGACCAGGTGCTGACTGGGACAATTGATTTCTATCTCTTAGACTGAACCAATCACCCAAGGACCTCTTGAACTGGGCCAATCACCCAAGGACTATCCAAAGTGGTACCCTGGGTATGTGGTTGTGGGAAGGTTTGATTTTCATTTTCCAGTTGTTGCCTGTGGGGGCAGGGTGACTTAATTGCTGGTATTTCTCCATAGCTGAGATGTTAACCCAGAGTAACTGATTCACTAGGGTTGGACAGAGACTAGCTAAAAACAAGACAGAGCCACTTAGCCCCACCACACCAATTAAGTCCCTAGTGTCTCAGGCCATAGCACTGTATGGGTCCTTTGCACAGCTCTAGGGGGAAAGGTACAGACACCATTCCCAGCTCTTGGGCAAAGGGCTGGTTGATCACTACTCCAGGATCCCCCCAACCCAACTTCACCTTATCTGCTTATCTAGCCAAATGGTATAAAATAATCATGGGGCAGAATCAGCAGGAAAACTCGGGTAACATGAATAACCAGAGTAGATCAACTCCCCGAAGGAACACACTAAAGGTGTGGACACAACTGAAGATCCCATTCATAAACAAAAGGCTGAGATGTCAGAAATCATACTCAGAATTTGGATTGCAAATGAGATTACTAGAATGGAGTTAAAGTTGGGATTAGAAATTCAAGGAGCATTTCAAAAGTTGTCTCAAGAATTCAGTGAATTCAAAGACAAAATCACCAAAGATTTGGACTCATTGAGACAAGAATTTTCAGCCCTCAAAGATCTGAGAAATACAGTAGAATCCCTCAGTAACAGAATGGAGCAAGCAGAAGAAAGGATTTCTGACATTGAAGACAAAGCTTTTGAATGCTGGCAAACTCTCAACGAGGAAGAGAAATGGAGAACACAAATAGATCATTCTCTCAGAGAGCTCTGGGATAATTTGAAGAAAACTAATTATCCTTATAGGAATCCCTCAAGGTGATGAAGTTGCTTTGCAAGGCACAGAGGTTCTTCTTCATGAGATTATGAAGAACTTTCCAGACATGCCAAGAGATTCTGAAATTCAGATAGCAGACAGTTTCAGAACCCGAGCACAACTCAACCTGAATAAGACATACCCCAGGCACATCATAATTAACTTCACTAAATTTAATATGAAGGAGAAAATTCTGAAAGCAGCCAGATGACAGAAAACCATAACATACAAGGGGAAGAATATTAGAATAACTGCAGATCTCTCTGCTGAAACCTTTCAAGCTAGAAGAGGATGGTCATTGACTTTTAATCTCCTTAAAACAAAATAACTTTTAACCCCGGATTCTGTATCCAGCTAAACTGAGTTTCATTTATGATGGAGAAATTAAATACTTTAATGATATTCACATGTTGAAGAAATTTGCCATGACTAAACCAGCTTTCCAGGATATTCTTTGACCTATCCTCCAAAATGACCAGTGCAATCCTCCACCACAAAAGTAAACTCACTCAGAAACTTTTGATCAAATTCCCACTTCCACAATGGCAAAAGGATTAAAAATTTCCACTGGACTTCCAAAAAACTGAATACTCAAAATTTTACCAGGTGTATCAATATTCTCCATTAATGTGAATGGCTTAAATCGTCCTCTAAAGAGGCACAAATTGGCTGACTGGATACAAAAACTCAGGCCAGATATCTAATGCATACAAGAATTTCATCTTACCTTAAAAGATAAATATAGACTCAGGGTGAAGGGATGGTCATCTGTATTTCAGGCAAAAGGAAATCAGATAAAAGCAGGTTTTGCAATTCTATTTGCAGATACAATAGGCTTTAAACCCACAAAAGTAAGAAAAGATAAGGATGGTCACTTCATATTTGTTAAGGGTAACACTGAACATGATGAGATTTCAAATATTTAACATTTATGCACCCAAGCAGAATGTGCCACAATTTATAATAGAGACTCTAATAGACATGAGCAACTTGATTTCCCCCAGTTCCATAATACTCAGATTCTAACACTCCTTTGGCAATGTTAGATAGATCCTCCAACAAGAAGCTAAGCAAAGAAATTTTATACTTAAATTTAACCATTCAACAATTGGGTTTAACAGACATCTACAGAATATTTCATCCTAACAAAACTGAATACACATTCTTCTCATCAGCCCACAGAACATCCTCCAAAATTGATCACATCTTAGGTCACAAGTATAACCTCAGCAAATTAAAAAACATAGAAATTATTCCTTGCATCTTCTCGGACCATCATGGACTGAGTAACAACAAGAATCTGCATATTTATACAAAAACATGGAAGCTGAATAACCTTATGCTGAATGATAGCTGGGTCATAGACAAGATTAAGAAGGAAATTACCAAATTTTCGGAACAAAATGATAATAAAGACATGAATTATCAGAACCTCTGGGACACTGCAAAGGCAGTTCTAAGAGGCAAATTTATAGTACTGCAAGCCTTCCTCAAGAGAACGTAAAGTGAGGAAGTTAAGAACTTAATGGGACATCTCAAGCAACTGAAAAAGGAGGAACTTCCAATCCCAAACCCAGAGAAGGAAAGAAATAACCAAAATCAAATCAGAATTAAATGAAATTGAAAACAAAAGGATTATACAACATATTGATAAATCAAAAAGTTTTTTTTTTTTTATTAAATCACAGCTCTGTATAATAATGCAATCATGAGGTACAATGTGCTGGTTCCATATACAGTCCAACAAAAAAAAAGTTGGTTTTTTGTAAAGTCTAATAAAATAGATAAACTTTTGGCTAACTCTACCCAGGAAAAAAATAATAAAATATCTATATTCATCAATCAGAAATGGTAAAGATGAAATAACAAGAGATGCCTCAGAAATTCAAAAAATCTTTAATGAATATTACAAGAAACTTTATTCTCAGAAATGTGAAAATCTGAAGGAAATTGACCAACACTTGGAAGCATGCCACCATCCAAGACTTAGCCAGAATCAAGTAGAAATGTTGAACAGGCCCATATCAAGTTCTGAAATAGCATCAACCATACAAAATCTCCCTAAAAAGAAAATCCTGGGATCAGATGGCTTCACATTGGAATTCTACCAAACCTTTAAAGAGGAACTTGTACCTGTATTACTTAACCTTTTCCAAAATATAGAAAAAGAGGGAATGCTACCCTACACATTCTATGAAGCAAACATCACCTTGATCCCCAAACCAGAAAAAGACCAAACAAGAAAAGAAAATTAAAGACCAAGGAGGAGCAAGATGGTGGCCGAGTAACAGCTTCCTTGCAACTGGGCATGGTGAGTCTGGGAAGACAAGACTCCAGGCATCTCTGGCTGGTGGAATCTGCCCATAAACATCCCCTTGAGGATACAGGGAGTTAGCAAGAGACTTCTGGAATCCATGAGGAGGACAAAAGCACTGGAGAACTGGCAAGTGGTTGCGTGTGTTTGTTTGGTCTAATCCCGCCAGCAGCTGTAAGTACAGCAGCAGTGAGATTACAAACTAGAAAGGCCTTACCCATGAGCTGTTTTGGTTTTCTTGGACTTGGCACTCAGTTGAACTGCCTTGGGAAAACTTGGGCAAGAGTGCAGAGGACTTAAAGCATTGTCTAGGGCACCAGACAGAGCTGCTGAGTTAGATGGAGCTAATAGTGTTAGGCTGTGGGCCTAGTGGAGCCATTGTGGGGCAAGCTCTGCCCTCAGGGTCACAGAGCAAGGATCAGGCAGGAGCCAGTAATCTAGTGACTGAGCAGTCTAAAGGTGGGACTGAGACGCTTTACAGCCTTAGTTCTCAGGGGCATAGAGTGAGACTGGTTTTGTCACACTGGGTAACTGGATAGCAACTTCAGGAGTGATCCCAGTGACAAGCACTTTCCTGGGAAAGCTTCTGCTTTGCCAAGTTTAGCAGTTTAAAGTGCCTTTTAAGAGGGCTGAAGAGAGATTTAGGCTCTCCATCCTGCGGGGTTTGAGAATTCAGCAGAGGCCTCCAGTCTCCATTTCATACAGGCGTATCAGCATTGTGACTAACATATCATACCCAGAAGATCACCTGTTGCCCACACAATATTCACAAGATATATATACCTCTCTGTTTTGGGTTTTTTGTGTTGTTGTTGTTGTTGCTGTTGTTCTTGTTGTTCTTTTTTAATTTCAACATTTTCCCTATAGATTTTGTCTTTTCTTGTTTTTCTTTCTTTTCTTTCTTCATTTTTCTAGTTTAAATATAATTCCCCATTGTTGCCTTTTTCAACAATTAGAACTTCATTTTTGCTAGTGTTTCTACCCATATTATTTGCTAGTGTTTCTACCTAATTTTATCCTGCAAAGTTTTATGTTTGCTTGTTTTGTTTTGATTTATAGCATTGTTGTCTTTCTTCTCTACTTGGTGGAGGTGGGGCATGATATCCAAAGAGGTTAGCAAAGAGCTGCTGATCTCAAGGGAACCATCCAAGCTGGCACTCCCAGAGGTTAGGGGTTTTTAAGGTTGGGTCAAAGTACCTTACTGTACACCTATATTTCTCTGTCTAACTCTTTCTGTGCCCCTCTTCCTTTTGTCAATATTCCCTTTTACCCTCCACTCTTCTTTCTCTTTTTCCTTTCCTTTTCTTTCTTTTTTCTCTTCTTTCTCTTCAACCATCTCATCATTCTGGTCCTGTGCCAAAAGGATTCATCAAAACCCTAGTCCAGAGGCACAGCAACTTAAAGACCAAGAGGAAGTGAAAAAAAATTAAGGCAAGGAAACAGATAAAAGAAATCACTCATGAGAAAGAATCAGCAGAAAACTCCAGGCAACATGAAGAACCAGTCCAGAGCAACCTCCCCAAGGGACCATGAGGTAGCTACTGAAGAGGATTCCACCTATAAAGATATGTTAGAAATGACAAAAAGGGAATTTAGAATATACATGATGAAAACAATGAAGGAAATGAGGGAAACATTGAAGGAAACTGCTGATAAAGTGGAAAATAACTAAAAGGAAATCCAAAACAGAATCAAATAAGAGATGAATGATATGAAGAATATAGAAAGGATATAGCAGAGCTGAAGGAACTGAAGCAGTCAATTAGGGAATTTAAAGATGGTATAGAAAATATCAACAACAGATTAGATCAGGTGTCCTCAAACTTTTAAACAAGGGGCCAGTTCACTGTCCCTCAGACCACTGAAGGGCCAGACTATAGTTTAAAAAAAACAAACTATGCACACTGAATATATCTTATTTTGAAGTAAAAAAACAAAATGGGAACAAATACAATCACACCACCTCATGTGGCCCACAGGCCGTAGTTTTAGAACCCCTGGATTAGATCATGCAGAAGAAAGAATATCAGTGGTAGAGGACAAAGCTCTTGAGATAACTCGTATAGTTAAAGAGGCAGAAAATAAGAGTGAGAAAGCAGAATGTTCACTGACAGAATTATGGGACTTTATGAAGTGTTCAAACATACTAGTTAAAGGTATCCCAGAAGAGGAAGAAGAATGCCCCAGGAAAATGGAAGCCATACTAGAGAATATTATGAATGAAAATTTCCCAAATATCACTGAAGATTCTGACACACTCCTTTCAGAGGAATATCGGACCCCAAGTCGCCTGAACTCTAACTGAGCTTCTCCAAGACACATTGTGATGAATCTGTCCAAAGTAAAAGAAAAGATTCTTCAAGCTGCCAGGAGTAAGCGCCAGTTGACCTACAGGGGCAAATCCATCAGGTTGACTGCAGACTTCTCTAATGAAACTTTCCACACAAGAAGACAATGGTCATCTACCTTTAATCTACTTAAACAGCACAATTTCCAGCCCAGAATTCTGTACTTAAACAGAACAATTTCCACCCAGAATTCTATGTTCTGCTAAGCTAAGCTTTAAAATTCACAGAGAAATCAAATCATTTACTGACATACAAACATTGAGGAAATTCACCACAACAAGACCAGTTCTACAGGAAATACTTCAACCTGTTCTACACACTGACTATCAGAATGCATCAACAGCAAAGTAAGACCTCAGTAATTAAAGGACAGAACTTAACTTCCACACTGATACAAAGATAAAACTAAGCAATTGATTCCCACAAAATAAGATGAACAGAACACTATCATACTTATCAATTATCTCAATAAATGTTAATGGCTTGAATTCCCCAATGAAGAGGCATAGATTTGGCTGACTGGATTAAAAAACACAAGCCATCCATTTGCTCTTCTAGCTTCAAAAGACAAATTAAAACTCTGTGTTAAAGGTTGGAAGACAATTTTTCAGGGAAACGGAATTCAGAAGAAAAGAGGAGTTGCAATCTTATTTTCAAATACACATGGATTTAAAGCAAATAAAGTCAGAAAAGACAAATATGGTCACTTGATATTGGTCAAGGGAAAAATACAACAAGAAAACTTTCTTTTTTTTTTTTTTTTTGCAGTT
The DNA here is from genome assembly GCF_027406575.1 of Nycticebus coucang. Classification (NCBI taxonomy): domain Eukaryota; kingdom Metazoa; phylum Chordata; class Mammalia; order Primates; family Lorisidae; genus Nycticebus; species Nycticebus coucang. Next base: position 109,640,616 of record NC_069785.1, read on the forward strand.
TTTGGCTGGGGCTGGGTTTGAACCCACCACCTCCAGCATATGGGGCCAGTGCCCAAATATTTATGCACCCAATTTAAATGCTCTCAGATTCTAAAATCAGACCTTACTCAGTCTGAGCAATATGATATCTTATAATACCACAATAACAAGAGACTTTAACATTCCTCTTACAGAGCTGGACAGATCCTCTAAACAGAAATTAAACAAAGATGTAAGGGACTTAACTGAGATCCTGGGACAACTGTGCTTGATAGATGCATATAGAACACTCCATCACAAAGATAAAGAATATACATTTTTCTCATCATGCTATGGAACATTCTTCAAAATTGATCATATCCTAGGCCACAAAATAAACCTCAACAGAATCAAAAGAATTGAAATTTTATCTTGTATCTTCTCAGACTACAGGCATTAAAGGTGGAACTCAACTCCAACAAAAACCTTTAACCCCACACAAAGGCATGGAAATTAAACTATCTTCTGTTGAATGGCAGTTGGGTGTAGGAAGAAATAAAACAGGAAATCATTAACTTCCTTGAGCATAACAACAATGATAACAAAAGCTACCAAAACCTGTGGGGTACTGTAAAAGCAGTTTTGAGAGGAAAATTTATTGCTTTAGATGCCTACACTTGAAAAACAGAAAGAGAGTGCATCAACAAACTCACAAGCCATCTTATGGAATTGGAAAAAGAAGAACAATCTAAGCCTAAACCCAGTAGAAGAAAAGAAATATCCAAAATTAATCAGACATCAATGACATTGAAAACAAAAGAATCATTCAGAAAATTAATGAAACAAGGAGTTGGTTTTTTGAAAGAATAAATAAAATAAACCTTTGGCCAGACTAACTAGAAATAGAAAAGTAAAATCTCTAGTAACCTCAATCAGAAATGATAAAAGGGAAATAACAACTGATGCCACAGAGATACAAGAGATCATCTCTGAATACTACCAGAAACTCTATGTCCAGAAATTTGACAACATGAAGGAAATGGATCAATATTTGGAATCACACCCTCTCCCTGAACTTATCCAGGAAGAAATAGAGCTCTTGAAGAAACCAATTTCAAGCCCTGAGATTAAAGAAACAATAAAAAATCTTCCAACAAAAAAATGCCCTGGTCCAGATGGCTTCACACCAGAATTCTATCAAACCTTCCAGGAAGAGCTTATTCCAATAATGCAGAAATTATTCCAAAAATTTGAGGAGGCAGGAATCTTCCCCCAACATGTTCTATGAAGCAAACATCACCCTGATACCAAAACAGGAAAAGACCCAACTAAAAAGGAGAATTTCAGACCAATTTCACTAGTTAATATAGATGCAAAAATTCTCAATAAAATCCTAGCCAATAGATTACAGCTTATCATCAAAAAAGTCATACATCATGATCAAGTAGGTTTCATCCCAGGGATGCGAGGTTGTTTTAACATGTGCAAGTCCATAAATGTTATCCACCATATTAACAGAAGCAAAAATAAAGACCATATAACCCTCTTAACATATGTAGAAAAAGCATTTAATAAAATCCAGCATCCTTTTCTAATTAGAACACTAAGCAGTATAGTCATAGATGGCACATTTCTGAAACTGATTGAAGCTATCTCTGACAAACCCACAGCCAATATTTTGCTGAATGGAGTAAAAACTGAAAGCTTTTCCTCTTAGAATTGGAACCAGACAAGGTGGTCCTCTGTCACCTTTACTATTCAACATAGTGCTGGAAGTTCTAGCCAATACAATTAGGCAAGACAAGGAAATAAAGGGAATCCAAATGGGAGCAGAGGAGATCAAACTCTCCCTCTTTGCTGATGACATGATCATATACCTACAGAACCCCAAAGACTCAACCACAAGACTCCTGTAAGTCATCAAAAAATACAGTAATGTCTCAGGATATAAAATCAATATCCACAAGTCAGTAACCTTTGTTTACGCCAATAACATGACATGAGAGGCTAATTAAGGACACAACTCCCTTCACCACAGTTTCAAAGAAAATGAAATACCTAGGAATATACCTAACAAAGGAGGTGAAGGACTTCTATAAAGAAAATTATAAAATCCTCAGAAAGGAAATAGCAGAGAATATTAACAAATGGAAGAACATACCATGCTCATGGCTGGGAAGAACCAACATTGTTAAAATGTCTGTACTGCCCAAAGCAATCTACCTATTCAATGCCATTCCTATTAAAAATACCAACATGGTACTTTCAAGATTTGGAAAAAATGATTCTGCATTTTGTACGGAACCAGAAAAAACTCCGTATAGCTAAGGCAGTTCTTAGTAATAAAAATAAAGCTTGGGCATCACCATACCAGATTTTAGGCTGTACTATAAAGCCATAGTGGTCAAGACAGCATGGTACTAGCACAAAACTAGAGATGTAAACACTTGTAAAAATAGAAAATCAGGAAATGAAACTAACATCTTATAACCACCTAATCTTCGACAAACCAAACAAGAACATACCTTGTAGGAAAGACTCCCTATTCAATAAATGATGCTGGGAGAACTGGATATCCACATGTAAAAGACTGAAACTGGACCCACATCATTCTCCATTCACAAAAATTGATTCAAAGACAGCACCTGTGGCTCAGTGAGTAGGGCGCTGGCCTCATATACCAAGGGTGGCAGATTCAAACCCTGCCCCAGCCAAACTGCAACAAAAAAATAGCCAGGTATTGTGGTGGGTGCCTGTGGTCCCAGCTTCTCAGAAGGCTGAGGCAAGAGAATCACCTAAGCCCAAGAGCTGGAGGTTGCTGTGAGCTGTGATGCCACAGCACTCTACCGAGGGTGACAAAGTGAGACTTTGTCTAAAAAATAAAAAAAATAAAAAACAAAAATTGATTCAAGATGGATAAAGGACTTAAATTTAAGGCATGAAACAATAAAAATCCTCAAAGAAAGCATAGGAAAAACAATGGAAGATATTGGCCTGGGGAAAGACTTCATGAAGAAGACTGCCATGGCATATACAACAACAAAAATAAACAAATGGGACTTCATTAAACTCAAAAACTTCTGTACAGCTAAGGAGACAACAACCAAAGCAAATAGACAACCTACACAATGGGAAAGGATATTTTCATATTTTGAATCAGACAAAAGCTTGATAACTAGGATCTATAGAGAACTCAAATTAATCCACATGAAAAAAGCCAACAATCCCATATATCAATGGGCAAAAGACACGAATGGAACCTTCTCTAAAGAAGACAGATTAATGGCTAACAAACATATGAAAAAATGATCATCATCCCTATCTATTAGAGAAATGCAAATCAAAACCACCCTGAGATACCATCTAACTCTGGTGAGAATCACCCACATCACAAAATCTCAAAACTGAAGATGCTGGCATGGATGTGGAGAGAAGGAACACTTTTACACTGCTGGTGGGACTGCAAACTAATACAACCTTTTTGGAAGGAAGTATGGAGAAACCTCAAAGAATTCAAGCTAGACCTCCCATTTGATCCTGCAATCCCATTACTGAGCATCTAATCAGAAGGAAAAAAATCCTTTTTTTTTTTTTTTTTTTGAAAAAAATCCTTTTATCATAAGGACATTTGCACTAGCCTGTTTATTGCAGCTCAATTTACAATCACCAAAATGTGGAAACAGCCTAAATGCCCACCAGCCCAGGAATGCATTAATAAGCTGTGGTATATGTATACCATGGAATACTATTCAGCCATTTAAAAAAAATGGAGACTTTACATCCTTTGTATTAACTTGTATGGAAGTGGAACACATTATTCTTAGTAAAGCATCACAAGAATGGAGAAGCATGAATCCTATGTACTCAATTTTGATATGAGGACAATTAATGACAATTAAGGACACATTGGGGGTGGGGGAAGGGTAGAACAGAGAGAAAAAAGAAGGAGGGAGGAGTGGGGAAAGGGAGAGCAGACAGAGGGAAGAAGGTGGGGGGGGTGGAGCCTTTGTGTGTGCCACACCTTTTGGGGGCAAGACACAATTGTAAGAGGACTTTGCCTAACAAATGCAATCAGTGTAACCTGGTTTCTTATACCCTCAATGAATCCCCAAAAATAAAAACAAAAAATAAAAGAAAGAAAGAAATTAAAAATAAAATTATAGACCAATATCACTAATGAATATTGATGCAAAAATATTCAATAAGATCCTAGCAAACAGAATCCAGCAACACATCAAACAAATTATACACCATATCCAAGTGGGTTTTATCCCAGGGTCTCAAGGCTGGCTTAATATACGTAAATCTATAAATATAATTCATCACGAAACAAATTAAAACACAAAGATTATATTATTTTCTCAATTGATGCAGAAAAAGCTTTTGATAATATCCAGCATCCTTTCATGATCAGAATACTTTTGAAAATTGGTATACAAAGGATATTTCTTAAACTGATAGAGGCCATCTACAGCATAACCAAAGCCAATACTGTATTGAATGGAATTAAATTGAAATCATTTCCACTCAGATCAGGAACCAGACAAGGTTGCCCATTGTCTCCACTGCTCTTTAACATTGCAATGGAAGTCTTAGCCATCGCAATTAGGGAAGAAAAGGCGATCAAGGGTATCCATATAGGTTCAGAAGAGATCAAACTTTCACTCTTTGCAGATGATATGATTGTACATCTGGAGAACACCAGAGATTCAACTACAAAACTCTTAGAAGTGATCAAGGAATACAGCATCAACTAAGGTTACAAAATCAACACTCATAAATCTGTGGCCTTTATATATACCAACAATAGTTGGACTCTATTCCATTCACAGTAGTGCCAAAGAAGATGAAATATTTGGGAGTTTACCTAACAAGGGATGTGAGAGATCTCTATAAAGAGAACTATGAAACTCTAAGAAAAGAAATAGCTGAAAATGTTAACAAATGGAAAAACATACCATGCTCATGGCTGAGAAGAATCAACATTGTTAAAATGTACATACTCCCAAAGCAATATACAATTTTAATGCAATCCCTATTAAAGCTCCACTGTCATACTTTAAAGATCTCGAAAAAATAATACTTTGTTTTATATGGAATCAGAAAAAACCTCGAATAGCCAAGACATTACTCAGAAATAAAAACAAAGCAGGAGGAATCACGCTACCAGACCTCAGACTATACTATAAATCGATAGTGATCAAAACAGCATGGTACTGGCACAAAAACAGAGAGGTAGATGTATGGAACAGAATAGAGAACCAAGAGATGAACTCAGCTACTTACCATTATTTGATTTTTGACAAGCCAATGAAAAACATTCAGTGGGGAAAAGATTTAACCTTGCTTATTGTACCCTCAATGAATCCCCAACAATAATAAATAAATAAATAAACAAACAAATAAATAAACAGAAAAGCGAAAAGGCAACCCACAAGATGAAAAAAATAATTTGCAAGCCATATATCCAAAAAAGGTCTAACATCCAAGATATATTTTAAAGCACTCTTGCAACTCAACAAAATGATAACCCAACTAAAAACTGGGTGAAGGACTTGACAGACATTTCTCCTAAGACGACATACACATGGCCAATCATCGTATGAAAAGATATTCAACATCATTAGTCATGAGAAAATGGAAATCCAAACCACATCGAGATACTCTTCAAACCCACTAGGATGGCAAATTAAAAAAAAAAAAAAAGAAAGAAAAAATAGGAAGTGTCAACAAGGAGTTGGAGAAATTAGAACCTTCATACACAGCTACTGGGAATATAAAATGGTACAACAGTTTCAGAAGTTGCTGGGGAAAGGGAAGAGGGGGAATGATTACACTACGGAGTACAAGCCTTCTTCTAGGGAAAATAAAAATGTTCTGCCATAGTAAAAAACAAAACAAAACAAAACAAATGGTGCTGGGTGAACTGGCTGGTGACCTGTAGAGGACCGAAACTGGACCCGTACCTTTCACCATTAACTAAGATACACTTTCATTGAATTAAATACTGAAACTTAAGACATGAAACTATAGAAACACTAGAACAAAATGCAGGGAAAACTCTTGAAGAAATCGGCCTGGGCAAATATTTTACGAGGAGGACTCCCAGGCAATTGAAGGAGTTATCAAAAATACACTACTGGGACCTGATCAAACTAAAAAGCTTCTGCACAGCCAAGAACACAGTAAGTAAAGCAAGCAGACAGCAATCAGAATGAGAGAACATATTTGCAGGTTATGTCTCTGACAAAGGTTTAATAACCAGAATCCACAGAGAACTCAAACGTATTAGCAAGAAAAGAATAAGCGATCCCATCTCAGGCTGGGCAAGGGACTTGAAGAGAAACTTCTCTGAAGAAGACAGGTGCATGGCCTACAGATATATGAAAAAATGCTCATCATCATTAATCATTAGAGAAATGCAAATCAAAACTACTTTGAGATATCATCTAACTCCAGTAAGATTAGCCCACATCACAAAATTCCAAAACCAGAGATGTTGGCATGGATGTGGAGAAAAGCACTTCTACACTGCTGGTGGGAATGCAAATTAATACATTCCTTTTGGAAAGGTTTGGAGAACAGTTAGTGATCTAAAAATAGACCTGCCATTCGATCCTACAATTCCTCTACTAGGTATATATCCAGAAGACCAAAAATCACATTATAAGAAAGATATTTGTGGGCGGTCCCTGTGGCTCAGTGAGTAGGGCTCTGGCCCCATATATCAAGGGTGGTGAGTTCAAACCTGGCCCTGCCGAACTGCAACAAAAAAAATAGCTGGGCATTGTGGTGGGCGCCTGTAGTCCCAGCTACTTGGGAGACTGAGGCAAGAGAATCTCCTAAGCCCAGGAACTGGAGGTTGCTGTCAGCTGTGTGATGCCACAGCAGTCTACCAAGGGCAATAAAGTGAGACTCTGTGTCTACAAAAAAATAATAATAATAAGAAGAAAAATATTTGTACCAGAATATTTATTGCAGCCCAATTCATAATTGCTAAGGCATGGAAGAAGCCCAAGTGCCCATCCACCCACAAATGGATTAATAAATTGTAGTATATGTACACCATGGTATATTATGCAACCTTAAAGAAAGATGGAGACTTTACCTCTTACATATTTACATGGATGGAGGTAGAGCATATTCTTCTTAGCAACGTATCTCAAGAATGGAAGAAAAAGTATTCAATGTACTCAGCCCTATTATGAAACCAATTTATAGCTTTCATATGAAAGCTATAACCCAAATATAGCCCAAGAGGAAGGGAAAAGAGAAGAGACAGGGGACGGAAGGAGGGAGGATGGGCGGAGGGAGGGTAATTGGTGGGACCACACCTATGGTGCATCTTACAAGGGTACACGTGAAATTTACTAGGTGTAGAATATAAATGTCTTAACACAATAACTAAGAAAATACTATGAAGGCTATGTTAACCAGTGTAATGAAAATGTTTTAAATTATATATAAAACCAGTGTATGGTGCCTCATGATTGCATTAATGTACACAGCTATGATTTAATTAAAAAAAAAAAAGAGTGACATGATTGGACCTACACATATCTTTTTTTTCCCTCCCTCTGGCCTGAAAGGAAATGGTAAAAATATTTTCTGTCTCCTTAAGATTTTGGGAACTGAAACCTGCATTCCTGCCTCAATCCAGCTGTGGGGAGGGACAGGAAGTGTCTCTTCTTCTTTATGTCACAGGAGCCGCTCCAGGGAGTGTGTGAGCCGAAGTCCCAAGATCTTACCTGAAGATGGGATGGTGGAGGTCCTGAGATCTTACCTGAAGATGGAATGGTGGAGGTCCTGAGGTCTTACCTGAAGATGGGATGGTGGAGGTCCTGAGGTCTTACTTGAAGATGGGATGGTGGAAGTCCTGAGATCTAACTGAGGATGGGATGGTGGAGGTCCTGAGATCTTACCTGATGATGGAATGGTGGAGGTCCCGAGATCTTATCTAAAGATGGGGGATGGTTGAAGGTCCTGAGGTCTTACCTGAAGATGGGATGGTGGAGGTCCTGAGGTCTTACCTGAAGATGGGGTGGTGGAGGTCCTGAGATCTACCTGAGGATGGGATGGTGGAGGTCCTGAGAGCTTACCTGAAGATGGGATGGTGGAGGTCCTGAGATCTACCTGAGGATGGGATGGTGGAGGTCCTGAGATCTTACCTGAAGATGGGATGGTGGAGGTCCTGAGATCTTACCTGAAGATGGGGTGGTGGAGGTCCTGAGATCTACCTGAGGATGGGATGGTGGAGGTCCTGAGATCTTACCTGAAGATGGGATGGTGGAGGTCCTGAGGTCTTACCTGAAGATGGGATGGTGGAGGTCCTGAGGTCTTACCTGAAGATGGGATGATGGAGGTCCTGAGATCTAACTGAGGATGGAATGAATCTGGGCAGAAGTCATGGGATTGTCTTGGCCCAGGACAGGATGGGATTATGGCGTCAGAACCTTTAAAAGCTCTGTGCTTCTTTTCAGAAGTGAAAATTTGGATTTGAGATCATTGTCTGCCATTTTCCCCTTTTGTCTGAAAAGTAATAAAAATATCTTTCCTTTTCCTCAAACTGATTTTATCTCTCTTTTTGATGCAGCTTTGGGAGACAAATGCTAAACTTTGTGTAACAGTTTTCCTGACGGTGTGGAGGTAGGATGTGAGCAACAGAAGCTGAGATGTATATAAACTCTTGCCTGAGACACTGGAAAGGTGGAGATACCATTACCGAATGGCTGGGTTTTAAGAGTGTGTATTAGAAGTTTTTTATGTTTATCAGTCATTTAGTAGGAGCTAACATGGGGATTTTGATACATTGACTTCAGAAGAAATGTGTTAGAGGTATACATTTCAGAGCCATCCAGAAAGTAGATGGTATTTAAATACTTGATATTGACTGATATCACCCATAGAATTAGTGTAGATGGAAAGGACAAAAAGTGTGACTGTTGATCCCAGGGTCACTCTGAAATAAGTGTTCAAGGAGGAAAAGAACCAGCATAGGAGATTGAGATGGAGGGAGGGGAAGGAAACCAGAGGAGAGTGAAGTGATGGGCCAGTGAGAGAAGTACCAAGTACTGGGGGTCTCAACAAAAGCATTTTTGGTGAAATTATTGGCAAAAACCTGAGAGAAGAAATATATTAATACATGCAGAGAATGGGGCTGTTTCTGGGGAACACAGAGTGCATGGTGTTGTATGCTGATGGGAATGATCTGTACATGGGGAAATGGATGCTGAGAGAGAAAGGAGGAAGGTTGCGGGAGGGAGAGGGACCGTGGTCTACTTCCAGGGGATGAGGATGTAGCCGTGGTTTACCTGTGGGCAAAGGAGGAAGGCAGAGTTATTGCTAACGGTGCTGGCAGGTGGACAGATGTGGTTGGTGGTAGGAATTTGTAGAAATTTTCATCAGATCCCTTTAATTTTTATTTTGGTGAATATAACAGAGCAAGAGGGAGCAGTAGATTTGAACATGTAAGCAGGGAGTGAACATGAAGTTCGGTAGTGGGATTTAAGCTCGGAGGGTCGGGAAGAGAGAGAATGTGCAGAGACCCAGGTTGTGCCGTGATGCGGCTGCCAAGCACTGACAACCCATAGAACCCGAGGCGGAGAGTGACGAGAAACGAGGGGAAAGGACCCCAGAGTCTGAAGGGTGAGGGGCGCCCTCAGACACTCACTTCCTAGAGTCAACTTAAGATTGAGCTTGATACGGTGGTGGGCTGTTAAGAACGGCACCCAGTGAATCCCACCTCCTGTTCCTTTGCTATTTGCTATGGAGGCACCTCTTGAAATCGGTGCTGTTTTGTCAATTGCTTTGACCAATAGAAGGCAATAGAGGTCAAGTCTGGACTTCCAGGCCAGGCCCGCAGGCGCTACAGCTCCGCTTTCTCTCTGAGGGAGGCCAGCCGTCGGGCTCGGAAAAGAGGCCCTGGAGTCATCAATGCTTTCCAACAGAAATGTCTGCTATTACGGAGACACTGTCCACTGCCCATACCACAAGTGGTATCCAGCACTTAAAATATGCCTGGTGACCAAGAAACTGAATTTTAAATTTTATTTAATTTTGAATGTAGTTGTCTATGTAAATAGCCTCGTGTGCCTAGTACTTGCCATATTGGTAAGCACAGCCCTGAGGAAAGAGAAAAGCTGTCTTTGCTGAGCCCTGCCCGAGTCCCTGACTTGGAGACCGTGAGCAGGCAGAGTCCTGTGACCCCTTCAGTTTGCAGCTATCTGGTAGGTGGCCATCGGCAGCTGGCCGCGTCCCGGGGGCTTGTGTGGGGCAGCGGGCAGCCTCCAGCTGATGCCGGACTGCCCCGTGTCTGTTCAGACTGTGACCCTGTTATTCTACAGGAATGTTCACCATGCCTGGACCCTGGTGTAGTAGGTTAAGGCGCCTGAAGTAGAAGGTGAAAGAAGTCAAACCTATTTTCACTTATTAAGCATCCAGGGCCTTCAAATGGAGGGTGTTCACCTTTGTTCAAAGAGCGATCACTGTGATGGGAATGGACGTCGTAACAAGGAAGTCTGGGCCACCAAACGGATGGCTTCTTCCTCCTCTCTTGCGCTTCTCAGACGCAGACTGTGATCATTCCTGGTCCCGTGTCAGTGCAGCACACTGGCTGCCAGAGACGCCGGCTGAGCAGGGCAGGCCCGGCAGGGGACTGTCAGCTGAGCAGGGCAGGCCAGGCAGGCCACGGTCCGCTGCGCTGCTGATCCGCCCTCCACTGAATCACTGATTTCTCTCCGTTAGCTGTCCCCTCTTTACTGAGCCCTGACTCTGCATTGCGACAATTCCCTCTATGTTCTTGGTCATATGGGATTTATATGACTCACCTCTTACTTTCTCTCACTCCCCTAGTGCTATATGTACTAATTACATTTGCAAGATCAAGAAGGAATTTCAAATTATTAGTGAGAGGGACCAGTGAGTGGATGTGGCTTTTCATGACTGAGGACTCATTTCACGTTTCTCAGTACCGATAAGCTGACCCCTGGCCTCTGCACACCTTAATATTCTGGTGATAGAAAAAAAGATGAGAAATGGTATTTTCATTCAGTTCAGTTCTCTGTAAATGGATCTACAAATTCAATTCAATTTCTTCAAATACTCAACTGTCTTTATTACAGAAATTGATAAGCTCAACTTAATTTTATATGTATATTGAAATAAAACAGAATATGCAGCATACTCCAAAAAAAAATAATTGGATGAAAAACAGTTACTGATATCAAATCTTAGCACAGGAGTACGGCAATCTAGTCTACGTTGTAGTGGCATAAACATACTTTCATGTTGATGCGTGGAAGAGATGCACAGATCCATAAGAAGCACTTGATGATTTGGGCAAGGGGGTCTTGAAAATTTAATGCAAAATAAACCATGTTTTAAACAAATGGTGATGGAAAAATCCAATGTTCATATTATCTTAGTTTTTCTGATAATAACACCGGGGCACAGGATGTTTAAATAACTTGCTCAAGGCTATACAGCTTATCAGCCAATTTCTATGGCAGAACTGAGATTCAAACCTAGGCCTGTGTGATTCAGAGCTGGATTCTTAACCTTTACCCCAGTTTTTACTCAACTTGCCCACCAATAGGAATTATTTGCAGTGCTTGTTAAAAGTATAAATTGCATACATTTATGAGGTAAAGGGTAATTTTGTTACACCAATATATTGCACTGTGGTGGAGTCAGAGCCTCCAGTGTATCCATCACTGGAATAATATATATTGTACCCATTAAACAATTTCTTTCTTTCTTTCTTTCTTTCTTTCTTTCTTTCTTTCTTTCTTTCTTTCTTTCTTTCTTTCTTTCTTTCTTTCTTTCTTTCTTTCTTTCTTTCTTTCTTTCTTTCTTTCTTTCTTTCTTTCTTTCTTATTATTAATTTTTGTAGAGACAGAGTCTCACTTTACCGCCCTGGGTAGAGTGCCATGACGTCCCAGGACTCACAGCAACCTCCAGCTCTTGGGCTTCCGCGATTCTCCTGCCTCAGCCTCCTGAGCAGCAGGGACTACAGGCGCCTGCCACGACGCCCGGCTATTTTTTTGTTGCAGTTCAGCTGGGGCTGGGTTTGAACCCGCCACCCTTGGTATATGGGGCCAGCACCCTACTCACTGAGCCACAGGTGCCACCCCCCCATTAAACAATTTCTTATCATCTACACCCCCGCTTTTCCAAGTCTCAATGTCTATCATTCCACACGCTGCTTCCAGGACCCAAATCTAGAACTTGCTAAACCAAAATCACCCAGAGTGCCGTCCTGAATGTGGGGTTTTTAATGGAAGCCTCCAGATGATTTACGTCTCAAAGCAGGTTTAAGGGACACTTGCTGACACTGTTCTGTCACAGAAATACTGGCTCAATATGTCACTGATCAGTGAAAGAAATGGAAATGCTTTATTTTTAACTATTAAATAGTTTTCCTTATAAAAATTCTTAGCAACAAGAGTGCATATTAATTTGTGCTTGTAAGAGAAATATGAGTCATTTGAAATAAAAGAATACTCTGGTGGTATTTCACTCCTTTAAGAATACTGAATTCACAAGGTGAAAAGTATTTATGAAAGAAACATAAAAAATTACTGATTTGTTAAAAAGTTGTTTAAAAAAGAGCTATAAATAGTTTGAATTCCAGTTAATGTTTCATAACATAAAAGGGTGGTTAATATCTAAAAGGAAAAAACATTAAGGCTAATTACGTTTTTAAATCTGAAAAGCCCACAGGGAAAGGCTTTTCTTGATTAAAAAATTTAAACTCATTTTACAGCACACATTATTGTCAGGGTTAGGAAAGGCTAATTGACTTCTCTAATTACCACCAGAGGAAAATCAGGTTACACAAGCCTTGAACTTGGAAGAAATGCAAAAATATTTATCAGGTGCAGTGAAATTGAACACTATAAATACTAGATGATCTGTTTAATATCTATGCATAAATTGTTTTAAGATAATTCCACAGATTTCTTAAGTTTTTTTTATTTCTTTGAGACAGAGTCTCACTCTATTGCTCTCGGTAAAGTGCTGTGTCATCACAGCTCACGGCAACCTCTAACTCCTGTGCTTAGGTGATTCTCTTGCCTCAGCCTCCCGAGTAGCTGGAACTATAGGCGCCCGCCACAACAGCCAGCTATTTTTTTGTTGCAGTTTGTCTGGGGCCGGGTTTGAATCTGCCACTCTTGGTATATGGGGCAGCACCCTATCCACTGATCCACAGGTGCCGCCCAGATTTCTCAAGTTTTTCATGAATATTATTAAGTTGGCTATCTCGGGTTTAGGCCCATTAAGCTTCATAAAAGTCTTTAAAATTATAAAATTTCATAAGCACAAAGTAGCTTTATCCTGGAAACATGAGTTTTATAAAAATTATTTAATAATAAAATCTCATGTTTTAAATAATTAATGTTCATTATGTAGACTGGTCTAATGCTAGATTGCAGCAAAATCCAATATTTTGCATTCATTTCAAAAACCTCAAACACTTTATAAACATTTTGAAACTTTTCAGAACCATAGCAAAAGAATATTTTAAGGGCTATTTTCTCTGGAAAAAAAATATATATAAATCAGTTAAAATATGTATACTGGTTAAATTGCTACAAAGAGTTTTAACAAAACATATTTTGCAACTTTATTATAAATACATTAAAGGCCTGTAGCCTAACATTACGTAACACTTAGTGGTTGGAGTGGGGACAAAGTGCTGCTCTAAATACCTTTTGTAGTTCATCTTCTGTAAGAGTGGAGATTGAAATGTGTCACTGAGGGGCTTCTGTCTCTTTTTCTACTACAGTGGGAGGAAAGAAACTAATTCAGGTAGATTCAGAATTTAGGGAAAGAACTTCAAATGCCATCTTTAATTATTTTAAGGATGTCACAGTCAAATGCTGGGGTGGGTGGGGGTGGGGTGGGGGGGTTAGGGATTGACCTCGCCGTGGTTTTGTAGTTGTACATTTGTTTATGCAGCAAGTTGTGGTTTTACCATTTATGGCTTTTGTTGTTAGACTTTTATGAACTCCACCACCTCCACCACCTCCCCATGCCCCCCACCCCACCCTCCACCTGTCTCTGACATTTTTCATGTCAGCACTCTTGGCTCAGCAATTCTTGACACTTTTCTTGTAGGCAGTGACAAGTTGTGACCTCTTTTCCAGGAAAATCCAGCATTCAATTTTTTTCTAAACGTTTTTCATAGTGAAGTTAGTAAGCAGTGTATTTACATTTGGTTAAGGTCAAGGTATGAATGATTGAAAATATAGAATATCTTATAATTCTGTAATCCATTTATGTCAAGCAATGATGCAGGTTTTTCTCAAGATACAGACACTAATATGGCGAAGGAGCAATTTGTTGGTAAGATAGAGGAGGAACTATTAAGTGTCAGATTTTGAAGGGAATGATGAAGGCACTTTTTTAGTTCAGCTAGTGAACAAGAAGAGTTCGTTGAGGTGGAACATGAAATTATTTGTTCTGAGAAAATGAATGGAGAGGAAGTAGACGATGAAGTGACAGTGGAGAAGAAGAAATGCAGAACCTGGAGTTGGGGAGAAGCCCCACCTGTGTGTAAAAATAGAGCAGCATGTGGCTCAGGTGACAGCGCCACCACGAAGGACAGGAACCTCCGGCTCAGGTGACAGCACCAACAGGAAGGACAGGAACCTACGGCTCAGGTGACAGAGCCACCAGGAAGGACAGGAACCTGCGGCTCAGGTGACAGCACCACCAGGAAGGACAGGAACCTGCGGCTAAGGTGGCCGTGCCCCCAGGAAGGACATGAACCTGTGGCTCACGTGACAGCAACAACAGAAAGGACAGGAACCTGCGGCTCAGGTGACAGTGCCAACCAGGAAGGACAGAAACCTGTGGCTCAGGTGACAGTGCCACCAGGAAGTAAAGAAACCTGCGGCTCAGGTGACAGTGCCACCAGGAAAGACAGGAATCTGTGACTTAGGTGGCCGTACCCCCGGAAGGACAGGAAACTGTGGCTCAGGTGACAGCACCAACAGGAAGGACAGAAACCTGCGGATCAGGTGACAGCACCACCAGGAAGGACAGGAACCTGCGGCTAAGCTGACAGCACCACCAGGAAGGACAGGAACCTGCGGCTCAGGTGACAAGCCAACAGGAAGGACAGGAACCTGCGGCTCAGGTGACAGCACCACCAGAAAGGACAGGAACCTGCGGCTCAGGTGACAGCACCAACAGGAAGGACAGGAACCTACAGCAGAGGTGACAGCACCAACAGGAAGGACAGGAACCTGTGGCTCAGGTGACAGTACCAACAGGAAGGGCAGGAACCTGCAGCAGAGGTGACAGCACCACCAGGAAGGGCAGGAACCTGAGGCTCAGGTGACCGCACAACCAGGAAGGACGGGAACCTGCGGCACAGGTGACAGCACAACCAGGAATGACAGGAAACTGCGGCTCAGGTGACAGTGCCACCAGGAAGGATGGGAACCTGCAGCTCAGGTGACAGCACCAACAGGAAGGACAAGAACCTGCGGCTCAGGTGACAGCACCACCAGGAAGGACAGGAACCTGCGGCTCAGGTGACAGCACCACCAGGAAGGACAGGAACCTGCGGCTCAGGTGACAATACCAGCAGGAAGGACAGGAACCTGTGGCTCAGGTGACAGTGACACCAGGAAGGACAGGAACCTGTGGCTCAGGTGACAGCACCACCAGGAAGGGCAGGAACCTGAGGCTCAGGTGACCGAACAACCAGGAAGGATGGGAACCTACGACACAGGTGACAGCACAACCAGGAATGACAGGAAACTGCGGCTCAGGTGACAGTGCCACCAGGAAGGACGGGAACCTGCAGCTCAGGTGACAGCACCAACAGGAAGGACAAGAACCTGCGGCTCAGGTGACAGCACCACCAGGAAGGACAGGAACCTGCGGCTCAGGTGACAATACCAGCAGGAAGGACAGGAACCTGTGGCTCAGGTGACAGTGCCACCAGGAAGGACAGGAACCTGTGGCTCAGGTGACAGCACCAACAGGAAGGGCAGGAACCTGCAGCTCAGGTGACGACAATACCAGCAGGAAGGACAGGAACCTGCGGCTCAGGTGACAATACCAGCAGGAAGGACAGGAACCTGTGGCTCAGGTGACAGTGCCACCAGGAAGGACAGGAACCTGTGGCTCAGGTGACAGCACCAACAGGAAGGGCAGGAACCTGCAGCTCAGGTGACGACAATACCAGCAGGAAGGACAGGAATCTGCGGCTCAGGTGACAATACCAGCAGGAAGGACAGGAACCTGTGGCTCAGGTGACAGTGCCACCAGGAAGGACAGGAACCTGTGGCTCAGGTGACAGCACCAACAGGAAGGGCAGGAACCTGCAGCTCAGGTGACGACAATACCAGCAGGAAGGACAGGAACCTGCGGCTCAGGTGACAGTGCCACCAGGAAGGACAGAAACCTGTGGTTCAGGTGACAGCTACAACAGGAAGGGCAGGAACCTGCAGCTCAGGTGACAGCGCCACCAGGAAGGACAGGAACCTGCGGCTCAGGTGACAATACCAGCAGGAAGGACAGGAACCTGCGGCTCAGGTGACAGTACCAGCAGGAAGGACAGGAACCTGTGGCTCAGGTGACAGTGCCATCAGGAAGGGCAGGAACCTGCGGCTCAGGTGGCTGTGCCCCCAGGAAGGACAGGAACCTGCGGCCCAGGTGACAGTGCCACCAGGAAAGGCAGGAACCTGCGGCTCAGGTGACAGCACCACCAGGAAGGATAGGAACCTGCGGCTCAGGTGACAGTGCCACCAGGAAGGACGGAAACCTGTGGTTCAGGTGACAGCTACAACAGGAAGGGCAGGAACCTGCAGCTCAGGTGACAGCGCCACCAGGAAGGACAGGAACCTGCGGCTCAGGTGACAATACCAGCAGGAAGGACAGGAACCTGCGGCTCAGGTGACAGTGCCATCAGGAAGGGCAGGAACCTGCGGCTCAGGTGGCCGTGCCCCCAGGAAGGACAGGAACCTGCGGCCCAGGTGACAGTGCCACCAGGAAAGGCAGGAACCTGCGGCTCAGGTGACAGCACCACCAGGAAGGATAGGAACCTGCGGCTAAGGTGGCTGTACCCCCAGGAAGGACAGGACCTCGGGGCTCAGGTGACAGCACCAACAGGAAGGACAGAAACCTGAAGATCAGGTGACAGTGCCACCAGGAAGGACGGGATCCTGCGCCTCAGGTGACAGCACAACCAGGAAGTGCAGAAACCTGCGGCTCAGGTGACAGCGCCACCAGGAAGTACAAGAACCTGCGGCTCAGGTGACAGTGCCACCAGTAAGGACAGGAACCTGCGGCTAAGGTGGCCGTACCCCCAGGAAGGACAGGAACTCACGGCTCAGGTGACTGTGCCAACAGGAAGGACAGAAACCTGCGGCTCAGGTGACAGCGCCACCAGGAAGAGCAGAAACCTGCGGCTCACGTGACAGCAACAACAGGAAGGACAGGAACCTGCGGCTCAGGTGACAGCGCCACCAGGAAGGACAGGAAACTGCGGCTCAGGTGACAGAGCCACCAGGAAGGACAGTAACCTGCGGCACAGGTGACAGCGCCACCAGGAAGGACAGGAACCTGCGGCTCAGGTGACAGTACCAGCAGGAAGGACAGGAACCTGCGGCTCACGTGACAGCAACAACAGGAAGGACAGGAACCTGCGGCTCAGGTGACAGCGCCACCAGGAAGGACAGGAAACTGCGGCTCAGGTGACAGAGCCACCAGGAAGGACAGGAACCTGCGGCTCAGGTGACAGTACCAGCAGGAAGGACAGGAACCTGTGGCTCGGGTGACAGTGCCACCAGGAAGGACAGGAACCTGCGGCACAGGTGACAGCGCCACCAGGAAGGACAGGAACCTGCGGCCCAGGTGACAGCACCACCAGGAAGGACAGGAACCTGAGGCTCAGTTGACAGCGCTCCCAGGAATGACAAGAACCTACGGCTCAGGTGACAGTGCCACCAGGAAGGACACAACCCGTGGCTCAAGTGGCCGTGACCTCAGGAAGTACAGGAACCTGCGGCTCAGGTGGCCATGCCATCAGGAACGTCAGGAACCTGAGCCTCAGGTTGCCGTTCCATCAGGAAGGACATGAAACTCACAGCTGATAAAGGATACGGGAGACCTCGATCGGCTAATGTTGTATGAGGAGCCACCCAGGGGTGCAACTGGGAACAGAACCTAAAACTTTAATAGATGATTTCCAACTATTCAGTAATCATGAAACTGTGGATTAATTATCAAGTTTACAAAGCAAAAACTACTTCTAATAGAAGAGTTATATAAGAACATATTCATCCAAAATTCTGGCAATTTTGTGAAAGAAGAAATATTAGGACTAATTGGAATGCTTCTATATTATGCTGTGTACTGGCAAAATAAAGACAGTATCTGAGACATTTTCAGTGAGGAGAATTTTCTAGTTTAATTTGCTACTTTTCTGGAACACAGAATGTGACTCCTACGGAAAGGTCTTTCGATGGTGATGCAACGTGTGAATCTCGCAGACAGCAGCGTGAGTCTGCTCCAGTTCGAGAGCTTTGGAATATGGTCATATATAAATTCTCAATTTGCTTCAATCCTCACAAGTCTGTCACTGTCACTGAGGAACTGGGGTCTTTTCACAGGTGTGGTCTATTCAGATTTTACACACAAACTAAACCTGGAGAATACGGGTTTGGAGTGAATCTTTCATGAGATTCTTCTCACACTACTATTTTACAGGAGAGCTACGTGCAGAGAAATCAGAGAACCTTCTATGAAATTACAATAGTTTCTCTGAGGTTGTAAAAAGGCTGGGTCAGAGCTGTCACTTGGATGAGTCTGGGAGAAATGTCCACAGACCACAGACAGGAAGATCACTTCTAGCGCCCTGGCTTGACTTGCCTCAGAAGTGTATAACCACAGTATCGTTGCAGTGATAAAAGGGATTTGCCTCTGGAATTCAGGCCTGTATTGACGAAAAACGCTCCACCTGGTACTGTAAGGTTTGCCTTCTCCCTCTCTGTGACACTGGTAAGTTATGTTCCAAAGACAGGAAAGGCACACTGCGTGACTGTGTGAAGGCAACAGGTGTCAGGCCTGATGGAATCCACTTTTATGCTGCTACTGGAGAGGGTGCTGATGCACTTGCCAAGCGTGGGAGAACGTGTTCCTGTCACACAGGAACTCAGTGCCTGGCAGTTTTCTTCAACATCATTGACACTGCAGCATACAATTCATGTGACTTTTCAGGAAACAAATGGCCACTGGTGGCGACTTCATTGAAAGAACCAATCAGGAAGAAAATACTTTCTGAAATATTGGCACAACAGCTCTGTGAAGAAATGTAAGAAGGCACAGCTAAACACGTGTGGTCACCACAAAAGTATACAGTGGCAATGAAGATTCGTGGGCATGAGTGCAATCAAGGACAAGGCACGGTGACAGAAGGATGGTTCATGCTGGGCCAAAAGGAAGAGCAGGAGACAAGCAGGGACCAGCTGACCAGTAGCCAGGCGCTGCTCCTGTCCCCAGGGGAGAGGCCGGAGATCATGAAGGAAGGCATGCCGTGAGGGTGAGAAAGAGGAATCTAGAACAGCAAGAACATGCAGAAACCGTGAATAAAATGTCATCCAGTTACTTGTACAATGATATGAAGTATATAGGCTTTTTGCCCATAGTACTGGTAATCCTGGGATCAGTGCCTGACCCCAACTGGAGTTCCTCAGGTACTGAGTTGGCATCGGTAAGCGACTGCCACAGGGAAAGCCTCACTCAGGGCCTGGAAATGTTGAAATGCCCACTGAGAGCAGAGATCTCTAAGCTGAGGGGAACAACTCTAACAACCTGGCAGCAACCTGTCCTCTAGTAAAGGCCTCTGTCTTGGGAGAGCAAAAAGAAGGGAATGGGTTCAGTCAACCTTTGAAGGCAAAGTCAACTGCAGTTAGAGGCATGTGGAAAATTGTAAGGAAGAATGGAGCAATAGTTTGGATCAAGGACTAAAGAATGAACTCCACAGATCTTCAGAAATTCGAATTAGACAATTGGCCTACGCAGTCATGCGGGGGTGGGAACAGAGTTCATTTTTTAAGAGTTGGGTTTCCACAGAGGGACTCTGTTTCAACCTGGGCACAGTCTGGAAGAAGGACTTGGAAGCCAAGGTTATTTAGTAAATTACAGCTCATCACATAAGAAAACCATGATAGAAAATGGCCCTGTCCAGAAATAAGAAAAAATTACAGTGACTGGAATAAAGAGAACGTCTGTCCTGTGCCAACATTTATAAAGCCCTTTCCAGGTACCACTTGTCTCCCAGCCTTCGCTGGAACCCCCGTCAGCACTTGGGTGCGAGGTTTGGAGGCAGCAGCCGGCAGCTGACTGCTCCTTGTGTGCCTGGCACCCCGGGAGGCCAACTGGCCAGTTCCGGCTCCTTTCTGCTGTCCGTCGTCAGAGGCACACGGACATTGCTCTGCTCATCTCAGCTCAGTCAGGGCCTGGCGGTCCCTCCTCACCTGGGACTCACCTGAAGTCTGGCTGTTACTCTGCTCACTTCAGACCAGGTTGTCCACCTTGGAGTCTATATTGCTGGACACATCTCAGCTACAGAAGCCCCTTTTGTCAATCCCCATACCTTCCCCACCACGTCTCAGTACTTCTGAGACCCACTGAGACACCCAGGAGCTCAGGACATCTAGGAAGGGAGAGGCGAGGAAATGAGAGCCCTGGCCTCCGCTTTCCTCCACCTCCTTTATTGCTAATAACAATAAATTCAGACAACATACACACATATATGTATATATTTTTCTGATACATTTTAATAAATATTTTATAGAATTGCAATGTTTTATTACATGTTAACATGGTTAATATGGACCTGAAATTGCTGATTTCTCATAGCATATGGCAAAAGCCCACATTCCACTAATACAGAAATGAAATAAGTTACATAACTTATTTCATGCAATGTAAGTAGCTTTGGGCACTGTCCCCTCAACAGGTCACTGAAGCTACCGTGTTCTTATAGGAGAAATGGGGGCTGCACATGTTCTAATAAAAGGTGAAGTCACTGTTTTATCCATTATTTCCTTTGAAAGGAAACAGAGAATTAGATATCATAATTAAAATTCACTGAAAACAAATAATCCCCAAGCACTAAAAAATTAGATGGATAAATTGATTTGAATTGATAATTGCACTTTCAAGAATCAACTATACAATCACCTATGCATGCTGTCCAAAGGTGGGCAATGCCCTGTAAGTAGTAATTTCACTCTAATAAAAAATATTTTGATTAACTTTTCCACATACTATACTAAAAAAAAAGAAAACCCAACAAGGTTGCATAAACTATCTCTATTTCCTCAGAGACTTTGAACATAAGCAAGATGTAAAATTTTAAAGAAAGTATTAACACATACATTAATAACTAAGTACAATGAAGTACTATTTTAAATTGAAAAATCTTAACATAAATAATTTCCTTTGTACATGAAAATAAATTGCAAAATGCACAGATATAACAAACTCATTTAGAAACAATGTAACTATAATAAATGTATTTTGCTTCAAATATTGGCTTAATAGAATATCAGTTTATTTTTATATGACAGGTACTGAGTCAGTTGCTAGATCCAGAAATGATGACAATGTATTCCTAACCCTAAGATCTTCCAGTTAAATGAGGAAGTCAGATGTGTAAAGAAATATTTATGTTATGATGGCATACTCAATAACAGAGGACTGTACTCTTGAGCTATTTCAGAAACCATGTTGCCCTTGAGACCAACAGCATGATTTGTTAAGCTCCTTAGACCTTTATGGTTGGGGATGGTGTTGAAGTTAACGAAATGAACAAAGCTACCTGACCCATATAGTTATTTAATTATGGCCAGCCTTGTTTTATGAAAATACCATAATCTAACACACATGCATCTCCAAATTTGGATTGTTTTTATAGTAAGTCTGGTCTGTATTGATTTGTGAGCAAATTTTCCTCTTATTAACCACAAAGAATGTGACTACTTTGGTTTCTATTTTTTGAATACTTTCTAGTCCTTTTATAAGTGTTTTAAAAATTTTGAAAACCATGTTCGATGACAAATAATCAACTTATTAGAATTCAGAAATTCTAATAAGAATTAGAATTAGAATTTCTGAATTAGAATTCAGAAATTATGTTTGTAAATATGCTGTTCAGGGTAGGTAGGAGGAGACGAAGTAAGGCTTAGCCCAGATGGGCTTTACGTGTGCTACAGAGTCAAGTACAGGAATGAGATGTCTGAGGTATCAGGTCCACCTATGGACAGTGAGGCAAGATATTCAAGAGGAACAGTTTCTGCAATGCTGGTCAGGCTCAATACAAAACAGCAATAGTGCTAGGAGAGATTCTCTGAGATGGCTGTACAGGGAGAAAGCATGTAACCCCAACTGCGGGAGAGGTTGAAATGCTGAATATTTAAACAAGAAGGAAAACGAGGCCTTGGTTTTGGAGGAGAGGAAGATACAGTAATGTTTCAAACTCAAATGACTGGCTCGTGGAGAACCTAGGGCCAGGGGCTGACAGCTACCACAGGGAGGAAGAGTTATTTTCAATGTTAAGAAGAACTTTCTAATAGGACTACCCAAAAATGGAAATAGTGACTCTTTACCCCTGAATGTACTAAATGTAAAACTGAAAAAAAAAAAAAAATGTGTCAAGGATGTTTTAGAATTTAGAGGAACTTCTACACCACGTTGGAAGTTGCATTAGATTCCAAGTTTATTTTCAAATTTGAATGAGTCTACTCTTTAGAAGAGTTATCTTTTAATAAATGTCTAATAGTATCATTCTGTGATTAAATTCTGATATTTGATTAAGCATCATAGTCATCAAATATAATTTATAAACAAATCTAGATGCTTAAAATATAAAAATATTCACTCACATTATACAATATTTAACCAAGATCCCTATATTTGGCTATATAAGTACATTGACAGAGAAATAAGAATAATGATTCAGGAGAAAATTTAAGTACCAGTCTTTCAGTGCCTATTTATTATAAAACAAACATGCAGCTATGGTAAATAGAAGAAAAAATCCTAATTAGCAGCTCACTGTAAATATCAGCATTTATAGACTTTTTCCGAGTGATTTTAGAGAAAGAAAAAATTCCCTTCAATGAAAATGCTCTTAAAATGGTGTAGTTGTAAGACCCAATCCCTATTGAAGTACCTTGCATATGCAGAACCATTGAAATCAAGTTCCTCAGTTGGCCTCAACATGCTAAATAAGTTGGAGAAGCATTTAGCTATACACCAGAAACTACTGAGATTGAGATGTGTAAATAGAAAGTGAAAATCTTTGGTCTGCGTAGGAAATTATTGGAATGATCTGCCACATGCCACCATCTTTAATAACTAGTCTCATTTTCAGGTATGACGTACTAAAGTGAAGTAAAGTTGTTTCTTACACTAAACAGAAATCTGCTGCCTTATCAATTCAAGCTTTTGTTTTTAGGTTGTCCTCGAGCTGCCCCCAGGATAACATTTTTGAGTCTCATACTTTTGATTCTAATATAAGAAGAGAAGAGTTTCCTTAACACTGGATCCAATTAAACTGAGAATGTTGACCTTAAAAATAACATTATATATTCAACTATATCAACTACATAATTATCACGATATTTATTGCTTTCAAATCCCAAAATGTAAACAGATGCGCCTCTCTCTGCTTGATGCTAATTTTCAGAGGGGATAGATACCTTGAACTGTGCACACTGACTCTACACCCAGGGCCTCTTCCTGGCGTCTGGGAAGAATGAACTCTCCTTGCAGCATGTGGTTGCTTGCCCTGAAATAATGATCAACCCTTCAAGGGAAGAATGCAATGAGCTTTGCCGGGATAAAGACCTCTTTTACTCCTACCCTGTTTCCCCGAAAATAAGACATCCTCCTAAAATAAGACCTACTTACAGGAAAGATAAGACGTCCCCTGAAAATAAGACCTAGCGCATCTTTGGGAGCATACCTTAAAATAAGACACTGTCTTATTTTCGGGGAAACAGGGTAATACCAGAGGTGAGTACTGTGGGAATGTAGTTCATTTTGATTATGCAAATATTCCTCTTACTACTTAGTTTCAAAGGCTACGGATGAACAAAAGGTGTTCCATATTCTAATTCAAGTTTAAAGATTGCTCTAGAAATGCCCATTAACCTTGAATAGATCTCATGTTAATCGTTTTTATATTTAATAATGCCATATACCTACTTTCAATTTTAGAAGACATTACAATATTAAAATATTTTTGCATGCATCATCTAAATGTAGTAGAAGAAGATAAACGAGAATGGCTTCAGAAATGTTTAATAGAATTATTCTGCAGCAGTGACAGCGATCTGGATAATGAGTACAATTATTTTGTCTCTTTCACTGTAGCAGTGGCTGAAGGATATAATGAAAGGAAAACAGACTCAAGAAACCAAACAGTATAGGAAGAAGCCATAAAGAATTGTTATTTTCTCTTACCTAAACTTACAGACAGGAAAAATAACTCCTCCTGGAGGTACTGAGAATTGACTTGAGGGTCACTGAGATTTACACGTCAGACACCCAGAATGGAGGGTGAGCTGTATATACAGTATATATACAACAGTATATACAGTTCTTAGACAGGAAACCACAGTGATTGGCAAGAGCAAAGGATATACCAGTTTTGTCATTGACCCCATGTGGTTGGGTTCCTGGAGGATCTGACGACAAAGAATCATTTTTCGATAAGGCAAAGGGATCTACTTTTAATTATTTACTTGTAAAAGTGTTACCTTTACAAAGAGATGCAAAATTAGAGAGGAGATCAGTTATAGCTCAGCACAGATTGCTCTAGTGAACAGGAAAAAGAACAGTAACTAAAGGAAGAGTTTAAGGTTTCCTGATTACACAGTATTTTTTCTTGCAGTGATAACTGGAGGAAAGCGCAAAGGCACAGATGTCAAGGGATGGCAATATGTGAGAATGATTAAAAAATAACTCACAGCAACGGTAGACTCTAAGAAAACACATTAAATCAAATGCAGTGGGAGCTAACTAGGCCTTGATAACAAGGACATTTCTAGAATAACAATATCCAGAAGGGATTCAATTTTGCTTTAGTTCAGTGGTCCTCAACCTTACTAATGCCGTGACCCTTTAACACAGTTCCTCATGTTGTGGTGACCCCCAACCATAAAATTATTTTCACTGCTACTTCATAACTGCAATTTTGCTACTCTTATGAATTGTAATGTAAATATCTGATCTCCTTTCTGGAAGAGATGAACAATTCCTAGCATCAGTGATTAAAACAATATTTATTTTAAACATACTCTATATATTCTTTTTTTTTTTTGTTATTGTTGGGGATTCATTGAGGGTACAATAAGCCAGATTACACTGATTGCAATTGTTAGGTAAAGTCCCTCTTACTCTATATATTCTTAAACAGTTTAGCATATCAACATATAGGTCACTCACTGTGTTATGGTCTTTCTTAAATAATTTGTTTTCAAAGCCATATATATATACAAAAGCCTCCATGGTATTTTCTTTTTTCCTATACAGAGAAAAGGGCAAAACCATCTACTCGTATTCTTATATAGAAAGGCCACCAATTTGACAGAATATTTTTTATGTACTTGTCATCTAATCAGAAATAGTCCTTGATTTTGGAACTGCATGAAAATTTAATCTGTTTAATTTGAAAAATATGTTTGAAATGTTTGATTGCCTAAATGTTTATGGTAAAAGAAAACGACCTTCATTAAGTGTCTGTCCACTTAAGGGCACACTTGTAAAGAGTATGTACATTTAAAACAGATTAACATTTACTACTGAGTGTAAAAAACTACTTTTGGTTCCAGAGAAATCTAGCCTGCACATTGCCTGAGAAGTAAATCAGGGTTCTTAAAACCTTAAATGCCTTTATCTTTTATACTGATTAAAGAAACATCCACTCTTGCAAGGCAAAATCATCTGAGAACAATGATAACCGATACTCTTTCATCATTTGGGTCAAAGATTACACTTCTAAACAGATGCACATTGCAAATATTACTGTCGATATTAAAAGTTTTGTCATTTTTTTTGAATTTAGAAAGTAATACACTGAGAATAACTTCCCTAAGTAGTAAGCCGACATGGTGCTTTACAGTCAGCAGCATCATTACAGAGCATTGATATGGTTCTGATTTAAACCTGGTAATGATACATGAAAAGCATTTCAGGGCTCCCATCCGGGAATCCAAGAGCTTCACTCACTGCGGGGACACATCAAGATAAGCTCAGGCTGGGGATAACTTAGAACTACCAACTAAATTAAGAATGTTAATTTATACATCTCTTAAATGAAGTCTCGCAAGAATGGAAAAACAAAATCACATGTACCCGGTAATAAGTTGGAACTAGTAGATTAATACTTACATGCTCACATGAGAGAAAAACTCAATGAAATTCAAGCAGGGGTGAGGGGGAGAGGGGAAAGGAGTTGGGTAAGTTACCCCTGTGGATACACCACACGGGCAGACATCACACTGCCTCGATGTGGGATGCACCTGCACATTGGACTTTAACCTCACAAATGCAAACTAGGAATCTGTTTGTACCCCCACATTAAATCTGAAATTTTAAAAAAGGAATGTTAACATAGATAATAAGAGCTAATATTGCTAGAAATTGGAACCAACTGACACCGAAAACTAATTAGAATCAGCAATTTTAAAGCCATTTACGTAAATACTGGTGGCATTATAACATGGTATATTATATTACAATGAAGAGATGAATCATAAAAAAAAGTTAAACTATATTTAGTGCTCTGTTTAAAGGGCTGAGGAAACAGGCTGCATTGTAGAAAAGTTTCTGACCCCCCCCAAAAAGGGTAAAAAAGGTAACCCCTAATCACAAATGACAAAAATCCAAGCACTCTTCCTCCTACGGTAAGATAGGATTCTCACCTCTTTCTAGTTTATCTTTTACATCATAGAGTATGTAAATAATTCATTTTTGCTCCCTCAAGAGATTTCTCATGTCCAAATAGTACAAATCTGTGAACTATATTTTTACTAGTCTTTCATGGATAAAGTACTTTAAAAATCAAAGTGTCAGAATCTATGACGTATTTACATATGAAAATACCAAGTATTTTGGATTCTCCAACATTAAATTATATTCAATATAATTTTTGGTAAAATGTATTTTGTACTTTAAGTTTCAGGGAAATGTTTATTCATCTATGTACATACGTATCAGTTGTCTGATGGCAAGAACATGTCATTTTATTAAGATGTAAATATCTTCTTACTAATCATCATGGTTAACAAATATACTGTAGGTTACTATAACTGGGATAGTTTTAGAATGTCGAAGTACATATTACCTTTACAAAGGATTAGAAAACCATGGGTCTCTGTATTTATTAAATTGAATCACCTGGCAGTAAAATTCAGTTAAGGCTCTTGGCATTGGTGACACTTCTTCCCATTCAGACCTGCTGCTGTGGTAGACCTGTACTTCATCTGTGATTTCATCTGGTGCATAATCACCACCTAATATATAAATTTTATCTTCAATCCCAACTGCACCTGCATTGAAGCCTGCACATTCAAAAGATCCTTCACCTTTCCAAACGCAAGTATCTGGACAAAAACTATAAACCTTATAGGTAGAAAGGTCACATATATAGAGTGTGCAGTTTACTGGGACAGCTTTAATTAGCGTTGCATGAAAAAACTGCCCAAACTCTGCTACTAGTTCAGACCACTGATCACTAGTAGCGTTATACTTAAAAAAGCAATCAAGCGATGGGTTAAAGGCATCTGTAATCTCCACCTCTGATCCAAGGACATAAATTACATTTTGGCATGCACTTGCTTCTGGATAGTATATGCCTCTGGGCAACGGGCTGACAGATGCCCATTCTTTGGAAAGAGGGTCGTAAGATTCAACGTCTAAGAGACTTTTAATGTCCCGAGATCCTTTGGTCTTCCCACCTATGACAAATAATCTGTTGAGAGCCATAACTGATGTATGCATGGTTCTTGGTGTTTTCATAGTTGATACCAAGAAAAAATCATTTTTGACTGGACAGTAGCACCAGGTCTGATCAGTGGCGTCATGGTATGACTCAGCAATGTGGAGCCGGACTGTTCTACAGCACTTCCCTTTGCAACCGCCTGTCAAGAATATTTTCTCTCCATAACTAGAAAGACTAGATCCTGGCAGATCAACTAGGTGTGATTGCGGCAGTATTTTCCACGAGTCAGTTTTAATATTATAGCAAAATGTGTATTGATTTTCTCCATTTTCCTCAGTTTTGTGAATGAATATATATTTTTCAGTTGTGGAAGGTCGAGCATCAGGGAAGAGTCCACCAGAGCCTTGTACACACGTAAGTGCCTCCATGATTAGATCGAAACAGTTTGTACTCTTAAGTAAACATTCTTCATTGAACAGACAGTCCTGGAGCGTCTCCTCAGATAACTGATGCAATCTGACTTTTTTAATCAAGTGAGGCAGATATTTTTGCCTTGATTCTGCGTTATGTTTAGTCCAACTAAGGACAACTTTCAGTACTATTTCTTCTTCGGGAACATTTAATTCATCTGATTCTAGACATTTTTGTAGAACTCCAAAATTCATCTCTAAGAAATCACTAGATTTAAATAATAAAGAAAAGTGATGTTGTACAAAGTATAATGCATGATCAAACAAACTGGTAGACCCATAGCTGTCTGATAGAGATAATAACTGTAAACAATTGACAAGATTAATACTTTTTATTAAAAAGTCACTGCAAGCTTTGGATAGGAAGGAAACTTGAAGAAATGATGACAACTGGAAGAACATTTCCACGTTATCATCTGTTATTTTTGTTTTTCCAGTATAGGCATAATCAAGAAATGCTTTAACTGCTTTGGAGGATAAATTTGTAATGGTAACACTTCCATCATCTCTTTCTTTCATGTTTACTTCAAACATAGCCCTGCAAAAATAAAGAACAAAGAAGAACAAGTAAACAGAAATACTATAGTCCATAATTATTTTCAATATTACCTTAAAGAGGTTTTCTTTACCCTTAGGTTGACTTGAAATATACTTATAAAATAACATTTTAATAACGCCCTAATAAACAAGCACATTGTACCCTGTGATTGCATTATTGTACACAGCTATGATTTAAAAAATCCTAATAAATTACTTGAATATTTAGAATTATGTAGCATATTATTTATTGCCAACAAATGTATTACGTAACTCCTATATTGCAGAATGTATACAGTATAGCTGAGCTATAGCAACTAATTCAAAAAAGACTATTAAAAAATCCAAATTTTGTTTACTGATTTATTTTCTTATATATTATTAAGATAATATATAAGATAAAATCTTTCAAATGGTAGAATTTCTTTATTTATGGGTTAATTAGTATAAACTGTGTTGGTGGTAACTAAAATATACTGCTTTTGGGTTTAGGATTTAAAGGTCTTTCAGGGGTTCTCAAACTTTCTAAACAGGGGGCTGGTTCACTGTCCCTCAGACCGTTGGAGGGCTGGACTATACTTTAAAAAAAAAAACTATGAACAAATTCCTATGCATACTGCACATATCTTATTTTGAAGTAAAAAAACAAAATGGGAATAAATACAATCATACTGCCTCATGTGGCCCGCAGGCCGCAGTTTGAGGACCCCTGGATCAGACATTAATGAAACAGGAAAGAGAGCAAGACAGAGCACAGAGAGACACCAGACGTCGCCAATGAATCTGTGTTGGGGAAATCCATTAGATAAGACACACTTCTAAAAAGATATTTTATACAGTGTCTTGGGGAAAAGGGAATGTGATTTCATAAAACAAACCAATAATATTATACCACACGAAGCCTTTGCGGTAACAGCCACTGAAAAATGCAGTAAGTTCCTACATCTGAATGATTAGACTGGTGTGGAAGTTCTTCTTAAGAAGTTCTATTTTAGCCTCACATGGTAAAGCTGACAGAATCTAAGGAATTGGAAATTTCTTTGGTTCAGTTTAGGCAAACATAGAAATTGTTTGGAAATGTGTACACAGGGACTAAATTGTATATTGCTATTGGTTTAATAATGGTTTGTACTTTTGCCAGGGTTGTTTAAGAGACCTTTGTGAGCAGAGGCCCACATACTCTGCAGGGAAACCAATTAATTCACTAGAGTGCACTCCAGATGGCAACTAAATCTATCAAAAAAGCGCAGCATCCAGCTGAAAAATATGAGGGAACTTGCACATAACATATACTCCTTAGAAAAATGAAGGAGGACATCTGACTAAGCTACTCAATACTTCTTAGTACAAAACCAAATAAACATACTTTAAGAATCATATGCAGTTACACAACATACAGGTTTTTCAATAATATACGTCAATAGAAAGATCAACCTATGATGCTACTCAGATTATGAAGATGTCTGTAGTCAGTTTAGGATAGTGTAACAGTACGGGCTTGCTGGGCACAGTGGCTCACACCTGTAATCCTAGTACTCTGGGAGGCCAAGGCAGGCAGGTTGCTTGAGCTCAGGAGTTCAAGACCAGCTTCAGCAAGAGAAAGACCCCATCTCTACTAAAAATAGAAACTAGTGAGGCATGGTGGTGGGCACCTATAGTACCAGTTACTTGGGAGGCTGAGGCAAGAGGATTGCTTGACCCCAAAAGTTTGAGGTTGCTGTGAGCTATGACGCCACAGCAGACACCATGGCACTCTATCCAGGGCGACAGAGACTCTGTCTCAAAAAAAAAAAAAAAGAGTAAGGGCTCTGGGCTCTGGCTGCCTGGATAGGTACACAGCCTCTGCCACTTAGAAGCTGCATGATCTTGGGAAGGTGACTTGACTTTATTGTGCTTCAAATCCTTCATCTGAAAATGGAGATAGATACTGGTAGTATTTTATCTCTTTGGATTGTTGAGAGAAATAAATGAATTAATCAATGTAAACTATTAGCTGCTATTGTTATTATTTTAAGAAAGCAAATGTTTTCTATTGAATTAGATATATCTTTAACTTATCATCAGCTTCCACATTTTCTTTGAGACACATGCAAAATTCTTCATAGACTTTATCCTACTCGTCTCAAAGTGGCCAGTGAAGTCTCTCTCGGCTTCACCGCGTACCATGAAGCTGCTATAAGATGCATGTGGTTCCTTCTTAATTTCTTATCGCCAGTGAATTTTACATTTCAGTCATTAATTTTTATTTTCCGAAAACATTGTAAATGGTATTTAACATGCATTGTGTACTTCTCTGGCATTTTTATTTTATATTGCATTCCCAATATTCCAGTAATTTTAATTACACAAATGAGTTAGTATCCTTATTATAATACAAGAATGTAAATTATCAATTTAATATCTATATTTGTGCATACTTTCATATGAACTGTGTACTCATTTATAGAATACTATAAATAATAGCACATATAATAAAGAATTTGTCCTTTGTGTTATTTAAAACAGGCAGAAAATCTAAAAAATATATTGTTCTAATAGTAAAATTAAAAATTTTAAAAATTAAAAATAGACCCATGAAAAACTAGGAATAAGCTAAACAAAGTTCTATGAATGAAAATTATGTGCAGATAAATTGAATTAAAAAATGGTTTCAACAAGAGTAGAGGACTATATATTCAAGTGCCTACATGAACCTCTTATTTTATTAGCATGAAAACATTACAAGGAAATCAAGCTGTGTGTTCACACCAGATTATTTCCAAGGTTTGGAAATAATAAGCATAGCAGCTGACATCAACTGAATGTAGTGAGTACTCTGTCATTACTCAGGCATTATTTCATAACTTCATAATGAGCCAATAAGTTAGCTCCTATTTTTATTATCCTATTTTTTTTTTTACAAATGAGAAAATGGAGGCCTGAAGAGGTTAAGCGACTTGCCTAAGGTCACATGTCTAGTAAGTGGTAGAGCTGAGGTTTAAATTTAGGGCCTATGCGTTAAGAGGCCAAGTACTGAGCACTGGACTACACATCCTTCACTTTTTTGTGCTGAAGAAGTGACATGAAGGAAAAGGGGGTAGGAAAGAGTTACATGGAAGAAAAGTTGGATTAGAAGAGGAGAGGGGAGATGCTGTTAGAACGTGAGATGTGGCAGAGTACAAAAACAGTAAGGGCTCCAGTGAAGTTACAAAAAGAATAACTCAGGGCTGGGAGCTCATGCCTGTGATCCCAGCACTCTGGGAGGCCGAGGCAGGTGGATTGCTTGAGGTTAGGAGTTTGAGACCAGCCTGCGCAAGAGCAAGACCCATTCTCTAAAAATAGCTGGGTGTGGTGATTAGCATCTGTTGTCTCAGTTACTTGGGAGGCTGAGGCAAGAGAATCTCTTGAACCCAGGAGTTTGAGGTTGCTATGAGCTATAATGCCATGGCACTCTAGCAAGGGTGACAAAGTGAGACCGTCTCAAAAACAAAAAAGAATACCTTAGATTACCTGAGAGAAAAAAATGAAAACGGATGGAGACATATAGTTTAAAAAGGCAAGCAGAGAGTTGTGACTGCTGCAGCCTCCCTGTCCCTGCTATAGTACAGGGCAGCCCTGAACTGCCTCCCTGTCCCCAGTAAATTGTGCTGTGGCCCTGAGCCACTGCTCCCAAATGCAAAGCGAGAACCCCTACCAGAGGGGTTCTACAGGAGTAGGTGTTCAGCAGTTAGTGGGCATCGACAAATGATGCTGAGTGAAGTCTAGCTTAGAAAATTTACTATAACGGTAATAAGGTTGAGATCTAATTAGATGTTGGTAAAAAAATAAGAGTTCAACTGAAGATTAAAAACAGTATAAATTAACTTGCATCTTGATATGTCTATATATTACTCTGTTTTTATCAAGTTTATTTGAGATTTACATCCTGTGTATTTTGAATTAAAATTGCTTCCAAAATTGAACATAATGCAAAATACTGCAATTAGGATGTAAGGAGGTCTGATGACCAGGGTGTCACCAAGAAAGGCTTGCCTGTCTATTGACCGGGAGGCCTCACAAGACTGTATTACCTTGATAAAATTACCACAATTGGAGGGTCATGTGTCGGACCTTTCACTTTATAGAATCAGAAAGCTGCTGTTACCATAGCAGATTATTGCAGTGTCGTGACCAGGACATTCCCTTATGTGTGATCTACACAGGAAACCAAATTATATTGAGTAAGTTGCTTAGGTGATAACAAGTTGGGTACTCCAAAGAAATGCCTTTTTGCTTAAGAAGTACTTTTCCTAAATATAGGAAAGTCTTTGCCAAAGAGAAAAGAAATGTTTAAATCCTCCGGTCAGAGCCCCTGCGCACGCCCGCCTCTGCTAACACGTGGACACAGTGTAGGACTGGAACTTCTTCCTCAGAGTCATTTTCTTCGGAGTTGCTTCCATTTTTATTCAACTTGTCCTGTCCTCTTTTTCTAAAATAATACAGCATAGGGATCCTCCAAATAAACTGACCCTGATAAAAAAAAAAAAAAAAAAAAAATTTCTCCAGAACGTTTTAAAGGAATAATGTTTCATAGAACTTTGGGAAAGGCAGGCTTGGGAAGACCTGTGTTTTAAAAAAAGATAGTCTTTGAAAAAAATAGTCTTAAATTTTCCTACTCAAAATTACTAGTTAATCATGATTCTAATATGTATTTTTTAAAAAATTACCCTTGCATGTTCCTGTGTGTGGGGGAAACGGAGTGTAGTTCTAATACGTGACTTAATCACCCATATCCCAAAGTCGGAGGCACAGAGCAGGCAGCGGTACCTGAAAAAGTCACTGCAGGCTGCCAGCACACAGCGGTGACATGGGATTATCTCATCACTCATGATTATTTTGAAATCATAAAAGACATTTTGTTCTCTAAAGTTCTGTAGTATACTTAAGATTTTCTGTCCATGATCTTCCGATACAAGGAAGTTGCTTTTCTTCTCAGACGAAATTCCATTACATGAGTTTTGCTGATTGAAATCATATGAATTATCCATAGCCAATTCCATGTTCTTAGAACTAGAATGAAAAAAAAAAAAAAGACTCATGTAGTACAGACCTAAGGAAATTTTTCCTCAAAGGCAATTATACAAAAAATGCCTATAAGAACAATCATATGATAGAAAACTTTGCTCTAAACATTTGTTTTTATGTTTTATAATAAATCCCTTTTGAATTTTCAGAAATGTTGAACTGTTTAGAATAAAAAGTATAATTCTTATGGGCTAATGCTCAAAGCTATGTAATTGGGTTAGACAGCAAAATTTACAAGTTGTATAGCTTATATAAGATCTCATTGCAAGACTAGTCTTATTGCTACAAACAAACGGGGTTGTTTCCACAGTAGTTCTTATTTGAGTATACACCCAACACACTCCCCGCTTCTTCTTGCATCCATTTTCTTCTGGGAGCAAAGCAGCTATTAAAATGCTGATCTTGGACATAGACATAGACAATGGGCCCTGTAAGGTTAGACTTTTACAGGAGATGTGGTTGAGAAAGAGCAAAGTTTTACATTGTATTAATTAGTTATGGCCTTTAGTAAAGAAGAAGACATGAAGCACTGGTCCAAGTTGGCTTATTGGAAAGAAGAAAAAAAACACATAACTTTGTTAAAAAAGCTTTTTAAACACGAGGACAGGAATCCAAGACAGTTGAAGGTCAGATAATTGTGATTTCCCGAAGTGCAAGTTCAGCTCCAAATACAGGGTGTCCATAGAGTCTGAGTTTCCACACTATTTTAAATTCCACACAAACTTTATGGACACCTTGTATTAAAGTTGTACCATCAAAAGCAAGGAAGCAAAAAACAGAAAGGAAAAAGAAGACTTGGAACTAGAGGGGTCAGACAAATAGGAAACTTCAATTACCTCGTACATTTCTATTCTGGTTATCTATTGTTTTTGAGATCACCCCCAAACTTAGTGGCTTCTGTTTGCAAAATTATTGCAAATCTTAGTGGCTTAAGACAACAATTTATTATCTCTTATGGTTCTATGGGTTTAGCTGGAGCTTTGGCTTGGGAGATTTCAGATGGCTATAGTCAGATGGTAGCTGGGACTGATGTCATCTGGAGGTCTGAGTGTGTTACAAGTCCAATATGATTTCTTTATTCTTATTTTTGCTTCAGCTGGGATGGTGAGAAGAGACAGGGCTGGCTCTCTCTCTTCCTTTATGCACCCTCACCATGTAGCTAGTTTGTTCTTTTTCATCATAGCACAGCAGTCTCAGGGTAGCTGGACTTCCAGCATGGTAGCTTGGTTCTCCCAGAGCAAGTGTTCCAAGGGGCCCAGGTGAGAGCCAGATACTGGAAAAGTATTTTGAATGGTCCTCCAGCATCAATCAAAGCTCCATTCTAGGACTGAAACTATCTACCGCTGTGCTGTTCAATACAGTAACCATGAGTGTCATGTGTAGCTATTCAAATTTAAATTACTTATAATTAAATACAGTTGAAAACTCAGGTCCTTGGTTGCTCTAACTACATGTTAAGTGGTAGCAGCTACATGTGATGTAATGCTTAATTTTATGTGCAACTTGACTGGGCCACAAAATGCCCAGATATTTAGTTAAACCTTATTTCTGGATGAGATTAACATTTGAATTGGTAGACTGAGTGAAGACTGACTGCCCTCCCCAATGTGAGTGAGCCTCAGCCAATCTGTTGAAGGCCCCAGCAGAATAGAAGACTGAGTATTTCTGTCCATATTCAAGCTGGGACACTGGTCTGGTGTCTCAGCTCAGTCAGGAGAAGGTCCCTCTTACTCGGCCTTTTCTTTTTTTTTTTTTTTGTAGAGACAGAGTCTCACCTTATCGCCCTCGGTAGAGTGCCGTGGCATCACACAGCTCACAGCAACCTCCAAATCCTTGGGCTTAGGCAATTCTCTTGCCTCAGCCTCCTGAGTAGCTGGGACTACAGGCACCCGCCACAAGGCCCGGCTATTTTTTTGTTGCAGTTTGGCTGGGGCTGGGTTTGAACCTGCCACCCTCGGCATATGGGGCCAGCGCCCTACCCGCTGAGCCACAGGCGCCGCCCTTACTCGGCCTTTTCATTCTATTCAGACCCTCGGCTGATTGGATGAGGCCCTTCCTACAGGAGAACAATCTGCTTCACTCAGTCTACTGACTCAAATGTCAATCTCATTCAGAAATATCAACACATGACATGTTTGACCAAATGTCTGGGAACTCCATGGCCCTGTCAAGCTTATACAGAAAATTAACTATCACAACAGTTCAAGTCTTCACTTGATAATGTTGAGAACATAGGATAGAAGAGTATCCAAAATGCAACTGAGGCATAAAGATACTCATACATGGCTAATGACCCAGGACAAGTTCTTTCCTGCATAAGGGCAGTCATTCATAAGACTGTTTTTTTTTTTTTTGTAGAGACAGAGTCTCACTTTATGGCCCTCGGTAGAGTGCCGTGGCCTCACACAGCTCACAGCAACCTCCAACTCCTGGGCTTAAGCAATTCTCTTGCCTCAGCCTCCGGAGTAGCTGGGACTACAGGCGCCCGCCACAACGCCCGGCTATTTTTTGGTTTGCAGTTTGGCCGGGGGCCGGGTTTGAACCCGCCACCCTCGGTATATGGGGCTGGTGCCTTACCGACTAAGCCACAGGCGCCACCCCATAAGACTGTTTTAAAAATTATTCGTTTTTTTTCCTTTTCAAATGCCTATAAAATACATAGATATAAAACATTAACTTGTTTAAAAAATCATATATCTTCCCAAGAGTCTGATGCAATGTTGTTCAAATAAGGAAGCCATTAGCCTGAGGTTGTCTCAGTAAGCAAACTGTAACTTAAGTTGGAAATATTTCTTGTAACTAACTTGAAAACCAAAGAACAAGCCTCAGCCAATCACGATTAGCCAACCAGCCAATTGGTTACATAACTAGGTTCCTCTCATAAGACCATATCCAAATAAGCAAATGCACAGCTGTAACAAGTCAGGTGATTCCTCTGTTTTGTTTCCAAGTTCAGCCTATAGAGGCTCCTGGCAGTGCTGCTAGAGTGCAGGTCTCCAAACTTCTTTCAGCTTTAAATGCTGCCTGATTCATGAATTGCTCTTTGCTCAAATAAACTGTTAAATTGGCCTAAAGTTTTTCCTTTAACAATGTGAAACGGAAGCAGTAGCAGGGCTTTAGAATTAGATGGCCTTGAGTTTCAGTGCTGGCTGGGCAATTTACTTATGATGTATTTGAGGAAAAAAACATCTAATCTTTGATTCTTATTTTCTTCATCTACAAAATAGGGGATAAACTATACTTATCTAGCTATATTGTTGAGAATATTAAAAACGGGTATTTTAGCATATACTATATGGTAAATACATAAGTGGAAGTTAGAGCCTATTTCTATAAGAAATTTAACAGAAAAGGCAAGCAAATCATTTAAATGTCATTAATTAAGAAGTTTACATTTATAAGGTGATAGAGGAAAGGAGAGGAGAACATGCTCTCTAATAATTCCTAGGGCATAAGAGCCAAGATACAAGAATGATTATTGTAAACAACTTTTATTTGAAATGTCAGAATCAATTGGTGGGAGGTTTAAGACAGCCTCTCTGACTCATGATGATGGAAAGAAATGTCTAAAACGAATAGCCAAAGAATATTATACTACAAAGAGAAGGTACACAAAGCAGGTACAGAGACAGGATGATTGAAATTGTCCACATTAGTTATACAGACATGAATTAACATTGCGTACAGGATTAAAGTATTTTCTCAATGGCACAATGTGGTCAGGGTGCTATTCCTGGTCTTGTTCTCTTTGGGCTGGAGTATCAATAACCTGTAACAGCAATGTAGGGACTCTCCATGGCTTGCCTCTGAGAACCACAGAATTCTTTGGGAGACTCCGTCCAGATCACCTACACATCCTCTGTAAGTGCTCTATATTTACATCTGTTAAAATATATGTATTTAAGGCTTAGCGCTTTGGAGCTCAGCGGTTAGGGCACCAGCCACATACACTGGGAGCTGGCAGGTTTAAACCCAGCCTGGGCCTGCCAAAGAACAATGACAACAACAACAAGAAAAAAATAGCCGGGTGTTGTGGTGGGCACCTGTAATCCCAGCAACTTGGGAAGTGAAGCAAAAGAATCACTGAAACCCAAGAGTTGGAAGTTGCTGTGAGCTATGATGCCACAGCACTCTACCCAGGGCAACATAGTGAGACTCTGTCTCAAAAAAAAAAAAAAAATGTATATATATATATATATATGTATGTATTTAAATCTCTTTGTGTTAGAAGAAGTCAGATGCTGAGAATCAAAAGATAAATTTGTCTCCTATAACCTTAGATTTCTCTGGGTTTTAAGAAGTTCTCTCAAAGATTAGATTCAGCTGGGTGTAGCAGTATATGGCTGTATTCCCAGCTACCTGGGCGGCTGAGGCAAGCAGACTGCTTGAGCCAGGAGTTCTGGACTGTAGTGTAGTGTGTTATGACAACTGGATGTCTGCACTAAATTTGGCATAAATATAGTGACCTCCTGGGAGCTGGGGTCCACCAGCCTAAGGAAGGGTGAACTGAAACAGATCAGAAACAGAGCAGGTCAAAACTCCTGTGCTGATCACTAGTGAGATTAAGCTTGTGAATAGCCATGGTACTCCAGCCTGGGAACATAATGAGACCCTATCTCAAAAAAAAAAATTATAATCATAGGTACTGGCAAAGATATTTTATCCACAGGGAACATCGTAAATTAGAATTACTACCTCAACTGCCAAGCTATCCAATCACAAAGAGAGGAGAAAAGAATGCCTGTAGGTAGACATCGAATACTTGTTTCACACTTTCATTCTGTAGGTGATGGGTACATGTGTATGTATGTGTATCCATACACACAACTTACATACAATTTAACTTCAGTTTCTAATTTTTTTTTCAGAGGTGAAATCTCACTATGTTCCCTGTGGTGGCCTTGAAATTGTGGGCTCAAGTAATCCTCTTGCCTCAGCCTCTCAAAGTGCTGGGATTACAGGTATGAGCCACCTTGCCCAACCTAATTTTTAATTTTACTATATATTTTTATTTGTTGAACATTTCAGAGTTACTTTATTTTCTAGTTCTATAATGTGGCCAAAATTACCACTGGAAATGACCCAAGTTTAGGTAACATCATGCTGAATTTCTTTTCCCCCAATATTACTCTTTGTATATTTCCCATCTAGATGAATGCCACCTATATTCACCAAGCCAGAAAACCAAAAATCATCCTTCACCCACCCTATTTTAAAGCCACTGTCTCTTCATCCCTATAACCACTATAGTATAAGTTTAAGCTCTCATCGAATCAATGAAGTAACCTCAATGCTGATCTTCCTTATTTCCACAAACCTTTTTTAAAAATCAGGGTTTCAAACAGTTCATGCATTAGGAACATAAAGATAAGTAAGGCACAGGATCCCTGTTCATACAGGGCTTAAAGACCAGCAGGGAGAAATATAAGTAATAGTGTAATAAGTGTCACAACAGATTTATGATCAGTGTCATCAAAGGAAACCAGAAAGACAAAACTCAGATTTGCTTTTAGGGGTGTGGATGCAGAGACAGGCAGAGCAGAGAAAACTGGGGAAACATTACAGTATTTTCAAATATAGCACTTGAATCGTGAAAGAAATATTTTAAATGTCTACCAAAGAAGGTAAGAAAGACATTTTCTTTTCTTTTCTTTTTTGCAGTTTTTTTGGCTGGGGCCGGGTTTGAACCCACCACTTCTGGTATATGGGGCCAGCGTCCTACTCCTTTGAGCCACAGGTGTTGCCCAAGAAAGACATTTTCAATAGTTAAATATAGATGCAAAGGCATAGAGGAGTTATCATGGCTCACAGGGAGAAATATAAAGCTGGGGACTGGGCATAGGGTAGCTAAAGCTGACGTGGTAACTAGAAACTGGATCATGCATAGTTTTGAATGCCATGGTAGGAATCTCAGGTTTCATTATATAGGTAATAAGATACATTCAGAAGGATTTTAAGTAGGAGAGGCATCAGGCATAGTATCATTGGATTTACATTTTAGAAAGAAGCTTGCTTGAGCTCAGAAGTTGAGGTTACAGGTAAGCTAGGATTGCACCACTGCACATCAGCCTGGGTGATGGAACAAACCCCCCTTTAAAAAGTCATTCTTGACAATGCATATATGATAATAATAGCTAACACCTGCTAAGCCAGTCAGATGTGCCAAGAAGTGGCCTGTGGATTTCACACTATACTTAATTTAGTCTTATAACCCCTATAAAAAACAAAGATATTTCTGCTTTCAATAATCTGTAATAAACATACTCATCCCACTCATCTCCAACTACCACAAAAACTCTAGACATATATATATAAATATAATATGTATCACACATATATGCAGATGATGAAAAGTGAAGAGAAGAAAGCAGACTGGCTAGTGAACGTGGGACCTGAGGAGTAACATGTTGGTTGACTTCCATTTTCTTTTTTACCTAATATATTCTAGATACTGAAAAAGCTGGCAGTCCTGAAACACCAACAGGTGAGCACACAAAGAACCCTGTGGTGTTAAAATATACGTGTGTATGTGCATGTATGTATATGGTATGTATGGAGATTTTTGTTCACAGTTCCTGGCATATAACTCCCATGCTATAGTCTTTTGTTATAATGTTCGGTGTGTTAGGCCTCAGAAAACAGAATCTCTCTGACTTTCTCTTGCCCCAAGGCAGGATTCTAATCTTCCCCCACCATTCTGGTTCTTACGGTGGGTCCTACAACCCTCCTTCCAGAGAGGACCTATCCCATACCCTGAAAGCCAATCACCTTTCCATATGGTTGACTACAAAAACCCAAGAGGACTGGGATCACAGGGCTTCTGGATACGTGAACATGTGGAGGAGGTTCTTAGAGGGTGGCCCGCCCAGGTAGGCATGAAAACTCCACATCCTTCTCCCATACCTCATCCTCTGCATCTCTTCATCTGTATCCTTGTAATATCCATTATAATACAGTAACATGTTTCCCTGAGTTCTGTGAGCCACTGTAGCAAATTAATCAAACCTAAAGTTGGGGGTGTGTGAGCCCCACCTTGAAGCCAGTTGGTGAGAAATTCTGAAGGCCAAGACTTGTGACTGGTATGTGAGTGGGGGGAAGTTTTGGGACTGATCCATCACCTTGTGAGATATGACACTGTCTTCACTGTGTTCAGATAGTGATAGACTTGAATTAGAGGATATCCAGCTAGTGTCTGCTGCTTAGAATATGAAGAAAAACACCGGCATTTAGTCACAGAAACCTTTTGCTGTGGTGTGAGAGTAGAGGGGAAAACTCTCACACCACCACTTTGGAAGTGTTTTCTAGGAGCAAGCTCAGACGAAGTGGGGTAGGGAACTCATAGGACAAGGGAAAAAAGCAACCTAGTGAGATAAAAAAGTTTTAAAACAATAACTACTCTCCCTCAGCTGGACACCACAAAAAAAATTGTGGCTCTATACCTACCCACACCTGGTACAATGGAGAGCCTTGAATTCCAGCCATGGTAGGTTATAATGAGGTACTTTACCCCTTTTCCTCCTGTCCTCCCACTGGAGTGGTATAAGAGAAGGCTGAACAACCACTGAAAACATGTATGCAGAGAGATAATAATGAAAGTCACTACAGATAAATCAGGGTGAAATTCTAAAAAAGGTTCAAGTAACCCACAAGCAGATAGAGAAAAGAAAACTGAGAACTAAAAACAAGGAGAATAAACAGAAAACAAAAAATAAATTATATACTTAAGTACTAACATATCAAGAACTGTACTAAATGTAAATGGTCTATATACACTAAATAAAAGATAGAGACTGCCAGAGTAGACTAAAAAAGTGACCCAAACCTTTATACTTCTTACAAGTAACAAACTTCAAATGATATAAAAAATAAAGAAAAAAGAGATACTATTCAAGCATTAATTAAAAGAAAGCAAGTATGGCAATATAATTATATGATAAAGTAGACTTTAGTGAGGGAAATTATCAGGGACAAAGAGGAATATTATGTAATGTTAATCTACCAAGAAGGCTAACAATCAAAATGTATATGCTTCAAACAAT
This sequence comes from Nycticebus coucang, assembly GCF_027406575.1. Lineage (NCBI taxonomy): Eukaryota > Metazoa > Chordata > Mammalia > Primates > Lorisidae > Nycticebus > Nycticebus coucang. Next base: position 109,682,636 of record NC_069785.1, read on the forward strand.
AGGACTGTAAAACATGTGAAGCAAAAACTGATAAAATAAAAACAAAAATAGATAAATCCACTACAAAAGACAGAAATTTCACCATTCTTCTCTCTAAAATTAATAGAGCTAGACAGGAAATCTATAAGGAAATAAAAATTGAACAATGCCATCAACCAACAGAATCTAACCAACATTTATAGAAAACTCCACCTAACAATAGCAAAATATATTCCTTTTTTCAGTGCCTATGGAACACATACCTAGACTGACCATAATCTGTCCCATAAAAAAACCCCTCAAACAATGTAAAATTGAAATCACAGATTATATTCTCTGACCATGATGAAATGAATTAGAAAACAATAACAAAAACATAAAAATCTCCAAGCACTTGGAAGGTCAATAACATACTTCTAAATAAGCCATGGATCAAAGATAAAGTCTCCTGAGTAATTTTAAAAATACAGTGAATTGAAGAAAAATGAAAATACATCAGAATTTGGGAGATGCAGCTAAAACTGTGTTGAGGGAAAATTTATAGCACTAAGTACTTATATGATTACAACTCACCTAGCATGAAATATATTATGTGAACAGCCCTATAACCATTAAGGAAAGTAAACTTTCCAAAAATTTTAAGAATAATTATACCAATTCTACACAATTTCTTCCAAAAAATTGAAGAGGAGGGAATACTTTCCAATTAATTTTATGAAACCAGTATTACTGTGGTACTCTGGACAAAGACAATATCTCAAACAAACAAACAAAACCCAACAACTACAGACCAAGATTTGTCACAAATATACATGTAAAAATTCTTAACAAAATGTTAGCAAAAAGAAATAAGGAATTATACCTTATGGCCAAGTAAGTTTATTCATGCTTATAAGACTGGCTCAATATTTGAGTATCAGTGGGCAGATTTATTGTATCATTTGATACAGAAAAAGCATTTGACAAAATACAATACCCATTCATGACAAAAACTCTTAGCAAACAAGGAATAGAGTGGAAAAGTTTCTCCACTTCAACCTGGCAGAAAAATATCAAACAAAAGTCTATAGCTAACATTATATTAATATTTATTTATTTATTTTTTTCATTATATTTAGTGGCAGAAAATGGAATGTCTTCACCTTAAGATGAGGAAAACAGCAAGGATGTCCACTCTTACCACAGCTATGAACTAGACGGTACAGCGAGCACACTTAACCAAGAAAATTCAATGAAAGGTATATATGCTGGAAAGGAAGAAACAAAACTGTCTCCATTTGCAAATGCCAAGACAGTCTATGTGGAAAATTCCAAGGAATCTACCAAAAGAACCTCACAGAATGAATAAGCGAGTTCAGCAATGCCATAGGACACAAGAGCAACAGACAAAACCCAGCCATATTTCTAAATACTAGCAATGAATTCGTAGAAACAAAAGTTAAAAATACAAAAGAAAGGAGAGAAAGAAATACTTAGGTATAAATCTAATAAAATATGAATAAGACTTGTGTGCTTAAAACTATAAAATGTTAACAAAAGAAATCAAAGAAGATGCAATAAATGGAAAGGCATGCTGTGTCTGCAAATTGGAAAAGTCAACATAGTAAGATGTTGATTCACTCCAAACTGATATATAAGTTTAACACAATTCTTCACAAAATCCTAACAAGATTTTTTTTTTGTAGATATCAATGAAATTACAGTAAAATGTATATGGAATGATAAAAACACTAGAATATCTAATACAATTTTGAAAAAGAATAATGTGGGAAAAATTAGTCTGTTTCGAGATTTACTACAACCATAGTAATAAAGGTTGTATGATATTAGTGAAAGGATAGACATGTAGATCAGTAGACCTGAACACAGAATTGAGAAATAGCCCAACACAACTATAACCAAGTGGCTTTTGGCAAAGGTACAAAAGCTATTCAATAAGGAAAAAATAATCTTTTCAACAAAAAGTGCTGAAGCAAATGGATATCCAAAGGCAAAAAAAATGAACCTCAGCCTGAACATCACACTTTATATAAAAATTAACTTAAAATGAATTATAGATTTAAACATAAAATACAAAAACAAACCTTTTAGAAGAAAAGACAGGAGAAAATCTTTATAACCAGGCATTTGTCAATGATTACTTAGACATCAAAAGCACAATATGTAAAAGAAAAAAAAAACAGACTGGTTTTATCAAAGTTATATATACTTTTTCTCTGTGAAAGATTCTGTTAAGAGGATGAAAAGATAAGCTGCGAGCAAGGAGAAAATATCTACAAGACTGATAAAGGTAGAACATATAGAGAACTCTTAAAACTCGTCAGAAAAAAACAGATAATACAATTAAAAATGACTAAAAGGCATAGGGATATTTCACCAAAGAGAATATATAGATGACAAATAAGCACATGAAAAGTTGTTTAATATCTTTAGTCATTAGGGAAATGCAAATTAAGAACAGAATGAAATATCACTTATCTATCAGAATAGCTAAAATAAAAAATAGTGACAACACAAATGCTTGAGAGAGTACCAAGACACTAGATCACCAACACATTGCTAGTAGAAATAGTTTTGCAATTTCTTAAAAAAAAATTAAACACACATTTACCATATTACCCAACAATGGTACTGCTGAGCATTTATCCTGGAGAAATGAGAATTCATGTGTGCACAAAAATCTGTGCGTGCTCTTTCATAACAGTGTCATTTGTATACTCAAAAACCTCAAAATGACCAAATTGTTGTGCAAAATGTTGAGTCACAGTTTGTTTACTCATTCACTGTAGAATATTACTCACCATTAAAAAGAGACAAACTATTGATATGTGCATATATGTCAATGTAAACGGATTTCAAAGGCATTACGATCAGTTAAAAAAAGCAAATCTCAAAAGGTCAAATGACATACAATTTCATTTATCTAACATTCTTGAAATAACAGTAATACAGACATGGATGCACATTAATGGTTGCAAGAGCTGAAGCTGATGGGCCTGGGTGTGTATAAGGGAGACCTTTGTGGTAATCTACAGTGATCTGTATCTTGACTGACTTGATGTTCTAGAAATCTATATGTGAGAAAAGGACATGCAGCTACACACACACATTGTACCAATGTCAAATTCCTGGTTTTGATCATTTTTACTACAATTATGGATGAAACTATTACAGGAAACTGGGTACACGGTACATGGCAGTACTGTATACTATCTTGGCAACTTTCTGTGTATCTATAATTATTTAATTTTTTTAATTAAAAGATAAAACATGAATTCAGGCTCAGTGTCTGTGGCTCAAGCGGCTGAGGCGCCAACCACATACTCCTGAGCTGGCAGGTTCGAATTCAGCCCAGGCTGCCAAACGACAATGACGCTGCAACCAAAAAATAGCCGGGCATTGTGGCAGGCACTGGTAGTCCCAGCTATTTGGGAGGCAGAGGCAGGAGAATCACTTGAGCCCAGGAGTTGGTGGCTGCTGTGAGCTGTGATGCCACAGCACTCTGCCCAGGGCAACAGCTCTGTCTCAAAAAACAAAACAAAACATGAATTCAATTCAGAAACTACCTTGATATTCCATGTTTTTTATTGTTTTATTTCCTAAAACACTTAGGAAATGCAAAGAAAACATTATTTTCGTACAAAGTAAATTCTAAAATAGAATTTTAGAATAGAATATAAAATAGAATTTAGAACATTATTTTGGTACAAAGTAAATTTTAAAATAAGTAGAAAATAAAACAACAAAAAGATACCCAAACCAGTAACTTCCAGAAGGATAAAAACTATCAATGTTAAATACCCCAACTACAAACACTTTTTAATTAACTTTTTAAAATCATGCATGTAATTTAGTCTTGTGTTTGATTAAGTCAATTACTGACATTCATGGTCATAAGTAATAATTGAAACCAATGATGTAAACACAAAGTAATTTTTTACTAGAAAATTCAAGTATTCTAAAGTAATATATTAGGATTATACATAGTTATTCACCTTTACAAAGTTGTTAAAAAACTAAAGCCTGGCTCAGTGCCCATAGCTCAGTGAGTAGGGCGCTGGCCACATACACCAAGGCTGGCAGGTTCAAGCCTGTCCCAGGCCTGCTAAACAATGACAACTGCAACCAAAAAATAGCCAGGCATTGCAGTGGGCTCTTGTAGTGCCAGCTATTCCAGAGGCTATGGCAAGAGAATCGTTTAAGCCCAAGAGTTTGAGGTTGCTGTGAGCTGTGACACCACGACACAGGGTGACATAGTGAGACTCAGTCTCAAAAAGCAAAAAAAAACTAAAGCCTGCTATGTATATTCTATACAGAATGACGAATCCAAGGAGCTGAAAATGCCAATATCTTAAATTTGGTTTGAGTAAATCACTACTTGTATAAGTGTATTTTGCAAATAACAAAGAAGGTGGCCTTTGGAACTGGAGTGATGGTCCTCAATAGTCCATCACTTCCTACTTACCCCCACTCAAGCTCTCTGAGGCTTTGGCTTCTTTATTTGCATCATGGACACACCCATTGTAATAGACTGCAGTGAGACTTAAATGATATCATGAATATTAAATTAATATTGTCAAGTAATGTATGAATATTAAAGATTAAAATCAATAACATTATTAACCATCAATTCTTAATTCTAGGGAAAAGATTTACATGGCAATTATTTTCTCCAAATATTCTTCGAATTTATTTATGATATTTCACTGATTTTAAGAAAAAAAATTTTTCACACCTAACACACTTGAAATTGACAGGTATCTTATCATCTTTTTGGGTGTTTAGCACTTGTGAAATATTTGTAATTATATATGTATTAAACTTGAAGAATAGATATCAGCATCTTAGAAGAATACCATGCCAATAATAAAGGACATTAGGTTAAGAAATTGCATATCGCTCCTGTGCTACACAGAGAATGTTACTGTATGGATAAAACATGAATTCAGAGACTGAGTTGGAAGTGAGTCAACTTTAAATGTTAAGAAGTTTTAAGAGTGCCTCAGCTAATTTGCTTTTGTTAGTATTTTTCTTTTCAGGTATGTATGAGTATATGTGATTTTTTTTTAAAAAGGGGCTTTTTGCATAAGTATAAAAATTCCAAGTGATAAAGAGTTGTGCCATAAGTTGGAATTAAGTTGGAATATTGTTCTTTCTCAGTAGTAGTGTATTTTATAAGATTATGTCTCAGTTTCAAGGAAACACCTTCCTACCCAAGATGCTGAATCAATTTTCACAATATTCTTTTTCTTTTAACATCTTCCATTAAAATTTGATTTAAATAACTGAGTTAAAGTACAAAAGTCAACACTAAGAAACATGCTTCAATATAAAGTAATGACAAAAAATCATATTTCACTCTATAGAAGTAGGATATTAAACCAGAGCCAAGGCTGGCAGTCGTGTTCCGACTGATCTGGGCTTTGATTTCATTGGGTCCTCCAGTTACACAAATTTGGTAACTTATGTTTCAATAAAAGCAAGATTTCTATCCTATCCTATTTGATATTTATTATAGATACTAACTATAAGACAGGCACTGAATTAGGTACTAGAGATGGTAAAGAGAATAAAATACAGACTTGGTCCCTGCTTTTCTTGGTGTTCAGTATCTAGTAAGACAGACAACAGATAAGCTGCACAAATAAATAATTACAAATGGTTATAAATACTATGAAGAAGCAACTGGGAAATGAAAATTAAAAGAAACAACGAGGGACATTCAGTTTCAGATAACAATGTTAATGTGAACATATGTGGTGCTTACTAAGCACCGGGCTCTGTACTATATGCTTTATCTATCCTCAATACAACTACATAAAGCAGATACTATTATTATCCTTACTTTATAGACAGAAAAAAATGAGGCTTTTAATTTAAATAATTTGCCTAAGGTCCCACACTAAGTAAGTGGGGACCTGGCATGTGAACTCAGGCAGTCTGGCTCCAGACCCTTTGAGCTCATCCCACTACCATGGTAGAGAAAGCTTTTCTGAGAAGTTGTCATTTAAATGGAGATCTAAGGATGGTGGGATAAATCATGTATAAAGCCCAACAGCACAAAAAGAGTCCTGTAGTTGTTTTTTTTTTTGGGGGGGGGCGGGTTGGTGTTTTTGTTTTTGTTTTGAGACAGAGTCTCACTATGTCACCCTCAGTAGGAATGCCGTGACGTCATAGCTCACAGCAACCTCACACTCTGGGGCTTAAGTGATTCTCTTGCCTCAGCCTCCAAGTAGCTGGGACTATAGGCGCCCACCAAATGCTGGCTATTTTTTGTTGCATTGCTGTTTAGCTGGCCTGGGCTGGGTTGGAACCCACCAGCTTTGGTATTTGGCTAGCGCTGTAACGACTGTGCTACGAGCGCCAAGCCAAAAGTCCTTCAGTTTTAATAAATTCAAGGTGACCAGTGTGGCTGGGGTTTAGTTAAGAAAGCAAGCATGTCAGGAGATAGAACTGCAGAAGACAGGTGGCTACATCATGCAGACTCTATGGGCCACAGAAGCTGGAATTTTGTTCTAAAAGTATATCAGTAACTTCTGATGCCTTTAAACTGAACAGTGACATAATCTGATTTTTCAAAAAATAGAGAAAGACAGTAAGAGAAGTAGAGACCAAATCATTCATTTATTCAACAAATAACGAGAAAGTTTATGGAGTAATCATTAGAGACCAAATCATTCATTTATTCAACAAATACTAGAAAGTTTATGGAGTAATCATTACCATGGCAGGCACTATTATAGATAATAGGGAAACAGTTAAAAGGGGTACAGACAAGGTCCTTTCCTCTGGAGTATGCTTTAGAGTGGAAAACGCACACAAACACAACACACCACACAGCCACACACTATGTACCACATTAATAATTTATCTCATTCTACTGGACATTTCCCATCAGTATAAAAATTCTAGTATCTCTCATCTTTAAACAAATGTCAAATAAAAATCCATCCTTTGACCTTACATTACCCTCTAATGACATCCCATTTTTCTGCTCCCTAATGCAGAAAGCCTTCTTTAAAACACTCTGTGGCAGAATCACCTCCAGTTACCACCTCCATCCACTGCAGTCAAGTTCTCCTCCTTTAACTGACCAATGCTAAAGCTGTCCCTGTCATCGTCACCACACTACCATTTTGAAGTCAAATGCTCACTTCTCCCTTTTCATCTCTTTTAACCTTTAAGGAATATTCACTCTGTTAAATAGTCCCTTTTCTTGAAATACTCTTTAGGTTTCCTGTGTCACTAACTTCTCCTCCTCAGTCTAATTATAAGGGGATACAGCATAGTGATTAAGGGCATGGCTTTTTACAGCTAGCTCTCGAGACAAGTACTTATGGCATAGAGGACAGAATTGGAAGAGGCTGGAAAATGAATCAGTATTTCAAGTGAGAAATGATGATGGTTTAAACCAGAGTATAAACACTGGTGATAAAAAGAAATACATGGATTTAGCTCCATTTTAGAAGTAGAACTAATAGGAATATAGGATGGATTGGATGTGAGAGACAAAAAGAGTCATGGTGTGTTCCTTGAGAAACTGGTAGAATTATAGAGCTATTCAACAAAGTCTTAGGAAAAAAAGGTTAGAGTAGAATGACATTTGTGACTCAATAAAAAGCTAAACTTAGGAGAGCTGCACCAAGAACGAAGGTTGAAGAGCACACATCAACCCCGCTGGGGCGAGCTGCAACCCCAAGGATACAAACACAAGGTACAAAATCCATCAGCAAGTGGACGGGAGTCCCCTTCCCCATGAGAATGGCTTGGAGTGCCCCAATAACAAATGAGCAGAGTTCAAAGGTCCTCCCACTACACTCCATGGGAGAGACCCTCCAAAAACTGGACCTACCTCCCCTACTAGGGTGCCATGGCATTCTCCTGCCAGGTATAAAACTGTATAAAACTGTATATATTCTCTACCTGCAATTCTGAGCTCCCAGCACTCCCCTCCACTCTCACTCTGAGGTCTGGAGGCAGTCACCCAGGAGACCAGATTCTTGGGTAATCTCTCGAGGGGTGTGGACAGGGACTAGACTGCAGCTGGTCAGTGCTGATTCTGTGGCACAGGAGTGAGGAGAGGATAGTCAGCTGAAAGGGAACCATGCCATACGAGCAGCGGTGCCCCTAGACGCAGAGCAGCAGCCGTTTTTGACAACAATAGGGCACACTCCCAGATATTCCAAAGCCACACCCCCTGTCTCCCTGGGCAACCAGAGGGGGACTGGCATATTCTCAAGTGGCAACCACTGCAGAACAGATCTGGGACGGAAATGCAGGCCCCGTGAGTAAAGTGTTTGCCTGAGGCAGTACGGGTCTGGGTGGAGCGCGGGGACTAGAAAATGCACGCACAGAGCCGGAATTCCCAGGGTGGGGCTGACCCATAGGACTGCTTTACTGAGCCTAAGACACACCCAGCCCTCAGGGGATCGTCAACCTATAGACAAAGGAAGGCAGGAGGCTAGAACTGACAGCTAACTGAATACAAACTTGCAGGAACAAAGACAGGCCCTGAGGCGCAGGCTCTGGGAACTCAAAACAGCTTCTCTTCTGTAGGGGAATTTAGCAGGGACAGAAACACATTCCCGCAAAATTGTTCTGTTCTGTTCTGTCAGTAACATCAATCAGGGGCAGGGCTGGAACTGAGTGAACACCCCCAACCTCCATCAAGTGCCTAGGTTGTCAGGCCTCAACTCCCCCTGTTGGATAGAGGCAGAGTGCAGAGGCCTGGCTGAGCAGATACAGATTTCCTTATGATTCAGGCAGGTGCAAACCCCTGGAGTATGTGTTCACTACAGGCAACTGGGTCACAGCCCTGCAGGGTTATCAGTGACTGAGTGTGACAGAGGTGCAAGGTGGGGAAGGAGGCATCAACATCCCCAGACTAATCTATTTGCTGGGTGGGTCCTCCTGACTTCACGGAGCACCGGAGCAAGTCATATTGAGTTGTCAGCAGACCCCTGCGATCTAGTTGCCAGAAACCTTTTAAACCCTCCCACCTGAGACAGGTGCTGACTGAGACGATTGGTTTGGAACTTTTGAACTAAGCTAATCACCCGAGGACTATCCAAGTGGTGCCCTGGGTGTGTGGTTGTAGGAAGGTTTGATTTTCCTTTTCCAATTGTTGCCTGTGGTGGGTGGGGTGACTTAATTGCTGGTATTTCTCCACAGCTGAGACTTCAACCCAGAGTAACTGTTTCACTAGGGTCAGACAGAGACACTTAGCCCCATCACACAAAACAGGTCCCCAGTTTCTCAGGCCATAGCACCGTATGGGTCCTCGACAAAGCTCCAGGAGAAAAATCAAATGGTATAAAATAATCATGAGGTGCAATCAGTGGAAAAACTCTGGTAACATGAATAACCAGAATAGATCAACCACCCCAAGGAAAGATATGGCAGATGTAACTGAAGATCCCATTCATAAACAGCTGGCCGAGATGTCAGAAATTGAATTCAGAATTTGGATTGCAAACAAGATTAATAGAATGGAGAAAAATTTGGAATTAGAAAATCTAGCAGCAAGTCAAAAGTCAGAATTACAAATTCGAGGAGAAATTCAAAAGTTGTTTCAAGAATTTAACGAATTTGAAGACAAAACCACCAAAGATTTTGATGCACTGAACCAAGGATTTGCAGCCCTTAAAGAACAGAAAAATACAATAGAATTCCTCAGTAACAGAGTGGAGCAAGCAGAAAAAGGATTTCTGACACTGAAGATAAAGCTTTTGAATGCTCCCAATCTCTCAAAGAAGAAGGGAAATGGAGAGCAAAAATGGATCATTCTCTCAGAGAGCCCTGGGATAGTTTGAAGAAGGGTAATATCTGCCTCAATGGAATCCCTGAAAGTGATCAAGTGGCCTTGCAAGGCACAGAGGCCCTTCTCCATGAAATTATGAAAGAGAATTTTCCAGACATGCCAAGAGATTCTGAAATTCAGATAGCAGACAGTTTCAGAACCCCAGCACGACACAATCTGAATAAGACATCCCCCAGGCATATCATAATTAACTTCACTAAAGTTAATATGAAGGAGAAAATTCTGAAAGCAGCCAGATGTAAGAAATCCATTACCTACAAAGGGAAGAATATTAGAATGACTGCAGATCTCTCTGATGAAACTTTTCAAGCCAGAAGAGGGTGGTCATCAACTCTTAATATCCATTTTTTTTTTTTTTTTTTGTAGAGAGAGAGTCTCACTTTATGGCCCTCGGTAGAGTGCCGTGGCCTCACACAGCTCACAGCAACCTCCAACTCCTGGGCTTAAGCAATTCTCTTGCCTCAGCCTCTCGAGTAGCTGGGACTACAGGTGCCCGCCACAACGCCCGGCTATTTTTTGGTTGCTGTTTGGCCGGGGCCGGGTTCGAACCCGCCACCCTCGGTATATGGGGCTGGCGCCTTACTGACTGAGCCACAGGCGCCGCCCAACTCTTAATATCCTAAAGCAAAATAACTTTCAACCCCGGATCCTGTGTCAAGCTAAACTGAGATTCATTTATGATGGAGAAATTAAATACTTTAATGACATTCATATGTTGAAGAAATTTGCCATAACAAAACCAGCTCTTCAGGATATTCTCAGACCTATCCTCCATAATGACCAGCCCAATCCTCTACCAGAAAAGTAAACTCACTCAGAAACTTTTGATCAAACTCCAACTTCCACAGTGGAAAAGGATTAAAAATGTCCACTGGACTTTCGACAAACTCGATACCCAACATTTTACCAGACTTATCAATATTCTCCATTAATGTGAATGGCTTAAACTGTCCTCTAAAGAGGCACAGGTTAGCTGACTGGATACAAAAACTCAGGCCAGATATTTGCTGCATACAAGACTCACATCTTAACTTCAAAGATAAATATAGACTCAGGGTGAAAGGGTGGTCGTCCATATTTCAGGCAAATGGAAATCAGAAAAAAGCAGGTGTTGCAATTCTATTTGCAGACACAATAGGCTTTAAACCAACAAAAGTAAGGAAGGATAAGAATGGTCACTTCATATTTGTTAAGGGTAATACTCAATATGATGAGATTTCAATTATGAATATTTATGCACCCAACCAGAATGCACCTCAGTTTATAAAAGAAACTCTAACAGACATGAGCAACTTGATTTCCTCCAGGTCCATAATAGTCAGAGATTTCAACACTCCTTTGGCAGTGTCGGATAGATCCTCCACTAAGAAGCTGAGCAAAGAAATTTTAGATTTAAACCTAACCATCCAACATCTGGATTTAGCAGACACCTACAGAACATTTCATCCCAACAAAACTGAATACACATTCTTCTCATCAGCCCACGGAACATACTCCAAAATCGACCACATCTTAGGTCACAAGTCTAACCTCAGTAAAATTAAAGGAATAGAAATTATTCCTTGCATCTTCTCAGACCACCATGGAATAAAAGATGAACTCAGTAACAACAGGAATCTGCATACTCATACAAAAACATAGAAGTTAAATAACCTTATGCTGAATGATAGCTGGGTCAGAGATTAGATTAAGAAGGAAAGTGCCAAATTTCTGGAACAAAATAACAAGGAAGACACGAATTATCAGAACCTCATGGATACTGCAAAAGCAGTCCTAAGAGAGAAATTTAGGGCACTGCAAGCCTTCCTCAAGAGAACAGAAAGAGAGGAAGTCTACAACTTAAAGGGACATCTCAAGCAACTGGAAAAAGAAGAACATTCCAACCCCAAACCCAGCAGAAGAAAACAAATAACCGAAATCACAGCAGAATTAAATGAAATTGAAAACAAAAGAATTATATAACAGATCAATAAATCAAAAAGTTGGTTTTTTGAAAAGGTCAATAAAATAGATAAACCTTTGGCTAACCTAACCAGGAAAAAAAGAGCAAAATCTCTAATTTCATCAATCAGAAATGACAAAGACGAAATAACAACATACTCCTCAGAAATTCAAAAAATCCTTAATGAATATTACAAGAAACTTCATTCTCAGAAATATGAAAATCTGAAGGCAATTGACCAATATTGGAGGCACACCACGTTCCAAGACATAGCGAGAATCAAGTGGAAATGTTGAACAGGCCAATATCAAGTTCTGAAATAGCATCAACCATACAAAATCTCCCTAAAAAGAAAAGCCCGGGACCAGATGGCTTCACGTCAGAATTCTACCAAACCTTTAAAGAGGAACTAGTACCTATATTACTCAACCTGTTCCAAAAGGTAGAAAAAGAAGGAAGACTACCCAACACGTTCTATGAAGCAAACATCACCCTGATCCCCAAACCAGTAAAAGACCCAACAAGAAAAGAAAATTATAGACCAATATCACTAATGAATATAGATGCAAAAATATTCAACAAGATCCTAACAAACAGAATCCAGCAACACATCAAACAAATTATACATCATGACCAAGTCGGTTTTATCCCAGGGTCTCAAGCTGGTTCAATATCCGTAAATCTATAAGTATAATTCAGCACATAAACAAATTAAAAAACAAAGACCATATGATTCTCTCAATTGACGCAGAAAAAGCTTTTGATAACATCCAGCATCCCTTCAGGATCAGAAGACTTAAGAAAATTGGTATAGAAGGGATATTTCTTAAACTGATAGAGGCCATCTACAGCAAACCCATAGCCAATATCGTACTGAATGGAATTAAATTGAAATCACTTCCACTCAGATCAGGAACCAGACAAGGCTGCCCATTGTCTCCACTGCTCTTTAACATTGTAATGGAAGTTTTAGTCACCACAATTAGGGAAGAAAAGGCAATCAATGGTATCCATATAGGGTCAGAAGAGATCAAACTTTCACTCTTCGCAGATGATATGATTGTATATCTGGAAAACACTAAGGACTCTACTACAAAACTCTTAGAAGTGATCAAGGAATATAGCAGTGTCTCAGGTTACAAAATCAACATTCATATATCGGTAGCCGTTATATATATCAACAACAGTCAAGCTGAAAAAACAGTTAAGGTCTCTATTCCATTCACCTTAGTGCCAAAGAAGATGAAATATTTGGGAGTTTATCTAACAAAGGACGTGAAAGATCTCTATAAAGAGAACTATGAAACTCTAAGAAAAGAAATGCTGAAAATGTTAACACATGGAAAAACATACCATGCTCATGGCTGGGAAGAATTAACATTGTTAAAATGTCCATACTACCCAAAGCAATATACAATTTTAATGTAATCCCTATTAAAGCTGCACTGTCATACTTTAAAGATCTCGAAAAAATAATAGTTCATTTTATATGGAATCAGAAAAAACCTCGACATTACTCAGAAATAAAAACAAAGCAGGAGGAATCACGCTACCAGACCTCAGACTATACTATAAATCAATAGTGATCAAAACAGCTTGGTACTGGCACAAAAACAGGGAAGTAGATGTCTGGAACAGAATAGAGAACCAAGAGATGACAAGACAATTAAAAGCATTCAGTTGGGAAAAGATTTCCTATTTAACAAATAGTGCTGGGTGAACTGGCTGTCAACCTGTAGAAGACTGAAACTGGACCCACACCTTTCACCATTAACTACCCTGTTTCCCCGAAAATAAGACAATGTCTTATTTTAAGGTGTGCTCCCAAAGATGCGCTAGGTCTTATTTTCAGGGGACATCTTATCTTTCCTGTAAGTAGGTCTTATTTTTGGAGGATGTCTTATTTTCAGGGAAAAGGGTAAGATAGACTCTCACTGGATTAAAGATTTAAACTTAAGACATGAAACTATAAAAATACTAGGAGAGTGCAGGAAAAACCCTTGAAGAAATCAGTCTGGGCGAGTATTTTATGAGAAGGACCCCCAGGCAATTGAAGCAGCTTCAAAAATACACTACTGGGACCTTATCAAGCTAAAAAGCTTCTGCACAGCCAAGAACACAGTAAATAAAGCAAGCAAACAGCCCTCAGAATGGGAGAAGATATTTATAGGTTATTTCTCTGACAAAGGTTTAATAAACAGAATCCACAGAGAACTCAAATGTATAAGCAAGAAAAGAACAAGTGATCCCATCGCAGGCTGGACAAGGGACTTGAAGAGAAACTTCTCTGAAGAAGACAGGCACATGGCCTACAGACATATGAAAAAAATGCTCATCATCTTTAATCATCAGAGACATGCAAATCAAAACTACTTTGCGATATCATCTAATTCCAGTAAGATTAGACCATATCACAAAATCCCAAAACCAGAGATTTTGGTGTGGATGTGGAGAAAAGGGAACACTTTCACATTGCTGGTGGGAATGAAAATTAATACATTCCTTTTGGAAAGATGTTTGGAGAACACCTAGAGATCTAAAAATAGACCTGCCATTCAATCCTATAATTTCCCTACTAGGTATATACCCAGAAGACCAAAAATCACATTATAACAAAGATATTTGTACCAGAATGTTTATTGCAGCCCTATTCATAATTGCTAAGACATGGAAAAAGCCCAAGTGCCCATTGATCCATGAATGGATTAATAAATTGTGGTATATGTACACCATGGAATATTATGCAGCCTTAAAGAAAGATGGAGACTTTACCTCTTTCATGTTTACATGGATGGAGCTGGAACATATTCTTCTTAGTAATGTATCTCAAGAATGGAAGAAAAAGTATCCAATGTACTCAGTCCTACTATGAAACTAATTTATGGCTTTCATATGAAAGCTATAACCCAGTTATAACCTAAGAACAGGGGGAAGGGGGAGAGAGAGGGGAGGGAGGGGGGAGGATGGGCAGAGGGAGGGTGATTGGTGGGATCACACCTGCGGTGCAACTTACAAGGGTACATGTGAAACTTAGTAATTAGAATATAAATGTCTTAACACAATAACTAAGAAAATGCCAGGAAGGCTATGTTAACCAGTGTGATGAAAATGTGTCAAAAGGTCTATAAAACCAGTGTATGGTGCCCCATGATTGCATTAATGTACACAGCTATGATTTAATTTAAAAAAAAGCTAAACTTAGAAATAATCTGATTTGATGCCTTTCCATTCGAATTAATACCTGGAAAAGGCTATGTAATTTACCCAAAGTCACACAGACAATTGGTGGTAGAGCTGGAAACACATAGGATACAATTCTCTGAGAATTCTGCTAAGAAGCCACAGATCAGGATCACGCAAAATGACCATTATTCACACGATGACCATTGCTCATTATTTTAGTTCTCTTCCTTTCCTGACCAATGCAATAAAAAATACTTCAATAAAATTTGGGTGGGTATTGAATGTAGTTATACTAGTTATGAACTGCATATTTCTTTTTGAAAGTGAGGGAAAGCAGACAGAATATAAAAATAAGTCTTAGCCCTGAAATTAAAATCTACTGTAAGCATCAATTAATAACATTTACTCATGTATACTATTTGTAAAAATTAAAGCACACACGAAATTTCCTCTCAAGTAGTTTTATTCTAATTCTCGAGATGACACACATGAAAATAATTCATTACAACAGGAGCAATGTCATAGGGTAGTACTAGAGGAACTACCAAATGAATTATACAAACTAT
Source organism: Nycticebus coucang (assembly GCF_027406575.1). Classification (NCBI taxonomy): domain Eukaryota; kingdom Metazoa; phylum Chordata; class Mammalia; order Primates; family Lorisidae; genus Nycticebus; species Nycticebus coucang. Next base: position 109,698,126 of record NC_069785.1, read on the forward strand.
TCTGTTTTTAAGAAAACTACTTTGGAGTAGGCCTTAAGAGAAGGTGAGGTTTAAGCTAAGTTGCGAAGAATGACAAGTAAGTTTTTAAAAAGCAAAAAGGCATATGTCTTGAGGTATTCTTAAAAAAGGTAAATAGAGAAAATTAAATTAAACAAACCTATTGTGTTCACCATGGTACTAGGGTTGGAGCTGGTAGTAGGGAGTAGAGAGAGTTAGCTATCCTTTGGGTGAGCAGAGATACTCTCTTTGGTATGACATTTGAGCCTGAATGATACAGAGGAAAAAGGAATGTGGTGATGAAGGACAGGAGAATATTCTAGGTAGAAAGAACTAGTGCAAATAACCACTACATTACTTGCCCGTATATTAGGCTCCATAGATCTAATACACAGAAATCCTGTTCAGTGGTAACAGAATGGGATATAAGTTGTTAAACTTGAATTCAAAAAATTCCACAAATTTTCTTTCTGAGTTCAGCTTCTCCATCAGTAATAACTAATATAATAACTAATGCACAGAAAGGCATGTATGATAATGTACACAGAAGTGTTTTAGAAACAGAAAAGATATCAGTTATAAAAAGCAGTTAAAAAAAAACAAACAGGAAAGTTAGTTATAAAGTTAAAACGGAGAGGCGGCGCCTGTGGCTCAGTGAGTAGGGCGCGGGCCCCATATGCCGAGGGTCGCGGGTTCAAACCCAGCCCCGGCCAAATTGGAACCAAAAAATAGCCGGGCATTGTGGCAGGCGCCTGTAGTCCCAGCTACTCGGGAGGCTGAGGCAGGAGAATCGCCTAAGCCCAGGAGTTGGAGGTTGCTGTGAGCTGTGTGAGGCCATGGCACTCTACCAAGGGCAATAAAGTGAAACTCTGTCTCTACAAAAAAAAAAAAAGTTAAAACGGAGAACCGAGTTACGATCATTGCTGATACAGCATTACCAGCACGGCGCCTTTTAACCGTTACACTTCTCTTACCGCAGCTTTCTATGTATACGCTTTACTGTCTTGCCAGATTATACACTCCGGCAGGTAGTAAACATCTTAAATACGGCACCTGGCACGGGTTTTTAGTAAGTATTAGCTAAGTTGATATATCAGGTTGATATATCATTTTATGACCTTTGAAGACTTGTATTTGTGTGTTTCTGTGAGTGTTCAAAATTCCATCTACTTGCAAAGGATATGAAGAGGTTTATGATATCATGAAAAGTTCATGGAACCAAATATAGATTTTTTTTTTTTTTGCACTTTTTGGCCGGGGCCGGGTTTGAACCCGCCACCCCCAGATTTTAAAGAGAACATAAATAATACGCAAGTACTTGTGTTAATTAGTACTTTTGGCCTTTGGCTGTGTTTCCTGGCCGGATCGCATAGCATGACACCCACTGGACCACCGACTGAGGCATTTACACTCATCTGCAAAGCCCTACTTTTTCCTGGGCGGAAACCCATGGGGACTTTGATCGCCTGGGCTTTCTCAAAGTCAACAACAGCCTACATGTAATAGCCATGGAAACAGAGGCACACATCAATATGACCCTTCATAAAGTCTGAGAAAATCTGGGGAAAGGCTCTGAGGCTATCTGCACGGCTGCTTAAGTTATTTACTCGGTTCTGCTGCCAAGAGCAAGGACCTCTGTTACGATGGAACCACTCACAAGGGAATCCTCAGTTTCTCCCTAGGGCCCACTAGCAATCACAAAACAGAACCTGGGTACTGCATCGCCGCAGTAAGCGGTCAGCAATGGCCAGCTGCTAGCTGACAGCCCCGGATTCAGGCGGGGCCCGCGCCCCGCAGTTGGGGGTAGTGTCTGGCCTTCAGATGGAGGGTCTCGGGGCAGGCGGCTGCTATGGGTATGAAGCGTCCGGTGTGAGGGTGGATGGGACTTGAAAGCAGGGAAGGTAAAACTCAGGGTTGCCGCGTTGCACAACTCCAGGGGTCACCACGGCAGACCTTTCCTAACCACGGAAACCTCTCCGGCCCCCTAACGCAGAGAAGCGACAGAAACAGCTGACGCCAGGGAAATCCTGTTTTATGTAGGTCGCCGGGGCAAAACCCAGTCCGTGGGAATAATGCGCTACCATCCCACTCCTCTCTCAGACCCCGGAGCTCACCCACCAGCAACTGCAGTCTCCGCCGTCTCCACCCAGGCTCCCTGCCTCCAGAGAACTGGTTGCGATTGGCTTGCACCGCTGTCCCGTTAACTCTTCCCCAAGTGTGAGTGGCGTAACCGCCGGCCTCTCTGCCTTGGTCCCTCACTGCGCTTGCCTCCGAAGCCACGTCCCACGTGACGTCACACGATGCAGCAAAGCGCGGAGGCTCGTGTCTGCGGCCACCCCGACAGTTTTCTCCGAGAGGCGGAGGCTGAGAGGCTCCGCCTTCTGCGTTGGCGCTGGCTGGAAACTGTCAGAAGGCCCCGCCCCTGCGTCCGCGCGGTTTTTGTGCCAGGAGGCCCCGCCCCCTGCGCACGGACGCCGGAAAGACGGGGGCGGGGCTACGCTAGCGTCCGCGCCATCAGGCCAAGGTGGCGGAGGCGTCGGTTCTCTGTGTATGGTTTTCCCAGCCAAGCGGTTCTGCTTGGTGCCATCCATGGAGGGCGTGCGCTGGGCCTTTTCCTGCGGCACTTGGCTGCCGAGCCGAGCCGAATGGCTTCTGGCAGTGCGATCGATCCAGCCCGAGGAGAAGGAACGCATTGGCCAGTTCGTCTTTGCCCGGGACGCTAAGGCAGCCATGGTACTTTAGGTCTTTTGGTATTTAGAGCCGAGGAAGACGAATACTGGGGGAGGTGGGCCGGGCTGTGGAGACCTCCCGCCCGGGCGTGGATGCCGCGCTCCTGGACCCCTGGGGGGCCTCCGGGGTGGTCCGCGCTGCGGCGTGTCTGGCGTGCGCACGGCCTGGTCTGCACGGTCTTTGTAACCTCGGAGGCCTTGCTGGCTGTGGAAATTAGCGCTTTCCCCAGGGCAACTGAAAATAGAGACGCTCCAGAAAACAATAAGTATAGGGAAGGCGGATGAAATCACGTCCTTTTTTTCCGTAATAAATGTTTTTATTTTTAAATGTTAAATTCTGTTTTTTTCTTTGCTTGATTTCATCGTCCATGCTTACTATACCTATTAAATATTCTGCCACCGCCCAAAGGTGCCCTGCACGTGATAGGCCCCAGAAAATATTGATATATGACTTAGTTTACGGCCTTGCACACCCCCGGGACTGGAGGAGACTTGAGCCAGCTGCCTTTTACCAGTGAAAAGGAAGCCCAAAGCAGATACAGGCCCAGGCATATTTTCCTTACCAGGTGCCTTAGGAAACAGTATTTTAAGTAGATTTATTTAGTTACGTATTTTTAATACAGCAGGTAGAAAATTGGATTTCAATATAAAAACGTATGCTACTATATAGTAGAATTTGAAACAACCTGCAGTATCCGTCCCCTCAGATACGCTCAGTTCTTGAAAGTGTATCATATTGAAGCACTTTTCTGTTTGAAATGTGAGGTAGTTGATCATTTTTTGAAAGCATATTGGTGAATATTTTTTACACTTTTTGTAATTTGTAAGAAATTGTAAAATGAACTTAATTCCTAAAACTTGGAGTTTTTTTTTTTTTTTAATGTTAGACTTGAAGGAAGGAGAAACCTTGAAAGGTATTTTTTAAAAATACTATACTTTGTTGTCTTACACCCTTGGGGTTTTTCTGTTTTTGGTAGTTTCTGTCTTAATAATTAATGGAGGTAGGAGAGACTGAAGAAGATAAGTTATGGCTTGCCAATTGTTGAAGCTGAGCGGTGGCGGTATAGGATCTAGAAATATATACATGAATGGAAGTAGGAATAATAGGGCTATTTACTGGGGTGTTTTATAAAAGCAAATCTAGAGCCAGTCTAAAGTGCCCAGTAATTGGGAAATAGTCAATACTTCTTTTGTACCTTAATGCTATAAAATACTATGGTTAAATGGGCACAGACAATTCCAGTAAGTACAGACATGAAGTAATTCCCAGTACATACAAATTAAAAACCTTGTATGCAGTAGAACACTATGTAAGTATGACCTCATATGTGTTTATATAGAGTGCTAGCAAAGACATATGCAAATGCATATATATTTAAATACTTAGAGAAAAGACTGAGAAGATACCTGCTGTTAACATTGTTACTACTGTTTAAAGAAAAGGAATTGCTAAGCCAGACTTTAACCTATTTAATTAATCATTGCTTTAATCTTAATGTAGCAGGTTTAATACTTAGGAACTTTACAGACTTTTTAAAATGAAAATTTTAGAAATGATGAAAATATTTGTGCTTTGTGTATTACAGGCAGAATACCTCTCTTTAGTTGACATCAATACATAACAAATGTTCTATGTACTTAACAGGCTGGTCGTCTGATGATAAGGAAATTAGTTGCAGAGAAATTGAATATCCCTTGGAATAATATCCGTTTGCAAAGAACTGCAAAAGGAAAACCAGTTCTTGCAAAGGACTCGTTGAATCCTTATCCCAATTTCAACTTTAACATCTCGCATCAAGGTGACTATGCGGTGCTTGCAGCTGAGCCTGAGCTGCAAGTTGGAATTGATATAATGAAAACTAGTTTTCCAGGTAATGCTGCACTTCTGTTGTATAGAAATTGTGTCTTGCTGTTTCAGTTCTCACCTTTAGGCCAGGAGATATTTTATAGATACTTGTTTAGGGAAAATGTGCTCCATGCTCAGTGGTAATATATAATGGTAATGTATCTGAGAGAACTTACATATAAAAAGGATTATGTTTCCTAAAGTATTAAAAGACTTGTGTATAAAGTATTAGGTTCTCCATAACTGGAGATTCATATAATCATATAATACTTCCTGTGGAGGTAAGGTAAAATATATATAAAGATTTTTTAAAATTATGCTTCAGCTTGTTTCACTTAAGCGTTTCCCACAATGAGTAAGTTGGTTTGTTTAATAAAAGAATTCCAGTGGTAACATACTACATTTTGTTTCTTAAGTAGAAATAACATGCGCAGTTGACCCTTGAACAACATGTGCTTAACTGTGCAGTCTACTTATATAAGTTTTTTTCCAGTAAATACAGTTGGCCCTCCATATCTGCAGATTCTGTACCTACAACCAAAACGTGCCTGGAAATTACAGTATTTATGGGATGTGAAGACTGAGGATATGGAAGGCCACCTTTTCAGATCTGCTGATGCTACAGGTTGGGGGGTGGGGATGAGGGACTACTTGAGACTTGAGCATGACTTGATAGCAAGGGAGGCGGATTTGGAGCCAATCCTCCATGGATAGCAAGGGATGAGTGTATTTGTGCTATGTCTAAATACAGCTCTTTATAGCACATTTATATAGGTAAAAGTGAAAAGCAAGTATTATTAAAATATCTAAGTTACTTGTATATTGTACATTAGTGGCAGTAGCCACCTATTTTACATAGGTGGCTGTAGGAACCATTAACATTTATAATAGGGCTGGTATATCTAGGCAATTTTAATATTACATTCTAAAAAGAGGTTTGCTTAACTATACTCATCATCATCACTAATATTTAGTGAACAATTACTGTGTGCCACACCATTTAGCAAAGTGTTTTTTGTATATTCTCTGATTTAATTTTTTCAACCATCCTATGATGAATGCAGGTATACTTTAATTTTTATCAGAAGATAGTAGGTTAAGAAGAAAGCTATTAATAAGAGAACTCACATCTTCCTAATTTCATAGTACAACTATCTAATCTCCACACTGCCTTCACCACAGGATGTTCAAATATATGGCTCTCACAATGAAAGACTTTTAAATTTTAGCCCCCAGCCCCATTTCTACACATATAACTCTTGTTTAGTGGATATATCTCATATTCTTTTAAAAGGGAAGCTTTGTGAACCTCTAAACTAAGTTAGGTCCTTTTGTTGTATGCTCTCATAATTCCAGTAATGTCTGTCAGTTCATAATTACTCTCAGGATGTAATTGATTTTCTTTCCCCTGATAGATGTGAGAACAGGAACCATGTTAGCTGCATCAGAGTTTGATCAGTATCATATCTGTTAGCACTTCACGGAGTATCAACAGGGCCGGTAAATATTTGTCAAATGAATAAACACTGCTGCAGTGTAGGCTTCTGGGTATGGCTGTGACTCATCTTTCTTTAGCTTTAAAAAGTCTTCACCTTGCCTTCCCACCAGCTACTCATTCTCTGACCTGATTATAACTTTTCAAGTTTGTTTAGAACAAGACTCCAGTGTTTTGGAAGCATTATAACAAGTTCTTGACCTGACTCTGTTGATAAACTTCAAGGCCTTTTTTTTTTTTTTTTAACCTCTTGAAATTGTTTGCTACATTTTGGATGTGCATATACCCATTTTTCTCAGTAGAGGATTGGATTCAGCAGTGTCATGAAAAGCTTGTTCTAAAGGAACCTGTGCTACAGAGGATTCAAAATGAGCGTGGGAATTGTCCTATATGTTTCTATAGCTTTTTATTATGTTTACATGAACTTTTTAAAATCAGAAGTAGTGGAAAGGCCATTATTTCTTAGAATGCAGTCAGCACAACTATACAGTAATGATTGGCCCAGGGAGTTGATACCTGCTTGGAAATGATGCCTACAGGAAACAGATTTGATTATCAGTTGACTTGGTGGGCAGGGTTGGCTTATGGTCAGTATCAGATGAACAAATAAAAGGTAGCTAAGCAAAAATTGAATATTAAGTTGCCTTTTATGTCTTACTAAAATTTTTTTCACCCAGCTTTTTTGATCTTATTTTCACTAATCACAATGTTTAGGCCTTTTCTTTTATTGTTTCATAGCTAAAAAGCTATTCTGTTCAGTAACACACAGGAAAGAGATATTTTCCAGTTGTCCCTGATATTATTACCATGCCACTAATTTCTGAAGTATGAATGAACACAGCATGATTTCTTAGTGTGGGTAGTGAGTAGATGATGGTCTGTTTATCGGAGATTCATTTGACTTACTTTGCTGATCAGAATAAGTGAGGAAGTTGAGCAAGGGGTATTCCTCAGAGGCTTGCTAAATGATAGTAGACTAAACTTATGATAGCAACAAGGGAGGTATACTGTAATGTATTTTGGGCACTGTTACTAGATTGTCAGCTTCCAAGATGGAACTGGCCTTTGGGGGCATCACTGGCATATTGAAAAAGTCAGCTGTGTTACTCCCATCGTGTAAGAACTTGTGGAGTCTTATTCCTTCTTTTTGTATTAGCCATATTTTATTTTATTTTATTTTATTTGCAGTTTTTGGCTGGGGCTGTGTTTGAACCCGCCACCTCCAGCATATGTGGCCAGTGCCCTACTCCTTTGAGCCACAGGTGCTGCCCATATTAGCCATTTCTAAGTGCAGCTCATTTCCCTCTCTCTCCAGTTCTCCATTGCTGCTGTGTCTGGGGAGAGCAATCTATGCACCTAGGAAGCTCTGCGTTTCTTTCTTCCAGGTGTAATTTGATTATGTGTTATTCCCCTCATTAGGGGAGTTTAGGAATCATGCTTGTGTCATTTTTGTCACGGTGTGCTTGGTACCTAGCAGAGGGTCTAGTGCATAAATACTGATCGAGTATACAGATGGTAGAAAGGAGTTTAGGGGAGCGCTACCTTTCATTTCTTCAATTTGTTGAAATTACTGTGAAAAGGCGGCCCCTGTGGCTCAAAGGAGTAGGGTGCTGGCCCCATATGCTGGAGGTGGCGAGTTCAAACCCAGCCCTGGCCAAAAACTCAAAAAAAAAAAAAAAAAGGTGGGGGGGGGAATTATTGTGAAAAACTATATTCATATCAGATTCTAGGTAGAATATAAACTGTTGGTTCTCATCTGTGAGTTGGGATTTTCAGTGGAATAGTTCTTTGTGTATTTTTCCTTCCTCACTCATCCATTTACCTTCCTAGCTTTTTTCTCTTTGCCATTTCCATTCCCCTCAGTCTGTTTTCAACCTTGTTGCTACTACATGTCTATTACACTATCATTTTTATTTAGGCTTATCTATATTCATCTAAATCTGCATTTTGTAGAATATAAATCAATTTTTTTTAATTTAAGGCTGGAGATAAGTTACATCACTTTTAGTTCTTTACTAGAAAACCAAGTATTTGTCTTTAAGTTTTCCCCCTTCCCAGTTACATGTGGGTCTTTTCCATTATTTGTGGAACTAGGATTTACTGAGGGATACCTATGAGGTGGCACTGTGTTAAATGCCTTAAATTTATTGTCTTATTTCATCATCTTAAGCCTAGGGTGTAAGTACTATTATTATTTTATATAAGGTTAAGGCACTAAGAATTTACAATCATGATAGCTATGAAAAATTCTGGGAAACGGAATTAAGTTTGAAGTTACAGAAGAAATTACTGCAGTACTTTTGTGTCTGTAGTACTTAGTACTGTAGTCTAAGAATATAAAAAATATAAGAAGGGCTTTGTTTTACCATTTTATAAAACCATTTTATAAAAATTCCCATATTAGGAATTGTAAACAAAAGTTTATGATGTAAGTAAAAGAATAGACAACTGGGAGAGTTGAGAGAAAGAGCCCAGGATATGTACATAATAATTCAGTGGATAAAAGATTAGCTTACTCATTAAATTGTGCTGGTATAATTGGTAAGCCATCTGGATATAAAATGTACTACAAACACAAATGTACTACAGACATAAAACTACTACCGACAAAAATGTACTACAGACATAAATGTACTACAGACAAAAGTACTGCAGATACAAATGTACTACAGACAGAAAAGTGCCACAGACACAAATGTACTGCACATACAAAAGTACTGCAGATACAAATGTACTACAGACAGAAAAGTGCCACAGACACAAATGTACTGCACATACAAAAGTACTGCAGATACAAATGTACTACAGACAGAAAAGTGCCACAGACACAAATGTACTGCACATACAAAAGTACTGCAGATACAAATGTACTACAGACAGAAAAGTGCCACAGACACAAATGTACTGCACATACAAAAGTACTGCAGATACAAATGTACTACAGACAGAAAAGTGCTACAGACACAAATGTACTATAGACACAAATGTACTACAGACACAAATGTACTTCAGACACAAATGTACTGCACATACAAAAGTACTGCAGATACAAATGTACTACAGACACAAAAGTAAGGCAGACATAAGTGTACTACAGACATAAAAGTACTACAGACACAAATGTACTGCAGATACAAATGTACTACAGACAGAAAAGTGCTACAGACACAAATGTACTACAGACAGAAAAGTACTGCAGACACAAGTGTACTGCAGACATAAATGTACTACAGACACAAAAGTACTGCAGACACAAAGGTACTGCAGACAAAAGTACTACAGACACAAAAGTACTGCAGACATAAATGTACTACAGACACAAAAGTTAACAATGAGGTGTGCATCAGGTTTGCCAAAAATTGAAGAAAATAGCTGGTGCTGGTGAGGATGTTGAACAATCATACATAGAAGAAATACAAGTTAGCTGCTGGCTTTGTTGGAAAATAATGTTAAAATTGATATACAGTGTACCTTTGATAGAGCAATTTCGTTTACCATATTCTGTACAAAAGTTAGACTTTTCTACTGTTCTATTCTGTACACAAATAGACTAGTGGATATAGCTATAATATTTTTGTTTCAGAACAAAGTCTGATACTGTTAATAGAAATTGGTTAAATAAATTGCAGTTCATGCATTCTACAGACTGTTAGCTATAATAAATGAGTTAATTCTATGCGAACCTAAAGGGACTTAAATGTGTATTGTTAATTAAGAAAAGCACATTGCAGAAAATAAATACAGCAGAATGCTGTGTTTTAAAAGAAATGCCCCTCATTTCCTTTAAAAGCAAGCCATCTGTATAAAACAATTTTTTTTTTTTTTTTTTTTTTGTAGAGACAGAGTCTCACTGTACCGCCCTCGGGTAGAGTGCCGTGGCGTCACACGGCTCACAGCAACCTCCCAACTCCTGGGCTTAAGCGATTCTCTTGCCTCAGCCTCCGGAGTAGCTGGGACTACAGGCGCCCGCCACAACGCCCGGCTATTTTTTGGTTGCAGTTTGGCCGGGACTGGGTTTGAACCCGCCACCCTCGGCATATGGGGCCGGCGCCCTACTCACTGAGCCACAGGCGCCGCCCTAAAACAATATTTTTAAACTTAGAAAGTTAGAAGAGGAAATGCTAAAGGCCAAAAGACTTAGAAGGAATGTTTTCTCCGAGATGAAAATTCTCCGTGGACCTTTTTTTACCCCCTTAAATTTTGGGAGATAATTAATCTCATTACTAAATTCAAGTAAAAAAATACAACCCTCCATCCTACAAAATTCTTTCTTTTCCCCAAAAGTCAGTAGTAAAAGTAGAATGTGTACAGGAAACTGTTTATTTTTGTATAGACATTGAGTTGGTGGTAGAGGACAAACTTGAGAACCATTTCTAGAAAGAAGAGGAAATTACGTAGATAAAGGGGACTGAAATAGATATTTGGTTTATGAAAATACATATTACTGAAGACAGATTAAATGCATAAGACAAAAATGAAACATTTCTTAGACTAGAGAAGATTTGGAAGTAGACAGATTGATTTCAGCTTAACAAAAGAACAAAAAGTTCTGGAGATAGTGGTGATGACTGTACAACAGTGTCAATGTCTATACATTTAAAAAATGGGTAAAATTACGTGTATTTAACCACAATAGAAAGAGGAAATCACATTAGAATTATATTAGAAGTAATTTTTATGGGTGGTTAGATGGTCCTTCTAGTACCCAAGTGATAGTTTTATCTTGAAAGGCACTAGAGTCTGTTTAGTCTCAGATTTCTGGGTCAGTAGTAGGACCATAACATCATGTTTCTAAAATTGTGGGAAAGATAGCAAAATTAGCCAAGATGCTTATTAAAAATGGAGATTTCCTTGCAACTGTCACAGACTTGTGCTAGAATTTCTGAGAGGACTACATTTGTGAGAGACTGTCAGTTTTTCCAGTTAATTGTAAATAATATTAATGTTTGGGAAACACTGTATTGGATTTAATTAACAGAGCCAAAAAAGAGAAAAATTGTACTCCTTTTTTTTTTTTAATGAGTGAAATTATCAAAAAGCCATTAGATCCTTGCCTCTCATTATACAATACAGTTGCAGTTAAGTTTAATACCAGTTACTAGGACACAATACAATTGTTTATTTGGTCCCTCTTCTAGAAGAATGTCTTTTTAACCCTAGAAGGGTATGAAGAAACCACACAAAGTCAACAGATGTGATTTCATATTAAATCATTTTTCACAAACCAGGGAATATATTTGTGACACGTACAGTAGACAAAGGTTAATGTTATTAAGGTATAAAATGTTCTGTAAGTAGTGATAGTAAGACCGCTTAAGCCTTTCTTGATAGATGTTCGTAAGAGAAGATGGACATTTGACAGTAATAACCGTCACAACCTTAGAGCTAACATTTACGAAGTACTTGATAGTTCTAGGTCTTCACATGTTTATTCTTAAGTCTGCCCAACTTTTTGACACTATTTTACAGTTTAAGAAGCAGCCATAGAAATGTTAAATAAAAGTTAAGTAAATCACATGCAGGTTTAGTATCCCCAACTGGAAATCTGAAATGCTTCAGTGAGCATTTTCTTTCCGCATTTTGGTGCTCAAAAAGTTTCAGATTTTGTAGCATTTTGGATTTCAGCGTTTGGGTTTTTGGATTAGGGATACCTAGCCGATAGGTAAGGAGTGATGAAGCCAGCACTTGAACATTTGACTCCAGGGACATAATGTTAAAACTCATGAGGAAGAGTGAGTATGTTTGCATATTTTAATTTAATTGCGCGCGCGCACGCGTGTGTGTGTGCGTGTGTGTGTGTGTGTGTGTGTGTGTATTAGTGTCCTTAGGTTGCCTGACAGTACCACAGAGATGGTTTCTTAAAACAACAGAAATTTATTTTGAGTTCTGGAAGGCTGGGAGTTCATCATAGTACTAGCAGGGCCTCGCTTCCCCTGAAGATTCCGGGAAGGAATCTTTCCTCGCCTCTCCCTAGTTACTCCTGACTTGTAGCGTAGCCATCCTTGGCTTGTCCTCATGTCACTCCAGTTTGCCTCTTACCATCACATGGCCTTTCCTGTCTCCTCCCTGTGTCTGTCTTTCCTTGTAAAGACACTTGTCGTTGGATTCTGAACTTAACCCTAATCAAGTATGACTTCATCTTAACGTGATTATATCTACAGACTACTGTGTTACGAATAAGATTATATTCCTAGGTTCTTGGTGAATGTGAATTTTAGGATGCACTCTTCAACTCAGAATAGTCCATCCTCTGCCTCCCCCCGCCCAAATTTATTTCCATCCAACATAGAAAATTCACCCCATCTCCCAAGTCTTAGTCCATTCCAGCATTAACTTTAAATCTCATTTAAATCCCATCAACTCATAAAATTGCATATCTCATCATCTGATTCATCTAAATCAGGTCATAGGAGACTTGTCTGTTCCATCTTGGAGTAGAATTCCTCTCTTTCGGTGGACCTGTTGAACCAGAGACATGTCATCTTTTAAAATACAGGGGTGGAAGAAGGCATAGAATAGACAGTGCCGTCATGAAAGGGAGAAGTTGGGAGTAAGAAGGGGGTGCTGCAATTCCCAGACAAGTTGGAAACCCAGCACAGCAAATTCCCACAGGTTTCAAACGCTAAGGCTGCGTGTGCTGTCCTTTGGGATTGTTTTTGTTGTTGTTCAGTCATAAAAACAACTCTTTTCACCTGCCACTTTGCCCAGCTGATTTTTCTTTTTGTTTTTCTTGTAGAGTCAGGGTCTTGATCTGTTGCTTAGTCTGCTCTCAAATTTCTGGCCTCAAGTAGTCCTTCCGCGTTGGCCTCCCAAGATGCTATGATTACATGATGAGACACCTGTACATCTAATGTGTGGGGCCTGGTACCTGTACATTTAAATAAATACACATAAGAGCAAGTGAAGCTTCAGACTGCCTTCAAAGAGATACTTTGTCAGTGCATCTTGTTAGTGAGGCTTTCATTGGTAGCTTAGATGTGTCTGTTTAATTCTCCTCTAAATAAATAAATCTCCTGTTTATTTCCTCTAAATAAATTCCTGCAAATGAGCCATATGTCAAGTATACTGTGTACATAGTTGCTCAGGTTTTAGGAGACTCACCTCCCACAGAAGACTTACAGAGTATAACTGTTAGAACTTCTAATGTGATTTATTATCCTAAGCTGAAGTTTGATCCTTAGAAGTAGCATACCAGTGGACATTGCTTGACTCCCTTTCACTCCTCCCAAAATAACTGTCCCCCTCTTTTTTAAAGAGTGAGGTGATGTTAGTGTACACATTGGTGACTCTGTTTTGTAGAGAAATTGATGTAGGTGGGTTTTGTAGAGAAATTGATTCTGGTGCTAGTAGGATTTTTTTCATAGGCCTGCAGTAGTAGGTAGGGATATTAGATGTAAATGATTTTATTGTAGGTTACTGCTGTGTTTAAACCTTTTTTCCCCAATATGTAGTCTTGATTAGTTAATCATTGCAGAACATACTATCTAACATTGCTTTCTCAACAGATTAAGCTATATGATAGAGAATCAGGGTTTTCTAAACTTGATTGGTGATTTTATGTATTTTTTAGTCATTTAGTCTTTTTATACATATAATATACACACACACTTATTCTTAAATGTTCAATTAAATGAGTATAACAGACATGAAGATGTGATGGTATTAGGATTTTCCAATGTATACATCTGTTAATTGTGCCGTATTTAAATAGTTTGAGGGACAGATTGCATGTTCTACTGATACTTCCTGCTGATTTCGTTTCAGTTTCTTATATAAACTATGTGTGGTACTTAACAGAATTGTATGCACTGTGCATTTCCACTGTAATGCCACAATGTGGCACTGTTGTGCTTTGCCTTTTTTCCAAAATGACCTTTTCCTGCTGCTGTCAAATTTTTTATTTTGTGGACTGGATAAGATGCCCTCAAAAGTGTATGAAAATGTATTCTTATTGGATACTTTCTTAACTATACATAATGAGTTATGTGATTGCTTTCTAGGGATTGTGCCAGATTGATTGTCTTTTATGTTAATCAGTTTATGAGGATGCATATTTAAAGATTTTTTTCCTTGATTGCACCATCATATTTAGTTAAATGTCTGAGGGCTTCCTGAGGCTGTGAAATTAAAATTAAGAAAAGTGGCACTGTGGGTTACCCTAGGTATATCTTTTTAAATTTATGTTTTTTGAATGTGATTCCATTAAGAATACAGTGTATATAGTGCTGTCTTCCAAACTCAAGATAACTATTCCTTCATTATCATTACACGATTCTGTTTGAGTTAGAAGCCATTCAAGAGGCAAGAGCTGATGATGTGTGTAGATGTAGTGCTCCCCGTGTTCAAAATCTGATATACTTGAGTTGCTTTTGGAAGCTTTTTGTTCTTACTTTCCTTGAGGTATTCTTTAGGAAGCCAGTGTGTAGGTAGGTACTGGTGAGGCACTGAACAAAATGGGTTTTTTTGTTTTTTTTTTTTTTTTGTAGAGACAGAGTCTCACTGTACTGCCCTCGGGTAGAGTGCCGTGGTTGGTGTCACAGCTCACAGCAACCTCTAACTCTTGGGCTTAGGCGATTCTCTTGCCTCAGCCTCCCAAGCAGCTGGGACTACAGGCGCCAGCCACAACGCCCGGCTATTTTTTTGTTGCAGTTTGGCCGGGGCTGGGTTTGAACCCACCACCCTCGACATACAGGGCCGGCTCCCAGAATGGTTTTTGTTAAGGGACTTCTAGTTAGATTCAGAAAGGGGTTGGGGAATAAGCACCAGACTGTCAAAGAACTCTGTGGCCCCAAAGGGTAAGAATCCCTTGTCCAGAACTCAGTTGCGATCACAGTTGAGTATTTCAGTGCTTGGGAATTAATGAGGGTCTTTGTCTTGATCCCAAAGTGCTATTTGTCACTCAGGGTCATCAGAAATACCTGGCTGTTGAAGTCTGGGTAGTGGGGGAATAGCAAATAGTTTTTGTCAGAGAACTTTCAGCGTTTTCTGCCCTTGAGACAACTATGGGAAAAGGATGTAGTTAGTGTTGAAGAAACCGGAAACTTCGAATGCAGATAAGGACTGTAATACAGTTTGCTCACCCTGATATTCTTACTATTATGTAGCACTTGGGGTTTTTTTAGTGAATGATCATAATGGAATTCTAACTGTTTGAATTCTCTTGGGGTGAATTACTGATTAAATGCCAGTAAAGCATTAAGTAAGTCTTTTTTCCAGACGTACTTCTACCCATAAGAAGTACTTACGGAGAGTGTGGTTTCAACTATCATTTTAAGAGTTATAGTCAAGGGAGCCGAGGCCCGATTCTGCGCCCACCATGGCTGATAAAATGGACATGTCTCTGGACGACATCATTAAGCTGAACTGGAGCCAGCGAGGCGGCCGCGCGAGTGAATCCAGGCGGCGGGCCCATCCGGAATCGACCTCCGTGGGCGGTGGTGGCGGCAGAAACCGACCAGCGCCCTACAGCAGGCCAAAACAACTTCCGACAAGTGGCAGCACCATCTTTTCGACAGTGGTTTCGGGGGTGGTGCCGGTGTGGAGACCGGAGGGAAACTCCTGGTGTCAAATCTGGATTTTGGAGCGTCGGAACTTGATATTCAGGAACTCTTTGCCGAGTTTGGAACGCTGAAGAAGGCACCTGTGCACTACGATCACTCTGGCCGCAGTTTAGGAAGGGCAGATGTGCACTTTGAGCGGAAGGCAGTTGCCTTGAAAGTGATGAAGCAGTACAATGGTGTCCTTTTGGATGGCCGTCCTATGAACATCCAGCTTGTTACATCACAGATTGATACACAGCGGAGACCCACACAGAGTGTAAACAGGCGGCATGGCTAGAAACCGTGGTTCTGGAGGTTTTTGGTGGAGGCACCCAGAGAAGAGGCAGAGGCACCGGCACAAACTCAAAACAGCAGCTTTCTGCAGGAGAGCTGGATGCCTACACTGTCAGAATGGACACCAGTTAAACAGACCAGCAGATCCATACGTGGAACAGGACTCAGACGTCTCACCGTGCTTCCCTGGTTGGGGGATGGGTGGTGACTGGGGCTGTGTGGCCAATGCTGGATTTGTTTCTTTTATGTTTTAAAATAAGATTTAAAAACTCACATAAAGGTTTTTTTCTTTTCTTTCTTTTTTTTTTAATTCTGAAACAGACCTGTTTTGTACCAAGTTATTTTCGGGATAAATTTTACTGGTTGCTGTTGTGGAGAAGGTGGTGGTTTCACCTTTTCCATAATAAAATAGAAATGTGTGTAGAAAAAAAAAGTTACAGTCAAGCAGTTTGAGAATGTCAGATTTTGGAGTGCAGTATTTTAAAATGGGATTTGGAATAAACAAGCCATGTTAACTAAATCTGCAAAGGGACTACCCTCAAAAGGTTTTCTGGACAATAATGCCTTTATGAACTAAGGACAGAGGGCAGTAAAACATTTAAGAAGTAACTTAACAAATAATAATTAACATTCATTTATTCATCTAGTAAATGTTTGTGGTTCACCAACTTTGGGCCAGACTTTCTAATAGGCCCGATAAGCTGTTAAGCATCTGAGGACAAGAATAATGATAATTTGTTTTTCACCATTAGTTGAATACATATTTGTGTAATGTTTGTGTATATTCTGCATATTTGTATAATAAATGATAGTTCCTGCCTGGTGGTAAAAACAAATATAATTGTAATACTTTGGAAAAATACAATATGAGAGATTTACCATGTATTTAATTTATATCTTATCCCTTAGTTATAAGGTTCAACTCCTTTAAGTTGTATATTTTATTTTTAGAGTGCTGTGTAATATACTATTGTTTGTGGAGCAGTGGAGCTCATGCTATTTCAAAAAAAATTTTTTTAATGGGGTTATTTCACAGTAACATCCACAAGAAATAAAAATAAAAAAATTTTTATTTGGAGAAGTCATATTAGAAAACACATTTGAAAACAGTTAATTTTGAAGAAATGAGGTATATATTAATTTTCCAACCACAGCAAAAACTTAGAGTAAAAATACAGTTCCCCCAAATTACAATAAAATAATTATCTCCCCCTTTACCCTATAATAAAGTAAAATTCTAAAACCTAGAATAGTGTTGTAGGCTCTATTTTAAGAATGTTTGTTGTTGAATTCTGTTAAAAACATTGTCAGATAAGAAATTTCCTTTTATAGTAGTTTAGAATTTATAACATGTTTGGCAGCTATATTTTATAAAAATTTCTTTGGACATCTGTTGATAGAACTATATGGTTTTTCTGCTTAATTATTTAATAATTCATAGAATTTCACTTAAACTTCTCTTCTATTTCTGGGTTAACCGCTGCTGGAGGTGGTGTATTATTCTAATTCCCAGCTTACTTTGGTTTGCTGAAGCTTCAAAAGTGAGGTTGATCTACAGCTTTCTTATTGTGCTGTCCTTAACAGTTGTGATAATAGAGCAGCTTTTTTGTTTTTTAATGGAAGGACTGTTTTTAATTATTATTTTCTTAACTGACAGGTCGTGGTTCAATCCCAGAATTCTTTCATATTATGAAAAGAAAGTTTACCAACAAAGAATGGGAAACAATCAGAAGCTTTAAGGATGAATGGACTCAGCTGGATATGTTTTATAGGAATTGGGTATAATTCCTTTCTAATTTTAAAAATAAAAGTGTATAATGATTTCATTATCTTCACTTACAATAGCAGTAAAAGATCTTTGATTACCCAGTAATTCATAGTGTGCTTGAAGTAAATGGGTGATTACTTGAGAACTTTTAATTTTTTTATGCATACAGTAGTTCATTATAATGACACTTATTTTAAGAAAATTTAAGCTATATTTTATGCTTAATTAGATGCTTCAAGCTAACACAAAATATTTTATCACCATTTATAAATGTTTATTGTCTTAAACTAATACACGAGGCCTTATTTAACAAATACTTACGTAATATTTACTGCATGTGATAAGACATTACTTTTAAGTTCTTAGTTAATTTAATTCACATATGACAGTTTTATGAGACAGGTACTCTGTTAGTATCGTAGCAAGTTTCACATGAGGAAATGAGTAATGGCAGAGAAAAGCGTCAGTGATTTGCCTTAAAATCACAGGGATGGTTTGTCTCCATGCTAGCCATAATGTAGTATGGGGTTTAAAATCCGTATGTATCTATAAAATTCTAGATAATTTTTTTATCTATAAAATTCTAAGTGAAAATGTCTCTTTTTAACATAGGCATTGAAAGAAAGCTTCATAAAAGCCATTGGTGTTGGGCTAGGATTTGAATTGCAGCGGCTTGAATTTGATATATCTCCCTTAAACTTGGATATAGGCCAAGTTTATAAAGAAACACGATTGTTTTTGGATGGCAAGGAGGAAAAAGAATGGGCATTTGAGGTAAGAAATGCATTAGAATTATTGTACTGAGAATTTTTGTATTTTGTGCATGTCCGTGTGATCAGTTTGGAGAGGCTTAGTCATTGCAGTTAGACACTGGAATCCAGTCCCGTCCTGGTGCTCTGAAAGTAAAGTCAGGGACACTATGCGAGCATTTAACATTCAAGCTGACACTTGACAGTTGAGTTGTGGGGAGTTAAGTAGAGTAGGAAAGAAAGGCCCTGAAATAGAGCTTTGTGTACAGGAACTGCCAACAGGAAGCCACTTTGGCTGGACCATAATGAGGGGATTTGAAAGAGATGCTGTATTAGGCTGGTACATCATGTGGGGCATTATTGATCCAGTTAAAGATTTTGGTTTCTTTCTGTATTTGTTTCTGTCACTAGCAATTTTCTAAAGTTGCTAGTGAGGGAAACCTAACACAAACTTACATAAGCCAAAAAGACAGTATTGGAGGCTATTAGTGTGATTTAGTAACTCGGCCTCAGAATTAGAAACTAGAATACTCAGAGCTGTTTTGTTATTCTTAAAATTTTTTTTTTTTTTAAGAGACAAGAGTCTCACTTTGTCACCCTCGGTAGAGTGTCTTGGAGTCTCTTTCCCCTTCGTTGTTTCATACATGAGGGAAACTAGAAAATTATACATTGATTAAGTTTACCTATAAACTTACAGCACGATTTTACATTGGCTGTAGTATGTAGTTGACTAAATGCTTACAGACACATGTTGTAGCATAATTTTTGTCTTAATTTACACTTAAAAAATACAAATAATTAAACAATAAAAATACAAAATATTAAACCAGTAAAGGACAGATAACTACCATGTACCTCTAGACAGGTTATATCACCTATGTAGTATTCTGGCTGAGAATGTATAACCTAAAATCTAATCAATAATAAAACATTAAACAAACTCCAAATTACCAATATTTTATTGATAAAAAGGGGTTGGGTTTTAATTCAAAATATTAAAAGTCAAAAAGTCAAAGGCTAATAAGATGTGAGAGCTGAATATAACACTTGCTCCTAGTTGCCCATTATCTAGCTTCTGCTCTGGAGACAGGATATACCACAGAGGGTGTTACTGAATTTACTCACAGAATGTGGAATGCAGACAGTTAGAGTGCTGTTCCAGTGTTAAATGTAGGGGAGTCATTAACCACTGTGCTCATACAAGAAGAAATACATAATACAGTATTTAGGACTAACGGGCCACTTCTTAAGTGGTTTAGGGAAGGAGGGCAGTGTCTGTGTGTATAGACAGAGAATAAGGCTTAGAAAATGTGACTATAACTCTAGATTTATGTATTTAGTAAACCATATTTATTTTTATATTTTAGGAAAGCAAAATAGATGAGCACCATTTTGTTGCAGTAGCTCTGAAGAAACCAGATGGATCTAGACATCAGGATGTAAGATTTTAGGATTTCTCTTTCCTACAAAGCATGAATCAATATTAAGTTTGTTCTTTATTGATGGAGATACTGATTTGCCTTACATCATGTTGTTAGAGGGTTGGTTTTTTTTTTTTTTTTTTTTTTGAGATTAATGACTTAGAAGTATTTTTCATTATCACGTCTTTAAGATCTTTGGGGATTTTACAGTAACCTTTTTTTTTTTTTTTGGTTTTTGGCCGGGGCTGGGTTTGAACCCGCCACCTCCGGCATATGGGACCGGCGCCCTACTCCTTGAGCCACAGGCACCACCCTACAGTAACCTTTTTAAAAGCATGTTACTTGCTTCACGTTCAAACATTCTTAAAGAATTTTGTTAGTGCTGTCATCGTACTCATATTTCCAATAGAAATTCAAGATAATCACCTGGTCATCGTAACAGTAATTTATTTCCTGGTGAATTAGAGTGCCAAGTTGAAGGTTGGTGAATAATGGAATTACCTTGGAAATAGTCTCCCCTCCCCTTTTTAAACTAATATTCTAAATTATATGAGAGACCTTGTTTCATATTGAGGCACAACATTAGTTTCAATTCAATTTCTTCAATCACAATCTTCTTATACTTTCTTAGTGCTGTCTACTAAGTGGTGGAGGGAACCTTACGGTCAAAATCTCAGTTACGATTCTGCAGAAGTATTTGTTTAGACAGCACTGATACATATTATAATCAGAGCTACATGTATGCTGTCCCTTATATTTAGGGAATCCATGTGAGAGAATGTAGCATGACTAATATGTATACATCATGACTTCCAGAAAAATAGCTCAAGCCACAGACCATGCCTTTGACAGTGTTGTCTAAGGATGAAAATCCTTCCTAGATTATCTTCCTTTAAAAAGAATGGCATGTTGACAGCATCCATAGCTTAGTGAGTAGGGCGCCAGCCACAGACACCGAAGCTGACGGGATCGAGCCTGGCTGGGTCCTGCTAAAAAGCAATGACAACCGCAACCAAAAAGCCGGGTGTTATGGGGGGTGCCTGTAGTCCCAGCTTATTCGGGAGGCTCAGGCAAGAGAATCACTTAAGCCCAAGAGTTTGAGGTTGCTGTGAGCTGTGATGCGACGGCATTCTACTGAGGGTGACATAGTGAGACTCTTGTCTCAAAAAAAGATGGCATGTTAAAATTGACACCTATTAATCTAAAGACATTCTGACCCACATTAACTATCCTTTTGTTCTCAATCCCTCTAGCTATATGGTGTCTGCAAATATTTTGTTTCTATGGAGAATTATAATCTGTGAAATGTTTGCATGTTCAGTACTTTGGATAGAGCTCTTAATTTCCTAAAGAAGTGTTCATCTTCATGTAGTTGTAACAGTTTGATCTACCCTCTAGAGCAGTATTTCTCAAAAGTTTGCCTTGTAGCCCATCATTAGCAAAATAGTCCACCTGCTTGTTAAAATTACAGATTCTATTACCTCATAACTTCTGATTCAGACTTTTTGGATGAGGGGCTGAGTAAATCTACATTTTAAACAATAACCACAGGTTATATTTAAAAAGTTCAAGAACCAGGTTTTCTATTTCATATTTTTTAATTTGTTATATTAGTAACACTAATATAGCAGTGAAGACAGTATTCTAGAAATTGTACTATGTTGTAATTTTATGTTATGGAAATGTAATTTGGTTTTGTTATTTTTATAATTATGAAATTGATCAGAAGATTAACGTGTACTATAACAGTGAGGTAATCTATTTTTTTCCCTTTTAGGTTCCATCTCAAGATGATTCTAAAACAACCCAGAGGAAATTTACTATTCTCACCTTTAATGATTTAATAGCATCTGCTGTTCCCATGACACCTGAAGATCCTTCATTTTGGGACTGTTTTTGCTTCACAGAAGAAATTCTAATACGAAATGGTACAAAGTCATGATTTCCTGAGTAACAAAAGGAAATGAAACTGTTTGTAATCTTCCATATTTACTGAAAAATAAATGCTTGATAGTATCAAATTTTATTTCACAAAACAGTTTTAAAAAAAATGAAAACTTTTCCTGTTAAAAAAGCAGACTTCCAATTCAAGATAGCTCACTAGAATAGGTGTTTACCTCTTGCTCTCCAAAATTGCATTGACTTGGTAGAAGTAGAAGAGATGGCAGAATTAATCTTAAAGTGATACATGCTCGCTGCGGAAAAAAGTAGAACTTACAGATATGCAAAAAGGAAGCATTAAATTCTATCTTACAGAGACACTACTCTTGAAACCTGAATCTTTCCAGACCTTTATTTTGGCAACTTTTTTCTTTCCTTCTCTTTTTTATTTTTTTTGAGACAGAGTCTTACTTTACCACTTTCAGTAGAGTGCTATGGCATTATAGCTCACAGCAACCTCAGACTCTTGGGCTCAAGCAATTCTTTTGCCTCAGCAAAGAGGCAAGTAGCTGGGATTACAGGCGCCCGCCACAGCATGTGGCTATTTTTAGAGACAAGGTCTTGCTCTGGCTCAGGCTGGTCTTGAACTCATGAGCTCAGGCAGTCTGCTCGCCTCAGCCTCCCAGAGTGCTGAATTACAGGTGTGAGCCACCCACTGCGCCCAGCATATTTTGGCACATTCTTATTAACATATATTGATTTTCTTTTAAATAGGAACATACTGTTTTAAAAAGAGTTTTTTGTTTGTTTTTATAGAGATAGGATGTTGTTCTGTGGCTCTGGCCAGAGTACAGTAGCACACTCCTAGCTCACTGCAACCTTGAACTCCTGGGCCCAGTTATTTTCCCATCTCAGCCTCCTGAGTAGCTGGGGCTATAGGTATGAGCCACCATGCTTGACTAATATTTAGGGTTTTTAAGAATTTTTTGTAGAGGTGGAGTTTCACAGTGTTGCCCAGGCTGGTCTAGATCTCCTGGACTCATTTGATCCTCCCAGCTTGGCCTCCCAAAATGCTGGCATTATAGGTGTGAGCCCCATGCCCAGCCTGTAAGTTTTTTTTAACTATAAGTCTGCTGTTCATAAATAAACACCTCTTTGCCACGACTTAATTGTTCTAAATTACTCTATTAGATAGCTAATGCCAGACTTTTGACTAGAGGTAACAATGTCCAAATATAATTGGCCTAAGTAACCAAGCACATTTGTTATCTTCCATAACAATAGTGGTTTCAGTGGCTCAGAGGTGTCATTAAAGACTGTGTGTGTGTGTGTGTGTGTGTTTTGGCCTCTGTTTTGCCGTAGGGTCATCCCACTCTTCCATTACAAGAGTGGCTGCTGTAACTTCCAGTTTTATATCTTTGTAAAATTGCTAAAGGGCAGGAAAGCCCATTTCTCGTCTCTCATTTGTTTTGGCAGTTAGGAAGACTTTTCCCAAAAACCCTCAGAAAATTTTCCCTCAATTTCCATTGACTGGGATCAGGTCACAGAGAAAGGCAATGTCTGATGTGTTTGCCCTCTGCTAAAAGTAGACTATGGAAAAGGAAGAAGCTGCGGTGGGCTTTTGAGAATGGAATTTAGGAGAAGCCCACTGCCTGCTGTAGAAAGGTGTGCCACAATTTACTCTCTTTTTTCTGTTAGACATTTTGAGTACAGTTTATTAAGCTGTGGTTCAGTGAATGTCCTTGTGCATTTTGAGCTACATGATTAGTTATGTCCTTAAATTTCTGGATGTGGAATGACTAGTTCAAAGGGCTTACACATCTTTGAGCCTGGATGAGTGTCACCATACGACTTTCCACAGAGTTCACCCTTTCAGTACTGTGTGCTTGACTACCCCGTTACTACACATTCCCTGGTCAATTGTAGGTCTTTCATTTTTTTTATTTTAATCTTTACCAGTATAACTGAAAAGTGGTATATCATCTTAAAAATTGGCATTTCTTTCATTTTACATGAGGTTACTACGTCCCATCAGTGTTGTTATTGGTTGTTTGTATTCCTTTTTTATGAACTGTGCCTGTTCTTCATCTCTACCTGTTTTTATTTTAATAAGTAGGATTTAATTACAAATGGGAACATAATACATAAGATGCCAAGACCATCATATTGATGACAGAATCTATTACATGGTTGTAGTGCATGGTCTGGGGAGTTGAAGTCAATTGTTAAGTATCAAGAAGTAAAATAAGTTCATTGTTTCTATTACTAACATTAAAAGTTGTGTGTAAATTATCTAAAATTAGATACTTAGTAAAAAAATTGGAATGTTTTATAACTTTAATTTCATTAAGCATGCCCAGTTATTCTAAGATAGTAAATAATGTGTTTTTAAAAGATCAAGTAGCATTTATGATAAAGTATTGTTATCCCTAGCATGAATGTAATAGTGATACGAAAAAACATTTGTCTTGTCATTATAATAATAAAAATTAACATTTATTATGCAATTTAGCCTGACTGCTAAATTTTGTGGGTTTTAGATTTTTGGTTTTTATTTTTTAATCAAAGTTACACATACATATAGTTTAAAAACTCAAACAATCTATAAGATTTTTTTCCCCTAAGGAAAAATACCCCTACTTTCTCCTCCTGGCCCCAGGGCACATAGTTTCAACCTTAGCTAGTATTTTTTGTTATTTATTGGCATTTCCCCCCGAATAGCATAATTATACTGCTTTTAATTGATTTTTTAAAATTTTAGTCACTATGTTTTTGATTTTTAATATAAAACTTCCCTCCTCTGCTTCCCAGCATTACACCTTCCCCCTTTTTGTCTTCCCCTAATGACATTGCAATTTAAGGTTTGCATGTTGAGTGTGATTACATGAAGACCATGTGTCCATTATTGAGATTATGTAACTGCTTTTCACATTATGTTCAAAAATGCCAGTTATTCTATTAGTTCCATTCATCTTCCTGCAGAAATCCCTCCTAGAGCGACCTCCTTGGTTCATTCTGGATTTTTGCCTTCTCTGGCTTGTGCGTGGCTTTCACCCTGGACCACCTTTGCCATCACCCTTCGCCTCTTTTCCTGTGTTGGGTTCTCTGTTCCCCATGTCTTGTAGCTCATCTTTCTTAAGAGTCACACCTTTTGTTTATGTGGAGTACATTCTCAAGTAGCTTTCTGAGAACAAAGAGGCATGGGAGATACATTTTTTTGAGGCATGCCCTGTGTGCAGAGTGATACAGGAATCTATTAATAATTGTTTCTTAAACTAACAACCCCATTCTCCACACAAAGCCCACCCTGTTAACTGTTCATATACCCTTTCTCAAGTATTTGATGCTGTCCATGGCTGGACCCTGTGCTAGGTTGGATCATAAGTGCCACTTCACGTCTGCTGGGTCCCAAACCACGCTTGGCTTTGTCCTTTACTGCCCAGTCTACGGCTTCATTAGTCTCTATTAATGGAAGTTTCCTACATGGGAACTCCCATGGATTAATTTAAGAGATGGGTCTGTATTCATGTCCGTTGCTTTTCACATACAGAAATTGAATAGATTTGGATGAAATTTCAGTTAAAATTTTCTCTATCAGACTTCTTACCTAGTATCTGAATCGGAGAAACCAGTTAGGCTTTAGTAATTAACCCCTCACTAGTTGAGATGTTGACACCTGAACTTAACCAATAGATTAGACACACATCTTTAATCAAAAATACTCCTTAAAACAATTCCAACTATTAGTACTCTTAACCAAATTGTAGAGGATGTGAAGTGAGCTAATGGATTACATTTTTATGAAGAAATAAATATGCGATCATAGCATCTGTGAACATGGGATTGGCAAAGGTCTTTGGACTTAACCTCCAGTTTTGTCGGTTAACATAAAGTGATTGATTGTTTTATATACCTTACAGTATTTATATTAGAGTAATTGTTTTCCACCCTAAGTGTTTCACATCTATGAGTCTACTTAATCCTCATAACCTTATGGAGTAGCTTTCATTATACCCACTTTACTGATGGGGAAAATAAGGTTCTGAAATATTGAGCGACTCACTGAAGATCACATAGCCAGTGAATAGGGGAGCTTGTTATTCGAACTTAAGACAGCTATATGCAGAACCTGAACTCAGCCGCTGCACAAAACGGTGTGCTGGTAAATGTCTAACAGACTGCAATCCTGGGGCAGCAATGGGGGGCTTTTATGTATAGGTTAGTTGACACCATGAAGTAATGCTACAGGTATAACCAACACCTGGTTAACACAAGTTAGCATTTTGCCATGTTTGCTTCATACCCTTTTCTCCTTTTCTCAGGAATAAAAGCAGACGGAGCTAAAGAATCCCCCCCACTCATCACTCATTGTTCAGAGATGAGCTCTTATCATATTTGTAGTTTTGTGTTTTTATTATAAT
Source organism: Nycticebus coucang (assembly GCF_027406575.1). Lineage (NCBI taxonomy): Eukaryota > Metazoa > Chordata > Mammalia > Primates > Lorisidae > Nycticebus > Nycticebus coucang. The sequence goes on from NC_069785.1 coordinate 109,724,266, forward strand.
ATTTGGGTATACATCCATAATTAATACCTCGTGTTTTGTCTTTGGGTATTACCTAGAAGTAGAAACAGTGTTGCAGTAATTGAACTTACTTAAGCTCAAGCTTCCCAAAGGAGCAGGGGCAGCCCACATGTGGCGTGCGAGGTCAGCAGGCAAGCCCGGAGCCATCCATTTAACCTACATTTTTGGAAAGAACTTTTTATAATTAATACAGAAAAATTAACACTACAAACTTTCCTGCATTTTAAGTAAAAAGGGGAGGGGCTTCAAGGAAGTTTCCTGCCCAGAGGACATAGTCACTGCTCTTTACTGTTTGTTTGGGCCATTTCTCAAAAAAAGCTGGAAAGGAACTGACATCAAAAGGAAGAAAGAGGCCAGGCACGGGACTCACGCCTATAATCGCAGCCCTCTGGGAGGCCGAGGTGCAACAGTCACTTGAGTTTAGGAGTTTGAGACCAACTTGAGCAAGAGTGAGAACCCATCTCCACTAAAAATAAAGAGTAGCTAATTAGCTGGCATCGTGGCTGGCACCTCTAGGCCCAGCTACTGGGGAGGCTGAGGCAGGAGGATTGCTTGAACCTAGGTGTTTGAGGTTGTTGTGAACTAGGCTGAGGCCATGGCACTCTAACCTGGGCAACAGAGTGAGACTCTGTCTCAAAAAAAGGAAGAAAAATAACATTTATCACGTACTTACGCAGTAGAGCCGAGTGCTTGGTGTAACTCACCCCTTTGCTGTTCACCTTCAGGAAAGCGCTTGTGTGCTCACTGTAAAGCCATCCTTCTGCTGACAAAGAACTCTTGCAGGACAAGTGGAAGCCCATTTGTTTGCTGTTGACACTTAGCAGCCTTTAAACCCTTTCTGTGTTTCTTCCAGTGTTGTATGAGTGAGAAACCTGTTGACCTGGTCCTGGTCCCCTCTGGGCCCACCCTGTCTTGACTTCCTTGCTCAGTACCAGGAAGCTGACTTGCATACACTGTATTAATTAACCAGGCTCTCTTTCTCCTTGGTTGGATTCTGCAAATGGGTGGGACGGGAAGTAGGTCAGGAAGGTCACTCTCTTGCCTTTGTTCCTGCCGTGCGGTGGTTTGGAAACAGCTGTGTCCCTCAGCATCACAGCTTCTGATGCAGCTTCTCCACCTGTCGACCTCACAGGTTCAGAAACCACTTTTCCTTACCCTTTCATTTTAGGAGTTGAAAGCATCTTGCTTTTGCTTGGACTAAGCTGCTTCATCATCTCTTGGAGGTTTCATTTATTCTTGCCTACACTTTCTTCAATCCATTATTTTGGGTGTGCCATCTGTTTCCGGCTGCAGCCCTGAATGATATGATAATTTGGATCACAAGTAGTCCCAAGAAAGTGGATTGTGGAATTGGATTGCTCACATATTTGATGTATATACAAGTAACTTCCCTATCAGGGGAAATGGATGCTTCTAATTGGTGGCAAGTGGTGATGTCGCAGTGATGTCACCACCTAGTGGTGGTGTGGAGTGATGGCGCACGGGTAGAGGACTATGGTGAGGGGTCGAGTGGCTGTGGCCTCCACAGTGGGGGTTATGGAGATTGTTGTGAGGGCTGGGTGTCTTGGATATATAGAGCAAATAACACAGGGAAATGGATCGGGTGAAACATCAGAAAGCTTAACGGCAACTTTGCAGGAATATTTTGTCTTTTGCAGCCACAAGGCAGATAGGGCTAAGCATCGGACCTGAGGCTTTATTATAAGGAATGCCAATTACAGGCTAGTACTGGGTCTCACGCTGAAGCAAGGGCCCTGGTATGGAAGGAGGGGGGCCTTCAGAAGTGAGAAGGGGACATTTGGGTGGATGTGGATGAGACTAAGAACTTCGAGCCTTTCATGTTTCCATGAACCTTCCTTGTTGTCTGAGGGAAACAGGCTTACCTCTACCACTGCAAAGTAAAAAAAAGTTTTGAAGAATTCACCTAAGACGGTTCTCTCATAAGAGGATATGAGTTACACTCAGGGTCCACGTCCCTATCCAATAACAAATTAATGCCAGGATGCCTCAAACAGAGAAGTACCCATCTGGTCCAGGAGACAGTTACTCAGAAGAGTTGCAGGATATTTCCACGTAGTGTTGGTAGAGGTTTGGGGAACTGTGTGGGAGGGATGCTGAGGGCATTAGACCAAAAAGGATTATTATGTGAGATAGGACAGGCATACTGACATGGGTATACTCAGGCAGAAAATGGGAGCTCATGTGTTGGCCTGAGAATCTGGGAAGGTGACAGCTGTCTGTCACATTAGTTAACTGAAACCTGAACTCAGTGGTTGCCCGTGGTCAACTAGTTTGAAATGTCAGAAATTTCCTAACATTCTGTGAAAAAAAAGAGAATCCAAAGTCATAAGAAGATAGGAAGATGGATCTGTTTTTTGCAAATCTGCTCATTCATCCTCTGAGGAATGGGCTTAGAGGACAGTCACTTCACCAAGGCCTTTTTTTTTTTTTTAATACATTAGCAAATGAGTATCAACGTCCCTGAAAAGCCTTGCAGTGCCGTCCCTGTAAGTAGGATGACCAAGACACTGCAGAGGCCTGGGATGACTTATCTTTGGTGGGAATAATTAGACCCCAGAATAGCTGGGACCCAGAGGTGGTGCCCACAGCGTGGTGTCCCAGGGTCTTGTGCCCCAGGGATTGCTGGTGGAGGCTCACTGATGACAGGATCCCAGCAGTGGATTAGGAGGCAGCCTGCTAGCTTCTGTTTGACACATTAACAGGGAAATTCTGGGGCTGGTGCTCAGATACTCGATTGTCAGACACTTGACTGAAGTCACTGTGGTAAAGATTCACTGCTTTTTCCAAAAGTAAGCCACTTCATAGATTCAAGGTCTCTTAAATGAGGGGGTGGCTGGGGTCCTTTGATAGCCCTTCAATGCAATCACACAGTATATAGGATAAATCTTTCCTCAGTCCTTTCCAGTTACACTTGCATGCATTTACCATGATAATTGCTCACTGGGGAAGAAAAATATGAAACTTGTGGGGATTGTTAGAACCTCGTTCTGATTTGATGATGACTGGAGAGCAAATTGCCTTTATGTCCCTGTCAGAGGGTAGCTGTGAACACCACGGATGACATCTTGGCCTGAGTCCTCCTTATTATTTCATTATTTCCTCAGGCCCAGTTATATTATAGGATAAATATACAATCATTCCTCAGTATCTCTGGGGATTGGTTCCAGCCCCCCCTTCCCCACCGATACCAAGACCTGTGGATACTCAAGCCCCTTATTTAAAATGTTAGTCTCTGTGTATAAGCTCAGCATACTTTCTCATACCCTTTAAATCATCCTTAGATTATTTATCTTAATACAATGTAACTGCTTTGTGAATTGTTAATATCGTATTGTTTTTCTAAGTTATTATTTTATTTCTTTAATCTTTCCAATCCACAGTGGATTGAATCTGTGGTTGTGGGGGGCCAGCTGTGCTAACCGGCAGATGCCTCACGCTGGCTCCTCACCCTGTTAGGTGAAAGTTATTGTAGTGGGAAGGACAAAGGGGAACCTCCAAGAACTGCTCATCCCCAACTTCAGCTGAGGCAGTAAACCCTCAGTAATACTGCTTCTCAGAAGGAAGTGTACAGAATTGTGCCACAGACAGAGACTTGAGGCTGCAGAGGTGGTGATTTCTACTACATTTCCCCATCCAAGTTACCTGATTAGTTAACTAGACTAATATTTAGCCAAGACTAATCGGTTACCTGATTACACAGGTAACTAGACTAATATTTTAGCCACTCAGCTGTTACATGACTTTTTATTCTATAGAACAAAAAAATGAAACCATCAGACAGGAACTTTCACAGACTCTCAGCAACATCAACCCATCCACCTCCCAACGCCGGCTTCTCTCCTGTTACTGTGAATAATGATCCACGCTCCCCAGTGAGGTGCTCATGAGCTACCTGTTCTCGCTCACATCTCCAAAACACGGCTCCAGCAGTTCTTCCCTTTCTCTTCCATATCAGCAGTTGTTCTCTTTGAACTGTATCATTCCGTTTAGAATGGAAATTTACAAGTACAGTTGTCTTTCCTGCATAAAATGAACGAAACAAGTAGTCAATCCCAGTGACATTGCAGTGTTGTACTTAATGACTCCAAACCCTTTCTTCTCTCTCTCTCTCCTCTCTCTGTATCCAGGCTAAAATGCAGCAGTGTTATCATAGTTCACTGTAACCTCAAACTCCTGGCTGAGGCAATCCTCCTGTCTCAGTCTCCCAAGTAGCTGGGACTACAGGCGCCTGCCACGCTGCCTGGTTAACTTTTTTTGTCTTTGCAGAGATAAGGTCTGGCTGTTGCTCAGACTAACTTCAAACTCCCGGTCTCAAGTGATGCTCCAAACTCAGCCTCTTGATCTCTCTTTAAGTTCTCATCCCACATTGCTAAAGCCAACAGCCAATTCTGAATCCTAACTGACTAGTTTGACAGCCTTTTACAGGCAGTTTCTCTCTCTTTCTTTAAACACTTTCTTTTCACCTAGTTCCAAGGGCACTGCAGGTGACTTGGTTTCTCCCACGCCGGTCCGGCCACTTCACCAGTCTCTGTGCTGGATCTGCCTTGTCTTCTCAAACTACGTAACAGAAAGCCTCCCGAATCTTGGTCCTCCTCTCTCATCACTTTTCTATTCATTCCTCTCCCGTGGTGATTTCATTCATCCTCAGGTTTCAGATACTGTGCAAATACTGTCCACAGTTCCCTCCCAAATACTTAATGTTTGCCCAGACTGCTCCAGCCCTCTGCCTGTCTCCAGACTCCTATTTCCAACTGCCTTTCAACATGCCCACTGATGTCCACCAGTGCCTCACACACAATGAGCTTGGAGCTCAGTCCTTGATATTCCCCCTTCTCACCTGCTGAGTCCTCTCCACCCCTAAGGTCATCTGTCCTGCTGTCCCTCTGTCTTCCTCTGTCTCTATATGTGGGATCTTCATCCTTCTCCCTGCTTTGACTTGAAGTCTTGGAATTACCTTCTCTTGTGTGACACACACTTCCTTCTCACACACTCCTCAGCACACAGACCTGGGCCAGATCTGCAGGATCTGCCTTCACACCACACCCGAGTCGGACACTTCACCATGGCCCTGCTCCACCTATCAGTGGCTTACCAGGATGGTTGCCGTGCCCTCCTCACTGGACCCCCACTTTTGCCCTAAAAAAGTTATTTCTAAGAGAACAGAGGTTTTGTCAAGGAGACCCCAAGGATACACCTTCGAGGTCCTCCCTGTGTGACTCAGCTCTTAGGAATTTGTAAAAACTTAACTTCCTGGGACTTGGAGGCTGACACCTGCTTTCTTCCTCATCTGTAAAAGCCGGAGCCACTTCTCCAGCTGGATTCAAACTGACCAATGAGAAAGGTATCCATGGGCTGGAAATTTTTTTTTTTGAGACAGAGTCTTTGGGGATAAAAAGGAGAAGATCGAACCAGTTGGGGAGCGTGGCCATTTGAACTCTTCTGTGCTGCTGCTCTGCCGGCTGAAATAAAGCCCTTCCTCCTGTAAACACGGAGTTGGGATGTCCATTCTCTCCACTGGGCTTCATCTACCTGCGACATTTCCACCTTTCCCCCTTCATTAATTCTGTTCTCCACACAGCAGCTGCTTCACTTGTAGGAAATGCGAGAGTCCTTCCTAATAAATTCAGCCTCTGTGTATGAGCCTGTTACCTCCCTGACCTCATTTCACACTATTTTCCCCTTGTTCACTCTGCAGCCATGCTGGGCTCCTCCCTGGTCCTCAAATCCGCCAGGCACACTCCTGCTTCAGGTCTTTGAGTTCACTTTTCCTTTGCCTGGAATGCTCTTCTCCCTGAGAAGCCCACAGCTCGTCCTTCTACTCCCATCACTTTACTCCGCTGCAGTCTGCTCAAGGGGCCTTCCCCGGGCCCCTGGACTGAGATGGTGTGCTGCCCTCTCCCGCCCCAGGAGCGTGAATCTTCCTGCCCTGCTTGGTTTTCCTTTCGGGCACTTATGTACCATCTAAAATGCTACATGTTTTCCTTCCTTGACTATTATGTTTACCCTGGTTCCAGGTCCTGCCAGGCTGCAAGCTCTGTCAGGGACACAGATTTTAGTAGTTTTGTTTACGGCTGTTTCCCAGGGTCATCAAACAGTGCTCAGCTCATGTGACTACGGGTTGAAAGAATGAATGTTGGGGTTTGAATCAGTTTTCTAGGACAACTGTAGCAAAGTACCAACTAGAGGCCTAAATAGCAGAAATGTATCTTGTCGGAGTCCAGAAAGGCAGATGTGTGGGAGGCGGGGTCAGCAGGGGTCTGCTCTGCAGCCTCTTTCCAAGCAGATGTGCAGGAGGCGGGAGTCAGCAGGGGTCTGCTCTGCAGCCTCTCTCTCTCCAGGCAGATGTGCGGGAGGCTGGGGTCAGCAGGGGTCTGCTCTGCAGCCTCTCTCTCTCTCCAGGCAGATGTGCGGGAGGCTGGGGTCAGCAGGGGTCTGCTCTGCAGCCTCTCTCTCTCTCCAGGCAGATGTGCGGGAGGTGGGGGTCAGCAGGGGTCTGCTCTGCAGCCTCTCTCTCTCTCCAGGCAGATGTGCGGGAGGCTGGGGTCAGCAGGGGTCTGCTCTGCAGCCTCTCTCTCTCTCCAGGCAGATGTGCGGGAGGTGGGGGTCAGCAGGGGTCTGCTCTGCAGCCTCTCTCCTGGGCTTGTTAATGGCATCTCCTTCCTGTGCCCTCAGTCACCCTCCTGACGTCTGGGTCCTAATACCTTTTCATATTGGACTAGGACCCATCCTAATGGCCTCAGTGAAGTTTAATTACTTCTAAATTAATTTATCTCCAAATAAAGTCACACTCTGAAGCCCCAGGCTTAGGACTTCAGCATCTGAATTTGGGGGCACAAATTCATCCCACACTGTGTTTCCAATATTCCCTATTGAAGCGCATCCTCATCTGGGGCATTTCTGCCCCCTCCCTCCATCATTTGCTCACTCAAGGCTAATATCTTTTCTTCTTCACCCTTATCCCGGTTTGTAACTAAGGTCATACCTCACTTAGTGAGGGGGCTAAGTTTGAGAAGCGCATGGCTGGGTAACGTCGTCGTTGTACAGACATCACAGAGTGCACACAGACAGACCTGGAGGCACGGCCTGCTCACACCTGGCTGGGGGAGGCGGCCATTGCTCCCAAGATGTGACTCTGCACAGCACGTTACTATACCAAACGCTGTAGGCAACTACAACACCCTGGGAAATATTTGTGTCTTTAAACATATCTAAATATAGAAAGGTATGGAAAAGAATATGTTATAAAAGATAAAAAATATTAATCTCTTTGTACAGGGTGCTTATCAGAAATAGCTTGCAGGACTGGAAGTTACTCTGGTGTGTCAGTGAGTAACTGCTGGGTGAATTGGAGGCCATTACTCCACATTTATTTTAGTCTTTGTAAACTACATTTAGGCTACACTAAATGTATACCAATATTTTTTCTTCAATAATAAATTATTCTTAACTTACTATAATTTTTTTCTTTATATACTTTTACATTTATAAAATTTGTACTCTTTCGTAGTAACATAGCTTAAAATGCACATTGTATAGCTATACAAAACCATTTTCATTTTTTGTCTTTATAAACTTTATTCCATTTTAAAATTTTTCTGTTTTTTTACTCCTTAAATTTTTTGTTAAAAATGAAGACACAAACACATGTTAGCCTTGACCTGCACAGGGTCAGGAGCATCAATTTTGCGTCTTTGTTCCCACGTCTTTTGCACCAGATCCTCCAGGGCCATAACACACAGGAGCCATCTTCTCCAGACAGTGATGCCTTTCTGTGGAATACTTCCCAAAGGACCTGCCTGAGGCTGTCTGACAGTTAAATTTTGTATTTATAAGTAGGCGTAGACTATAAAATTTGATAAAAGTATAATAGAGTAAACACAAACCAGTAACATGTTTATTATCAAATGTTAAGTACTGCACGTACTGCTAGATGATGTGACTGGCTGTGCAGCATGTTTGTTTACACCAGCATCCCCACAAACATGTGATGAGTATTTTGTGTTACGATGGACATGTTGGTGACCAAGTGATAGAAATTTTCAGCTCCATTATAATCTTATGGAGCCACCTATGTGGTGTCTACCTGACACTTCTTTAGCAGGGTATGACTGTGTTGATCTCTGCATCTACTTGTATAAGGCCTAAGGCTTCCTTCTATCTCTAAACTCTTAAGGTCCAGACATTGTATTAACACTTGACTTTCATCTTTAATCTGAACATCACAGCTGTCCTACATGTTAAGTAGGGTTACTCCTATTTTAAGGATGTACACTCTGAGGTCCAAAGAAATTAGGTAATTTTTCTGAGGTCGCAGTACTAGTACATGGTGTCATTGTCAACTTGACTTAGTTTCCATGAACTCAAAAGCCCATTCTCTTTCTTCATTATCACATGTCATCAAGATGAATGGCAGAAAACCATACTTCCGCCTTGCATGTTGTGAGCAAGGCTGCCCTGGAAGCAGGTCTCCGGTTTCAGAAAATGGGATTCAATTTAGAATCAGAATATTTGTTCCCATAGGGTGCATTTGAATCTCGCCTTTATATCTATGTTTATTTTTTCACTGCTGCAGTTTCTACTGTCCTTCATGATCATCTAAATTTATTCTTCACTTCATACAATTTATCAACCAAGACATTAAAAGTTTGTTTCCTTATTAAAGTGTTGGAATGATACAATAAACTCATAATGTCAAAGTAATGGCTTAATTTTAATCCAAAATGTAAAGGAAAAAGTCATTGCTTTTGTCACAAGAGTTTAAGATAAGCTCTTGATGAAATGCCAGAGCTTTGTTGATTAAAACCGTAGGCGGCTATGAGAGCCAGTTACTTATAGTTAGGTGAAATCCTTATCTCTTAGGGTATAGCTGATTATTTAAAAGAGAAATTAAATTTTTTCTCCATAGATTTTATATTTTAGAATGACCTTCACTTTAAAATCTGTATCATTTTGTATTGAAAAACTTAATTCCACTGGATATCAGTTGTGTAATCATTAAGTTGTCAGGAAAATAGCTGCTAACACTTTTCATTTTGATGCCTAAATGTAAATACTGCAGGTCACAGTGTAGGTCCTTATAACTGCTGAACTCTGGTTTTCCTTTGGCATTTCTAGACCAGGCCTCTGAGTTTGTAGGTCATGATCAAGTGCCCATTTAATAGTGTTTTTAAATTGGTGTCAAGAGATGTTGAAGTGCAGAGAGGATGTTTTCATTAACTTTTACACTGTGGATAAGGAAGTTGTTTACTGATTTTCTATTTCTGTGGATATGTGGCTCTCCAAAATAAAAAAACAAACCATTTTATTCAAATAATTTTTTTCAAAGTAAATGTGCACTGAAAAAGCTAAGGCCTTGATAATGTGCTGATAGTAATCAGCACATTTGAAATATGATGTTAACTTGGAGAGTTAAAATAGGCCTAAAATAGAGCTGCAAACAAAGAAACATTTGCAATAAATGATAATTAAAGCAAAGAAATAGCCTGTCTCTTCAAGCACAAATCCTTGTTCTTTCCCTACACACCCCTCATATACACACAAATGAGTGTGGTTCACCATTAAGTTGAGTAAAAGCATTAATCTTTTAGTAACTTAGAGGAGACAACAATAGTCTAGTGAAATTTGACTTGTGCAGCTATTGGAGATCTACTTTCTTTAATAATCAAAGAATAAATTTGAGCTAGGCACAGTGGTGTGCAAGTATAGTCTCCGCTACTTGGGAGACAGAGGTAGGTGGGGTCACTTGAGCCCAGGAATTAGAGACCAGCCTAGGCAACATAGTAAGACCCCCCCCATCTGAGGGAGAAGAAGAAGAAGGAGAGGAGGAGGAAAAAAAGAAAATTATTCTGAGATTTTGTATTCTATTGCTTTCATTTGGATATTCAGTATAAATCTAAATGACTTTAAAGTAAATAAGCAAACAAATTAATGTCATTTTAGAGCCAATCTGTACTACAAAAGCCTGTTCTTGGGGTCTTAATAAAAGTAACATGAACATTTCTTTTCATTAAGAAAAAATAAAGTAAACAAATACAATTCTTTGAGGACAATCTTTAATGCGGACAAGGATTTCTGGGGTTGTAAAAAAGAATAGCATGTGATTTGGGGTTTAGAACACAGACTTATTGCATTTGCTTTCCAAAAACATTTGGTTCAAATATTAAATATATTGTTTGTTAAAATTGCCTTTTACAAAACTGATATCCTTTTAACTTTGGGCATGATTAATTCACTTGGGGAAAAAGTATTTACTTGTCCCCACACTTTAATTGCATTTCTATTTGAACTATCTAATGATAAATAAAATGACACTTCTTAAAAATAGCTGATAAATTATGTCAAGATAAATTTACTTATGTAGTTATTAGATATAAAACTTGTCCCAAAGCAATTATTTCACATTTTACAGGGAAAAAGAACCTTTTATTAGTTCATTTATGCTATATCCCACTTGTGTTTCATACTATTGTATTTTTAGTGTATGTGTGAAAATGTGCAGTATTTGATCATTGTAAACCTAATTTACAAAGTATTAGCCATAAACAAGAGTGATATATTGTGTCCAAAGTAATTGTACATATTTTTCATCATGAGAAATAGCTGATTTATTTCACCTGAGGTATAGGTACCCCAAGGTTCATGTATTCACTTATAAGCTTTTTATATACTTTCTTTCTCGCATACCAAATTAAATTATGTCATTGTTTTTCTTGGAAAGCAGGGTTCCCTTTTCTCTTGTGGGTTAAGGTATAAAATCCTTAATGTAGCTTGCGACACTCTAGTTACACTCCAAATCATCACTTCCCAACTTTACTTCACCACGCCATTCTTTAGCTATACCTGATCCTCACTGCTCCCCAAACACTCAAAACCATTCGTTCTCTGGCCGGACGAGGTGGAGTGCTGTGACTTCACAGCTCACAGCAACCTCACACTCTTGGGCTCAAGTAATCCTCTTGCCTCAGCCTCCCAAGTAGCTTGGAGTACAGGTGCCCGCCACAATGTCCGGCTAGATTTTTTTCTATTTCTAGTAGCGATGGGGTGTCACTCTTGCTCAGGCTGGTCTCAAACTCCTGCCTGAACAATCCACCTGCCTCCACCTCCCAGAGGGCCAGGATTATTGGTGTGAGCTACCGTGCCCAGCCCACTCTGTGCCTTTCTGTACTTGCCCTTCCCAGATGATTGGTCTCATGACCACTAATACTAAACGGGTTGTAGTACTGCCCTGCAATTATACATTTTCCTGGTCCACGCATCCAAATGGCTTTTCCATACTTTCCCTTCTCGCCTTGGAAACTAACACATTCTCCATTTTTGCTGTCAGCTGATTACTTTGTCCCTTACTCTACTGAAAAGGCAGCATGTTCAGAGGAGAGTTTCCCCAGGCCTTCTCCACCCCCAACCTGCCCGGTGTGAGCCCAGCATTCTGCCTCCCCTCTCGCCACTGGAGGGGTACAGTCCACACCCTGCTCGCCCACCAGCTCCGCCATCTGCTCCTTGGAGTCATTCCCTCTCCTCAAGTGTGGTGGTATCAGGTTTATCTCACCTCTTTGATACATCAATTTCCCTGCCTCGATGACATCATAGAAACATATTATTTTCTCATTTAAAAAAGAAAACCCTCTCTTGATTGCCTCCTTCCTTTTTGGTGACTGTTCATTTTTCATTTCCCCTTTTCTGCAAAAACTGGAGATAAATAAGTTCCGTATGTGTGATTCTCTCCTCTGCCAATTCTAGAACCCTCTCCGGTTAGGCTTTCACCCCACTGACCATGGCTGCTTTTTTTCAAAATCTCCAAAGACCTCCAGAGCCCTTGGGGCAGCTCTCAGCCGGGGTCGGGAACTAGTTCGGCCCAGCCAACTTCCTCTCCAGAAGCAACTGGGCAAGTGAACTCAGCAGCTTCAAAAGTGTTGGGCCCTTAGGGCAGGAAGTCATCTCCACTTAACATCATGTTTCCCTCAGCCTCGGAGGAAGCTTCCTCTGCAGAAGCTCTGCTGTCTAAAGGCCCCGACCCAGGTCTTGCCATTATTTCTAGAAAACTTCAGCTCTCAGCCGGGTGCCCACTCAGCAGCTTCTGAGTTGACCGGCCCCCTGCAAACTGAGCTGAGCTCCCCACTCTGGGGAAGTCTCCCGCCCTGTGAATGTGCACAGGGGAGAGGACACCAGGGCACCGGCCTCGCGGCCCTGCCTCTTCTGGCATAATGTTGGGGAGTAGGCGCTTCCACCCTCAACCTGTCCAGCCTGATAAGGTGCCGCCTCGCCCCCTTAGGTGACTGTGGAGCTCCAGCCACCGCGCTCCTAGCACTGCCTCCACAGCCGGTTTCTACAGTCCAGTTGCCCTGAATTAGTCGGCACACTGAGTCAGGGCTGAATAGAAATCCATTCCTCCTCCTCCAATGCGTAAATACGACTTCCCTGTCACACAGGGAGGATCACTGTGATAACTGTGGGTGCTCAGAAGGAACTACGAGTCACAAGAGAGAGACCCAGCACTTCCCGAGGAGATCGGTCCCACGCGGCCGCGGCAGCCTGTAGGGAAGCCAGGGGTGCGGTGGGAAGGTGGGGATCAGGGGTGGGGCCACGTGCGTAGGGGGCGGGGCCGGCGAACCTGCGAGGCTGCGTGCGCGTTCACTGCTCTCCCGCCGCCCGCGTCCCCGCTGAGCTCCGCCTCCTGCCCATCAGGGGCAGCCTGAGGTTCTCACCCGAGCAGGAGCCCTGCAATACGCTACCTGTGTGACAGAGGGCCTTGTGCTCCTAGGAGACTCCAGCGCCTGGTGACCTGAGGGGAGCGGAAGCAGAGATGCCAGCTCTAGGGAGTGGCCGCAAATACAGATTATCATTAGCAGAGAGGTTTGACCACAGAGACCGTAATAAATGGATTGCTTGGAGATTCTTTTTGTTTTTTTTAATTAAATCATAGCTGTGTACATTAATGCGATCATGGGGCACCATACACTGGTTTTATAGACCGTTTGACACATTTTCATCACACTGGTTAACATAGCCTTTCTGGCATTTTCTTAGTTATTGTGTTAAGACATTTATATTCTACATTTACTAAGTTTCACATGTATGCTTGGAGATTCTTATCAAAACCATGACCCCTCTCCCGTCTCCACTCCATGGAAAGTTTGTCTTCCTTTAAACGGGTCCCTGGTGCCCAAAAGTTTGGGGACCACTGTTATAGTACCCTTTAACTAGTTGTAATACTAAAATCCCCAGCTAATAGAAAATTATAGTATCATTAGGATGACATGATTGTATGAGGCACATGGTGATGGTCCTGCACACGCCTCATCTGTTCTGTATGTGAACCAGGGATGACAGGAAAAGAGCCCTGCGTCCCCCACTTGGACGGGGACTTCGGGTGACACCAAGGGGGCTGTGCATTTACTCTCTGGAGAAATCTTTCGTCACCCAAGTAACCTTTAATAAACTCATTTGACTCACCAAGCTGGACTTAACAGGATCAGTATCTGGTCTGTGGACTTCATCTCAGTTTGGAGGATGGTTTTTCTATCCTGTCCCAGAATTTTCCTGACAGAATGAGAGCTGCCGGGTGGATGTGGACTTACATCTGGTGGATGGGAGCTCTGAGCAGGGCACCGACAGGGACCCGTTCCCTACGCTCAGCTTTCAAAGACAGATGACTGAAACCCAGACCGATGTTATCTTCCTGACTTCTTGGGGTAAATTTTATAGCATTGTTTCAGTGTTTTCTTGACTTGATCAAAATTTGTTTGTCTTATTTATTGAGTGACCTCTCTCACTCTCTGCTAAACTCCAAGTTCTTCAAGGGCAGAAACCCTTTCGAGTTATGTCTGCATCCTTAGTGGCTGGGCCTGACATGATGGAACCCTCAGCAGATGCTCAGTGGTTGAACAGATGGATAAGTAAGTACATGGGTGACAAGGAAGAATTCCTCTTTTACAGATTGCTGTATTTTTGCTACGTGTTAGTGATACTGGAATTTCGCTCTTCAGTAGATCCTTCGTCTCCGGGATTTGAAGAATGTACCCACAGACCATAGATCAGTGGTAAGATGGGACTTTTATTAGAAATTAGAAAGGAATACAGAAGAAGTAAAAAGCACCAAGCTTCTGGAAGGGGGAAAGAATTGAATAACTCACTCAGGAGTCTCCACTGGGCTTTTTTATCTAGGGGTATTAGGTCTAGAGAATTACATGTGGCTGGCAGTTGGTAGATGGAAAAACCTCTTTTCAAAGTGAGTGCATTAACAAAAGAATGAATGTAATTCCTCCTCTACTAAGGTAAGGTTATCATGTCCTGAGAAGGGATTACGGTGTGTGGAACCACCCAGAAAACCATCACAGGCTGCTATGTTCATGATCTTGTCAGAGCCTAGAGGGTGTGTCCCGAAAAAGGCAATCTGCTTGTGCCTGGAAATGTGGGTCTGACCTCTGAGCTCACCTGGGCCTAGAGAATGGGGGGCTCCCTGTCTAGCCCTGAGTGGTGGAATCCTGTATCATTAGGGTGGGAATATGCAGCCTGAGAAAGAATTCTCGACACAAAGATTGGAATAGAAAGAAGTAATTCAGTTTGTTTTATTTTGGGGAGTGGGGGCACATGGGAGAAAGAGGAAACGCCAGCATTGAAGTTGGCAGTTTGGGTTTTATGGGAATAAAGAGAAAGAAAAAAGTGATTTCTGCCAGCTGATAGCAAGAGCCTGCTGTGAAGTGGCTGTATCTGTGTTTTCTTTTTTTCTCTCTCTTTTCTGTGAGGCTGGCTTACCATTCTCCTTGGAATCTGGTCTGACACATGTGGGAGGGAGATCACACCCCTTTTATCTGCTTGGGAATTCTTCAAGGGCTGTATAAACAAATTCTTAAAGAATCCACAAGAGGTTAATCTTAGAGCCAGAGTTCAATCCCAGGTGGTTAATCAAGGGGCCAGTTGTGTCCTCTGATCTTTCTTTTTTCCTATTAGTTTGTTTTTCTCTGTTAGTTTATTAGCAATGCTTTCCTTTGCTGCTGGTTATGTATTTTGCTTTAACAACTTTATCAAGAAATGGTGCTGTAAGAAGAATTCTACCTAATAAATGCAAAATTTATAAACTAGTTGTTTGAACCTCATGTTAATCTGGAAAAAAAAAGAAATGGTGTCTTATATCAAAAGAAAGATTTGTGGCAGACATTTTGAGATAGTCATTTTTTAAGAAACACTTTATATGTTTAAAAAGATATTTCCTAATGCAAAGTGGGTATCTAGTGTGTATATAGTAAATCAAGTTGAATTGATGGAACATAGAAAGCATCACTGGTAGAAAGAGCAGAGCTCATAGTGGTCAAGACAGCAGGGTACTGGCACAAAAACAGAGACACAGATACTTGGAATCGAATTGAAAACCAAAAAATGAAACTAACATCTTACAACCACCTAATCTTCAACAAACCAAACAAGAACATACCTTGGGGGAAAGACTCCCTATTCAATAAATGGTGTTGGGAGAACTGGATGTCTACATGTAAAAGACTGAAACTGGGCCCACACCTTTCCCCACTCACAAAAATTGATTCAAAATGGATAAAGGACTTAAATTTAAGGCATGAAACAATAAAAATCCTCAAAGAAAACATAGGAAAAACACTGCAAGATATTGGCCTGGGGAAAGACTTCATGAAGAAGACTGCCATGGCAATTGCAACAACAACAAAAATAAACAAATGGGACTTCATTAAACTGAAAAGCTTCTGTACAGCTAAGGAGACAATAACCAAAGCAAAGAGACAACCTACACAATGGGAAAGGATATTTGCATATTTTCAATCAGACAAAAGCTTGATAACTAGGATTTATAGAGAACTCAAATTAATCCACATGAAAAAAGCCAACAATCCCATATATCAATGGGCAAGAGACATGAATAGAACTTTCTCTAAAGATGGCAGACGAATGGCTAACAAACACATGAAAAAATGTTCATCATCTCTATATATTAGAGAAATGCAAATCAAAACAACCCTGAGATATTATCTAACCCCAGTGAGACTGGCCCACATCACAAAATCTCAAAACTGCAGATGCTGGCATGGATGTGGAGAGAAGGGAACACTTTTACACTGCTGGTGGGACTGCAAACTAGTACAACCTTTCTGGAAGGAAGTATGGAGAAACCTCAAAGCACTCAAGCTAGACCTCCCATTTGATCCTGCAATCCCATTACTGGGCATCTACCCAGAAGGAAAAAAATCCTTTTATCATAAGGACAGGACACTTGTACTAGACTGTTTATTGCAGCTCAATTTACAATCGCCAAAATGTGGAAACAGCCTAAATGCCCACCAACTCAAGAATGGATTAACAAGCTGTGGTATATGTATACCATGGAATACTATTTAGTTATTAAAAAAAATGGAGACTTTACATCCTTCGTATTAACCTGGATGGAAGTGGAAGACATTATTCTTAGTAAAGCATCACAAGAATGGAGAAGCATGAATCCTATGTACTCAATTTTGATATGAGGACAATTAATGACAATTATGGTTATGGGGGGGGAAGCAGAAAGAGGGACGGAGGGAGGGGGGTGGGGCCTTGGTGTGTGTCACACTTTATGGGGGCAAGACATGATTGCAAGAGGGACTTTACCTAACAATTGCAATCAGTGTAACCTGGCTTATTGTACCCTGAATGAATCCCCAACAATAAAAAAATAAAATAAAATAAAATAAAAAAAAAGAAAGAGCAGAGCTCACCATAGCCCCATTTTGACACCGACCTACCTTGAACAAGAAAGTTAATCTCCAGAGTCCCTTCTGGCTCTTCTGTTCTACAGTTTTCTGGATTTATAAGCAAAATACGCACACACTCCAATGAAATCAGTGAAAAGGGAAACAAAAATACCCAACCATCTCAAAACTATTTCTCTAACAAGAGAAAAATTTGAAAAATGATCTCCATCCCTCTTCACTGCAAATGGTTTATTTTGCAATGTGACACTAACCTCAGAAAAAGGCTATAGTTTGAACATTTGATTTATTATTAATATATATTAAAATCCAAATACTTTATGCTATTCAAACAGATCTAATTCTAACACCTTCAAAAAACATCATGAATTATTTGAAGAGTTCTGTGGACCAACCATTAAATAATAATATATATAACTTGCATTATCTGGGGAGATTTAGGGCTCCAAAACTGAAAGAATAAAATAGTATTTTATGAAGACAACTAAACCCTTCTACATTTATGTAAATTTGTCACTGTGTCACTTTGATTGATAAGAAAAATTTATAACATATTTCCAATAAGTAATAATTCACCACCACAAAACTTTATGTTGAATCACCTGCTGGTATTAATTGCAGACATACACTAACATATTCTGAAACTGCTGAAGAATGAGAACCAAGCCTATGGACCTGTGCCCGCCAGTAACTTGGAAGTTGCTTGAGCATAAAGCAGAGCACAGGTGTGATGTGCTCAGCAGGGCTCAGAGTTTTAATCCGGTAAACCTAGGAATGTTTGGATTATCTGTCACTTTGAAGTGCTTTTCAAAGCAAACCTCAAAAAATGTGCTTTGCAATAATAAGATTTAGGGGGCAGAAAGTCATGGGTAATTGGGCTGCTAGCTTTGCATCAGAGGAGAAAAAGGAAAGCTCTAGTTCTAAGAACCATCAGGAAAGGGAGAGAAGCAATCACAGCCATCGGTAGCAGTGCCTAGGACTTCTGGCATAACCTGTGCCTACCAGTGTTCACCAGCTGTAGATAAGTGACTATCAGACTTCAGGGAGAACATTGGAAAGCTTGAGAAAAATGCAATCTTACGTGGCAGTCCTCACCTCAGAGATTCAAATTCATTCAGTGAGACTGGGATGGGGTCAATGATCTATATTTTAACAAGCACACCATTAAATTGCAAATTTCTTAAAAATATAATACTTATTCTCATGTAAAATAAATCAGCTGTTTTTGTGAAGAACTGGTTTTCTCAAGAGAAGCAACAGATCTTTCTTGTGCTCCTCTACAAAGGGTAGGTTTGTAGAGATAGTGATCTGATGATATATGCTTTGACCTCTTATTCTCAACAGAAAGAACGCTTGGCTTTTATTTTATTTTTATGTATTTATTTATTTTTTTGCAGTTTTTGGCCAGGACCAGGTTTGAACCCGCCACCTCTGGTATATGGGGCTGGCACCCTACTCCTTTGAGCCACAGGCACCACCCCTAATGCTTGGCTTTTAAAACTCATGTCTTGGCCCTGTATGGTGGCTCACGCCTATAATTCTAGCCTTCTGAGAAGCTGTGGTGAGAGGATCACCTGAGCTCAGGAGCTCCAGATCAGCCTGAGTAAAACAGTGAGATCTGGTCTCTACCAAAACTAGAAAAAACTAGCTGGTCATCTTGGGGGATGTCTGTATTCCCTGCTACCTGGGAGGCTGAGGCAAGGGGCTGCTTGAGTCCAAGAGTTTGAGGTTGCTGTGAGCTATGATGATGCCACAGCACTCTACCCAGGGTGACAGAATGAATACTCTGTCTTAAAAAAAAAAAAGCCTTGTCTCCACAAGTAAAACTTTTAGAGGATAATTGAGAAGTTGAGCTAAACCACCAGCTCAACTTTCCTTCTAGTGTGTAACTTTAGTTGAGAACTTCCAAGTTTATTTAGTCAAGTGTTAGTTTATTCATTCACTGTTTATTATCTAATGTATGCCTAGCTATGTTTTACTCACCAAGAGTATAAAGAAAAATAAAATGTTCCTGTTTTCAAAGAGCTTATAATCGCATACTGGGTGACAGATCAGTAATTTTCAACTGGGGTGCTGTTAGAGAATATGTTGTGTGCCGTGAACATTTTTAAAGATCATTAATTAAATTATTATTTCTTTTGAGACAGTGGCTCACTCTGTTGCCCTTAGTCAAATGCCAGGGCGTCACAGTTCACAGCAACCTCAAACTCTTGGGCTCAAGTAATTCTCTTGCCTCAGCCTTCCAAGTAGCTAGGACTACAGGTGCCGGCCACAATATCGGGCTATTTTTTTTTTTTTTTTTTTTTTTAGAGACAGGGTCTTGCTCTTGTTCAGGCTGGTCTCAAACTCCTGAGCTCAGGCAATCCACCTGCCTTAGCCTCCCAGAATGCTAGGATAACAGGTCGGAGCTACTGCACCCAGCCTAATTAAATTATTTTTGAAAGATGTTTAAAGCACAATAAGTGTAGTATTTTTTTTAACTTTCTTTTTTTTTTGTAGAGACAGAGTTTCACTTTATGGTCCTAGGTAGAGTGCCATGGCATCAACATAGCTCACAGCAACCTCCAACTCTTGGGCCTTAGTGATTCTCTTGCCTCAGCCTCCCAAGTAGCTGGGACTATAGGCGCCCGCCACAACACCCGGCTGTTTTTTTGTTGCAGTTCAGCCGGGGCAGGGTTTGAACCCGCCACCCTCGGTATATGGGGCCAGCACCCTACCGACTGAGCCACAGGCGCCTCCCTTTTTTGACTTTCTTTTTATCAACATAATTTAAGTGTGCCATGAAAGTATAACTTTAGGTTCAAGTATTTCATGAAATAAAAATAGTTTAAAAACACTGTGATAGATATATCAATAAATGAACATAAAGTGTTATAGTAAAATTCATATGCAAGAGTATTGTTGGAAATGAAGGAGCAGGTCAAGATGGAGAGAGAGTCCCAGGGAGGCTGCAGGAAGCAGTTGATAACTTAACCTGATAATTGAAAGTGTTACTTGCCAGGCTATTAGGAAAGAGAAGGGATTCAGGCAGAGCCAAGGAGTAACAGATGTACCAGGGTGGGAACCACAGGGAGCATTGGCTGTCAGTGTTGGGTACGGCTAGATTAGGTGGAAGAGTAATTAACTTCTAAGGTTCAGGGGTTACCTACATGGAAGGCTACAGTGAGATGGAGGTGGTAGGCAGTGTGATGGTCATTAATAATTTATTACTTAGGCTAAGGGATTTGAATTTTATTCTATAGATTATGGGAAGCCACTCGGAGGATTTTAAGCAGTGGATTACTCTGATGATTAATAAAGCTGCTGTTATTACTAAAACATCTTCCCTCAACTTTGCTGAATTTTGTATAAGTCAAAAAGCACAATTTAGTGGAACTGTTAATACAGATGCTTCCTCCTTACTTGCTAACTAGTCACCATCTACAGAGGGTATGGGAAACTAAAAAATACCTTGTGTTTAAAAAGACGAGCTTACCCTTCGGTAGATCAGTCCTGTCATTGTTGAGCCACACAGAAGTGCCTGTTTGATTATTTTCCCCAAACATGAGATTGGATGTTTCAAAGGACAAACTCAATAAAAGAACTTTGGAATTATCTGTAAAGCTCATAAATCTTAATGAGGCTGGCTTTAAAGATGATAAAAATTCACATAAATTGAATGAAAATAAAAAACCAGCTGTCTGAAAAAAGATTAATTCTCACCCAGACAATACATCCAGCTCTGCTTTACACGTTCTCTACTGGTAGTGGTGAATACTGCTCAAACTTCAGGCTATTTATATATTTATGTAGGCTGGAGCATTGGAAACCCAAAACACACTATTAAGACCCGGTGAATTATGTACAGCTGAGTGTATTGTTATTTCATCTGATCTGTAATGTACTCATTGAATTGGTTGATTTTTACACAACATTTTTGTATAGCTAGACTAGCTTCTATCATTTCTGTATGCAGAAATTCTACAGAAACAATTCAAAACTCTGTGCTGGAGTCTCTGAGTACAATGCCACGCATAGCCAAAACTACTTAACTTAAATTGCATACTTTAAAAAGAAATTTTGTGTGTGCAATGCAAAGGCTCAGGATACGAAGATAAAGATAGATCTGTGCAGTCTAAGTGATGGCTCCCAGACCAAGTCCTGCTGCCCAGGAGGAGTCCAGGAAGGCCCCCAGGGCTGAAGCTTTGAGTCCATTCTATGGCTGGGGAGGAAAGGATCTGGGAAGTATAATAAAGGTATAGTTTTGACTTTAGGGTAATAAGAAGTATAATGGACAATATGTTATTGAATAAAATATTTATTAGAAAATGCAAAATAGACACGGACGTAATTAGCTACTTTTCGGCTGGTGGCAATGCTATTTAACACAGCATCTAATATAAAATTTAGACTCACATACTTTGCTAGTGGTAAAATACTCATTAGTGATAAATGAGTAAATAAATGACCTGAAATAGAAGAACAAATGCACATTATCTATGAAGTTCAAGTACATTAGCTTCTTGATGTGTGACACTTGTGATGAGACACCTACAGTGCCAAGATAGAAAGCTTGAAATCTAAACTACACGCTGAAACCACAAGACTGATCATCGGACGTTGTCAACCTTCGTAGGTAAACATTTGAGTGTTTGTTTAGAGAATATACTCAAGAAATATGCTTTTGTTAAGCTTTCTATGCACTGATCCTTTTAAAGAAAGGTTTTGTGTGTTTTGAAAAGATTATTAACAAGTTACATGTTTTGCATGGAGTTTGATTTGCTGGTGACCTTAGACCAGTGATTCTCAACCTGTGGGTCATGACCCCTTTTTAACAATGAGAATACATTGTGGCATTAGGAAGGTTGAGAACCACTGCCTTAGACTTTTCTGTGCCTCCCTAATGGTCACTAATGGCGAACACACGGGTTGGCAGATGCATCATTAAGACTCTTTCAGTTGCAAATGTCAGAAACCTGACTGTCTAGTTTATGTAAACAGAGGGAAAATTAGTTCATGTACCTGGGAAGATGACAGAAGTAACATTCCAGTTCCTGCTGTGTGTCAGACAAGAGCCTTTCCTCTGGACTCAGACTGCGCAGGTCCCCATCCTGGCTTTGTGCTTCTCAGCTGTGTGTGCTTGTGCACGTTACTTTTGAAACGACATTGTGCCTCTGTTTCCTGACCTTGGAAAAGGGTATTTATTATACTGGCACATACTTCATAATGCTGTTCAAGAATAATGGCATCAACATTGTACTAATGCTGATAGCCTCCTTGATGAGGAAGCTGCCGTTAGTCCCATTTTACAAGGGGAGGAACAGGTTCAGAAAAGGTAAGTGATGTGCTGAAAGTCACACAGCTAGCTGAGATGGAGTTGTTTTTCCATTTCTCTGTGTTGGCTTCTGGTCAGTGGAAAGTGTGTTTTCAGAAGATTAATTTGGAGAAGGATTGCCATAGGAATTAGAGGGGAGGAACACACGGGAGACAGCTGCAGCAACAATCCATCTAAGACATCACAAAGATACGGGTCTGAATAGCAGAAGCTAGAATAACATGGTAGGCCAAGATGGATTTGAAAGCTAATATCAAGATAGAATTGTTACAATTTAGTAATGAATAGAATGGTATACAAAAAAGAGTCAAAAGAGACTGAGGCAAGAATGTGTCCCCAGAGGCTGACCCAGTGCCTCGGGTGTGACAACTGTTCAGTTAGTGTTCACTTCAGTGAATGAACATGTAACCATTAGACTGAGTCTGCATGTCTGGGAGTTGTTCTGTAGGGAAATCTATAAGAAAGAGCAGGTTTGGGAAGAAGGCTGGTAAGTTTCATTTTTAGGTGCACTTATTTGGAGAAACTGGAAAATAACAGGAGATATCTAGCAGATGGTTGGAAATATGAGACTGGAGCTTAGGTGAGATTTCGAAAACAAAGCAAGAGATTTAAAAGTCATCTGGGTGAAAGGATGTTGAAGCCATATGATGAATTGAGATTTGCAGTGGAGAAAAATACCAGAATAGAGACAAAGCTGGATCAATCAGGCAAGACGGAGGAGGCGGAGGAACTGGAGGTGCAGGCGGCCGGGGCAGCTGGAAAGGGTGGAGAGAGCCAGGAGCAACCCAGAAGCAGAGAAGCATAGAGTCAGTGCGGAGGGCAGGACAGAGGGCCCGGCAGAGCTGCAGCTGATGAGGCCATTTTTCCAGAGTGGTTTCTATAAAATTATGGGAATGGAAACTAGATTGCAACGGGTGGAGGCAAGAATAGGTGAAGCTTTCCAGCTGTTGGGGACCTCTCCTTCCAGCTATGCCAGATGGGAAAAGTGGCCCGGACATTATCAGGCTGTTTACTCAAAGATAAGAAGAGGGACTGCTCCAGCTGAAGGCACACTGTTCTTGAGCAGGGCTTGCCTGGGATTCTTATTTTCTCTCTCACTCCAGTGAACTGGGTGGGGCTAGAGCTGGCTGCCCTGGTCCAGGGAGCCCACCCTGCCTGCTTCCCAATAATCACCTTGCACCCCGTCTGTCTGTCTGAAAAGAGCTGGAGAGAAAGGAGAAGCCTAAAGGGAGGAGGGAGACCTTAGGACCCTGCCGTCCTTCCTACCTAAGGCACATGCTGTGGTCTGCCCCTGTTCTGCTGGGCACTTCTCCTGGGGAGGCAGGAAGGAAAGAGCCCCACGCTTACACCTGCACGGGACCCAAAAGCCCTTGGTTGATAAAGAAAGTGACCTGAAGTTTGCCAGACTGGCAGCGTTCAAGGATGTTTGGTGGGTGGGGGCTCTCTGACAGGTCCCTAAACTGTGTGGAGAAACTAAGCAGAAAGGAGGATAAATTCAGGGTGGCTCATGAGGATTTTGAGTTTCTGAAAGACCCACCCTGTGTGTTAAGTTCATTAGAGTTTGGAAAAGAGGGTCTGTATTCAGGAGAGAGGGCGGGCGGTAATGCCCACTTGATGCTAATCCTATGTTCCTTACTCCACTGTTGACACCTGCCGACTGTGTCCCCCCTCCTGTGCAGTGGCTGTGGCCCGCTTTGAGTCCTCATCACTCTGAGACTGTTACTGGCAGAGGTCCTCTTCCCAGGTCTCCCCTCCTTCTCCTTTGACACTTGGCTCAGATAAACCTTTTGGAAACTCAGCTCCAATCATATCGCTCCCCATATCAATGGCTCTGGGGGCACAGCTATAAGAATTAGAAAAATCCACGTACCTCACTTTCTAATTTCTTGGGGAGTTTTCCTCCATCACCTGTTAAACGTTTATATAAGGACAAAGGTCTCCCCTCCATCTTCTCCTACCGATCCTGCAGGCTACAATAGTTGAAGCAACAGCAGAGGCGAGGAAACCTCTCTTTTCCTTTTAGTTCTGGTGGAACCAGCATTTTTTTTTCTTTATATATAAAGAAATTCATTGTTATACGTGAGGGCATTTTGCTTAGTAAAATGTTGTTGAGGTTGTATACAATGTGTATTCATTTTTGTGGCAATGCACACATTTCTATATCTTATAGTTCAATGTAACAACACCAGAAAGAAAGAAAAAGGAAGAGAAAGAAAAATCCACCATCCTTAATGCTACTTTAACAAAATGCTTTAAATTACATTTCTTTCAGTTAATGGTGGGGAAAGCAAAAGGGGGAATGTGCAGGCATTTTACTAGAATGAGCCATCAGAGATCTAAATAAATGGACCAAATGAGTTTGTTTGAATGTTCCTATTCACATGGGATTACACATTCAAATAAAACTGTGTACATTTATTTGAATGCGTAATCAGGGAGCTGAACAAAATTGGCACTTATTCCAAGTGTAGCATCCCTGGTTTATACATGTGAGTACCTCAATGTGTTGTTAAAAGGCAGAAAATAGTTCTTTCTGTATGCATTTTGTGCAAATTTGGAAGCCATTGCTGTTGTTCACCAGCTTTATGGCTCCTCATGCACAAGGACACCTGCACGTGTCAGTGGGACGCTGCTGCCAGATGGAAGCCGCCTTCACGTTTCTCTAGTTGCCTGAGCCTTTGGGAGAATTGGAGTCCATTCATTCCTTCCTTTTCCACTTGATAGACATGGGCACATTCCTGTGCCAAGTGCTGGGTTACAGAGGTGCTGGAATCCAGGCATGTTAAAGTGCCTGTACCTGCCTGCTGGTTTTTATACTGTCAGTTGGGACAAACCAGTCCTGATTCATGACCCAAACCCTCTCAGACTTCTGCCCTCCCAGGCCACCACTCGGCTCTCGATGAATGGCGAATATCGA
The DNA here is from genome assembly GCF_027406575.1 of Nycticebus coucang. Lineage (NCBI taxonomy): Eukaryota > Metazoa > Chordata > Mammalia > Primates > Lorisidae > Nycticebus > Nycticebus coucang. Next base: position 109,749,245 of record NC_069785.1, read on the forward strand.
GGATTCTCTAGGCAATGTTCATGTTACCAGGAGGTGGCGAATAGTAAAAATGGGAACTCACAAGGTACATATTAAAAGAGTTATTAACCAAACTAAAACATTGTTAAATAAAATATGTTCTATCTGTGGGGAAGGAATCCTCATGACCCTGACAAAATTACAGTCATTTTGGGAGACAGCTAGTGAGAAAAAGCAAGCCAGAAACCAACAGCATGATCACAGCAAACCCTCCCCACACACCTGGGAGCTTCAGGGCAGCTGTGCCTGGGAAACTACAGAATAGTGACTTTCTACTCCGGCCCTGGCTGGAGGCCTCTCAAGGGAGATTTGCCCTTATTTGAAAAATCAGCCTCTCTATAGAAGAGGACAACTCCCTCTGCAGCCTCCTCCCACATTCCAACCCCGCTGATGAAGGGTAACCTTGAAACTGAGAAAACCAGCTGGCTTTTAGACTCCACTGTCCTCTCTCTTCCCTCTCGAGGAAACCTTGCCTTCATCCCTAGACTGGCCTCCTCTCCTTCTTTTGTACCCTCACGTCTACTCTACCCCTAAACCCCTCATTGTCCTACCTTGTTTCTATCTTCACGATGGCTGGAAGGGACCAGGATCGACTTCAGAGGTCTCGGCATCCCCTGCTGGCTGGCACGAGGCAGCACAGGGAGCTGGCCTTTCTCCAAACCCTTTGTGACAGGGCCTGCAGCCTGCGCCATTCTTCCCACGCCCTTGTTTCTGTATGAACCACAAGGGTCTTTACACTCACACGAGTGGATGCTGTAGACAGCACAGCCATACTCTCTCTATGCTGCACCCAGAGTAGAGACACAAACAGGCATGGAAACAGTCAGGGCCACTTGAGAAGGTAATTTTGGGGTATGTGGGACCCCACTGTGGTCTGGCAGGGGAACATGTGAGTTCAGGCTGTTCACATCCCCTTGACTTTGCCTGCAGAGGAAGGTGGGAGCCTCTCCCTGTATCATTAAGTGCATCTGCAGACTGGGGCACTGGGCAGCACAGCTGTGAAAAGCAGGACTGCTCTCCTTCTCAGTAACCTGAGTGTTCACGCCTTTCCTAACAGTTCACGCCTTTCTGGTCCTGAGTGGAAGCAAGAGACAGGAGCAAACTGTACAGAAGAAGAGGACCCTCACCTTGCCTTCTGCTATCCAATTCCACCCCATTGTGGTGACACAGACCCTGCAGGAGTGAAGGGCATTCAGATAGAAGGGACTGTGTTGTCCTGAGCAGTCACTGTGCACCAAGACTCAGCTCTTTCAGGGATCCAGGGATTTCTATGACTACTGCCTAATCTGCCCCATTAATTCTTAACAAAGTATAGGGAAGGAAGGTGGAAGGACAGAGGGGAGGCAGGAGGTAGAGAAATGCTGCCAGAGAATCACAAGGAAGGAGTGCTCTTCAGGCTTAAAGCGCAGGGGACTCACTTGGATGTTGTTCAAAAATAATCTGACTTATAACAAAAGAAATCACGGTTAACTAGGATGTTAGCATGAATAGCTGAGTATATAAGAAATGCATAGGGAGAGCAAGATGGCGGCCGAGTAACAGCTTCCTTGCATCTGGGCACCGTGAGTCTGGGGAGATAAGATGCCAGGCATCTCTGGCTGGTGGGATCTGCCTATAATCATCCCTTTGAGGATACAGGGAGTCAGCGAGAGACTTCTGGACCCCAAGAGGAGGACAAAAACAGTGGAAAACTGGCAAGTAATTGCGTGTGTTCGATTGGTCTAATCCCGCCGACAGCTGTAAGTGCAGTAGCAGCGAGACTGCAAACCGGAAAGGCCTTACCTGTGAACTGTTTTGGTGTTTTTGGACTTGGCACTCAGTTGAACTGCCTTGGGGAGAGCTTGAGCGGGAGTGCGGAGAACTTTGGGCCTTGTCTGGGACCTCAGACTGAGCTGCTGAGCCGGATGGACAGAGCTAATAGTGTTTGGCTGAGGGCTGCAGGGAGCCATTGTGAGAGAACTACCCCAACAAGGTCTGCCCTAGGGGTTGCAGAGCAAGGATTGGGCAGGACCTAGTAACCTAGTGACTGAGCAGCCTAAAGGTGGGGTCTGAGCCGCCTTACAGCCCTAACCCTCAGGTGCAGAGTGAGACCAGTTTTGGCACACTGGGTAAGTGGATAGCCACTTCATCAGTGATTACAGCGACAAACACTTTCCTGGGAAAGCTTCTCCTTATCAAGTTTAGAAGCTTAAAGTGCATTTTATAAGGGCTGAAGAGAAACTTAGGGTGTCTACCCTGTGGGGTTTGAGAAATCAGCGGAGGCCTCCAATCATATCAGCATTGTAATTAACATCTCATAACCCAGAAGACCACCTGTTGCCCAGACAATATTCAACAAGATATATAGACTGCTTTGTTTTTGGTTGTTTTTATTTGTTTGTTTGTTTTTTTGTTTGCTTTTTGTTTATTTTGATGTTGCTGTTTTTTTTTTTAATTTCAAGCTTTTCCGTACAGATTTTTTCTTTTATTTCTCCAGTTTTCTAGTATAAATACAATTTCCTATTGCTGCCTTTTCCAATAACTAGAACTTCATTTTTGCTAGTGTTTCTACCCCTATTATTTTGTTTTTCACCCAATTTTATCTTGTAAAGTTTTCTGTTTGCTTGTTTTGGTTTGATTTATAGCATTTTTGTCTTTCCTCTCTACATGGTGGAGGTGGGGTACTGTGTCTGATCAGATTAACAAAGAGTTGCTGACCTCAAGGGAACCACCCAACTGGGCACCCCCAGAGGTTGGGATTTTTTAAGGTTGTGTCAAAGTACTCTGCTGTACACCTATATTGCTCTGTCTCCCTCTTTCTGTGCCTCTCTTCTTTTTGTCAATATTCCTTTTACCCACCCCCTCTCCTTTCTCTATTTTCTTTTCGTTCTTTCCTTCTTTCTTTCATCCCTTCTTGCTTTTCAACCTTCTCATGCTTCTGGTCCTATACCAAAAGGACTCATCGAAACCTTAGTCCACAGGCATGGGAACTTAAAGAGCAAGGGGAAGTGAAAGGAAAATTAGGGCAAGGAAACAGATAAAAGAAATCACTCATGAGGAAGAATCAGCAGAAAACTCCAGTCAACATGAAGAACAACCCCTCCAAGGGACCATGAGGTAGCTACTGCAGAGGATTCCACCAATAAAGAAATGTTAGGAATGACAGAAAGGGAATTTAGAATACACATGATGAAAACAATGAAGGAAATGATGGACACAATGAAGGAAACTGCTAATAAAGTGGAAAATAACCAAAAGGAAATCAAAAAACAGAATCAAATAAGAGATGAATGATATGAAGAATATAGAAAGGATATATTCAGGATATATATAGTTCCTTCAGTTAGTCAATTAGGGAACTTAAAGATGCAATGGAAAGTATCAGCAATAGGGTAGACCATGCAGAAGAAAGAATTTCAGAGGTAGAAGACAAAGTCCTTGAGATAACTCAGATAGTAAAAGAGGCAGAAAAGAAGAGAGAGAAAGCAGTACATTCACTGTCAGAATTATGGGACATTATGAAGCGTTCCAACATACGAGTTATAAGAATCCCAGAAGGGGAAGAAGAATGCCCCAGAGGAATGGAAGCCATACTAGAGAATATTATAAAAGAAAATTTCCCAAATATCACCAAAGATTCTGACACACTGCTTTCAGAGGGATATCGGACCTCAGGTCACCTCAACTCTAACGGAGCTTCTCCAAGACACATTGTGAGGAACCTGTCCAAAGACAAGACAAAAGAAAAGATTCTGCAAGCTGCCAGAAGTAAGTGCCAGTTGACCTACAGGGGCAAATCCATCAGAGTGACTGCACACTTCTCCAATGAAACTTTCCAAGCAAGAAGACAATGGTCATCTACCTTTACTCTACTTAAACAGAACAATTTATAGCCCAGAATTTTGTACCCTGGTAACCTAAGCTTTAAAATTGACGGAGAAATCAAATCATTTACGGATATACAAACTTTGAGGAAATTCGCCACAACAAGACCAGCTCTACAGGAACTACTTCAGCCTGTTCTACACACTGACCATCACAACGGATCAGCAGCAAAGTAAAAACTCAGAAATTAAAGGACAGAACCAAACCTCCACACTGATGCAAAAGATAAAACTAAGCAATGGACTCTCACCAAATAAGATGAATAGAACACTACCACACTTATCAATTATCTCAATAAATGTTAATGGCTTGAATTCCCCACTGAAGAGACATAGATTGGCTGACTGGATTAAAAAACATAAGCCATCCATTTGCTGTCTGCAAGAAACACACCTGGCTTCAAAAGACAAATTAAAGCTCCGAGTCAAGGGTTGGAAGACAACTTTTCAGGCAAATGGCATTCAGAAGAAAAAAGGAGTTGCGATCTTATTTTCAGATACATGTGGATTTAAAGCAACTAAAGTCAAAAAAGACAAAGATGGTCACTTTATATTGGTCAAGGGAAAAATACAATAAGAATGTGTTTCAATTCTAAATATTTATGCACCTAATTTAAATGGTCCCAGATTCTTGAAACAGACCTTACTCAATCTGAGGAATATGATATCCGATAATACCATCATAACAGGGGACTTTAACACTCCTCTTACAGAGCTGGACAGATCCTCTAAACAGAAATTAAACAAAGATATAAGAGATTTAAATGAGACCCTAGAACAACTGTGCTTGATAGACGCATATAGAACACTCCATCCCAAAGATAAAGAATACACATTCTTCTCATCACCCCATGGAACATTCTCCAAAATTGATCATATCCTGGGACACAAAACAAATATCAACAGAATCAAAAGAATTAAAATTTTACCTTGTAAGGCACTAAGGGTGGAACTCAACTCTAACAAAAATGTTCAACCCCACACAAAGACATGGAAATTAAACAATCTTCTGTTGAATAACAGATGGGTGCAGGAAGAAATAAAACAGGAAATCATTAACTTCCTTGAGCATAACAACAATGAAGACACAAGCCACCAAAACCTGTGGGATACTGCAAAAGCAGTTTTGAGAGGAAAATTCATTGCTTTAGATGCCTACATTCGAAAAACAGAAAGAGAGCGCATCAACAATCACACAAGCTATCTTATGAAACTGGAAAAAGAAGAACAATCTAAGCCTAAACTCAGTAGAAGAAAAGAAATATCCAAAATCAAATCAGAGATCAATGAAATTGAAAACAAAAGAATCATTCAGAAAATTAATGAAACAAGGAGTTGGTTTTTTGAAAAAATTAATAAAATAAGTAAACCATTGGCCAGACTAATGAGAAATAGAAAAGTAAAATCTCTAGCAACTTCAATCAGAAATGATAAAGGGGAAATAACAACTGATCCCACAGAGATACAAGAGATCATCTCTGAATACTACCAGAAACTCTATGCCCAGAAATTTGACAATGTGAAGGAAATGGATCAATATTTGGTATCACACCCCCCTCCCTAGACTTAGCCAGAATGAAATAGAGCTCCTGAACAGACCAATTTCAAGCACCGAGATTAAAGAAACGATAAAAAATCCTCCAACCCCAAAATGCCTTGGTCCAGATGGCTTCACACCAGAATTCTATCAAATCCTCAAGGAAGAGCTTATTCCTGTATTGCAGAAATTATTCCAAGAAATCGAGGAAGAAGGAATCTACCCCAACACATTCTATGAAGCAAACATCACCCTGATACTAAAACCAGGAAAAGAACCAAATAAAAAGGAGAATTTCAGACCAATATCACTCATGAATATAGATGCAAAAATTCTCAACAAAATCCTAGCCAATAGATTACAGCTTATCATCAAAAAAGGCGTATATCATGATCAAGTAGGTTTCATCCCAGGGATGCAAGGCTGGTTTAACATATGCAAGTCCATAAACGTTATCCACCATATTAACAGATGGAAAAATAAAGATCATATGATCCTCTCAATAGATGCAGAAAAAGCATTTGATAAAATCCAGCATCCTTTTCTAATTCGAACACTGAAGAGTATAGGCATAGGTGGCATATTTCTAAAACTGATGACAAACTATCTATGACAAACCCACAGGGAATATTTTACTAAATGGAGAAAAACTGAAAGCTTTTCTTCTTAGAACTGGAACCAGACAAGGTTGTCCTCTGTCACCTTTACTATTCAACATAGTGCTGGAAGTGCTAGCCAATACAATTAGGCAAGAAAGGGAATCCAAATGGGAGCAGAGGAGGTCAAACTCTCCCTCTTTGCTGATAACATGATCTTATACTTAGAGAATCCCAAAGATTCAACCACAAGACTCCTAGAAGTCATCAAAAAATACAGCAATGTTTCGGGATATAAAATCAATGTCGACAAGTCAGTAGCCTTTGTATACGCCAATAACAGTGAAGATGAGAAGCTAATTAAGGACACAACTCCCTTCACCATAGTTTTAAAGAAAATGAAATACCTAGGAATATACCTAACGAAGGAGGTGAAGGACCTCTATAAAGAAAATTATGAAATCCTCAGAAAGGAAATAGCAGAGGATTTTAACAAATGGAAAAACACACCATGCTCATGGATGGGCAGAATCAACATTGTTAAAATGTCTATACTTCCCAAAGCAATCTATGTATTTAATGCCATTCCTATCAAAATACCAACATCGTACTTTCAAGACTTGGAAAAAATAATTCTGCGTTTTGTATGGAACCAGAAAAAAACCCATATAGGTAAGGCAGTTCTTAGTAATAAAAATAAATCTGGGGGCATCAGCATACCAGATTTTAGTCTGTACTACAAAGCCATAGTGGTCAAGACAGTATGGTACTGGCACAAAAATAGAGACATAGACACTTGGAATCGAATAGAAAAACAGGAAATGAAACTAACATCTTATAATCACCTAATCTTTGATAAACCAAACAAGAACGTACCTTGGGGGAAAGACTCCCTATTCAATAAATGGTGTTTGGAGAACTGGATATCCACATGTAAAAGACTGAAACTGGACCCACACCTTTCCCCACTCACAAAAATTGATTCAAGATGGGTAAAGGACTTAAATTTAAGGCATGAAACAATAAAAATCCTCAAAGAAAACATAGGAAAAACACTGCAAGATATTGGCCTGGGGAAAGACTTCATGAAGAAGACTGCCATGGCAATTGCAACAACAACAAAAATAAACAAATGGGACTTCATTAAACTGAAAAGCTTCTGTACAGCCAAGGAGAGAACAACCAAAGCAAAGAGACAATCTACACAATGGGAAAGAATATTTGCATATTTTCAATCAGACAAAAGCTTGATAACTAGTATCTATAGAGAACTCAAATTAATCCACATGAAAAAAGCCAACAATCCCATATATCAATGGGCAAGAGACATGAATAGAACCTTCTGTAAAGAAGACAGACGAATGGCTAACAAACATGAAAAAATGTTCATCATCCCTATCTATTAGAGAAATGCAAATCAAAACCACCCTGAGATACCATCTAACCCCAGTGAGAATGGCCCACATCACAAAATCTCAAAACTGCAGTTGTGGGCGTGGATGTGGAGAGAAGGGAACACTTTTACACTGCTGGTGGGACTGCAAGCTAGTACAACCTTTCTGGAAGGAAGTATGGAGAAACCTCAAAGCACTCAAGCTAGAACTCCCATTTGATCCTGTAATCCCATTACTGGGCATCTACCCAGAAGGAAAAAAATCCTTTTATCATAAGGACACTTGTACTAGACTGTTTATTGCAGCTCAATTTACAATCTCCAAAATGTGGAAACAGCCTAAATGCCCACCAACTCAGGAATGAATTAACAAGCTGTGGTATATGTATACCATGGAACACTATTCAGCTATTAAAAAAAATGGAGACTTTACATCCTTCGTATTAACCTGGATGGAAGTGGAGGACATTATTCTTAGTAAAGCATCACAAGAAAGGAGAAGCATGAATCCTATGTACTCAATTTTGATATGAGGACAATTAATGACAATTAAGTTTATGGGGGGGGGGAGGAAAAGAAGAGAGAGGGAATGAGGGAGGGGGGTGGGGCCTTGGTGTGTGCCACACCTTCTGGGGGCAAGACATGATTGCAAGAGGGACTTTACCGTTGGTTCCGCGTTCCCTGCACAACATGCCTGGTGAAGCCACATGTCCCTGCTACAGAGCAGGAGTTGCCACAGCCTCAGGCTGAGACAGGGTCTGGAACAGAATCTGACAGTGATGAATCAGTACCAGAGCTAGAGGAACAAGATTCCACACAGGCAACCACACAGCAAGCGCAGCTGGCAGCAGCAGCTGAAATTGATGAAGAACCAGTCAGTAAAGCAAAACAGAGTCGGAGTGAAAAGAAGGCACGGAAGGCTATGTCCAAACTGGGTCTTCGACAAGTTACAGGGGTTACTAGAGTCACTATCCGGAAATCTAAGAATATCCTCTTTGTCATCACAAAACCAGATGTCTACAAGAGCCCAGCTTCAGATACCTACATAGTTTTTGGTGAAGCCAAGATCGAAGATTTATCTCAGCAGGCACAGCTAGCAGCTGCTGAGAAATTCAAAGTTCAAGGTGAAGCTGTTTCAAACATTCAAGAAAACACACAGACTCCAACTGTACAAGAAGAGAGTGAAGAGGAAGAGGTGGATGAAACAGGTGTGGAAGTTAAGGACATAGAATTAGTCATGTCACAAGCAAATGTGTCGAGAGCAAAGGCAGTCCGAGCTCTGAAGAACAACATTAATGATATTGTAAATGCTATTATGGAACTAACAATGTAACCATCAAAACAAGGAGGACTTTTCTGGTGTTTCAAAAGAGTAACTGCAGCTTGGTTTGAAATTTGTACTGTTTCTATCATTAATAAAGTTATGGCTTCTTGTTGGATGAAAAAAAAAAAAAGAGGGACTTTACCTAACAAACGCAACCAGTGTAACCTGGCTTATTGTACCCTCAATGAATCCCCAACAATCAAAAAAAAAAAAAAAAAAAGAAATGCATATAGCATGTTAGGCCAAGCTGTGCAAATGCGTGCATGACAAAAATTAGTTTGAGTAGGTGACATGAACCAGCGAGGTGATGATGAAAATGATCAACATTTGCGCTTACTTTGTGCGCTTACTTTGTGCCAGGCTCTATAGTGAGGAATATAGATATATTAACTCATTTTATCTTTGCATTGAAACAGATACAATTAGCGATCCCATTGTGTAGATGAAACATCAGAGAGCCGCCTCTCAGTTCAGACGACTCATGACTCATCTAGGTCGTGAACGGCAGAGCCGGGATCCAACTCCAGAGGGCGCACTTCTACCCACTACGCAGAGAGAAGTGCCATCATTGCTGGGTTAGGAGAGGGTGTCCTTTTTTGTTCTGTTTTGGCCTATTTTTATTTTTTCCTATTATGTAAATGACAAAATGGTGACATATTTATTAACCAACAGTCAATTTCTTTTTCTAGCATATCTGTAACAGTAAATCTTTTTTCCTTGAGAAGTATGGGCGTGCCAGTGTTGTACCGACTGGGTGTCCTTGAAGGCTCCGTTTTGTCGTTGGCTCTCTTAGTTTTGGGGCTGGTCTGAGTGACTAAAATCCTTGAGCTTTCTCTACGGGTTCAAGTGTATGATCAGACTAATTAGGGGAAAAAGCAGTTTGATTAAAGACAACGTCTATTTGAGGAAAGATTAAAACCCAGGATTGAAATATTGACACAATGGGAAGAAAATGAATGAGCTAATGAAAAACTATGATCTTATTTATTTGGTACAACATATAAAGTAACTGCCTGAGAGATGACAGTTGTGCTATTTCTTCCTCAAAAAACAGCAGATGATGACATTTTTTAGGGTGTATTCTTTTTTCTAAAGCAGACTAATATTCCTGAAATAAAGCTTCTGGTTTGTTGGTCTCTAGCTCAAAACACTTCAAAAGGTCTCTAATGCTGTGGAATTATTTCTGTAATTGGAAGATCTCAGCGAACTGTTCCTCAAACTCTCTTTGTTATGGGGAGTTTTTCTCTCTCCCTCCATTAAATTTATGCTTCATTCAAATTAAAATTTGCCATTATTTCTATATTTCATTATGCTCTGAAATACTGCTCATAACCCATTCCTGTGATGACCTATTTAAATCTTTCTCACTTTGAAGGCCCTGCTCACTACTGGCGTTTCCATGAAGATGTTCCTAATTTCTCTGATGAGAATAACGTCTCATTCCTCTGAATTCCCAGAACATGTGCTTATTGCTCTTATTACAAATGTCATTTGCATGATACTGAGGTCATTGTCATCTCCATTTTGTCCTCTTGAGAACTGAATAAATACCTAAATCATCTTCGTGTTTCCCTTGATGAACTGTATAGCACACGTTAGGTCCTCACGCACATGCCACACTGAAGAGAGGGAATGACTGTGAACATGTGATTATCTCAGTAACAGAAAACAGGTCCCAGCAGAGCCTCTGGTGCCATCTACCAACCCCGGCAGGACCAAGGCATTCATTTCTCCAGTTGGGAGTATTAGCTCACCATGATCACTCAGGAATGGATTAACAAGCTGTGGTATATGTATACCATGGAATACTATTCAGCTATTAAAAAAATGGAGACTTTACATTTCCCAGAAGCTACCTCACCCAGAAGCTACCTCACCCAACGTTATGACTCTTTACTGAGAACATCCACCATCCAACAAATGGTTGAGAAGGGGTTCAAAGGACTGGAGTCTTTCTTCAATCTGAGACATCTCTGAAGGGGTCACCCAGCTTTGAAGCTACCCATGGGACTCACAGTTCAACTTCTTGTCTTTCTGTCTAGTCCATAAGGATGTGGCTCTTGAGAGAATTTCCCAGTAACTTTCTTTTATTCAAATCTCCAACTTACATCTCAGAGTCTGTTTCCTGTTTTCTAAAACACACATTTATCTTCACTGGATTATTTTCTGGAGAATGTGAACTTTGGCATCATGCAGACTTGACTGGAGCAGGTTTGGATCCTGACTTTATCACTTACTGGACCTGGGAACTCAGAATGTTAGTTATGATCTGTACCATTTAGGATTAGGTTCAATGGCATTCAGGCTGTCCATAAAGTTTATGTGCAATTTTAAATAGTTCAAGATAGTAAATTGCTCACAAACTTTATGGCCACCCTGTATAATGAAAACGCAAAATCAATGCTGGCTGTATATTTTAAAAGTAGGTATTTCTCTCTCATACAGGAGAAGATAAAAGATGTGGAATCATATGGACATAGACCAGTTCTGAGCCTCTAAGACATGGTCTTTGTCTTCCTTATCCAAAATGGCTGCTGAAGCTCCTGCCATCACACGCTCTAACACAATAGGGGAAGCAAATGGTATAACCTCTCCCTTTTAAGAAGACTTCCCACAAGTTCCTCACATCTTCTGTGTGTATGTCATTGACTAGAACATAGTTTCATGGCAACGTTTAAGACTGAGAAAATGTCTGTGAAATGCACTCTTAATTTACATGCATGATAAAGATTTAGTTCTCTATAAAGTGGTTTGCTGTAAGGGTTAGAAATAACATAGATGAATTGCCTTGGCATAGATCATAGTCAATAAATGGTCCCAAATATTTTCTTTTGTATTCAGTCTTTTTTTTTTTTAAAGGTTCTTAGCAGCTTTACTTATTTTATTTATTTATTTATTTATTGCAGTTTTTGGCCGGGGCTGGGTTTGAACCCGCCACCTCCAGCATATGGGGCTGGTGCCCTACTCCTTTGAGCCACAGGCACCACCCCATCATAGTCTTTTCTAATGCATCCTTAATATCTAAACAAGGTAGCATTATGGATAAATGAGTACTATGTAAGTGAGCACGGCTTGTCAAAACTTAATAAAAGTTGTGTGACTTTCAGATCTTTCAGTCTTTCCTCCTATGCTGTTGTCATAATGGGATTGTAATGGGATTGAGGGAAAGATGCCAGTAAGTATTGGTAATGGAAACGAGTCCTTTTAATTTAGGTTGAGAATGTGATTAAGAATCTGCAGATGCTACACAGACCAGTGAGGCAGCACAGCTCCAGCCAGAGGGGCAGCTCTCACTAGCCTTCAGGTCCCTGCCAAAGTGTTGCTGCTGCTGATACTATCAGTTGGGACAGGAATCTTGTGTGACCTCTTGAGTAGTAACTTCTACCTTTCCCTCGTGTTTTTTTTCTTTTCTTTTCTTTTCTTTTCTCTTCTTTTTTCTTTTTTGAGACTGAGTCTCACTTTGTCACCTGCATAGAGTGCAGTAGCATCATCATAACTCACTGAAACCTCCAGTTCCTGGGCTCAAGCAATCCTCCTGCTTCAGCCTCCAGAGCAAATGGGACTAAAGGCAAGTGGCACCACTCAACAATTCTTCTATTTTTAGTGAAGACAGAGTCTTGCTCTTTCTCAGGCTGGTGTTAAACTCCTGTGTTCAAGAAACCCTAGAATGCTAGGATTACAAGTGTGAACCACCGTGCCAGGCCAATTTTTTTTTCTTGAGTATTCTGTAGATTTATAGATACTTCCTTGTTTATCAATAAGATATGTAAAACTACACATCTCAGCATATTCCCAAGTGTTTATACAGAGGGCACCTTGCAGGTCAGTCTCCCAGGACCATCTGCCCAGGTACTCCTGCCCCCGACATGTCATCTCACTAGCTCTCTAGAGCCAGCTCCCCCAGCTCTGCCAGTGGAGCTGAGAATGTTACATAGAATAAGAGATGACCTTGGATGCCATCTGCCCCCACTTAACATCAGCGTAGGAAAATCAGTCCCTACTTCTCTGCACTAGACAGAGGCTGAAGTTCAGCACTTAGCTGCACTCTTGTAAATTGCAGTGGACGTTAGGCCTGTCTATGAGCAGCTCCACCCACCTCCCTCTCACTGAAATCATGAGCTGTGTCTCAGATGCTCTTGATCACACCACGGTTGTGGGTCTTTACATCTATAGAACACAGGATCTGTGTTGCCATATTCAGGGTCTCTGCGATCAGACTTGGTCTTTCCATGGTTGCCTTTTTAATTATTCTTTGTATGAGGACTATTTGCATCTGAGGATCTTCATAATTCTTCTAAGCCGAAACATAGGCACATAGATTTAAGATAATTATGGACACTGACACCTACTTAGGGCAAGGTAATCCCACTACAGAGTCATATCTTGATGGAAAATCCTAACAGAAACCAATAAATTTGGCTCTGTTTTTGTGCCAAAGTCAGTGTGGATTATGGAAACATTATTTGGCTTTGTCATTGAACAGATCTGGTTCTTGAGCTAATACTCCCAACTGTAGAAATGAATGCCTTGGTTCTGCGGGGGTCAGTAGATGGCACCAGAGGCTCTGCTTTGGAACTTTTTGGCTGTATGATTTTGAGGAAGTTAATTAGTCTAAGGGTAGGTATTCCTTAGTATTCATAGTATTATTATAAGAGTTTAATGAGATATATGAATCCCAGTGCATGGCATCTGATGTGGTAAATAATTGGCAAAGCTTAATCTGTATAATAATTTTATTTATTGCCTATAAAAGAGAATTTTCTCCTATTGGTAACTTTCTTTTTAAATTTAAAATTATAACACATGTAAAGCACAATCAAATACTTTCTTGGCATTGAGATAATTTTTTGATCTATTGACATGAGGAATTACTCTAATATCTTAGGTTATTAAGTATGAGATGTCTGATTTTCTTAAGAATTAAGTTTGACAGTTGACATTTCTGACATTTCACTTTTACAGTGAAGCAGTGTTTTGTTTTTTTTTAATTGTGAGGGTACATCCTCATTTTTTCAAATGCATGCTTTGGCTTATGATTATCTTTCTATTTTTTAAAGCAGTTTTTGTGAGACCATGAGTAAGTAAAAAATCCATGTATTCTTGAATATGAGTTCCATTGTGGAACTAAGTATCAATTAAGTATGTGGGAAAGACATGGCTGATGAACACACAGTCTGCAAGGGTTTGAGTGATTTTAATATTGAACATGAACCACAAGGGCTACCTGAGACCAAGGTGGATAATATGAGCTGAAAGCCATACTAGAAGTGAATCATTAGCAGCACAGGCTGATGTTGCTATTCCAACAATATGCACTATTGGAAACAAATGGGCCAGATAGAGAAGCTGGACAGATGGGTTCCCATGAATTCAGCATGCGTCAGAAGGGAAATCATCCTGAAGCTTGCCTTACTTGGTCATGACATAAAGGCAAACCATTTCTACGTTGTATGATAACATATTATGTGTGATGAAAAATGGATTCTTTTTGGCAATCACAAGCATTTGGTACATGGGTTAGATAAAGATGAAGTGAACAGTCCAAACAGAATATTCACCAAAAAAGCTCCTGGTGTCTGTTCAGTGGTCCAGGGCAGCTATTTTCCACTATAGCTTCATGAAACCTGGTCAATTACAATTACAGTGGATATTTGCTATAGACAAATAGATGACACGAAGAGGATTCTTATGATTTAGCAGCTGAGATTGGTCAGTGTAGACAGGTCAGTCCTCTTGCAAGATAACACTCGACCACATGTTGCACGAACAATACTGCTCAAACAGCAGAAGCTGGACTTGGAAACTTTCAGTCATCCACTGTGTTCACCAGACCTGCACCAACTGACAACCACTTCTTCCAAGGAAAAACATTCCATTCTCAATAAGCTACGGGAAATGCCTTTAGAAACTTCATCACCACTGGCTCTCCAGGCTTCTCTGCTGCTGGCACATACAGGCTCCTGTTAAGATAGCAAAACTGTCGATAGTTTAGGTGCAGACTTTGATTAATTGTATACCACTTCTTGTTTGAAATGTAATAAACTAACCTTTTGATTAGAAATTGGACATTTCGAGATGGATCTAAGATGGCGACTGTGGAACCGGAAACCACCCCTACTCCTAATCCTCCACCTGCAGAAGAGGAGAAAACAGAATCTAATCAGGAGGTTGCAAACCCAGAACACTATATTAAACATCCTCTACAGAACAGATGGGCGCTCTGGTTTTTTAAAAATGATAAAAGCAAAACTTGGCAAGCAAACCTTCGGCTGATCTCTAAGTTTGATACTGTTGAAGACTTTTGGGCTCTGTACAACCATATCCAATTGTCTAGTAATTTAATGCCTGGCTGTGACTACTCACTTTTTAAGGATGGTATTGAACCTATATGGGAAGATGAGAAAAACAAACGGGGAGGACGATGGCTAATTACATTGAACAAACAGCAGAGACGAAGTGACCTCGATCGCTTTTGGCTAGAGACACTGCTGTGCCTTATTGGAGAATCTTTTGATGACTACAGTGATGATGTATGTGGAGCTGTTGTTAATGTTAGAGCTAAAGGTGATAAGATAGCAATATGGACTACTGAATGTGAAAACAGAGAAGCTGTTACACATATAGGGAGGATATATAAGGAAAGGTTAGGACTTCCTCCAAAGATAGTGATTGGTTATCAGTCCCATGCAGACACAGCTACTAAGAGCGGCTCCACCACTAAAAATAGGTTTGTTGTTTAAGAAGACACCTTCTGAGTATTCTCATAGGAGACTGCATCAAGCAATCGAGATTTGGGAGCTGAACCAAAGCCTCTTCAAAAGCAGAGTGGACTGCATTTAAATTTGATTTCCATCTAAATGTTGCTAAGATATAAGAGAAGTCTCATTCACCTTTGTCTTGTACTTCTGTGTTCATATATATATATTTTTTTTAATTTTGGCTAGAGTGTCCACTATCCCAATCAAAGAATTACAGTACACATTGTCCCCAGAACCCATAAATGTGTTCCTGGCCCACTCTGTAATAGTTCAGTAGAATTACCATTACAAACACATTTTACCCATTCATGATATTCAAAAGACAATTTGCATTTCTATACTTTACAGGAAAAAAGTTCTGTTTATGTTCCATTGGATGCAGGAGCATATTTTGCTGGTTTGAAAGAGTATGATGCATATAGTTTTCTAGCAATTTTCTTTGTTTCTTTTTACAGCAGTGTCTTTGTGTACTTTTGCTGATGGCTGATAGATTTTAATTTATTTGTTTCCCTACTTGATAACATTAGTGATTCTGAGTTCAGTTTTTCATTTGTTTTGCTTTTGTTTTTTCCTCATGTAACATTGGTGAAGGATCAAGGAATATGACACAAAGGTGGAATAAACATTAATTTTGTGCAAAAAAAAAAAAAAGAAATTGGACATTTCAGATTTAATGGCCTAATATTTTTCAGATGAATCATTCTCACCTTCCTTAAACAAACCCTCTTCATCTCAGTTTTGCAATTTTTTGATGGCATTTTCGGATTTAATGAAGCTACAGAGGTGACCTATAATTATCTTTTCTTGCAGTGTCCTTATCTGACTTTGAAATCAACACCAACTAGCCTAATAAAAAGATTTAAGCATCTTTTTCTGTTTTTCTAAAACAACTTATTAAGATAAAATTCATTGAGGGCAGAGACAAGATGGCTGACTGAAGCCAGCTTTTCACAGAGGCTTCTGTCCAGAAGGAGAGTTAAAGGACAGAAATTTAGCAAGCAACCTGGTGGATTAGAGCTGCGCCAAAAGAGAAGTTTGAAGAATGCACATCAACCCTGCTGAGGCGAGCTGCAACCCCAAGGATACAAACAAAAGGTACAAAATCCATCACCAAGTGGATGGGAGTCCCCTCCCCCATGAGAGCAGCTTGGAGTACCCCATAAACAAATGAGCAGAGTTCAAAATTCTTCCCATTATATCCCATGGGAGAGACCCTCTAAAAACTGGACCTACTTCCCTTACTAGGGTGCCATGGCACTCTCCTGCCAGTCATAAAACTGTATAAAACTGTATACATTCTCTATCTGCAATTCTGAGCTCCCAGCACTCCCCTCCACTCTCACTCTGAGGTCTGGAAGCCTGTCCATCAGGAGTCCAGATTCTTGGGTATTATCTCAAGAGGTGTGGACAGGGCATGGACTGCTGCCTGGCCAGGGCTGGTTCTGTGGCATGGGAGTGAGGAGAGGACAGTTGGCTGAGAGGGAACTACACTAGAGCAGCGGTGCCCTGAGGCGCAGAGCAGGAGCTGTTTTTGGCAATAATAGGGCTCACCCCTGGATATTCTGGAGTCACACCCCCTGTCTCTCAGGGCAACCAAAGGAGGCCGAGCATCTTCTCCAGTGGCAACCACTGGCAGAAAAGATCTGGGACAGAAATGCAGGCCCCGTGAGTAAAAGGTTTGCCTGAGGCGGTACTGGCCTGGGTGGAGTGCAGGGACTAGAAAATGCACATGCAGAGCTGGCAGATTCCCAGAGTGGGGCTGAGAAGGGTCCCAGAGGACCACTTTACTGAGCCTAAGATGCACCCGGCCCTCAGGAAATCATCAGCCTAGACAAAAGAGGCCAGGAGGCTAGAACTGACAGATAACCATGCTGCGAATACAAACTACTGGGCAGCAGCAAAGACGGGGCCTGAGTTGCAGGTTCTGTGAACTCAAAACAGCTTCTCTTCTGCAGGAGAATTTAGCAGGGACAGAAGCAAATTCCACAAAGTTGTTCTGTTCTGTCAGTAACATCAATCAGAGGAGGGGCTGGAACTCAGTGAACAGCCCAGCCTCCATCAAGTGCCTGAGGTTGTCAGGCCTCACCTCCCCTGCTGGATAGTGGCAGAGAGCAGCAGCCTGGCTGAGGAGACATAGATCTCCCTGTGATTCAGGCAGGTGCAAACCCCTGGAGTATCTGCTCATTGGAGGCAACTGGGTCACAGCCCTGGGGGGTTATCAGTGACTGGGTGTAAAAGAGGTGCAAGGTGGGGAAGGAGACATCAACCTTCCCAGACTAATCTATTTGCTGGGTGGGTCCTCCTGACCTCACAGAGCACCAGAGCAAGTCATATTTGAGTTGAGTTGTCAGCAGACCCCTTTGATCTAGTTGCCAGAGAACTTTTAAACTCTCCCACCTGAGAAGGTGCTGACTGAGACAATTGATTTGGACCACTTGAACTGGGCCAATTGCCTGAGGACTATCCAAGTGGTACCCTGGGTGTGTGGTTGTAGATAGGTTTGATTTTCCTTTTCCAATTGTTGCCTGTGGGGAACGGGCTGACTGAATTGCTAGTATTTCTCCACAGCTGAGACTTGAACCCAGAGTAACTGATTCACTAGGGTCAGACAGAGACCAGCTGAAAACAGGACAGAGCCACTTAGTCCCACAACACCAAGCAGGTCCCCACTTTCTCAGGCCGTAGCACTGTACAAATCCTTGGCAAAGCTCCAGGGTAAAAGGTACAGATACCAGTACCAGCTTTTGGGCAAAGGGCTGGTTAATCACTGCTCCTGGAGCCCCGAACCCAACGTTTCTTTATTCACTTATCTAATCAAATGGTGTAAAATAATAATGGGGTGAAATCAGTGGAAAAACTCTAGTAACCTGAATAACCAGAGTAGATCAAACCACCCCCCCCGCCTCCAAGGAAAGATATGGCAGATGTAACTGAATATTCCATTCATAAACAGATTGCCAAGATGTTCAGACTTTGGATTGCAAACAAGATTAATAGGATGGAGGAAAAGTGGGAATTGGAAATTTGAGGAGAAATTCAAAAGTTGTCTCAAGAATTCAACGAATTTAAAGACAAGATCACCAAAGATTTTGACACATTGAAGCAAGAATTTGCAGCACTCAAAGATCTGAAAAATACAGTAGAATCCCTCAGTGACAGAGTGGAGCAAGCAGAAGAAAGGATTTCTGACATTGAAGACAAAGCTTTTGAATGCTCCCAAACTCTCAAAGAGGAAGAGAAATGGAGAGCAAAACAGATCATTCTCTCAGAGAGTTCTGGGATTATTCGAAGAAGGCTAATATCCACCTCATTGGAATCCCTGAAAGCAATGAAGTGCCTTCACAAGGCACGGAGGCTCTTCTCCATGAAATTATGAAAGAGAATTTTCCAGATATGCCAAGAGATTCTGAAATTCAGATAGCAGACAGTTTCAGACCTGCACGTTTCAACCTGAATAAGATATCCCCCAAACACATCATAATTAACTTCACTAAAGTTAATATGAAGGACAAAATTCTGAAAGCAGCCAGATGTAGGAAAACCATGACCTGCAAGGGAAGAATATTCGAATGACTGCAGATCTTTCTGCTGAAACCTTTCAAGCCAGAAGAGGGTAGTCATCAACTTTTAATCTCCTAAAACAAAATAACTTTCAACCCTGGATTCGGTATCCAGCTAAACTGAGTTTCATTTATGATGGAGAAATTAAATACTTTAATGACATTCACATGTTGAATAAATTTGCCATAACCAAACCAGCTCTTCAGGATATTCTCAGACCTATCTTCCATAATGACCAGCACAATACTCTACCACAAAAGTAAACTCACTCAGAAACTTTTGATCAAACTCCAACTTCCACAGTGGTAAAAGGATTAAAAATGTCCACTGGACTTTCAAAAAACTTGATACCCCAAATTTTACCAGACTGATCAATATTCTCCATTAATGTGAATGGCTTAAACTGTCCTCTAAAGAGGCACAGGTTGGCTGACTGGATACAAAAACTCAGGCCAGATATCTGATGCATACAAGAATCTTAAAAGATAAATATAGACTCAGGATGAAGGGATGGTCATCTATATTTCAGACAAATGGAAATCAGAAAAAAACAGGCATTGCAATTCTATTTGCAGATACAATCGGCTTTAAACCAACAAATGTAAGGAAGGATAAGAGTAGTCACTTCATATTTGTTAAGTGTAATACTCAGTGTGATGAGATTTCAATTATTAATATTTATGCACCCAACCAGAATGTGCCTCAATTTATAAGAGAAATTCTAACAGACCTGAGCAACTTGATTTCCTCCATCTCCATAATAGTCAGAGATTTTAATACTCTTTTTGGCAGTGTTGAATAGATCCTCCAATAAGAAGCTGAGCAAAGAAATTTTAGATTTAAACCTAACCATCCAACATTTAGATTCAACAGACATCTATAGAACATTTCATTCCAAAAAAACTGAATACACATACTTCTCATCAGCCCACAGAACATACTCCAAAATCAATCACATCTTAGGTCACAAGTCTAACCTCAGTAAATTTAAAGGAATAGAAATTATTCCTTGCATCTGCTCAGACCACATGAAATAAAAGTTGAACTCAGTAACAACAGGAATCTGCATACTCGTGCAAAAACATGGAAGATAAATAACCTTATGCTGAATGATAGCTGGGTCAGAGATGAGATTAAGAAGGAAATTAACAAATTTTTGAAACAAAACGACAATGAAGACACTAATTATCAGAACCTCTGGGATACCTCAAAGGCAGTCCTAAGAGGGAAATTTATAGCACTGCAAGCTTTCCTCAAGAGAACTGAAAGAGAGGAAGTTAACAACCTCATGGGACATCTCAAGCAACTGGAAAAGGAAAAACATTTCAACCCCAAACCCAGTAGAAGAAAAGAAATAACCAAAATTAAAGCAGAATTAGATGAAATTGAAAACAAAAGCATTATACAACAGATAAATAAATCAAAAAGTTGGTTTTTTGAAAAGGTCAATAAAGTAGATAAACCTTTGGCTAACCTAACCAGGAAAAAAAAGAGTAAAATCTTTAATTTCATCATATTTTGTCTTTGTTATTTCAAAGACAAAATAACAACGGACTCCTCAGAAATTTAAAAAATCCTTAATGAATATTATAAGAAACTTTATTCTCAGGAATATAAAAATTGGAAGGAAGTTGACCAATATTTGGAAGCATGTCACCTTCCAAGACTTAGACAGAATCAAGTGGAAATGTTGAACGGGCCTATATCAACTTCTGAAATAGCATCAACCATACAAAATCTCCCTAAAAAGAAAAGCCTGGGAGCAGATGGCTTCACATCAGAATTCTATGAAACCTTTAAGGAGGAACTAGTACCTATATTGCTCAACATGTTCCAAAATATAGAAAAAGAAGGAATGCTACCCAACACGTTCTCCCATCCAAGTACTAACCAGGCCCGACCCTGCTTAGCTTCCGAGAGTAGACAGATCGGGTGTGTTCAGGGTGGTATGGCCGTAGACTACCCAACACGTTCTATGAAGCAAACATCACACTGATCCCCAAGCCAGGAAAAGCCCAACAAGAAAAGAAAATTATAGACCAATATCACTAATGAATATAGATGCAAAAATATTCAATAAGATCCTAACAAACAGAATCTAGCAACACATCAAACAAATTATACATCATGACCACGTCGGTTTTATCTCAGGGTCTCATGTCTGGTTCAATATACATAAATCTATAAATATAATTCAGCACATAAACAAATTAAAAAACAAAGACCATATAATTTCTCAATTGATGCAGAAAAGGCTTTTGATAATACCCAGCATCCCTTCATGATCAGAACACTTAAGAAAATTGGTATAGAAGGGACATTTCTTAATCTGATAGAGGCCATCTACAGCAAACCCACAGCCAATACCGTATTGAATGAAGTTAAATTGAGATCATTTCCATTCAGATCAGGAACCAGACAAGGCTGCCCATTGTCTCCACTGCTCTTTAACATTATAATGGAAGTTTTAGCCATCGCAATTAGGAAAGAAAAGGTGATCAAGGGTATCCATATAGGGTCAGAAGAGATCAAACTTTCGCTCGTCGCAGATGATATGATTGTATATCTGGAAAACACTTGGGATTCTACTACAAAACTCTTAGAAGTGATCAAGGAATACAGCAGCATCTCAGGTTACAAAATCAACATTCATAAATCGGTAGCCTTTATATATACCAACAATAGTCAAGGTGAAAAAACAGTCAAGGACTCTATTCCATTCACAGTAGTGCCAAAGAAGATGAAATATTTGGGAGTTTACCTAACAAAGGACGTGAAAGATCTCTATAAAGAGAACTATGAAACTCTAAGAAAAGAAATAGCTGAAAATGTTAACAAATGGAAAAACATACCATGCTCATGGCTGGGAAGAATCAATATTGTTAAAAAGTGCATACTATACAAAGCAATATATAATTTCAATGCAATCCCTATTAAAGTTCCACTGTAATACTTTGAAGATCTTGAAAAAATAATAACTTCGTTTTATATGGAATCAGAAAAAAACTCGAATAGCCAAGATATTACTCATAAATAAAAACAAAGCATTAGGAATCATGCTACCAGATCTCAGACTATACTATAAATTGATAGTGATCAAAACAGCATGGTACTGGCACAAAAACAGAGAGGTAGATGTATGGAACAGAATAGAGAACCAAGAGATTAACCGGGCTACCCTGTTTTCCCGAAAATAAGACATCATCCAAAAATAAGACCTACTTACAGGAAAGATAAAACATCCCCTGAAAATAAGACCTAGTGCATCTTTGGGAGCACACCTTAAAATAAGACACTGTCTTATTTTCGGGGAAACAGACTACTTACCATTGTTTGATCTTTGACAAACCAATGAAAAAGATTCAATGGGGAAAAGATTCCCTATTTAACAAATGGTGCTGGGTGAACTGGCTGGCGACCTGTAGAAGACTGAAACTGGACCCACACCTTTCGCCATTAACTAAGATAGACTCTCACTGGATTAAAGAATTAAACTTAAGACATGAAACTATAAAAATAGTAGAGGAAAGTACAGGGAAAACTCTTGAAGAATTCAGTCTGGGTAAGTATTTTATGAGGAGGACCCCCCCCCCCAGGCAATTGAAGCAGCTTCAAAAATACATTGCTGGAACCTGATCAAACTAAAAAGCTTCTGCACAGCCAAGAACACAGTAAGTAAAGCAAGCAAACAGCCATCAGAATGGGAGAAGATATTTGCAGGTTGTGTTAAACAAAGGTTTAACCTGTTAAACAAAGGTTTAATAACTAGAATCCTCAGAGAACGCAAACGTATTAGCAAGAAAAGAACAAGTGATCCCATTGCAGGCTGGGGAAGGGACTTAAAGAAAAATTCTCTGAAGAAGACAAGCACACGGCCTTCACACATATGAAAAAATGCTCATCATCCTTAATCATCAGAGAAACGCAAATCAAAACTACTTTGAAATATCATCTAACTCCAGTAAGATTAGCCCATATCACAAAATCCCAAGACCAGAGATGTTGGCGTGGATGTGGACAAAAGGGAACACTTCTACACTGCTGGTGGGAATGAAAATTAATACATTCCTTTTGGAAAGATGTTTGGAGAACACTTAGAGATCTAAAAATAGATCTGCCATTCAATCCTATAATTCCTCTACTAGGTATATACCCAGAAGACCAAAAATCACATTATAACAAAGATATTTGTACCAGAATGTTTATTGCAGCAATTCATAATTGCTAAGTCATGGAAAAAGCCCAAGTGCCCATCGATCCATGAATGGATTAATAAATTGTGGTATATGTACACCATGGAATATTATGCAGGCTTAAAGAAAGATGGAAACTTTACCTCTTTCATGTTTACATGGATGGAGCTGGAAAATATATTTTTTAGTAAAGTATCTCAAGAATGGAAAAAATGTATCCAATGTACTCAGCCCTACTATGAAACTAATTTATGGCTTTCATATGAACCTAAGAATATGGGGAAGAGGGAGAAGGAGGGGAGGGAGGGGGGAGGATGGGCGGAGGGAGGGTGATTGGTGGATCACACCTATGGTGCATCTTACAACAGTACATGTGAAATTTACTAAATGTAGAATATAAATGTCTTAACACAATAAGAAAATGCCAGGAAGGCTATGTTAACCAGTGTGATGAAAATGTGTCAAACAGTCTATAAAACCAGTGTATGGTGCCCCATGATTGCATTAATGTACACAGCTATGATTTAATAATAATAAAAAAATTGAATTCATTTTTGAAAATTTGATGAATTTACCCATCAAGTGAAGATAGTCTGAGTTTTCTTTGTTTTTAGAAGGAGCCATTTCTGATTACCATTTCAGTTCCTGTAACGCTGCTCTATTGAAGTTCTTTTCTTCTTGCTCCAATTTTGCATTTTACACATTTCTAGAAATGCGTGTTTCACTTACGTTTTCAAATTTATCAGTGTATAGTTCTTCCTAATGCTCTTTTTCAAAATTTATGCTTTATTTTTGGCTATTTTGACTTTTTCATATTTAGTTTGATTTATACATGCATTTTCTCCTTTTCTCTTGCTTAATTTCACTATGTGTATGCTTGTCTTATTATATTTGTCTTTTCCAAGAACCGTGTTTGGTTTTGCTGATCTTCTGCCTTCACCTCTACTGTTTTCTTCCTCATTTTTCAGATTTGCTGATATTCTTTGTCCAGCTTCTTGAGTTGAATGCTTAGCCATTAAACAATGTTTTTATAGTGGAAAATTATAAACCATATATATGAGAAAACAAAATAGAGCATCTCTATGTGCCCTGAATCCAGCTTTAGCGGTTACTAGCATGGTCAATATAATCCACTCTGTACCCTGTCCCAGCATGTCACTAATCTACAGTTACCTGTGAATCTCCAAAAGATAGTGAACCTTTTTTAAAATGTAACCACGATGTCATTATTGTACCTAAAATATTAAAAGCTAAGTAAAAGCTTATCAGTAATTAATGATATCATATCATTAATTTTCTCCAATTGTCTTTAATTTTTTTTGAATCAGTAATTAAAAATGATCTGCACACTTCAATTGTTGATGTCTTTTAAATTTCTTTGGATCTATATTTTCCTCCTCAGATATTTTCTGATATATTTATTTAACAAAGTAAGTTTTTTTTTCTATAATTTGTCTTACAGTTTCATTTGGTTTACTTTTGATTTCATGTTTGAAGATTTGTTTTTTAAAATTTATTTTGGCTTTTAAATATGAAAACTAATGATTGTAAAGTCAGTTCTATAAAACAAGAAATGTTAAGAAGAGTATGTCTTTTATTGCTGTCCTCTCTATCTCATCAGTTTTACTTCTTTATAGGTAGATGTTCAAAGAATATACTTGTTTTGTCCTTCCACTTCAAAAAGAAAAAATAACATATAAGCACTTTCTGGCTTTGCTGATTGCATCCCTGTGGTGTTGTTAATTTGTCCCTCTGTGCCCTGCAATCCTGTAAATTGGGAGACAGATCTAGGATATGCCTTCTCAACAGGGTCTATCATCTGCAAAGGGTGAAAATTGGTTCTTTGGAGATGAAGAAAATCTTACTCTTTTTAGCTATCTTCCCTCAATTTTAACATGTATTGTTTTTGTAATCACTAACATGAATGTATTGAATTTTCTATTTGATCTTTTTTTAGAAATATTAGGTTTTTCCCAATGTATACATTTTTGAACTCTATTTTCTTTCTGTTTTCTAATTTTATTGAATTATGGTCAGTATATAGTCTGTCTGATATTAACACTTTAGCTTTTATTGTTGCTTCTGTTTGTCTTAGTATAAGGTCTACTCTTGAGACTATATCGTGGGTGTCTGACTTTGCTAAGTACAGATCTCTCTCTTCCCTTTTCTCTGTGTGAATATTAGCACCAGGCTATTCATAATAATGTTTAAATTCTTGCTATCTACATATTTTTGTTGCTTTCATCTATAATTTTTGATAAATGTGTAAAATTTCTGATTACTATTGTTCATTTACATATTTCTCTCTGTGGTTATGTCAGTTGTTGCTTGAAATACTTTGAAGCACCCTTCTTAGGTGTAATAGTATTAACAGGAGTATACCATTTGTTTTGCCAGAATATGCTTTTGTGCCATTTTTTTTCCTTCTGTATATTTTATGAGATATTAACATTACTTTCTTCTGTTTTATATTTGCCTGATAATTTTGAAAAACATTTTTATATTTAACTCTTAAGACTTTTCTAAGTCATTTTATCTCAAAAAAGATTCTTGTGGCCAATGTATCATTAACTTTTTTTTCTGGCCAATCTGAGATCTTCTGTCTGCTAATTGATAAATCCAACTCATTTACATTTATTGTTATTGCCAATATAGTAGGATTAATTTATGCTATCTGATTTCATATTTTACTTTTGCTATACTTTCTTTTAATTTCCTTTTTATTCTCATTGCTTTGTATTAAACTCCTTTAGCTTCCTTGCTGATATAAACATTTTTACTGATATTTACCATTGTTACCATTGTTGTTGCCATTATTACCAATCTGTTCTCAACATAGCAACAAATAGAATCCTTTCAAAATTTAAGTATGGGGCTGGAGCAGTGGCTGGTGTCTGTAATCCCAGCCCTCTGGTAGGCCAAGGCAGGTGGATCACCTGAGCTCAGGAGTTCAAGACCAACCTGAGCAAGAGTGAGAATGCCATCTCTAAAACTAGCTGGGCATTGTGGTGGACTCCTGTAGTTCCAGCTCTTGGAAGGCTGAGTCAAGAGGATCACTTAAGCTCAATAGTTTGAGGTTGTTGTGAGCTATGATGCCATGGCACTCTACCCACGGTGACAAAGTGAGATTCTGTTTCAAAAAAAAAAAAAATCTTAAATATGCTTATTCCAGTTCTTTTTTCCAAAACCTTGACTATCTTTAAATTTAATTTATTCTATCAGGTACCACACAATATGGTCCCCTTTGTTTTTCTGACCTCATTCCCTACACCATTTCCCTTGCCCATCAAGCTTCTGCCTTACTGACTATTCCATAGTGCATTAGGTGTCTGCCAACCTTGGGGCCTTTGCACTTGCTGTGATCTCTGCCTGGAGTGACCCTCCCTTGGATGTCACATGGCATGCTCCCTTACTTCTTTTAGATCTTTGCTCAAACATCAGGTTTCCAGTGAAGTTTCCCTGATCGTTATGTTTAAAATGCAACTTAAAAAAATAAAATAAAATTGAAAATTTTTCTACACAGGATATACTATCTTTTTCTCCCCTGTTTTTTCTTTTCTCCATTGCTTTGCTCACCACTTGATATTCTATTGATTTAATATACCTCTTTTCCCACCAGAAAGTTGATATTCATATAGGCAGGGTCTTTGTGGTATTCACAAGTCTCTCCCATCCCCCCCCCACAGAGACTAGAATAATGTCTAGAATATTGAAGGCACCCAATAAATGTATTTTGAACAAATTAACAAATGAGTTCAGAAATGGCGTATTTTAGAATCTTAAGTAAGGTCTTCAGGATCTACAGCTGGGAAGACCAAGGAATCGAGGAAATGACAAATGGTACACAATCTGGGTCCAGAGCCAGATCCAAGAGTAAAGCTGAGTTTGGACACCAGCCTAGGATGGTTTGTAGTAGCCACCATCTTACATAGCAAGATGTGTTGCAATTTTTTTCTTGCTATAACAGAATTTTGAAAACTCAGTTTTATGTACATAGGTGTATGGCAAATTATAATTACTTTAAAATGTATTCTTGATTACAAGAGAGGAGCAAGATCAATGTGAAGAAAACAAGATCAAATCAATTTTCAGTTCACTTTCAAGATAGTTAATTAGGACATGAGTTAATTAGCTCTATCTTAAATGGAAGGCAAGTCTTGGTAAGCTATGTTAGAAAAGTACTAGTTAGGATTTGTTTTTGAAAGTATGTGTGATGGTTAATTTTATGTGTCAAATTGGTTGGGTCATAGGTTGCCCAGACATCTGGCCAAACATTATTGTGACCATGTCCGTGAAAGTGTGTCTGGATAAGATTAACATTTGCATTAGTAGACTAAGCAGGTGTCCTCACCAGTGTAGATGGGCCTCATCCAATCAGCTGAAGATGGAAGAGGACAAAAAGGCTGACCCTCCACGGATAAGAGGGTCCTCCTCCTGCCCGGGGGACCCTGGGCAGCCATCAGGCAGAGTGGTTAATGTTGCTGCTCTCCTGGGCTAACCCGCCACGGCTGATAAGAGGGCTCTCCTCCTGCCTGGCAGGGACTGGGCAACTGTCAGGCAGTGGTCAGTGTTGCTGCTCTTCTAGGCTGACCCTCCCTCTGCCCTGCAGGCATTGGGCAGAGTGATCAGTGTTGCTGCTCTCCTGGGCTGACCTTCCCTCTGCCTGCTGGACACTGGGCAGAGTGGTCAGTGTTGCTGCTGTCCTGGGCTGACCCTCCCCCTGCCTGGTGGGCACTGGGTAGAGTGGTCACTGTTGCTGCTCTCCAGCCCTCGGGGCTGTGGCTGCTTTCCTTTTGGACTGATTCTTAGACTTGCTGGAAATACCAGAACCAATGTTTTTATTTTACCATTTTCATTTTCAGGGCACATTTTCTAATTCCTTTTGGAATGTTTTTTTCATTTTAAAATGTTCTGAGTCAGTTTAATAAGAACCTGAGTTACTTTGCTCTCACATATGAGCTGTGGAGTTTTAGCCTGATGGGGATATGGGTACATTTAAAATCAAATGTGAGGCCTTTCGTGGAGCCCACACCATGCGATGACCTTAGTTCTCTGAACAGATTAGATTTCCCAACTGATACATTTGTGCTTGACATTGGGGAAGTGAATGAGGTTGCAAGTGAATCTTTTCTAATAATGTTTATTGCCCAATTATTTCTTTATTGCCTTCCAGGTTCAGATCTGCTTTTACTGACATTATGTAAGTTCCCCTGAAGGGTAGAATAAACAATGAAACTTTTATTTACTTGGTTATTACTCAGATGATTATGATTTGAAAGACTTAAATTAGGATAGGGACAGATTCTACAATATCAATTATTATAGGTCATTACTACCAACAATTAAGTATCTTGGGATTTCTGGTAGTTTACTTTTATAATATAAACCTTCCACAAAAAAAGTCAAGAAGAATTGAGGGCCTTCAGGTGATGCATTAAATTTATTCAAACAATAATATTGTGAATAAAACAGAGATGGTGAAAAAACCCATAGACATTGGCTAGTCTGAGCAAAGAATTACTGCAAAATTCTGCTTTTGAGTTCCAAGGAAAATACCATTCATTATGTTATCATACCTATTGCCTTGTGTTTATAAAATCTTTGAATTGTTAAATCTGCTTGTGTAGAACAAGTCCCCAACCAATGAGAACTAATTACAGTGGATGGAAGAAAGAAAAAGTGAATGTGAAGATTTCAGGGGATCCTAAGACATGGGCGTTACTGGAGAACTCCAAAAAGCCATACACACCTTTGTTCAGGCCATGAGCAGAAGTCATGGGTGCAGTGAAGACAGTAATGGTGGTAATAGCACAAATAGGCAGATATTCTTGGTAACAAGTGCTCTTCATTTATAATGACCTAGAAATTAGAAATAGATGACATCGTATACTAAACAAAGCTGTTTATTTGAAACAGGTAAAATCACCTCAAAACAAATGAAAATGTGAGGTGCATATTAATTTACAAATTATTATAATGCAGGAATAAAAATGAAAGTTAAAATATTAGTTGTGTACATTGACTTGGTAACAATGAACAACTAAAATGTTGTAAAAAAGAGACAATATAATACAGTGTAAAGGATATTAAATTTAAACTCTGTTGAGTCTGGGTTCAACCCAGATTCTTTTGTTATCTTTATAAACTTTGGAGAAGTTTCTGAACATATCTGAGTCTCAGATTCCTCACGCAAAAAAATATGGATTATAATACCCATCTCATAGTACTTAGGGTAAGTTAATGTGTAAGAAAATATGTAAATATTAATGCTATGTAATAAATGAAAGATCTCTTTATCTTTCTCCTCTCCATTAGTTAGAATTCATAGCATTAAGTAGAGGGCAGATTCATTTTGTAATGAAAAAGGGTATATTGATAAAAGTGGAACCTCAATCAAAATCCTCCCTACACTATAATTAGAAATCACATCTGAGAAATAACCCAATAAATTATGATGAATCATTGTGATGCTATCATTTGTTTTAGCATAATTGCTCATTAAGTCTTTAAAATTATTAGACCTTGTTAATTAAAAAGCTTTTTCTGAAGTACAATGAGGATGCTTATTCATGTCAAATGATTTACAGTGAGATTCCTTCTAATCACAGATGTTACAGCTCCATTTGCACAGTCGGGACAGTTAGCAGGAATACACGGCCAGGGCTGACTATGCCAGGAAGCAGCTCCCAGCACAACATCGCAGGCTGAAACGCGCTTTTGAAATCACTATTAGGATTGGTAAAGAAAACACTGATGGGCTAGTTTTGTGTTATATCTTGGCCACATGCAAGATTAGTGTTAGAAGAGAGGAACACAAGTGTCAGAATCAAACACTTTTTTTTTTTTGTTATGCTATGGGGGGTGTTCATAGGCTATGAACTGTGTTGCATGATTTTCTATCTTTTAGTGTAGACATCATACATCTGATCTTTTAGCAATATATTTGATTCTATTATTTAATGATGCTGCAAAGAGGCTTTATATCCTCATTCATAATTTTTAATGAAGACTGCCTTGTAAATGAAGCGGTAAACATACCAGCTATTGAGACTCTCTCATCCATCACGGGCTATGAACTAGAGAGAAGGGAAAAGAAGTCAAATTTGAGCCAAAGTTAAAAAAAACACATATTTTAGTTTTATATAGCAAAAATATAAAAAACTGAAATAACTTTCCATTAGAATAAATATTAATAAGGCCAGGCACAGTGGCTCATGACTGTGCCCGCTCTTGAGCCCAGGAGTCTGAGGTTGCTGTTAACTAGGTTGACGCCGTGGTACTCTAGCTTGGGCAACACAGTGAGACTCTGTTTCAAAAACAAACACACAAAAAGAATAAATATTAATAAAATGTTATTTATCAAACTATACAAAAGATATTTTCAGGATAATGCTCTATCTAATGTTCTTTTATTCAATATGCATCTGTCTAGAAAACATGTACATGTATATTTATCTGCTATATAACTGAAGATAAAGAAATACCCCTCAAAGAGGCTAAATATTGTGGGAAAAATGTGAGATTTTATCAGAAATAAAAGATCTGCTCCGAACCTGAGGAAGAAATATCACAGCTATCTCTGTGAGGCAGTTACTTTACTTATCACACAAAGAAGCAACATCATGGCTTCTTACTAGCTGATCTATTGCTTGTCATTGTGTCAATATTTCAGTTGTGGATTTTAATCTTCTCTCAAATAACCTTAATCAGTTAATCAAATTGCTTTTTTGAGTAATTAGTCTAATCATACACTTTAACCAGTAGGGAGAACTAAGCAATCTCAGTCATCCATTTCAAGGTAAGAAGAGAATCCAAATATACACTGCAAAATGATGAATCAATTCATCATCTGCCTTCTGATTCATGTGCTCAGAGATCACAGAACCATTCTGTTGTATTCCTGAAAAAAGTATATACTCTGATCCAGTAACAGGGAAATGATTAGACAGACCAAACTAAGCAACCTAAACACAACTGCCTGCCCACTTCAAATATGGCAGTGTCATAAAAAATAAAGACTGAAGAATTTTTCCAGATTAAAACATGGTACAACATATCTCGTGGGTTTAATTTTCTTCTTAAACAGCTAGAAAAACTTGACAAAATAAATGAAACAACTGTTTTCAGACATTAAACAACAGGAAGCACAAGAGATGGTCAGTGGGAGGAAACAAAGAGATGAGGCAAGTGTGATTAGAACACTGGCCTTTTGGCTAGAGGCACATTCCTGAATGTGTAGCAAGGAGGAACATTCCAAGCACATCATAGTGGTCTTCTGTGGTAAGAAAAAGATTAGACTTCAAGAAGTTTAAAGCAGCTGAGAATTTTAGAGTAGAGTTCTCAAAAGGAGGAAATTACCACAGAAAGCAGCTCTTTAAATCTACAAAGGGGTTTTTATGACTCTTTGCTCAATAGGCAATTAAATCCATGAAACCTAAAATAAAGTAATTAATACGTTGTGAGCTGAATGTACTCCAAACTCATACAGGAATGAAACCATTTTACTTCCCTCTAGCCTGCGGGAAGAGTTCTTGCTACTTATTTGTTGGCATTTATAGTAAAGACCCCAGAAAAGACCTGCTCCTATCCCCAAAGCTAAGAATGCTCTCCACTCATCCTAACAAAGCTCAAGAAAATCCTTAGACAATAACACTAAATAACCTACAAATAACTTTACCATCTATCAAAACGTTCAAAACTCAGGCAGCACTTGTGGCTCAAAGGAGTAGGGCACCGGCCCCATATGCCAGAGGTGGCAGGTTCAAACCCAGCCCCTGCCAAAAACTGCAAAAAAAAAAAAAAAATTAAAACTCTTTAAATGAAAGCAATATAATCCATATAATAATAACATAAAATGCATGGTGTTTAGCAGCCAATAAAAATATCAGTACACATACCAAAGAACCAGAGAAAAGCTATCCTAATTAAGGGAAAAATCAGTTAATAGGAACATATTCAGAAAATAGGATTTGTTGACAAAAATATTAAAACAGCAATTACAAATATTTTCACTGATAAAAAATGAACAAAGTGAGGATAGTAAAGACATACACATCATATCAAATAAAAAATTAATATCAAATTAGACACTTCAGAACAAAATATCAGTAGACTTGAAGACATACTAATAGAAACTTTCCAAAATGAAGCTGAGAGAATAAAAGAGATTAAAATAATGGAATATTAATTATCTATTACATAAGCAGTCTAAAATACATGTAATTGGAGTCTATAACTAATACAAGAGAAAGAAAGGGACATAAAAATATTTTAAGAAATAATAGCTACAAAAAACACTTTTCCAAATCTGATGAAAATTATACACTTACAGATCTATGGAGATCAACAAACCTCAAGCAGGATAAATACAAGGAAAATAACAGCTAGATATCATGAGTAAATTTCCAAAAACCACTGATAAAGTAAAAATCTTAAAAAATAACCAGTGGAAAATAAAGATATTATATAAAAGGAACAAAGGCAAGAATTATGACAGACATTATGTAAGAAACTATATAAATTAGAAGACAATGAAATGACTTTTTTAAAGTACTGAAAAGCATAGTTTAGAATTATAAACCTAGCAAAAATGTCTTTTAAAAATAGCAAAATAGGCTTGGCGCCTGTAACACAGTGGTTACGGCGCCAACCACATACACTAAGGGTGGTGAGTTCAAACCCTGCCTGGGCCAGCTAGACAACAATGACAACTGCAACAAAAAATAGCCGGGTGTTGTGGATGCCTATAGTCCCAGGTACTTGGGAGGCTGATGCAAGAGAATCGCTTAACCCTAGAATTTGAGGTTGCTGTGAACTGTGATACCATAGCACTCTACTCAGGGTGACATAGTGAGACTTTGTCTCACATAAAAACAAAAA
Organism: Nycticebus coucang; assembly: GCF_027406575.1. Lineage (NCBI taxonomy): Eukaryota > Metazoa > Chordata > Mammalia > Primates > Lorisidae > Nycticebus > Nycticebus coucang. The sequence goes on from NC_069785.1 coordinate 109,782,367, forward strand.
ATAGTACAATATTTTTTTCTAATCTTCTAGAATTAATTTCCAGCAAAATTACATTAAAAATAAATAAAGAGGTCTCTGCTCCCATAGCGCAGTGGTTACGGCAGAAGCCCCATGTACCAAGGTGGGAGGGAGGGGTTTGAGCCCAGCCTGGGCTAGCTAAATAACAAGACAACTGCAACAAGAAAATAGCCTGGCATTGTGGCGGGCACCTGTAGTCCCAGCCATTTGGGAGGCTGAGGCAAAAGAATTGCTTAAGCCCAAGAGTTTGAGGTTGCAGTGAGGTGTGACAACATGGCATTCTACCGAGGGTGACATAATGAGACTCTGTCTCAAAAAAAGAAAAAAAATTATTAAAGAGGCCAGGTGCCATGGCTCATACTTATAATCCTAGCAATCTGGGAGGCCACTGTCGGAAAATCACTTGAGGTCAGGCATTCAAGACCTGCTCGAGCAAGAGCAAGATCTCATCTCTACAAAATGTAGAAAAATTAGCTGGGCATTAGCTGGGCATAGGTGGTGCTCATCTATGGTCCCAGTTACTTGGGAGGCTAAGGCAGGAAGATTTCTGAGTCCAGGAGTTTGAAGTTGCTGTTAGCTGGGCTGGAGCCATGGCACTCTAGCTTCATTGTTAGAACAAATGAAAACTTGGATCTGTACAAAGAAATGAAAAGAATCCAAAATGGTATGTATATTGGTAAAATATTTCCCCTAGTTTTTATATTTAAAATCATAAAATCAATGGATTGTTAGCTTCACAACATACATAGAAGTAAAATTTGTTGATAGCAATAACACAAAGAATGGTAGAAAAGAAATGAAGATATATTGTTTAATGTGGATACATTATATGTGAAGACCATGGTATAAGTCATTTGAATGCAGACTACAATCATTTAAAGATGTATATTGTAAATCTGATAACAACTACTAAGAATTAAAACAAAAGGTTGGCACTTCTGACGAGATGGCTGACTAGAGACATTGGTTACCAAATTGTATTAGAAAGAAGAAAAAGTTTTATTTGAACAAAAAAACTTATCTCTGATGTGATTTTGAAGGAGAAGTGCCAGAACTTACTATAGATTCTATGGGGAAAAAGTTATGGTGCAGAACAAGAAGGAGCAAGGTTTTGCTAGGAATCAATTTCTGTGAGGCTCCAGGCTGCAGGGCAGATGCAGAGCCAAGCATCTATGGCACAGCTGGGCAAGGCCATTTGCACTCAAGCCCCAGCCCCAAGCCCTGAGTGAGTGCTCCACTGCTACCCTGTCCCACAAGATTTGGCACATACCTTCACCACCAAGTAAGTTGCCAGCACACTTCTTCACCTATGGAAGGTTTCCCCTGCAACTGCCAGCTAGTGGGGGTTGACCACCACTCCTGGAAGTGTGTATCCTAGAGCTGCCATCAGACACAGACTTAAAGATAAGCTTGGTACCCTTGGGATCAAAGGAAAAGACACCAGTTAATTGGCAATCACAGGTAAACAGGACAGAGAAGAACAACTGCATTATAGGCTTCTAGTGAACATGCTTTCTCTTGCTGCATCAATATTCTAGAATGGGAACAAAAGCACAACCTAGGGACCTTCTTTATTTTAATTAATTAAGAGAGTTCTCAGAAAAAAACTGGTGCCCTGAAGCCTATCAGTGCTGAGTTGAGAAAAGGGTTTCAGATGAGAAGAAACCAGCAAAATCCCCCTGACAACATGAAAAAACAAAACAGCTTGGCAGCTCCTAGGGATCACAACAGAGCTGCAATAGTGAATACCAACCACTTAGAAATTGCCAAAATGACAAAATTGGAATTCAGAGTATGGACTGCAAATAAGATAAATGGAATTGAAGAGAAAGTTGAAAACCAAAACAAAAAGAAGCCAAAAAATTTTAGGAAATTAATGAAAAAGTCACTAAAGAGCTAGACAACATAAGAAAGAATATAATAGAACTTAAAGAAGTGAAAGAATCATTAAGGGAACTTCAAAACAGCAGAAAGCTTTACCAGCAAACTAAACCAAGAAGAAAGATTCTCAGATCTTAAAGATAAAGCTTGGTAAATAACCCAGTCATCTAAAGAGACAAGAGAACAAAAAAGATGGAGCAATCACTTAGAGAGATGTGGGACTATGTGAAATAAACTAACATGTGAATTATAAGTATCCTTGAGGGAGAAGAAGAAAGAGCTACATGAATGGGATTATTGAAGAAATAATTCCTTGGTATCATCAGGCATCAGATATCCAGATACAATATGGTCATCAAATACTAGGAAGATTCATAGCAAACAGGACATGGCCAAGATGCATAGTTCTATAAGCAGCTATATGTAAGCACCAACTGACCTACAAAGGAAGATCCATCAGGCTAACAGCAGACTTCTCAGTGGAAATCTTGAAAACCAGAAAGGAATAGGGCCCCCATCTTCAATCTTCTTAACAGAACAACTGCCAGCCTAGAATTTTGTGCCCTACAAAACTAAGTTTCACAAATGATGAAGAAATTAAATTTTTTCCTGGTGAGCAAACACCGAGGGAATTTGTTATGACTAGACCTGTCCTGTAGGAAATACTCAGAACTGCAGTATACATGAACCAACACTAAATAAGATGTCCACAGTGTAACATCACCCCAAACAGTAAACCTCACTACTCTTATAGAACAAAAGAAGGAAAATGAAGCAGTAAGGTAATGCCCAACATGATGAATAGAACAGCATTCCACATATTAATGCATCTCTTAGCTTTAATGGTTTATATGCACCATTCAAAAAACATAGGCTGGGCCAGGTGTGGTGGTTCACACCTGCAATCCTAGCACTATGGGAGGATCAGGCAGGAGGAGCTCAGGAATTTAAGACTAGTTTTGGCAAGAATGAGAACTTGTCTTTGCTTAATATAATATAAAATTATTATAAAAGAAAAGAAAATAGAAAAACCAAAAGACGTAAGTTGGCTGAATGCATGAAATACAAAAATACCCAAGTATCATATCTGCTGTCTCCAGGAAATACATATAAACCACAAGGATGCACCCAGGTTTAATGTGAAAGCATGGGAAAAAATATTCCACACAAATGGAAACCAAAAGAGAGCTGGTCTAGCCATCCTCATATTAGAAAAAAATTGATTTTCAATAAATAATGGTAAAGAAAGACAAAAATGGTCATTATATAATGGCAAGGGGAACAAATCAATAAGAAGATGTAATAATCCTAAACATATATGCCTCCAAGGAAAGAGCTCCCAGATACTTAAAACAAATTCTACTAGATTTAATCAGGAAATAGTTGTATTATAATGGCCTGGGACTTCAACAACCCACTGTCAGAGCTGGACAAATAATCAAAGCAGGAAATAAAAAAAGAAATACTGGACCTATATAGGACCCTAAAACCAATTGATCTAATAGACATTTACAGAACATTCTACCTCTAAACTACTACTAATATACATTCTTCTCATTGGTACATGGAACATTCTCCAAGACTGATCATATATAAGGCCACAAAACATGTCTCAAAAACTTTAAAAAATCAAAATCATACCAGGTATCTTCTCACACTATGGTGGAATAAAACTAGAAGTCAATTCCAAGAGTTACACTGAATTCTACACAAAGTCATGGAAATTAAACAACCTGCTGCTAAATGATAATGAAATTAAGATGAAAATCAAAAGATTCTTGAACTGAACAACAAAGGGGACACAAGCTATCAGTATCTTTGGGATTCAGCAAAAGCACCCCTCAGGGGAAAATTCATAGTCCTAAGTGTCTCCATGAAAAAGTCAGAAAGGTCACAAATTAACAGTCTAACATCTCAAAGAGCTAGAAAAGGAAGAACAAACCAAACCTAAGGCCAGCAGAAGAAAACAAGTAACAAGGTCAGATAAGAACTAAATGAAATGGAAAATAAAACAATAAAAGATTAAAATGTCAGTGAATGAAAAAGTTATGTTTTTTTTTTTTTTTTGAAAAGGTAAACAGATTTAATAGATCTCTGGCTAGATTAACCATAAATAGAGAGAAAGGACCTAAATAAGTTCAATCAGAAATGAAAAAAAAAAGGTATTACAACTGATAACACAGAAATACAAAACATCATCTGTGAATACTACCAAAATCTCTCTACATAAAGACTAGAAAAAGTAGAGGAAATGGAAAAATTACTGGGAAACACACAAACTTCTTAGACTCAAACAGCAAGAAATATAACTGCTGAACTGACTAATAAAAAGCAGCAAAACTGAGGTGGTAATAAAAAGTTTTCCAACAAATAAAAGCTCTGGAATGGATGAATTCATAGCCAAATTCTACCAGACTGTCGAAGAAGAATTTGTACCCATACTGCAGAAATTATTCCATAATATTGAGTAGAAGGGAATCCTCTCCAACTCATTCTACAAAATCAGTGTCACCTTGATATCAAAACCAGGAAAGGAAACAACAACAACAACAACAACAACAAAAAACCCACAGATGCAAAAATCTTCAATAAAATATTAGCAAACTGAATTCAGCAGAATAGGAATATAATAAGCCACCATGAGCAAGTGAGCTTCATCCCAGGGATGCAAGAATAGTTCAACATATGTAAATCAGTAAATGTACTTCACCACATAAACAGAAGTAAAAACAAAGACCATATAATTCATATGTATAAAAAACATTCAAGAAAATCAGGAAACCTTTTATGGTAAAAATCCACAATAAACTAGGCATAGAAGGAATAATCTCAGACTTATAAAAGTCATATGTAATGTAGGATGATATTTAGAAATAAACATATCCTACATCAAGCACACAAAGTGAACTCAGTGTGAGTTTAAAATGGCTTGCTGGGCAGCGCCTGTGGCTCAGTTGGTAAGGCACTGGCCCCATATACTGAGGGTGGCGGGTTCAAACCTGGCCCCGGCTGAATTGCAACCAAAAAATAGCTGGGCGTTGTGGCGGGTGCCTGTAGTCCCAGCTACTCGGGAGGCTGAGGCAAGAGAATCGCTTAAGCCCAGGAGTTGGAGGTTGCTGTGAGCTGTGTGATGCCATGGCACTCTACCGAGGGCCATAAAGTGAGACTCTGTCTCTACAAAAAAACAACAACAACAACAAAAAAAAGGCTTGCTATTCTTACAGAGGCTTAAGGGACCTGGGCCCCCCTGTGGCACAGGCAGAGTTAACTTGCTTAGAATTAAAATTCCACAAGCCAATTGTCTGAAGTTGTGTGCCCTGTTAAGCCTGAGGCCAAAGGGCATGCCACCCTTCCTCACAGATATGGGCCAGAGGGCTGACGTATGTTAAAAACATATTGTCAGTCTTCTTCATGAAGTCTTTCCCCAGGCCAATACCTTCCAGTATTTTTCCTATGCTTTCTTTGAGGATTTTTATTGTTTCATGCCTTAAATTTAAGTCCTTTATCCATCTGGAATCAATTTTTGTAAGTGGGGAAAGGTGTGGGTCCAGTTTCAGTCTTTTACATGTGGATATCCAGTTCTCCAAACACCATTTATTGAATAGGGAGTCTTTCCCCCAAGGTACGTTCTTGTTTGGTTTATCGAAGATTAGGTGGTTGTAAGATGTTAGTTTCATTTCCTGGTTTTCTATTTGATTCCAAGTGTCTATGTATCTATTTTTGTCCCAGTATAATGCTGTCTTGACCACTATGGCTTTGTAGTACAGCATAAAATCTGGTATGGTGATGCCCCCAGCTTTATTTTTATTACTAAGAACTGCCTTAGCTAATGGGTTTTTGTTCTAGTTCCATACAAAATGCAGAATCATTTGTTCCAAATCTTGAAAGTATGATGTTGGTATTTTGATAGGAATGGCATTGAATAGGTAGATTGCTTTGGGAAGTATAGACATTTTAACAATGTTGATTCTGCCCATCCATGAGCATGGTGTGTTCTTCCATTTGTTAAAATCCTCTGCTATTTCCTTTCTGAGGATTTCATAGTTTTCTTTATAGAGGTCCTTCACCTCTTTCATTAGGTATATTCCTAGGTATTTCATTTTCTTTGAAACTATGGTGAAGGGAGTTGTGTCCTTAATTAGCTTCTCATCTTCACTGTTATTGGCGTATACAAAGGCTACTGACTTGTGGACATTGATTTTATATCCTAAAACATTACTGTATTTTTTGATGACTTCTAGGAGTCTTGTGGTTGAGTCTTTGGGATTCTCTAAGTATAAGATCATGTCATCAGCAAAGAGGGAGAGTTTCACCTCCTCTGCTCCTGTTTATTGCAGCTCAATTTATAATTGCCAAAATGTGGAAACAGCCTAAATGCCCACCAACCCAGGAATGGATCAACAAGCTGTGGTATATGTATACCACGGAATACTATTCGGTTATTAAAAAAAATGGAGACTTTACATCTGTCGTATTAACCTGGATGGAAGTGGAAGACATTATTCTTACTAAAGCATCACAAAAATGGAGAAGCATGAATCCTATGTACTCAATTTTGATATGAGGACAATTAATGACAATTAAGGTCATGGGGGTGGGGGGAAGGAAAAGCAGAGAGAGGGAAGGAGGGAGAGGGGTGGGGCCTTGGTGTGTGCCACACCTACTTGGGGCAAGACAGGATTGCAAGAGGGACTTTACCTAACAAATGCAATCAGTGTAACCTGGTTTCTTGTACCCTCAATGAATCGCCAACAATAAAACAAACAAACAAACAAACAAAAAAAACATATTGTCAGAGGTCTATAAGTACTCTGCCCTGAGGAGAGATACAGTCGTTACTTCATTCTGAGTAAACTGAGTGAACGCTTGAAGGTACTCTTCTATTAACTCTGTTCCCTTGTGGCTGCTTTCTTCTTTGTGATCTTTATTTAGATACCTGCCCAAGAGATTAGTCAGTGTCTAGAAAAGGATGTTTACTGCAGAAGTGATTGTGTTGATGTGGTAACACGATATTTCCTTACAAGGTAGTTTCAGATAGGTAAAATGAGGTAATGGTGAAACTAACAGATGATAGATTAAGTGTGTATGTAACTAGAAGTGTATAAAATCAAATCCCTGAATAAAGAACTTTGCTACACACTATCCCATGCTGTGTAGTCTGTTTCTTGCCCTTATTTCTTAAAATTACAGGAGTGAGCTTACCCCTGAAGGCTGCAGGGCTGTCCTTCTGCAGCATTGGTATTCACACCTCCATATTGGTGACGAGGATGGGATAGTGCTGTAGCTGTCAAGACAGAGAGCATTTCAGACTCCAGGCCGGGGGATGGCTGCCCCCGCTGGGATGCCTTGATCTGCTCTTTGCTGTAGCTGCTTGAGGTAAGCTTGAGAACCCTGTGACTGGGATGGTGCAATTGCCATGCAGAGTACATGGGATGTCTCCAGCACAGCAAGAAACATAGGAGGAAATAATATGAGTCTTCAGCTCTCTTCCTCTTTGGAGGACCAGTATATTGCCATTTTAAAAACTCTGATTTCTACCACTAAAATTCCAGTAAAAACCAGTAACCTGCGGGAACTTTTCCATATGGTTGTTAAGCATTGCCACTGGTTCATGCCTGACTGGAGAGTCCAGCTTAATTTGAATGTCTGGAAGAAAGTGGGTCAGGCTCTGTGACGTGCCCACCACAAAGGTAATTTTATAAGCAGGGAAATATGGGCAGCATATCAGCTGGTTCATATCGTGTTGGAACCATTTCAGACATGTTCTGAGCAAACCTCCGAGACTGAGGAGATTGGCACTGATGAGTTGCCACCCCCACCTCCTTTGCCCCAGCTGGCTCAGTTAGACCAGCCAGAGCAGGCTGCAGAAAGTCCTAGAGAATCCAAACATGAATATGATATGCCAGAGTCCCATTCTGAACCCGAGCCTAATAGGCCGGCTAAGCCTACTAAGAAATATGTGGGTGACTTAATTAGTCTAGAGAGTGATGTGGACAGCTGTCCAGAATTAGTGGAAATGGCTGAAGAATCAGCTCAAAAAGAGTCTGAGTCTGAACATCTTAAAAAAGTTATGGCTGAAAACTTTCAAACAATGAATCAAAGAATTGCCTACTTAGAAAAGAAGGGAGCTGAAATACTTTCCTCTAGAGCAAGCTCTAAAGCAGGTTCTTGTAAAGATGTTCTTCCACCTGACAAGCCTTTAACTCCTTCTGCACCAGCAGGTCCTATGGTCTGGAGGGAAGGCCCCTTACATCATAATGCTCCACCAGGAATCTATCCTGTGTGGCCTAATCCCCCAAATACTTGCTTCATTGCATGTTATCACTTTCCTTTAGATGTTTCTGAATTGGCTATATCTAATGAGAACAAAGTTCAAATTTCAGAATTGGGTAATAATAAAGAGCCTGTTATACAAGCATATCCTTTTTTCAGGGAAATTCAAGAGAATGGTCAATTAGGAGCCACTCAACATGCTCCTATAGAAGTAAAATTTTTAATAACAATGAAAGATGACATTTATGCTTATGGAACTACTTCTTTTGTGATTGGCATTTTAAATTCATATTGCACAAATCATATTTTTATTCCTGCTGACTGGGAAACTTTAGCTCATACTACCTTGAGCCCTGGTCAATTTTTACAATTCAAGGCTTGGTGGCTGGAAGAGGCAACTTTGCAAAACCAAGCTCGGGGAACTCCAGTTAACTCTTTAATGGGTACTGGCCCTGAGGATGACATTCAACAACAGCTGCAATTAACACAAGACTTATTAATGTAGATTAAAGATGTTTGCATTAGAGCTTGGCAAAGACTAGAGGAAAAAGATGGGGTTAAACAGTTTTTACAAGAATCATGCAAGCAAACAATGAACCATATTCAGAATTTGTAGCTAGACTTCAGACAGCTATTGAAAGGTCTGTTCCTGGAGAAAAGACCAGACAGATTCTTTTATTACAATTAACATTCGAGAATGCGAATTCAGATTGTAAGTTGGCCCTGACACCTGTCAAAAATCAGGACAATGTTTCCAATGAACAATATCTCTGCACTTGTTGGATATTGGCTCTGGAACATTTTAGGCAAAGCTTAATGCTACAGCCTTGGCAGAGGCACTTAATGGTCTGGAAGAAGGCAAATGGTCTAAAAAGAAGGCGAAATGTTTTAATTGTGGAAAAATGGGGCATCTGCATTCTGAATGTCGCAAGGCTAAAACTGAAAGTGCTCCAGCTGCTGCAGCTCAGGATACCAAGCTCCAAGCACCTGACCTCTGCCGCCGCTGCGGAAAAGGCAAACATTGGACTAATGACTGTATATCTATTAAGGATAAAGACGGCAAACTCCTGCCACCCAAGGTAGAATTTGTTCCAGTTCAGGATCCAAAAAACGTGGTGCAGGGCCCAGCTTGGGGCTTGATGATAAGCAATACGAGCATTCCAAATCAATTTCCAGTGAACAGTGGGGTAACACATGCACAGGCAAATCAGAACAACTAATTGAAATAGAGCCTATGAAACTACATGTTCAGGATCTCTTTCATGAAATTCAAGGAAGTGCACCTTTAGATTTACCAATACTATCTGAGGAAGAAATCTTAGTTAGACAAAAGCCTAGAACACTTCAGACTGGAATTTATGGCCCTATTCCACCAGACTCTGTAGGGCTTATTTTAGGTAGAAGCAGTTTAACATCGGAAGGTTTAAACATACATCCTGGAGTTATTGACTCTGATTTTCAAGGGGAAATTATGCTTATGGCTTCTTCTACCCAGAATATAAAATTAAAAGCTGGTCAAAGAATTGCACAATTTTAATATTGCCTTATCATAAAGGATAGGCTGCTCCCATAAAGTGAGAAGATGGCTTTGGCAGCACTGGAAAACAGGTTTTTTTGGCATACTTTCCTTAAGGACTCTAGACCTCAGTGTACAGTAACTTTTGCTGATAAAATGGCAATTACTGGATTATTAGATTCAGGAGCTGTTGTTTCGATAATTGTTTCTTTCATGTGGCCTAGGGACTGGCCATAAAATAAAATTGAGGCTACATTTGTTGGTATGAGAATCTTAACTGATATTGAACAAAGTGTTAATACTTTAGACTGTTCTTGCCCTGAGTGTCAGAAAGCTCAACTGCGCCCCTATGTGGCTCCTATTGCATTATCTATATGGGGAAGAGATCTTTTACAACAGTGGGGAGCCATGATTATTATTCCAACCATTTCCAAACCAGCTAAGACTATAATGATGAATGTGGGTTATAATCCCATTGACCCCACTCCTACTTTAAAAGCTGAAATTGTAAGAATGGGGAATGACAAAACTGGACTGGGCTTGCCTGATCTTCATGAGGGTTTTATATAGAGGCTCCTGTTTACCGCTTTTCCCTGCCATTAAAATGGTTAACAGATAAACCGATATGAGTTGAACAGTGGCCACTCCCTCATGAAAAATTAGAAGTGCTTAATAATATAGTTCAGGAACAGGTAAAAGCAGGCCATATTGTACACAGCACAAGCTTCTGGAACAGTCCTGTATTTCTCATAAAGTAGAAATCTGGAAAATGGACAATGTTGACTGATTTAAGACAAATTAATGCAGTTATTTCTCCAATGGGAACCTTACAATCAGGTATACCTAATCCGTCCCTAATTCCTAAAACTTATTTTATCATCATAATTGATTTAAAAGACTGTTTCTTTACCATTCCTCTTCATCCTGAGGATGCTGAGAAATTTGCTTTTACTATTCCTTCTTTGAACTCAGAAAAACCTGCAAGACGCTTCCATTGAAGGGTTCTTCCTCAAGCATGTTGAATAGCCCCACCTTGTGTCAACTTTTTGTAAATCAGCCTTTAGAAATAGTAAGAACACTTTTCCTGGAGGGTATGTGCTTACATTATATGGATGACATCTTGATAGCCCACCCTGATAAGGAAATGTTACAACAGATGTTTGAAGCTGTAAAATAAAATTGCCAGCAGTTTGGATTTGTAATTTCTGAGGACAAAACACAGCATACAGATCCTTGGGAGTATTTAGGATACAAAATAACTAGGCAAAAAATAATTCCACAAAAAGTATCTATTAGAAGGGATACTTTCAAAACTCTGAATGATTTTCAAAAACTATTAGGAGATATAAATTGGATTAGACCCAGTTTGGGAATTCCCACGTGTGCTCTAAAAAATTTGTTTGCAACTTTAGAAGGACCAGCCGATTTAAAAAGCCCTAGAGTATTAACTTCTGAGGCAGAAAAAGAATTACAATGGATAGAACAGCATATCCAGCAATCCCAAATAGATAGAAAAGATGATGTTGGTCATTTTTACTTATATGTGTTTCCTTCCAGTCATTCCTCTACTGGACTGTTAACACAGGAAAATAATTTCATAGAATGGTGTTTTCTACCTAATAAGACAGTTAAAAAAATGGAAATATATATATATATAATGGCCACAATAATTTTAAAAGGATGTCAAAGATTTAGACAACTAATTGGTAAAGACCCTGAAAAGATATTTGTGCCTCTTACTAATTCTCAAATTAATAATTTATTTATCTTCAACACTGTATGGCAAATTGCCATTCTGATTACCTAGGACTTATAGACAACCATTATACTAAAGATAAAAGAATTCAATTTCTTAAAAGAACTAATTGGATATTACCAAAAATTATTAAAGAACATCCTTTAGACAATGCTCTCACTTTTTATACCAATGCTAATAAGAAAGGAATTGCAGGATATGTAGGAGAAGAAATACAAAAGGTCGAACAGTCTCCTTATTAATCTGTCCAGAAAGTTGAGTTATTTGCTATAGTAATACTATTAAGTGATTATCCAAATAAGGATCTAAACATAATTAGTGATTCAATTTACAGTACTATTGTAGTACAAAATATTGAGACTGTTACTTTAATTGAAAGTGATTCAGAATTAAATTTGTTGTTTCAAAAACTACAAAATTTGGTAAGAACCCATGTAAATGGTATTTATATTACACATATCAGAGCCCATACAGGATTACCCAGACTTTTATCACAAGGAAATCATATGGTAGATCAATTAATAGGGTCAGTACTTACTGCCCAACAAGAACATTATATTCATCATTCTAACGCAAGATCATTAAAACAGAGACATGGCATCACTTGGCACTCTGCCAAAGCCATAGTCTAATCTTGCCCCATTTGCCAATCGTTACTACCACCTCCCTTACCCAAGGGAGTTAATCCTAGAGGATTGAAATCTAATCAACTATGGCAAATGGATGTGATTCAATTTCCAGAATTTGGAAAAACAAAATATATACATCATACTGTGGATACTTATTCTCATTTTTCATGGGCAACAGCATTATCATCTGAAAAAGCAGATGCTGTCATCAAGCATCTGTTGGAATGCCTTGTTATTATGGGTAAACCTGAAACTATAAAAACAGATAATGGATCAGCATATATTTCAAATAAATGCAAAGATTTTTTTAATCTCCATCAAATAAATCATGTAAAAGCGATCCCACAGAATAGCATGGGTCAAGCTATAATTGAAAGACAAAATAGAACATTAAAAGATATGCTGACTAAACAGAAAGGGGAGGGCACAGTATACCTCCCCAAGAAACAGATTATCTTCAGCTCTATTTACTTTAAATTTTTAAAATTTGAATGATGAAAATGAAACTCCAGCATCTATGCACTGGAGTTTGGTCACACTGCCATCTACTGACCAACCAGTATATTACAAGGACAACCTAAATAATCAGTGGATCCCCGCCACTGTGGTAAAATGGGGAAGGGGATTTGCTTATATTTCTACAGGAGACCATAAGTTTTGGGTTCCAGATAAAAATATTAAACTCAGAAGTATTACCCATGAAGAAACAATGGCAGAGAAACCTGATGGAATTTTGAGTGAACAAATTAACCACAAGATTCCGGCGCCTAACCTTGACCCACAAGAACGGGAAGCGCAAGAAGATGATGGCAGTGCACCCAGAAATGGTGACTATGCAACAAATGCAGAAACTGGGGAAAGCCACTGTGACAAGCCTATGCAGACAAAAGCATAAGGTAACACCTGTGAATATTTTTTTTAACAATGTTTACTTTCCTTATGTCAACTGTAGAAAGAAAGGAATTTCCTTATTGGACTTATGTTCCTAATCCACCGCTTCTGCGAGGAGTTGGTTGGACAGAACCCACAGTCCCCATGTATGTAAATGAATCTGTATGGCTTCCTGGCCCTTATGATACCAGAGGACCATTTAAACCTGAAGAAGAGGGAATGAAGCTTCTCAATTATACTTCTGGGTCACTGGCCCTCCTATTTGTTTTGGTCAACAATATCAGTGTTTAAATATGACTGTACAGTACTGGCTAAGTCATTATGACTGGCCAGCTTCTGGAAATGACGTCAAATGTGAGATATTTATGCTAAGTGCTAATTTCATCTCTCATTTTATCCCAGGTTTTACCCCTATAGATGTGGAAGCTCCTTCTTATAAGGAGCACAGTTTTACAAAAGGAATGGGTGCATTGGACTTGATGTAAAGGAGATCAAACTTTTTTCTTAACTAATACTTCTAAAGGTCCTATAAAGGACTGGAGTCCACAGGCAACTTTACTTGACAGTAATAAAAGACCTATTAACATTGAGTTGCCAAGAGATGAGTCTACCTATCCTATAAATAAAAATAAAATTAATATTAATATGATAACACCTATGAGTTGGACAGAAGTTGGGTTTGTACCCCCCACACCTGGAATTTATGGCTTTCCTAAATAAAATCATTTGTGGAAAGTAGCAGCAGCTCTAAAACCTATGAAAGGTTGGACTGGTGGATTGTTTTATCATCAGACCACCACACCCCATACTTACGGTATGGAATTTACTGTCCATGATGAAAGATACATTCAAGCTTGTGTTCAGTAACCCTTTGTGTGGCTTAAGGGCAACAAAAAGAGGAATGAAAAAAACAGGAGAATTGTTTTATCCTGTGTGTCAACTGTTTACTTGTATTAATAGTTCTCTAAGTTCTGATCCTCAAAAGGAACAGCTATATTTGTTGAGAGCCAGGACAGGTGTGTGGATACCAGTGAACTTAACCAGGCAATGGCAAGAATCTCCTGCCCTCACAGTACTCTAACTTCTGGCTGATAGAGTCTTTAAAAGCACCAAGAGATTTATTGGACTTTTGATTGCTGCCATTCTGGGAATTATTGCAGTGATGCTTCTGCTGCCACCTCTGGGGTGGCTTTGACTCAAGGAATCAGAACACATAATTTTGTGGCTGATTGGCATAAGAACTTTGAACAATTATGGACTGCTCAAAAACAGATTGACACTGAATTATATAATGAAATTGATGATTTAGAACAAGCTGTTGTTATATTGGGGGATGAGTTAGTTAGCTTAAAGAAACAATTGAAGTTAAAATGTGATTGGAATGTAACTACTTTTTGTATAACCCCTGTTAAATATAATGAGAGTAAATTTCCATGGGAGAATGTTAAAAAGCATTTGTTTACCCATGATAATTTGACTAAGGAAATTGTAAATTTACAACATGAAGTGTATTCCACTTTTGAAAATAAGTTACAAAAAATAGATGGAGAAATGAAGAATTGGGCAGCCGAGTAACAGCTTCCTTGCATCTGGGCACTGTGAGTCTGAGGAAATAGGACTCCAGGCATCTCTGGCTGGTGGGATCTGCCTATCATCACCCCTGAGAGGATACAGGGAGTCAGCAAGAGACTTCTGGACCCCAAGAGGAGGACTAAAACAGTGGAAAACTGGCAAGTGGTCACGTGTGTTCAATCCGTCTGAACCCACCCGCAACTGTAAGTTCAGAAGCAGTGAGACTGCAAACCAGAAAGGCCTTACCTGTGAACTGTTTTGGTGTCTTTGGACTTGGCACTCAGCTGAACTGCCTTGGGGAGAGCCTGAGCGGGAGTGCGGAGAACTTTGGCCTTTGTCTAGGGCCCCAGTCTGAGCCGCTGAGCCAGACAGAGCTAATAGTGTTTGGCTTTGGGTCACAGGCAGCCATTGTGAGCGATCTGCCCCGGCAAGCTCCGCCCTCAGGGTCGCAGAGCTAGAACTGGGTAGGAGCTGGTAACCCAGCGAATAAGTAGCCTAAGGGCGGGGTCTGAGCTGCCTTGCAGCCCTAACCCTCAGGGGCAGAGGGAGACCAGTTTTGGCACACAGGGGAAGTGGATAGCCACTTCAGCAGTGATTCCAGCGATAAGCACTTCCCTGGGAAATCTTCTGCTCAGCAAGTGAACAAATTCAAAGTGCCTTTTCAGTGGGCTGAAGAGAGATTTAGGATGTCTGCCTGCTGGGGTTTGAGAAACTAGCAGCCTCCAGTCGTATCAGAACTGTGATTAACATCTCATACCCCAGAAGACCACGTGTTGCCCAGACAATATTCAATAACATATACATACTGCTTTGTTTTTGGCTGTGTTTTTTTTTTTTTTTGGTTTGGTTGTCTTTTTTTGTTTATTTTGACGTTGTTGATTGTTGTTTTGTTTTTTAAGTTCAACCTTTTACATACAGATCCTTTTTCTTTCTCAATTTTTCTAGTTTAATTATAATTTCCCATTGCTGCCTATTTCCATAATTAGAACTTCATTTTTGATAGTGTTTCTACCGCTATTATTTGGTTTTCCACCCAATTTTATCCCATAAAGTTTTCTGTTTGCTTGTTTTGGTTTGATTTATAGCATTTTTGTCTTTCCTCTCTACTTGGTGAAGGTGGAGTACTGTCTGATCAGGTTAGCAAAGAGTTGCTGACCTCAAGGGAACCACCCTACTGGGCACCCCCAGAAGGTGGGGTTTTTTAAAGGCTGTGTCAAAGTACCGTACTGTACACCTATATTGCTCTGTCTCCCTTTTTCTTGCCGCTCTTCTTTTTGTCAATATTCCTTTTACCCACCCCCTCTCCTTTCTCTACTTTTCTTTTTTTTTCTTATCACATGGTCCTCCTTTCTTTCATCTCTTTTTTGCTCTTCAACCTTCTCACACTTCTGGTCCTGTAACCCTTAGTCCACAGGCACGAGAACTTAAAGAGCAAGAGGAAGTGAAAGGAAAATTAGGGCAAGGAAACAGATAAAAGAAATCACTCATGAGGAAGAATCAGCAGAAAACTCCAGGCAACATGAGGAACCAGTCCAGAACAACCCCACCAAGGGACCATGAGGTAGCTACTGCAGAGGATTCCACCTATAAAGAAATGTTAGGAATGACAGAAAGGGAATTTAGAATACACATGTTGAAAACAATGAAAGAAATGATGGAAACAATGAAGGAAACTGCTAATAAAGTGGAAAATAACCAAAAGGAAATTCAAAAACAGAATCAAATAAGAGATGAATGATATGAAGAATATAAAAAGGGTATAGCAGAGCTGAAGGAACTGAAACAGTCAATTAGGGAACTTAAAGATGCAATGGAAAGTATCAGCAACAGGTTAGACCATGCAGAAGAAAGAATTTCAGAGGTAGAAGACAAAGTTTTTGAGATAACTCAGATAGTAAAAGAGGCAGAAAAGAAGAGAGAGAAAGCAGAACGTTCACTGTCAGAATTATGGGACTTTATGAAGCGTTCCAACATACGAGTTATAGGAATCCCAGAAGGGGAAGAAGAATGCCCCAGAGGAATGGAAGACATACTAGAGAATATTATAAAAGAAAAATTCCCAAATATCACCAAAGATTCTGACACACTGCTTTCAGAGGGATATCGGACCCCAGATCGCCTCAACTCTAACTGAGCTTCTCCAAGACACATTGTGATGAACCTGTCCAAAGTCAAGACAAAAGAAAAGATTCTGCAAGCTGCCAGGATTATGTGCCAGTTGACCTACAGGGGCAAATCCATCAGAGTGCGGTAGACTTCTCTAATGAAACTTTCCAAGCAAGAAGACAATGGTCATCTACCTTTAATCAACTTAAAAGGAACAATTTCCAGCCCACAATTCTGTACCCTGCTAAGCTACGCTTCAAAATTGACGGAGAAATCAAATCATTTACGGATATACAAACATTGAGGAAATTCTCCACAACAAGACCAGCTCTACAGGAAATACTTCAACCTGTTCTGCACACTGACCACAATGGATCAGCAGCAAAGTAAGAACTCAGAAATTAAAGGACAGAACCTAACCTCCACACTGATGCAAAAGATAAAACTAAGCAATGGACTCTTACAAAATAAGACGAATAGAATACCACCACACTTATCAATTATCTCCATAAATGTTAATGGCTTGAATTCCCCACTGAAGAGACATAGATTGGCTGACTGGATTAAAAGACATAAGCCATCCATTTGCTGTCTGCAAGAAACACACCTGGCTTCAAAAGACAAATTAAAGCTCCGAGTCAAGGGTTGGAAGACAATTTTTCAGGCAAATGGAATTCAGAAGAAAAGAGGAGTTGCAATCTTATTTTCAGATACATGTGGATTTAAAGCAAATAAAGTAAAAAAAGACAAAGATGGTCACTTTATATTGGTCAAGGGAAAAATACAACAAGAAGACATTTCAATTCTAAATATTTATGCACCCAATTTAAATGCTCCCAGATTCTTGAAACAGACCTTACTCAGTCTGAGTAATATGATATCTGATAATACCATCATAACAGGGGACCTTAACACTCCTCTTACAGAGCTGGACAGATCCTCTAAACAGAAATTAAACAGGATATAAGAGATTTAAATGAGACCCTAGAACAACTGTGCTTGATAGACGCATGTAGAACACTCCATCCCAAAGATAAAGAATATACATTCTTCTCATCACCCCATGGAACATTCTCCAAAATTGATCATATCCTGGGACACAAAACAAATATCAACAGAATCAAAAGAATTAAAATTTTACCTTGTATCTTCTCAGACCATAAGGCACTAAAGGTGGAACTCAACTCTAACAAAAACGCTCAACCCCACCCAAAGGCATGGGAATTAAACAATCTTCTGTTGAATAACAGATGGGTGCAGTAAGAAATAAAACAGGAAATCATTAACTTCCTTGAGCATAACAACAATGAAGACACAAGCCACCAAAACCTGTGGGATACTGCAAAAGCAGTTTTGAGAGGAAAATTCATCGCTTTAGATGCCTACATTTGAAAAACAGAAAGACAGCACATCAACAATCTCACAAGAGATCTTATGGAATTGGAAAAAGAAGAACAGTCTAAGCCTAAACTCAGTAGAAGAAAAGAAATATCCAAAATCAAATCAGAGATCAATGAAATTGAAAACAAAAGAATCATTCAGAAAATTAATGAAACAAGGAGTTGGTTTTTCGAAAAAATAAATAAAATAGATAAACCATTGGCCAGACTAATGAGGAATAGAAAAGTAAAATCTCTAGTAACTTCAATCAGAAATGATAAAGGGGAAATAACAACTCATCACACAGAGATACAAGAGATCATCTCTGAATACTACCAGAAACTCTATGCCCAGAAATTTGACAATGTGAAAGAAATGGATCAATATTTGGAATCACACCCTCTCCCTAGACTCAGCCAGGAAGAAATACAGCTCCTGAACAGACCAATTTCAAGCACTGAGATCAAAGAAACAATAAAAAATCTTCCAACCAACAAATGGGTTCCAGATGGGTTCACTCCAGAATTCTATCAAACCTTCAATGAAGAGCTTATTCCTGTACTGCAGAAATTATTCCAAAAAATTGAGGAGGAAGGAATCTTCCCCAACACATTCTATGAAGCAAACATCACCCTGATACCAAAACCAGGAAAAGACCCAACCAAAAAGGAGAATTTCAGACCAATCTCACTCATGAATATAGATGCAAAAATTGTCAACAAAATCCTAGCCAATAGATTACAGCTTATCATCAAAAAAGTCATTCATCATGGTCAAGTAGGCTTCATCCCAGGGATGCAAGGCTGGTTTAACATACGCAAGTCTATAAACATTATCCACCATATTAACAGAGGCAAAAATAAAGATCACATGATCCTCTCAATAGGTGCAGAAAAAGCATTTTATAAAATCCAGCATCCTTTTCTAATTAGAACACTGAAGAGTATAGGCATAAGTGGCACATTTCTAAAACTGATTGAAGCTATCTATGACAAACCCACAGCCAATATTTTACTGAATGGAGAAAAACTGAAAGCTTTTCCTCTTAGAACTGGAACCAGACAAGGTTGTCCTCTGTCACCTTTACTATTCAACGTAGTGCTGGAAGTTCTAGCCAATACAATTAGGCAAGACAAGGAAATAAAGGGAATCCAAATGGGAGCAGAGGAGGTCAAACTCTCCCTGTTTGCTGATGACATGATCTTATACTTAGAGAACCCCAAAGACTCAACCACAAGACTCCTAGAAGTCATCAAAAAATACAGTAATGTTTCAGGATACAAAATCAATGTCCACAAGTCAGTAGCCTTTGTGTACACCAATAACAGTGAAGATGAGAAGCTAATTAAGGATACAACTCCCTTGACCATAGTTTCAAAGAAAATGAAATACCTAGGAATATACTTAATGAAGGAGGTGAAGGACCTCTATAAAGAATACTATGAAATCCTCAGAAAGGAAATAGCAGAGGATATTAACAAATGGAAGAACATACCATGCTCATGGCTTGGAAGAATCAACATTGTTAAAATGTCTCTACTTCCCAAAGCAATCTACCTATTCAATCCCATTCCTATCAAAATACCAACATCATACTTTCAAGATTTGGAAAAAATGATTCTGTGTTTTGTATGGAACCAGAAAAAACCCCATATAGCTAAGGCAGTTCTCTGTAACAAAAATAAAGCTGGGGGCATCAACATATCAGATTTTAATCTGTACTGCAAAGCTATAATTCTCAAGACAGCATGGTACTGGCACAAAAACAGAGACATAGACACTTGGAATCGAATTGAAAACCAAGAAACGAAACTAACATTTTACAACCACCTAATCTTTGATAAACCAAACAAGAACATACCTTGGGGGAAAGATTCCCTATTCAATAAATGGTGTTGGGAGAACTGGATGTCTACATGTAAAAGACTGAAACTGGACCCACACCTTTCCCCACTCACAAAAATTGATTCAAGATGGATAAAGGACTTAAATTTAAGGCAAGAAACAATAAAAATCCTCAAAGAAAGCATAGGAAAAACACTGGAAGATATTGGCCTGGGGAAAGACTTCATGAAGTAGACTGCCATGGCAATTGCAACAACTACAAAAATAAACAAATGGGACTTCATTAAACTGAAAAGCTTCTGTACAGCTAAGGAGACAATAACCAAAGCAAAGAGACAATCTACACAATGGGAAAGGATATTTGCATATTTTCAATCAGAAAAAAGCTTGATAACTAGTATGTATAGAGAACTCAAATTAATCCACATGAAAAAAGCCAACAATCCCATATATCAATGGCCAAGAGACATGAATAGAACTTTCTCTAAAGACTACAGACGAATGGCTAACAAACACATGAAAAAGTGTTCATCATCTCTATCTATTAGAGAAATGCAAATCAAAACAACCCTGAGATATCATCTAACCCCAGTGAGAATGGCCCACATCACAAAATCTCAAAACTGCAGATGCTGGCGTGGATGTGGAGAGAAGGGAACACTTCTACACTGCTGGTGGGACTGCAAACTAGTACAACCTTTCTGGAAGGAAGTATGGAGAAACCTCAAAGCACTCAAGCTAGACCTCCCATTTGATCCTGCAATCCCACTACTGGGCATCTACCCAGAAGGAAAAAAATCCTTTTATCATAAGGACACTTATACTAGACTGTTTATTGCAGCTCAATTTACAATCGCCAAAATGTGGAATCAGCCTAAATGCCCACCAACCCAGGAATGGATTACCAAGCTGTTGTATATGTATACTATGGAATACTATTCAGCCATTAAAAAAATTGGAGACTTTACATCCTTTGTATTAACCTGGATGGACGTGGTAGACATTATTCTTAATAAAGCATCACAAGAATGGAGAAGCATGAATCCTATGTACTCAATTTTGATATGAGGACAATTAATGACAATTATGGTTATTGGTGGGGGGAACAGAAAGAGGGAAGGAGGGAGGAGGGTGGGGCCTGGGTGTGTGTCACACTTTATGGGGGCAAGACATGATTGCAAGAGGGACTTTACCTAGCAATTGCAATCAGTGTAACCTGGCTTATTGTACCATCAATGAATCCCCAACAATAATAAAAAATAAAAAATAGATGGAGATCAGATTTTACAAGGCATAGCTGATGGAATTGAACAAATGAATCCTATTCCAAAAATACAGGGACTTAAAGGAAGTTCAGTAGGATCATTAGCATTATTTTTAATAATTGGATTCATTTTGTATTTGATTTGTAAGAAAATGAAGCATGCCCAAAGAGAAAATGAACATATGTGCCAGTTTTTGCTTTAATGATGACGGATATGAATAATATACATCAGAAAACAGGAAGGGGAAATGTAGGATAATATTTAGAAATAAACATATCCTACATTTAGTACACAAAGTGAACTCAGTGTGAGTTTTAGATGGTTGTTACAAGGCTTAAGGGACCTGAGCCCCACTGTGGTATGTGCAGAGTTAACTTGCTTGGAGTTAAAATTCCACAAGCCAATTCTCTGAAGTTGTGCACCTCGTTAAGCCTGAGGCCAAAGGGCATGCCACCCTTCCTCAGAGATACAGGCCAAAGGGTTGATGTATGTTACAAACATATTGTCAGAGGTCTATAATTGCTCTGCCCTGAGGAGAGACACAGTTGTTACTTCATGCTGAGTAAACTGAGTGAACGCTTGAAGGTATTCTTCTATTAACTCTGTACCCCTGTGGCTGCTTTCTTCTTTGTGATCTTTATTTAGATACCTGCCCAAGAGATTAGTCAGTGTCTAGAAAAGGATGTTTACTGCAGAAGTGATTGTGTTGATGTGGTAACACGATATTTCCTTACAAGGTAGTTTCAGATAGGTAAAATGAGGTAATGGTGAAACTAACAGATGATAGATTAAGTGTGTACGTGACTAGAAGTGTATAGAATCAAATCCCTGAATAAAGAACTTTGCTACACGCTATCCCATGCTGTGTAGTCTGTTTCTTGCCCTTATTTCTTAAAATTACAGGAGTGAGCTTACCCCTGAAGGCTGCAGGGCTGTCCTTCTGCAGCATCGGTATTCACACCTACATGTAACAAACCCACAAACAATATCATACTGAACAGGGAAAGTTGAAATCATTTCTCCTAAGAACTGGAATAAGACAAGGATGTCCACTCTCACCACTTGTATTCAGCATTTTGCTGAAGGTCTTAGCTAGAGCAACCAAACAAGAGAAACAGATAAAAATGTATCTAAATCAAGAAAGATGAGGTTGAACTATTGCTTTTCACTGATGATTTGAGCTTCTATCTAGAAAACCCTAAAGACTCTACCAAGAGACTCCTGGAATTAATTGATAAATTCAATGAGGTGTCAGGCTGTGAAATCAATGTGTACAAACCAGTAGCATTTCCATATACCAGTAACAGTCAAGCTGAGAGTAAAATCAAAGACTCAATACCATTCATAGCAGCTACAAAGAAAATAAAGTACCCACAACCAAGGAAGTGAAAGAGCTGTACAGGGAGAACTATGACACACTGAGGGAAAAAAACACAGATGACATAAACAAATGGAAAAATTTATCAGGCTCATAGCTAGGTAACCTGTGAAGGAAAGCAAAATGAATAAACAGAAAAGCAAAACAAAACCAATCTAGACTGGAAAATAAATAAATAGAACTGTTCCTGCTCACAGATAATATGCTTGTTTATCTAGAGCAGTGTTTCTCAACCTTCCTAATGCCACGATGTATTTTCATTGTTACAAAGTGGTCGTGACCCACAGGTTGAGAACTACTGATCTAGAGTCTCTCAAGGAACCTACACAAATGCTCCTAGAACCAATGCATGAGTTTAGTAATACTACACAAGGTCAATGTGTTAAAACTGATTACATCTTTTAAAAATGAAAGCCTTAAAACTAAAATATATAAACAGTATCACTTATAACAAGTATTAAAAATAAGATGTGAAAGGTCTATATGCCCAAACCACAAAGCACTGACAAAAGAAGTCAAAGATCTAAATACATGAAAAGACATCAACCATTCTCTATGTTGGGTTCTGTGATAAGACCTGGAGAGCAGAGGTGTAGCCGATCTGCTGGAAAAGACACCAAATGTCAGGAGGGAGTATACTGCTGTCCTGACGAGGCACTGGGATGATGAGGTTGTGTGTTACCACAGTAAATCCTAGCAAAGACCGACTCACCTTACAGCAATATCCTCATGCATCCAAACCAAGAACCTGAGTATCTAGTTGACTCTTTCTTACATTTTCCCTACCCATGCTTCAGCTACTCAGCACAATCTCACTTCTTTCTAAGTTTAGAGTTTAACTTACTCTGTTTTAGTGATAGTTACAATATATATATAATAGAAAGGTGACTATTTGCCCTCTGTATTAGGTATCATCCATTGACTTATAAGGCATCTTTCTCTTTTGTCTTTAGTTCTCCAATCTAAACGTTTTCCATTTTTTCTGATTCCATTGTGTCCTAAGTTCCACCATATTTTATCAAAAGCATCTGTTTTTTATTTATTTTATGCCCTGCTTTGAACACCTGTCCCACTGTTTCCACAAATCACTTCAACTACACTTATGTGGGGTTAACTCACTCTCTCCTCTCTAGTGGTCTTCTTAGATGTCAACTTTCTGGGACCCTTTCCTTAACCTACTAAAGCTTGATTTCCTACTTAACATCTGATGCAAAACTATCTCTCCATGCTCATTTCATTTCCATGGTAGCACTCACATTATGTACTGTAACTGAGTTTTCTGATTGTCTCTACTCTAGACTATAAACTCCTTAATTTCAAGGACTTCAATCGTAATTTTATTTGGTAACACCTAGTACTGATTTGGCTTCATAAATACTTACAGGATGAATAAGTTATCAGACAGAATTTTGCTAGGGAAATACATACGTATGTAATTGAGACAGGAAGAATCAAACATTTGCTGTCTTTTGACATATAAAAATTTTAATTTTATTATTCACTTTGTAAATCCTCTACAGCTAACTCTATACAATCAGTAGCATGCTTGGGTCACATCTTCTCCCATTGCCATTGTATAGTCAAGTAATATAATAGAGGTGACAGAGACCTCAGAGGAACCATTAAGAATGATTTTCCTACTTTTCAGATGACCAAAGTGCTAACACAGTTAATGGCTAAAGTGAGATGAAAATGCTTTGCTTTATATTATAATGTCTTTAAAGTATCACATTGTCAAATGCAAAATTACTTTGTATTAGGTGAATTCCAAAATCATGTTAATCAAGTTTGGATTACAAGAACCATATTTCCTTTTATTCTTACAGATAATTAATAACAATGAGGTCTCATTACACTTGCATAGAATTTAAAGTTTATGGGGGACTTTCATGTACATTGGCTCAAACAAAAATTATGTACGATAGGGAAAGATTGTTACACATAAGAAAATTTAGGCTCTGAGACAAAGAATGGGTTATGTACAATAGGATGTTACAGATGGTGATGTAGGAATAACATCTTCGGTTGTCTTAATCACAGGTGCCTTTTGCTATTTCCCTAAGCACCTCTATAATGAGGAGCTGACTCCTTGATGAAAGTTGTATAAAACGTATATCAAATTCCACTGCCTAAATGGTTCATGTAAGTTGTGAGATTTCTGTTCACAGTGGAGCGTTTTAAGACATTGGGTTAGAATTTCTAGTGTATTCAACTATTCCCAAACCAATCACGCTGTGCTAATTCAGGAATCCAAGCTTGCCTTACTTATGTAGGGGAAAATTCAAGTCTTATTAATATGTAACATCACTGCTAAGTCCAGCTTTATACTTTTAAGATGACGGGGGGAAGGGGAGTAAGGAAGGGGAAGAGAAGAGGAGGGATGGGGATTGGTGTACTCCCATGTAATGGGCACAATGGAAGGGCATATGGCACACCTCTTGGGGGCAGGACACAACTACAAGATGGACTTTACTTAACAAATGTTAACACTGTAACCTAGTTGTTTGTACCCTTATATTAACCTGAAATAAGAAAAAGATATCACTAAAATATCCATTCTTTATTTAAACTCTAAACTTCTATCCTAAATGGTTACTCATATGGAATAAAAGATTATTTCAATGTTCCTAACACACTTGCCAATGCTTAGCATATGTGTGTACGGAGCTAGACAATCAGTATTTCACTCTACATTTGAGCAGCCCTGGAAGCTCTTTAGAGACACCACAGTAAACACTGGATCAATACACATACATGTGAACACACATATACACACATGTGCACATGCGCACACACATGCACACACAACACTCACACTAAGAGAGGTTTAGCGACCACAGTGGCTTCCTTTCAGTGAGGAGCTAAGAGTGGAAGATTTTATCATAAGTTCCATAAGGAAATGGACAGTATCTGTTTTGTTCTCAGCTTAATAAATACATATATTAATCAATGAAAACTGGAAAATTTGATTTATTCCCTATTATCAATACACATCGTGTAAGGTTTTCTAAGGGAAAAGAGGAAGAAAACGTGGCCAGCCTCCTGAATGAGTTGACTATTATAAGGATTATACGAATGTAAAATGCTCAGTGTGGTGCTTAGC
Organism: Nycticebus coucang; assembly: GCF_027406575.1. NCBI lineage: Eukaryota > Metazoa > Chordata > Mammalia > Primates > Lorisidae > Nycticebus > Nycticebus coucang. The sequence goes on from NC_069785.1 coordinate 109,807,980, forward strand.
ATATGCAGGGTTCCCAGATTACAAATAAGAATACAGGATACCTGGTTAAATTTAAAATTCAGATCGTTTATCTGAAACAGTAAAAATTGTTTATCATTAACTGAAATGGAATGTACACTAATAATTTTTCATTATTTGCCTACATTGAACTTTGAATGAGCATCTAGTATTTTATCTGGCTCCCTGGGCTTATGTTAATTGCTCAGTGAAAGTCACACAGTGTTACTACTGCGGTTACCACCACCTTGTAACCTGAATTCATCCCCCACACAATGCTCTCTAAGGTGTAAGAGAGTCACGCATTTTTTTGCAAGCTTTATGAGGCAATTATTCTTGACCCACCTTGAGCCTCTCACTCTCATATGACGGACCACTGTCACTGCAGTTTGCTCTTGCTGCGCCCTCTGTGACAACAAATAGTTCTGATTTCTTTTGATTCTCTTCCAATTTCTACAATGTTTAAGCTCCTTTTTGTGTTATTATTTTTTCTTTCTCCTACCAAGTAGTGCTCACTGTAGGCACTGCCTGAGGCTCAATCTTTGTTATTTCCTTATTTTTTTTCTCTTTGAAGAGCTCAGCTTTTCTACTCATTTTTGTTGCCACTTCTTATGTTGGTCTCCATGTCATCTGGGCTTCAGTCCTGACTTCGTCCTGCTCTGAGCCTGGATGACCAGCTAACTACTTGCAGGGTTGATTCGAGGGGCTTCAGACCCCACGTATATCTGTCTTAGGTGCTGCCTCCTGATTCCCAGCTGCCTCTCCTTCTAATTTCTTGAGTTCTGTGCAAATATTATTAGTGATTTCCTTCTTCTTTAACCTACATAGGTAATCAGTCTCAATCTGTGTTGTTACTTTGAGAACTGGGATAAGAAATGCAATTTAAATTAAAATGAATTGTAACTACTTTTGCCTTGTAGTTTTATGTGTGAGTTTGGGAAAGGAACCATGGAAAGAGTTGGCACTATTTATTTCAGAGGGAAGTAAATATCTATATAGTTCTCTCTTACTTACACGGCTTTGGGTATGAAAAGAGAAAAATGGCTGAACTTTAAAGTCTCTGTTTATGTTACAGAATGGTAAGACTCAGCATGGATGGATCTTGATTTTAATGTATCTTACCAATGAATATTTGGTTATGGAAATACAAGTCTAGAACTGATGAGTGGAACGGAAAACTGACATTTTCTGTAAAACAAAGTAAGGCAATTAGGAAGTAATAAAGACTCTAGGGAGAAAGGTCCAGGCAATACATTAGGAAGCTGGAGTCTCCACAGAGTCTCCTAATTAAGCATCGCAAGTGTCAGGCTACTCGGCTCATGGATATCGAATATTCAATTTAAATGGCTTGTGAGCAGCACTATATAAATAACATCATTACTTAAACCTTACACAAAGTTTTTTAAACACGAAAATATTCTGTAATGAGCTGAGCCAACATTTAAGTTTGTATAGAGCTGAGATAGAAAGAAGGTGTGAGATAGGAGATGGGAGAGTTCACCCCAAACAGAAGGGAGCGAGTGTGACCAGGAAGCCCTCTGGAGACGTACAGAAAGGGTTTGGGTTTCCTGACATTGAAGGCTTAAATCAACTTTACGTAAATCTCAAAGGACAAGTGACTTCAGCTGACATATGGGTCATATTCTTTTAATGGGACCTTAAAGTCTGTTCTTTCCCACTGACTCCCACCAAATAACCTCCTTCCGCCCGCCTTCCAATTCACATCCAGGCAACAGACACTGCCTCCCGAGGGATCCCTGGTCTCTGCCATGACCACCCACACCTATCCACTCATTCTACCCATCTTCTGCTTTGGTTTTGTGGACTCCAAGTCATAAGTTCTGTTACTAGTTAGCTGTGTGACTCTGAGTTGGGCCCTTAGCTTCCCTCGTTATAATGCAGGGAGACTCATAGTTATTTGCTGCTCTTCAATATTATGAATTTCTGTGAACGATGGTAGACCTCAGAACAGTTTCCTATTGAAAGCTCTGAGTTTGCTTCCTTATAAACATGACTTTCCTCTTTATCTCCAGCAGATGGAGCCAGGGAGAGTATTTTTGTCAAGTGCTGAATGCTCAGGGAGGGTTCTCTGAGGCAGCTGCTTTTATCACAGGTTCCTACATAATCCTCCTCATGACGGTCTTACTAAGTAGACATTATAATCTCTGTTTTATAGATGGGAAAACTGAGGCTTAGAGGGTTAAGTAATTTGACCAGGCTGCACGAGGCAGAGCCAAGATTAGATCAGAGATCTGTCTCACTCCCAACCCCTTGCTCTGTCTACTGCCTCCTCTCAGGAGGGGAAAATGCCTGTATCAGCTATGTTCCCTAGATAGCAAAGCACTGAACTTTTTTTGAGATTGCAGGTGAACTGATGATTAAGCAAACTCATCAGTAAAATATGAGGTATAAGGATTTTAGCAGAGTGGTATGAGTGAATCAGTAAAATGCAAAGTGGCAAAAATCAGAGACTCTCTGTACTTGCCTCTCTTAATTTATAAAGTTATTGTAAGAACCAAAAGAGAAAATAGACCCCTCAAAAAGCACAACTAAAAGTATAAAGTCTCCATGCCTCCAAGTATGAGGTTTCGTGATTTGATTATTATTGTTTTTGAAATTATCCTTTAGATTTCCATTTATGCGGTGATTTCTTTTATAATGTTTTTTTTTTTTTTTTTTTTTTTTTTTGTACAGCATGTCAGCTTTCCCTAGGGAAGTGTTTACCAGCTAACTTCATAAATCTGACAGCTGCGGGCAAGTGCAATGCATAGCAGCAGTTTTGCACTTCTGCGAACAGCTGAAGTCTGGGAGAAGGTTCAATGGAGATAGGAACCATAGAAATACAGACATGGAGAACAGGACAAGTTCAGGATGGGAAGTATTATGCATATGTTTGGACCTAAATTTTAGGCAGCACTTTTTGAGGTAATGACCTTTTATAGTAATAGATGAGGAAGTAATCACCATGGAACTTGATCCTTGTCCAAATCCTGCAGTGTATCAAGAAGAGGCAGAATATTATATACCATGGAATACTATGCAGCCATAAAAAGATGGAGGCTTCACATCTTTTATGTTTACCTGGATGGAGCTGGAACATATTCTTCTTAGTAAAGTATCCTTAGTAAAGGAATGGAAGAAAAAGTATCCAATATACTCAGTACTACTATGAAATCAATATATAACCACCTACACACTCATACAAATGGTAAAACATAACTATAGTTAGTCCGGAAAGAAAGAGGGAAGAGGAGGGAGAGAGGAGGGGAGAGGAGGGGGGAAGGCTGGGAGGAGGGAGGGTATTTGGTGGGACCTCACCTAATGCACACAATGCAATGGTACATTTCTTAACTATTAAGAATATAGTATAAATGTCTTACCACAACAAATAAGTAGGTAATGATTGTATTAATCAGCCCAATGTAAGCACTCCACATTGTATATCATTTATACCCCATAAATACATTGATGTACACAGTTATGATTTAATAAAGAAATATATAAATGCCCACAAAGCACTTAACAAAGTGCCTTAACTAAGTACGAAATGTACAAACTATTTTTTTGTTCAGTTAAAAAAACAAAAAGAATAGGAAGAATAAAGTTTGGAAAGCAATTGGGGTAATTGGATATTATACAAATAGAAGCAATTTGAAAGTATTATTTTTTATTTGCAAAAGTAGTACACATTTATTTTTTAACTAAGTACGAAATGTACAAAGACAAACTATTTTTTTGTTCAGTTAAAAAAAAAGAATAGGAAGAATAAAGTTTGGACAGCAATTGGGGTAATTGGATATTATACAAATAGAAGCAATTTGAAAGTATTATTTTTTATTTGCAAAAGTAGTACACATTTATTTTTTAAAAAGAAGGAAATTTTTATTAATCAAGTGAATGTCTCATTTCCAAATTTTATCTTTTCCTACAATTCTGCTATTGAAACTATTTTTCTATCATTTTAATCTTCCTTTCCAGACATATGCATTTGCTCTCTTTCATTGAAATGCACATACACATTTATGTATATGCATTATAAATACTATATGCATTACATCTTATTTATTATATGTTCTGTACATATATATTTAAACAAAAATTGGACTTGTACAATAACCTATTATTGTGATTTCTGCTTTTCCACTTACCCTACAGAACATTTTTCTGTGTTAATATGTTCAACTCTACCTCACAATAAAAGCAATTTAGAAAGCTACTTTAGAAATAGTGATGGAGAGAATGTAAAGTAATACTTTGTAAGGCTTGGGAAGATAAAGATTGGAAAGAAAAGAGTGGGAGAAAAGCCAATTAATAAACAGAATGAGTTGAACAATTGTTTCTGTCTCTTTATCTTTCTATGCCTCTGTTTTATATGGTCAGATAGTTTTTATTTACAGTGTGCAATATCTCAAGAATAAATATTTGATTCTAATGATTTTTCAGATGTAGTTGTTTTATGGTTAAAGAAATCATCACGTAAATGAGCTTAGAGAATAAGTAGAAAGACTACACAGGAAACTTTTTAAACAACAGCAATTTCTTTTGCTGTAGGAGGCCTCTTGCCAGAAGCAACCAATCTGTACTGATGTCATGTTAGAAATGGGATTTATTTATTTACTCCCATTATTTTGCTCTCACAGTTGAATGGAAAAGCATACTGTGAGTTTTACTATAAATAAAAACAAACAACACTGCTGGAAAATATTTAACATACAGTGTTTCTGCAAAAGAAAACTTGAAATAATTGTTTTCTTATAAGAGAGACTAAAGTTTCCAGAGATATTCTTGATGGAGTTGGATTTAGAATCTCTAAAAGGTCTAAGAACAAAGATCTTGTTAAAATAGTTCTTTGAAAAGGTTTCTCCATTGGCCAACTGAAACAGTAAATTCAAGTGCCATTTCACTTTCTACTTCTGAAAATAACTCTGGAGATAAGATTAGTAAGCTGCTGGAAGGAGCAAAGTGACATAAGCAGTATATTGGCCAATGGAGCTATCTAAATATAGCTTTTTTGATTTGAAGTATAGGGCCAACTTTCTCCCACTTGTCTCGTTCCTGAGATTTCTTTCTAAGAACGTTCCTTGATATTTAACACAGCTTTCAAAAAGAGATAGGGGTAATGAAGAAACGCTCACAGTGAGAGTTTTAGACCTTCTACTGCACTGGTAGGGGTGGGATGGGAATGGGATATAGGTTACAAGCAAAATACTCAGCAGTAGAAAGCAAGCTAGCAGGGGGTGAACACTTAAATAGAAAAGGCAAACAACTAGTTAACGAGGCAAACAACTACTTGACGATTAACGTTGACATTGGGAATTAGAACACATTAAATCTTACCTCAGTGGAGCTGAGTAGTGGACAGAGTCTGACATGGCCTTTAGGATATCATGTTCTCACCCTTGTGTATGTTTTCTCCTCTGCCTCTCCCCAATGTGTGGCAGAAATGCGTGACTTGCCTCTAATAGAATGTGGTAAAGGGGATGGGATATATGGGTTGTGACTATGTGATTATATTAAATAAGGTCATAACTTCCAACTTGCAAGGAGAGTTTTTCCTTCTTGCAAACTGTGCAGACACAAGTTTCCACCTTTTTTACTTTCCTACTGAGAGGACCATGTAGCCAGGAAGTGAGAACAGCTTCCTGTCAATGAGAAACTGGGGGCCACGGTTGTGGCCCATAAACGTAGGAGCCCAGAAGTGGATCCTCCCCGTCAGAGCCTCGCATGAGAACACAGGCCTGCCCAGCACTTTCCTGTAGAGGGCCCAAGCAAGCTGCACCTGGACTCCTGACCAACAGAACATGTGAGGCAGTCAATGTTGTCTTAAAATGTTAAATTCGTGGTAATAGTATGACACAGCAATATACATAGTACACCGAAGCATAAAATCTGTAGTTAGATACTGCCATCACCTAATTGCATTCTACAAATCTTTGCCCACTATAAAGGGGAAAATAACGCTAAGGTCCATACTAAATCTCCTCTCTACCAGCTTAACTTATTTCCACACTTCTTGCTAGAGATGCCCATTATTTGTTCCTCATGTGGGATGAGGAGCCCTATCTGCAGTACCTGAAGACTTCCAGGCTGCACCATCCAGGACTTACTTGTCTAGGGCTGATGTTTGCCAGAGCAGGTAGATACTCTCTCCCGAGTGTGTGGAGTTAAGGTATAGAGGCAGAGTCCGTAAGATATGGATGGAACCTGGATCTGGAAGGTTATGTAGAACTGAGGCAGAATCAGTGCCATGGTGCTAAGTGCCCTCACGTGAGCTCAAGTTGGTGGAGAACAGAGGGAGAAGCTGCTTAGAGGCAGCTGGCCTTCTGAGAGGAGATCGGTGCGAGCCACCCGAGAGCCTCTCCAGGAAAGAAATGGAGACAAAATAGGACAAGACAATTTCCCAGTTTTCATAAAGTTTGGTTTCATGTTTGGGAAATGGGTAAGGGAGAGTTTCCTTCTTTCTTTGCAACAACTTATCCTTTCATTAACCTTGTACAATTAAATGATACTATGTTTAGCTTTAAATTTATATTTTATTTATATGTGGTATGAATAGGAAATATAGTTATTATTTAAAAATCAAGAAGTACAAGAGTCCCCCTCATAGCTTTGTCTTTTGTCCGTGCAGTCCTCCCGGTCCATGAAGACCAGGATGTTACCCATCTAGCATTTATCCTCCCAGGTATTATGCATATTCAAACCAAAACGTCTTTCTTTCCTCCTTTTCCAGAATGTTCCTAATTTATTGAGCTGGTCACTTATTGTCTTTTTTTCTGTGATTGCTTATATGATTTCCTTTCACTGTGATGTACCCAGGAGTGGATTTCTTAACTTATTCTGCTTAAGGTGTGCTAAGTTTGAATGTGTGGTTAACATCTTTCATCCTTTTTGAGGAATTCCTCACCATTGTTTCTTCCTATTTCTTTGGGAATCTAAGCACTGCAGGTCTAAGAGATCTTGCTGTCTCTTCCAGCCCCTCCACTCCTGCCCCATGCCTACTTACTTAGCAAAAGTCCTGTGGAGGAGAATTGGAGTGCAGGAGAAACTAGCCAAGATTTGGAGTTTCTTCAGATTATAGCCCACTGTGCGAAACAACAGCCAGCCAATGAAGCTCAGCTGCTTCCTCCTGTCCTGTAAGGGTCTGAGGCCATGCTTCCAGACTCTGCAAAGATGCCACCAGAGATACCAGGAACCATGAATGTTTGCTCACCCACAAATAAGATTTTCCTTTTCCTGATTTAATTTCCTTGTTTCCAAAGATATTCAATGACTTTAAAGAAAAAATATTGCCCCTTCTTTCTCTGTTTTCTGTTATCACAAGGAGGATCTCCTAATATTTTGGCACACATTCACATTTAAGTTTGCTCGCTTTTAGCTTTCTCTGCTCTCTGCCTTCTACTTTGCTCTAATTACTATCGCACTTCAGGGTGTCTCTCCCACTTTTGCCTTCGTTTCTGTGATGGTTTTTTTTTTCTCTTATTTTTTTTTTTTTGACCTTTGTCAGTCATGTTTTCTCTCCCATTGCTTGCTTTCTCCTGGCTTTTCCTATGATTTTTCTTTTATTTCTCTTAGCTTTTACATTTTGGGGCTTTTCTTCTTCAGACAGAATATTGCCTTAATAATTTAGAAGCACACTGGGAAAGACAGGTTCAAACTTCCAACTGCTTTATGCTTCCTTTCCCCCATGTCATGTCCTCCCCCGGCTCTTGTTTTTCTTTTTATTTCTATCCTCTTATGCGGCAGGTCCTTTCTCATTACTAATTTTTGAAACAAGTGAACTTTTATATATTTGTCTAAAGCTCATAATGAAAGGCCAAGACTGTGTCCCAGTTGAGAGGAAATAATGTTTTAAATGATTTTGTATGTGAGTATGTCTGGCCTTTAATTCTTCCCAGTCAATCAATATAGAGTCTGTGATTTTTTTTTTCATGTTAGAAAGTCTTTTTTCACCTCTGCCTGTGAAACAGATGGGTTCCTACTAATATGGCACATTTATATGTGATGCTTCCTGTAGTCTCACCTCCTCTGCTTCTTGGAACTGGATGAGTGCAGGAAAGCTTCTGCTGTTCATCTTGTTTCTCTCGTCAGCAGCAAGAGGTTAGGTTTTTTACACCTCTGGCACACTCCTTTCCTTTCCTTTTCTGTCCCTTTAGAAGCTTATTTTGCTTGTTCTTTTTCTGCCTCTGTGGCTTTTCCTCTCTCTTTCCTCCCACTGACATTTCAGCTCTATCTTTACTGCTTTTGACAGCTTGAATACCTATTTTGTGTTTTGGGATTTTAGCTTTTTTTTTTTTTTTTTCTCAAAAATTGGGTTAGTAATTTTGTTTTTTGTTCTCCTTGTTGATTTTGAATGATTTCTGAGAAAGATCAGGGGAAAATACAGATTTTAAATTGCTCTCTTCAAACTTGTAGTGATTTCTTTAGGCACAGAATGTCTCCTGCATATCAGGGTCTATCAGGGTGGCAATTATACTGCAAATTACATGTTATTTTAATATGGAAAAATCTGATCTTGGAAGACTTCTTACAGAGGGAGCATTTTGAATCACAAGATCAAATTTTCTTTAAATAATGATATAATTTATCTTATGATGCACTGATTTTGATTAACATTGAAAATCTCTACATTTAGTTCTGTAACTTACATCAGTAACCCCTCTGTCATACTTTATATTTTAGGTGGTAATCACCTTTAATTAACTCAGATATTCTATATAAAAGCTTTAGCCTAAACCTTGGTGAATCTTATACTCAGTAAACGTTAGCTTTCTTTCCCGTTTTCTGTGCTTGTCATCCACTGACTCCTCACAATGGCCTGTTGTTATTGCTGTTATTAGATGTAGACACTGAGGATCAGGGAAGTTAAATAACTCACCCAATGGGAGTGGTGGGAACAGTGCACATCTGGGCTGCGGCCTCCCCAGCCTGAGACCCTCCACTATTCCTCTTAATGTCTACATCACGAAGTTGCCTTCACTTTCTGTTTTCAAATGAAACCATCCAGCAGCGTGTGGTGGCTCATGCCTGTGATCCTAGCACTCCTGGAAGCTGAAGCAGGTGGACTGCTTGAGCTCAGGAGTTTTGAGATTAGCCTGAGCAAGAGCAAGAACTGTCTGTACTAAAAGTAGAAAGAGTCAGCCAGGCCATGTGGGCCTGTCATCTCAGCCTCTCAGGAGGCTGAGGCCGGAGGGTCACTTGGACTCAGGAGTCTGAGTTTGCTGTGGGTTATGCGGCCGCCACGGCACTCTAGCCTGGGCAGCAGAGTGAGACTCTGTTTCAAAAAGAAAAGAAAAAAGAAAAAGACACCGTTCTTGTTTCTCTGTGTTTTCTTGGTTGGTTTCCTTTCCAAGTCCTTCTAAAGGGCTCTGTGACACAGTCGCTTGTTGAGGGCCTGTTTGGCGCTCAAGCACCAGATAGAAGGCTTTCTGTTTCTGCAACTTGGCTCCTGTGCGCACACACACGCTGCGCCAAGCATGCACACACGCTACGCGGAGCATGCACACACCCTGCGCCCAGCATGCACGCACCTTGCATGCACACACGCTAAACGCACACACCCTGTGCCCAGCGTGCATGCACCTTGCACACACACACCCTGCGCTGAGCAGGCACATTTCCTACGTCAAGGCTAAGTGGTAAAGGCCTGTCTTGTCTCTCCTCTCCTTGGACCGCAGCCTCCTCCTCTTTTCTCTCCCTCCAATCCCTTCCAGCTTTTCTGGCCCTGCAGAGTCAGTGCCACGTTCTTAATCACTGTGTGAAGCGGTGGCCTCTGGAGTCTTCAAACAAAGTACCTTCAAGTCAAGTCTTTCTCTTGCTTTCCCTCATCAGCATATAATATTGACGGGTAATTTTGTTAACAGAATCACTTTCCATTGTGAGAAAAAAAGAAAAAAATCACTTTTTATTCCAGGAATATGAGCCCTTTTAAAATACTCAGCCCAGAAAGAGGCCTGGGGATGGAATAGCTGTCACATCACTCCCCCTTGAGCTAAATAATTACCACTTTAAGCCACTTGCTATGGGAGCTTTAGACTAATTGATACAAGCACAAAGTAACCATGAAAGGCCACACATTCTGTATCACTCACCTGTGCTACTTCTGTAAACCAATGAGAATTTTTTTTTTTTTTGGTAGAGACAGAGTCTCACTTTATCACCTTCAGTAGAGTGCTGTGCTGTCACAGCTCACAGCAGCCTCCAGCTCTTGGACTTAGGCTATTCTCTTGCCTCAGCCTCCTGAGTAGCTGGGACTATAGGTGCCTGCCACAATGCTCTGATATTTTTTGTTGTTGTTGTTGCAGTTTGGCTGGGGCTGGGTTTGAACCCGCCACCCTCAGGATATGGGGCCAGTGCCCTACTCACTGAGTCACAAGCGCCTCCCACTAATGAGAATTCTTTTTTTGAGATAAGGAGTCTCACTCTGTCACCCTTGGTAGAATGCCAGTGGCATCACAGCTCACAGCAACCTCAAACTCTTGGCCTCAAGCTATCTTCATCCCTCAGCCTTCAGAGTAGCTAGAATTACAGGCGCCCTCCCCCCCGCCCCACAATGCCTGGCTACTTTTTCTGTTTTTAGTAGAGATGGGATTTTGCTCTTGCTCAGGCTAGTCTTGAACTCCTGAACTCAGATGATCCACCTGCCTTAGCCTCCCAGCTCCCAGAGTGCTGGGATCACAGGCATGGGCCACCACGGTCTGCCTTTTGTTCTTTAGCACACTTTCCAAGGCAAACTGGAAGTGTGTCCCAGGCTATAGTCATTAACCTTGACCCAGATAAATGCTCTATTAATTTTGATTCGGCTTCTTCTTTTTAGGGCACCATTTCACATGCTGTGCGCAGGATTCAGAGTGGTCTGGCTAACTTTGAATCCCACGTGTTCTTCTGATTCTGAGAGAAATCACTGAATGTAAAGTGATCAGTCCTACTGAAAATCTGGACCTATCCCACTCTTTGGTTGAAGTTCTAGACTTTATTTGGCTCTTTTAAACCCTCCATTTCCAGAATGAAGGTTTTTCATCTTTACACTGTGGGTATGAGATTTGGATTATAGGAAAACACTTACAGCAAGTCAGGTGCAGTGGCTCCCGCTTGTAATCCTATCATTCTGTGAGGCTGAGGTGGGTGGAACCAGCCTGAATAAGAGCAAGAAACCATCACTACTAAAAGTAGAAATAATTACCTGAGCACTGTGCTGGGTGCCAGTAGTCTCAGCTACTGGGAGGCAGAGGCAGGAGAATTGCTTGAACCCAGGAGCTTGAGGTTGCTGTGAGCCGGGCTGACACAATGGCACTCTAGCCTGGACAACGGAGTGACTGTCTGTCTTACTCTCCTGCCCCAACCAAAAACTAAGACAACAGTAACAACAAAACAAATCCCTGCCTTTTCGGACCCCCCTATAGGACAGAAAGTTTGGGTCACAAAGGGGCAAAGAGCTCTCCAAAGAATGTCTGGCTGGTCTCCTTCTTCCCCACAGCACTAAGGTCCGGATGAAAGTGTTGGCAGTTAGATAGGCACAGCTAGTTTCCTTTTAATAGCATGCTTCTTCTTCTTTTTTTTTTTTTTTTGTAGAGACAGAGTCTCACTTTATGGCCCTCGGTAGAGTGCCGTGGCCTCACACAGCTCACAGCAACCTCCAACTCCTGGGCTTAGGCGATTCTCTTGCCTCAGCCTCCCGAGTAGATGGGACTACAGGCGCCCGCCACAACACCCGACTTCTAAGATTGCAGCTGTCTTTTACTTCCTGAAAAGCACGAGGGTGAATTTTCTCCCCCTGAAGCAAAGAGGTGATTTGCTTTCTCTGATTTTTTTGGGGGGGTACTCCAGGTGACTGGAGACTTTGCAAAATGTAAGGGCTATATAGGCCCACGATATGAAATGTTCTCATAGGGCATTCCATCCCAAAGGAATGTTTTAGGGACAGCCTTTTAATTCTCTGAATGGGAATAAGAGGATCTGGTCCCAGACACCCTGAGCACTGTACGGGCACCTGCAGTTAGAGACAGTCTGAGATGCGTAACAGTGCGACTCACGGCTTTTGGTTGATGTCCAGAGGAGCCACACTCCTGAGCAGCACTTCCCCCCAAACACATTCCTAAACCATGGTCATTTTGGAGAAGTTCCTGAATTGTGGAAAATGAAGCTTCAAAATCAGAGTGGTATTTTTAGAAACACCAGCTGAAGAGTTATTTATAACACTTATGAGCCATCCTCTTGTAGCTGTCTAGGAAAGCGGACTCACCTAACCTGGGATAGTCATAGCAGCAATGGTCCAAATGGGGATATTTTAAAATGCCAAAAGTACTTTATCTGTGCACACAATTAGAGAAAGGCTGGTGTTAAAACCAGATAGATGGAATGTGAGACTTCCTTTCAGTAGCTTCTACAAGAAATTCCGAGAAAATTGTCTCTGTTCAAGAGATTAGTAAAAAGACCTCTGAAATGATTTCTGAGCGTAAGATGGAGACTAAGCGACTTTTCTCCGTTTACCTCCAATGGCTTCTTCTCCTTCCACATGTGCTTATTTGGGTACCTTGTCCTGACCTTCCTCTCCTGTATCAGCACCACCTGAGGAAACTCCCAAGTCTTTTCTAAAATGTAGATTAGAGGAAAATTTAGCAGTGCATTCAAAATTTAGCAGTGCTAGATGAATCTGTACTTGATTATGTTAAAGGGTTTGAAAAATTGAAAAAAAACTTTCAATAATATTCCAAAATTTGCCTCTAAGATCACCAGAACGTTTCCTCTGTAAATTCTACTTTCCTCAATTGCTAAAATGAGCACGTGGTTACTTTAGTCAAAAGGCAAACATATGGGGGCAGTGCCTGTGGCTCAGTGGGTAGGGCACCAGCCCCATATACGGAGGGTGGTGGGTTCAAAACCAGCCCCGGCCCAATTGCAACAAAAAAATAGCCGGGCATTGTGGCAGATGCCTGTAGTCCCAGCTACTTGGGAGGCTGAGGCAAGAGAATTGCCTAAGCCCAGGAGTTGGAGGTTGCTGTGAGCTGTGTGATACCACAGCACTCTACTGAGGGCAATAAAGTGAGACTCTGTCTCTACAAAAAAAAAAAAAAAAAAAGGCAAACATATGAATCCACAAATTAGTAAGTTTGTCGGATCAACTTTTTAAAACTATTCAGGGAAAAAAAAAACCTAAGGCATCAAAGATTATAAATTTGCAGCTGCAACAACTAATTAGTCAAAGCAGGCCTTGTCAGAAAAGATAGATGCCTCCTTCTAATGATCAAAAAGCTGTTTGCTTCTCCTGCAAAAAACCTGGCCAGTTCAAAAAGATTGTAGAAAACATAAACAACAGCAGGTTCAGAACAAGGATGGGACCCCAGAAAATGAATTGGGTTTTTCCAAGGACCAAAAAGATGCTTTCCCATTTCTCCTGTCTTTAATGCCTCAGGAGAAAAAGAAATTTTCACAAATGGAGAACAGATATGAGCGCACAGGGACACTGGAGGGACTCTTTCCGTCCTCAGTCATACCACCCAGACTGTCTTCTTCTCCAGTGCAGATATCTGTCAACCTGTGACTGTATGTTTAGAATTCGAGGTGAGCTCGCTCAGTGACCATTATTGCTTTCTCTAGTTTCCTCAGATCCTATAAATCTCTTAGAGAGAGATTTTTTTTTCTTTTTTGATTTTCACAATGCATATATTTCCTTCTGCTGAAAGCAGGGACAGAGGAGAGCGTGTCTCAATTCTGAACAGAGGGAGCAAATGAGAATGAGACTCTTGAATTATAAAAATACAGATCCAACAACTTTTTTCTAAATCAGGACTACTGAATGATACTGATGACTTGTTACAAGCTTTGCCAGGTCGCTTATGATTCCAGTCTTCCACTGACATTGATAAAATGTATTCAGCCACCCCCATTGAAGTGGAAGTAAACCCAATATCAGACAATACCCTTTAAATGCCCTACTGGATTTAGAGATGTAATAATTCTTATTAAGTCTTTGAAATGTTAACATCTGGGGAATTAACTAAGCAGCATTTCAGTTGAGATTAGATCTGAAATAAGAGTTAAAATTCTTTAGATAACCATAAAATTTTCAGTGAATACTTTAGCTCAGGAGAAAAAAACATTTTTTAAGAGCTCTATGATCAGGAGTTAGATTAATCTGATGACAAAAGTCTTTTCTATCTTTTCTGCTTTTGGATTTTCTTTCTGAAAAAAAAGAATTTTTTTTTCAGGCAAATTAAACCCTTTCTAATTATGTGCTCAGTCCTTCTGTTCCTTTTCTTCCTTGTTGACATAATTTTTGCAAAGAATAGTGTAAAACTTCATTGGCCTTTTGGAAAGCTTAAATTACTTATCTTTTGAGATGCAAATTTCCTACTTTTTTATCTAAAAGTCAGTAAAGACTTCAGCCATGCGAGAAAGTTTAACTTGTTCCATTTACAAAGTTTGAATCCAACTGTCCTTTTAAACTAGTGAGTTTACCTGTCCAATGGATATATTCTTAAAATAAAAACTGTAAAATCAGTGTTTATATTTGTGTGTGTATCTGTGTACATGTCTGTGTATTTTCTGTGTAATACTAGATTGACTTATAAATAAATTAGTGTTCATAATATTTTTCAAGTTCTATGACTTTTGAAAACTATGGTAAACGAAACTAGTTTTAAAATTGTTGGTAAAATAAAATGGGAATGGCTTCAGAATTTTCAATTAAATGTAATTTAGACATTTTGACTGGTCTACTGGTCAGACAGATTTATGGAGTCTCTGAAACATGATTCAAGGTTATCAAACTGCTGCTTCTGTGATATTTTGAAACTTGCTTGATTTGTTCGTGGGCTAAAACCACTAGAGCAGCTTCGGGGCTCCCTTGAAGCCTTGCCTATGTCTTATTATGAGCTTGTGTTTGTGCGGCTCTAGATTCTGGGCTCCAGACCAGTGCCCTCTGGTGAAGTCTGGGACATGTCCTCAGCACGGGAACCAACAGCTGCAAGGGCGAGTGAAGTGCAAGATGGCCACATCTATCCTTGACCACCACCTTCCTTCCTGGCCATGCGAGGAGGGGTTAGGTCCTCGAGGCTGTACCTTCACAGGTCTGTGTTCTGTCCAGCTGGTGTGCAGATTCAGGGTCCAGACAAACCTGCCCCTCCACTGCTGTCCCTGGGCTCCACGTGGGCACTTGGGACCCAGGATGATGAGAAAACATTAGAAAGGGTACCTGTGTCATAGTTTCAAATATTTAAGTCTTTTAATAAATAAAAATGTTGAAGAAACATTTCTTTCTAAAAAATTATAAAATGATTTTTATCAATAAATACAGACATGAAACAGTTCAAAATTATTTACTTCCTAAGGTTTTCACTGAAAATAAGGATTACTGATATTTAACATTATAGTTAATATATGTAATTAAAACTACTACATACAAGAGAGACACTTCTGTATGCAATTGTATAAGCTAAGAAGGATGTGTTTTTGGTAAATGAGGTGATAAAGATGACATGAGGATGTGCTTTTTGCTAAAAGAAAGGTAGCTTTTTCTAGTTTAGAGGTTATTTAAAGTTTGTTTTAAAATGAAGAAAAAATGTTATAGGTAAAATTAAGTGGATATAAAAAGTTTGAAAAAATAGGATATATTGGTAAGAAGTTATAAAAGTTTTATGGGGATCTTGCCTTATGTAGTCAAAGCTGACTGAGAGTGGATGGATTTTTTTAAGTTAGATTTTGTTCACATTAGCTCACACATTAAAATACACTGATACAGGGGGAGAATTTGGTTTTCTCTTTTAAACAAGATTTTCAAGTAGTATTAGTAAGAGAGACTGTAAGATTTTTGTTGACCTTATAGGTAAAGTACAAAAAGAAAGAAGAAAGGAGGAAAAGAGAGGGGGAGAGAGATTCTGTTGATCTCATGCTATCTTTATTGGGTCTTCTGGTTGTTTGGGAAACTGAATCTCCTCTCTATCAAAGAATAAAAGTTTTTGCTTTTTGAAATCTTTGAATGATCACTTTGGCTAAATGAATACATAGTATTTTACCATGACCTGTGATACTATTTGAATCAAGTATTTTGAACCTTTGATATTTGATGAAGTTTTCAAAATCAAACTTCAAATTCTAAAACTAAATCTTGTTGACCTCAAACTTACTTTTGGACTTTGGTAGGTTAAATAACATGGAAAACATTGTTAAATAAGACATGCCACTTAACTTTCTTTGAGTTATATTTGTGTAAATGTGTTATTAATATGGGCTCCAAAATTGTATGATATTTCTAAATTCTGATATGCCTTAGTACATGTCATCAGTAATCATAATTATGATTATTATGTTAAATTATTGTATGCCAAGGAAACAACCAAATTTCCTTGTCACTTGTGCCTTTAACCACAGCTACTATAAGTCTTTTGTCAACCACAGTTATTATTTGATTCTTCTCATAAAGTGGCTTTCAATCACCTACCATCCAAAATTTCCCTTCCCTTTCCTTTCTTCCCTTTCTTTCCCTTTCTTTCCTTTCCCTTCCCTTCACTTCCCCTCCCTTCCCTTTCCTTCCTCTCAATCACTTGCCCACACTGGAGTGCAGTGGAGTCTAATTGCTCACTGCAATCTCCAATGTCTGGGCTCAAGAGATCCTCTTCCATCAGCCTCCTGAGTAGCTGTGGCTACAGGTGTGCACCACTGTGCCTGGAAAATTTTTCTGTCTTTGGCAACAAAAGTATCTCACTCTTGCTCAGGCTGGTCTTGAACTCCCAGCCTGAAGCAATCTTCCAACTTGGCCTCTCAAAGTGCTAGGATTACAAGTGTGAACCACTACTCCTCTCCCAAAACTTGCCTTTCACTAGTCTCTTTCTCTATTTTTTTTACAGGCAGGATCTCACTCTGTTGCCATGATAGTTACTGCAGCCTTCAAATCCTGAATCCTGCTTCAACCTCCCAAGTAGCCGTGAGCACAGGTATGCACCACCACACTTTTTTTCCCTATTTTTTTGTAGATACAGGATCTCACTGTGTCAGTAATGCTGATCTCAAAGTCTTGGCCTCAAGCAGTTCTCCCACCTCAGTCTCCCAAAGTGTTGGATTATGGTATGAGCCATGGTGCCTGCCTGACAACCACTTTTGAATACATGTTTTTGATAATTTTGGAGATCATACCATATACTAGGTAAAAACTTCCAAGGGGCTCTAGTTGAAAAGCTGATGCATTTATTGAGGGTTATTAACCCAACATCAAGTAAAACAAAAGTTAATTACATGAGACTGGACTGATAGAGGACTGAGATGCTTCTTATGACTTTTTGTTTATTTGAAACATTGCTCATTCTTTTTTGTTTTCTTTTATAGAGTCAAGAAAATCTTTTTCTTTTTGAGCTATTTATATCTTATGGCAATTGAGTAAAGTATACTTTTGTGAGCAAAACTGAAATATGTACCTTTCCCTCTACTTGATTTTTCCAGAATTCAGAAATTACTCATGAGTATTCTTATTTTATGACAATAAGATTATTTGTAGAATTTCAGTAAGAATCTGTGTTCTTCTGTAACAGGATGTAATTGGAGATATTGATTATGTTACCAAGGCTTTGACTAGAATGTCATATTTTCAGAGATGACCAGACTGCTTTAGGAATTGAAGTCAACTTTATAGAGCTGAAATAAAGCTCCTTAGAAAGACTGACTGATTCCCTCTCTCCATGGTTTCTTTACAACGTTCCTGGCCTGTGGTAAGTAAAGATGTCACTAGGTGGCAGACCTAGGAACTTCAACATACTTTGAGATCTTGAAAAAAGAGAAATTCACCCAGATAAAATGTGATGATAATTCCTTGGCTTGGCTTCCTGAAGTAGAGGCTTTTAATAGCTGATTTCAAAATGTCTTTTTTTTTTTTAAAATTAAGTCTTTTGTACATATATCATAAATACATTTATGCCCATTTTAGTGTGGTGATTATTTGTACAAATTGGAGTGCTTACATCATACTAATCAGCATAGTTTTCATCTCATTTACCCAATTATAGCATTAGGACATTTGTGTTCTACACATGATAGAACCAACTTGTACTTGCAATGTGCTCCATAGTTGTGGTTCCCCTACTATCCCCTACTATCCCTCCTACCCCACTCTCCATCCCTCACCCTCCCCTTCCCTCCTTCATCATAGACTATAGTTGTGTTTCATTTTTCATATGCAAGTGTGAGTTATTATAAATTGGTTTCACAGTAGTACTGAGTACATTGGATACTTTTTTTTTCCATTCCTGCAATACTTTACTAAGAAGAATATTTTCTAGCTCCATCCATGTAAACATAAAGGAGGTAAAGTCTCCATTTTTTTTTTTACTGCTGCATAATATTCCATGGTATACATATACCACAATTTATGATGGGCACTTGGGCTTCTTCCATGACTTGGCTATTATAAATTGAGCTGCAATGAACAATCTGGTGCAAAGATCTTTATTGCCAAATGATTTTTTGGTCCTTTGGATATACACCTAGAAGGGGAATTGCAGGATCAAATGGCAGGTCTACATTTAGATCCCTGAGTGTTCTCCAAACTTCCTTCCAAAAGGAACGTACTAGCTTGCATTCCCACCAGCAGTGCAGAAGTATTCCCTTTTCTCCACATCCACACCAGATTCTGTTGTTTTGGGATTTTGTGATGTGGGCTACTCTTATTGGAGTTAGATGGTATCTCAGAGTAGTTTTGGTTTGCATTTCTCTGATGATTAAAGGTGATGAGCATTTTTTCATGTGTCTGTAGGCCATGTGCCTGTCTTCTTCAGAGACGTTTCTGTTCATGTCTCTTGCCCACAATGAAAAGGGATCACTTGTTTTTTGCTTAGTAATAAGTTTGAGTTCTTTGTCGGTAGTATAACTTGCAAAAATCCTCTCCCATTCTGAGGGCTGTCTATTTGCTTTACTTAGTGTGTTCTTGGCAGTGCAGAAGCTTTTTAATTTGATCATATCCCTATTCCAAAATTTCTTACAAAACTTTCAGCAAAGACAACCTAAAAAAAAAAAAGCCTATAATGGCCAATCACTATTTTTCCTTCACTTTATGCAAATAATCAGGGCAAGCATAAGAAGACTAAAACTCATTTTACAAAGAAATTGACTTTACTATGATTTATCTTTGGTAGAAAAGGAGGACTTGGAGAGACAAGTTATGTTCCAGAAGAAAACTATAGTCCCCATTTTATTAGATTCTAACCCTGACCGTTGTTTTTGAATTTTATTATCTCCCTACATTTTGGGCTAAACTCAGATTATTTCCCAGCTACAATAAGTGTCTAGAAAAGAACCTGGATTTAATTTTCTTTATGATGTTTTTAGTCAGCCTTCTAATAGAATAAGGGCTTTTTATTTGTTGTGGTTGTGGCATACAAATTACTCTTTTATTATAATCTTTATGTGCTACTTTTTCCAAGAATACTAATGTTATGGAAGTCTAAAGACTAGAGATGATTCAACAGGTGACAGCAGCTACATAAATCAATGATCTAACTGAAGTCTTATTTTTTAGCAATCTGTGATGCAATCCCAATTCAGGTTTTGGGTGCTTTTAAAATTCTTCACTTAGATATCTCCTTGTTCCTCCCTCAGAGTGGAACAGGACTATTGGGGAATGAGCCTTCCTAGAGATGAGGAACACCTTGACAGTCAAATTTTGGTCATCGATGCTTTCAAGAAGAAAGATTTTTGGTCAAAAGGGAGAAATATGAAAAAAAGAAGAAAAGAAACTTTTCATATGAGGAATATGAGGCCCTTTGAAATTATCAGGCTCATTAGGAGGGATTAATAAAGCAGCAGTCACATCACTTCCCCCTTGAATCCCTCTTGAAGCCACTTGCTGTGCTGACTCTAGACGGACTGATGCATCAAGTAGACACATACCTTGTAGTTCAACAGTGTGTCACTAGCCAATGTCATTTCTACAAACCAATAAGAATTCTTGAGGAAAAACCTTTGCAATCACCTCCTAACCTGCTATATATATATAAAAAACATGTATATATGTTTTATACATTTTATACATTTGAGCCTCTCTTTCATTTTCTAGAGCACTCTCTAAGCCTGCAATCATCAACCTTGGCTCACACAAACTCTTATATTAATTCTGCCTCAGCTTCTTTTTTCCAGGTCTATATTATATATAGTCTTCAGAGAATCCTTAATAGGATTAGTTGCACAGAAGATTTATTGAGGAAATTCTTTGAAGAATGAAGAAGGAAAGAGGACAAGTAGGTAAAGAGAGTTTTCTGGCCTTAATCCAAGTCTGAAATCTGTGAAAGGATATAGAAAAAAATTGGGTAGGGAAAATCTTTATTTATAGGATCTACCTGAGAAGTTTTTCCTGTGTTGATAGAAATTTCCTGAATCAAAGTTGCTGACTGATGGAAAGGGTGCTATGTTGAGCAGGAATGGGATGGAACTGGTTCACCTCTTATGCTCCATATTGGCTGCAGAGCTTGACACAAATGTGGCTTCAGAGTTCACAGGAAACAGCTCTGGCAAGTCAGCCTCTATGCTCTTTTCAACATACTTTTTTTTTTTTGGAGATGGGGTCTCGCTATTGCTCAGACCATCTGCCTGCCTCCACCTCTCAGAGTGCTAGGATTACACATGTGAGCCAAAGAAGCCTGGCTCTTCAGAGACTTTCAGGGCCGGGTGCAGTGCCTCACACCTGTAATCCCACCACTATGAGGCGGATAGATCGCTTGAGTTCAGGAGTTTGACACCAGCCTGAGCAAGAGTGAAACCTTGTCATAAAAGATTCTCTTTAAGAAGATCTGACTAGGGTTATCTCTGCAGTTGTCCTGCCACTTCATTCCTTTTTGACAAAGATGTACTCGTAGTAAGAGACTAAGAGAGGAATAAAATAAGGGAATAAAAGTGTTAGTTTACTCTAAGTTTACTCTACCTCTGGAAATAATACTTTGTTAGGTCTTTATCTCTGGGGGGTTTACACACACATTAAGTAAAGAATAGAATAGGGCTTGCTGGTCTTTCTCCGCCTCCATGGGTCTGGACATTGCTTAAGGGAAGAATCGGATTTGCAGTGTTTCTTCTGCTTCTGTAAAACATTCTTTCAGTTTGTAGAGGATTTATAGCAATGGGTAGGGTGCTGGCCCCATACACTGAGGGTGGCAGGTTCGAACCCACCCCAGCCAAACTACAACAACAACAACAAAAAAATAGCTGGGCGTTCTGGTGGGCGCCTGTAGTCCCAGCTACTTGGGGGGCTAAGGCAGAAGTTTGAGACTCTGTCTGTACTACAGATAGAAAAATTAGCTAGGGCTTGTGGTAGATGGTTGTAATCCCAGCTACTCAGGAGGCTGAGGCAGTAGGATCACTTGAGCCCAAGAGTTTGAGGTTGCTGTGAGCTGTGACACTACAGTGCTGTAGCCTGGGTAACAGAGTGAGGCTCCGACTCAATCAATCAACAAACAAATAATTGAATAAATAAAATAAGGAAATTTGTTAATTCTGGGTTTGCCACCAGGTGTGTACCTATACACTGAGACTCAAGTGATCTGTTAATTAAATTGACGGCCTGTAGGTGTGTTTTAACCTCCGTCTTGCATGGCCTTATGCCTGTTAATGATTTAATATCTTATTGTTACAAAGAATAAAAATAAAGGGATATGAGAAGGCATTTCTGGCCTCTTCTCAGGGTGGGCAGCTCAGCTTTAAGGCTTCTAGCACAGGGATTCATGACAGTTGTATTCCTTCAGGAGAAACTTCCTTTAGTCAGGTAAGGGAACTTCAGAGAAAGCCTCTTCCTGTGATTTGCCAGTATTGGGCAGGTTGAAACACCTTACTTTGGAGTATTGTTTTCTGAGCCCCAACAGAATGTCTGTGGGGAGTCCTAGCTCTTCTCTCTTTAACATGACAGAACCTTTGTCACAGAGATGACAGATGTACAGCTTTCTAGCTATCTGTGGCCTACTGTAATAAATTACCAAAAACTGGGTGACTTGAAATAAAAGAAATTTATTCTCTCACTTATAGAGGCTGGAAGCCTGATGTCAAGGTGTCGGCAGAGCTGCATAATCTTCTGGAGCTTTAGGGAAGAATTCAGCTTCTGGTGCAGTCAAGATTCCTTGGATGGTGGTGCATCACTGCAATCTCTGCCTCCATGGCCACATTACCTCTTCCTCTTCTGTCAAATTTTGCTTTTATGAGGACATTAAAATCTTTACTCTAATCCATATTTTGCTATTTAAGGTACTTTTCCTTCATGGGTTTTGGGTGTACCAGGCTGCCAGTTTGTTCTCAGTTCTTGGTACGCTCTTGGCCAAAGGATGACCAGACGCACTGTTACAGAGGGAATGGGATGGAAAAGAAAAGGCAAAAATATTTTCTGTCTTTCAAATTTTTGGAAACCAAAATCTGCATCCCTGCCTCAGGCCAGTGGTCAGGAGGGTCAGGGACTGTCTCTTGTTCTTTGCGCCACAGGAGATTGCTCAGGGGAATAGTCTGGGCAGAAGTCAGAAGATCTTCTTAACTAAAGATGGGATTAATCTGGGTGGAGGTCACAGGTTGCAGAGGCCATAAGATTGTCATAGCCCAAGATGGGATCAGAATCTTTAAAAGCCCTGTGTTCCTGCTCAGAGGAGAAATTTGGATTTGAGACCATTGTTTGCCATTTTCCTCCTTTGCCAGCAAAATAATAAACTTCTCTTTCCTTCTCAAATTGCTTGTCCCTCTTTTTCCTTTTTTAAATTTGAGATTAATATGAGAGTACAAACGATTAGGTTAAAATGTTTGCATTTGTTGGGTGAGGTCCCTGGTACGTTGTGTCCCACACCCATGAGGTGAGCCATATACCCTTACATTCTGCCCGTTAGGTGGGAGCTCACCAACCCCCCCTCCTCCCCTCTGCCTCCTCTCTCCCCTTCACTCCTCCCCAGTCCCCCAGCTTGAATTGAATTAAGTTTTGTCTTGTGTGGGAATGTATTAGTTCTTCTACTGACTTCATATTAGTATTGAGTACATTGGATACTTGCTTTTCTATTTGTGTGAAACTTTATTAGAGAGAATGTTCTTCAACTCTATCTAGGATAATACAAAAAATGCAAAGTCTCCATTTTTTATGGCTGAATAGTATTATGCAGCATATACTACAGTTTACTAATCTATTCATGGGCTGATGTGGCCCTCTTTTTCTGATGCAGCCTTTGGGGATGAGGGCCAAACTTTCTGTAACAACACTGAAATCCAGGCAAGCATGAAACAAAGTAAATCGAGGAAGGGCAAGATACATTTACCACAGACCATGAATGGACCTCTTTTGTAACAAGAGGCTCTGGTTCTAGTCTGGGGAATAGGGTAATAGATCCTGTTTTATAGGGTTTAGATTGGGCCTCCTCCTGGTTCAAAAGTCTCCATGGAACCACTTAGATGTACAGTTAATGATAATTAGCCTTAGCTGACTCTGACTCTAGACGCTGCCTGGGCTACCTGGCCTGGGGGATTCTCTGCACTATTTTGCAGATTAGCAGGGTGCTCCTCCTTCCCCTAGGTGTGGCGATTGTTTGAAGCAGAATCAAGGAGGAGCAGCACCAAGGTGGGGCATCACCCTTGTTCTTCTTCCTCAGGTGTGGTAATTGCTCAAGGCAGTGTGAAGGTGGGGCACCTGCCTTTGTCTCTTGGAGAGCCCGAGATCAGATTCTTACCATCCACCTAACACTGTGTGGACCCAAGGGAGACAATGCTGATTATTTACTGAGCTCCAGTAAAACTTACACTTCACATCACAGCATTCTGGACAGCCACTGTTAGTTGGCTTTGGAGATAAAATCAGTTTTCTGTCTATAGGATGATATATAAGGCACTTTCCAGCCCTTACATTTCGGTCCCCTGCTACTTTTTATAACTGACAGTCAAGGTCAGGTTTACATATAATAGATAGGAGCAATCAAAGTACATTACCTCTCCAGGATATTGGTGGGGGAAATAAAAATGATGTAAAAATTTAATTCTCATTGAGAAAAAGAATTGGATGTTCTAGAAAGCTACTTTTCTTAAGTTTACTTAAAGAGCAATGCTGTCCTCTCTAGCATATTCCCTGCTATTACTCTTCCTTTTAGGTTAACAGGATCTTAAAATCTGTGCAATGTTATATTCACTTTATGTATAATCTGGACATTTCTGTAAAAATAGAA
Source organism: Nycticebus coucang (assembly GCF_027406575.1). Classification (NCBI taxonomy): domain Eukaryota; kingdom Metazoa; phylum Chordata; class Mammalia; order Primates; family Lorisidae; genus Nycticebus; species Nycticebus coucang. Next base: position 109,832,120 of record NC_069785.1, read on the forward strand.
TTGAAAGCTATTGGAGAACAAAACTTATAAATTACAAAAATATTTTCTATGATTCCTTTTGAGTCCTCGTTTATGTAATTTGGTTTTTAATCTTCATTATTTGTGTGGTATTATTTACTTTTACTTAAAAAATTTCTCATATACAATATTTTGATATTGGGTAAGTTATGTGTGTGGGGGGGAAGTATGTGGTGTGATGATTTGGTGTTCAGATAGTTCAAATTTTTTCCCTGTTATTTATAGACTGAATGACTGAGCAAATGGAGATTATCACCTGCTCTTTTGGGTATGATGAGAGCCAGAGATGACATAAATAAACCCCTTTAACACAATTTATTGCATTTATGAGTGAATATTCTCTAGGTGCTTTAGAGGTAAATGAAAGGTAAAAATTTCCTTTGATTTAGTAGTGCTGAGTGTTTTGAAAATAGGAATATCTACATTTCACTTTTATGGTAGAAAGTTAATTACAGGGTAAAGCCTGACTACCATTCAAACACTTTCTGAGCAGCAATGAAGCCTATGTCAGGTTGGGTAGGTGCCCTGTGATTATGCAGTGATGTTACTGAGGACTGGTGTGGGGATAATTGTATTCTGTGTTGAAGTGTTTTTGGAAATAGAAATGGTAGGAAATCCATTCAGCTGAAATGACTATTTCTACAGGAATTTCATTGGTGATAAAACAATTTTGCTCTGTCAGTAAATTGGCATACTGATTTTTGCTAAAACATTACTATTCACATGTGGACTGGCTTAGAATTAGAACCCTTGCATATTTAAGGAGATCAGAAAAAGTCTCAATGCGTCTGTACAAATCTGTGCACCTTGAAAAGATAAGCAAGGATCTTTACACACAATTGCTTTTCTTCTGAACTCTCCTCATATTTCCTCATCCCTAAGTTTCTAATCTTATTTTTATAGCCCTTGTCATGGTGTGTAAGTGTGGTTGGAAGGAAGGGTCACAGGAAGAGTAAAGGGCATGTCCCTTTTACTAAAATCCATGGGCTGAAATATGAGACACTGCAGGGAGCAAGGCCCCTTAAAATTTAGATGCAAAACCACTGACACAAGGAAGATTGATTTATTGGAGAAAAAGACATATACGTTTAGTCAACATGTATACATGGAGAACTTCAGAGTGAAGACCAAAAATATGGGGAGAATTGTCCATTTTTAATGATTAGGTCCAACAAAGTCTGGACAGAAAGGGTGTGATCTGATGCTGCAGATGGCGTGCGGACCCAGCAAGGCCTGTCTGTCAGATTCCTCCTGACCTCTTCCAGCAGGGTCCCTTCCTTCTGGGTGTCCGGCAGGGCCCTTTCTGGAATGGAAGTCTTGCCTTAGGACAAGTCAAACGAGGTCGGTCAGGTATTCTTTATGGCCAGTATTTTAGCACAGGATATTTTTAGGCTTTATGGTTGGCCTTCGGGAAAAGGGGTTTGGGTTTCTATGACGCAGCTGGGGAGGAGGGTCAGAGTCAGGGGAGAATGGGACTGAAAGGCAGGAGGACAGGAAAAAACTTTGGCTTCCAAGGGCTTCATTTTGGGGACTATTTCCTGAGCCCCATCAATATTAAGTGCCAATGCTGAGCACATTGTTGTGCCCCTCAAATAGGAGATAAAAAGCAGCTGTGCCTGCAAGGAAGTCTGAGAGATGTTCAAAAGACCCTGAGTTTTGAAGGTCACAGCCCTGGCTCGTACCACTTATGCTTCTTTCCAAACTTGAGCAAAGCATTTAACAGGCAAGTCCTCATTTTTCTTTATTTTAAAAATGATTACAATAATATATTATTTCAGGAAGAGTTGTTTCGTAAGGAGCCAACTAGCTTTGTGTTGGCATATTATCTAAATTTTCTTCTCTTTCCTTTTGAATAAAAAACAAACAAAAACAAATTAACAACATACATATTCTCAAAACAAATAAAACGAAACCAAACAATGGATCGTATGTGGGTGTTCAGATCTCACCACTCACTTCCTAGTGATTCTTAGAACCAATGTTGTATTTTCTTTCATAATGGAAAAGAAAATTAGCACAAGAACCAGTGGACCTGGTATCAGGATTGTTTGGGATTGCTCCTCAGTGGGACAGCATGCTTTCTAAGATGCCTGCTCTGCTTGCAGCATTCTAGCTCTGTCTGTTTTATAGGAATGGTTTGAATGACCTATGTACAAGTGATATATTAACTATACCTTAGCCATATTGGGGGATCATTCATTCACCACTTACTTGAAATTCATTAAATGAATAGGATTGTTGAAACAGACCTTAGGTGAATAATTCTGAAAGCAGGTGAACGAAGTTTCCTTTTTCTTATTTCCATTCTTTTTTGTTCTTTTATTCATTCAGACTCATTAGTTTAAACTAACTCATTCACTTAATAAATACGTATTGCATAATGTGCCAGTCACTGGCTGAAATGGTATGGGAGACTGGTTGCTGCTCTCAAATTGCTTATAGATAGAGGAGATTAGACAAGGAAATAAAAAATCATCTATCTATGTGTCGTTTTCAAATGTCCAACTCATTTTGAGGACAATTTGCATGTTTTCAGAAGCAGGGACTATAAAGAAAGTAGTTTAACTGTCTAGTATGGAAGTAAGGAGTTTGTCTCTGCTGTCAGAGGGATCTAGGCTTTTATTCCTGGCTATGCCAATTCTGATAAAGGTCAAAAATCTCTTTGTAGCCTCAGTCAAGCTACATGAAAGATGCATATGAGTGAGTGTGTGAGTGAGTGTATATGTTTATATTTAAATCTTGGAAACATAACGAAATTTTGGGTTAATAGTTTCTTCTCAGATATATAAACTAGTAGTGTCTTTACGTCCAGTGGTTCTCAACCTGTGGGTCAGGTTAAAGGGTTGCTGGCATTAGGAAGGTTGAGAACCACTGTAAGACCACCTGCTTTTACACTGTGACAACATCTTTACCGAGCTAATTTTCCTTAATTGATTCTAGAGGTGTTGTTAGCACATCTCTAACACGTGTACCCTGGATGGAACTGGAGATCATTCTTTTTTTTTTTTTTATTGTTTGGGATTCATTGAGGGCACAAAGAATTAGTTACTGTTAGGTACAGTCCCCCTTATAACTGTGTTGCACTACCAAGAGGTGTGCCATACCCCCATGAGACTCCCATACCCCACTCTCATCCCGTCTCCCCACTCTCTCATTTCTCTCCCTCCCCACATTGTATTAGCTCATCTGCTGCCTTCACATTAGAATGGAGTACACTGGATTCTTGTTTCTCTATTCTTTTGATGCTTTACTAAGAAGAATGTGTTCCACCTCCATCCAGGTTAATACAAAGGATGTAAAATCTCCATCTTTTTAATGGCTGAATAGTATTCCATGGTATACATATATCAAAGTTTATTAATCCATTTCTGGGTTGGGGGGCATTTAGGCTGTTTCCACATTTTGGTGATGGTAAATTGGGCTGCCATAAACAGTCTAGTGCAAAAGTCCTTATGATAAAATGATTTTATTTTCTTCTGGGTAGATGCCTAATAATGGGATTGCAGGATCAAATAGGAGGTCTAATTTGAGTTCTTTCAGGATTTTCCATACTTCCTTCCAAAACGGTTGTATTTGTTTGCAGTCCTACCAGTACTCCCTAGTGGAGAAAAGTATTTCCTTCTCTCCACATCCATGCCAGCATGTTCAGTTTTGAGACTTTTTGATGTGGGCCATTCTCAGTGGGGTTAGGTGATATCTCAGGGTGGTTTTGATTTGCATTTCACTGATGATTAGGGACGATAAGCATTTTTACATATATTTGTTAGCCATTTGTCTGTCTTCTTCAGGGAAGGTTCTATTCATGTCTCTTGCCCAATGATATATGGGATTGTTGGGTCTTTTCTTGTTGATTAATTTGAGTTCTCTATAGATCTTAGGTATCAAGCTTTTGTATGACTCATAATATGTAAATATGTTTTCCCATTCTGAAGGTTATCTATGTGCTTTGGTTGTTGTCTCCTTAGCTGTACAGAAGTTTTTCAGTTTAATTAAGTCCCATTTGTTTATTTTTGTTGTTGTTGCAATTGCCACATAAGTCTTCATAGAATTTTTCCCCAGGCCGAAATTTTCAAGGGTTTTCCCCATTTTTCTTTGAGGATTTTTATTGTTTCATGCCTTAGATTTAAATCTTTTATCCATCTTGAATTAATCTTTAGAAGTGGTGAAATGGAGGGTCCAATTTCAGTCTTTTACATGTGGTTATCCAGTTCTCTCAGCATCATTTATTGAATAGGCATTCTTTCCCCCAGTATATGTTCTTCTTTGGTTTATCAAAGATCAAGTGGGTGTAAGATGTTAGTTTCATCTCATTGTTTCCTATTTGATTCCAAATGTCAGTGTCTCTATTTTTGTGCAAATACCATGCTGTTTTGATCACTATGCCATTGTAACATACCCTAAAATCTGGTAGGATGATGCCCATGGCTTTGTTTTTATTACTAAGAATTGCCTTGGCTGTACAGGGCTTTTTCTGGTTCCATACAAAATGAAGAACTTTTTTTTCCAAATCTTGAAAATATGATATTGGTATTTTTTGTGAGAATTACATTGAATCTGTAGATTGCTTTGGGAAGTATAGACATTTTAACAATGTTGACTCTTCCCAGCCATGAGCATTATCTCCCATTTGATAATATCTTCTGCTACTTCTTTTCTTAGGGTTCCATAATTCTCTTTGTAGAGATCCTTTGCCTCTTTTCTTAGGTGTATTCCTAGGTATTTCATTTTTTTTGAAGGTACTGTGAAGGGAATTGTGTTCTTGAATAGCTTCTGAACTTGACTGTTATTGACATATACAAAGGCTACTGACTTGTGGACATTGATTTTATATACTGAGACATCACTGTATTTTTTGATCACCTCCAGGAGTCTTGTAGTTGAGTCTTTGGGTATCTCTAAGTATTATCATCAGCAAAGAGCAAGAGTTTAACCTCCTCTGCCCTCATTTGATACCCTTAATTTCCTTCTCTTGCTTGATTGTATTGGGTAAAACTTCCAGCATGATGTTGAATAGTAGTGCAATAGATAAGAACCTGGTCTGGTTCTAGTTCTATGTGGAAAAGCTTTCAGTTTTACTCCATTCAGTATAATATTAGCCGTGGGTTTGTTGGAGATGGCTTTGATCAGTTTAAGAAATGTGCCACCTATGTCTATATTCTCAAGTGTTCTAATTAGAAACGGATACTGAATTTTATTGAATGCCTTTTCTGCATCTATCGAGAGGATCATTTGATCTTTGTTATTGTTTCTGTTGATATGGTGTGTTACATTTATGGACTTGTGTATGTTAAACCAACCTTGCATCCCTGGGATGAAATCCACTTGATTATGATGAATGAGTTTCTTAATGTGCAGCTGTAATCTATTGGCTAGGATTTTATTGAGAATTTTTGCATGTATATTCATTAGTGAAATTGGTCTGAAGTTCTCCATTTTAGGTGGCTCTTTTCCTGGTTTTGGTATCAAGGTAATATTTGCTTTATAGAATGTGTTGGGGAAGATTCCTTCCTTCTCAATATTTCAGAATAATTTCTGCAGCATGGGTATAAGCTCTTCTTTGACAGTTTGACAGTATTTTGGTGTGAAGCCAACTGGACCAGGCATTTTTTTGTTGGGAGAATTTTTATAGTTTCTTTGATCTCAGTGCTTGAAATTGGTATGTTAAGGAGATCTATTTCTTATTGGGTAAGCTTAGGAAGAGGGTACAATTCCAGGTATTGATCCATTTCCTTCACATTGTCAAATTTCTGGGAACAGAACTTCTTGTAGTACTCAGAGATGATCTTATGTATCTCTGTGGCATCTGTTGTTATTTTCCCCTTATCATTTCTTTTTTTTGTATATTCTTGGAGAAATTTTCATTTTCATTAAATCATAGCTGTGTACATTAATGTGATCATGGGGCACCATACACTGGTTTCATAGACTGACACATTTTCATCACACTGGTTAACATAGCCTTCCTGGCATTTTCTTAGTTATTGTGCTAAGACATTTACATTCCACGTTTACTAAGTTTCACGTATACCCTTGTAAGATGCACTGCAGATGTAATCCCACCAATCTCCCTCCCTCTGCCCACTTCCCCCCTCCCTCCCCACCCTTTCCGCCTTCCCCCCCAGCTGCAACTGGGTTATAGCTTTCATGTGAAAGCCATAAATTAGTTTCATAGTAGGGCTGAGTACATTGGATACTTTTTCTTCCATTCTTGAGATACTTTAGTAAGAAGAATAAGTTCCAGCTCCATCCATGTAAACATGAAACGGGTAAAGTCTCCATCTTTCTTTAAGGCTGCATAATATTCCATGGTGTACATATACCACAATTTATTAACCCATTCGTGGATTGATGGGCACTTGGGCTTTTTCCATGACTTAGCAATTATGAATAGGGCTGCAATAAACATTCTGGTACAAATATCTTTGTTATGATGTGATTTTTGGTCTTCTGAGTATATGCCTAGTAGAGAAATTATAGGATTGAATGGCAAATCTATTTTTAGATCACTAAGTGTTCTCCATATATCTTTCCAAAAGGAATGTATTAATTTGCATTCCCACCAGCAGTGTAGAAGTGTTCCCTTTTCTCCACAACCACACCAACATCTCTGGTCTTGGGATTTTGTAATATAGGCTAATCTTACTGAAGTTAGATGATATCTCAAAGTAGTTTTGATTTGCATTTCTCTGATGATTAAAGATGATGAGCATTTTTTTATATGTCTGTAGGCTGCATGCCTGTCTTCTTCAGAGAAGTTTCTCTTCAAATCCCTTGCCCAGCCTGCGATGGGATCCCTTGTTCTTTTCTTGCTAATGTGTTTGAATTCTCTGTGGATTCTGGTTATTAAACCTTTGTCAGAGACATAACCTGCAAATATCTTCTCCCATTCTGAGGGCTGTTTGTTTGCTTTACTTACTGTGTTCTTGGCTGTGCAGAAGCTTTTTAGTTTGATCAGGTCCCAGTAGTGTATTTTTGAAGCTGTTTCAATTGTCCAGGGGGTCCTCCTCATAAAATACTCACCCAGACCGATTTCTTCAAGAGTTTTCCCTGCACTTTATTCTAGTATTTTTATAGTTTCATGTCTTAAGTTTAATTCTGTAATCCAGTGAGAGTCTATCTTAGTTAATGGTGAAAGGTGTGGGTCCAGATTCAGTCTTCTATAGGTTGCCAGCCAGTTCACCCAGCACCATTTGTTAAATAGGGAATCTTTTCCCCCACTGAATGTTTTTAATTGGCTTGTCAAAGATCAGATAATGGTAAGTAGCTGGATTCATCTCTTGGTTCTCTATTCTGTTCCAGACATCTACTTCTCTGTTTTTGTGCCAGTAACATACTGTTTTGATCACTATCGATTTGTAGTATAGTCTGAGGTCTGGTAGCATGATTCCTCCTGCTTTGTTTTTATTTCTGAGTAATGTCTTGGCTATTTGAGGTTTTTTTCTGATTCCATATAAAATGAAGTATTATTTTTTCAAGATCTTTAAAGTATGACAGTTGAGCTTTAATAGGGATTGCATTATATTTGTATATTGCTTTGGGTAGTATGGACATTTTAACAATGTTGATTCTTCCCAGCCATGAGCAAGGTATGTTTTTCCATTTGTTAACATCTTCAGCTCTTTCTTTTCTTAGAGTTTCATAGTTCTCTCTCTCTCTTTTTTTTTTTTCCTGGGATAATTGATTCTTTAGCAGGAGGGGGGCATTGGGGAGTATATTCAGGGGGCTGGACTTTGCAATCTCCTCAATAAGCAATGTCTCTGCAATTTGCCTTCCCTTATTCTTCCACCTGCAAACCCCAGACTCCCAGTCTTCAGGAAATGGCATCAGGCCCATGTTTCTGTAGAGTTCGGAGTTCTGAGAGGTAGAGCATTCCTTTCAACGGGATCTAGAATTCTCAGGGTCATAGATTTTTGCTGACTAGTTCCTTGAGGTCTCAGGAATCCAAAGTTGCTTGGCTCAAAATTCTGGGGAACTCTAAGAGGCCCAAAGTTCCTGGCGCAGGAATATTTAGAGGCCTAGGATCTTCAGGCAGACAGGTGAACACAATAATAATCTTTATGGCTTGAAGGTGTATGAAATAATGTCACTACATCGGAGCAGCGCCTCAGCTTGCACACCTATGGGAGTCTGCAGCTGTGACACATGGAAGTTGGCTACGTCCAGGTCGGTAGCTCCAAAGTGGGCAGCCACATGCACACCCTTGTGCAACGTGAAGCTCACCTGATGACCCACCATGGCCAGCAGGCTGCGGAGGTAGCGCTCTCGAAGGATAGCTCGGGCCTGCTGTTCCTGGGATTCCAGAGATTCTTGAACTATGGGACACTCCTGGATTTCAGGAATCTTGGGATTTAAGGGGGCCCTGCGTCCATCAGGGGCAAAGCCACGGATCGAGCCATCAGGGCCCTGGGGGAGCCGGAGCACAGGCACAGGAATGGTCAGAGGAGTCTGCATTTTCCTGGCTAGGTTCACTGGTGCTGCAGCCCGCACTTCCACCTGCGCTCCAACTGCAGAGGCCCGGGCGGGCGGGAGCCACGGAGCCTGGGTTCCGGCCGCATCGCCGCCACTGCCCCAAGTGGTATTGGGCTGGCTCACAGGCTCAGAGCTAGCACAGTCCAGGTAACCACCCAGCTGGCAGCTTTGCGGAACACTGTTGTCCGATCCCCAGCCTGGGAGTTGTGGTGTCTGGCATGCTCACTTTAGGGAGGAAGAAACTAAGGTTAAGAGAAGGGAAGACGTTCGTCCATCTGACGTTCCTTATGGGCATAACTGGTCTTGTCACCCTCACTCTCCCAAGAACACACCCATAGTTCTCTTTATACAGATTTTTCACGTCCTTTGTTAGATAAACTCCCAAATATTTCATCTTCTTTGGCACTACTGTGAATGGAATAGAGTCCTTAACTGTTTTTTCAGCTTGACTATTGTTGGTATATATATAAAGGCTACTGATTTATGAATGTTGATTTTGTAACCTGAGAAACAGCTGTATTCCTTGATCACTTCTAAGAGTTTTGTAGTAGAATCCCTGATGTTTTCCAGATATAAAATCATATCATCTGAGAAAAGTGAAAGCTTAATCTCTTCTGACCCTATATGGATACCCTTGATCGCCTTTTCTTCCCTAATTGTGGTGGCTAAAATTTCCATTACAATGTTAAAGAGCAGTGGAGACACTGGGCAGCCTTGTCTGGTTCCTGATCTGAGTGGAAATGATTTCAATTTAACTCCATTCAATATGATATTGGCTGTGAATTTGCTGTAGATGGCCTCCATCTGTTTAAGAAATGTCCCTTCTATACCAATTTTCTTGAGTGTTCTGATCATGAAGGGATGCTGTATATTATCAAAAGCTTTTTCTGCATCAATTGAGAGAATCATATGGTCTTTGTTTTTTAATTTGTTTATGTGCTGAATTATACTTATAGATTTACAGATATTGAACCAGCCTTGAGACCCTGGGATAAAACTAACTTGGTCATGATGTATAATTTGTTTGATGTCTTGCTGGATTCTGTTTGTTGAGATCTTGTTGAATATTTGTGCATCTATATTCATTAGTGATATTGGTCTATAATTTTCTTTTCTTGTTGGGTCTTTTCCTGGTTTGGGGACCAGGGTAATGTTTGCTTCATAGAACATGTTGGATAGTCTTCCTTCTTTTTCTACCCTTTGGAACAGGTTGAGTAATATAGGTACTAATTCCTCTTTAAAGGTTTGGTAGAATTCTGACGTGAAACCATCTGGTCCTGGGCTTTTCTTTTTAGGGAGGTTTTGTATGGTTGATGCTATTTCTGAACTTGATATGGGTCTGTTCAACATTTCCACTTGATTCTGGCTAAGTCTTGGAAGGTGACATGCTTCCAAGTATTGGTGAATTTCCTTCAGATTTTCATATTTCTGAGAATAACTTTTCCTGTAATATTCATTAAGGACTTTTTGAATTTCTGGGGAGTCTGTTGTTATTTTGTCTTAATTATTACTGATGGATGAGATTAGAGATTTTACTATTTTTTTTCCTGAATAGGTTGGTCAAAGGTTTATCTATTTTATTGACCTTTTCCAAAAACCAACTTTTTGATTTATTGATCTGTTGTGTAATTCTTTTGTTTTCAATTTCATTTAATTCTGCTCTAATTTTGGTTATTTCTTTTCTTCTACTGGGTTTGGGTTTGGAATATTCTTCCTTTTCCAGTTGCTTGGGATGTCCCATTAAGTTGTTAACTGCCTCCCTTTCCGTTCTCTTGAGGAAGGCTTGCAGTGCTATAAATTTCCCTCTTAGGACTGCCTTTGCGGTATCCCAGAGGCTCTGATAACTTGTGTCTTCATTGTCATTTTGTTCCAAAAATTTGGCAATTTCCTTCTTAATTTCATCTCTGACCCAGCTATCATTCAGCATAAGGTTATTTAATTTCCCTGTTTCTGTATGTGTATGCAGATTCCTGTTGTTACTGAGCTCAAGTTTTATTCCATGGTGGTCTGAGAAGATGCAAGGAATAATTTTTATTCCTTTAAATTTACTGAGGTTAGACTTGTGACCTAAGATGTGATCGATTTTGTAGTATGTTTCATGTGCCGATGAGAAGTATGTGTAGTCAGTTTTTGGGGGACGAAATGTTCTGTAGATGTCTGGTAAATCCAAATGTTGTATGGTTAGGTTTAAATCTAAAATTTCTTTGCTCAGCTTCTTATTGGAGGATCTATCCAACACTGCCAAAGTCATGTTGAAATCTCCGACTATTGTGGAGCTGGAGGAAATCAAGTTGCTCAGGTCGGTTAGAGTTTCTCTTATAAATTGAGGTGCATTCTGGTTGAGTGCATAGATATTCATAATTGAAATCTCATCATATTGAGTATTACCCTTAACAAATATGAAGTGACCATTCTTATCCTTCCTTACTTTTGTTGGTTTAAAGCCTATTGTATCTGCAAATAAAATTGCAACACTTGCTTTTTTCTGATTACCATTTGCCTGAAATGTGGATGACCATTTTTTCACCCTGAGTCTATATTTGTCTTTTAAGGTAAGATGTGACTCTTGTATGCAACAAATATCTGGCTTGAGTTTTTGTATCCAGTCAGCTAACCTATGCCTCTTTGGAGGACAGTTTAAGCCGTTCACATTAATGGAGAATATTGATAAGTCTGGTGGAATTTTGGGTATCGAGTTTTTCAAAGTGGACATTTTTAATCCTTTCACCAGTGTGGAAGTTGGAGTTTGATCAAAAGTTTCTGAGTTAGTTTACTTTTCTGGTAGAGGATTGGGTTGGTCATTATGGAGGATAGGTCTGAGAATATCCTGAAGAGCTGGTTTGATTATGGCAAATTTCTTCAACATATGCATGTCATTAAAGTATTTAATTTCTCCATCATGAATGAAACTCAGTTTAGCTGGATACAGGATCCAGGGTTGAAAGTTATTTTGCTTTAGGAGATTAAAAGCCAATGACCACCCTCTTCTGGCTTGAAAAGTTTCAGTAGAGTGATCTGCAGTCATTCTAATATTCTTCCCTTCGTAGGTAATGGTTTTCTTTCTTCTGGCTGCTTTGAGAATTTTCTCCTTCATATTAACTTTAGTGAAGTTAATTATTATATGCCTGGGAGATGTCTTATTGGGATTGAGTCATGCTGGGGTTATGAAACTGTCTGCTATCTGAATTTCAGAATCTCTAGGCATGACATAATTTCATGGAGAAGGGCCTCTGTGCCTAGCAAGGCCACTTCATCGGATTCAGGGATTCCAATGAGGCGGATATGAGCATTCTTCAAATTATCTCAGAGTACTCTGAGAGAATGATCCATTTTTGCTCTCCATTTCTCTTCCTCTTTGAGAGTTTGTTTGCGTTCAAAGGCTTTGTCTTCAATGTCAGAAATCCTTTCTTCTGCTTGCTGTACTTTGCTAGCGAGGGATTCTACTGTGTTTTTCAGATCTGTCAGGGCTGCAAATTCTTGCTTCAGTGCGTCAAAATCTTTGGTGGTTTTGTCTTTAAATTTGTTAAATTCTTGAGACAACTTTTGAATTTCTCCTTGAATTCCTAATTCCAACTTTTGAATTGCTGCCTGAATTTCTAATTCCAAATTTTCCTCCACTTTATTAATCTTGTTTGCAATCCAAATTCTGAATTTGATTTCTGACATCTCGGCCAGTTGTTTATGAATGGGATCTTCAGTTACATCTGCCATATCTTTCCTTGGGGGGGAGGGGGTTGTTCTATTCTGGTTATTCATGTTACCAGAGTTTTCCCGCTGATTCCGCCCCATGATTGTTTTTACACCCTTTGATTTTTCCCCTGGAGCTTTGTCGAGAACCCATACAGTGCTATGGCCTGAGAAACTGGGGCCCTGTTTTGTGTGGTGGGGCTAAGTGGTTCTGTCTTGTTTTTAGCTTGTTTCTGTTCAACCCTAGTGAAATAGTTACTCTGGGTTGAAGTCTCAGCTGTGGAGAAATACCCAATTAAGTCACCCCACCTACCACAGGCAAAAATTGGAAAAGGAAAATCAAACCTTCCTACAACCACACACCCAGGGCACCACCTGAATAGTCCTCAGGCAATTGGCTCAGTTCAAAAGGTCCAAATCAATTGTCTCAGTCAGCACCTGTCTCGGGTGGGGCATTTAAGAAGTCTCTGGGAACTGGATCACAGGGGTCTGGTGACTACTCTGATATGGCTTGTTCCAGTTCTGTGTGGATTCAGGAGGAGCCACCCAGCAAATAGATCAGGCTGGGAAGGTTGATGCCTCCTTCCCCACCTTGTACCTCTGTCACACCCAGTCACTGATAGCCCTGCATTGGCTGACCCAGTTGCCTATAGTGAACAGATACTCCAGGGGTTTGCACCTGTCTGAATCACAAGGAAATCTATTTCTGTTCAGCTAGGCTGCTGTGCTCTGCCTCTTCCTAGCAGGAGGAGGTGAGGCCTGACAACCTTGGGCACTTGATGAAGGCTGGGGTGTGTTCACTCAGTTCCAGTCCCGCCCCTGATTGATGTTACTGACAGAACAGAACAGAACAACTTTGCAGGGCTTTGTTTCTGTTCCTGCTAAATTCCCCTGCAGGCGAGAAGCTGTTTTGAGTTTCCAGAGTCTGTGCCTCAGGCCCTGTCTTTGCTCCTGCAGGTTTGTATTCGTTTACCTGTCAGTTCTATCCTGCTGCCTTCCTTTGTCTATAGGCTATCAATCCCCTGAGGGCCAGGTGCATCTTAGGCTCAGTAAAGCGGGCCTCTGGATCAGCCCCACCCTGGGAACTTCTGGGGTCTGTGAGTGCATTTCTAGTCCCTGTTCTCTACCCAGGTTAGTACCACCTCAGGCAAATCCTTTACTCATGGGGCCTGCGTTTACAGCCCAGATCTCTTTATGGTGGTTTCCGGCCTCCTCTGGTTGCCCAGGGAGACAGTGGGTGTCCCTTCAGAATATCCGGGAGTGAGCCATATTGTTGCTAAAAGACGGCTGCTGCTCTGTGCCTCAGGGAACTGCTACTCTGGTGTGGTTCCCTGTCAGCCGACCATTCTCTCCTCACTCCTGTGCCCCAGAGTCAGCACTGACCAGCTCCAGTTTAGGCTTTGTCCACACCCCTCGAGAAATCACCCAAGAATCTGGACTTCTGGGGGACAGGACTCCAGACCTCAGAGTGAGAGTGGAGGGGAGTGCTGGGAGCTCAGAGTTGCAGGTAGAGAATATATACAGTTTTATGCCTGGCAGGAGAACGCTGTGGCATCCTATTAGGGGACATAGGTCCAGTTTTTAGAGGATCTCTCCCATGGAGTGTAGTGGGAGGACCTTTGAACTCTGCCTGTTTGTTTGTGGGGCACTCCGAGCCATTCTGATGGGGGAAGGGACTCCTGTCCACTTGGTGATGGATTTCGTACCTTTTGTTTGTATCCTTGTGGTCGCAACTCACCTCAGTGGGGTTGATGTGCATTCTTCAACCTTCTCTCTTGGTGCAGCTCAAATTTACCAGGTTACTTGCTAAATTTTTGTTTTTTAACTCTCCTTCTGGATGGGAGCCTCTGTGGAAAGCTGGCTTTAGTCAGCCATCTTGTCTCCCCCTCCCCATCATTTCTGATTGAGATAATTAGAAATTTACTTGTCTGTTTCTAGTTAATATGGCCAAAGTTTTATTGATTTTTTTTTTACTTTTAAAAAAACCCCAACATTTTGTTTTGTTAATTTTCTGAATGATTCTTTTATTTTCAATTTCATTAATCTCTGCTTTAATTTTAGTTATTTCTTTTCTTCTGCCAGGTTTGTGATTAGATTGTTCTTCTTTTTCCAATTCCATAAGATGGTTTGAATTTGCTTATGCTGTCTCTGTTTTTTGAATTTAGGCATCTACTGCAATAAGTTTTTCTCTTAAGATTGCTTTTGCTGTCTCCCACAGGTTTTGGTAACTTGTAAGTTCATTGTTGTTATGTTTGAGGTATTTAATAATTCCTCTTTTATTTCCTCCTGAACCCAACTCTCATTTAGCATAAGGTTTTGTAATTTCTATGACTTTTTGTGGGAATGAACGTTTTTGTTGGAGTTGAGTTCCAACTTTATTGCCTTGCAGTCTGAGAAGATACAAATTATAATTTCTATTCCTTTAATTCTGGTGATGTTTGATTTTTACCCTAGGATGTGGTGTATTTTGGATTATGTTCCATGGGCTGAGGAGAAAAAAATATATATCCTTTAGCTTTGGGATCATGTGTCTATTAATGTCTATTAATTTCATTTGTTCTAGGGTCACATTTAAGTCCTTTGTATCTTTGACTAGTTTCTTCTTAGAGTATCTGTCTGGTTCTGTCAGAGAGGTGTTAAAGTCCCCAGCTATTATGGTGTTATAGGATATCATATTGCTCAGACCCATCAAGGTCTGTTTCATAAATCTGGGAGCATTTAAGTTGGGTGCATAAATATTTAAAATTGAAAAATTTTTTGTATTGTTCCCTTGACTGGTATTAAGTGTCCATCTTTGCCATTCTTAACTTTAATTGCTTTAAATCTGCTTGTATCTGAAAATAAGATTGCAGCATCTGTTTTTCTTCTGATTTCCATTTGTTTGCTATACCATTTTCCATCCCTTCACCCTGAGTCTTGATTTGTACATCAAGGCTAGGTGTGTCTTCTGGCAATAACATGTAGATGGCTTGTGCTTTTTTTTTTTTTTTTATCCAATCAGCCTTCTGTGCCTCTTCAGTGGTGAATTGAGTCCATTGACATTTATTGAGAGAATTGATAAGATTGGTGGAGTTTTATTCATCTTGTTTTGTGAAAGTCTATTGTGTAGTTTTATACTTTGCACCATTATACAAGCAAAGTTTTGACTTTTAGCTTCTGGGTGTTTACTTTGTTGGTGGTCCATTGTGGTGGTCAGTGTTGAGAAGAGGTCTAAGTATTTTCTGTAGAGCTGGTCTTATTATACAAATTTCTTTAGTGTTTACATATCTGCAAAAGATTTGATTACTCATTTAATTTTGAAGCTTAGTTTAACAGGATACAGAATTCTGGACTGAAGATTGTTTTGTTTAAGAATGTTAAAAGTGGATCACCATGCTCTTTGGCTTGGAAGGTTTCACTTGAAAATTCTCCTGTCATCCTAATGTCTCTGCCTCTGTAGGTCAGTTGGTGCTTACTCCTGGCTGCTTGCAGAATTTTCTCTTGTCTTGACTTTGGACATGTTCATTACAATGTGTCTTGGATTATCTCTGTTTTAGTTGAGATGACCTGTGGTTTGATATCCATCTAAGAGGAGTGTGTTGGTATCTGTAGTAAAATTTGAAAAGTTTTCATTTATGATAGTCTTCAGTAGGGTTTCCATTTTGGGGGGACAGTTTTCTTCCCCTTGAGGGATCCCTATTATTCATATGTTCACATTAAGTCTTGAAGTTCTCTAAGTGACTGTTCTGCTTTCTCTCTCTTCTTTTCTGCTTCTTTGACTGCCTAGATTAATTAAAGAACTTCATCCCTAGCTCTGAGATTCTTTCTTCTCTATGGTCTAAACTTTTTTTGATACTTTCCATTGAATCTTTACATTCTCTGATTTTCTCCTTCCTTTCCTTAAGCTCCACCATATCCTTTCTATATTCTATATATCTCTTGTCCAACTTTTGGTTCTGTCTTTCCACTTTTCTGTCCATTTCTTTTATTGTCTTTATCACCCATATTTTAAATTCCCTTTCTTTCAAATCCATTAATTCATTGTGGAGTCTTCTGGAGTCTATGGCTCATGGTCCCTTGGAGGAGTTGCTCTGTTTTGATTTTTCACATTGCCTGAATTTTTCTATTGGTTCCTCTTTCTGTGTTCTTTCTACTTGTTTACCTCCTTGACCTCCTTTTTCTTCTCAAGTCCTTGTTTCCTTTAAATTACCTTGTCTCAGACTTTAGATCTTGAAGTGGCCTCTTGGTATAAGGCCAAAAGGAAGAGATGGGTAAAGAGTGAGTAAGGACATAACAGAGGAAAAGAAAAAGAAAAAAAGAAAGCAGGATGAAAAAAAGGAATTGAAGAACATGAGGGAAGTAGGACAGAAAGAATATAAGATAGGAGAAATGGTATCGATCAGCACAGTGCTAAGGCCATGCCTATAACTCAAAGATTGAGGGATTGGGCTTGGTGGGTTATTCAAAATCAGGAGCTCCTTACCAGCCTGATCAAAGCCAGACTCTACCTATGCTAAAAATAGGAAGAGAAAGAACATAGCAAAAACAAAAACAAAAAGAAAATAAATAAATAAAAATTTTAAAAAAGAAAAATTCTGCAGTGTGGACTTGCCAATATTGTCTTCCCAGGGTGAAAGGTAAAGGGGGTCCTTAGACCATGGTCTTGGCCTCCTTGAGGCTGACTACTGCCATGACCTTCCAGCCAGACCAAAGTCATGTCACTCAGCACTCAGAGAAAAAAGACAAAAAGAAAAAAAATAACAAAAATAATAATAATAATAAAATAAGTATAGATAAAGAAAATTAGAAATACATTTGTATCAAGAGAGAGGTAAGGGGAAAAAGGAAAGAAAGAAGAAAGACCAAAAAAGGAAGGAATATCTCAGCTGTTGTGTAAGTGATTTATGTGGCAAAGATGAGAAAAATAGAAAAGCCTCAATCAAAATATAGAAAGGAGAGGAGTGAAATAAAGAGAATAAATGAGGCTGAGATACCTTAATCAAGAATACAGGATCCTTTGCTCTTGAAGAATGTAAAATTGAAATTAAGAATAGAACCAACAGAATTAGCAAAAACAAAACAATAAAACAAGACAAAGCTCAAGTAGCCAAAAAAAAAAAAGCCATAACCTTAGCAACAACAAAAAAGAATAGAAAAAAATACTAAGAAAAATATTTTTATATATATTTAGTGTGATAGGTATCATCTTTAATAGAAATAATAAATATATGTTGCAATATACTGCTGGGACACTAGGTGGTACTGTGGTTTTAGGAGATGGACAACGTAGCTGGCAACCTCTCTCTAGTTTCAAGGGATGGCCCTGGTTCCTAACTTAGTTGTCCTTCATGATCACCTGATTGTTTCTTCAGCATTCAGTCACTGTTGTGTTGGGATCTTAAAGCTGTACAGAATCCTTCCGGGTCTCACAGTGCCCACTGACAACAGTTCCCAGCGGGAGCAGGAGCCACTCAGCCTACCCAGTGGAGTTCTGATCCAGGCAGATGGAACAGAGATGGCTGTGCTTTAGGGCTCTGCTGAGAGGCCCACACTCTGGGCCTTCATGACCTTCCCACAATGGCAGCCCCCTGGAATCTGGGACTTTTCCAGTATGGCTGCCTCACCAGGCATAAACCCTGGTAAATCCACTCCACCCAGTATGCAAATCTGGTTGCTCTACACTGTTGGAGTCTGCCCACTCTTCCAAGCTTTCCACTCAGTGCACAGCTTCCCTGAAAACCAAAAACTATGGAAAGGCTTCCTCCCATCCCTGGACTTCCATTGGGGGGAGGGTGGCCATTTCTGCTGACTCTCAAGCACCTGCCTACCAAGTCATTCCTCCATAGCTCAGGATCCTGGAAACCATTCTTATAAGTGAAACATTACATCAATGGAGAAACAAACAAATGTACTCTGTGCCAGGTTGGAACTAATTGATCAACGCACACATGGAAGTATTTTTCAGTGAAAATCAAGCTGGGAGTGGGGAGGAGAGGATGAGTAAATTTACACCTATTGGGTATGGTAAATACTGTCTGCATGAGGGCACACTTATAACATTGATTCGCTTTTTGCAAAAAACAAAACATGTAACCACAAATATTCTGAAATTAATAAAAAAAGAAAAGAAACTAGGGATGCTGGAAACATGATCCTTATTTTGTTCTTAGTCTCACTGGTTCCTCTGTGCTGAAGTCTAAGTATAACTTACAGTCAAATTGACTTTCATTTCTATAATTGGCAAATATTACATTATATCAAGAAAATCTGAAATTTGGACTGATTCAGGGCTAGATGAAAGACTGTTCAATTTAAGTAGATAGGTTGAAGGGCTGTGTTTTAGACTAGGAGGAGGTTATTTTATTTTATTTTTGGAAGGTGCAGGGGTGGGCTGATCCATCTGCCACTTGTGAGAAGGGAGAATTTCTTGGCAATGTGGTAGTTTGAGATCTATTGTTCAGGTTCTGAATAAGAAAAATAAGAAATTAGATTGAGAACTCAGTCCATCATATTTCATCATGTAGCAACTTTACTCTAAAAGGCTTAATGGTAGATCTTATCCCTTGAGCCACAGGCGCCACCCATGGTAGATCTTATCAATCAAACACTTTAACGATAATAATATCTGAATTGGAGACTGGTCAAAGTTAAAGAAAAGATTATTTTCAAGAAAGGTGAGATTAAAAAAAATTGGCATTGTCCATTAAGGCATTATGAAAGCAACTCAATTTAATTCAACAAACATTTACTAAGCACCTGCTATGTGACAGATATCTTTTTTTTTTTTATTGTTGGGGATTCATTGAGGGTACAATAAGCCAGGTCACATTGATTGTATTTGTTAGGTAAAGTCCCTCTTGCAATCATGTCTTGCCCCCAAAAGGTGTGGCACACACCAAGGCCCAACCCCCCTTCCTTCTTCCTTCTCTCTGCTCTTCCTTTCTGCACCCCTCCCTCCTTCTTTCTCTCTCTGCTCTCCCCTTTCTCCACACCCACCGTGACCTTAATCGTCATTAATTGTCCTCATATCAAAATTGAGTACATAGGATTCATGCTTCTCCATTCTTGTGATGCTTTACCAAGAATAATGTCATCCACTTCCATACAGGTTAATACGAAGGATGTGAAGTCTCCATTTTTTTTTTGAATGAAAATAAAATTGGTTTATTACATAATTAAACCCAGAATGTGACATGCACCACAAACAACTGGCTAAGAGATTTCAAAAATAAAGTTGGCACAATTAGTTTTCAAGTAGAAAACGTGACAGCACTATTCGTCATGTATAGTACACCCTAAATTTACCTGGTAATTCAAAAGGCAACTCTGTTTTGGCTATATTCAAAGGAAATTTCAAATAGCTATTTTTTTCTTCAGAGAGAGTCTCATTCTGTTGCCCTTTGTAGAGTGCTGTGGCATCGTAGCTCACAGCAACCTCAAACTCTTGGGCTCAAGAGATCCTCCTGCCTCAGCCTCCCGAGTAGCAGGGACTATAGGTGCCTCCCACAACACCCACTCATTTTTAGAGATGGAGTCTCGTTTTTTTGCAGGCTGGTCTCCAACTCCTGAACTCAAGCAATCCAGCTGTGTTGGTCCCCTAGAGTGGTAGGATTAACAGCATGAGCCACCATGCCTGGCCAGCAAGTGGACCTCTTGAGTCCAAGAGTTTGAGGGTGCTGTGAGCTAGGCTGAAGCCAGGTACTCCATACTCTATCTTGGGTGACAGAGTGATTCTGTCTCAAAAAAACAAACAAACCCCTTTAATATCACAAATTTGCCACTGGGCAAAAAAGGGAGGAGTGGATGTTGTGGTGAATCATTAATCAATTTTTCTACCCTGGTTTCTTGTAGGAATGTGTTCATTTTTCTTCAACCAAAATGGATGACAGACTTTTTTCCTCCTGTCTCAAGTAGCATTCCCAAAGTGAAGTGCTGGAATTCCAAAATCACCGCCAAAAAAAGAACATATCTGTGGAATTCCTTTCTTGATTTCGCCCCAGCTACATCCAGGTGGAAATAAAAACCACATTATTTCCACAGAGTGGGGATTCCGTTTTCCTTTGTTTCACACCTTGGAATAATCTTGCTTCCTTGGATCCAGAACCATTAAGTCGGGATTCTTCCCTGATGACCCTCTGGTCTTTTCCACACAATCTGGGAGAGATGTAACCTCAATGTAACTTCAAGTGCCATTGATTTATGCTAGAAGAAACCTTTCCAGAGTCCATATGAAGGGATGTTCTTCTGAAGACACTCCAAAGTGATTAGAAAGCTAATCATGCCAGAGGCAGACCCTGAAGGCAGAGTATGATTGTCTCTGGAATTTCCTGGAAGGGACCATCTCCCGGATTTTGTGCGGCCCTGACATACTCCTTAGATCCTGGTGCACCCACAGGTCGCAGGACAACACAAGCCGCAACAGAGACGAGGGTCCGTAGTAAGTAAACATAAAGTACACACTTAAGTCTCCATTTTTTTAAATGGCTGAATAGTATTCCATGGTATACATATACCACAGCTTGTTAGTCCATTCCTGAGTTGGTGGACATTTAGGGTGTTTCCACATTTTGGCGATTGTGAATTGAGCTGCAATAAACAGTCTAGTACAAGGGTCCTTATGATAAAAGGATTTTTTTCCTTCTGGGTAGATGCCCAGTAATGGGATTGCAGGATCAAATGGGAGGTCTAGCTTGAGTGCTTTGAGGTTTCTTCATACTTCCTTCCAAAAAGGTTGAACTAGTTTGCAGTCCCACCAGCAGTGTAAAAATGTTCCCTTCTCTCCACATCCAAGCCAGCATCTGCAGTTTTGGGGTTTTGTGATGTGGGCCATTCTCGCTGGGGTTAGTGGTATCCTCAGGGTGGTTTTGATTTGCATTTCTCTAATAGATAGGGATGATGAACATTTTTTCATGTTTGTTAGCCATTCATCTGTCTTCTTTAGAGAAGTTGGTATTCATGTCTCTTGCCCATTGATATATGGGATTATTGGCATTTTTTTGTGTGGAGTAATTTGAATACTCTATAGATCCTAGTTATCAAGCTTTTGTCTGATTCAAAATATGCAAATATCCTTTCCCATTGTGTAGGTTGTCTCTTTGCGTTGGTTGTTGTCTCCTCAGCTGTACAGAAGCTTTTCAGTTTAATGAAGTCCCATTTGTTTATTTTTGTTGTTGTTGCAATTGCCATGGCAGTCTTCTTCATGAAGTCTTTCTCCAGGCCAATATCTTCCAGTGTTTTTCCTATGCTTTCTTTGAGGATTTTTGTTGTTTCATGCTTTAAATTTAAGTCCGTTATCCATCTTGAATCAATTTTTGTGAGTGGGGAAAGGTGTGGGTCCAGTTTCAGTCTTTTACATGTGGATATCCAGTTCTCCCAACACCATTTATTGAATAGGGAGTCTTTCCCCCAAGGTACGTTCTTGTTTGGTTTATCAAAGATTAGGTGATTGTAAGATGTTAGTTTCATTTCCTGGTTTTCTATTTGATTCCAAGTGTCTATGTCTCTATTTTTGTTCCAGTATCATGCTGTCTTGACCACTATGGCTTTGTAGTATAGCCTAAAAATCTGGTATGGTGATGCTCCCAGTTTTAATTTTATTACTAAGAACTGCCTTAGCTATACAGGTTTTTTGCTTTTTCTAGTTCCATACACAACGCAGAATTGTTTTTTCCAAAATTGAAAGTACGATGTTGCTATTTTTAAAAATAGGAATAGCATTGAATACGTAGATTGCTTTGGGAAGTATAGACATTTTAACAATGTTGATTTTTCCCAGCCATGAGAATGGTATGTTCTTCCATTTGTTAATATCCTCTGCTATTTCCTTTCTGAGAACTTCATAATTGTCTTTATAGAGGTCCTTCACCTCCTTTGTTTGGTATATTCCTAGGTATTTCATTTTCTTTGAAACTAGGGTGAAGGGAGTTGTGTCCTTAATTAGCTTCTCATCTTGACTGTTATTGGTGAATACAAAGGCTACTGACCTGGGGACTTTGATTTTATATCCTGAAACATTACTGTATTTTTTGATGACTTCTAGGAGTTTTGTGGTTGAGTCTTTGGGATTCTCTAAGCATAAGATCATGTCATCAGCAAAGAGGGAGAGTTTGACCTCCTCTGCTCCCATTTGGATTCCCTTTATTTCCTTGTCTTGCCCAATTGTATTGGCTAGAACTTCCAGCACTATGTTAAATAGTAAAGTGACAGAGGACAACCTTGTCTGGTTCCAGTTCTAAGAGGAAAAGCTTTCAGTTTTACTCCATTCAGTAAAATATTAGCTGTGGGTTTGTCATAGATAGCTTCAATCAGTTTTAGAAATGTGCCACCTATGCCTATATTCTTCAGTGTTCTAATTAGAAAAGGATGCTGGATTTTATCAAATGCTTTTTCTGCATCTATTGAGAGGATCATGTGATCTTTATTTTTGCCCCTGTTAATATGGTGGATAACGTTTATGGACTTGTGTATGTTAAACCAGCCTTGCATCCCTGGGATGAAGCCTACTTGATCATGATGAATGACTTTTTTGATGATAAGCTGTAATCTATTGGCTAGGATTTTGTTGAGAATTTTTGCATCTATATTCATGAGTAAGATTGGTCTGAAATTCTCCTTTTTGTTTGGGTCTTTTCCTGGTTTTGGTATCAGGGTGATGTTTGCTTCATCCTAACATGTTGGGGGAAGATTCCTTCCTCTTCAATTTTTTGGAATAACTTCTGCAGTACAGGAAGAAGCTCTTCCTTGAAGGTTTGATAAAATTCTGGTGTGAAGCCATCTGGACCAGGGTATTTTTTAGTTGGAAGCTTTTTTATTGTTTCTTTAATCTCAGTGCTTGAAATTGGTCTGTTCAGAAGCTCTATGTCTTCCTGGTTAAGTCTAGGGAGAGAGTGTGATTCCAAATATTGATCCATTTCCTTCACATTGTCAAATTTCTGGGCATAGGGTTTCTGGTAGTATTCAGAGATGATCTTTTGTATATCTGTGGGATCAGTTGTTATTTCCCCTTTATCATTTCTGATTGAGGTTACTAGAGATTTTACCTTTCTATTTCTCATTAGTCTGGCCAATGGTTTATCTATTTTATTTATTTTTTCAAAAAACTCCTTGTTTCATTAATTTTCTGAATGATTCTTTTGTTTTCAATTTCATTGATCTCTGATTTGATTTTGGATATTTCTTTTCTTCTACTGGGTTTAGGCTTAGATTGTTCTTTTTCCAATTTTATAAGATGGCTTGTGAGTTGTTGATGTGCTCTCTTTCAGTTTTTTTTGAATGTAGGCATCTAAACTGATAAATTTTCCTCTCAAAACTGCTTTTCCTGTATCAACTTCCTTCAAGGAAGTTGATAATTTCCTGTTTTATTTCTTCCTGTACCCATCTGTCATTCAACAGAAGGTTGTTTAATTTTCATGCCTTCGTGTGGGGTTAAACATTTTTGTTAGAGTTGAGTTCCACCTTTAGTGCCTTATAGTCTGAGTAGATACAAGGTAAAATTTCAATTCTTTTGATTCTGTTGATGTTTGTTTTGTGTCCCAGGACATGATCAATTTTGGAGAATGTTCCCTGGGGTGATGAGAAGAATGTATATTCTTTATGTTTGGGATGGAGCGTTCTATATGCGTCTATCAAGCACAGTTGTTCTAGGGTCTCATTTAAATCTCTTATATCTTTGTTTAATTTCTGTTTAGAGGATCTGTCCAACTCTGTAAGGAGAGTGTTAAAGTCCCCTGTTATTATAATATTATCGGATATCATATGGCTCAGACTGAGTAAGGTCTGTTTCAAGAATCTGGGAGCATTTAAATTGGGTGCATAAATATTTAGAATTGAAACATCTTCTTGTTGTATTTTTCCTTTGACCAATATAAAGTGACCATCTTTGTGTTTTTTTTTTTTTTACTTTAGTTGCTCTAAATCCACATGTATCTGAAAATAAGATTGCAACCCCTCTTTTCTTCTGAATTCCATTTGCCTGAAAAATTGTCTTCCAACCCTTGACTTGGAGTTTTAATTTGTCATTTGAAGCCAGGTGTGTTTCTTGCAGACAGAAAATGGATGGCTTGTGTTTTTTAATCCATTCAGCCAATCTATGTCTCTTCAGTGGGGAATTCAAGCCATGAACATTTATTGAGATAATTGATAAGTGTGGTAGTATTCTATTCATCTTCTTTTATGAGAGTCCATTGCTTAGTTTTATCTTTTGCATCAGTGTGGAAGTTAGGCTCTGTCCTTTAATTTCTGAGTTCTTACTTTGCTGCTGATCCATTGTGATGGTCAGTGTGTAGAACACGTGGAAGTATTTCCTGTAGAGCTGGTTTTGTTGTGGTGAACTTTCTCAATATTTGTATATACATAAATGATTTGATTTCTCCATCAATTTTAAAGCTTAGCTTAGCAGGACATAGATTTCTGGGCTGGAAATTGTTCTGTTTAAGTAGATTAAAGGTAGATGACCATTGTCTTCTTGCTTGGAAAGTTTTATTAGAGAAGTCTGCAGTCACTCCGATGGATTTGGTCAATTCTCCTGACAGCTTGGAGAATCTTTTCTTTTGTGTTGACTTTGGATGGGTTCATCAGAATGTGTTTTGTAGAAGCTCTGTTAGAGTTGAGGCAACCTGGGGTCTGATATCACTCTGAAAGCAGTGTGTCAGAATCTTTGTTGATAATTGGGAAATTTTCATTTATAATATCCTCTAGTATGGCTTCCATTCCTCTGGGGACATTATTCTTCCCCTTCTGGAATTCCTATAACTCTTATGTTGGAACGCTTCATAATGTCTGATAATTCTTTTAGTGAACATTCTGCTTTCTTTCTCTTCTTTTCTACCTCTTTAACTATCTGAGCTATCTCAACAACTTTGTCCTCTACCTCTGAAATTCTTTCTTCTGCATGGTCTAACCTGTTGCTGATACTTTCTTTTCTTTTCTTTTTTTTGAGACAGAGCCTCAAGCTGTCACCATGGGTAGAGTGTTGTGGCATTACAGCTCACAGCAAGCTCCAACTCCTGGGCTCAAGCGATTCTCCCGCCTCAGGCTCCCAAGTAACTGGGACTACAGGCATCCACCACAACGCCCGGCTATTTTTTGGTTGCAGCCATCATTGTTGTTCGGCGGGCCCGGACTGGATTTGAACCCGCCAGCTCAGGTGTATGTGGCTGGCGCCTTAGCCACTTGAGCCACAGGCACTGAGCCTGTTGCTGATACTTTCTATTGCATCTTTAAGTTCCCTAATTGACTGATTCAGTTCCTTCAGCTCCACTATATCCTTTCTATATTCTTCATATTGTTCATCTCTTATTTGATTCTGTTTTTGGATATCCTTTTGGTTATTTTCCACTTTATTAGCAGTTTCCTTCATTGTTTCATCATTTCCTTCATTGTTTTCATCATGTGTATTCTAAATTCCCTTTCTGTCTTTTCTAACATTTCTTTATAGGTGGAATCCTCTGCAGTAGCTACCTCATGGTTCTTTGGAGGGGTTGCTCTGGACTGGTTCTTCATCTTGCCAGGACTTTTCTGCTGATTCTTCCTCATTAGTGATATCTTTTATCTGTTTCCTTGCCCTAATTTATTTTTTGCTTCCTCTTGGTCTTAAGTTGCCATGCCTGTGGACTAGGGTTTTGATGAGTCCTTTTGGTATAGGACCAGAAGGATGAGAAGGTTGAAGAGCAAGAATGGATTAAAGAAGGAAAGAAAGAAAATAAAATAGAGAAAGGAGAGGGGGTGGGTACAAGGGAATACTGACAAAAATAAGAGAGGCACAGAAAGAGTGAGACAGAGAAATATAGGTATACAGTAGGGTTCTTTGACCCAACCTTAAAAAAACCCCAACCTCTGGGGGTACCCGGTCGGGTGGTTCCCTTGAGGTCAGCAGCTCTTTGCTTGCCTGATCAGACACATTACCACACCTCCACGAAGTAGAGAGGAAAGAGAAAAATGCTATAAATCAAACCAAAACAAGCAAACAGAAAACTTTAAGGGATAAAATTGGGTGAAAAACCAAATAATAGGTGTAGAAACACTAGCAAAAATGAAGTTCTAATTATTGAAAAAGGCAGAAATGGGAAATTGTATTTAAACTAGAAAAATGGAGAAAGAATAGAAAGAAAAAAAGAGAGAGAAGAAGAATCTATAGGTAAAAGGTTGAAATTAAAAAACAAAACACCACCAACAACAAAACAAACAAAAAACCCTCAACAAAACAAAGCAGTATATATACCTTGTTGAATAGTGTCTGGGCAACAGGTGATCTTCTGAGGCATGAGATGTTAATCACAATGCTGATACGACTGGAGGTCTCCACTGATTTCTCAAACCCCACAGGGGTGGAGACCCCAAATCTCTCTTCAGCCCTCTTAAAAGTCACTTTAAACTTCTAAACTTGGCTAAGCAGAGCTTTCTCAGGAACATGCTTGTCGCTGGCATCATTGCTGAAGTGGCTATCCACTTACCCA
This sequence comes from Nycticebus coucang, assembly GCF_027406575.1. Taxonomy (NCBI): domain Eukaryota; kingdom Metazoa; phylum Chordata; class Mammalia; order Primates; family Lorisidae; genus Nycticebus; species Nycticebus coucang. The sequence continues at coordinate 109,858,726 of NC_069785.1, forward strand.
GTGTGCCAAAACCGGTCTCACTCTGCCCCTGAGGGTTAAGGCTGTAAGGTGGCTCAGTCTCCACCTTTAGGCTGCTCAGTCAGTAGGTTACTAGCTCCTGCCCAATCCTTGCTCTGCAACCCTGAGGGCGGAGCTTGCCGGGGCAGTTCTCTCACAATGGCTTCCTGTTGCCCACAACCAAACACTGTTAGCTCCATCTGGCTCAGCAGCTCAGTCTGGGGCCCTAGACAATGCCCAATGTTCTCTGCATTCTTGCCCAAGCTCTCCCCAAGGCCATTCAACTGAGTGCCAAGTCCAAAAACACCAAAACGGTTCACAGGTAAGGCCTTTCCAGTTTGTAGTCTCACTGCTGCTGTACTTACAGCTTCCGGTGGGATTAGACCGATCAAACACACGCAATCACTTGCCAGTTTTTTACTGTTTTTGTCCTCCTCTTGGGTCCAGAAGTCTCTTGCTGACTCCCTTTGTCCTCAAAGGGATGATTATAGGGAGATCTCACTGGCCAGAGATGCCTGGAGTCTTATGTCTCCAGACTCACTGTGCCCAGTTGCAAGGAAGCTGTTACTCGGCCACCATCTTGCTCTCACTTCCCCAAAGTCCCTCTTATACTTGTATCCCACCCCCAAGAGATGTGTAATACACTGTGTTTCCCATTCCTCCTTCCCTCTCCCAAATCCCTCATTCCCCTACTCTCCCCCCATTATGTTAGCTCATATACTGCCTTCATATTAGAATGGAGTACATTCTTGTGATGCTTTACAAAAAAGAATGTGTTCCACCTCCATCCATGTTAATACAAAGGATGTAAAGTCTCCGTCTTTTTAAGTGGCTGAATAGCATTTCATGGTATACATATACCACAGCTTGCTAATCCATTCCTGGGTTGTTGGGCATTTAGTTTGTTTCCACATCTTGGCAATTGTAAATTCAGCTGTCGTAAACAGTCTAGTGCAAAAGTTCTTATGATAAAATGATTTTTTTTTCCTTCTGGGTAGATGTGTAGTAATGGGATTGCAGGAACAAATGGAAGGTCTAATTTCAGTTCTTTGAGGATTCTTCATACTTCCTTCCAAAAGGGTTGCATTCCCACCAGCAGTGTAAAAGTGTCCCCTTCTCTCCACATCCACACCAGCAATTGCAGTTTTGAAACTTTGTTATGTGGGCCATTCTCCCTGGGGTTAGTTGATACCTCAGGGTAGTTTTGATCTGCATTTCTCTGATGATTAGGGATGATGAGCATTGTTTCATATGTTTCTTAGGCAATCATCTGTCTTTAGAGAAGGTTCTATTCATGTCTCTTGCCCAGTGATATACGAGATTGCGGGGTCTTTTTTGTTGTTGTTGATTAATTCAAGTTCTCTGTAGATCCTAGTTATCAACCTTTTGTCGCATTCATAATATGCAAATATGTTTTCGCATTCCGAAAGTTGTCTATTTGCTTTGGTTGTTGTCTCCTTAGCTGTACAGAAGCTTTTCAGTTTAATTAAGTCCCATTTGTTTATTTTTGTTATTGTTGCAATTGACACAGAAATCTTTATATAATCTTTCCCCAGGCCAATATCTTCAAGTGTTTTCCCCACACTTTTCTTCAAGGATTTTTATTGTTTCATGCCTTAGGTTTAAATCTTTTATCCATCTTGAATCAATTTTTGTAAGTGGTGAAATGTGGGGTCCAGTTTTAGTCTTTTACATGTGGTTATTCCATTCTCCCAGCACCATTTATTGATTAGGGAGTCTTTTGTCTAGTATATGTTCTTATTTGGTTTATTAAAAATCAGGTGTCTGTAAGAGGTTAGTTTCAATGCATGATTTTCTCTTTGGTTCCAAATGTCAATGTCTCTATTTTTATGCCAATACCATGCTGTTTTGATAGTATTGATACTATGGGCTTGTAGTATAGCCTAAAATCTGGTAGGGAGATAATCCTGACTTTGTTTTTGTTACTGAGAATTGCCTTGGCTATATGGAGTTTTTTCTGGTTCTATACAAAATAAAGAATTATTTTTTCCAAATCTTGAAAGAATGATGTTGGTATCTTAATGGGGATTGCATTGAATCTGTAGATTGCATTGGGAAGAATACACATTTTATCTGTGTTGATTCTTCCCAGCCACAAGCATGGCATGTTCTTCCATTTGTTTATTTCTTCTGCTATTTCTTTTCTTAGGATTTTGTAATTTTCTTTGTAGAGTCCCTTCATCTCTTTTGTTAGGTATATTCCTAGGTATTTCTTTCTTTCTTTCTTTCTTTTTTTTTTTTGAGGTTACTGTGAAGAGAATTGTGTTCTTGATTATCTTCTCATCTTGGCTGTTATTGGCATATACAAAGGCTACTGATTTGTGGACATTGATTTTATATCCTGAGACATTACTGTGTTTCTTGATCACTTCCAGGAGTCTTGAGTTGAGTTGAGTCTTTGGGGTTATCTAAATAAAAGGTCATATTGTCAGCAAAGAGGGAGAGTTTTACCTCCTCTGCTCCATTTGGATGCCTTTTATTTTCTTCTTTTGCCTAATTGTGTTGGCTAGAATTTCCAGCACTATGTTGAATAGTAGTAATGATAGAGGACTATCTTGTCTTAGGTCTGAGTGGAAAAGCTTTCAGTTTTATTCCATTCAGTAAAATATTAGCTGTGGGTTTGTCATAGATGGCTTTGACCAGTTTAAGAAATGTGCCACCTATGCCTATACTCTTTGTGTCCTGGCCTTGAAGCTGTGATGCCTGGCTCATCCCAGTATGCCTATGCCTATACCTTGACATGGTTTGTGGTCACGGTCGAATGAGGGGTCGCATGCAGTGATGCTGTGTGACCTCTCATGGTGGGACTGGACTCTGCTTATATCTGGACTCGGAAGACCCTCTGCCTCCACCCCCATCTTGCCCAGCACAGCGAAAAAGTCTTATTTATAATAAAATGAAGGATAAGCAAATATCCTCAATTCCATTCCAACAATCATAAAGAATCAAATCAAATCAAAACCTTCTATTCCAACCACATTGCTTTATGTCTGCATGGCGCCTGTGACTGTGAGCCCTTTCTGCAGAGGCACTCGGGGCCACCCTGATCTGTGCACACTGTGCTCTGTGTTCCCAGCACTTTTCACTTTGACAGTTTGGGGCGATGTTCATCTCACTTCTTTTGGCCAGTCTGACAACTGTGTCCTTTCTGCCTGCCCTGATGGTTGCCCAGGCATGGATAAAAGCTACTTTCTCCTCACGCCCATTCTGTTCAGGTCCTTGTTGGATCTCTGGCAGTAGTTTCCATCAACTCAGCCAAATTTTCCACAATTAGTGTTAGTTAGACACTCAACCTCTCATGTCCCACATTGGGGCTTATTTTGGAATCTCAGACAGTACACTGATGGCAGAGATAACAGTCCCTCTGGGTCAGTCTACTTCCTACCTTCTTTACCTTTCCAGGTACATCGGCAACTCTTGACCGAGTTACTGACATTCTTAAGCCTCACCATAGTACACAGGAATTCATGCTAAGGGATTAGATTTGGAATATATTTCTCTAATGTCGGTTCAAGTTAAAAGACAACCTATAGAAGTATTAAAATCTAGGGCGGCGCCTGTGGCTCAGCAGGTAGGGCGCCGGTCCCATATGCCGGAGGTGGCGGGTTCAAACCCAGCCCCGGCCAAAAAAAAAAAAAAAAAATCTAAATACAATGTTGAAGGTGGGGTTATGCCTGGGTATATCTGTCAGTCTCTGTCTTTACCCTCAGAGTCTGGCTGATACTGTCGAAATGGGCAAATCGTGTTCTAGTGAGGTTGGCTGATGACCTAGATGTGTTGTGAAGAAGACATTCTGACAATCAGAATGCAGTAGCCTGCTCTTGGGACCTGGAACAGAAGCTTGGCACAGGTGGAGACTTTGTTTTGTATTTCAAGCTCATCTGCAATTTCTGTCATGTGCACACATGAGTCAGAAAAATAATAATTTTCAGATTTTTTGCATCATTTTGAATTCAAGAGAAGCTGTCAGGCCCAACAAGATGATGATCCTAAGGGCAATGGACAGGTGAGTTTGGGCTGCGGCCTCCTCCTCTGGGATTGCAGGCTGTGGGGGTGGGCAGTAGCAGCGCAGGTGGAAGGAGAGAAATATTTCTGGGAAGCCCAGTGAGTTGCACCAGGAGTGGCTTGTGGCCCTGATCTTTAGGTTTTCTGCATCAAATTGTCTGAACCACCAGGGATGCTTCATACTAACATGCATTTCAAGAATTTTACGCTGGAGTCTTCTCAAATTTTGAGGTGTGGAATTTGCCTTCAGGGCTCCTGTGCTGGGCCTGCTTTGTGCTCCCTTTTCTGTCTGGGGGCATTTTTCTACATACTCTACACATCCCCATCTCCTGAGACTGCTTTACAAAACTGAATTCATAGCAACACTCACCATGGCTTGTTGGCAGGCACGTGCACTGCACCACCAAAATGGAAATACAAACAACAGAGACTTTCTTGGTAAAAGCTCAGAGCATAGAATTCAGCCCTGGGGCAAGTTTCACTGTGTCCATGGAGTCCTGGAGGTGTGGCTGATCTCACTCCCTGCTTGGGTCCAGACATGGACCTCCAAGGACTTGTTTGATGCAAATCTCTTTATGCAACAGGGAGACCATCAAGCCCCTTGACTTAAACTTGAATCCTCCAACTACAAATTATAAGTCACTTGCAGTGGACTTTACTCATCTTTCCTAGCCATTGTCAATAATTCTCAAATCTGACTGCCCATCAAACCCGCCATGGACACTGAAGGGTCACCTGACCTCTAGGCAGGGGGAATAGGAAGAGTGTCTGCAGCAAATGCTCGGGTGATGCTGGTGTGTCCAGCAGGGCCCACCTGCAGGCTGCCATTGGAAACCACCAGGCAGAGGGTTGCAAGGAGCCTGGAATCACATCCCTGGCACTGGAGGATGTGCCATCCAGCAGAAGGAGCCTTTGGGGGTCTGCCAGGGGGGCCTCTTAGTCACCACACCCACCAGGGGAGAGTTTCCAGCCTGCAACTGCAAGTCTTGCTTTCAAGAACTGAAAAGGCTCTCACTGGAAGAGCCCAGCACGGGTCCTGCTTCTCACTGGGACTGCTCTGGATCCCAGTCTAGGCAGCCCCTGCGGAGAGGAAGAGCAGGCCCACCAGGGGACAGAAGCCAATGCACCAAGCCTGCCAGCCCCTCAGCCTGGTCTTTCCAGTCTTAGTGAGCTTAGGGAGCTGTTTGAGGCATAAAGTGAGAGTTCAGGGCCCGAGACTGCAGCGAAAAGGATGTAACTGATGCAAGAGACACTCTGATGACAAAAGTAATTTGGCTGAATGTAAAGATTTTTTTTTTTACTTTTAGTGCTAAAATGTACATAAAAATTTAGTGTTTAAGGGCGGCGCCTGTGGCTCAGTGAGTAGGGCGCCGGCCCCATATGCCGAGGGTGGCGGGTTCAAACCTAGCCCCGGCCAAACTGCAACAAAAAAATAGCCGGGCGTTGTGGCAGGCGCCTGTAGTCCAGCTGCTCCGGAGGCTGAGGCAAGAGAATCGCGTAAGCCCAAGAGTTAGAGGTTGCCGTGAGCCGTGTGACGCCACGGCACTCTACCGAGGGCGGTACAGTGAGACACTGTCTCTACCAAAAAAAAAAAAAAAAAAAAATTAGTGTTTAAATCATTTGTTAAGTAGATAGTTCAGTGGTGTCAAGCAGGGTCACGTTGTTGTGCAAACATCACTTCAATCCATCTCCAGAACTTCTTCATCTTCCCAAACTGAAATTCATTAAACACTAACTCCCACTCTCATTTTCAGCCCCTGGAAACCACCAGTCTGCTTTCTGTCCCTGTGAATTTGTCTCCCCTGGGAACCTGGCATGAACGTGTTCACCCAGGATTTGTCCTTTCTGTCAACTGGTTTGTGTCCCTTGGCAGACCTTCTTTAAGGTTCATCCACGTTGTGGCAACTGTCAGAATTTCTTTTCTTTTTAAGGCTAAATAATATGTATAAAGCATATTTTGTTTTATGCTTTGTTGACACATCCAAGGACACTGGGTCGTTTCCACCTTTTGGCTGTTATGAGTATTGCTGCTGTGAACACGGTGTACAAATATGTTAGAGTCTCTGCTTTCACTGCTCTTGGATATATACCCAGAAGTGGAATTTGGATCAAATGGTAATTCCATTTTTAACTTTTTGAGAAATTGCCATAAGTTTTCCACCTCACCATTTCCCATTCCCATCAGTAGTGCAGAAGGGTGCTGACTCCATCACACCATGACAGCAGCCGTGTCAGGGGGCGTGAGTCGGCATCTCACTTTGGTTTTGATTTGCACTTCCCTAAATATTTGTGATGTTGAGCATCTTTGCACAGGCACTTTGGCCATTTATGTATCTTCTTTAGAGAAATGTATTCAAATCCACTGCCCATTTTTGGTCAAGTTATTTCATTTTTGTTGTTGACTTGTAGGAGTTCTTCATGTATTCTGTGTATTAACCACTTGTCAGCTGTGACATTTGCAAATACATTCTCCTTTTTTGTGGGTTGCCTTTTCACTCTGTTGTGGTGTCTTTAGTTGAATTTGATGTAAGTTGGAAGAGGCACATTTACCTACTACCTGTAATAGCCTCTGTTCATAAGGGCAAGTCCTATGTAAATCAGATGTCTGTTAACTCTAGAACTGCCTGTACTATTGCTTTTTAGTAATTTTTTAAGTCAGAAGTATGAAACTTCTAATTTGATATTTTTATTTTTCTTAATTATTTGGCTATTTGGAGATTACATATACGTTTTGGGGTGGACTTTTTTATTTTTGCCAACAAAATAGTCATCAGGATTTTTTTTTTTCTTTTTTTTTTAGTCATCAGGATTTTTATAGTGATTGCATTGAATCTGTAGGCCACTTTGAGCAATATTGACATCTTTTAATCCATGAGCATAGACTTTTTAATAAATCTTTCCATTTATTTAGGCATTTTAAAATTTCTTTCGATACTTTTATAGTTTCACTATTCAGGTCTTTTTCTTCCTTAAGTTTATTTCTAAGTATTCTTTTATAATACGTAAATAGCATATTTTGTTTATTTGTTTTGTTTATTTCAACACTTTTATAGTTTTCTTAATTCCCTTTTTGGATTGTTCACTTGTTAATGTATAGAAACACAACTAATTTTTGTGTGTTGATTTTGCATCCTCTACTTTGCTGAATTTATTACTTTTAACTGTGTGTGTGTGTGTGTGTGTGTGTGTGTGTGTGGTCTTTAGGGTTTTCCATATGTAAGGTCATGCCACTTGTGAACACAAACAATTTTATTTCTTCCTTTCCAATTTGGATGCCTTTAATTACTTTTTTCTTGCCTTATTGTTCTGGTTAGGACTTCCAACCCTGTTAAATAGAAATGGAAAGAGTGGGCATCCACATCTTGTTTCCGATTTTAGAGGAGGAGCTTTTAGCCTTTTACGACTGACTATCATGTTAGCTATGGGATTTTCATACATGGCTTTTATTCTGATGAGATAGTTTCTTTGAGTCTTTTTAAGTATAATCTTTATTTCACAATATTAGGGGATATATGTAATCTTGTTATGGCTATGAATTATAGAATGGTGAAGTCAGGGCTTTTAGTGTGCCTGCCACTGGAATAGACTTTTAGGCTTTTAGTGTGCCTGCCACTGCATTGTACCCCCAGAAGGAAGTTTTATCCCTCACCTCTCTTCCACCCTCCCTCCTCATTAGTTTTCAATGTCCTTTATACCTTGGTCTCCAACCTCAGTACATGGCACCAGTCCATGGTCTGCTAGGAACTGGGCCACACAGCAGGAGGTGAGCAAGCAAAACTTCATCTTTATTTGCGGACAGTCCCCATTGCTCACAGCAGCACTGCCTGAGCTCTGCCTACTGTCAGATCAGGAGCAGAAGTATATTCTCATAGGAGCACAAACCCTGCTGTAAACTGCACATGTACGAGATCTAGGTTGTGCACCCTTTATAAGAATCTGATGCCACTCCCCCAGCCTTCCATCCCCATTCCCCTGTCCATGGAAAAACTCTCTTCTGTGAAACTACCCAAGTGATTGAAAGGGTGAAACCGCTGCTTTATACCACTTTATGACCATGTGTACACCCATCGTTTAGCTCCCACCTATTAAGGAGAACATGTGGTGTTTGTCTTTCTATTTCTGAGATACTTCATTTAGGATGATGTTCTCCAGTTCCATCTAGTTGCTGCAAATGACAGTATTGCATTCCTTTTCATGGCTAAATAGAGATACGGAATCAACCTAAGTACTCATCAATTGATATGTGAATAAAGAAAATGTAGTACATACAGAGTCATTTTATCAGGAAAGATTGTTTAATTTTGTCAAATGCTTTTTCAGCACCCAGTGAGATAATCATGTGGAATTTTTCCCTGTGCTCTGTTGTGTGGTACATTCCATTGGTTGATATTCATATGTCAAACTATCCTTGCATTGCAGAAATAAATCCCATTTGGTCATAACATACAACCTTCATGATGTCCCGTTGCATTTTGTTTGTCAGTATTTTGTTTAGGACTTTTGTGTAAATATTCATCATGGATATTGGTTTATAGTTTGCTTTTCTTATAATGTCACTGTCTTGCTTAGTATCTGGTAAGGCTGGCTTCTTAGAATGTGTTTGGAAATGTTTCTTCTTTTTTAATTGTTCAGAAGAATTTGGGAAGGATTGATGTTAATTTTTCTTAATTTTTTATGAAGCCCAGTGAAACCATCTGGTTCTGGGCTTTTCTTTATGGGGAGGTTTTGATTGTTTTAATGTGGAAACTTGGAGATTGTTTTAATATGAGAAAAAAAGAAAAAAGGATAATTTGAAATAATTTTGTTTGGGTAATAAAAGAGTGGTTCCATGAATAGAAATGAGGAATTAGGGAAAGTGATTAGTGACAAAGAAAGAAAGAAAAAGTAACATAAATGAGAAGAGAGGAAAGAATAGAGAATCTGAGGTGGGGAGGGGAGGAGGGCACAGGCACTCAACCTGAGCTCACTGAACCTGCTCCGTGGTCACAGCTGCACAGGCAGTGTGGGAGATGGTCTCAGCTGACTCGGCCATTTAACAGACGTCAGGTTCTTCTGGTCAGTAGTTTTGGCAATTAAAACTAAGTGAATACTAATGGATGGTGCCTATGGCTCAGTGGATAGGGCACCGGCCCCATATACTGAGGGTGGAGGGTTTGAACCTGGCCCCGGCCAGCTAAGAACAGCAGTGGCAACTGCAACCAAAAAATAGCCGGGCATTGTGACAGGTGCCTGTAGTCCCAGCTACTCAAGAGAATCGCTTAAGCCCAAGAGTTGGAGGTTGCTGTGAGCTGTGATGCCACAGCGCTCTACCAAGGGTGACATAGTTAGACTCTTTTTTTTGAGACAAGGAATGCAGATATACCGGGGACTGCATCAGCCTGGCTCAGAAGGGGAACCTCTGAGAGGTGGGGTGTTACAGAACCAGCCCAACCATCCACTTTGAGCCTTGCTCCAAGGTGTGAGGGGCCCCAGCTTGCCTCATTTGTTCCAGGTCGCAGAACCTGTGTAATATTTTCCCAACCAAACCTTTATGTTGTTTTTACAAACAAAAATAAATTGCATCAGCATTTGTGTTGGTTTTGATGATGACAGGCATTACCCCATCAGCCTTGTTAATTAGGGACTTCCAATTCCAGTGATTCATCCTGAATTCGCATTCCTGCTGCTGGAGCTCTGACACTCACCACTGCCCTTGGGCTGCAGGAGTCCATCTGCACACACACTTCTCACTGTCCATGTGGAGGTATTTTGAGGTGTATCGTAACATTGACCAACACTGTTCAAAAGAAAAATACTGTAAGCTGTTGTATGTAATTTAAAATTTTCTACATTATCAAAAGTAATAGAAACAGGTGAAAAACTTTAATAATGTATTTTATTTAGCACAATATATTCAAAATATTGTTTCAATACGTAATCAATATGATACCTTTTCTTTTGTAACAAGCTCTTTTTGATTCAGATGCTACATTTTTCAAAAGTCACATTAAAATATGGACCTACCAAAACACAATGAAATTGTGTTTAAGAAAAGACATTTCACACAACATAAAATAAAGTAAAAATTCGGTCTCTTACGGGCCCTCACTGCAACGTCATCATACGGGGCTTGTCTGTCATCGCGCATCCCCTTGGGTGGCATGGCGCCAACGGTGTTTCTGGATGTGAGGCCTCTGGCTTGGAATATCTGTGTCACCTCCTGGGGTTCCCTGGGGTCTTCATGGAGCTGGATGTTACTCTGTACCTGAATTTCTTCTGTGTGCAAAGGGAGGTCTCTAACAAGAGGCTGGGAATGGGATTTGAGCCAGAGCTGTGAAATTAGGATTTGTCTGAAGGGACATAGTTACTGAATTCTTAGAGCCAAATGAAGGCTTGAAGGGAGAAAGCAAAAAAGAAAAGCAGAGGCCAAGGATATTTGGAACAGAGAGAGGGGACTGAAGAATGGGGGAAGAGAAGAACGCTGGAGGGAGGAACTGAGGGCTCAGCTTACGGTAGGTGACTAAGTTTACTGGCCAAGGAATAATCCGCCCAAATAATTTTTAAAACACTGTTAAGAATAGTAAAGAAAAGATAAGAAAAGGAACTTTAGGGAATTGGGGGAAAGTGTTGTTTATTCTCAGGGAAATGGAATGTGTGATGTCCTTGTCTTTGTTAAGTTTCCTCATGTTCACTGGAGAGAACTGCGGGTAAAAAATAAAATATGACCATTTGGAGTTTTAATTAACTCATGGCTCAAGAGAAAATTCCTTATTTAAAATAGGTGTAGTAAAGGGCAGATAAATTTACCTGGAATTAAAGGACTGTGTGCTTCGTACCTGGTCTCACCTGCAGGTGAGTTTGGCTTGACTGAATCCCACCACCTCCCTTTTGGTCATACCTCCTAAAAGCCTTGAAACCCCACCCCCCACCCTACAGCCCATTTTTGATGATGTTGTTTCTTGCCTTCCAAACCATGTGAAGGGTCCATTGAGCCAAGAAGCAATCATTGGTATGGAGGGTGACATGCCTCCAGAAAAGCCCTGAAGTGTGATGCTGGTTGCTTGTGTTTCCAGGAGATGCCTTACATAACCGGCCCAGTGAATGGCAGCCAAAGGCCCTCTTGGTTGGAAAGGGACGTCAGATGGCTGGCCAAGTGTGCAGTGGAGGTGTGTATTGGCTCTAAACAGTACAGCTGGCATGCCAGCAGTCTCTGGGGTTAAAATCAGAAAATTCTGAACTTTTCATAATGCTGTTGATAACCAAGAACAGAAATTTATTTTCTTAATTAAATACTATATTATAGTAAACTCTGTATAGATTCCACACTCTGCTGTTGACTAGAAACAATGATTTATTTTATTAATAACATAATATCCCCAAGACACTGTACCTCCCCAAGGAATAGTTGGTTTAGAAATTCTCTCTCCATCCCTCCCTCCTCTACAAACATAATAAAGAGGAAATTAAATTATTAAAAAATAGTACATCTTTTTCTCACATGCAAGATGCAAGTTTAAATTCTTAAATATATCTCGAACAAGGCTTTGTGACCACACTTCCACATTCCTGGGGATGGCTTCCTCCTGGATGCGCCCCACTCTAATCTCCCTGAGGCTGGCTGTGGGACTGGGCAGCCCCTCTCTGCCAGCTGCTCCCTGTTGGGATCTATACCAAGAGGTGGTGCCAGGGGAGCAGGGAGGCCGGAGCAGGGGGAAGGGACATTTTAAAGGAGATTGCCCTGGAAAAGGCTTGGGCACGTCCCAAGGATCCAGGACAGATTAGAGCAGGAAGGTATTTCATGAAGCTGGAGATTCCCTTCTTGATTCTAAAATCGCATATGCACGTGGTCAGTTCTATTTGATTTCATGAACAGTGATATATAACTTACAGAATGTAAAAAGCAGAGACACCTCCTATTTTACTGTCATGAACAAAAGTTAGGCCCTTCTTCTCACACTCCTTTTTTTAGCAGGAGAATTCCTGAGCTGCAGTCTGGCCCAGGACTGCCCACTGAGAGATCAGTTGCTGGCCCCTTGGCAGTTGGGTTTGGCCCAGTGAGTTAATTAAGCTTGGCTGGGAAGACATGAGCAGTGGGTGGCAGTCATGGTCACTGAAGGCCTGAGCACCCCTGCTGCGCCCTGCTCGCCACATGAGGAGAATCTGTTCTTGTTCCAGGGGTGTCACCGCAAAGCTTAAGGCCAGGAAGGTGACTGACTGAAAGGGTGTGTTTTAGGAACATTCTGTTCCTAATTTCCTTGGGAAATGAAGCAGGGACAGAAGCATTTTGAAAACATGCTTCCCCTTAGCTTTCAGAACAGGAACAGAGGAAAAATGAAAACAAAAGAGAAGAAAAGCAGCTGTGATGGTGAAATTGTGAATGTCAGCCTGACGAGGCTGTGACGGCTTGTTGTTGGGTTTGAGCAAACACAAGTCTAAGAGTTGCCTTCAGGCATTTTACAGATGTAGCTAACATGTACAGCCAGGTGGATGAAAGTAAAAGAGATGACCCTCAAAAATTTGGCTGGACCTCATTCAATTAGCTGAAGGCCTCAACAGCAAAAACCCAGGTTTTCAGAAGAAGAAAGAATTCTGCATCGGATTGTAACAGAATTCTGCCTGCCAGACCAACTCCAGGCTTGCCAGCCCCACAGTCACATGAGCCAGTCTCTTAAAGTAGACCTCTTAATTCACAATATGTGCACAGAATTATCTAAATAAATATGAATATAGCATCTTAAAATCTCATACACATATCTGTACATACATACACAACATATCTCCGCATTATATATAAGATGTCCCTAAAGTCACCCTTAAAGTTGCCTTACACAGGGAAAAAGGGGAATTGTAGCCAAATGAACCTTTATTTATTAAGTATTTATTACAAAATTTTACAAAGGGGTGGCCAACACATAGAGAATATTTTGTAAATATTTTATAAAACTTGGGACATCCTGTATTACTGATAATATAGAATGTATATATATTTCCATCAACATATACACATAACATATCTTATTGACACTCTTTCTGTGTGTACATGTGTGTGGCCTGCTGCTTCCTGAAGAACCTTGTTGATAACACTGACGGATTCAGCAAGAAGAGAGACTTCTTTATGAATTTAAGGGCTGGACCAATGTGACTTGTGGTTCTTAAGGCCAGGACAGGGAGTTGGGGACCAACCTCCATCCAATTTCTCTTAAAGGAGGTACTACAAAGGTGAGAAAGATCTAAGCTACTATGAATTATAAAAGTGACTGACGCCAAAGTCATCCCACTGAGAAAGGGGAGAGTGGTCTAGAGGCCACCCTGGAATGACACCTGAGTTTAGGGGCACAGATATGGTCTATGAAACCACTCAGCCTCTTAGGTCTATATGAAGAGGACTCCCCCTCCCCCCATAAGAACAGTTAAGGGTTTGCCTCCTACAACTGTTGGAATCACCTGGGGAGTGTGACTTCATTTGTCTGGGTGCATCTGTGTGAGTTAGCATCTATTCAAGGCTTCCAGGGGATTCTGATGCACAGCCAGGAGAGCACAGCCTTAGCAATCAGAACCCAGGCTTACCAACCAGTCCTGAACTTCTGACCAACTTCACCAACCCAAAATAGTCAGTGCTCTACTACTGGTACTTTCCAAGTGATGCAGACTCTATTGATGGAGATAGAGGTTTGTTTCAGCTCCAAGAGAACATGCATGATAAACTCAAGGGAAATAAGAGAGGGTGGGTGGCTCGGAGCCCGTAGCACAGTGGTTATGATGCCAGCCACATACACTGAAGGCGGTGGGTTCAAACCCGGCCTGGGCCAGCTAATCAACAATGATAAATGCAACAAAAGATAGCTGGGCGTTGTGGCAGGCACCTGTAGTCCCAGCTACTTGGGAAGCTGAGGCAAGAGAATCGCTTGAGCCCAAGAGTTTGAGGTTGCTGTGAGCTGTGACGCCACAACACTCTACTGAGGGTGACATAGTAAGACTCTGTTTCAAAAAAAAAAAAGAAAGAAAGAAAGAAAAGAAGCGAGGATGAGCAGAGGCAGCATTAGCCAAAGGTGGCTTGGGCTGGTGGACATTCTGACAGAGAAAGAGGTATCTGTCTTAGGATGACAGACAAGATCTGTTTCAACATTAGGCAATTTTAGCAGACTGGAAACTAGTGCTTTATATCCTTCCTCAGAGTATCCCTTGGGCAAAATGTAGTGGACTGCAAAAGAATGGGAAATGATTGGGGTTTAAAGGCAAGGGGACCGGGAAGGCAAGGCAAAGACTTCACAGCAACCCTATCAGAGCTAGGAAGGGTTAGGGGCCAGTCTGAGAGGCAGGTGAAGTCATCATGCGAAGTGAGGGGAAGAGTGAGAAGCTCTGGTTCAGGTGGTGGCTGACCATGCCTGATGGAAAGATGGTGCTGTAGCCTTCATCAGGATCACCTGAGGCCTATGATTGTGGCACGACATCACACAGCTTGTCAGCCTAACACAGTGAGAACTATTATATATTATCCCGCTGTTTCTATAGCCAGTAATTCAGGTGCAGCTCAGCTGGGCACCGCTAGCTCAAGGTCTCTCACAAGGTCACATTCAAGTTGCTGGCTGAGGCTCGGCTCGGGTGGCTTGGACGGTTTCCACACATCCTCCCTGGGACTTTCCATAGGCTGCCCATGAGTCCATATCACACAGCAGCTAGTGTTCTGAGAGGCAGAGGCAGGGATAACCAGGGTGGATGCAGTCTCTATATAAGCTAGATTAGGAAGCGACATCTGTCTTTTCTGCTACATTTCATGATTAGAAGGTGGTAGGCTGGGTGCAGATGATCACACCTGTACTCCTAGCACTCTGGGAGGCTGAGGCAGGGGGATCGCCTGAGGTCAGTAGTTCAAGACCAGCCTGAGCAAGAGGGGGACCCCCCAACTCTACTAAAAATAGAAAAAGTAGTTTGGCATTGTGGCAGCTTCCTGTAGTCCCACCTACTTGGGGGGCTGAGGCAAGAGGATTGCTTGAACTTAGGAGTTTGAGGTTGCTGTTAGTTATAATGACACCATGGCACTCTACCCAGAGTGACAAAGTGAAAAAAGAAGATGGTAATGACTATGTCCAGCCTGTTCTCACTGGAGGAGATGACACAGAGCATAAACACCAGGAGAGAGGATCACGTGGCCAGAGGAGGCTGGCTACCACAGCATGTTGACTGGGCCACACCTCTGTCTCTGATTCAGCAAGCTGGGGGTGGGGCTGAGAATCCGCATTTCTAACAGGTTCCCTGCTGCTGCTTCTGCTGTTCCAGAAACTAAACTTTGGGAATCTCTATGCCCAGTCATAATGAGGGACAAATTACAAGTGCTGCAGGGGCTGTGCCTTCACACTAAGGCTGTGAGTCTCAGCCGCTGCCTGAGAGTCTCACTGACACTGAGCCAGACAAGAATTTGGGAAGAGTAGTTTATAAACTTTGTTAACTACAAATTTTTATTTGAGCTTTGCTTTTTTTGCACTCAAATGTCTTCATTGAAGTCAAATCACCCCAACTTGCAAGGGGAATTAATCTTGCAGTTTGATTTTTTTTCCTGGGAATGAGACAATGGGGATTGGGTGGTAGGTGTACATTTATGGTCAAGTTTGAGTTGTTTTCACATTGGCTTGTAATTAGAGTAACTCCCTGTTGCTGTTTAATTTCTTTGAGTCTTGACTGGACAAGACATGGCTGGAAATTGTTTGGAATGGAAAAGAGAAGAGAGAATAAACATTTGACTTGGGGAAAATGTAGCTTCAGGGTGAGATTACTTTAAACATCATATCTCAGTTAAGGGATATAATTCTCATATATCATATGATTCACTCATTAATGGGGACAATAAAGGGTTCATAGTATATTCCAAAAATTGTGCAAATATATCCACAATCTAATTTTATTTTATTTATTTTATACTTTTTTTTTTTGGAGACAGAGTCTTACTTGGTCACCCTAAGTAGAGTCCTGCAATGTCACAGCTCACAGCAACCTCAAATTCTTGAGCTCAAGTGATTCTCTTGCCTCAGACTCCCAAGTAGCTGGGACTACAGGTGCCTGTCACAGTGCCTGGGTATTTTTTTAGAGATGAAGTCTCGCTCTTGCTCAGGCTGCTCTTGAATCTATGAGCTCAGGCAATCCACCCACCTCGGCCTCCCAAGTGCTGGGATTACAGGCGTGAGCCACTGTGCCACCGTGCCTGGCTCCACAATCTAATTTTAGAACACTTTTCTTATCTCCTACCCATCAGCAATCACTCCCGACCCCACTGCCCCCAGCCCTAGGGAACCACTGATCTGTATTCTTTTGCTACAAATTTTTCTGTGCTGGCTATTTCATATCAATGGAACTGTATGGTTGCAGTTTTTTGTTGCTGACTCATGCTCACTTAGTGCATTTTCAAGGTTTAACCACGTGGTAGCACATATCAGGATGCCATTCTCTTTAATGCTTAGTAATACTGCATGGATACACTGCATCTTGTTTACTATCAAGATTTTTGGTCACATGCAATCATCATTTGATGAACAATTGGGCTGTTTCTATGTTTTCTTTATTTGCTTTTATGAGCATTTTTTGCTGCTATGAACTTTTGTGTACAAGTTTTCAGGCGAACTTACGTTTCCCTTTTTTCCGATGTAAAAATATGAGTAGAGCGGAAAGGCCATACTGTTACTCTATCTTTAACCTTTTGAAAACTTGTCAAACGATTTTCCAAACGAGATGCAACATTTTACATTTGCTCCAGCTATATATAAGGGTTTCACCTTGTCATTTTCTGTCTTGTTGATTACAGCTATCTAGTAAGTCTGAAATGGTATCTCACTATGGCTTCTATTTGCCTTTTCTTAATAGCTAAGGAGGTGAGACTTTTAAAATGTGTTTATTTGCCAGGTATTAATACATACCTCCTTTTGGAAAATAATTATTCAAATCCTTTGGGGTGTTTTAATTGGGTTGTCTTTAACAATTGTTTTTAAATTAGGCTATTTGTCTTTATTTTTTAAATTGAGTGGTCTAAAAGAATTTACTTGATGTATTTATCTTTTTATTGGGTCGTGAGAGTTCTTTACATATTCTGGATACAGGTTCTATGTCAGATATATAATTTGCAAGTATTTTCTTCTATTCTGAGGGTTGTCTTTTCACTTTTTGCATGGGATGAATTTAATTAGTGAGTTGTTCTGGCCTATTTGAGAATTTCCTGAATCCAAATTAATGCCATTTATGAGAGGTCAGAGGATCCTCCAGGAAACATGGTTGGTGTTGGAGGAGTGGCCTCATGCAGGTGGGAAAAGCATGTCCAGAGGGCCTACTGTCTTTGATGCCCAGGGGATGCCACACCTCTGGCTGATAATGTCTTAGAAGATGAGCCCAATTACGTCATAAAAAAGGAAAATTACACTAACTTCTATGAACACAGCAGCATCTTCAGATGTAGGGTGGGCCCCTGCTTTTAGCCACAGTTATATCTGTCATGCCTGCACTTTTAAGAGTGACCTGCTACCTCTAAGGTCCACAAGGCAGGTCCCTCACTTCCTGCAAGGTGGTCCTTGGGGGGTTACTTCTGAAATTGTCAAGAAATGTCTTAGGATTATGAGTCTGAGAATGTGAGTCCAGTCTTTCCCCCTCTGTCAGTGAGAGTAGGAACTGCCAAGTTCTGCGAAACCAAACCCAGCTGGCCTGAGGAGGGGGCGGCTGGTTTACAGAGTAAACAGTCCAGAGAAAGAGCTGATGTCAGTCTCTGCTTGGTGCGGGGCTCAAATGTTGCAACCTGCCTGCTCCTTGCTTTCTCTTATTTCAGTTCTGGTACCCTCCCATGATTTAGTTTTATTCCCCAGCAAGTTTCAAATGGACCTCAGACCTCATGTCTTTCTTATCTTCTCACCCAGAAAGGAAGAAAGTGCCCTGCTTTTCAAATAGTTAAACAAAATGCCATTGTTAAGGCTGACAGGCCCTGAGTGGCCAGACTTGGGTCATCCCTTGCAATTCCTTAAGCCAGTCACTAAGGCTTGAGGAACAAAGATGGGCTTAGCCAAGGTCATATGCTAGGGACAGGTGAAGTGAAGGAGAGGAGGGGTGGATCTCCATGTGGAAACAGTTATTGTCATGCGAAGGTGGGGCACTTGCTGACTTGTGTCTGGAAACAGCCTCCATGCATGCAGAGTGACCATCTGGCTACAGAGCCCGTGCAGTGCGCACTGCTCAGCACCACTTCAAAATGGTTGCCACTGAGAAAAGGTGGGCATCTTCCTTAGTCTGTTCATCAGGAGCCTGGATTGGGGTTAAAAATAAATAAATATTGCAATTTGTGAGCAAAGGTCCTTCATAAAGAGGGTGGATCCTGATTCCTAGGAAGCTCTTTGGTTTCTGGGCACTTTGATGGGCATGGGGCATTCTGGAAAGAGCTGAATGGTTCTACCCTACAAAGGGAGCCTTTGGACTTGTGAGGGACCTAGAGGGAAAGGATGGTGTGGATAGCTGGAAAATGCTCAGGGAAAGAGCAATCAGTGAGATTACATGGCTGGTGAAGGCAAGTGGCAACTTCCCTGGGATTGAAGTCAAGGGCCTTCCAAGGGCAGGGAACTGCCCAGTGCTGTGTTTGAAGATGTGGGAGGCTGTGCTCCACAGAAAACTGCTGAGTTTCCTAAAATCTCCACTAAAGGTCATTGATCCAACCAGAGCTTTGGGGGAAGGAATATTCCATTTGCTTTTGCTCTCTTGTGTTTTAACTACTAGACACCAAGGGGTCTGGGTTAGATGTTTGTTGAGATATCTGGCATCCAAAGCATGTCCAGAGGCAGGTGTGACCACAAGAACACATCCACCCACTGCAATCTGCAGATGTCTTAGGAGTGACAGACTTGGACACTACTGGATTATGCCCATTGGAACCTTGGGGGAAGCAACGGGTGGCAGGTATTTAAAAACCCACTGTCTTGGTCCCCTACCCGGCTTCAGCAGATCCAGCTTCTGAAAATGGGAATGTGGGATCTCAAAGTGCTGCCAAGCTCAAGACTAGTGTTATTCACAGACCTCACCTGGTCTGAAGGGAGCTGGAGGCCCTGACTGATGTCAGTGACCACAGAGGATACGCGACTCAGCCACACAAGCCTCAGGTGACGTGATGCTGAAGTGACCCACTTGGAATCCCAAAGTTATGGGTGAGCAAAGACATATGGATAATTAAAGGAACATCTGTCCTTATTTAACCAACATTTTCCTCATGCCTTCTCAGTGATAGGTGTGCACAGCAGAGCAAGGCAGAAAGGAGTGGCAGGTTGGACTTTTTTCTCCAATTGACTCATCTCTCTAGCTTGGACCTATAGGTTTGGAACAGGGTTGGTGAGTTTCTCTCTCTGGAACCTTTTAATGAGGCTCGTGGTCAAGTCCATGGTCACTTCTGCCAACAATCATAAGCAGATGCATTCTGCGTTGACAGCAACAGTGGGTCGAAAAATTCCAAACCTCTGAGATTCTATAAATAATGAGTTACTAAGGCAGACACAAAACACAAAAATGCAAGATTAGTAGTGTTATCAGCAGTGACTGGTTAAAGTTACAAAGATAGGCAGGAATAAACTTTACAGGAAATA
This sequence comes from Nycticebus coucang, assembly GCF_027406575.1. Taxonomy (NCBI): domain Eukaryota; kingdom Metazoa; phylum Chordata; class Mammalia; order Primates; family Lorisidae; genus Nycticebus; species Nycticebus coucang. The sequence continues at coordinate 109,878,321 of NC_069785.1, forward strand.
TAAAAGATGCATAAAGTTATTTTACCTACTGAAGGGCATAATAAAAGCATGGCCACACTGCGAGACATATAGTATTCTAAAATGAAAGGCTCAGATATTAAATGTTATTTTTTCCCCAAATTAAAATATCAGTCCTGGTCCAAAACACAATACTTCTACTTTTTGAATCTGAAAAAATAAAGAATAAGTATGTTTAGAAAACAAAATTTGAGGGGAAGAAAGAATAAATAATAATGTTTTTTACCTAAAATATATAAAAACGTTTTATATATTAAAAATGGATTAGCTAGAAAAAACGTTAAGAAGAACCAGCTAGATTTAGGACTAAGATCCAGAAAGTGATATGTGAAGCTTTGGGAATTTGCTGTAGGATCAAAATGGCTTTTTGAAGCAGGTTTTGGAAAGCTCACAGGAGAATAAATGGCTAAGAATATAATTTAAAAAATGAAGTTAGACTTGTAAGACATCAGGTAACAATAAATTCTAGTGAATTTTGACTATAATATGTATTCATGTAAAAAACTTTAATGGTACCCCCATGTGGCATGTACTGAGTGTCTTACAAATATTAACACACTTCTTTTTTTTTTGAGACAGAGTCTCACTCTGTTACTCTGGGTAGAGTGCTGTGATGTCATTGCTCACAGCAACCTCAAACTACTGGGCTCAAGCAGTCCTCTTGCCTCAGTCTCCTGTGTACCTGGGACTACAGGCATGTGCTACTATGCCTAGCTGGTAATACACTTAATTCTTATAAGTCCCATGAGGAAGAAACTACTATTGGCCCCACTTTACACAAGAGACCAGGGAGTTCGCCCAGGTCGCCTATCTGGTGGAATTCATTTTCAGGCAGCCAGACTCCATGGCCCTGGGCTTCATTCCTTCAATACATACATGCGTACACGTGCACATGCACTCACACACAAGCATGCCCCTGACATGAGCTCGGCCCAAGTTCCCTATCACCTAGTGGCATGGCAAACAAATGTATCTTGCTCATGATTTAATGAGTCAGGACTCTAGGAAGGCACAGCTAGGCAGTTCTCACTTCAGGTCTCAGCATGGTTACAGGGGTGACAGGGTCCTGCAGGCACCTCAGAGCTCACATTGGACTTGACATCTGCTGAGGCCAACAAATCATGTTGGCTTTGGCAGGGGGCTCGGCTGGGAATGTCAACCAGAGCACCTCTGGGCAGCTCCCCCCCCCCCCCCACAGCCCCAGCTTGATGGCCTTAGGGAAGTTGGATCTGACATAGAGCCTAGCATCCCACAGGAAGAGGGTCCCAGAGAGCTGGGAGCAGCTCTGGGGCATTTTCTCACCTGGTCTTGGAGGCCACCACCTCTCTTCCTCTGCAATGTTCAGTGGATGCCACCACAAGCCCACCCAGAGCCAAGAGGCAGGCATAGAGACACCCCCCACATGTAAATGCATGAAGTGCCACAGCACGTCAGGGCCATGTTTTAAAACCATCACCAAGTGTGATCAGATCTGTGAAGAAATAGCTAAAATTCACCAGGTGTTTACTCAGAGCCAGGCCCTACCCTATGTTGATAATGTTATACAAAGCATATACATATTTAACATTTAAAACAAATAAATGTAAAAATAAAATCATGTAGATGGAAGCTGGGGGAGGGGGCTGCTTCCTCAGCATGCTCTGCATGGTGACCCCACATGGTAAACTTGCCTCCCCTGGAGCCCAGGGTCAAGGCCTTCCCAGGCCTGCCAGGAGGCCATAGTGGCACTGACTTACATCCTGGTGGACTGTGGGTCACTGGACAGAGTGAGTGAAAGGGATCAGGCACTCAGACAGGTTAGGGGAGCCATGCGCACAGCCCCTTCCTATGGCCAACTTCCCCAAGGAGAGGACGGTTAGGTGTCAGAAAGAGGTCTACAAGACACCAGCTGCTAGTAGGGTCTGAGTGGTAGCTCCTTGTGTCAAACTGAGATCTTTCATCTCTGCTGGGAGGCCACCCAACCGCCACTTCTGGACACCTGCTATTCTGCTTGAGGCCCTCCCTCCCAATAGAAGCCTGAGTTACCAAGTCCATGAACCCCAGACAAGGTCATGCTGACTCAATCTTCCCAAATTAGCCTTAACTTTCCTCGTCTCAGAGACATGTGTTTATAGAACCAAGGCTCTGCCTGCAGTGTGGGGGTGGAGGGAAGCGGGTGTCCCTTTCCTGCCTGGCCTTCCCAGCTCTGGCTTTGCTGGTGCAGCACGCTGGGCTGGTCTGGGGGCTGTTTGGTTAATTCCCTTTTGTCATTTTGCCTTCAGCGTTCACAGTGGCTGCCAGAGAACTTGGTCCCTACATCTCTGAGCATGGAAGGTATTTGGGAACCTGCCCCAGTGGGACCAACCCTGAGGACTGCACCCCTCTGCCCTGAAACAACCAATGGAGGGACACTGTGGGTGGACCCTGTGCCCTAGGACTGTCACCTGCTGCTCAGGACTGGGAAGCATCTACCATCTCATGAAATGATCTGACCCCTAGGTAGTGTTCTCTATGCACTAAAATGTCCTTGGAACGAGAAGAGAACCCAAGGCATGTCCACAGCTATTGAGTGTTTTAACTTCTCCATCCCTGACATGAAGCCTCATGTAAGCATGAGTCCACAGAAGGGATGGTGGGTGTGAACCTTGCACACGACCTCCCAGGATGGACCAGAGCAGGCTGCCTTGGATGCAGGGGTTTTTCCATCTCTGGTTCTGGCTGGTGTTTTCCTTAGTTACACTTATACACGGGTACTTCTAATCTTTCTTTCCATGTAGGGGCCTAAAGGTTTTTGTGAAAGTGTATGTAAATCCGTATTTAGTCTCTAGGCAGTGGGATGGGAGGAGTCAGTCCGTGGATTCTCACCTACTCTGCAAACATGCACGGGATCCACTGCTCTGTCTGGGGGCCTTTGGAGGCAGCAGCCCAGCTTCCAGGGCCCACAGCCTGGACACCCTGCTCTGTGGACTCCTCACCAAGAGCTGCCACAGCTGACGCCTGGGCTCCAAGCCCCTCACAGCTCTTTTACCATGACTTAGGTACCTCCAAGGTGGCCACTCAGCCACGAGCAGCATGCTGTGGCCCAGTTTACTCTTAGGGGCTGGTCTGCTGTCTAGAACCAGTAGGACTTGGAGCTCTCCAGAAAGAGACTGCTGAAACCCTTCTCATATGCACAGGCACCAACTCAAAAAGGAGCCATTGCTACTTTTTATTGAAGCAGGTGAGGGTGAGTGTGTGCACCAAGGTCTGGCAAATTTGAGTCACATGTAAAGCCACATGACTGCTCAGCACAAGCCTAGGGAAGCCTCCTCTACCTGCCTCCCAGAGTTGATGCACAGGGAGACCTGTGAGGGTGAGGGGTGGGGCAGGGCAGGGCTCCATCCCAGGGCAGGACACCAGCAGGAGATACAGGATGTGGGGAAGAAGCGATCAGTGCAGCCAGGCCTGGCAGCCAGACCCCTAGGCATTCTGACAACTGGACTTTGTCATGGTCATTGTGCCCAGCCAGGGAACACTGTAGATCTGGAAAGAGCAGAGCATTTTCTGTGAAAGGAAAGAGAATAATCAATGAGGTTATAGCTAAGAGGGAAGATGCCCAACCACAGGGTGTCAGGGTGGGGTGAGGGAGCTTGGGATGAGATACTCGGCCCCCACTTACCCCCAAGGAGTCCCAGGACACCCAGCCCGCCTGTGCAGTGACTGCATAGGCCCTACCAGGGCTCCAAGGGCACTGTGTCCCCTACCTAGACCAAAGATTCCACTGTCCTCCTCTAGCACAGCTCTGTAAGAAGCAGCCTGTGCAAGGCCAAGGGGGCCAGAGGTAGGCTGCTCCTGCCCCCAAGCTCCCTCCATTTCTAGCTCCTGGGCCAGCAATGAGAGGGCCCAGAGGGAAGGCCCCAGTGGAGGGGAAACTCCCCTGAAGGGTCTGGGGCCTAGGGAGGGGTGACAAGGAGAAGGTGGCTCTCCCCAGAGCAGAGACCTCACAAAACCAGCCAGGCCCTTGTTGAGGCTGGAACTGGGTGACCAGGGGTAGCTCAGAGGGCTTGGGCTGCTTACAGGCCTCTAAATTTTCTCTAATCTGCTCAGTGTGGCTGTGGCCATTGGTAGGTGGCCAGGGCTGGCACTTGACAGAGGCCTTCTCCTTCCCCAGTGCAGCAGTTAACACCCCATAACACCTTCTGTGAGCAGGGTTGTGCTCTTAGCACCCCAACTCCCCAGCTACAGCCTCTTAGCCATTCAAATCAGTCTTGTGCTCATACCCACCCCAGCCCTTCCATGTGCACACAGGTGCGTGTCTGTATAAACTCACCTACACCCTCACTCACAGCTGTCTATGCATCTCTCTCACATGGCCACACCTCCCAAGATGTGCACATGGACATGCATGCACTTCCCACACTCCCTGTGCATGCAAAACTCATACACACATGCCCCTCCACACCTGCACACCCCCACCTGAACACATGCTCACGGAAATGCACACCTCCCCTCTGCAGTGCACCACTGCCCCTGACCCACCCCAGGCACATACCCTCTTCAGATGTGGCTGCTCATGGAAGGGACAGTCGTCCAACTTGGGCTGGGACTTGGTACACGTGGTCCGGCCAATCTCCACTGTCAAGTCGTAGTTCATCCCAGCCACAACCTACGTGTGTGCAAGAGCAGGTTCACCTGCAGCACTGCCCACCAGTGTCACACACAGGCGGTTCACTGATGCTGAGTTACTGCATGTTCCTGAGCCGTCGCACTATCACTCCCCCTCTCCTGGACATCAGGGAACTGTGGCCCAGGCAATCCCTGGTAACTGGCTTTCTCTGAGCAGTGCGCCCTAAGGTGTCACATGCACCCAAGTAGGAGAAGAAAATAAAGATGGAAGCTAGAAACTAACCCCTCTCATTGCATCCAGGAATGGCAGGCACAGTTGTGGGCAGCCAGCCTGGTGGTGGTGGGGCAAATAAACAGTCCCTGCATCAGAAGCACAGGGCAAGGTCCACAAGGGAAGGCTGTGTGTCTGAGCAGGATCCAGCACTTGCTGCCAACTGTGGCCCAGGGCAGGGAGCGCTCCTCCTCTGAGTCTCCTGATGGCGCAGATTCAGCGACTTCCAGCCACTAGTAAAGAGCTCCACAGAATCCTGTTTCTTCTATTTCCCTCAGATTTGTTTCCTGATTTAACAGGAGGAAATGAGATGCTTCACACATGGAGGTTTTCAGCCAATAAGAGACTGCTCTTGGATGCTTCTGTTTTAGTGTGCTTTTAGTACTGATACTTCTCAAGTGTGTTACACACCTGCGTGGCTTACATTTGAATACAGAAGTGTCCCCCTTCCCTGCACAAGGCATCCCTTAGACATGCTGTATCAGGACTGTGGAGAAGCATGGGATGAGGGATACTGTGGCCAGAGTTCTAGACCTAGTCCCATAGAACCATGACAAGTCCCATGATTCCTCGTGTCAGCCTTCCCCTCTGTAAAGCAGGCTCACAGGACCAATGATCTATAGCACCTGAGCTTCAGGGCAAGTCAGACCCTCCCTCCAGTGGTGCAGGTGGACCCACCTTGCCCTGTCCAAGGGAGAGGGCAGCAGCTGAGGGCTGCCGAAGGAGAGACAGGTTACCTGGACTTTTCAGATATTCAGGGGTAGGAGGAAGAGCTCTACCCCCTGGGGTGCTGCCACACTGTGCTGTGGTGTCACTGCTGGCTGCTGTGCAGTGGCATAGGGCAAGCTTGAGCCCAGCTGCCCCAAGACCCCTCCCATCCACTGACTGCCCTCCTCCTCTGCCAGTCTCACTATATACCCAGGCTGGGATTGCGTGGGGCTCAGGGGACGGCCTCTGTACCCCATCAGGTACCAATGCGCCAGTGGCTGTGAGTGGTGTGAGGGAGCTCAGGGTCGATGGTGTTCGCCCTAGGGTCTGCTCATAGGGCCGAGACTCTTAAGGGAAGCCTGACCCTTCAGGACTAGGGGCCTAAGTTCCCCGAGTGGCATCTGTTGAGGGCACTCAGAGAGGAGGACCTGTGTCCTCTGCGTGCACATTATGACCTGAATCCAACCTTGAGGGGACAACAGTTTCTATACCACAAGTGGCTGGACACTAGGGCTGGAAACAGATTGGCTGTTGCCATGTGAGGGGTGTTGCAGGTTAGAGAAGGCAAAGGAGATGGGACAGGGCTGCCATGCATGGCCTGGTAGTGTGCTCAGGTTTAAAGGCCATCAGTGGGACAGCCAGCAAAATCTGAGTACCTCTGTGCAAGAGACAATGACTATATCAGTGTTGATTACTGATTTTCAAGACTGAATCGTGATTATGTGAGCTAATGCCCTTGTTTTTAGGATCTGTAAGTTGATCACCCAAGGGGTTGTATATAATAAACTGGTCAATATAAGGAACTACCCAACTGATACTTACATGTGGTACATGTCTGGTCTATGAATATTAAGTCAGCTTAAGACGGTCAACTATGGCGGTTCTACTACATATAATGCAGTATTTTTTCTTAAGAAATTCAGAAAAATAAATGCATACACACACAGAGAGCAAGGCGGGTCAAGTCAGCATGGCAATATGATTCCGTGAGGGAGCTGCGTGATAGGTCTCAGCCATGCTTTGTACTAGTTTTGCAACCGGCTCTGTAAGTCTGAAATTACGTCATAATAAAAAGTTAAAAGAAGGGAGGCGCCTGTGGCTCAAAGGAGTAGGGCGCCGGCCCCATAGCCGGAGGTGGTGGGTTCAAACACAGCCCCGGCCAAAAACTGCAAAAAAAAAAGTTAAAAGAAAAAAAAAGCGTTTGAAAAATTATTTAATGGCAGAGCCTGGAGGGCAGCCCGGTGAGGGGTTCTGTTATCCCGCCCCGCGTGGGTATTCAGTTAGCAGCCTAACCCTGACCCTGGCGTCTGCAAGCAGATCTGAGTTGCCAGGCGCAGATCCGGACTGCAAGGCCGGTTCTTGGCCAGACAGGAGTCAGGGCATCCCGGTGACACGCGCGCCAAGGACTGCGGGACCCAGAGACCTGGGAAACTGTGTGGGTGACGCGCTCTGCACCGCCGCTAGGGGCGCCAGGGCGGCTGGCGCAGGCGCGACCGGGGCGCGCGCGGGGTGGCCCCTCAGACTCCGGGGCCCGGGGCCGCGGCCACACGCACCTGCTTGCGGGCGCCCACCACGCGCAGCGCACGGCTGTGGTACATGTCGTTGCTCGCCTTGTTGTATTCGCTCATGGCAAAGTCCAGCGCGTGCCGCACGCCCTCCTCGTTGACGTCGGCGTCCATGAAGCCGCCAATCAAGCGCTGCGCCTTAGCGCTGGTCACGGAGCTCACGGCCAGGGCCGCGGCCAGCAGGAGCAGCACGGCTCGCGGGGAACCAGCCATGGTCAGTCTGAACGCGGAGCGCGAGGCCAGAACTGCAGAAAAAAAGACTGACAAGATCCAAAGGCCAGGAGCCTCACCCTCCCAGGCCGGGCGCGCCCTTTTTATCCCACTCTGCCGCCCCGCCCCTTCCGGACCCCTCCGCCCCGCCTCCTCCCCTGCCTGCCCCGCCCCGGTGCCTTCACAGCTCCTCTCCCTGCCCCCTCCAGCTCCCTCCTACGCTTGCGGCCGCTGCCCTTTTGTTCTCCGCCTCTGCCCCTGGCGTCCTCTCCAGCCCCTCTTCTTTCTCGCGCCTCCGCCCCCCAGCCCGGTCTCTCTACCCAGGCCTGTCCCTCCTACCAAGCTTGGGTTCCCCTGGTATGGGAAACAGTTCAAGGCTCTCTGGGCTCTGAAAATATGTGACTTCCAAACTCTGTTTTTTTAGCAAAAAAGAAATAAGAAGTCTTGGCCTGTGGAGGGGAGGTCTTGGGAGGCCTGGAGCATCCCTGAGCACTTGGTGCGCGTGTGGGGATCCTCAGAGCTGGGCATGATTTCACAGGCCTCTGCAAACTCTAGTCCATATTCTGTTCTGGGGAACTATTTTGCCAGACGTAGGGGAATTTAACTTTTATTTGGGTAAAGGTTGCCTTTTTCACAATAGCCAGCTCCCTGGAGCTGAGGGGAGGACTTGGCCTGGGTGTGTTGGTGCAAGGCAGTAGGGACATTGGAACCAACGGGTGGGGGCTGGACAACTGCTGGGTGGAACACCTCCAGGTTGCCCGCTCAGGGAGGCCTTAGTGTCTCCCTACCCTTGTACTTGAGGCTAAACTGGGACCTCCCCACCCGCCATTTCCCAGGCCAAGTCAATTTCATGTAAGTTTCCTAGGCCTGGGAACAGGAAGGGATATGTGTCCATTCATTGTTAGGCTATCTATACCCCTAGCCAAAGACCCCCGTTGAGATTTTTTCTGACCTGAGTTTTTTCCTCTGCCAGATGTTCTGGTGCTTTCTCTGTATTCTTTTCTGTAAAATAATCCTGTCTTGCCACTGATCTGTGGTCCGTAGATTCATTCTTAGAATCCCTGAGACCAAGGACCTACTGAAGAAGCAATTCCAGTATCACTTTTATCACTGGTGACTGATCCAGGCAGTCTAGAGCCTACAGATGGAGTCTGGGGTAAGTCAGTCATGAATGGGACATTGCTGAGCTCCTGACCAATAGAGAATTGATGTGCCCAAATGCAAGTTTTAATTTTTCAGTAGCCACATTAAAAAAAGGAAAAAGAAACTGATGAAAGTCATTTTGATCATGTTTTTATTTCACCTAATACATCCAAAATATTTCAACATGGGAGCAATTATTATGAGATAATTTACATTCTTACGTTGTGCTGCACAATGTATTGGGAATTGTGTGTGTATTTTTTATACTTAGAGCATGTGTAAGTTTGGAGTGGCTCAATTTAAAGCGCCCAGAGCTACATGTGGCTGGTGGCTGTGGTTTTGCACAGCCCAGCTTTAAGGTAGGTAGGGGAGTGATATGGGGAGTAATTAAGATCAGGGAGTTATGGATGATCTTATAGATGATCTTGGAAGTGACACAGGAGGGACAGAGACAGTGCCACTGGACACTGATCAGGGAGGTCTCTATTAGACTTGCGAAGACCAGAGTCCCAAATAGACCAGGCAGACGGGACTCCAGGCAGAGAGCACAGCCATTGCGAAGACCTAAAGAGGGGCTGGACGTGCTTCTTCTGGGAGGAACGGGGCATATCCTGGAACCTCACAGTCCATTGTGGGTGGGGGAGGGAAGGGTGCAGGGAGAGCCCCAGCAGGCAGAGGAGGGGCAGGGAGTAGAGCTCACAGCTCAAGGATGAGACACAGGCTGGTCTTGCTTCTCTTCTCTGGGAGGCAGGCTGCTGGCTTGGGTCCCCTGTGCACTGTGTGGGAAACTCACCTGATCCTTAAAAAAACAAATCATCTTTAATGAGGTATAATTCATGTACAACAAAATATCTCATTTTATGTGCCCAGAGGAGTTGTAGGAAACACGAACACCAGTGTTAGCACTACATTCAAGATCTAGCATGTGTGTACTGCCCCTGCCGGCAACCCTCATGCCCCCCGAGCCCAGCCAACCCACCCATCCCACTCTGTAGACTCACCTTTTTCCCTGTTCCTGCACTTCCTATGAGTGGAATCTGGCTGTGTGAGTGCAGGTGTGTCTGGTCTTCTTTGCTCAGCATGGCTTTGAATTTCCATCTGGCATTTTCATTAACGTGATTGTTGGTTCTTTCTCCCTCACTGAGAAGACCTAGTCACCTGGGTACCCTGTGGGCTAACAAGGCCCCCAGTTCAGGATGGTGGGGCTTTGGGTTTCAAAGTAGCCCTGGGAGTGGAGAGGGTGAGGGGTGTTCTGAGCAGAGAGCTGGCTCCCTCTGTTCCTTCAACCTGACCTCTACTCCTGAACATGACCCTATGGCAGTGACCTTGTGGTGAAGACGGCAGGCTAGGCAGAAACAGTGGGCCCTTGAAGGGCAGCCATGAGGTCCCCCTTGGGATTGGTAACAGTGATGGCCAAGCAGTGCAAGCACAGCCCTGTTGTGACCGGAGGAGGGGATGAGAGGGACTGGTCAGTGGAATCCGGCAGGTGGGAACCCCATCATTGATGAGTGCCCATGTTCAGCATTAGGAAATGGAACCCTAAGGTCCGAGGCCCGTGGACCATCCAGCCCCACCGGGAGTCCGGGGTACCACTAGGTATACTAGATGTTCCAGGGATGGCATCTGCTGCCCTGAGGGAGCAGTGTCTCAATGCAGGGTGGTACATGGTGCTTTCCTAGTTAGGAAAGAGAGTGAGAGCCATGGAGCAGGGTGATGGAGGGCAGCCCTAGGCCAGATGGAGGGAGTGCGTTCCCCAGTGTGGCCCCACCTTCTTTGGCTGCTGGGGCTCTGGTCCTAGAAGGGAGTGCTGTGCAGAGGGCAAGCTGAAATGTAAGGAACCCTCCAGTCTTGTCCTTAAGAAGAAGGTGCAGGTCACCCAACTAGCTGGGGGTGGGGGAGTGGGAGTGAGGGTGCTAGGAGAGGTGGCTGGCATGCTGACACACAGGTGACGAATCTGCCTGTAGTGCTCGGAGCGGGTGGTAGGGAGTGTGCCAGGAGGGGTGGCTAGCATGCTGACACACGCTGCTGCAGGTGATGAGCCTGCCTGTGGTGGTGTGTGCTACAGGAAGGGTCCGCTATCTTGATATAGTGACATCTTCCATCGCAACTGAATCAACATCAGTGCAGGGCACTCCCAGGAGCCACCACAACCACACCCACTATAGTATGATAGGAAGAAGTGGTCATGGTAGGGTAGACTCTACTGCAGCTGTTGGGGTGACCTTGGGCAAGGGTTTTATTTTCTCTGCATGGACACATCTGGAGAGGTGGCTGCTTTGTACAAGGTAGTGTCTGGGTCAGAACTGGCAGAGACAAGCACCCATCGGCAGTGACATCTATACAGGGTCTGAAATGGAAGAGCTGCCAGTAGCCTGATTCCTATGGCCCACAGTTTCAAGGACAAGCTGACAGGGACCCAGAGAGAAATTACTGACACAGGACAGAACCTGGGGCTTTCAGCACCTACGCACCCGAGGACCCGGCTGCCTAAGAGGGGAGCATCTCTCCCTTCTGGTAGGTGAAGATGAGGAAACTGTTTTTGTGGCCATGTGTGACGACTGGTCTCACGAGGTAAAACAGTGAGGAATTAGGTGGGGGAGTCACAGAATTTCTCTAATTAATACATAAGCAGTAATTAGTTAATACTAAACAATACTATAAGTAAATGGCCAAACACATAAAACCTCACCTAAAGTTGTAAATGGTCAGATCAAGTTGCTCACGAGTTAAGATTTGGAACATTCAGGTTTTGAGCAGTTAATACTTAAGGTGTCTGTGGTAGCATCTTAGACTGAACAAGTGTTGGAATTTGGTGGCATCTCAAAAGGGAAAGATCCGGGTCCCCGCTTTATGCAGTGCCTGGAGTCCCCAAGGCGGGAAGCTCCACGGTCCCTTACACACTCCCACACCTTCTCCCTTCTCCTGGCCCCCCACCACAGAACATGCGGTTGCTTTTAAACCATGTGTGAATGTTGGGGCTCTGATAGGGATTGGGGCTATGTCACCATGAAACTGATCCTTGCAGGGCCCCGTACAGGACACGGTGAAAGAGTAGAGATCAATTGCTTTGCACCTCACAAAGAGAAAGATTATCATTTTGGAAGTTTTGCTCAGGGTCCATTGTGTAAAGAGCCCTCACTGGTCTGTATTATAAGTTACCATTTATTTTTACAAGGCCTCCAGTTAGCAGAGCAGAGCCGCTGACTGAAGAACAACTGCTGAGTGGAGGGGGCAGGGAGAAACCCTCCAGGGACACAGATGGGTACAGCCGGGTGCTTCTCCTGCCCCCTTCTACCTCGGCCTGCAGCGCTGGCCACCAGCAAGCAGGTGGCTCTGAGTAGGGTTGAGCAATGCCCCTGGAATCTCTGGGTGGTCAGACTTTCCTTTCCAAATCCACATTCTGGTCACTGCTATTACTTCCATGTCAGTATTTTTACAAACTTAAATTTCAGTTCCTTGGCAGAGACTGGGACAGTGAGTCTTGTTCTTGCCTGGGATCAAGCTACACTGACTCACTGAATGTCAGAGCTAGCATAGATGTCCTCCCACACAGCCCTGCCTGAGCTCCTTCCAGGCCCAGAGCAGCTGGATTTGGTGGCAAACAGTCTCCTTGCTGAACCTCGGTCATGCTGCTCTGAGCCTTTCACTGCACTGGGCCACAGCCTCAGCCCCACCTCACCCTTGCTAGGACTGCTGGGTTGCTGGTTTTCAGGACAGAATTCTGCTCAGTCAGTGTAGCCAGAGTCCTCCCACCCTTCATAGCAGACCACCCTCACCATCTGGTCAAGTTCCTCACTCCCCACCTTCGAAGTCCATGTCCCCGTGCTGCCTTTAGCAAGAGTCCTGGCAGGTCAGTTTAGCCAGCACCTCTTGCCTGTGCTGTCTGCTTCATAATCTTCCATCCACCAACCCCACCCTGCTCCTTGGCTATAAATCCCTTCATGCCCCTGATGGATTTGGGACTGAGCTTAGTCTCTTTCCTCTCGCCATTACGTGGACCCCTATTGCGATGGTCTGGAATCAAGTCTTCCTTACTGTTTCAACAAGTGTCAGAATAACATTTCTTCAACAGTAGGAGCCAGCCAGGCCCCGTCCTTCACCCTCCCCAAATTCTGCCTGGAACAATCCTGTTGCCAAGAAGGAATCAGGGGCCTGGGAGATTCAGGAGTACCCTTTTACTGACAGCTTATTATAACAAATTTCGAACAGACACCGAAGTTAGAATTTTATAGCAAACTGCTGTGTCTATCCATCACCTTGGTTCTACATTCATGCTATACTCACTTTCTCACCTGCCAGATTATCTGGCCCACTCTATCCACCCTCAATCCATTTTTTTTTTTTGATGCATTTTAAAGTAAGTTGAAGACACCAGTACACTCCAGCCCTAAACACTTAAGCGTACTTATTAGTGACTAGGGCTCAATATTTATTTACACCTTTTCCCTTGTTAAATTTACCCATAGTGAAATGCACAAATCTTAAGTGCACATTCACTGAATTTTAAGTAAGGTACACCCCTGTGCAAGTAATTCACATCCATCAAGTACAGACCAGACTATCACCCCAGAAAGCCTCCTGTCCCCTCTTTCTAGTCAGTGTGGGGCCTCACCCTGGAGGCAGCAACTGCCCCACGCTAGTCATTGTAGAGGAGTTCTATCCAAGTGGAAGTGCATGTGAATGGAATCCCATGGTCTGCAGACATTTATTCTGGCTTGTTTTCACTCAGCATGGTGTTTTTGAGATTTACTTATCCAAGTTAAGTTGTGTATTTATTTATTTTTATTTTATTTTATTTTTTTGCAGTTTTGGCCATGGCCTGGCTTGAACTTGCCACCCCCAGTATATGGGGCCGGTGCTCTATTCCTTGAGCCACAGGTGCCACCCAAGTTGTGTATTTATTAGTCAGTCTTTGATTACCAAGAAGAGCCTCCATATAAAGACTCTGTGATGTCTCAGGCCCTGAATTTCTGGTGCATTTGCTGTAACAGGGAGGACAGGTTTTGACGACTCAGGATGTTTGCTGTTGTTTCTCCTTTCTTCTTTTTAACCTTGACCAACTTCCTCCCTGTCCTGCCTATTCCCCCTCTTTAGTCTTTCTCTCTCTCCTAAGGTCAGTTTTACTTTTTACTCTAAGCAAAATCTAATAAGGCCAAAACAGTGCCTGATTTTATAGGACAGAAATTGTTTTTTCCAGATCTTATCCGTATGTGAAAATGAAAGTTCCTGGTTTTTAAAAATCGAATTAGTGCCTGTCCATTATTAAAAAAATAAGAAAAATTTTAAAAAGTACATAAGGAAAACAAGTTACGCTGGCTCGAGTCAGCCGTGTATCTTTGTGTGACTCCTAAACAGGCCACGCAGGCCCGTTTCCCCCAGTCTGAGACCGTGTGAGGGTCATAATTTCATGTAGCCTTTTTTATAGCTTTTGTTTTAAAAGTATCATTATGTCATGAACAAAATCATGTTGTTAGATAGTCGTTGAAAGCTCTGTTTTATTTTCTTTTTTTTTTTTTTTTTTTTTTGTAGAGACAGAGTCTCATTTTATGGCCCTCGGTAGAGTGCCATGGCATCACACAGCTCACAGCAACCTCCAACTCCTGGGCTTAAGTGATTCTCTTGCCTCAGCCTCCCAAGTAGCTGGGACTACAGGCGCCCGCCACAACGCCCAGCTATTTTTTTTTGGTTGCAGTTCAGCCCGGGCCAGGTTTGAACCCGCCACCCTCAGTATATGGGGCCGGCGCCTTACCGACTGAGCCACAGGAGCCGCCCTAGCTCTGTTTTATTTTCTATTCTGGGTATTCCATAGTTTAATTTTTTTTCTCCAATGTTATATTTTTAGGCTGTTTGTAGTGCTTTTTCCTTTTGTTGTGCCCAGGAATTCCACAAAGACCACACTGCCGAAAAAGCCAAACTTACAGCACAGTCCTTTTATTGAAGGGCCAGCCAGTGACTGCTTCAGTGTCCCAACATGGGGCTTCTGAGAGCAGCCCCGAGTGCTTAATGGGTTAGGTTTTCAAGGCTTGGTCTGCATCCTGGTTGGCACACAGGCTTTCCAGGTGCATTGGGTGGGGTAGCAAGCAAGCATTGAACAGAAGCAGAATTTTATGGTTAGCCATACATCATACATTTTTGTTTTAATATTTTCCCCTATACATCTTTGTGTCAGTATTGTTTCCACCTGGTATTGTTTAAAGGTCAGTCCAGGGACAGTCGGTTCGTTTCCCAGGGAGTTAGTTAAGCAAGAAGTTGGTGAGTACTTTCCCATCTATCTTGGGAGTGAACCAGACTTACTCCATTTTGTTGAGGGCTTGCAGCCCAGGAATTTGTTAGGAGTTAACTGATACTTTTCCATTATAGCCTAGGCCTAACACTCTAGAATGGCTAATACCGTGAAACATACTATTTACTGTAAAATAGAATCTTGGTCCATATTTTAGATTGTTTTCTTCCTAGAATTGAAATTTTGGGGTCAGAGTTTACAAAGACTCTTTTTACGTGTCTTGATAACAGGTTGCCCAATAGTTCGTAGGAGCCCAGGCCTGACTCCAGCACCTGCGACTGTCGGAAAGGAGTCCGGGGGTCTGAAGAGAAAGACGTGTAAGCAAGTATTTCAGTGCAGCCTGGCCCAGGTCACAACAGAAGGTAAAAGGTACAGAGGCCGGTACTGCAGCTTCATCCTGGGGTCCCCCGAGGTGCCACTCCTGATGCTTCTAAAGCTAAAATTCTTTAGACAGAGTGGGATGGTTGATTCACTTGTTAATTCCGAGACATTTGGAGCTTCCCTTCTCTTTGCTCTCCCAGCTGTGAAGACTTTCCACGACCTCAGCCTGGTCCAGGAGAGGCTTATCAAGGCTTGTCCTCCTCCGTGCTCCCGGTGTGCAGGCCTCTCCCGCTACCCCCACCACCCATGTGCGCTCCCACTCTCAGGTCACACTCAGTCTTGAGACTTTAACATCAATGCTGTACCACAACTTCCTCATGGATGCTTCCAGCCCAAAGCCCTCCTGAACCTCCAAGTCCATTTGACTGCCTCTCTATTGACAGTAATGCCTAGGCTCCCTGCGTGCCAGGCCTGCTCCTCTGCCTCTTCCCAGCTTCCCCATCTCCCATAAGGACCACTGCCACTTTCGGGTTGCTCAGGTCAAAACTTGGCGTTCTCCTTCATCCAGTGTCTCTGCTTCCCACTTCCTGCACTTCCAAAACCCAACTAGAATCTGCTCACGGCCTCCATCCTGCTGTCCTGCTGTCCCCTGTATAGCTGCAGCTGCCCCAGCAGCCTGAGCTCAGCTCTGTGGCCCAGGGCTCCTCGAACAACCCAGTTGAATCCAACTGTACCTCTGCTTGGGACCCTGTGTGTGTGTGTGTTGGGGGGGGGACTCTCGCACACTGTAATGAGGTGAGTGCATTTGTAGTTTACTGAATATTCATTAACTTAAGTGTAAAGGGCCACTTGGAGCCCGTGGCTGCTGTTCTTAACAGTGGCAGTGTAACGGTTCCCATTTCATTCACAGTAAACGTCAAAGACCCGGGCAGTGGCTTCACAAAGCCCTGGGCGATCCGCCTACTGCGCTCCGACCTCCTCTCTCACTGTCCTGTTCCTAGAAGGGGTCGAGCACAGACCTGCCTAGGGCCTTTGCATTAGCAGATCTGGGTTTTTCATTCCCCACCTCTCTCAAATCTCTGAAGAAAGCTCTGCCTCACTATTTTAAGTGCTAATAGTGAGGTGGGAGGGTCACTTGAGCTCAGGAGTTTGAGACCAGCCTGAGCAACAGTGGACCCTGGTTTCTACTAATAATAATGAAAAAACTGAGACAACAGCATCACTTGAGCCCAAGAATTTGAGGTTGCTGTGAGCTATGATGTCACAGCACTCTACTGAGGGCAATTAAGTGAGACTCTTAAAAAAAAAAATTCTAATAGATGCCCCTTTCCCACCTTCCCATCCTCCTTCCCTGATTTATCTTTCCCCCTGTTGCACCTTGAGATTTGCGTATTTTTCTTATTTTCTGTCTCTACCCACTAAAATGCAAGCTTGACACTTTTTTTTTTTGTATTTTTTTTTTTTTTTTTGGCCAGATCTGGGTTTGAACCCACCACCCTCGGTATATGGGACCGGTGCCCTACTCCTTTGAGCCACAGGCACTGCCCAAGCTTGACATTTTTTGTCTACATTTTTTATTCACTGCTATTCCCAGTGCTTGGTCTCTAACAAATGCCAGTATTTTCTGAATGGATGAACCAACTGTATTAGTGCTCTTCAGCTTAAGATTGTTTTGTTTGTGTTGGAGAAAATGATGTCAACCTTTCCTCCCCTTATAGGAATGGGGTGTGGTTGCTCAGGCTGCTGGAGCAGCTGCAGCTATCCAGTGACAGCGGGTTAGAGGATAGAGGCCAGAAGCAGATTCTAGTTGGGTTTTGGAAGTGGAGTGGGCAGGATTCCCTCATGTCTACTGCGGTTTCATCTCTGGGTGCAATTGTTTACACCTTTCAAAATCTATGCAGAGAGTCGGAGCTTATGTGACTGAGGGGCACAGTGTTCCAGGCAGGTCAGAGTCTGGAGGCATCTGTTTGGAAATAGTTGGTAGTTAAAGTGCCAGCAATTAAGAGGCAATTCCGTTCTTGCCCAGCTCTTACCTTCCTCCACAGAAACTGGTTTTCGAGCCTGCGCAACGTCCCTGGAAGAAGTTGCTTCTCCTTGAGCTGCTCTTACTCAGCCCAAAGTTGAAGGTCAGAAGGCTACAGGCAAGTGACACCCAGGAAAGAGATGACAGATGTAGAGGAATGTAGTCCCAGTGGAAACGGCACTAGCAATTTCCAAGGTTGGGCAAATTTATGTCTAATTTGTCCCAGAAGAAGAATTTTTTTGCAAAGAATGTGTGTTAGCCTGAATTCGCTCCTGGATTGTGACTCTCTGCCTATGGAAGTCAGTAAGCGGGGCCCAAGCATCAGCATGACCCCTGCACGATCACAGCTGGAGGGCCATGTCCACCTGCTAGGGTGTAAAGTGCTTGCTGCAGTTCTCAGGGTGGAGAAGAAAGGAGTGGAAAACGGCCATTTTGACAGGTATGGATGTGGGTACAGCATTAAAGCATTGAAAAGTTTTATTTGAGGTATAATTTTAATGGCAAAAGACCCAATTCTGTGAAATAATTTAAAGAGGCTTATTCAGAGCTGAATATGTGTGAGCCATACCCGAAAAGCCTCGAGCAAGTGGTCTTGCCTGTGGTTTCGTTATAGTTTGGCTTTACGCATTTTAGGGAGACAACAATTACGTGTAAATTCACAAATCAATTTGTTTGGGCCAAAAAGGCAGGATATCTTAAAGGGGTCATTACAGGTTATAGATAGGTTTAAAGATTTTTTAAACCTATCTACAGTTTGTAACCAGTTTATAACTGGTTAAAGAAATGAACCTTTGTCCAAAGCTTACAGTGCTTTAAGAAATCTGTTAATTAGAGTCAGGCCCCCTGACCTGTGCCCGGACTCAGTGACCTGCTAAGTACATTGATGACCTGCAGGTGTGGTTTAAGCTTCTCTGATACAGCCTGAGGCCCAAGTTACGGAAGTCTCCTCCTAGAAGAGAGGGGCAATGCAAGGTACGTCTGACCTCCCTGCTTATGGCTAGGGTCCCCTTGGCCAAGAGGGGTCCATTCATTCAACAGAATAGAACATTTAATTCACAGGAGGATGAATGCATCAGACTAATGTGGATAACTAGTATATGAATCAGATTAGCTTGTGGGAGTGAAAGAAAAACAAAATAAGAAAAAAAGATTTTATTTTACCATCTTTTATTTCTTCTTCTAAGCTTTTCTTGCTTTCTTCACATAGATCTGAGTTTCCGATCTATATTGTTTTCCTTCTTGTTGAAGAAGAAAATCCAGAGTGACTCATGAACATGTTTGGAGGTGCTGTGTCAGGTGACGGGCTCACACCTGAAAATCCTCGGAGCCCCTTTACAGAGGTATAGGTTTTTTTATATTCTTTCATTTGGGGAGGGGATTGGAATTCCTAACGCAAAGCACTTTACAGAAGCAAAAGGCAAAGTTAGTTCTATAGGGCAGGGGGTTGGAAACGAATATCAAAGAGAAGCAAATAGTGTTTTACATAGGTCTGCATTCTGGGCTAATCTGCCCCATTCCCACAGATATATTTAACACTTCCCACTTCTGCAAGGCCTACATGCCCAGGGACAGGTCTGGAGAAAGTGGAGGGTTGTAGGATGAGAGAGTGCAAGATGAGGTCAATCTGGCCTTCTCAAAAGCACATACTCCATGAACCAGGAAATGACTCCTGCCTCTGTCTAAACCTCACACCAAGGAGTTAGCCATCGAGGGTGGGAGCTCTTCTGGCAGGCATTTCTTGCAGCTTCCTCCCATAGCAGACCCTGAGGTGGTGTTTGGGTTCCCACTAGGCCCTTAGGTTGAGTTGAGAAGTGAGACTCCCGGGAAGCAGAGTACAATCAGGTGCTCAATACAATCAGGGGCAGGTGTGAAGCTGGGGCTATGAGACAGTGCTGGGACCCAGACGCCCTACAGAGCTGGTCTCAGATTTCCAGAACAGGACAGTCTTCACTGAGATTTTAACAAAGCACAATACCACTTTGTACCAAGGTTTTATTTTCATAAGACAAACACCATTTACTGAGTCTTAGCTACAAATCCTATGAAAATCTGAGAACGTGTGACCCACAAGCACAGGCTGTGTCATGCGCCTGTTGAGAAGGTGAGGCTCCTGTGAGCAGGGCTGTGGTAGCAGGGACAGCATGCTGCAGGGCTGCACAGGCTGGTTGCTCGCCTGGCTTTGCCGAGAAGCCTGTGCTCAGCTAGTGTTTCTCATACTTCGTGAGTCACAAGTTCTCATCCCATCCTCTGGCTGCACCGGTCTCAGTGCACTTGCCTAGGTCAAGGTTCACAGTTGTATATAGATGAAGGCAGAGGGATCTTTGGAAGAAAAGGTCATCCTATAAATGTGTAGGTTTCTTCCTAGAACAGCCTCTGTGCTGCTCAGGAAATTTTTTTCTTTTTTTGAGACAGGGTCTCACTTGGTTGCCCTCGGTAGAGTGCCGTGGCATCTTAACTAATAGCAACTTCAAACTCTTGGGCTTAAGCAATTCTCTTGCCTCGGCCTCCCAATTAGCTGTAGGGAGGTAGTGCCCACATAATGCCTGGTGCCCACCATAATGCCTGGCTATTTTTAGAGACAAGGTCTCGCTCTTGCTCAGGTTGGTCTCAAACTCGTGACTTCAGGCAGAAGTCCACTCATCTCAGCCTCCCGAATACTGGGATTACAGGTGTGAGCCACCACACCTGGCTTGGCAATTTAATTCCATATCACCCTTATCAGGCTGTGAGAGCAAGGGAAGGGGTCCTGACGCAGGGAGGGAACCGGCAGGGGTGGAGCAGGAGCAGGAAGGGGTGGAGGCACAGCTGCTCTAAGGGCCCTGTCTACCCAGTGCTGCGCAGGTCTTTACACATGTCACCTCATTAGCCCCAGACATGGGCGACATCTCTCCACAGAAAGTTGGAGAAGATCAGCACATCCCTCACTCTCAAGCAGGCAGAACGGGAATGCAGACAGTCTGTCCCTTCCCCGCAATAGTGGGAGGTGGTGAGTGCAGAGACCACAGAGTCCAGAAAGCCCAGGATGAGGCAGGTCAGGGAACCGAGGAGGCAGAGAGCAGGTGAAGCCAGCAGCCCCATGAGCCTGTGTCATAGCAGGGGGAGCCCTGGCACTTCCTTTGTCAGCCACGGAGCAGACGTCAGGAAAGTGACCTGGCTTGGTGACGTGGGTAAGCACCAGACATCCCTACAGTCATTTACTGTGACCTTCGGCTTCCACTGCTTCTCAGTAACTTAAATTTCCAAAGATCTACAGAAGAGCTAAGTAAATACAAAACACACTCAAGGTTTGGGTGTTGATACTTTAAGGAGAAGAAACATTAGTACAGAGAATAAATTTTGTTTTGAGAATAAATTTTTTAATGATACAATCAGTGGTAAGAATGAAAACCTTGTCCTGAAGGAGTTTTTAAAACAAGTAGGTGATGTTAGAAAATGCTCTTCTGGCACATTGTAGAATCCTCTGGGGATTCTAAAGTGGCTTCCTCACTGTTTAGTCCAACATTCCTCATTAGCTGGCCTGGATAAATGCAAGCTTTGTTCCTTCCAGAATTTAAATTTCTCCTCATAGAAACAGAAGAGGGTAGAATAAAGGGTTTTATTGTCAGACAACTCTCTTGTACTTAAGACTCAGTGCAGAAATCTCAGGCTGGCACCGTTGCTGCCTCCCTCCTGTGGTACAGTCATGGGGATCTGTTGGAAAAGGCCTTTCCCGGGTTGCAAGAGCCAGAACACAGGTCTTGGCATGGATCTGTTTGGAATTGGCTAAATGCACACCCCTCTTGTAAAATGGCATGAAGACACCGGTTTTGTTTCTGCTCTGTGTTGAAGCCGCATGAAGGAGACAGCCAGGACGTGGATTGCAAGTACAAGCATGCAAGTGGCGGGGCTCACCAGAGGTGCAGGAGAGTCCCGAGCAACCTCCGCAGTGGCTATTTATTGAGCTGACACACAGCAGGTGTGTACAAAGGCTACGTGCTTAAGGATCGCCAAGTGCTCTTTCCTTACATGCTCTTTCCCCACAACCCCCACAGTGAAGCACCATAAAATGTTCAAAGTTTAACACCTGCTTACTAACGAGTGACCCATCTTATCCCAGTCTGGAACACTGAGTCGTTTGGGGGCTTGCCCCTAAGTTATAAGAAGACATCTCCAGACCTGCCAGGAGACAGTCTGGTCCTCAGTGTTTCCTTCGATGTGTTAAGAACCAGTGACTATCCTTGCAAGCACAGATTCAGAAACTTCTGGAATTTCTGATGATTTTCAGTAAAATAATATTATAGCTGTTATGAATGTAATTAGAACACAACAACATATCATTTGGTGTATGATTCCTAGAACATGATTTATGAATGTGTGTTACATAGTCTAGTATCTTTTCCAACTTAATGTTATTATTATGGTAGAACCTCCATAGCTGACCACCTCCCCACACTGTCCACCTCCCTATGCTGACCTAATTTTCATAGACCAAACGTGCACCCCAAGTGTGTGTCAATAGAGTGGGCCTAGTGTCTTATAGTGACCCCCTCCATATGCTGGACAGTTTGTTTCAGTCCCTTGGGTGGTCAGCTTAGAGATTCTACTGTGATTTGCTGAGCTCATGTGTCTAGAAGGGTGTGGGTCCAGCTGCTTGAGATCCAGATACACTAAGTCCAAGATGAGGGCCACGAAAGGACCTGACCCCATGTCTTCAAACTTTAGCCTCAGCAACTTTTACTAATAAAAGATGAAGAAGCCCCCATGTTAGCTGTTGGGCATCTTGATAGTTCTTCAGGATTTCATTGCAGACAGCTCAGGCGCGCTGATGTTAATCAAACACATCCTCTGATGTGTCAGAAAGCCACCTGATCGGCTTACTGACATTCTCAGATGGATGACACAAGTACGCCCAGAGACTCCAGAGCTAATAACACTCACACTGGCGAGTGACTGCACATTTTTGATTTCTGACAGAAAAATGAAATTCTACTAAAATATTTGAAGAAGTTTATTCTGAGCTAGATATGTGTGGCATGTCCTGGGAATCATAATCTCAAGATGTCCTGAGAAAATATGCCTGAGACAGCCAGGTGGCAGCCAGGTTGAAAATGGGACTCCTGTCTCCAGTCACGGAGATGGAGCTCAGGGGGAAAACCACACATCAGTGCAGGGGAGGAGCAAGCCAGCTCTGCCTGCAGAGGAGGGATGTCTTGAAGCAGGGACTTACTAATACAAGTCAAAGTGGGTTTTAGGGATTCTTTAGTTGGCAGTGGGTTGAAGCTTTGTCTAAAGACCCAGAGTTGTAGAAAGGAATGCTTGAGTTAAGATTGCGTTCACAGCACAGCCTGGGCCAAATGGTCTTGCTGTGCAATGGTGTACACAGTCTACCAGCCAGAGACACAGGAGCAGGTGGCCTCGGTCACAATCCACCATTAACCGGAACTTGTGTGGAAATAAACATTTTTATCTAGAACTTACGTGTGTGAAAATAAAGTTGGAGAGGCTAACATCATGTCAGAATTCAACACAGAATTCCTTGATGAAGTCATTAAAGGAAGTTTTGAAAGTTCTCATAGCCTTGGTTTAATTAATAGTTTCGGCTTCGTGGTGTTGACGGGTCACTGCATGTCAGTCTGGCCGGTAGGGTTTGGGGCAGGAGCTTCGTCCAAACAAATGGATTCCTATGAACTTTATTTCATAACAGATTACTTGTAAGAAAAAGTTTGAAACCCTGCTTCAGCACTGAAGGAAGTAATTTAAAACACTATGGCTATTTGGGACACAAAGTAAGTTCTGACAGGTCCCATCTCTGAACTCCAGGTGAAAGCCCCAATGGAAGATGCCAGGCTGGACTTGCCGCCACGCAGCCTGCACACGCCGTGCTCGGGGCTGTG
The DNA here is from genome assembly GCF_027406575.1 of Nycticebus coucang. Taxonomy (NCBI): domain Eukaryota; kingdom Metazoa; phylum Chordata; class Mammalia; order Primates; family Lorisidae; genus Nycticebus; species Nycticebus coucang. Next base: position 109,901,320 of record NC_069785.1, read on the forward strand.
TCTGCTACTTAGGCATGGAGTGTGAAACTGCCTGGTGTCCCGGTTAGAGGCTGCCATTTCTTTCTTTTCTTTTCTTTTTTTTTTGCAGTTTTTGGCCGGGTCTGGGTTTGAACCCACCACCTCCGATATGTGGGGCCAGCACCCTACTCCTTTGAGCCACAGGCACCGCCCAGAGACTGCCATTCCCATTTTCTTTAAGATGCTGCTCAGTATCATGTTCTTACTAAATTCTTTCGGAACTTGCCTGGGAGCTGGTTAACATACAAGACTGTATGGCAGCTTCGGAGACGCCCTGGACCTCAGTGCCTCAATTTGATGTCTAGAGCGAGCTCCTCTTCCTGGGTCCTGGCTTTTGAGATGCCTGCACCTCACCGGGGGATGGCCTTGGCTGGGGGAGTGTGCGGCCCCCCAACCCAGGCTGTCTGGGTCATGGGAGGCCCCTGGGGCCACCTGCAGCTGCATCTCCCCTGAACCCCACTTTTTCTCTGATGCACCCTCAGCTTCCCTCTCTCACTTATAAATTCTTCTGGGGTACTTTCCTTCTGTAAGTCATTTGCCCAAAAATCCTGACTTAGATTCCCTTGTAATGACTGATGTAGGCATCGCTGCTGATAAGGTGGGTGTAGACGCAGCAGGCTGCAGTTGCTCACACCCCCGGAGGGCAGGAGACACCCCCAGAGTGCAGGAGACTCCCCCGGAGGGTAGCAGACACCCCCGGAGGTCAGCAGACACAGGTGGACTCTGTGCAGACCAGCTGTAAACAGGCTCATCAATCACCAGGCTCGACAGAAAGTAAAAGGGACAAACATCTATGTCCAAGCTGCTATTTGTCCTTTATTCCATGTATTAAGAAAACAAATATCAAGAATAAAGGAAAAAAATATGTATTGTCACTGTGGTTACATTGGGAAAGAGAAAGTTGGTGTTGGAAGAACCACTGGGTTTCTACCCAACCTGGGGGAAAATTTTTAGCAACAGAGAAGAATTAAAATTTAATTTTCATGGGCCTCAGGGAAGATCCCTGCAGGCTGGAGCTTCCTTCTCATCCTGTAGTAAGCTGCTGTGGTCCAGCCTGTAGATCTAGGACCACATCTGCTCACAGGTAGGAGGTTCAGACTCTCACCTTCTCCCACTCAACACCCCTCCTCCCTGGGTCGCCTCAACCAAGCTCAGGCTTCACACAGAGAAGCTAAGCATCATACTCCCCATGGCTGCCCACCCTGGACATCCCCTGGACACCTCTATTCAGCAAGTCCAATATCACTGCCATCATTTTGGCCCAGAGACCTGCCCTCCAACTGTGCCTTCATTATGGTAGTGGGACTCTGTTCTCCCTAATTGTGACCAGGGACATAAGTGTCACCCCAGGCAGGTTATCCGGGCTCTCAGGGCCTCAGTTTCTTCATCTGTAAAGATCAGCAACCAATGGCTGGTGACTACAGTGGACTCTGTGCAAAGCGACTCTGTGGCCTCACTGTCACCTCTGCGCACATGCAGCTCAGCGGACAGCAGCTCTGGGACGGCCTGTCGAGGACGGCTCTCACTCACCTTTCCCATCCTTCACTAGGGATGGATGCCCTGCGTTTTTCATGTTCTTTCATGGCAACAGCAGCTGCTTTTTAAGCCTTTGGTCACATCACACCTGCTAACACTCCATTGGCTAGAGCAAGTCACACAGCCCAGGGTGACATGGAGAGGTGCGCCCCACCACAGAGGTGGGGGCAGGGAGAGAGCATCTGAACAGTGCCTGGAATCCGTCCACCTATCATCCATCTTTCTATTTATTATCTACCTGTCATGTTCTCTCTTTATTCTTTCCCCAGCAGGTAAAAATTGAGGTTCTGTGAAATTCTCTTAACCATTCTTTAAAGGTGTCATCCATTCTGCCATAGCTCCCACTGGTGTCCACCTGTTCACAGTGTGTGTGTTCCACCCTCTCCTGTGCTTGCTGTCCACTCCTGCAGCAGTTTGTGATGTTTGACTTAGAGCCTCCAGAGGCTGCCAAGTGTTCTTAAATTAAAACTCAGGTTAGTCCTTGACATGACAACTGTCCATGACACCCAGCACATGGGCTGAAATCTGTTTTTTCTGGACCCCAACCTGGGTGGGGCCTGAGGCTTTGCTGTGAGAAGGGCTGAATGTTCTACGTGTGTGCGTCACTGCACAGAAACCATCTGGCTTACCCGAGGTGCTCTGTGATTCTCCACGGCTCTGCAGTTGTCTGGGTGGCTCTTCTGAGGATCCCTCTGTGATTCAGGCTGTGGCTGCCTTGGGGTGTAGTGCAGCCTGGGGAATGTGCTCTGGCAGGCTGGGGGCCTCCCTTTCCGTGCAGGCTTTCACCCTCAAGGAGACGAGATGAAGCTTCCTTACATGAAGATGCAGTCCAAGATCACATTCTGAGAGCCGAGTACCAACACGTGAGTCTGGCTGCAGCCACTGCAAGCTCCAGGTGTGCTACTGTCTCATTGGCCACATGGCCAAGTGCAGGGCGGGCATGTGGCTGCCTGTAGAGGGGGTCAGATGCACTGTGGCCAGTAATGCCCCAACCCATGTAGAATCCAGGGATGGAATCATGAACTTAAACATTCTGATCGCACAAAATGCATTTTTTAAGACTGCTGTTTGAGGAAATTTGGGCTCCCCTCAAAGGCAGACAGAGCTCAGGTGTCTCAGTAATGGCACAGAGGGAGTGAGCTGGAGCTCAGGTCTCAGGAGAGCTGAGCCTGGCTGTCTTCCCTTGTCTGTCATATGCTCTGCAACACCACACTTACCTGGATGGCTTAGAAAGTTCTCACATATCTAAGAAGAACCAAAAAAGGGTGAGCCAACCTGGGCAGCCCCCCTGCCGCCCCCATTCCCTCCTTTCTCTTGAGCACCGGGCTATAAACACTGCACGTGGATTCCAGCTCTGCACTCCCCTGCCTCTTCCAGGCGGAGAAACACCAGCAGGGCCCTTTGGGCTCCCCTTGCCCCTGTCTTTCAGCATTTCGCTCACAGCTCAGCGCCTAGTGTTGGGGAGCTTGGTCCCTCCTGCCTGCCCTCCTGGATGTGCCACTGTGATGTAAAGTCTGGTGCTGGCACCTGGGCTGTGAGGGGACTTCTCCATGCTGTGCTCTCACAGACAGTCAGGGTTGTGGTCCTGTGTCTGGGAAGAGTCTCCACTGAGAAGTTCCTCCTTCTCTTTACCATGAGTAAGTACCTTGTTTCCTCGAAAATAAGACAGTGTCTTATTTTAAGGTGTGCTCCCAAAGATGTGCTAGGTCTTATTTTAGGGGACGTCTTATCTTTCCTGTAAGTAGGTCTTATTTTCGGAGGATGTCTTATTTTCGAGGAAACAGGGTACTTCGTGTAGAAGCACCTTGAAAATACATCTGTGTCTTACAGATAATTCTTGCCTGAATCACTGTAGCATCAGCCTTTCTTCTGTATTCCTTGATGGCATCCATTTTTCTGTGAAGAAAACCTCTTTCTTCTTACTTTTCTATCTACCTTCCTTTCTTTTTGTCTATCTGTCTGTCTGCCTATCATCTATCTACCTGTCATCTCTCTCACGGCTTCTTATTATATTCAAGCAGTTATAATCTGTTACTGTTATTTATTCTGATGTTTACCTCAGAGTTGACTAGTAGAAACCTGTCTAAACAGCTTCCTATGTCCTATTTATCTATTTCCATCATTATTTCAACCTGTCTTTACTGTCTGGTATAGCAGGAAGCACCAGGTTTATGCTTTACATCTCTTGATCCATGCCTAGAACCAGGGGCTGGGACCTGTGACTTCAGAGAGCAGTGCCTGAGTGCTGAGAATGCTCGGTGCTACTGGGACGCCACTGTGCCCATGCCACCGGTTCTCACCTGGGGCAGCTTTGCTTCCCAGGGGACATTTGGTAAAGCCTGGGGACATCTTTGGTTGTCCCAGTTTGGGAGGCAGGTGCTACTGGGATTTGATAGGTAGAGGTCAGGGATGCTGATGACCACCTGTGACACACAGGACATTTCCAGAACAAAAAATTATTAGGCCCTGGCGTCAACAGTGCTGAGGCGGAGGGACCTTGTTCTGGGCCTTCTCAGTAGGACAAAGCACAAAATACACCCCCACGTGCTCAGACTTATTTTCATATTATTTGTCCCTGTATTAGAAACCACAAGTTAATGCTGATGCCAATCCTGACACGTGAGGTCCCTGTGAGTCCTTCCTTTCCTCCAGCTGCGAGTCCTGCCTTGGTCGTCGTCAGCTTGTGGCTGTCCTTGTCAGTGCCTGGTCTGCTTCCATGTCCCTGGCTCAACTTTGGGAGTTTAACCAATGTCAAATTAAAAATACTTAAAATGTTCTGTTCCACTTGGGAGACTTCACAGAAATTTTTTTTCCTGTTCTGAACATGGACAGACTTTTTTCTTGTCATTGTGTCCTAAACAATAAGACATAACGAGTATACACATAGTATTTGCATTGCGTTAGGTATTGTAAGTGATCTAGGGATGATTTAAGTCTACTCCGAGGATGTGCGCAGGTTATACGCAAACACTATGACATTTTATTTTTTTAAAGATCTTTAATTGTATCATCTTATTTTTTTTTCTTTTTTTATTGTTTGGGATTCATTGAGAGTACAAAGAATTAGGTTACACTGATGGCGTTTGTTAGATAAAGTCCCTCTTATACTGTGTCCCACCCCCGAGAGGTGTTCCGTACACTGTACCCCGTCCCCCTCCTGCCTCCCTTCTCCCTGCTCCCTAGGCCATTTTATATCAGGGACTTGAGCATCATGGATTTTGGTATCCCAGGGAGGTTATGGAACCAATCCCCCATGAATACCAAGGATGAATGTATTTACTTATTTTCTTAATATGGGCAGTCCCAAAGTTACAAACATTCAATTGACGTATCACTCACACTTATGAATGGAGGCTATTACAGGTAATAAGTAAACATACTTGTTCCAACTTATATACAAATTCGACTTAAGAACAAGCTTACAGAACCTATCTCTTGTAACCTGGGGACATCCTATTCTAGAATTCACACAAAGAACAGTATTTTTCTAGACCAGTGTTTCCAAATTTATTTTCACAGGATGCTACTTCTGAAGACTGCTGAGCAGTGTTAGCCTTATCACTGAAAAATCAAAGTGTAACCATTTATGAACGTTTAAAGGGAATAAATCAGATTTGTTACTGGAGATATTGTATGTGTTTTAATGAATACTGTGTATTGGTACCTCCAAGAGGTGGCTTTTGTGTACAAGATAAGTTCAATGTATTTGTTCAATGAATTTTCAAAAATTTAATTATTATTATTATTTTTTGTTTTTATTAAATCATAGCTGTGTACATTAGTAAGATCATGGGGCACCATACACTTGGTTCATAGACCATTTGACACATTTTCATCACACTAGTTAACATAGCCTTCCTGGCATTTTCTTAGTTATTTTGCTAAGACCTTTACATTCCACATTTAGTAAGATTCACATATACCCTTGTAAGATGCACCGTAGGTGTAATCCCCTTTATCCCCCTCCCTCCACCTACCTCCCCCTTCCCTCCCCTCCCTTTCCCCCTTCTCCCTATTCTTAGGTTGTAACTGGGTTATAGCTTTCATGTGAAGGTCCTAGATTAGTTTCATAATAAGGGTGAGTACATTGGGTACTTTTTCTTCCATTCTTGAGACACTTTACTAAGAAGAATATGTTCCAGCTCCATCCATGTAAACATGAAAGAGGTAAGGTCTCCATCTTTCTTTAAGGCTGCATAGTATTCCATGGTGTACATATACCACAATTTATTGATCCATTTGTGGATCGATGGGAATTTGGGCTTATTCCATGACTTAGCAATTATGAATAGGGCTGCAATAAACATTCTCGTACAAATATCTTTATTATGATTTGATTTTTGGTCTTCTGGGTATATGCCCAGTAGAGGAATTACAGGATTGAATGGCAGTTCTATTTTTAGATCTCTAAGTGTTCTCCATATATCTTTCCAAAAGGAATGTATTAATTTGCAATTATTAACTCATACAACATTTGTGCTGTGTAGAAAAGTTCTCAAAATCCTGTAAAGTCATTCTCGTCTAGCAAGGAATTTTTTAGATTTCACCATGAACATAAATGGTTTTGTGCTTTTGAGGAAATATATCAGAAAATATGTATGGAGCATGTTTTTTCTGTAACACACAGCCTTGTGAGAGCCTGTGTGTATGTGACTGTGTGTGATTGTGGGTGACTGCGTGTGCGTTCACCTGGACAGTTGGCCAAGCACCCACCCCTCCATGGGCATTGGAGGGCCATCCCCCGCTGGCCTTCTGATGAGCCTGGCTCCCCGCATTCAGTAGCTCCTCAGCCCTCTATAGCAGCAGTTCTCAACCTGTGGATGGCGACCCACAGGAACTGTACTAAAGGGCCGCGGCATTAGGAAGGTTGAGAACCACTGCTCTAGAGCGTCCCATCGACTTTCTCCAGAGTCTCCGGGTTAGCAACACAGTCTTCTGAGGATGCCAGGAGCCCAGGGCACTGTGGCTTTTTCCCAGGGGGGCATCACATTGAAGACACATGAATTTTAGTGCACACACCCTACTCCATGGTGCCTCTTTTTATGAGACCCCCCAGAAGGAAAGGAGGGAGTGTTTACCAGCTATGCTCTGTGCTCTGCCTGTGCTTCCTCTGCTCTTCACATGGGCACTCTGTCCGCTGCCTTCCCCTGTGGCCCCAGCCCCTAGCACAGTGCTCAGCATGAGGGAACGAATTCTCCAATAACGTTCATAAAGTGCACTTTCCACATTTTGCAAGTGAGGAAACTGCAACAAAAGTGTCAGGGCAGAATTTGAACACAGGATCATCAGACACTCTAACTTTGGTCTTATCACTGTCTGGGATCTCAGAACTCTGCAGTAACGTCCCCTCCTTACAGGTGGAGACCACTGTAAGGAAGTATTCCTGACCTCTGTGTCAGGAAGTCTCTTCTTATCAGCGAACGTGCACCTTCCTTTTGGGGACATGTGAAGGAAAACATGCTGATGTGTATGAGGCCCTTGGCAAACTGCTTGGCATATGGAAGCACCCAGGAAAGGGAGATGATACTGTGGTGACTATTCTGCAGGATGATCCCGGGGCTCTGCCTCTGGATACTCTGTAATTCCACCCCTCCCTCAGGGCCACTTTTCTTTTTTCTTTTCTTTTCTTTTCTTTTCTTTTCTTTCTTTTTTTTTTTTTGCAGTTTTTGGCCAGGGCTGGGTTTGAACCCACCACCTCTGGCATATGGGGCCAGTGCCCCACCCTTTGAGCCACAGGTGCCGCCCTAGGGCCACTTTTTATCTCTCCCAATTGAACCGTGATGTTTCTTTCCAAGATTTGTTATTTTTCAAAAGTTCCGAAGGTGACCTCAACTCCAGCCACTGGCAATGGCCGTCTGACAAATTGCCTTAGAGTCACTGTAACCTCATGAGTGCTGCCAACAGGATGCTCACATGGAAACGTCTCATGCCCACTGGGGAAGCCTCTGCCACTCCCATAGAACACATCCAACCAACACGCATACTGTCCTCCATGCTCCAGGGACTGTGTGTGGCACAGACTCACCATGCAGAGTGACAGGAACACAGCACCACTGTCCAGGAGCTGAAGAATATTCTACCCAGAAAGAGTGATCACTTTGGGGACGTGACATCTCAGCTAAACTCTGAAGGTAGAGGAGGAACAGAAACCCAAGGAGGAGCAGCAGAAAGGAGCTGAACCATGGAAGGTCCCACAGGGGGCACCAGGAGTAGTGGGCGGGGAGCAAGGAGGCTGGGCCTGGGGGCAGCAGTTATGGACCTCCCGCTCCCTCCCAGGGCATTACTATTTTATTCCAATTAAATGAGAAGACTTTGACGGATTTGAGATGGATGAGGAATGACATCTTCTATCTTATTAAATATAGAGGTCTGGCCTCAGTGAGGAACAGGGGCTCAGCTGGTGAGAACAGGAGGCTGCAGCATGGTCAGGAGGGTGTGGTCAGGAAAGCGAGGATGGGGGGAGGGGCTCAGGACCATGTGAGCAGCAGCAGAGCAGGGCCTGCTGAGGGCTGAGAGGAGGCACAAAGAGGAGAAGGAGCAAAACTCTGCCCAGGCCAGAGCAGGTGGCAGGACAACTACCGAGCCCACGGTGGGAGCATGAGCAGATGGTCAGCACCCAGGTCTTGGGAATGTGCCAGGCACTGTTCTCAGAAGAGTCCTGGGACACCTGGGACATCATCCTAGAGGGGTCAAGTTGTTTGTTTTAGAGACAGGGTCTCCTTCTGTCTCCCAGGCTGGAGTGCAGTGGTGTGGTCATAGCTCACTGCTGCCTTGAACTCCTGGGCTCAGGTGACCCCCAATATCAGCCATCCAAGCAGCTGCAGGCCTGTGTCACCACACCTGGCCTAGTTTTCTTGTTTTCTTTTTAGTAGAGATGGGGTCTCCCCCTGATGTACAGACTGATTGAATTCCTGTCCTCCAGTGATCCTCCAGCCTCATCCTCTTACAGTTCTGGAATTACAAGTGTGAGCCCCGTCAGCATTTATTAGCATGAAGGGCAGCAAGGACCTTCATTTTTGGTGGCATCACAACAGCTTTCTATCAGCAAAGAGTACAGAATATTGTCTTTGCCAATCACATTTGAAAAAACAAAAGAGAAATTCTTAATCTATTTTTTTTTTTTTTTTGAGACAGAGTCTCACCCCTGCCCTACAAATCCTGCTCACATTTGCAGAGTGTCTGCGAGGTTGGGCCTGCATCCACCACCTGAACACGGCTACCTGGGTAGAGTGCCATGGTGTCATAGCTCACAGCAACTCCTGGGCTCAAGTGATCTTCTCACTCAGCTTCCCGAGTAGCTGGGACTACAGGTGCCCACCACAATGCCCAGCTAATTTTTGAGGCAGGTTATTACTCTTGCTCATGGTGGTCTTGAACTCCTGAGCTCAGGCAGCCCACCCTCCTCAGCCTCCTAGAAGGCTGGGATTACAGGCGTGAACCACTGCACCCAAGCCAGCAATTCTTAATCTAAAAGAGCACTGATGACATGTAACCACCGTCTGCAGCCAGTGGCATGGAGGGTGTCTGGAGGTATAACAGGGCTCTCCCAGAGTTGGTGGGGGCAGGTGAGCCCTTGGGCCCTGAGGGAAGTAGGGTATCTAAGGGAAATCAGGAGGGAAGAAGAAACCCACCTGCCCCACAATAGCGGGGAGGACGATGGCTGAAATATATATGAAGGTGAAAACACCACAAAAAGAATCCTTAAGGTGCCGGATAAACCACAAAGCTAAAGGGCAATTCGTGGGCCTGCAGTCAACTGCCCTGTAAATCCTGCTCATATTTGCAGAGCGTCTGTGCGGTTGGGCCTGCATCCGCCACCTGACCATGGTGACCAGCAGAGGGCGGCCTTCACCACTGTGACCAGCCCTCCTCAGCAGCTGCTGTTCCAGCGTGGCAGTGTGGGCAGCACGTTCTGAAGGTGGCCTCTGGGGTTGGCACAGGGTCTGCCCTAAAGGGAGGAGCTTTGCCAACCGCATTCTCTCTGAGTGCTGTACCCGGTCTCAGAGCCACCCTCCTTGTCTGTCTCCTTGGGGATCTGGGCCACTTGGCCATGGAAGGTGTCACTGCTCAGAGCAGACGTAGTAGATGCCCCAGCCTCCTGTTATCACAGCTCCCCTACCCCTTCCCAACTCTGCAGCAGAAATGAACGAAACTGGACCTCCCCGGGTGGGGAGAAGCAGGCCAGACCCTACCATATGGGAAGGCAGGGACCTTCTCAAGGTGGGTAACAATGAGTGTGTGGAAACCCCTGTGGACGAGTGAGATCTCCATCCTCTCCTCTCTCCCACTCTTCCCCCTCCAACCCATTTCTCTCTGCTGCCCTCCCCCTCATCTCAGGTTATCTCTCTCCTTGTTCATGGTCATCTCTGGGGTCCACAGGCATGACTGTCAGGAATATCTGCTTTTGTCTCAGTGGTTAATGTGCAAACCTGATTTATTTGTCATGGACAGAGGTTCCCATTTAAGGTGAAAGCACTGAGAAGATTCATCTGAGTCCTGAACTGATAACTCTGTACAGAGGAAGCTCTTGAGTGGCACCTGCTCGGCAGACGTTCTACTCCAAGGAGCTTCAACTTTCCAAACTAAGGATCCCGTCACCACCATCACCACCACCATCATCATCACAACAACTACCACCATGACTTTATGACTTTGAACAGTCAATATTTTTCTCTGATCCTCTCTGTAAACCTCTGAAATCACAGCCCACTTCCTTCCACAGAAGGAAGCTGAGCTACTGCTTCTAAAGTGCACAGGGCTCAGAAATTCTTGGATTATTGGAGAGTTGTCCTAACAAAAAGCCACCGGTCCCCTAGGATAGCTGTCACAAGCTCATCCATTTTCTCTGCACATGTGGAGTAGGCGGCAGATCTCATTACTGCTGACAAGAAAGGGAAGTTAAAGGAGCAGTCAGCCAGCTGCCCACAGCTGCTGCTGCCCTCCCTGAGAGTCTAGAAAGCTCTGAGCACCAGGCCAGGTGTGAGTCCAGGAACTGGGGCCGGAAGGCCTCCCTGGCTTTGAGGTTCTGACAGGGAGCCAGGCTGAGTCTTCTTGTTCTCTTGAGGCCTTGCACCTGAAGTGGACTCCATACCTGCCCCCAGGTGTTCACAATGGCTCCCAGCCTCCCTTTCTACTGAGTGTGTCCTAATCATCAATTGTTTATAAAGAGATGACTTTATTCAAAAATAAATATCAAATTTTAGTGCTTAAAAACAACCAAGGTGGAGATAATGAAAATAACAGTAAGAGCATGGGATTTATCTAAAATTCTTTTTTTTTAAATTGTTGGTGATTCATTGAGGGTACAAAGAACCAGGTTATATTGATTACATTTGTTAGATAAAGACCCTCTTATACTTGTGTCCCGCCCCCAAAAGGTGTGTCACACCCGACCTCCATTCACTCCCTCCTTCCTCTCTCTGCTCTCCCCATCCCCAACCCCCACCATGTACTAGGTCATTAATTGTCCTCATATTAGAATTGAGTGCATAGGATTCTTCTCCATTCTTGCAATGTTTTTACCAAGAAAAATGTGTTCTACTTCCATCCAGGTTAATACAAAGGCTGTAAAGTCTCCATTTTTTTTAGTTGCTGAGTAGTATTCCATGATATACATATACCACAGCTTGATAATCCATTCCTGGGTTGGTGGGCATTTAGACTGTTTTGAAATTTGGTGATTGTAAATTGAGCTGCAATAAACAGTCTAGTGCAAGTGTCCTTATGGTAAAAGGATTTTTTTCCTTGTGGGTAGATGCCTAGTAATGGGACTGCAGGATCAAATGGGAGGTCTAGCTTGAGTTCTTTGAGGTTTCTCCATACTTCCTTCCAAAAAGGTTGTATTAGTTTGCAGTCCCACCAGCAGTGTAAAAGTGTTCCCTTCTCTCCACATCCATGCCAGCATCTGCAGTTTTGAGATTTTGTGATGTGGGGCATTCTCACCCGGGTTTGATGATATCTCAGGGTGGTTTTGATTATTTGCATTTCAATAATAATTAGGGATGCTGAGCATTTTTTCACATGTTTGTTAGCTATTGTCCTCTTCTTTAGGGAAGGTTCTATTCATCTCTCTTGCCCAGTGATCTAAGGGATTGTTTGCTCTTTTCATGTTGCTTAATTTGAGTTCTCTGTAGATCCTAGTTACCAAGCTTTTGTCCAATTCAAAATATGCAAATATCCTTTCTGTGTAGGTTGTCTGTTTTGGTTGTTGTCTCCTTAGCTGTACAGAAGCTTTTCAGTTTAATTAAATTCCATTTGTTTATGTTTGTTGTTGTTACAATTACCACAAAAGTCTTCCTCACGAAGTCCTTTCCCAGGCCAATAGCTTCCAGTGTTTTCCCCGCTCTCTCTTCAAGAATTTTTATTGTTCCATGTCTTAGATTTAGGTCTTCTATCCATCTTGAATCAATTTTTGTGAGTGGAGAAAGGTGCAGGTCCAGTTTCAGTATTTTACATGTGGATATCCAGTTCTCCCAGCACCATTTATTGAATAGGAATTCTTTCCCCCAGTGTATGTTCTTGTTTGGTTTATCAAAGATTAGGTGGCTGTAAGTATTAGTTTTATCTCCTGGTTTTCTATTCTGTTCAAGATGTCTATTTCTCTATTTTTGTGCATGTACCATGCTGTTTTGATCGCTATGGCCTTGTAATACAGCCCAAAGTCTGGTAGTCTGATTCCCCCAGCTTTGTTTTTATTACTAAGAATTGCCTTGGCTATACAGTTTTTTTTTCTGATTCCATACAAAATGAAGAATTATTTTTTCCAAGTCGTGAAAGTATGATATTGGTATTTTAATAGGGATGGCATTGAATCTGTAGATTGCTTTGGGAAGTGTAGACATTTTAGCAATGTTAATTCTTCCCAGCCATGAACATGGTCTCCTCTTCCATTTCTTAATATCTTCTGCAAGTTCTTTACTTAGGGGTTTGTAGTTTTATTTATAAATGTCCCTCATCTCTTTTGTGAGGTATATTCCTAAGTATTTTAATTTATTTGTGGTATGAAGCTTTCTGGTGAGAAGGGTATTATGTTCTTAATTACCTTCTCATCTTGGCTGTTATGGCATATACAAAAGCTACTGATTAGTAGTGGACATTGATTTTATATACTGAGATATTACTGTATGTTTTGATCACTTTCATGAGTCTTATGATTGAATCCTTGGGGTTTTCTAAGTATCAGATCATATTGTCAGCAAAGAGGGAGAGTTTCACTTCCTCTGCCACCATTTGGATGCCCTTTATTTCCCTCTCTTGCCTGATTATATTGGTTAGAACTTCTAGCACTATGTTGAATGGTAGTAGTGATAGAGGACAACCTTATCTTGTTCCAGTTCTGAGTGGAAGAGCTTTCTGTTTTACTCCATTCAGTAAAATATTAGCTGTGGGTTTGTCATAGATGGCTTCGATCAGTTTAAGAAATGCACCCCCAGTGCCTATATTCTTCAGAGTTCTAATTAGAAAAGGATGTTGAATTTAATTGAATGCTTTTTCTGCATCTATTGGGAAGATCATATGGTCTTTGCTTTTGCTTCTGTTGATATGGTGAATTACATTTATGGATTTGTGTATGTTAAACCAGGCTTGAATCTCTGAGATGAATCCTACTTGATTGTGATGTATGACTTTTTTAATGAGAAGCCATAACCTATTGGCTAGGATTTTACTGAGAATTTTTGCATCTATATTCATTAGTGAAATTGGTCTGAAGTTATTCTTTTTAGTTGGGTCTTTTCCTGGTTTTGGTATCAGGGTGATGTTTGCTTTATAGAATAAGTTGGGAAAGATTCTTTCCTTCTTTTTTGGAATAATTTCTGCAATATGGGTATAGGCTCTTCTTTGAAGATTTGATAGAATTCTGGTGTGAAGCCATCTGGACCAGGGAACTTTTATGTTGGGAGATTTTTTTTATTGTTTCTTCAATCTCAGTTCTTGAAATTGGGCTGTTCAAGAGATCTATTTCTTCTTGGTTAAGTCTAGGGACTGGGTGTGATTAACAGGTCCTCCATTGTCAAATTTCTGGGCATAGAGCTTCTCGTAGTACTCAGAGAGGATCTTTTGTATCTCTGTGGCATCTGTGATTTCCTCCTTGTTATTTCTGGTTGATTTTATCAGAGATTTTATTTTTCTGTTTCTGGTTAATCTGGCCAAAAGTTTATAGATTTTATTTATTTTTTCAAAAAAGCAACATTTTGTTTTGAAAGTTTTCTGAATGATTTTTTTGTTTTCAACTTCATTAATTTCCGATTTAATTTTGGCTATTTCTTTTCCTCTGCTGGGTTTGGGATTAGATTGTTCTTCTTTTTCCAATTCCATATGATGGTTCATGGGTTTGTTGATGCTCTCTCTTTCTGTTTTTTCGAATGTAGGAGTCTAATGTGATAAATTTCCCACTTAAGACTGCTTTTTCTGTATCTCAGAAAAAGTAACTTGTTGTTACTTGTTGTTATGTTTGAGGCATTTTTTTTTTTTTTTGAGACAGAGTCTCAAGCTTTCACTCTGGGTAGAGTGCTGTGGCATCACAGCTCACAGCAACCTCCACCTCCTGGGCTAAAATGATTTTCCTGCCTCTGTCTCCCAAGTAGCTGGGATTACAGGCACCTGCCACAGCACCCAGCTATATTTTTGGTTGCAGCCATCATTGTTGTTTGGTGGGCCCAGGCTGGATTCAAACCCGCCAGCTCAGGTGTATGTGGCTGGTGCCTTAGCCACTTGGAGCCACAGGCACTGAGCCATGTTTGAGGAATTTAACAATTCCTCTTTTATCTCCTCCTGAACCTAACTATCTTTCAGTGTAAGGTTTAATTTCTATGCTTTTGTGTGGGGATGAAAGTTTTTGTTGGAGTTGAGTTCTACTGTTAGTGCCTTGTGGTCTGAGAAGATACAAGGTATAATTTCTATTCCTTTAATTTTGCTGAGGTTTGATTTTTATCATAGGATTTGATCTACTTTGGAGTATGTGCCATGAGCAGAAGAGAAAAAAGTATATCCTTTGTTTTGGGATGGTATATTCTATATATGTCTTTTAATCCCATTTGTTCTAGGGTCACATTTAAGTCCTTTGTATTTTTGTTTAGTTTCTGTTTAGAAAATATGTCCAGTACTATCAGAGGGGTGTTAAAGTCCCTGGCTATTATGGTGTTATGGGATACCCCATCAAGTTCTGTTTCATAAATCTGAGAGCATTTAATTTGGGTGCATAAATATTTAATGTTGAAATATCTTCTTGTTATATTGTTTCTTTGACCAGTATAAAGTGTCTGTCTTTGTCTTTCTGAACTTTAGTTGCTTTAAATCCACTTGTATCTGAAAATAAGATTTTCTTTTGATTTCCATTTGCTCAAAATACCGTTTTCCATCCCGTAACCTTGAGTCTTGATTTGTCCTTCAAGACTAGGTGTGTCTCCTGGAGACAGCATAAGAATGACTTTTTTTTTTTTTTTTTTATCCAATCAGCTAGTCTTTGCCTCTTCAGTGGTAAGTTCAATCCACTGGCTAGGAAAGTTTCAGTTAAAAAGTCTGCTGTCGGTGGCTCCTGTGGCTCAGTGAGTAGGGCGCCGGCCCCATATACTGAGGGTGGTGGGTTCAAACCCAGACCTGGCTGCACTGCAACCAAAAAAAAGAAAAAATAGCCGGGCCTTGTGGCAGGTGCCTGTAGTCCCAGCTGTTCGGGAGGCTGAGGCAGGAGAATAGCTGAAGCCCAAGAGCTGGAGGTTGCTGTGAGTCCTGTGACATCATGGCACTCTCCTGAAGGTGGTAAAGTGAGACGCTGTCTCTACAAGAAAAAAAAAAGTCTGCTGTCAGCCTAATGGCTCTGCCTCTGTAGCTCAGTTGGTGCTTATCTTGGCTGCTTGCAGAATTTTTTCTTTCATCTTGACTTTGGACATGTTCATTACGATGTATTTTGGAGAAACTTTGATTTGAGATGACCCAGAGTTTGATATCCATCTGAAAGGAGTGTGTCAGGATCTTTATTAAAACTTGGGAAGATTTCATTTATGTTAGTCTCCAGTAGTGTTTCCTTCCACTCCTTTGGGACAGTTTTCTTCCCCTTCAGGGATTCCTATTATTCAAATGTTTGAATGCTTCATGAAGTCTTGTATTTCTTTAAGCAGGTCTTCTGTTGTTTCTCTCTTCTTTTCTCCTGTTTGACTACATGGGTCAACCTAAAAACTTTATCCTCTAGCACTGAGGTTCTTTCTTCTCCATGGTCTACCTTTTTTTTTTTTTTAATACTTTCTGCTACATATTTATATTCTGTGATTGTCTCCTTCCTTTCCTTAAGCTCTGCCATATCCTTTCTATATTCTACATATCTCTTATCTGACTTTTGGTTCTGTCTTTCCGTTTTCTCATCCATTCCTTTTATGGTCTTTATCATCTATATTTTAAATTCCCTTTCTATCAAATCCATTAATTCTTTATATGTGGAGTCTTCTGTAGTAGCTCCCTCATGACTCCTTGAAAGAATTGCTGTGTTTTTGCTTTTCATGTTGCCTGAATTTTTTCTGTTGGTTCCTCCTCTTGTGTTCTTTCTTCTGTTCACCTGCTTGTCCTCCAATTTCCTTGTCTCTTCTTCCTTTGCTTCAAATTACCTTGTCTCAGAGATTAAGTCAAAAGGAAGAAAAGGGTAAAGTGCAAGCAGGGAGAAAGAGGAAAAGAAACAAAGAAGATAAAAAAAAGGAAAGAGAAGAATAAAAGAAAAAGAAAGAAAGGGGAATAGGGATGAAAGAAAAGAATTGAAAACAGGAGAGAATAAGGACAGGAATAGAGAGGAAGAGTGGTAGAAGAAATGGTATCCATTTGCACTATGTTAAGGACACTCCTGTAATTCAATATTTTGAGCTGGGAGAGTGCCTCAAAATCAGGAGCTTCTTAGCAGCCTGAGCATAGCCAAACTTTTCCTTGTGACCAGAAATACAGGAGTCCTTGCTTTTGATGAAAGTAAAAATGGAAGTTAAGAATAGAACTAACCAAAAAAATTAGCAAATACAAAACACAACACAAAACAAAAAAGCCCAAATAGTCAAAAACTATAGCCACCTCAGCAGCATAGAAAAGAAAAGAAAAACAAAGAAAGAATAAAATAAAAAAATAAAAATAAATAGTACAAAAAATTTATGTATAGTGTCCAACTTTAATAGGTGTATACATATGTTACAATATGCTGCAGGGACACCAGGTGGCACTGTGGTTTTTTTGGAGATGGAGACCACAGTGAGCAACCTCAATGGTCCTTATTCCAAACTTAGTTGCCTTTGGTGGTTGCCTGATTGTTTCCTCAGCCTTCACACCCCACTGAGTTGGGATCTAAAGCTCTCCAGAATCCTTCAGGGGCAGATCTCACAATGCCCTTTGACTCCAGTTTCCAGGGGGTGGAGAAGTCCTTCAGCCTGTCCCAAGAGTGAAATTCTGATCCTGGCAGGTGGAATTGAGACAGCCATGTGTTAGGTTCCTGCTAAGACCTTCTCAGGACCTTCCCACAATGGCAGCAGCCCCCTGACTACTGAGACATTCCCAGTATGGCTGATTTGCCAGCCACTAAACCTATGGCAAATCCACTCCAACTGGCACTCAAATCTGGTTGTGATATATTGTTCAAGTCCAGCCACTCTTTCAAGTTTTCCACCCAATGTGCAGCTTCCCCTGACAACTGAAAACTCCAGAAAGGCTTCCTTTCATCATGGACCTCTGTTGGGAGGCAACCAATCCAGGTGGTTCACAATCACTTGCCTAAAGCATCAGATTTCCACTGCTCTGGATTACAAGCTGTATCAGTTCACCATTTCCCCACTGTACTCCCTGACCTATGATTCTGGGCAAGGTCTCCATGCCAAGTATGGCTGGGTTCTCTCTTTTTCCCCATTTGTACTAGGAGAGCTGAGCTGAATGCTTCTTTTGGTTAGCCATCTTGCTTTGCTAAATGAAGAATTTAAACAATTTGTTTTGAATATTAAACCACAATTATGTGTTTTTGGGATAATTATTACTTGGTTATCAAGTCTGTTCCAGTTTATTTATTATTTGTTTTAATTTTACACAACAAATTCTTGTTTAGGATTTTTGCATCAATGTTTTTGTTCTATAAACCTGTGGCTGTCCTTACCTCTCAGTTCTAAAACCTACTCTTCTTTGCTCTGTTTTGCAAAACCAGTGCCCAGACTCTGAAAATGACAGTGTGGGTTTTCAGTCTTTCAGTGGTGGGTTACTATCTTTGGTAACTAAAATATTAACTGCTAATGCTGTGTTGCCCCACAGTTATCTTCTTAAACTAGCCTTAAAATACTTTCCTCAAAAGTGAATTGGAGAGTGATTTTACCTTTTCTATTCTCCAGAATTATTTTGCTAAGGTTAAAATATCTGTTTTTGAGTATATGTAAATATTTAGTGTTGAAGCCACCTGCATCTGGACCCTTCTTGTGGAATAGACATTGGACTATTAATTCACTTCCTTTAGTAGGAAGTGAATTCAGGGTTTTTTTTTTTTTATGTGTTGGTATCTACAAGTTATAGATGTTTTTTTCCTGAAAATTTGTCTGTTTAGTCTAACTCTTCTCATTTAGTGAGAAAAAGTGGTTAATAATATCCTTTTATTATCTTTTTAATGTTTGGAGCATTTAAGATTATAGTCTCTTTTTCATTAATCTAGACTTGTTTGTATGTTAGTTACTTTTTGGAGGCTTCTTTCCTACACAGAAATGTTTAACAACAGGTAAAATGCTGCACAGCTACACTCATTTTCATTTACCCAATGCCTCGGTAGAATGTAATAGAACACTTCCCACAGCTGGAATTCAGAGACATACTGAACTGGTTTTATGCCCCTTGGGTCTTATAAGAGATTTGGATGGAAGGGAGAGACAGCAGAGTGAATAATGTGAGAGAAATACACTCTGAGTGCAAATTGCACATGAACTTTATGGCCACCCTGACTGGTAGGTTCGGGCAGGCCTATGAGCTCAAAGTCTTGAAGAAACTAGTCCAGCTCTGGTAAGGATGCAGAAACTATCCCAGGCATTTGACCAGGGGAACTTTAAAGAATTTTTAAGTAGGTAAAAGATGGTTAACTTGAAAAAGGTAGAAGAGAATTGTGAGGTGTCATAAAGGCAGAAACTGAAGGCCGGGACTGAAGGAAATTAAAATTTTGGCTGACACGCTCCTGCAGGGTCCTCGCGGCCGGGTCCAGAGCTGGAGTCACCCTGGTGCCCGCCCAGCTGTCACCCCGCCCAGCCGGCGCCTGAGTTCTCCCTGCCTGAGGTCGCGGGCCTGGAGGCGGGGGCGGCCGGGGATCTCCAGGCGCTGTGGCCCCCGATCGCTGCGTGGCATCCACGAAACTTCAGTCGCAGTCAGGGCTGTCTACAGCAATGGGGGTGCGGCAGCCGGGGGCGCTGAGGTTTCCAGACTGAGAAGCGGTCCCGTAGGTGCTGGTGGCTGCACCTGTGGGCAGCACAGTGCTATGATGAATTAGGGGGAAGATGGCACTGGGAGCAGAGGGTCTGCAGGCAGCAGCTGCGACACATGTTCCTGGGTCCCTCCCACACTTAAGGTGCAGATTTCAGCCCACAGCACAGATGCAGCAAAGGTCACCTTGCTTGCTTCTGTACGTGTAGTCTAATCTGCTCGGAAGTCCCCCGTGCGCTGGGCTAAAGCAAATTCAATTCCAGTTACTTTTCTAGTTTTCCTTTCAGTGCGGTCTTAAAATTTACCCAGGTTTACATGATATCACAAAAATGTTGTCCATGCAAGTGACTTATCTTTATGTTTCTGCTTTTGCCACCTGATGCCATTCTCAATCTCTGATTCTTGTGCTCCAGTGAAATACCCTGTTCTGGAAATACTCAGCCATATACTTTCACCAGAATACACCATTGACTGTAGACCAGATTCCCCTGCTGCAAGTCTCTCCCTCTGTAGGGTTTCCCAGTCATCCCTCACCAGGGTGAAGGATGTAAAGGCAAGTGGGCCCTAGTCTCCACCTGGAATCTGGTGGTAAGGGCATAGGCCCCAGGAAATTTCAAATCCCACTTCAGCTTAACTCCTCTTTCCACTTGGGGTTTTCTCCACCATCCAAACATTAGGTGGTGACTGTCAACTGCATGAACAATAACTTCTGCTTCGGTCCTGAATAGCAGCAATGGAGGTGCGCTGCTCAGACCTGCCTTCAAGAATGAATGTGCTGGAAGCAGTGTGGTTAGTGATAACTTCTGATTCCTGCACTGTCAGAATCCAGTCCCACATTCAACCACATCTTGCTTTCCCCAAACTGCTCCTGGCCAGTACTGAGCACAGCAGGGGAACTACAGCCCAGTGGACAGTAGTCCACTACTTCCTCATGTTGTCTTTCTCCTTTATCATTTACTTTTAAATTCATCCTGGTATTTGCTTTCTGTAGGATCTGAACTAACATGTCCTGCAATACAAAATTTATTAGGAATAGTCCTCAACCTCACCTCTCCCTACAACCATTCCTCAAAGATGCAAGGAATTCAGACTTCACATCACAAAGTTTGACTACCATCTTTTATTGAGAGAAGAAACCATACAACAGTAAAAACAGAAACAAAATTGGGATCTCATTCAATAGTATTGCCACAATGGCAAATATTATACACAGTAGAAAAACTGCCAGTACATGTAAAGATATATAACCAGAGGAAACTTACATCTTCATGTGAAAAGGGGAGAAAGAAAAGAGACAATGGAAGTGAGAAAGTGTTGCTCACATCCAGTCATTGAATGTGTGGCCTTGGAAACTCATTCTCCAGAAAAATTTAATTGTAAATTGAAACAATGCAAGAAATAAATCAGAAAGGTTGCTAACAGTTAATCTGAGTCCTTTATAACTTCTAGAATCTAGATGTTGTCATTCTGGCAATAACACAGGAAATGCCAACATTTGAAATATGTAAAGATTATGCTTAGAATAGGAAACAATAAAATGAAGCACAAAGTCATATAAAGTAGAGAAAATAGGGTAAAAAAAGAATGGTGCTGCAGATACAAAAATGGAGAATGAGCTGGCGAGAGTGATTGGTATTTACTTCTAAAGGCACAAAGCAATGGGGAAACAGGAAAAAAAATTACATGGGTATGTGTGGGAGTATATTCATCATAGGAAAATGGACAAGGCTTATCAATCAGAGTCTTTTGCCAACTTACTTATATAACAGTGATGCATGGCTCCCACCAATAGACACATCATTTTGTTGATGGTGGTATTTTTCATGTCACTGTAGAAAAACAGCAAAAATCTGGAAGAAGATCCCTTTTAGTCCCATGAAGGAAGCAAAGGTGTTATTTCCTGTTTACTTGAAATTTGTGTTTTCCATTGTTAACATAATCAGCAGATTAACCAAAAACAAAACCAAAATTCCTTCAAATTCTGACTACTGCAATTAAAATACTCTTAGAAAAGATTTTTGAAAGTCAAAAGGAAAACTTACAAAAGAGTATGAAGAAGTTGGCAGACTATAGGAATAGGGCAAG
Source organism: Nycticebus coucang (assembly GCF_027406575.1). NCBI lineage: Eukaryota > Metazoa > Chordata > Mammalia > Primates > Lorisidae > Nycticebus > Nycticebus coucang. Next base: position 109,922,359 of record NC_069785.1, read on the forward strand.
GGCCCATAATGGAAACTTGGAAGGGTGTTATCAAGGGAAGCCTGTACGTAAAAAAGGACAAACTTCAGTATGTGAACTGTGAAATGACCTTTAAGGACTGCAAGGAATTGATCCAGGTAAAGCAAGTGTGTCAGGCAGAATGTTTTACCCAAATGCTCTTAATAAAGGTCAAAAATCAAAATCCAAGGCCAGAGAAGAGACAGTCCTTCCCAAGAGAATGTTACAGGCAGGTGGAAACTCAGCAAAACATACTGTCTGAATGACCAAAGCCAATAAAAAGTTGGAATTAATTGATTAGGTTTATGTAGGACAAAGATGGAACAGGTGAAGTGAAGAGGCTTATTTGTCATAGAAAAAAGAATAAAGATGAGCAAATTTCCATCTTAGGAATTGAGATTTTCTGGTAGAAGAGACACATGACAGTCTACAAACTATTTTTGAAAAAGAAAATACAGTTGGCTCTCCTTTTCTGTGAGTTCCACATTCATGGTTTCAACCAACTACAGACCGAATCTGAACTGAACTTGCATGTACAACTATTCACACAGCATTTATATTGGATTAGGTATTAAGGATGATTTAACAGACACAGGAAGATGTGTGTAGGTTGTATGCAAATACTGCATAATTCATCAGGGACTTGAGCATTTTTGGATTTTGGAATTGGCAGGAAATCCTGGAATAAATCCCCCATGGATGATACCAAGGGATGATTGAACACAGCTCAAAAAGATAATGTATACAAAAGATGATGATAAACTGCATTGGCATGTTTGTATCACTATGAATGAAATACCTGAGGCTGGGTAATATGCACAAGGAAAAGGTTTACTTGGCTCACAGGTCTGCAGACTGTGCAACAAACAGGGAGGTGGAGTTTCGCTGCTGTGAGGGCTTTGGGGAGCTTCCAGTCAAGGTGGAAGGTGGGGGGAGAGCAAGTGTGGTGCCAAGTGAAAGAAGGAGCAAGAGAGAGTGGAGGTGTGCCTGGCTCCTTTGAACAGCCAGCTGTTGCACAAACTAACAGAGCAAGAACTTGCTCATTATCTTGGGGAGGGCACCAAGCCATTCATGAGGGATCTGCACCCAGGACCCAAGCACCTCCTGGCAGGTGCCTTTTCCAACACTGATGATAAAGTTTCAACATAAGATCTGGAGGGGAAGAACATCCAAGCATATTACTGAGTGCAGTGAGAACTGTGACAATTTGCATGCTTTTAAGAAACCGATGTTCGGTATTTGTAGAAATTTAGTTGACATCAAAGTTTTAAGGAATTCTGAAAATGTCAGAGGAAAAAATTCCCTAACAAATCAATTTAATTCAACAGGTCTTTATCAAGGTTCTACTAAAAATGTCGGACTCAGTCTTGGATACATACTAAAGAAAAAGACTGCCTCACTGTCTAAGATGGAAGGTAGAGATGTAAACACTGCAGGACAATAAAACGTTTCATGGTCTGTGATCAGATGTATTAGGTTTCCATTGCTGCTATAGCAAATTACTGCAAATGTAGTTGCTTAAAAAGATACAAATCTATGATCTTGACACAATTCCCTTCACAGTAGCTTCAAAGAAAATGAATACCTACGAATATACCTAACAAAAGATGTGAAGGACCTCTACCAAGAGAATTATGAAACCCTAAGAAAAGAAATAGCAGAAGACATTAACAAATGGAAGAACATACCATGCTCTTGGCTGGGAAGAATCAACATGGTTAAAATGTCTATACGTCCCAAAGCAATTGGCAGATTCAATGCAATCCCCATTAAGATACCAACATCATACTTTGAAGATTTGTGAAAAACAATTCTTCAGTTCATATGGAACAAGAAAAATCCCCATATAGCTAAGGCAATTCTCAGTAATAAAAACAAAGTGGGGAGGGGGCCATCACCCTACCAGACTTCAGACTATGTTACAAGTCCATAGTGATCAAAACAGTGTGGTATTGACATAAAAATAGAGAAATAGACATTTTGAATCAAATAGAAAATCATGAGATGAAACTAACATCTTACAGTCACCTGATCTTTGATAATTCAAACAAGAACATACACTGGGGAAAAGAATGCCTGTTCAATAAATGGTGCTGGGAGAACTGGATAACCACCTGTAAAAGACTGAAACTGGACCTCCATCTTTCACCACTTACAAAAATTCATTCAAGATGGATAAAAGATTTAAATCTAAGGCAGGAAATGATAAAAAAATCCTCAAAGAAAGTGTGGGAAAAACTCTTGAAGATGTTAGTCAGCCTGGGGGAAGATTTTATGAAGAAGACTTCTGTGGCAATTGCAACAACAACAAAAATAAACAAATGGGACTTAATGAAACTGAAAAGCTTCTGTACAGCTAAGGAGACAACAACCAAAGCAAGTAGACAACCTACACAATGGGAAAGGACATTTGTATATTGCGAATATGACAAAAGCTTGATAACTAGGATCTACAGAGAACTCAAATTAATTTATAAAAAAAGAGCTAACAATCTCATCTATCACTGGGCAAGAGACATGAATAGAAACTTCTCTAAGAAAGAAAGATGAATGGCTAACAAACATAAGAAAAAATGCTCATCAGAGAAATGCAAATCAAAACTACCCTGAGATATCTCCTAACTCTAGTAAGATTAGCCCACATCACAAAATCCCAAATTTGCAGATGCTGATGTGGATGTGAAGAGAGGGGAACACTTTCACTCTCTTGGTAGGTCTACAAACTAATATAGCCTCTTTGGAAAGAAGTACAGAAAATTCTCAAAGAACTCAAATCACATCTCCATTTGACCCCACAATCCTAGTACTAAGCATCTACCTAGAAGAAAAAAAAATCATTTAATGATAAGGACACTTGCACTAGATTGTTTATGCAGCTCAATTTACATTCGCCATGATGTTGAAACAATCTAGATGCCAATCAACTCAGAAATGGATTAACAAACTATGGTTATATGTGTACCAGGGAATATTATTCAACCATAAGAAAGATGGTGACTTCATATCCTTTGTATTAACCTGGATGTAGTTGAAACACATTATTCTTAGTAAAGTATAACACAAATGGAAAAGCAATTATCTAATGTACTCAATACTAATATGAAGCCAGTAGTTGATCTCATGCAGGCCCACATGGGAGAGAAACTCATTTTAAATCAAGTTGGAGCGAGGGGTAATGAGGAGGGGGGGTGCTCCCAGTGAATGGGCACAGTGTGGGGCATTTGGCCCACCTTTTGAGTGTGGGTCATAATTACAAGAGGGACTCTACCTAACAAAATCAAATATTTTGACCTGGTTGTTTGTACCCTCACATTAACCTGAAATAAAAGAAAATTATGATTTTACAGTTCAGAAGTCTGAAATGGGTCTCACTGGGCTACAGTCAGGTGTTGGCAGGGCTCCAGTGTTTCTCTGGCTGCTTTGGGGCAGAAATCATTTCCTTGCCTTTTCTAGCTTCTCCGGGCAGCCTGCATTTCTTTTCTCTTGACCTGTTATCTCCTCAAAGCTGGCTGTGACTGGTTAAGTCTTCCTGGTGCTGTATCACTCTGATGCTGACCTAACCTGCTCTTCCATTTATGGTGACCCTGGGGGCCACCTCCTGTCTTCCTTTTCCACTTATAAGGATTCATGGGTTCTTAATCCCTAATCCAGGGTAACAGCCTCTATCACAGCGCCACCCAATTAGAACCCTTATTCAATCTGCAATCATTATTCCCCCCTGGCCATATAAAATAACACATTCCACAGGTTCTCAGGATTGGGATATGCACATCTTTTGTGGTTTAATTATTCAACAACTACTTATTGAATGCCTACCCTGTGCCCAAAATGATTTAGGCACTTTATTCTATGAACAATGAGAGCTTATTGAATGATTTTATATAAGGATATGATCAACCTTGTGCTTCAGAAATACATTTTGGTTTCAATATACAAGATTGGTTAGAAACAGAAGACAGACTGCAGACACGGATGTCACTTGGAAAACCATGCACAGAAGAAAGACAAAGATAGCGAGCTGCTGTAGAATCTTAAGAATAAAAAGAAACTAAAGTCGAGCTCAGTTTTGCAAACCTGAAGACTCCCAGAGTTTGACATGTGGGTGTGATATCTAGTCAACAGTGTCCAGCAGTGACCTTGACTGACACGTTTGGATGGGGAAGACTGTTTTACCTCAGGTTCATTTCTCATGGAGAGAAATGATGGACAACATACTGCTGGCTTGTTGGTTTAGCCTTTGTAGCTTTCCCAGAGGCGGATCTCTTCCACTGTGTACAAATTAATCATGTTGCATTGAAATATGTTTTCATATACGTGTCTCTCCCTAGACTTTGAACTTCTCTAAGCCAGCTATTGTGTCTCATTTATCTTGGAATTTTCAGTACATAGCATAATATATAACCCAGAATAGTTTTCTAGAAAACATTTTATAAAGTAAGAGGATAAATATAATGTAGTGGGGGCTTTGCCCAGTTTGCCCACTGTTGAAAGGAGACATTAAGTAGAGAAAATGCCTTTTAAGGTATAAACTCAAGATAAAATGAGCTATAAAATACCCCTAGTCAGGAAATATGACAGAGAAGTTGAATTTGGGTACCTTTATTATCAACTTCTTTTGGAGATTCTTCTGAAAAGTAATAAAGAAACATCTCTGATTTGATTTATGAAAAGTGTCTTGAGGATCTGGATGTGTTTTTCAACCTGTTAAAACGCAAATTCTGTCTGCATCCTAATGTTTACCTGGAAATTAGAGAAGATTGGAGGGCTATAAGTCAGTGCAGAATTGGACTCCTGAGAAATCAACTTTTGGAATAGAATGATCTTTATAAGTAGGAAAAGTGGCTCAAATAGCTGTTTGTAGGAAACAATGAATAATCATTAAATTAAGTTTATCTGTTGTTGTAGAACCCCAAATTCAGGCTCCCATGCCTGATGTGCTGCTAAAGCCAAATGCCACGGTCCTGGTGCTTGGACATAAAGGTTTATTTGATTTGGCCAAAGCCATCAGATTGGCCTCAACACAGAGACGAGGACGTGGGCTCCGCAGGGTGCAGGTGAGGCAGGCGGAAGTCTGTGGTGCTTTTAGTCTCAGATGACACCTTGAGTAACCAGACTTCTGGGCATCAGCAGTTAGTCGCGACGTTTTGGGGGATCATTCATTCCGTCTGCCAAAAAAATTCATAGATTACCCTTGTGATGCTGGAGTTCAGCTCTTCCTGCTGGACAGGGAACAGAGCATCAGTAGTTAATCACTGGTGTGATTGGGGGGTGCTGGGCAGGAGCACTGAACATGCACCAACAACCTGTTCCAATTTTACATTATTTTGGTCATTAAAATGCTGGGGTAATAAAATCTCAAGGGGCTTGGCTACACTGGTGTGTAGTTATTCCCTCAAACATATTAAAACCAGGTCAGGACCAGCTGATGGGAAATTAGGTTTTTTTGAATGCATATATTTTTTAACATAACAATGGAGAAATTGTTTAAAGTTACATAATCTCCATGTACCTGTGGGCCTTGCCAAAAGGAATTAATACATTCCTTTTGCTGTGGCTGAATTCTGAGAAAAAATGAAAATAACTCTGGCAGCATGTTTTCTCCGAGTTTCTGTGTGGGAGATAAGGGAGTCTGCAATTCTTTTTAATGTTAGTTCATAAGCAGTGGAGGCATCTACCTCAGAAGACTCTCCAAAGAGGCAACTAAGAAGCCAACTGGCCCTGAAGACTCCATCATGAAGTCCAAGGCGTCGCTCCCATTCTCTGTCAGGAGCGTGATGGTGTGATGGTGTGGGCTCTGAGTGTCCCTCCCACTGTCTCTGTCAGGAGAGTGATAGTGTAGGCTCTGAGAGTCTCACTACCACTGAGGGTGGATCCACTGCAGGTGGATCAGCCTTTCCAGTCACTCCAGGCAGCTTAGGTGTCCCAGAAAGTCATTTGATGGGTAGGTGACAGGATTGACCTAGCAGCCCAACTGCGCCCTGCTAAATAGGAGAACGAGTCTGCATTGCTTTTGTTGATTTACTTCACCTATATAAACACAGACAGATATAAACATAACTCCAGTGTGGAGAAAGAAAATAAGAACACTTTGCTAAGAAGAATATGTTCCAGCTCCATCCATGTAAGCATGAAAGAGGTAAAATCTCCATCTTTCTTTAAGGCTGCATAATATTCCATGGTATGTACCACAATTTGCTAGTTCATTCGTGGGTCGATGGGCACTTGGGCAAAGTATCTCAAGAATGGAAGAAAAAGTATCCAATGTACTCAGCCCTACTATGAAGCTAATTTATAGCTTTCATATGAAGGCTATAACCCAACTATAGTACAAGAATATGGGGAAACGGCCAAGGGATGGGAAGGTAGGGGGAAGTCAGGGTGGAGGTAGGGTAATGGGTGGGGCCACACCTATGGTGCATCTTAGAATGGGTACAGGTGAAACCTACTAAATGCAGAATACAAATGTCTACATACAATAACTAAGAAAATGCCATGAAGGCTACGTTGAACAGTTTGATGAGACTATTTCAGATTGTATATGAAACCAGCACATTGTACCCTTTGATTGCACAAATGTACACAGCTATGATTTATCAATAAAAAATAAAAAAAAGAAATATTTTTGCATCTATATTCATCAGTGATATTGGTCTATAATTTTCTTTTCTTGTTGGGTCTTTTCCTGGTTTGGGGATCAGGGTGATGTTTGCTTCATAGAACGTGTTGGGTAGTCTTTCTTCTTTTTCTACCTTTTGGAACAGGTTGAGTAATATAGGTACTAATTCCTCTTTAAAGGTTTGGTAGAATTCTGACGTGAAACCATCTGGTCCCGGGCTTTTCTTTATAGGGAGGTTTTGTATGGTTGATGCTATTTCCGAACTTGATATGGGCCTGTTCAACATTTCCACTTGATTCTGGCTAAGTCTTAGAAGATGACGTGCTTCTAAGTATTGGTCAATTTCCTTCAGATTTTCATATTTCTGAGAATAAAGAGATGTTGGTGCGGATGTGAAGAAAAGGGAACACTTTTGCACTGCTGGCAGGAATGCAAATTAATACATTCCTTTTGGAAAGAGATATGGAGAACACTTAGAGATCTAAAAATGGATCTGCCATTCAATCCTGTAATCCCTCTACTGGGCATATACCCAGAAGACCAAAAATCACATCATAACAAAGATATTTGTACCAGAATGTTTATTGCAGCCCTATTCATAATTGCTAAGTCATGGAAAAAGCCCAAGTGCCCATCGATCCACGAATGGATTAATAAATTATGGTATATGTACACCATGGAATATTATGCAGCCTTAAAGAAAGATGGAGACTTTACCTCTTTCATGTTTACATGGATGGAGCTGGAACATATTCTTCTTAGTAAAGTATCTCAAGAATGGAAGAAAAAGTACCCAATGTACTCAGCCCTACTATGAAACTAATTTAGGGTTTTCACATGAAAGCTATAACCCAGTTACAACTTAAGAATGGGGGTAAGAGGGAAAGGGAGGGGAGGGAGGGGGGAGGTGGGTAGGGAGAAGGGGATTGGTGGGATTACACCAGCGGTGCATCTTACAAGGGTATATGTGAAACTTGGTAAATGTGGAATGTAAAAATGTCTTGGCACGGTAACTGAGAGAATGCCAGGAAGGCTATGTTAACCAGTGTGATGAAAGTGTGTCAAACAGTCTGTGAAGCTAGTGAATGATGCCCCATGATCATATCAGTGTACACAGCTATGATTTAATAAAAAAAAAAGAAAAAAAGAAATAATCACCCTCAATTTCCAGAAAGAGAGAGAGGAAAAAAAAAAAAAGAAAATAAGAACACTTTTGCAACCTTTGAAACACGTTAATTCCTATCTCTATAATAAGATAAAGAATGTCTTGAAATGAGATTCTGGCTCTTCTTGTTCTAGTCTCTTTTGATCAGAAGAGGGGTCCAAATAATTCTTCATGCACAGAGAGAGGTATTAAGTCATTATCTTTGGTCCTTGTCTACAATCTCTGCCACTAGCTATCTTCTAAGTCATCTTTTAGAATAGTCTTTGTGGTATTGCAATTTTTGTGAAAGACTCTGGAAATCATACCTAATGGAGGGTTATATAGAAGAGGGTTAACTTATCCTTCCCCCCCACCCAGGTTTTTACAATAACCTTTTTTTTTTTAAGTTAATATATGCAGTATAGGAAACTGAAAACCACAAGGAGCAAAGAAGAAAGTCATCAAGAATCATAAGCAGTTCACAGTTCAACATGTCCTCACAGATCCTGCACCACATCCAATTTTATGGGTTGATACTAGATCGTGAGTGTACCTGCGCCACAGCCAAGTTTATGGACTGAGATCAGACAGTGTGTATCACGTGCAAATTTATTCTTCTTGACTCTTGAATTTAGAACAATGGTTAGGTGTATGTCGATTCAATCTGAATTAATTTGGGAAACACTGAGTGGCAATCGTATGTCAGATACTCTGTATCTACAGTTGTACCTGTAGATACAAAGATGAATGAAATTCTAGCTTCTCTGAAGGATTTTAAAGTTTAGTAGGAAGGTCAAGCAAATAGAACAACAATAGTAACACAATAAGATAAGCACGATTTAAAAATATTCATACTCTTTGCTATGAGAGCACATGGACCTATGGAAAAGTGATACACAGTTTAGAAGTCCAAAGGTGATTTTTCCTCTATAATCCTATTAGATCTACTCAATGATGGAATATTTTTTCCTATAAAAATAGGAAAAAACTGGAAGTCTGCAAGTAGAGATTAAATTTGAAGGATAAATTTAGGGGAGGGGAAAAGTGTTATGGGTCAGCTATGAAATTGATGGTCTTCCCAAATCTGAAATCCAAGGAATTAAAGAATCACCAATGTAGGGCTGAAGTTAAGGTTAAGATTTATTAAGCAAATCTCTGTATAAACTCAACAGATTTCCTTTATGAGGCTGAACTCCTCAAAGCCTGGTACTCCCTTCCCACCCCTCAACCTCTGTCACAATAGTGGTAATTATCACCGAAAAAAGTATTGAGGGTTAGAGCATGCTTCTGCTACCACTTTGACTTCCAAGGAGTCTTAGTGGCTCAAATTCCATCACAGCCAATTTTCTAGAAACATTTTCCATTGCCATTTTCAAAATGATGCAACAACATGTTAACACGAGAAGAGGCCCCTGTACCTTATGTTTAGACTTCACTTCAATTCTATGTGACCCGCATCTAAAAATATTAAAAATTTTCCATGCTAGCCTTGAAATTCGGGCCATCTCACTAGATGTTTTATTTTCTGAAGTATAAGATACTACTTTGAGATAAAAGTTAGGGCCTAAAGCAGCAGTAACATTTATTGGCAGAGGAGCTCACAGATAAGCCTTTTAAATTAGATTTCATCTAGTTTATAACAAGGTACAATTTCTTCTTCATACCTGTCTTCCCCTGAGACTCTTGGTGATTTCAACTCAGGTTGACAAGGGAAAGGCACAAATTTAGATTTTGTTTCCTAGATTTTTGCAGCGTGCCTGAGATATAACAGAATGAGGACAGACATCAGGGCAGCGGTTTCTGTGAAGGAGGCCTTGGCAGGTTGTCGGTTACCTGCAGTCACTCCCTCCAGAACATTGAAGAGAAATCTCTACGTGCTGCGCTCCATTCTAAATCCTGGCTAAATGAAGGAGAAGAAAATAAGAAATAGTTCTTGGCAACTATAAGTCTAAAGTGGCACAGACTCCTTTTCCTATGTACTTTCTAGGAATTGAAAAGAAGAAACTTGGGCTCATGAATTTCAATGTTAAAGTTACTAGACACAACTATTGTTTCACAAGAAACACGAAGTTATGTTAATAGAAAGAATGTTAGGTCTATATGGAGACGTATAGATTCCTCATGCAGAATCGCTTTTTATAGGAGATCATCAGAGAGAAATAAAGCCTTGGGTACAACATCTAGTTGCTTTTAGAAACTCTGTGGAAGAAATAACGGTATTTCGGAATGGAAGTCGCCCACCATTTCATACCCTCCCTCTAGCAATAGGGGTCAGAGCTCACCCCTCGCCCTCCTGCCCTCCAACCCCTATTGCTAGACCCCACACACCACATCCAGGGTTTTTGCAGAGCAGCAGAAACTGGGCTGAGCCACTGATATTCTACAACTAAGAATGAAAAATTCCGTAATGTGACGAAGGATTGACTGAGGCTTGCTTAGTTCTGCAGAAAAAAAAATTTTTTTTAAACTTTGTCACCCTTGGTAGAGTGCTGTGGCGTCACAGCTCACAACAACCTCCAGTTCTTGAGCTTAAGTGATTTTCTTTTTTTTTTTTTCCCTGCTCTGAATTAACCAATGGTGAAGGAATGGGCAAGTTATCGTCCCAGGGGCCTGCCCCTGTTAAACTTCCTTCACAGGTTCCTTTGAACTGGGCAAGAGGGGGAATTCCATGCAGGGAGATGTCCTGGGTGGTAGAAAGAGAGGAGGAGCACAGGTATGGGGTGTGTAGACACTCTCAGATGTCTCCACTGTTTCTGCACATTTAAATCCCTGGGAAGTAAATTTTTGATTGAAGTAGATCACACGTACAGAAAAGCCTACAGAGTATAACGTGCAGCTGGATGAATTCTCACAAAGGGAACACACCTGTGTAACTATCCTTGAGGGGGCCTCTTCAGATGGTGCAAATTTTAAAAGCTCCTCTGAGGATTCTTCTGTGCTGGGAACCTTTGAGCTGGAAGTTCTCTCAGGCCTTTCCTGGCTAAAGCTTCAGTCTGGATGTCTTTTCTTAACCTAATGATATGTTAATTTGGCTCATGTCTGCTGATTCCATTAGAAGTTGTTCATTTAACAAAACTATTATCTTGGACAAAAAACAATAAATTTTGTTTATTGTACTTTTATCTTTTTGTAGTAGTTCCAGTGAGGATAATTAAGTAAATCATTAGTTGGCAACACAAAGGTCAAAATGTGTGCTATATTCTCATAGGGAGATGTTCATTCTGATGGTTATATGTTTTGACTAGACTAGGTGAGGACTTCCATTTCTCTTTTCAAATGCTGCATAAAGTTTATTTCTGGCTTACTATTTAAAGAAAATTTATAATTATAGGAGTAATAATTTAAGAAAAACTATGCAGTAAAATTAGTAGAAATTTAGGAAAATACTGTAAAATTAGTAGAATCAGAGGCCTTTTAAAGCTTAAAATGTTTGGATTGATTGATACTAAAAGCATTTAAAGGCATAAGGATTTGCCTTTGATAGACAAAACTGGAATTGTAGAATATTTTGACAAAATAAGTAATGGCTAGTTTACATGTCAAAATGGTAATTATGACTTATAATTTAATTCAGGAATATTTTGTTGCCTGCTGTGGGCTGGGCGGAGTGGATTTATAATAACTACCATGTCCTAGGCATTTGCCTGAGCCAAGGACCATCCTAGACAAGGCAGTATGTCACCAAGCCCAATGTGGTCATGGGGCATACAGGCTCTGGTGCATCTCATAGCAGGAGAGACCAAGATTGGAAGTATGTCCCCTGGTCACATGATGGAGAAGTCCCTGAGTTGGCATTTGACAGCAGGGATCAGCTTGTAAGGACTCAAATTTTTTTCTTGAATCTTCTCTTTCTTGGCAGCCCACCCATGTTTCAGGGTGCATATTCTCATTGGATTAACCATGAGTGTACTGTGTTCCGTTCTGTCTCACTACCTTTGTCTTTGTGTTTACCTTGCAGGTTCCTCAAACTGCGCCTGCGGGCCACATGGGGCAGTGTGATTGTATTTGTTCCCATTTCGTTTTTTTACTTCAAAATAAGATATGTGCAGTGTGCATAGGAATTTGTTTATAGTTTTTATTTTTTAAACTATAGTCCGGCCCTCCAATGGTCTGAGAGACAGTGAATTGGCCCCCTGTTTAAAAAGTTTGAGGACGCCTGCCTTAGTGCCTCACCTAGCCTCCGTGTAAAGCAGCTGATTGCAGTGAGGACTAGATTCTTGCTATTCCAAATGTGGGCGGGGCATCACCTGGGCTCCTATTAGACATGCACACTCTCAGGCTTTCTTCTCTGCTGAATGAGTACAGGCCTTTTCCCAAGGTGCCCTGATGATTCTGGTGCTGTGCATGTCTGAACAGCATGGATGACAAGTGATGTAGGTCAGGCTTTTGGTACACAGAAATTCTCACTCTCTCCCCCGTTCACAGACAACTTCCTTGAGAGTGAGGACCTAGCTGTCCCATTCTTGACTGTTCTCATTGAAGCTGAGTAGACCTAAGACAGAATGTGCACTAAGGTGATTGATTGGTATTAGTTTTATTTTATTTTTATTTATTTTTTTTATTAAATCATAGCTGTGTACATTAATGTGATCATGGGGCACCATACCCTGGTTTCACAGACCGTTTGACACATTTTCATCACACTGGTTAACATAGCCTTCCTGGCATTTTCTTTCTTTCTTTCTTTTTTTTTTTGTTCAAATCATTTTATCTTTAATAATCCAGCAGAAGTTTCAAATGTAGGGGGGGTGGAAAAAAAGTCAAACTTGTTCCCTTTAAAACTGGGAGATGCCACCGTGACTGCCGCACACGAGCATGATCATAGACCATGAAGAGTTATTGTGCTAATACATTTACATTCCACATATACTAAGTTTCACATATACCCTTATAAGATGCACCGCAGTTGTAATCCCACCAATCTCCCTCCCTCTGTTCACCTCCCCCTCCCTCCCCTCCCTTTCCCTCTTCCCCCTATTCTTAGGTTGTAACTGGGTTATAGCTTTCATGTGAAAGCCATAAATTAGTTTCATAGTAGGGCTGAGTACATTGGATACTTTTTCTTACATTCTTTTTTTTTTTTTTTTGCAGTTTTTGGCCAGGGCTGGGTTTGAACCCATCAGCTCCGGCATATGGGGCCAGTGCCCTATCTTCCATTCTTGAGATACTTTACTAAGAAGAAAATGTTCCACCTCCATCCATGTAAACACGAAAGAGGTAAAGTCTCCATCTTTCTTTAAGGCTGCATAATATTCCATGGTGTACATATACCACAATTTATTAATTCATTCGTGGATCGATGGGCACTTGGGATGACTTAGCAATTATGAATAGGGCTGCAATAAACATTCTAGTACAAATATCTTTATTATGATGTGATTTTTGGTCTTCTGGGTATATGCCTAGTAGAGGGATTATAGGATTGAATGGTAGATCTATTTTTAGATCTCTAAGTGTTATCCAAACATCTTTCCAAAAGGAATGTATTAATTTGCATTCCCACCAGCAGTGTAGAAGAATTCCCTTTTCTCCACACCCACGCCAACATCTGTGGTCTTGGGATTTTATGACATAGGCTAATCTTACTGGAGTTAGATGATATCTCAAAGTAGTTTTAATTTGCATTTCTCTGATGATTAAAGATGATGAGCATTTTTTCATATGTCTGTAGGCCGTGCGCCTGTCTTCTTCAGAGATTTTCTCTTCGAGTCCCTTGCTTACTGTGTTCTTGGCTGTGCAGAAGCTTTTTAGTTTGATCAGGTCCCAGTAGTGTATTTCTGAAGCTGCTTCAATTGCCCAGGGGGTCCTCCTCATAAAATACTCACCCAGACCGATTTCTTCAAGGGTTTTCCCTGCACTGTCTTCTAGTATTTTTATAGTTTCATGTCTTAAGTTTAAATCTTTAATCCAGTGAGAATACAAATTAATACATTCCTTTTGGAAAGATGTATAGAGAACACTTAGAGATCTAAAAATAGATCTGCCATTCAATCCTATAATTCCTCTACTAGACATATACCCAGAAGACCAAAAATCACGTCACAACAAAGATATTTGTACCAGAATGTTTATTGCAGCCCAGTTCATAATTGCTAAGTCATGGAAAAAGCCCAAGTGCCCATCGATCCACGAATGGATTAATAAATTGTGGTACATGTACACCATGGAATATTATGCAGCTTTAAAGAAAGATGGAGACTTTACCTTTTTCATGTTTATATGGATGGAGCTGGAACATATTCTTCTTAGTAAAGTATCCCAAGAATGGAAGAAAAAGTATCCAATGTACTCAGCCCTACTATGAAACTAATTTATGGCTTTCACATGAAAGCTATAACCCAGTTACAACCTAAGAATACAGGGAAGGGGGAAAGGGAGGGGAGGGAGGGGGGAGGTAGGGAGAGGAAGGGGGGTTGGTGGGATTACACCTGCGGTGCATCTTACAAGGGTATATGTGAAACTTAGTAAATGTGGAATGTAAATGTCTTAGCACAATAACTAAGAAAATGCCAGGAAGGCTATGTTAACCAGTGTGATGAAAACGTGTCAAACGGTCTGTGAAACTAGTGTGTGGTGCCCCATGATCACATTAATGTACACAGCTATGATTTAATAAAAAATAATAATAATAAAATAAAATTAAATTAAATTAAACATGCAGAAATTTTAAACTAAGAAAATATCACCTAAAATAATACAGCTGCAATCATAATTGGAAACTTTCAATTAGCTCTTTGAAGTTGAAAATCCAGCAAATAAAATATAAGTATGAAGTATAAATAGGCACTATCTAATATGTAGAACTCTGCACCACAGTGAATACACATTCTTTTCAAACATCAAGGAACATTTATAAACATTGGGCCACGTTCTGAATTTCAAAGGAAATCTCAACAAATCACAAAGAATTGGTATCATGGAAACAGTATTCACTAATCACAGTACAATAAAATTAGAAATAAACCTCAAAAAGATAGCTTCTCTACAAATCCTACACAATCACAAACCAGAAAATTTACTGCTATATACGGTAAGTCACAGATTTATAAAGGAAATCAAAATAGAAAAATACAAAAGATTTAGGGCAGAATGACAGCAAAATTACCACTTATTAAATACTGTGGGATACAGCTAAAGTGATACTTACAACCTTGAAGACATTTATTAGAAAACAGGAAAAACTGGAAATAAACAGGGGTAGGTTTCCATTCAGTAAGGCGGAAAAATATTAACATATATGCAGAGAAAATAGACAGAAAAAAATATTAACAAGGATGATAGCCAAAAAAGAAAAAAGAACTAAAAACAAATGCAATGAAAATCAACAAAAACAAACACTGTCTCTTTACAAAGCCAAATAAAATAGACAGATGTCTGGCAAAATTAGTTAAGAAAAAGAGCAAGGCACAAATAAACAACAGTAACAATGGGAAAATGAAAAAAGACAGGTAATTTAGAACTTTCAAAACTCTTTTAAAAACACATAAACATATTGTTAATGAATGTGAAAAATATCTTAAAAGACCATTTTCTACTAAAAAATGTTACTAAAATTATTTTGCAAAACTTAAAAATCTGAATAGACCAATAACCCTTATAAAGTGTAAATGATATTCAGAGATCCTCTCTTTGAAGAAAATGTACCAGGCCTAGATCATTTATAGATTTCTATCAAACATATAAAGAATAAATAAGCTACATTTTGTGAAAACCGTTTTAGAGTTTCATGAAAGAAGAAAGTTACCCGGCTCCTTTTATAAGGCTAGACAAACACCAGATCCTAAAACTGGGCATGTACAACACAAAAAAAAGAGTACTGTTGATCAATCTCACTTATAAACTTAGAATCAAAAGCTATATATTTTAATAAATAAAATTCAACATGCAGTAAAAGAACAATATATCATAAACAAGAGAATTCATCCCAACAATTGAAATGACTCAACATTTTAAAAATCCATCAATTTGGTTAATTGATTAAATGAGAAAAATCAATAATCATCTTTAAATTTTTTGTAAAAAAATTCAATTTGCCTCAATCATTCAATAACATTTTCATGATTAAAAAATAATCTCTTGGCATTCTAAGAACAGAAAAAACTTCTTTAAATTGGTATCTATGAAAACCTTACAGCAAGTATCAAAAGCATTCCCATCAAAGTCAGAAGATAAAGGAATCCACTATCACTGCTGCCATTTAACATTGCTCAGGAGGTTCTAACTAAGGTGTTAAGACAAAGAAAAGAAACACGTATAAGGAATGCAAAAAGCAATAAGTATTCTGGGTCTCATTTTGTTGGTCTAGCACCCATCTGTCCTGTGAGAACACAGCTCACTCCAATGTGCATAGAACCAGGTTCACAACCCCATTACAAGACCCCAGGACTTCACACACTTCACCACAGTCACCACTGCAGAATTAGTCAGGCACAGGAAGGGAGCCCCATCAGCTGAGTTCTTCACTAGGATTTTTTTCTAGTATTGGCTCCCTTCTTCTCTTCTAGATCTAATAATAAAAAGAAATTAATTTGACTGCTAACAACTTCATCCCTTGCGTATGGAATAAACCCTTTACAATAGAAGAAAATGAAGCCTTATACAGATGGGCAAAAATAAAAGAACAAGAGAAACATCTTAAAAGTATTGACTTCCTAATTCTATTCTTTCTGACCTAGGGTTCAAGAGGCTCCTGAAAAATGTTTATTTTTCTCATTCTAGAGATTTTTCATTCCCTCTCCCCACCAGACTTCATCCTTGGAAATGAGGGAATGGGTAGTACCAACTGTATGAATCCCAACCTAGGCAAATTTCCACTTTCCCTCATTCCTAGATCTATCTTTCAGTTTTGCAAACTTCTCCAGGATCTCTCCATTCATACCTGTAAAGTCCTGGTTAATGTTTTTTGAGGTTTTCTACATTAAGGCAAATGAACATGCAAATGTATTTTAAGAGACTTTCTGGGAGGGTTAGATGACTTTGGGACTAAGGGAAGCAGAAGGATAAGCAACTCACATTTGTTTATCATTTACTCAAGGTGCTATGCTAAGCGACTAATATACTTTTTTCTTTTTTTAGACAGAGTCTCACTTTGTCACCCTCCATAGAGTGCCATGGCATCTACACTTAGAAAAGCTTCAAACCCTTGGGCTCAAGTGATGCTCTTGCCTCAGCCTCCAAAGTACCTGAGACTACAGGCACCCACCACAACACCCAGCTCTTTTTAGAGATGGGGTCTCGCTCTTGCTCAGGCTGATCTCGAACTCCTGAGCTCAAGCAATCCTTCTCCCTTAGTCTCTCAGAGCACTGGGATTACAGGTGTGAGCCCCTGTGCCTAACCTAAAATAGTTTACTCTTCACAAGAGTTCTGCAAGGGAAACATTGTTGTCCCCAGTTTACTCATGAATAAACAGAATCAAAAAGTTTAAGTAAATTTCCTTTTTTTTTTTTTTTTTGTAGAGACAAAGTCTCACTTTATGGCACTTGGTAGAGTGCTGTGGCATCACACAGCTCACAGCAACCTCCAACTCCTGGGCTTAGGCGATTCCCTTGCCTCAGCCTCCTGAGTAGCTGGGAATACAGGCGCCCACCACAACGCCTGGCTATTTTTTTGTTGCTGTAGTTTGGCCATGGCTGGGTATATGGGGCCCACGCCCTACCCACTGAGCCACAGGCACCACCTGTAAATTTCCTAATGTCATGTAACTAATTAGTTTTGAGACAAATTTCAAATACTAGCAAGTCTGGTCCAAAGGCGATAATATTTCCAACATGGATGAGTCTTACAGTGAGCCTACTAGGAACATAACAGAGATGAATTAATTAGCACTTAACCTCAATTCCATCACCATTATTAGAAAAAGTGTAATTATTATTTTTAGATTTTAGTCTTCATCTTTTGCTTAAAAAGTTTTTTTAAAATGTTCTCCCCATAAGTACAAAAGAGACAGAAGACTGAGTCTCTTTGACATTTAACCTGTATTCTGCGCAGCTGGTGGCTGCTGGGATACCACTTACCTTACTGGTACCTTTGATCATGACAAATGCTAGCTTTTCCTGGACCTCTTTGACTCTTTCTCTGCTTCTTCCTTTTCCTCAAACACTTGAAATTTAAGTAGTTCCCCAAATTTTATCATTTAACCTATTTTCTTTTTGCTATGTATTTATTTTACCATTCAACAAATCCATACATTCAAATGTCTCCAAATCCCAAATTCTTACAGGTGTTTATCAAATTTTCACCACTTGCTGTGAATGCCCTCGAAACCAGTCCCACTTACACAGTGGGAATGTATACAACTGGACCTTCCATTAACACTCTACATGCGACGTGACCAAACTGAATATAGTTTTCTCACCAAACTAGCTTGGACTCCTGTGTGTTGTTCGGGATCAGAACACCCCACACCCCCACCCCCATCCTCTGTCTCACAACTTCAGAGAGCCCTCAGAGTCTTCTTGGCTGTTTTCTCTCCTGTAAAAACAGACCAGTAAATTTTATTATTTTCCTTGCCCACTTATCTCATCTTTATTTCTCTATCCCTTTACTAATTCAGGACTGCATTACTCTCACTTGGATGCAGCTTTAATTCCTCAACTTTTCTACACACCTCTACTGTCCAATATCTTCATTCCCATCCATCTTTCAACTCCTGTAATTCATTCATTCAACAAACACTTACTGATTACAGACACTGCAGGGTGTTCCACAAGTTTCCACACATAGGAAAACAGGCGTCTTGGAAAATGCTTGCCACGGTGGGAGAGAAGACTTCGCATGTGTATAAAGAAGGTGGCCAACACATAAAGAATATTTTGTAAATATTTTATAAAATGTTGTAACGATATCTTGTAAATAAAGGTACATTAAGCTAGAACGTCCCATTTTCCTATGCATGGTGAATTTGGGGACATCCTGTATATCAAATACTGTGCTGGGTGAGGGTGATACCTGAATGAATGGGAAATAGGTAAGCAGACCTACAAGAATGACCACAAAAAGTACAGTGTCTGTGACATGCCCTGAGCATTCTGAGGACAATGAGCACCTTGGGGGTATTCAGGAGACTTGCAAGTGAAAGTCAGAACTGAGTCTTGGAAGAAACAAATAACCTTCAGTTTTCCCACAGCTCTGCTGATACTTGTAATTTGCTGATTTGGGTATGAAGTGTCACCTATATGATGGGCTGCTTTATTTCTTGCTTCCATCCATGGGGTATTTTTCTAGATACTACCAGAGAAGACAGTATTTGAGGAATGACTTCATAATTCTTTCCATTTGTACATAGATGATTTTGCCTGTTCACTAGAATATTTTTTATATAGCCTCCTCTACCTTTCTTGGAATCAAATGCCAGTAAGCATTTAAGCAGCCCTTTAGAGTATGGTGTCAAGCTGGGTGGGGGGGTTCGGCATCATGTAGCCAATTTAGATCCCTATGGGTACAGACACACAAAGCTGAGACTTCCCTGACTACATGGGCGAGGCTATCCCAGCAAATCTACCTGCTACCATCTGATTCACTGTCTCTCCTTGTCCTCTGTTTTTATTAAACATTTCTGCAGGGATGGCACCTGTGGCACAGAGAGTAGGGTGCTGGCCAGGTTTGAACTTGGCCCCAGCCAAACTGCAACAATAAAATAGCTGGGCGTTGTTACGGGTGCCTGTAGTCCCAGCTAGTCGACAGACTGAAGCAAGAAAATCACTTAAGACCTCCTGTCTTCCCGGGCAACCAGAGGAGGCCAGAAACCACCACGAACAGATCTGGGATGGAAATGCAGGCCCCCTGAGACTTCAACTGAGAGTAACTGTTTCACTAGGATCGAACAGAAACCAGCTGAAAATAAGACAGAACCACTTAGCCCCACCACACCAAACAGGGCCCCAGTTTCTCAGGCCATAGCACTGTATGGGTCCTCAACAAAGCTCCAGGGGAAAAATCAAAGGGTGTAAAACAATCATGGGAAGGAATCAGCGGAAAAACTCTGGTAACATGAATAACCAGAATAGAGCAACCACCCCAAGGAAAGATATGGCAGATGTAACTGAAGATCCCATTCATAAACAACTGGCCAAGATGTCAGAAATCAAATTCAGAATTTGGATTGCAAACAAGATTAATAAAGTGGAGGAAAATTTGTAATTAGAAATTCAAGCAGCAATTCAAAAGTCAGAATTAGGAATTTGAGGAGAAATTCAAAAGTTGTCTCAAGAATTTAATAAATTTAAAGACAAAACCACCAAAGATTTAGACACACTGAAGCAAGAATTTGCAGCCCTCAAAGATCTGAAAAATACAGTAGAATCCCTCAGTAACAGAGTGGAGCAAGCAGAAGAAAGAATTTCTGACATTGAAGACAAAGCCTTTGAATGCTCCCAAACTCTCAAAGAGGAAGAGAAATGGAGAGCAAAAATGGATCATTCTCTCAGAGAACTCTGGGATAATTAAAATAAGGCTAATATCTGCCTCAATGGAATCCCTGAATCCGATGAAGTGGCCTTGCTAGGCACAGAGGCCCTTCTCCATGAAATTATGAAAGAGAATTTTCCAGACATGCCTAGAGATTCTGAAATTCAGATAGCAGACAGTTTCAGAAACCCAGCATGACTCAGTTCCAATAAGATATCCCCCAGGCATATCATAATTAACTTCACTAAAGTTAATATGAAGGAGAAAATTCTCAAAGCAGCCAGCCGTAAGAAAGCCATTACCTACAAAGAAAAGAATATTAGAATGACTACAGATCTCTCTGCTGAAACTTTTCGAGCTAGAAGAGGGTGGTCATCGACTTTTAATCTCCTAAAGCAAAATAACTTTCAACCCCAGATCCTGTATCCAGCTAAACTGAGTTTCATTTATGATGGAGAAATTAAATACTTAATGACATTCATATGTTGAAGAAATTTGCCATAACCAAATCAGGTCTTCAGGATATTCTCAGACCTATCTTCCATAATGACCAACCCAATCCTCTACCACAAAAGTAAACTCACTAAGAAACTTTTGATCAAACTCCAACTTCCACACTGGCGAAAGGATTAAAAATGTCCACTGGATTTTCAAAAAACTCAATACCCAAAATGTTACCAGACTTATCAATATTATCCATTAATGTGAATGGCTTAAACTGTCCTCCAAAGAGGCATAGGCTGACTGGATACAAAAACTCAGGCAAGATATTCGTTGCATATAAGAGTCACATCTTACATTAAAAGACAAATATAGACTCAGGGTGAATGGATGGTCAACTATATTTCAGGAAAATGGTAATCAGAAACAAGCAGGTGTTGCAATTTTATTTGCAGACACAATAGGCTTTAAACCAACAAAAGTAAGGAAGGATAAGAATGGTCACTTCATATTTGTTAAGGATAATCCTCAATATGATGAGATTTCAATTATTAATATCTATGCACCCAACCAGAATGCACCTCAATTTATAAGAGAAACTCTAACAGACATGAGCAACTTGATTTCCTCCAGGTAAAGGAGGAAATCCTTTGGCAGTGTTGGATCAATCCTCCAATAAGAAGCTGAGCAAAGAAATTTTAGATTTAAACCTAACCATCCAACATTTGGATTTAGCAGACATCTACAGAACATTTCATCCCAACAAAACTGAATACACATACTTCTCATTAGCCCACGGAACTTACTCCAAAATCAATCATATCTAAGGTCACAAGTCTAACTTCAGTAAATTTAAAAGAATAGAAATTATTCCTTGCATCTTCTCGGACCACCATGGAATAAAAGTTGAGCTCAGTAACAACAGGAATATGCATACTCATACAAAAGCATGGAAGCTAAATAACTTTCTGCTGAATGATAGCTGGTCACAGATGAGATTAAGAAAGAAATTGCCAACTTTTTGGAACAAAACGACAATGAAGACACAAATTATCAGAACCTCTGGGACACTGCAAAGGCAGTCATAAGTGGGAAATTTATAGCACTGCAAGCCTTCCTCAAGAGAACGGAAAGACAGGAAGTTAATAACTTAATGGGACATCTCAAGTAACTTTAAAAGGAAGAACATCCCAACCCCAAACCCAGTAGAAGAAAAGAAATAACCAAAATTAGAGCAGAATTAAATGAAATTGAAAACAAAAGAATTATACAACAGATCAATAAATCAAAAAGTTGGTTTTTTGAAAAGGTCAATAAAATAGATAAACCTTTGACCAACCTAATCAGGAAAAAAAAAGAGTAAAATCTCTAATCTCATCAATCGGAAACAACAAAGACGAAATAACAACAGACTCCTCAGAAATTCAAAAAATCCTTAACGAATATTACAAGAAACTTCATTCTCAGAAATATGAAAATCTGAAGGAAATTGACCAATACCTGGAAGCACGTCACCTTCAAGACTTAGCCAGAATCAAGTGGAAATGTTGAACAGGCCCATATCAAATTCTGAAACAGCATCAACCATACAAAACCTCCCTAAAAAGAAAAGCCCGGGACCAGATGGTTTCACATCAGAATTCTATCAAACCTTTAAAGAGGAATTAGTACCTATATAACTCAACCTGTTCCAAAATGTAGAAAAAGAAGGAAGACTACCCAACACGTTCTATGAAGCAAACATCACCCTGATCCCCAAACCAGGAAAAGACCCAACAAGAAAAGAAAATTATAGACCAATATCACTAATGAATATAGATGCAAAAATATTCAACAAGATCCTAACAAACAGAATCCAGCAACACATCAAACAAATTATACATCATGACCAAGTCGGTTTTATCCCAGGGTCTCAAGGCTGGTTCAATATCCGTAAATCTATAAGTATAATTCAGCACATAAACAAATTAAAAGACAAAGACCATATGATTCTCTCGATTGATGCAGAAAAAACTTTTGATAATATCCAGCATCCCTCCATGATAACAACACTTAAGAAAATTGGTATAGAAGGGACATTTCTTAAACTGATAGAGGCCATCTACAGCAAACCCACAGCCAATATCATATTGAATGGAGTTAAATTGAAATCATTTCCACTTAGATCAGGAACAGACAAGGCTGCCCATTGTCTCCACTGCTCTTTAACATTGTAATGGAAGTTTTAGCCACCACAATTAGGGAAGAAAAGGCAATCAAGGGTATCCATATAGGGTTCAGAAGAGATCAAACTTTTGCTCTTCAGAGATGATATGATTGTATATCTGGAAAACACCGGGGATTCTACTACAAAACTCTTAGAAGTAATCAAGGAATACAGCAGCGTCTCAGGTTACAAAATCAACATTCATAAATCGGTAGCCTTTGTATATGCCAACAATAGCCAAGTTGAAAAAACAGTTAAGGACTCTATTCCATTCACAGTAGTGCCAAAGAAGATGAAATATTTGGGAGTTTATCTAACAAAGTACATGAAAGATCTCTATAAAGAGAGCTATGAAACTCTAAGAAAAGAAATAGCTGAAAATGTTAACAAATGCAAAAACATAACATGCTCATGGCTGGGAAGAATCACCATTGTTAAAATGTCCATACTGCCCAAAGCAATATATAATTTTAATGCAATCCCTATTAAAGTTCCACTGTCATACTTTAAAGATATTGAAAAAACAATACTTCATTTTATATGGAATCAGAAAAAACCTCAAATAGCCAAGACATTACTCAGAAATAAAAACAAAGCAGGTGGAATCACGCTTCCAGACCTCAGACTATACTACAAATCGATAGTGATCAAAACAGCATGGTACTGGCACAAAAACAGAGAAGTAGATGTCGGGAACGGAATAGAGAACCAAGAGATGAATCCAGCTACTCATCGTCATTTAATCTTTGACAAGCTAATTAAAAACATTCAGTGGGGAAAAGATTCCCTATTTAACAAATGGTGCTGGGTGAACTTGCTGGCAACATGCAGAAGACTAAAATTGGACCCACACCTTTCACCATTAACTAAGATAGACTCTCACTGGATTAAAGATTTAAACTTAAGACATGAAACTATAAAAATACTAGAAGACAGTGCAGGGAAAACCCTTGAAGAAATCGGTCTGGGTGAGTATTTTATGAGGAGGACCCCCCGGGCAATTGAAGCAGCTTCAAAAATACACTACTGGGACCTGATCAAACTAAAAAGCTTCTGCACAGCCAAGAACACAGTAAGTAAAGCAAGCAAACAGCCCTCAGAATGGGAGAAGATATTTGCAGGTTATGTCTCTGACACAGGTTTAATAACCAGAATCCACAGAGAACTCAAACGTATAAGCAAGAAAAGAACAAATGATCCCGTCGCAGGCTGGGCAAGGGACTTGAAGAGAAACTCACTGAAGAAGACAGGCACACAGCCCTCAGACATATGAAAAAATGCTCATCATCTTTAATCATCAGAGAAATGCAAATCAAAACTACTTTGAGATATCATCTAACTTCAGTAAGATTAGCTTATATCACAAAATCCCAAGATCAGAGATGTTGGCGTGGGTGTGGAGAAAAGGGAATTCTTCTACACTGCTGGTGGGAATACATGTTTAATTTTAATGTTTTCGTGTCACTTTGTTTTGTATGTTCTTGTTTTTTTAAACCCATACAAAGAATACTTTCTTTTGAAAGATACACTTAACACATAAAATATATTTTGTCTAATGATCCCCTTGGGCTTCTGGCATCTTATTTTGGGCTCTACTGTGACACTTCTTTCTCTTTCACTTTGTCTTTTCTGTTTTCTGTTAGATTAAATACTTTTAAAACATAATTTGCTTCATTTTCCATTTTCTAATGGTTTGGAAGTTATGTGTTATTTTGATTTTTGTTAGTGGCCAGGGCAGTGGAGTGAGCCTTTGTCTCAAAAAACAAACAAACAAACAAAAATCAATTCCTAGAAGTGTCCAATGGTTTATCATTTTTTTTCTCAACAAAATAAAATCTTTAGTTTTTTTTTACTTTCCTTTGGGGTAGTATGCCAAAATTCTTATGTATTGAATTCTGAAAATTTCATGCCACTTTGTTATTATACCTGTGAAAGTTGTTATTTATTATCTATCTACAGATTATACATATTTTAATACACATTTTAATCTTTAGGTGATAGTAGCATTCTACTACTTCCCTGTAAGTTTATTTTTCTTCTTAAATATCCTTTTGCAATTCCTTGAGGTTTGTAAGAGGTAGACTTTGTGATTTTTCAGTCTTCAAATATATCATATTTTCCTAAGTATAATATGTGCTTTTTTTTCCAATTTTTTTTTAGGGAAAACAGGGATGCACATTATACATGGGTAGTACTAATTCCATATCTGTAGTCATGTTTTAAATTCTTTTGTTTACGCTCAGGCATTAAAAATGTAACTCTAGAAAATAATAACATAATCTGTATGCAAAATGGTACCCTAGAATATGGTAACTGGTTTTGCTGAATTTATGCAAATTCACAATGAAAGCATTTTCAGCCAACAAAGAGTGATGTGCTTTAGGCAGGAGCTAGAAATCTAGCTGATACTTTAGTAAAAATTACTGGGAAATCCCTTGGAAAATATTGAAGTGGTTTGTGTACACTGCAAGCTTCAAGCTGATAGTTATTAAATGTGCTAAAGGGGACGGCAAAAGAGCTGCTAAGAGACACTTTGAACCAACTCCCACTGAGAGCTTCATCAGCTTGTGGAGGCAACAGGCAGGGAAGGTTCTTCAGATGCCAAGTCAGAAACAGGCAATGGGAGGGGGACCTCCAGAGGCGGAGCCAGAGGTGAAGACCTGGATTCTAGAGCAGTGTCAGACTGGGATCTCTATTGACCATGATGATATAGGAAGAGGGTAAGAGGCTTGCATGAGCAAAAAGCATTGATAATTTCTCAGGCACACCTAGATGGTGCTTTAACTGTATCAAGAGAGAAGGTTTGAGTGTGAGGACGTGAACAAAACTCGTCCCCAAACTCCCAGCAGCCTATGAGAATCAAGTTTAGGAATTTCGTTCTTATGTTATCAGTCTTTGAAAGTCTTACAACTTTGAGTTGTTCCAACTCACCTATGTGGATAAGGTCCCACTCACATTTGATGTGCCATCCAACAGAAATGTGGCCATCAAAGGAGCAAAGGCCATGGCTGTTAAAAACTAGTGGATGTGAGAAAACACATTTCACTGTTGTTCTGGTCTGTTGTGCAGTTGGAACAATGCTAGTGCCCATGATCATTTTTAAAAGAAAAGGTTTCTGGTAAGTTCTTGTTTGGTTTATCGAAGATTAGGTGGTTGTAAGATGTTAGTTTCATTTCTTGGTGTTCAATTCGATTCCAAGTGTCTATGTCTCTGTTTTTGTGCCAGTACCATGCTGTCTTGAGCACTATGGCTTTGTAGTACAGACTAAAATCTGGTATGCTGATGCCCCCAGCTTTATTTTTGTTACTAAGAACTGCCTTAGCTATACGGGTTTTTTTCCGGTTCCATACAAAACGCAGAATCATTTTTTCCAAATCTTGAAAGTACGATGTAGGTACTTTGATAGGATGGTGTTGGGAGAACTGGATGTCTACATGTAAAAGACCGAAACTGGACCCACACCTTTCCCCACTCACAAAAATTGATTCAAGATGGATAAAGGACTTAAATTTAAGGCATGAAACAATAAAAATACTCAAAGAAAGCATAGGAAAAACACTGGAAGATATTGGCCTGGGGAAAGACTTCATGAAGAAGATTGCCATGGCAATTGCAACAACAACAAAAATAAACAAATGGGACTTCATTAAACTGAAAAGCTTCTGTACAGCTAAGGAGACAATAACCAAAGCAAAGAGACAACCCACACAATGGGAAAGGATATTAGCATATTTTCAATCAGACAAAAGCTTGATAACCAGGATCTATAGAGAACTCAAATTAATCCACATGAAAAAAGCCAACAATCCCTTATATCAGTGGGCAAGAGACATGAATAGAACTTTCTCTAAAGACGACAGACGAATGGCTAACAAACACATGAAAAAATGTTCTTCATCTCTATATATTAGAGAAATGCAAATCAAAACATCCCTGAGATATCATCTAACCCCAGTGAGAATGGCCCACATCACAAAATCTCAAAACTGCAGATGCTGGCGTGGATGTGGAGAGAAGGGAACACTTTTACACTGCTGGTGGGACTGCAAACTAGTACAACCTTTCTGGAAGGAAGTATGGAGAAACCTCAAAGCACTCAAGCTAGACCTCCCATTCGATCCTGCAATCCCATTACTGGGCATCTACCCAGAAGGAAAGAAATCCTTTTATCATAAGGACACTTGTACTAGACTGTTTATTGCAGCTCAATTTATAATCGCCAAAATGTGGAAACAGCCTAAATGCCCACCAACCCAGGAATGGATTAACAAGCTGTGGTATATGTATAGCATGGAATACTATTCAGCCATTTAAAAAAATGGAGACTTTACATCCTTCGTATTAACCTGGATGGAAGTGGAAGACATTATTCTTAGTAAAGCATCACAAGAATGGAGAAGCATGAATCCTATGTACTCAATCTTGATATGAGGACAATTAATGACAATTAAGGTTATGGGGGCGGGGAAGCAGAAAGAGGGATGGAGGGAGGGGGGTGGGGCCTTAGTATGTGTCACACTTTATGGGGGCAAGACATGATTGCAAGAGGGACTTTACCTAACAATTGTAATCAGTGTAACTGGCTTATTGTACCCTCAATGAATCCCCAACAATTAAAAAAAAAAAAAAAAAAAGAAAAGGTTTCTGAAAAAAAAAGATTGTAAGTGGAGTTATTGCCCACATACATTAAAAATGATGGATGAGGGTGGCACCTGTGGCTCAAATGAGTAGGGTGCCAGCCCTATATACCAGAGGTGGTGGGTTCAAACCCGGCCCTGGCCAAAAACTGCAAAAAAAAAAAAAAAAAAAAAAAGATTGATGAATGGAAAAAGCATGAAAATCCGGTTTAACAAAGTCTGGTCATGAAGGCCTGGAGGAATTTTTTTAAAAAACCAACCTTGCTTGTTTTTTATCACTTCAAAGCCCATATTACCCAAAGTGCAAAAGCAGTCACAGTGGACTTGAAAACCCAACTTGCTGGTAACTGGTGGGCTGACCAGCCAGCTGCAACCTTTTGACATGTCAGCAAAAAAGACTTTTGGGCCCTGATGAGGAAAGAGTGTGGCTGCAGTCACCTGGTCATGATTTAACACCTACAGGCAGAAATAAAAAACCACCCATCGCCCAGCTTTGTGACTGGATCCTTGGATTGTGGAACAGTGTCAATAAAGAAATGGTTGTGAAATTGTTTTAAAAATGTGGCCTCAGAAATACTACGGATGAAACTGAGGATGTCAAAATTTGCTGGGATAAGGAAAGTGAAAAAAAAACAAGTATCTAAATATAAATAAATAAACATTTGAATTAAAAATTAAAACAAAAATTTTTTTTCCTGGAAGTTTGGACCAAAAACATGGGTTCATGGTATATATGGGAGTGTGTTATACACAGCAAAAGATGGTATTTAGTCTTCATTCCTGAATAAGCATTTACAATGAGTATAGAATTTAAGGCTCTGAGTTATTTTTACTCACCATTTTGAAGATACACTTATCAATTGTCCTTGGATATCTAATGTTTCTGATAGAAAAGATAATACCAATAAGATTCATCTTCCTTGTAGGTACTGTTTTTACTCTCTGGTTGTTTTTGTGATCCTTTAATTTATTTCCAAGGTTTTGCCACAATGAATCTATGTATGAGATTTGAAAATTTATCCTTCTTGGTAGTCCAATTTTTTCAATATTTAGGACTCATGCTTCTTCAATAGTCGTCTCTCTTCTCTGTTTTCTTCTGAAATCTTAGTAGTTATATTTAGAACATTTGGTCTTACTCATTTATGTTTCTTAACTTCCAACTCCCCCAACAAATCTTTATAAAAATATCTACTTTGTGGGGAGTGTCCCAATTTGTCCATCACCTCATGAATTTGCTTTCAGCTGTTTGTTGAATATGAATGTACCCTTTCATTGCTGCTTAAACTTCTGATAAAATATTAATTCCTAAGATTTTTAATTGGTTTCTGTAAAATGCCAACCATTCATTTTTATTTCATTGTCACTTATTTTTTCATTAGACTTCTGTCTTGTTATTTGGTTCCTATTCATTAATTCAGAGGATGTTAAAATATTTATATGTTGATTTCTCAGACTTTAAATTGTTCTATGTTCTGGGTCCATTGTTTGCTTTTTCTTGTGCTACTTTTTCTCAGGGGCTCTCTGGTTCTTATTTATTTGTGAGTTTATCTTCACAGAAAGATTTCTTCACTAGGTACATGTTCAAGAAGCCAGAGATGGTCTCAGTCCATGCCTTAGCCCTTACTAAGGCACGCCAGGGCATGACTTCAGGTAGGCCTGGGTATCTTTTATCTTGAAGTTTCTAATTCTTGAAGAGGCTATTTTCCACCAGGACAGGTGATTTCCTTGAACTTGGCCCACGTTCATCCATTGTTGGGTGGTAGTTCCTCCTGGCCTGGTTGGAACAATGTCCATCGTGAGAGCACAGGTTGGGAGGCCTCAGCTCTACTCCAAGCACTTGGTCCAGCTTTATTCCTGGTCACCTGTGAGCCAGTCAGCATTTATCCCTACTCACTACACTGGCTTTTAGAATAATTTCTCCAGTTTGAGAACATTGTTTCTTCCCATTTTTGTTTTAGGAGGGCTTAGGTGTTACAAATTAACATTGTTTAATTAAATTGGAAATATTATTTTAAACATTTATACTTAAATCTATGATTCACTAGGATGTATCTTTATATGCTAATACAGGAATCCAGAGTTTTGTTGGTTGGTTGGTTGGTTTTTTTTGCAGTTTTTGGCTGGGGCTGGGTTTGTACCCTCCACCTGTTTGGGGAGGGTTCAAGCATATGGGGCCAGCACCCTACTTCTTTGAGCCACAGGCGCCACCCTAGAATCCAGAGTTTTATTCCCCTCCAAATGGTGTACCATATGGCCACAATTTATTCCTTGATTTGTTCACCTCTCCCCAAATGCCAACTTTATTACAAAATAATTTCCCATAAATATTTTTGTTGAATTATGATTTTTTTGCATCACTTATGTCTGTTCTGTGCCCTTACCACACTTTCAACTGTAACATTATCACCTGTTTTAATATGAAGTAGGGCAAGCCTTCCCTCATCGTGCTTCTAGAATTTCTTCAGATATTCTTATATGTTCATTGTTTCACCTAAACTTTATAATTAATTTTGTTATTTAAAAAAGTTTTTCGATGTCTTGGTGGGATCATATAATATTTATACAGAACTGAACTTCCAAAGTAAGAACAAAGAAGTATATATCCCTTTAATCAAATCTATTGTGACCTTTATTATAGCTGAATAGTTTTATATGGATAAAACATTATTAAATTTATTTCTTGGAATTTGTTTGTTGTTAATGTTTTGTTGCTGTTGTAAATAAGATTTTGCCCTAGGTTATTGTCCAAAGTATTAATTATTTCTATATACTTTTATTCAGATAAATTTATTTTTTTATTCAGCTAAATTTATTAACACTAATTTTTCTTTAACAGTTTTATAATTCAGAACTTTGAATGATCCAGTTGTCTAACTGCTTCTTTTGCAAATAATGATAATTTCCTATTTCCATTGGCTAATTCTTGCAAAATAATGTTAAATATTAGCGAGTATCCTTTTGTTGTCTTCAAATTAATGGGATTGCTTTTGTCTTGATATCTTGTTTAACCATAATATAATATATCGATTATGACAGTGGCCATACATAACAAAATTCCAACAAACAGTGGCTTAAAAATGAGCAAAAGCTTTCATGTCCCATAATCACCGTGGGAGACAGAGTTCCAGAGTCACTCTGGTGACTCAATCCTCAGCAGGTACTCAAGTCTCTGTTCTGCCATCCGCAGCCAGTTGATGACGTCATGCCTTATGGTGGCCCGGGGTCTCGTCACTTCAGGAATCATATGCAGACTCAAGCACATCTGGTGAAAACAAAAGATGGTTTTTTTCCCAGGCATTGTTTTGTTAATTAATGAGAAAAATCTTTTCTGTAGCAGACCATATAGCTCAGGTAAAGGAGAAGCAAGAGCTAAGCTCGTAATATTCTGAAACAATAAGAAACACCTGTAACATTACCTGTAAGGTGATTTAACACCTTGGCGATGCGGTCATGGGGAAAGGATTCGGATCTCCCTAACACGAGAGCACGTAGGAGGAGGACACCAGTGATTGGCAGTCTCTACACCTGTGGTGTAAGTGGCCCGGGATCACGTCTGTAAGTAGCCGCAGGAGAAGGCAGGGGGAGGTGGGGGAGGTAGGGGAGGTGGGGGTGGTGGGGGAGGTGGGGGAGGTGGGGGAGGTGGGGGTGGCCGCAGGTGGATTCTCTCCCGGACCGCTCGCTCTGACTTTTTCGCTTCTGCTGTCCGCTGGGCGTCAGCCCCGCGCTTCTCCAAGAAGATGGCTAAGATTCACTTTTTTTTTTTTTTTGTAGAGACAGAGTTTCACTTTATGGCCCTCGGTAGAGTGCCATGGCATCACACAGCTCACAGCAACCTCCAACTCCTGGGTTTAAGTGATTCTCTTGCCTCAGCCTCCCAAGCAGCTGGGACTACAGGCGCCTGCCACAGCGCCCAGCTATTTTTTGGTTGCAGTTCAGCCGGGGCCGGGTTTGAACCCGCTGCCCTTGGTATATGGGGCCGGCGCCTTACCGACTGAGCCACAGGCGCCGCTCTAAGATTCACTTTCTTACTAACTCTGTTTCTATCCCTCAAAGACTGTTTCTCTCTCTCTTCCCCCCCCCCCCCCACCCAGGCATCTAAGGGTAATTGTTCCGAGCAGGGAGACCTGGCCAGTCCAGGGCCGACACTTTCCCCACATTTTTCCAGTAGATTTTTCTTGATTTCCTGTTGGCCAGCACATTGTCATAAGTCCATATACAAAGTCACCCAGGTCAAGGGACCAGTGACCACTTTGATAGATATAAACTAATTGTGATTTATTCTTTAGAGCTGTGGAAGGAGTGTCCACCTTCTAAGAGTGCACAGAGGGTGAAGAACTGAACCAAATGAGGGTTGTACCTGTTAGAAAGAACAGGGTGGGATGGCTGTTGGATGGGCCAAGGCGTCTGGATAGAAAATTTCCACCCCCATCTTTCTCCAGTTTATTAGTGGTCCTCATTGGTTTTATCAAATACTTCTTGCCAATAGTCAAACTGATCATTATTTTTCTCAATTGACCTTTGACAGAAAAAGTTTATTGATCAATTTCCTAAAAAGCCTTTAAACTGTCTTGTCATTTCTTGAATGAATCTGATTGGTAAAGATAATTTTAAAAACTTATTTCTAGATTATATTTGTAAATACTTTAAATAGTATTTAAGATAAATATTCATAATTTTTGATTAAATATACATATATGAAATAAATATTTAAAGATATATTTAAAATTATAGGTATTACAATTATGTATGTATGTATGTATGTATACACATTGTGAGTAGTATGTAGCTTTTGTAAAGAGGATTAGAAATATTTCTATTTTTCTCCATATACTGGTTGAATTTAAAAGCTTTGGAATTATCACTTTCTTGAAGGTTTAGAATAATTCAACTGTGAATAATCTGGGCTTAGCAGTTTTTTGGATGAGTAGGTTTTTGACAACTTTCTCAATTTCTTCCACGGTTATTGGTCAATCTGGTTTTCTGTATCTGTGATAATGTATGTCTTCCAAAAAATCATTTATTTTGTTCAAGCATTTAAGTTTTTAAGCAAGAAATTTACATTTTAAGCAAGAAGGTTAGAAAGTAACTGAAAGTATTTCCTTTCAGTTATTTATTTTACACTTTTTTTTGGTAATTTCTGAGTTTAATATTCTATTTTCTTAATTATTCTTTACTTATCATTATTTACCTTTATTTGACACTAATTTCCCAATATTTGGGCTTTTTAATTTCTTTATTATCCAGATAGTGTTTTTCACTCTTTTGTGATTTATTTATTGATTATATTGTTTTTTCCTGTTTTATTATTTTTATATTTAGCAATCCTTTAAGTTTATGCAAGGCCATTGTTTTGGACTAGCCTGTGTACAAGGCCCCACAGACCAGATCAAGGCAGAACGGGGTCACTTGTGCTAAATGTCAAGTAATCAAACTGAACTTTGAAATGAGCCAGTTTTCATAAAAAGCAGAGAATTACAATCAACTTGAGTCAGGATAATAAGAAAGTCCCTTCTGTTTTAACCCCACAAGGAAAGTAATTTTGAAACAACTTTTTGTTTTCTCTTTCTTCAGCCCTTTTCTTACTATAAAGCCACCTCCTCTGCCCAGCTGTCAGAACACTTACTCCATTTTATAAAATGAAATGTTTCCTGATCCGAGGATCAAAAATAAAAGCCATTTAAGATATTTAAATTTGTTGTAATTTTTAATTTGATAGTAATAAGGGCTAAGCCTCTGCTGAGCCATTCTTTATCTTGCACTTGTTTTATATGTTAAAATTTAATTACTATTTATGTGATTTAAAAAAAAGTTTGGTTTTAATTTTCTTCTTGATCCAAGAGTTAAGAGCTAGATTTAATTTTTTCAACTTATTCTTGGTCCCTATTTTTGTTATTAATTGATGGATTGTTGCATTGCCATGAGATAGCATGTTCTGTTTCTACTTTTATTTTTTGTAGTTTGGCCAGGGCTGGGTTTGAACCCACCACCTCCAGTATATGGGGACAGCGCCCCACTCCTTTGAGCCACAGGTGCCGCCCTTCTGTTTGTACTTTATTTTTTATTGTTAAATCATTACTGTGTACATTAGTGCAATCAAAGGGTACAATGTGCTGGTTTCATATACAATCTGAAATATTCTCATAAAACTGCTCAACGTAGCCTTCATGGCATTAACTTAGTTGTTGTATGTAGACATTTGTATTCTGCATTTAGTAAGTTTCACCTGTACCCATTCTAAGATGCACCATAGGTGTGGTCCCACTCATTAGCCTCCTCCACCTTAACCTCCCCCCTCCCTTCCCTTCTTTGGCCCTTTCCTCATATTCTTGTACTATAGTTGGGTTATAGCCTTCATGTGAAAGCTATAAATTAGCTTCATAGTAGGGCTGAGTACATTGGATACCTTTTCTTCCATTCCTGAGATACTTTGCTAAGAAGAATATGTTCCAGCTCCATCCATGTAAGCATGAAAGAGGTAAATTATACATCTTTCTTTAAGGCTGCACAATATTCCATGGTATACATGTACCAAAATTTGCTAGTCCATTCGTGGGTAGATGGGCACTTGGGTTTCTTCCATGACTTAGCAATTGTGAATTGGGCTGCAATAAACATTCTGGTACAGATGTCTTTGTTATATTGTGATTTTTGGTCTTCTGGGTATAAACCTAGTAAAGGAATTATAGGATTGAACGGCAGATCTATTTTTAGGTCTCTAAGTATTCTCTAAACATCCTTCCAGAAGGAACGTATTAGTGTGCATTCCCACCAGGAGTGTAGAAGTGTGCCCTTTGCTCCACATCCACGCCAACATCTCTGG
This sequence comes from Nycticebus coucang, assembly GCF_027406575.1. NCBI lineage: Eukaryota > Metazoa > Chordata > Mammalia > Primates > Lorisidae > Nycticebus > Nycticebus coucang. The sequence goes on from NC_069785.1 coordinate 109,956,626, forward strand.
TTTTGGAATTTTGTTACGTGGGCTACTCTTACTGGGGTTAGGTGATATCTCAAAGTAGTTTTGATTTGCATTTCTCCAATGATTAAGCATGATGAGCTTTTTTTCATGTGTTTGTAGATCGTGCGTCTGTCTTCTTTAGAGAAATTTCTCTTCAAGTCCCTAGCCCACCCTGAGATGGGATCACTTGTTCTTTGCTTGCTAATACGTTTGAGTTCTCTGTGGATTCTGGTTATTAAACCTTTATCGGAGGTATAACCTGGATAACCCTCCATTCTGAGGGCTGTCTGCTTGCTTTACTTACTATGTTTTTGGCTGTGCAGAAGCTTTTTAGTTTGATCAAGTCCCAGTAGTGTACTTTTGATACTGCTTCAATTATGTGGGAGTCCTCCTCATAAAATATTCACCCAGGCTGATTCCTTCAAGAATTTTCCCTGCACCTTCTTCAAGTATTTTTATAGTTTCATGTCTTAAGTTTAAATCTTTTATCCAGTGAGAGTCTATGTTAGTTAATGGTGAAAGGTGTGGGTCCAGTGTCAGTCTTTTACAGATCGCCAGTCAGTTCACCCAGCACCATTTGTTAAATAGTGAATCTTTTCCCCACTGAATGTTTTTAATTGGCTTGTCAAAGATCAAATAATGGTAAGTAGCTAGATTCATGTCTTGGTTCTGTATTCTGTTTCATACATCTACTTCTCTGTTTTTGTGCCAGTCCCATGCTGTTTTGATCACTATCTATTTATAGAACAGTCCCAGGTCTAGTAGCGTGATTCCTCCTGCTTTGTTCTTATTTCTGAGTAGTGTCTTGGCTATTTGAGGTTTTTTCTGATTCCATATGAAATGAAGTATTATTTTTTCAAGGTCTTTAAAATATGACAATGGAGCTTTAATAGGAATTGCATTAAAATTATATATTGCTTTGGGTAGTATAGACATTTTAACAATGTTGATTGTTCCCAGCCATGAGCATGGTATGTTTTTCCATTTGTTAACATCTTCAGCTATTTCTTTTCTTAAAGTTTTGTAGTTCTCTTTGTAGAGATCTTTCACGTCCTTTGTTAGGTATAATCGCAAATATTTCATCTTCTTTGGCACTACTGTGAAAGGAATAGAGTCCTTGACTGTTTTTTCGGCTTGGTTATTGTTGGTATATATAAAGGCTACAGATTTATGGGTGTTGATTTTGTAGCCTGAGAGATTGCTGCACTCCTAGATCACTTCTAAAAGTTTTGTAGTAGAATCCCTAGTGTTTTACAGATACACGATTATATCATCTGTGAAGAGTGAAAGTTTGGTATCTTCTGACCCAATGTGGATACCCTTGATCGCCTTTTCTTCCCTAATTGCAATAGCTAAAACTTCCATTACAATGTTAAAGAGCAATGGAGACAATGGGCAACCTTGCCTGGTTCCTGATCCAAGCGGAAATGATTTCAGTTTAACTCCATTCAGTACGATATTGACTGTGGGTTTGCTGTAGATGGCCTCTATTAATTTAAGAAATGTCCCTTCTATACCAATTTTCTTAAGTGCTCTGATCATGAAGGGATGCTGGATATTATCAAAAGCTTTTTCTGCATCAATTGAAACAATCATATGGTCCTTATTTTTTAGTTTGTTTATGTGCTGAATTACATTTATAGATTTACATATATTGAACCAGCCTTCAGATCCTGGGATAAATCCCACTTGGTCATGGTGTATAATTTTTTTGATGTGTTGTTGGATTCTTTTTGTTAGGATCTTATTGAGTATTTTAGCATCAATATTCATTAGTGATATTGGTCTATAATTTTCTTTTCTTGTTGGGTCTTTCCCTGATTTGGGGATCAAGGTGATGTTTGTTTCATAGAATGTGTTGGGTATATTCCTTCTTGTTCTATATTTTGGAAGAGGGCTAGTAATATAGGTACTAGTTCTTCTTTAAAGGTTTGGTGGAATTCTGACGTAAATCCATCTGGTCCTGGGCTTTTCTTTTTAGGGAGATTTTGTATAGTTGATGCTATTTCAGAACTTGATATAGGCCTGTTCAACATTTCCACTTCATTCTGGCTAAGTCTTGGTAAGTGGTGTACTTCCTGGTATTGGTTGATTTCTTTCAGATTTTCATATTTCTGAGAGTAGAATTTCTTGTAGTATTCATTTAGGATTTTTTTAATTTCTGAGGGGTCTGTTGTTATTTCATTGTTACTATTTCTGATTGATGAAATTAGGGATTTTACTCTTTTTTTCCTGGTTAGGTTTGCCAACGATTTATCTACTTTATTGATCTTTTCAAAAAAACAACTTTTGGATTTATTGATCTGTTGTATAATTCTTTTGTTTTCAATTTCATTTCATTCTGTTCTGATTTTGGTTATTTCTTTTCTTCTGCTGGGTTTGGGCTGGAATGTTCTTCCTTATCCAGTTGCTTGAGATGTCCCGTTAAGTTATTAACTTCCTCTCTTTCTGTTTTCTTGAGGAAGGCTTGCAGTGCTATAAATTTCCCTCTTAGAACTGCCTTTGGAGTATCGCAGAGGTTCTGATAATTTGTGTCTTCATTGTTGTTTTGTTCCAAAAATTTGGTGATTTCCTTCTTAACCTCATCTATAACCCATCTATCCTTCAGCATAAGGTTGTTTAGCCTCCATGTTTTTGTATGGGTATGCAGATTCCTGTTGGTATTGAGTTCAACTTTTATTCCATGATGGTCTGAGAAGATGCAAGGAATAATTTCTATTTTTTTTAAATTTGCTGAGGTTAGATTTGTGGCCTAGGATGTGGTCGATTTTGGAGTATGTTCCGTGGGCTGATGAGAAGAATGTGTATTCAGTTTTGTTGGGATGAAATATTCTATAGATGTCTGTTAAGTCCAGATATTGAATGGTTATGTTTAAATCAAAATTTTCTTTGCCTAGCTTTTTTTTGGAGGATCTATCCAGCACTGCTAAAGTGGTGTTAAAAATCTCTAACCACCGTGGAACTGGAAGAAATGAAGTTGCTCATTTCTGTTAGAGTTTGTCTTATAAATTGAGGTGCATTCTGGTTGGGTGCATAAGTATTAACAATTGAAATCTCATTATATTGAGTATTACCTTTAGCAAATATGAAGTGTCCATCCTTATCCTTCCTTATTTTGGTTGGTTTAAAGCCCATGGCATCTGTGAATAGGATTGCAATGCCTGCTTTTTTCTGCTTTCCATTTGCCTGGAGTATAGATGACCATCCCTTCACCTTGAGTCTATATTAGTCTTTTAATGAAAGATGAGATTCTTGTATGCAGCAGATATATGGCTTGAGTTTCTGCATCCAGTCAGCCAACCTGTGCCTCTTTAGAGGACAATTTAAACCATTCGCATTAATTGAGAATATTGATAAGCCTTTCAAGAGTTGCGTGGACATTTTTAATCCTTTTACGACTGTGGAAGTTGGAATTTGATCAAAATTTTCTGGGTGGGTTTACTTTTGTGATGGAGGATTATGCTGGTCTTTATGGAGGATAGGTCTGAGAATATCCTGGAGAGCTGGTTTAGTTCTGACATATTTCTTCAACTTGTGAATGTCATTGAAGTATTTAATTTCTCTGTCATAAATGAAACTCAGTTTAGCTGGGTACAGGATCCTGGGTTGAAAGTTATTTTGTTTTAGGAGATTAAAAGTCGATGATCATCCTCTCCTAGCTTGAAAGGTTTCAGCAGAGAGATCTGCAATTATTGTAATATTCTTGCCCTTGTAGGTGATGGTTTTCTTTCGTCTGGCTGCTTTCAGAATTTTCTCCTTTATATTAACTTTAGTGAAATTGATTATAATGTGTCTGGGGGATGTCTTATTTGGGTTAAGTCATGCTGGAGTTCTGAAACTGTTTGCTCTCTGAATTTCAGAATCTGTTGGCATGTCTGGAAAGTTCTCCTTCATAATCTCATGGAGAAGAGACTCTGTGTCTTGTGAAGGCACTTCATCACTTTCGGGGATCCCTATAGGATGAATATTAGTTTTCTTCTAATTATCCCAGAGCTCTCTGAGAGAGTGATCTGTTTTTGTTCTCCATTTCTCTTTCTCATTGAGAGTTTGGGAGTGTTCAAAAGCTTTGTCTTCAATGTCAGAAATCCTTTCTTCTGCTTGCTCCATTCTATTACTGAGGGATTCTATTGTGTTTTTCAGATCTTTGAGGGCTGCTACTTCTTGTTCAATGTGTCAAAATCTTTGGTTATTTGTTCTTTGCATTCATTGAATTCTTGAGATATCTTTTGGGTTACTGCTTGGAATTCTAATTTAATCTTATTTGGTATCCAGATTCTGAATTTGATTTCTGACATCTCAGCTATTTGTTTGTGCATGGGATCTTGTGCTGTGTCTGCCCCATTGATCCTTGGGGGAGTTGGTCTACTCTGATTATTCATATTGCCAGAGTTTTTCTGTTGATTTTGCCTCATGATTGTTTTTCACTGTTGCCTCTGTCCGTCCTTGGAGAGTTGGGAAGGTATCTCTCCAAGATTAGACCCCAGCGGGATCACTCTATTGTTGCTGGATCTTTGTGGGGAGTGACCCTGTGTAATTCCTCTGGGGCTGCCCCAGTCAGGGAGTTCTGGTTGTGGGAGCACCTCCGGAGTATATACACCTGGATCCAGCAACAGGGCTGCGGTGGTTCACACGGTTCTGGGATTGACTGGCGCCCAGTGACGTTGGCACAGAGAGCCCAAGGCTCCAGCAATCTCTGGCTAGGAGAATGGCTCCGTGCAGAGGCAGGGAGGGCTCCAGAAGGCATGCGGCTACCAGAGTCCCTGGCCAGATGAGTGGGCCAGTGTGGAGGCAAGGATGGTACAGGAGGGAGGATACGGGGTTGCATGACTTCCACAGTTCCTGGTCAGGGCGTGTGGAGGCTGGGTGGGTGTGGGTTGTGTGTCGGGGGTCACAGTGCAGCTCATAACGAGGTCCGGGCGTGCACCGATCATGGTCCTGGCACATTTCTTACAGAGGTCTGGGCATTGCAGCTCTTATAGAGGTCCTGGCGGGCACCAGTTGCGGTCGCAGTGCAGCTCTTATGGAGGTCCGGGTAGGAGCTGATCGCGGTTGTGGTGCAGCTCTTACCTCTGTTTCTACTTTTAACAATTTCTTTTCTTTTCTTGCTAAGTAGTCAGATGTTATACATAATTTATGGGCATTTCAAAAGATGATATCTTCTTTCTTTTATGGGCATATAATTCAATGCACTAATTTTTTAGTTTAGTCATGTTAATTAAGTAATGCATAAGTAGATCTTTTCTTAATTTTTGGTAACTGTATTTTTATGAATTCAGAAAAATGGAATATTCAATTTAGTCTATGTGTATGTTTTTGCCAAAATTTCCTTGTGTTTCCTGTAATTTTACCTTATGTATTTTTTCACTGTATAAATGGTGAAAGAAGGCAAATAATTACTCAAATTCATGGTCTCAAAGCAGCCATACTCAACATTAGGCAAATAAAGTTTATACCTTTATTCATATCAATCTATGTCTAGATAAACTAGAAGTAATATTAGATAAATTAGATTATTTCTAAATTTCCAATTTTATAAAGAAAATCTATTATGAATGTGAAGAAGGTGAAATAAGCAACAGGAAACTTTGACACTGAGTGTCGTTTGGTCTTCTTACCATGACTTTTCCACTCAGTTTTACTTAGACTGGATTTCATCATGAAATAGCTATTTGAAAATAGATTCTTGGGTGTCTTATTGTTTGACTTCTTTTGAGCAAAATCTTGCTCACCTATAATACCCATGACTCCTGTTTTCTTTATTGTAAATCATGTTCACAATTTTCCATCATCTTCTGGCATTACACATTTCTATTTAGTATTCTGTGGTTAGTCTGATTTTAGTCCTTTTACTTTTTCTCCTGGTCACTTTTTTATCATTAAAGTTTGACACCTTTTGAGACATGTCTTGTCAGTTGTTTCTACTAATATTTCTTATAATGATGTGCATCCTTTTTAAAAGAGATTGTTGAGAGGCAGAGCCTGATGGCAGACTGGATGGATGTTTAGCCCAACTCTCCTTCATCATCAGGTGAGAGTGAGAGGGCTAGATCTTTCCCAGCATGGAGTGCTGGAGTAGACAGGCAGCTAGGGGTGTGCAGCAAAATGGTGGATTATCTGAACTTGAAGTGTAACTGGAGCTGCAGAGTCTGCTAGAGAAATTTCAGTTCCACAGTGCCAGGGGCCAGAGAGTGGAGGTGGCAGGAACCAGTCCCTCCCCCACGGAGGACTGCCATTCCCAGTTTGTGGGGAAACTAGGTGTTTTGTGGAAAGTTTGGTGAAGTGTGGACTCCTGAGCGGAATTTGGCGACCAGAAAGAAGTACCATTTGGGTGGCAGGGGGCTAGGCAGCCTGATAGAAAATTAAGGGGAGAGGATCCTACCTAGGAAATGGACACATTTTGAAATGACTGCTGTTCACCTTTTCCCAGAACAGCAGGTGTTAATCAATGGACTGGATCATTCCTGATGGGGAATATTAGTGTAGCTGGCAGTTCAGGGTGTGCAGCGAACTGGCGGATTGCTGGACTTAAAAGTGTAATCCTGAGCCAGGGGGATTGAAGGAGGCGTCTCAGCACCACTGCTGAAGTGGAGGGTGCCAGTGGCAATCAGCCCCTCACCCACGGAAGATTGCAATTCCCAGTTCAGGGGGAAACTAGGAGCTGAGTGAAAAAGTTGGTGAGGTGTGGACTCCTGCCCCAAATTTAGAGATCAGATAGAGGTGCCATCTGGAACAGGACAGTCGAGGTTAGGCAGTTAGTCAGGAAACAGAAATATTTCAAAACTTCAGAAATGGCGACTGCCAGACACCTCCTCCTATGGGCCAGGTACCATGGTAACCGTGGTAACAGCATAAACAGTGAATCAGGTGTAAGCCTGGGAACAACTCACAGTGCCACCTGGTGTCCAGAAAGTATATTGCAATATAAATATATTCCTACTAAAGTTGACCCCTACATCATACCTATAGTCGTATGTGTATGTATATATTATTCATATATATATGAATAATATTTTTGTGGTTGGTGCCTTTTTTTCTTCTCTTTTTTCATCCTTTTCTTGTAGGATTTATTGTTAATTTTTAAAAATTTTTTATTAATACTATTTTTTTCTCTTTCTCTTTTTTCCTTCTTATGGTTGCTGAGAGTGCTTATATAAGATTTTTAGAGTTTTTAAAAATTATTTTATGATTATTATCATTTTTGTTGTTGTTGTTTTTTGTCTGTACGTTTATTTTTTTCTGATTGTCCATGCATCTGTGTGCTTGTGTGTCTGCTAGCTTTTTTGTCTGTTTATTTGCCTGTTTGGTTTCAATGTGTTTTATGTTTTGCTAAATCCTTGGGTTGGCTACTTTCCCTAACTCCAATTTTCATATTCTAACAAGAACAAGGGGGAATGGGGAATGATGGATGACTGGAGCCAGCTTTCAACAGAAGCTCCAGTCCAGAGAGAGAGATAACAGCCAGAAAGAACCGAACAAAGCTGAAGGAGGGGAGCTGAGCTGGGAGAAGAGATAGACAATTGTATGTCTTCCCTGCTGAGGCAATCTTTGACTCCACGGAAACAAATTTCAGGTACAGATCTCATCTCAAAGAGGACGTGTGTCCATCCCCTTCCCTAAGAGAGTTGCTTGCTTGCTGTGGGATCTCTACTAGTGAGCGATGATCTCTCCTCCCTTACCCCACTGGAGAGAATTGCTGGAAGCTGGGACTCTTTTCCAGAAAGCTCCTACTGTGAGCTCAGGAATTCCCTTGTCTAGCAAGAAGTTTCAACAAATATTTTCCTTGCTTGAAATTCCAGTCTACCCTTCCCCCCTGGCCTGGTGATCTAGAAGTTCAACCACTGCAGAGACCAGAATGTCTGCACTTCTTGGCTAGGCCTGGGAATTGCATAGAAGGAGGCAGTACAGCTGTGTTGTATCTGTGAACCCAGTAACAGTACAGAAAGACATAGAGGGGAGGCGCCTGTGGCTCAAAGGAGTAGGGCACCAGCCCCATATACCAGAGGTGGCAGGTTCAAACCCGGCCTTGGCCAAAAATGGCAAAAAAAAAAAGAAATAATAATAATAATAAATAATAAAATAAAAATAAAAAAGAAAGAAAGACATAGAGGGAAAGATGACTGACCTAGCCCTGAGAAAGGGTATCTCAGCAGTGGATGGAGGCTTGGGTCTCTGCAGTATGGGTGGAGACTCGGGAACTGCTGAGGTGCATGAACCCAAGTGGAGACATCTCCCACCCAATATCAGCATTAATACTGTGAACCTGCTGGGGTCTAATTTTGGAGAGCCACCTCCCCAACTCTGTGGTTTGCCAAAGGGAACCAGACCTTGCCCTATAGGGATAACACAGCAGCAGAACAGTGGTAACAAAGGTGCAGTGACTAGAGAGAAATTCTTTTGCTGTATGGATATCCTCAGGTTTAGATTTAGCTCAGGTGAAACTTTATCTAGCTGCCATTGAGCACCTGAGGCAGGCAGGATTCAGCTTCCCCTGCTGGATGGTGGCAGAGGGTGGTAAACACGAGGAGGAGGCAGTGACCTTACTTTGACTTTAGCAGGCACATAGCCCTGACACATTTGGTTATTGGACAGAACTGGGCCAAGAGACTGGTTAATAGAGACTGCTGGTGGGGCTACCAGAGACTGGAGTTACAAGAGTCCAGTGGTAAAGGGTGAGCAAGTTGGGGAAAGAGGCATCAACCCCCCCTTGCCTCAAAAGTTCTATTGGATCAGGCTTTCTGACTCCTAGGAGCATGAGAGGTACTCAAGCCGCACTTGAGCTATCAGTAGACTCCTAATATCTAGTTGCTGGAGACCTTTTGGACTCTCTAGCTAGAGAGTGGGTGCTGTTTGGGACAATTGGTTTGGAACTTTTGAACTGGACAAATCACTCGAGGACCCTCCAAGGTGATACCCTGGTTTTATTGTATTGGGAAGGTTTGATTTTCATCTTCCAGGTATTACCTGTGGGCAACAGGATGTCCTAGATGCTTGTATATCTCCAAAGCTGAGACCTCAACCCAGAATCACTGATTCACTAGGATTGGACAGAGGTCAGCTGAATACAAGACAGAGTCACCTACCTCCACTACACCAAGCAGGCCTCTAGATTCACAGACTGTAGTACTGTAAAGGTCCTTTGCAAAACTGTAGAGGAAAAGCTGCAGTCACAAGTCCCACTTCCTTGGTGAAGGGCTGGTCAACCACAACCCCAGAAGTCTCCAACCCAATTTTATCTTACCTGCTCTTCTAGCTAACAGTAAAAAAAATCATGAGGTGGAATTAGTGGAAAAACTCTGGCAACATGAATAACCAGAATAGTTCAAATCCCCCAAGGAATGACAAACCAGACAAACCAGAGGATCCCATCCACAAACAGATAGCTGAGATGTCAGAAATTGAATTTAGAATTTGGATAGTAAATAAGATCAACAGAATGGAAGTAAAGTTGGAAGTAGAAAGTCTAGTAAGAATTCAAGGACAAAATCACAAAGATTTAGACACATTGAGAAAAGAAGTTGCAGCCTTCCAAGATATGAGAAATACAGTAGAATCCCTCAGTAACAGAATGGGGCAGGCGTAATAAAGGATTTCCAAATTCAAAGACAAATATTTTGAATGCTCCCAAATGCTCGGAGGAAGAGAAGTGGAGAAAAAAATGGAGCATTCTCTCAAAGAGCTCTGGGATAATTAGAAGAAAACCAATATTTACCTAATAGGGATTCCTGAGGGTGATGAAGTAGTTTCTCAAGGCACAGAAACACTTCTTCATGAGATTATGAAAGAGAACTTTCCAGACATGCCAAGAGATTCTGAAATTCAGATAGCAGATAGTTTCAGAACTCCAGCCTTTCTCAACCCGAATAAGACATCCCCCAGGCATATCATAATTAACTTCACTAAAGTTAATATGAAGAAGAAAATTCTGAAAGCAGCCAGATGGAAGAAAAACCATAACCTACAAGGGGAAGAATATGAGAATAATTGCAGATCTCTCTGCTGAAACCTTTCAAGCTAGAAGAAGGTGGTCATTGACTTTTAATCTCCTCCAACAAAATAACTTTCAAATCAGGATCCTATATCCAGCTAAACTGAGTTTCATTTATGATGGAGAAACTAAATACTTTAATGACATTCACATCTTGAAGAAATTTGCCAAAATATACCATTTCTCCAGGATATTCTCAGACCTATCCTCCATAATGACCAGTGCAATCCTCCACCACAAAAGTAAACTCACTCTGAAACATTTGATCAAATTCCAACTTCCACAGCAGCAAACAGATTAAAAATGTCCACTTGACTTTCGAAAAACTTGATATCCAAAACTCTACCAGGCCTATCAAATTCTCAATAAATGTGAATGGCTTAAATTGTCCACTAAAGAGGCACAGACTGGCTGACTGGATACAGAAACTCAAGCCAGATATCTGCTGAATACAAGAATCTCATCTTACCTTAAAAGATAAATATAGACTCAAGGTGAAGTGATTGTCATCTATATTCCAGGCAAATGGAAAGCAGAAAAAAGCAGGTGTTGCAGATACAATAGGCTTTAAACCAACAAAAGTAAGGAAGGATAAGGATGGTCACTTTATATTTGTTAAGGGTGATACTCAATATGATGAGATTTTAATTATTAATATTTATGCACCCAACCAAAGTGCACCTCAATTTATAAGAGAAACTCTAACAGACAAGAGCAACTTGATTTTCTCCAGGTCCACAGTAGTCAGAGATTTTAACAACCCTTTAGCAGTGTTGGATAGATCCTCCAATAAGAAGCTAAGATAACAAATTTTAGACTTAAACTTAACCATTCATTATTTGGATGTAACAGACATATACAGAACATTTCATCCTAACAAAACTGAGCACACATTTATCTCATCAGCCCATGGAACATATTCCCAAATTGATCACATTTTAGGTCACAAGTCTAAGCTCAGAAAATTTAAAAATATAGAAATTATTCATTGCAGCTTCTCAGACCATCATGGAATAAAAGTTGAGCTCAATAACAACAGTAATCTGCATACTCATACAAAAACATGGAAGCTAAATAATCTTATGCTGAAGGATAGATGAGTCATAGATGAGATTAAGAAGGAAATTACCAAATTTTTGGAACAAAATGACAATAAAGACATGAATTATCAGAACCTCTGGGATACTGCAAAGGCAGTCCTAAGAGGGAAATTTATAGCACTGCACGCATTCCTCAAGAACGAAAAGAGAGGAAATTAACAACTTAATGGGACATCTAAAGCAACTGGAAAAGGAAGAAATTCCAATCCCAAACCCAGCAGAAAGAAAGAAATAACCAAAATCAGTGCAGAATTAAATGAATTCAAAAACAAAAGAATTATACAACAGATCAATAAATTCAAAAGTTGGTTTTTTGAAAAGGTCAATAAAATAGATAAAACTTTGGCTAACCTAACCAGGAAAAAAAGAGTAAAATCTCTGATTTCATCAATCAGAAATGGTAAAGATTAAAAACGACAGACTCCTCAGAAATTCAAAAAGTCCTTCCTTTGTGAATATTACAAGAAACATTAATCTCAGAAATATGAAAATCTGAAGGAAATTGACCAATACTTGGAAGCATGTGACCTTCCAAGACTTAGTCAGAATCAAGTGGAAAGTTTGAACAGGCCTATATCACGTTCTGAAATAGCATCAACTATACAAAATCTCCCTAAAAAGAAGAGCCTGGGACCAGATGGCTTCACAACAGAATTCTACCAAACCTTTCAAGAGGAACTAGAACTTATATTATTCAACCTTTTCCAAAATAGAGAAAAAGAAGAAATACTACCCAACACATTCTATGAAGCAAACAACACCTTGACTGGGTGTGACCGGGGATGCAAGGTGGGGTACGAGGCATCAACCTTCCTAGATGAATCTATTTGCTGGGTGGGTTCTCCTGACTTCACGGAGCACCGGAGCAAGTCCTATCTGAGTTATCCCCAGACTGCTGCGATCCAGTTGCCAGAGACCTTTTAAACTCTCGCACCTGAGACAGGTGCTGTCTGAGACAACTGATTTGGACCTTTTGAACTGAGCTAATCACCCAAGGACTATCCAAGTGGTGCCCTGGGTGTGTGGTTGTAGGAAGATTTGATTTTCCTTTTCCAATTGTTGCCCCTGTGGGGTGGGGTGACTTAATTGCTGGTATTTATTTACAGCTGAAACTTCAACTCAGACAGAGACCAGCTGAAACCAAGACAGAGCCACTTAGCCCCACCACACTAAACAGGTCTCCAGTTTCTCAGGCCACTGCACTGAACAGGTCCTCAACAAAGCTCCAGGGGAAAAGTCAAATGGTGTAAAATAATCATGGGCCAGAATCAGTGGAAAACCTCTGGTAACATGAATAACCAGAATAGATTATTCCCCCCACCCCAGGAAAGATATGGCAGATGTAACTGAAGACCCCATTCATAAACAGCTGGCCAAGATGTCAGAAAACAAATTCAGAATTTGGATTGCAAACACGATTAATAGAATTGAGGAAAATTTGGAATTAGAAATTCGAGGAGCAATTCAAAAGTTGGAATTAGAAACTTGAGGAGAAATTAAAAAGTTGTCTCAAGAATTTAACAAATTTAGACAAAACTACCAAAGATTTTGATACACTGAGGCAAGAATTTGCAGCCCTCAAAGATCTGAAAAATACAGTAGAATCCTTCAGTAGCAGAGTGGAGCAAGCAGAAGAAAGGATTTCTCACCTTGAAGACAAAACTTTTCAACGCTTCCAACTCTCAAAGAGGGAGAGAAAGGGAGAGCAAAAACAGATCATTCTCTCAGAGAGCTCTGGGATAATTGGAAGAAGGCTAATATCCATCTAACTGGAAGCCCTGAAAGTGATGAAGTGGCCTTGCAAGGCACAGAGGCCCTTCTCCATGAAATTATGAAAGAGCATTCTCCAGATATGCCAAGAGATTCTGAAATTCAGATAGCAGACAGTTTCAGAACACCAGCAAGACTCAATCCGAATATGACATCCCCCATATGCATCTGTCAACCACAGTTGTTCTAGGGTCTCATTTAAATCTCTGATATCTTTGTTTAATTTCTGTTTAGAGGATCTTTCCAGCTCTGTAAGAGGAGTGTTAAAGTCCCCTGTTATTATGGTATTATCGGATATCATATTGCTCAGACTAAGTTCTGTTTCAAGAATCTGGGAAATTTAAATTGGGTGCATAAATATTTAGAATTGAAACATCTTCTTGTTGTATTTTTTCCTTGACCAATATAAAGTGACCATCTTTGTCTTTTGTGACTTTAGTTGCTTTAAATCCACATGTATCTGACAATAAGAACACAACTCTTCTTTTCTTCTGAATTCCACTTGCCTGAAATATTGTCTTCCAACCCTTGACTCAGAGCTTTAATTTGTCTTCTGAAGCCAGGTGTGTTTCTAGCAGACAGCAAATGGATGGCATTAAACTGAAAAGCTTCTGTACAGCCAAAGAGACAACAAACAAAGCAAAGAGACAACCTACAAAATGGGAAAGGATATTTGCATATTTTGAATCAGACAAAAGGTTGATAACTAGGATCTATAGAGAACTCAAAGTAATCCACATGAAAAAAGCCAACAATCCCATATATCAATGGGTAAGAGACATGAATAGAACCTTCTCCAAAGAAGACAGACGAATGGCTAGCAAACATATGAAAAAATGTTCATCATCCCTATCTATTAAAGAAATGCAAATCAAAACCACCCTGAGATACCATCTAACCCCAGTGAGAATGGCCCACATCACAAAATCTGAAAACTGCAGATGCTGGCGTGGATGTGGGGAGAAGGGAACACTTTTACATTGGTAGTGGGACTGCAAACTAGTACAACCTTTCTGGAAGGAAGTATGGAGAAACCTCAAAGCACTCAAGCTAGAACTCCCATTTGATCCTGCAATCCCATTACTGGGCATCTACCCAGAAGGAAAAAAATCCTTTTATCTTAAAGACACCTGTACTAGACTGTTTATTGCAGCTCAATTTACAATCGCCAAAATGTGGAAACAGCCTAAATGCCCACCAACCCAGGAATGGACTAACAAGCTGTGGTATATGTATACCATGGAATACTATTTAGATATTAAAAAAAATGGAGACTTTACATCCTTTGTATTAACCTGGATGGAAGTGGAAGACATTATTATTAGTAAAGCATCTTGAGAATGGAGAAGCATGAATCCTATGTACTCAATTTTGATATGAGGAGAATTAATGACAATTAAGGTCATGGAGGGGAAGGAAAAGCAGAGAGAGTGAAGGAGGGAGAGGCATGGGGCCTTGGTATGTGCCACACCTTCTAGGGTCAAGACATGATTGCAAGAGGAACTTTACCTAACAATTGCAATCAGTTTAACCTGGCTTATTGTACCCTTAATGAATCCCAAAAAATAATAATAAAAAAGGAACAACAACAACAAAAAAAGACATCCCCCAGGCATATCATAATTAATTTCACTAAAGTTAATATGAAGGAGAAAATTCTGAAAGCAGCCAGACGTAAGAAATCCATTACCTATGAAGGGAAGAATATTAGAATGCCGATCTCTCTGCTGAAACTCTTCAAGCAAGAAGTGGGTGGTCATCAACTTTAAATCTCCTAAAGCAAAATAACTTTCAAACTCAGATCCTGTATCCAGCTAAACTGAGTTTCACTTATTATGGAGAAATTAAATACTTTAATGACATTCATATGTTGAAGAAATTTGCCATAATGCTGAAGAAATTTGCCATAACCAAACCAGCTCTTCAGGATATTCTCAGACCTATCCACCATAATGACCAGCCCAATCCTCTACTACAAAAGTAACCTCAGTCAGAAACTCTTGCTCAAACTCCAACTTCCACAGTGGTGAAAGGATTAAAAATGTCCACTGGACTTTCGAAAAACTCGATACCCAAAATTTTACCAGACTTATCAATATTCTCCATTAATGTGAATGGCTTAAACTGTCCTCCAAAGAGGCACAGGCTAGCTGACTGGATACAAAAACTCAGGCCAGATATTTGATGCATGCTACAGTCACATCTTACCTTAAAAGATAAATATAGACTGGTGAAAGGATAGTCATCCATATTTCACGCAAATGATAATCTGAAAAAAGCAGGTGTTGCAATTTTATTTGCAGATGCAATAGGCTTTAAACCAACAAAAGTAAGGAAGGATAAGAATGGTCACTTCATATTTGTTAAGGGTAATACTCAATATGAGATTTTAATTATTAATATTTATGCACTCAACCAGAATGCACCTCAATTTATAACAGCAGTGATTCCAGCGACAAGCACTTTCCTGGGAAAGCTTCTGCTCGGCAAGTGAACAAGTTCAAAGTGCCTTTTAAGTGGGCTGAAGGGAGATTTAGGGTGTCTACCTGCTGGAGTTTGAGAAATCAGCAGCCTCCAGTCATATCAGAACTGTGATTAACATCTCATACCCCAGAAGACCACGTATTGCCCAGACAATATTCAATAACATATACATACTGCTTTGTTTTTGGTTGTTGTTGTTTATTTTGATGTTGTTGCTGTTGTTTTGTTTTCTAATTTCAACCTTTTCCGTACAGATCCTTTTTCTTTCTCAATTTTTCTAGTTTAATTATAATTTCCCATTGCTGCCTTTTTCAATAACTAGAACTTCATTTTTGCTAGTGTTTCTACCACTATTATTTGTTTTTTCACCCAATTTTATCCCGTAAAGTTTTCTGTTTTGCTTGTTTTGGTTTGATTTATAGCATTTTTGTCTTTCCTCTCTACATGGTGGAGGTGGGGTACTGTGTCTGATCAGGTTAGCAAAGAGCTGCTGACCTGAAGGCAACCACCGAACTGGGCACCCCCAGAAGGTGGGTTTTTTTTTAAGGTTGTGTCAAAGTACCCTACTGTACACGTATATTGCTCTGTCTCCCTCTTTCTGTGCATCTCTTCTTTTTGTCAATATTCCTTTTACCCACCCCCTCTCCTTTCTCTATTTTTTTTTTTCTTATCACTCGGTCCTCCTTTCTTTCATCCCTTTTTTGCTCTTCAACCTTCTCACCCTTCTGGTCCTGTAACCCTTAGTCCACAAGAACTTAAAGAGCAAGAGGAAGTGAAAGGAAAATTAGGGCAAGGAAACAGATAAAAGAAATCACTCATGAGGAAGAATCAGCAGAAAACTCCAGGCAACATGAAGAACCAGTCCAGAACAGCCACGCCAAGGGACCAAGAGGTAGCTACTGCAGATGATTCCACCTATAAAGAAATGTTAGGAATGACAGAAAGGGAAATTTAGAATACACATGTTGAAAACAATGAAACAAATAATGGAAACAATGAAGGAAACTGCTAATAAAGTGTAAAATAACCAAAAGGAAATCCAAAAACAGAATCAAATAAGAGAGGAATGATATGAAGAATAAAAAGGATATAGCAGAGCTGAAGGACCTGAAACAGTCAGTTAGGGAACTTAAAGATGCAATGGAAAGTATCAGCAACAGGTTAGACCATGCAGAAGAAAGAATTTCAGAGGTAGAAGACAAAGTTCTCGAGATAACTCAGATAGTAAAAGAGGCAGAAAAGAAGAGAGAGAAAGCAGAATGTTCACTGTCAGAATTATGGGACTTTATGAAGCATTCCAACATACGACTTATAGGAATCCCAGAAGGGGAAGAAGAATGCCCCAGAGGAGTGGAAGCCATACTAGAGAATATTATAAAAGAAAATTTCCCAAATATCACCAAAGATTCTGACACACTGCTTTCAGAGGGTATCGGACACCAGGTCACCTCAACTCTAACTGAGCTTCTCCAAGACACATTGTGATGAACCTGTCCAAAGTCAAGACAAAAGAAAAGATTCTGCAAGCTGCCAGGAGTAAGCGCCAGTTGAACTACAGGGGCAAATCCATCAGAGTGACCGCAGACTTCTCTAATGAAACTTTCCAAGCAAGAAGACAATGGTCATCTACCTTTAATCTACTTAAACAGAACAATTTCCACCCCAGAATTCTGTACCCTGCTAAGCTAAGCTTCAAAATTGACGGAGAAATCAAATCATTTACGGATATACAAACATTGAGGAAATTTGCCACAACAAGACCAGCTCTACAGGAAATACTTCACCTGCTCTGCACACTGACCACTACAATGGAGCAGCAGCAAAGTAAGAACTCAGAAATTAAAGGACAGAACCTAACCTCCACACTGATACAAAAGATAAAACTAAGCAATGGACTCTCAAAAATAAGACGAATAGAATCCTACCACACTTATCAATTATCTCAATAAATGTTAATGGCTTGAATTCCCCACTGAAGAGACATAGATTGGCTGACTGGATTAAAAAACACCAGCCATCCATTCGCTGTCTGCAAGAAACACACCTGGCTTCAAAAGACAAATTAAAGCTCCGAGTCAAGGGTTGGAAAACAACTTTTCAGGCAAATGGCATTCAGAAGAAAAGAGGAGTTGCAATCTTATTTTCAGATACATGTGGATTTAAAGCAACTAAAGTCAAAAAAGACAAAGATGGTCACTTCATATTGGTCAAGGGAAAAATACAACAAGAAGACATTTCGATTCTAAATATTTATGCAAACAAATTAAATGCTCCCAGATTCTTGAAACAGACCTCACTTAGTCTGAGCAATATTATATCTGATAATACCATCATAACAGGGGACTTTAACACTCTTCTTACAGAGCTGGACAGATCCTCTAAACAGAGATTAAACAAAGATATCAGAGATTTAAATGAGACCCTAGAACAACTGTGCTTGATAGATGCATATAGAACACTCCACCCCTAAGATAAAGAATATACATCTTCTCATCACCCCATGGAACATTCTCCAAAATTGATCATATCCTGGGACACAAAACAAATATCAACAGTATCAAAGAATTGAAATTTTACCTTGTATCTTCTCAGACCATAAGGCAGTAAAGGTGGAACTCAACTCTAACAAAAATGCTCGACCCCACCCAAAGGCATGGAAATTAAACAATCTGCTGTTGAATAACAGATGGGTGCAGGAAGAAATAAAACAGGAAATCATTAACTTCCTTGAGCATACAACAATGAAGACACAAGCTACCAAAACCTGTGGGATACTGCAGAAGCAGTTTTGAGAGGAAAATTCATCGCTTTAGATGCCTACATTCAAAAAACAGAAAGAGAGTGCATCAACAATCTCAGAAGCGATCTTGTGGAATGGGAAAAAGAAGAACAATCTAAGCTCAACTCAGTAGAAGAAAAGAAATATCCAAAATCAAATCAGAGATCAATGAAATTGAAAACAAAAGAATCATTCAGAAAATTAATGAAACAAGGAGTTGGTTTCTTGAAATAATAAATTAAAAAGATAAACCATTGGCCAGACTAATGAGGAACAGAAAAGTAAAATCTCTAGTAATCTCAATCAGAAATGATAAAGGGGAAATAACAACTGATCCCACAGAGATACAAGAGATCATCTCTGAATACTACCAGAAACTCTATGCCCAGAAATTTGACAATGTGAAGGAAATGGATCAATATTTGGAATCACAACCTCTCCTCAGACTCAGCCAGGAAGAAATAGAGCTCCTGAACAGGCCAATTTCAAGCACTGAGATCAAAGAAACAATAAAAAATCTTCCAACCAAAAAATGCCCTGGTCCAGATGGTTCACTCCAGAATTCTATCAAACCATAAAGGAAGAGCTTATTCCTCTACTGCAGAAATTATTCCAGAAAATTGAGGAAGAAGGAATCTTCCCCAACACATCCTATGAAGCAAACATCACCCTGATACCAAAACCAGGAAAAGACCCAAACAAAAAGGAGAATTTCAGACCAATCTCACTCATGAATATAGATGCAAAAATTCTCAACAAAATCCTAGCCAATAGATTACAGCTTATCATCAAAAAAGTCATTCATCATGATCAAATAGGCTTCATCCCAGGGATGCAAGGCTGGTTTAACATACGCAAGTCCATAAACGTTATCCACCATATTAACAGAGGCAGAAATAAAGATCACATGATCCTCTCAATAGATGCAGAAAAAGCATTTGATAAAATCCAGCATCCTTTTCTAATTAGAACACTGAAGAGTATAGGCATAGGTGGCACATTTCTAAAACTGATTGAAGCTATCTATGACAAACCAACAGCCCATATTTTACTGAATGGAGTAAAACTGAAAGCTTTCCCTCTTAGAACTGGAACCAGACAAGGTTGTCCTCTGACCCCTTTACTGGAAGTTCTAGCCAATACAATTAGGGAAGACAAGGAAATAAAGGGAATCCAAATGGGAGCAGAGGAGGTCAAACTCTCCCTCTTTGCTGACAACATGATCTTATTCTTAGAGAACCCCAAAGACTCAACCACAAGACTCCTAGAAGTCATCAAAAAATACAGTAATGTTTCAGGATATAAAATAAATGTCCACAAGTCAGTAGCCTTTGTATACACCAATAACATTCAAGATGAGAAGCTAATTAAGGACACAACTCCCTTCACCTTAGTTTCTTTTTTTTTTTTATTTTTTTATTAAATCATACAATGATTATGATTATGGGGCATTATACACTCACTTCATAAACCATTTGACACATTTTTATCACAGTGGTTAACATAGCCTTTCCGGCGTTATCTCAGTTACTGTGCCAAAATATTTACATTCTACATTTACCAAGTTTCGCAAATACCCCTGTAATATGCACCACAGGTGTGATCCCACCGATTCCCCTCCCTCTACCCACCCCCCCCTTTCCCACTTCCCCCTATTGTTAAGTTGTAGCTGGGTTATAGCTTTCATGTGAGAGCCCCAAATTAGTTTCATAGTAGGGCTGTGTACATTGGGTATTTTTTCTTCCATTCTTGGGATACTTTACTAAGAAGAATATGTTCCAGCTCCATCCATGTAAACATGAAAGAGGTAAAGTCTCCATCTTTCTTTAAGGCTGCATAGTATTCCATGGTATACATATACCACAATTTATTAATCCATTCGTGGATCGATGGGCACTTGGGCTTTTTCCATGACTTAGCTATTATGAATTGGGCTGCAATAAACATTCTGGTACAAATATCTTTGTTATGTTGTGATTTTTGGTCTTCTGGGTATATGCCCAGCAGAGGAATTACAGGATTGAACGGCAGATCTATTTTTAGATCTCTGAGTGTTCTCCATATATCTTTCCAAAAGGAATGTATTAATTTGCATTCCCACCAGCAGTGCAAAAGTGTTCCCTTTTCTCCGCATCCACGCCAACATCTCTGGTCTTGAGATTTTGTGATATAGGCTAGTCTCATTGGAGTTAGATGATATCTCAAAGTAGTTTTGATTTGCATTTCTCTGATGATTAAAGATGATGAGCATTTTTTCATATGTCTGAAGGCCGTGCGCCTGTCTTCTTCAGAGAAGTTTCTCTTCAAATCCCTTGCCCAGCCTGTGATGGGATCCCTTGTTTTTTTCTTGCTGATGCGTTTGAGTTCTCTGTGGATTCTGGTTATTAAACCTTTGTCAGAGTTATACCCTGCAAATATCTTCTCCCATTCTGAGGGCTGTCTGCTTGCTCTGCTTACTGTGTTCTTAGCTGTGCAGAAGCTTTTTAGTTTGATCAAGTCCCAGTAGTGTATTTTTGAAGCTGCTTCAATTGCCCGGGGGGTTCTCCTCATGAAATACTCACCCAGACCAATTTCTTCAAGGGTTTTCCCTGCATTCTCCTCTAGTATTTTTATAGTTTCATGTCTTAAGTTTAAATCTTTAATCCAATGAGAGTCTATCTTAGTTAATGGTGAAAGGTGTGGGTCCAATTTCAGTCTTCTGCAGGTTGCCAGCCAGTTCACCCAGCACCATTTGTTAAATAGGGAATCTTTTCCCCACTGAATGTTTTTAATTGGCTTGTCAAAAATCAAATAGCGGTAAGTAGCTGGATTCATCTCTTGGTTCTCTATTCTATTCCAGATATCTACTTCTCTGTTTTTGTGCCAATACCATGCTGTTTTGATCACTATCGATTTGTAGTAAAGTCTGAGGTCTGGTAGTGTGATTCCTCCTGTTTTGTTTTTATTTCTGAGTAATGTCTTGGCTATTCGAGGTTTTTTCTGATTCCATATAAAACGAAGTAATGTTTTTTCAAGATCTTTAAAATATGACAGTGGAGCTTTAATAGGGAGTGCGTTGAAATTATATATTGCTTTGGGTAGTATGGACATTTTGATAATGTTGATTCTTCCTAGCCATGAGCATGGTATGTTTTTCCATTTGTTAACATTTTCAGCTATTTCTTTTCTTAGAGTTTCATAGTTCTCTTTATAGAGATCTTTCACGTCTTTTGTTAGGTAAATTCCCAAATATTTCATCTTCTTTGGCACTACTGTGAATGGGATAGAGTCCTTAACTGCTTTTTCAATTTGACTGTTGTTGGTGTATATAAAGGCTACCTATTTATGAATGTTGATTTTGTAACCTGAGACGCTGCTGTATTCCTTGATCACTTCTAGGAGTTTTGTAGTAGAGTCCCTAGTGTTTTCCAGATACACAATCATATCATCTGCGAAGAGCGAGAGTTTGATCTCTTCTGACCCTATATGGATACCCTTGATCGCCTTTTCTTCCCTAATTGCGGTGGCTAAAACTTCCATTACAATGTTGAAAAGCAATGGAGACAATGGGCAGCCTTGTCTGGTTCCTGATCTGAGTGGAAATTATTCCAATTTAACTCCATTCAATATGATATTGGCTGTGGGTTTGCTGTAGATAGCCTCTATCAGTTTAAGAAAAGTCCCTTCTAGACCAATTTTCTTGAGTGTTCTGATCATGAAGGGATGCTGGATATTATCAAAAGCTTTTTCTGCATCAATTGAGAGAATCATATGGTCTTTGTTTTTTAATTTGTTTATGTGCTGAATTACATTTATAGATTTACGTATATTGAACCAGCCTTGACACCCTGGGATAAAACCAACTTGGTCATGATGTATAATTTGTTTGATGTGTTGCTGGAT
Source organism: Nycticebus coucang (assembly GCF_027406575.1). Taxonomy (NCBI): domain Eukaryota; kingdom Metazoa; phylum Chordata; class Mammalia; order Primates; family Lorisidae; genus Nycticebus; species Nycticebus coucang. The sequence goes on from NC_069785.1 coordinate 109,978,623, forward strand.
TCTGTTTGTTAGGATCTTGTTGAATATTTTTGCATCTATATTCATTAGTGATATTGGTCTATAATTTTCTTTTCTTGTTGGGTCTTTTCCTGGTTTGGGGATCAGGGTGATATTTGCTTCATAGAACGTGTTGGGTAGTCTTCCTTCTTTTTCTACATTTTGGAACAGGTTGAGTAATATAGGTACTAATTCCTCTTTAAAGGTTTGGTAGAATTCTGACGTGAAACCATCTGGTCCCAGGCTTTTCTTTTTAGGGAGGTTTTGTATAGTTGATGCTATTTCTGAACTTGATATGGGTCTGTTCAACATTTCCACTTGATTTTGGTTAAGTCTTGGAAGGTGGCGTGCTTCCAAGTATCGGTCAGTTTCCTTCAGATTTTCATATTTCTGAGAATAAAGTTTCTTGTAATATTCATTAAGGATTTTTTGGATTTCTGATGAGTCTGTGGTTATTTCGTCTTTGTTGTTTCTGATTGATGATATTAGAGATTTTACTCTTTTTTTCCTGATTAGGTTGGCCAGAGGTTTATCTATTTTATTGACCTTTTCAAAAAACCAGCTTTTTGATTTATTGATCTGTTGTATTATTCTTTTGTTTTCAATTTCATTTAATTCTGCTCTAATTTTGGTTATTTCTTTTCTTCTACTGGGTTTGGGGTTGGAATGTTCTTCCTTTTCCAGTTGCGTGAGATGTCCCATTAAGTTGTTAACTTCCTCTCTTTCCGTTCTCTTGAGGAAGGCTTGCAATGCTATAAATTTCCCTCTTAGAACTGCCTTTGCAGTGTCCCAGAGGTTCTGATAGCTTGTGTCTTCATTGTCATTTTGTTCCAAAAAATTGGTGATTTCTTTCTTAATCTCATCTCTGACCCAGCTATCATTCAGCATAAGGTTATTTAACTTCCATGTTTTTGTATGGGTATGCAGATTCCTGTTGTTACTCAATTCAAGTTTTATTCCATGATGGTCCGAGAAGATGCATGGAATAATTTCTATTCCTTTAAATTTACTGAGGTTAGACTTGTGACCTAAAATGTGATCAATTTTGGAGTAAGTTCCGTGGGCTGATGAGTAGTATGTGTATTCAGTTTTGTTGGGATGAAATGTTCTGTAGATGTCTGCTAAATCTAAATATTGGATGGTTAGGTTTAAATCTAAGATTTCTTTGCTCAGCTTCTTTCTGGAGGATCGATCCAACACTGCCAAGGGAGTGTTGAAATCTCCAACGATTATGGAGCTGGAGGAAATCACGTTACTCATGTCTGTTAGAGTTTCTCTTATAAATTGAGGTGCATTCTGGTTGGGTGCATAGATATTAATAATTGAGATCTCGTCATATTGAGTATTACCCTTAACAAATATGAAGTGACCATTCTTATCCTTCCTTACTTTTGATGGTTTAAAGCCTACTGTATCTGCAAATAAAATTGCAACACCTGCTTTTTTCTGATTACCATTTGCCTGAAATATGGATGACCATCCTTTCACCCTGAGTCTGTATTTGTCTTTTAAGTTGAGATGTGACTCTTGTATGCAACAAATATCTGGCTTAAGTTTTTGTATCCAGTCAGCTAACCTATGCCTCTTTAGAGGACAGTTTAAGCCATTCACATTGATGGAGAGTAAGGATAAGTCTGGTGGAATTTTGGGTATCGAGTTTTTCAAAGGTCCAGTGGACATTTTTAATCCTTTCGCCAGTGTGGAAGTTGGAGTTTGATCCGAAGTTTCTGAGTGAGTTTACTTTTGTGGTGTAGGATTGGGTTGGTCATTGTGGAGGATAGGTCTGAGAACATCCTGAAGAGCTGGTTTACTTATGGCAAATTTTTTCAACATATGAATGTCATTGAAGTATTTAATTTCTCCATCATAGATGAAACTCAGTTTAGCTGGATACAAGATCCTGGGTTGAAAGTTTTTTTGCTTTAGGAGATTAAAAGTTGATGACCAGCCTCTTCTTGCTTGAAAAGTTTCAGCAGAGAGATCTGCAGTTATTCTAATATTCTTACCTTTGTACGTTATAGTTTTCTTTCGCCGGGCTGCTTTGAGAATCTTCTCTTTCATGTTAACTTTAGTGAAGCTAATTATGATATGTCTGGGAGATGGCTTATTGGGGTTGAATCGTGCTGGGGTTCTGAAGCTGTCTGCTATCTGAATTTCAGATTCTCTAGGCATGTCTGGAAAATTTTCTTTCATAATTTCATGTAGAAGGGCCTCTGTGCCCTTGGCTGCCACTTCATCAGTCTCCGAAATTCCTATAACCCTGATGTTATTTTTTTCGAATTATCTGAGAGCTCTCTGAGTGAGTGATCCGTTTTTGCTCTCCATTTCTCTTCCTCTTTGAGAGATTGGGAGCGTTCGAAGACTTTATCTTCAATGTCAGAAATCCTTTCTTCTGCTTGCTCCATTATGTTACTGAGGGATTCTACTGTATTTTTCATATCTTTGAGGGCTGTAAGTTCTTGTTTCAGTGTGTCTAAGTCTTTGGTGGTTTTGTCTTTAAATTCGTTAAATTCTTGAGACAGTTTTTGAATTTCTCCTCGAATTCCTAATTCCATTTTATTAATCTTGTCTGCAAACCAAATTCTGAATTCGACTTCTGACATCTCAGCCAGTTGTTTATGAATGGGATCTTCAATCACATCTGCCGTATCTTTTCTTGGGGGGGTTGATGTATTCTGGTTATTCATGTTACCAGAGTTTTTCCGCTGATTCCACCCCATGGTTTACTCCCTTTGGTTTTTCCCCTGGGGTTTTATCAAGGGCCCGTACAGTGTTGTGGCCTGAGAAACTGGGGCCCTGTCTGGTGTGGTGGAGCAAAGTGGTTCTGTCTTGTTTTCAGCTGGTTTCTGTTCGATCCTATTGCAACTTCTACTCTGGCTTGAAGTCTCAGCTGTGTGGAAAAATCAGCAATTAAGTCACCCCGCCTGCCCACCTCTGGCCCCAGTTGGAAAAGGAGAATCAAACCTTCCTACAATCGCACACCCAGGGCACCACCTGAAAAGTCCTCAGTCTATTAGCCCAGTTCAAAAGGTCCGAATCAACTGTCTCAATCGGCACTTGTCTCAGGTGGAAGGGTTCAAGAGGTCTCTGGGAACTGGATCACAGGGGCCTGGTGACTCCTCTGAGACAGCTCACCCCAGTGCAGCGTGGAGTCAGGAGGAGCCACCCCGCAATCAGAGCAGTCTGGGAAGGTTGACGTCTCCTTCCCCACTTTGCCCCTCCGTCGGACCCAGTCACTGGTATCTCTGCAGATGGCTAACCCAGTTGCCTGCAGTGAACAGACACTCCAGGGATTTGCACCTGCCTGAATCGCAAGGAAGTCTGCCAGGCCCCCGCAGACTGCCGCTATCTAGCAGGAGGAGATGGGGCCTGACATCTTTGAGTGTTTGATGCAGGTGATGGGAAGGAGGTGTTCACTCAGGCTTAGCCCCGTCCCTGATGGATGCTGCTAATAGAACAGAACAGAACAGACAACTTTGTGAGGTTCTGTCTCTGTTCCTGTCGTCGCCTACAGGAGACGGGCTGTTTTGAGTTCAAACGTCTTTGCTGCTGGAGAATTGCGTCTGAACACCTCTCTGGGTTGGCCCCGCCCTGGAGGCTTCTGGGTTTGTGAGCCGTGTCACCGGTGGCCTCCTCTGGTTGCCCAGGGAGACAGGGGGTGTGGCCTCAGAATATCCAGAAGTGAGCGTTCTGCCGTTAAAGAAAAAACGGCTGTTGATCTACCTCCAGGGAACTGCTGCTCTGGTGTGGGCACTCAGGCGACCCTTTTCTCCTCTGTCCCGCGCCCCAGAGTCAGCACTGAGCGGCCGCAGTTTGTGCTGGGTCCACACCCCTTAAGAGATCCCCCAAGAATCAGAACTCTTGGGGGATGGGCCCCCAGACCCGGATTGGGAGTGGGGCGGGGGGAAGCTAGAGTTTCATTCAGTTTCACGCAATACTACGGTCCGGGGAGGGCTCCTGCACTGCACCGCAGGGAAGTGCCGCCAAGGCTTGATTTCCCCTCAGCGGAGTGCCCTCTCCTCGCTCACGTGTCCCAGAGTCAGCGCTGACCTGATGCAGCTCAGGCACTGTGCACTCCCCTCGAGAAATCACCCAAGGAGCCGAACTCCTGGGGGATAGGCCCTCAGACCCCGAGTGAGAGTAGGGGTTCTGAGCTCTCAGCGGGGAGGCCAGAGTCTGATTCAGTCTTGGACCCCCTATGCCCGGGGAGGGTTGGTGCACTGCACCGCAGGGAAGTGCCGCGAGGCGTGACTCCCCCTCAGCCCGGTGCCCTCTCCTCACTCGGTGCGCCTCAGAGTCAAATCTGACCAGTCGCAACTCGGGGACTGTCCACTCCCCTTGAGAAATCACCCAAGGATCCGAAGTTCTGGGGGACAGGCTTCCAGACCTCAGTGGGCGGGAGGGGAGCGCCGGGGATTCAGGGTTGCCGGCAAAGGATTCCCAAAGTTTTATTCAGCCCTATATCCGGCAGGAGAATGCCACGGCACCCCAGTAGGGGAGGTAGGTCCAGTTTTTAGAAGGTCTCTCCCGTGGAGTGTAGTGGGAGGGGCTTTACTTTCTGCCTGCTTGTTCAATTGTGGGGGTCTTGAGCCCGTCTCATGGGGGAGGGGGACTCCCGTTCACTTGGTGGTGGATTTTGTACCTTTTGTTTGCGTCCTTGTGATCACAACTTGCCTCAGCGGTGTTGATGTGCGTTCTTCAGCCTTCTCTCTTGGTGAGGCTCAAGTCCACCAGGATACTTACTAAATTCCTGTCCCTTAACTCTCCTTCTGGACGGGAGCCTTTGTTGAAAGCTGGCTTCAGTCCGCCATCTTGTCTCCCCCCTTCACCTTAGTTTCAAAGAAAATGAAATACCTAGGAATGTACCTAACGAAGGAGGTGAAGGACCTCTATAAAGAAAACTATGAAATCCTCAGAAAGGAAATAGCAGAGGATATTAACAAATGGAAGAACATACCATGCTCATGGCTTGGAAGAATCAACATTGTTAAAATGTCTATACTTCTCAAAGCAATCTACCTATTCAATGCCATTCCTATCAAAATACCAACATCATACTTTCAAGATTTGGAAAAAATGATTCTGCATTTTGTATGGAACCGGAAAAAACCCCATATAGCTAAGGCAGTTCTTAGTAATAAAAATAAAGCTGGGGGCATCAGCATAACAGATTTTAGTCTGTACTACAAAGCCATAATGGTCAAGACAGCATGGTACTGGCACAAAAACAGAGACATAGACACTTGGAATTGAATTGAAAACCAAGAAATGAGACTAACATCTTACAACCACCTAATCTTCGATAAACCAAACAAGAACATACCTTGGGGGAAAGACTCCCTATTCAATAAATGGTGTTGGGAGAACTGGATGTCTACATGTAAAAGACTGAAACTGGACCCACACCTTTCCCCACTCACAAAAATTGATTCAAAATGGATAAAGGACTTAAATTTAAGGCATGAAACAATAAAAATCCTCCAAGAAAGCATAGGAAAAACACTGGAAGATAATGGCCTGGGGAAAGACTTCATGAAGAAGACTGCCATGGCAATTGCAACAACAACAAAAATAAACAAATGGGACTTCATTAAACTGAAAAGCTTCTGTACAGCTAAGGAGACAATAACCAAAGCAAAGAGACAACCTACACAATGGGAAAGGATATTTGCATATTTTCAATCAGACAAAAGCTTGATAACTAGGATCTATAGAGAACTCAAATTAATCCACATGAAAAAAGCCAACAATCCCATTTATCAATGGGCAAGAGACTTGAAGAGAACTTTCTCTAAAGATGACAGATGAATGGCTAACAAACACATGAAAAAATGTTCATCATCTCTATATATTAGAGAAATGCAAATCAAAACAACCCTGAGATATCATCTAACCCCAGTGAGAATGGCCCACATCACAAAATCTTAAAACTGCAGATGCTGGCTTGGATGTGGAGAGAAGGGAACACTTTTACATTGCTGGTGGGACTGCAAACTAGTACAACCTTTCTGGAAGGAAGTATGGAGAAACCTCAAAGCACTCAAGCTAGACCTCCCATTTGATCCTGCAATCCCATTACTGGGCATCTACCCAGAAGGAAAGAAATCCTTTTTATCATAAGGACACTTGTACTAGACTGTTTATTGCAGCTCAATTTACAATCGCCAAAATGTGGAAACAGCCTAAATGCCCACCAACCCAGGAATGGATTAACAAGCTGTGGTATATGTATACCATGGAACACTATTCAGCTATTAAAAAAAAATGGAGACTTTACATCCTTCGTATTAACCTGGATGGAAGTGGAGGACATTATTCTTAGTAAAGTATCACAAGAATGGTGTAGCATGAATCCTATGTACTCAATTTTGATATGAGGACAATTAATGACAATTAAGGTTATGGGGGGAGAGGAAAAGCCGAAAGAGGGACGGAGAAAGGGGGATGGGGCCTTGGTGTGTGTCACACTTTATGGGGGCAAGACATGATTGCAAGAGGGACTTTACCTAACAATTGCAATCAGTGTAACCTGGCTTATTGTACCCTCAATGAATCCCCAACAATAAAAAAAATAAAAGGTCTTGAAAAAATAATACTTCATTTTATATGGAATCAGCAAAAACCTCGAATAGCCAAGAAATTACTCAGAAATAAAAACAAAGCAAGAGGAATCATGCTACCAGACCTCAGACTATACTATAAATCGATAGTGATCAAAACAACATGGTACTGGCACAAAAACAGAGAATTAGATGTCTGGAACAGAATAGAGAACCAAGAGATGAATCCAGCTACTTATTGTTATTTGATCTTTGACGAGCCAATTAAAAACATTCAGTGTGGAAAAGATTCCCTATTTAACACATTGTGCTGGGTGAACTTGCTGGCAACCTGCAGAAGACTGAAACTGGACCCACACCTTTCACCATTAACTAAGGTAGACTCTCCCTGGATTAAAGATTTAAACTTAAGACATGAAACTATAAAAGTACTAGAAGAGGGTGCAGGGAAAAGCCTTGAAGAGCTCAGTCTGGGCAAGTATTTTATGAGGAGGACCCCCGGGGCATTTGAAGCAGCTTCAAAAGTACACTACTGGGACCTGATCAAACTAAAAAGCTTCTGCACAGCCAAGAACACAGTAAGTAAAGCAAGCAAACAGCCCTCAGAATGGGAGAAGTTATTTGCAGGTTATGTCTCCAACAATGTTTTAATAACCAGAATCCACAGAGAACTCAAACGTATAAGCAAGAAAAAAACTCGTGATCCCATTGCAGCCTGGGCAAGGGACTTGAAGAGAACCTTCTCTGAAGAAGACAGGCGCACGGCCTACAGACATATGAAAAGACGCTCATCATCTTTAATCATCAGAGAAATGCAAATCAAAACTACTTTGAGATATCATCTAACTCCAGTAAGGTTAGCGCATATCACAAAATCCCAAGACTGGAGATGTTGGCATGGATGTGGAGAAAAGGGAATAGTTCTACAGTGCTGGTGGGAATGCAAATTAATACATTCCTTTTGGAAAGATGTTTGGATAACACTTAGAGATCTAAAAATAGATCTGCTATTCAATCCTATAATTCCTCTACTAGGTATATACCCAGAAGACCAAAAATCACATTATAACAAAGATATTTGTACCAGAAGGTTTATTGTAGCCCAATTCATAATTGCTAAGTCATGGAAAAAGCCCAGGTGCCCATTGATCCATGGATGGGTTAATAAATTGTGGTGTGTGTACACCATGGAATATTATGCAGCCTTAAAAAAGATGGAGACTTTACCTTTTTCATGTTTACATGGTTGGAGCTGGAACATATTCATCTCAGTAAAGTATCTCAAGAATGGAAGAAAAAGTATCCAGTGTACTCTTCCCTACTCTGGAGCTAATTTATGCTTTCACATGAAAGCTATAACCCAGTTATAACCTAAGAATATGGGGAAGGGGGAGAGGAAGGGGAGGGAGGAAGTAGAGGGGAGGATGGGTGGAGGGAGAGTGATTGGTGAGATTACACCTGTGGTGCATCTTGGAATGGTACATGTGAAACTTAGTAAATGTAGAATATAAATGTCTCAACACAATAACTAAGAAAATGCCAGGAAGGCTATGTTAACCAGTGTGATGAAAATGTGTCAAACAGTCTATAATACCAGTGTATGGTGCCCCACGATCACATAAATGTACACAGCTATGATTTAACAAGTAAAAAAAAAAAAATAGCAGGATTAATTATGCTACCAGACCTAAGACTATACTATAAATTGTTAGTGATCAAAAGAGCATGGTACTGGCACAAAAACAGAGAGGTAGATGTGTGGAACAGAATAGAGAACCAAGAGATGAACCTAGCTACTTACGGTTATTTGATCTTTGAGAAGCCAATTAAAAACATTCAGTTGGGAAAAGATTCCCTATTTAACAAATAGTGCTTGGTGAACTGGCTGGAAACCTGCAGAAGACTGAAACTGGACCCACACTTTTCACCTTTAACTAAGACATACTCTCACTGGATTAAAGATTTAAACTTAAGACATGAAACTATAAAAATACTAGAAGTGCAGGGAAAACTCTTGAAGGAATGGGTATGGGCAAATATTTTATGAGGAGGACCCCCCCAGGCAATTGAAACAGCATCAAATATACACCTACTGGGACCTGATCAAACTAAAAAGCTTCTGCACAGCCAGGAACACAGTTAAGTAAAGCAAGTATACAGCCCTCAGAATGGGAGAAATATTTGCAGATTATGTCTCCAGCAAAGGTTTAATAACGAGAATCATCAGAGAACTCAAACTTTATTAGCAAGAAAAGAACAAGTGATCCCATCTCAGGATGGGCAAGGGACTTGAGGAGAAACTTCTCTGAAGAAGCCAAGCGCATGGCCTAAAGACACATGAAAATATGCTCATAATCCTTAATCATCAGAGAAATGCAAATCAAAACTACTTTGAAGTATTATCTAACTCCAGTAAGATTAGCCCACATCACAAAATCCCCAAACCAGAGATGTTGGCGTGAATGTGGAAAAAAGGAAATAATCCTACATCGCTGGTGTGAATGCAAACTAATACTGTCCTTTTGGAAAGATGTTTGAAGAACACTTAGTGATCTAAAAATAGACCTGTCATTCGATCCTATAATTCCTCTACTAGATATGTATCCAGAAGACCAAAATCACATTATAACAAAGATATTTGTACCAGGATATTTATTGCAGCCCAATTCATAATTGCTAAGTTATGGAAGAAGCCCAAGTGCCCATCAACCCACGAATGGATCAATAAACTGTGGTATATGTACACCATGGAATATTATGCAGCCTTAAAGAAAGATGGAGACTTTACCTCTTTCATGTTTACATGGATGGAGCTGGAACATATTCTTCTTAGCAAAGTATCTCAAGAGTGGAAGAAAAAATATCCAGTGTACTCAGCCCTACTATGAAACTAAGTTATAGCTTTCACATGCTAAGTTATAGCTTTCAACCTTTTATATTGTTTTTTTTCCTATATTACATCTTAAAGACTTTTTCTCCCTTCCATTTGTTGAGCTCTTTACCTAAAGCACGACATTTCTCCAGATCTATTTTTTTTTTTTTTGAGACAGAGCCTCAAGCTGTGGTCCTGAGTAGAGTGCTGTGGCATCACAGTTCACAGCAACCTCGAACTCCTGGGCTCAAGCAGTCTCCTGCCTCTGCCTCCCAAGTAACTGGGACTACAGGCACCCACCACAACACCTGGCTATTTTTTGGTTGCAGCTGTCATTGTTGTTCGGTGGGTCTGGGCTGGATCTTCTATTATTGTGGTAGCTAGAGTGGCCACCAAGCCCCATCCCTGGAACCTGTGAGTAGGTTGTGTTACATGGCAAAAGGGAATTTCCAAGTAGAATTAAGATTAGGGACCCTTGGGCGGTGCCTGTTGTTCAAAGGAGTAGGGCGCCGGCCCCATATGCCAGAGGTGGCAGGTTAAAGCCCAGCCCCGGCCAGAAACTGAAAAAAAAAAAAAAAAAAAAAATTTAGGGACCCTTAAGACAAGAGGAATAGCCTGGGTTATCCAAGTGGGCCTAATGTAGTCACATACCCCCTTGAAAGCAGAGACATTCCTACAGCTGCAGGTTGAAGAGTTGTGGTGGAAGTCAGAGTGAATTAAAGCACAGGAGGGAGTCAATGTTCTATTGTTGTCTTTAAGATGAAGGGCCAAGTAAGTGGAGATCTTAGTCTTACAAGCACAGCAACAGAATTTTGCCAACAGTCTGGCGAGCCTGGAAGCAGATTCTTCTTCTGAGCCTTCAGGGAAGAGCTCCATATGGTTGACTCCTTGAGGCAGGCTGTGTGCGACCCTTTATGGAGGATTTAGCCATGCTGTGCAGGAGTTTTAATCCATAGAAGCTGAGATAATAAATTTGTATTATTTTAAGCAACTCAGCTAAGTTTGTGTAATTTGTTATGCAGACACAAAACTAATATAATCATCTTCTTTCACAGTTAATTACTTAAGTTTTTTAACATTTTATTCACTGCGATTAACTCAGCCTTTCTTCTGTGTAGTATGGTTAGCTACATCTAGCATGTTTTCTGACATATATAATTTACTTGATAGTTATGGATGTTTTGTTTCATAATTTGTTTTCTTGGTCCTATAATCTCCCTAATCATAGCATTCAGCTGTTTATAGACTTGTCTTAGAATTATTTCCTTCTCAAATCGCTGTTCCTGTAAATTCTTCAGCAGTGGGAAGTCCTCGAACACAATTGGGATCAAACTGAGTTTACATATCATGAAGAAACCAAATGTTCCTAGAAAATGTTGTATTATGTCTTCCCTGGCCAAAAGCAACATAACCCAGTGCTGACCAGTTTGCCATTAGACAGTTGTGAAGAAGCTCTGAGTTGCATTTGGTGCTCACATACAACATTGCACAGTCTAGTAACATTAAGCTGGTACTTTGTGGGCATTATTTATGGTACCAATAAACAATGAATGCACTGGGGGTGAGGTGACTGGAAAGTTCATTCTCTGAAGTGGAGAGCTTGTAGCATGAACTATTGGCCACTTCAAGCACACGGGGTGCTCACGGGGATATCAAGATATCGCAGGAAGTAAATAAAAGCCTATTCTTAAAAATTCAAGTCTGGGCTTGATGTCTGTAGCTCAGCGGCTAGGGCTCCGGCCACATACCCTGGAGCTGGAGGGTTTGAATCCAGCCTGGGCCTGCCAAACAACAACAACTACAACCAAAAAATAGCCAGGCATTGTGAGGGGCTCCTGTAGTTCCAGCTACTTGGGAGGCTGAGGCAAGAGAATTGCTAGAGTCCAAGAGTTTGAGGTTGTGGTGAGCTGTGAGCCCACAGCACTCTACCAAGGGTGACAACTTGAGACTTTATATCAAAAAAAAAAAAAATATATCAAGTCTGGTCACTCACTCACAAAACATTACTGCCCCTAAGAAAATAATAAAAAGAAGGGAAAATAACAAAGTACAAGCTGAGGTAGGAGCTCAACTTCATGTTTAAGTTGTAAACATGACTTAACATGAAATGGTGTAACAAACACAAAACAGAATCAAACCGAGAAAGTTTTCAGACAGCAGCTCACGACTCTGTCCAACCTCCTCCCCCTAAGAAAGCCCACGGAAACCCCCAGCTTGATGGACACACACTGAGTTCCTGGAGTCTGGGGCGGGGAGGAGAAGGCAGTAGCTGTTGCCGTAAGAACTCCCCTAGATAAATAGTGATTTCACAAATCTAGCAGTGTTGACTCCTCATGTTTTTCTCTGGTTCAGAGGAAAGGAGAAAAATGAGTTAGGGAAAATGATTCTCAGTTATCTCAGAAAATATGTAAGGGCTTCACACAACCTGGAGCAAAGAAAACGTAACCTCCAGAGGTGCAGGTGGAAGATGTATCAACAACCCTTACTGTTCCATTTGCAGTCTATGCTTGCCTGGAGGGGATGGAGCTGCTTACATATCCAGAGACATCTATGCCAGTTTCCCAGGGCTGTATATGCTAGACCACCTATAAACTTGGTGGTATAAAACAACAGAAACTTATTCTGACTTTTCTGGAGACCAGCAATCTGAAGTCATGTGTTGGCAGAGCCTCCCTCACTCAGGCATCAGAGGAGAATCCTTCCCGGCTCAGTCCAAGTTCTGGGGGCTCCTGCGCTGGCTCATGGTGGCATCGCTCCAATCTCTGCCTCCATTTTCACTGGGCTTTCTTCCCACATGACTGTCTCCTTTCTTTTAATCTCTTGTAAAAACACTCTTATTCAATTCAGGGCCCACCTAATCCAATACAATCTTATTTCATCCTTACCTTAGTTACACTTGCAAACACTCTTCAAATAAGGTCCTATACTGAGTTTCCAGGCAGACATGAGTTTCAGGAGAATATTCTTCAACTTATCAAAAGGGAATGTTAAGAAGCATTATGAACCATCTGTTATTTATACTGACTTTTTTTTCAAAGTATGACTAGTTTCTCTGCTGCAGTTCTCCTAATGTGGAAATCAAGGAGCTGGTTAACCTGAGGACTTGTCTGAGGTTGTGGGGGAAGTTTGCTTCCACAGTCATTCAGGTTGTTGGCAGAATTCACTTACCTGTGGTTGGAGGACTTAGGTTCCCATTTACTTATGGATTGTTGACCAGGGATTGTTCTTAGCTTCTAGAGCAGCGGTTCTCGACCTGTGGGTCGTGACCCACAGGAACTGTATTAGAGGGCCTTGGCATTAGGAAGGTTGAGAACCACTGTTCTAGAGGCTGCCTATATTTCTCTGCTCCTGGTCCTGTTTCTCCATCTCAAAAGCTAGCAATGACAGACTGCATCATGCTCACACTTCATGTCTCTCTTGCGGCTTCCTCTTCTGCCTCATCTACCCAAGTTCCTTTTCCACCACATGTCTCTCTGCCTTCTGCTTTCCTTGCATATTTTTCTGCCTCCAGCCAGAGAAAGTTCTCTACTTTTAAGAGGTCATGTAATTAGATTGGGACCACGCAATGAACCTAGGAGAATCTCTATTTTAAGGCCCCTAACTTTGATCACATCTGCAAAATCCCTTGTGCCACATAATGTAACATATTCATAGGTTCCAAGAATTAGGATGTGTACATCTTTGGGGGAGGAAATTATTATCAGCCACTGCAACCGTCAACATATTTTATGGTTCTTTGTCACCAGTCTTAACTACACATACTTTGAAACTTCATATTTGTGACCAGGTTTTTCCTGTAGAATCTCCTGACCTCCTTTAGGAGGTCATTGATCATTTTAGAAACATTGATAACACTTCTGCTTTCTATTTTATTTTATTTTTTTCCCTTTGCACCAGTAGACACTTGTTGAATATTTGCAACAGAAAGCCTGAAGAAGAATATTAGTAACTTTCACTCACTTTTCTTGGGTGCTTTGAAGATTAATATTCCATAAAAGTTCTAAATTAAATTTTTAATTAAAGAACATATGTGAATTAATGAGATTGGGGATCAAATTCCCAACTTGGCTAATACACTAGATTTTTTCAAAGGTAGAGAATCAATCATTCTTTTCCTAAGAAAATCACACAGTACAAAAATTTGATGCAGTCTTTTCCCCTATTGAGCAATTTCCTAAAAATCTTTATTATTTTGAATTATTGAAAGAATTACCTTCATTTTATTTGTCTTGAGATTTGATTTTAAAAAAGATTTTTAAAAAATGTGTATGATGTAAGTTTGGCTTGTCTTTGCTTATTTTCAAAGGCTCTGCCCTCTGCTTTGATGGGAACACCAGTTATAAGGGAGCATCACATCTGACCACGTTCACCTGCAGTTGGAGATATACAAATGCACTTTTTTCAGATTTTCAGGTCTTTAATTTTGGGTTTTATGTCTATGTTCAAAGCTTACTTAAAGCAAGTACATACAATTAAACCTACTGTAAAACAAAATATTTAAAAATAAAAATTGATACAAATATAACAGTAATCATTATTATTAAATCTTTAAAATCACATTTTCCATCTAAATTTATTTTCTTTGCAGGATAGATTTGGAAAAAAAAAGATAGAAAATTAGGCATTGGAACATTGCTGTGATTTACAGCCAGTTTTTGGATTTAGAGTTTTAATGAAATTTACTAAATCCATGGAATTGAATGGGCTGACTTTCTTGTCTGGATTTTAGGGAGAACCTTTGTTTCCTGTGAAAATCCTTCCAGGAGGAAGGCCTTCAGTTGGAATAATGCCCTGGCTCTGCCTAGGGGAGGGAAAATGACTTACCTGAATGTGAGATTAAGAGAAAAAATGAATTTGGAGTCTTCTGGTTGCTTTTTCTTTTTCTTTTTTCCCTTGAGCCAATATCATTGCTCCACCAACTCACAGGGAAAGGTTGGGAAAGCAGTGGGTTTCCATTCATTGGAGTGAACAGACAGTTGGACTCATGCATTTCAAGTGGGGATAATTAATAAGTGTATTTGTTTATAGATTCAAAGACACTTTCTTCAGTCACATTTTTTAGCAATGTAACTGACATTTTAACATTCATCACTTCAGCAATCAAGTTTTATTACTTAATTTGTCTGACCAAAGAAGGAAAGGTGAGTGTATTTATTGAATCTGAGTAAGGTCTCAACTATAGGCATCAGATGCATCAAATAAGAAAGCAAGGGCCCAGGATCTGACACACCTCTGAGGCTGTAAAACACCCGGGGAGTACCATAAATCATCAGGGAGGATTTCAGGCTCCATAACTATGGAAGTGGGGATTTGAGGCACATTTTCATCAAACATTGGTCAAATTACTTAAATATTTAGCACTTTAGTTTACTCTTCTACAACACAGGAATAATAGTACTAACTTTAAAAGTTTGTAGTTATATATATAATATACATATAATTTATGATATATAATATGTACGTGTTACACATATATCTTAGGAAAGCAGCTGATACCTAGAGCTCCATCATGGTTATTTATTATCATTATTGTTTTGATTAATATTAGAGGATCAGGAATGCCTGAATTGACAACTGAATTGCCCAAAGAACTCAAATGAAGTAGATAAATTCATTTTACTGAATACTAAATATTAGCTGCCACAGATGAACATTGAATACAACTTACCAGCATTGTGGTAAACTAGGCAACATTGGGTTGTGTGGCTGTCACCTTAGGAATAAAAATACTTGTTTTCTAGTGATTGGCAATGTTTGAGGGGTTTATGTGTTTGAGTTTTTTTTTTGTTTTTGTTTTATTTTGTATGTGTGTGTAGAAGGCTCTGTATTTTTATCACAACATTGGTCAAACTATACTTGATGAGAAGATTGGGGACATGAAAGTGATCCCAGGAATCTGGAAGAACTGAGAAATGTGGTATTTTTAAGGATACTGCTGAATACTCCAGCTATGATGGTAAATTAGGCATAGTCACTAGGAAAAATGTGAGTGTGTGTCAAGCCAGAAGAGGAAGTAATACAAGGGCAATAAGATGGGCAGCCAAAGCATTCAGGGCAGTCCAGCCAGATGCTGGTGAGATGAATTTAGACTATTAAGGAACAAAATCTAAACAACAGGCTTGAGGTAGGATGTTTTATTTATGCCTGAGTGTATTTGCATGAATGGTAACCAACTGGATCTTCAAGAAAGCATGTGCTTTCTTGAGAACAAGATAATTTCTTTAGTCCTAGCTACTTGGGAGGGTGTGGTGGGAGGATCACTTGAGCCCAAGAGCTATGATTATATCACTGCACTCCAGCCTGGAGGGTAGATGGAGACCCTATTTCTTAATAAAAGATGGAAGGAAGGAAGGAAGGAAGAAAGGAAGGAAGGAAGGACAGAGGCAGGGAGGGAGGGAGGAGGGAGAAAGAAAGCTTCTTTGAGGTTTTGTGTCCTTATTTACTAAGTAAATCCTTCATTCATTTCTCACCATGTGTTTGGCACTGCCACCTGCTCTGAGAGATGCTAGTGAAGCAGAACACATGCACATTAACCCCCTGATAGTTTCTGGACCACACTGAGGGGTGCTGGTGAAGCAGAACTCGTGCACATTAACCTCCTGATAGTTTCTAGACCACTCTATGGAGAAGCTATTGGTCCAATCCACATTTTGTGAAGGCTACCATATTTAATTAT
Organism: Nycticebus coucang; assembly: GCF_027406575.1. Lineage (NCBI taxonomy): Eukaryota > Metazoa > Chordata > Mammalia > Primates > Lorisidae > Nycticebus > Nycticebus coucang. The sequence continues at coordinate 109,994,728 of NC_069785.1, forward strand.
GTCTCGTGAAGAACACAGATACAAAAATCTGCTCCCAATTTCCTTGGGGAGTAAAGCAGCTAGCCATCAAGGCAGGCAATGATTTGGCTTAGTAATAAAATCACGTTTTGTGAAATTCAAGAGAGGAAGACCTTGTAATTCTTAAAAAGTTATAAACATAGTTATCATTATATTCACTATTGAATACTAATGCCACAATGAAGAATGTTCCTAAGGTTTTTCCTCATGTTATGGTTGCTCTTTGCTGTTTCCAATATCTGTGGAGCATAATAATAACTTTAGGCTCCATTATAAAGTCTTAAATATTCTACAAAGCTTAATATAAGGATATTAATATAGGAGAAGTATTTTGGGCGATCTTGACTTCCTGTTCTCTTTTCCATGAAGGATTTCCACTCTTTTTCAGGTGTGAGCAGTGACATTCAGCTGTCTTCATTCCACCCCTTGGTAGGAGTGGCTGGAGCACAGGGATCATGGAAGCCAAGAGGGAGGTCTGTTCTATTAACAGGATTGTGGTGATGTGCATGGAAGCCAGGAGGGAAGACCTTTCTGTTAACGGGACTGTGGTGACATGTGGGCTGCTGCTCTGTCAGCCCTCCTGTTGCCAGGGACCATGTACAGTCTCCCTTCTTCCTTGAGACAGAACATAACACAGGCCTGATTTCTGGTAGGTGAGTCAACTCTCTGTTCTTTTAGAGTTTTTCCATATGCCATTGAGTGGAGACATTTGTTTCACAGGCTTTTCAAAGTCTAGGAGGGTTTCTGAAGGAGGCCCTCTTATGCTTCTAAGATTAGCTTTGCCAGTAACCAATACCTGAAAAGGTTATTTTTGCCCTCATTTGTTCCCTTGGGTTTCTAGTGTCTTGGTTGATATCCAGATAGAAGGAGAGAGGGAGGGATTAGCAAGTGTCCCCACAAACCTCTAACAAATGTTGGAGAGTAGGTTTTAATCTAATCCCCATTCTCAATATTCTCTCTGTGAGATTCAGGACAAGTCACTTGATTGCTTTAAGTCATGTTTTCTTACTAGGAAAAATAAATAAGGCATCACCCAGGAAAAATAAATAAGGCATCATCCAGGTAAAAAAGCCCAGCCCTGTTAGCTGCTCATAAATGCTAACCTGCCTCTGGTCTACATTCTCCTCAGCTCTTGCCTGGGGAGTTCACTCATCCAGCCTTCTGCTGAGCACATCTGTTTCTCAGTTTTCTCTTTGCATTTGCGAATGAGTAGTTAAAATCTTGAACTATTTCAGGTCTTTCTTCTCTGTGTACATAAGAAGAAAAGCAATCCAGGAAACAGTAGCAGCTGAACTCTTCTAACATCACATCAGCACTCCATCCCAAGGTTGATGTCTTGTAACATATATGATTTCCATTCTCAACCTTCCCAAGGTAATTAAGATCTTAAATTCTCACAATAGATTAAATATAATGATGTGTAAGTAAGAATTTTTCCTCAACTGGAATGAGGGAGTTACTGAAAACTGATGTAATAAGTGATTTGTGGTAAGCACTGAATGTTTTTGCTCTTTATCTAGAAATGAATAGTTTGAAAGTCATTTCTCTGCAATATAAACATTATCATTTCCTTTGCAATCACAATTGCATTGTATTTCTAGCTTTAGAAGTAACAATATGTACTTTAAAATCAGAGATTAATTTCATAAATAGAGGCTAAGATTAAGTTTTATTTTTTAAAGAATTAATAAGAAAATATCATAGTTGTGCTCTCACAATCCATGAATTTAGGGGTGATGGTTTTCTTAGGATAGGTAGGTCTCCTTTTGCCTTAAAGATTCCATCTTTAACTCTCAGAACATACCCAGTTTTCCAGTCCCAAATAAGGACTTGATTTTTACATGAAACTTTTTCTAACGATTTCATGCTAACTGATCTTCATATACCTGAACTCCTTTTGAAACAATAGTCAGTTGTACAAAAATGGCTCATATCATAGCAAGTCGATTTTTAGAGTCTCATATGTGTTTAAATCTGGGCTTTTAATTTACTACCTATGGAGCTTTGAGAAATTTCCTTAACTCCTCTGAAATCAGTTCCTTAGGTACAAAATATGCAAAATGTCTACATTTTTGTAGGAACTGAACTTAAATGATTAAATAATAATTTGAAGTCATCAAAAGAGTTATTGATCAAAAATGATAGATACCTTCATCTCATAAGTTCATTTATTTGTTCTATACATATTCATTAAGCAACTATTATGTGCTATGTACTATACTAGGAGTTAATAATATAAAAGCAAAATAACAATCATTTATTTAGGAACTCATTATTTAGGGTAAGAGAAACTGGTAGGCAGGAAAATTAGGGTATTCTAGGTTATGCTCTGTGATAGATGGAGGAGGGGAGGGTACTGGGGGCATATTGAAGGCTTAGCTAAGCCAGTATAGGAAGGAATCAGCAGAGAAGAAAGGAGGGGAAGGTCATCATGGTGAGGGAAGCAGCCTGTGTGCAGTCAGAAGAGGACAAAAGGCCTGTCCTGTTTAAAGAAGACTGTATGCATTTCCACATGGCTAGAGTGTGTAGGATTGGTGAGATAGGCAGGGAATGGTGCATGAAGAAGCTTAAAATACTGCTGTGGACTTTAAATTTTATCCTAAAGAAGAAGCATGGATAAATTATAAACTTGAAAAATCATGTGATTTCACATGCATTTTTAGAAAGATGAGAGAGAAATGAACAAAACCTTCTCTGAGGAAGACAGATGAATGGCTAACAAACATGAAAAAATGTTCATTGTCCCTAATGATCAGATAAATGCAAATCAAAACCACCCTGAGATATCACCTAACTCCAGTAAGATTAGCCCACATCACAAAATCCAAAAGTTGCAGATGCTGGCGTGGATGTGGAGAGAGGGGAACACATTTGCAGTGCTGGTGGGACTGCAATATAATACAGCCTCTTCGGAAAGAAGTATGGAGAATCCTCAAAGAACTCATATTAGGTCTCCCATTTACTCCTGTAATCCCATACTAGGCATCTACTCAGAAGAAGAAAAATCATTAAGGACATTTGCACTAGATTGTTTATTGTATCTCAGTTTACAATCACCAAGATGCAGAAACAACCTAAATGCCCATCAGCTCAGTAATGGATTAATAAATGTGGTATATACATACCCTGGAATACTATTCAGCTATAAAAAGATGGTGACTTTACATCTGCTGTATTAACCTGAATGGAATTGAAACACATTCTTCTTAGTAAAGTATCACAAGAATGGAGAAGCAATTATCCAATTTATTCAGTACTAATATCAAGCCAGTAGACACTCTAATTCATGCCCACATAGGAGAAAAGCTCATTTTAATTCAAGTTGGGGGACAGGGAAGAAGGGGTTTGGGGTACTCTCACTGAATGAGCACAATGTTAGGGTGTATGACCTTTTATGTAAAAGTCATAATTACAAGAGGGATTCTACCTAAAAAATCCACATTTTTGTACCCTCGCATTAACCTGAAATAAAAAACAAACAAAAAACCCAAATTACTACCACTCAAATAAAGAAGAAAGAAAGAAAGAAAGAAAGAAAGAAAGAAAGAAAGAAAGAAAGAAAGAAAGAAAGAAAGAAAGAAAGAAAGAAAGAAAGAAAGAAAAAGAAAGAGAGTAAAAATGTAGGTAAAGGCTATATTGGTTAAGAAGCTGTTATCATCTAAGTCTGAAATGATGAGGGCCTGAAGTAAAGCACTAATGTTGAGGATGGACAGAAGAAAGAAGATGATTTAGAAAAGAGAAATGTATTGGTGGAACATAGGAGAAGAATGAATGAAGGGTAATTCTCATAATAATAGCATGAGGTAGTGTAGTCAGACTATTATAAGCCAGTGTGGTTAAATCCTCAAATCCTATAATAAATTCTCCTTGTTTTGAGTTCTGATGCATCTTCTGTTTTAATTCTAATTACTTGAGGTATTCATAAAGGGAAGAAAAGTGCTAGCCAGGCTGATTCAAGTACCCATTGTTCTGGGCAGTTATAGTTCTCACTGTAAACTGATCCTTGTTCTAGTTTAATAAGGCAGCCTTGTGACCTGGTCCAATGAGGCTCTGCCTTTGAGAAGTTTAATCATTCCTAGTATCAGATCTTAAACTACAAACATTCACACAGGAACTGAGGAGAATTCACCTAAGTACCATGTTTTACCATGCATAATGTGCCCTTTTTTGCCCAAATTTTTGAGGAAAAAATAAGGATGTGTGTTATACATAGGTAGTACAGCTCAGGAGTCAGGGAGCCCAGCAGGCCTCCTGGAGCACCATGCCCTCCTGCCTGGGCCCACCAGGCACAGGGGGTTCCAGTCCTGGAGGGTATGACAGGTATCTCACCATTATTATTCACCTAGTGAGGTTTTGTACCATCAAAGAAAAACTTACTAAAAATTATACTTGTTAAATATGGCAGGAAGACATTTTTTAGGACCATCAAGACATGTAGAGGGGCCTCTACAAGGGAGTCTTGCAGTTGGGGATGGAGAATGGGCTCAACTCTGAACACAGCACAGGAAAGTGGAAGTTTATAACCAAGGAGAAGGGGTGGGGATTGGTGAATGGAACATAACCAAAAGTAAACAATGGGGGAAGGGAGATTCTGGCTAAACCAACCTATTGGAATTCTTGCTGAAGACAGGCCAGGTGAATCAGACATCACCTGGGGGATGATGGAAAGTGAGGAATGTAATCAGATGTTGATGTGATATAGTTGGGACCTTCTTGTTAAACTGATTCTGTTTGATAAAAAAACAAGTGTTTTTCCTATTTCCAAACACCACTCAACACAAGTTGTGTACAGGTTTTTAACCTGCACACCCAGGGAATTCTCCAGTGGTGTCTTCTAATTCAATTCAATTCTGCCTCTTTCTACTTGGAGTTAGTTAAAACCAGATCCCACAAATTAAGGGCTCAGTCCCACAAGACTGCTCCCCACTTCAGATGCGGATAACAAGTAGTGGATTTTCACTGATGCGTCTTGAATGACCAGCTACAGACCAAGGTTCCCATGACCCCTACCTCAGGTTTAATTAATTTAGAGTCGTTCCCAGAACTCATGGAAACACTTAAGTTTATTGATTTACCGGGTATTATAAAGGATATGGATGAACAGCCAGATGGAAGAGATGCACTGAGCAAGGCATGTGGGCAGGAGCTTCCATGCTGCCCTGGCTGGGTGTATCACCCTCCAGATACCGCCTCATCATCAGCAGTCCAGAAATTCCTTGAACCTTGTCCTTTTTGATTTTTATGGAGGCTTCAATACATAGCCATGATTAATTATTGGCCTTTAGTAATCAACTCAACCTTCAGCCTCTCTCCACTTCCTTCTAAGGTCTGTGGATAAGGCTGACAGTTCTACTTCTCTAATCACATGGTTGGTTCTGCTGGAAGCCAGCCCCCTTCATGAGGTTCTCCAGGAGTCCACCCATAGTCACCTAATGAGAACAAAGGATTCTCCTATCACCCACAAAATTCCAGGGACTTTGAAGTTCAGGAAATTACAAAGGCCTTAGGAGCTCTGTGTTAAGAACTGGGGCCAAGAATCAAATATTAGAACAAAAGAATCTCTAATGTCCCAGTCTATAAGAGTTTTAAAAGCTCTTTAATGGGAATTGAGAAGGGATGGGCATATGTATATACATATATATATGTATGTATATATTTCTTATTATTGCATAGCACCACACTGACTTAGCAGGGTGGTTCTTTGCTAAAACTGGATTTTACAAGAAAGTGCACAGATGGGCCTAGGAGAAGATTTAGAAACCAGACTAGATTTTGATCAAGCAAAGAATCTTTGTCAGTAAAAATTTCAATAATTATGAATTCAATTTTAGACATGCTGAGTTTGATTTTCAGAGACAGCAAAGTGCAAGTTCTACTGGACTGCTAGAAAAAAGGTGTGTTAATTAAGGTAAGCAACACTAGCAGCTATAACAAACAACCCTCTAAAATCTCAATGTTTTAACTCAGTAAAAGTTTATTCTTGTTCATGCAAAGAGCAAGGCAGATGATCTTGTTTGGCAAGTAGCCATCCTTATGGTCATTTAGGGACACTGGTTTCTTCAGTCTCCTGGCTTTTCTATTCACTAGGGCCTCCAACATCTTCTAAATTATCTGCAGTAAGAGATGGGGAGAGGATAGTGGATCACAGGGGAGGTGTTTATGTGCCAATCTGGAGGTGGCTCATCTTATCTACACTGTGTTCCAATGACAGAATTTGGCCATACAAAACTGTACGGAAGGCCAGGAAATGAGGCCTAGCAGTGCATCCAAGAGGTAGAGAAGGTGAATTTGGGTGAATGAATAGTAATATTGGGCACACAAGAGTTTATAGTTCCAAAATGAGAGTTAAGAATTAAGAGGCATTTCATGATGGTATAATGGGTGATTGAGGCTGTAGAGTAGATGAGAATTTATAAAGAGTAGATACAGTTAAAAATGAAAGAGAGACACTGGAGACTGGGGCTGTTGCCCTAGGTAGAGTGCTGTAGTGTCACAGCTCATAGCAACCTCAAACTCCTGGGCTTGGTGCCGCCCAGACCTCCATAAGAGCTATGCCGTGACCCCAACCCATGACCCACACCCGGGCCTCCGCATGCCCTGACCAGAAACTGCGGGAGCTGCACAACCATGCATCCTCCTTCCTGTGTCCTCTAGGCCTCCACACTGGCCCGTTCATCTGGCCAGGGACACTGGTAGCTGCATGCCCTCTGGAGCCCTCCCTGCCTCTGGACACCTTCAGCTGGCCAGCGACTGATGGAGCCTTGAGCTCTCTGTGCCACTCCAAGAACCGTGCGCACCACCTCCCAACCTGTTGCTGGATCTGGGTGTGTCACACGCCGGAGCTGCTTCCACAATCAGAACTCCCTAGCTGGGGAAGCCCCAGAGGAACTACACAGGGTCACTCCCTACAAAGATCCATCAATAATAGAGTGATCCCACTAGGGTCTAAACTTGGAGAGACACTCCCCCAACTCTGAGAACGGCCAGAGGCAATGGTGAAAAACAATCATGAGGCGAAATGAACAGAAAGCTCTGGCAATATGAACAATCACAATAGATCAACTCCCCCAAGGATCAATGGGGCAGACACAGCACAAGATCCCATGCACAAACTAATAGCTGAGATGTCAGAAATCGAATTTAGAATCTGGATAGCAAATAAGATCGAATTAGAACTCCAAGCAGTAACCCAAAGATATCTCAAGAATTCAACAAATTTAAAGACCAAATGACCAAAGATTTTGACACATTGAGACAAGAAGTTGCATCCCTCAAAGATCTGAGAAACACAGTAGAATTCCTCAGTAGCAGAATGGAACAAGCAGAAGAAAGGATTTCTGACATTGAAGACAAAGCTTTTGAATGATCCCAAACTCTCAAAGAGGAAGAGAAATGGAGGGCAAAAACAGATCACTCTCTCAGAGAGCTCTGGGATAATTCGAAGAAAATCAATATTTGTCTTATAGGGATCCCCAAAAGTGGCAAAGTGGCTTCACAAGGCACAGAGTCTCTTCTCCATGAGATTATGAAGAAGAACTTTCCAGACATGCCAACAGATTCTGAAATTCAGATAGCAGTTTCAGAACTCCAGCACAACTCAACCCAAATAAGACATCCCTCAGACACATCATAATCAATTTCACTAAAGTTAATATGAAGGAGAAAATTCTGAAAGCTTCCAGATGAAAGAAAACCATTACCTACAAGGGGAAGAATATTAGAATAACTGCAGATCTCTCTGCTGAAATCTTTCAAGCTAGGAGAGGATGGTCATCGACTTTTAATCTCCTAAAGCAAAATAACTTTCAACCTAGGATCCTATACCCAGCTAAACTGAGTTTCATTTATGACAGAGAAATTAAATACTTTAATAACATTCACATGTTGAAGAAATTTGCCATAACTAAACCAGCTCTCCAGGATATTCTCAGACTTATCCTCCATAAAGGCCAGCATAATCCTCCACCACAAAAGTAAACCCACCCAAAAAATTTTGATCAAATTCCAATTACCATAGTCACAAAAGGATTAAAAATGTCCACTGGACTCTCGAAAGGCCTATCAATATTCTCAATTAATGTGAATGGTTTAAACTGTCCTCTAAAGAGTCACAGGTTGGCTGACTGGTACAAAAACTCAAGCCAGATATCTGCTGCATACAAGAATCGCATCTTACATAAAAAGACAATTATAGACTCAAGGTGAAAGGATGGTCATCTATATGCCAGGCAAATGGAAAGCAGAAAAAAGCAGGCATTGCAATCCTGTTCGCAGACACAATAGGCTTTAAACCAACCAAAATAATTAAAGATAAGGATGGACACTTCATAGTTGTTCAAGGTAATACTCAATATGATGAGATCTCAATTATTAATATTTATGCACCCAAGCACAATGCACCTCAATTTATAAGAGAAACTCTAACAGACATGAGCAACTCAATTTCCTCCAGTTCCATAGTAGTTGCAGATTTTAACACCCCTTTAGCAGTGCTGGATATATCCTCCAAAAAGAAGCTAAGCAAACAAATTTTAGATTTAAACTCAACCATTCAACATCTGGACGTAACAGACATCTACAGAACATTTCATCCCAACAAAACTGAATACACATTCTTCTCATCAGCCCACAGAACATACTCCAAAATCAACCACATCCTAGGCCACAAATCTAACCTCAGCAAATTTAAAAAAATAGAAATTATTCCTCGCATCTTCTCAGACCATCATGGAATAAAGGTTGAACTCAATAAAACAGGAACCTGCATACCCATAAAAAAACATGGAAGCTAAACAACCTTATCCTGAAGGATAGATGGGTTATAGACGAGATTAAGAAGGAAATCACCAAAGTTTTGGAACAAAACAACAATCAAGACACGAATTACCAGAACCTCTGGGATACTGCAAAGGCAGTCCTAAGAGGGAAATTTATAGCATTGCAAGCCTTCCTCAAGAAAAAGGAAAGAGAGGAAGTTAATAACTTAATGGGACATCTCAAGCAACTGGAGAAGGAAGAACACTCCAACCCCAAACCCAGCAGAAGAAAAGAAATAACCAAAATCAGGGCAGAACTAAATGAAATGGGAAACAAAAGAATTATACAACAGATCAATAAATCCAAAAGTTGTTTTTTTGAAAAGATCACTAAAATAGATAAACTTTTGGCCCACCTAACCACGAAAAAAAGAGTAAAATCTCTCATTTCATCAATCAGAAATGGTAAAGATTAAATAGCAACAGACCCTCAGAAATTCAAAAAATCCTTAACGAATACTACAAGAAACTCTACTCTCAGAAATATGAAAATCTGAAAGAAATTGACTAATACCTGGAAGTACACCACTTACCAAGACTTACCCAGAACGAAGTAGAAATATTGAAAAGGCCTGTATCAAGTTCTGAAATAGCATCAACTATACAAAATCTCCCTAAAAAGAAAAGCCCAGGACCTGATGGCTTTACGTCAGAATTCTACCAAACCTTTAAAGAAGAACTAGTACCTATATTACTAAAACTCTTCCAAAATATAGAAAAAGAAGGAATATTACCCAACACATTCTATGAAGCAAACATCACCTTGATCCCCAAACCAGGGAAAGACCCAACTAGAGAAATAAATTATAGACCAATATCACTGATGAATATTGATGCTAAAATACTCAATAAGATCCTAACAAACAGAATCCAACAACGCATCAAAAAAATTATACACCATGACCAAGTCGAATTTATCCCAGGGTCTCAAGGCTGGTTCAATATACATAAATCTATAAATGTAATTCAACACATAAACAAACTAAAAAATAAGGACCATATGATTCTTTCAATTGATGCAGAAAAAGCTTTTGATAATATCCAGCATCCCTTCATGATCAGAACACTTAATAAAATTGGTATAGAAGGGACATTTCTTAAACTAATAGAGGCCATCTACAGCAAACCACACTGAATGGAGTTAAATTGGAATCATTTCCACTTAGATCAGGAAACAGACAAGGTTGCCCATTGTCTCCATTGCTCTTTAACATTGTAATGGAAGTTTTAGCCATTGCAATTAGGGAAGAAAAGGTGATCAAGGGTATCCACATAGGGTCAGAAGAGATCAAACTTTGACTCTTCGCAGATGATATGATTGTATATCTGGAAAACACTAGGGATTCTACTACAAAACTTTTAGAAGTGATCAAGGAATACAGCAATGTCTCAGGCTACAAAATCAATACCCATAAATCTGTAGCCTTTATATATACCAATAATAACCAAATAGAAAAAATAGTCAAGGACTCGATTCCTTTCACAGTAGTGCCAAAGAAGATGAAATATTTGGGAGTATACCTAACAAAGGATGTGAAAGATCTCTACAAAGAGAACTATGAAACATTAAGAAAAGAAATAGCTGAAGATGTTAACAGATGGAAAAACATACCATTCTCATGGCTGGGAAAAATCAACATTGTTAAAATGTCCATACTACCCAAAGCAATATACAATTTTAATGCAATTCCTATTAAACCTCCTTCTCATATTTTAAAGATCTTGAAAAAATAATACTTCATTTTATATGGAATCAGAAAAAACCTCGAATAGCTAAAACATTACTCAGCAATAAAAATAAAGCAGGGGGAATCACGCTACCAGACCTGAGACTGTACTATAAATCGATAGTGATCAAAACAGCATGGTACTGGCACAAAAAGAGAGAAGTAGATGTCTGGAACAGAATAGAGAACCAAGAAATGAATCCAGCTACTTACCGTTATTTGATCTTTGACAAGCCAAGTAAAAACATTCAGTGGAGAAAAGATACAAATGGTGCTGGGTGAACTGGCTGGCAACCTGTAGAAGAATGAAACTGGACCCACACCTTTCACCATTAACTAAGATAGACTCTCACTGGATGAAAGATTTAAACTTAAGACATGAAACTATAAAGGTACTTGAAGAAAGTGCAGGGAAAACTCTTGAAGGAATCGGCCTGGGTGAATATTTTCAAAAATACGCTACTGGGACCTAATCAAACTAAAAAGCTTTTGCACAGCCAAGAACATAGTAAGTAAAGCAAGCAGACAGCCCTCAGAATGGGAGAAAATATTTGCAGGTTATACCTCTGATAAAGGTTTAATAAGCAGAATCCACAGAGAACTCAAACGTATTAGCAAGAAAAGAACACGTGACCCCATCTCAGGGTGGGCAAGGAACTTGAAGAGAAACTTCTCCAAAGAAGACAGACACACAATCTACAAACACATGAAAAAAAGCTCATCATGCTTAATCATGAGAGAAATGCAAATCAAAACTACTTGAAATATCACCTAACCTAGTAAGACTAGCCCACATGGCAAAATCCCAAAACCAGAGATGTTGGCGTGGATGTGGAGGAAAGGGCACATTTCTACACTGGTTGTGGGAATGCACACTAATATGTCCCTTCTGGAAGGATGTTTGGAGAATACTTAGAGACCTAAAAATAGACCTGCCATTTGATCCTATAATTCCTTTACAGGTTTATACCCAGAAGACCAAAAGTCACAATATAACAAAGACATCTGTACCAGAATGTTTATTGCAGCCCAATTCATAATTGCTAAGTCATGGAAGAAGCCTAAGTCACATCGACCCACGAATGGACTAGCAAATTGTGGTACATGTATACCATGGAATATTATGCCGCCTTAAAGAAAGATATATACTTTACCTCTTTCATGTTTACATGGATGTAGCTGGAACATATTCTTCTTAGCAAAGTATGTCAGGAATGGAAGAAAAGGTATCCAATGTACTCAGGTCTACTGTGAAGCTAAATTACAGCTTTCACATGAAGGCTATAACCCAACTATAGCACAAGACTATGGGGAAAGGGCCAAGGAAGGGGAAGGGAGGGGGAAGGTTAGGGTGGAGGGAGGGTAATGAGTTGGGCCACACTTACGGTGCATCTTAGAATGGGTACAGGCAAACTTACTAAATGCAGAATACAAATGCCTAAATACAGTAACTAAGAAAATGCCATGAAGGCCATGTTGAACAGTTTGATGAGAATATTTCAGATTGTATAATGTACACAGCTACGATTTAACAATAAAAATAAATAATTAAAAAAAAAAAAAACGAAAGAGAATGGAATCCTGAGGAATATTCAGTTTCCTCATCAGTGAAGAGTTAAGTACAGATGAACAAGCAGGAGTGTAAGAAGTAGCAACCAAAGGTTTTATATTTTTTAGAGCAATGGCTACTGGCATCAATGGCTTACTCTGTATGTGGTGCTGTGTAATGCTTACAAGGGTTATTTTACATACTTCTTATTGCAAACTGATGATTCCTGGATTTTTCATGAAGAAATAAGACTAGAGAGTTAAGTACCTGCCTAGGACACATTTTTTTTTTTTTTTTGAGACAGCATCTTACTTTATTGCCCCCAGTAGAATGCTATGGCATCATGGCTCACAGAAACCTCAAACTCTTGAGCTCATGTGATTCTCTTGCCTCAGCATCTGTAGTAGCTGGGACTACACGTTCCTGCTACAATGCCTGTCTATTTTTTGGAAATGGGGTCTCACTCCTGCTCAGGCTGGTCTCTTGGCCTCCCAGAGTGCTGGGATTACAAGCATGAGCCACTGCGCCTGGCCAAGATCTTGGATTAGTTATTTATTTTTTTATTGTTGAGGATTCATTGAGGATATAAGAAACCAGGTTACACTGATTGCATTTGTTAGGTAAAGTCCCTCTTATAATTGTGTCTTGCCCCCCAAAGGTGTGGCACACAATGAGGCCCAACCCTCCTTCCTTCTTGCCTCTCTCTGTTCTTCCTTTCCCCATCCCCCCCTCCTTCTTTTTCTCTCTGCTCTACCCTCCCCCACCCCCATAGTGTCCTTAATTGTCCTCATATAAAAATTGAGTACATAGGATTCATGCTTCTCCATTCTTGTGATGCTTTACTAAGAATAATGTGTTCCACTTCCATCCAGGTTAATACAAAGGATGTAAAGTCTCTATTTTTTTAATGGTTGAATAGTATTCCATGGTGTACATATACCACAGCTTGTTAATCCATTCCTGGGTTGGTGGGCATTTAGGCTGTTTCCACATTTTGGAAATTGTAAATTGAGCTTCAATAAACAGTCTAGTGCGAGTGTCCTTATAAAAGGATTTTTTTCTTTCTGGGTAGATGCCCAGTAATGGGATTGCAGGATCAAATGGGAGGTCTAGCTTGAGTGCATTGAGGTTTCTCCAAAAAAGGCTGAACTAGTTTGCAGTCCCACCAGCAGTGCAAAAGTGTTCCCTTCTTTCCATATCCACGCTAGCATCTGAAGTTTTGAGATTTTGTGATGTGGACCATTCTCGCTGGGGTTAGATGGTATCTCAGGGTGGTTTTGATTTGCATTTCTCTAATAAGTTGGGATGATGAGCATTTTTTCATATTTTTGTTAGCCATTCATCTGTCTTCCTTAGAGAAGGTTCTACTCATATCTCTTGTCCATTGATATATGGGATTGTTGGCTTTTTTCATGTGGATTAATTTGAGTTTTCTATAGATCCTAGTTATCAAGCTTTTGTCTGATTCAAAATATGCAAATATCCTTTCCCAGTGTGTAGGTTGTCTATTTGCTTTGGTTGTTGTCTCCTTAGCTATACAGAAGCTTTTCAGTTTCATTAAGTCCAATTTGTTTGTTTTTGTTGTTGTTGCAATTGCCATGACAGTCTTCTTCATGAAGTCTTTTCCCAGGCCAATATATTCCAGTGTTTTTCCTATGCTTTCATTGAGGATTTTTACAGTTTTGTGCCTTAAATTTAAGTCCTTTATCCATCTTGAATCAATTTTTGTGAGTGGAGAAAAGTGTGGGTCCAGTTTCAGTCTTTTGCATGTGGATATCCAGTTCTCCTGACACCATTTATTGAATAGGGAGTATTTTCCCCAAGGTATGTTCTTGCTTGGTTTATTGAAGATTAGGTAGTTGTAAGATGTTAGTTTCATTTCCTCATTTTCTATTCAATTCCAAATGTCTATGTCTCTATTTTTGTGCTGGTACCATGCTGTCTTGACCACTATGGCTTTGTAGTACAGCCTAAAATCTGGTGTGGTGATGCCCCCCAGCTTTATTTATTTATTTATTTATTTATTTATTTTTTTAGTTGTTAAGCAGTTTAAATTTTATTAACCTCCTGTTTTTTTTTTTTTAAAGTTAAAGTTTAAGGTCACACCTCTAAGCCTGAGGTACTATATACAGATCATGCAGAATATCAAGTATGAAGAGATACAAATTAGTCCATGCCCAAAGAGATCTACTGGAATACAGAATCATCTTCATAAATACATATGAAATTCTTGTGAAGATAGATGAGGACTGTCCAAGTTTTCTGCGACACTTTTCAAAGTGACTCAAGGCACAAAATGTACGCCATTGTGAATACACACTTTCCAGACTTTGTGTCTGATACAGCCCATCCAAGATTTGGCTTCCCGACTCTTATAAAATTAAATGTACTGAATGAGATTCTGCTTTGTAGGTGAAAAACCACAGGACCTATAAACATCATGTAGATAATTACTCCATAATATGGAGAATACAAATATAAGCATTTTATTTTAAAAAGCAAACACAAAAGACTGGTGTGAATCCAAAAGTGCTTAAATGCTTCCATTTTGGATAATTCAATTAGGAACCTACACGTTTGTTCCCAGAAGCTAACGCATCACTAGTCTCTACTAAGGAATTCTAAAAATTAACATGGTGTTCAGTAATTCAAATTTCACTATTTATATAAAAACCTAGAGAGACCTATAATACCTAGTAGTTTCAAAAGATAAGCTAAAAACTTCGATGTAATCAACTTTACCAATGTTTGTGCAGGTCTGTTTAATATATACACAAAAAAAATACACTCAACTCTGTAATTTCTTATAAAATAGCAAGTAAGGAGTAGATGTAGGAGACGTAGAAGGGGAAAGAATTCAGAAAGTCCGTCTCTTCCGTAACTTTCACTTCAGAATCATCAAAAAGCAACCACTTCCCGTCATACTCCTTTAAGCTTTGCACTATATAGGAAATTTTGTTCTCAAATCCATTCATATTAATGCCTGTTTGGTCACTGGACTCCTTACTGCTATCAGATTCATGGGTCCCATTAGTACTGTTAGTCTCAGAGTTTCTACTTTTAGCCTACGCTGTGCTGGCAGCCTTATCAGGATTAGATGCTTTGTTGTATAGTTCATAATCTGCTTTGCTCTTTTGTCCTCCAAGAAGTCCAATAGCTTCTACGTTTTTTTTTGTTCAAAATTTTACTTGACTGTGTACTTCCACCAACTCTAATGGACACTTCTTCATCATCATAATTGTCAACCACACCCCTTGCTTCCTCCTCACTCAATGGTTCTGGCTAACCTATTTCACACATTTGGTCAACCACAAAGTTTCCCTTATCTAGCTCTAAACTGTTTAGGTCAGTAACTTTCACAGAAGCAGTATAATGCCCACTACTGATCGTAATGCCACTATGCATCACAACCGCAAATAACCCATAGCTGTCGTTGGTCAGCTTCTTGCTCCATTCTTCCAATGACAATTTCAGAGGTGTCAACAAAGAAGTGTTGATCTTGGAAAGTCCACCATTGTAACAATCAAACTCAAGCCACTAGCAGCAAAACACTTCAAATGAATAGTTATAACTTCAGGCATTTTGTCAAACAAAAGACTTCGTTCAGCTTCAGTGTAATGATGGTAATTTTCACAGAAATATTTATCTTCTCCTACAATCCTTTCTACTGAAGCAAATTGTGAAATTGCCCATCTCAGGGTCTTCATTTCTGTTTTAGGCTTTGGAGAAATTTCAGAACTTTTTTGGGCCCTGCCATGTGCCTGAAGCCTAGTGCAACTTCCGGAGCTTGACTAGAAGTAGATCCATAGAGCTACTTCGTGTAGCAATGACTCAGCCAGGCCTGGCCTGAAACTGCCTCTACCTAGATACAGCCAATGTGGTACCATGCCACTGGCCCAACCCTGTTATACCACCCATCACACCATTTCACATACCTCATCCCCCGCCTCCTTTCCCCGCCCTTCCCCACGCCCTATATAAGCAGCTGCTTGATGCAACAAATTTGAGTTCCTGCTTTGACAGACTCCCGGCTCCATGTGGTTTTCTTCGAGCCGCCGACACTCGCCATCCGGCTCAGCCCCTGGAACGAGGTCGGGCTGGCCCCGATCTTCCCTCAACTGCAACTATGGAGGACACAGCAGAACTCTCCTCTACTTTAGCTTTATTTTTATTTCTAATAACTGCCTTAGCTATACGTTTCTTTTTTTTTTTTCTGGTTCCATAGAAAATTCAGAATAATTTTTTCCAAATCTTGAAAGTATAATGTTGGTATTTTAACAGGAATGGCATTGAATAGGTAGATTGCTTTGGGAAGTATAGACATTTTAATAATGTTGATTCTTCCCAGCCATGAGCATGGTATGTTCTTCCATTTATTAATATTCTCTGCTATTTTCTTTCCTAGGATTTCATAATTTTCTTTATAGAGGTCCTTCACCTCCTTTGTTAGGTATATTCCTAGGTATTTCATTTTTTTTGAAGCTATGGTGAAGGGAGTTGTCCTTAATTAGCCTCTCATCTTGACTATTATTGGCGTATACCAAGGAAACTGACTCGTGGACATTGATTTTATATCCTGAGACATTACTGTATTTTTTGATGACTTCCAGGCGTCTTGTGGTTGAGTCTTTGGGGTTCTCTAAGTATAAGATCATGTTGTCAGCAAAGAGGGAGAGTTTGACCTCGTCTGCTCCCATTTGGATGCTCTTTATTTCCTTGTATTGGCTAGAATTTGCAGCACTATGTTGAAAAGTAATGGTGAAAGAGGACAACCTTGTCTGGTTCAAGTTCTTTTTTTTTTCTCTCTATTAAATCATAACTGTGTACATTAATGTGATCATGGGGCACAATACTCTAGTTTCATAGACGGTTTGACACATTTTCATCACACTGGTTAACATAGCCTTCCTGGCATTTTCTTAGTTATTGTGCTAAGACATTTACATTCCACATTTACTAAGTTTCACATATACCCTTGAAAGATGCACCGCAGGTGTAATCCCACCAATTCCCCTCCCTCTGCCCCCCTCCCCCCTCCCTACCTACTCGTTTCCCCTTCCCCCTATTCTTAGGTTGTAATTGGGTTATAGCTTTCATGTGAAAGCCATAAATTAATTTCATAGTAGAGCTGAGTTGGATAGTTTTTCTTCCATTCTTGGGATACTGTATTAAGAAGAATATGTTCCAGCTCCATCCACGTAAACATGAAAGAGGTAAAGTCTCCATCTTTCTTTAAGGCTGCACAATATTCCATGGTGTACATATACCACAGTTTATTAATCCATTCATGGATCGATGGGCACTTGGGCTTTTTCCATGACTTAGCAATTATGAATAGGGCTGCAATAAACATTCTGGTACAAATATCTTTGTTGTGACATGATTTTTGGTCTTCTGGGTATATGCCTAGTACAGGAATTACAGGATTGAATGGTAGATCTATTTTTAGATCTCTAAGTGTTCTCCATACATCTTTCCAAAAGGAATGTATTAATTTGAATTCCCACCAGCAGGGTAGAAGTGTTCCCTTTTCTCCACATCCATGCCAACATCTCTGGTCTTGGGATTTTGTGATATAGGCTAGTCTCACTGGAGTTAGATGATATCTCAAAGTAGTTTTATGCATTTCTCTGATGATTAAAGATGATGAGCATTTTTTCATATGTCTGTAGGCCGCACGCCTGTCTTCTTCAGAGAAGTTTCTCTTCAAATCCCTTGCCCAGTCTGCGATGGGATCACTTGTTCTTTTCTTGCTTATACGTTTGAATTCTCTGTGGATTCTGGTTATTAAACCTTTGTCAGAGACCTGCAAATATCTTCTCCCATTCTGAGAGCTGTCTGCTTGCTTTACTTACTATGTTCTTGGCTGTGCAGAAGCTTTTTAGTTTGATCAGGTCCCAGTAGTGTATTTTTGAAGCTGCTTCAATTGCCCAGGGGGTCCTCCTCATAAAATACTCACTCAACCCGATTTCTTCAAGGGTTTTCCCTACACTGTCTTCTAGTATTTTTATAGTTTCATGTCTTAAGTTTAAATCTTTAATCCAGTGAGAGTCTATCTTAGTTAATGGTGAAAGGTGTGGGTCCAGTTTCAGTCTTCTGCAGGTTCCCAGCCAGTTCACCCAGCATCATTTGTTAAATAGGGAATCTTTTCCCCACTGAATGTTTTAATTGGCTTGTCAAAGATCATATAACAGTAAGTAGCTGGATTCATCTCTTGGTTCTCTATTCTGTTCCAGAAATCTACTTCTCTGTTTTTGTGCCAGTACTATGCTGTTTTGATCACTATTGTTTTGTAGTATAGTCTGAGGTCTGGTAGTGTAATTCCTCCTGCTTTGTTTTTATTTCTGAGTAATGTCTTGGCTATTCGAGGTTTTTTCCGATTCCATATAAAACGAAGTATTGTTTTTTCAAGATCTTTAAAGTATGACAATGGAGCTTTAATAGGGATTGCGTTAAAATTGTATTTTGCTTTGGGTAGTATTTACATTTTAATGATGTTGATTCTTTCCAGCCATGAGTGTGGTATGTTTTTCCATTTGTTAACATTTTCAGCTATTTCTTTTCTTAGGGTGTCATAGTTCTCTTTATAGAGTTCTTTCACATCCTTTGTTAGATGAACTCCCAAATATTTCATCATTTTTGGCACTACTGTGAATGGGATAGAGTCCTTAACTGTTTTTTCAACTTGACTATTGTTGGTATATATAAATGCTACCGATTTATGAATGTTGATTTTGTAACCTCAGACGCTGCTGTATTCCTTGATCACTTCTACTTCTAAAAGTTTTGTAGTAGAATCCCTAGTGTTTTCCAGATATACAATTATATCATCTGTGAAGAGCAAAAGTTTTATCTCTACTGACCCTATATGAATACCCTTGATCACCTTTTCTTCCCTAATTGCGGTGGCTAAACTTCCATTACAATGTTAAAGAGCAATGGCGACAATGGGCAGCCTTGTCTGGTTCTTCATCGGAGTGGAAATGATTCCATTTTAACTCCATTCAATATGATATTGGCTGTGGGTTTGCTGTAGATGACCTCTATCAGTTTAAGAAATGTCCCTTCTATACCAATTTTCTTAAGTCTTCTGATCATGAAGGGATGCTGGATATTATCAAAAGATTTTTCTGCATTGATTGAGATAATCATATGGTCTTTGTTTTTAAATTTGTGTATATGCTGAATTATACTTATAGATTTATGGATATTGAACCACCTTGAGACCCTGGGATAAAACTGACTTGGTCATGATGTATAATTTGTTTGATGTGTTGCTGGATTCTATTTGTTAGGATCTTGTTGAATATTTTTGCATCTATATTCATTAGTGAAATTGGTCTATAATTTTCTTTTCTTGTTGGGTCTTTTCCTGGTTTGGGAATCAGGGTGATGTTTGCTTCATAGAACGTGTTGGGTAGTCTTCCTTCTTTTTCTACATTTTGGAACAGGTTGAGTAATATAGGTACTAATTCCTCTTTAAAGGTTTGGTAGAATTCAGACGTGAAGTCATCTGGTCCCGGGCTTTTCTTTTTAGGGAGGTTTTGTATGGTTGATGCTATTTCAGAATTTGTTTTTGGCCTGTTCAACATTTCCCCTTGATTCTGGCTACATCTTGGAAGGTGATGTGCTTCTAAGTATTGGTCAATTTCCTACAGATTTTCATATTTCTGAGAATAAGGTTTCTTGTAATATTGATTAAGGATTTTTTGAATTTCTGAGGAGTCTGTTGTTATTTTGTCTTTCTCGTTTCCGATTGATGAGATTAGAGATTTTACTCTTTTTTTCCTGATTATGTTGGCCAAAGGTTTATCTCTTTTATTGACCTTTTCAAAAAACCAACTTTTTGATTTATTGATCTGTTGTATAATTCTTTTGTTTTCAATTTCATTTCATTCTCCTCTAATTTTGGTTATTTCTTTTCTTCTACTGGGTTTGGGGTTGGAATGTTCTTTGTTTTCTAGTTGCTTGGGATGTCCCATTAAGTTGTTAACTTCCTGTCTTTCGTTCTCTTGAGGAAGGCTTGCAGTGCTATAAATTTCCCTCCTAGGACTGCCTTTGTGGTATCCCAGAGGTTCTTATAATTCGTGTCTTCATTGTCGTTTTGTTCCAAAAATTTGTTAATTTCCTTCTTAATCTCATCTCTGACCCAGCTATCGTTTAGCATAAAGTTATTTAACGTCCATGTTTTTGTGTGAGTATGCAGATTCCTGTTGTTATTCAGCTCAACTTTTATTCCATGGTGGCCTGAGAAGATGCAAGGAATAATTTCTATTCTTTAAATTTACTGTGGTTAGACTTGTGACCTAAGATGTGATCAATTTTGGAGTATGTTCTGTGGGCAGATGAGAAGTATGTGTATTCCGTTTTGTTGAGATGAAATGTTCTGTAGATGTCTGCTAGATCCAAATGTTGTATGGTTAGTTTTAAATCTAAAATTTCTTTGCTCAGCTTCTTATTGGAGGATCATTACAACACTATCAAAGGAGTGTTGAAATCTCTGATTATTTTGGAGCTGGAGGAAATCTAGTTGCTCATGTCTGTTACAGTTTCTCTTATAAATCGAGGTGCATTCTGGTTGGGTGCATAGATATTAATAATTGAAATCTCATCATATTGAGTATTACCCTTAACTAATAGGAAGTGACCATTCTTATTTTTCCTTACTTTTTTTGGTTTAAAGCCTATTGTATCTGCAAATAAAATTTCAACACCTGCTTTTTTCTGATTACCATTTGCCTAAAATATGGATGACCATCCTTTCACCCTGAGTCTATATTTTTCTTTTAAGATAAGATGTGACTCTCTTATGCAACAAATATCTGGCCTGAGTTTTTGTATCCAGTCAGCTAACCTATGCCTCTTTAGAGGACAGTTTAAGCTGTTCACATTAATGAGAATATTGATAAGTTAGGTACAATTTTGGGTGTTGAGTTTTTCAAAAGTCCAGTGGACATTTTTAATCCTTTCACCAGTGTGGAAGTTGAAGTTTGATCAAGAGTTTCTGAATGAGTTTACTTTTGTGTTAGAGGATTGTGTTGGTCATTATGGAGGTCTGAGAATATCCTAAAGACCTGGTGGTGTTATGGCAAATTTCTTCAACATATGAATGTCATTAAAGTATTTAATTTCTTCATCATAAATGAAACTCAGTTTAGCTGGATACAGGATCCGGGGTTGAAAGTTATTTTGCTTTAGGAGATTAAAAGTTGATGACCTCGCTCTTATAGCTTGAAAAGTTTCAGCAGAGAGATCTGCAGTCATTCTAATATTCTTCCCTTTGTAGGTAATGGCTTTCTTTCATCTGGTTGCTTTGAGAATTTTCTCCTTCATATTTACTTTAGTGAAGCTAATTATGATATGCCTGGGGGATGTCTTATTTTGATTGAGTCGTGCTGGGGTTCTGAAGCTCTGCTATCTGAATTTCAGAATCTCTAGGCATGTCTGGAAAATTCTTTTTCATAATTTCATGGAGAAGGGCCTCTGTGCCTAGCGAGGCCACCTCATCGGGTTCAGGGATTCCAATGAGTTGTTTATTAGCCTTCTTTGAATTGTCCCAGAGCTCTCTGAGAGAATGATCCATTGTTGTTCTCCATTTCTCTTCCTCTTTGAGAGTTTGGGAGCATTCAAAGGCTTTGTTTTCAATGTCAGAAATCCTTTCTTATGCTTGCTCCACTCGTTACTGAGGGATTCTACGGTATTTTTCAGATCTTTGAGGGCTGCAAATTCTTGCTTCTGTGATGTCTAAGTTTTTGTTGTTTTTTTCTTTAAATTCGTTAAATTCTTGAGCCTACTTTTGAATTTCTCCTCGAATTCCTAACTCCCACTTTTGAATTGCTGCTCAAATTTCTAATTCCAAATTTTCCTCCACTTTATTAATCTTGTTTGCAATCCAAATTCTGAATTTGATTTCTGACATCTCAGCCTGTTGTTTATGAATGGGATCTTCAGTTACATTTGTCATATCTTTCCTTGGGGTTGTTGATCTATTCTGGTTATTCATGTTACCAGAGTTTTTCCACTGATTCTGCCCCATGATTGTTTTACTCCCTTTGATTTTTCCCCTGGAGCTTTGTTGAGAACCCATACAGTGCTGTGGCCTGAGAAACTGGGGCCCTGTTTGGTGTGGTGGGGCTAAGTGGTTCTGTCTTGTTTTCAGCTGGTTTCTGTTCGACCCTAGTGAAACAGTTACTCTGGGTTGAAGTCTCAGCTGGGGAGAAATATCAGCAATTAAGTCACCCCACCACAGTCAACCATTGGAAAAGGAAAATCAAAGCTTCCTACAACCACACTCCTAGGGCACCACCTGAATAGTCCTCAGGCGATTGGGTCAGTTCAAAAGGTCCCAATCAATTGTCTTAGTCAGCACCTGTCTCAGGTGGGAGAGTTTAAGAGGTCTCTGGGAACTGTTTCACAGGGGTCTGGTGACTACTCTGATATGGCTTGCTCCAGTGCTGTGTGGATTCAGGAGGAGCCACCCAGCAAATAGATCAGTTTGGGAAGGTTGATGCCTCCTTCCCCACCTTGCACCTCTGTCACGCCCAGTCACTGACAGCCCTGCAGTTGGCTGACCCAGTTGCCTGTAGTGAACAGATACTCCAGGAGTTTGCACCTGCCTGAATCACAAGGATATCTGCCAGGCCTCTGCGTTCTGCCTCTATCTAGCAGGAGGAGGTCAGGCCTGACAGCCTTGGGTGCCTGATGAAGACTGGGGGGTGTTCACTCAGGTCCAGCCCCACCCCTGATTGATGTCACTGAGAGAACAGAACAGAACAGAACAACTTTGCGGGATTTTGTCTGTTCCTGCTAAGTTCCCCTGCAGAAGAGAAGCTGTTTTGAGTTCAAAAGCACTGTCTTTGCTCCTGCAGGTTTGTATTCGGTTACTTGTCAGATCTTTCCTGCTGCATTCCTTTGTCTATAGGCTGACGATCCCCTGAGGGCCATGTGCATCTTAGGCCAGGAAACCCGTCCTCTGGGTCAGCCCCACCCTGGGAACTTCCCAGGACTGTAAGTTTGTACTGCCTCAGGCAAATCCTTTACTCATGGCTGGTTGCTGGCCTCCTCTGGTTGCCCAGGAAGACAGGGGGTGTGGCTTCAGAATATCCGGGAGAAGATGGTGCTGCTTCAAGTCTCAGGGAACTGTTGCTCTGGTGTGGTTTCCTCTCAGCTGCCCATCCTCTCCTTGCTCCTGCACCCCAGAGTCAGCACTGGCCAGCTGCAGTTTAGGCACTGTCTATACCTCTCGAGAAATCACCCAAGAATCTGGATTCCTGGGGGACAGGCTTCGAAAGCACAAAGTGAGAGTGGAGGGGAGTGCTGGGAGCTCAGAATTGCAGGTAGAGAATATATACAGTTTTACACAATTTTATGCCTGGCCGTATTACTGGTAAAAGATGGTTGTTGCTCTGTGCCTCAGGGAACCGCTGCTCTGGTATGGTTCCCTCTCAGCCGACCGTCCTCTCCTCGCTCCCGTGCCCCAGAGTCAGTGCTGACCAGCTGAAGTTTAGGCACTGTCCACACCCCTCGAGAAATCACCCAAGAATCTGAACTCCTAGGGAACAGGCCTCCAGACCTAAGAGTGAGAGTGGAGGGGAGTACTGGATGCTCAGGGTTGCAGGTAGAGAATATATACAGTTTTACACAGTTATATGCCTTGCTGTCTTGCTGTTAAAACACAGCCGCTGTTCTGTGCCTCAGGAAAGTGCTGCTCTGGTGTGGTTCCTGCTCAGCTGACCATCCTCTCCTCACTACTGTGCCCCAGAGTCAGCACTGACCAGCTGCACTTTAGGCACTGTCCATACCCCTTGAGAAATCACCCAAGAATCTGAACTCCTGGGAGACAGGCTTCCAGATCTCAGAGTGAGAGTGGAAGGGAGTTCTGGGAGCTCAGAGTTGCAGGTATAGAATATATACAGTTTTATACAGTTTTATGCCTGGCTAGAGAATGCCATGGCACCCTAGTAGGGGAGGTAGATCCAGTTTGTACAGGGTCTCTCCCATGGAGAGTAGTGGGAGGACCTTTGAACGCTGCCCATTTGTTTGTTGGGCACTCCGAGCTGTTCTTATGGGGGAGGGGACTCCCGTCGGTTTGGTGATGGATTTTGTACCTTTTGTTTGTATCCTTGTAGTCGCAGCTCACCTCAGTGGGGTTGATGTGCGTTATTCAACCTTCTCTCTTGATGCAGCTCAAATCCACCAGGTTACTTGCTAAATTTTTGTCCTTTAACTCCACTTCTGGACGGGAGCCTCTGTGGAAAGCTGGCTATAGTCAGCCATTTGTCTCCTACCCTGGTTCAAGATCTAGGAGGAAAAGCTTTCAGTTTTACTTCATTCCATAAAATATTAGCTGTGTTTGTCATAGACAGCTTTAATCAGTTTCAGAAATGTGCCACCTATGCCTATACCGTTCAGTGTTCTAATTAGAAAAGGATGCTGGATTATATTGAATGCTTTTTCTGCTTCTATTAAGAAGATAATATGGTCTTTATTTTTGCTTCTGTTAATATGGTGGATAAAATTTATGGACTTGCATATGTTAAACCAGCCTTGCATCCTTGGGATGAAACCTACTTGATCATGATGTATGATTTTTTTGATTATAAGCTGTAATCTATCAGCTAGTATTTTGTTGAGAATTTTTGCATCTATATTCATTAATGAAATTCATCTGAAATTCTCCTTTTTAGTTGGGTCTTTTCCTGGTTTTGGTATCAGAGTGATGTTTGCTTTGTATTATGTGTTGCAGGAAGATTCCTTCCTCTTCAATTTTTTGGAATAATTTCTGCAGTATGAGAATAAGCTCTTCCTTGAAGGTTTGATATAATTCTGGTGTGAAGCCATCTGGACCAGGGCATTTCTTTTTTGGAAGCTTTTTTTATTGTTTCTTTAATCTCAGTGCATGAAATTGGTCTGTTCAGGAGTTCTATTTCTTCCTGGCTGAGTCTAGGGAGAGGGTGTGATTCCAAATATTGACCTTCAAATTGTCATATTTCTGGGCATAGAGTTTCTGGTACTATTCAGAGATGATCTCTTGTATCTCTGTGGCATCAGTTGTTATTTCCCCTTTATCATTTATGATTGAAGTTACTAGAGATTTTACTTTCTATTTTTAGTCTGGCCAAAGGTTTATTTATTTTGTTGATTTTTTAAAAAAAAACAACTCATTATTTCATTAATTTTCTGAATGATTCTTTTGTTTTCAATTTCATTGATCTCTGATTTAATTTTGGAGATTTCTTTTCTTCTACTGTGTTTAGGATTAGATTGTTCTTTTTCCAATTCCATAAGATGGCTTGTGAGTTTATTGATGTGCTCTCTTTCTGTTTTTTGAATGTAGGCATCTAAAGTGATAAATTTTCCTCTCAAAACTGCTTTTGCACTGTCCCACAGGTTTTGGTAGCTTGTATCATCATTATTGTTATGCTCAAGGAAATTAATGATTTCCTGTGTTATTTCTTCCTGCACACAACTGTCATTAAACAGAAGGTTGTTTAATTTCCATGCCTTTGTGTGGAGTTGACTATTTTTGTGAAGTTGAGTTCCACCTTTAGTGCCTTGTGGTCTGAGAATTTAAATTTTCAATTCTTTTGATTCTGTTGCGGTTTGTTTTGTGGCCTAGAATATGATCAATTTTGGAGAATGTTCCATGGGGTAATGAGAAGAATGTATATTTTTTATCTTCGGGATGGAGTGTTCTATATGTGTCTATCAAGCACAGTTGTTCTAGGGTCTCATTTAAGTCCCTTATATCTTTGTTTAATTTTTATTTAGAGGATCTTTCCAGCTCTGTAAGAGGAGTGTTAAAGTCCTCTGTTATCATGGTATTATAGGGTATCATATTGCTCAGACTGAGTAAGATCTGTTTCAAGAATCTGGGAGCATTTAAGTTGGGTGCATAAATATTTAGAATTGAAATGTCTTCTTGTTGTATTTTTCCTTTGACCAATATAAAGTGACCATCTTTGTCTTTTTTAACGTTAGGTGCTTTAAATCCACATGTAACTAAAAATAGATTGCAAGCCCTCTTTTCGTCTGAATTCTGTGGTTTTTGGCTGGGGCTGGGTTTGAACCCACCACCTCCGGCATATGGGACCGGCGCCCTACTCCTTGATCCACAGGCACCGCCCATTCTTCTGAATTCTGTTTGCCTGAAAAATTGTCTTCCAACCCTTAACTCAAAGTTTTAATTTGTCTTTTGAAGCCAGGTGTGTTTCCTGCAGACAGCAAATGGATGACTTGTGTTTTTTAATCCAGTCACCCAATCTATGCCTCTTCAGTGGGGAATTTAAGCCATTAACATTCATTGAGACAGTTGATAAGAATGGTAGTGTTCTGTTCATCTTATGTTGTGAGAGTCATTGCTTGGTTTTATCTTTTGCATCAGTGTGGAAGTTAGGTTCTGTCCTTTAATTTCTGAGTTCTTACTTTGCTGTTGATCCATTGTGATGGTCAGTGTGTAGAATAGGTTGAAGTATTTCCTGTAGAGCTGGTCTTGTTGTGGCAATTTTTTTCAATGTTTGTGTATCAGTAAATGATTTGATTTGTCCATCAATTTTAAAGCTTAGCTTAGCAGGATATAGAATTCTGGGCTAGAAATTGTTCTGGTTAAGGTGATTAAGGGTAGATGACCATTGTCTTCTTCCTTGGAATATTTCATTAGAGAAGTCTGCACTCATCCTGATGGATTTGCCCCTGTAGGTCAACTGGTGCTTACTCCTTGTAGCTTGAAGAATCTTTTCTTTTGTCTTGACTTTGGACAGGTTCTTCACAATGTGTCTTGGAGAAGCTCTGTTAGAATTGAGGTGACATGGGGTCTGACATCCCTCTGAAAGGAGTTTGTCAGAATCTTTGGTAATATTTGGAAAATTCTCATTTATAACATTCTCCAGTATGGCTTCCATTCCCCTGTGGCATTGTTCTTCCCTTTTGGGATACCTATAACTTATATGTTTGAATGCTTCCTAAAGTCCCACAATTCTGTCAGTGAATGTTCTACTTCCTCTCTCTCTTCTTTTCTGTCTCTTTAACTATCTGAGTTATTTCAAGAGCTTTGTCCTCTACCTCTGAGATTCTTTCTTCTGCATGGTCTAATCCAGGGGTCCTCAAATTTTTTAAACAGGAGGCCAGTTTACTGTCCCTCAAATGGTTGGAGGGCTGGACTATAGTTTAAAAAGCAAAACAAAACAAAACTATGAACAAGTTCCTATGCACACTGCACATATCTTATTTTGAAGTAAAAAAAGAAAATGGGAACAAATACAATCACACCGCCTCATGTGACCCATGGAGTGCAGTTTGAGGACCCCTGGTCTAATCTATTATTGATACTTTCTATCACATCTTTAAGTTCCCTAATTGACTGCTTCAGTTCCTTCAGCTCTGCTATATCCTTTCTATATTCTTTATACCATTCATCTCCTATTTGATTCTGTTTTTGGATTTCCTTTTGGTTATTTTCCAAATAACAGTTTCCTTCATCATTTCCTGCATTGTGTTCATCATGTGTATTCTAAATTCGCTTTCTGTCATTTCTAACATTTCTTTATAGGTGGAATCCTCTGCAGTAGCTACCTCATGGTCCCTTGGAGGGGTTGCTCTGTACTGGTTCTTCATGTTGCCTGGGTTTTCTGCTGATTCTTCCTCATGAGTGATTTCTTTTATCTCTTTCCTTGCCCTAATTTTCCTTTCACTTCCTCTTGCTCTTTAGGTTGCCAGGCCTCTAGACTAGGGTTTTGATGAGTCCTTTTGGTACAGGACCAGAAGGATGAGAAGGTTGAAGAGCAAGCAGGAAAAAAAGAAAGGAAAAGGAAAGGAAAAAAAAATAAAGGAGAGGGTGTGGGTAAAAGGGAATATTGACAAAAAGAAGAGGGGCACAGAAAGAGGGAGACAGAGCAATATAGGTGTACCATAGGGTACTTTGACCCAACCTTAAAAACCCCCAACCTCTGGGGTGCTGGGTTGGGTAGTTCCCTTGAGGTCAGCAGCTCTTTGCTAGCCTGTTCAGACACAGTACCGAAACTCCACCAAGTAGAGAGGAAAGACAAAAATGCTATAAATCAAACCAAAACAAGCAAATCTGCAGGTTTGAGATTCTAAATCTCTCCTCAGCCCTGATAACAGGCACTTTAAACTGCTTAACTTGGCTAAGCAGAAGCTTTCCCAGGAAAGTGCTTGTCACTGGGATAACTCCTGAAGTGGCTATTCATTTACCCAGTGTGCCAAAGCAAGTCTCACTCTATGCCCCTGAGAACTAAGGCTGTAAGGCATCTCAGTCCCTGCCTTTAGGCTGCTCAGTCACTAGATTACTCGCTCCCGCCCCGTCCCTCATCTGCAACCCTAAGGGTGGAACTAGCCAGGGCACTTCTCCCACAATGGCTCCGTGTGGTTCATAGCCGAACACTATTAGCTCTGTCTGGCTCATTGGCTCAGTCTAGGGCCCTAGACAATGCTTAAAGCCCTCTGCACTCTTGCCCAAGTTCTTCTATGGTAGTTCAACTGAGTGCCAAGTCCAAAAAAACCAAAACAGTGCACAGGTAAGGCCTTTCCAGTTTGCAATCTCACTGCTGCTGTACTTACAGCTGCTGGTGGGAACAAACACATGCAACCACTTGCCAGTTTTCCACTGCTTTTGTCCTCCTCATGGGGTCCATAAGTCTCTCGCTGACTCCCTGTGTTCTCAAAGGGATGTTTATGGGCAGATCCCACCAGCCAGAGGTGCCTGGAGTCTTATCTCCCCAGACTCACCATGCCCAGTTGCAAGGAAGCTGTTACTCAGCCACCATCTTGCTCCGCTCCAAGATCTTGGATTTTAACTGAGTTCCTGTGACTGCAGAGCTTAATTTCTTAATCAATGAGCCACCTCCATCCCTTCTGCTCCACCCCAGGAAGGCATGGGAACCCAAATACTAGGGAAGAAAGTGTTTCAAGAAGGAGGAATATGAACAAATGCTCCAGAGAGGTTAAGTAAGAACCTTGGAATGCTCACTGGGAGGTCCTTGTCCCACAGCTGTTTTCTAAACAAATGGTCATTAAGCACTGACATGTGGCCATCCCATTTCTAGGTGGTAGGAACACAGGGAGCTGGATTTCTGCCCATAGGTCACTTACAGTTCCCTAATCACACTAAGATAGTGGTCTAGTGAAACAGCAGAGAGAAGATGGCAAGAGTGTGAATTATGTTTTTTACATTTTCAGTCTCAGCTCTCCTGCTGGGCTGTAGAGGGAGAGAACAAACAAAAGGTTCTTATGTCTTAAACATAGCCTTCTGATATGAGCATTCCTCTCTGGCCCTACCTATTAAGAACTTCCTATAGTTAGAAGATCTTATAAACTCAGGCTCAGTAGGATGTTAATAACTGATGAAACTTAATATACTAGTTTCCTAGGGACATCTGAACTGTAGAAAATACAGGAAGTTACAGCTTAAATGAATAAATCTTTGTGAATTTTTAGATACCATTGAGCAGATGGAGACAAAATTTTATGAGGGTTAGAGCTGCCTTCTTGTTGACCCTGAAATTATATCATGAAACCAGCTGCTAAGACTCTCTGCTCTTTCTGGAGCCCATATTTAAGAGAGAATGCTCAAGACAAGACTGAGATATGGAATTATAAAATCTTTTATGTATGTGAGGACAGCATGGGGGCAAGTCTTTCACCAAAATAGCTCAGAAGTCTGTGTGCTGCAGTTACAGTAAACACCAAGAGCTTCACACATAAACCGTAACAGCCTCCCTGGGAAAGAGGGAGGAGGAAGAGAGATGCAGCTGTGGCCTTAGGAGAAAGGGGAAAATTAAGGGGCCTGCTGGCTGTCCATGTTAGAACCTTCTGGCTGAGAGCACGTTGGTACTGTCCATGTTGGAGCCCTCTGGATGGGAGTGTGTTGGTGGGTGTCCCTTTTGGAGCCCTCTGGCTGGGAGCATGTTGGTGGGTCCTCTGGAAGGGAGTGTCCATGTTGGAGCCCTCTGGAAGGGAGTGTGCTGATGCTCTCCATGTTGAAACCCTCACCTGGGAGCATGTTGGTGCTGTCCATGTTGGAGCCCTCTGGATGGGAGGGAGTGTGTTGATGGGTGTCCATGTTGGAGCACTCTGTCTGGGAGTGTGTTGGTCGGTGTCTGTGTTGGAGCCCTTTGGCTGGGACCGTGTTAGTGGGTGTCCATGTTGGAGCCCTCTGGCTGGGAGTGTGTTGGTGGGTGTCCATGTTGGAGCCCTCTGGATAGGAGCATGTTGGTGCTGCCCATATTGGAGCCCTCTGGATGGGAGGGAGTGTGTTGGTGGGTGTCCATGTTGGAGCCCTCTGCTGGGAGCATGTTGGTGCTGTCCATGTTGGAGCCCTCTGTCTGGGAGCATGTTGGTGGGTGTCTGTGTTGGAGCCCTTTGGCTGAGACCGTGTTAGTGGGTGTCCATGTTGGAGCCCTCTGGCTGGGAGCGTGTTGGTGGGTGTCCATGTTGGAGCCCTCTGGATAGGAGCATGTTGGTGCTGTCCATGTTGGAGCCCTCTGGATGGGAGGGAGTGTGTTGGTGGGTGTCCATGTTGGAGCCCTCTGGCTGGGAGCATGTTGGTGCTGTCCATGTTGGAGCCCTCTGTCTGGAAGCATGTTGGTGGGTGTCTGTGTTGGAGCCCTTTGGCTGGGACCGTGTTAGTGGGTGTCCATGTTGAAGCCCTCTGGATAGGAGCATGTTGGTGCTGTCCATGTTGGAGCCCTCTGGATGGGAGCATGTTGGTGGGTGTCAATGTTGGAGCGCTCTGACTGGGAGCTGTTGGTGGGTGTGCATGTTGGAACCCTCTGGATGGGAGCATGTTGGTGCTATCCATGTTGGAGCCCTCTGGATGGGAGGGAGTGTGTTGGTGGGTGTCCATGTTGGAGCCCTCTGGCTGGGAGCATGTTGGTGCTGTCCATGTTGGAGCCTTCTGGATGGGAGGGAGTGTGTTGGTGGGTGTCCATGTTGGAGCCCTCTGTCTGAGAGCGTGTTGGTGGGTATCTGTGTTGGAGTTCTTTGGCTGGGACCATGTTAATGGGTGTCTGTGTTGGAGCCCTCTGGCTGGGAGCGTGTTGGTGGGTGTCCATGTTGGAGCCCTCTGGATGGAAGGGAGTGTGTTGGTGGGTGTCCATGTTGGAGCCCTCTGGATGGGAGCTTGTTGGTGCTGTCCATGTTGGAACCCTCTGGATGGGAGTGTGTTGGTGGTTGTCTATGTTGGAGCCCTCTGGATGAGAGCACACTGGTGGGTTCAGCATGTTCTTAATTCTGTTGTTGACTTTTTGGTCCCTTAAAGTTAATGTAATTAAGTTAGCAGGTCTGGGGGAGTGGATAAGGTCTGAGAAATTATGCTACCCCAACTCACAAGGGATTGTTTCACAACCAGGTGTAGTTGTTTATTTTAGAGAACTCTGCTTGGCAGGTGAACCTGAACATCAATCAGATCACTGCTGTCTCTCCCTGCAAGGAACCTCTTTGTGGGAGGCAGCATGATATAAAATGCCACTCAGGATTCTACACACAGCATCAAAGGGCTAGAGAATCCTGGCTGTGCCAACTGATAGCTATGGAGCCTTAGCTATTTGAAAACCCATTTGCTAATATGTCACTTACCCTTTTGAGTGTCAGCCTTTCATCTAAAAAGTGGATTTAGAAAGAGTAGGGGGAAAAAAAGAGAGAAAGAGAATGAATTTATGTATTTAAAATGCTTTCATGTGATGGGCAGTTAGCTGATAATTTCAAAAACCTATAGTGAATGTGGAAACAGATTCAAGAAAATTAGGTAGAGAAATTTCCATACGAGCATCATGGTTCTATAACCTACAGAGTCATACTTTCTGAGGGTATGACTCCTTGTCTTCTGGTCTGGTCTCCATCTCCTCTAAGATGCCAAACATACACTGACCTGTTTCTGTTCATTGATTCCTTCTTCTTAGACCTGTGAAGACCACATATTCTTAAATATGATGGATTAAATTGTCTACTTGTTAAATGCCAGTTCTAAACATGGAGCAGAGATATATGGATTGGCTTTGAGTGGCTCCTAATTACTGACAAACACCACATTCATAGACCATCTCAAGCAGAATTACTGATGTAGTTGATTAAGCCTGGCCCTTGTGAGCTTATTTTCACACTCAGTAGATGGCCTTGTTGTATGTAGTTCTTTATAGTGCTTTATATGGAGCCTAGTATATATCTCTGGCAAATTCTTGTTCAAAAGCCAGGGAACCAGGATGCTGCTTTGCAAGTGGCTGACCTCAGGTTTGCACCACCTTGACTATAATCCAGGAAGTCATTGTTACAGCTGTTAGCTCCAGCCCTATGTGCCTGCTACAATCTGTATCAATGATGGATGCTTTGTGTACTACTTCTGTTTCCATTTAACTCATTTCCAAAACAAATCCCACGTGATTGTGTCTAACTGGCCTACTCCCAGTTACAGTCTCTCTAGACATTCAAGGAGTCAGGAAATATGATTTTAGTTTTCCAAAAATGGAGGAGGTTGGGATGGATGTTGAGTGGCCCTAAGCCAATCAATGGGATACATTTCAGGTAAGTGCCTGTTCAAGGTAATATTTCAGATGCTACAGAGAATGCAAAGATCAGCAAACCAAATTCTATTAAGAGAATCTGGCTATGGTCTAATAGGGAAGAAAAGATAAATCTAGAGTTTTTATATTATATTGTTTTCTTATGAGTCTTGGCCAGATTTCCTTCCTATGTACCCACGAAACATATTTCTGCTATCACAGGTTTTAAAACACAGTATTATAGTTACTGATTAACTTATCTCTGCATTTGGTGGGCTACTAGCTATTGAAAGCAGAGGCCACATGTGTTTTGCTGACTGTTAAATAGCCAGTGTTTAATTCCATACCAACAAATATTTGTTGAATGACTGGATTAATGAAAACAAATAGGAGGGAAAATTGTAAACTCTAAGGATGTAGGTGTTCATTTTCTTCCTGCCAGATCTCAGTCTTGTCTTTAAACTAAATCAGAAGTCTCTAAGCAATACATTGAACACGTGGTCCCACACTCTTTCTTATGATTATTGTATGTCTGTAGCTGAAAAGCGTTTGCTAATTGTGTGAGTAGTTAGCACAGCGGAAACTGTTGTGCCACATGAAGGAAGCATCCTGCTAGTTGGTATAAAAATTAGATTCATAGTCAAGAATGCCCTTTCTGAGTTAAGGATTGCCCTTCTTGGGATAAGCAATCTAAGATGTTTTGGGATCTGGAATGTTTATAAATAATATTTGAAAACCCATTTGCTACCGCTGCTACTACTACAATGAACAACATTTAGAGTATATAAGAAGTGTGATTCGTAAGACTTGATGTTTTATATTCATGATCTCATATGATTTAATTTAAAATTACAACAGCTCGTCAGGCGAGATGCTGTTTTATCCTATTTTGTAACTGAGGAATCTGAGGGGTGGAGGGTTTAAATGACTCATTCATTATAATGGGGTTAGTAATCTAATAGGTGAACTCTCAGACCTGGGCCTGTCTGATCCCAAAGTTAGTGTTCTTAACTGCTGTTTCTAATACGCTTCATCAGCAGTTTTCCTTATTCAGTAAGAAAACTCTTCACAAATATTAGCAGAGTGTTGTGATACTTTCACTTTACATGCTGCTTTCATACAGGGTAACTTTTCTTAATTCTCACAATAATCAAGAAAAGTATTCCTACTTCCACTTTAAAGATTCAAAAATAGAAACTTAGATTGCATGGAACCAAGCCGTGAGGGGAGGCCTCCTGACTCTAAATGCTGACTTTGTACCTGTCACCCTACTCCCTCCCACAGGGTGAAATAAAGGCCTGCAGGCTGGAGTGGCTCCTGAACACTCCCTGGGGCCACCAGAGCTGATGAGTTGCTCTTTGGTTCCATAGCGCACTCACCATGCACGTGAAGCCTGAGAGGAGGTGTACACTGAACTCCAGTAATGCTTCTGTAAAATGACTCGCTATCTACTTTATCCAAAGAAGAGCCATTGTGTAGGCTTTCCAGTGTAAAATATCCATTACTTTTAAAGAAAACCTGTTCTAAATTCCTCTGGCTACCATGGAAGCCCCTTTTCTCATTGTTCATTTCCAACTGAAAATACAGAACCACAAATCACCACGACCAGATCTAATCTTCCTGTGTGCTCTTGAAGATGGCTTCCAGTTAAACAGGGATCCCTCTGGGAATGGTTTTTAAAACACAAATTTATTGTCTCAGTACCTTTGAGGATTCCTGACATTTGACCTTAAGAGATGTATGATAGCCTGTTCTGTAATAGACTAACTCGTTTTCAAGGAATTGAAATTAACTCAATTTTTCTCACACCGCGAAGGGCTTGTAGGAATACACAGCATGGGACCTCAGAAAGGCCAAATAACCTCAGGAAAGGCAGGAATGGGGGTGGGTCTGGGCCCAGGGTGGCTGAAGTCACCTCTGCAGTGTGGGATACATGGCAGTTTCTGTCCAGGCTCCAGTTTAATGCTGCTCTCCACGTGGCTTGGCTTCTGCAAAGTTTTAGTTCCTTCCTTCCTTCCTTCCTTCCTTCCTTCCTTCCTTCCTTCCTTCCTTCCTTCCTTCCTTCCTTCCTTCCTTCCTTCCTTCCTTCCTTCCTCCCTCCCTCCCTCCCTCCCTCCCTCCCTCCCTCCCTCCCTCCCTCCCTCCCTCCCTCCCTCCCTTCCTTCCTTCCCTCCCTCCTTCCCTCCTTCCCTCCCTCCCTCCCTCCCTCCTTCCCTCCTTCCCTCCTTCCCTCCTTCCCTCCTTCCCTCCCTCCCTCCCTCCCTCCTTCCTTCCATCATAGCTGTGTACATTAGTATGATCATGGGGCACCATACCCTTGGTTCATAGACCATTTGACACATTTTCATTACACTAGTTAACATAGCTTTCGTGGCATTTTCTTAGTTATTTTGCTAAGACCTTTACATTCCACATTTACTAGGATTCACATATACCTTTGTAAGATGCACAGCAGGTGTAATCCCATTAATCCCCCTCGCTCTTTACCTTTCCTTTGTATATTTTGATTTTAATTTCCATGAGAAGCAATATGAGTTTGTTTAAATCAGGTTGTATCCCAGGTTTGGGTCTGACACCCAACTTCACCCTCTCGTTACTCAGCCCTGCTATGTGGTGGCATCACCTGATGTGGAGGCCGTGGACAGTCGCTTCTGTAAGAAGGGGCTGCGGGTTTGACAGGCACTGTGCTTAGAACATGTAGCTCATGTGAAGAGCACGTCCACCTGTTCTGCCTCTGGAGACGACGTGAGTCCATTTGTCCCCGATGAGCTGCTCCAGGTCAGGTCACCCACACCTCTTGCTTGGCTTTCTTGTATTTCTCTACCAGTAGCTTTCTTGTATTTCTCTACCTACTGTGGTGTCCTCATCAATCCTCTTTCCATTCCATAGCCAGATAAAGCACATATATTAATCTCATTTCTTCCCTGCTGAAAAGTTACAATGACTTAAGATAAATCACACACTCTCTAACATGATATGTGAGACCCATGCTGACCCTCTCTAAACCTCCAACCTTGTCTCTGAGCCCATCTTCTACTCTAGGGTTTGTTCATCCCCCTTTATGCCTGTGGACTTGCTCCTCGCCTGTTACCTCGGCTTGTAAAGTGCGTCCCTACCTCTTCCCTTACTGGCATTGCTTATCATTAGATCCTAGGGGATGCTTCCAGTCTGGATTAGGAGTCCTTCAAAAGTGTATTTTTTTCTTAGTATGATGGTGAAAATCTATACTGTTATGATACCAGGAATAAATCCCAATGTCAACTATGGACTTAGCATGATATGATGTGCCAACATGGGTTCATCAATTTTAAAAAAATACACCACTGAATCAGTCCTAATACAATAAACTAAAACCAAGTTGCTGGGATTTCAGCAAGTGCATGAGTCTTGGAAAAACACAGCTAAACATCAACCAGTGTACTTGTCACCAGAGTAACGCATGCTCTACCTGACAGTTAGATTGTCATCCCTCATCACCTTCCCAGCCCCCCTTCTTAGTTTTTCATGTTCTTTACTCCATTTTATGACCACATACCCCTCTTGTTTAGCTTCTACTTCTCAGTGAGAGCATATGATATTTGTTTTTCTATTCCTGAGATACTTCCCTCAGGGCAATTGTTTCTAGTTTTATCCCAGTTGCTGGGAAGACATTTTTTTTTTTTTTTATTGTTGGGGATTCATTGAGGGTACAATAAGCCAGGTTACACTGATTGCATTTGTTAGGCAAAGTCCCTCTTGCAATCATGTCTTGCCCCCAGAAGGTGTGGCACACACCAAGACCCCACCCTTCTCCCTCCTTCCCTCTCTCTGCTTTTCCTTCTCCCCCTATGACCTTAATTGTCATTAATTGTCCTCATATCAAAATTGAGTACATAGGATTCATGCTTCTCCATTCTTGTGATGCTTTACTAAGAATAAAGGACATTTTGTTTTGTTTCATGGCTGAGTAGTATTCTATGGTGTGTGTGTGGGTGTGTGACCCCCCTCATATTTTCTTTATCCACTCTTAGTTGGTGGACATTTAGGTTGATTTCATATCTTTGCAGTCATGAATGGTGTTGCAATAAACTTTGGGTACTGTTATCATTTTTTAAAATGACTTCTTTTTCTTTGAGCAGACACACAAAGGGTCAAATGTGGGTGTCCTTTTGATTCTTGGGGGAATTTTCTGTTTTCTGTAAAGGTGGTACTGGGTTACAGTCCCACCAGCAGCACACGGGCATTTGCTTTTCACTGCAGCTGTGTGCCAGCCTGTTTTGTTCTCTGACTTTTAATGATGGCCATGCTGACAGGGTAAGGTGGTATCTTATTCATTTTATTTTGGATTTCACTGGTGAGTAGTGATGATGAGCATATTTTCATATGTTTGTTGGTCATTCATTAGTTTTCTTTCGAAAAAAATCTGTTCATATTTTTACTGATTTTTTGAGGGAGTTATTTCTTGCTGATTTGTTAGAGTTCTTTTTAGGTTCTGGATTTTAGCCCTTTGTCACATGTATAGTTTTCAAATTTCTTCCATTTGGTAGGTTGTTTATTTGCTCTATTGACTGAATAAATAAGTTTTAAGTGATTGATCCAGCTGTAGGTAAGGAGAACGGTAAGGAGAGACCTTTATAGAAAGATCCAATACTACTCTTAGGAAAACATTGAAGGCCCATAGCTCCAGAGTTCTCTGAGAATATGTGACTTTCCTATCAGATTCCCATATGTGCAGGCTAATGTGAGACTTTGGACACCACTGTGAACCTGGGCTTTGCGAGTCTTTCTTTGCAAATGCTGTGCAGTTCAGAGGCTCAGTGATAATTTTCACATTATTTAAACATTGGACTCTTAAGCTTCTAAGATGATTGTAATTGGAAGGGATGCAAATAGCAGTTTGAAGGTGTCAGAAAATGTACATTTATCAGTGTTCACAGACTAATTAATTACAGAGTAAAATTATGTCCCAGTTTTACATAAACACGTCAATCCATTTCAGGACTAGCCCTTTCTGTTCAACGACATGTTTAATTGTTTTCCTTTAAGGAGGAGAGGTGAGTCTCAGATCCAGTGCCCGTTATATAATTGCTGTCTGTCCTTCAGTAGGACAATGGGATGGTTGGAGAAACAGGTGGATTCAAGAGGAAACTCAGGCTGTGCAGTCAGGTCTTAGAAGTTTACTTATCCACAGATGGACTAGGTCAATATTTTCTGATATTTTTCCTATTACTGAGGAAGCACAAGTAATGAACAGTTCTTCTAGTAGGGGCAGGAAAACCCATGCTCACCTTTGCCGGGGAGCCTGCACCCCTCAGCCCTGAGCACCCCACGTCTCCTGGCTCAGCTTTCCTTTCTCCCCAGTCATGGGGGTCAGGAAGGGAATGTTTTATTTTTGTCTCCCCTCTCTCATCCATCATTAACTTTTTCCCCTTTGAAAGAACCATTTCCATCAGCATACACATATGCTGCCATTGTCCTCACACTGACATATCTTGATCTCATATTTTCCTTCATGCATTACCAGATTTATTGCCTTTCATAGTAAAACTTCTCAAAAGACACGACTTCATTTGCTGTCTCCAGTTCTTGTCTTCTAAACAGTGCTCACTCTTGCCACTCAACCAGAAAGTTCTTGATTCATGACCTCTACAAAGCTAAATCTAATACAAAAGTATGACTCTTTTTTTAACTTGAGCAAATCAGAAGCAGCTGATTGAGCTGAGCATGCCCTTGTCCTCGAAATTACTTGATTGATTGGCTTCTAGGACATTCTTACATCCGCTGCTCCTTTCTCAGTGTTGGAGTTCTCCAGGGCAATGTCTTTGGAGCTATTTTCTTGGAGATCTCCTCCAGTATCATGCTTTCTGCTTGTTCTATACATTGATGACATTTACACTTAATCTTGAGATTTATTTACATGTGAATTTGACTATTCAAAGTCTGCCCTTGGATAGAAATCTTAAGCTTGTCTCAATCCTCACAGGCCCAAACCTAAATCCTAAACTTCTTCCTCTAAATCTGGCCCCTATTCTTTTCCCCATTATAATGGTAATAATGACAGAAAACATTTATATAAGGTTTACTTCATGCTAAATACTATTTTAAGAATTTTATGTATATTCATATAATCCTCAAAAACATCAATGTGAGGCACAGTGTTGCTTTACTTTGCAATGATAGATGGAGGGAGACGATAACTTGCACAGTGTTAACAGGTACAGAGCTAGACTTCAAAGCAAGGTTGCGTGGTTTATTGTGTGCACTGGCGTATTTCCAATTCTGAAGCTAAACATTTTGAAATAATCTATGATGTCTTTCTTTCTCTTACATCCATCCAATCCAACATTAAACCCTGCTGGCAATACTTTGATAATATATCCAGAATCTAACCACTTACCATAATTCTGTCATAACCCTTATCCCTGCCATGATTGTCACTGGTCTGGATTATGGTAACTACTTCTCTAACTTATCTTCCCTCTACCCACCTCACCCCCACCATGTCACATCCACTGCTCATGGTCCTCCACTGGTTTTCTGTCTCGCTGAGAGTAAAAGACAATATCCACATGATGACCTGCAAGGCCGTACAGCTCAGCCCTCCTGTCACTGCTCCCATCTCACCTGCAAGGCCGTACAGCTCAGCGCTCCTGTCACTGCTCCCATCTCACCTGCAAGGCCTCACAGCTCAGCCCTCCTGTCACTGCTCCCATCTCACCTGCAAGGCCTCACAGCTCAGCCCTCCTGTCACTGCTCCCATCTCACCTGCAAGGCCGTACAGCTCAGCCCTCCTGTCACTGCTCCCATCTCACCTGCAAGGCCGTACAGCTCAGCCCTCCTGTCACTGCTCCCATCTCACCTGCAAGGCCGTACAGCTCAGCCCTCCTGTCACTGCTCCCATCTCACCTGCAAGGCCGTACAGCTCAGCCCTCCTGTCACTGCTCCCATCTCACCTGCAAGGCTGCACAGCTTAGCCCTCCTGTCACTGCTCCCATCTCACCTTCTACTCATCTCCTCCTCACCCACTTCACTCCCCTCACCCTGGGATCCTGGGGACTCCCTGTCACATGCACACTTGCACCTGGCTCAGGCCATTTGCAGGTGCTCTGCCTTCCCCTAGCCTGTTCTGCCCAGATTGCTTCAGGCCTCACTTTGTTCCTCCAGATCTTTGGTTAAACGTAACCTTGTTAGTGAGGGTTGCCATTTAAAATCGTCATACCTTCTTCTTTGTTTAGAATTTATCTTCTGACTACTCTCTACTTACTTTTATTTGTTTATTTATTTTTCCCTTCCCAGTAGAATGTCAATTCCAGGGCAGAGGATCACTTGAGTCATTGCTATGTCCCCAGCATCTGTGTGGCTGATACATACTAGGTACTCGAGAAATGTTTGTAAAATCGTAATAAATGTTCAAATGTTTGTGAAAACACAACCTTCCAGAGTTCGAGAGATGAAATAATTAGGATTCCTGCTATCATAAGTGATAGATTAGTTTGATGCCAGATGAAATTTACATGTCTTTTGGGGACACCTTATCATTTAAAAATGAGGAATCTGAGGAAGAGAGAAAAAGGACCTACTCTAAGCCAATTTTCTGGTTAATCTTTGTGCTCATGGATGAAGGTGTTTAATCATTCAAGGACTGCTTTTCTGTCTGTTCCCACAAATCAGCTTTGAAAGTTAGCGTTAGGGACTTCCATGTAACAACAAAACAAATCCCCCAAACCCTCCAGAATATATGTCAATATATCCTTTGATATAAGATATTACATCACCTAAAATAGCAATCTTTTGTGCAGTAAGACTAATTGGCTCCACGCCAGTAGGTCAGTGCTTAGGGTGCCAGTCACGTGCACCGAACTGGCAGTTTCGAACCTCGCCTGGGGCCTGTTTGTCAATTGTATTGACAAACAACAGACATTAGAAGGTCTATTTGCTTAAAGACTTTCTTTTATATTTGCCAGTTCATTTTTTCTGGTTATGGTTAAAAATAGCCAGTTCCCTACTGATAACAAGGCCCATTCGTTTTACAGAAAAATTCAATTGAAAGCCCAATTAGTCTTTAAAAAATATATATTTTTTTAAGACAGTCTCACTATGTTGCCCTCAGTAGAGTGCTGTGGCATAACAGCTCACATCAACCACTAACACTTGGACTTAAGTGATTCTCTTGCCAAGTAGCTGGGACTACGTGTGCCCCACAAATCCTGGCTGTTTTCTGGTTGCAGTTGTCATTGTTGTTTAGCCGGCCCAGGGTGGGTTTGAACCCGCCACCTCAGGTGCATGTGGCCAGCGCCCTAACCACTGGACTATGGGCGCCAATCCAATTAGTCTTAATCCACAAAAGGTTTCTATTTTAGGTGACATAATATCTTATATCAACGGATATGCTGACATAGATTCTGCAGGGAGATCAAGAGATGGCATGCGGAGGTTATAGTTCTCAAGTCTTTGCCTCCAAATGAGGGAAATACCGAATTTTCTCAGGTCTGAGGCTTGATTTTATCCCAGACTCTGAATTCTTCTTCCTTTAGTTTTCAGTATCAGCATTTTAACGTCTAGAGCAGGAGCAGCACTGGGCCTTTATTATTCACAGTGCAGTTTTGGGTGCTCATTTAGGTTTTTAGATTTATTTTAGGAAACCATCATTTTGTGGATGAAGGTTGCCCAGATTTGTCAGGTTGCAGGCTGCTACGGCAGTGGGAACCACCTTCCCTGGATGTTCACGTCCTGAGAGTCTGGAGAGGCCCGCTGGTCTGTTCTGCGCGTGCGCTCCTGTGTGGGCGGGTCACGTCTGCGTGAGTCTGGAGAGGCCCGCTGGCCTGTCCTGCGCGTGCGCTCCTGTGTTGGCGGGTCACGTCAGTGTGAGTCTGGAGAGGCCTGCTGGCTTGTCCTGCGCGTGCGCTCCTGTGTTGGCTGTTCACGTCAGCGTGAATCTCGAGAGGCCTGGCGGCGCTTGTGCTCCTATGTTGTCTGGTCACGTCAGTGTGAGTCTTGAGAGGCCCGCTGGCTTGTCCTGCACGTGCGCTCCAATGTTGGCTGTTTACATAAGCATGAGTCTGGAGAGGCCCGCAGGCCTGTCCTGCATGTGCGCTCCTGTGTTGGCTGGTCACGTAAGCGTGAGTCCCGAGAGGCCCGCGGCCTGTTCTGAGCATGCATTCCTATGTTGGCTGTTCACGTTAGTGTGAGTCTGGAGAGGCCCGCCGGCCTGTTCTGAGCATGCATTCCTATGTTGGCTGTTCATGTCAATGTGAGTCTGGAGAGGCCTGCCGGCCTGTTCTGAGCATGCATTCCTATGTTGGCTGTTCACGTTAGTGTGAGTCTGGAGAGGCCCGCCGGCCTGTTCTGAGCATGCATTCCTATGTTGGCTGTTCATGTCAATGTGAGTCTGGAGAGGCCTGCCGGCCTGTTCTGAGCATGCATTCCTATGTTGGCTGTTCACGTTAGTGTGAGTCTGGAGAGGCCCGCCGGCCTGTTCTGAGCATGCATTCCTATGTTGGCTGTTCACGTCAATGTGAGTCTGGAGAGGCCTGCCGGCCTGTTCTGAGCATGCATTCCTATGTTGGCTGTTCATGTCAATGTGAGTCTGGAGAGGCCTGCCGGCCTGTTCTGAGCATGCATTCCTATGTTGGCTGTTCACATTAGTGTGAGTCTGGAGAGGCCTGCCGGTCTGTTCTGTGTGTGCGCTCCTGTGCGGTGTCACTCTAGGCAGTGGGAGGGCTCTTGTTCATGTTTCCTTCACATAAAGTACGGCAGATACCTAACCCCAACTTGAACTTTTTAGTAATTGTTCTTTTTTTTTTTTTTTGAGCCAGAGTCTTACTTTGTCTCCCTAAGTAGGTTGCCATGAGCCACGGCGCCAGGCCCAACAATTGTTCATTCTTTAAGTTTCGCATATTTTCCCCTAGTTAATAGTTTTCCTGTTTAGACACTGATCTGGCTATGAGGCAATAAATACTTAATTCTTCTAAAAGTTGCAATTAAATTTGTAAATTATTTCATTATAAAGGAGTTGTTTTTGAGCCTGCTACCTCTTTTTTATTTTTTTTTTTAAGTAATGGATGTATTTATTACATTGGTTGTAGTGATGATGTCACAAGATATAAATATGTCAAAACTCATCAAATTGTGTACATTAAATATGTACAATTTTATATATTAATTATACTTCAATAAAGCTGTTTACAAAAAAGGAAAAAAATTGAGCCACTTAGTTACGAAAGAGAAAATACAAATTTTACATAGATTTAAGAAATTTAATCCCTTTCACTTGATGGTTGACATTCACAATGTAAAGTTTTTCTTACACAGCTGTACTTAGAAAAATAAGTATGAACTTTATCAGATCATATTTTTATTTCCGTTTTTGTTGAATCATATTCTTCATCTCTAATTTTAACATTATGATGAAAACCATGTTTAATCCATTCACTTATATAATTTAAATATGCCAATGAGTACTATAAAGTAGGTATGCAATGAAATAAATGAATACAGGCATTTTCAAGGGATGTCAAAAATACGGCAATAGGTGGGAGAATGGCCAGGTCACTGGAGAGGCAATTTCTGCACTGGTTTTATGTTTGAAGACCACACCTAGGCGAACCACTGCCTCATTATTTGAAGAAAAAAGGAGTAATGACTTACAACTATTAGTGTTGCATGATGAAATTGTTAGTTATGAAGAAAGAAATGCAATTTTTATTTTATTTGTTCATTTTTTGTGTGTAGTGTGTTTATTTGTAGATAGACAGGACTCGGAGAGAAAAGCAAACAAAGCCTTCCAGCAAAGACTGAGCTACACTTGTTCATTTGCCATTCATCTTGAGTTTTACTGAAACCAGAAGTCACGATTATAAAACCAAGCTATCTCCCTGGGGCCTCACCCACCCTTTCTTCCTTTTTCTTCATTCTCCTCTCCCTTACATCCAAGGCTGCCTCCCAACTCCCGTATCCAAGTGGACCAATCCAAAATAAGGTCCTCTTGTGATTAGGTAGTTTAATTAAGGTGCAAACTACAGGGAAGCTCTTAGAGATGACAAGTAACCATTTACTTCTTGACCAAGAGCCTTTAACAGAAAAGCCAAAAATCTTTAAGACCAGGCATATCATAAAATTTCTCCCAGAAGAGCCTGTTGTGGTCTAGCTACCATCCAAAAAAGACAAAGAGAAAGCCATCTATTATATAATCCACCATGCCCCCCACAAGGGCACACTGGCCACAGCTCTTTCCAAGAGCCTGAACAGTTTGCCATATAAAGTGGTGGGAAAATGCGTGGGTCAGCTGAGCTCAGTGGCTCACATCTGTAATTCTAGCACTCTGGGAGGCTGAGGCAGGCTAATACAAGAAACACAGTTTTTTGCCAGGGCTGGGTTTGAACCTGGCACCTCTGGTATATGGGGTCGGCGCTCTACTCCTTTGAGCCACAGGCGCTTCCCAGAAACACAGTTCTTTAAAACCCTTTTCATCAGCAAAAGTGATTCATCAGGTCAGAATATTAATTTTAAAAGATTTGTGATCTTGCCAGTAAGGCATCACAAAGCTTGAACAAAGTAGAAGGAAGTCATCTTGTATTAGTGATACAGGACAAGTGGCATCCAGCCAGCTCGTGGAGCTGGGGGCCGCGGACCGCTGCCTCCGCCTTGGTGATGTT
The DNA here is from genome assembly GCF_027406575.1 of Nycticebus coucang. Lineage (NCBI taxonomy): Eukaryota > Metazoa > Chordata > Mammalia > Primates > Lorisidae > Nycticebus > Nycticebus coucang. Next base: position 110,038,981 of record NC_069785.1, read on the forward strand.
GGTGCAGTGGCAGCAAGCAGCAGAACCAGCAGGCTGGAGGGTGGATGGGGGCTCCAATTCCTAGGCCTGGGAATGAAAAGGATTATAGCCATTCATTTTCGACCCAGACATGACCCAGACATATCCCAGACACGATGTCCCCGACACACTACCGAGGGCCCCATGCGACTCTGTATACCTCTAGACAAAGAGCCTAGAGAGAGAGACAGACAGACAGCTTTTCTGTCCTGACTTGGGTTTTCTCTCTCTGCCAGGAGCTCTGGTGCTTCTGTATTCTTTTCTGTAAATAAATCCTGTCTTACTATTGATCTGTGGTCCGTGGATTCATTCTTTGAATCACCGAGACCAAGAACCTGCTGAAGAGCGAAATTCCAGTATCATTAGCATAGAAAACTGAACGGGACTGGGTGTTTATCACACTGACTCGGCTCAGCCTCACATAAGGAAGCCTGTGATGAGGACAAGATGTTTAGTGAGATGCCTCTTCTGTTTAGCTAAGCTTCTGCAGGCCAAAGTAATGGCTGTCCCTCCATGTTTTCCAAGCATTTGATTTTACCTGTCTTTATGCTTGCGTGTGTCATTTGCATGTGTGTGCGCATGCCTACTTACAAATTAATTATAACTATATATAGTTAGTCGCACCAATTTAAAGTGTATGCCTAGAGGAATTTTAATATACATGTACAACTATTTGCATATTAGTACATCTATGTAATTATTACTTAGATCAAGATATTGAACTGCAGAAATTCCCTGTGCCTAGCCCCATCCCGGTCACTGTCTTCCTCCAGAGACAGTCAATATACTCATATCTTTCAACATTGATTTATTTTCCTTGTCCTTGAAACCTGATGTAAATTGAATTGTACAATGTGTATGACTTCTCTCACTCAAAATTATGTCTCCGGGATCCACTGATCTGTGTGGATTGTCACCAGCATGTTATTTTTTTTGCAGTGTGAAATTCCTGTGTCTATCTATTCACTGTTACTGATTGTTTATGGATTCTTTTCAAGATTATGGCTGTTCCAAGTAAGGCTGTCATTTGGCACAAATGTGTGTTCATCACAATTTCTAAGAGTGGCAGTAATGCGTGTAGGGTAAGTATAGTTTAACTTTCATAATTCCTGACCAAAAATTTCTCACACTCCCACCAGGAGGGTTTGAGACTTTTGCTAACTCCATCTCTGTTAAAACAGCTGAAATCTTCATTCCGTTTTATTTTAATTACTGTGATAAGTATTTTTCCACTTTAATTTTAACTTAATTGATAATAAACAAGGGAGATATTTTTATGTTTATTTCCATTTGAGTGTTCTGTTCAGTTTTTATTTAATACTTATTCTTTTTAAAAATTTTACTTTAAAGCTCCGTGATCCATGAATAACTTGTTTTGGCCATTTATTTTTTGAACCTGAATTATTTGTCTTTATTATTATTTAGTTATAGTAGTTTATATATTTAAGATAAGAGACCTTTGTCAGGTATTTTTATTAGAAATTTTTTTTTATATTCTATAAATGTATCTTATGACTTCTGTTGATACTTTTAGAGTAATAGACATTCTTAATTCAATGTTGTACAGTTTAAAGAGCTTTTTTTTAATGCTGTAAGTCACTTTATTTCCAAATATTATAGTGGGTACAAGAAAGAGTTGGTGATGAGCCCACTTACAACCCTGACTGGACTATAACAAAGTCAGGATGGATAGCCAAAAACATTTGTACCCCTATAATAGTTGAAAATAAAGTGCTGCCTGTTTTGCATGGGATCTGTTCCTTTTTGTAGAGAGAAGTATTTTTCAAAGGTCTATGCTGGAATATTCAGTGCAAAAACTAAGAGAGGATTTACATGAAAGTTATAACAATATGGGGAAAAAATCAGTTGGATCTGTATTCTAATTTTCATTAACATGTCCCAAAAGTTATATTTCAGATTTACTTGCCAGTTATTGAGTTAGGACTCATGCTAGATTATGTGTATAATTTTTCTTTCTCTCCCTCCCTCCCTTCCTCCCTTCCTTCCATCCTTCTGAGTAGTTCTCTGTCACCCTGGGTAAGTGCTCTTGGCGTCATCACAGCTCACAGCAACCTCAATCTCTCCTTCCTTCCAGACAGAGTCTCACCTTGGTAGAGTGCTGTGGCGTCATAGCTCACAGAAATTTCAAACTCTTGGGCTTAAGCGATTCTCTTGCCTCACCCTCCCAAGTAGCTGAGACTATAGGCGTCCTCCACAACACCCAGCCATTTTTTGTTGCAGCTGTTATTGTTATCTAGCTGGCCTGGGCTGGGTCTGAACCCACCACCCTTGGTGTATGTGGCTGGTGCCATAACCACTGTGCTACGAGCGCTGAGCCAACCTAAATCTCTTGAGCTCTGGTGATTCTCTTGCCTCAGCCTCCTAAGTAGCTGGGACTACGGGTGCAAGCCATGTGACCCAGCTAGTTTTTCTATTTTTCTTTTTAGTAGAGATGAGGTCTTGCTCTTGCTCAGGCTGGTCTTGAACTCCCAAGCTCAAGCAGTCCACCTGCCTCAGCCTCCCAGAGTGCTCTGATTATAGGCGTGAGCCACCATGTCCAGCCACGTGCATAATTTTTCATTCAGTCCTTATAGCAACCAAGTGACACAGGTATTTATTTTTCTTTTAGGTAGATAAAAAATAAAGCCTGAGCATGATTGACCACCCCTAGCCCCATATTTAGTGAGTGACAGAACTAAGGCTCAAACATGACTCAGGGTTTACTCTGAATGCTAAGGTCTTCTCCAGTACATGGCTTTACCTCTTTCCATCGACTTCTCAATATTCTTTTCAGGTCCAAAAAGTGTTTTTTTGTTTTGTTTTGTTTTGTTTTTTTATTACTCTGTCTCACTTTGTTGCCCTTGGTAGAGTGCTATGGCGTCACAGGTAACAGCAACCTCCAGCTCTTGGGCTCAGGCTATTCTCTTGCCTCAGCCTCCTGAGTAGCTGGGACTACAGGTGCCTGCCACAATAGCCAGCTATTTTTTGTTGCAGTTCCTGGGGCCAGGTTTGAACCCGCCACCCTCAGTACATGGGGCCAGCACCCTACTCACTGAGACACAGGCACCGCCCAGCAGGTGTTTTTCAAAAACCATGTTAATATAGTGGAACTAATCTGAATCTTTTTCTACCTTATTTTGGCTCCTGGTATGTGTGCTTGACACTCAAATAAGTGAGATGGCCCCTTGAGGCAGAGAGCCATCCTTATTCCTGTGTGCCACTGGAGCACTTTTTATAAAACCAATTTGTTTTGTTATGACATTTAATAGATTGTGTTGTCAATGCTCACGTGTCCAAATGCTGTGCTTTAATATGAGCTTTCCTCGAGCTAGACTATAATGACTTATTTCTATTTGTAACACAAATATGAACCACCCAGAGCTTCTATCTATAAACTGAATTGATTGTCAAGAGGTCATAGTGTTGAACTGGTGCTGTGAATACTTTTCTCATGAACACCCTGAGGGCTGATAGCTAGTTCATGCCAAAGCTACAGTGTAACTCTCTGCACAGAGTTGAAATAATCTCATATTTAACATTCTCTGAATTCTGTATCTGGAAGAGTTCAGGGTTATCAACATGACATTTTCACAAAATAGAACCAACTGTTCTCCAAGGCTCCAAAATATAGATGTCCAGGGGATGTCGTTCTGTGGGTTTTTAAAAAATGTCCTCTTACACACAAAAAATTGTTTGGAATGTTAGTGTTCAACCTGGGAGAGACATAATCATGATATTGTTAATTCAAACTCAAGACCGAGCTCCCAGAAGGTTAACTGCCTTGTTTGTGATCATTTACGGTCTATTCACATGATCATCATTTTTATTTTTGTTTCTTCTGGAATATTTATTGGGCTATTATGCTTCTGAAAGTCATAATGGGTTTTCTGGAATTCCTATGTAAACACCAGATAACATTTCCTATTTTGTGTTTTTATTTCTTCACAGCCATAGAATAGCTATCAGAAAATAACTCTCGATTTTAGCCTATTAAAAATTACATTCCTGTCAGTCTATTATGGACTAAGCATGGTGCTTGACAGAGAATGCCGCAGAGATGACTTACTCCAGCCCCTCCTCAAAGTCACATTCTCACCTCTATCTTACCACGGTGGTCTTGGTACCATTCATATTGTTGGAACACATGTTCTAGGAGGTTCTGTTTCAAGTAAAGTTCCTCTTCATGTGTTTGTCTCTACTGTACATCTCAGAGTTGCCACCTGGTCTCAGGATGACCTTGAACATGTCACTCAGCATCTTGCACTCTGCTTCATCCACATGGTGGCTGGATAAAAATGACCAAATACACGAAGCTGTCACATAAAGGGACCCCTTTGAATGGTTTGGTGATAATACTGAAATCTTTGCCGTAAAAATTGAAAATTGCTGAAAACTAAAAACAGATGATAGGAACTAAAAATACACTAGTGCCTTACAGTGCTCTGCAATTTTCTAAAAATAATCGAGCAACATTCCCTGTGTTAAAAAAAAAATCCACATTAGTGACCGCATATCCGATCGGCAGTTAAAACTTAGTTTCTTTGACGTCCTAACTCTCTCTTCTTTTGACTCCTCTGAAGTCGTCAATCTGTTGGCTGCTTACTCTGTGATGTAATGGCAGAAGATGTAGGAAAATTAGATACCTGTCAGTATCTAGCCCCTTTTTTATTTGAACTTTTTTAGTCTCGATTATAAACAGAGGACTAATAATCTTAATCACAGCAAGAATTAGGGTCAGTGATATGGAGTCCTTAAACTTGAGAGACAGCAAATGAATCTTTGATGCAAGACCCCACAACTTCCAATTTTCTTTTTTCTACTTTCATCCCTAAACCATAAAGTATTCATGAGGATTTTCTACTAATGTCTCAACTCTGCTCCAAGAGTTTTTATCCCATCTGAGCAGTGGTTAGATTTGCCTTTTTTTTTTTTAAACTCTCTCTGCCTTTCCTCCTTTTATCAGGATGTCCTTTGTTTCCTATAAAACTTCCCCCAGAGCACTGATCTCATACAATATAAAGGACATCCTAAGTAAGATAGTGACAAGATTCTGATTAATGTAATCTTTCTTGACTCTGGTAAAGCTGTGAGATTTAAGTTCTAGATCTGATAGGAACATGAATTCACACGCTGTACTCACTGTCTCAGGCTGAGCCTGTGGCCATGGATGGGAGGGATGGACTGATGAACTAATTCCCAGCCAAAACTTTGATGAAGAACGAAAGGAACAGAACCTTAAAGACCCCTCCTAGTATTCATGCAGAGAGTTTACCAGTGCCGTAGACTTAAACATTCTCCACTGTCATTGTGCCACGAGCCTTGCTAAAGGTGGCAGTTGGTCTGGAGTTGGTGTATTTCCTATAAACTGTAAAAGTCCCTGAGGCACAGATACATCAGGAATGAGGACAGCAGAATGAATATAAAAATTCTGGGTTTTGAGAAGGGCACATCAAAATGTGAAACCCTGAGGGACCACAGAGTCACATTGTTGAAGGAGTAACGTGTAACCCACTGAGGATGGGAGGAGAAAGCCTTGTTGATGAGATGTGGTTTGGTGTCTGTGCTGGTTAATTTTAGGTATCAACGTGACTGATCAAAGATGTCTAGTACCTGGTGAGGCAGTATTTCTGGGTCATCTGGGATGATCCTTCTGGGGGAGATTGGTGTGGGAGTCAGTGCCCTGAGCAGGGAAGACCCTCTCCAGTGTGGGCAAGGCCTCGTCTAATCACCTGGGGGCCTGGATGGAACAAAGAGGAGGAAGGGTGAAATAACTTTTTCTTTCCTCACCCTCAGAATGAGACACCCTTTTTCTCCTGCCCTTGGACATCAGAACTCCAAGCTCTTCAGCCTCTGACTTTTTGACCTGTGGCACACTCCCCAGGGTGATCAGCCAGCTCTCTGGTGGCAAGTTAATGACACTGAACCACTTATGTCAGAGAAGGGAAGCGTTTTGTCCTTACTGGAATAGACACTTACTTTGGATATAAATTTGCCTCTCTGCATGCAATGCTTTTGCTAAAACTGCCATCTGTAAACTTGCAGAATCACTGTCATGGTGTTCCAGGCAGCATTGCTTCTGATGCGGGAACTCACTTTGCAGCCAAACAAGTACAGCAATGAGCTCACGTGATGGAACTCACTGGTCTCTCCATGTTCCCCATCATCCTGAAGGAGCTGATATGGCGGAAGAGTGGAGTGGCCTTGTGAAGATGGAGTTACAGCACCTTGAAGAGCTGAGAAAATGTCCTCCAGAAGATAGTGTATGATCTGAATCAGCATCCAACATATGGTACTGTTTTTCCCACAGCCTCAGTCCAAGGATTAAGGTGTGGAAATGAGAGTGACACCCCTCACTGTTAACGTCTAGTAGCACACTAGTGTGATTTCTGCTTCTTTCTCTTGTCTTCATGCTTTGCTGGCCTGGAGACCTTAGTTCCAGAGGAAGACACGCTGCCACCAGGAGGCACAGCACTGATTCCAGGGAATGGACAGCTGAGATGGCCACTTAGCCATTCTAGGATCCTCATGCCTTTGAGTCAGCAGGCTAAGAAGGGATTCAGAGTGTGGGCTGGGCGACTAATGTGAAGTCCCAAGAGGAAACTGGATTACTGCTCCACAATGGAGGTTAGAAAGTGTGTGTCTGGAATGCAGAAGATGCCTCAGGACATACATATGTAGGTCCTGCCTATTGGGCCTGTCTGCCTGAACTTTATGCAGGATTCCTCTGCCTCCTTTGTCACTGCCCTTTTCATTCCTAGACACCACAGTATTTGTTCTGTGGCTCATTTTTTAAAAATCTTAATTGGTTGTTAAAATAAATTCTCCAAAGGTAGTTACTAATACAGGGCTTGCACTAGCAATACATTTCATGTAGTTCCTTCATACTGTTTTCAAAGGACTTTTGCTTCCTTTAGCTTATTTCCCTTTTGCAGTAACCCTGGAAAGCATTTTAGTCTCTACTTTAAAGACATGGAAATGATGATGAGGGGTTTTTTGTCTAAGATCCCGGCATCAGATGTGATCCAAGTCTTCTGACTCTTACCCACACTATGTCGTCTCTTTCCTTCAGAGGAGACACTGACATGAAGTGGCAGCCGGGGAGGGTGAAGAACGGGGAGCACAGCCCCGCTCAGTATGTCCTCAAAGCTCTTCAGACATCAGCTGATGTTTCTGCCGTCTCTCCATGTCTGTGGTGGCTCCACCCATTTAATTTCCACAAGAATTTGCTTTGTCACTGGGGCAGAATTAAATCTGCATTCTGGAGGCTCTATTATTATTTGTTTAAGGCTTAGAGACAATTTAGGAATTTAAATAGGTGTATCAGTGATGGTAAATGGGTTTCAACTCCCGGCCAACTCTGATAGGATCTGAGTGGCTGTCTCTTTGGAAGGGATTCTAAGGCCATGTCTGAGCTCAACGGAGAAGCACAGTGACTGGTCACTGAGGCTGCTCGGCCTCTGTGGGGGCTTAGTCAGGCACTGCAGTGTGTGTGCTTCCCTGACACGCTCGGAGGCACAGCCTGTGAGCCTTAGAATGGGTCACAGAGACTGTTGACTGCAGCCTCCTCATTTTACAGACTAGGAAACCAAAGTTTAGAGAGGCAAAGGGCCTTGTTGCACTGGTACCGTGTCACTTAAAGGCAAAGGGCAATATTAGTCTGTAGCAAGGGTGGGGAACAGGCAGCGTGTCCCCTCTCAGATCCCTTCTGGAGATACCTTTCTTGGCTTTTCACATTTCCTTACTCCAGCTACTCAGAGTTCTGCTGCTACTTTTCCTTGACAGCTGACTTAGACTCCTCTCTCCCAGGTTCTGCCTGAATTGTCTGTACTGTGCCTCCCCCTCTAGACCTCTCCTCCCATCCGACTCACCCTGTCAGAATCAGCCTTTTCCCTCATCATTGTGTCATACACAAACATTTTAATTTTTATTTGTTTTTTTTTTTTTTTTTTGTAGAGACAGAGTCTCACTTTATTGCCCTCGGTAGAGTGCCATGGCCTCACACAGCTCACAGCAACCTCCAACTCCTGGGCTTAAGCGATTCTCTTGCCTCAGCCTCCCGAGTAGCTGGGACTACAGGCGCCCGCCACAACGCCCGGCTATCACAAACATTTTAAAAGAGAAGCATCGTTCAGTACCTCATCCCTCCGCTGTACTATTTGGATCATACAATGGAATTCTTGGAGAGGCCATGTTTTTTTTTTTGTTTTGTTTTGTTTTTTAAACTTTTTTTTTTTTTTATCGTTGGGGATTCATTGAGGGTACAATAAGCCAGGTTACACTGATTGCAATTGTTAGGTAAAGTCCCTCTTGCAATCATGTCTTGCCCCCATAAAGTGTGACACACACCAAGGCCCCACCCCCCTCCCTCCTTCCCTCTTTCTGTTCCCCCCCATAACCATAATTGTCATTAATTGTCCTCATATCAAAATTGAGTACATAGGATTCATGCTTCTCCATTCTTGTGATGTTTTACTAAGAATAATGTCTTCCACGTCCATCCAGGTTAATAAGAAGGATGTAAAGCCTCCATTTTTTTTAATGGCTGAATAGTGTTCCATGGTATACATATACCACTGCTTGTTAATCCATTCCTGGGTTGGTGGGCATTTAGGCTGTTTCCACATTTTGGCAATTGTAAATTGAGCTGCAATAAACAGTCTAATACAAGTGTCCTTATGATAAAAGGATTTTTTTCCTTCTGGGTAGATGCCCAGTAATGGGATTGCAGGATCAAATGGGACGTCTAGCTTGAGTGCTTTGAGGTTTCTCCATACTTCCTTCCAGAAAGGTTGTACTAGTTTGCAGTCCCACCAGCAGTGTAAAAGTGTTCCCTTCTTTCCACATCCACGCCAGCATCTGCAGTTTTGAGATTTTGTGATGTGGGCCATTCTCACTGGGGTTAGATGATATCTCAGAGTTGTTTTGATTTGCATTTCTCTAATATATAGAGATGATGAACATTTTTTCATGTGTTTGTTAGCCATTTGTCTATTGTCTTTAGAGAAAGTTCTATTCATGTCTCTTACCCATTGATATATGGGATTGTTGGCTATTTTCATGTGGATTAATTTGAGTTCTCTATAGATCCTAGTTATCAAGCTTTTGTCTGATTGAAAATATGCAAATATCCTTTCCCATTGTGTAGGTTGTCTCTTTGCTTTGGTTATTGTCTCCTTAGCTGTACAGAAGCTTTTCAGTTTAATGAAGTCCCATTTGTTTATTTTTGTTGTTGTTGCAATTGCCATGGCAGTCTTCTTCATGAAGTCTTTCCCCAGGCCAATATCTTCCAGTGTTTTTCCTATGCTTTCTTTGAGGATTTTTATTGTTTCATGCCTTAAATTTAAGTCCTTTATCCATCTTGAATCAATTTTTGTGAGTGGGGAAAGGTGTGGGTCCAGTTTCAGTCTTTTACATGTAGACATCCAGTTCTCCGAACACCATTTATTGAATAGGGAGTCTTTCCCCCAAGGTATGTTCTTCTTTGGTTTATCAAAGATTAGGTGGTTGTAAGATGTTAGTTTCATTTCTTGGTTTTCAATTCGATTCCAAGTGTCTATGTCTCTGTTTTTGTGCCAGTACCATGCTGTCTTGAGCACTATGGCTTTGTAGTACAGACTAAAATCTGATATGCTGATGCCCCCAGCTTTATTTTTGTTACAGAGAACTGCCTTAGCTAGATGGGGGTTTTTCCGGTTCCATACCAAACGCAGAATCATTTTTTCCAAATCTTGAAAGTACGATGTTGGTATTTTGATAGGAATGGCATTGAATAGGTAGATTGCTTTGGGAAGTATAGACATTTTAACAATGTTGATTCTTCCCATCCATGAGCATGGTATGTTCTTCCATTTGTTAGTATCCTCTGCTATTTCCTTTCTGAGGATTTCATAGTTTTCTTTATAGAGGTCCTTCACCTCCTTCTTTAGGTATATTCCTAGGTATTTCATTTTCTTTGAAACTATGGTGAAGGGAGTTGTGTCCTTAATTAGCTTCTCATCTTAACTGTTTTTGGTGTACACAAAGGCTACTGACTTGTGGACATTGATTTTATATCCTGCAACATTACTGTATTTTTTGATGACTTCCAGGAGTCTTGTGGTTGAGTCTTTGGGGTTCTCTAAGTATAAGATCATGTCTTCAGCAAAGAGGGAGAGTTTGACCTCCTCTGCTCCCATTTGGATTCCCTTTATTTCCTTGTCTTGCCTAATTGTATTGGCTAGAACTTCCAGCACTATGTTGAATAGTAAAGGTGACAGAGGACAACCTTGTCTGGTTCCAGTTCTAAGAGGAAAAGCTTTCAGTTTTACTCCATTCAGTAAAATATTGGCTGTGGGTATGTCATAGATAGCTTCAATCAGTTTAAGAAATGTGCCACCTATGCCTATACTCTTCAGTGTTCTAATTAGAAAAGGATGCTGGATTTTATCAAATGCTTTTTCTGCATCTATTGTGAGGATCATGTGATCTTTATTTTTGCATCTGTTAATATGGTGGATAATGTTTATGGACTTGCGTATGTTAAACCAGCCTTGCATCCCTGGGATGAAGCCTACTTGATCATGAGGAATGACTTTTTTGATGATAAGCTGTAATCTCTTGGCTAGGATTTTGTTGAGAATTTTTGCATCTATGTTCATGAGTGAGATTGGTCTGAAATTCTCCTTTTGGTTTGGGTCTTTTCCTGGTTTTGGTATCAGGGTGATGTTTGCTTCATAGAATGTGTTGGGGAAGATTCCTTCTTCCTCAATTTTTTGGAATAATTTCTGCAGTAGAGGAATAAGCTCTTCCTTGAAGGTTTGATAGAATTCTGCAGTGAAGCCATCTGGACCAGGGCATTTTTTGGTTGGAAGATTTTTTATTGTTTCTTTGATCTCAGTGCTTGAAATTGGTCTGTTCAGGAGCTCTATTTCTTCCTGGCTGAGTCTAGGGAGAGGGTGTGTTTCCAAATATTGATCCATTTTCTTCACATTGTCAAATTTCTGGGCATAGATTTTCTGGTAGTATTCAGAGATGATCTCTTGTATCCTTGTGGGATCAGTTGTTATTTCCCCTTTATCATTTCTGATTGAGGTTACTAGAGATTTTACTTTTCTATTCCTCGTTAGTCTGGCCAATGGTTTATCTATTTTATTTATTTTTTCAAAAAACCAACTCCTTGTTACATTAATTTTCTGAATGATTCTTTTGTTTTCAATTTCATTGATCTCTGATTTGATTTTGGATATTTCTTTTCTTCTACTGAGTTTAGGCTTAGATTGTTCTTCTTTTTCCAATTCCATAAGATCTCTTGTGAGATTGTTGATGTGCTCTCTTTCTGTTTTTCGAATGTAGGTATCTAAAGCGATGAATTTTCCTCTCAAAACTGCTTTTGCAGTATCCCACAGGTTTTGGTAGCTTGTGTCTTCATTGTTGTTATGCTCAAGGAAGTTAATGATTTCCTGTTTTATTTCTTCCTGCACCCATCTGTTATTCAACAGAAGATTGTTTAATTTCCATGCCTTTGGGTGGGGTCGAGCATTTTTGTTAGAGTTGAGTTCCACCTTTAGTGCCTTATGGTCTGAGAAGATACAAGGTAAAATTTCAATTCTTTTGATTCTGTTGATATTTGTTTTGTGTCCCAGGATATGATCAATTTTGGAGAATGTTCCATGGGGTGATGAGAAGAATGTATACTCTTTATCTTTGGGATGGAGTGTTCTATATGCGTCTATCAAGCACAGTTGTTCTAGGGTCTCATTTAAATCTCTTATATCCTTGTTTAATTTCTGTTTAGAGGATCTGTCCAGCTCTGTAAGAGGAGTGTTAAGGTCCCCTGTTATTATGGTATTATCAGATATCATATTGCTCAGACTGAGTAAGGTCTGTTTCAAGAATCTGGGAGCATTTAAATTGGGTGCATAAATATTTCGAATTGAAACATCTTGTTGTATTTTTCCCTTGACCAATATAAAGTGACCATCTTTGTCCTTTTTGACTTTAGTTGCTTTAAATCCACATGTATCTGAAAATAAGATTGCAACTCCTCTTTTCTTCTGAATTCCATTTGCCTGAAAAATTGTCTTCCAACCCTTGACTCTGAGTTTTAATTTGTCTTTTCAAGCCAGGTGTGTTTTCTGCAGACAGCAAATGGATGGCTTGTGTTTTTTAATCCAGTCAACCAATCTATGTCTCTTCAGTGGGGAATTCAAGCCATTAGCATTTACTGAGATAACTGATAAGTGTGGTAGTATTCTATTCATCTTATTTTGTGAGAGTCCATTGATTAGTTTTATCTTTTGCATCAGTGTGGAGGTTAGGTTCTGTCCTTTAATTTCTGAGTTCTTACTTTGCTGCTGATCCATTGTGGTGGTCTGTGTGCAGAACAGGTTGAAGTATTTCCTGTACAGCTGGTCTTGTTGTGGCAAATTTCCTCAATGTTTGTATATCCGTAAATGATTTGATGTCTCCGTCAATTTTGAAGCTTAGCTTAGCAGGGTACAGAATTCTGGGGTGGAAATTGTTCTGTTTAAGTAGATTAAAGGTAGATGACCATTGTCTTCTTGCTTGGAAAGTTTCATTAGAGAAGTCTGCGGTCACTCTGATGGATTTGCCCCTGTAGGTCAACTGGTGCTTATTCCTGGCAGCTTGCAGAATCTTTTCTTTTGTCTTGACTTTGGAGAGGTTCATCACAATGTGTCTTGGAAAAGCTCGGTTAGAGTTGAGGCGACCTGGGGTCCGATATCCCTCTGAAAGCAATGTGTCAGAATCTTTGGTGATATTTGGGAAATTTTCTTTTATAATATTCTCTAGTATGGCTTCCATTCCTCTGGGGCATTCTTCTTCCCTTTCTGGAATTCCTATAACTCGTATGTTGGAATGCTTCATAAAGTCCCATAATTCTGACAGGGAACGTTCTGCTTTCTCTCTCTTCTTTTCTGCCTCTAATTTTACTATCTGAGTTATCTCAAAAACTTTGTCTTCTACCTCTGAAATTCTTTCTTCTGCATTGTCTAACCTGTTGCTGATACTTTCCATTGCATCTTTAGGTTCTCTAATTGACTGTTTCAGTTCCTTCAGCTCTGCTATGTCCTTTTTATATTCTTCATATCATTCATCTCTTATTTGATTCTGTTTTTGAATTTCTTTTTGGTTATTTTCCACTTTATTAGCAGTTTCCTTCATTGTTTCCATCATTTCTTTCATCGTTTTCAACATGTGTATTCTAAATTCCCTTTCTGTCATTCCTAACATTTCTTTATAGGTGGGATCCTCTGCAGTAGTTGCCTCATGGTCACTTGGCGGGGTTGTTCTTGACTGGTTCTTCATGTTGCCTGGAGTTCTCTGCTGATTCTTCCTCATGAGTGATTTCTTTTATCTGTTTCCTTGCCCTAATTTTCCTTTCACTTCCTCTTGCTCTTTAAGTTCTCGTGCCTGTGGACTAAGGGTTACAGGACCAAGGGTGAGAAGGTTGAAGAGCAAAAAAGGGATGAAAGAAAGGAGGACCGAGTGATAAGAAAAAAAAAGAAAAATAGAGAAAGGAGAGGTGGTAGGTAAAAAGAATATTGACAAAAAGAAGAGAGGCACAGAAAGAGGGAGATGGAGCAATATAGGTGTACAGTAGGGTACTTTGATACAACCTTAAAAAAAAAGCCACCTTCTGGGGGTGCCTAGTTGGGTGGTTCCCTTGAGGTCAGCAGCTCTTTGCTAACCTGATCAGACACAGTACCCCACCTCCACCAAGTAGAGAGGAAAGACAAAAATGCTGTAAATCAAACCAAAACAAGCAAACAGAAAACTTTACTGGATCAAATTGGGTGGAAAACCAAATAATAGCGTTAGAAACCCTAGCAAAAATGAAGTTCTAATTATTGAAATAGGCAGCAATGGGAAATTATAATTAAACTAGAAAAACTGAGAAAGAAAAAGGATCTGTATGATAAAGGTTGAACTTAAAAAACAAAACAACAATCTACAACATCAAAATAAACGAAAAAAACAACCAAACCAAAAAAAAAAAAAAAAAAACAGAACCAAAAACAAAGCAGTATGTATATGTTATTGAATATTGTCTGGGCAACACGTGGTCTTCTGGGTTATGAGATGTTAATCACAGTTCTGATACGACTGGAGGCTGCTAGTTTCTCAAACCCCAGCAGGTAGACACCCTAAATCTCTCTTCAGCCCACTTAAAAGGCTCTTTGAACTTGTTCACTTGCTGAGCAGAAGCTTTCCCAGGGAAGTGCTTGTTGCTGGAGTCACTGCTGAAGTGGCTATCCACTTACCCAGTGTGCCAAAACTGGTCTCCCTCTGCCCCCGAGGGTTAGGGCTGCAAGGCGGCTCAGACCCCTCCCTTAGGCTACTTGGTCGCTGGGTTACCAGCTCCCACCCAAATCTAGCTCTGTGACCCTGAGGGCAGAGTTTGCCGGTGCAGATCACTCACAATGGCTGCCTGTGACCCAGAGCCAAACACTATTAGCTCCGTCTGGCTCAGCGGCTCAGACTGGGGCCCTAGACAAAGGCCAAAATTCTCCGCACTCCCGCTCAGGCTCTCCCCAAGGCAGTTCAGCTGAGTGCCAAGTCCAAAGACACCAAAACAGTTCACAGGTAAGGCCTTTCTGGTTTGCAGTCTCGCTGCTACTGAACTTACAGTTGCAGGCGGGTTTAGACGGATTGAACACACACGACCACTTGCCGGTTTTCCACTGTTTTAGTCCTCCTCCTCTTGGGGTCCAGAAGTCTCTCGCTGACTCCCTGTATCCTCTCAGGGGTGATGATAGGCAGATCCCAGCAGCCAGAGATGCCTGGTGTCCTATCTCCCCAGACTCACGGTGCCCAGATGCAAGGAAGCTGTTACTCGGCTGCCATCTTGCTCCGCCCCCCTGATTGCAATTCGAGATCCCATGTTTTAATCCCAAAGAAAAATCTCAAATGATTGGAATTCGGCAGGAGTGGGCGATCCTCACGAGCTGTGGAATATTTTGGCAGAATTTCCATTGTCCGTATCAGAGTTCATCCTGCTTTTACAAATGCATCATTTTTTTTTTTGTTTCATTGCCTCACATTCATTGAACCTTCCAACTGTTTGATTCCCTTGCTTTTCTGTGGCTCACCGTAACTCTTAATAGTCCACATTTTACAGCTGTAGAAATCAAAGACACATAGGAGTGACAATTGGCTTTAAGTCTTTTGCCAAGTTATAGGCAGGGCAGGGATGAATACTTGCTGCCTGGAGTGCCAAGCTCCCCTCCCTGTTCTCAGCCCATGGAGCTGCCCTGCTGTTCTTTACATTGTGCTCAGAGCTCATTTTTCTCACAGCCTTGCTCTGCAGTGCCTCTGCACATTTCAATAGGATCTGAAGGTATTGAGTTCCCATTAATGATACTTGCTTTTCAGATGTACAGTGATACTTTAGTGGATAAATATTGTATCCAGTCTAAACTCACACCCTTTATTTAGTCCCAAACAAAGCTTCCTCCCAGCATGAAGGCGTGAGATTAAAAGCAAAACCATTTATCTGGTGGCTCTGGAACATGGAGTGTGAACAGTCACTGTGTCACTCTGTGGCCATCTGAGCTCTGTTTAGGTCCGGATGGTGGTCATTATGTTACATTTCTTCATCTGTGGCTATAGCAGGGCATGTGCTTGGCTCAGGGGTCACAGACCTGGGATTAGTGTCAAAGATTATAGCTGTGGCTCTATAGACCACAAAATTTCGAGGTATGATCTGCTAACCTTGAATATTTACAAGTCATCTAAGGAGTGTATCTGGAGCCAAAAGGCAATATTTGAAAATTTCAGGGTAGATAAACAGATAAGCCACTCTATAGTGTCTTGAGTTGATGTAAGAATTTGCTACATAATGACATTTAACATTAATTATCCTCCACATGCCAGGCTGTGGTAAGAAGTGTTTCTTCACATTACTGCTAATTTGCATAACACCACATCACAAACTAGATATGTTGTGTCTGTTTAAAAGATCCAGGGCTTAGGAATGTTACCTTCACTAAGGTCAGCCACTACCCAAAGGATGAAATGCGGACTTGAACTTAGCTCTCTCAGACTCAAAAGTCCCTGCTTTTTATACAAAGCCACTGTGACTCTTGTGATTTGTATGCCATCCATAAAATCCCAATCTAATAAGAGACAAAAAGAAATGTTAGAAACAGTTTCATGTTGTACATTTTAAATAACAAATTAATATTCTACAGCACAATATGGGCTACCATGAGCTTTACACATGGTGATTAGCAGGGCTGAACCAAGGAGAAAATAAGGAAAGCTTTGGTCTGTGTGATGTGACTTGAGTGGCAATTGCGAAGCTCACTCTGTTTCAAAATAGCCCACCCTGCCACCATGCCTGGACTTTCAGAAAATAGCCCACCCTGCCACCATGCCTGGACTTTCAGAAAATAGCCCACCCTGCCACCATGCCTGGACTTTCAGAAAATAGCCCACCCTGCCACCATGCCTGGACTTTCAGAAAATAGACCACCCTGCCACCATGCCTGGACTTTCAGAAAATTATTGGCTATCAGACTGAAAGAAATCTTAGAGATTATCTATTTTATCAGTGGGGAAACAAGACTCAAATTTGTACAGTGACATCCCAAGTTCTTGTACCTACTTAGTGTACAAAGATTCATGGTTTAATGCATACAAAGCTATTAGGTTTTTCAGAGTCCTGATTAAAAATGCATATACATAGGGTAAAATAGATTTAATCGTATGCCAACTTAGATTCACAGGTGGTAGCTACATGAAATGTGTTGACAAGGATTGGAGGCCATATCTAGGATCACCCCCAGACAAGAGTGCTTTGATGTATTATTGCAGGCATCCTCAAACTTTTTAAACAGGGGGCCAATTCACTGTCCCTCAGACTGTTGGAGGGCCGGACTTTAGTTTAAAAAAAAAAAACTATGAACAAATTCCTATGCACACTCCACATACCTTATTTTGAAGTAAAAAAACAAAATGGGAATAAATACAATCACACCACTTCATGTGGTCTGCGGGCTGCAGTTTGAGGACCCCTGTATTATTGAGTCTGCTGTACCTTCAGAAAGTGGAGTTCAGTAGCACAGGTGCTAAACATTATCAATTCTGACTTATGGGATGAAAAACTCCCTAATTCCTTATTATCAGAGTAGAAAAAGTCTGGCTCTACCATCAGAAGATCTGCTTTCATGTCCTAACAGCTCTGACAATTAAGTTCGCAAACTCATCCTAGCAAAAGTGCTATATACTTCATTGCTGAATATCACTACGGTCACTTTTGAAGTACTACTCTTGGAGAGCTATGCAGTAATGCCAGCACCTGGTACACCCTTTAAAGTGTATTTGGAGCTCTTTATCTGGAATGACCATCGTAGCTGTCATAAAAACAGCCATAACAGTAATGAACAGCACTCAGCACGACACTGCCACACATGACATGAACACAGCTGTGGGACACTGAGATTCCAGGGCTATGAAACCTCACCAAGTTGTTTGGACAGTGCCGTCAATGTAAGCTCATGGTGGCGAGTCCACGAACTCAATTGTCAGACCTCCTAGGACAGGGTTCTCTGATTTAGATTTGTTCCTCCCACTCCATATACTTCTCTGCCATCGCATTTTATCACAAGTGCATGTTTGTTGTTTGCCTTTTTCACTAGTCCATTAACTCTATTAGGGCAGGTGATTATTAGTACTCAATAAGTACTTTAAATGAATGAATGAATGAGTGAATAAATTCTTATCTCAGTAGGTTACAGTTCTACTTGCTTTTCTTTTCTTTCTTTCCTTTTTGCAGTTTTTGCAGTTTTTGGCCAGGGCTGGGTTTGAATCTGCCACCTCCAGAATATGGGGCCAGCGCCTTACTCCTTTGAGCCACAGGTGCCGCCCTCTACTTGCTTTTCAAAGTCCACCTTGAAACCTATTATATGAATGCTTTATGTAACTGCCTGTCCTTACATTTACCTAGAATTCTTAGGCACATTATTGGTACCACTTGTACTATACTCCCTTTTTTCCTGGTTTGAATTATAGTTATTGTCATCTTTTGTCATCCCTTTCAGCCTCCTGAGAGCAAGATTCTATCTTAGTTCTCCTCATATGCCCTCCCAGTGCCTAGCACCGAGCCTTGTACAGAAGATATTTAAGCAGTCTATAATTGCTTAAATCAACCTAGAAAACCTCTTTAAGTAGGGATAAATAGCAAACTGCAGGTGTTTTACAAAAATTGGGCATATTTAAGTAATTACTTTTTAGTATATTTCCATAACTAGAATTAAGATGATATAACTAGAGCATTTCTCCTGGTTTTGCCATTTTCATAATTATCTTAGATAATATAAAAATAAGTCATGATTGCACTTTGAAAATATACCTTCTAGTGTGTAACAATTCCTCAACTCACCAATGCCATAATAAGAATCAATTAGTACTATTATCTATTCTGTAATATATATTTATCCTAATGATACCATATCTGATATTTTTTTAACCTAAAAATGTCTATGAATCTTTGAGCATGCACAAGATAATCTCATACAGAATGTTTCCTTGCCCAAATTAATGTGTATCTGGAGGATTAGATGAGCTCTGTTATCCCTTCTACTTCTCAGAGTCTAGGATTCTCTTTATTAATTTTTCAAACAGAAAGCTACTTTACAGTTTGGAATGCATACCAGAATCAGCAGATACGAGTTCAATGCCCAAATATGCTGCTTATTACTGTCTTAATCTTGGCTAAATTCTTACATTTGCTTCTTTTTCTCTCTCTTTCTCCCTCCCTTTCTTTTCTTCTTCTTCTTTTTTTTTATAGTCTCCCTTCTGGGAATTGAAGATACAGTAGTGTACAGATCCAGCCTTTCTGAACCTTAGTTTCATCATCTGTGGAGTAGGGTTAAAATGCGATGTGCGGGTACTTCTGCACATAGGTGACTGACACAAAGCTTTTAGAGTGGCTTTATACCTGGTTGGCAATTAACATCTACAGCCTTGGGGAATTCAAGCAGGGATTTTCTTTTCTTTTTTTTTTTTTTGTAGAGACAGAGTCTCACTTTATGGCCCTCGGTAGAGTGCCATGGCCTCACACAGCTCACAGCAACCTCCAACTCCTGGGCTTAAGCAATTCTCTTGCCTCAGCCTCTCGAGCAGCTGGGACTACAGGCGCCCACCACAACGCCCGGCTATTTTTGGGTTGCAGTTCGGCCTGGGCCGGGTTCGAACCTGCCACTCTCGGTATATGGGGCCAGCGCCTTACCGACTGAGCCACAGGTGCCGCCTCAAGCAGGGATTTTCTAAATTATAAAAACAGTGCTCAAGGGGCCTGACACTCAGTGAGTTACTGGATCTTTGTTTTCCACTTTAAGAAGCAAATTTCTCTCAACCACATATACAGCCTTCTTGAGTTAGGAATGTCATTTTTTTTTGTGTCATGAAACAGTTTAATCACTGTGTGAATTGATAAAATAGATTAACAGGGATGAAGACATTGAGAATGGCCATTACTCAAAATATACAACCCATCATCAAGCCTTGAACTTCTTAGAAGTCAGTTTTATATTTACTTTAAAAGTTAACAATTTAGGGCAGCACCTGTAGCTTAGTGAGTAGGGTGCAGGCCCCATATACCAAGGGTGGCAGGTTCAAACCTGACCCCGGCCAAACTGCAACAACAACAAAAAATAGCCGAGCATTGTGGTGGGCAACTGTGGTCCCCGTTACTCGGGAGGCTGAGGCAAGAGAATCGCCTAAGCCTAAGAGCTGAAGGTTGCTGTGAGCTATGATGCCATGGCAATCTACCAAGGGTGACAAAGTGAGACTCTGTCTCAAACAAAACAAAAAAAAAATTTAACAATTTATTTCTGATTGGTAGTCCATCGTTGAGCACATATGTAAAATCTAGTTAATCTCTTTTTTCTGAGCCTTTATTGGATAGTCCCAATATTCCACCCCAGCCCATGATCTTCCATTCATTTTGCTTGCATCATTTTTTTTAAAGCACAAAGAGTAATTTATTTTTTTAATTTAAGGTTAACAATGAATTAATGAAAAATGTATAGGTAAAATCTCATTTTAACTTACTTTATCTAAAGAAGTTATGGATATATATTTATGCATTTGAGGATATGCTCTGAGTATTCTCTGGCAACCCTCTCGATCTTAATGAGTTTTTTTTATTAAGTCTTTTGTACATAGATCATAAATACATTTATGCCCATTTCAGTGTGTTGATTCTTTGTACAAATTGGAGTGCTTACATCATACTAATCAGCATAGCTTTCATCTCATTTACCCAATTATAGCATTAGGACATTTGTGTTCTGCACATGATAGAACCAACTTGTACTTGCAATGTGCTCCATAGTTGTGGTCCCCCTACCATCCTCTACTATCCCTCCCACCCCCTCCGCATCCCTCACCCTTCCCTCCTTCATCATAGACTAAAGTTGTGCTTAAATTTTCTTTTTTTTTTTTTTTTTATTGTTGGGGATTCATTGAGGGTACAATAAGCCAGGTTACACTGATTGCAATTGTTAGGTAAAGTCCCTCTTACAATCATGTCTTGCCCCCATAAAGTGTGACACACACCAAGGCCCCGCCCACCTCCCTCCTTCCCTCTTTCTGTTCCCCCCCCATAACCATAATTGTCATTAATTGTCCTCATATCAAAATTGAGTACATAGGATTCATGCTTCTCCATTCTTGTGATGCTTTACTAAGAATAATATCTTCCACGTCCATCCAGGTTAATACGAAGGATGTAAAGTCTCCATTTTTTTTAATGGCTGAATAGTATTCCATGGTATACATATACCACAGCTTGTTAATCCATTCCTGGGTTGGTGGGCATTTAGGCTGTTTCCACATTTTGGCGACTGTAAATTGAGCTGCAATAAACAGTCTAGTACAAGTGTCCTTATGATAAAAGGATTTCTTTCCTTCTGGGTAGATGCCCAGTAATGGGATTGCAGGATCAAATGGGAGGTCTAGCTTGAATGCTTTGAGGATTCTCCATACTTCCTTCCAGAAAGGTTGTACTAGTTTGCAGTCCCACCAGCAGTGTAAAAGTGTTCCCTTCTCTCCACATCCACGCCAGCATCTGCAGTTTTGAGATTTTGTGATGTGGGCCATTCTCACTGGGGTTAGATGATATCTCAGGGTTGTTTTGATTTGCATTTCTTTAATATATAGAGATGATGAACATTTTTTCATGTGTTTGTTAGCCATTCGTCTGTCGTCTTTAGAGAAAGTTCTATTCATGTCTCTTGCCCATTGATATAAGGGATTGTTGGCTTTTTTCATGTGGATTAATTTGAGTTCTCTATAGATCCTAGTTATCAAGCTTTTGTCTGATTGAAAATATGCAAATATCCTTTCCCATTGTGTAGGTTGTCTCTTTGCTTTGGTTATTGTCTCCTTAGCTGTACAGAAGCTTTTCAGTTTAATGAAGTCCCATTTGTTTATTTTTGTTGTTGTTGCAATTGCCATGGCAGTCTTCTTCATGAAGTCTTTCCCCAGGCCAATATCTTCCAGTGTTTTTCCTATGCTTTCTTGGAGGGTTTTTATTGTTTCATGCCTTAAGTTTAAGTCGTTTATCCATCTTGAATCAATTTTTGTGAGTGGGGAAAGGTGTGGGTCCAGTTTCAGTCTTTTACATGTAGACATCCAGTTCTCCCAACACCATTTATTGAATAGGGAGTCTTTCCCCCAAGGTATGTTCTTGTTTGGTTTATCAAAGATTAGGTGGTTGTAAGATGTTAGTTTCATTTCTTGGTTTTCCATTCGATTCCAAGTGTCTATGTCTCTGTTTTTGTGCCAGTACCATGCTGTCTTGAGCACTATGGCTTTGTAGTACAGACTAAAATCTGGTATGCTGATGCCCCCAGCTTTATTTTTATTACAGAGAACTGCCTTAGCTATACGGGGTTTTTTCCAGTTCCATACAAAACGCAGAATCATTTTTTCCAAATCTTGAAAGTATGATGTTGGTATTTTGATAGGAATGGCATTGAATAGGTAGATTGCTTTGGGAAGTATGGACATTTTAACAATGTTGATTCTTCCCATCCATGAGCATGGTATGTTCTTCCATTTGTTAATATCCTCTGCTATTTCCTTTCTGAGGATTTCATAGTTTTCTTTATACAGGTCCTTCACCTCCTTCGTTAGGTATATTCCTAGGTATTTGATTTTCTTTGAGACTATGGTGAAGGGAGTTGTGTCCTTAATTAGCTTCTCATCTTGACTGTTATTGGTGTACACAAAGGCTACTGACTTGTGGACATTGATTTTATATCCTGAAACATTACTGTATTTTTTGATGACTTCTAGGAGTCTTGTGGTTGAGTCTTTGGGGTTCTCTAAGTATAAGATCATGTCGTCAGCAAAGAGGGAGAGTTTGACCTCCTCTGCTCCCATTTGGATTCCCTTTATTTCCTTGTCTTGCCTAATTGTATTGGCTAGAACTTCCAGCACTATGTTGAATAGTAAAGGTGACAGAGGACAACCTTGTCTGGTTACAGTTCTAAGAGGAAAAGCTTTCAGTTTTACTCCATTCAGTAAAATATTGGCTGTGGGTTTGTCATAGATAGCTTCAATCAGTTTTAGAAATGTGCCACCTATGCCTATACTCTTCAGAGTTCTAATTAGAAAAGGATGCTGGATTTTATCAAATGCTTTTTCTGCATCTATTGAGAGGATCATGTGATCTTTATTTTTGCCTCTGTTAATATGGTGGATAACGTTTATAGACTTGCGTATGTTAAACCAGCCTTGCATCCCTGGGATGAAGCCTACTTGATCATGAGGAATGACTTTTTTGATGATAAGCTGTAATCTATTGGCTAGGATTTTCTTGAGAATTTTTGCGTCTATGTTCATGAGTGAGATTGGTCTGAAATTCTCCTTTTTGTTTGGGTCTTTTCCTGGTTTTGGTATCAGGGTGATGTTTGCTTCATAGAATGTGTTGGGGAAGATTCCTTCTTCCTCAATTTTCTGGAATAATTTCTGCAGTACAGGAATAAGCTCTTCCTTGAAGGTTTGATAGAATTCTGGAGTGAAGCCATCTGGACCAGGGCATTTTTTGGTTGGAAGATTTTTTATTGTTTCTTTGATCTCAGTGCTTGAAATTGGTCTGTTCAGGAGCTCTATTTCTTCCTGGCTGAGTCTAGGGAGAGGGTGTGATTCCAAATATTGATCCATTTCTTTCACATTGTCAAATTTCTGGGCATAGAGTTTCTGGTAGTATTCAGAGATGATCTCTTGTATCTCTGTGGGATCAGTTGTTATTTCCCCTTTATCATTTCTGATTGAGGTTACTAGAGATTTTACTTTTCTATTCCTCGTTAGTCTGGCCAATGGTTTATCTATTTTATTTATTTTTTCAAAAAACCAACTCCTTGTTTCATTAATTTTCTGAATGATTCTTTTGTTTTCAATTTCATTGATCTCTGATTTGATTTTGGATATTTCTTTTCTTCTACTGAGTTTAGGCTTAGATTGTTCTTCTTTTTCCAATTCCATAAGATCTCTTGTGAGATTGTTGATGTGCTCTCTTTCAGTTTTTCGAATGTAGGCATCTAAAGCGATGAATTTTCCTCTCAAAACTGCTTTTGCAGTATCCCACAGGTTTTGGTAGCTTGTGTCTTCATTGTTGTTATGCTCAAGGAAGTTAATGATTTCCTGTTTTATTTCTTCCTGCACCCATCTGTTATTCAACAGAAGATTGTTTAGTTTCCATGCCTTTGGGTGGGGTCGAGCATTTTTGTTAGAGTTGAGTTCCACCTTTAGTGCCTTATGGTCTGAGAAGATACAAGGTAAAATTTCAATTCTTTTGATTCTGTTGATGTTTGTTTTGTGTCCCAGGATATGATCAATTTTGGAGAATGTTCCATGGGGTGATGAGAAGAATGTATATTCTTTATCTTTGGGGTGGAGTGTTCTATATGCGTCTATCAAGCACAGTTGTTCTAGAGTCTCATTTAAGTCTCTTATATCCTTGTTCAATTTCTGTTTAGAGGATCTGTCCAGCTCTGTAAGAGGAGTGTTAAAGTCCCCTGTTATGATGGTATTATCAGATATCATATTGCTCAGACTGAGTAAGGTCTGCTTCAAGAATCTGGGAGCATTTAAATTGGGTGCATAAATATTTAGAATTGAAATGTCTTCTTGTTGTATTTTTCCCTTGACCAATATAAAGTGACCATCTTTGTCTTTTTTGACTTTAGTTGCTTTAAATCCACATGTGTCTGAAAATAAGATTGCAACTCCTCTTTTCTTCTGAATTCCATTTGCCTGAAAAATTGTCTTCCAACCCTTGACTCGGAGCTTTAATTTGTCTTTTGAAGCCAGGTGTGTTTCTTGCAGACAGCAAATGGATGGCTTGTGTTTTTTAATCCAGTCAACCAATCTATGTCTCTTCAGTGGGGAATTCAAGCCATTAACATTTATTGAGATAATTGACAAGTGTGGTAGTATTCTATTCGTCTTATTTTGTGAGAGTCCATTGCTTAGTTTTATCTTTTGCATCAGTGTGGAGGTTAGGTTCTGTCCTTTAATTTCTGAGTTCTTACTTTGCTGCTGATCCATTGTGGTGGTCAGTGTGCAGAACAGGTTGTAGTATTTCCTGTAGAGCTGGTCTTGTTGTGGCGAATTTCCTCAATGTTTGTATATCCGTATATGATTTGATTTCTCCGTCAATTTTGAAGCTTAGCTTAGCAGGGTACAGAATTCTGGGCTGAAAATTGTTCTGTTTAAGTAGATTAAAGGTAGATGACCATTGTCTTCTTGCTTGGAAAGTTTCATTAGAGAAGTCTGCGGTCAATCTGATGGATTTGCCCCTGTAGGTCAACTGGCGCTTACTCCTGGCAGCTTGCAGAATCTTTTCTTTGGTCTTGACTTTGGACAGGTTCATCACAATGTGTCTTGGAGAAGCTCGGTTAGAGTTGAGGCGACCTGGGGTCCGATATCCCTCTGAAAGCAGTGTGTCAGAATCTTTGGTGATATTTGGGAAATTTTCTTTTATAATATTCTCTAGTATGGCTTCCATTCCTCTGGGGCATTCTTCTTCCCCTTCTGGAATTCCTATAACTCGTATGTTGGAACGCTTCATAAAGTCCCATAATTCTGACAGTGAACGTTCTGCTTTCTCTCTCTTCTTTTCTGCCTCTTTTACTATCTGAGTTATCTCAAAAACTTTGTCTTCTACCTCTGAAATTCTTTCTTCTGCATTGTCTAACCTGTTGCTGATACTTTCCATTGCATCTTTAAGTTCCCTGATTGACTGTTTCATTTCCTTCAGCTCTGCTATATCCTTTTTATATTCTTCATATCGTTCATCTCTTATTTGATTCTGTTTTTGAATTTCCTTTTGGTTATTTTCCACTTTATTAACAGTTTCCTTCATTGTTTCCATCATTTCCTTCATTGTTTTCAACATGTGTATTCTAAATTCCCTTTCTGTCATTCCTAACATTTCTGTATAGGTGGAATCCTCTGCAGTAGCTACCTCATGGTCCCTTGGCGGGGTAGTTCTGGACTGGTTCTTCATGTTGCCTGGAGTTTTCTGCTGATTCTTCCTCATGGGTGATTTCTTTTATCTGTTTACTTGCCCTAATTTTCCTTTCAATTCCTCTTGCTCTTTAAGTTCTTGTGCCTGTGGACTAAGGGTTACAGGACCAGAAGGGTGAGAAGGTTTAAGAGCAAAAAAGTGATGAAAGAAATGAGGACCGAGTGATAAGAAGAAAAAAAAAAAATGAAAAAAAAAGAAAAATAGAGAAAGGGGAGTGATTGGGTGAAAGGAATATTGACAAAAAGAAGAGAGGCACAGAAAGAGGGAGACAGAGCAATATAGGTGTACAGTAGGGTACTTTGATACAACCTTAAAAAAAAAAACACCTTCTGGGGGTGCCAAGTGGGGTGGTTCCCTTGAGGTCAGCAGCTCTTTGCTAACCTGATCAGACACAGTACCCCACCTCCACCAAGTAGAGAGGAAAGACAAAAATGCTATAAATCAAACCAAAACAAGCAAACAGAAAACCTTACGGGATAAAATTGGCTGGAAAAACCAAGTAATAGTGGTAGAAACACTAACAAAAATGAAGTTCTGATTATTGAAATAGGCAGCAATGGGAAATTATAATTAAACTAGAAAAATTGAGAAAGAAAAAGGATCTGTATGGAAAAGGTTGAACTTAAAAAACAAAACAACAATCTAGAACGTCAAAATAAACAAAAAAAACAACCAAACCGAAAAAAAAAAAAAACAAACAAACAAAAAAAAAAAAAAACACACACGCAACCAAAAACAAAGCAGTATGTATATGGAATTGAATATTGTCTGGGCAACACGTGGTCTTCTGGGGTATGAGATGTTAATCACAGTTCTGATACGACTGGAGGCTGCTAGTTTCTCGAACCCCAGCAGGTAGACACCCTAAATCTCTCTTCAGCCCACTTAAAAGGCACTTTGAACTTGTTCACTTACTGAGCAGAAGCTTTCTCAGGGAAGTGCTTGTTGCTGGAATCACTGCTGAAGTGGCTATCCACTTACCCTGTGTGTCAAAACTGGTCTCCCTCTGCCCCCGAGGGTTAGGGCTGCAAGGCAGCTCAGACCCCGCCCTTAGGCTACTTGGTCGCTGGGTTACCAGCTCCCACCCAATTCCAGCTCTGCAACCCTGAGGGCGGAGCTTGCCAGGGCAGATCGCTCACAATGTCTGCCTGTGACCCAGAGCCAAACTCTATTAGCTCTGTCTGGCTCAGCGGCTCAGACTGGGGCCCTAGACAAAGGCCAAAGTTCTCCGCACTCCCGCTCAGGCTCTCCCCAAGGCAGTTCAGCTGAGTGCCAAGTCCAAAGACACCAAAACAGTTCACAGGTAAGGCCTTTCTGATTTGCAGTCTCGCTGCTACTGAACTTACAGTTGCGGGCGGGTTTAGGCGGGTTGAACACATGCGACCACTTGCCGGTTTTCCACTGTTTTAGTCCTCCTCTTGGGGTCCAGAAGTCTCTCGCTGACTCCCTGTATCCTCTCAGGGGTGATGATAGGCAGATCCCACCAGCCAGAGATGCCTGGAGTCCTATATCCCCAGACTCACGGTGCCCAGATGCAAGGAAGCTGTTACTCGGCTGCCATCTTGCTCCACCCTTGTGCTTAATTTTTCATATGCAAGTGTGAGTTATTATAAATTGGTTTCATAGTAGTACTGAGGGCATTGGATACTTTTTTTCCCCATTCCTGAGATACTTTACTAAGAAGAATATTTTCCAGCTCATCCATGTAAACATAAAGGAGGTAAAGTCTCCATGTTTTTTTACTGCTGTATAATATTCCATGGTATACATATACCACAGTTTATTAATCCATTCATGGGTCGATGGGCACTTGGGCTTCTTCCATGACTTGGCAATTATGAATTGAGCTGCAATTAACAATCTGGTGCAAATATCTTTATTGCCAAATGATTTTTGGTCCTATGGATATACACCTAGAAGAGGAATTGCAGGATCAAACAGCAGGTCTACATTCATTTAAATCCCTGAGTGTTTTCCAAACTTCCTTCCAAAAGCAATGTACTAGCTTGCATTCCCACCAGCAGTGCAAAAGTGTTCCCTTTTCTCCACATCCATGCCAACATCTGTTGTTTTGGGATTTTGTGATGTGGGCTACTCTTACTGGAGTTAGATGGTATCTCAGAGTAGTTTTGGTTTGCATTTTCTGATGATTAAAGATGATGAGCATTTTTTCATGTGTCTTTAGGCCATGCGCCTGTCTTCTTCAGAGAAGCTTCTGTTCATGTCTCTTGCCCACAATGAAATGGGATCACTTGTTTTTTGCTTAGTAATAGGTTTGAGTTCTCTGTGGATTCTGGTTATTAGACCTTTGTCAGTAGTATAACTTGCAAACATCCTCTCCCATTCTGAGGGCTGTCTGTTTGCTTTACTTAGTGTGTTCTTGGCAGTGCAGAAGCTTTTTAATTTGATCAGATCCCAGTAGTGTATTTTTAATGTTGCTTCAATTGCCCGGGATGTCTTCCTCATGAAGTATTCTCCCAGGCCAATTTTCTCAAGCATTTCCCCTGCACTTTCTCTTAAGAATATTTATAGTTTCATAAGTCCTTTAACCAGTGAGAGTCAATTTTTGTTAGAGGAGAAAAGTGTGGGTCCAGTTACAGTCCTCTACAAGTTGCCAGCCAATTCATCCAGCACCATTTATTGAATAGGGAATCTTTCTCTCAGTTTGTATTTTTAATAGGCTTATCAAAAATCAAATGATGATAAGTGTCTGGGTTCACCTCTTGGTCTTCAATTCTGTTCCATACATCTACATTTCTGTTTTTCTGCCAGTACCATGCTGTTTTGATCACTATCGATTTATAATATAGTCTGAAGTCTGGAAGCGTGATTCCTCCTGATTTGTTTTTATTTCTGAGTAATGTCTTGGCTATTCAAGGCCTTTTCTGTTTCCATATAAAATGAAGTACTAATTTTTCTAGCTCTTTACAATATGAGAGAGGTGCTTTAATAGGGATTGCATTAAATCTATAAATTGCTTTAGGTAGTATAGACATTTTAACAATGTTGATTCTTCCCAGCCATGAGCACAGTGTATTTTTCCATTTGTTAACATCTTCAGCTATTTATTTTCTCAGAGTTTCATAGTTCTCTTTCTAGAGATCTTTCACATCCTTAGTTAGGTACACTCTCAGATATTTCATCTTCTTTGGCACTATTGTAAAGGGAATAGAATCTTTGATTGTTTTTCCCTCTTGACTATTGTTGGTGTATATAAAGGCTACCAATTTATGAGTGTTAATTTTGTATCCTGAGATGTTACTGTACTCCTTGATCACTTCTAAGAGTTTTGTAGTTGATTCCCCGGGGTTTTCCAAATATGTAATCATATCGTCTGCGAAGAGTTATAATTTGATCTCCTCTCGTCCTATTGGGATCCCCTTGACTGCCTTCTCTTGCCTGATTGCAGTGGCTAAGACTTACATTACAATGTTAAAAAGCAGTGGAACCAGTGGGAATCCTTGCCTGGTTCCTGATCTGAGTGGAAATGATTTCAGTTTTACTCCATTTACTACAATATTGGCTGTGGGTTTGCTGTAGACGGCTTCTATCAGTTCAAGAAATGTTCCTTCTATACCTATTTTCTTAAGCATTCTGACCAAGAAAGGATGCTGTGACCCGGCCCACAGGTCAGTCGACAGGGATGCCTGGAGGAGGGGGTGAGAATGGGAAGGGGCAAGGGGCGCGAAGAATGGAGACAAGACAGGAGTCTGATCAAGTCTCGTTTATTGCAAAGTTCTTCCAGGGTATATAAGGGTAGGTGAAGGAGGAAGTTTTCGTCACCAGGTATCCAAGCAACCTGGCCGTGGCGGAGATAAGTTCCCAACGGCAAGCTTCCAAGTTTCGCTCACGTGATTTACGAGAAGAGGCCTGGCGTTTGCAGGGAAATAGAAACTTAGGCCTGGCGTTTGCAGGGAACTAGAAACTTAAGTCTGTTAGTACAGGAAATAGCACTTGGCCTACAAAATAGATGCTGTGGTGTCAGCCTTCCACAATGCTGGATATTGTCAAAAGCTTTTTCTGCATCAATTGAGAGAATCATATGGTCTTTGATTTTTATTTTATTGATGTGATGTATTATATTTATAGATTTGCATATGTTGAGCCAACCCTGTAACCCTGGAATAAAACCAGCTTGATCATGGTGTGTAATTTTTTTGATGTGTTGTTGAATTCAGTTTGCTAAGATCTTATTGAATATTTTTGCATCAATATTCATTAATGATATTGGTCTATAGTTTTCTTTCTTTGTTGGATCCTTTCCTGGTTTGGTGATCAGGGTGCTATTTGCTTCATGAAAGTGTTGGCAAGTATTCCTTCTTTTTCTATGCTTTGGAAAACATTGTATAATATAGGTACTAGTTTTACTTGAAAGGTTTGAAAGAATTTGGATGTGAATTCATCTGGTCCTGGACTTTTCTTTTTTGAGAGGTTTCGTATTCTTGATGTTATTTCAGTGATAGATATAGGTCTATTCAAGATTTCTAATTCTTTCTGGTGAGTCTAAAAAGGTGGCATGCTTTCAGGTATTGGTCCATTTCCTTCAGATTTTCATATTCTGGGAATAGAAATTTTTGTAGTAATCATTGAGGATTTCTAAATTTTCTGAAGTGTCTTGTTATTTCTCCTTTATCATTTCTGATAGATGATATTAGAGATTTTACTTTTCTATTTCTGGTTCTGTTGGCCAGAGGTTTATCAATTTTGTTAATCTTTTCAAAAAACTAGCTATTTGTTTTGTTGATCTTCTGAATGATTATTTTGTTTTTAATTTCATTTAATTCTGCCATAATTTTGGTTATTTCTTTTCTTCTGTTGGGTTTAGGATTGGAATGTTCTTCCTTCTCCAGTTGCTTGAGGTAATTCATTAAGTTGTTGGCTTCCTCTCTTTCTGTTTTCTTAATGAAGGCTTCCAATTCTATACATTTCCCTCTTAGGACTGCTTTTGCAGTATCCCACACATTTTCATAATTTGTGTCTTCATCATAATTTTGTTCCAAAAATTTGGTGATTTCCTTCTTAATCTTATCTTGGACCCAGCTATCATTCAGCCTAAGATTGTTTAGTTTCCATGTCTTTGTTTGAGTATGAAGATTCCTGTTGCTGTTGAGTTTAACTTTTATTCCATGATGGTCCAGGATCTATTAAGTATAGAATATAAATGTCTTAACATAATAATTAAGTAAATGAGGTGAGGGATATTTTAACCAGTACAATGTAAGCATTCCAAATTGTATATGAAATCAGCACATTGTACCCCCTAAATCATTAACATATACATGATCTACCTCTTTATGATTTAATAATAAAAAAAAAAACAGAGGGGAAAAAAGATAAAAGGAATAATTTCTATTCTTTTAAATTTGCTGAGGTTAGCCAGGTGTCCTAGGATACTATCTATTTTGGAGGATGATCTATGGGCTGAAGACAAAAATGTATATTCAGTTTTATTAGGATCAAATGTTCTATAGAGTAAGTCCATTTTTTCTTGGGTCAGGTTTAAGTCTAATATTTCCTTGTTTAGTTTAATCTTGGAAGATCTATCCAAAACTGTCAAAGGGGTGTTAAAATCTCCAACTGTTACAGTGCATCCATTACAATTTGCTTTATAAATTAAGGAGCATTCTGATAGAATGTGTAAATGTTAATTATCGAAATCTCTTCATGTTGGGTGTTTCACTTGACAAATATGTAGTGACCATCCCTATCTTTCTTTATCTTTCTTGGTTTAAAGCCAATTGTATCTGCAATCAAAATTGTAATGCCTTTTTTTCCTGGTTTCCATTTGTCTGTATGATAGGAGTCCATACCTTTACCCTGAGTCTATTTTTATCCTTTAAGTTAAGAGGATATTCTTGCCTATAGCAGATATCCAGTCTGAGTTTATGTATCTAGTCAGCCAGCGTGTGCCCTTTAGAGGACAATTTAAACCATTCATATTAATTGAGAGAATTGATAAGCCTGGTTGTGTTTTGGGTGTCATGATTTTCAGATGTCCAGTGGGCATTTTTAATCCTTTTACCACCATGGAAGTTGGGTTTTATTCAAAAGTTTCTGAGTGAGTTTACTTTGGAGGCAGAGCATTGTGCTGGTCATTGTGGAGGATGGGTCTGAGAATATCCTGGAGAGCTGGTTTAGTTATGACAAATTTCTTCAACATGTGTATGTCATTAAAGTATTTGATTTCTCCATCACAAATGAAACTCAGTTTAGCTGGATACAGGATCCTGGGCTTGAAGTTGTTTTGTTTTTGGAGGTTGATGGTTGATGATCATCCTCTTCCTGCTTGAAACATTGTGACTGAGTGATCTAAAGTCATTCTGATATTTCTCCCTTTGTAGGAGATGCTTTTCTTACGTCTGGCTGCTTGCAGAATCTTCTCCTTCTTAATTTTGGCAAAGTTATCACAATGTATCTAGGAGATGCTTTATTTGGACAGAATCTTCCTGGGGTTCTAAAACTATCTACTATCTGAAATTCTGTATCTCTCACAATGCTTGGGAATTTCTCCTCAAAATCGCATGGAGTAGAGCATCTATACCTTTAGGACCATCCTCTTCTCCTTTGGGAATGCCTATGAGATGAATGTTTGATTTTTTGGAGTGATCCCTCAATTTTCCCAGGGAATTATCAGTTTTTACTCTCCATTTGTGTGCCTCTTTGATTGTTTGGGAACATTGAAAACTTTGTCTTCAGTTTCAGAGATCCTTTCTTCTGCCTGGTCAACTCTATTACTGAGGGCTTCTACTGTATTTTGGAGCTCCTCAGTTAACTTTTTCATTTCCTTGAGCTCTGCTATGTCATTTCTCATTATGTCCATATGTTTGGTGACTTGGGCTTTGAATTCATTAATTTCTTGAGACAACTTTAGAACTACTCTGTGGAATTCAATTTCTGTCTTTTCTTCTATTCTATTAATCATATTTTCAATCTATATTCTGAATTGAGATTGCTGCCATTTGTCTATTCATGGCATCCTCAGTTGTATCTCCTTTATTGTTTCTTGGGGCGGGGGGTTGATCTACACTGGTTATTCATGGTGCCAGAGTTCTTCTGTTGGGTTCACAGCATGTTTTTTTTTCCATTATTTGGTTATTAGAACTGGTAGGGTGAGATTGAATTGGGGTTCTCAGGTAGTAAAGATAGCCCCTTACCAAAGCTCTAGGCTTTGTAATTATGGCTTATCTCCTACAACCTTACAAAGGCCCCTTTTAGAGTTTTAGCTAGAGACTCTGAGGACCTACTTGGTGAGATAGCACCAGCAAGCTCTGTTTTGATATGAGCCAACCTCTACCATATCCTAAGAAACCACAGTATTAGGTTTAAATCTCAACTGTGAAGAAATACAAACAGGTGTGGTTTCCAGCCCCAACTCTTCAGTTTTTTTCCTCTACAGAACTTTGAAGATCAACCTCAGAATGTCCCTGAGTGGAAATCCCCAGACATAGGTTCCAACCAAATTGCCTCAGGCATTGCAAACTCTGCCCAACAACACAATTGGAGCCAGGGATCCACAATCTCACCCTCCAGACTCAGTTCACCTTGTTGTCCGCTTCTCTGCTCACAGGCCTAGTTGGAGTCAGGGGCCATGTCCCACCCACCAGTCTCAATCCACACCCAGCAAGCCTCTGCTTGCCAAACCAGTTGGAGTCAGGGTACCATAACTCCACTGGCAAGCCTCTGTTCGGAAGCTCTGTTGGAGTTGTGGTACCACACCCTGCCTTTAGGTCTCAGTCCTCAACCTGTAAGCATCTTCTCACTGCCCTGCTAGAGACAGGGGTTCACGCACCAGCCGTCAGGTCTTGGCTCACACCCAGCAACTTCTACCTGAGGGATCTGTTGGAGTCAGGGAGCACACTCTTGCCCTCAGGTCTCAGTTCATTCCTGGCAAGCCTCTGCTTGCAGGCCCAGCAGGGGCGTGGGACCAGCCCTGCCTGCCAATTCAGTCCACCTGGGGCACCCACTCCCTCACTGTGGGTTCTGTACCCCATTCCACCAGGCACAGCCTGAACTGAGGGTCATCACCACCCCTGGCTGGGCATAGTCATAACCAGGGGACTGTTCCTTCTCCCACCAAGTATCCCTTTATTCTCATAACTTCCCTCTTCCCCGTGAGTGCCAGATTCCATCCTGATGGTTGGTGGTCTACACTATGCCCCAATCACTCAGGCAAAGACCAAACACTGTAGTCTGCAGGGGGCAGAACTTCAGACTCCAGTGTTAGGTGGGAAGGTTGGACTGGCAGTTTGGACTTGGTGGGGAAAATATCTGTTCAATTTTATGCATGGTGGTGTTGTTTCTAGGTCCATAAGTGGGACCTCTCTGGATAAAGAGATCCCGTTTTTAGCGGCTCTCTCCAGCGAGGTAAAATGAGAGGTCTTTTGTTCACTGCTCACTCACAGGCTGCGGTGGGCCTCCTGCTTCTGGGAGAGGTCTCCTGTCTTCTAGTCAGTAGGCTTTGTACCTGTAAATTTGTTTTCTTGAATGTTCTTCCTTGGACTTACAGCTTGCTGAACTTCTTTCTTGGCTCAGCTCCCCACCATTGGCTTCATAGAGTCTGATTCTGTCCAGTTTTTCTTTCTCTGGTCAAAAGCCTCTGCGGAGGATTGCTACCAGTCAGCCATCTTCCTGAGCAATAACTTTTATTCTTACACCTTTGTTGACTCCAGTGGCTAATTAAGGGAGCAACTCCTAGATTTTCCCGGAGTATAAATATTAGTTTCTCTATAGAAGGAATGACTCCCCCTGGGAACCCCTTGCCACATTCAGTCCTATTGATATGGGATAATAAAATGCTCCTGAAACCGTGTGAGAGCCCAGATAGCTCCAGGGCTCACTCCACTCTACTCTTTCTCTCTCCTGTCTCTGCTAATAAAGTGTTCTCAATCCCTAAACTGGCCTCCTCTTCCTTTTACAGACCCTTCCCCCCAACTCTAACCGCTGGTCACTTCGGTAAGTTTTTTCAGGTGGTATTTCAGAAAAAGGCATTGTTATTATAGGAGATGTCTGCATGTATGTTGTTTTCCCTGAAGTCCTTCCAATGGAACAACATGTGGTGGTGGAAAGATGGTAGCAATGAACCTGACCCTGTGTAGGACTAGGCTAATGTTTGCCTGCATCTTAGTTTTTAACAAAAGAACATTGTTGTTGTTATTTTGAGACTGAGTCTCACTCAGTCGCCTTGGGGTTGAGTGCAGTGGAGTCATAGCTCACAGTAACCTCAAACCTCCAACTCTCAGCCTCTAGTGATCTTCTTGACTCAGCTTCCCAAGTAGCTGGGACTACAGGAACCTGCTACAATACCTGGCTAGTTTTTTTCTATTTTTAGTAGTGATGGAGTCTCACTCTTGCTCAGGCTGCTCTGGAACTCCTGAGCTCAAGCGATCCACCAGCTTCAGCCTCTCAGAGTATTAGAATGACAAGCATGAGCCACTGCATCCGGTCACAAAAAAGTTTTAAAGGTCAATAGAAAATCCTTTTTAAATTTTAAATGCTGCATTTATTAGCCACTTGCCGTTGGATCTTTGGCAAATCACTTTGCCATTGATTATTTTCTTCAACGTTTTTAATCAAAATGACTTTCATTATCAATTTTACTAAATCATAACTCTGTATATTAATGCATTTATGGGGTACAATGTGCTAATTTGATATACAGGTTGCAAAGCTTACATCAAACTTGTTAACATAACCCATACCTCACTTTCTCCTTTGTCATGGTAAGACATTTCCCCTCCACACTTAATAGTTAAAAATGTACCATTGCATTATGTACAATAGATGAAGAAAATATTAAAAATAGAAAAAGCTTATAGAATAAGGGTATAAAGAAGAAAATACTTTTGTAAAGTTAGGCTATGTAAACTTTTATTACAAAAGAGTAAAAATGTTCAAAAAATTAAAAGATCTACAAAGTAAAAAAGTACAGCAAGGTAAGGTTAATTTATTATTGAAGAAAGAATAATCTTTAATGTAAATTTAGTGTAGCTAAGTATATAGTGTTTATAAAGGGTACAACAATATATAGTAATCCCCTCAACATTCACATTTACTCACCATTAACTTCCTGACTTACCCAGAGCAACTTCTAATTCTGTAAGCTTCCTTCATGGTGAGTGTCCTGGGCAGGGATACCACTTAAAGGAATCTTTTATAGTGTATTTTTAGTCCACCTTTTCAACATTTAGACATGTTCAGATACACAAATATTTACTGTCAAGATTGCCTACTATTTTCAGAACATGCTGTACAGATTTGTAGTCCAAAACCATTAGGACATGTCACAAAGACCAGGCATGCAGCTTGCGGTACCATCCAGATTTGAAAAGTGGGGAAATTAGCCTTAGACCAATATGGCCCTTTAGGTCCCCAAGTGCAGACCTTGAAAAAATCCAAATTTCACAGAATAAATTTCTTTTTTTTTTTTTCTTTGCAGTTTCTTGCTGGGGCCGAGTTTGAACCCACCACCTCTAGTACATGTGGCCGGCAGCCTACTCCTTTGAGCCACAGGCACCAGCCCAGAATACATCTCTTTATGAAAAGGATTGGCTCTGTAAAATTTGGATTCAGTTAAAAGGTTGCTTACAAGGATCAAGAAGGCCACATATGAACATACATATGAACATATATATGTTTCCCACCATATGAACATACATGTGTGTGTAAAGAACCCTTAATTGTGCTAATACACATTTATTTTATTAGTTCTGGTCAGAATGCTGTTCAAGGAAGGCTCGTGTGGCCAACTCCAGGCTCCTGATTCCTGCTCATTTCTACTTTACCATTAGTGAGCAGGTCATGCTGCAAAGTTCCCACATGCTTTCAGCTTTCTCACAGCATCTTTCTTTAGCTCAGATTGAGAAAGTGATTTAAATGTTTAGATATTTCTGCTTGGTGCGGTGGCTCACACCTGTAATCCCAGCACTCTGGGAGGCCAAGGTGGGTGGATTGCTTGATCTCATGAGTTGGAGAACAGCCTGAGAAGGATCAGGACTCCATCTCTACTAAAAATAGAAAAATTAGCCAGGTGTTCTGGCAGGCACCTGTAATCTCAGCTACTAGGGAGGCTGAGGTAGGAGGATAGCTTAAGCCCGAGTTTAAGGTTGCTATCACCTATGACACTACAGCACTCTACCCAAGGTGACAGAGTGTGATCCTGTCTAAGAAATGAATGAATGAGTAAATAAATATTGACATATTTTAAGCATATAAAACCAAATAATAATAATTTGTCAGTTGAACTAGATACAGTTCCCTAAAGTAAAATTTTAGGAGTTTTTATTTTTAATACATTTGTATTGCATTTTTTTTCTTGTAGAATAATTTATTTTGTGGGTTGGCACCTGTGGCTCATCAGCTATGGCACAGCCACATACACCAGAGCTGGCGGGTTTGAACCCAGCCCAGGCCTGCAAAATAACAATGACAACTCCAACCAAAAAATTGCTGGGCACTGTGGCAGGCTCCTGAAGTCCCAGCTACTTGGGAGGCTGAGACAAGAGAATCGCTTAAGCCCAAGAGTTGGAGATTGCTGTGAGCTGTGATGCCGCAGCACTCTACTGGGCAACATAGTGAGACTCTGTCACAAAAAAAGAAATCATTTATTTGGTAAGATCGTTACATATTTTAAAAATTACCTTTAATAAAAATCATAGCCCAAAACTTGAAATAGTATACAGCAACTTTCACTATGTGCTCATGTATTTTCTAGTCCCTTTAAGACACTTTTACTTTATGATCTTGTCAAAAGAAAAGAAATAAAACAAGAAGGAATTAAGAGAGAAATCTAAAACTTAACAGAGCAGATAATCTGCTGTCAGTGGTATTATGGAAGGTGTATTTTTATTTTCTTTGAGGGATTTTCTTCATCATCATAATTTCAACCAATCATTACACCAAGGCTACATCAAAACACCTTCCTTTGTTTATCCTACACATGACCATTTTTGAATTGAAGACATTCTTATTAAATATGGAAATTTTTCTTATGGAACTTTTTCTTAAGTTCTGCAGTAAAACATCCTATAAGGATATTTTGTTTTATAGTTTAATAGAGTGAATACATATAATGTCCATAAGAATTGATGAAATCTTCTACGTGCCTTGGTCCACTTGAGATACATCTTTATTTTCCAATGGGACAATTTCTGCATTTACACTATAATACATGCACGTATTGCTGGACTCCAGATTTGTATAATCTCCCTTTACAATCTGCTTCTTAGGTTCTGCAGTAATTCTCTCTAGAATGCTATGCAGTTAGATGGTTAGAAGACATTCTTGTTCTCTCCATGTCCCTGGGTTATTTGTAAAGTGATTGAGTTACACTTCTACCATCTCTGCTTTGAAGTGATGGGGTATCACAATTAAATGAAACCCAGACAATGACAGTCTAGGGAAGGTGGAGACTCACTCCTGGGGAGTTGCATTCCCCTGCCTTAGAGTGCTCTCAGGGATTAGAGCAGATGTGTTTTTCTCCCCCAAGGAATTCATATCTCTTTAATACCAGAACATGGTAAACTTGTAGCTGTTTCAAACAAGGTGGGCTTTTTGAATAACCTCATCCACTGGTACCATTCAGTGTTCTGTCTCCACCCCTTCTTGTGATTCTTCTACCCACAAGTCTGTGTGTTATCCAGAGGTGACAACACACTGTGAGTTTTCTACGTTATTTTCAAGTACACTTGATGAATTCCTTAGGACATAGAGAATAGCATGATCCCCACTGCGCACATATTCAACTGGGGGAGAGAACTGAAACACACAGGACTTGTCTAGGTGACCTTTAAGTTAGGAAAGGAGATTGAGAGCCAGCCCTGTCTCCACAGAGTGAGCGACCATGCACGGAGGGGGCTGTGTTTGTATAACAGTGTACAGGTGAGGCGTTGACATAGGGAAGAGGGTGAGGGCCCAATGTGGAATCTTGGAAAAGTGACCTTACTTCCTTGGTGACAGACCCTAACAGAACTTTAGAACACTTGGTAGCCAGGCACCCGCATTCTAGACACAGACCTGTATCTGGCTCATTTGGTGGGAGACACTCAAGAGAGCAAGATTTTCTCCTGTTGCATCGCACCTTCTCATGATTCTCACATCTGGAAAGCTCAAAGTGGGGGCCTTATCTGACTTTGCTGATGTTGGCTCTCCCTCTACTCCCATTGCCTGTGGATACCTGGCAGGGGTCATCTACAGGTAACACAGGGAAGCCCCAGGTAGTCTCATCCAGGCATGGTCTCACCTGTGAGCCCATCTGGGGAGGTCCACACACCTTGTATCACTGTTTTGGGAAGGAAGAGACAAGGGGACCCCTATTGAACAGAAGCATGGTGTCACCTATGGGAATCCTGGTGGGACTATCAAGTTCATACCCTAGGACTCCAGGTCCTGGCTGTTGGAACAGAAAGGTGAGTGTCAAGAAGTTTGTCTACTCAGATGTCATCTGTAGACATCCAGCTGTCATCTTTCTTCTTCCCTGGTAGGAGATCTGTTCATATGCCCCACTGTGTGGTTTCTGGGGAGCAGAATCTCCCAGGGGGGTTCCCCTGTGCAGAGCGCCAGGTAGCCATTGATGGTTCTTGCCCTGGCATTGGGCCGGCCCTTTGCAGAGCTCCATGCAGGAGATCTGTGAGGAGCCCCTGGAGAACTCCACACATTCCCCCTCTGTGGATGAAGAGCAGGTGCACCAAGCCACCGACCATGGCCAGCGCCAGACTGGGGTGAGAATGGGCACAGAGGGGTCCCCACAGACCCAAAGAGGGATACCTAGGCTCTGTTCTTGGCAGTTTTCCCACTTGAGTGATCCACCATCCCCTCCCTAAAGAATCCAGCCTTTGTGTGTCCCCAGTGGCAACTTGGTAAGATGCATCATCCCTGCTGACATACTTGGGATGGCAGAGAAAATGCTTCCTGTAGTTTTCACTTTCCACTAGACCAGGAATCGTTCCCCATGTGGCTGCTGCTTTCATAGCTTTAACCCAGCCCAGGGGTCTCCCAGAGTAGGTAGGCAGTTCCCTTCCCGCCAGGCCTCTCTAACAGTAACAGCCAACACTACACCCGGGGTGGGGGTGGGGCTATACAAAATGGGAGGGGGTCACACAAAAAAGGAGACAAAGCTGCTGCATGCTCTTGTCTGCAAAGTGCCACCTCTGAGAACAGATCCTTGTAGCCCCACTGGGAAGGAGCTCTGCCCTCTGGTCTTGGCCATTTTCCTTCAGGGAGGCTGTTTCCTGCTGCTGTCTAGCCTTTCAGTGCTGGTGGAGCCTGACTGGACACAATCTTATTTCTCAGTCAGCCATGCTACAGGGAACCTGCTGTGTCCCAATTGGCTGGGATAGTTTGGGGAGCTGGCAGAACTTAGCCCCAAGGTTGAAGGGCTCCTTCAATAGAAATTGACTTCCTCTCAGTTCTGGAGGTTGGATCTCCCACGTGAAGCTGCAGCCTGGGGAGTTCTCCCAGAGGCCTCTCTCCTAGGCTTCTGTGGCCACCTTCCATCTCCGCATTCATAGAGAGGTCCACTGTCATGCCTTTCTGTGTCCTTAGCACCTCCTCTTATAAGGACATCAGTCAAATGTTATTAGGGACATGTAACTACAAGGACCTTTTGTCCTAATACAGTCACGTTCTGAGGGCATCAGACATGAAGGTATGAATTTAGGTCCATGACATGTGCTCAGGTGGGCTCCCAGGAAGTAGGTGCTGGGCAACAGTTTACATGTGGACAGTTGTATTGGCTGTGGCCAGTCCCACTTCCAGACTTCCTGTGGCATGGACAGGTTAGCAGTGGTCTTTGAATGTTGCTACTGCTCTGTAGCCAGCCTCCCTGGTTTTAATACCTTTTTAAGTGTTTTCCAATGTAGGTTCGGTAGAAAATGCAATCACATCATTGCTTCCATTTCCAGTTTTGTGACTGACACCTGGGGGTCACATTTCAGTGTCTTCATACTGATTGTGGATTTCTCTCCCATGAGTCACCTGCTCAGCCCTGTGGCCCTGTAACAAGTTTTCTTCCACCCTGGGGTCTCACTGCATTTGCCCCTATGCCAGGCCCAGAATTGCTGAGGCTGTTTCTCAGGACTCCGTTTAATGTAACAGACACTTGGGCTGTTCTCAGTAGAGAGGTCTGTCCTGGGATGTCTGGTCCTGTGCATGGTCTGTACAGAGAGGGGGAAAACAGACTGTCCCAAGACCCTCTCCTCAAGTGAGAGCTGGCTGAGCCTCTGCAAGCTTAGGGGGGAAACTCATGGAGGCCTCCCTGGGAGGGCTGCAGCTATGTCCCACATGCTGGTGACAGCCAGGTGACATCACAGAGCCTGAGTTTTTTCATTTGCACAGTGAGGGCCATTTGGGGACTCACTGGCACAGTGCTCCTCATACACGGTGTGTGAGCAGGGCATTGTTGTTCTGCCTAACAACCTCCCTGAAGCAGCCTGGAGGGTGTCAGTGGTTTCATGCAGCTCTTTGTGCCCATCGCATTTTAGCTGAAAAGTGTAGAATCATGGACACCCATGACTTCTAAAGGCACGAGTCTCTGAAGGGCTAGAGCTTCCTGCATTGAGGATCAGACCCCATTCTCTGGAGGGTCAGGGTCAATGACTGTGTGTCTCTCTTTGTCCATGGTAGAATAGAAACAAGTCTTCCTGGGTGGTTCCCCTTAGGAGTGTGCCAGGCAGCCATTGATGCCTCTTAGCCTGACTTTGGACCCTCTCTTTCTAGAGTTCCATGCAGGAGATCCTTGAGGAGCCACTGGAGGACTCCAAACATTCCCACTCCTTGGATGAAAAGCAGGTGCACCAGGCCACTGACTGCGGCCAGCACTAGACTGGGGTGAGAATGGGCACAAAGGGGTCTTCACAGACCCAAAGAGGGATGCCCTGGGCTCTGTTTTTGGCAGTTTTACTGCTTGAGTGATCCACAATACCCTCCCTAAATATTCCAGCCTTCGTGTGTCCCCAGTGGCAACTTGGTAAGAGGCGTCTTCACTGCTCACAGACATTAGAATTATGAGAGAAAATGCTTCCTGTAGTTTTCTTTACACTAGTTCAGGGATAGGTCCCCATGTGGCTGATGCGCTCACAGATTTAACCCAGCC
Source organism: Nycticebus coucang (assembly GCF_027406575.1). NCBI lineage: Eukaryota > Metazoa > Chordata > Mammalia > Primates > Lorisidae > Nycticebus > Nycticebus coucang. The sequence goes on from NC_069785.1 coordinate 110,080,629, forward strand.
CAGGGGTCTCCAGGAGCAGGCAGGCAGCTCCCTTCCCTGCCTGACCTCTCCAACACTTAACAGCTAACACTATTCCAGGGGGGCTATACAAAATGGGAGGGGGTCACTCAAAGAAGGAGAAAAAGCTACTACACTTTCTTATCTAGAAGGTGCCATCTCCAGGAACAGCTCCTTGTGGCCCCACCAGGCAGGAGCTCTGCCCTCTTGTCTTGGCCATTTTAACTCAGGGAGGCCGTTTCCCCCTACTGCCCAGCCTTTCAATGCCAGTGGAGCCTGACATGACACAATCCTATTTCTCAGCCATGCTGCAGGGAACCTGCTGTGTCCCATTTGGCTGGGACAGATTTTGGGGGCTGGCAGAACTCAGCCCCAAGGCTGAAGGGCTCTGTGAACAGAAATTCACTTTCCTCAGTTCTGGAGGCTGGAAGTCCCATTGGAAACTGCTTGCTGGGGATGTCTCTCAGTGACCTCTGTCCTCGGCTTCTGTGGCCATCTTCAATCTCCTCGTTCACAGAGAGGTGCTCAGTTGTGCCTGTCTGTGTCATTAGCACCTCTTCTCATAACAGACACCAGTCATATGGAATTAGGGACATGTAACTACAAGGACCTTTTGTCCTAATGCAGTCATGTTCTGGGAGCATCAGACATGAAGGTATGAATTTGGGATTTTGTGATGTGGGCTACTCTTACTGGAGTTAGATGGTATTTCAGAGTAGTTTTGGTTTCAATTTCTCTGATGATTAAAGATGATGAGCATTTTTTCATGTGTCTTTAGGCCATGCGCCTGTCTTCTTCAGAGAAGCTTCTGTTCATGTCTCTTGCCCACAATGAAATGGGATCACTTGTTTTTTGCTTAGTAATAGGTTTGAGTTCTCTGTGGATTCTGGTTATTAGACCTTTGTCAGTAGTATAACTTGCAAACATCCTCTCCCATTCTGAGGGCTGTCTATTTGCTTTACTTAGTGTGTTCTTGGCAGTGCAGAAGCTTTTTAATTTGATCAGATCCCATTAGTGTATTTTTGATGTTGCTTCAATTGCCCGGGGTGTCTTCCTCATGAAGTATTCTCCCAGGCCAATTTTCTCAAGTGTTTCCCCTGCACTGTCTCGAAGAATATTTATAGTTTCATATCTTAAGTTTAAGTCCTTTAACCATGAGAGTCAATTTTTGTTAGAGGAGAAAGATGTGGGTCCAGTTTCAGTCTTCTACAAGTTGCCAGCCAGTTTATCCAGCACCATTTATTGAATAGGGAATCTTTCTCCCAATTTGTATTTTTAATAGGCTTATCAAAAATCAAATGATGATAAGTGTCTGGGTTCACCTCTTGGTCTTCAATTCTGTTCTATACATCTGTATCTCTGTTTTTGTGCCAGTATCATGCTGTTTTGATAACTATCGATTTATAATATAGTCTGAAGTCTGGAAGCATGATTCCTCCTGATTTGTTTTTATTTCTGAGTAATGTCTTGGCTATTCAAGGTTTTTTCTGTTTCCATATAAAATGAAGTACTAATTTTTCTACTGTTTACAATATGAGAGAGGTGCTGTAATAGGGATCAGGTTATCTGTCAGGGACTGAAACTGGACCCACACCTTTCACCAATAACTAAGATAGGCTCTCACTGGATAAAAGATTTAAACTTAAGACATGAAACTATAAAAATACTTGAAGAAAGTGCAGGGAAAACTCTTGAAGGAATTGTCCTAGGTGAATATTTTATGAGGAGGACTCCCCAGGCAATTGAAGCAGTATCAAAAATACATTATTGGGACCTGATCAAACTAAAAAGCTTCTGCACAGCCAAGAACATAGTAAGTAAAGCAAGAAGACAGCCCTCAGAATGGGAGAAAATATTTGCAGGTTATACCTCTGATAATGGTTTAATAACCAGAATCCATAGAGAACTCAAACGTATTAGCAAGAAAAGAACAAGTGATCCCATCTCAGGGTGGGCAAAGGACTTGAAGAGAAACTTCTCTAAAGAAGACAGATGCATGATCTACAGACACATGAAAAAAAGCTCATAATCCTTAATCATTAGAGAAATGCAAATCAAAACTACTTTGAGGTATCACCTAACCCCAGTAAGAGAAGCCCACATAACAAAGTCCTCAAACCGGAGATGTTGGCATGGATGCGGAAAAAAGGGCACACTTCTACACTGCTGGTGGGAATGCACACTAATATGTTCCTTTTGGAAGGATGTTTGGAGAATACTTAGAGATCTAAAATAGACCTGCCATTTGATCCTATAATTCCTTTAGTAGGTATATACCCAGAAGACCAAAAATCACAATATAACAAAGACATCTGTACCAGAATGTTTATTGCAGCCCAATTCATAATTGCTAAGTCATGGAAGAAGCCCAAGTGCCTATCGACCCACGAATGGACTAACAAATTGTGGTACATGTATACCATGGAATAATATGCAGCCTTAAAGAAAGATGGAGACTTTACTTCTTTCATGCTTACATGGATGGACCTGGAACATATTCTTCTTAGCAAAGTATCTCAAGAAGGGAAGAAAAAGTATCCAATGTATTCAGCCATACTATGAAGCTAATTTACAATTTTCATATGAAGGCTATAACCCAACTGTAGCACAAGAATATGGGGAAAGGGCCAAGGGAGGGAAAGGAATGGGGGAAGTCAGGGTGGAGAAAGGGTAATGGGTGGGGCCACACCTATGCATCTTAGAATGGGTACAGGCGAAACCTACTAAATGCAGAATACAAATGTCTACATACAATAACTAAGAAAATGCCATGAAGGCTACGTTGAACAGTTTGATGAAAATATTTCAGATTGTATATGAAACCAGCACATTGTACACAGCTATGATTTAACAATAAAAAAAAAAAAATAGGGATCACGTTAAATCTGTAAATTGCTTTAGGTAGTGTAGACATTTTAACAATGTTGATTCTTCCCAGCCATGAGCATGGTATATTTTTCCATTTGTTAACATCTTCAGCTATTTCTTTTCTCAAAGTTTCATAGTTCTCTTTATAGAGATCTTTCACGTCCTTAGTTAGGTACACTCCCAGATATTTCATCTTCTTTGGCACTGTTGTAAAGGTAATAGAATCTTTGATTGTTTTTTCCTCTTGACTATTGTTGGTGTATATAAAGGCTACAGATTTATGAGCATTAATTTTGTATCCTGAGATGTTACTATACTCCTTGATCACTTCTAGGAGTTTTGTAGTTGATTCCCCAGGGTTTTCCAAATATATAATCATATGTCTGCAAACAGTGATAATTTGATCTCCTCTGGTCCTATTGGGATCCCCTTGACTGCCTTCTCTTGCCTGATTGCAGTGGCTAAGACTTCCATTACAGTGTTAAAAAAGCAGTGGAAACAGTGGGAATCTTTGCCTGGTTCCTGATCTGAGTGGAAATGATTTCAATTGTACTCCATTCACTATGAAATTGGCTGTGGGTTTGCTGTAGATGGCTTCTATCAGTTTAAGAAATGTTCCTTCTATACCTATTTTCTTAAGTGTTCTGAACAAGAAAGGATGCTGGATATTGTCAAAAGCTTTTTCTGCATCAATTGAGAGAATCATGTGGTCTTTGTTTTTTTATTTTATTGATGTGATGTATTATATTTATAGATTTGCATATGTTGAGTCAACCCTGTAACCCTGGAATAAAACCAACTTGATCATGGTGTGTAATTTTTTTGATGTGTTGTTGAATTCTGTTTGCTAAGATCTTATTGAATAGTTTTGCATCAATATTCATTAATGATATTGGTCTATAGTTTTCTTTCTTTGTTAGATCCTTTCCTGGTTTGGTGATCAGGGTGCTATTTGCTTCATAGAAAGTGTTGGCAAGTATTCCTTCTTTTTCTATGCTTTGGAAAACATTGTATAATATAGGTACTAGTTTTACTTGAAAGGTTTGAAAGAATTTGGATGTGAAACCATCTGGTCCTGGACTTTTCTTTTTTGAGAGGTTTTGATTTCTTGATGTTATTTCAGTGATGATATAGGAAGTATTCCTTCTTTTTCTATGTTTTGGAAAAGATTAAGTAATATAGGTACTAGTTCCTCTTTAAAGGTTTGGTAGAATTCTGATGTGAAGCCATCTGGTCCCGGACTTTTCTTTTGGGGGAGATTTCTTATAGTTGATGCTATTTCAGAGCTTGTTATAGGCTTGTTCAACATTTCCACTTCTTTCTGGCTAAGTCTGGGAGGGTGACATGTTTCCAAGTATTGATCTATTTCTTTCATATTTTCATATTCTGAGAGTAGAGTTTTATGTCATATTCATTAGAGATTTCCTGAATTTCTGAGGAGTCCATTGTTATTTGGCCTTTATCATTTCTGATTGATGAAATTAGTGATTTTACTCTTCTACTTCTGGTTATGGTTTATCTATTTTATTGACCTTTCCAAAAAACCAACTTTTTAATTGGTTGATCTGTTGTATGATTCTTTTGTTTTTAATTTCACTAAGTTCTGCTCTAATTTCAGTTATTTCTTTTCTTCTGTTGGGTTTAGGGTTGGAAAGTTCTTCCTTTTCCAGTTGCTTGAGATGACCCATTAAGTTATTGACTTCCTCTCTTTCCATTCTCTTGAGGAAGGCTTGCAATGCTATAAATTTCCCTTGTAGGACTGCCTTTGCTGTATCCCAGAGGTTCTGATAATTCGTTTCTTCTTTATTGTTTTGTTCCAAAAATTTGGTAATTTTCTCCTTAATCTCGTCTATGACCCAGCCCATCATTCAACATGAGGTTATTTATTTTCCATGTTTTTGTATGCGTGTGGAGATTCCTGTTGTTACTGACTTCAACTTTTATTCTGTGATGGTTCAAGAAAATACAAGGAATAATTTCTATTCTTTTAAATTTGCTGAGATTAGACTTGTGACCTAAGATGTGATCAATTTTGGAGGATGCTCCATGGGCTGATGAGAAGAATGTGTATGCAGTTTTGTTAGGATGAAATGTTCTACAGTGTCTATTAGATGCAAATATTGAATGGTTAAGTTTAATTCTAAAATTTGTTTGCTTAGCTTCTTTTTTGAGGATCTATCCAACACTGCCAGAGGAGTGTTAAAGTCTCCAACAATTATGGTGCTGAGAGAAATCAAATTGCTCATGTCAGTCGCAGTTTCCCTTATAAATTGACATGCATTCTGGTTGGGTGCATAAATGTTGATTATTGAAATCTCATCATGTTGAGTGTTGCCCTTAACAAATAAGAAGTGACCATCATTGTCTTTTCTTACTTTGGTTGGTTTAAAGTCTATAGTATCTGCGAATAAAATTGCAACACCTGCTTTTTTCTAATTTCCATTTTCCTGAATTATAGATGACCATCCCTTCACCCTGACTCTGTGTTTATCTTTTAAGGTAAGATGAGATTCTTGAATGCAGCAGATGTCTGGCCTGAGTTTTTGTATCCGGTCAGCCAACCTGTGTCTCTTTAGAGGGTAATTTAAGCCATTAATTGAGAGTAATGATAAACCTGAAAGAGTTATGGCTATCAAGTTTTTCAAAAGTCCAGTGGACATTTTTAATCCTTTTGCCACTATGGAAGTTAGAATTTGATCAAAAGTTTCTGAGTGAGTTTACTTTGGAGGTGGAGGATTGTGTTGTTCATTATGGAGGATAGGTCTGAGAATAACCTGAAGAGCTGCTTTAGTTATGGCAAATTTCTTCAACATGTGAATGTCATTAAAGTACTTAATTTTTCCATCAGAGATGAAACTCATTTTAGCTGGATACAGGATCCTGGGTTGAAAGTTATTTTGTTTAAGGAGATTAAAGGTCGATAACCACCCTCTTCTAGCTTGAAAGGTTTCAATGGAGAGATTTGCAGTCATTCTAATGTTCTTCCCCTTGTATGTAATGGTTTTCTTACATCTTACAGCTTTCAGAATTTTCTCCTTCATATTAACTTTAGCGAAATTAATTATAATGTGTCTATGAGAATTTTTATTCAGGTTGAGTCATGGCGGTGTTCTGAAATTGTCTGCTATCTGAATTTCAGAATCTCTGGGCATGTCTGAAAAACTCTCTTTAATTATTTCATGAAGCAAAGCATCTGTATCCTTCGCAGCAACCTAATCACTTTCAGGTATTCCTATAAGGCGAATATTAGACCTCTTCAGATTATCCCAGAGGTCTCTGAGAGAATGATCCATTTTTGTTTTCCACTTTTTTTCCCTCTTTGAGTGTTTGGGAGCATTCAAAAGCTTTGTCTTCAATATCGGAGATCCTTTCTTCTGCCTGCTCCATTCTGTTACTGAGGAATTCTACTGTATTTTTTAGATCTTTGAGGGCTGCAAATTCTTGCTTTAATGTGTCAAAATCTTTGGTCATTTTGTCTTTAAATTCATTAAATTCTTGAGACATCTTTTGAATTTCTGCTTTAAATTCTAATTTAATCATTTCCTCCATTTTGTTGATCCTATTTGCTATCCAAATTTTGAACTCAATTTCTGACATCTCAGCTATTTATTTGTGAATAGGATCTTGTGCTGTGTTTGCTTTTTTTTTCCTTGGGGAAGTCGATCCACTCTAATTGTTCATGTTGGCAGAGTTTTTCTGCTGATTCTGCCTCATGATTGTTTTTCACTGTTGACTAAGTGGTCTGGTAAGGTGAGATTGGATTGGGGTTTCCTGGGAAACCCTTTGTTAAGGATCTGGGACTGATGACTGCAGCTTTTTCCCCTTTAGTTTTGCAAAGGACCTGTGCAGTATTATAGTCTGAGGCTGGGGAAACCTGCTTGGTGTGGTGGGGTTAGGTGGCTCAGTCTTGTATTCAACTGGTCTTGTCTGATCCTGGTGGATTAGTGACTCTGGTGACGTCTTAGCTGTGAAGAAATACAAGGAATTAAGAAACCCCACCTCCCCAGACAACAACTGGAATGAGAAATTGACCCTTTCTGTTACTATGCAACCCGGGTCCTTGGGTGATTGTCCCAAATTAGGGGTTCTGAACCAATTGACCCTGTCAGTATGAATGCTCCAGTGGGATATTTTGAAAGTCTCCAGCAGCTAGGTAGCAGAGGTCTACTGGCTGCTCAGATTTGGCTCTCTCCCATGCTCTCTGGAAAGAAAGGCTCACCGGTAGCACAGTAGGACCACGGGGCTGAGTCTATTTCTCCACTTTGTTCCTTTTTCATGCCCAATCACCGGTGACCCCATAGGGCTGTGGTCCTGTTCCCTCCAATAATGTGAAGTGCCAGGGCTTAGCATCTGTCAGAGTCAAGGGAAGGTCAATGCCCCCGAGGCCCAGCCCCTGCCCTTGGCTACCAGCCAGCTGGGGGAGCTGAGGCCTGCCTGCCTTGGGTGTTCAATATCCACTGGCAAGTGTTCCACTTGGGCTCAGTCTAATCCTAGGGGTACCAAGCCTGCAAATGCTTATCTCCCTCAGCCACCACACATTTGCCCCTGTTGCTCTGCAGCACCAGTATCCCTATAAAGTAAATTCTGGTTTCCTCTGGCAGTACAGAGTTGTGGGGGGTGTTTTTCCAAGATTAGACCCTGGCATGATCACTCTATTGTTGCTGAATCTTTGTGGAAAGTGCCCCTGCACAGCTCCACTGCCACTGCCAAAGCCAGAGAATTCTGGCTGTAGGAGCAGCTCTAGGAGCATGCTGCACACAGATCTGGCAGCAGGGCAGGGTACACTGTATGCAATTCTGGCAGTATCCAGCGCCCGGTGACTTCAGCAAGGAAAACACTACTCCATTGGCGATTCTGGTCAGGCGGGGGCCTGGCATGGAGGCAGGGTGGGTGCTGTGCGCAGCTTCAGCAGTCTCCGGATAGGGGGGTGTGGTGCGCAGCCTCGGTGCTCTCCAGGCAGGTGGAGTGCTGTGCGAGCCCTCAGTGGTTTCTGGGAGGGCAGAGCATGGTGCAGAGGCAGGGAGGGCACCAGGGGCATGGTGCAGCTTGGAGACAGGGAAGGAGTGGGGGACTGACCGGGCAGGGGGCAGGGTACTCTGTCAAGCAGGCTGGGGGGGTGGGGTGCTTCTCATGAGCCTCCTCCCTCAGTCTCTGTAGGGATTAGGGATCTGGTTTATCCGGTTAGGGAGGAAGGGTGGACTGAAAGTTCAGAATGGCAGGGAAAATGTTAGTTCAATTTTTCTGCCTGGTAAGAGAATATTCGGATTCACCGCAGGGTCCCTCTGGAGGAAGTATTCCCCACTTCTTACTGCTCTTACCCGTGGGTTGAGATAAGAGATCCTCAGTTCACTACTTGCCTGTAGACATCCCACAGGAGCAAACGAAGAGTGAAAGGAAAAGGAAAAAAGAACCTGAAGCTTTCCTGGGGGAGAGGTCAGGCATTTTTCCTTTCTGTTGAGTTTTCTACATGAAGATTGTTGTTTTGGAATTGCAGCTTGCCTCAGCAAGGGTGACCTGTAGTTATCTCTCTTCTCTCTCGGCTGGGCTTCCTATCTTCAGCTCTATTGGATACCCTCTGGACATTATCCTTCTCTCTGGACAGGAGCCTATGTTGGAGGCTTCTGCCAGTCGGCCATCTTGCCCCTCCTCAGGAATGTCATTTTTATTTATTACTTTTATTGACTCTTGTTACATTCAGTTTTAATAGATTTCATGCTGTATTTTCTGATCAAGGAAAGACCTCAGGTCCTGCATTCGCATGGGGTTAGTGACGAAGACTCCTCTGCTGTGACTCTGACCTTGAGGGTATCAGGGAAACTGACTGGAAGAGGCTAAATTGCTTCCATTTTCATGCACCTCATTTTTACCCAAAGAGCAGGTCCTCTGCTTTCATGACCAGAAAACCACCCAAATTGAAGTAGTTTTAATATAAAGAGTTCAGGCCATGGAACCCTCTTGCACAAATATAACATTGGGGAGTGACCACTCTGCCTTGAACATTGGTGCTGTGGGGAGTGACACTGCCTTTACACCTGTGCCTGCTCAGGGGAGACTTTGCCCAAATTCCTGCTCAGAAGTCCCTCAATGGTGGCCCATGTGGTGGCAAACTGAAATTTCTCTTGAAAGTCCGCAGGGACCCCAGGCAGTGACAGGAGGAGTGGGCTCTGCAGAGGGGGATATGTTGGACTTTTGGCTTCCAACCAGCATTCTAGAAGCTCCAGAATTTGTGATCACAGGAATCAACTATGTCATTCTTTCTTTCTTTTTTTTTTTTTTTTGGAACACACAACTATATAAAATGATTTGAGTTAAACAATAACAAGAATGTGCTGTACAAGCTCTAAAGTGGCTTACAAATATATAGTATTGAGTTGTGATCCATTTAACAGTGATACTGAGTTGTCCCACCATGCTGTGACAGCCTTGCTCTGTGCCTGTTGGTGTCCTTCTCTCCTCAGGGCAGAGCTGCAATGATGATTTACAGACGAGGAAGATGTGAAACCGGCTGGGTGAAGGAGTAGAACCATTTTTCTGGCATAAGTCATTCTTTGTCTGTTTCTAAGAGTTCACCCAACTGTAGTGGCTTTCAATTTTCTTCTGCTCTGAGTAGTTTAACTTCTGACTGGTTCTAGTTAATCTCAGTTGACTTTAGCTGTAAGCAAATGTGTTGACCTATTTCTATTTCAATGGTAAGCCAAAAGGAGAAACCAGGAAACCCCACATTTAGAAATCAAGTGTATATTTTCTTCTGTACTCATTCCATTTATGTATTTCTTGCATTCGTTACCTCGTATAATTATTGCAACAATCCTACATCATAGGTATTATCATGCCTATTTCACAAGGGACTAAACTGAGGCTCTGGGAGCCATGCTGACTTGCCCCCAGTTGCACATGTGCTAAGGAGCAGAAGTGAGAGGCACACACACCCCTGTCATTGTTAGTCCAGGGCTCTCTCTGAACCACAGAGAGAGCTTCCTGGAGTACTTCAGTTGTTTCTCATACGTCCACATCAGCCAGAAAGACACTCTCCATCTCCTCCTGGCCTGTCCATCTCCCAGGATGTGACCTTGGCTGTAAGGAAGGAGAAAGAAAAAATCTGTCAGCTCCTGAGCCCTAGCTGACCTGAACATCCTGAGAGAAAAGTCAGAGGCAAGGCAGTCAGTGGAGTTGACTGTCAGCAGCATGGAAAGGAAATTTAGGTGTCAGGTTCTGACACAAACCAGAGAATCAGCTTTGCAAGTTCAGCAGAAGATTTGGGGCTGTGAACATGTGGCATTCTGTGACAGAGAAAAGTGTCACTAAATTCTCAGAGAGATTAGAGACTTGTCAGAAAATGGGAATGTTTCAAGGCAAATAAAAGGGCTTAGAGAGTAGATGGACATGTATAATTAAAATAAACAAAGGTGCTTTGAAATCACTTAATGAGGCACATTTTGAGGAATGGCTGTGTTCTCTAGTTCGATAATAAGAATAGTAAAAAATGTCTTCTGTTTCAAAGCCATTTGAATTGTCATTCTTTTGAGCATGCCATTAAATTAATTTCAGCACAAAAATAAAATAATACCTTCTTCCCTATTAGTCTCCTTTCATTCCAAACAATTTTGTGTATCATGAAAAGGATAAAGACGTTCAAGCTTTAGAACTCTCCATCATTTCGAACATCCCTCTGAATAACTTTTTTGTATCTTTAATGACTCTGTCTTGAAAATAATTCATTAAAAGATTTTTAAAGCTAGCATCTCTAAATTTTAGTTAATGCAGAAAAGGTGCAAGAGCATCTTTTGAACAATAGGGGCTTCCATAGAAAATGGTTATCAAAGTCAATTTAATAGAGGCGGGTTCTCTTCTCAAATTTGGTAGAAGCTCCCAGGAGCCTGGTACTCTGGGGCTCTGTGAATGACATAAAAGAATACAAGATATGATTCCTGCCCTTGATCAGCTTAGGGCCTTTGGGTGCACGTGCTGAAATAAGGGAACGGTAACACCGGTAGAACTCGGTTATCTCCCACAGAGGCCGTCTGCAGGGACAGCCCAGGTGGAAAAGAGGCTCTGACCCAACGGAGAGGGGACTGCTTCAGGGGAATCCTGAAGAAAACAATGCGATGGAGACAAAGGGAGAAAATTTTTGAGGTAGGAGGACATGGATCGGGAATGAGAATGTCATAAAGCAGGCGGCAGACAAGTTTGACTGAAATGCAGGATCAGTCTAGCCCAGGGAGCAGCAGAAGACAAGCTCACCCAGGAGGCGCATGTGACCTTTCCACCCCGTGTTTGTGAGCTTGGGTGAATTTGCGCACTTGACGCGTATTCTTTACCACTCTGTGCGATCTTGGGAAACTTATCAAGCTCTGCATTTCTTTGATTCCTCTTTTGCAAATGAACATTATAATGTAATTAGCTTCAAAGCACTGCTATGAGTAGTCAGTCCATGTAAAGCACTTAGTATAGTGCTCTGGTACAAAATAAACATTCAACGAGTGTCTTGGGGCCTGATGTGCTTGTGGCTCAGCCTGCTGCCTGACATTTGCTCCAGATTTTTTTTTTTTGCCAGGTACAGTGTCTCCTGCCTGTAACCCTACAACTCCAGAGTCTGGAATGGGTGGATTGCTTGAGCTCAGGAGTTCAGGACCAGCTTGCGCAAAAGCGAGATTTTGCCTCTACTGGAAAAAAATATATATATGGAAAAACTAGCTGGGTGTCATGGCAGGTACCCGTAATCCCAGCTACTGGGGAGGCAAGAGGATCACTTGAGCCCAAGTTTGAGGTTTCTCTGAGCTGTGACACCTTGGCCCTTTATCTAGGGTGACAGATTGAGACTGTTTAAAAAAACATTTTTTGTTGTTGCTAAATTAAGAATTTAAGAAGTAAGCAAAGTTAAGGAAATATATGGCATGTTTTAGGTATGGTGAATAAATTAGTCTAGTGGATAGAAGGTTTACAGGGAAGTATAGAGGACTGGATTGAAAAGGTTTGAATGAGGAGCAAATATGGGGGATTTGATTTAGAAGGTACAGTGCACAAGCTATTAACAATTTTTGTCAATTCATCATGATGAATATGACATATATGCTATGACATCATGCTATATAATATGATGTATGACATCATATTCATCATAGCAATAATATGATGCTAATAATGGGGAATTAATTAAGAGAACTGTTAGAAAAAATAATTTAAAAGCTTCTCAAAAGCTGCCTTCAGTGGCCCAGGAATATGCAAAGAACAGCAGAAAAAAAAGATAATTTTATTTCAGAGCAATTTTGATTTCAGTTTGCGCTAAATCTCTGCTCAGTCCTGGCACTTTCAGAGGTGAGGTCTGACTCAAGAGGAACAGGGCAGCATCTGAACCTCCCGTCAAGGATGAAGCCAGTCCTTGTTCCTTCTCCCCATCGTTAGTCATTCTCTAATTCCTTATTGTGACCCACCACATTGTCATATGGCACCACTATTGTACAAGTTTCAGTGAATACTTACATCATTCTCCACCCCTGAACACCCCTTCTGCAGGGGGGTATGATAGCTTTCCCATGCCCTCCTCTGTCTCCTGCAGCTGCACAGTGGACTCACGCAGTGGAAAGTGGGCAGCCCTGAGCTTAACTTCTAATCCCCCTCTGGTATGATCATCCCTTGCCTGGGACCCCTGCTCCCCTGGTATTTGTTTCCTTCCTGTCAGTTTACCCAACTTTCAGCTTTTCAGACATTGTACAAAATCAATGTGAGATTGTTATTCATTTCTTCCTTTCCTCAAATTTAACAAATATTCATTGATAATATATTGAGTCTGGCACTCGTGCTAGCTGGGAAGGGAATGGGAAACAAAAGTAGATTCTTATCAACTTACAGTTTTGCTGGGCTTGTAGACATTAGCTGAATAGGTAACAATAAATATAAATTTGAACCTATGGTGACTATATATTACTAATGCAATGTTCTTTTTTTTAACTTTGCTATTCCCAGCCAAGTTAAAATCAACAGTTCCTTGCATCCTAAAATTAATTTCCTCTGCCACTATATTTGGGATTTTAAAGGGAAAAATTCAAACTTGATTGATTGGATTCATCAACCCAAAATATGCTTAATCACCACTTACTCTGTCCCAGATCTGTGTAAGCATTAACGTGTAGAATGAGAAGAAGGAAGGGCCTAGAATAGAATCTTAGGGGCTGAAAACACGTGAAACAAAGGATGTCTGGGCTAGCCAGAGAACTACTGTGCTATCATGGGAGATGAGACATGGGAGCTTGTCCAGAGAGGAGTAGATTACTATATCAAATACCATAAAGAAGAGGAAGAAGATGTAAACTGAAAAATCTCAAGAAGAAGAAAGAAGAAGGAGGAAGGAGGAGGAGAAAGAGAAGAGGAAGAAAAAATACCTGTTCTGCATTCTTTCTTCTTCTTCTTGCTCTTGACAAGTCTTGCTCTCTAGACCAGGCTAGAGTGCAGTGGTGTGATCACAGCTCACTGCACCCCAACCTGGAGCTCAAGCAATCCTTGTCTGGCACTATGCCCAGCCTGACATTTTTTTTTGCATATGTAACTTTTTTTGGTAGTTTTCCTTATGGGTTTTCACTCATGAACAATCACTAAGATGTAGAGATGACTTCCATTTCCCTAAAGAATAGAAAACATTATTTTTTCCCTTTGTTCCCCCAGTGATCCATCCATGTTCTTCTTCACTGCAGGATCAGTGATGCCTCCAGGAAAGTCATTGTCTTAAGTTTAGAGGGAACAGTGAACAGGTAGCAAATGAATCATCCTTGAGTAGTGGAGGAGAGGGGAGTGTTAAACATCTGTGAATGAATGAAAGGCTGGATGTTTGATGTGAGCTAACACATTCTCTCTCCATAATAATTTTTTTTTCCCTGAATGTGGTTAGACTGTCTCTTAATGTTCTCCATGCTTTTCAGTTCAATGTCTTCAAATTCATGTTCTATTTTTAACACATTCACCTTTCTGAAAATTAATATAATTATATCACTCTTCTTAATGATCACTATAAATTCAAGATGACCATACATGGCTGAGGCCACAAGCTTGGCTATACTGTCATTTATGAGAGAATGAGAAGCCTTAACATGGAGGATTCCTTTACACTCTATCCTCATTGCCAAGTTGTTGGTGTTCACACCCATCCACTATTTTCTTCCTTCCTTCCTCCCTCCTGCAACAGAAGATCTGTTCTTCTTCTTAATCTCTCTGGCTATGTTTTGTATCCCATGCATCTTCACTTTTGGAGGGAAATATTCAACATTAGCCAAGCAGCATTAATTGGAAGCATTAGACAGTCCAGTGGAGATGTCAAGTAGGAGCACAATTATATGAGAAAATCCTGGGAGAGATACGTGTGTGTGCATGTCTAATATTTGAAGACATGGTGTATTGGATAAATTTTGACTAAAAATAGGAGAAGGTTCAGGACTGATTTTGGAGTACTTGGCCGTTTAGTGCTTTAGCAGAGGAAGAAGTATGCTGAGATTGGGAAGAATCTGCCAAGGGGGTGGAGGAAAACCCAAGAGTTACGATGTAATTTAATTAGGAAAAAAAAGAGAGAGAGAGAGAAAGAGTGCTTGAGCAGGTTAAAATACATGATAAGTGTTTAAGATGAGAATAGAACTGTGATTTTACACCGATGTGGATGAAATGGAGGTCCTCAGAACTAGAGGTAAGGAGAAAATCTGATGAGGAAGTGGCAGCGATGATGACAGCCACCTCCTTTGAGAAGTTTTGTCATGTAAGGGAACGGACAAATAGGATAGTAAAAACATGGCAGGGATGGTCCAGAGGAGAATTTAACACTTGGGAGATCTTAGAGATACTCTGTGTATATCTTGACTGTAGCATATTTCAGGGTGATTGATAAAGATTACAGCTTAATTGTACCCTCAGTGAATCCCCAATAACAAAAAAGATTACAGCTTAATTTAAAAATTTTTGTATTAAAAAAATAAAAAAAAAAAAAAATTTTTTTTGTATTAACGGAGAACCAAAATTTCAGTACACAGAAATTTAAAGCATGGGATAATTTATATGGACTTTTTTTTTTTTTTGAGACAGAGTCTCACTTCATTGCCCTTCATAGTTTACCATGGCCTCCTAGCTCACAGCAACCTCAGACTCTTGGGCTCAAGCAATTCTTTTGCCTCAGCCTCCCAAGTAGCTGGGACTACAGGTGCCCGCCACAATGCCAGCTATTTTTAGAAACAAGGTCTTACTCTGGCTCAGGCTGGTCTCTAACCTGTGAGCTCAGGCACCTGGCTTGGCCTCCCAGAGTGCTAGAATTACAGTTGTGAGCCACCAATCTGGTCCCTGGACTTTTTTTTTTTTTTTTTTGTAGAGACAGAGTCTTACTTTATGGCCCTCGGTAGAGTGCCATGGCATCACACAGCTCACAGCAACCTCCAACTCCTTGGCTTAAGGGATTCTCCTGCCTCAGCCTCCCGAGTAGCTGGGACTACAGGCGCCCGCCACAACACCCAGCTATTTTTTGGTTTGCAGTTCAGTCGGGGCCAGGTTTGAACCCACCACCCTCGGTATATGGGGCCAGCGCCTTACCAACTGAGCCACAGGCGCCGCCCTGGTCCCTGGACTTTTAATAATAAGAATGTTATTGTATGAGAAATAGATTGGATTAAGGTTAGAGGATATATGAAAGTTATTTTAGCAAATAGCACAGTAAGAGCCTAAATTAGACTATCTATAAAGAAAACTTGTCCCTCTTTTTATATACTTATTAAATGACATGGAGCCTTTAAAATTATTTCATTTTTGAAAGATATTTCTGATAATTTACCTCTTTTTCATGAGCTTCCTAAGAATTGAGTAGATCTTATCTTTCTTATCTGTTTAACTGGATTCCCTGCCCCCCTTGTACACTTTAGGTGACTTTTGAGTGAATATGTTTATATGTTTTGGGTTTTTTTTTTTTTTCTTTTGAGACAGGGTCTTACTTTGTTGCCTCAGTAGAGTGCTATGGCATCACAGCTCACAGCAATGTCAAACTATTGGGCTCAAGTGATTCTCTTGCCTCAGCCTCCCGAGTAGTTGGGACTCCTGGCATCCTCACAATGCCTGGCTGTTTTTAGAGTTGAAGTCTCCCTCTGGCTCAGGCTGGTCTCTAAGCTGTGAGCTCAGGTGAGCCACCTGCCTTCGCCTCCCTACTGGAATTACAGTGTGAGCCACCACACCCAGTGGAATGAATATATTTTAAAATATTCAAAAAACTCAGAGCACATAATTGAAAATCCATAGCTACCATGCAGTCTTTTGATTCTGACTCAAAGACAGTTCAAGTAAATTATAAGAAACCATAAATACCTTTTCATCTGCAGTGACACTATCATGTAAAATTTTCCTAGTATTGTGCTCATCCCAGTAGTTAGAAATAAGAAGCCCTTATCAGTATCAATAAGAACTTTTTATTTTCAAAATGTGCATAGATTTTTAAAAAATTCTGAGTTCTTTTTAGATAGACTAAGTACAATAATGCCCAATTGTTTGAAGATGTAAAATAATTATTGATAAAAGAGGCACAATAGGGTGGAAATTACTCTTACACATAGAGTTGAAAGACACAGGAGCTCTAAGCATTGAAAGGAAGTGTGAGAGTCTGGATGAGTCTGGGGGAGGAGAAGGAGACCCCATTGTGTGAATGAGGCTTCTCTGGGTTGAGAGTGGATCACAGGCAGGAGTCAGTTACCTTGTACTACTTGATATTAATCCTGACACTCATCAGGGTTGTATCACTTAGCGTGATCTTGAAATTTTGGGATGTATTCAAACTGTGCACAGCAGGGAGTCTGAGACAGTTTATACCGGGTTTCAAATGTGAACATTTGCAAAGGAGTGTGCCAAGTCAGCCCAGGGTGCTGGTGGTTGGCCCACATTGGATCTTTGAACATGAACTGAGGGAAATTGTCACTTGCCCACTTCCTGGAGTGTATGGACCCAGGGAGGCTGTGGGCTTTAGGGAGAGGTCTGAGGAACAGGGAGAGGGCAGTGAGATCCTGGAAGACGGAGATTATATTAAGAGGGTTGGACCTTGGGTGATGACTCAGAAGCAGAGGTGATCATTGAAAATATCACCAGTTCCCTTCAGTTAAAAGATCTGGCCAAGTAAATAAGCACAATTAATAAATTTACATTTTTTAACTTTCAGGTTAATATGAGGGTACAAACAATTAGGTTGCAGTGTTTCCATTTGTTAGGTAAAGTCCCTGTTGTAGGTGTGTCCTGCATCCAGGAGGTGTGCCATATACACTTACATTGTGCCCATCAGGTGGGAATACACCAGTCCCCCACCCTCCTCCCCCCATCTTGAATCGAATTTGAGTTTTTCTCTTGTATGGGAACGTATTAGTTTATCTACTGGCTTCATATTAGTATTGAGTACATTGGATAATTGCTTTTCCATTCTTAATGATACTTTACTAAGAAGAATGTGTTTCAACTTCATCCAGGTTAATATAAAAGATGTAAATTCTCCATCTTTTTCTAAGGCTGAATAGTATTCCACGGCATACATATACCACAATTTATTAATCTATTCATGGCTTGATGGGCACTTAGGTTATTTCCACATCTCGGTGATTGTAAATTGAGCTGTTAATAAACAATCAAGTGCAAATGTATTTATGATAAAATGATTTTTTTTTCTTCTCAGTAGATGCCTGGTAATGGAATTACAGGATGAAATGGGAAGTCTAATTTGAGTTCTTTGAGGATTCTCCATACATCCTTCCAAAGAGGCTATATTAGTTTGCAGTCCCACCAGCAGTGTAAAATTATTCCCTTCTCTCCACATCTACACCAGTATCTGCAACTTTGGGACTTTGTGATGTGGGCTAGGTGATATCTCAGAGTGGTTTTGATTTGTATTTCTCTGATTATTAGGTATGATGGGCATTTTTTCCTATGTTTGTTGGCCATTCCTTTGCATTTACGTTTGTTTTTTCCTTTTGATTATGTTAGCCAGCTCAATTGCTGCCGTCTTTATTGGGCAGAGTCTGGTCAGAAAGACAAAAATATTCTAAACATGTTGAATGGGGGGTTGATAAAGACAATTAGCTAAAAAGGTTTTTGGAGGCTAGAAAAGAAAAGGGGGGGCACAGAAGCAGTGCAGAGATAATAACCCCCAGACAGAACTCTCTGGAATGATGATGAAAAGGGATGGGAGGCACAGTTAGCACCATCTTGCTGCTCAGCTCTCTGAGAAAGGAGCATCGTTGGCTGTTGTTAGAACTCTGAGGATGGTTCTGGGAGTACTGAGGAAAGCTGAAGGCTAGAATGAAGCTGGCAGGAAGAGGAAAAACAAGGAAGTAAGTCACTTCTCTCTACTTCCTCCCTCCAATCCCCCTACAGTCTGTCTTGTTGGCAGAAACCAACAGGAAGTGAAGATGGGAAATGTAGTTCAGAGGGTTGCAAAGCAAAGCCCAGCAGGAAGGATGGGTATGCAGCTTAAAAGTAGTATGTAAAATTCTGGGCATCTCTTGTTTAAAGGTGAAGGATTGCCATGCACATGAGGCCAGCAATAAATCACACACAAGGTCATTGCTTCCTCAGAGATTATTTTTTGGTTGATGCCTCATTAGCCAGTATTTACTGACTTTTGTTAAGTGCTATCAGAACCCACCACATCAATTCTGGAGTCATTCTGACTTGTGTCAGGCACAGCAGCTCTGCAGAGACAGTGGTCTTTCTCATCTTGACTGCTACCATCTTCCTAGCTCCACAACATTGAAATTTTAATGACAGAGCCCTTAGAGAAAACCTCACCACCCTCTTCTGTTTATTAATAGATAGATAACTCTATCCAAATTGTTGCCCTTCCAGTGTCCCGCTCCCTCTCGTCTTGATTCTCCAGCCTTAGCCAACATCTGCCGCTGCCTGTCTGGTTTCAGCTTTGCCTGCTGAGGCCACTCACATGTGTTTTAGCCATGACTTCTTTCTAGTGGACAGTACCTCTGACTTGAAGATGTGCACAGCTGAACAGATGGGTTTAATACAACTTGAGTTTATTTCACTCTTCAGAATCTTCAAATTATTCTGTATTGGTATTTCTAGGCCTCCAAAACACTATTATGCCTTGCATAAGTAAATAAAACGTTTCCTCCACAACAAGTGCCTTGCCAAATTAAGCACCATTCTCTGCTCAGCTTCACGGCAGGATGGAGAACATGCACACATGATCTATCATCTCTGTTTTACTCAGTATGTAATTTGTCCCATACAAAGTAACTCTGGGAACTACAAGAAGATTGTTAATCCTTGGCAAAATAGTCCAGTGATCTTAATCCACAAATTGATTAACTGGCTAAATATAAAGATCTGGTAATTTTAGATTTTAGGATGTGTTTGTGTTAAGCTTTCTGGAATTATTTTTTCTCAAGCCCATCTGATCCCCAGAACTAAAACCAATTATTTTAGATATGGACTCTGCATCAGAATCATACATGTGGCTTCTTAAAAATACAGATGCGGGTGGCGCCTGTGGCTCAGTCGGTAGGGCGCCGGCCCCATATACCGAGGGTGGAGGGTTCAAACCCGGCCCCGGCCAAACTGCAACCAAAAAATAGCCGGGCGCTGTGGCGGGCGCCTGTGGTCCCAGCTACTCGGGAGGCTGAGGCAAGAGAATCGCTTAAGCCCAGGAGTTGGAGGTTGCTGTGAGCTGTGTGAGGCCACGGCACTCTACCGAGGGCCATAAAGTGAGACTCTGTCTCTACAAAAAAAAAAAAAAAAAAAATACAGATGCACGGTCCTCATTCCAGGCTTAACAGAGAGGTTAGATAGGCACAAGCTCTGCAGGTTGTCTTAGTGTACAGTTAGAATTGAGAATTACACCTTTCTTTCCCTGGAAAATTGTAAGCCTTATTTAACCAGCATTGGTTGTTTTATATTGCTGGATTCAAAGAATTAATTCAATAACTGTTACTCTGAGACTCTTAACACCCGTTAGCCAGTTTTGAGCACAAAAGACTGTTTTCCTTACTGGTTTGCTTGTTTTTCCTTGTGGTGCTGCTGTCTGCTTTCTCTCACTAAAGAGTTGAGAGTGAAGTCTTACCACGTGCACATTCCACTTGGTTTTGCCATGTGTGAAAACCTCCCTCAGGTGGGCAGAATGGAGATAACTTGTATTTAGATAGCAGCTCTGGACGCCCTGATATAAACTAATCTAGGCTGCATTACCTAATGGGTGGTCACCATACTTACAGAGCTCAGCAAAAACTCAAGGCTTTTTTTAAGAGGCCCGGAATTCCTGAGGGGAAAGTTGGTCTGTTTTGCGAGACACAAGTGACACAGTCACAAGGAGGGCCCACTCCAAGTATCCAGAGCATGGAAGCCAGTCTACTATTTTCAAGCAGTTGAAGAAATTGACCTGTTATGAAGATAAGGATCTTCTAAGCAGGTAACTGAAAGAATAAGGGGAAGTATGTAAGAACTAAAATTGAGGAAACAAAAAGATCTATTAAAAGACGGGGTTCTAGCGGGGAAGAGTAGTTGAGAGTTTGCTGCCCAGGCAAACTCTGTGACCAGCCCCCACCAACTGTAAACTGCGGAGCCAGCTTTGTCAGCAGCATTCCAAACTGCTTCCTGTTCAGGAATGTAAAGATGGTTTTATATAAGGAAATTGATGCACATAACATACTGGATCAATTAGTGAAACCATCCATGTTTTTAAGGTTTGAATAGCTTGCTGAAAGACATTTGCTAAACGTAATTTACTAATTTAAAAAAACTAAAAGTTATAATGATAAAAGTGTCTTCCATAATATAATAAAGAGCATCTAAAATTGTATCAGCTAGTGCTGATAAGAGGATGATGAAACAGGCGTACTTGTCCATTGTGGCAATGTTCACTCTCAGGGACTTTGGAAAATAAATATTTCATGAGACACATTTTTGAAACTTTGACACATTAATCTAAACTTTGTTATTCTTTTCTAAGGGAAAAAAAATGCCAAATGAGGAGAAAAGTTCTAAGCACAGAGTTATAAGTTTGAGATTATTTATAAAGAAAAATCAGCAATAGCGACATCAAGGGTATCCAAAACATCTTGAGTGTGCATGCCTGAAGGTTAAACAAGATTTTAGCATTCATCTCCTTTGCATATCCAGTCATTTATGTATTAATTAAGCACTTGTACTTTAGTGTCAATACATTATATACAGTATACAGGCATGCACACAGAGAAATTGAAAAGTATGAATTAAAATTTTATTGTTAGGACTATTAATTTTTAATTAGGACATTGTGATTGAAAATACCTTACATTTTTTAAAATATTTGTCTAACATTTTCTATTTCAGCAACTCCATCATAAGATTGCTATTTTTGATACTTTTACAAATTCAAGCTTATTGAGACAAAATTTCACATAGTAAAATGCATCCTTTTAAGAGGATAGTTTAATAATGAGTTTTGATAAATGTGTACAGCTCTATAAAGAGTACTCATCATGATGTGGAGAATTTCTCTAACCTCAGAAAGCCCCCCTGAGCTCTCTTTTTCAATCAGTCCTCTGACCCCAGACCTTCTAACAATCACTAATTCATTTCTACCCTGTGTTGACTGAAATTAAGGCTGTTGAGATAGAAATAGTTTGCTAAAGGTTTATTGAAAGCCAAATTTGAGAATTAACTCAGGGAGCCACGCCAGTGAAGTTGGGCATATTCCAAAGTCTATTACAAATTGCAGTGTTTTTATAAGAAAGTTCAGAAGAATGGAAGGGGACTCCTCCAACCAGAGTTGTCTTTTCTCATTGGAGGGTAAAAAGCAGTAGTACAATCACTGGCTACACTTTACAACATACAGGCTAAAATTATTTATATGCAAAACAGTCAGTAAAACTTTGTGATTCAGAAACAAATCAGCAACATTTTATAAGTTAGAAACAAATCAGTGTCCTTTGCTATGTCAGTGGGTTATGTATTAATCAGTTTGTCAACAGTTCCAGGAACTCATGATAAGATTTGAGGGACTTACAACAAGATTCTTTACTTGGGGATGATACGTATGTAAGCCATAAATTGTAAGATTTTCCCAAGCAGTTAATATGGAAGCCTGTCAGGTCACCCTGTAGTTTTGCCTTTTCCAGAGTCACATAAATGGAGCCATTTTTGTGTCTGGCTTCTTTCACGTTGTGTATGTTTTTGTGATTTATCCATTTTGTTGAATTTATTAGGAGTTTGTTACACTGTGCTTATGAGTAATATCCTTTGTATGGATACACAACAATCTAGGTGTTCACCAGTTGAAGGACATTTTGGTTGTTTTCAATTTTTGGTTATTATGTTTAAAGCTGTTAAGTCTATATGTGAACATACCTTTTAATTTCTCTTTGGTAGACACTTGTGAGTGATATTTCTGGCTCACTGACAAGTTCATGTTTTCTGTATCCTCACTAGCAATGAATGGAAGTCCCCATCTTCCACATTTTCACTAGCACATCATGTGTCATTAAAACAAAAAAATTTTTTTTATTCTGGTAGGATATTATGGGCTAAATTACATTCCTCAAAAATAAATATGTTGCTGTCTGAACCCCCAGTAGCTCAGTGTGTGTCCCATTTGGAACAGGATCTCTACAGAGGTCTTCACATTAACAAGAGATAATTAGGATAGGCCCTGATCCTACATGTCTGGGGTCCATGTATGCAGAGTTTAGGACATGAACAGTCACAGAAGGAAGGCACAGGGAGGAGAAGGCCATCCACAGCCAAGGGAGAAAGCTGAGAAGGAAACTGCACCAAAACCTTCACCTTGGCCTTCTTGCCTGCAGAACTGTGAGAAAATAGATTTCTATTGTGTGAGCCACTCTGTGGCACTTCGTTATGGTGACCCATAAACTAATACATATGGGAAGGTATCTTAATGCAGTTTTTACTTAAATGTCCTCAATAACTAGTAATATTGAGTATTTTTTTGGGCTCATTTGCCACCTGTATTTCTTCTTTCACAAACTATCTGTTCAAATCCTTTGCCCTTTTATTTTACTGAGTTATTTGTCTTCTTATTTATTTCTAAATGTTCTTTACATATTTTAGACAGAACTTTATTAGATATGTGTTTTACAAATATTCACTTCCGATTTGTGGCTTGTCTTTTGATTTTCTTAATCGTGTCTTTTGGGAAGTAGAGCTTTTGATTTTGATTAAGTTCAATTTATTATTTTTTTCATTTATGGTTTATGCTTTTTATTGAGGTACAATTGGAATAAAATAAACTTGCACATTGAAACAGTACAATTTGGTAATTTGTGACATATGTAGTATATACCTTTAAAATCATCACTTCATAAAGATAATATTTACATCACTCCCTTCAAAAATTTTTTTTCTTTTCCCCTTTGCAAATCATCCTTCCTTCATCCTCAACCAACCAATGACCTTTCTGTCACTACAAATTAGTTTGAATATTCTAGAATTTTGTATAAATTAAATCACTTGCTCTGTATTTCTTTTTTGTGTGGCATAAAAGAGAATCACTCAGATGGGTGATTTTGAGATTCATTCATGTTGATGCCTGTATCAATAATTCACTCCCTTTATTCCATTCATTACCATAAAATGTTAATCTATTCACCTGCTGGTTGACATTTGGGTTTAATGCTTGTCAACCTTGAAGAAGTTACTTCACAAAGATGTTGACTGAAATGGAATGCGTTGTTGGCTTCATCTGCTGAATTGTGCTATTAGGCAATTTTTCAAATGCTCCACCTCAAAAACAACTAGTTTTGCTGAAATTTTAATTTGCTGTCATGTCAGCCTGTTGACATAAGTTGATTAGAAGTCATTAAATAATTATATTTGTGATAAGTGTGTTATATCCACTGAAGCTCTTTATTGAAAGTTTTTATTCCCTTTTACTGAAAAAATTCTTGAGTAGGTTAGAAAATTCTGCTTCTGAGTATTTTGAGCAAGTAGATATGAAAAATGGTGACACATTACTATTACATACAATCCCTTAAAGACTGAAACATTTCAAAGCATGTGTTTTAAATGTTCTCTCCTTTGTTCAATTTTTCTTCTGAATAACAGTTAACTTTCTCATTTATTGATCAAATAACTTGAAGTTAAATATTTAGTGTTTGTCTAAAAATCTTTGTTAAGTAGCAGGTTATAGACTTTTATTTGTCATTACAGAAATTTAAAAAAATATTGAATGTGTGATTGGTAAGTTCTCACCTAATGTATACCACCACAATGTAAGGGTCTACAACACACTCCCTGGGTGAAGGGCTCAACTACAACTTGAACTTTACCTTGGAAATGCAAACACTGCAAACTAATCATTTGTACCCTTATATTAATCTGAAATAAAAATAAATTTTAAAAGCATATATATAAATAATTAATGTGTGTCCTTTTCTAAAAGGAAAATGAACAATTTACCTTTCTATTTGCTTGACAAATCTGTTGGATATTTGACACAAATAGACCAGAAAAGCTCTTTATGTTATAAAAGATTTTTAAGGTTCTTATTTACTTCCTTATTTATAGATTCTACTTTAATTTTAAGATCTCTTAAAAAACATAGTATTAACCACATCAATAACATCCAGCAGCACTTTAGGAATGTCTGTTTTCAACTTGTGTGCAGAAAAGATCGACTAATAATTAAATTAATTAATTTTAAATTTGGTACTACACCTGTAATTTTATTCATAATTTTTAAAGAAAATTTTACTTAAATCAGTTATATCATCAGTGATTTCAGTCATACACTTTTCTTATAATGTATTTTTTTTACTTTGATGATATATTTTTGCCAGTACATTTTTCCTTTAACAGCTCAGAAAAAGCTGTTCCATTCTTAAAACAGAATTTAGCAAATACCATAAGTTGAGACATTATTTTTGAAATTTATTTATTTTGAAATTTTATTCATTTATTTTGAAATTTTAATTTCAGCCAACTCTATAATAAACCTCCTACATAATACTCATTTGTTCAATTCTTTAGCAACATTTTCTATGAATCTTCCAATGCTAGTTAATGTCAAAAACATTTCACAATGTTGTTATTTTCTGCTTATTTCAGTCGTTTAAAAAAATCATGACATGACAGTAGAGATAGGTTTCCTCAATGGTATGTATATTTTGTCTTTGTTATTAAGTAACAAAAGAAAGTCCTAAACCTTATCTTTAAATTTAGTATAATTTAGTAAATACTAAATTGAGTTTTACATGACTATAAATGCTGGTGAGACAATGTAGAAGTATGTCCTTTGTTTTCGTATTACAGATTTAAAAAAAAATCTGACTAATTATGACAGCTGGTATTATTAAAATCTGTCAGTATTTTGAGGTGCAATATGCATTCATTACGCACAAAGGTTTATGGTGATAGTAGATATAAATCTGTCTTTCACAGAGTCTTCTATTAAAGTTTGACCTTTTTAAAGTCAATTGTTTGTTAGCTCAATTTGGATCATTCTTGGTTATCGTATCTAGAATGTGGCTGGTGAAGAGCTTATATTAGGAATAGAACTGTCATCAGCTTTGCCATTAGCAGTTGACCACAGATCTACAAATTTGGTGGGGTAAGAGGGATATCTATTAACTGGCATATTATTAAACCAATAAGATAATAGGTATGTTGTTCCATAGAAAAATGTGTAAAGTGCTAATCTAAAAAAATTTATGGACATCATCATAACAACTATTGAAAAAATAGGAATAAATATAGAAAAATAAAAAGAGCTTTATAAGAGAGTTACATTAAGAATATTTTGCTGGCCTGGAGTGGTGGTTCATGCCTGTAATCCTATGTAATCCTAGCACTTTGAGGGCCCAAGGTGGGCAGAATGCTTGAGCTCAGGAGTTCCAGACCAGCCTGAGCAAGAGCAAGACCCCATCTCTACTAAAAATGAAAAAATTGAAGCAAGAGAATCACTTGAGCCCAAGTGTTTGAGGTTGCTGTGAGCTATGATGCCACAGCACTCTACCAAGAACCATAAAGTGAGACTTTATCTCAAAATAAATAAATAAAAGTATATTTTGCTCATTTCCTTAGTTGCCAAAATTTTCATACTATTTTTATTTTATTGTTTAGAATTTTAAGAAAACACATTTGTATCATATTTCCCTTTTTTTCTTTTTCCAAAAATGTTTGTCAGTGTTAAAGTTAATTTACTTTCCATAAAAAAATGCTAACTTCCCTGTACTCTGATTGATACTAGATTTTGTAATTTCTTTCAATTATTACCAATTTGACAGGGAAGAAAATTACATTGTAATGTTTTCTTTTACATTTCTGTGAATTCCCAGAAGGTATTAATGAATTACCCATTTGATTCCATCTTTCATTATACTGAGTTATGAGAAACTGTAACTGATCAGTTTTTACAGCAAAATTACTTCTCAATTCATACTCATGCCTCACTTGGGTTTTTATTTTCCATAATTCTTATTTGTCTTATATTACCTACATTTTTTTTTTTTTTTTGGTTTTTGGCCGGGGCTGGGTTTGAACCCGCCACCTCCGGCATATGGGACCGGCGCCCTACTCCTTGAGCCATAGGCGCTGCCCTACCTACATTTTTTATGTATGCTTCTATTTTCTGTGATCCTGCCAGCTGTGGATAGCAGCTGTCATAGAGCTGATTCGTAACAAGTAACTGTTGAATGAATAAGTAAATGAATATTCTTTAACCATTTTCTAATGGAGTGTTAACATTCTGTTTACTAATCTGAAAGATCTCTTTATATATTCTAGAGATAATATGATATGATACAAATCCTTATTCCCAATTTATCATTGACTTATTTATTATTTATTCTTTTAATTTACATTTAGTGATTGAGAAATAAAAATGCCAGATTGGATTAAAGATGGCGGCCGAGTAACACCTTCCTTGCAACTGGGCATGGTGAGTCTGGGGAGATAAGACTCCACGCATCTCTGGCTGATGGGATCTGCCTATAATCATCCCTTTGAGGATAAAGGGAGTCAGCAAGGGACTTCTGGACTCCAAGAGGAGGACGAAAACAGTGGAAAACTGGCAAGTGGTTGCATGTGTTCAATCAACCTAAACATGCCAGCAACCATAAGTATAAGCAGAGTGAGACTGCAAACCAGAAAGGCCTTACCTGTGAACTGTTTCGGTGTTTTTGGACTTGGTACTCAGCTGAACTGCCTTGGGGAGAGCTTGAGCAGGAGTGCGGAGAACTTTGGGCATTGTCTGGGGTCCCAGACAAAGCCGTTGAGCTGGGCTGCAGGCAGCCATTGTGAGAGAACTGCCCCAGCAAGCTCTGCCCTCAGGGTCCCAGAGCAAGGATCGGGCGGGACCTAGTAACCTAGTGATTGAGCAGCCTAAAGGCGGGGACTGAGCTGCCTTACAGCCTTAACCCTCAGAGGCAGAGTGAGATGGTTTTGGCACACTGGAGGCTCAGGCTGTTGCCCTGGGTAGAGTGCCGTGGTGTCACAGCTGATAGCAACCTAAAACCCCTGGGCTTGGCACCACCAATGCCTCCATCAGATCTGTGCCATGACCCCGCACCAACCGGGCCTCCGCATGCCCTGACCAGGAACTGCGGGAGCTGCATAACCCTGCGTCCTCTCTCCTGTGTCCTCCCAGCCTCCACACTGGCCCACTCGTCTGGCCTGGGATACTGGTAGCTGCCTGCCCCCTGGGGCCCTCCCTGCCACAGTGCAGAGCCCTTCTTCTGGCCAGAGACTTAGAGCCTTGGGTCTCTGTGCCAAAGTCACTAGGTGACAGGCACTCCCAGAACCGTGCACACCACCTCCTGCCCTGTTGCTAGACCAGGTGTGTTACACTGGGGAGCTGCTTCCACAACCAGAAACAGCTGCCTGGGGCAGCCCAAGAGGAAGATCTAGCAACAATAGAGGAGGAAGATCACTCCCTACAAAGATCTAGCAACAACAGAGTGATCCTGCTGCGGTCTAATCTTAGGGAGACACCTCCCCAACTCTTAGGATGGCCACAGGCAATGGTGAAAAACAATCATGAGGCAAAATCAATAGAAAAACTGGCAATATGAATAATCAGAGTAGATCAAATCCCCCAAAGATCAGTGGGGCAGACACAGCACAAGATCCCATGCACAAACCAATAGCTGAGATATCAGAAATTGAATTCAGAATCTGGATAGCAAATAAGATCGAATTAGTATTCCAAGCAGTAACCCAAAAGATATCTTAAGAATGCAATGAATTCAAAGACCAAATGACCAAAGATTTTGACACATTGAGACAAGAAGTTGCAGCCCTCAAAGATCTGAAAAACACAGTAGAATCCGTCATTAACAGAATGGAGTAAGCAGAAGAAAGGATTTCTGACATTGAAGACAAAGCTTTCAAACTCTCCCAAACTCTAAAAGAGGAAGAGAAATGGAGGGCAAAAACAGATCAACCTCTCATAGAGCTCTGGGATAATTCGAAGAAAATCAATATTCGTCTTATAGAGATCCCCAAAAGCGACGAAGTGGCTTCAAAAGGCACAGAGTCTCTTCTCCATGAGATTATGAAGGAGAACATTCCAGACATGCCAACAGATTCTGAAATTCAGAGAGCAAACAGTTTCAAAAATCCAGCACTACTCAACCCAAATAAGACATCCCCCAGACACATCATAATCAATTTCACTAAAGTTAATATGAAGGAGAAAATTCTAAAAGCAACCAGATGAAAGAAAACCATCACCTACAAGGGGAAGAATATTAGAATAACTGCAGATCTCTCTGCTGAAACTTTTCAAGCTAGAGAATGATGGTCATCAACTTTCAATCTCCTAAAACAAAATAACTTTCAACCCAGGATCCTGTACCCAGCTAAACTGAGTTTCATTTATGATGGAGAAATTAAATACTTTAACAACATTCACATGTTGAAGAAATTTGCCATAACGAAACCAGCTCTCCAGGATATTCTCAG
The DNA here is from genome assembly GCF_027406575.1 of Nycticebus coucang. Lineage (NCBI taxonomy): Eukaryota > Metazoa > Chordata > Mammalia > Primates > Lorisidae > Nycticebus > Nycticebus coucang. The sequence continues at coordinate 110,109,390 of NC_069785.1, forward strand.
ACCTATCCTTCATAAAGACCAGCATAACACTCCACCACAAAAGTAAATTCACCCAGAAAATTTTGATCAAATTCCAACTTCCACAGTTGCAAAAGGATTAAAAATGTCCACCGGACTCTCGAAAGGCTTATCAATATTCTCAATTAATGTGAATGATTTAAACTGTCCTCTAAAGAGGCACAGGTTGGCTGACTGGATACAAAAACTCAAGCCGGATATCTGCTGCATACAAGAATTGCATCTTATATTAAAAGACAAATATAGACTCAAGGTGAAGGGATGGTCATCTATATTCCAGGCAAATGGAAAGCAGAAAGAAGCAGGTGTTGCAATCCTGTTCGCAGACGCAATAGGCTTTAAACCAACTAAAATAAATAAGGATATGGATGGACACTTCATATTTGTTAAAGGTAATACTCAATATGATGAGATCTCAATTATTAATATTTATGCACCCAACCACAAGGCACCTAAATTTATAAGAGAAACTCTAATAGACATGAGCAACTCAGTTTCCTCCACTTCCATAGTAGTTGGAGATTTTAACACCCCTTTAGCTGTCCTGGATAGATCCTCCACAATGAAGCTAAGCAAAGAAATCTTAGATCTAAACTTAATCATTCAACATCTGGACATAACAGACACCTACAGAACATTTCATCCCAACAAAACTGAATACACATTCTTCTCATCAGCCCATGGAACATACTCCAAAATTGACCACATCTTAGGCCACAAATCTAACCTCAGCAAATTTAAAAAAATAGAAATTATTCCTTGCATCTACTCAGACCATCATGGAATACAAGTTGAACTAAATAACAACAGGAACCTGCATACCCATACAAGAACATGGAAACTAAACAAGCTTATGCTGAAGGACAGATGGGTTATAGATGAGATTAGGAAGGAAATTACCAAATTTTTGGAACAAAACAACAATCAAGACATGAATTATCAGAACCTCTGGGATACTGCAAAGGCAGTTCTAAGAGGGAATTTTTTTTCTTTTCTTTTTTTTTATTGTGAAATCATAGCCATGTACATTAGTGCAATTGCCTGTACCCATTCTAAGATTCACCATAGATGTGGCCCCACCCATTACCCTCTCTCCACCAAAACTTCCCCCATCCCTTCCCCTTCCTTGGCCCTCTCCCCATAGTCCTGTGCTATAGTTGGGTTATAGTCCTCATGTGAAAGCTATAATTTAGCTTCATAGTAGGGCTGAGTACATTGGATACTTTTTCTTCCATTCCTGAGATACTTTGCTAAGTATCCATGTAATACTTTTCTTCCATTCCTGAGATACTTTGCTCAGCTCCATCCATGTAAACATGAAAGAGGTAAAGTCTCCATTTTTCTTTAAGGCTGCATAGTATTCCATGGTATACATGTACCAAAATTTGCTAGTCCATTCATGGGTCTATGGGTACTTGGGCTTCTTCCATGACTTAGCAATTATGAATTGGGCTGCAATAAACATTCTGGTACAAATGTCTTTGTTATATTGTGACTTTTGGTCTTCTGGGCACAAACCTAGTAAAAGAATTATAGGATCAAAGGGCAGGTCTATTTTTATGTCTCTAAGTATTCCCCAAACATCCTTCCAGAAGGAACGTATTAGTGGGCATTCCCACCAGCAGTGTAGAAGTGTGCCCTTTCCTCCACATCCACGCCAACATTTCCGGTTTTGGGATTTTGTTATGTGGCCTACTCTTACTGGGGTTAGGTGATATCTCAGAGTAGTTTTGATTTGCATTTCTCTGATGATTAAGGATGATGAGCTTTTTTTCATGTGTTTGTAGATTGTGCATCTGTCTTCTTTAGAGAAGTTTCTCTTCAAGTCACTTGCCCACCCTGAGATAAGGTCACTTGTTCTTTGCTTGCTAATACGTTTGAGTTCTCTGTGGATTCTGGTTATAAGACCTTTATCGGATGTATAACCTGCAAATATTTTCTCCCATTCTGAGGGCTGTCTGCTTGCTTTACTCACTATGTTCCTGGCTGTGCAGAAGCTTTTTAGTTTGATCAGGTCCCAGTAGTGTATTTTTGAAGCTGCTTCAATTGCCTGGGGGAGTCCTCCTCATAAAATATTCACAAAGGGTGGTTCCTTCAAGAGTTTTCCCTGCACTATCTTCCAGTCTTTTTATAGTTTCATGTCTTAAGTTTAAATCTTTTATTCAGTGAGAGTCTATCCTAGTTAATGGTGAAAGGTGTGGGTCCAGTTTCAATCTTCTACAGGTTGCCAGCCAGTTCACCCAGCACCCTTTGTTAAATAGGGAATCTTTTCCCCCACTGAATGTTTTTAATTAGCTTGTCAAAGATCAAATAACGGTAAGTAGCTGGATCCATCTCTTGGCTCTCTATTCTGTTCCAGACATCTACTTCTCTACTTTTGTGCCAGTACCATGCTGTTTTGATCACTATGGATTTATAGTACAGTCTCAGGTCTCTTAGCATGATTCCTCCTGCTTTGTTTTTATTGCTCAGTAATGTTTTGGCTATTCGAGGTTTTTCCTGATTCCATATAAAACGAAGTATTATTTTTTCAAGATCTTTAAAGTATGACAATGGAGCTTTAATAGGAATTGCATTAAAATTATATATTGCCTTAGGTAGTATGGACATTTTAACAATGTTGATTCTTCACAGCCATGAGCATGGTATGTTTTTCCATCTGTTAACATCTTCAGCTATTTCTTTTCTTAGAGGTTCATAGTTCTCTCTGTAGAGATCTTTCACATCCTTTGTTAGGTATACTCCCAAATATTTCATCTTCTTTGGCACTACTGTGAAAGGAATTGAGTCCTTGACCGTTTGTTTGGCTTGGTTATTGTCGGCATATATAAAGGCTAAAGATTTATGGGTGTTGATTTTGTAGCCTGAGACATTGCTGTATTCCTTGATCACTTCTAAAAGTTTTGTAGTAGAATCCCTAGTGTTTTTGAGATATACGATCATATCATCTGCAAAAAGTGAAAGTTTGATTTCTTCTGACCCTATGAGGATACCCTTGATCGTCTTTACTTTCCTAATTGCAATGGCTAAAACTTCCATTACAATGTTAAAGAGCAATGGAGACAATGGGCAACCTTGCCTGGTTCCTGATCTAAGTGGAAATGATTTCAATTCAACTCCATTCAATATGATATTGGCTGTGGGTTTGCTGTAGGTGGCCTCTATTAGTTTAAGAAATGTCCCTTCTATACCAATTTTATTAAGTGTTCTGATCATGAAGAGATGCTGGATATTATCAAAAGCTTTTTCTGCATCAATTGAAAGAATCATATGGTCTTTATTTTTAAGTTTGTTTATGTGTTGAATTACATTTATAGATTTACGTATATTGAACCAGCCTTGACACCCTGGGATAAATCCGACTTGGTCATGGTGTATAATTTTTTTGATGTGTTGTTGGATTCTGTTTGTTAGGATCGTATTGAGTATTTTAGCATCTAGATTCATTAGTGATATTGGTCTATAATTTTCTTTTCTTATTGGGTCTTTCCCTGGTTTGGGGATCAGGGTGATGTTTGCTTCGTTGAATGTGCTGGGTAATATTCCTTCTTTTTCTATATTTTGGAAGAGGTTTAGTAGTATAGGTACTAGTTCTTCTTTAAATGTTTGGTAGAATTCTGACGTAAAGCCTTCTGGTCCTGGGCTTTTCTTTTTAGAGAGATTTTGTATCGTTGATACTATTTCAGAACTTGATATAGGCCTGTTGAACATTTCCACTTCGTGCTGGCTAAGTCTTGGTAGGTGGCGTGCTTCCAGGTATTGGTTGATTTCTTTCAGATTTTCATATTTCTGAGAGTAGAGTTTCTTGTAGTATTCATTAAGGATTTTTTGAATTTCTGTGGGGTCTGTTGTTATTTCATCATTACCATTTCTGATTGATGAAATTAGAGATTTTACTCTATTTCCTGGTTAGGTTGGCCAAAGGTTTATCTATTTTATTGATCTTTTCAAAAAACCAGCTTTTGGATTTATTGATCTGTTGTATAATTATTTTGTTTTCAATTTCATTTAATTCTGCTCCGATTTTGGTTATTTCTTTTCTTCTGCTGCATTTGGGGTTGAAGTGTTCTCTTTCTCCAGTTGCTTGAGATGTTCCATTAAGTTATTGACTTCCTCTCTTTCCGTTTTCTTGAGGAAGGCTTGCAGTGCTATAAATTTCCCTCTTAGGACTGCCTTTGCAGTATCCCAGATGTTCTGGTAATTCGTATCTTGATTGTTGTTTTTTTCCAAAAATATGGTGATTTCCTTCTTAATCTCATCTATAACCCATGTATCCTTCAGCATATGGTTGTTTAGCTTCCATGTTTTTGTATGGGTATGCAGGTTCCTGTTGTTATTTAGTTCAACTTTTATTCCATGATGGTCTGAGAAGATGCAAGGAATAATTTCTATTTTCTTAAATTTGCTGAGGTTAGGTTTGTGGCCTAGGATGTGGTCGATTTTGGAGTATATTCCATGGGCTGATGAGAAGAATGTTTATTAAGTTTTTGGGGGATGAAATGTTCTGTAGATGTCTGTTAAATCCCGATGTTGAATGGTTGAGTTTAAATCTAAAATTTCTTTGCTTAGCTTCATTGTGGAGGATCTATCCAGGACTGCTAAAGGGGTGTTAAAATCTCCAACTACTATGGAAGTGGAGGAAATCTAGTTGTTCATGTGTGTTAGAGTTTCTCTTATAAATTGTGGTGCATCATGGTTGGGTGCATAAATATTAATAATTGAGATCTCATCATACTGAGTATTACCTTTAACAAATATGAAGTGTCCATCCATATCCTTAATTATTTTGGTTGGTTTAAAGCCTATTGCATCTGTGAACAAGATTGCAACGATTGCTTTTTTCTGCTTTCCATTTGCCTGGCATATGGATGACCATCCCTTCACCTTGAGTCTATATCTGTCTTTTAATGTAAGATGCAATTCTTGTATGCAGCAGATATCTGGCTTGAGTTTTTGTATCCAGTCCGCCAATCTATGCCTCTTTAGATGACAATTTAAACCATTCACATTAATTGAGAGTATTGATAAGCCTTTAGAGACAACGGTGGACATTTTTAATGCTTTTGCAACTGTGGAACTTGGAATTTGATCAAAAATTTTTTGGGTGGGTTTACTTTTGTGGTGGGTAATTACACTGGTCTTTATGGAGGATAGGTCTAAGAATTTCCTGGAGAGCTGGTTTAGTTGTGGCAAATTTATTCAACATGTGAATGTTGTTGAAGTATTTAATTTCTCCGTCATAAATGAAACTCAGTTTAGCTGGGTACAGGATCCTGGGTTGAACGTTATTTTGTTTTAGGAGATTAAAAGTTGATGACCATCCTCTTCTAGCTTGAAAGGTTTCAGCAGAGAGATCTACAATTATTCTGATATTCTTCCCCTTATAGGGAATGGTTTTCTTTCATCTGGTAGCTTTCAGAATTTTCTCCTTCATATTAACTTTAGTGAAATTGATTGTGATGTGTCTGGGAGATGTCTTATTTGGGTTGAGTCATGCTGGAGTTCTGAAACTGTCTGCTATCTGAATTTCGGAATCTCTTGGCATGTCTGGAAAGTTCTCCTTCATAATCTCATGGAGATGAGACTCTCTGCCTTGTGTAGCCACTTCATCACTTTCAGGGATCCCTATAAGATGAATATTGGTTTTCTTCAAGTTATCCGAGAGCTCTCTGAGAGAGTGGTCTGTTTTTGCTCTCCATTTCTCTTCTTCTTTGAGGGTTTGGGAGCGTTGAAAAGCTTTGTCTTCAATGTCAGAAATCCTTTCTTCTGCTTGCTCCATTCTGTTACTGAGGGATTCTACTGTGTTTCTCAGATCTTTGAGGGATGCAACTTCTTGTCTCAATGTGTCGAAATCTTTGGTCATTTGGTCTTTGAATCCGTTGAATCTTGAGATAATTTTTGGAATTCTAATTTGATCTTATTTGCTATCCAGATCCTGAATTCAATTTCTGTCATCTCAGCTATTTGTTTGTGCATGGGGTCTTGTGCTGTTTCTGCCCCATTTATCCTTGGGGGAGTTGATCTACTCTGATTATTCATATTGCCAGAGTTTTTCTGTTGATTTCGCCTCATGATTGTTTTTCACCATTGCCTCTGGCTGTCCTCAGCATTGGGGAGGTGTCTCTTCAAGATTAGACCCCAGCGGGATCACTCTATTGTTGCTGGATCTTTGTAGGGAATGATCCTGTGTAGTTCCTCTGGGCTGCTCTAGCTAGGGAGTTCTGGTTGTGGATGCAGCTCCGGTTTGTGACACACCCGGATCCAGCAACAGGGCTGGGGGGGTGCTCACGGTTCTGGGAATGCCAGGTGCCCAGTGACATTGGCACAGAGAGCCCAAGTCTCCTGCAGTCTCTGGCCAGGAGAAGAGCTCTGTGTAGAGGAAGGGAGGGCTCCAAAGGGCACGTTGCTACCAGAGTCACTGACCAGATTAGTGGGCTAGTGTGGAAGCTGGGAGGACACAGGGGGGAAATGCGGGGTTGCGTGGCTCCCACAGTTCCTGGTCAGGGAATGCGGAGGCCCGGTGGGTGTGGGTCACTGGTCGGGGGTCACTGTACAGCTCTTATGGAGATCTGGGTGGTGCCAAGCCCAGTAGTTTGAGGTTGCTATGAGCTGTGACATCACGGCACTCTACCCAGGGCAAAAGCCCAAGCCTTCAGTGTGCCAAAAGCATCTCACTCTGCCCCTAAGGATTAAGGCTGTAAGGCAGATCAGTCCCTGTCTTTAGGCTGCTCAGTCAGTAGGTTACTTTGACCCATCCATTCCTTGCTCTGAGACCCTGAGGGCAGAGTTTGCCGGGGCAGTACTTTCACAATGGCTTCCTGCGCCCAGCTCAGTGGCTCAGTCTTGGGCCCCAGACAATGCCCAAAGTTCTCCACACTCCTGCTCCAGCTCCCCCCATGGCAGTTCAACTGAGAGCTAAGTCCAAGAACACCAAAACAGTTCACAGGTAAGGCCTTTCCAGTTTGTAGTCTCACTGCTGCTTCTACTTACGGTTGCCAGCGTGATTAGGTCGATCGAACACACGTAACCACTTGCCGGTTTTCCACTGTTTTTGTCCTCCTCTTGGGGTCCAGAAGTCCCTTGCTGGCTCCCTGTATCCTCAAAGGGATGATTATAGGCAGATCCCACCAGCCAGAGATGCCTGGAGTCTTGTCTCCCCAGACTCGCTGTTCCCAGTTGCAGGGAAGCTGTTACTTGGCCACCATCTTTAATCTCTCCCTAAGAGGGAAATTTATAGCACTGCAAGCCTTCCTCAAGAAAATGGAAACAGAGGAAGTTAATAACTTAATGGGACATCTCAAGCAACTGGAGAAGGAAGAACACTCCAACCCCAAACCCAGCAGAAGAAAAGAAATAACCAAAATCAGAGCAGAACTAAATGATATTGAAAACAAAAGAATTATACAACAGATCAATAAATCCAGAAGTTGGTTTTTTGAAAACATCAATTAAATAGATAAACCTTTGGCCAACCTAACCAGGAAAAAAAGAGTAAATTCTCTCATTTCACCAATCAGAAATGGTAAAGATGAAATAACAACAGACCCCTCAGAAATTCAAAAAATTCTTAACGAATACTACAAGAAACTCTACTCTCAGAAATATGAAAATCTAAAAGAAGTCGACCAATACCTGGAAGTACGCCACCTACCAAGACTTAGCCAGAACGAAGTGGAAATGTTGAACAAGCCTATATCAAGTTCTGAAATAGCACCAGGTATACAAAATCTCCCTAAAAAGGAAAGCCCAGGACCAGATGTCTTACGTCACAATTCTACCAAACCTTTATAGAGGAACTAGTACCTATACTACTAAACCTCTTAAAAAATATAGAAAAATAAGGAATATTACCCAACACATTCTATGAAGCAAACATCACCTTGATCCCCAAACCAGGGAAAGACCCAACAAGAACAGAAAATTATAGACCAATATCACTAATGAATATTGATGCTAAAATACTCAATAAGATCCTAACAAACAGAATCCAACAACACATCAAAAAAATTATACACCATGACCAAGTCGGATTTATCCCAGGGTGTCAAGGCTGGTTCAATATACGTAAATCTATAAATGTAATTCAACACATAAACAAACTAAAAAATAAGGACCATATGATTCTTTCAATTGATGCAAAAAAAGCTTTTGATAATATCCAGCATCCCTTCATGATCAGAACACTTAATAAAATTGGTATAGAAGGGACATTTCTTAAACTAATAGAGGCCACCTATAGCAAACCCACAGCCAATATCATATTGAATGGAGTTGAATTGAAATCATTTCCACTTAGATCAGGAACCAGGCAAGGTTGCCCATTGTCTCCATTGCTCTTTAACATTGTAATGGAAGTTTTAGCCATTGCAATTAGGAAAGTAAAGACGATCAAGGGTATCCTCATAGGGTCAGAAGAAATCAAACTTTCACTTTTTGCAGATGATATGATCGTCTATATGATATATCTGGATAACACTAGGGATTCTACTACAAAACTTTTAGAAGTGATCAAGGAATACAGCAATGTCTCAGGCTACAAAATCAACACCCATAAATCTTTAGCCTTTATATATGCCGACAATAACCAAGCCAAACAAATGGTCAAGGACTTGATTCCTTTCACAGTAGTGCCAAAGAAGATGAAATATTTGGGAGTATACCTAACAAAGGATGTGAAAGATCTCTACAGAGAGAACTATGAACCTCTAAGAAAAGAAATAGCTGAAGATGTTAACAGATGGAAAAACATACCATGCTCATGGCTGGGAAGAATCAACATTGTTAAAATGTCCATACTACCTAAAGCAATATATAATTTTAATGCAATTCCTATTAAAGCTCCATTGTCATACTTTAAAGATCTTGAAAAAATAATACTTCATTTTATATGGAATCAGGAAAAACCTCAAATAGCCAAAACATTACTGAGCAATAAAAACAAAGCAGGAGGAATCATGCTAAGAGACCTGGGACTGTACTATAAATCCATAGTGATCAAAACAGCATGGTACTGGCACAAAAGTAGAGAAGTAGATGTCTAGAACAGAATAGAGAGCCAAGAGATGGATCCAGCTACTTACCGTTATTTGATCTTTGACAAGCCAATTAAAAACATTCAATGGGGCAAAGATTCCCTATTTAGGAAATGGTGCTGGGTTAACTGGCTGGCAACCTGTAGATCGAAACTGGGGTGGCGCCTGTGGCTTGGTCGGTAGGGCGCCAGCCCCATATACCGAGGGTGGCGGGTTCAAGCCCGGCCCCGGCCAAACTGCAACCAAAAAATAGCCGGGCATTGTGGTGGGCGCCTGTAGTCCCAGCTACTCGGGAGGCTGAGGCAAGAGAATCGCTTAAGCTCAGGAGTTGGAGGTTGCGGTGAGCTGTGTGAGGCCACGGCACTCTACCGAGGGCCATAAAGTGAGACTCTGTCTCTACAAAAAAAAAAAAAAGAAGAAGATTGAAACTGGACCCACACCTTTCACCATTAACTAAGATAGACTCTCATTGGATAAAAGATTTAAACTTAAGACATGAAACTATAAAAATATTTGAAGTGCAGGAAAACTCTTGAAGGAATCAGCCTGGGTGAATATTTTATGATGAGGACTCCCCAGGCAATTGAAGCAGTATTAAAAATACACTACTGGGACCTGATCGAACTAAAAAGCTTCTGCACAGCCAGGAACATAGTGAGTAAAGCAAGCAGACAGCCCTCAGAATGGGAGAAAATATTTGCAGGTTATATATCCGATAAAGGTCTTATAACCAGAATCCACAGAGAACTCAAATGTATTAGCAAGAAAAGAACATGTGACCCCATCTCAGGGTGGGCAAGGGACTTGAAGAGAAACTTCTCTAAAGAAGACAGATGCACAATCTACAAACACATGAAAAAAAGCTCATCATCCTTAATCATCAGAGAAATGCAAATCAAAACTACTTTGAGATATCACCTAACCCCAGTAAAAGTAGTCCACATAAAAAAATCCCAAAAGCAGAAATGTTGGCATGGATGTGGAGGAAAGAGCACACTTCTGCACTGCTGTTGGGAATGAACATTAACACGTTCCTTCTGTAAGGATGTTTGGAGAATACTTAGAGAACTAAAAATAGACCTGCCATTTGATCCTATAATTCCTTTACTAGGTTTATACCCAGAAGACCAAAAGACACAATATATCAAAGACATCTGTACCAGAATGTTTATTGCAGCCCAATTCATAATTGCTAAGTCATGGAAGAAGCCCAAGTGCCCATTGACCCACGAATTGACTAGCAAATTGTGGTACATGTATACCATGGAATATTATGCAGCCTTAAAGAAAGATGGAGACTTTACCTCTTTCATGTTTATATGGATGGAGGTGGAACATATTCTTCTTAGTGAAGTATCTCAGGAATGGAAGAAAAAGTATCCAATGTACTCAGCTCTACTATGAAGCTCAATTATAGCTCTCACATGAAGGCTATAACCCAACTATAGCATAAGACTATGGGGAAAGGGCCAAGGAAGGGTAAGGGAGGGGGGAGGTTTTGGTGGAGGGAGGGTAATCGGTGGGGCCACATCTGTGGTGCATCTTAATGTACACAGCTATGATTTAACAATAAAAATAAATAAATTTAAAAAAGAGAAGTAAAAATGCCTAATATAGTCATCTAATTGAATGCAGTATGTTTGTGGTTTCTGTATTTGATGTTTTACCTGGGAGCATATGAAACTTAGTGTGGCACAGGTGAGGGGTGAGATCTAAAGACTCGACTTTTATCCAGTGTAGAGCTTCACTTCACCAGCAGCACTTGCTATGTCAGTGTCCCTTGACTTGAAAGTCTGCCTTTAAGACACAGTCAGGATTTACAGAGACCTGGCTGTGTTTCTGGAGCTGTTCCAGGGAGCTGTCTAATTGCAGTGCAAGTTTCACTCTTGCTTAGTGTGGTAATTTTGCTACATTTTTTAATACTTTGTGAATAAATTCCCTTTTTTTTTTCTGCAGTTTTGGCCAGGCCTGGGCTTGAACCTGTCACCCCCAGTATATGGGGCTGGTGCCCTACTCCTTGTGCCACAGGTGCTACCCTTCCCTTTCCATTTTTTTGAAATAATGTTTTGGTTGTTCTTTATTACTTGTATTATTTCTGATGAGTTTTGGAAACTTTCTTTTCATGAAGATATACATATAAATGAAGAAATATGGTGCATGCTCAAAATGAAATTTTGAGCCTTTGTTAGAGATTGTGTCCCCTGCCTGTAAGTTTTTAAACTATGTGCCAGTCCCAAAAAGCAGATTAGGGATCAGAAGCACATTAGGGACTGCTGCAAATCCATTCACTAACATATCACCTGTTTCACAGGCTTTGAAATTTTATGTATTTGTTTTTTAAACTGATGAACTTTCAGGGTTCTATGAGCTGTTTTTATTTTATTTTTTAATCTTTTGGCACATACTCTTTTTTTTATTATTGTTTCTGGTTAATTTGATGGTATGAAGAATTAGGTTATTATGAGGGGGGTTTAAATTTAGATTTTAATGATAATTTTCAATAGCTGCCTGTTCTCATTTTTTATGAAAGATTTTGTAAACTCTCGTTTCATTTTTACTCCATTTTAAGCAAACTGTAGTCAATGGCTGAGCAAAAGGCACAGTTGTGAAGGGTGCATTGTGTCAGGAGGATCTCGGATGAAGCCTTTAATGACAAATGGAGTCAGTCAGGAATGATTAAAAACAGCACAGTAAAGCTGGTCACTATTAACCAGGCAGGCTAGAGAATGGGGTCCAGGCTCTCTGAAAAATGTCTTCCATGGCCTGTAGTCATCCTTCATGTTTAAGGTTCAGTCTTCCAAGAACAGGAGCAAACTCCAGAAAAATGTTCTGTCTCTGGAATTATCTGGCCAGTGGGACAGAGCATAATATTAATAATATGTCTATGTCTAAGTGGCTTTAGGGTCCTTTATTCAAAATCTTGTGTGATCTTTTGAAAGCAGGGAAAGACGTGCCATCAGTCAGGGTATCTTGGGCAATAGGTTTCATTAAACATGACATCAAGGTCTATTTCATCATAATCTCTCTGAGGCAGACCTTTGTAAATATGATGACATGTGTTTCAAAAATGCTCCCATGGTTTTGTTTTAAGTTGACCTACAATCGCATGAGGCTCTAAGTGACATCTGAAATTCCTTAACTAAATAGGCCCTTGGTGGCTTTAAATTTTCACACTGGCTGAGTGACCCAAAGCACTTTGCATAGGGGCTTTTAAAAATAATCTCAAAAATCTTAAATAATAATCCTTTGCTGGCTTTCCTTCTATACAAAGGCCCCAGAGATGCACCAGTGGCAGTGAAATAAATGAATTTTAATAGACTGTTTCAATGGTCAAAAACAAGAGTTCCCTGGAAAATTAATCATTTGGACAGATTGGACTCATCCTCTTAGGCTCTTGTGTTATCTCGGGCAGATTTTGGAGCTCATCTGTCATGACTCTGTAGCTGGTTGCCATTCCATTCTGCAGACAGAGGTTGGTCAGCCTTGGCAGACCTGCTCTCCCATCAGGGCACGCTGCAGCAACCTCCTGGCTGGAGTAGACTGTGGCTCAAAGGCAACCAGAGGCCTGGCCTTGCAAGTGGGGTTTTAAAACTTTTAGAAGCCAAAACAAATTAGGGCAAATGCTTCACTGTGTTTTTCGTTTTTTTTTTCCTTTCCATCATCCCTGAAGATAATTAGATTTAAGCATAAGCAACTTGATTTCATTTCTCTGCAGTGTATGCCTTCATTTGAACTATCACTGTTAAGTTACAAGTCTGGTTTTGTTACGGTAGTCTGCATAGCCTCAGCTCAGGAAAAGGAAGAGTGCAATATCCTGAACTCACTGGAGGAACAAATACTTGAGAGATTTTCAAGAGTAAAATAACAATGAAAAATACAAATACTAAATTAAAAAACCAACTAAGTTTCTTGTTTGTAAAAATCCACACATTAAATAGCATACTCAGGAAGTATACAGAAAGAGGTGCTGAAGAACTTAACTCGCCCTTCCATCTTCAGTACATTTTAGAGTTTACTCTCTAGACTAAGCAGGCAAGAAACACTTTCTCTTATTCATGACAAAGTACCTTAAATACTTCCTAAAAGTAGGTGGAGTAGAAAATATTCTGCACACATAGTATTTGGCATTTTATCAATTCCTTTAAAGCCAAGTCAGATCAAGTCACCACTATGCTCACACCCTTTGGGACTCCCCTTCCTCAGAGGAAGAGCCAGCAGCCTTGGAGTGACAGATGCATTCTCTGCCCCTCACCTCTGCCCTCTCTACTGCTCTCTTCCTCCATTTCCTGCACTTGACTCTCACCACACTGATACCTCATGCTTCCTGGAACCCACCTAGGGATGCTCCTGCCTTAAGGTCTTTGCTCCAACTGTCTGTTTTTGTTCTTTTTTTTTTTAGAAAATTCTTCCTGTAAATGTCCCAACATGTTTGCTCCCTCCCATACTTTGGATCTTGGTTCAACTATCACGTTTTCAGGGAGGGCTTCCATGACCACCTTGTATTTAAAATTAAAACTCTGGTACCACACCACCCACACACACACACCCGTTTTGTTCTACTTTTTTTATGGCAGCACTTGTCCTTATTGGGCATGATTTAGCATTTACTTAATCTGTTTGTTTACTGATTTCCTCTTCTACTGGTGTGTAAACTCAGCAAGGGAAAGATTTTATTTTCTTTCCTGTTGTATCTCCAATGCTTTAGCAGTGTCTGGCTATGGTAAAAATTTGTTAAAAACTTTACAAGACAGAGAAAGGTAAATGCTGTAGGATCTCACTTGTACACAAAATCTAAAAAAGTCAAACTCACATAAAGAGAAAGTAGAATAGTGGTTATGAGAGACTGGGACAGGGGAAATGTTTGTCAAAGGCTACGAACATTCAGAAGCTCCAAAATGGAGGGATGTTTGACAAAGAATGTTTGTCATATTTTCAGTTATAAGATGAATAAGTTCTGGGGACCTGACACACAGCATGGTAACTGAACTAGTAATACTTTGTTGTGTACTTGAAAGCTGCTAAGGGTAGATCTTGAGTCCTTACCACACACACAAAAGAATACAACTATGTGATGTGATGGATGTGCTAACTAACTCAATAGTGGAAATCATTTTACAACGCATATGTGTATCAAATTATCACGCTGTACCCATAAATATAAACAAGATTATTTTTCAATTATACTTCAATAAAACTGGACAAAACACTATTATTCTTTATCCTCCAGTGTCTCTCCAGGTCCATAATAGTTCCTTACTAATGTTAGTTGAATGAACACATAAATTAATTACATATTTTCAACAATAAAAATACTTTATGGAATAACTCACATGTTATTATTGTTTAAAAATACTTTTATTTAGGCTGGGTGTGGTAGCTCATGCATGTAATCCTAGTACTTCGGGTGGCCAAAGCAGGAGGATTGCTTGAGGCCATTAATTTGAGATCAGCTTGAGCAACATTGTGAGATTCTGTCTCTACAAAAGAAATAGAAAAATCAGGTGGGTATAGTGGCAGGCACCTGTTGCCCCAGTCACTCCAGAGTCTCAGGTGGGAGGATCACTTGAGCCCAGGAGATTGAAGTTGCAGGGAACTGTGATGACGGTACTGCACTGCAACACAGGAAGACTCTGTCTCATTATTTTTTTTTAATTTTGCTATGTATGTTTGGGATAGGTTATGATTTTTAATAAACAATTTATTCAAATAAATATGTATGCCTTTGAGTTAGGCCTTCTGACAGGGACACCAAGATGAATCTATCCTACTTCTGTTTACAACATCATGGCTTAAGAAAAAGAATACAACATTTGCTAGTTGCAACAGTGTCCCAGTAACAGGTAGTTAAAAATTATGTGGCAAAAGCAGAAGTGATGATGGCAAACCATCCTGGGTATTTTTCACATTGACTTGATCTTTGAGAACAGAAAGGGGAGGTTGATAGAACAAGAATGGAGATAAGGATGAATATGCTTTACATGTATTAATTAGTTAATGTATGTCCAGCCTACATCCTAAAAATAATACGAAAAAATTCTGAAATAATTATATGAAATTATACTAAAAGTAAAGAAGCAAATAAAATTTTGACATTCTATTCTTACTTAACTGGTGGGGTCTTGCACTAGGGGCAAGGTCCGCTAAGGACTGTGGCATTGGAGTAATGGGCAGAAGAAATAAAAAGAAAGGAATGATGGTAAAGGGATATGAGACACAGAATAGAAAGTTAGGAACAACAATAAAGAAACACAAGATGCAGAATAGAATGTGAGGAACGATGATAAAGGGACACCAGACACAGAATAGACAGCGAGGAATGAAGATAAAGGGACTGGAGACACAGAATAGAAAGTGAGGAACAATGAAAAAGAAACACGAGATGCAGAAAAAAAAGTGAGGAATGTTGTTAAAGTGACAACAGAAGCAGAATAGAAAGTGAGAAATGGGGTGGCGCCTGTGGCTCAGTGAGTAGGGCGCCAGACCCATATACTGAGGGTGGCAGGTTCAAACCCAGCCCCAACTGAACAGCAACCAAAAAATAGCTGGGCATTGTGGCGGATGCCTGTAGTCCCAGCTGCTCGGGAGGCTGAGGCAGGAGAATCGTGAAAGCCCAAGAGCTGGAGGTTGCTGTGAGTCCTGTGACGGCATGGCACTCTACTGAGGGTGGTAAAGTGAGACTCTGTCTCTACCAAAAAAAAAAAAAAGTGAGAAATAATGATAAAGGGACATGAGATGCAGAATAGAAAGTGAGGAATGATGATAAAGGGACACAAGATGCAGAATAGAAAGTGAAGAATGATGATAAAGGGACCCGAGATGCAGAATGGAAAGTGAGGAACAATGATAAAGGGACAGGAGACACAATAGAAAGTGATGAATGATGATAAAGATACAGGAGACCCAGAATAGAAAGTAAAGAACGAGGATAAAGGGACACAAGACAGAATTGAAAATGAGGAATGACATAATGGGACACATGATGCAGAAAAGAAAGTGAGGAACGACAGTAAAGAGACATGAGATTAGGGATAGAAAGTGAGGAATGATGATAAAGGGAAATGAGACACAGAATAGGAAGTGAGAAACGATGATAAAGGGACACGAATCGCAGAATAGAAAATGAATGACGATAAAGAGACACGAGAAACATAATAGAAAGTGAGGAACGATGATAAACAGACATGGGAAACAGAATAGAACGTGAGGAATGACAGTAACAGGACATGAGACACAGAATAGAAAGTGAGTAACGACAGTAAAGGGACACAAGATGCAGAATAGAATGTGAGGAATGACGAAAAAGGGACACAAGATGCAGAATAGAAAGTGAATAACAATGATAAAGGGACACGAGACACCAAATAGAATGTGAGGAAGGATGATAAAGGGACACAAGATGCAGAATAGAAAGTGAGGAACAATGATAAAGAGACATGGGAAACAGAATAGAACGTGAGGAATGACAGTAACAGGACATGAGACACAGAATAGAAAGTGAGTAACGACAGTAAAGGGACACAAGATGCAGAATAGAATGTGAGGAATGACGAAAAAGGGACACAAGACGCAGAATAGAAAGTGAAAAACAATCATAAAGGGACACGAGACACCAAATAGAATGTGAGGAAGGATGATAAAGGGACACAAGATGCAGAATAGAAAGTGAGGAACCACAGAAAATGGACACGAGACACAGAATAGAAAGTGAGGAATGACAATAAAGGGACATGAGATGCAGTATAGAAAGTGAGGAACGAAGATGAAGGAACACCAGATGCAGAAGAGAAAGTGAGGAATGACAATAAAGGGACACAAGACAGAATAGAATGTGAGGAAAAATGATAAAGAGACACCAGATGCAGAATAGAAAGTGAGGAATGACAATAGGGGACTCAAGACCCAGAATAGAAAGTGAGGAACGACGATAAAGGGACACGAGACAGAATAGAAAGTAGGAATGAGGATAAAGGGAGAGGAGACACAGAATAGAAAGTGAGGAACGATGATAAAGGGACACCAGACGCAGAATAGAAAGTGAGGAACAATGATAAAGGGACATGAAATGCAGAATAGAAAGTGAGGAGCAATGATAAATGGCCAGGAGATGCAACATGGATAGTGAGGAACGACGATAAAGGGACAGGAGATGCAGAATACAAAGTGAGGAATGACAAAGGGACACGAGATGCAGAATAGAATGTGAGGAACCTCGATAAAGAGACACCAGATGCAGAATACAAAGTGAGGAACGATGATAAAGGGACACGAGACCCAGAATAGAAACTGAGGAACAACGGTAAAGGGACATGAGACGCAGACTGGAATGTGTGGAATGACGATACAGGGACACAAGACGCACAATAGAAAGTGAGGAATGAAGATGGCTGACTGAGCCAGCTTTCCACTGAGGCTCGCATCCAGAAGGAGAGTTGAAGGGCAGAAATTTAGCAAGTAACCTAGTGGATTAGAGCTGCACCAAGAGAGAAGGTTGAAGAATGCACATCAACCCTGCTGAGGCGAGCTGCGACCCTAAGGATACAAACAAAGGGTACAAAATCCATCACCAAGTGGACTGGAGTCCCCTCTCCCATGAGAATGGCTTGGAGTGCCCCACAAACAAACGAGCAGAGTTCAAGGGTCTTCCCACCATACTCCATGGGAGAGACCCTCTAAAAATTGGACCTACCTCCCATACTAGGGTGCCATGACACTCTCCTGCCAGGCATAGATCTATATAAAACTGTATATATTCTCTACCTGCAATTCTGAGTTCCCAGCACACCCCTCCACTCTCACTCTGAGATCTGGAGGCTTGTCCCCCAGGAGTCTAGATTCTTGGGTGATTTCTAGAGGGGTGTGGACAGGGCATGGCCTGCAGCTGGTCAGTGCTGATTCTGTGGTATGGGAGTGAGGAGGGGATGATTGGCTGAAAGGGAAATGCGCCGGAGCGGCAGTGCCCCAGGCACAGAGCAGCAGCCATTTTTGGTAACAATAGGGCTCACCCGCGGATATTCCGAAGTCACACCCCCATCTCTCTGGGCAACCAGAGGAGGCCGGGCATCTTCTCAGGTGGCAATCACCATGGAACAGATCTGGGACAGAAACGCAGGCCCCATGAGTAAAGGGTTTGCCTGAGGCAGTATCAGTGGAGCACAGGGACTAGAAAACGCACGTGCAGGGATGGGAGATTCCCAGGGCAGTGCTGACCCAGAAGTCCACTTTACTGAGCCTAAGATGCACCCGGCCCCCAGGGAACCATCAGCTTTAACAAAGGAGGGCAGGCACAGGCTGGATCTGACAGGTAACCGTGCTGCAAATACAAACACCTGAGACCGTACAGCAGCAGAGACAGGGCCTGAGGCACAGGTTATGGGAACTCAAAACAGCTTCTCTTCTGCAGGGGAATTTAGCTGGGACAGAAACAAGTTCCCTCAAAGTTGTTCTGTTCTGTCAGTAACATCAATCAGGGGTGGGGCTAGAACTGAGTGAACACTTCCCAGCCACCATCAAGTGCCCGAGGTTGTCAGGCCTCACTTCCCCCTGCTGGATAGAGGCAGAGCACAGAGGCTGGCTGAGCAGATATAGATTTCCTTGTGATTCAGGCAAGTGCAAACCCCTGGAGTATCTGCTCCCTGGAGGCAACTGGGTCACAGACCTGTGGGGCTATCAGTGACTGGGTGTGACAGAGGCGCAAGGTGGGGAAGGAGGCATCAACCTTCCCAGATGAATCTATTTGTTGGGTGGGTCGTCCTGACTTCATGGAGCACCGGAGCAAGTCATATCTGAGTTGTCCCCAGACCACTGTGATCCAGTTGCCAGAGACCTTTAAAACTTTCCCACCTGAGACAGGTGCTGACTGAGACAATAGATTTGGACCTTTTGAACTGAACTAATCACCCAGGACTATCTAAGTGGTGCCCTGGGTGTGTGGTTGTAAGAAGGTTTGATTTTCCTTTTCCAATTGTTGCCTGTGTGGGGCTGGGTGACTTAATTGCTGATATTTCTGCACAGCTGAGACTTCAACTCACAGTAACTGTTTAACTAGGGTCGGACAGAGACCAGTGGAAAACAAGACAGAGCCACTTAGTCCCACCACACCAAACAGGACCCCAGTTTCTCAGGCCATTGCACTGTATGGGTCCTTGACAAAGCTCCAGAAGAAAAATCAAATGGTGTAAAATACTTATGGGTCGGAATCAGTGGAAAAACTCTGGTAACATGAATAACCAGAATAGATCAACCCCTCCAAGGAAAGATATGGCAGATGTAACTGAAGATCCCATTCATAAATAGCTGGCCGAGATGTCAGAAATCAAATTCAGAATTTGGATTGCAAACAAGATGAATAGAATGGAGGAAAATTTTTGGAATTAGAAATGTGAGGAGTAATTCACAACTGGAATTAGAAATGCGAGGAGAAATTCAAAAGTTGTCTCAAGAATTCAATAAATTTAAATACAAAACCACCAAAGATTTTGACACATGGAAGCAAGAATTTGCAGCCCTCAAAGATCTGAAACATACAGTAGAATCCCCCAGTAACAGTATGGAGCAAACAGAAATAAGTATTTCGGACATTGAAGACAAAGCTTTTGAACACTCCCAAACTCTCAAAGAAGAAGAGAAATGGAGAGCAAAAATGGATCATTCTCTCAGAGAGCTCTGGGACAATTTGAAGAAGGCTAATATCCACCTCATTGGAATCCCTGAAAGTGATAAAGTGGCTTTGCAAGGCACAGAGGCCCTTCTCCATGAAATTATGAAAGAGAATTTTTCAGACATGCCAAGAGATTCTGAAATTCAGATAGCAGACAGTTTTAGAACCCCAGCATGACTCAACCTGAATAAGACATCCCCCAGGCATATCATAATTAATTTCACAAAAGTTAATATGGAGGAGAAAATTCTGAAAGCAGCCAGATGTAAGAAATCCATAACCTACAAAGGGAAAGATATTAGAATGACTGCTGAAACTTTTCAAGCCAGAAGAGGGTGGTCATTGACTTTTAATCTCCTAAGACGAAATCACTTTCAACACTGGATCCTGTATGCAGCTAAACTGAGTTTCATTTATGATGGAGAAATTAAATACTTTAATGACATTAATATGTTGAGGAAATTTGCCATAACCAAACCAGCTCTTCAGGCTATTCTCAGACCTATCCTCCATAATGACCATCCCTCTACCACAAAAGTAAACTCACTCAGAAACTTTTGATCAAACTCCACCTTCCACAGTGCTGAAAGGATTAAAAAAGTCCACTGGACTTTTGAAAAACTCGATACCCAAAATTTCACCAGATTTATTTATCAATATTCTCCATTAATGTGAATGGCTTAAACTGTCCTCTAAAGAGGCACAGGTTGGCTGACTGGATACAAAAACTCAGGCCAGATATTTGCTGCATACAAGAATCACATCTTACCTTAAAAGATAAATATAGACTCAGGGTGAAAGGATGGTCGTCCATATTTCAGGCAAATGGTAATCAGAAAAAGCAGGTGTTGCAATTCTATTTGCAGACACAATAGGCTATAAACCAACAAAAGTAAGGAAGGATAAGAATGGTCACTTTGTATTTGTTAAGGATAATACTCAATATGATGAGATTTCAATTATTAATATTTATGCACCCAACCAGAATGTGCCTCAGTTTATAAGAGAAACTCTAACAGACATGAGCAACTTGATTTCCTCCAGCTCCATAATAGTTGGAGATTTCAATACTCCTTTGGCAGTGTTGGATAGATCCTCCAATAAGTAGCTGAGCAAAGAAATTTTAGATTTAAACCTAACTATCCAACATTTGGATTTAGCAGACATCTACAGAACATTTCATCCTAACAAAACTGAATACGCATACTTCACATCAGCCCATGGAACATACTCCAAAATCGATCAGATCTTAGGTCACAAGTCTAACCTCAGTAAATTTAAAGGAATAGAAGTTATTCTTTGCATCTTCTTGGACCACCATGGAATAAAGTTGAACCAAGTAAGAACAGGAACCTGCATACTCATACAAAAACATGGAAGCTAATTAACCTTATGCTGAATGATAGCTGGGTCATAGATAAGATTAGGAAGGAAATTGCCAAATTTATGGAACAAAACGACCATGAAGACATAAATTATCAGAACCTATGGGATACCACTCAGGCAGTCCTAAGGGGGAAAATTTATAGCACTGCAAGCCTTCCTCAAGAGAACGGAAAGAGAGGAAGTTAACAACTTAATGGGACATCTCAAGCAACTGGAAAAGGAAGAACATTCCAACCCCAAACCTAGTAGAAGAAAAGAAATAACCAAAATTAGAGCAGAATTAAATGAAATTGTAAACAAAAGAGTTATACAACAGATCAATAAATCAAAAAGTTGGTTTTTTGAAAAAGTCAATAAAATAGATAAACCTTTGGCCAACATAATCAGGAAAAAAAGAGTAAAATCTCTAATTTCATCAATCAGAAATGACAAAGACAAAATAACAATAGACTCCTCAGAAATCCAAAAAATCCTTAATGAATATTACAAGAAACTTTACTCTCAGAAATACGAAAACGTGAAGGAAATTGACCAATACTTGGAAGCATGTCACCTTCCAAAACTTAGCCAGAATCAAGTGGAAATGTTGAACAGGCCAATATCAAGTTCTGAAATAGCATCAACCATACGAAATCTCCCTAAAAAGAAAAGCCTGGGACCAGATGGCTTCATGTCAGAATTCTACCAAACATTTAAAGAGGAATTAGTACCTGTATTACTCAACCTGTTCCAAAATGTAGAAAAAGAAAGAAGACTACCCCACACATTCTATGAAGCAAATATCATCCTGATCCCCAAACAAGGAAAAGACCCAACAAGAAAAGAGAATTATAGACCAATATCACTAATGAATAAATGCAAAAATATTCAACAAGATCCTAACAAACAGAATCCAGCAACACATCAAACAAATTATACATCATGACCAAGTCAGTTTTATCCCAGGGCCTCAAGGCTGCTTCAATATACATAAATCTATAAGTATAATTCTGCACATAAACAAATCAAAAAACAAAGACCATATGATTCTCTCAATTGATGCAGAAAAAGCTTTTGATAATATCCAGCATCCCTTCGTGATCAGAACACTTAAGAAAATTGGTGTAGAAGGGACATTTCTTAAACTGATAGAGGCCATCTACGGCAAACCCACAGCCAATATTGTATTGAATGGAGTTAAATTGAAATAATTTCCACTCAGATCAGAAACCAGACAAGGCTGCCCATTGTCTACACTGCTTTTTAACATTGTAATGGAAGTTTTAGCTACCACAATTAGGGAAGAAAAGGTGATCAAGGGTATCCATATAGGGTCAAAAAAGATCAAACTTTCACTCTTTGCAGATGATATGATTGTATATCTGGAAAACACCAGGGATTCTACTACAAAACTCTTAAAAATGATCAAGGAATACAGCAGCATCTCAGGTTACAAAATCAACATTCATAAATCGGTAGCCTTTATGTATACCAACAATAGTCAAGCTGAAAAAACAGTTAAGGACTCTATTCCATTCACAGTAGTGCCAAAGAAGATGAAATATTTGGGGGTTTATCTAACAAATGATGTGAAATATCTCTATAAAGATGACTATGAAACTCTAAGAAGGAAAATAGTGGAAAACATTAACAAATGGAAAAAATACCATGCTCATGGCTGAGAAGAATCAACATTGTTAAAATGTCCATACTACCCACAGCAATATACAATTTTAATGCAATCCCCATTAAATCTCCACTGCCATACTTTAAAGATCTCGAAAAAATAATACTTCGTTTTATATGGAATCAGAAGAAGCCTCGCATAGCCAAGACATTACTCAGAAATAAAAACAAAGCAGGAGGAATCATGCTACTGGACCTAAGACCATACTATAAATCAACAGTGATCAAAAGAGCATGGTACTGGCACAAAAACAGAGTGGTAAATGTATGGAACAGAATAGAGAACCAAGAGATAAACCCAGCTACTTACCATTATTTGATCTTTGACAAGCCAATTAAAAACATTCAGTGGGGAAAAGATTCCCCATTTAACAAATGGTGCTGGGTGAACTGGCTGGCAACCTGTAGAAGACTGAAACGGGACCCACACCTTTTACCATTAACTAAGATAGACTCTCACTGGTTTAAAGATTTAAAATTAAGACATGAAACTATAAAAATACGAGAAGAGAGTGCAGGGAAAAACCTTGAAGTAATCAGTCTGGGCGAGTATTTTATGAGGAGGACCCCCCGGGCAATTGAAGCAGCTTCAAAAATACACTACTGGGACCTGATCAAACTAAAAATCTTCTGCACAGCCAAGAACACAGTAAGTAAAGCAAGGAAACAGCCCTAGAATGGGAGAAGATATTTGCAGGTTATGTCTCCGACAAAGGTTTAATAACCAGAATCCACAGAGAACTCAAACATATAAGCAAGAAAAGAACAAGTGATCCCATTGCAGGCTGGGCATGGGACTTGAGAAACTTCTCTGAAGAAGACAGGTGTGCGGCCTACAGACAGATGAAAAAATGCTTATCATCCCTAATCATCAGAGAAATGCAAATCAAAACTGCCTGAGATATCATCTAATTCCAGTAAGATTAGCCCATATCACAAAATCCCAAGACCAGAGATGTTGGCGTGGATGTGGAGAAAAGGGAACACTTCTACACTTCTACACTTCTACAATTAATTAATTGTATTAATTAATTCAAATTAATACATTCCTTTTGGAAAGATGTGTGGAGAACACTTAGAGATCTAAAAATAGACCTGCTATTTTTTCCTACAATTCCTCTACTAGGCATATACCCAGAAGACCAAAAATCACATCATAAGAAAGATATTTGTACCAGAATGTTTATTGCAGCCCTATTCAGAATTGCTAAGTCATCGAAAAAACCCAAGTGCCCATCGATCCACGAATGGATTAATAAATTGTGGTACATGTACACCATGGAATATTATGCAGCCTTAAAGAAAGATGGAGACTTTACCTCTTTCATGTTTACATGGATGGAGCTGGAACATATTCTTCTTAGTAAAGTATCTCAAGAATGGAAGAAAAAGTATCCAGTGTACTCAGCCCTACTATGAAACTAATTTATGGCTTTCATATGAAAGGTATAACCCAGTTATAACCTAAGAATATGGGGACGGGAGAGAGGGAGGAGAGGGAGGGAGGAGGATGGGCGGAGGGAGGGGGATTGGTGGGATTATACCTGCGGTGCATCTTACAAGGGTACATGTGAAACTTCCTAAATGTATAATATTAATGTCTTAATACAATAAGAAAATGCCAGGAAGGCTATGTTAACCAGAGAGATGAAAATGGGTCAAACGGTCTATAAAACCACTGTATGGTGCCCCATGATCGCTTTAATGTACACAGCTGTGATTTAGTAACAAAGAAAAAAGAAAATGAGGAATGACATAAAGCGACACAAGATGCCAAATAGAAAGTAAGCAACAACGATAAAGGTACATGAGACGCAGAATAGAAGAGAGGAACTACAGTAAAGGGACATGAGATGCAGAAAGAAAGTGAAGAACAATGATAAAGGGACACCCGACTCATAAGTGAGGAATGATTATAAGGGGACACCAGACACAGAACAGAGTTTTCAAAGGTGGGAGCTCAGGGGCCTCAGCCTGTTCCTGGGCTCCAGTGAGTGGCCTTGAGTCTCTGTTCCACACAACTTTTCTTGAAATCTATCTTCCCATGTGCTAAGCCGAGGGGGTGGGGGATAAAGACACCACCAGTTTCTCTGAGTGAGCTATCAACTCCTATTTTTCTTATTATTAACATTAAGGATTTGAGCAGTTTGGGAGCGTCTGAAACTTGAGTCTTGTGTGGGGACACCCTTCTGTCTGGAGTCACACACACAGATTCCCAGGGAGGTGTTAAGTTCCACTATTTCACTGTGGAGTAAAACACCACTGGTGTTAATCTCCTCTGGGGAATTGGTGGGAGGGAGGCTTTTTCCTCTCATCACCACTACAGAGGATTTTCCTCTGTGATAAGAAGTGTTAATCTTTCCTGCACATATCTCAGGGCTTGAGCTGATCCCTTGGTCTTGGCCCCAGACAAATGCAAATCTCCACAGTGGGTATCTACTTTATCTGTGAAACGGGCAGGAAACGACCTAGAAGGTGTATCTATTCCAGGTCTTGTCATAATCTTTTTTATGACCATTTTCTTCTTCAGAGACTCAGCAGGGTATTGGTGTAAGCTGTATCCCCAATAGGCCAGAGTTACAGGAAAGGCCAGAAACTTGTTCAGATAAGAAATTTAGCAATGACTAGCTTAAAGGTAAAGTAGCTGACTTTTATTTGTTCCAACTCCTTCAAGTTACTTTTTAATTTTCCCTTTTTCTGGGGTGCCCTCCCCTGCCAAGAATGGGGTCTTCAGTCTTCAGTCCCCATTCTTCCTGCACCTAACCTTTTTTTGTATCCTGACACCTCTGAAGATGAAGGTTACAGGCCCTGTCTCTAGAACAGTGATTTTCAAACAGTGCACTGTGAGAGGATCTTAAGTTTGGCTGTAAATTTATTTATTTATTTAGACCGAGTCTCACTCTGTCACACTCAATAGAGAGTAGAGTGCTGTAGTGTCATAGCTCAGCAACCTCAAACTCTTGGGCTCAAGTGATTCTCTTGCCTCAGCCTCCCCAGTAGCTGGGACTACAGGCGTCCACCACAACACCTGGCTATTTTTAGGGAGGGCATCTTGCTCTTGCTCAGGCTGGTCTCAGACCTGTGAGCTCAGGCAATCCACCCACCTCAGCCTCCCAAAGTGCTAGGATTACAGGAGTGAGCAACCAGGCCAGGTGCACCTGCTACAAACACTTTGAAAGATCATTAATAAAATTATTTTTGAAATAAGTTCAATGCACAGTTGTGGGGAGTGGACTGTGGCCAGCAGGGCCCCCACAGCCTGGGGGAGAGACCCGAACCACGTCGCCTTTAACAACATTATTTTCACCTGTCAGAAGTCACGTAGCCCAGGCATACTCTGGTATTGACAAGCACACAGTGTTTCCTCTTTAAGGTTGATCTCTACCCCCTCGTCTTACGATTTATGCAATGTTGTTAAGATACTGAATCAATAAAGCTGTATCCAGGCTTTATCATGGCCGACTGCAGTTGTCAGCTGTCAGCCCTCCTGACTCCAGCCTGTCTCCCGTCTCCCGTCTTTCTTCACCTCTCCCCATCTTTCTGGCTTTGTATTTTCTCATTTCTCACCTTTCCACTCAGATTGCCTCTCCTCCTCACGCTGGGTCACGAGAGGTCCCCCTCTCATGGTGGTGCATGGCACACAGTAAGTGAATGCTTTTTATTCTTTTTTTTTTGATCAACATAAGTGTGCCACAGAAGTTTAACTATAAGTTCAAGTGTGCCATGAGATAAAAAAGGTTGACAGAACACGGTTCTAGAACAACACACATAAACACATAATACACAGAAATCAAAGCATGTTAGGGATTTCATGGACCGTCTGCACGTCCACACATGGATACTGATTTGAATACTTCTGATGTATAGAGATGGAAAAATATAATCCAACACAAAGCTAATATAGTTATTGTCAGTACCTGAAGTGTACTGACAAATTAAAAAAAAAAAAAGAAAGAAAGAAAGAAAAAAGGAAAGACACCAAACTCTATAAAGAGAGGAAGTCATGGAAAAATGAAAGCTGTTCTGCACCTAGGCCCAGGTCTTACCCTGCACTGGGTTTTTAAAATACTTCACAGCACACAGAAGTCCCATAATACTCTTGCTGGAGCTGTGGTTATTTATATTTTATGTGTAAGGAAACAAAGAGCAGAAGTGGAATTTGAAAAGGCTACGATTTTCTTCACCTTATGACAAAAAGTAGTATACTGTTGTCAACTAGGAAAGACACATTTTCTTTCTTGATACTAAACCCTAAGAAAAAAGGGTTCTTAAGAAGAACTAGAACTTTCTATAGGCCAGGAAAACAATAGTGTTTCAGGTTTTCTCTATGCGCTTTTCCCTGGGCAGATCCCAGGTGTAAGACCTGAGGGTATTGTGTTTAACAAGTATTCCCACCTGATAAATGCTCCATGGCTGGCCAGTGTTATCTGGCAATTAACCTGTGTGTGCTCTTTCGCCATATCAAACTATACAGAGGCCATTCAGGAAACAGTATTCAACTGACTGACTATCTTTAGGTCATTTCAGATGGCTCAGAATGGAACCTGTTATAAATAACCTAGAAATCTCAGTTATGCTTGGAAAGGGTCTCAAGGAATCCAGATGCTTCCCTGCCATCCATGCATATTAATAACCAGTATTAATTGAACACTTACTAAATGTCAGACTGTGTTTTAAGTACTCTTTATGAACTTCTCCTTCAGTCTTTTCAATAACTATTTAAATTAAGAGCCATTATTGTCTTTATGAGAAAAATGAGGCACAGAGAGTGTTTTCCAAATAATCTGTTAACTTAGCCAAAACACTGATTAGTTCTGTTAAATTTTATTCTAGTCAACTCCATCAACACCATCTAGTCAAAATGAGACATATACTCAATTTCTTTTCTTTTCTTTCTTTCTTTCTTTCTTTTTTTTTTTTTTTGGAGTTTTTGGGCAGGGCTGGGTTTGAACCCACCATCTCTGGCATATGAGGCCCGCACCCTACCCCTTTGAGCCACAGGCACTGCCCAAACATAGACTCAATTTTAAATCTATTTCCTAGACTGGTATGGGGCTTACATCTGTAATTCCAGCACTCTGGGCAGCCAAGGCTGGAGGATCCCTTGAGCTCAAGAGTTCTAGACCAGCCTGAAAAACAATAAGACCCTGTCTCTGTAAAAAGATAGAAACATTAGCTAGGTATCATAGTGGGCACACGTAAACATGGCTACTCCAAAAGCTGGAAAGTGAGGATGTCTTGAACTGGACTTTGAGGTTGCTGTGAGTTAGGCTGATACTTGGCACTCTAGCCTGGAGCAACAGAGTAAGATTCTATCTCAAAAAAAAGAAAAAAATTATTAGAACCCTTTCATGGTGCAGTTTCAGCTGTTTTGCGAAGACCCCAGTTTTACATGTCAGGGGTAATGACAAGACTATGCAGCCAGTCACCCATCCTGCTAGCCTTCCCTGTCAACACCTGTCTCTCCAGGTATGGCACCTCCCTAACCAGACTGTCAAGTATCACTCAAAAAGGGAGCCGCTGAGGGGTGAGACTCCAAGGAGCTTCTGAAATAACAGCTTTTGTGAGCATAACCTGATAGATGATGGACATCCTCAGGAGAACTGGCAACCTCACAGGAAAAGGGCATTGTCAGGCTACATGGCTGATTTCAAAAGATCTTGCCATTTTGTTATCGTATTAAGATGAAATCATTAGCAAGAATAACCTTTTGATATTAACAGATCCTACAAAACTAATTAATGCTTAACTTCAGCACTCTACATTGTAAAGATGTTTGTCTTCATTTTTTGCTAAAAGAAAAAAAGTGCGGCAGGAAAGTTCAATTATAAGTGTATTTGGTTTCATGTGAGACACGAGCTGGGGTTCTCGAGCCACCCACCCCTGCTCTGCTTACATAAACAAAGAACAATTTAGGATGTGTGATGTCTTTTTAGTTTTACTGACTCCTGAGAGAATTGTTAGGCAGACTCAGGTCTGAAGTTGCATAATTTCTTAGTTTTAATAACTCAGGAATAATTTTGGGTCATCTATGGCTATGCCTGATTTACCTAGCAAGCCATGGAAAGGGTGAGCTCTACCTCAACAGATATGAGCATCAGACCCTCTTCTGACTCACGAACAATCACAACCTGGGTAAGGGCTGGGAGTTGGGGAGCAGAGGGTGGGGTGGTGCCATTGGAGAGTGACAGTAAATAAGGTGAGTCAGCTGGTGACAGAAGAGCAAGGCCAAGTGAAGTGTGACTGAGAAGTCCCCAGGAAGAGAGACACTGGTTCATCCACTGAGCAGAGTCACAGGTGAAATGGTCTAGCTCTTGGGTGAAGTAAGTTCAAGGTACACTGCCAAGCTTTGAAATGAAGCACTTCTAGGACAGGTTTTATAATAGCTTGTGATCTCTTCTGCATGGCCAATCCAGTATTAGAAGAAGAGGATTTGACTTGGTTTTAAGATACTTGTATCAAATCATAATTACAAACTGTCTGAGTAGATAGTCTCATTTTTAGGCTTAAGAAGAGTAGTTATTATTTTAAAATGTATCCAGTGTTCAGGTACGATGAGGCAAAAACCCACAGGAGACAATTGTCATTGGAAAAGACAGTTTATTACTCACAGTTCTCAGGAAGAGGGAGGCAGCTCATGCCATGCAGGGCTGAAGGAGAGAACACTGAGCTTGGCCACAGGCAGAGACAGAAGGTGGAAGGTCAGAAAAGCCATCAGTGTGGATGGAATAGGAATAAACAAGGCAGGCTTAAGATAGGCAAGTTTGAATAAATCTAGTGGCTTGGAGTGTGGGGCTGCCCCTAGTTGCCTGAGGCCTCGTCCTGTAGTGATTAGGCTGGGGAGTAGTATCCACAATACACGAGGAGGCAGGAGATGGGCGGGGGGTGGGGGTGGGGTGGGGACTGGGGGAGGTGGAGTGTGTGTGTGAGTTTTTTTCTTTTTATTGTTGGGGATTCATTGAGGGTACAATAAGCCAGGTTACACTGATTGCAATTGTTAGGTAAAGTCCCTCTTGCAATCATGTCTTGCCCCCATAAAGTGTGACACACACCAAGGCCCCATCCCCCCTCCCTCCATCCCTCTTTCTGCTTTTCCTCTCCCCTATAACCTTAATTGTCATTAATTGTCCTCATATCAAAATTGAGTACATAGGATTCATGCTACACCATTCTTGTGATGCTTTACTAAGAATAATGTCTTCCACTTCCATCCAGGTTAATATGAAGCCTGTAAAGTCTCCATCTTTTTTAATGGCTGAATAGTATTCCATGGTATACATATACCACAGCTTGTTAATCCATTCCTGGGTTGGTGGGCATTTAGGCTGTTTCCACATTTTGGCGATTGTAAATTGAGCTGTAATAAACAGTCTAGTACAAGTGTCCTTATGGTAAAAGGATTTTTTTGCTTCTGGGTAGATGCCCAGTAATGGGATTGCAGGATCAAATGGGAGGTCTAGCTTGAGTGCTTTGAGGTTTCTCCATACTTCCTTCCAGAAAGGTTGTACTAGTTTGCAGTCCCACCAGCAGTGTAAAAGTGTTCCCATCTCTCCACATCCATGCCAGCATCTGCAGTTTTGAGATTTTGTGATGTGGGCCATTCTCACTGGGGTTAGATGATATCTCAGGGTTGTTTTGATTTGCATTTCTCTAATATATAGAGATGATGAACATTTTTTCATGTGTCTGTTAGCCATTCATCTGTCATCTTTAGAGAAGGTTCTATTCATGTCTCTTGCCCATTGATAAATGGGATTGTTGGCTTTTTTCATGTGGATTAATTTGAGTTCTCTATAGATCCTAGTTATCAAGCTTTTGTCTGATTGAAAATATGCAAATATCCTTTCCCATTGTGTGGGTTGTCTCTGCTTTGGTTATTGTCTCCTTAGCTGTACAGAAGCTTTTCAGTTTAATGAAGTCCCATTTGTTTATTTTTGTTGTTGTTGCAATTGCGATGGCAGTCTTCTTCATGAAGTCTTTCCCCTATAACCTTAATTGTCAGAAGAGTAGTTATTATTTTAAAATGTATCCAGTGTTCAGGTACGATGAGGCAAAAACCCACAGGAGACAATTGTTATTGGAAAAGACAGTTTATTACTCACAGTTCTCAGGAAGAGGGAGGCAGTTCATGCCATGCAGGGCTGAAGGAGAGAACACTGAGCTTGGCCACAGGCAGAGACAGAAAGTGGAAGGTCAGAAAAGCCATCAGTGTGGATGGAATAGGAATATCCATTATTTTCCAGTGTTTTTCCTATGCTTTCTTGGAGGATTTTTATTGTTTCATGCCTTAAATTTAAGTCCTTTATCCATCTTCAATCAATTTTTGTGAGTGGGGAAAGGTGTGGGTCCAGTTTCAGTCTTTTACATGTAGACATCCAGTTCTCCCAACACCATTTATTGAATAGGGAGTCTTTTCCCCAAGGTATGTTCTTGTTTGGTTTATCGAAGATTAGGTGATTGTAAGATGTTAGTTTCATTTCTTGGTTTTCAATTCGATTCCAAGTGTCTATGTCTCCCTTTTTGTGCCAGTACCATGCTGTCTTGAGCACTATGGCTTTGTAGTACAGACTAAAATCTGGTATGCTGATGCCCCCAGCTTTATTTTTATTACTAAGAACTACCTTAGCTATACGGGATTTTTCTGGTTCCATACAAAACGCAGAATCATTTTCTCCAAATCTTAAAAGTACGATGTTGTTATTTTGATAGGAATGGCATTGAATAGGTAGATTGCTTTGGGAAGTATAGACATTTTAACAATGTTGATTCTTCCCATCCATGAGCATGGTATGTTCTTCCATTTGTTAATATCCTCTGCTATTTCCTTTCTGAGGATTTCATAATTTTCTTTATAGAGGTCCTTCACGTCCTTCGTTAGGTATATTCCTAGGTATTTCATTTTCTTTGAAACTATGGTGAAGGGAGTTCTGTCCTTAATTAGCTTCTCATCTTGACTATTACTGGTGTATACAAAGGCTACTGACTTGTGGACATTGATTTTATATCCTGAAACATTACTGTATTTTTTGATGACTTCTAGGAGTCTTGTGGTTGAGTCTTTGGGGTTCTCTAAGTATAAGATCATGTCGTCAGCAAAGAGGGAGAGTTTGACCTTCTCTGCTCCCATTTGGATTCCCTTAATTTCCTTGTCTTGCCTAATTGTATTGGCTAGAACTTCCAGCACTATGTTGAATAGTAAAGGGGACAGAGGACAACCATGTCTGTTTCCAGTTCTAAGAGGAAAAGCTTTCAGTTTTACTCCATTCAGTAAAATATTAGCTGTGGGTTTGCCATAGATAGCTTCAATCAGTTTTAGAAATGTGCCACCTATGCCTATACTGTTCAGTGTTCTAATTAGAAAAGGATGCTGGATTTTATCAAATGCTTTTTCTGCATCTATTCAGAGGATCATATGATCTTTATGTTTGCCTCTGTTAATATGGTGGATAACGTTTATGGACTTCTGTATGTTAAACCAGCCTTGCATCCCTGGGATGAAGCCTACTTGATCATGATGAATGACTTTTTTGATGATAAGCTGTAATCTATTGGCTAGGATTTTGTTGAGAATTTTTGCATCTATATTCATGAGTGAGATTGGTCTGAAAATCTCCTTTTTGTTTGGGTCTTTTCCTGGTTTTGGTATCAGAGTGATGTTTCCTTCATAGAATATGTTGGGGAAGATTCCTTCTTCCTCGAATTTCTGGAATAATTTCTGCAGTATAGGAATAAGCTCTTCCTTGAAGGTTTGATAGAATTCTGGAGTGAAGCCATCTGGACCAGGGCATTTTTTAGTTGGAAGATTTTTTATTGTTTCTTTGATCTCAGTGCTTGAAATTGGTCTGTTTAGGAGGTCTATTTCTTCCTGGCTAAGTCTAGGGTGAGGGTGTGATTCCAAATATTGATCCATTTCCTTCACATTGTCAAATTTCTGGGCATAGAGTTTCTGGTAGTATTCAGAGATGATCTCTTGTATCTCTGTGGGATCAATTGTTATTTCCCCTTTATCATTTCTGATTGAGGTTACTAGAGATTTTACTTTTCTATTCCTCGTTAGTCTGGCCAATGGTTTATCTATTTTATTTATTTTTTCGAAAAACCAACTCCTTGCTTCATTAATTTTCTGAATGATTCTTTTGTTTTCAATTTCATTGATCTCTGATTTGATTTTGGATATTTCTTTTCTTCTACTGAGTTTAGGCTTAGATTGTTCTTCTTTTTCCAATTCCACAAGATAGCTCGTGAGATTGTTGATGCGCTCTCTTTCTGTTTTTCAAATGTAGGCATCTAAAGCAATGAATTTTCCTCTCAAAACTGCTTTTGCAGTATCCCACAGGTTTTGGTAGCTTGTGTCTTCATTGTTGTTATGCTCAAGGAAGTTAATGATTTCCTGTTTTATTTCTTCCTTCACCCATCTGTTATTCAACAGAAGATTGTTTAATTTCCATGTCTTTGTGCGGGGTCAAGCGTTTTTGTTAGAGTTGAGTTCCACCTTTAGTGCCTTATGGTCTGAGAAGATACAAGGTAAAATTTCAATTCTTTTGATTCTGTTGATATTTGTTTTGTGTCCCAGGATATGATCAATTTTGGAGAATGTTCCATGGGGTGATGAGAAGAATGTATATTCTTTATCTTTGGGATGGAGTATTCTATATGCGTCTATCAAGCACAGTTGTTCTAGGGTCTCATTTAAATCTCTTATATCTTTCTTTAATTTCTATTTAGAGGATCTGTCCAGCTCTGTAAGAGGAGTGGTAAAGTCCCCTGTTATGATGGTATTATCAGATATCATATTGCTCAGACTAAGTAAGGTCTGTTTCAAGAATCTGGGAGCATTTAAATTGGGTGCATAAATATTTTAATTGAAATGTCTTCTTATTGTATTTTTCCCTTGACCAATATAAAGTGACCATCTTTGTCTTTTTTGACTTTAGTTGCTTTAAATCCACATGTATCTGAAAATAAGATTGCAACTCTTCTTTTCTTCTGAATGCAATTTGCCTGAAAAATTGTCTTCCAACCCTTGACTCGGAGCTTTAATTTGTCTTTTGAAGCCAGGTGTGTTACTTGCAGACAGCAATGGATGGCTTGTGTTTTTTAATCCAGTCAGCCAATCTATGTCTCTTCAGTGGGGAATTCAAGCCATTAACATTTATTGAGATAATTGGTAAGTGTGGTATTATTCTATTCATCTTATTTTGTGAGAGTGCATTGCTTAGTTTTATCTTTTGCATCAGTGTGGAGGTTAGGTTCTGTCCTTTAATTTATGAGTTCTTACTTTGCTCCTGATCCGTTGTGATGGTTAGTGTGCAGAACAAGTTGAAGTATTTCCTGTAGAGCTGGTCTTGTTGTGGAGAATTTCCTCAGTGTTTGTATGTCTGTAAATTATTTGATTTCTCCGTCAATATTTAAGCTTAGCAGGGTACAGAATTCTGGGCTGGAAATTGTTCTGTTTAAGTAGATTAAAGGTAGATGACCATTGTCTTCTTGCTTGGAAAGTTTCATTAGAGAAGTCTGCGGTCACTCTGATGGATTTGCCCCTGTAGGTCAACTGGCGCTTACTCCTGGCAGCTTGCAGAATCTTTTCTTTTGTCTTGACTTTGGACAGGTTCATCACAATGTGTCTTGGAGAGTCTCGGTTAGAATTGAGGCAACCTGGGGTCCGATATCCCTCTGAAAGCAGTGTGTCAGTATCTTTGGTGATATTTGGGAAATTTTCTTTTATAATATTCTCTAGTATGGCTTCCATTCCTCTGGGACATTCTTTTTCCCCTTCTGGGATTCCTATAACTTGTATGTTGGAAGTCTTCATAAAGTCCCATAATTCTGATAGTGAGTGTTCTGCTTCCCCTCTCTTCTTTTCTGCCTCTTTTACTATCTGAGTTATCTCAAGAACTTTGTCTTCTACCTCTGAAATTTTTTCTTCTGCATGATCTAACCTGTTGCTGATACTTTCCATTGCATCTTTAAGTTCCCTAATTGATTGTTTCAGTTCCTTCAGCTCTGCTATATCCTTTTTATATTCTTCATATCGTTCATCTCTTATTTGATTCTGTTTTTGGATTTCATTTTGGTTATTTTCCACTTTATTAGCAGTTTTCTTCATTGTTTTTATTATTTCTTTCATTGTTTTCATCATGTGTATTCTAAATTCCCTTTCTGTCATTCCTAACATTTCTTTATAGGTGGAATCCTCTGCAGTAGCTACCTCATGGTCCCTTGGTGGGGTTATTCTGGACTGGTTCTTCATGTTGCCTGGAGTTTTCTGCTGGTTCTTCCTCATGAGTGATTTCTTTTGTCTGTTTCCTTGCCCTAATTTTCCTTTCACTTCCTCTTGCTCTTTAAGTTCTCATGCCTGTGGACTGAGGGTTCGATGAATCCTTTTGGTACAGGACCAGAAGGGTGAGAAGGCTGAAGAGCAAGAAAGGGATGAAAGAAAGGACCAAGTGAAAAGAAAAAAAGATAGAGGAAGAAGAGGGGGTGGGTAAAAGGAATATTGACAAAAAGAAGAGAGGCACAGAAAGAGGGAGACAGAGCAGTATAGGTGTACAGTAGGGTACTTTGACACAAGCTTAAAAAAACCCACCTTCTGGGGGTTCCCATTTGGGTAGTTCCCTTGAGGTCAGCAGGTCTTTGCTAAGCTGTTCAGACACAGTACTCCACCTCCACCAAGTAGAGAGGAAAGACCAAAAAAAAAAAAAAAAAAATGGTATAAATCAAACCAAAACAAGCAAACAGATAACTTTATGGGATAAAATTGGGTGGAAAACCAAATAATAGCGGTAGAAACACTAGCAAAAATGAAGTTCTAGTTATTGAAAAAGGCAGCAGTGGGAAATTATAATTAAACTAGAAAAATTGAGAAAGAAAAAAGATCTGTACGGAAAAGGTTACAATTAAAAAACAAAACAACATCAAAATGAACAAAAAAACAACAAAACCAAAAAAAGAAAGAAAACACACACACACACACACAACCAAAAACAAAGCAGTATGTATATGTTGTTGAATATTGTCTGGACAACATGTGGTCTTCTGGGGTATGAGATGATAATCACAGTTCTGATACAACTGGAGGCTGCTAATTTCTCAAACCCCAGCAGGTAGACACCCCAAATCTCTCTTCAGCCCACTTAAAAGGCACTTTGAACTTGTAAACTTGCTGAGCAGAAGCTTTCCCAGGAAAGTGCTTGTCACTGGAATCACTTCTGAAGTGGCTATGCACTTACCCAGTGTGCCAAAACCGGTCTCACTCTGCTCCTGAGGGTTAGGGCTGCAAGGCAGCTCAGACCCCACCCTTAGGCTACTCAGTTGCTAGGTTACCAGCTCCTACAGGGATTCTAGCTCTGCGACCCTGAGGGCAGAGCTTGCTGGGGCAGATCACTCACAGTGTCTCCCTGTGGCCCACAGCCAAACACTATTAGCTCCGTCTGGCTCAGCAGCTCAGACTGGGGCCCTAGACAACGGCCAAAGTTCTCCGCACTCCCACTCGGGCTCTCCCCAAGGCAGTTCAACTGAGTGCTAAGTCCAAAGACACCAAAACAGTTCACAGGTAAGACCTTTCTGGTTTTCAGTCTCGCTGCTACTGAACTTACAGTTATGGGCGGGTTTAGACGGATTGAACACACGCGACCACTTGCCATTTTTCCACTGTTTTAGTCCTCCTCTTGGGGTCCAGAAGTCTCTTGCTGACTCCCTGTATCCTCACAGGGGTGATGATAGGCAGATCCCACCAGCCAGAGATGCCTGGATTCCTATCTCCCCAGACACACGGTGCCCAGATGCAAGGAAGCTATTACTCGGCCGCCATCTTGCTCTCTCCTCATGTGTGGGAGCTTTCAATTCTCTGTTTGGCATATGAAGGCACCCTTGAGGAAGAGTTGTTTTTCTCTCTCTAGGAGTCTGCTAACCCTGGGAGGAGCCATCACTCCCTAGTCAGAAAAACATTAGCTACAAAAACTAGAAAATGTAGTTGATACAGTCATGTATAGGGCTCTTCCATTCTCTCTCCTTACATACATGTACTAGCAAAAATAAGCACTGCTGGTCCATCTCCCACGGTCCTCCTGGTGGCTTAGGGCACAGACAGCCATCACTGCATGTGCACAGAGGGAAGGTGGCAGAGCCTCAGTCTGATTCACCCATAGCTTGGGCAGCCTTAATCTGGAGAGGCCCCTTCTGGGAGGGTTCTCCTGGGTGATTCTTAGAGGAGAGGCCATTCATAACAGTTGGACTCTGACATGATGTGAGGACAGTGTACGTTCATAGATGTGGTTTTAGCAGTGACATTGCCACTTTGGGAAAATTTTTATGAGACATGCAAAGAAAACTTGTATTTTCATCATTAAAAAAATTATCAAGAAGTGTCTGAAAGACAGTCTTTAGCAAAGGCCTGCTTTTTCCTTGCTTATCACCCCTCTCTGATGCTGACTTCCCTTCACTCTGTTCTCCCATCTTTGTATGGTGCTTATATTTGTTTTTTTGAATGACCCTTGTGTATAATTACAAGTATAGAAGGGCGGTCCATCCCACAGCTATCTAAATCCTACCCTTTATTACAGATACAGTTGGAAGTCACCCTTCTTTCAAGTTGCCTATGCTTATTTAATGATGACTGAACAGCTCGTCCGTGCCAGCATTGTTTTAGAAGAAAGCCAGGTACCAAACAGAGAAAGCACCTTCCTTCATGGTACTAACATTCTAAGGAGAATGTCAGGCAATTGAAATAATAGACAAATATAGTGTTCCAGATAGTGCCATAGAGAAAAATAATATAAAGTGGGAGGAACAGTGTGGCATAGAAGGGGAATATTATTATTTTATATAAAGTGGACAGGGCATGCTGCTTGTAAGGTGAACATGCCTACCTTGAAATAAGTTTCCATTCAGAGGGAATAGTATATGTAAATGCCCTAAGTTGAGAAAGCACTTGGGGCATTGCGGGAAAAGCAAGGAGGCCAGCGTGACTGAAAAGGTGACAAGAAGGGGAGAGGCAACAAATAAACCAGACACTAAATGGGGAACTGGGAAAGGAAGATAGTGGATCTTGCAAACTATTCTGAAGCCTCAGGTGAAAAGCGGTTGTAGGCAGGTATGATGCAGCAGAGCACCAGGGAGATGTTTACATTGTTGTAGGGTCATGATGGCTTTAAAGAATGGTCTGTACAGGTTAAGGGCAGAAGTTAGGATGACTTTGTAATATTCCAGGGGAAAGAAGACGGAGGCTTGGACCAGGCATAGAAGTGAAAGTGAGGAGAAGAGTAAGATTCTGCACATGTTTTGAAGGTAGAGCCAGCAGGGTCTGCTGTTGGATTAGATGTGAGATGTAAGAAGAATAAGTAGTCTAATTTAAGTCCAAGGTTATTATTATTATTATTATTATTATTATTTTGTAGAGACAGAGTCTCACTTTATCACCCTTGGTAGAGTGCTATGGCATCACACAGCCACAGCAATCTCCAGGTCTTGGGCTTAGGCGATTCTCTTGTCTCAGCCTCCTGAGTAGCTGGGACTACAGGTGCCCACCACAATGCCCAGCTGTTTTTTTTGTTGCAGTTCAGCTGAGGTCAGGTTTGAACCCACTGCCCTCGGCATATGGGGTTGGCGCCCTACTCACTAAGCCACAGGCACTGCCCAAGTCCAAGGTTATTGATTCACAAAATTTACATTAATTGAGTTGGGGAAGCCTGAAAGAAGTTATGAGGGAGCAAGGGGGGTGTGGGGGGAGTGGTGGTGAGGAGGCTGAGGGGTTCAGTCTTGGATTGGGGGTGGTGAGGAGGCTGAGGGATTCAGTCTTGGATTGGGGGTGATGGTGAGGAAGCTGAGAGGTTCAGTCTTGGATTGGGGGTGGTGAGGAGGCTGAGGGATTCAGTGTTGGATTGGGGGTGATGGTGAGGAAGCTGAGAGGTTTAGTCTTGGATTGGGGGTGGTGAGGAGGCTGAGGGGTTC
This sequence comes from Nycticebus coucang, assembly GCF_027406575.1. Classification (NCBI taxonomy): domain Eukaryota; kingdom Metazoa; phylum Chordata; class Mammalia; order Primates; family Lorisidae; genus Nycticebus; species Nycticebus coucang. Next base: position 110,148,096 of record NC_069785.1, read on the forward strand.
AGTCTTGGATTGGGGGTGGTGAAGAGGCTGAGGGGTCCATGTTGGAGTGGGGGTGGCGGTTATGAGGAGGTTAAGGGGTTGAGTCTTGGAGTATCTAGGGTGACATAGTGGTTAGACATGTAAGTGGAAATGTTGAGCAAGAAGTTACTTATATAAGTCTGGGTTTGGAAGAAATATAAATTTAGAAATCATACAGGTACTACTGACAGCCACGTGACCCAAGAGGATCACCAAGGTGGTGAACAGTGTTCCCAGGAGTCTAGAGGTGGAAACAATTCAGGTGTCCACAGACACAGGGGAGGGCCGAGGACCTCACCCTGGGAGCTGCAGCACTCAGGGTATATGAGAAGAAACCAAGGAAAAGGGATGGCCAGCAACCTGGCCAGAGGCCAACTGAAGGAAGTGTTTGTAGAAAAAGGAAACAATGTAAAAAAGGCTGCATTTGAGAAGAGGAAACAAACTAACCTTGGGATTCAGCAACAGAGAGATGACTGGGGGCCTTGACAGTAGCTGCTTTCAGGGAACGAGGGGTTAAACTCTCTCGGGTTGGAGAGAGTTCCAGAGAGAATCAGAGAAGAATCGCAGAGTGCAGGCACAGACATTTCCTTTGGAGAATTTTGCTACAAAAGGGGGTAGAGAAATAGGATGATCGTTGGACCAGAATGTGGAATAAAGGGAAAAATTTTCAAAAAAAAAAAAGAAAAACTTCCAAAACCTTTGTTAGATATTCTGGACCGTGTTTCCCCCTCCTTGTGTCGGGCCTACTCTGAATGCTCAGAAAGTGTCTGTCATGAGCATAGTGGACACATTATGTTATATTCAACTGTGGGTGTGCCGTGTCCTGCTGCTTTGATGTTATTTCATGAACTGTGTTGTTGTTTGACCAACGCTGGGACGAAAGGTGCTGCTGTGACGTCTCACGCGAGAAGTGGGCACAGGGCAGGAGCTGGAGCTGCGCGTGGAGTGTGTGTTCTGTGTACAATCCTCGCAGTCCGCGCAACACAAGGCAGGCAGGTCTGTGTACTCACCTGTCTTCCTCCTTAGTCTACGATTTCACTGGTCTCAGTACTGATAACAAACAGTAATCGGAGATTAGAAAAGTGAAGAAATGTTGATCAGAAAACACAAATTAACCAATAAATGAACAGCAAGCAGCATCAAGGTTTATGCTGAATGCCGTCACCCCCGGACACACACAAGCTTCATAAAGAACTGTCCCTTCAACTATCAGGATGTCACTATAACCGGGCAGCAAATGGGGCAAAATCTTTGCAGAAAAGCCATTCATGATCCTGGAGTAGATCTTGGGGATTTGAACTAATTGTGAAAAGTGATTTTTAACTTTCCAGATTCCAGAGACTGTTTTTCTAAATTTGTCAGACTTTGAAAATACTGCTAATCTATTAAGCACTTCATTATTATAATTAACATGTTCTTTACAACTCACCGATCATAATGCTTTAATTTGTTATTAACAAGAACATCACTTACTGTGGTTAGAATTCCATTACAGTCCAACACTAATAAATCATGAGCTACTAGACTTAAGTATCGCCACAATTTTTAATTAAAGAAAACCAGCACTCTCATCTAGTCATGGTCTTGTGATGACAAAGCTTCTATATAAGGCTGATCTTAGGGTTTCATGGCCAGCTGACACCTAATTGAAAAGGAAGAATTAAGTGGCTGGGTGCGGTGCTCACACCTGTAATCCCAGCACTCAGGGAGGCCAAGGCTGGTGGCCTATGAACCTGACCTCATAGGTTCGAGACCAGCCTGAGCAAGAGTGAGACCCCCGTCTCTAGAAATAGCCGGCTACTTGGGAGGCTGATGCAAGGGAATCGCTTGAGCCCAGGAGTTTGAAGTTGCTGTGAGCTGAGACACCACAGGACTCTGCCAAGGGAGACAAAGTAAGACACTGTCTCAAAAAAAAAAAATGCTTTCTATGCCCCCTTAAGTTATAAATCTCGTAACTTCTTGCTGTCTTTACAATCCAAGAAAGTCTTTCTCAAGTACAGGGGAGGAGTCACGCCTTCGAAACACAGTCTCTGAAGGAGAAGCCGCATCCCTATCTCCCAGTCTCTATGGGAAGGTGGGAGCCCAACAGCCCTGGTGAGCAACAATTACCCAAGAGGCAGCAGCCTCAGCTCCAAGCATGGCACCCTGTCCTCCCACACCCTCCGGGGCTCTCCCACCAGGTTACTCCACTTCTTGGCAATCTCTCCAGTTTTTGTCTCAGTGGAGGTTAGTTGTCTTCTATTACAATGGTCTTGAATAAAGCCTTCCTTGCCTGTTCAATTCCACTGAGAGCAGTTTTTCTCTGACACAACTGAGAGCTCATGAATTATTTCAAGTGATTCAAGCACCAAATGTTGTATATGCTGCTTAAAAAATAAATAAAAAAAAAAAATTAAAAGGCCTTGGACTGTGTCAGGCTACAGCACTCTACCAAGGGCCATAACGTGAGAGTCTGTCTCTACCAAAAAAAAAAAGGCCATCGAGTACTATGAAATAATACCCATCTGTTTCAGCAAGCATAATGAACATAGATCTATACTGATTGACTACCCAATATAAAATTATGTTTCTTGGGCAGCGCTTGTGGCTTAAAGGAGTAGGGCACCGGCCCCATATACCAGAGGTGGCAGGTTCAAACCCAGCCCTAGCCAAAAAAATTATATATCTTTTTCCTTTGTCTAACACCTCCAAGTCCACAATATTCACACAGGGGAAAAGGGGCTATTTCTGCTGTGAGGGGGTTCACTGGCTTGTGGAAGTTCAGGGTGTTTGGGTTCATTTGAATTAACCCAGATCAGTGTCCCCCACTCTTTTTATTCTTTTATTTTATTTTTTTTATTTTTTGAGACACAGTCTCACTTTGTCTTGCACTGTAGAGTGCTGTATTGTCATAGCCAACAGCAACCTCAAACTGTTGGGCTTAAGAGAGCCTCTTGGCTCAGCCTCCCAAGTATTGGCACTATAGGCATGTACCACCATGCCCAGCTATTTTTAGAGATGTGGGGGCACTCATCACAACACCTGGCTATTTTTACAGATGGGGGTCTCACTCTTACTGAGGCTAGTCTTGAACTCCTGAGCTCAGGCAATACACCTGCCTCGTCCTCCAGAGTGTTAGGGTTACATATATGAGCTGGCCTCATAGTCTTCCACTGTTACACAACAAATGTCCCACTTTTCATATAAGAGACTGGGAAAAGCTGTAAATTCTACTTATATTGTAGTTAAGCAACTTCAGATACGATTCTTCATCTACTTTTAAAATTCCCTCAGTCCTGCACCCATGAAAAATAAGAGTTTTTGTGAGGAGGGAAGGGGGATCATGAGTGCTTTCTGTAGAATTCTTAAAGCAAGAATTTTGAACCTTATATTTTTGCTATTTTATTTCTCAGTGCAATGTAAAGTAGCTATTCCATCCCATAGCATATAAATGGTAATTTTTCAGCCCATGTCTTATTTAAAGTACACATTTAATTCATAGAAAATACAGGTCATAATTTAAAGAAAATTGGCCACTTTAGGGTTTAACCTACTAGGGCTTCTCACTGCCTTCAAATCCAGCCATGGAACCAAAGAATTAGAACATTTATTAACAGAAAATTTAGAAAGTTCTAAAAAAATGCATTTGGGGAATAAGGAAAATAACTTCAGAAGGAGGCCTATAACACTGAGCAATAAATAGTGAGCAATAAAGTTAGTAAATTTATAGGTAAATTTAAACAAAAATGTGAATGATATAAGGTGAAGAATAAAAAATATGGAATAAAACACTGGGCAATGGTACCATGTGAGGCATAAGGACAGTGATTAGAATTTTATGTTCCAATGTCTTGGTATTGTTTAGGAGGCTAAGATGTTAATTACTTTCAGACTTTTTAAATTATGCATGACAACACTTGAAAGGTCTGAAGCATTTTCCAGCACCAACAACCAATTTGCCAGTTTTCTGGACACCCACTGGTGGATGTCCAATAGTCCACCTCAAATAAATTCAGTTCAATGCAATCCAGTACAATTCAACTCAGTTCAATTCCTGTGATACAACCTGTAGTTAGTGTCTGAGTCCACAGATTTAAGGGTTTGGTCCCACAAGACTGTCCCACTTCGGATGCCAGTTAAAAGTTTCATGTCCTGTGTGCTTCAAAACACCTGCTATAAATTAGGGGTTTCATGACCCCTTCTCAGGTTTGGTAATTTTCTAGAATGACTCACAGAACTCAAGGGAAGACTTTCTTTACTACTAGTTACCAGTTGATTAGAAAGGATACAAATCAGAAACTGCCAGAAGATAACACAGGGTACAGGGCAGAGTTTTAGAGTGCAGCACGGAGCCTCCATGACCTCCCAGCACCAGCCCAGGGGCTCATTAAGTCTCATTGTCCACGAGTTTCTATAAAGCTCCATCTCTCCTTCCTGAGGTGGCAAGGCTGGAAGTCCTAACCTTCTAATCATTTGGCTTTTCTGTTGACCGGCCTCCTTCTAAGTCTGTTTGGGGGCTCAATTCTTAGTTATTAGCACAAACACAGGTGTGATTGGATAAGACTTATTACAAATAATGTCGGGCACTCCTGTCACTGAGAAAAATCCCAAGATTTTAGGAGCTCTGTGCCAGGAAGCTGAACAAAGACTAAACATAGTTGTGTACCATGTAGTGATGCTTTGGTCAACAACAGACCACATGGACCACCATGGTTCTATAAGATTTTAATGGGGTGGGAAAGTTTCTATCACCTAGTGATGTCATAGCCATGGTGACCTCATCGTGCAACACATTACTTGTGTGTGTGGTAATGCTCGTGAACCTAAACCCACTGTGTTGCTGGTCACATAAAAGCATAGCACATATAATTATCCTTGATAATGATAATAAATGACTACGTTACTGGTTTATGGATTTGTTATACTATTTATTATTATTATTTTAGACTATATTCTTTCTACTTATAAAAAGGGGCCTCAGGCAGGCCCTTCAGGGGCACTGTCATCTTAGGAAATAGCAGCTCCCTTGTACCACCATCCCTGATGACCTGCCAGTGGGATCAGATATGGAGGTTGAAGACAGTGGTATTGCTGAGCCTGACCCTGTGTGAGCGTAGGCTTTACATCTTAATTTTTAATGAAAAAGTTACAAGAAAAAATTTTAAATAGAAAAAAGCTTATAAAAACATAAAGGAAATATTTTTGTACAGCTATCCAATGTGTTTGTGTTTAAGCTGTTACAAAAATTTAAAAAGTTTTATTACGAAAGAGTAGAAAGTTTTAAAAATTTAACTAAAAAAGTTACAGTCAGTTAAGATTAATGTTAAAGAAAGGAAAATAATTTTCAAAAATATAGTGCAGTCGCAGCGTGCAGTGTTTATGAAGTCCACAGTGGTGTGCAGCAACATCCTCGGCCTTCACGGTCACTCACCATGTACCCGTGACTCACCCAGAGCAACGTCCACTCCCACAAGCTCCATTCATGGTAAACAGGTTTGTTATTGTGTATATTTTATAGAGTTGTGAGTGATGTTAGGTCAGACATAATCAGGTCTATGTACATTTGCATCTTTTCACAAGGTGAGACTTCTATTGACACATATAATTAATCACAAATGCCTCAAGCTACATGAGGTTCTCAGGGAGGCAGTTCTCTTTAGGAGCACCTGTTCTCTCGGTGGTCACTGCCACAAGCATGTAGGCTCAAGCCATTCCACACATCAGTCAATACTGCAGATCATACACAGAGTATAGTGAATCAACATATAAATGTTACAGATTAAAACTTTCACGTCAAACGGTAACATTTAACATCAAGAGAAAAAAGACTAGGAATAGGGCTTAGCAAACCAGTCCAAGGAGAGCCACGTGGACAAGGAGGGCATCCTGGGCTGGTCCAGATGGTTTTCAGCATCTTTGGGAGCAGAGCCAGCCTTTGATTCAAGCAGGGAAGAGTCTTTGATTTGTACAGAACCTTATGTTACACAAATGCCAGATGCTCATCATGACAGCAAGATGATGCCTATTGCAATGGATGTGCCAGACCAGCGAAGTCCTGTTTCTTTCAAAGTCCCTGGGTCCCCTGGTGAGGGCTGATAGTGAAGGCTGATACCCTTCTCTGATTGGGTGCAGTCTCCACCAATTAGGTAGATTGGTCCCTGATGGGATTATGCCTTTTAAAATATAAGATGGGATCTTTTCCTAAAATGGAATTATTATGTCAACAGTGCTCTGTGCATGCGCCATATTTGTACTACAGCTTTTCTGTGTTTAGATGCACAAATACACATCACTGTCTTACCATGACCCCAATGTTGATTATAGTAACATATTGTGCTTATTTGTAGCCTAGGAGAGAGAGGCTACACCATAGCCTGCATGTGCAGTAGGCTGTGAGCTGGGTTTGTGTCAGTATGTTCTGTGACGTTCACCTATCCACACATTTCTTGGAATGTAGCCCCATCATTAAATGAGTGACTATATTTTTGTATCATATCACAAAGGGTAATTGCTAAAATATACACATGATACAAATAGATGGCATCAGTAAGAAAAAAACATGAGATTTCACAAAAACTTTTTAATTAATCCAATAAAGGGGAGAAAAGGAACATTAACAACGAGGAAAATAGGAAGTGCTGTCCAGGACAGTGGGATGTTTCCACATGTGTCACTATTACAGTAAATGCAACATGGCTTTGCTCTCTAGTTTAAATAGAAAGATCCTCATGCAGATTTGAAAATAAATACCTCTGCTCTATTTAAGAAACACATAAATGTAAAGACTCAGAAAAGCTGGAAGCCAAAGGAAGAAAACAGTGTGACAAATACTACCAGACAAAAAATTCAGTTGCTATATTAATAACAGACAAAATAGACTTCAGGAAAATAACAAGCATTAAAGAAAATTGCTGCATAATTATAAAAAATTCAGCTCAACAGGAGGATATAATAATACTAAACACATACCTTAAAGTAATGCATCCTCAAAATACATAAAGAAAAATTGATAGGTGACAGGGAGGACTGGGTGTATCGTGCACACGGAGGTGTTTCAATGTCCCCCCCATGACGCAGTGCAGATCTCGGGTTCACCCTGTGAGCTGGAGCTGGGCCAGGACTGTCCCTCCAGATCCTAGAGTTGGTATCAGCTTTGGCTTCCAAAGAGCTCCCTGCTCCTGACTCTAAAAGGGTTTGCTGTTTTCTTTCTTTTTTGCATGTTTCCACGCTTTCTTTTACTATCTTGTGACCCCAGTATTATAGTAAAAGTATCAATGCCCTAATCTGGTTTCCAGTTGCACTGGGCAGGGGGTCTTTCAGAGGCTCTCACCAGCCATGCTGCTGGGGACAGATGCCGTCAATTGTTTTCTTTACTGTGGCTTCTGGCTTTTCGTCATTTCTCATCACTAATTTAATCCTTACCCTAAGGCCAAAGTGGACTTTCTAAAATATGACTCTAATCATTTCACTAGCCTACAAAAAAAAAAAGTCTGTGTCTTACCATCTTCTGGAACTGGCCTCTGCCTGTCTCACCGGGACCATCTCCCTCAGGCTGAGTGCTGCCGGGTCCAAGCCCTGTACCGCATGTTTGGTGCAGATGGTTTTCTGGGTCTATAATCTTCTCCCCTGACTCAGGATGGACGGTTAGTGTCTATACACTGGCATAGCCATGCTGGCTAAAATATCAACATGCTCTTGTAGGAGTATGAAATTATCACTACCCCATTGTTTTCCCCAAGGTTTCTTGCTCCCTCCCCCCAAGTCTAACAAATCCAACACCTGGCACAGTGGGCTGGGGCTGGGGTTCCATGATTCCTGCTCAAGAACTCAGTCTTGATGCATCAGGGCCTGGGCTGTCCGGTCTAATAAATGCTTGCATGCGAGCCCCACATCCGCTCTCTTTTCTGAGCAAATCTGATTTGTACTTTGAGATTCCAGTAAAGTGTCCTTGCTCTGTCTATGAAGTCTTCTGTGCCTTTTACTCCTCACCCCATTTTCTGTGCTACACTAGCCCTCTGTGGACTTCTGCCCTCCACTGTGTCATAAATGCCACTTTGCACACTAGGCTCTGTGCTTCTGAAGACAGAGCCACGTCCTCATTACCACACACTCTTCCTGGCACAGTGTTTGGCCCATGATCAAAACTCCATGAAGTCTAGGATTTTGCACTGTGCATTTATAGAAAGGAACCAAAAACATGTCTAACTGGATTTATCTTGTTGTTTGGATGATGAATTCAGCCACTGCTAATAATGCTGAGTGTCCCTTTCCCTGGAACACAGGGTATCAGTCACACACAATGCCTCTTCCTGGGGGGAGACTCTCCCAGCCCAGTTTGAGCAGGCAGAGTTCTCACAGAGCATACTTTGTTTATATTTCATATATAAAAATAATTTTCAATGACTTCTGACTACTTACTGAAATTCTGGATTGTCAAAAGTCAGAATGAAAAAGGTAGACTGCATACAAAGTATTGTACTAGAAATTTTGATTCTACTTTGAGAAGGTTTTTAATTTTGAAGATAATGCTCCTTATATCTCATTCCTTCCTCTATTTGAAAGGCTGTAACACATTTTTTTACATTGCTTTTATTTCTGGTTATTGCCATGGTAACACAGACTTATTCCAACATATATGAATTTTGAGCAAATCTCTTACTTAAGAAAAATGCCAAGGAGAACAAAAAGTAAGGAAAAGAAGCCATTTGCCTTCTGTCAAATAGGTTTTATGACGTTCAGTCATCAACTTGCCACCAAGTAAAATCAAGCAATTTCTCCTTTGGATGATTAAAAGAAGGGCAAAAATGCATTCATTGGAGAAGAATTTGTAAAATTTACAACAGTGAAAAAAATCTGATGTCTAAGATTATAGAAGAGCAACTTGAGTAATGAATAAATTAAGATTCAGAGTTAAGTCACTTGCTTTATCGTCATCCACTAGTGAGTGGCAGAGCTCCATGTAGTATTTTTCCTTCCACATGTGACCCAGCAGGTGTGGCTGAATGGTTATTAGGAAGGGTCAGGCTGGGGTACGTGCTTGTTGATTGGTTTTTACGAAGGGTCAGGCTGGGGTACGTGTGTGTTGAGTGGTTCTTAGGAAGGGTCAGGCTGGGGTACGTGCGTGTTGATCTGTTCAGTATCAAATGTTTACCACATGTCCTGCCCCATGCTGGGTTCTGGGATTAAACAAGGAAACAACCACGAGACTTCATGAAGTTCACAGTCAAGTGGGAGTGACAGACATTAATTCATATTACCCAAATAAATATAAAATGTTAGCTGCTGTGCAAAGGGCACCAAGGTGAAGTATCTAGTGCTATGAAAGGGAACAGGTGAACTTAATATAGCTCAGTGGTCAGAGAAACTACCCTTGGTACAGTTGCATTGATCTGAACCCAGAAAAGTTATTTGTTAAACTCCGAGGATGTGGAAGAGCACCTAGACAGATGGGACTGGGAGGGTCCTTGGAGGAGGCACCTGGTGCTTCTGTGGAACAGAGAGAAGTTCTGCATAGCATGCATGATCGCTGCTGGAGAGCACTGGAGATGATGCTGGTTGACATGAAACTGAAGCAGAGGAGGGCACAGATCCTATAGCATCCTTGGGGTCATATTAAAGATTCTTATTCTGATCTTGAACTCATTGGGAAGGCACTGGAGAGTTTTAAATAGGAGAGAAGCAGGGTCAGATTTATGGTTCTAAAGTGCTCGTGCTGGCTGCCGGCTAGGGCAGGAATTGAAGTGAAATCTAGTCAGGACATATTTTCAATAGTCTGTGTGGTTGCTGATGCTAATTTTCCTTAAGGAGGTTAACAGTGGAGACTAGTTTAAGTGTGTGGACTAAAAATGCATTTCAGAAGTAGAATAAACAAGACCTTTGGGGAGTAAGGGAAAGAAATGTGCCAAGGTTGATGACAATAGAACTTTTTCCACGATCAAACCATCTGGGTGATAGGAGCAGAGCTGTTGACTCTCTTGACTCCAAAATGTAGGTGCAGCCTATCAAGAGAATTTCCCATAAGAACTTGCTAGAAATTGCTATTCAGAATCACAGTTGGGGTTGTTAACATGTAAGAGGAAAGATTTGGGAATACCCCTTATGCTAATGTTTATAAATACTTGTGTAGGTAGCAGAGTTGTTAGCAAAAGCTTGTTATTAATGCATGGATAAACACGTTAGGAATCCACTAAGGGAGTTCCTTTCAGGATTCTGTACAGTAAATACTACACCAAGCTACAAAATTCTGAATATTATCTTTCTTTTGATGAAAGTCAACATTTATTAAAGTCAGTAACTCATGCTGCCTCTCCATGTAAGACTTTTCAGAGGCTTCGTGGTCCCTTTATGTTTAAAGTCCTAACATATTTAAAGGGTCTTTCAGATCTCGTTCTCCATTATTTTTTCTCTTACAGGCAGTTCCTGGGTTATGAATGAGACAGGTTCATTAGGCTTGTTCTGAAGTTCAACTTCTATGTAATTTGGAACAGGTACACTTATCTATTCCCTGTAATAGCCCTGTTCGTAAATGTGAGTCACACACCAGTCAGATGTGTGTAACTAGGGGACTTACGGTCACAGCCTCCATTCCTAAGTGCAAGCTGTACATTATCAGATATGTAACTCGGAGACTGTCTTGACTGTATGTAGGATTTTTTAATTGTAAATATCAGAAATGTGAGCTCACACACTGACTTAAATAATGCTGGAATTCATTACTCACATTACTGTAAAATCCAGAGATTTGATCAGAATGTGGTCTTGTTTCTCAGCGATTCTCCTGGTACCTGCCTCATACTTAGGCTTGCTCTCCCTTTGTAAAAACATTTTGATTGACAATAATAATTGTGTAATATATTTATGGGGTAAAATATGATGTTTTGATATATGTTTACATTACAAATGATCAAGTTGCACTAATTTACGTATCCCTTCATATTTATTTTTTGTGATAAAGACATTTAAAATCTACTCTTTTAGCAATTTTAAAACACATAGTACATTATTATTTGAGTCACTGTTCTGTGAAATATGTTACTATAGCTTATTTCACCTTACCCATCAACATCTCCCCACTTCCCATTCCCTCTCCCTGCTAACCTCTAGTGGGTGATTGCCAGAGGCTTGCTCTCTTGACAATTATTAGATGGTGGCTAAAAGAAAGGTGATGATGACACTTTTTCTCATTCATATCTAAGGGATTAAGAAGACACTGATTTCCATAACAATGAAACAAGGCCCCCACCTTTGCTGTGGGGGAACCAACCTGAACAAACTGCCCTGGGTAGGGCAATTACATTCTTCTGACTGGCATACAATACCCTAGGCATACAGGTGGTGCTGGTGACTGGCTGCCACAAGATAGGGCAGAACGGTTCTTTAAAGCAGCAGTCCCCAACTGTTTTGGCACCAAGGACCAGTTTCATGAAAGACAATTTTTCCATGGACCAGGGGTTGGGGCGATGGTTTTGATATGAATCTGAAAACAATTGATTTATTATGGTCTCCGTGCAGTCAAATCTCTCTGCTAATGATAATCTGTATTTGCAGCCACTCCCAGCATCCCTGCCTCAGCTCCACTTCAGATCATCAGGGGTTAGAGTCTTAAAAGGAGCACGCAACGCACAGTGTACGGTAGGGCTCCTGCTCCCATGAGAATCTGATGCTGCTACTGATCTGACAGGAGAGGGATCTCAGGCAGCCATGTGAGCAGTGGGGAGCAGCTGTTGTAAACACAGATGATACTTTGCTTGCTCACCTGCTGTTCACCCTCCCTGTGCGGCCTCGTTCCTAACAGGCCACAACCAGTAACCGTCTGTAGCCCAGGGTTTGGACACCACAGCTTTATAGGAAAAATTTCCACCATCTCTTCTTTTTTGAAAACAAATATCATCTGTTTATTAGGAAACAGATTTTATAAACTGGTAAGATCACTGAAAGAAAAGTTGTTGGTTGGGCAAGGAAAATACCACATTTTGCCAGGTATAATGTCATCCCATCTATAACATGCACCCACATTTTAGGCTTAAACTTTCAGGAAAAAATTTCTTTAATTTTTTAATTCATATTCTTATTTATTTATATGTAAGTACTTATCCTTTATTACAAAGGACATTTGTAAAAATATCAGCTGACTTCTAGCTCCTCCCTAAATGTACAAAGGGAAATACATTTTCATTGCCTGAAAATGCTTTTGTTGCAAGTTCATTGAAAGTGATCAAAACAGCATGGTATTGGCACAAAGACAGAGAAGTAGATGTCTGGAACAGAATAGAGAACCAAGAGATGAATCCAGTTACTTACTGTTATTTAATCTTTGACAAGCCAATTAAAAACATTCAGTGGGGAGAAGATTCCCTATTTAACAAATGGTGCTGGGTGAACTGGCTGGCAACCTGCAGAAGACTGAAACTGGACCCACACCTTTCACCATTAACTAAGATAGACTCTCACTGGATTAAAGATTTGAACTTAAGACATGAAACTTAAAAATACTAGAGGAGAGTGCAGGGAAAACCCTTGAAGAAATCAGTTTGGGCAAGTATTTTATGAGGAGGACCCCCCGGGCAATGGAAGCAGCTTCAAAAATACACTATTGGGACTTGATCAAACTAAAAAGCTTCTGCACAGCCAAGAACACAGTAAGTACAGCAAGCAAACAGCCCTCAGAATGGGAGAAGATATTTGCAGGTTATGTCTCCGACAAAGGTTTAATAACCAGAATCCACAGTGAACTCAAATGCATTAGCAAGAAAAGAACAAGGGATCCCATCGCAGGCTGGGCAAGGGATTTGAAGAGAAACTTCTCTGAAGAAGACAGGCGCGCGGCCTTCAGACATATGAAAAAATGCTCATCATCTTTAATCATCAGAGAAATGCAAATCAAAACTACTTTGAGATATCATCTAACTCCAGTGAGACTAGCCTATATCACAAAATCTCAAAACCAGAGATGTTGGCGTGGATGTGGAGAAAAGGGAACACTTTTGCACTGCTGGTGGGAATGCAAATTAATACATTCCTTTTGGAAAGAGATATGGAGAATACTTAGAGATCTAAAAATAGAGCTGCCATTCAATCCTGCAATTCCTCTACTGGGCATATACCCAGAAGACCAAAAATCACATCATAACAAAGATATTTGTACCAGAATGTTTATTGCAGCCCTATTCATAATTGCTAAATCATGGAAAAAGCCCAAGTGCCCATCGATCCACGAATGGATTAATAAATTGTGGTACATGTACACCATGGAATATTATGCAGCCTTAAAGAAAGATGGAGACTTTACCTCTTTCATGTTTACATGGATGGAGCTGGAACATATTCTTCTTAGTAAAGAAAAAAAGAAAGAATGGAAGAAAAAGTACCCAGTGTACTCAGCCCTACTATGAAACTAATTTATGGCTTTCACATGAAAGCTATAACCCAGTTACAACCTAAGAATAGGGGGAAGGAGGAAAAGGAGGGGAGGGAGGGGGAAGGGAGGTAGAAGGAGGGTGATTGGTGGGATTACACCTGCAGTGCATCTTACAAGGGTACATGTGAAACTTAGTAAATGTAGAATGTAAGTGTCTTAGCACAATAACTAAGAAAATGCCAGGAAGGCTATGTTAACCAGTGTGATGAAAATGTGTCAAACAGTCTATGAAGCTAGTGTATGATGCCCCATGATCACATTAATGTACACAGCTATGATTTAATAAAAAAAATAAAATAAAGTATGCATATGACTGGCCTTTTCAAAAAATAGAAAGTTCAAACAAACTAATCACCATCTTCCAGCATGTTACTTTGCATACAGCTATTATTATTGCTTCCTAGACTTACACTTTTTTTTTAGACTTACACTTTTAATGTGTAAGCATAAACAAAAGAATTAAAAAAATTAATATAGACATGGACTATTCATGTATAGTCAGACAAGTTCATGAACTCATCCTGGAAAAAGTGCAACATACCTCAAGGCTGAATATCGCTAAGGTCACCTCTGAAGTCCTCCCCTTGAGAAGATAAGCACTGACATCAGCACTTAGTCCACCCCTCAGAGCAATTTTGGGATTCTTTTTCTCAAATGGCCATCAGAGCAATTGTACAAGGTCTGACAATAAAGTTGGTGAACTCACCCCAGAAAAAATGCTTTGGCAAGAAAGAAAGGGCTGAAATGAGACTAGAGAGGTGACTGTAGGCCAGATCATCAAAAAAACTGCACTGCAGACTTTAACCTTAAATTACTAGGAAACGTTCAGACATTGGTGGGGAAGAACATTGAAGGACAGGAAGAATGAAACCAGGAGTTTCTATTGAGAAGTCCCACAGCCCAGCCCAGCAGTCACGGTGGTGCAGGGAGAGTCCCACAACCCAGCCAAGCAGTCACAGTGGTGGTGAGAGAGTCCCACAGCCCAGCCCAGCAGTCACAGTGGTGCAGGGAGAGTCCCACAGCCCAGCTCAGCAGTCACAGCGGTGCAGGGAGAGTCCCACAGTCCAGCCCAGCAGTCACAGTGGTGGTGGGAGAGTCCCACAGCCCAGCCCAGCAGTCACAGTGGTGCAGTGAGAGTCCCACAGCCCAGCCCAGCAGTCACAGTGGTGCAGGGAGAGTCCCACAGTCCAGCCCAGCAATCACACTGGCGCAGTGAAACGTATTTTGGCAGACAGTAGACTTGGAAAATGTAATGGTTAATGTGGTACAGAGGAGATAGAGTAATCTAAGATGGCACCTGGGTTTCTTGCTTTAGTTAGACTGTTCTGAGACTCAGTTTGGGGATCGGGGGTAAAAGGTAACCTTCTCCATTTACGTACATTGAGCTGAAGTATCTCCGGGATGACATACGTGAGTAGTTGCATGTTAGTTCTGAATGTTAGCAAATACATCTGTGGTGGACAAATGCACATGATTTGAAGGTCACCAGGTTGGAGGTAACAGTTAAGTGCCTGCATGTGAAAAAGACTGCCCAGGAGGATTAGTAAAATGCAAAGTTGGCACAGGACAGAATGTTGAATACCTGTAACATTTACAAGAGAAAAGAAAAGAACTCAGCTATGAAGACCAGGTGCCAGGCATGATGGACTCAAGGGGAAGGCAGAGCTTCAAAGAGATTCTTATTAATGTAAAGAACTTAAGGAGACTGAGAATGAAATTGAGTCCATATTAATTAGCAACAAAGTATAAATGAATGAAATCAGTAGGTGTCCTTGACAAGAGTAATTTCAGTGGCGTGTTGGGTTAGTGAATAGGAAATGGGGAGGTAGAGGTCGTTAGTAAACTGTTTTTCCAAGTGGTTTGTTCATAATGTGAAGAAGGGTCATGAAGTGACATAAATAGAGAAGCGTCTGTCTCAGAGCATTCTGAATGTGTTTATGTGTGCATTTCTTCATTTATAATTTTATAAGGTTTTTAGCTATATCTATTTTTATATGGAGACATTGAGAGAAACCCAGAAGGAAGAGGGAGAAGAGGAAAGGGGAGAGAGTTGGAGGAGGGAGGGAGAGAGAACACGGAAGGCAAGAGAAAGAAATATTAATGGAATGCGTCTAAAGGTGAGATAAGAAATGGGATGAAGGGCACAGGTGAGGAAGTTGCCTTTGAAAAGGAAAAGGGACATTTCTTCATGCAAAGCCATGTGAAAGAATTGGTATGTAGAAACTAATATGGATAAAGCTATCATTTGTTAGCCTCATTTGATTTTCAGTAAGTGGAAATGCTCTATATTTTTGCTATCTTTTAGAAAATTTTAAGGGAAGTTAGATGCAGACTCACCTTTTTACTTTTCTTTTTCTAAGATATAGTCAAGTTGATTAATTTCTTCCATAACAGCAAGTCAAGTGCTATTTCTTTGACAACTCCCACTTGTTTTCTCACCGTTACACAATCTGAAGAGGTGGGTTGTGTCTTTGTTGATGTCAATCAGCAAAGATTAAAGTTTTTTTTAAATCTCAAGCTCTGCTTGCTAGGTTTTGCCCTCAAACCTTATACTTGTGATTTGAATTTACTTTCTTTGGATTTCAAAGAAAAGAAAAAATTGACTCATGGCTAACAAATTCATGCCTTTCCTTCTCCAATTTTCCAAGGACAGAGTTCAGGGATGTGTCCAGGGCATGCTTAATAGCCACTATTTTGTTTATCATCCTCAATTATCCATCTGGTTTCTAAGACAATTTATTAGACTCTGACAAATCTCAGCAGATGGGCTGTCACAATTGAAATGGGGACAGGAGATGGGGAGGTTAAGCAATGGCAAAGGCAAAACACAAGCATGTTTTGTTTAATTCTTACAACATCTCTGGGAAGTGGGCATTGTTCTTATTGTTGGAGCCTGAACACCAGCTGCTGGGATCAAGATCTTGTAGGCATGGGTGGGGGTGGGGAGCAGTACAGGCATGCCCTCTGCGTGCGTCGGTCCTTGCACAGGGAGTGAGGTGAGATGGGAGGGGCGGTACAGGCATGCGCTCTGCACAGGTTGGTCCTTGTGCAGAGAGTGAGGTGAGAAGGGGTGGGGTACAGGCATGCACTCTGCGTGCGTTGGTCTATGTACAGGGAGTGATGCGTGTTAGAGGAGGGTATAGTTGTATTAAAGGAGGATGTGGTACTCTATTAGAGGAGTGCAAGAGGTATAGATGCAGAAGAGCCATATTTAGTACTCTGGTGTGCAAAATGTGGTACTGTGTAGTCGTCAGCCAAAGAATGAAAAGGAAATCTCCTACTTCCCTATCCAGAGAATGGGACAGTCAGGGCCACATTCTGGATTTTTAAGTGTTCTTGCCTTAGAAAAGGAATATTGTCTTAGTCTGTCCTGGCTCCTGTAACAAAATACACAACCTTTTGAATATCAGAAAATTATTTCTCACAGTTCTGGAGGTCTGGAAGTCCAAGATGGAGGCCCTGGCAGATTCAGTATCTGGAAGGAGGAGCTTTCTGGTTCACAGATGGTGCCTTCCAATGTGTCTGTGCATGGCAGGCGGAGCCAACTAGCTTTCTGGGATCTCTGTCGTAAGGACAATAATTCCATTCATAAGGGCAGAACCTCCACAGTAGTGATTAGGTTTCAATATATGAATTTTGGAGGACACAAACATTTGGACTATAGCAAACATTGAAAATCTCTTTATGTTCCAGAGCCAAAAGTTGCCAGATACAGTGACACCAGTTAAAGATAATCTTGCTAAGTAGTCTTTATTGGTAAGGTCAGGATAGAGGTTATAAACTGTAATGACTACAATGGTAACAAATGAATAAATGAAGAGAGCTGGGTGTAACACAGGAGGGAGTGGTGAGGACTGTGGAAAACTGGAGAATTGCTATTCAAATACTGCCCACTTTTGACATGCAGTCCTATCATGATTTAGTAATAGAAGTCACAAACAAAGAATTATAAATGTAAATTTTCTCATTTTTGATGTCTGGATAAATTTTATAATCTACTCTATGGGTGAAACAGACATGTCAAAGTTAAAGCAACTAACTAATTACACTTTTCCTAGTCTGAACCCTTCATGTAGGCAAACCTGGATCATTTGAGAAAGGAAGGAAGCTGTTATAATGCTTTTTCCAAAGAAAGGGAAGAGGACAGGAGAGGGGGAAGTAGTAAATACATGGCTCCCTAGGAGCGCAGTGACAGTATCTACAAGCAGCTGAGACCTGTGTCCTCCTCCTCTCTAAGGGGGACTGTAGAGATTTAAGTACAAAGAACCACTGGACTGGAAATGCTAGTAAAACTTCCTAAGGCAGAGACTGTGTTGGTAAGATGGAGCTGCTATATGGAAGGAAACAGCCTCCCTCATGCCGACTGCAGGGATGGGAGGACTTTGGGCTGGAAATAGCTTTCTCTTGTTTCTCTTGAAGTATTGAAGCCCTCATATTAAGAAGTAGCTATAAAAATGACTGACACACATTTCTCAATAGCTTTGGGCAGTGGTAGGGCTTGCAGAGGCTGTACTGTGACTAAGGAAAAGAAAAAAAGTATGTCATTCCTCATACTTCAAGGTTAGAGAGAAGACGGCGCAGGGTTTGTGGCAATCTCTGAGTAGTCCAGCTCCCCAGAACTCATGTCTGAGCTACTTTGAGAAAAAGGTCATGGCAGAAGCTGAAGAAGTGACTTCCTCTGTGATTCATGAGACACAGCCACACAGCAGGGTCTGGAGTAATAAAAGGCAGGTGGACAGGTACTTGCTATGGTCCGAGTGTTTGTGTTTTCCAAGCTCCTGTTGCAAAGTCTCACCACCAAGGTGATGGTAATAGAAGATGGAACCTTTGGGAGGTGATGGAAGTGAGGGAGGCCCTCATGAATAGGTTAGTGGTTCTATAAAAGAGACCCCAGAGAGCTAGCTAGCCCCTCACCATTTGAAGACACAGTGAAAGATGGCATCTCAGAGTCAGAAATGGGATCTCATGAGACACCGAATCTACCATTGCCTTGATACTGGGCTTACCAGCCTCGAGAACCGTAAGCAAAAACTTGCTGTTTATGAGGCACCCAGTCCACGTGCTACTTCACTCTAGCATCTGGATGGACCAAGGCAACATTCTTCTCAAACCCACCTAAAATACTCTTAGAATGCCACTGATGCCTTGGCTGCCTGACTCCAGGGAATGACAGGCTGGCAGCTTGAGAGGTGGCTCTTTGAAATGCTAAGAATGAGAATCTTTGGAATGAGTATCAGAGTTTTATTGTCAGCAGTGAATGTAGAGCCTCAGGGGGCAGGCATGGCGGGGAAGAAGGAGTTAGTGTGCCGCAGCTAACAGACAAGGTCTTCATCTTATCTGCACCACACCTAGGAACTTCCAGAAATAGCTGGATGAGATTTTGAGGAGGTTTTGTAAGAAAATAGAGGCAGAGCTGGTGAGATTTTAGTGTTGATGCAGCCATGTGTACTCACACGCCATTGATGCTGAGATTACTTTAGTTCTATGACTCACACACACATTCAAGTTAAAAGGCTTGTCCTAGGTCACCTCAATTTTTTGTGATAAAACTAAAATTTAAATTCTGTACTTCTGACATAAAGTTCACCACTCCCTGTATAATACCTTCACTGTCTTTCACCCAAATTCATCCTTTTTTAAATCTCAAATATAATACTTCTTAGGAAATGTTTCATAAGGAGAGAGATGATCACGAATATTTTGAGGTTACTTAAAAACCCATTTGCTATACCTATTTTAATGTATGTTGGTATAGTTTGAATTCTTTTAATTTACAATTTAATAAAAACCTGAAACTAAATGGAGTGTCACAATATAAAGGCTATGGTCAGGCATAACGGCTCACATTTATAATTCTAGCACTTTGGAAAGTTGTGGCAGGAGGACCACTTGAGCCCCGGAGTTCAAGGCTACAGTGTGCTGTGATTGTGCCACTGCACTCCAGCCAGGGCAACAGCACAGGACCTCATCTCTTAAAAAAAAATTAATAAAGAAGAATATAGGAAAGTCCCCATTTCTAAAAAAAATTGTGACATTCATGAAATGTCACCTAAACACATAAAATGTAGAAATCAGAAAATACAGATTCTCGAATTCCTTACTCCTTAGATTTATGACATTAATTAGCTTTCTAAAAGAGAGGCATGCGTAGAAGAAATTAAATAATAACCTATCCACTGAGAAGTTATGCAAGAGGAAGTAGCTTTCTATTTTTCAGGTGTCGCTGTCACCAGCGTGTATTCTGTCTCTGTGAATGCACAAACCATAATCAACCCCTGTCATATAAAGTAGGAGCGGAAGCAGCATTTGTATGCAGCCTCAGCCCACTGCTCCTAATTACGGAGGCCGGCTATCATTGAGGCTGATGAATTACAAAACATTGTGTACCCCGTGAAAACATTCTGTGACCATACAGACGCCTGAATAATTAAACTGCTTTACTCTGGAGTCAATGTAGGCAATCAACATAGGATGTTTTGAAAAATATTATACAAACAATAGGAAGAATGACAGGAGTAATCCCATTCAGGCTTAACTTCTCCGGATCTCAGTCTCTGTATCCATTAAAGTATAATGACCAGCACCCAGCCAGACATACTGTCAATGTTCACTGAGTGAAGGCACTGTGGGTGAATGGACGAATACAACAATTACTCTGATTAATTCCAGGGTTGTCATAAGGATAAACTGAAATGAGAATTGGATATGTATTTAAAAATATATTTACTATTACATAATCTCAGATTTATTTAGATCCTGCCTCTGGCATGTATAAAATACTCTATTTTGAATAAGTTACTAAACACAGGGCCTGACACAGTTTGTTCTCAATGAGAAAGTGCTGTCACCTGAGGAAAGCAGAATGTGTAATGCAAAGTTTTCTTTCTCGTATTTGTCATCTGGTACCTTTTTAATCTGATAAATGTTTCTCAGTTTCCAGCCATCCATATTCCACACTATATTTGTCAAGTGACAAGGAAATAATGTATTCTGTGCTACAAGTATTGCTCCTCCCAAGCACAAAAGTGAATCATTTCCAAAGCTCAAAGGATAGTAACTAGGACACGTGAAGTGCTGGTGATCTGCAGCCGTCACTGACTTCTAGGGTTTGGTAAATAAGACCCCATAACAATCATGCAGGCAGCTGCCAATTATCCTCCTGGCTCGATGTTTAATGAGCTGAGTTTTGTGATTCACCTAATCATAAATACCCAATATTAGATGTTGTTGAGTAGAATGCCATTCACATGAACCATTTGTCATTTTAGGCAGTTTTGGGGATGGGGAAAAGGTTCCTACCTAGTCCACAAGTTTATTTGTTTCTAAGATGGCCTTCCCTTTGCCAGCACTTTGATAAGGAACTTCTCAGACTCCAGAACCACAGGAAATACGTTCTTTATAAACTACCCAGTCTCTAGTGTTCTGTTACAGCCACCCAAGGTTCTGGAGTCTAAGAAGTTCCTTATCAAAGTGCTGGCATCTTGGGAAGGCCTCCCTGTGTCATCCCAAGGCATGTGGGGAAGGCCAGGAGAGCTCTAGAGGGCAGGAGAGCAAGAGAGGGTCAAACTCACTTTCCTGACAACTGCTAACCCCTCCCACCACAGCATCAGTCTGCTGGCCAGGGCAGAGCCCTCATGACCTCGTCACTTCTTATTAGGTGGACCGGGAGTGAAGTTTTCAGCATGCTGAATGGCAGGGCCACATTCAGACTGTAGCTCCATCTACAGGGAAACACTTTGCAGACCAATTTTAAGAAGGAAAAGAAAATAGTTAAACTGTGTGAGTGTGCCTTGTTTATATCCCATGCCTTCAGAAATCCCTGCCTCAATATTGACCCTTATTTTTGGTAGGGACGGTTGTAATCAAAGAAAAATCCCAGACAATGCAAATGCTGAAATTTTAAAATTATTATTTTTACATTCTCTTTTTCTTCCGACTGCTCTTTAACATAGCACTGCAAATTACCACTTTTTTCCGCTTTTACACAATTTGTCTCTAGTCCCAATTGCATTCCATTTCCTAATTGACTACTTCTTGTGTCTCTTTTCTTCCTTTCCTCCTTTTTCCCACATTTTCTTTCTTTTTCAACAAACCTGACCACATGACAGTGGCTGTGGGCTATGCACAGTGCCGAGGGGACATTGATGCATTAGGCAGTATTTCTCCCTCCTGGTGCTCACAGTCTCGGGGGAAGCAGTCTCGTACTGGAGAATTAACATCTGATGTGTTAACTGAATCTGGAGGCAGTCCAGTGGGGGGAGCAGGATTATAATAACATGTCTTAAATAATTGATTTTAGAAAAGCACATAAAGCAAGAAAGCAGCATTTGAAACAACATGTTTGGCTAGTATGTCAAATAGAAATAGAGAGATTTAAGTCAAGAACTAAAATTAAAATGTGTCACTGTTAGCAAATAGATGTTATGACAGCTATTTTTTTATGTCATCTATATTGTTTTATTAATTTCTAGAGTGTTTTAGATTCTATGTGGTTGAGCAGTTGCTCTGTGATGTGATGCTGTTTGCAGTGGAGCTGGACTCTACTCCTCATTTTTTCTGGGAAATGAAGAGCAGCCTTAGCAAATGTGCCTCCTCAGGAGATGATGTATTTTGCAAATAGAAAGTCTGGGATCTGGTGTCTTTTGTCACATATTTAGGACAGAAAATATAAAGTCATTGAAAATCAGATAATTCCTCAGAAGTCCTAGAAAATGGCAGAAATTTCATTTCCTTCCACGTATTTTACATTTTAGATGCAGTCTGAAAGGTTATTTTAATTTTACATTTCTGTCTCTAGATAGTTTTACATTTTGTAAATTATAATTGGCTTTTTAAGGCAAGCCAGTATGGAATACCATCTTATAGGAAATCCTTTAATTACGCTGTTCAATTTTGATGCCTGAGATTTCTTCTTCCAAATTATGTTAAAATAGTTGCCTTTAGAAACCTTGTGCTCCTCAAAGAATCCTGGGCAACTTGTTGGACTCAGTTCTTTTCCTGCTAGCCCTGAAAAGGAGGTGGTTAGATGGGAAAATAGAATAATTGTCTACTTTTATATTATCTGCCATCTGCTATTTTGGCTTTAATCTGTTATTCATATTCTGACTTAGCTTATTTCTTCCCAATCATTCTTGTCTGCTAATATTTAAATTAACATATTCTTTTACTGCTTTAGCCACATTTTCCACTACTGATGCTATAGTGATGCTATAGTAATAGCATCATTACTGATGATTATTATCATGTAATTCTAAAGATTAATTTTCACTCTGACTTCATTAATATAAACATTTTTCAAAGAGGTGCTCTAAAATTTGGGTTTGGATTTGTTTTTGATTTCCAAGTTTATTGCATTCTCGACAACATAATTTTATGATACACATTCTTTAATATTTTTTAAAAATTAGTTTTGGGGACTAGTTGAAAACTTTTTAAAAATAAATTTCTATGCATGTGAAATGAATATGTATCTTTAATTCTTCCATTCGGGTATAAATTTAAATATATAACCAGTGTGTTGAAAACTAAAAGGTATTAGTTAATCATTTCTCCATGAAAAGCAGGTGCTGATCAATGTGAAATAGAAGTTTTGAAGATAATAAAAAAAGAGCCATTTTGGCTCGGTACCTGTAGTAAAATAGCCGGGCATTGTGGTGGGTGCCTATAGTCCCAGCTACTCTGGAGGCTGAGGCAAGAGAATCGCTTAAGCCCAAGCATTTGAGATTGCTGTGAGCTGTGACGTTGTGGCCCTCTATCAATGGTGAAACAGTGAGACTCTGTCTCAAGGAAAAAAAAAAAGAAAAGAAAAAAATTAAAAAATAAAAAGAGCCATTTTGTAGTGTGGCAGTGTCACCCTGGTGATGAGGCCTGGGCCTCAGCTTATGCTCTCATGCTCCCTGTGACCTGGGGTAAGGCTTCTCTGAAGCTCACTGCTGAAATGGAAATACTGAGACGTGCTCCACCTTTACATAATTTAGAGGTGAAAGGTGAGCTACAGAAGCCAATTCCATAAGGATCACAGCACTTACAATGCAAGGATGGCTGAGGCATTTCCTTTATTATTTCATGTGCTTTTTTTTTTTTTGTAGAGACAGAGTCTCACTGTACCGCCCTCAGGTAGAGTGCCGTGGCGTCACACGGCTCACAGCAACCTCTTAACTCTTTGGGCTTACGCGATTCTCTTGCCTCAGCCTCCTGAGCAGCTGGGACTACAGGCGCCCGCCACAACGCCCGGCTATTTTTTGGTTGCAGTTTGGCCGGGGCTGGGTTTGAACCCGCCACCCTCGGCATATGGGGCTGGCGCCCTACTCACTGAGCCACAGGCGCCGCCCTATTTCATGTGCTTTAATTATGAAAAATGAGATATGGCAAAGTTATATGTAGGCTTTTTCCTTAGGAAGTTTTCTATAAAATGTTTTCTATTTTGCTTAGTGAAAAGTGGCACAATTAGCAAAAATAAAAATATAAGCAATGAAAATCCAATTCCCATGAGGGATTAGTGATAAGGCATAATTTTGTTATAGTGTAAGTGCAGGAGATTACAACTAAGTAAACTGTGGGTTGTTTTAAATCAAGGATCCTCAAACTGCAGCCCACGGGCCACATGAGGCAGTGTGATTGTATTTGTTCCCGTTTTGTTTTTTTACTTCAAAATAGGATATGTGCAGTGTGCATAGGAATTTGTTCATAGTTGTTTTTTTTTTTTTTTTAAACTATAGTCCAGCCCTCCAACGGTCTGAGGGACAGTGAATTGGCCCCTGTTTAAAAAGTTTGAGGATACCTGTTTTAAATGCTACAAAGTCCATGATATTTTTAATTCTAAGGTGGATTTCCAGAATAGTTTTCTTCACAACCTTATGCCCTACGGTTTTGCTTTTAGCACCAGAGTGTAGTTTTACGTTTGTAATAACACACTAAGTAAAACAATAAAAAAATTACATCAGGAAGTCTTGAACTACTTTAAGGTAAATTGGGGTGTTGTAATCTTACTTTTATTAAATCAATTTAAAAATATATTAAATTTTATAGGAATTGATATAAAATGTAAAATTAAATTGTCTTCATTAAAGCATTGCAGTGACCGCCCTCTTCACCCAGAAGGCTTGCCTGCCCTGCTTTTTCTCTGCTCACATCTAATTTTGGCATTCTCAATTGCAGAACAGGTAGAGCTGTGTCCCCCAAAAGATATGCTGATGTCCTAAGGTCTGGAACCTGGGAATGTGATAGCATCTGAAAGTAGGGTCATTGAAAATGTAATCAAGCTAAGTTGAGATCACATTGGATTAGGGTGGGTCCTAATCCAATGACTCCTATTTTTCTAATAAGAGAGAAATTTGGGCCTAGATGCAGAAACAGACCCTGAGAAAGTGCCGATGGAAACTGAAGAAGAACTTAGAGTTATGCTGCCACAGGTCAAAGAATGTCAGTGACTGCTGGTAACCACCAGAAACCAGAAAAGGCAGATAATTTAATTGACAGATAAAGTTTGCATGTATTTGGGAGATACAGCATGATGATTTGATATAAGTATGTTTTGAAATGATCACTATAATCAAATTACTTAACATATCCATTATCACACAGTTACCATTGCTTGTGTAAGTGTGTGTGTATTGTGAAGACAGTTAAGATTTATTCCCTTTGCAAATTTTAGGTAAACAATATAGTATTGTGAACTGAAGTCACTATGCTCCACATTAAATCCCCGGAACTCATTCATCTTATAACTAAAAGTTGTGTCCTTTGTACATATCCATCTGGCTTATTTTATTTAGCATAATTAAGGACAGGTGTGTTAGCAAATTAAAGAATGGACTTTCCCCTAGAATGTTTAAGGGAGCCCGGCCCTGTGGTCCCCTTGATTTGACACTTCTGGCCTCCAGAACTGTGAGAAAATTAATTCGTGTTATTTTTAGCTACCTAGTTTATGGGAATTTGTCACGGCAGTCCTAGGAAACCAAGACACCAGGGGCCTGCCTCCCACATCGTCTTTCTCTCTCCTCAAGTCTTCCTTGGCTATCTAGTGCCTTAGAAATTTCTTCTTCCATCTTCATTACTTAGGTAAATTCCAAACCATGATCTATCTGTTGAGCTCCAGCTCTGTATCTCACTTTGTTCTCAACATCATCACTCAGGAGCAGCACATTCAACAGACAGAAGGCATCAGCATCTTCCTGCCAAAACGGAGTCACCCCTTCTTGCTAGTGGCCCTGCCACCCTTCCCGCACCCAGGCTTCAAGCACAGGCCTTATCCTTGGTTTCTCGGCCTTCTTTTGCCCGTGCTGCCATCTCTGTCTCCCTGGTTCTCTGCCGATTCTTATTACCACCTTCACTGGGCTGGCCCAGTAGCCCACTGAGGGCTTCACTTCTGCTGGCCTCCTGCACTTATTTACCTTATGCGTCCTTGGAAAATTATGGTGTGCGGAGCTCTGATTGTACGACTCCCTTATACATTTAACCTCAGCATCTCGTCAATGTCTTCCAAATAAAATCACGCTGACGTTAACCCTGACATGTCCCTACTTCTTTTTAACCCATTTTCTTTTCATTCCCTGCAGGGGTCCTCAAACTGCAGCCCGCAGGCCACATGAGGCAGTGTGATTGTTTTGTTTTTTTATGTACAGTGTGCATAGGAATTTGTTCATAGTTTTTTTTTTTAAACTATAGTCCGGCCCTCCAACGGTCTGAGGGACAGTAAACTGGCCCCCGTTTAAAAAGTTTGAGGACGCCTGCTTTAAGGGTATGCCATTTAGCTAAATTGGCACTGTTTCCCTTACTTGTTGAAGCTTTCATAAATCAATGTTTATTTTGTTCCTGTATGTTTCTATCTGTATTTTTCTTTCCTTCACTATCTATAAGTTAAATCTGACCTCTTATTCAAGTTCAAAGATCACCTCTGCTGGTTGTTAATCAACGTTATTCTTATTAGAAGTTGTATGTTCACATTTTGGGTGCTCTTTCTGACTACGGGCTCACTGAGGGGAAGAGCAGGATTCATGCAATATTGCACCCAACGCGGTGCCTGGACATATTGGACTTTCAATAAATATCTTTGAATATATCAGTACCTATTTTAAATAAAAGCATTGTCAATGGAAAGGGTCACAGCTCTGATTATTTGACTCCCATTACTTCTTTCTCTATTAATTCTCAAAGTTTTTTTCTATCTTCATATTTTTGGCAGCTCTCCCCACCCCTCACACTCAACTCTTCCAGATCATCTTAACTGTTTGTTTCCAATTGTCTCAATAAAGCAAACTGAGGAAAGATCTCTCAGTTGAAGAATGTCACTGCTCTCTTTGAGATGCTACCCATGTGTTGTGTTTATGAAATACTCTTGGGAAATTTTGTGCATGGGTCAAATAGTTGGACAACATGCACGTCATACAAGAGATTACCTTCCAGTGCATTTGACTAACTGAATGTGTGCACTCGTATGCAGAACATTCCTGGGGACTAACTTGTCAATCCTTTTAGGGTGGGGTGCTGGCAAAAGAAGTGCCTGGTATGCTCCAGGTTTGGAGCTCCTCTGCAGCTAGACTAGGCTTCCACCCCTCTGTACCCAAGCTGCACTTGAGAGCAGCTAAGAAGAGGAAGTGCCAGGTGTTGCCGGGGAGCTGCCCAGAGAAAGACATCCTTATCCCTGAACCTTGCTTAAGAAGTTCTAGACTGCTCGGCATTCCTGAAGATAACATTGGTAGTCTCAAAAGTGTTAAGTACAATGTATGCATAACTCAGAAACGGAACTTAACATATCGTGTAGTGTTTAACACACCGTGTAGTGTTTAATGCTAGGAACCAGGAGACTTTTAAAGAAACACATATTGATGTTATAGATCATGTTATGTCTTTTTTTTTTTTTTTTTTTTTGCTCATCTGACCTTTCTTACCACAAAAGGAGACACTTCTTATAAAGCTAATGCATATTCATTAAAGGAAACCCCAAATTGAATAATTCAAAGGTGATGCTTCAAGCATGGAATGACATTAGAAAGGTCAAAATTAAAAGAATAAAATTATTTTAAAGTGGATAATATTTACAAAGAAAAGGCCTGAGTTAGCAGAGGCAAAGAAGAGGTAACTTAGGATGATTTCATGCTGCATTAACTTTTGCACAAAATGTTATTTATTTGATTCTTTTAAAGAAGCTTGTGGTTTAGAGAAAGAAAACTAACACTGGACTAGGTGTCCTGGCAGGTTCTTCTCTGGGACACTTGGTCAACTTCTAGTGCAGCGGTTCTCAACCTGTCGGTTGCGATCCACAGGAATTATATTAAAGGGTTGCGGCATTAGGAAGGTTGAGAACCACTGTTCTAGTGTAATCTTGTCCGCACGGGCCTGGTTTCCTGTGTCTCTAGGCTGGTGCAGATCTGAGAGTCTGGATGAGACTGAAGGGCAACCTCAGCCTCTCTCTCACTGAGTGCTCGTGATGTGCTGGATGTGAGCTTAGCATTTCACATCCATCACCACACGTGGTCTTCCCGGCAGCACGTGATTCAAGGTCCAGCAACCTGCTCTTGTCCATTCAGCTGGTAAGTGACAGAGAGGAATTCGCATGTTCCATTTTATAAACCACTATACCATGCTGTAAGGACAAGGAGGGAGGGAGTGAAGTCAAAGTATTAGATGGTTTAAAAAAAAAAAGGACTCTTTTCTCCCCTTTTCTTACCAAAATAAAATGCTTCAGAATGTACGTTATCCATGAATAACTGCATCTCTTGGGGAATTGAAGAGGACTAATAAGTGCATGAGACTCAATAGCAGAAAAATATATAAGAATAGTATCAGAGTAGACGTCAAAATGCCTGATTTCTATTCCTCAGTCTGACATTAACAAATGCCTTGGGCAAGTCTCTTCATTCCCGTGCTTCAGTTTCCCCATTTTCAAAATCAAAATGATAATATTGACCTGTTGAACTAAATAAAATGATGCTTATAAAATATAAAACATTTAATCAGTGAGGTAAGTTGTTCTACATAAATTTCCTCCATTGCCAGATCAAACTTCTATCTGCCTCTCTGAGTGCTGCCAGGAGGGAATGGAGAATTTGTAGCAGTGGCCGGGCTGATAGTGTGAAAGATTAACTTTAACTCGAGCAGCACCTCTGCTAGACTAATCTCCATAGCTCTGGACATCTTTGAGTTTGGATTGTAGTAATTTCATGAAATTAGCTGACTAGGAACAGGATAAACCAATCTTTTGACAGGAAATAATTTACGATTGATGAATAAGGGCTAGAATTGCTGAAAATGCTGGGGAGAAGGGAGCAGAAACTGATAACTTTGCTACATTGCAAGCACTGATTCGATTTCCCTGTTTCTCTTCCTTGTTTGTGAATAATTTGTCAAAGTTTATGTAATAGGCAGACCTAGGGTGATATGTAAAGTCTCCTTACTAAGTACCTCAAAACAACTAATGTTTTCCTTTAAGTGAACTTGCCTTCTCTACGGTACATGCATAATATAATCATGGTCTTCAGCTGTGAGAGCTTGTGATAAGTTAACTTCAGTCAAAAGCTGCTCTGAGTCAACCGGCAAAAATAAAGCTCAGGCCTAATTGGGAAAAGAAAGATGTTGCACACACACACCATCCCATCTTGTTGTTTCTTAGAGTTTGAAACGTGGGGTATTTCAAAACAAGAGAAAGCCTCACAGGGGTGTCCAACTTATTTTCTTCTGTTCTACACACTAAATAAAGAGTTGTCTTGGGCCACACATTAAATACACAAACACTAATGAAAGCTGATGAGCAAAACAAACAAACAAAAAAACTGAACATAATCCAACACCATAGATAAGTAAAATACATCCTTACATAATATGCATGTAGTCTGTAGACCACTAGTTGGACACCCCTGTAAGGTGTTGAAAGAACCACACATTCTCCCCATCCATCTCGCCATCCTCCAGGGAAGGATTTTTCCTTGTCTTTTCCAGCTTTGCCAGCTTCCAGCAGCCTCATTTATTCCTTGACTTGTGGCAGCATAACTTTAACCTCTGCGTCTGTCTTCACATGGCCGTGTTCCCCGTGTCTGTGTCTTCTCATGCATTCTCTTCTGTGTGCCTCTGTCCAAACTTCCCTCTACTTATGAGAACACCAGTCAAGCTGGATTACACCAGCCCTAATGGTCTTATTTTTGTAGGGGGTCAGCCCCCATACAATCGTGGGTATCTCCTGTGCTTGATGGAAATGAGACAATGAGAAAAATAAAGACAAAAGAAACAAAGTAAGATTTAAAAAGAGTGGGCCTAGGGGACCATCGCCACCAAAGGTCCCATGTTATGGACCTTATCACAAATCAGCAAATCAGCAAATGGATAATCATGGGGGAAAGCAAAAGACTGCTCTATACGCCATCCTTTATGGTGTTCATCACCTTAACTTGTCTACTCTTTAACCACTTCAGCTAAGCTGCTCTTTAACTACTTATACTCTAAGTTATTTATGAACTAAAGAATTGGAATGCAGTTAATGAAACAAAGAACGAAGCTTTGAAGTAGGACGTGAGAGCAGACAGCAGGGTTGACCATGCACACAGTTTCCACAGGAAGCAACTAAGTCTCCAGGTCCCCTCCGGGTAGATAGGGTGATGCTATACCCATACCAGGAGTCGGGGAGAAAGAAACTGCCTCTCTTATCTAACCTCAAGAGATTGTTTCTCTTATCAGAGAGCCAGCTGCCCCTGCTGTTCTCAGCACATCTCACAACCGCTGGTTTGTCCCTAGAGACCTTTATACAGGCTGTCTGGGGGGTAAGGGTCAGGCCTCAGTCAGACATTTCTTGTCTTGTTCTCCAAGGCCTGTGCTGTTATGTTCAACAGACTTGTGGGGCTCCCGATACGCACTGTGGTCTCCCTGCGCACATATTCTCTGAGATATGCATCTTCTATCTGTCTTGCCTCACAATCCACATTCCCTAATTGTTAAAATATTTCATAAATTCCCATCTAAAGAAGTGCTTCAAGAGAATGGCTTCCTCTGCCTCTACTTCTCAGTGAGTTCTCCCACATTTCCACCCACATGTTTTTACTTGATTGCATCTGCAAAGATCCTATTTCCAAGTAAGATTATATTCACTTATATTTAGACATACTGGTGATAGGGACTTCCACTTATCTATTTTATTTCAACCCTTAATAGAGCTTTTTGGAGGTGTTTAATTTGAGAAGACAGGGGAGAGATTTTTAAGCAACTCAATGAGGAAAGGACATCAAGGAATTTTAAAGTAAAACTATCTATGCCTGCACACACACACATGTATTTCTTATCTGCCATTTTGCATAATAACCAGCTATAAGACCTTCCATTTTGCACGAAGTCCAGAGAGAAAAGTTGTACAGGATTCTGAAGGTGGAGAATATCCTATGAACAAATCTCCAGAACAGTCTAGAAAGGGATAAGAGCAGGGCATTTGGAGCCAGGAAGATCCAGAATCCTGCACCGCCATTTACTAATTGTGTGAGTTTGGCCATGGTCACCACTTCTCCAAGCATCAGTTTCTTCATCTATAAAGGGGATGACAGCAATTTGTACTTTTGGGGGTTCTTGTAAGGATGACTTGAGATAAAGCAGCTAAAATGTGTATAAGAATGCAATGACTTAAGTCCTAAATATATTGTCCATGATTATTTCTCCACATCCTTTACCAGGATATGAATTTTACTTTCTTAAACAGACCCCTGTGTATGTGTGCTTTTGAATTTATTAAAATAATCTCTTAAGTGTAGCTCTAAATAATATCGAGAGCCTTTTAAAATACAAACATGGCTGTTAAAATTCATATGATCATACTTTTCACAAGGTATCAGTGTTAAAAAAAGGCTGTCTTATAATTTGATATGTGAATTCAGAAAGTAAATGAGATAAACACATTTTAAAGCTATTTTTTTCCTTGAGTAATCCTTAAATCAACATTAGCAAACAAAAATAATTTAGCATGGAAGAAGTATTTCTCTAGAGGTATTATGTCAACTTCATTCTCCCTGTAATTTTGAGAACCAGTGCTATGATTTTTTCAATTTTCACTTTCTTGGTCTGCATTATATGAATGACAAATACCATTTCCTTGTGATCTTTATTCTGTCAAATCATAAAGACAAGTTTTGCAAAATTCATTTGAAATAAATGACTTGCAGAGAAAAAGAAATGAGAATTTTAAAATTATAAATTATTTCCCTGTATTAAAAAGACTAAAGCATAAAATGTATTCATTCATAATGTTTTAAAGAGATACTTACTAGAAAAGATATATTTTGACTATATTTTGGCCTAAAGAAAAATTGAATTTGTTAAAAGAAGAATATGTTATTAAAGATAAATAATTAATAAAGAGAACTGCTTTGTGCATCTAAAAAGAATTACAGAGAAGAATTTTAAGAGACAGAAAAATCTAACAACTGAAATTATCTAATTCTGTTTGAGCACATTAAGCTGTCATTGGTATTCTCTACTTTCTCTAAAGCCAAAATTGCTTTGTGCAAAAGACATGGTTGTATTTCCCATAGTGACGTGTTCTACCAATTTTCTTCTTGTTTTTGCCATCTTTTCCCGTGGAATGCAGAGATGCTCATGATACAAAGAAAAAGAGAAAAAGTCATTTGTCTTTGGGAAAACTCCTTTAGATCCTCATTCATTCTGCTTGACATGTCTACTGTGCTATATTCTCAATCAAATAATATATATGTTATGGTTTATTCTATTTTAAAAAATACTATTTCTTATGTTCTTTGATATTTTGACGTAAGGATGGTAGAAAGATTTTTCCTACTGCAAATAAACCTACCATTATTTATCCTTTGCCAAGAAAGAAGTTGGATTTTTTTTTTGTTTATTTGTTTGTTTTTGAGGCAGAGTCTCACTCTGTCACCCTGAGTAGAGTGCAGTAGCATCAGCCTAGCTCACAGCAACCTCAAACCTTTGAGCTCAAGCAATCCTCTTGCCTCAGCCTCCGTAGCTGGGACTTCAGGTGCCCATCACAATGCCTGACTAGTTTTTCTATTAATGGTAGAGATAGTGATCTTGCCCTTGCTCAGGCTGGTCTCAAAATCCTGAGCTCAGACAATCCATCTGCCTCAGTTTCCAGAGTGCTAGGAATGCAGGCATCAGCCACTACACCCAGCCAAGAAAGATTTTAAGACCACATTACCTTTATTAGAGGATATTATTAGGAACAAGTGAAGCCCAAAACTTTATTTTTGGGAAACTTATCTTATGTCCCTCTGGGTCAGAGGTGAGTCGGTTCTTTCTGTACTCCTTACCCTGAACCCTCCTCCTCATGACCACTAGTCTATGTGGTCCATGAAGGCAGGGACTGTTATGTCTTGCTTACTAGCACAGTGTCTCACACAAAGTAGAATCTTCATTTGCGTATGTTACACTATATCTATTCTCCATTCAGGAAAGAGTGCAGAAGCACAGCTAGACTGCCTTAAGAACAGAATTTTTATAGGGGACCTATGTTAGAAACACAATTGTCATAACAGAATATAAGATTACTTAATTACATTCAATGCACCTGAACTTTTAATCTGGGTAGATATTGGTATTCAATGACTTGGTGCCATCGAACAACATTGAATAGTCAAGGGTAGGAGTCACTTTGAAGGACTGTCCCTCATTTTCATTGTAAAAGAAATGGGAAATTGTCAGACCACATCCTTAGATATTAGACTCCTGAAGGGTTATGGTTGTCACACAGTTGCATAATAGAAAGTGAATTTCTTATTCCCTCCTCACTCATTGATAAAATTAGGTAGGAGACAACCATTCCCTCCAGAGGACCAATGTCCCATGATGAATAGTGACTACTTGAGCAGCTCCTACAGATGGAATGAAGAAGTAGAACATTAACACAGTTCTTTTGTGCTGTACAGTTCACTAATTTTCTATTTCATTAAGTCCTTCCTGATCAAGTAAGTGCAGCACAACACAGTATTACAGCATCATCTTTGCATAGCAAAGTTGTGACTATCTGGGTGTTTTGACTGGGAAGCCAAAGTATTTGAGCTCTTTAGGCTGTGACCATCAACATTCATAGAGTCATGAGTCAGATTTTTCCTTTCCTGGAAAAGCTTCATTTAGAGTTAGGAGTTGCAAAACATAAAGAAAGAACCATGATAAATGAATAGTAAAAATAATCAGTGTGATATATACATACAAAATTACCAATGTTTCCTTCCAATGTTCTTGACTGTAGACACCTCCAAAAATCAAGAATCTGATACAAGCAAATACTTCAGGTAGTTACCAGAAGATAAGAGTAAAACCACTGCTATTATCAATAGATAAAATTATAGTAATTATTAAACTTTAGTAAATAGAAAGTCCTATTTAAAATGAAACAACATTATGTTAAGGATCAACCCATGTATTACAGCTCCTCTAGCATTCCTACTTAAGCTCCTTAAGCTGAAAGCTTTTTGTGGAGGGAAAAGTTTTCACCTGGGCAAGATGACAAGCCCAAAAACTCTTGCCCAGAGACTGGAGTGTTTTATGTCTCTGGGTTCTCTGAATCTGCCTTTTCAACCAAAGTGCTCATGTATAATTAGAATTCAAATACTGCCGTGAGCTTCCTCATGATTATTTTCTCTCTTACGCAGTTGTGAAAAAAAGAGAGGCATTCAAGTCTCATCTTTAGATGTTTAATACTTTATGGAATCTTCTTCCAGGTAACAGTCTTTTGAATTTCCTTTTCTTTGTCATACAACGCGACTTTTTAGTATCTTATTGAACAAGGGGATTTGCCTGTTTCTGGAGCTAATGATCACTCCTTCAGCTTTGAGGGTTGTTTTCCACTTTGGAAAATGAGGGCATAGGAAAAAGCTTGAGCTTTTCACAACTTGTATCTCCAGCCCATGTGTGGCCCTTCTAGAAAAGGTTACTTGAGGGGTTAATATTGTGCATGAGGGTAGCTCTCAATTCACCCAAAAAGCATTGGCAATATCTGAACGGCTTTCCCCTGACTCCAAGAATCCAATGTTCAAACTGGAAATGACTTTAGAAATCACTTCACATAAGGGAAGAGGCAGCTGAAACTCAGAGAAGTGAAATGACTTCTCGAGTCTACTGTATAGAAAGCAGAGCCAGGACTAGAACTCAGGAATGCTTGTTAATGAAATGTGTTCTTCACATATTTGCCATAGGTAGCAAGACATGCACCGTCTTTGCTTCAGTTTGATGAGATTGTTTTCTCCATGGGTATGGGTCTATCAAGTTTAAGGCCATTCCTTGATATTGATTAGTCAGTAGCTAATTTTAAATTTCCATACGGGTAGCGATGAGACTAGAAAGTTAAAAACTCAAAAAGGGTCAGGCCTTCTTGTCAGCTGCAGATGATGAGATTACAAGGTTTATAGGGCCTGTTTCCAGATGCTGAATGCTGTGTTTTGAATTTGAGCATTTTCATTTGATTAAATATTGACAAACTGCCCTCAAATGTGTTTGTACAAATATGCACTCTCACGAGCTAACCTTAAGTGCTCATCACATGTCAGACATTGCACTAATTATTCTCCATCAGCTCATTTTGTTTTCACAGTCGTCTTACACATTTGGGCGCTATTCCAATTGTCTTTGTTTTAAATATAAGAAGGTAGAAGCACAGAAAGACCAGGTACCTTGCCCAAGGTCATCCATTAGTAAGTGACAGAACCAGGATTTGAACTCAGTCTGATTCTGGACTGCCCACATTTTACTTTTTGATGCCAGCTAGTTTACATCCTCCCCAATACTAGCTATCACCAGAATTTTAATTTTTCCTGAATGTTATAGTTGTTAAATTGCATCTTTTAAAATTTTACAGTGTCTGATTCAAAATATGCAAATATCCTTTCCCATTGTGTAGGTTGTCTATTTGCTTTGGTTGTTGTCTCCTTAGCTGTACAGAAGCTTTTCAGTTTCATTAAGTCTCATTTGTTTATTTTTGTTGTTGTTGCAATTGCCACAGCAGTCTTCTTCATGAAGTCTTTCCCCAGCTCAATATCTTCCAGTGTTTTTCCTATGCTTTCTTGGAGGATTTTTATTGTTTTATTGTTTCATGCCTTAAATTTAAGTCCTTTATCCATCTTGAATCAATTTTTGTGAGTGAAGAAAGGTGTGGGTCCAGTTTCAGTCTCTTACATGTGGATATCCAGTTCTCCCAACACCATTTATTGATTAGGGAATCTTTCCCCTAAGGTATGTTCTTGTTTGGTTTATCGAAGATTAGGTGGTTGTAAGATGTTAGTTTCATTTCTTGGTTTTCAATTCAATTCCAAGTGTCTATGTCTCTGTTTTTGTGCCAGTACCATGCTGTCTTGAGCACTATGGCTTTGTAGTACAGACTAAAATCTGGTATGCTGATGCCCCCAGCTTTATTTTTGTTACAAAGAACTGCCTTAGCTATACGGGGTTTTTACCGAAGATTAGGTATACCTGGCCTTTTATTAATTCTTGAAATCTAATGGAGTGAGTTTCAAACATCTAGTTCTTTAAAATTGTCTTTATTTTTTTTTATTTGCTTTTCCATGTGAATCTCAGAAACCATTTATAATTTCAAATAAACCTTTGATGATATTTTGATTTGAATTATATTGAACATATAGAAGAATTTGCAGGGAACTAATATATTTATGTTACTGTGTCTTCAAATTCATAAATAGTTGTATCTTTCCATTTATCTGGGTCTTTAAGAAAAACTTCTCAAAAAGAAAATAATAGGGAAAATGAGAATAAAACATCTTATCCTGTAGTTCTAATAGCCCAAAAGGTAAAGATAAGTTCTAGGTTCTTTTTTGGATATTCCAGAGAACAGGCCAATAATGAATGTAAGAACTGGGGACCATTCCCAAGGAGCAAAGTTTTTTTCTCCCTTTCCTTCAGAAGGGTAAGAATGACTTTCGCACTCCTATATGAATACTCATATTCATATTTTGAATATGAACTTTCAGAAATTGCCTATGGTATACCCTATGATTTATCACTACACTCTCATCGCCTCACCCCAGACATAAAAATTAACAGAATCTGGTATAATTTTATTTGTTGTAAGTAAATAATAATATGCTATGCTCCAGATAATGTGTGCATATCTTCAATATTAATATAGATATAAAAACATAACACAATCAGATTAACAAAATATTTTTTCATCCTAGTTTGCTGAAAACTTTTGTCATGAATAGTAAAATCTCTCAACAAATATTTTTCTTTTTTTTTTTTTTTTTCTTATTGTTGGAGATTCATTGAGGGTACAATAAGCCAGGTTACACTGATTGCAATTGTTAGGTAAAGTCCCTCTTGCAATCATGTCTTGTGCCCATATAGTGTGACACACACCAAGGCCCCACCCCCCTCCCTCCTTCCCTCTTTGCTGGTGGGACTGCAAACTAGTACAACCTTTCTGGAAGGAAGTATGGAGAAACCTCAAAGCACTCAAGCTAGACCTCCCATTTGATCCTGCAATCCCATTACTGGGCATCTACCCAGAAGGAAAAAAATCCTTTTATCATAAGGACACTTGCACTAGACTGTTTATTGCAGCTCAATTTACAATCGCCAAAATGTGGAAACAGCCTAAATGCCCACCAACCCAGGAATGGATTAACAAGCTGTGGTATATGTATACCATGGAATACTATTCAGCCGTTAAAAAAAATGGAGACTTTATATCCTTCGTATTAACCTGGATGGACGTGGAAGACATTATTCTTAGTAAAGCATCACAAGAATGGAGAAGCATGAATCCTATGTACTCAATTTTGATATGAGGACAATTAATGACAATTATGGTTATGGGGGGGAATCAACAAATATTTTTCTATGTCTATTGAGATGATTATAGGTTCTCCAGAATTTAATACCTGAATTGTAGTTTTGCTTGTTTGACCTCAACATTTCCCTTATAATAATTATTTCCTATAATTGTTTTTTGATTTTTCAAAATATAGTTTCTTATCTCAAGTCTTACTTATAGATTCACTTTCCTTTTTCTCTGATTGTAACTTTTGGAGTTTTTACTCACAAATAATTGTTAGTGGTACTGTCCCTCAGGTTTTGTGATTTTTATTTATTTATTTTTGAGAAGGGATGTTACTGTATTGTGGAGTTTGGTCTCAAACTCCTAAACTCAAGCAGTCTTCCCACTTGAGCTGCCCAAATAGCTGTGACTACAGGCACATGCCACCATGCCCAACTAGTTTATGTTGATTTTAAAATGCATTTATTTCCATTCCCTTTTTTGATATATTTTTTCTGCTTTTAAACCAGGAGGACAATTATTTTCTCTTAATACTTTGAAGATATTCCATGATCCTTTGGCTACTATTATTGCTACTGAGAGAGAATAATACTGTATCTATTTATTGCTCTTTTTAAAAAAGAAATCTTTTTTTTTTATCTTTTTTTATGTCAGTGGTATCTTTCAGTATCAGTCAACAGGTCTGCATATATTTAGTTTTATTAATTCTGCTTAACATGCTTTGTGCTTCATGAATCTGGGGTTTCATCAATACTGAAAAAATGAATAGTTATTTGTACAAAAAGTACTTCTTCCTAATTTTCTATGCTCCTAAGTTCACTTTTCTGAAATTATCTTTATTCACATACTAGGATTTTTCTTTTTATTAACGATTTCTGTCTAAACCTCAGGTATATTTTTCTCTTTGTGTCTCCAATATGCTATTTAGGTATTTTTCTCATTCATTTTTTTTTTTTTTTTGTATCTCCACTTAGTTGTTTTTAAATACAGTATATCAGTTCTTTTTTTCACCTAAGTCTGGTTCTATTTATTAAATTTTAAGACCTTGGTGAGGCACAGTGGCTCATGCGTATAATCCTAGCACTCTTGGGAGGCCAAGACAGAGGTCAGGAATTTGAGACCAGCTTGAGCAAGAGCAAGACACTGTCTCTACTAAAAACAGAAAAAGTTGCTGGGCTTGGTTATGGGCGCCTGTAGTCCTAGCTATGGGGAAGGTTGATGAAGGAAGATCACTTAGGCCCAAGAGTTTGAGGTTGCTGTGAGCTATGATGATGCCAATGGCACTCTAACCTGGGAGACAGAGTTATTATTTAATTAAATAAATAAATTAAATTAATTTTAAGACTTTATTTTATATCTTCAATCAATAACCATGCTTGTTTGATATCTGAATTCAGTGATTCTGTTATCTGAAGTACTGAAGGATTTCTACATTTGGTCCATGCCAAGTTGGCTGTCAGTTGATAACTTACTTTATATCTGTTTTTTTCATTTTGAGTTGATCTTCAAAGGGGCTTTATTTATGTCAATCCTAAGTAGTCAAAGTTCAGATTTTATCCCTCAGAGAGGGCTTATATTTCATGCTGGTGGATTTCTTTATCACTAATTCTTTCATTCCATTATCTAAAATGAAAACCTACTATTTACAAAGCACTTTTCCTATTAATTGAAATGTATTAGTAAATAACAAAGACAAAAATTCCTAAAATGTAAGCTCCTCTTGGACTTATTCCTTTTATTTAGAAGATGGTAAGTCTTGGCAAAAATGAGTGAGGATTACGAAGATTGAGAGGGGTGGATAGGTTGCAATTTTAAATTCAGTTGTCAGGGAAGACTTCACTGAGAGGTTGACATTTTAGCAAACGTTTTATTGAACGAAGAAACTTGCAGTACACTTATACAAAAAACAAAGAACATTCAAAATAGAAAAAGCAATATAAAGACATTAAAGTAAAATAAACATAAGCCTTGGACAAGATGGCAGACTAGAAGCAGCCCATGCAGGCCACATTGCTCTTGAGGAAGAGGATTGAAGGTTGAAGGTGGATGCCCATCTACAGATGGCTGTTCTTGGAAGAGCATTATAAAACCCCAGAGAAGTCATAGAGAACATTTAGAGTGAAGGAGAAGGTGGTGGGATGATTCATTCTGCAAAATTGAAAAGGACCTGGGGGAGGCATCTATACAAGGAAAAGGCAAGAGGACAGCCCTAGGGATCCACACTCCCCCAGCAGGCTCTGAGCATCAGGCTGTGAGGAAGCCCCAAGGCCATGGTAGACTTCTGGTTTGCTCCGAGAGTCATGTGGAGTTTGTGCAGTGACACTTCACCAGTGAGCAGGAGCAGCAGGGACCTGGTGGCCTCCATTCCTGGGTTTCTGTGACTGAAGACATTCTGAGTTCTCAGGCTCATAGTGTCAGGTATGCATAGGCTTGGCTTTACTGTCAGTGCCTCTGCATGGTCCCGGTACTTGGGAAAGAGCAGTCAGAGCCCACGCTTTCCCTGTGGAGCCCTGGGATTGGGAGCTGAGCAGCCTTCCTCTCCAACACGGGATTTGAGGACAATGGGCACCAGCGATGCCAAAGACACTGCCTGAGAAGCCTGGCAGCTGCCTCTGCAGGACCTGAATGGGAGAATGCCCATGACCCCCAAGCTGCCACCACCCACCCCATCTGGCTATACCCCCGTGGTTCCTGTGAGGAAGAACTCACTCAATTCCTGCTCTGCCTCCAGGCCTCAGTTACACTTCCAGGCTCCTGCTGTGTCCAGGCCCACCCCTCTGGCTCTGAAGCTCTAACATTCTCCTGGGGCCCCCAGGCCTTGCCCTTGAGGTTTCAGCACAGCTTGTGGCTTCCATGCTGCCCTTGGACCTTGAGACTCTGCCCGCAAGGCTCCATCACAGTCCCTGCCCTGTGGCTCCACCCTGAAGACTCCAGCCCTTTGCAGGAGCGAGGCTCAGCCTCCAATGCTCCAATGCCGCTCTTAGGCCCAAAGGCAATTTTACTGAGGCTTCACTTTAGCCACGTGGCCAATGGCTCCAACACTGCTGTGCAGCCTGCAGCTCTACCCCTAAAACTTCCATGCTGACCCTGGACCTGCAGCTCTGCCTAGAGGTGGAATCAGCCTAAATACTCATTAATTCATGAGTGGATTAAGAAAAGTGGTAGTACTCAGCTATAAAAAAAGAATGAAATAATGTCTTTTGGAGTAACTTGGATAGAACTAGAGACCATTATCCTGAGTGAAATATCTCAGGAATGGAAAAACAAGCACTACCTGTACTCTCTAATAATTGGGAGCTAATTGATTAGCACACCCAGGCACAAAGAGATGTGAAGTTCATCAGAAATCAGGAATCTAGGTGGGAGTCCAAACACAACTATTGGGTACAATAAAAACTATTCAGGTTGGGAATAGTTGCAAACTAATAGAACCTGTTTGGAAGGAAGTATGGAGAATTCTCAAAGACCTCAAATTAGACTTCCCATTTGATCCCACAATCCCACTACTAGGCATCTACCCAGAATAAAAAAATCATTTTATCATAAGGGCATTTGCATTAGATTGTTTATTGCAGCTCAATTTACAGTCCCCCAAATGTGGAAACAACCTAAATGCCCATCAACCCAGGAATGAATTAACAAAGAATGGAATACTATTCAGCCATTAAAAAGGTGAAGACTTTACATCTTTTGTATAGACCTGGATGGAGTTGGAACATATTCTTCCTAGTAAAGCATCACAAGAATGGAGAAGCAAGAATCCAATGCACTCAATACTAATAAGAAGCCAGTAGATGATCTAATACCTGCCCACATAAGAGAAAAACCCAATTCAAGGTGGGGAACAGGGGAATGAGGGAGCCAGGAAGAGGGGGTGTGCTCAATGCTCAATACACAATGTTAGGTATATGGCACATCTTTTGGGATGGGTGGGACACAATTATAAAAGGGACTCCACCTAACAAATGCAAACATTATAACCTAATTTTTTGTATCCTCAAATTACCCTGAAACAAAATAAAAATAAATAAAAATCAAATTAAATTAAACAAAATAACCATTCTGGTGATGGGCACATTAAAAGCTCTGACTTCAACATTATACAATTCATTCACATAACAAAAGAAAACAGTACTGATGAAGTAGTTTTAGTAGTTGAGGGTGAGACCAGGAAAGGTGAGGTCAGAAAAGTAGCAAGGCTCTTCTATTAATTGAGCTGTTTAAGAATTCCCAGACCCCATAGGTAATATAAACGCACAGTTAGGTAAAAACAGGTTTATAATTTTGATTCTTAGGAGAGCTATTGTATTGTATTATATATTTTTTATTCTGTTTTATTTCCTATTTTCCTGCCTGAGCAGGTAAGCTTTTCTTTTATCACGTATTGCTGATGGGTGGATTTTCTGATCTACCTTTCACTGAAGCTGTAACACTTTGAGGCTGAGAAACTTTCCAGGCACATCAGTTCCAACTCTCCACCTTGCTGGAAACCAAGGCCTATTTTTCCTGTCTCTATGTGGCCATTACACCTTAAGCTCCTTTGTTCCTAAGGCTCAAAAAATCTGTCAGAGTAGCCCCAAAGTTGCTTCACAGTTACCACTCTCCATTTCATCTTTGTGTCTGATCTCTGAGGCTCCTCTTACTTTCTTGACAGTTGACAACATGTGCCGCGGGAAAGCGGGAGGCCTGGAAACATTCTGTGCTGAAGGAGGTAAAATACGGGTAAGAGGGAGGACAGAAAAGAAACATTCTTTATTTTAAATTTTATCTCAATCTTTCCCTGAGTATCAGGTAGAAAGTTAGAATTTAAAGGAAGCCAGTTTTCCTTATCGTCCAACTAAGTTCACCTACTAAGGAATCCAGGACACATGTAAGATTTTCCTGCAACCATCAACTTGAACTCTTACTGAAAAAGACTTCCTGAGTTTCTCTACCAGGTTTTTATGACTGTCTTCCAAAAATAAAAAAGTGCTGTTGATAAACAAATTCTCTCTAGGATAACCATGCATCCTGATTTGCCCAGTACTAAGGAGGTGCCCAGGACACAGGACTTTCAGTTTTTAAAACTGGGGAAGTTGTGGGGCAGTGCCTGTGGCTCAAGGAGTAGGGCGCCAGCCCCATACGGCAGGTTCAAACCCAGCCCTGGCCAAAAAATTGCAAAAAAAAAAAAAAAAAACACTGGGGAAGTTCTGGACAAATCACGAAGAGACAGTCATTTTGATACAAGTTTTCCCCATTTGGGGTTGGACAGAGACCCCTTCATTTTCTAGGTCTGGGAAAACAGGCCTTTTCAGAATGCATTATCTGTACTCAAACAAGATCAGACCATGGCAGGTGATTAGTGTCTCATCAGGGTAGCTCCTCTTGGAGTGGAAAACATGCACCCTGCTGGCTCACTTGGTACAGGGACTGTCAGGAACACATTCATCTGCCAATCAACACAGCAGAAGGTTTTCTGTCTGTGCTCCTAGCCAAGTGGGACATACATTCTCAAGACCCCCTGCTGGAAGGCACGATAGGAACCGCTAGACAAAAGCCTGCTGTGGGGGGCTTCCCACTTGGGTCCCCCCACCTACCCCCTCCACTTCTGTTTCTCTCTCTGTCAGTAAACTCTATCCAGTCGTCCATGGTTTCATTCTTTACACCCCAAGAAAAAAGAACCATGTAAGAGAATATTCCAGCAACAATTTTAGATATTCCACTATATGTAAACCTCCACAAAAGCGGCAAAATGTTTAGAACATTGTCTGGCATGGAATAGATGCTAAATAAATTTTAACAAAAGAATATATTAATGAATGAATGTTTTGCCACATAGGAAAAAATGAGAAGACCCAGGAGACTGTTACTTAAGGGAAAATACCAAGTTCTCAGCTAGACAGTGCCTAGGCCAGCTGCCACTCACGGAACAGGCCGCTGGAAGGGAAACCCGAGACAGGTAAGACCCCAGAACTCAGAGAAAGCCATGAAAATTGGGGAGGCATTCCCCATCAGATTCACATGAGGTGGAGAAAGAACTGGCCTTGTTCAATAATTCATGACAAAGGCCCTGGCTAATTTTCTGGTGAACAAGATAAGGCATCATCCATGCCTTTGCTTATAATTTTTTTAGTTTTTGGTGAATTTTTGTGGCTAAGGGAAATGGAAACTGTTGCAAAACTTACTTTCTTTCTATGCAATGAAAATATTTAAGGATTGTCATGTACTTTTCTCTTTCCAGACAACTTGCATTGCTGCAGCCTTATATTAAGTGCTCATAGGATATGGGCACATTAGAACAGAGTAGGGTGAAATGAGATGTGGGGATTTTGCCTGTGTCCCGGTGTACACTTCCTGAGCTGTTCAGAGGAGGGGGTGCTATTTGAAGGGAGGTGTTTCAAAATACGGACTTGAGCCCTTGTTTTATAATAAGGTATAGTCAATATGAAAGATATACTTTTGATCCTACAATGTATTTGAAACACATTTTATGAAGGTGCACAAAGTCAAGAGAAATATAAGACAGGAAAATAGGATTCAGTTCAGTCCCCTGTTACGCTGCCTGATGCAGGCAGCCCTCCTTTCCCAACTTAGCCATTATTTTCCTTTTAGAAACAATGGCACCCACACTAACAGCATTGGCAATTGGGATATATTCCTGATACTTAAAAGAAAATCTACTGTATTTGAATGGTTTTCTTAATTTTGATTCATGTGAGTATGATTCTGAAATAGTGAAAACAAGTCTTTTTTTTTCTTTTAAGTATTATAAAAAGGAAATCAGAAGTCTCAGGGCCACCCCCCCACACTCCTTATGCAAATGAGAAGTTAAAAGCTTCAGGTACCTGTGAGGAACTGGCCCCACAGATCTTTGTTCACCAAGGATATGCGAACAGTTAACTATGTCTGACACCTACAACTAAAGCCTGCTGGAGAATTAGAAGTTT
The DNA here is from genome assembly GCF_027406575.1 of Nycticebus coucang. Lineage (NCBI taxonomy): Eukaryota > Metazoa > Chordata > Mammalia > Primates > Lorisidae > Nycticebus > Nycticebus coucang. The sequence goes on from NC_069785.1 coordinate 110,192,170, forward strand.
GTCTTTATAGGTAACAGAACTGGAAACAAATCAGACATCTTCCACCCACCCAGGGACATCTATATAATTGATGCCTCATTTACTCCCCTTTTCTTTTTTCTTTTCTCTTTCAAGTAGAGACAGAGTCTTGCTCATGCTCAGGTTGGTCTTGAATTCCTGATATCAAGTAATCCTCCTGCCTCAGCCTCCCAGGGTGCTAGGATTCCAGGCATGAGCCATCATGCCCTGGCTGCTTTTTTCTCTTCTAGTATTCCTCTTATCTTAGGTCACATATTAACTATGTAGGCCTTGTAAGAGTGGAGCTGCATTTCCATCTCACTCCTCCCTCCCCCGCAAAAAAAACTCACAAAAAACAACCCTACCTTCCTTGTCTATGGTTTGGTTCCAGTGTTTTTGAAATGTAACATAATTATACTAAATTTATCTCATATGCATTCAGGAATCAGTCTGAAAATTCCTTTCTGTGAATCATGATATTGTTTTTCAAGTTGATTGATGCTGAGCAGCAGGCAAAGAGGTTTTAGAGGTATAATTTAAGAACTTTCTAAGTTGTTTAAAGAGACCAAATAAATTCTTTTCCCATTTATTTTTTTTTCTGAAAACCATTCTCCTTTAAATCATAAAAAACAAAGGAGATATCCAATGTTTTTAAATGTTAGAAATATATGTTAACTAGTGTGATGAAACTGTGTCAAACGGTCTGTGAACCAAGTGTATGGTGCCCCATGATCATACTAATGCACACAGCTATGATTTAATAAAAAATAAATAAATAAATAAAATAAAAATCCATATTAACCATGCTACCAAAAAGAAAGAAATATATAACACATGAAAATATGTTGAGTTCCAGTGAGTAGGGTGCTGGCCCCATATACTGAGGGTGGCAAGTTCAAACCCGGCCCCAGCCAAACTGCAAGAAAAAAATAGCCGGGCATTGTGGTGGGTGACTGTAGTCTCAGCTACTCAGGAGGCTGAGGCAAGAGTCACCTAAGCCCAGGAGTTGGAGGTTGCTGTAAGCTATGTGACTCCACAGCACTCTACTTAGGGCGATAAAGTGAGACTCTGTCTCTACAAAAAGAAAAAAAAAAAAAGTATACATATGTTGAGGTCTTACAGCATGCTACATTCCAGAAATAACCCTACACTTTTTATACAATAAAAAGGGGCTGTGTTACAAAATCCCTTGTGAGATAGCAAAGGAAAACAGATGTAGTTAGATCTGAAATGGAAATAGTGTTTAAATCAAATGCGGATAGTGAAGAAATAAATTCAGTCTATGGACCTTAACAGGCAGCATGACAGGCTGTGTTTTAATCCTATTACGTGGGAAGAAGGTGCATGCTAAGCTGGAAATTATTGCAATTACCTACACTGGTGATTTACAGGATGGCGGAGAAAGAAGTAATGAAACCAATTTTTCTCTCCTTGTACTGGAGGCTTTCTCAGGTCTTTGCATATAGACAATTGTAGAAGATTACAGCAGAGGAAACTAAAGCCAAAAAATAGTACATGGATATTAAGAAGTTCAATAAAAACAACCAGAGCAGAATAGGAAGAGGAGAATGAGCTAAAAATTTAGAAAGTCTTGTTCATGAAACTCTTTTTATAAGAATTTCTTCAGGCCATCCATCTGTTCTGTTTAGCAACTTTTGCCCCCTCCTCTCATTTATTTCGCAGAATGTGCTGCTGTCTATCAGAAGAGGTATCTCAGTGGACACTGTTTAGAACCCTCCACATTCACAGATCTCAATTAGGAAGGACATCTTTTTCTTTTTTGGCAACTCTCTTTTCTAAGCTTTTTATATTTACATATGTTTATAAATATAATTATATTTACATATACGATTAGATCATTTATGCATTTTAAAATAATTCTCTTCTAGGTAAAAACCAAAAAATACTTTCTTTGTAAAATGAGTTGGGGTTGGAGAAGAAATGAATGACTTCAATGAGATAATCATCTGCAGTTTCTGTCCTCAAGATGCCCATCCTCATTCTTATGTCTGTGTCCTACTTCCTTCATCTCTCTCTCTCTCTTTTTTTTTTATTCAGACAAAGTCACACTTTGTCTCCCTAGGTAGAGTGCCATGGCATCACAGCTCACAGCAACCTCAAACTCGTGGGCGTCTCATCCTCCCAAGTAGCTGGCACGACAGGCGCCCACAACACCTGGCTATTTTTTTTTCTCTCTCTTTTTTTTTAGAGAAGAGGTCTCGCTCTTGCTCAGACTGGTCTGGAACCTGTGAGCTCAGGCATTCCACCCACTGCAGCCTCCCAGAGTGCTAGAATTATAGGTGTGAGCCACCGCACCTGGCCTCTTCTTCCCATTTCTGATATTGGCTCTCTGAACCTGCATCCCTGCTCTTCCTTCATCACTCTTTCCTGGCTTCCCTCCTCTTCTCCTTCACCTGACCACAGGGAAACCCCTTTCAGTTTAGCAAGTGATTTTCAGCGATGGCAACTTTGTTCTACCATTGAGAGTCTTCTACAGGCTTTGCCTTAGATGTGCTGGGAAAAGTATAGAATCCGTAGAGACAACCATTGTTTGATCACAATACCCTGTTATTTGTTCAAAGGGGGTCTTGTCTGCTGGCATATGAAGATGTAATTGGTCACCCACCAAACAGATTTCAATGCCCTTTATATAATCTGCAGGAAGAATGGGGAGGGAAAGCACCACCAGAAAAAGAGGAAAATTAAAAAGTAAGTTGAGTGAGTCGGAACAAAGAAGAGTCAGCTAGTTTACATTTAAGCTTGCCATTGCTAGCTAACTTCTTGCCTTTTCTGAAATTCTAGCCTGTTGGGGATACAGCTTACAAACACCCCGCTGGGTCTGTGAGCACTCGGAGGAAAATAATGGCCATAGAAGAGACTGTGGCAGAGACCTAGAAAGATACAGTAACTGGGTCATTTCCTGCCTAGTAAACAGGCTAAGCAGATACCCATTGTGGAGATTTGCATTTGCCTGACACAGAGATCAAGGGAGTAGCTCGAGCCCTGAGATGTGTACAGAAGAACTTATATCCCTTATGGCAGAGGAAGATCCTCTGTGGTGGTGAGGGGAGCAAAATTCCTTCCTCCCACTGATTCCTCAGAGGAAATTAATGCCAGTGGCATTCTACTCCATAGGGGACTAGTGAAGTTTAACACCTCCCTAGAAATTGTGTGTGATTTCAAGCAGGAGGCTCTCCAAATACAAGGCTCAGATTTCAGATTTCTCAATGCTACCCTTAAGGTTAATAATAATAAACATAGGAGCTGGTATGCTCAATCAGAGGAACTGATGGCATCTTTGTTCCCTCCCTCATCTTACCCTCTGGGCAAATAGACTTCAATAAAAGCAGAGTAGAGCAAACACTCGCTGGATGCCATTGCCAGAATCCCTCAAATGCACAACGGACTCCTGAGTTTCCACCTTTAATTCTATTCTGTGTCTCATGTCTATTTCTTTGCCTTTGTTTCTAACTTTATATTTGTTCAGTCAGTTGCAGCCAGTTCCACAGGTTTCAGCAGATCCTGCCCCTGGGGCAAGACCCCAATATAATCTTCTCCCTTAACTAACTATTGGACTATTTGAGTTTTTTTCCCCAGAAATGGTGGATTTTCTTCAAGACAAAGGAACTGAGACTCTGAAGGCCCCTGGGCAGAGTCCCTGACATGGATTCACTGTCCCCTGCAACCTGTCCCAATGCACATAACCCCTGTTAGTTAGACCATGGCCTGAACCAGGAGACATGCCCTCTCCTTATCTCAGTTAGTCTGAGGCCCCTTCTCCAGTTCTCCTGACATCACTCCTATTAAGAATTCCTTTTCTCTAGGCTGGGTACTGTTGTTCATGCCTATAATCCTAGTACTCTGAAAAGCCAAGGTGGATGGATTACTTGAGCTCAGGATTTGAGACCAGCCTGAACAAGAGCAAAACCCAATCTCTACTAAAAAAATATAGAAAAAACTAGCCAGACGTGGTGGGTGCCTATAGTCCTAGATACTCGGTAGGCTGCAGGAGTTTGAGGTTACTGTGAACTATGATACCATGGCACTCTATCCAGAATGACAGAGTGAGATTCTATCCCCACCTAAAACAACAAAAATCCTTTTTTCCTTATCAATCATTTGTCCCCATAATTGGATCTTTGTGTGATGAGCAACTGGATATATACCAAAACCTCCTTGCAGTTCCAACAACAAAAAATAAATCCATAGACAGAAAATACTGCTAAACCAAGAGCTCCTGAGTCACTACAATGGGAGAAAATCTCATCTCTTTTTACCAATGCTAAATTCACCAACTGTCCCAATTAGTTTCATATCACACATATCACTGCTCACATAGAAGAAGTTGTTGCCAAGTGTGAATATGGCGAACTTTCCTTTGTAGTGCTTTTTCTTATAGACACCACTGAGGTCCAGTTATGGTTCATTGTTGGACTTCAGGTGGCTCCTGGCTTACTGAAGTTACCTAGCCCATTCCTTATCAGGGGCTGTGCTCTCAGTTACATGAGATGCATCTCTTTGGAGATGATTGGCAGCTTCTGTTGACCTACCTGGGGCCTTTATGTCACCATTTGCTTAGGAAGCTGTTCAAGTTCTTCCCAAGACACCCCCAGTGTCTCCATTTCTCCCTCACAAGTTTCTGAAGTCCTGTGGCCAAGATCGAAAGAGCAGGTGAGGTGAAGTTATTTTGTGGTGATTTTTATTGTTTTGGTATTTTTTTCTTTCATGTAGAGGCAAATACTAAAGAGTCTTTTACTTCTTTGATTTTGATGGCGTGTTTCTTTGGCTCACACCTGTCTAAGCCATCTTGAGAGGCTGTATTAAGATTTGATTTAGCAATAATAGGAATTGAGGAAATTTGAAACTTAAATATAATAGCTACCTGTCATGACTGGTTAAAAATATGACAGTGATGCCAAGATCCTTTCCACTAATCAGAACACCTTTCTTCCCTAACTTCTTCAGTCTAATTAAAAACCAACTTCCACGGCAATTGTTTCACCATAACTTCCTCATACAGATGGGTCATCCCATCTGAAGCTCTGAGATTCTCAAGAAGCTTTGGGCTGGCAAGGTCAAGGTCTGATGCTATAGTCAGATCTCTCAAGCACTCAATCGTTACTCCCTCACTCACACACAATTACAAGAAAGCAGATTTCTAACTAATTAGAAAAAGGCTGTTCAATAAAAAACTGTATTGTTTCCAGGGAGAAAAATACACACTTCTTTTACTGCCACACATGTGAAATTCTGTTTTCTAAATAGAGAAATATTTTGTGAGACTTGTTATGAATCTTTAAACACAGGATTGAATTGCTTTGTTTTTCTTTTTTTTTATTTATTTTTTTTCTTTTCTGTGTGAAATGTTTTTCTGATGGTCTCCCCTAGGTTCACAGTCCACCATTATGGTCATTTTATTTCAATTGCCCAGGCAAGGACAAGGAGGGAAAGAGTCCAGTCCCCTACTCTGTGCTTGGAATTGAGCTGGGTCCAGAAGGGCAGCTAGGTCTAGGAAGGGTACCTAAAGAGCATTCTCCATAGCAGAAGTGAGTAAAATCTAGAGCAAAGTAGGAAGAGAGAATAAACCATTGGCCTTGAAGGGGGATAGAGCATGATAAGGCCTGGCCCACAAGGCAAAGGGGCTGTGCTGGAGATGGGAGGACAAAGCTGAGGCCTGGAGAGCAGATGCTGGGCAGGGCTGGGCTCCACTGCAGGGGTGTCTGTGGCCACTCTCAGGGATGAAGGAGCTTCTAAGTGTCCTGGGAAGATTAGCCTCTCCTTCATTTTGATCTACAGCTTGAGATATGTCTAAGAGTGAAGTGCAGAACAGAGGCTATTGATGCTCAGTAGTGTAATTGCCCTTGAACCTGCCCTTGGACTTTGAACCTAGGGGAGACCATCAGGAAACCATTTAACACAGAAAAGAAAAAAAGAAAAAGTGCCCTTGAGGATACCAAGAGTCACTGAAAACTGGCAGAGAGACTCACAGTCAATATCAGCTTAGGAAAAAATGTAAAGTGGTACAATTTTTGGCAAAGTTGTTTCCCCACCTTCCTCTTTATTCATAAACAGCATGTCACTTGGGAGAAGAAGGGACAAATCAACCCATTTAGGTTAGTGGGTCTCAAAGGGTGGTCCCAGGACCTCTGGGGATTCTGGAAACTATTTCCTGTAACACTAAAATGTTATGTGTTTTTTCCCCTTTTTCTTTCTCATGAGCGTACAGTGGAGTTTTCCAGTGTGACGGGGTAATAGACTGAATGAATAAATAGATATGAGAATCTGGCTGTTTTCTATTGAGCCATTTATTATTTGCAAGTATGCAAAACAATGTCTCCTCACTGCTGTTCTGGTTTAGCACATTTAGGTTTTTCTTTTTTTAATAAAAATAGATTATTTATGTGAATGCCTGTGCTTATTGTTCTTAGTTTTAAATAAGTTTATAAAAATTCTCAGTTTTAATTTCTGATCTGGCTTATTAAATAAAGAAAATCTCAATAACTTTTATAAGCATAAAGTGGTGTGAGATCAGGAAGCCTGGGGACACTGCTTCAGTTCTGGGCTTTCCCAGGCTCCCTGCTCTTGCAGTAGGTGGACTCGGCTTCTGGTTCTGTGACACGGTGTTGAGAACTCCACACAGGCTTTTCTTGAAAGCTCTCCTCAGATTTACCACCATTTCTCATCTTTTCATTTGAATTAAAGATGTTCACCAGCACTCTGGGAGGCCGAGGCTGGTGGATTGCCTCAGCTCATGAATTTAAGACCAGCCTGAGCAAGAGCGAGACTTTGTCTCTAAAAATAGCTGGGCATTGTGGTGGGCACCTGTAGTCTTAGCTACCCAGGAGGCTGAAGCAAGAGGATCGCTTGAGCCCGGGAGTTGGAGGTTGCTGTGAGCTGTGTGAGGCCATGGCCAGTCACTGGGCAGCTGCAGGTGCCAGATGGGAGATCTCAGCTGTTCCCATGAGAGGAGGGGTTCATTTTTTACTACCTCTGTCTCCTCAGTTTTGGCTCAAGCCAGACCAAAGGAATCTACTTTCTCTTCTTCAGATAGAGTTACCAGACTTAACAAAAACAAACACAACAACAACAGCAAGGTAATGATGCTCACTTAAATTTGATTTTCAGATAAACAATATATACTTTTTTCCATTTACTTTTGTCCTATCCAAATATCTGAGACATGCTAAAAAATTATTCATTGTTATCTGAAATTCAAGTTTAATCAGATGTCCTGCATTTTATCTGGAAACTCTTCAGATAAAAAAAATCAGTGTCCCACAATACCTCATCTAACTTTGCTCTAAAGACTAGCATCGATGTGCTCCCTTTGTTATTATCTTCTAAAAAGTACCCACATGTTTTAGGGGAAATAAATTTTCCACATTATTTAGAAGGAAACTGAGGTTCAGAGAGGTTCATTAAGATGCCCAAAGTCAGCCCTTAGCCCAGGGCGGAACTTGGCCCCATCGAGGGCATGCCTGTCTTCACAGCTGATTCCCTTTTTACTACTCTCCCTCCACACCACCACAGGCTGTGGGGAAAGGAAGAATCAGAGTGTGTGTTAGTCAGATTTTACCTTCTGCTTTTGTTTTTGAAATTTCCTTGTTTCTTTGTGTTAATTAGGACATATTTTTAAGTTGCTTAAATGAAGAGACCAAAATATCCCAATACAGTGATGGGCAGGCAGTCTGGGCAGCTCTGGCAGCTTAGCTCTAGGAGGTAATTCTAAAACCCAGATTTTTTTCCTTTATGCGGCTTCCCTTTCTTCTAGGTCACCATCATGTCCGTAGTCCAGCCAGAAAAGGATGAAGAGTGAGCAAGTTCAGTCAACCAACTTTATTTTAGAAAGTGGTACAGAAATTGCATCTTCCACTCAGGAGACACACCGTCTAGGTACATACGCTTTAATCTGTCAATGTAATCAAATAAATTAATCTATTTTCCAGTATAGGACCAACCTTGCATTCCTGAAATGAACTCAAATTCATCATGATGGATTATACTTCTATTATACAGTTTGACATTGAGTTTGCTAATATTTTGTTGGTACTCTTGCATATGCGTGTACATGAGTGAGAGTGGTCTGTACTTTCGTGTTTTCATATTGCCTATAACTGATTTGAGTATCAAGTAATACAAGCCTTTACATAATGCATGGTAGAATAATTTTTCTTCTCTCACAAAGAGTTTCCATAAGTTGGATTTATTCTTTTCTTGAAAATTTGGTACAACTCAGTGACAAATTCTTTTGAGTATTTTTTTTTAATTTCAGATTCACAGGGGGGTATATAGGATTAGGTTACACAGTATGATTTTGTAAGGTTAAAGTCTGGGTTGTAGGTGTGCCCCTCACACAGGAAGTGTGCCAGGACCAGGCGATGTGTGAATTTACCCAACCCCCTTTTGAGTAGTTTTTAAATAACCAAATGATTTCTTTAAGGTCATATAAAAATTTGTTTTCCTATTTAATATTGAGTCAGTTTTGAAAATTATATTTTTATAAGAGTATGTATATTTTATCTCTCTCCTAATTTATGACATAAAGATTTACAATATTAACTTATTTTTTTTAATCTCTATTAAACCTCTAAAGTTTATAGTATTAGTAATACAGGGCCAGGCATGATGGCTCACTCTAGCACTCTGAGAAGCAAGTAGATTGCTTGAGCTCAGGAGTTGGAAACCAGCCTGAGCAAGAGTGAGACTCTGTCTTTAAAAAATAGCCTTGTGGTGGGAGCTTGTAGTCCTAGCTACTCGGGAGGCTGAGGCAAAAGGATTGTTTGAGCCCAAGACTTGAGTTTGCTGCAAGGTATGATGCCAGTGCACTCTTACCCAGGTGACAAAGTGAAACTCTGTCTCAAAAAAAAAAAAAAAGAAAGAAAGAAAGAAAAGAAATAGTATTGTTAATATTTGCCATTTCTCTTTCTCTTTCTTAAAAATTTTTTCTTGATGTTTGTCAGTTTTACTAATGTTTTCAACATTTCAACGTCGTTTTTCTTGATCCTCTTTATTTTGGCTTAGTTCCCCTTCACCCCCTATTAATTATTTTTCTTCTTATTTTATTCTTTTTTCTTTGGGGGGGTTGACATTTGTGTAACTTCTCAAGTTGTATGCTTGCTTACTGACATTCACCCTTCTATTCTAATAAAAGCAATAAGGTTATAAATTTTCTTTAATGTTGATTTAGATACAGTTCAAAAGTTTCGATATGAAGTTCTTTATTTTTCTTCAGTTCAAAGTAAGTGTTTTGTAATTTATTTTATGACTTCCCCTGCCTTTTGAATCATTTAGTTGTGTGTTTTGAAATTTCCAAATTGTGAAGGTTTTAAATATTTTTCTTCATGTTATTAGTGTTTACCTCAGTTGGATTAAAGGCAAAAATTATGGGGAGCATGATACTTAAAATTTGAAATCTTTGAAGATAAGTCTTGGCCCAAACTTTCATCTTATCATTCAATGATTTTTTTAAATGCCTCTACTTTTTCTGGAAACATTTATCTTGAGAAATACGAGCATCAGTTCAAACTCCTGAGAAACAGTTGTTTTAAGTGCTTCCACGGTACAACAAACCTCCCCCAGTGTTCCCTACCACATTGCCTTTCTTTCCTCTAACAGTTCCCCAGCAGCTAGCCAGCTCTGATATGTCTGAGATCTAAGCAGTGTTCTGTTGCATCTTGGCTTCACAACATGCGAAAGCTCACTAGGTAACTCATCACCCGCTGGCTTCCATCCAGGTTCTCAGGGCGGTTGTTCCTGTCTGTGCTGGTCAATCTTTGGTCACCACTAAGTAGGGCAACCTCCTTCTGACCCCTTTCCTGTGTCTTCCATCCTCCTTACCCCCTGCTTGCTTTCATCCTCTGATTCTCCTTCCACTCTTACCATTATGTCCTTCTGAAGACCTGAATTCCTTTTACAACTAAAAGGTGAATCTCTGCAGAATACTCTTGCTAATCCTTCTCACTCCCCTGCAACTATAAAAAAAAAGACCTTTGTAGGCTGCTCTCAACCTGTCCTGTTGGTCCCTCCTGGTGTCTTGGAAGAGCCATCTCCTCTTCTGCACCTCCCAACCCCCTTCCAACCCACTGTGGCACAGCTTCAGTTCTCACTCGTCCCTGACAGGGGATGTCTCCAACTGGGGCCTGAAACACTGTGTCCACAAACAACCAAATGGAGCAGCACAGGAATGGGGTTCTCCTGTTTTGCACCCAGATCTGGCCCAGTCTTCAGACCTGTCCCTGAAGACTGCACTCACGTCAGAGTCCTGGTACAGTTTATTCAAACACGCTTTGTTTCCAGAGGTTCTGTGAATCAAATCTATTCTTCACAATGTATACAGCAAAATCCTGTCTTAAATACCAATCTAATCATTTCTCCTCAATACTTAAAACTTTGCAAAAGCTCCCTAAAGCTTCCAAGGAAAATTTCAGATTCCTTAAAAATAGTTCACGAAGCCAGGTGTGGTGGCTTATGCCTGTGATCCTAGTACTGTGGGAGGCTGAGGCAAGTGGATCACCTGAGCTCAGGAATTCGAGACCAACCTGAGCAAGAATGAGACCTCATCTCTACTAAAGGTAGAAAAATTAGCTGGATGTTGTGACAGGTGCCTGGAATCCCAGCTACTTGGGAGGCTGAGATAAGAGGAACTCTTGAGCCCAAGTGTTTGAGGTTACTGTGAACTATGACGCCAGGGCACTGTACCCAGGGTCAGACCGTCTCAAAAAAAAAAAAAAAGAATAGTTTACAAGTCTTAAAACCATCTAGTCAAGGCTTCTCTCACAGATTCAACTCTTTGGTGGATTCATGGTTTTGCTCAAGGCTTCTCTCACAGATTCAACTCTTTGGTGGATACATGGTTTTGCTCCATCCCTGCAGTTCAACTTTAGCACTTGACTTTTATTCTGGGCTTATCTAGGCTGGTACCTCTGCCTGGAATGCCACTCCTTACCTGCCCACCTGATTGCCACCATCAGTTCCCCAATGCTTCAGGTCTAGACTTAAATATCATTCCCTCCCTCTCCCCAGCAGTGCTCCTCCTGTGTGCTCCACAAATACCTGGGTGTCCTGTCCCAGTGCACGGATTATACTGTATAGAAATTGGACGCATCTGTGCCTGCCTGCCCCCTAGACTCTGAACTCTGTGAAGACAGCTCATTGTTTCTCCTGTGTCTTATACACAGCTGACAATAAATACTTGATTAAAGGTGGTGTCTTCAAAATTCTATAGTTCAGTACCGATTGGGAAGGATTTATCAGCATTGGTTATTATATAAAAGAGTGAGAGCACTTTTGTTCCAGCTCTATTAGATTCAGTTATTAATGATCTGACCACTGCAAACCTCAGATTTGTACTCTTTAAGACAGTAGAAAAAATTGATTTTCTTACAGGAATATTGAGAGAATTGAATGAGACAATGAATTGGAAATTGCCAAATAAAATATAAAACAGAGGCGGCACCCATAGCTCAGGGGGTAGGGCGCTGGCCACATATGCCAGGGCTGGCAGGTTCAAACCCAGCCTAGGCCAGCTAAAACAGGTGTCCTCAAACTTTTTAAACGGGGGGCCAATTCACTGTCCCTCAGGCCATTGGAGGGCCGGACTATAGCCAGACTATAGTTTAAAAAAAAAAAACCTATGAACAAATTCCTATGCACACTGCACATATCTTATTTGGAAGTAAAAAACAAAACGGGAACAAATACAATTCACACCACTTCATGTGGCCCGCGGGCCGCAGTTTGAGGACGCCTGAGCTAAAACAACAACTGCAACAAACGAAATAGCTGGGTGTTGTGGCAGGTGCCTGTAGTCCAGCTACTTGGGAGGCTGAATCAAGAGAATCACTTAAGTCTCATTCACTGGCCATTGAATATATAAGACACCAGAATAAGCCCCCATTATATATGCCCCTTGGGCATAAAGATTATTTTGAGGTGGTAAATTTGAAAAATAGCTGATGCAGGAGAAGCTCAGAAAATAGAGTAGACATTACTCATTTGTAAGAAAAATTTACATTGATAAAGGAAAACTCCATTTGTAAGGGAGAAGAGAAAGATAACTAAATCACAAGGAACTCTGAGGAGAAGACTCAAGTCTGCATAACAAACCGTATTCTTGTTTGCCCAGCTCTTCCTGGCCACCTCCCCACAACTGGCCACCTCCACCCCTTACTTTCTTTGTTATAGTGATGATAGTAATTAAGCCTGAATTCTACGATCACCTATTTGAGATTTACTCATTTCTCTGAGTAACTCCGACGTATACATGATGTGTACATGTTAGTAAACTCCAGTTACAGGGATCTGCCCCAGCTGAGAACTCAGAATGGTAGAGAGAAAGTTATTTATTCTCCCTTACGGTGCTTTTTAAAATTATATTTGTCATTACTAATGATTTTATTACTATTACTGTTTTCCAGTGAGGACATGTCATGTCTTAAACAACTGCAAAGTAACTCTACCAACATTTTTTTTTTCCTGCACAATCCTTCTCCTTCTGAAAGCACATGTAGTGAGGATAAGATGGAGTCCGTCAGGCCGGGCAGACATGCCACAGCTGGTCTGGTCAGTGTAGGTGCTAAGTGACCTTCACCTCTGTATCCCATTGTTACTGTTTTGTAAATTCAGCTCCCACCCTGAAGATGCCCATCCTGAGTAGTTTAGGTGGATTGATTTAGGAGATTAGCTTTTGAATTGGAATGTTGTAACAGGTCACTGAGTTGTGCTGATTATTATTTGGAATTGGGGTTGGTGTGGTCTTTGCTTTGAAATTCTACCTATAAAATTGTAATTTTTGAAATGGGAGAACACAACAGTCTTGGAGAGGCTACTCTCCCATTCTGCAGAATCCTGGTCTTCTGACAATTAAAGTGTCTGCATATTGGCTGACAGTGACAGGAAGCTGGACCCTCTTCATCTGGTAACACTATTATTTTGTCCTTCCAAAATATTGGTATGTTAATTTCCTCCCCAAATGAGCCACTAAAGATAAAAATGTTAAATTAGTTAAAAATATATATATTTACATAGCTCTGAAGAAAAGTACCAGTATCCTGGATCAGCACAGGTATTTAAGGGAAAAAAAAATAAAGCCACTATTTTTATCCATCCTGATGAGAGGGAGACCATAACGGATTTTCCAGCAATAGAATAGGAAAGTACCCTGAATACAAGAGAGTCCAGTAACCGTCCAGTCACTGTCATGTTCACTTCACACCCCTCAAGATCATCATAACACACATGGAAGCAGAAACACAAAAAAGAGGAGCCCCGAAGGGGCATTGTTCATAACCCCTGTCCAGGTTAGGAAGAGAGGTGGGCTTCTTGGGCTCTGACTGTCCATCTCCAGCCCTTCATTATGTTCCCCCTTCAATATATCCCTCTTTCATTGTATCTCCCCTTTATTATATCCCCCCTTCATTATATCCCTTCCTTCACTATATCACCATTCATTATGTTCCCCCTTCATTATATCCCTCCTTTATTATGGCCTCTCCTTCATTATATCCCCTCCTTCACTATATCCACTCCTTCTCTATATCCACTCCTTCTCTATATCCCCCCTTCATTATATCCCCTTCTTTATTATATCCCCATTCATTGTATTGCCTCCTTCATTAGAAAAGGAAAGAATTGCCATAGCCTGATTCTGATGCTGAATACCATTCAGGTTGGATTTATCATAAAACTGTATTTTAAATATTTATAAGCCTTAGCTTTATTTCCAAATCAGTTTTTCCCATGTAAATTATTTATAAAAAGTACAAAGAATGAAGTCTTAAGTGAATAAAAGTCAGAAAGCAAAAGGAAAAGCCTCACCATGTTACAAACTAATTAGATTTACTAATGCTTGTTATGTTTCTATGTCAACCTTAGACATATTCAGGCAATTTTCACAATAAAATTGTCCATCACAGTATCTATCTTAGAAGAAGTTTTACAGCAGAAATTATTATTTTTAATACTCTGTCTCCAAATGCATTCCTATTGAGAGAGGATGCCAGGAAAAAGTAAGGTCAAAGAGAACAGAGGTCTTCCCAAGGAGACTGTAAGGACACACCTGCAAGGTCCTCCCCATGAGGACTCAGCTCTTAGGAATTTGTAGAAATTTAACTTCCCGGGACCTGGAAACTAACGCTTGCTTTCGCTTCTGTGAAAGCCCACGGTTCTGTAAAAGCCAGAGCCAGCTTCTCCAGCTTGATTCAAACTGACCAGTGAGAAAGGTCCCTGTAGGCTGGAACCTTTTGACTGGGGATAAAAAGGAGAAGACGGAGCAAAGTTGGGGAGCACGGCCATTTTGAATTCTTCTGGGCCTCGCTCCACCGGCTGAAATAAAGTCCTTCCTCTTTTAAACATGCTGTTGGGTTCTTCTTCTCCATTGGGCTTGTCTTCCCGCAACAATATATTCATACAGAAGAGTTTTGAAGACCTTGTCACACAGTTGATTTCTTTTCCCTCTTATGATAAACTTGCTAATATTGAATAAATTAGTTATATTTTATCACCTTCGAAATGATTTTTTTCCTTTTTAGAGGGCATTGAGTACAATATGGTAAAATATGTTAAAAGAGATTTCATGTTTTGACACAAATTATAAGATGTAAATTCAAAGCGTTGAGGTAAAAGGAAAGCTTCCCTTCCGCCCTCTGGAAGTTCACTGAAATGAGCTGATAATTTTGATACAGGCTTCCCCATTCAGGGCTGAACAGGGATCTATTTTCTAGGCCTTGGTGAGCTCAGAAATCAGTCTCATCACGGACTCACATATCTAGGCACAAAAATGCCCTTTCCAGGTCGCAGTCTCTGGGCTCAAGCAAGGTCACAAAAAAAGCAGCGTGATCAGTGCCTCATCTGGGCTGTTCCTCCTGGAGTAGGGAGCACGCATCCTACTGCCTGGGCTGGGGCCAGGACAGCAAGGACCATATTTCTTTGCTAATTGCTAGGATTTCTGTCTGTTAGCTCCTGGCCAATTGTGACATACATTCCCAAACCCTCTTTACTCACAGGATGGCAAAAGCAGTACATGAACCTCTAGACAGAAGGCCCACGTGGGCTTCCCACTTGGGTTCCCCCTATCCCTGCTGGGGGTCCCCCTTTCCGGCTGGGGGCCCTGGTCCCCTCCCCAGCCTTGCAGCCATTGATAAGGAGATGGTTCAGAGTTCCTGTTTGTGAGTCCTCAACACCATTTTCTTTGTCTGTGACTGGTTATCCTGTTTGAGAGAGAGAAACTTTCATTTCTCATTCTTTAACAAAATAATAAATAGGAAGTTTCTTTTTTTTTTCTTTTCTTTTTTTTTTTTTTTTTGTGGTTTTTGGCCGGGGCTGGGTTTGAACCCACCACCTCCAGCATATGGGACCAGCGCCCTACCCCTTTGAGCCACAGGCGCTGCCCTAAATAGGAAGTTTCAACTGAACATCCAGACACAAAAGCTATAGAGTTGTGAAATGAACTGCCAGGCCAGGATGTAGATTTTCAAAGAATTACTTGAGAATTAGTTTTACAACTCTAGAAACCTCTCATCTATAGGAGGGAGATGAAAAAAATTGAGAAAGTGGAGAATAAAAGAACATCTTGGAGGGTGACTTGTTAGGTAGGAGAGCTTCAGGGAGTAGAGAGGGTATTGCCACTTATCTCAAGCTTGGTGATGTGACAGGCACATCCTAGGGCCCCCTGGAAAAGTTGGATGACTGTTCCCTGTGGTTGGTGATTGAGGGATTGGTGCCTGTCTCCTGCTTGCCCACAGCAACGCAGTAAAAATCTCACACCTGCAAGGTGACTGAATTCTTCTGAGATTGTGGGTCAGCAGCTCATTCATCCCAGAGACCAGCACTGGCTGCAGCAGCAAGTCCAGCCCAGGATCTCTGTAAAAGGGGTTTCTTATGCAGTCTGGCTCCCAAAGTGGGAGGAGTGGATTT
This sequence comes from Nycticebus coucang, assembly GCF_027406575.1. Lineage (NCBI taxonomy): Eukaryota > Metazoa > Chordata > Mammalia > Primates > Lorisidae > Nycticebus > Nycticebus coucang. Next base: position 110,208,079 of record NC_069785.1, read on the forward strand.
GTCTCTAAGGATGATGCTGAGTGGATAGAGGGCGTGGGGGAAAGGCCTGCCCTGCACCAAGGAATTGCGATCAAAAAGGTCTAGAAGAGCCTAAGAAGCTCGAAATGTGCCCATGTGGACTCAGCCGGGAATGAGAAAGAGAAGTCGCCCTTTGGTCTGAAGTGGGGTCTTACTTTGAATGAAGGTTTAAGTGCAGATTGTCTTAGAAAGAAGACTTAATTTCTGAGTGAAAGTACATTAGATGAGTAAAGTGTGGTAGTGACTTTTGTTAAGTAAGAGTTGTATCAGAAAAGTCATTGGATGGCCCAAGTTTCCACCCGTCATGCAGGGGAAGGAACCCTGCTGAGCAGGTTTAAAGAGAATAGGGAGCAAAATAAACATGTGTGAATGGTTTTATTCCGCTAGATTTTTTTTTTTTTTTTTTGAAACCACCTAGGATTCTTTTCCTTGAATCTTATGGGTGAAGGAGGCAGGGGCATAGGTTTCTGGGGTTTTAGAGACCTTACTCCGAGCCAGACAGAGTCACATGTATGTAAACCAGGGCCCGTATAGCCAGTGGCGTACAGACGGCTCTTGATAGGCAGTGCCTGTGCTTAAGAGCAGAGGGTACAGAAAGGGATTTTACTGGTCCGCTGGCATCTGAAAAAGAGTATCCAGGGGCTTTTTTGTTTTCGAGACAGAGTCTTACTCTGTCGCACTCGGTAGAGAGCCATGGAGTCGTCATAGTCCACAGCAACCCAAACTCTTGGGCTTGAGTCATCCTCTTGCCTCAGCTTTGCAAGTAGCTGGGACTGCAGGTCCCCGCCATTACACCAGGCTAGTTTTTCTGTTTTTAGTACAGATGGGGTCTCCCTCTTCCTCAGGCTGGTCTCAACCTCCTGGGATCAAGTGATCCATCCACCTAGACCTCCCAGGGTGCTAGGATTATAGCCATGAACCACCATGCCCAGTTTCCAGGAACTTTTTTAAAGAACTATGTGACTGTAGGTAAAATCTGAGTACACACTCTGACCTCTGAAAACTGCTTTTTCCTGTAAGATGTTATTTTTACTCGGGCAAGTTCCTCCTTTTTCCCCTTTTCTTCCCTTCTCATTTCTTTCCCCTCCCTTCCCCCACTCCCTTTTTGCTTCCTTTTTTAATTCCCAATTTAGTGTCCAACTGGGCATAGCCAGGGCTAGAAGTCAAAGGTGAGGTAGAAAGTGAGGAACTACCTACTTCAGAATTTATTTTGTTTTCGCCACAACCAAGACAGGAAGTTCATTTTTAATGTTAATGATTAAATATTTTTATTGTACAAAATGGTAATTTTGTTTTAAAATAACAATGTAGTATGTTTTGAAAATAACTGACACCATGCTCTCATCACAAAAAAATGTATTTGAGATTGTGTATATCTCAATTAGCACTTTTGAGTCATTTCTCAATGTATATAGTATTGGAAACATCAAACATCTTATTGTACCAGATACACATATTCAATTTTTATTTGATAATGAAAGAACAAAAAAGAACTTAACCCCACAGACCCAGAAAGAAGCAAAGGGAAATCTCTAAAATATACTACCTGATTGGGTAGCCTCTTCCCAAAATATACTACCTGATTGGGTAGCAACTTCATAGCATCAGGTGTTTGAGACTACTGTACACCTTATTTCAATTTCGGCATAGTTTTAACCATAATACATCATTTGGATTTTGTGTTTTCTTTATTTTTATTTTTGTTTTTTAATTAAATCATAACTATATACATTTATTTGGTACAGTGTGATGATTGGATATACAATGTTGAATGCGTAAATGAAACTGATTAACATAGTCATCACTGTACTTATTCATTTTTTTGTGGTAAAACACTAAAATCTACTCTTAGTTATTTTGAAATATACCCTTGCATTATGCACATTATTCCACCAAATGCCTTCCCTCCTCCTACCAATCACCCTACCTCCTTCCCTGCCCATCTTCCCTCCTCACCTCTCCCCCTTGCTAGACTATATTTGTGTTTTATCATTTCTTTAAGTGTGTAAGTATTTACATATTGGTTTCATAATAGTATTAAGTATATTGGATACTTTCCCCCTCATTCTTGAGATACATTACTAAGAAGAATATGTTCCTACTCCATCCAGGTAAACATAAAAGATGCAAAAATCTTCATTTTTTTTGTTTTACTTTCTTTTTTTAATTTTTATTTTTACATATACGTGTGTTTATTAGGTTTCAATTTTTTGCCTTCACATAATTAAAGAGGCTTAAAATTTAATAACAATAACATTTAAGATAAGGACTAGAAACAAAAACCTCTTAAAGAATGAACAAACATAAATACATTCAGAAAAGAAATCAGAGAATTGCTGCATTGAAATATTAAGCAATAATAATAATAATAATGCAAAGAAAGTAACATTCACATTGTCAAATAAAAGTATGTCTATTATAGAATGCTTTGACTCTGAGATTCGGTATGGAGTCATCAGTTAACTTCCTCTTATTATTTTTTTTTAAGTCTCAAAAAATAGACAACTAATATTTATAAATAAAAGTAAAAGATAATTTCAAAAAACAGATCATGCCAAATCTTGTAGCCAATAGAAAAAGAAGAAATACTTCAAAATCATTCTACTTGATCTGGGTACACCTGATATTAAAATTGGAGAGAATATATTGTTATAAAGGGGAAACACAAACATATTTCACTTATAAATGAGGATGCAATATCCCAAACAACATATTAACAAGTTGAATTAAAAATTAACATTTAAGTAATGTACTTTGGTCAAAATTAAATCCAATTTATATGAGAATTAGTCACTATTTTCTTTTCTTGTCTTTTTTTTCTTCTTTTCCTTTCCCTCACCCACTCCCTCCTTCTCTGTCTGCTCTCCCCTTCCGCCATCCCCCACTGTGTCATTAATTGTCATTAATTGTCATCATATCAAAGTCGAATACATAGGATTCATACTTCTCCATTCCTATGATGCTTCACTAAGAATAATGTGTTCCACCTCCATCCAGGTTAGTACAAATGCTGCAAAATCTCCATTTTTTTATGGCTGAATAATATATCATGGTATACATATACTACAGATTACCAATCCATTCCTGGATTGAAGGACATTTAGGTTGTTTCCACATTTTAGCAATTGTAAATTGGGCTGCGATAAACAGCCTAGTACAAATCTCTTTATAATAAAAGTTCCCCCCCACCAGAGATGCCCAGTAATGGGATTGCAGGATCATACGGGAGGTCTAGGTTGAGTTTTTTGAGGTTTCTCCATACTTCCTTCCCAAAAGGTTGTATTAGTTTGCAGTCCCACCAGCAGTGTAAAAGTGTTCCTTTCTCTCCACCACGCCAGCATCTGTAGTTTTGAGATTTTGTGAGATAGGCCCTTTTCGCTGGGGTTAGGTAATATCTGAGGGTGGTTTAAATTTGCATTTCTCTAATAATTAGGGATGATGAGTATTTTTTCATATGTTTGCTGGCCATTCATCTGTCATCTTTAGAGAAGATTCTATTCATCTCTCTTCCCCATTGATGTATGGGATTGTTGGCTTTTCTCTTGTGGATTAATTGAAGTTCTGTATAGATCCTGGTTATTAAGCATTTGTCTGATTAAAAATATGCAAATATCCTTTTCCATTGGGTAGGTTGTCTATTTGGTTTCGTTGTTGTCTCCTTGGCTGTACAGAAGCATTTCAGTTTAATTAAATCCCATTTGTTTATTATTGCTATTGTTGCTATTGCCATGGCGCCAGGTCTTCCTTATAAAGTCTTTTCCCAAGCTGATATCTTCCAGTGTTTTTCTTATTCTTTCATTGAGGATTTTTATTGTTTCATGCCTTAAATTTAAGTCCTTTATCCATCTTGAATCAATTTTTCCGAGTGGAGAAAGGTGTGGGTTCAGTTTCAGTCTTCTAAGGTGGATATCCAGTTCTCCCAGCACTATTTATTGAATAGGGAGTCTTTCCCCCAGTGGACACTCTTGTTTGGTTTATCAATGATTAGGTGGCTATAAGTTGTTGGTTTCATTTCCTGGTTTTCCATTCAATTCCAAATGTCTATGTCTGTATTTTTTTTTTGCCAGTACCATGCTGACTTGACCACTACGGCCTTGTAATACAGTCTGAAATCTGGTATGGTGATACCCTTGGCTTTGCTTTTATTACTGAGAACTGCCTTAGCTATGCGGGGTCTTTTCTGGTTCCATACAAAATGCAGAATCATTTTTTGCAAGACTTGAAAGTAGGATGTTGTTATTTAATAGGTATGGCGTTGAATTGGTAAAGTATAGACATTTAACAATGTTGATCATTCCCGGCCATGAGCATGGTATGTTCTTCCATTTGTTAATGTCCTCTGCTATTTCCTTTCTTAGGATTTCATAATTTTCTTTATAGAGGTCCTTCACCTCTTTTGTTAGGTATATTCCTAAGTATTTCATTTTCTTTGGGGCTATGGTGAAGGGAGTTGAGTCCTTAATTATCCTCTCATCTTGGCTGTTGTATAGAAGGCAACTGACTTGTGTGGATATTGATTTTATATCCTGAAACATTGCTGTATTTCTCGATGATTTCCAAGAGTCTTGTGGTTGAGTCTTTAGGGTTCTCTAAGTATAAGATCATATCATCAGCAAAAAGGGAGAGTTTGACCTCCTTTGCCCTTTATGGGTGCCCTTTATTTTCTGGTCTTGTCTAATTGTATTGGCTAGAACTTCCAGGACTGTGTTGAAAAGTAATGATGACAGAGAACAACCTTGTCTGGTTCCAGTTCTATGAGGAAAAGCTTACAGTTTTACTCCATTCAGTAAAATATTAGCTGTGGGTTTGTCATAGATAGCTTCGATCAGTTTCAGAAATGTGCCACCTATGCCTATATCCTCAGTGTTCTAATTAGAAAAGGATGCTGGATTTTATTGAATGCTTTTTCTGCATCTATTGAGAGGATCAGATAGTCTTTGTTTTAACTGTTAATATGGCGAATAATGTTTATAGACTTGCATATATTAAACCAGCCTTGCACCCCTGGGATTACACCTACTTGATCATGATGCATGACTTTTTTGATGATAAACTGTAATCTATTGGCTAAGATTTTGTAGAAAACTTTTACACCTATATTCATTAGTGAAATTGTTCTGAAATTCTCCTTTTTAGTTGCGTCTTTTCCTGGTTTGGTATCAGGGTGATGTTTGCTTTATAGAACGTGTTGGGGAAGATTCTTTCCTCCTCAATTTTTTTGAATAATTTCTGCAGTACAGGAATAAGCTCTTCTTTGATAAAATTCTGGTGTGAAGCCATCCAGACCAGGGAATTTTTTTGTTGGAAGATTTTTTATTGTTTCTTTGATCTCAGTGCTTGAAATTGGTCTGTTCAGGAGATCTATTTCTTTTTTTTTTTTTTGGCCGGGGCTGGGTTTGAACCCACCACCTCCGGCATATGGGACCGGCACCCTACCCCTTGAGCCACAGGCGCCGCCCAAAATCTTTTTTTTTTTTTCTTGTGGTTTTTGGCCGGGGCTAGGTTTGAACCCGCCACCTCCGGCATATGGGACCAGCGCCCTACTCCTTGAGCCACAGGGGCCGCCCCAGGAGATCTATTTGATCTTGCCAAAGTCAAGGGAGAGGATGTGATTCCAAATATTTTTTTTTTTTTTTTTATTGTTGGGGATTCATTGAGGGTACAATAAGCCAGTTACACTGATTGCAATTGTTAGGTAAAGTCCCTCTTGCAATCATGTCTTGCCCCCATAAAGTGTGACACACACTAAGGCCCCACCCTCCTCCCTCCATCCCTCTTTCTGCTTCCCCCCCCCATAAACTTAATTGTCATTAATTGTCCTCATGTCAAGATTGAGTACATAGGATTCATGCTTCTCCATTTTTGTGATGCTTTACTAAGAATAATGTCTTCCACTTCCATCCAGGTTAATACGAAGGATGTAAAGTCTCCATTTTTTTTTAATAGCTGAATAGTATTCCATGGTATACATATACCACAGCTTGTTAATCCATTCCTGGGTTGGTGGGCATTTAGGCTGTTTCCACATTTTGGCAATGGTAAATTGAGCTGCCATAAACAGTCTAGTACAAGTGTCCTTATGATAAAAGGATTTTTTTCCTTCTGGGTAGATGCCCAGTAATGGGATTGCAGGATCGAATGGGAGGTCTAGGTTGAGTGCTTTGAGGCTTCTCCATACTTCCTTCCAGAAAGGTTGTACTAGTTTGCAGTCCCACCAGCAGTGTAAAAGTGTTCCCTTCTCTCCACATCCACGCCAGCATCTGCAGTTTTGAGATTTTGTGATGTGGGCCATTCTCACTGGGGTTAGATAATATCTCAGGGTTGTTTTGATTTGCATTTCTCTAATATATAGAGATGATGAACATTTTTTCATATGTTTGTTAGCCATTCGTCTGTCATCTTTAGAGAAAGTTCTATTCATGTCTCTTGCCCATTGATATAAGGGATTGTTGGCTTTTTTCATGTGGATTGATTTGAGTTCTCTATAGATCCTGGTTATCAAGCTTTTGTCTGATTGAAAATATGCAAATATCCTTTCCCATTGTGTAGGTTGTCTCTTTGCTTTGGTTATTGTGTCCTTAGCTGTACAGAAGCTTTTCAGTTTAATGAAGTCCCATTTGTTTATTTTTGATGTTGTTGCAATTGCCATGGCAGTCGTCTTCATGAAGTCTTCCCCCAGGCCAATATCTTCCAGTGTTTTTCCTATGCTGTCTTTGAGGATTTTTATTGTTTCATGCCTTAAATTTAAGTCCTTTATCCATCTTGAATCAATTTTTGTGAGTGGGGAAAGGTGTGGGTCCAGTTTCAGTCTTTTACATGTAGACATCCAGTTCTCCCAACACCATTTATTGAATAGGGAGTCTTTCCCCCAAGGTAAGTTCTTGTTTGGTTTATCAAAGATTAGGTGGTTGTAAGATGTTAGTTTCATTTCTTGGTGTTCAATTCGATTCCAAGTGTCTATGTCTCTGTTTATGTGCCAGTACCATGCTGTCTTGACCACTATGGCTTTGTAGTACAGACTAAAATCTGGTATGCTGACGCCCCCAGCTTTATTTTTGTTACTAAGAACTGCCTTAGCTATACGGGGTTTTTTCCGGTTCCATACAAAACGCAGAATAATTTTTTCCAAATCTTGAAAGTACGATGTTGGTATTTTGATAGGAATGGCATTGAATAGGTAGATAGCTTTGGGAAGTATTGACATTTTAACAATGTTGATTCTTCCCATCCATGAGCATGGTATGTTCTTCCATTTGTTAATATCCTCTGCTATTTCCTTTCTGAGGATTTCATAGTTTTCTTTATAGAGGTCCTTCAACTCCTTCGTTAGGTATATTCCTAGGTATTTCATTTTCTTTGAAAGTATGGTGAAGGGAGTTGTGTCCTTAATTAGCTTCTCATCTTGACTGTTATTGGTGTATACAAAGGCTACTGACTTGTGGACATTGATTTTATATCCTGAAACATTACTGTATTTTTTGATGACTTCTAGGAGTCTTGTGGTTGAGTCTTTGGGGTTCTCTAAGTATAAGATCATGTCGTCAGCAAAGAGGGAGAGTTTGACCTCCTCTGCTCCCATTTGGATTCCCTTTATTTCCTTGTCTTCCCTGATTGTATTGGCTAGAACTTCCAGCACTACGTTGAATAGTAAAGGTGACAGAGGACAACCTTGTCTGGTTCCAGTTCTAAGAGGAAAAGCTTTCAGTTTTACTCCATTCAGTAAAATATTGGCTGTGGGTTTGTCATAGATAGCTTCAATCAGTTTTAGAAATGTGCCACCTATGCCTATACTCTTCAGAGTTCTAATTAGAAAAGGATGCTGGATTTTATCAAATGCTTTTTCTGCATCTATTGAGAGGATCATGTGATCTTTATTTTTGCCTCTGTTAATATGGTGGATAACGTTTATAGACTTGCGTATGTTAAACCAGCCTTGCATCCCTGGGATGAAGCCTACTTGATCATGATGAATGACTTTTTTGATGATAAGCTGTAATCTCTTGGCTAGGATTTTGTTGAGAATTTTTGCGTCTATGTTCATGAGTGAGATTGGTCTGAAATTCTCCTTTTTGTTTGGGTCTTTTCCTGGTTTTGGTATCAGGGTGATGTTTGCTTCATAGAATGTGTTGGGGAAGATTCCTTCTTCCTCGAATTTCTGGAATAATTTCTGCAGTACAGGAATAAGCTCTTCCTTGAAGGTTTGATAGAATTCTGGAGTGAAGCCATCTGGACCAGGGCATTTTTTAGTTGGAAGCTTTTTTATTGTTTCTTTGATCTCAGGGCTTGAAATTGGTCTGTTCAGGAGGTCTATTTCTTCCTGGCTAAGTGTAGGGAGAGGGTGTGATTCCAAATATTGATCCATTTCCTTCACATTGTCAAATTTCTGGGCATAGAGTTTCTGGTAGTATTCAGAGATGATCTCTTGTATCTCTGTTGGATCAGTTGTTATTTCCCCTTTATCGTTTCTGATTGAGGTTATTAGAGATTTTACTTTTCTATTTCTAGTTAGTCTGGCTAATGGTTTATCTATTTTATTTATTTTTTCAAAAAACCAATTCCTTGTTTCATTAATTTTCTGAATGATTCTTTTGTTTTCAATTTCATTGATCTCTGATTTGATTTTGGATATTTCTTTTCTTCTACTGAGTTTAGGCTTAGATTGTTCTTCTTTTTCCAGTTCCATAAGATCTCTTGTGAGATTGTTGATGTGCTCTCTTTCTGTTTTTCGAATGTAGGCATCTAAAGCGATGAATTTTCCTCTCAAAACTGCTTTTGCAGTATCCCACAGGTTTTGGTAGCTTGTGTCTTCATTGTTGTTATGCTCAAGGAAGTGAATGATTTCCTGTTTTATTTCTTCCTTCACCCATCTGTTATTCAACAGAAGATTGTTTAATTTCCATGCCTTTGGGTGGGCTTGAGCATTTTTGTTAGAGTTGAGTTCCACCTTTAGTGCCTTATGGTCTGAAAAGATACAAGGTAAAATTTCAATTCTTTTGATTCTGTTGATATTTGTTTTGTGTCCCAGGATATGATCAATTTTGGAGAATGTTCCATGGGGTGATGAGAAGAATGTATATTCTTTATCTTTGGGGTGGAGTGTTCTATATGCATCTATCAAGCATAGTTGTTCTAGGGTCTCATTTAAATCTCTTACATCTTTGTTTAATTTCTGTTTAGAGGATCTGTCCAGCTCTGTAAGAGGTGTGTTAAAGTCCCCTGTTATGATGGTATTATCAGATATCATATTGCTCAGACTGAGTAAGGTCTGCTTCAAGAATCTGGGAGCATTTAAATTGGGTGCATAAATATTTAGAATGGAAATGTCTTCTTGTTGTAGTTTTCCCTTGACCAATATAAAGTGACCATCTTTGTCTTTTTTGACTTTAGTTGCTTTAAATCCACATGTATCTGAAAATAAGATTGCAACTCTTCTTTTCTTCTGAATTCCGTTTGCCTGAAAAATTGTCTTCCAACCCTTGACTCGGAGCTTTAATTTGTCTTTTGAGGCCAGGTGTGTTTCTTGCAGACAGCAAATGGATGGCTTGTGTTTTTTAATCCAGTCAACCAATCTATGTCTCTTCAGTGGGGAATTCAAGCCATTAACATTTATTGAGATAATTGATAAGTGTGGTAGTATTCTATTCGTCTTATTTGGTGAGAGTCCATTGCTTAGTTTTATCTTTTGCATCAGTGTGGAGGTTAGGTTTTGTCCTTTGATTTCTGAGTTCTTACTTTGCTGCTGATCCATTGTGGTGGTCAGTGTGCAGAACAGGTTGAAGTATTTCCTGTAGAGCTGGTCTTGTTGTGGCGAATTTCCTCAATGTTTGTATATCCGTAAATGATTTGATTTCTCCGTCAATTCTGAAGCTTACCTTAGCAGGGTACAGAATTCTGGGCTGAAAATTGTTCTGTTTAAGTAGGTTAAAGGTAGATGACCATTGTCTTCTTGCTTGGAAAGTTTCATTAGAGAAGTCTGCGGTAACTCTGATGGATTTGCCCCTGTAGGTCAACTGGTGCTTACTCCTGGCAGCTTGCAGAATCTTTTCTTTTGTCTTGACTTTGGAGAGGTTCATCACAATGTGTCTTGGAGAAGCTCGGTTAGAGTTGAGGCGACCTGGGGTCCGATATCCCTCTGAAAGCAGTGTGTCAGACTCTTTGGTGATGTTTGGGAAATTTTCTTTTATAATATTCTCTAGTATGGCTTCCATTCCTCTGGGGCATTCTTCTTCCCCTTCTGGAATTCCTATAACTCGTATGTTGGAACGCTTCATAAAGTCCCATAATTCTGACAGGGAACGTTCTGCTTTCTCTCTCTTCTTTTCTGCCTCTTTTACTGTCTGAGTTATCTCAAGAACTTTGTCTTCTACCTCTGAAATTCTTTCTTCTGTATGGTCTAACCTGTTGCTGATACTTTCCATTGTATCTTTAAGTTCCCTAATTAACTGTTTCAGTTCCTTCAGGTCTGCTATATCCTTTTTATATTCTTCATATCGTTCATCTCTTATTTGATTCTGTTTTTGGTTTTCCTTTTGGTTATTTTCCACTTTATTAGCAATTTCCTTCATTGTTTCCATCATTTCTTTCATTGTTTTCAACATGTGTATTCTAAATTCCCTTTCTGTCATTCCTAACATTTCTATACTGGTGGAATCATCTGCAGTAGCTACCTTATGGTCCCTTGGTGGGGTTGTTCTAGACTGGTTCTTCATGTTGCCTGGAGTTTTCTGCTGATTCTTCCTCATGGGTGATTTCTTTTGTCTGTTTCCTTGCCCTAATTTTCCTTTCACTTCCTCTTGCTCTTTAAGTTCTTGTGCCTGTGGACTAAGGGTTACAGGACCAGAAGTGTGAGAAGGTTGAAGAGCAAAAAAAGGGGATGAAAGAAAGGAGGACCGAGTGATAAGAAAAAAAGAAAGATAGAGAAAGGAGGGGGTGGGTATAAGGAATATTGACAAAAAGAAGAGAGGCACAGAAAGAGGGAGACAGGGCAATATAGGTGTACAGTAGGGTACTTTGACACAACCTTAAAAAACCCCACCTTCTGGGGGTGCCCAGTTGCGTGGTTCCCTTGAGGTCAGCAGCTCTTTGCTAACCTGATCAGACACAGTACCCCACCTCCACCAAGTAGAGAGGAAAGACAAAAATGCTATAAATCAAACCAAAACAAGCAAACAGAAAACTTTACGGGGATTAAATTGGGTGAAAAACCAAATTATATCGGTAGAAACACTAGCAAAAATGAAGTTGAAGTTATTAAAAAAGGCAGCAATGGGAAATTATAATTAAACTAGGAAAATTGAGAAAGAAAAAGGGATCTGTGTGGAAAAGATTGAAATTAAAAAAACAAAAGAACATCAGCAACGTCAAAATAAACAAACAAAAAAAACAACCAAACCAAAAAAAAAAGAAGAAAAAAATACACAACCAAAAACAAAGCAGTTTGTATATGTTATTGAATATTGTCTGGGCAACACGTGGTCTTCTGGGGTATGAGATGTTAGTCACAGTTCTGATACGACTGGAGGCTGCTGATTTCTCAAACCCCAGCAGGTAGACACCCTAAATCTCTCTTCAGCCCACTTAAAAGGCACTTTGAACTTGTAAACTTGCTGAGCAGAAGCTTTCCCAGCTTTCTCGCTGGAATCGCTGCTGAAGTGGCTATCCACTTACTCAGTGTGCCAAAACCGGTCTCACTCTGCCCCTGAGGGTTAGGGCTGCAAGGCGGCTCAAACCCCACCCTTAGGCTACTTGGTTGCTGTGTTACCAGCTCCCACCCGTTTCTAGCTCTGCGACCCTGAGGGCGGAGCTTGCCGGGGCAGATCACTGACAATGGATCTGTGTGACCCACCACCAAACACTATTAGCTCCGTCTGGGTCAGCGGCTCAGACTGGGGCCCTAGACAACGGCCAAAGTTCTCCGCACTCCCGCTCAGGCCTTCCCCAAGGCAGTTCAACTCAGTGCCAAGTCCAAGGACATCAAAAGAGTTCACAGGTAAGGCCTTTCTGGTTTGCAGTCTCGCTGCTACTGAACTTACAGTTGTGGGCGGGTTTAGACGGATTGAACACACGCGACCACTTGCCGGTTTTCCACTGTTTTAGTCCTCCTCTTGGGGTCCAGAAGTCTCTCGCTGACTCCCTGTATCTTCATAGGAGTGATGATAGGCAGTTCCCACCAGCCAGAGATGCCTGGAGTCCTATCTCCCCAGACTCACGGTACCCAGATGCAAGGAAGCTGTTACTCGGCTGCCATCTTGCTCCGCCTTTTGTTTGCATCCTTGTGATCACAGCTTGCCTCAGCGGTGTTGATGTGCGTTCTTCAACCTTCTCTCTTGGTGTGGCTCAAGTCCATCAGGATACTTACTAAATTCCTGTCCCTTAACTCTTTTTCTGGACAGGAGCCTCTGTTGAAAGCTGGCTTCAGTCCACCATCTTGTCTCCCTCCTTCGTGATTCCAAATATTGATCCATTTCCTTCACATTGTCAAATTTCTGGGCATAAAGTTTATGGTAGTATTCAGAGATGATCTCTTTTATCTCTGTGGGATCAGGTGTTATTTCCTCTTTATCATTTCTGATTGAGGTTACTAGAGATTTTATTTTTCTATTTCTAGTTAGTCTGGCCAAAGGTTTATCTATTTTATTTATTTTTTCAAAAAACCAACTCCTTATTTCATTAATTTTTTGAATTATTCTTTTGTTTTCAATTTCATTAATCTCTGATTTAATTTTGGATATTTCTTTTCTTCTGCTGGGTTTAGGCTTAGATTGTTCTTCTTTTTCCAATTCCATCAGATAGCTTGTGAGATTGTTGATGCGCTCTCTTTCTGTTTTTCAAATGTAGGCATGTAAAGTGATAAATTTTCCTCTCAAAACTGCTTTTGCTGTATCCCATAGGTTTTTGTAACTTTAGATCCTCTGAACAGAAATTAAACATAGATATTAGAGATTTAAATGAGACCCTCTAAAAACTGTACTTGATAGATGTATATAGAACACTCCATCCCAAAGATAAAGAATATACATTCTTCTCATCATCCCATGGAACTTTCTCCAAAATTGATCATATCCTAGGACACAACACAAACCTCAACAGAATCAAAAGAATTGAAATTCTACCTTGCATCTTCTCAGACCATAAGGCACTAAAAGTGGAACTCAACTCCAACAAAAATGCTCAACCCCACACAAAGGCATGGAAGTTAAACAACCTTATGCTGAATGACAGTTGGGTGTGGGAAGAAATAAAAAAGGAAATCATTAACTTTCTTAAGTATAACAACAATGAAGACACAAATCTTCATTTTTTAATGGCTGAATAGTATTCCATGGTATATATATAAAATATATATATATATAGATAGATAGATATCAAAATCTATTCATGGGTTGATGAGCATTTGCTTTCATGACTATGAATTTGGGCTGCAGTAAACATTCTGGTGCAAATGTCTTTGTGGTAAAATGATTTTTGTTCTTCTAAGTAGATACCTAGTAATGGAATTGCAGAATCAAATGGAATGTCAACTTTTAGTTCTTTGAGGATTCTCCATACTTCTTTCCATAAAGGTGGTATTAGTTTGCAAGCCCACCAGCTACATAGAAGTGTTCCTTTCTCTCCACATCTATGCCAGCATCTGCAGTTTTGGGACATTGTGATGTGGGCTAATCTTACTGGAGTTAGGTGATATCTAGAGAAGTTTTGATTTGCATTTCTCCGATAGTGAAAAATGAGCATTTTATTCATGTGTTTGTTGGAGATTTGTCTGTCATCTTCAGAGAAGTTTCTATTCCAGTGTCTGTCCACAAAAAAAAAAAAAAAAAGGGTTTGTGTGTTCTTTTCTTACTAATTTAATTCTCTGTAGAGTCTAGCTGTTAGACCTTTGTCAGAATCATAACATGCAAAAATCTTTACCCATTCGAAAGACTGTTTGCTTTGGCTGTAGTGTCCTTAGCTGTGCAGAAGCTTTTTGGCTCAATTAAATACCAGTAATTTATTTTTGGCGTTGCTTCAATTGCCAGAGTGTGTCTTCCTGATAAGATATTTTCCCAGGCCAATATCTTCAAGCATTTTCCCTGCACTCTCTTGTAGTATTTTTATAGTTTCATGTCTTAAATTTAAATCTTTTATCCAGCAAGAATCAATTTTTTGTTAGCAGTGAGAGTTGTGGGTCCAGGTTCAGTGTCCTACAGGTGGCTAACTAGTTCTCCCAGCAGTGCCATTTGTTAAATAGGGATTCTTTCCCCCAATGTTTGTTTTTGTTAAGCTTATCAAAGATCAAATGATGATATGTGGCTGGGTTCATCTCTAGATTCTATATTCTATTCCATATATCTACATCTCTATTTTTATGTGAGTACCATGCTGTTTTGATCGCTATAGATTTGTAGTATAACCTACAAAGTCTGGTAACACGATGCCTCCAGGTTTGTTTTTATGTCTATGAATTGTAGTGGCTATTCAGGGTTGTTGTTGTTTTTTTCTGATTCCATATAAAATGAAGTAATGTTTTTTCAAGTTCCTTAATGTATAACATAGGTGCTTTGATAGATTGCATAAATCTGTAGATTGCTTTGGGTAGTATGGACATTTTAACAATGTTGATTCTTACCAGCCAGGAGCATGGTATGTTCTTCTATTTGTTAACATCTTCTGCTATTTATTTTCTCAGGGTTTCATCGCTCTCTTTATAGAGATCTTTCACATCCATTGTTAGATATGTTCCCAGGTATTTCATCTTCTTTGGCACTACTGTTAAATAAAATCTTTGATTATATTCTCAGCTTGAGATTGTTGATATATATAAAAGCTACAGATTTTTAGGTATTGATTTTGTACCCTGAGACACTGCTATATTCTTTGATCACCTCTAAGAGCTTAGTATTTGAGTCCTTGAGGTTTTCCAGGTATAAGATCATGTCATCCACAAAGAGTGAGAGTTTGACATCCTCTATCCCCATTTGAATACATTTGATCTCTTTCTCTTGCCTGATTGCAATGGCTGGGACTTCCACTACTATGCTGAATCACTGTGGTGACCATGGGTATCCTTGTCTACTTTCAGATTTGAATGAAAATGCTTTCATTTTTACTCCATTCAATATGATCTTGGCTTTGGGTTTGCTGTAGATGGCCTCTGTCCATTTAAGAAATGTCCCATGTAAGACTATTTGCTTCAGTGTTCTAATCATGAAAGTATACTGGATAATATCAAAAGCTTTTTCTGCATCAACTGAGAGAGAGGCTAACCGGTTCTCCCAGCAGGTGCCATTTGTTAAATAGGGATTCTTTTCCCCAATGTATGTTTTTGTTAGGCTTATCAAAGACCAGGTGGTCTTTGTTTTTGATTTTATTTATGTGGTACATTGTATTTATACATTTAAATATTTTGAACCAAACTTGTAACCCTGGGATAAAACTAACTTGATTAAGGTGTATAACATTTTTGATGTGTCATTGAATTCTGATTGCTAGGTGTGCAAAAGTTGTGTGGTACAAAGCCACAGAGATTAAGACCTGCAATGAAATTGTATGGTGAATAAGGAAGGCTGTAGTTCTCTCATGGCATGCAGCAACTTTATTTCTTCCACCAAAGCTTATATAGGCAATATGACACATACACACAATTAATCAATAAACATATGACTTAAACCTTAGTCCAAGGCCTCTCACTGCCTGGTGCCTATGGGTCTATGGATAAACCAATAACCACTTCACTAGCACTATCTAAAGTTATTCTTATGCTAAGTAATCAAAAACAAAACCACAAAACAAGGTTCTGGGGGAATAAGCTGTTTGAATGCTTGACCTTTAACAGACAAACTGGAGGCAGTCCTTCTCATCTTTAGGGAGTAGTCTGGAAATTCCTGAGATACACAGGTACCTGCCTGCAGGCCTGCCCCCACAAAGCCAGGCCTTTAATCACTTCTATGACCGGGCCTTTAGCCACATATGGTATTCTATCCAAGTTTTTTTTTCCTTTCTAACTCAAAAAGACTTCAAACTTGCCTTCACAAAAATGGAACCATTTAAAGGCTTATTTATAGACTTTCTGCCTATAGCTAGGATCTTATCAAATATTTTTGTATTGATATTCATTAATAATGTTGGTCTATAGTTTTCTTTCTTTGTTGGGTCCTTTCCTGGTTTGGGAATTAGGGTGATATTTACTTTGGACAATGTATTAGGGAGGATTCCTTTCTTTTTTATGTTTTGGAATATATTATGTAATATAGGTGCTAGTTTTGTAGAATTCTGATGTGAAACCATCTGGCCCCGGGCTTTTTGTAGGGGGAGATTTTGTAGTTGATGCTATTTCAGTGCTTCAATATAGGTCTATTCAAAATTTCTAATTCTTTTTGGTTGAGATTAGGAAGGTTGTAGGCTTCCAGATATAGGTCCATTTCCTCCACATTTTCATATTTCTGAGAATAGAGGTTTTTTGTAGTAATCATTGAGAATTTTTTGTATTTCTGTAGTGTCTGTTTTTGATTGAAGTTATTGGAGATTTTACTTTTCTGTTTCTGGTTAATCTAGCCAAATGTTTATCAATTTTATTAACTTTTTTTCAATGAACCAACTGTTTGTTTTGTTGATCTTCCAAATGATTGTTCTGTTTTCAGTTTCAACTAATTCTGCTCAATTTTTTTTCTTTTGCTGTGAGTGGAGTTGGATTGATCTTCCTTTTCCAGTTACTTAAGATGGCCTATTAGGTTGCTGACTTGCTCTCTTTCTGTTTTCTTTTTGAAGGCTTCTAATGCTATAAAATTCCCTCCTTGGATGGCCTTTGCAGTATCCCACAGGTTTGTGTCTTCCTTATCATTTTGTTCCAGAAATCTTTCTTACTCTCACCTTTGACTCAGTTATCATTCGGCCTAAGGTTATTTAGTTTCCATGACTTTGTTTGAATATGAAGATTTCTATTGCTGTTAAGTTCAGATTTTATTATGTGATGGTTTGAGAAACTATAAGGAATAATTTCTATTCTTTTTTATCTATTGTGGTTAGACTTGTGTCCTAAGATATGCTCAATTTGGAAGATGATCTACAAGCTGATGAGAAGAATATGCATTCAGTTTGATAAGGATGACATGTTCTGTAAATGTCTATTAAATTCATTTGTTGTAGGGTCAAGTTTATGTCCATTATTTCTTTGTTTAGTTTCTTCTTGGCAGATCTATCCAGAACTGCCAAAGGGTTATTAAAATCTATAATATTATACTGTAGGAAAATATCATATTGTTCAGATCCATTAGAGTTTTTATTTTAATAAATTGAGGCATATTGTTCAGATCCATTAGGGTTTGTTTTACAAATAGAGGAGTATTCAGGTAGGTTATGTAAGTGTTAATTATTGAAATCTCTTTATGTTGTTTCCCTTGACAAATATGTAGTGTCCATCCTTGTCTTCCTTATTTTTATTGGTTTAAATCCAGTTGTGACTGCAAACAAGATTCCAACCCCTGCTTTTTTCTGATTTCCATTTGCCTGGATTACTGTTGTCTGTCCCCTCACTTTGAGTCTTGTTTTATCCTATGAGGTAAGTAAGATGTGTCTCTTGGAGGCAATAGATACTTGGCCTGAGTTTTTTGTATCCAGTTAGCCAACTGATGCCTCTTTAGAGAAGTTAAACAATTCACATTAATTGAGAGAACTGATAGGTATGGTAGTGTTTTGGCTGTCCTGTTTTTCAATGGTCCAGTGAATATTTTTAATCCTTTCACCATTGTGGAAGCTAGGTTTTGTTCTTTAAATTCAGGGTGAGTTTACTTTGGTTGTAGAACATTGCACTGGTCATTATAAAAAATATGTTAGTATTTCCTGGAGAGCTGGTCTAGTTATGGCAAATTTTCTTAACATATGGATGTTAGTATTGATTTCTCCATCACAAATGAAACTCAGTTTAACTGGATACAGGATCCCGGGCTGCAAGTGGTCATCCTGATATTTTTCCCTTTCTAAGTAATACTTTTCTTATGCCTGGCTGCTTGCAGGATTTTCTCCTTTATATTAACCTTGGCAGAGTTAATTACCATTTGACTAGGAGATCCTTTTTTTGGATTGAGTAATGCTTGTGTTCTGAAACAATCTACTATCTTAATTTCTGTTTCTCTTGAAATGCTTGGGAAATTCTCCACCATAATGTCTTAAAGTAGAGTATTTGTGCCTGTAGGACCATCTTCTTCTCCTTCAGGAATCCCTATAATTTGGATGTTTGATCTTTTGGAATGGTCCCATAACTCTTCCAGGGATTCTGTTCTTACTGTCCTTTTATCTGCCTAATTGATTGCTTGGGGTAGTTCAAAAGACTTGTCTTCAATTTTTGAGATCCTTTCTTCTTCCTGTTCAACTCTATTATGGAGGGTAACTACTATACATTGAAGCTCCTTGAATTCCTTTTTCAATTCCTTAAGCTCTGCTATTTCTTTTCTCATTATGTCCATATCCTTGGTGACTTTGTCTTTGAATTCATTAATTTCTTGAGACAACTTTTGAACTACCATTTGGATTTCTATTTCCATCTTTTCCTCCATTCTATTCAATTCATCTAATTTTCCATCCATATGCTGAATTCTATTTCTGACATTTCAACAATTTCTCTATGGATAGTATTTTCTTTTCTTTTATTTTCTTTCTTTTTTTATTTTTCTTTTGTTTCTTTTCTTTTCTTTTTTTTTTTTGTTTGTTTGTTGTTGTTGTTGTTGTTTTGGTCTGAGGAAGAATCTCACTTTGTCACCCTTGGTAGATTGCCATGGTGTCATAGTTCACAGCCACCTCAAAATCTTTGGCTCAACAATCCTCTTGCCTCAGTTTTTCATTTTTAGTAGATATGGGCTCTCACTCTTGCCATGGCTGGTTTCCAACTTGTGAGCTCAAGCAATCCAACTGCCTGGGCCTCCCAGAATGCTAGGATTACAGGTGTGAGCCACCATACCCTGCCAGATGGTATTTTCTGTTGTGTCTTCTTTGTCATCCCTTGGGGGAGTTGTTCTACTCTGATTTTTCATGTTGCTAGAGTTTTTCTGCTGGTTCCTCCTCATGAATATTTTATGCTACTTGGCAATTAAGCTGGAGAGTGAGACTGGATTTGGGGACATGAGGATCTGGAGCTAATTACCCCTTCAGCAATGAGCTGGGGTTTGGGATTGTGGTTTTTCCTCTCTAGCCTTGCAAAAGTTCCTTTGAGAGATGCAGCCAGAGACTCTGATGGCCAACTTGGTGAGTTGATGCAAGTTGGCTCTGTCTTCATGTCAGCCTGCCTCTACCTAATCCTAATGCATCACAGTACTAGGCTGGAATCTCAGCTGGGGAAAGATACAAACACCTGCAGTAGCCCTGCTCCCCACCAGTAATAGATGGAGGGGAACTCTGTCTCTCTCCACTACAATACCACACTGCTCAACCTTGGAGGGTCCCTAGGTGGACAGCCCAGGTTGAAAGATCTAATCAGATTGTCTCAGGCAGTACAAACACTGCTCACTTGAAAGAGTTCAAATGGTCTCCAAGTGGCCAGAAAGCAGAAATCCAGGCAGATCAGTCTGTGCAATCTCAAGGGGCTGGAACAGGGTCCCCTCCAGTGGGAAAGGGAGTCGGGAAAGGTTGCTCATCAAATTCAGAACTGGACATCACTGCCACTGTACCCAACACTAATTCAGTCCATGCCACTGAC
The DNA here is from genome assembly GCF_027406575.1 of Nycticebus coucang. Classification (NCBI taxonomy): domain Eukaryota; kingdom Metazoa; phylum Chordata; class Mammalia; order Primates; family Lorisidae; genus Nycticebus; species Nycticebus coucang. The sequence goes on from NC_069785.1 coordinate 110,227,760, forward strand.
TTGGCAGGCACCACAGTCTCTGTGTGCATCCCTCTTTCCCTGTCCCTCTTGCTTCCATGTGCACCAGTGTTTCCATGCTGCTGTCCAGCAGTCTATACAATGCCTGACCTCTCAGCCAATTTGCCAAGCATTCCATGCTCAGCAGAGGGCAGACCTTCAGGCAGCCAGGATTGGGGGAAGGGTTAACTGTGTGTTCAGAACTGTGGAGAAAATGTTTGTTCACTTTTGTGCCACACTGGATGAGGCCTAGGCTCAGAGATGGGACCTCTCTGGAGGAGGAGGACCGGAACTTAGCAATTCTCTCTGTGGGATAATGTGAGAGGTCCTTTGTTCTCTGCTTCCTTGCAGAAACAGAGAACAAAGGCCCTCTGGGGGCCTCCCGTTTGAGGGATGGGTCCCCATCCTCTTGGCATTGGGCTTCATACCTTGTCTTTGTTGTCTTTCTTCCTCTTTTTTGGACTCACAGCTTGTCTCAGTAGAGATGATACACAACTCTCTATCTTCTTTCCTAGTTCAGCTCCCCACTTTTGGCTTCACTGAATCCACTTCTGTCCAACATCTCTTCCCTTGGATAAGAACTTCTAGTGAAAGCTGCTTCTAGTTAACCATCGTAACTCTTCCTTCCCAGATTCTCTAAAATTCTTATAAATATTTTGTGACAGAAGTCTTTCAAAGAGATATTGTTGACTTTGTCTTCAACTACTGGAGCTCTAGCACATTGAAGGGCGTAAGGACGTTACTTCTCCTAAGGTTGCAGTCACCCTGAGTTTACATGGCAAAGATGTGCTCCTTACCTCAGCCCAAGATGCTGAATGGAACAAGCATCACTGTGGGAGGCTATATGTTAGGTTGTTAAAAGTTGAGGTATCAGCTATGTCAAGTAGTTCTAACGCCACAGCATTTTTCTATAATTTATGTAAACTCTCTGTTCCTTAGTTTCCTCATCTGAAAATTGGGCTGGTAATAGTACCTCTTAATGATTGTTAAGAGGTTTAAATGAAAAATGTATTTAGAATGCTTTGGCACATGATACTCCAAAAATGTTCCTTTTATAATTATTTTGTGACATTTTTCTCTCTCGTCCAGGAGAGGTAAGAGAGAAGAAACTGCCTGCTGCATTTTGACAAAATGTAACCCTAAGGGAATAATGATAAAAGGAGCAACTCTAGGATTCTTTCCAGGGTCAAGTGGACTCTAGGGGTTGGTGTTTCCCACTGAGCAGAGAGCTGAAGGAAAGCACAGATGCCTGCAGATGAGTGCTTAGGGGCTTCACAAGACTGACAATGTTTGTGTCAAGCCAGTGAGTGGGCAATTTCCAAACTTGCCTGGGGGTATTCCCAATGCAAGAGGAATTCTGAGGCCTGTCTAATGCATGATCTCCATATCTTAAATGCAGCTTAGACATACCTATTTGTTGAATTTACTGTATTTTTCTTTCGCAAAAAGGCTAATCTGCTGGTCTGGTTATTACTTCCATGAGATGGTAATGATACTTTCTCTGAGGGATGGTTAACAGCTCCAGGTGCTTTTTGTTTCATTTATAACTACGGTAGCGCAAGCATGGCTGATGTATGTTTCTAGGATAGACTGCAGGAAAGAACAGCTGGGTCCACTGCAGGGTTTCAGAGTAAAAGAGAAGTGAAGGATCGGATCTGCCCACATCTGTTTGCATTCACTCTGAGAAGCCAGATTGGAGCTGCTGAAGGGCAGAGATTCATGTTCTCCTTGTCATGCCTTCAGTAAATATTTGTGGTATGAATGTGGAGTTCAGAAAAGAAGAATGAAATGGAGTAGAGATCATGGGGAGGGAAAGAAGGAAAGGGAAGCCACGTAGGATGAGGAAGACGTCTGTGTCGAGCAGAATAGGACATCACACCCTGGGGTTGAGAGCAGCAGGCAGAGTGGAGCAACTCTCAGGAGTCTGTAGAGGAAGAATGTCAGGGAATGTGATGGGAAGGAGAAGACAAAGGGGAAAAGGAAAACAACTCTATGTGAGGGTGGGGGCATTCCCCTGGAGCAAGAAATGAGTAATAAAGTCTACACAAAGCCCAGGGGAGCAGCCTTAAAAGTGGGAGCAGGTGACATGCAAGCGCACACCCTGCACAGTGGCTGTGGAGCCATAAAGAGAACTGTGGGAGAATCAAAGAAACAAAAATGGAGAGAAAGGGAAGTACAAGTGCTTATCTTTGTTTCGTTGTAGCAGTGAGAATTAGTGGGTAAACTATTTATTCTCTTTGCTCCTTCTTTTTCTCCTCTCCTTCCTTTCTTAAGACCTTCCTTTTTTTTTTTTCTAGGAGGGTTATAAGATTAATTTTAACTATATAACATAGACATTTAGCTTTTTCTAGTAACCTGTGAGCTTATGAGGACATGTATGTGAAATGACTCTAATGAATATAAATGCAAATGTAAAGGGTGATTATTAAGCCAGGTCTAAGACTGAGGACCTCCCTGTCTCTTGGTGTCTTGGGTTAAGTTCACAGTGACTGGAGGAAAGTCAAATATAAATTGCTTTTTTTTTCTTTACTTTCACTGCAAACACTACTTCAGAGTGAAATTGAAACACACAAAACTGAGCTCCACAAAGGCCTCCGGATGCAATATAAACAGTGTGATAGTTTATGGAATATTTAGGGACTGCTGCATTCTGGCCCACTGCCAAAATGAAACATCTCCCCCTTGGGTTTCTGACTCAGTCCAACTAAGCAAGGCACACACTATTCACATCAAAAGAATTACTTAAGTAGATAGAGCATGGCCTTCCCCTGTGGTCAGTTTTGCTTTGCTGTGGACTAAAATTTGGCTGCCATTTGGAAAGGATGTCCTAACTTCACCGTTGAGTCAATAAAGCTGGAATAATGTGAAATGGCATATGCTTTTAAGTCAGTTCGAAGTGAGAGGCTGTGGTGGGGGAATGTAGCACAGGAAAGTAGCTGTAGAACCATAGAAATGCGGGCCCAGCCAGGCCAGGCCCTTAATTGAATCCCACAAATGGGGTTGCCCCTGTGTAGAGCTGTGTGCTGGTTATGGCAGCAGACTTTCAGGTTGGCAAGACACACATTCTAATACCTGGATTGGTGCCTTAGTAACTTGGAGAAATTACTTAATCCCTGTGAACCAATTTCCTTATAAGGAAAATGAGGAAAATGATACTAACCTCACTGAGTTTTTCCAAGGTTTAAATAAAACTCGTTGTTTAGCTGATTCATGGTGGTTTCAACAATGTGAAGAGGTGATTAGGGCATGAAGGCCCTGCCCTCTTGAATGGATTAATGCCATTCCCCTGTGAGCAGGCTGGTTATCAGCTTTTGGGAATTTGTTCCTGTTCTCAGGAATGCTCGCTTGCCTTTCCACCTCCACCATGGAATGATGCACCCAGGAGGCCCTCTCCAGATTCAAGTCCTCAGACTTTCCAGCCTCTAGAACTGAAAGAAATAAGTGTCTGTTCTTCATGAATCATGCAGTCTTAGGTATTCTAATAGCACAAAACAGGCAAAAGGTTTAAAACAATCCCCATGCAGGTTCAGATCACTTCAGTCCAGATCAATTCAGTCAGTATCTCGGAGACTGGGACCTGATATTTGCATGTGTAGCAGGTCCTGGGTGATTCTGATGCACTGTGAGGGCTGAAAGCCATTGTCAGCAACACTGTGTGCACTCAGGGAGGGACAGCGCAAGAGAGAGGGTCAGTGGCAAGATTCTGGGAAAGTGCTTTCCACAGCACTTGGTGATAAGTGTTTGAGGGGGGGAACCCTAGTTTCCAATGATGATAATTTTGTTAAGCCACATTTATAGTAATTTATAGTCAAGCTTTTCTATAGCCTATTAGAGAATACAGAGTATAAATTTTATTCTGAAGAGTGTCATATCTGGTTAAGATAAAGCATATAAAACCTTAAAGGTATTAGACCAAGGGAATACATTTTTTCTAAGTGCAAGGCCAAATAGTTGTGAAAACAAGTCATTTTTTCATAGTTTCTTAAAAAGTCAACTCTTAGTGCAGAGGTGGGAGAGCAGAATGGCTAAGGGTATGTCTTAGGCTGACTGCCCATGTTCCAGCCCTGACTTAGTTGCTTTTTATCTGTGTGATGTTAGGTAGATTGTCTAACATCTCTGTGCCTCTGTTTCTTCATTAATAAAATGGAGCTAATAATGGTCCCAGCATCAGGGATGATATAAGGGGTAAATAAGTTAATATAAGTAATGAATTTTCCACAAAATCTAGCACAAACCATTAGAGTAGTAGTAAAGAGATGATTTTAAGTGTTACGGAGTTTTTAAGATATCCGTGTGCTAGAAGGTGACTGAATTCTAGAGTAATACACTATAGTCGTCAAACTTTGTTATGCCTTAGAATGACTTGGAAACTTATTAAAAAATAGTATTCTGAATGAGTCTGAGGCATCCAGAATTCAAGAACCTCTACTATTGTGGAAATACTAGATTGGTGCTAGTCTAGTAATCCCTTTCTGTGTTCTCCAGAGAAACAGAATCAATAATATGTAATACATGTCTTTACTGTAAGGAATTGGCTTACACAGTTATAGAAGCCCAAAAGTTAACGATCTGTAGTTGGCAAACTGAAGACCCAGGAAAGCCGGAGGTAAAAATTCCAGTCTAAGTCCAAGAGGAGAAAACCTATGTCTCAGTTTGAAGACAGGAAGAGAGGGAGAAGGTCCTGGTTCCTCAGACTTTTATTGTATTCAGGCTTTCAGCTAATCACAGGGGGCCCACCCTCACTGGAGAGGTCAATTTGCTTTGCTCATTTTATTGATTCAAATGTTAATTTTATCCAGAAATAACCTCAAAGACATATCCAGAAATATTGTTTAAACAAATATTTGGGAATTCTGGCCCAATCAAGTTGACACATCAAATTAACTATCATACTGGATTAGGACTCAAAATATTATTTATAGCCCCAGTGTAGCATATGGGGACTGAAGGAAGTTATAATCAATTGTCTAATCTTTTTATGAAATGGCTAGGTGCAGTGGCGCATCCCTGTAGTCCTATAATCCTAACACTCTGTAAGGCCAAATGGGTAGATCACTTGAGCTCAGGAGTTTGAGACCAATCTCAGCAAAACTAAAAAGCTGTCTCTACTAAAATAGAAAAAATTAACTGGGCATTGTGACAGGTGGCTATAGTCCCAACTACTTAGGAAGTTGAGGCATGAGGATCGCTTGAACACAAGAGTTTGAGGTTGCTGTGACCTTTGACAATGCCATGGCCCTCAATCCCAGGGCAAGGGAGTGAGACTCCATCTCAAAAAAAAAAGGAAATAAAAACAAAAAAGTCTTTTTATGAAATTTCTTTTGAGGACCAACTGATATAATCACAATTTTTTCATTAAAATATTTTGTATGTTCTGCAGTATCATAGGATGTTAATAGCGTTATCTTATTATTTATCTATGATGAAACTTTTTTATAGTTATTCATATCCTACTTTGTTTCAATAGTCTGCAAAGTATTTCAAGGGGGGAATAACTGAGCCACAATAAATAAAGGTATTCCCTTATTTATTTGTACTTTGTATTAACCTGGATGGAGGTGGAACACATTATTCTTAGTGAAGTATCACAGGAGTGGAGAAGTATGAATCCTATGTACTCAATTTGATTTGATGACAATGACAATTAATGACATGGTGGGGCATGGAAGAAGGGGAGAGCAGACAGAGAAGGAGGGAAGGGCTGAGGGAAAGGGAAAGAAGAAAAAAAGAACAAGAAAAGAAAAGAAAATAGTGACTAATTTTCACATAAATTGGTTTTAATTTTGACCAAGTATATTACTTAAACATTAATTTTTAACTCAACATGTTGATATGTTGTTTAGAATATTGTATCCTCATTTATAAGTGAAATATGTTTGTAATTTCTCCTTTATAATATTTTCTCCAACTTTAATATCAGGTGTACCCAGATCAAGTAGAATGATTTTGATGTATTTCTTTTTCTGTTGTCTATAAGATTTAGCATGATCTGTTTTTTGAAATTATCTTTTACTTTTATTTATAATATGAGTTGTCTATTTTTTGATACTTGAAAAAAAAAAACAAGAAGTTAACTGATGACTCCATACTGAATCTCAGAGTCAAAGCATTCTATAATAGACATACTCTTATTTGACAATGTGAATTTTACTTTCTTTGCATTATTATTATTATCATTATTATTGCTTAATATTTCGATGTAGCAATTGTCTGATTCCTCTTCTGAATGTATTTATGTTCATTCATTCTTTACAAGGTTTTTGTTTCTAATCCTTATCTTAAACATTGTTATTGTTATTAAATTTTAAGTCTTTCTAATTTTTTGAAGGCAAAATAAATGGAAACCTAATTAACACATGTATATGTAAAAATATAAATAAAAATTAAAAAAATAAAGGTATTCCTCAGCCCATACAAAGTTTATTATTTAAGTCTGATAGCCAGAAACAAATATGGCTTTGATGACGCAAAGAAGAAAAATATGAAAAGTTTACCTTGAAGAAAAATCTCCTTTTTAATTTTCTATGATTTGAAAATTAAAATGGTGCCTGCTATTGAGGAGTTGTGGTAGCAATCATGATATTGAAATAAAAATAAACTGGATGGGGCTTAAACTTAAAGATCTTACTCTCTCCAATTCACTGCTAGAAAATATGATGTTCTAAAGGGGAATAATTTATAACACTATATTATCCCATAATTTCCTTTTAGAATGCACGAAGCAACTCTAAGCATTAGGTGTTATTTTTCCCTTGATAGAACACAGCCTCACAGATATGTCGTATTTAGCTAACGTTTTTCTTAAAGAGCAATGCCAAACTCGTCACACATGTGATATAAATAGAGTCAGGATCCTCAAAACAAGAGGGCTAGTGACTTCATCACTCCTGCTCGAAGGGGGCAAGTCATTGTCATTTTGGTATTTATAAAATCTTTTAGAAATCTTTCTCTGGTGAAGGCTTAAAACTCTAGGGCAAGGAGAAGATCATGAACTACCCAAAGCTGATAAGAAACTTTCCAAAATATTTTTGCATCTTTCTATATCCTTTGTAGTGGCACATGCTGTTAGTACATGGGAGGCATTATACATCCTTACACTTTCAGATCGTTCTTGAGAAGGGGACTTGTGACCTGTGAGTCTGAGAGTCAGAGGATGGATGGTGGCCGGTGTCAGAGGGCCTGAGTGGGCAGCACTGAGCAGCGCTGGACAGGATTAGTGGACAGGGTAGCAGGAGAGCAGTGCTGAGGGAGATCATGTACCCTTGTATTTTCCAAAATGGACACATTGAAGAAAAAACAACTCTTATGAAACATCTTAGAACTGCCCAAATGATGTAAAATTCTTTGTGTAAATTGGGAAGCTAACTTTACAATACCATTCCACAGCACTCTTTTTATAATAAATATTTTAAGATAGAAAAATTTACTAAACGTAATCTGTTAAAAACTCATTAAAACTGTGTTTCAATGCTCCCACTTGGGGAGAGGCCTCTCCTTTTTCTGTCCCTTTGCACCTGCTGATCAATCTCTCTTCATTTCCCCCTCCCTTCCTCTTCCTCAGGAAGAGGAACTTTTTTACATTCCACATGTGAGTGAGATCATGATGCATTTGTCTGTTCCTGGCTTGTTTTTCTCAACATAAAGTCCTCTAGGTTCATCCATGTTTGTTGATTCAAATGATAGTATTTCATACTTTTGCACCACTGAATCGTATTGTAATGTGTCTATACATAGACCACATTTTCTTCATTCATTTTGTTTGACACCTACATTGATGCCATGTCTTGGCTATTGTAACTAATGCTGCAGTGAACATGGGACTGCAGATACCTCTTCAACGTGCTGATTTTACTTCCTTTGGCCATATACTCAATAGTAGCATTGCTGCATCATGTGATAGTTCTATTTTTAATTTTGCATAATCACCACACTAATTTACCCTTCCATTAACAGTGCATTAGAGTTCCCTTTTCTCCATATGCTCACCAACACTTGGTATATTTTATCTTGTTGATAATAGACATCCTACCTGCAGTGTTAGTTCATTATAGTTTTAATTTGCATTTTCTCGATGATTAATGATATTGAGCCTTTTTTCATATACTTGTTGGCCAATTGTATTTGAAAAATGTTTGTTATGGTCTTTTGCCCACTTTTAAGTTAGATTGTTTAGTTTTTACTATTGAGTTTTGGAGTTTCTTATATATTTTGGATATTAACCCTTTGTCAGGTGCATAGTTTGCAAGTATTTTCTCCCTTTCTGTTCCTCATCTCTGTCATGTGGATTGCTTCCTTGGCTGTGCAAAAGCTTTCTAGTTTGATATAATCTCATTTTTTAATATTTGCTTTTGTTGCTTGTGATTTTGAGGGATTATCTAAAAAGTCCTTGCCCAGTCCAATGTTACAGAGTATTTCCTATGTTTTCTTCTAGTAGCTTCATGGTTTCAGTTCTATTTTTAAAATTACTAATCTTTCAATTAATTCATTATGATTTAAAATTATGAATCTTGGAGTTGTTTTTTTTTTTTTTGTATTTTTTTTTTTTTTTGATTCCTTAAAAGGTAGCAGGATTTTTACATGATTTTTTTCTTGAAGCCAGTCAGGAAAGGGTAAGGAGGGAAGAGGAAAGTTCATGGATTTGAGGACTTAATGTAAAATTAAGAAATCTGTAAGTTTGGGTGGCGCCTGTGGCTCAGTCGGTAAGGTGCCGGCCCCATATACCAAGGGTGGCAGATTCAAACCCGGCCCCGGCTGAACTGCAACCAAAAAATAGCTGGGTGTTGTGGTGGGCGCCTGTAGTCCCAGCTACTCTGGAGGCTGAGGCAAGAGAATCACTTAAGCCCAGGAGTTGGAGGTTGCTGTGAGCTGTATGATGCCACAGCACTCTACCGAGGGCCATAAAGTGAAACTCTGTCTCTACAAAAAAATAAATAAATAAATAAATAAATCTGCAAGTTTAAAAAAATAGGTAGGGTTCCAAGGAGAGCCCAAGTACCATCCCAGAGAGGAAAAGAGTAGGGCTCTATGTCAGAGCAATGGTCTGGGAAAGCTTTCTGCTTCTTTTCTTGTTCCTTTTCCACACTGTCCTGGGCAGAATAGCACCCATTGCCATTTCAGGACAGAAAAACAATAGCTTCAGCCCATGTCTGGGGCTGGGCAGAGACTGGATAACAATGCACGCATAGGTTGCCCTGACCCTTTGTCTGGTCGCCTCTCCAGGCACTCATTCCCTAGCTGTGTGGAGCACTGGGGGCCAACAGCTCATAGCCCAGTCTCTCTGCAGAACTTCCCTCAACTGAATGCCACCTGCTGTCTCAGAATCTACTTCTGGGGAACCCAATCAGCTTGCAGTTTGATCTGCTAGTCCCTAACCAAAACCCTTCACCACCTCCATGTCTTGGGCCTAGTGATCACAAATTGGGGAGATAGCTATTGGGAAAAGGAAATCAGAAGTGTGAAGGGTTCTCTGGGAGGCTGAGGAAGGATCACCTGGTAAGTTAGGCACAAACTAAACGTTGTGGAGCTGAGACCAACACCAGAGACTGAGTGGTGGCATATCTTCTACATTCACGTCCCGTGTTTCCAAAGACAGTCACAAACCAAGGGAAGGAAGGTTCTCTGATGGACCGATGAAGCTGCACCAGACTGGCTCTGATTATCTCAACACGAAGGTGTGAGAAAGAGAGAGAGAGAGAGAGAGAGAGAGAGCATGAGAGAGCACACACACACACAAATTCTAATTCTGATTGCTGCAATGATCTCTTTTTACTCCTAATTCAATTGTTTATGTTTGTTCTTAACTTTCGACTTGAAAATTGTTCTATACTAGTTTATTGTTCAGTAAAAGCTATAAATATTCAAATTCAAAATTAGTCGTTTTGTTAAACAAATGAGTCTTTTTCAACTCCTTGCATTCTGAAAATACCTATTCTTTTAGGGGAAAAATGTATTTCAGTACAGAGAAACAAGTCTGAGAATAGTTTACTAAAGATTGTTGTTTTTTATAGGAGCAGTTACAGACACCAAGTAGCTCTATAGCTTCGTAAACCCAAAAAATATTGGAATTGAGAAGTCACCAACCTCAGATAAATAAATATATATGTACATTTATGTATAGAGAGCATTAGGTTGGATTACTTCTCATTTGCATTTTTGCATGTGGTAGTATCAGAAATAAATGGAATTGAGGATTTTGTACCAAAATGTTTTACTTAAAAAGGCACCGCTGGAGCAGGCTGGTTATAGCAAATATTATATAATTTCCAAATTGAAATAGGCCCTTTGAAGGTGCTATATGTAGCTTGGCTGCCCACTCCAGTAAGTGGGTTTCCATGGCTACGATACCTCTCCTAAACAATACCTAAAAAGATGTTTATCACAAGACTCTAAATGAATATTCAGGGAAGTATGAGTATGACTAAGCTTATCTTGCGCATTTGGCTGTATACTTCACTAAATAGTAAATTAAAAAATATATGAATAATTGAATAAAGGTATACATTTTTGGAGTTACCTGCTGAAGTTGCTTTCCTTGGTATAATGAAGCACTTAGTTGAGAAAAGCTAAGGGAAATTTCTGAGTGTTTAATTTTTTCTTTTAAAATTAGCTTTAAGGCATAAGTTATGTACAGAATGTGCACCCATTTTAAGAGTATAATGCTACAAATTTTGAAAAATGTATATACCATGTAAACATCACCTGAAAAAATTCCAAAATGTCTCTTTACAGTCAACCCTTTCCCACTTCCAGCCCCAGGCAATCACCACTTTGCTTTTTTTCCGCAATAGGTTACTTAGCATTTCATAAGCATTTGCTTAGATTTCATCCAACTAGGATTGTATAACATGCAATCATTCGTATCTGGTTTCCTTTGCTCAGCATAATGTATATGAGATTCATCCATATTGCTATGTTAATGAGTAGTTGGTTCATTTTACTTGCTAAGAGATATCCCGTTGTTTGAATATACCACATTTTGTTTGTCCATTCATATAATGATGCACATTTGGGTTTTTACCAGGTTTTGGCTAATATGAATAAATTTGTTATTTTAAGTCTTTATTTGTACACATTTTAAAAAATATTTTCAAACACTTATTTTGGAATACTTTTTGGGGGGTCCATGAAAGTTGTGGATAGTGCACAGTTTCTATACACCCTCAATTCACCTTCCCACAGTGTTAAAACCTTGCATAATCACAGTACAATTGTTAAAACTGAGCAGTTAGCATTGGTACAGTACTATGAGGTGTCCCAAAAGTCTCCGTACATAGACAAAATGGGAAATGGTAGCTAAATGTACCTTTATTTACAAAATATTCATTACAGAATTTTACAAAGAGGTCACCAACACATAGAGAATATTTTGTAAATATTTTATATGATATTAGCCAGTATTAACTAGATTTATTGATAGTTCACCAGTGTTTTTGACTGATGGCCTTTGTCTCTTCCTGGATCTGCGTTTGGTCGTCATTGCCTTCCTTAGTCTCCTCTGGTCTGTGACAGTTTCTCAGCCTTTCTTGTTTTTCCCAACAGTTTTCTGATCAGATATTTTACAGCATGTTTCTCGATCAGAGGACCTTGATATTTTCTCATGCGTAGACTGGAATTATGGATTTTTGTGAAGAAGGCCAGAGAGGCAAAGTGCCTTCTTCAAGCATCACATTAGGGGCACCTAACATCAGCGTGACATCTCTGGGGAGGTTAATCTTGATCCCTTTATGTCTGCCAGGTTTCTCCACTGAACAGGTAATACTTTTCTCCCTCTGTATTTCCAAAACAGGTCTCACAGGGTTAAAGTGATGTGTCATTTTAGAGGTTCTAGTGTAGAATCTGTTTTCTTGCCTTTGTAGCTTCTAGAAGCTGCCTGCATTTCTTGGCTCACGGCCCTTGTCTGTCTTCAAAGGCAGCAATGGCCAGTCCAGTCTCATTGTTTCACTCCAACACTGACACTCCTGTCTCTCCCTTCTACTTATGTGGACCCTGGTGATTTTTCTACCCAGAAAATCTACAATAATCTTCCTATCTGAAGGTCAGCTGATCAGCACCCTTAATTCCCCTTGCCATATGATGTAACATATTCACAAGTCCTGGGGATATAAGGATGTTTATGGAAGGCCATTATTTGCCTACCATGGGGTTGTAATCCAATACTCCAATATATTATTATCAGTGCATCATTTATTTTGTTGCTCAAATTATTCCAGCTTAACCTCTTTCAAGTTGGTTTCTGTGCCCTTTGGCCATATCCAAATCATTTAAAAAAGTCATTTCTTACTTTCTGACATGACATGATGTTCTGAGTTTATTTTGGATTTTTCCTATCCCAACTTTACAATTATCCATTTATCCAAGAAGTTCTGGTTCCTTTTATTGGAGAGTAATATTTAGAAACCAGGATCTGGGTGCCCGGTGTGCTTGTTAACAATTTCCCAATGGAAAGAGCTGGGATACATACACACTTACACACACATACAGTAACCATGTGCATGTACATACCAATAATCATTTGTGCATCTAGCTATCTGTGTGTATGTGTTAAAATAAGAATGTATTCAGATTGATTTCTCCAACCTGAATGCAGTACCACAGGATTTGCTCAAGTCCCACCCTCTTGCTTGACATAACCTTTTTCTCTAACAGGGAGATATCTGGCTCTCATTTTCTATAATTAATTTACTTATTTTTTTCAGTTCCAGTATCCATGTAAAGTAATTTCAGAATCACTAATCCAGATCTCCGTAAGAAACAAACTTACCAACTAAAGTAGTGATAGTTCTTTTGTCTTTATATAATTGCCAGTCCAAAGTTACCCTTAAGTCAGGTCTTCTCCCCCCTTCAGTGAGGTTCTATCATGTATTCGTAAGACAGTTAGGTTCATATTTCACTGTCTGCATTCAGACACTTGTCCAGTCTCATCATATGTTTCACTGAAAAATTAGCTTTCTTGGCTGATTTTTTTTGCAGTTTTTGGCCCCAGCGGGTTTGAACCCGCCACCACCTCCCGTATATGGGGCTGCGCCCTACTCCTTTGAGCCCTACTCCTTTGAACTGTTATATGCAAATTCTTATTTGCATATAACAGTTTATTGGTTTTAACTTACAATTCTATCAGTTGTAACAAATTCATAAAGCCACATCTGTATTCATGAAACTAGCACCTCAGAGAGCAGTCCCTTCAGCATGGAAAGTCCCTCAGGGCAGTTCATTGCTCCCTTTTCCTAACCCCTGGCAACCACTGACTGTTGTTTCTTCCTTATAGTTTCTCTTTTTAAATAATGTCATACAGATGAAATAATATGGTAGGTGACCTTTGAATCTAGTTTCTGTCTCTTACCAAAATACTTTTCAGGTCTATGTATTTTAGTATGTGAACCAATAGCTCATTTCTTCTTCTCTTCCGGAGTGATACTCCTTCGTGGAGCTTGTCTTGCTTTGGCTATACCTTGAATTACTAAAGGACTGTGAGGTTGTGTCCAGTTTGAAGTGACTATAAATAAATCTGCTATAAGCTTTTGAATACAATTTCTGTGTGTGTGTGTGAGAGAGAGAAGAGAGAATGGGTCTTCCATTCTCTGTGTAAATTCCCAGGAGCCTGACTGCTGGACTGCAGGCTACAGGTATCTCTAACTTGATGAATGATTCCGAACTGCTGCCAAGTGGCTGTACCATTTTGCATTTTTATCCACAATGAATGAACATTTTTGAGGCTTCACATTCTTGTCAACATATGGTATTATCAGTTTTTGAAATTTATTTTTCAGTTTTAATAGATGTTTTATTTTGGTTTTTGGGGGTGGCAGGATTTAGAGGGTTTATTATCAGTCTATGCAAAACTAAAATTCAAAGCAAATTCAATTTTGCTTAAGGGAACATTGTAAAGTAACAACTCTTGGTATTACATGCCTCATATGATCCATTTCAAACCATAGAGAGTTATATTTTTGTGTCACTGTTCCAAGAGACAAACCAATTTGAACAGCTAAAACATCTTAAAAATGCACCAGGCTTATGAAGTCTCACACAAAACTTGAAATTTCTATACATACTCCTGTTGAATGAAGTTGTCCCCTGTACACCACGTCTCTTCCCTTCATTTGACCTGGAGGAGGATCCGGAGGGCCCGTGTTTCTCTCCAGAGGCAGGGATCTCTCTCCTGATGTCTCTGGGAAGGGACCAGCTCCGGCTGGAGGCTCGAGGGCGGCTTCTCCTCCCTTGAGCCCACGGCGAGGCAGAGGGCGATGACCCCCGAGGGAGTTGGGCTGCGCTTCTGCTGCTTTTTTCACCCTTGGGCGGTCCTTCCAGCTCCCGGACAGCGTGGGCTGCATCTCAGGATCCTCAAATTCAGCACGAGCCAAGCCGGGAGGGTTTCTCGCCACCCACACACTGCCCCTGCTGACCCCCCAGTTTGGTTTTACTTTGCATTTTCCTAATGACAACTGATGTTTAGAATCTTTTTATATGCTTTGTTTTCAATCTTCATGGAAGATGGAAGTGGTGAAGTTTCTGTTTATGTCTTTTGCCAATTTTTAGTTGAGTTGTTTTCTTATTTTGATTTATATATATATGTCTACATTATTTTTTCCCCCATTTATTCTGGATAGGCCAGGCATGGTGGCTCACACCTGTAACGTAGCACCCTGGGAGGCCGAGCCAGGTGGACAGCCCGAGCTCACGAGTTGGAGATCATACAGTTTGGATACCAACCCTTTGTCACATTTGTGATTGCCAAGTATTTCTCCCAGGCTGTGGCTTGTCTTTTAATTTTCTTAGCAGTGTCTTTTACATCTAAGGTCACATAGGTTTTCTGATGTTTTCTTTTTCTGTGAGTTTTATAATTTTTTTTATCCATTTTAAGTTAATTTTTGTATAAACTCTGAGGTGTATGTCAAGGTATATTTATGTAATTTTTTTGCATGGAGTTGTCCACTTATTCCAATTGCTGAAAGAACTATTCTTTCTCCATCATACTGCATTTAATCCTTCACAAAAAATCAGTTGATTCCATTCATGTGGACCCATTTCTGTGCTCTTGTATTTTGTTCCATTCATCTATTTTCTACCTTTTTTGCTAATATCACAGTGTTTTGATACAAATAGCTTTATGATAAGTCTTTCAATTGGACGGGTAACTTCACTGTGCTCTCATACAGCCTTGTCTTGGCTTGCAGAGTTCCTTCGCCTTGCGTGTAAATTTTAGAAACAGCTCATTGATATCTACAAATCCATTCTAGAAATTTTATTGGGATTGCATTAAATCTATAGAAAATTAGGGAGTTGTCACAGGTTTCTGACCTGGATAACTGAAATACGAGGTAAAGAATAGGTTTGTAGAAAGGAAATGGGACAGCTTACCCCTGTTATGCTAACCACCCTCATCGAACATCTAGGGAAAAAGATGTGAATATTTGATGATGTTCCCATGTGCTCTTCTTTCTCTCTCTTACTTTTTTGCTTTATTTTTGAGACACTCACCTGGGCTAGAGTGCTATGGCTTTAGCCTACCTCACTGCAGCCTCAGACTCCTGGGTTCAAGTGATCCTCCTGCCTCAGCCTCCTGAGTACCTGGGACTACAGGCATATGCCACAGTGCCTGGCTAGTTTTTCTACTTTTAGTAGAGACTGGGTCTTGCTTTCCTCATGCTGATATCAAACTCTTGATTTCATGGAATCCTCTGCCTCCACCCAGAGTGCTGGGATCACAGGCGTTAGCACCATACCTGACCTGGTCTCTTTCTAACTTACAGTAATGGTCACTCTATTAATGAAAGGAGTCTATTCTAAGGGCATACTTTGCTTTTAGAAATACAGCTACATAAAGTAGAAGAATGCAGGGAGTGAAGGTGCATTGTTGCAGATTACTCCCTCCCAGCAAGTGCACAGTCACACTTTTCTCTCTCTACTGCCACTCGAGGCCACCTTTCCCTCTCATCTCGTGCCCAGCCACTCAGATCTCTCTGGGCAGGGTCCTCTCAGTCCTCACATGGCCTGGTCAATGTTCCCTAGGCCCAGCCCATAAGAGACCCAGAAGTAAGGTCTGTCTCTTATCTGAGCCTAGATCTCAGTCCATTATTAGGCAGTTTGCCCCTTGAGGCTTATCCTGATTGAATTAAGTCTTCCCTTCCATTTTAGGAAAATTTTATTCGAAATCATTTTATCTTGGCTGGACATGGTGGCTCACACCTATAATCTAGCACTCTGGGAGGCTGAGGTGGGTGTATTGCTTGAGCTCACAGGTTTGAGACCAGCCTAAGCAAAAGTGAAACCTCGTCTCTACTAAAAATAGAAAAACTAAGGCAGGAGGATCGGGTGAGCCCAAGTTGGAAGTTGCTGTGAGCTATGACACATGACACTAGCCAGGGCGATAGCTTGAGACTCTGTCTCAAAAAAAAAAAAATCATTTTGTCTTCAAAGTCTGAATGTGTCCATATTCTCCTTAATAGAGCTGGGTGACTTGGTAAAGATACAGACCTGATCATGTCACGTTCCTGATTAAAAACTTTTTAATGGGCCCCATTTCCCACTAAATGAAGTCTACATTCTTCAACCTTATGTACAAGACACTCTGTGAGAGTCTCTGTGCTTCTCCTCCAGTCCCATCTGTCATTAATGACATGCTGTGATTCAGTAAAATGAATTTTTCCTTTCTTCACAAGACTGAAGTTAAGTGTTATTCCTAAGAGCTCCCAAAGTGTCTGGGCTTGCCTCATTGGTGCACATTTCTGAATTGTGATTTTCTATTTATCTTTCTGCACTATATGTTCCCTATGGGCAGAGGCAATGCCTTGTTCTCTGATATATCCTTAGGAGTGCTCACAGTGTCTGGAATAGAAATAATTTTGAATTAAAAAAAGTGAATAATTGTGACTTGGCACCCATAGCTCAGTGGTTAGGACACCGGTCACATACACTGGGGCTGGCGAGTTTGAACCCAGCCTGGACAAGCTAAACAACAATGACAACTACAGCAAAAAAAAAAAAAAAAAAAATAGCTGGGCTATTTGATGATATAGCCGGCTGTTGTGGTGGGCACCTGTAGTCCCAGCTAATTGAGAGGCTGGTGCAAGAGAATTGCTTCAGCCCAAGAGTCTGAGGTTGTTGTGAGCTATAATGCCACAGCACTCTACCGAGGGCAATATAGTGAGACTCTGTCTCAAAAAAGAAAATGAATAACTGAAATAAATGAATACATGTACTGCTGTCTTTTCAAAAGTCACAGGAATTTTTTACTATAATTCACATCTTTGGGTTTTTCAGGCTTTTGCCAATTCAGCAGTGCAGAGGTCATATTCATAGAGAATTATAAGTTCAAAAGCCTTTTTATAGAACAAGGCAGCATTTTCAGGGTGCTCATTATATTACATGGCACACAAAAAAGGATAATAATAGCTTATCTGGCCTCCCACATAATGAAGCTGAGTCCTTTCTGTCAAAATGACCTTGTAGGACGATGTGGTGTGCTATTGCAGCCATAACAGCAGTTGAAGGAAGAGTGAAGGCCCAGAGCTCATAAAGAATAAATGAGGCATAAATTGGAAGCAAGCATGTGTGGCGCCCATATATAAAAGGAGCACAGAAATGAATTAAATAAGTGAAATGAAACCTGGTAAATTGTCTGTCAGATAGTTGAGACCACTGCTGCAAGCCATCTCAGAATCATTACAACAAAGCTGCACAGTGACAGGTGGAGAAGCAACATAAGTAACGGTCCCCTATCTTTAATTAGGACTAGTCTGAGTTGAATTGAAAATTTATAGTTGTGTTAGGTTTCAAGGTCCAAAGATATGTAAGTATAGGTCTCTACCTTTAGAGGTATAATCAGTTAGACATGTCTATACATGAAACCTTTGAAAATACTTGACCACGTAATTGCAAAATTCCTATCTGGCTTAGTGAGATGGAAAGAGTGCAGGTTTGAGGACACCGCAGGACGGTTTTAATCCTGTCTCCACAGCATTCTAACAGTGTGACATTTCATGAATAAATTTCACAACTATTTTTGGCTTACTTATCTGTAAAATGCAACAAAATCTATCTACTGAAATGACCTTCTGAGATAAGGCCTAGAAGAAAGCACTGAACATATTTTCTTACCCAGTATGGTAGGCCACACACACAAAAAAAAAAATCACTGCCTTTGCAGCCATTTCTTGTAACATTTCTTTCTTTACTACTTAGGAAACAGAAATGTTTTCCATCACCACAAGTTTCTTCTGAACATATTTTCATGGATAATGATAAAATGACATCCAGTGGGGAAATTGAATTAATTACTGAATTAAAAAATGAGTTAAAATCCAGTTCAATGCCTAATATCTATTAGACCATCATCTATTTTCCCTTCTTTCTATTTCCTTGTCTATCACATGCACTGAATATGTGAACCAGCCCTGCTGTTCACAACCACTCAGGGCATTTTCATTATACCATGAGGTCTAAAAGGAATCCTTAGATGTTTTGTCTTATTTGAAAAAAAGGTGCTATAGGTTCCTGCTTCCTACTATTAATAATTTTTAAGCTGAATGCTTTTAGTTCTATAGAATGTAAATCCAGTTGAAGCTACTGTTAGTTATTAATATTTTGGTACAAGTCGCTTTCCAATTCTTTCCTGAGGGCTGCTTTTAATGGAAAAATAACAGAGGGTGCTGGGGAAGGAAAGGGCCCTCCTCCTGGAGAGAGACTGACTGGGCTGTGGGCCAAGCGCAGCTGCTGAGCAGTCAGGCTGGCTGCACCTAACGGTGCCATCTGACACGGGTATAGATTCTTCCATTCACTGCCATCCTTTTATCCCATTTCACAAGTAAAAACTGGTAAACAATTTCAGAATTGTAAGTACATTATGTTTGTATTTTACAGAAAAAAGCATAAAGATATAAATTTTTGGTATGTTTCCCATCAGATTTTTTAGTGTTAGTACAGTTTTTTTTTTTTCTTTTAGAAAGACTGGCGACAGACATAGATTTCCATATTTTGCCTTTGTCTAACCATTTTTTCATGTAAATGCACATCTAAGTAATTACCATCTATATTTTATCACTTTTTAATAGTGGTCATTCTGACAGAGGTAAACTGGTGTCTTATTGTGTTTTTAATTTCCATTTCCCTGATGATTGGTTAAGTTGCACATTTTTTCATATATTTTTTGGTCATTTGTCCATCTTCTTTCGAAGAACTTCTGTTCATACCTTTTACCCACTTTTTAATGTTTTTTTCCTCACTGATTTATTTGATTTCTTTGTAGATTCTGAATATTTGCCCTTTATCAGATGTGCATTTTGTGAATATTGGTCATCTCTTCACTCTATTGATTATTTCCTTTGCTGAGTCATTAATCATGTCCCATTTATTTATTTTTGCTTGCTGCTATACTTACCTTTGGAGTTGTATTCATAAACTCTTTGCCTAGGTTGATGTCTAGAAGAGTTTTTACCCTGTTTTCTTCTAGAATTTTTTATGGTTTCATGCCTTACATTTGGTCTTTTACCCATCTTGAATTAATTTTCATATATGGCATTATTCTGCATGGGAGTATCCAGTCTTCTCACCACCATTTATTGAATAGGGCTTCCTTTCCCAGTGTATGTTGCTGTCTGCTTTGTCAAAGATCAGTCGTTCACTGGTAAATGGATAACTCAATTCTGTTCCCTTGGTCTATATCTTGGATTTTATCCCAGTACCACACTGTTATGATTGCAACTTTGTGTATAATGTGAAGTCAGGCAATGTGATGCCTCCAGATTTGTTCTTTTTGCTTTGGCTACTTTGGTTCTTTTTGTTTCCAAATGAAGCACAGAATTAATTTTTCTGGATCTGTGAAATATGAAGTTAATATTTTGGTGGGGATTTAAATGAATCTTTAAATGTCTTTGGGAAGTATGAACAGTTTTGCCATTCTGATTTCACTTAATTATGGGGATAGGATGTTTCTCCATTTGTTTGTATCATCTATGATTTCTTTAATCAGTGCTTTGTAAGTCTTCTTGGAAAGATCTTTCACCTCCTTGGTTAAATATATTCCCAGATATTTTTAACTCCTATGCAGCTATTGTAAATGTCATTGAGTCCTTGATTGACAGTCAGCTTGACCATTTTTAGAAGATAGAAGTGTTATTCATTTTTGTACATTGATGTTGTAACCTGAGATTTTGCTGAATTTATTTACCAATTCTAAGAGTCTTTTGGTGGAGTCTTCAGGGGGTTTTAGACACAAGATTGTATCATCAGCAAACAAGAATCATTTTACCCCGTTTTCCCCAATTTGGACTGGAATTTTTATTTTTTTTAGAGACAGAGTCTCACTTTGTCACCCTTGGTAGAGTGCTGTGGCATCACAGTTCATAGCAACTTCCAGCTTCTTGGGCTTAGGCAATTCTGTTGCTGCAGCCTCCTGAGTAGCTGGGACTACAGGTGCCTGCACAATGCCTAGCTATTTTTTTGTTGCAGTTTGGCCAGGGCCAGGTTTGAACCCGCTACCCTTGGTATATGGGACCGGTGCCCTACTCACTGAGCCACAGGTGCCTCCCTAGACTGGAAATTTTTTAAATTTCAGAATACTAGGGGGTATACATGTTTTGCTAGCATACATCACATTTTTTGGGGTACAGATTAAGCAAAGTTATAAACGTGCTTTTCATCCAGATAGTGTGCACTGGTACCTAAGAGGTGTGATTTACACATCTCCTTCTTCCTCCTCCCCCAACTTGATTTTCATGATTTTCATTGAGATTTATTTTCATATTATGTACACATAAGTACTGAATGATTAGTTCTAATTTAGTATTGAGTACAAGTGTTTCTCTCTTCTCCTCCTCCTCCTCCTCCTCCTCCTCCTCCTCCTCCTTCTTTTTCACCCTGGGTAGAGTGTGCCATGGTGTCATAGTACACAGCAACCTCAAACTCCTGGACTCAAGCAATCCTCTTGCCTCACAGCAACCTCAAACTCCTAGACTCAGGCAAAGTTCTTGCCTCAGCCTCTGGAGTAGGCAGGACCACAGGCACGTGCCACAAAGCCCAGCTATTTTTTTAGAGACCAATTCTCTTGGTCAGGCTGGTTGAACACTTTTTTTTTTTAAATTAAATCATAGCTGTGTACATCAATGCAATCATGGGGTACAATGTGCTGGTTTTACATACAATTTGAAATGTTTTCATCAAACTAGTTAACATAGCCTTCACGGCATTTTCTTAGTTATTGTGTTAAGACATTTATATTCTGCATTTAGTAAATTTCACATGTACCCTTGTAAGATGCACCATAGGTGTGGTCCTGCTGATTACCCTCCCTCCACCCATTCTCTCCTCTTGCCTCCCCTCCCTCTCTGCTTTTCCCATATTCTTGGGCTATAATTAGGTTATAGCTTTCAAATGAAAGCTATAAATTGGTTTCATAGTAGGGCTGAGTACATTGGATACTTTTTCTTCCATTCTTGAGATACTTTGCTAAGAAGAATATGTTCTAGCTTCATCCATGTAAACATGAAAAAGGTAAAGTCTCCGTCTTTTTTTTTTTTTTCTTTGTAGAGACAGAGTCTCACTTTATGGCCCTCAGTAGAGTGCCGTGGCATCCCACAGCTCACAGCAACCTCCAACTCTTGGACTTAAGCGATTCTCTTGCCTCAGCCTCCCAAGTAGCTGGGACTACAGGCGCCCGCCACAACACCCGGCTATTTTTTGGTTGGTTGCAGTTTGGCCAGGGCTGGGTTTGAACCCGCCACCCTCGGTATATGGGGCCGGCGCCCTACCCACTGAGCCACAGGCGCTGCCCAAGTCTCCGTCTTTTTTAAGGCTGCATAATATTCCATGGTGTACATATACCACAATTTATTAATCCATTCATGGGTCAATGGACACTTAGGCTTCTTCCAGGCCTTAGCAATTATGAATAGGGCTTCAATAAACATTCTGGTACAAATATCTTTGTTATAATGTGATTTTTGGTCTTCTGGGTATATATCTAGTAGAGGAATTGTAGGATCAAATGGCAGGTCTATTTTTAGATCCCTAAGTGTTCTCCACAGATCTTTCCAAAAGGAAAGCATTAGCTTGCATTCCCACCAGCAGTGTAGAAGTGTTCCTTTTTCTCCACATCCACGCCAACGTCTCTGGTTTTGGGATTTTGTAATGTGGAATCATCTTACTGGAGTTAGATGATATCTCAAAGTAGTTTTGATTTGCATTTCTCTGATGATTAAGGATGATGAGCATTTTTTCGTATGTCTGTAGGCTGTATGCCTGTCTTCTTCAGAGAAGTTTCTCTTCAAGTCCCTTGCCAGCCTGCGATGGGATCACTTGTTCTTTTCTTGCTTATACGTTTGAGTTCTCTGTGGATTCTGATTATTAAACCTTTGTCAGATACATAATCTGCAAATATCTTCTCCCATTCTGAGGGCTGTCTGCCTGCTTTACTTACTGTGTTCTTGGCTGTGCAAAAGCTTTTTAGTTTGATCCGGTCCCATTAATGTATTCTTGGTGTTACTTCAATTGCCTTGGGGTCCTCCTCATAAAATATTCGCCCAGGCCGATTTCTTCAAGTGAACTTTCTTCTCGTATTTTTATAGTTTCATGTCTTAAGTTTAAATCTTTAATCCAATGAGAGTCTCTCTTAGTTAATGGTAAAAGCTGTGGGTCCAGTTTCAGGCTTCTACAGGTCGCCAGCCAGTTCACACAGCACCATTTGTTAAATAGCGAATATTCCTCACTGAATTTTTTAATTGACTTGTCAAAGATCAAATAACTGTAAGTAGCTGGGATCATCTCTTGGTTCTCTACTCTCCATACACGTACCTCTCTGTTTTTATTTTTTTTGTTGTCGTTGTTTTTTTTTATTAAATCATAACTGTATACATTGATATGATCATGGGGCATCATACACTCGCTTCATAGACCATTTGACACATTTTTATCACAGTGGTTAACATAGCCTTTCCGGCGTTATCTCAGTTACTGTGCCAAAACCTTTACATTCTACATTTACCAAGTTTCGCAAATACCCCTGTAAGATGCACCACAGGTGTGATCCCACCGATCCCCCTCCCTCTACCCACCCCCCCCTTTCCCACTTCCCCCTATTGTTAAGTTGTAACTGGGTTATAGCTTTCATGTGAGAGCCCCAAATTAGTTTCATAGTAGGGCTGAGTACATTGGGTACTTTTTCTTCCATTCTTGGGATACTTTACTAAGAAGAATATGTTCCAGCTCCATCCATGTAAACATGAAAGAGGTAAAGTCTCCATCTTTCTTTAAGGCTGCATAGTTTCCATGGTATACATATACCACAATTTATTAATCCATTCATGGATCGATGGGCACTTGGGCTTTTTCCATGACTTAGCTATTATGAATTGGGCTGCAGTAAACATTCTGGTACAATATCTTTGTTATGTTGTAATTTTTGGTCTTCTGGGTATATGCCCAGCAGAGGAATTACAGGATTGAATGGCAGATCTATTTTTAGATCTCTGAGTGTTCTCCATATAACTTTCCAAAAGGAATGTATTAATTTGCATTCCCACCAGCAGTGCAGAAGTGTTCCCTTTTCTCCGCATCCACGCCAACATCTCTGGTCTTGAGATTTTGTGATATAGGCTAGTCTTATTGGAGTTCGATGGTATCTCAAAGTAGTTTTGATTTGCATTTCTCTGATGATTAAAGATGATGAGCATTTTTTCATATGTCTGAAGGCCATGCGCCTGTCTTCTTCAGAGAAGTTTCTCTTCAAATCCCTTGCCCAGCCTGCGATGGGATCCCTTGTTTTTTTCTTGCTGATGCGTTTGAGTTCTCTGTGGATTCTGGTTATTAAACCTTTGTCAGAGATATACACTGCAAATATCTTCTCCCATTCTTAGGGCTGTCTGCTTGCTTTGCTTACTGTGTTCTTAGCTGTGCAGAAGCTTTTTAGTTTGATCAAGTCCCAGTAGTGTATTTTTGAAGCTGCTTCAATTGCCCAGGGGGTTCTCCTCATGAAATACTCACCCAGACCAATTTCTTCAAGGGTTCTCTCTGCATTCTCCTCTAGTATTTTTATAGTTTCATGTTTTAAGTTTAAATCTTTAATCCAATGAGAGTCTATCTTAGTTAATGGTGAAAGGTGTGGGTCCAATTTCAGTCTTCTGTAGGTTGCCAGCCAGTTCAGCCAGCACCATTTGTTAAATAGGGAATCTTTTCCCCACTGAATGTTTTTAATTGGCTTGTCAAAAATCAAATAGCGGTAAGTAGCTGGATTCATCTCTTGGTTCTCGATTCTGTTCCAGATATCTACTTCTCTGTTTTTGTGCCAATACCATGCTGTTTTGATCACTATCAATTTGTAGTAAAGTCTGAGGTCTGGTAGTGTGATTCCTCCTGTTTTGTTTTTATTTCTGAGTAATGTCTTGGCTATTCGAGGTTTTTTCTGATTCCATATAAAGCGAAGTAATGTTTTTTCAAGATCTTTAAAATATGACAGTGGAGCTTTAATAGGGAGTGCGTTGAAATTATATATTGCTTTGGGTAGTATGGACATTTTGATAATGTTGATTCTTCCCAGCCATGAGCATGGTATGTTTTTCCATTTGTTAACATTCTCAGCTATTTCTTTTCTTAGAGTTTCATAGTTCTCTTTATAGAGATCTTTCACGTCTTTTGTTAGGTAAATTCCCAAATATTTCATCTTCTTTGGCACTACTGTGAATGGGATAGAGTCCTTAACTGCTTTTTCAACTTGACTGTTGTTGGTGTATATAAAGGCTACCGATTTATGGATGTTGATTTAGTAACCTGAGACGCTGCTGTATTCCTTGATCACTTCTAGGAGTTTTGTAGTAGAGTCCCTAGTGTTTCCAGATACACAGTCATATCATCTGCGAAGAGCGAAAGTTTGATCTCTTCTGACCCTATATGGATACCCTTGATCGCCTTTTCTTCCCTAATTGTGGTGGCTAAAACTTCCATTACAATGTTGAAAAGCAATGGAGACAATGGGCAGCCTTGTCTGGTTCCTGATCTGAGTGGAAATGATTCCAATTTAACTCCATTCAATATGATATTGGCTGTGGGTTTGCTGTAGATGGCCTCTATCAGTTTAAGGAAAGTCCCTTCTAGACCAATTTTCTTGAGTGTTCTGATCATGAAGGGATGCTGGATATTATCAAAAGCTTTTTCTGCATCAATTGAGAGAATCATATGGTCTTTGTTTTTTAATTTGTTTATGTGCTGAATTACATTTATAGATTTACGTATATTGAACCAGCCTTGACACCATGGGATAAAACCAACTTGGTCATGATGTATAATTTGTTTGATGTGTTGCTGGATTCTGTTTGTTAGGATCTTGTTGAATATTTTTGCATCTATATTCATTAGAGATATTGGTCTATAATTTTCTTTTCTTGTTGGGTGTTTTCCTGGTTTGGGGATCAGGGTGATGTTTGCTTCATAGAACGTGTTGGGTAGTCTTCCTTCTTTTTCTACCTTTTGGAACAGGTTGAGTAATATAGGTACTAATTCCTCTTTAAAGGTTTGGTAGAATTCTGACGTGAAACCATCTGGTCCCGGGCTTTTCTTTTTAGGGAGGTTTTGTATAGTTGATGCTATTTCTGAACTTGATATGGGTTTGTTCAGCATTTCCACTTGATTCTGGTTGAGTCTTGGAAGGTGGCGTGCTTCCAAGTATCGGTCTATTTCGTTCAGATTTTCATATTTCTGAGAATAAAGTTTCTTGTAATATTCATTAAGGATTTTTTGGATTTCTGATGAGTCTGTGGTTATTTCATCTTTGTTGTTTCTGATTGATGATATTAGAGATTTCACTCTTTTTTTCCTGATTAGGTTGGCCAGAGGTTTATCTATTTTATTGACCTTTTCAAAAAACCAACTTTGTGATTTATTGATCTGCTGTATTATTCTTTTGTTTTCAATTCCATTTAATTCTGCTCTAATTTTGGTTATTTCTTTTCTTCTACTGGGTTTGGGGTTGGAATGTTCTTCCTTTTCCAGTTGCTTGAGATGTCCCATTAAGTTGTTAACTTCCTCTCTTTCCGTTCTCTTCAGGAAGGCTTGCAGTGCTATAAATTTCCCTCTTAGAACTGCCTTTGCGGTGTCCCAGAGGTTCTGATAGTTTGTGTCTTCATTGTCGTTTTGTTCCAAAAAATTGTCTATTTCTTTCTTAATCTCATCTCTGACCCAGCTATCATTCAGCATAAGGTTATTTAACTTCCATGTTTTTGTATGAGTATGCAGATTCCTGTTGTTACTCAATTCAAGGTTTATTCCATGATGGTCCGAGAAGATGCATGGAATAATTTCTATTGCTTTAAATTTACTGAGGTTAGACTTGTGACCTAAAATGTGGTCAATTTTGGAGTAAGTTCCGTGGGCTGGTGAGAAGTATGTGTATTTAGTTTTGTTGGGATGAAATGTTCTGTAGATGTCTGCTAAATCTAAATATTGGATGGTTAGGTTTAAATCTAAGATTTCTTTGCTCAGCTTCTTGCTGGAGTATCAATCCAACACTGCCAAAGGAGTGTTGAAATCTCCAACGATTATGAAGCTGGAGGAAATCAAGTTACTCATGTCTGTTAGAGTTTCTCTGATAAATTGAGGTGCATTCTGGTTGGGTGCATAGATATTAATAATTGAGATCTCATCATATTGAGTATTACCCTTAACAAATATGAAGTGACCATTCTTGTCCTTCCTTACTTTTGATGGTTTAAAGCCTACTGTATCTGCAAATAAAATTGCAACACCTGCTTTTTTCTGGATACAATTTGCCTGAAAGATGGATGACCATCCTTTCACCCTGAGTCTGTATTTGTCTTTTAAGTTGAGATGTGACTCTTGTATGCAACAAATATCTGGCTTGAGTTTTTGTATCCAGTCAGCTAACCTATGCCTCTTTAGAGGACAGTTTAAGCCATTCACATTGATGGAGAGTATTGATAAGTCTGGTGAAATTTTGGGTATCGAGTTTTTCAAAGGTCCAGTGGACATTTTTAATCCTTTCGCCAGTGTGGAAGTTGGAGTTTGATCCGAAGTTTCTGAGTGAGTTTACTTTTGTGGTATAGGACTGGTTTGGTCATTGTGGAGGATAGGTCTGAGAATATCCTGAAGAGCTGGTTTACTTATGGCAATTTTTTTCAACATATGAATGTCATTGAAGTATTTAAGTATTTAATTTCTCCATCATAGATGAAACTCAGTTTAGCTGGATACAAGATCCTGGGTTGAAAGTTATTTTACTTTAGGAGATTAAAAGTTGATGACCAGCCTCTTCTGGCTTGAAAAGTTTCAGCAGAGAGATCTGCAATTATTCTAATATTCTTACCTTTGTACGTAATAGTTTTCTTTCATCGGGCTGCTTTGAGAATCTTCTCTTTCATGTTAACTTTAGTGAAGCTAATTATGATATGTCTGGGGGATGACTTATTGGGGTTGAATCATGCTGCGGTTCTGAAGCTGTCTGCTATCTGAATTTCAGATTCTCTAGGCATGTCTGGAAAATTTTCTTTCATAATTTCATGCAGAAGGGCCTCTGTGCCCTTGGAGGCCACTTCATCGTTCTCAGAAATCCCTATAATTCTTATATTGCCTTTTTTCGAATTATCTGAGAGCTCTCTGAGTGAGTGATCCGTTTTTGCTCTCCATTTCTCTTCCTCTTTGAGAGATTGGGAGCGTTCGAAGACTTTATCTTCAATGTCAGAAATCCTTTCTTCTGCTTGCTCCATTCTGTTGCTGAGGGATTCTACTGTATTTTTCATATCTTTGAGGGCTGTAAATTCTTGCTTCAGTGTGTCTAAGTCTTTTGTGGTTTTGTCTTTAAATTCATTAAATTCTTGAGACAACTTTTGAATTTCTTCTCAAATTCCTAATTCCATTTTATTAATCTTGTCTGCAATCCAAATTCTGAATTCGATTTCTGACATCTCAGCCAGTTGTTTATGAATGGGATTTTCAATCACATCTGCCATATCTTTTCTTGGGGGGGTTGATCTATTCTGGTTATTCATGTTACCAGAGTTTTTCCGCTGATTCCACCCCTTGGTTATTTTACTCCCTTTGGTTTTTCCCCTGGGGCTTTATCGAGGGGCCGTACAGTGTTGTGGCCTGCGAAACTGGGGCCCTGTCTGGTGTGGTGGAGCAAAGTGGTTCTGTCTTGTTTTCAGCTGGTTTCTGTTCGATCCTATTGCAACTTCTACTCTGACTTGAAGTCTCAGCTGTGTGGAAAAATCAGCAATTAAGTCACCCGGCCCACCCACCTCTGGCCCCAGTTGGAAAAGGAGAATCAAACCTCCTACAACCGCACACCCAGGGCACCGCCTGAAAAGTCCTCAGTCTATTAGTTCAGTTCCTTGCGCAGGGGCCATGCTAATCTTCTCTGTATCGTTCCAACTTTAGTATATGTGCTGCCGAAGCGAGCACACCTCTCTGTTTTTGTGCCAGTACCATGCTGTTTTAATCATTATCGATTTATAGTATAGCCTGAGGTCTGGTAGTGTGATTCTTCCTGCTTTGTTTTTATTTCTGAGTAATGTCTTGGGTATTTAAGGTTATTTAGTTTCCATGTTTTTATATGAGTATGCAAATTCCTGTTGTTATTGAGTTCAATTTTTATTCCATGATGGTCCAAGAAGTTGCAAGGAATAATTACTATTCTTTTAAATTTGTTGAGAGACTTTCTGGGTACCTGAGAGAAACCTTCTGGGTAGCTGAACACATGGCAGTGAATGGAGGATGTGTTATCTCTTCCCCCACATCATGCCCAGGGAATCTCTTCATCTGTATCCTTTGTAATAAGCTGATAAAGGTGCACAAAAGGGAACATGGCCAAGGCCTTTGACACCAAAGGCAGTGTCCAAGAAGGTTGAGGAAGACCTGGCAACCATCCTGGCAATGAGCAAATAAGGTCACACTCAAGAATCCAGAAGGCGGGCCCGGACCTCTGTAAGAGCTGCACCGTGACCACGATCAGCTCCCACCTGGACCTCAGTAAGAGCTGCGCCATGACCCCCGACCCGTGAACTGTGCCCGACATGCCATCACACCCCCTGACCAGGAAATGTGGGAGCCACACAACCCCGCATCCACCCTCCTGTACCCTCTCTGCTTCCACACCGGCCCACTTGTCTGGCCAGGGACTCTGGTAGCCGTGTGCCCTCTGGAGCTCTCCCTGCCTCTGCGTGAAGCTGTTCTCCTGGCCAGAGACTGATGGAGCCTTGGGCTATCTGTGCCAAAGTCACTGGGTGCCAGGCACTCCCAGAACTGTGTGCACCACTCCCGCCCTATTGCTGGATCCAGGTGTGTCACACTCTGGAGCTGCTTCCACAACCAGAACTCCCTGGCTCGGGCAGCCCCAGAGGAACTGCACAGGGTCACTCCCTACAAAGATCCAGCAATAATAGAGTGATCCCGCTGGGGTCTAATCTTAGGGAGACACCTCCCCAACTCTAAGGACGGCCAGAGGCAATGGTGAAAAACAATCATGAGGCAAAACCAACAGAAAAACTCTGGCAATATGAATAATCAGAGTAGGTCAACTCCCCCAAGGATCAATGGGGCAGAAACAGCACAAGATCCCATGCACAAACAAATAGCTGAGATGTCAGAAATTGAATTCAGAATCTGGATAGCAAATAAGATCGAATTAGTATTCCAAACAGTAACCCAAAAGATATCTCAAGAATTCAACGAATTCAAAGACCAAATGACCAAAGATTTTGACACATTGAGACAAGAAGTTGCAGCCCTCAAAGATTTGAAAAACATAGTAGAATCCCTCAGTAACAGAATGGAGCAAGCAGAAGAAAGGATTTCTGACATTGAAGACAAAACTTTTAAATGCTCCCAAACTCTCAAAGAGGAAGAGAAATGGAGGGCAAAAACAGATCACTCTCTCAGAGAGCTCTGGGATAATTTGAAGAAAACCAATATTCATCTTATAGGGATCCCCAAAAGCTACGAAGTGGGTTCACAAGGCACAGAGTCTCTTCTCCATGAGATTATGAAGAAGAACTTTCCAGACATGCCAAGAGATTCTGAAATTCAGATAGCAGACAGTTTCAGAACTCCAGCACAACTCAACCCGAATAAGACATCCCCCAGACACATCATAATCAATTTCACTAAAGTTAATATGAAGGAGAAAATTCTGAAAGCAGCCAGACGAATGAAAACCATCACCTACAAGGGGAAGAATATTAGAATAACTGCAGATCTCTCTGCTGAAATCTTTCAAGCTAGAGAATGATGGTCATTGACTTTTAATCTCCTAAAACAAAATAACTTTCAACCCAGGATCCTGTACCCAGCTAAACTGAGTTTCATTTATGATGGAAAAATTAAATACTTTAACAACATTCACATGTTGAAGAAATTTGCCATAACTAAACCAGCTCTCCAGGATATTCTCAGACCTATCCTTCATAAAGACCAGCATAACCCTCCACCACAAAAGTAAATTCACCCAGAAAATTTTGATCAAATTCCAACTTCCACAGTTGCAAAAGGATTAAAAATGTCCACTGGACTCTCGAAAGGCTTATCAATATTCTCAATTAATGTGAATGGTTTAAATTGTCCTCTAAAGAGGCACAGGTTGGCTGACTGGATGCAAAAACTCAAGCCAGATATCTCCTGCATATAAGAATCACATCTTACATTAAAAAACAAATATAGACTCAAGGTGAAGGGATGGTCATCTATACTCCAGGCAAATGGAAAGCAGAAAAAAGCAGACGTTGCTATCCTATTCGCAGATGCAATAGGCTTTAAACCAACCAAAATAAGGAAGGATAAGAATGGACACTTCATATTTGTTAAAGGTAATACTCAATATGATGAGATTTCAATTATTAATATTTATGCACCCAATCAGAATGCAGCTAAATTTATAAGAGAAACTCTAACAGACATGAGCAACTTGATTTCCTCTAGTTTCATAGTAGTTGGAGATTTTAACACCCCTTTAGCAGTGCTGGATAGATCTTCCAAAAAGAAGCTAAGCAAAGAAATTTTAGATTTAAACTTAAAAAATCAACATCTGGACTTATCAGACATCTACAGAACATTTCATCTCAACAAAACTGAATACACATTCTTCTCATTAGCCCATGAAACATACTCCAAAATCGACCACATCCTAGGCCACAAATCTAACCTCAGCAAATTTAAAAAGGTAGAAATTATTCTCAGATCATCATGGAATAAAAGTTGAACTCAATAACAACAGGAATCTGCATACCCATACAAAAACATGGAAGCTAAACAATCTTATGGTGAAGGATAGATGGGTTATAGACGAGATTAAGAAGGAAATCATCAAAATTTTGGAACAAAACAACAATAAAGACACAAATTATCAGAATCTCTGGGATACTGCAAAGGTAGTCCTAAGAGGGAAGTTTATAGCACTGCAAGCCTTCCTCAAGAAAATGGAAAGAGAGGAAGTTAATAACTTAATGGGACATCTCAAGCAACTGGAGAAGGAAGAACATTCCAACCCCCAACCCAGCAGAAGAAAAGAAATATCTAAAATCAGAGCAGAATTAAATGAAATTGAAAACAATAGAATTATACAACAGATCAATGAATCCAAAAGTTGGTTTTTTGAAAAGATCAATAAAGTAGATAAACCTTTGGCCAACCTAACTAGGAAAAAAAGAGTAAAATCCCTAATTTCTTCAATCAGAAATGGTAACAATGAAATAACAGACCCCTCAGAAATTCAAAAAATCCTTAACGGATACTACGAGAAATTCTACTCTCAGAAATATGAAAATCTGAAAGAAATTGACCAATACCTGGAAGTATGCCACCTACCAAGACTTAGCCAGAATGAAGTGGAAATGTCGAAAAGGCTTATATCAAGTTTTGAAATAGCATCAACTATACAAAATCTCCCTAAAAAGAAAAGCCCAGGGCCAAATGGTTTTACTTCAGAATTCTACCAAACCTTTAAAGAAGAACTAGTACCTATATTACTAAACCTCTTCCAAAATATAGAAAAAGAAGGAATATTACCCAGCACATTCTACGAAGCAAACATCACCTTGATCACCAAAGCAAGGAAAGACCCAACAAGAAAAGAAAATTATAGACCAATATCACTAATGAATATTGATGCAAAAATACTCAATAAGATCATAACAAACAGAATCCAACAACACATCAAAAAAAAATTATACACCATGACCAAGTGGGATTTATCCCAGGGTCTCAAGGCTGGTTCAATATACGTAAATCTATAAATGTAATTCAGCACATAATCAAACTAAAAAATAAAGACCATATGATTCTCTCAATTGACACAAAGAAAGCTTTTGATAATATCCAGCATCCCTTCATGATCAGAACTCTTAAGAAAATTGACATAGAAGGGACATTTCTTAAACTAATAGAGGCCATCTACAGCAAACCGCACTGAATGGAGTTAAATTGGAATTATTTCCACTTAGATCAGGAAACAGACAAGGTTGCCCATTGTCTCCATTGCTCTTTAACATTGTAATGGAAGTTTTAGCCATTGCAATTAGGGAAGAAAAGGTGATCAAGGGTACCACATAGGGTCAGAAGAGATCAGACTTTGACTCTTCACAGATGATATGATTGTATATCTGGAAAACACTAGGGATTCTACTACAAAACTTTTAGAAGTCATCAAGGAATACAGCAATGTCTCAGGCTACAAAATCAACACCAATAAATCTGTAGCCTTTATATATACCAACAATAACCAAGCTGAAAAAACAGTCAAGGACTCTATTCCTTTCACAGTAGTGCCAAAGAAGATGAAATATTTGAGAGTATACCTAACAAAGGATGTGAAAGATCTCTACAAAGAGAACTATGAAACTTTAATAAAAGAAATAGCTGAAGATGTTAAAAAATGGAAAACATACCATGCTCATGGCTTGGAAGAATCAACATTGTTAAAATGTCTATACTACCCAAAGCAATATATAATTTTAATGCAATTCCTATTAAAGCTCCATTGTCATATTTTAAAGATCTTGAAAAAATAATATTTCGTTTTATATGGAATCAGAAAAAATCTCAAATAGCCAAACATTACTCAGCAATAAAAACAAAGCAGGAGGAATCACGCTACTAGACCTGAGACTGTACTATAAATTGATAGTGATCAAAAAAGCATGGTACTGGCACAAAACAGAGAAATAGATGTCTAGAACAGAATAGAGAACCAAGAGATGAATCCAGCTACTTAACTGTTATTTGATCTTTTAAGTAAAATGACAAGATAGGAGGGGGAAACATGCATGTCTGAATATCTTCAACTCCTTCTTTGTAAACCCACTTGGATTCATTAATTCTTTGATAACACAATTCTGTTTAGCATCTTCTCTGTTCCAGGCACTGTTTTAAGGGCTGAATATGGAGATGGAGTTTATATGTCAGTGGGATAAGAAAGACAAAAAATCGGTAAGTTTGTTTATATATTTATATATTATATTGTGTTATAAAAAAGTAATATAGGCCAGGCATGGTGGCTCATGCCTATAATCCTAGCACTTTGGGAGGCCAAGTTGGGAGGATTGCTTGGGCTCAAGCATTGGAAACCAGCCTGAACAAGAGGGAGACCCTGACCGCCTGTGGCTCAGTTGGTAAGGCACCAGCCCCATATGCCAAGGGTGGTGAGTTCAAACCCAGCCCCGGCCAAACTGCAACAAAAAATAGCCGGGCGTTGTGGTGGGTGCCTGTAGTCCCAGCTACTCGGGAGGCTGAGGCAAGAGAATCGCTTAAGCCCAGGAGTTGGAGGTTGCTGTGAGCTGTGTGAGGCCATGGCACTCTACCGAGGGCCATAAAGTGAGACCCTGTCTCTACAAAAAAAAAAAAAAATAGAAAAATTAGGCAGGCATTGTGGTAGACAGTGGTAGTCCCAGCTATTTGGCAAGTTGAGACAGAAAGAATTTGTGAGCCCAGGAGTGTGAGGTTGCTGCAAGCTGGGCTGAGGCCTCTGCAGTCTATCTGGGGAACAGAGTGAGACTCTGTCTCAGAACAAACCAACAAGAAGCTTATAAAAATAAAAATAAAAACTAAGAAAATAACAACAGGATGGAGCCTACAGGTGGCTCTGAGCACAGTGACACAAGCAGGTACAAGAAGGTGTGTTCCAGCCACTGGGAGAAGCAAGTGGAGGGGCCCCAGGCAGAGAGCGAGGCTGAGAGCTGAGAGCATTTTAACAGAGTCCAGGAGGAGGTGGCAGAAGGTGTGGGGGGCTGATTCCACAGGCCATGGAATTTTATTCTGTGTGGGTCATTGAAAAAGTTTTGAGATACACAAAAATCAAGAAAGCTAAAATCCATGTGGATGGAACCGGAGGAAGCCCTCCCAGCAACACCAATAAGTTGAGCAAGTTGAAACTTACACAGGTGAATCAGAAAGGATGCTGTCAACAGTGTTTCTCAGAAGTGAAATAATGGATGATAACACAGTCTGACCCATAAGTAATAGTGGGAAGTCACTGGAGGGTTTTAAGTAGGGTTTGAAAGAATTTGTGCTTTCAAAATATTTCATATGTAGAAAGCGAACTTATTCAGGTAAAGTGGAAGCTGGAAACAAGCTTCTATCAAAATGGTTTAGTTGACAGATAATGAGGGTCTTAATGAAATGGGGTTTTGCAGTAAAGATCGTGAATGAGAATCCTGACTCTTTATAAGAGGCCAGAGGTTGGAAAAATCACCTGTCTTCCCTGAGTCTTTAATTCTTCTCCTCCAGCATGGTATGCACTGCTGCCCACCTGTAGAGACGAGGTGTCAATTAAATGAAGTGAGGCATGTAAAGGTCTAGAACAGCATCTGACAGAGGGGTCTGTGAGCTGCCGTCATCACGGCCCAGGTGTGCATTCTCATCCACCTTCTCACAGGATGTGCAGGTTTATCATGAATAACCCTCCTGAAGTGAAGTTGGAAGACACTTCTAACAAGAGTCCTGAAAAGCATGGACACACTTCCCAAGATTTCCCCAAACCTGGCTCATCCAGCCTTTTACTCAAAACGCTTTCATGAGTGAACAAAATAAGATCTATAATTCAAGAATAAGTCAGTGATTCTGAGAGTATTATTGGCATTCATTCAAATGCCTAATTTAAAAGATAAAAACTGTGGCCAAGATGGTTTTGACAGTGTACCAGAAATCAATGAATTAATCCAGATCCTATACAGAAAAGTACACTATTAGATCCTGGAATAATTCAGCAAGTTTTCATTAAGCCTCCCCATATGCTAAGCATTGGGCTAAGTAATTTTCAAATAATTCAAAAGATGAGCGAATGGAACTTAGACTATTGCCCTATTTCCCTCTAGCCATATGCCAAGCTGTTCACTTGTTCTTATTTACATTATTTCTTTACAGAACACTAAATCCGTAGTGGTGTTTCTAGACCACAAATACTTCTCCACTGATTGCCAGTCATCAATCCTAGACAGCCACCTGGTCATCACTGTGGGTGCTGTCACATCATTCACTCTGGTCTATCTGGTTGCAACTAGAATAGGCACTGAGAAAATGCCAGATGATGGGCAGTATCTGTAATATCATTATTTCGAGAGTGTCTTCTTAAAATAAAAACATTTAGACTAACACTAACATTTTTAGGTATCTTAATTTTAGCATTTGGTATAAGATTGGCTTGGGAGGAATGTGATCTCCAGGGGATATTATTGCCTTGAACCAGAATCAACTTGGCATTTGCCCTAAAATGAACTCAGCCTCTCACTAGGGCAGTCACTCTCATGGATACATTTTCATCAAACAACTTCTGTGCTTGAAAATTCCTGTGGTTTGAGAGTTAATA
Source organism: Nycticebus coucang (assembly GCF_027406575.1). Classification (NCBI taxonomy): domain Eukaryota; kingdom Metazoa; phylum Chordata; class Mammalia; order Primates; family Lorisidae; genus Nycticebus; species Nycticebus coucang. The sequence continues at coordinate 110,263,545 of NC_069785.1, forward strand.
TCCTGGTTGTCTAGGAGGAATTTGTTTGACTGGTGAGGAAGTAAAGGTGAAATTAGCTGTTCAGCTCTTCTCACTCCAACACCCTGCGCATTACTGCAGGGAGTGTGTTCGTGACCTGGCAATTGGTTGACTTTCTCTCCATGCTCTGCATTTCAGGAAACCCCAAAGAAACAAAATGCTCACTGAAAGTAACTTACTGAGCACACACATATATATCAGGTTGGACATTAGATTTCATTCAGAAACTAATCAAAGTCGTGGTTCTTGCTTATAACAAACCACCTCAAATCTTGGTGGCACATGATGTGAGACTCACTAAGCTTCATACTTTCGGGGCCTCCAGATTGAGATGGACAGGGTGGCTGTAAAGGCGGGGGCTCTTCCTCTCTCCATGTGGTCTCATCCACCAACAGGTTAGCCTGGGCTTGTTCACATAGTGGTAGACGAGTTCCCAGCATAAGAGAAGAAGCAGTGAAGTCTCTTGAGGGCTGGGATTGGAAGTCATACAAGGTTGCTCGTCTTGGTAGACAGTAATAAGGCCACCTGGATGGAGCAGGTGGAGAAAGAGATTATGCCTCTCCATAGAATGAGCTGTGGAGAATATCGGGTAATTTTGCAGTCTGTAGTACCATCCATGATTTTTGCCCTTAACACTGGTGGTCTAGACAAGGAAAGGTAATTCTCTACTTGTGGGTAATTTACATATACAAAGGGTGCCAAAATAATGTATACATATTTTAAGAAAGAAAAAGAACTGTATTAAAATTATTATATTTAATACATATTGAAAACAAAAGATGAATACGAATCACATCGAGCACCTCTTATAATTGCAGCAGTCAAATGTGACTCAAGTATTGCAAATTTAATGTTGTTTTGTTCTTTCTTAAAATGTGTATACATTTTTTGGTGCCCTCTCTCTATGTAAGCTATGTTGTTCTTTCTGGAGGTTAGTAGATCATCTCTGAAAACATGGATGCATTCCCCAGCACAGCTGGCAAAAGTCCTGTCAGTGTCATAATTTTTTATTCACCAGCAGACATGCTTTTGAACCATCGCATGGATGGAATCCATTTCTCCAGTGACATTTTCTAGATGATAGTCATCCAATTAATGAAAAAAATAAATCCAGGAATGAAATTCTGCCCATATTTCCAAAACCAAAAGAGACACTTGGAAGACTTCTGTTTTTCCCCTAGTGAATCTTGTCAAAGAAAAACTTTTGGCTGTATTCTTTGTAAATTGGTCCAACTGACAACAAGAGAAATAAAAAGCACAGTGACAGCATTTTCAGCTTCAGGCATTATATCTTGATTTCTCTGGTGCTCACAGCACAAAGAACCAGTTTCCCAACTTGGTTGAAATTCCCTTTCATCGATCCTGGTCCTGGGCAGCATTTCGGCATGTTTTTGCCTTCACATGGAGCAGCTCAACACTGACCTCTCCGCAGATTCAGATCCTTCTCTTCAGGGTTCCTCTGTTACTTCAGGATACTCTTGCAAGTCACTTCCTCTCCATTTTAAAATCTATTGTTCCCAAAGTCAACCTCCCCAAAGAAGCACACAATGCCTTTGACATTTATCTTCATCAGCATCTCAGCAAACAGAAAAGTAGTGTTAGGCATAAAGTAGGAATTTGCATACTCGGTATGATTTAAGGGAATCACCATCTATCTTTATATAATTTGGTTTTGGCCATAGTGCCTGATACCTCTACCATGAGGGAAGTATTATCTCTGTTGGAGTAGTCTATATCTTTGTGTGAATTAGCTCATTATAAATTGAATAATCCAACCGGTCTTGATGAAATGGGAAAAATCAGTGTGGAAAGTGAAAAGAGTTTAAAATTAAAACTGACAGAACTGGGTTCTGTAGATTCCGTAGAGCCCCCAACTGGCTATGAGTGCTAAGCTTTCTGGGTAACCTGCAAAGTCATGGCTGTGGCCAAGGACAGTGTTAAATTTCTTATCATGGGAATGATGGGAATGAGAAGCTGAGCCAGAATCAGGGGTTATTGACAGGACAAGATCTATCCGGGGGCCTGGGGGTGTCCTAGGAGTCACTTGATTCCTCCTTAGAGGGGCTCTGAGGCAGACGAAAGTAGCTGGGAGAAAAGGCATTAAAGGTCATTGGAAATTTCACATTGTCCAGTGTAGCAACCATTTACTGAGCCTACTATGTGTCGGGCACAGTGCTGGGTGATGGAGATCCAAAGACAAATCTGAGAGAGCTCCCACCATCAAGGAGGTGGTGGAGAACCTTACAAAATACGTTGTAGCTAAATATGATCACTACACGTTCATTGTCCGTTGTATGTCCTGGGTAGTGTGAGAGCCCAGAGGAAGCTTCCTGGAGAAGATGACAGCTGAGCTAAGTCTAGAAGACAGAGAGAGAGTTAGTTATTCAGGACAATGAAGTGTGAAAGGGCATCACAGTAGAGCCTTTCACCGGAGGAAAGAACCTCTGCCAAGTTGTGAAGACACAAAAAGAACAATGTCTGTGAGAAGCAGCCTTCGCACAATAAACTTGCAGATCAGCTTCTGGGCAAGAGACATCAGGCTTTGAGTGCGGGAAAGAGAAGAAACATGAGTCTTTTTTAAAATGTCCTTAGTGTCTGAGGGCATGGTGAGTGCTTCTGCCATTTACTTCTCAGGCCTCAAAGACCCCAACGCTTTATTTCCAACGTATGAATGAAAGAGTTAGCCACATATTAAAGTCTCCAAATCCCTTCATCCAATTTATAAAAGGGAAAGTTCATCTGGAGAATGAGGACGTACTCTTAGATCCTTGATTAGTCTCTGAGTTCCCAAAGCAATGAAGCAGAGACAAGATTTCGCTGAGATGTAAGGTGGGCTCATTTCCCTAGTTTCAGCAGGCTACTTATCACTGTATAAATATCAGTGTAATTCGCATTTAAATATTTACAAGCCCCTGTCATATTAAAAGCATTTGCATTTGCAGCTGAACTTTCATTTCACCTCTACTACACAGAGAAATTAAAAAAGACAGGGTTTCCAGATGACTGCTTCGTTGAGTGTGAGCTCTCAAAGGCCGCCTGGCAATCTGGGGCTCACGAGTCCATTAAAGGTGCTGAGAGGTATAAGATTTCAACATTCCAAGTCCTTCGGAATCCTATAGCTCTGCAGTCTATTTCTATTTCCGAATGCACTGTGTCCGGCAGTATGCTAGACACAAATGGGACCAAAGAAAAATATAATATTTCTCTCATTATAGGGGAGGCAGATCTTTTCCACCTTAGGTAATTAGCCAAAAATTTGGAGAAAAAATGTTTTAATGTATAGATGGTAATATCCCTTACTTTTGTAAAGGGAATACCTTTTACTAGCTGGCCAGCGGTACACGGCTCTGTGCACTGAATCAGAGTGAAGGGGGAGTCTGCAGGTAACAGGGAGTAGTGTGAGTTTTCCTGGCTAAGGATGAGATATACCTTTATCTGCTGGTGGAACGAATGAGCAACAAAAGGCACCTTTGTTGTCCCCTGATCTCCCTACCTCCTAAGTCCTATTAAAAAATGTCCATTTTACTTATTACTTCGGACCACTCATTTAATTATGTATTTAATAAATTTTTGTTTAATGCACTCTGAAAACTATGCCAAATACTGAAAATACCAAAATGATAAACATAAAATTTAGCATCAGGGGTCTTACATTCTGGTAGAGATGGAAGACAAGCGACCGGTAAGCCCTGGACAGTTTCAAAAGCAGGATGAGAGACAGACAGTACCGGGGGTGGGAGTGCACAGGCGATGGGCACCTGACCTGGGATTAATAAGGTGTTCTTGGCAGAGAGGTGATGAGTTGAGACATACTCTGGGAATCTCATTTAGTTTAGGAGGATTGGGATGTAGAATGGCATATCCTCAATGTTCAGTGTTTTCTAGAATACCTAAATTGTTAATACTCTGGTGGCTATTTTTTTCATTCACAAAATTAAATAAAGCAAAAAGTTGAGGAGTCTGGTGCTGGTGGCTCATTCCTGTAATCCTAGCACTCTTGGAGGCCAAGGCAGGTGGATTGCTTGAGCTCAGACTAGTTCCAGAAAAACAAAACAAAACAAAATAACAGAAAACCCATTTCAATGTTTTCTCAGGACAAAAAAAAGGAGGGGGGGGGACACAGACAATCTGATTCCCTGCCCTGCACCATACACACACAAAAATATCTGTCACAATTTCTAGACTGTGAAAATGCTTACTGGTAGACTCCCCCTCACCCCGCTTTATTTATTTATTTATTTTTTTAAGACAGAGTCTCACTCTGTTGCCCCCAGCTAGATAGAGTGCAGTGGCATCATAGCTCACAGCAACCTCAAACTCCTGGGCTCAAGAGATCTTCTTGCCTCAGCATCCTGAGTAGCTGGGACTATAGGCGTTGATCCACCCCGCCCAGCCAATTTTTCTCTTTTTAAAGAGGTAGGGGTCTTACTCTTCCTTAAACTGGTCTTGAACTCCTGAGCTCAAGCAGTCCATCTGCTTTGGCCTCCCAGAGTGCTAGGATTACAGGCATGAGCCACCGTACCTGGCCTGGTAGACTTTATTAATAGCATATTTTTCTTAATTACACTATTCATTGTGATGAGAGCCAGCAGGATGGGATTTTGTGTGCTGTGCATGTGGTGGGGTGTCTATGAGTGCTTATGGAGAGTGAAATGTGAGTGATTTGGGACATACTGAATATTAAGTGTCAGCAATATTATAAAATTATTCTGATGGCATTTAAGTTGAAAATACTTCTTTAAAATTTTTAAATAGCTCCATAAAATATACTGGAAATTGATTTTTAGAGATTAAGCATGTAATAAGCAAATAGCAAATGCTAGTTGAATGGTGTGAAATCAAGAGCTCTGTGTTTCAGGAAAAAAAAATGACAACTATAAAAGCAAACAAATTAGCGTTAATCCAAGAAAAATTATTCACTTTTTAGGTCAGAAGTCCTCACTGGTTTCCAGTTGCCTATTAAAAAATCTAAACGCCTCTGTGAGAGGGATATTGAAGTTCCCTGTTACGATGGTGTTATAGGATATCATATTGCTCAAACTAAGCAAAGTCTGTTTTAAGAATCTGGAAGCATTTAAATTGGGTGCATAAATATTTAGAATTGAAACGTCTTCTTGTTGTATTTTTCCCTTGACCAATATGAAGTGGCCATCATTGTCTTTTTTGACTTTAGTTGCTTTAAATCCACATGTATCTGAAAATAAGATTGCAACCCCTCTTTTCTTCTGAATTCCATTTGCCTGAAAAATTGACTTCCAACCTTTAACTCTGAGTTTTAATTTGTCTTTTGATGTGGTGTGTTTCCTGCAGACAGCAAACAGATGGCTTCTGTTTTTTAATCCAATCAGCCAATCTATGCCACTTCAGTGGGGAATTCAAGCCATTGACGTTCATTGAGATATTTGGTAAGTGTGGTAGTGTTCTTCCTCTTACTGTGTGAAAGTCCATTGCTTAGTTTTGTCTTTTGCATCATCATGGAAACTAGGTTCTGTCCTTTAAATTCTATGGGAGAGAAATTCTAACAGACCATATTTTTAAAAGAATAAGCTTTAGAATATGCCATGCCTTGCCATTTTTTGGTGAATATTTTTTAGTTAAAAATTTTCATTCATTTTATTTTTATTTATTTTTTTGGCTTCTTTATTTTATTTCGTTGCTTATTTTTTATTTCTTTCCTTTTTTGTTGTTGTTGTTGAGACAGGGTCCCACCCTACGCCCCTGAGCAGGGTGCAGTGGGCGTGGTAGCTCACCGCAACCTCAGACTCGGGCTGCGGGCATCCAGCTGCCACAGCCTCCTGAAGCAGCTGGGATTACAGGTGCTCACCGCGGCGCCCGGCTGGGTTTTTCCTTTTTTATTTTTTTATTTTTTATTAAATCAAGCTGTGTACATCAATATGATCATGGGGCACCATACACTTGGTTCATAGAATATTTGACACATTTTCATCTCATTAATTGACATAGCCCTCCTGGCATTTTCTTAGTTACTTCCCCAAGACATTGTTGCTCAGGCGAGTCCCGAACTCCTGAGCTCAAGCGATTCTCCCTCCTCAGCCTCCCACAGTGCTGGGATTACAGGCGTGAGCCACTGCTCCTGGCAAAAATTTTCATTCCTAAATGTTGTATGTGCTTTGATAGAAGTTCTTTAAAAGGAATGCCATGTAATACCATGTCTACAATTTTCAGTGGGTGTTCTCAATGCTATGGGGCTCTCCTCAGCTCTCCCCTTCAAGACGACGATAACATATTTCCTTAACTGCCAAGCGTATTGACTACTGACAGTTCACAGCTGTGTCTCTCCCTAACAGTTCCCACGATCTCATTCCGTCCCTGGGGCAGCCTCCGTCCAATGACTGGTTGAAGCAGAGGTACCATGGCCCAGTTGAGAAAACTCTGAAGGTCCATCCTAGCTTCCCAGATCCTTGTATGATGACTCTCTGTCATCACTGCACCAGAATTCAGGGTCTCCTTGTACCCACTCCAGCTTCCCTCAGTCCCTCACCGGTTACATGTGCGTCCCCATCTCAAGTCTTTTTTCAGGGAACCCAGCCCAAGATAGTGCAAGAAAAACACGATTAAGTAGGCTAAATGTAAGTGGATGTTAGATAGTCAAAATTTTAAAATTACTTTTCTATGGACAGTACAGAGTTATTTATCTTCAAGTAAAGTGCCTTAATGTGATCAACTGTACACGTTCACTAAGAGGATTTTGAGGCATGGTTATTCCAATTTTCAATTCATGACTCTTGTACAACTTAAGCAAAAAGAAATGTCAATTTGTCAAATACTACTTACACAAAACCTTCAAACAAGTGAACTGGCATCTAGTCCAAATATGAAAAACCAAAAGTCATGCTGAATCTCACTCCAGGATATTCCAACATTTCTTTTCATATAAAAAGAAAGAAAGAAAGAGAGAAAGAGAAGAAAAATCGAGGAAACAAAAACAGAAAAATTATTTTACTGAAAGCAAAGATATAACAAAAATGTGAGGGGAACTTAAAGAATCAGTCATTTCCTTCTTTTCCACCTTCTCTCCTTTATCTCTCCAGGCTGTTTTCTGCTAGTAACAGGCACCTCTTTTCCCACTGCTCAATTCTGTTTACCATTGTCGTGTTATTCTCAATTTATTTATTTATTTGAGAAAGAGTCTCACTTTGTCACCCTGGGTAAAGTGCTGTGGCATCGTAGCTCACAGCAATCTCAAACTCTTGAGCAAACCTCTTGCCTGAGCCTCTCAAGTAGCTACATCACTATGCTTGGCTAGTTTTTCTATTTTTATTTGAGACGGGGTCTCACTCTTGCTTGGGTTGGTCTGGAATTCATGAGCTCATGCAATCCTCCTGAGCTAAAGCAATCCTCCTGCCTTGGCCTCCCAGAATGCTAGGATTATAGGCATGAGCCCCAGTGCTGAGCCTGGGCTTTCTGTTTTTGCTGGGGAAAGTCTCAGGTTGAAATAAACAAGAGCAAAATTACTCTGAACAGTAAGAGTATGAGATTGTCTTCTTTAAGTGGAAATATGGTTATGGTTTTGGTAATTTTTCCATAGGGGACAGGGTGCTTGTGAATTTGATACAGTATTTGTGGAATGAAAATGCCATTCGGGTAGGTACAATGAACGATGACTTCTAATGGTTGAGGAAAATGAGACAGAGTGAGATTAAGTAACTTTCCCCAGAGTGTCAGATCCAGCATGTAAATTAGTTGGTCTGACTACACAGCCCATGATTTTTTAAACATATTGCAATACTGCTACTGGTGATGCAGCAGAAAGGGGCCAACAGCGCTGCTTTACGCAGCAGTCCTGATCCAAATGTGAGAAACGAGAGGAGATGGAATGTTCTTGTAGTTAGGCTTCATGAGAACTGGAGATATTTTATTTCTCTATTAAATAAAAGGTTGATCTTAGAAGAGAAGGATGCTTGAAAAACTGGGTCACCCAGGCCGGACATCTTGATGACAGATTTGGCATTTGGACAACCTCTCACATTCTGTCATTTGTCAAGCTGATCAATTCTTAAACCTATCTTTCAAATCTATCTTCTTCCTTCTACCTCCACAACCAAAACTATAAAGGCCTGAAATGATTTTAAGAGTGTCCTGACTCATCTGAATTCTAAACGCTTTCTCAGAGTCATCCCCCTTCCCTACAACCCTCTAGTTCATTCCAGACACACTCTCACACTTCCAGTTTTTCCTCTTTACTAAGTTTTTAAAAATATTTTTTTCAAACTTTTAATCACAATTTCCTTTTATTGCTTTTTAGAGGAGTAAGAATCATAGACAATTTCTCTACCTTGACTTTTTTTAACATGAATTATCTTATCATTATCTCTCTTAAACTTGAAATAAACTAAAATCCTTAAATTGAGCATGTTGCTGCTAAACCGCAGATTTGACATTCCCTGTTTCTATATATTTTTAAAGACAAAGTTTTGTGTCTTTAAGGTTTAACATTAAATTTAGTCTATTATGTAAGCTTGCTAAAACGTTTGATAATTCTGTTATGCAACAAGCTCACTACCCCACTCAGCTGAGTTATTTGATGAGCATTGCACTTACACAACTATTCAAATTACCTAACACCATTAGGATTCTGGGGAGATGGGCTAGGAACTGGAAATATAACCAATGTTTGCACAGCAGAGCAGTGAGGCTGGCAAGAGAGATGCTCCTAGGGGCTGGTTCTTTTCTTCTCTCCTTCCTCACCACTTGCCGTTACCACGACAAATATTCTCTGCCTCTTTTCTCATCCGTAGATAGTGTTTATAGTAGTACGTACCTTATGGGTGTTGCAAAAATTAAACAAGACACGCAGGTAAATAATACATGTTAACTACTATTATTATCCTTGAACTTACTATTAATTAGTAAAAAACAGCATGGATAGACTGACACATATGAAAATCCTAATTATGGTGGGAGGGATTTATGCCAAACAGCTTACTCTAGTTAAGTTTGTTTCTATTATAATATGATGTGTGAGCCACCTGCCTGGCCAAGAGGAATCATTACCTCCGTAGTTTGCTAAAGATGCTAAGTCCAAGAACACAAATAAGGAAGAGACCATTAGCTACTTGCTACGTTTCTGTTATATCGATTCACAGTCTTGTCTTGGAGTAACCCCGCTAGTGTGGCCAGTGGTCTGCACTATGTTCTCCGAGGTCACTGTTAAGTTTTCATTTGCAGCATTAGCCTGTTCCACGGACTGTTTCTGTCAATGCTGTAATTCTGAATTTTGATTAAGCATGCAGTAGGAAACAGGAGTGCAAAGGAATGACTCCTGCAGTTCACAATCAGATTTGGTTCCTTCCCTTCATTTTAGCAGAGGGAAGAAATGATTTTGCTATTTGAATACTAATCTTCACCTTCATATTTTTCTTTTATTCAAGTTATTATGAAAGAAAAAACTTCACATGGAAGGCTAACACAACAGACATTTAAGAGATTATTTGGGGGTTTTAAATTTCCTTACCAATATGTCAAATTCATATTATTATTTTAAACTTAAAGTCAAGCTCTAGATTTATGGGGTATGTGTATATGCAGAATTAGAGTATACAATTAATCTCTTTCTCTCTCTCATTCATTCAATACAGAAGCTAAAATGCACTGAGTCAGGGCAGTGCCTGTAGCTCAGTGGGTAGGATGCTAGCCCTATACACTGAGGGTGGCAGGTTCGAACCCAGCCCCGGCCAAACTGCAACAACAACAACAACAAAAATAGCCAGGCATTCTGGTAGGTGCCTGTGGTCCCAGTTACTTGGGAGGCTGAGGCAAGAGAATTGCTTAGGCCCAGGAGTTGGAAGTTGCTGTGAGCTGTGATGCCATAGCATTTTACCGAGGGTGATAAAGTAAGACTCTGTCTGTAAAAAAAAAAAAAAAAAAAAATGCACTGAGTTTTTTGCATGCCATATTATAATTTTATTTAACAACATTTTAGCAAATTAATAGGTTAAGTAACCAAATACACCTTCAGACACAGAAATATGTGTTGTGAATAAAGGTATTTGCTGTTTATTTTCTACAGGCCAGATCCTGTATACAATATATATATATATATATACATATATATATATATTCATTCTAAAATCATTATAACATCCCTAGGAGATAAATTTTATTATTTCCCTTTGTAAATAAGAACACTGTGGCTTGTAAACTATAAGTAGTATTCCCAAAGTCACAAAATCAAAGTATTTATCTGACTTTAAAGCTTGCATGTTTTCTGTTAAAATATGAAACTTCTGGTAATTTATTTTACAACGTTCTCAAGCAGGGTCCATTAGGCTAAAGCCTTTCTAGATTTCCATGTTTCTGACTTTTACCAGTAGTGACAGGAATTGAAAAAAAAAGTAAACATAAAAGATGAGGCAGAATGGCAGATTTCAATTTGCTGAAGAACTCACCTGCTACAAAACTTCTATATCTAGTATAAAATATATTTTACTGCTTTGCTTGGCCCCAGATTCAGAGGAGTTTGCAAAGGGGACAAGAAACAAACCAAACAGATGGCTTATTTTTGAGCTGTGCACTCTAAATTAGTTTCTCTGGAAGGCAAATACTCAACTCAGCACAGCACTGTGGCATTGGATTAGCTGCAAAGTGAGAGGACTGAAACTAAGCCTCCTGGATTATGCAGTAAAATAGTTCCAGTCCAAAGAAAAACCAAGGTTCAAAAAGAAGCTAAAGTAAATTCTCAATGGAAGAAAGCATCATAATTTTAATTCTATAGGTTTTCCACAGATTAAAAATCTATGGACCCCAAATAAAATGTACCATATACACAAGAAAATAAACCACTCTGTATGAGAGTCAGCAGAAAAAACAAACAGTAAAGAGAGATCCCTAAGGAATTTAGGCATTAGAATTTTCAGATAAATAGGAGAAAATAATTCTGTACAAATTTTTGAAGAAATAATGCAGTGATAAAAATAAATGTGTAAAAACAAATAAAAATGGATACCTGGAATAGATGAAAAATACAAAATAGAACTTTTATGATTAATGAATTAAATGTAAAGTGACTTAGTTAGATCATAAAGAGCTGAAGAGAAAATTAGCAAACTGAAAAATAGATGTGCAGAAGTAGCAGAAAATATAAGACAGAGAGATGAGATGAAAACTATGAAAGGGAAAATAAGACACATAGATGATATAAAAGGAGTTCTAAAATATGTGTTTTCCCTAAAGGAGACTATGAAGATAATAAAAGAGAAATAATACACTGAGAAATATTGTGTTTTAGATAGTATAGAGTATGCTGACAGTAAAACAACCTTTATCTCTATAGTATAATACACTAAAAGTTGGCTATTAGCCAAAGAAACACTGCCAAGCAACTGTTCTTCTTTTTTTCATTTATTTTGAGGCAGTCTCACTTTGTCACCCTGGGTAGAGTGTCATGGCGTCACAGCTCACAGCAACCTCAAACTTCTGGGCTCAAGTGACCCTCTTGCCTCAGCCTCCCAAGCGGGACTACAGGCACCAGCCACAACACCTAACCATTTTTAGAGATGGGGTTTTGCTCTTTCTCAGGCTGGTCTCCAACACCGGAGCTCAAGTGATCCACCCACCTTGGCCTCCCAGGCATAAGCCATTGCCCTGGCCCTCAATCAACTGTTCTTCACAGACTGAGTCAGTAATCTAAGCTACTTTAATTTTGGCATTCTTCCAACTTGACCTAAAGTTTCCAAGTTTGCTTTGGAAGGTGAAAGAAAGGTATAGACAGGTACATAAGCCTTTTCGTTGTCTCAACCTGGAATGACACACATCTCTTCCACTTAAATATTATTGGCCGAAACAGTTCCAAAGCCACTTCAAAAGTAAGACAAAGGTATAGATTTCTCAGTAGCAACAATGAAAATCAGCAGGAAATGAAATAATATATTTAAAAGGCTGAAATAAAATGACTTTCAAATAAGACTTGAGTTCCCGGAAACATTGATTAAGATGGATAGTAGACTAAAGATATTTTTAGTTTACAAACACACACACACTCACACAGTATGTCCAGAAAGATACAGCCATGTACTATGAAAAATAGAGACATCTACTGAAGAAAATACAAGATCCGAAAAACACTGTACACAGGACAATCACCTCTCAGTCCCCTTCAAAGTAGGCACCTTGGGAACCCAAGTTCTCCCAACCTCTCTTCCACTGCACTCTGCAAAGTCCTTTGTTGGAATTGCCATTAGCTGCCTCTGTATTTTCCTGAATCTCAGTGATGAGATCTTCCCTCTCAAAGGTGATTTTAGTTTTAGGAAAAGCCAGAAGTTGCACGGTGCCAAGTCTGGACTGTGGGCTGAGTCGCCTGGGTGATTTAATGTTTTTGCCAAAATACTCTGCACAAGAGGTTATGCGTGGGTGGGCATGTTGTCCGGATGAAGCTGCAGGTCACCAGGGCCCAGAGGCTGCATCGTCTTCACAGCACTGCACCTCCCACTGATGAGCAGCGCTGCGGTGGGACTTACTCCGCCCTCGCTGTCTGGGCGGGAGGCGCAGGCTTGTGGGAGACAACACCTTCCCAGTCAAAAAACACAGCTTGCACGTCTCCATCTTACTGTGACTTTGCAGCCCCTTCTTTGGGCGTGGAGAACCGGGCGACTTCTGCTGGGATAACGGGCCTTTGCTCCGGATCAGAGCCATAGACCCCATGATTCTTCTCTAGTTATCTGGCTCGCTGGTGGTGGTTTGAAGCAAGTCTTTGACACATGCAGCACGGTATTCCTTCTGCTCTGGGACCCGACCCCAGGCAGCACGTTTGCCACGACCTGTTTTATGCCACAATCTCAGAATCAGCGGTGTCTGGAATACCCAGGTCAGCTTCTGGCTCAGGCACGGCCGGTGCTGGTCTTTGTTGACTGTGGCCCGGGCACCACCAGCATGCTCCGGGGCTCTGCTTGCTCCTGGCCTTCTGGAACATTGATTGCTTTTGACAGATTCTTCACCATCTCCCTGAGGTGTCTGCGCCCTACTTCTATTTGCGTGGCACTAACTGCATCATCCCAGAAAGCCTCTGAAACATCCAAACGGCTTCCATGGAGGAAGTTCAAATTGAGCGAAAGCCCCGGCGCACCATCCGCTCCGCTCACCCGTCCTTCAGAACTCACCCTGGACGTGGGGGACACGGCACCTGCTCGCACTCCATCCTCAGATCAGTGTCGCGAAGCTGTCCTTGTTCATGCAGTGGCATCATAGTCCACGCTCCTTGGCTGCCAGGCTACATGGATGTTATGCAAACAATTCTCGGGATATTAATCATGGCTGATAACTTTTTGGTCAGACTATAAATGTGGTCTGAGGATCAATGCTCCGCGCTCCTCATCCAACCCTCACTTCTCGGCCCTCCTCATTCCCACCTACACAGCTCCACACTCCTCACTACGATGACCACTGCTCGCCCTCCTAATTCCGACCGTCACTGCCCCCCTCTCCTCATTCAGACCATCATGGCTCTGTCCTCCTCTTTGCTGAATGGAGTTGCTTTGGTGTAGCCACGTTTCGTGACTGTGGTCCCCTGAAATGCTCCCGCAGGGAAGATGTGCACCAGCACCTAGTCCGTCTGTAACAAGATGGACTAGGAACTCTTTCTCCAGAATAGCCATCAGGGCTGGTGTCATGTTACCTTGGATGTCCTGCCTGTCATGAAAATATCTTGTTTTCATTATTTCCTTTATCTTTGTGTAAATGAAAGCATCACTCTTGGCCAGATCAGATGAGTTACAGAGGTTGTTCCAATGTAGTCATTTTGTTTACTGACTAAAATCTTCCCCACAGTGGAATGAATTGATGCATTGTCAAGATGCAAAAGCTGTAGGTTGCTACCAAAAACTCCAGGTCATTTTATTCTAACTTTTTCACACAGCCTTTCAGCACTTCCAAATAGTCAACTTGGGCTTGGGGAGACAAGATGGCGGACTGAAGCCAGCTTTCAACAAAGGCTCCCGTCCAGAAGGAGAGTTAAGGGACAGGAATTTAGTAAGTATCCTGGTGGACTTGAGCCCCACCAAGAGAGAAGGCTGAAGAACGCACATCAACACCGCTGAGGCAAGTTGTGATCACAAGGACGCAAACAAAAGGTACAAAATCCACCACCAAGCGGACGGGAGTCCCCCTCCCCCATGAGACCGGCTCTAGAGCCCCAAAATTGAACAAGCGGGCAGAAATTAAAGGCCCTCCCACTATACTCCACGGGAGAGACCTTCTAAAAACTGGACCTACCTCCCCTACTGGGGTGCCGTGGCGTTCTCCTGCCGGACATAGGGCTGAATAAAACTTTGGGAATCCTTTGCCGGCAACCCTGAATCCCCAGCGCTCCCCTCCCGCCCACTGAGGTCTGGAGGCCTGTCCCCCAGGACTTCGGATCCTTGGGTGATTTCTCAAGGGGAGTGGACAGTCCCCGAGTTGCGACTGGTCAGCATTGACTCTGAGGCGCGCCGAGTGAGGAGAGGGCACCGGGCTGAGGGGGAGTCACGCCTCGCGGCACTTCCCTGCGGTGCAGTGCAGCAACCCTCCCCAGGCATACGGGGCCCAAGACTGAATCAGACTCTGGCCTCCCCGCTGAGAGCTGAGAACCCCTACTCTCACTCGGGGTCTGAGGGCCTATCCCCCAGGAGTTCGGCTCCTTGGGTGATTTCTCGAGGGGAGTGCACAGTGCCTGAGCTGTGTCAGGTCAGCGCTGACTCTGGGACACATGAGCGAGGAGAGGGCACTCTGCTGAGGGGAAATCAAGCCTTGGCAGCACTTCCCTGCGGTGCAGTGCAGGAGCCCTCCCCCCGACCGTAGTATTGCGTGAAACTGAATGAAACTCTAGCTTCCCCCCGCCCCACTCCCAATCGGGGTCTGGGGGCCCATCCCCCAAGAGTTCTGATTCTTGGGGGATCTCTTAAGGGGTGTGGACCCAGCACAAACTGCGGCCGCTCAGTGCTGACTCTGGGGCGCGGGACAAAGGAGAAAAGGGTCGCCTGAGTGCCCACACCAGAGCAGCAGTTCCCTGGAGGTAGATCAACAGCCGTTTTTTCTTTAATGGCAGAACGCTCACTTCTGGATATTCTGAGGCCACACCCCCTGTCTCCCTGGGCAACCAGAGGAGGCCACCGGTGACACGGCTCACAAACACGGAAGCCTCCAGGGCGGGGCCGACCCAGAGAGGTGTTCAGACGCAATTCTCCAGCAGCAAAGACGTTTGAACTCAAAACAGCCCGTCTCCTGTAGGCGACGACAGGAACAGAGACAGAACCTCACAAAGTTGTCTGTTCTGTTCTGTTCTGTTAGCAGCATGCATCAGGGACGGGGCTAAGCCTGAGTGAACACCTCCTTCCCATCACCTGCATCAAACACTCAAAGATGTCAGGCCCCATCTCCTCCTGCTAGATAGCGGCAGTCTGCGGGGGCCTGGCAGACTTCCTTGCGATTCAGGCAGGTGCAAACCCCTGGAGTGTCTGTTCACTGCAGGCAACTGGGTTAGCCATCTGCAGAGATACCAGTGACTGGGTCCGACGGAGGGGCAAAGTGGGGAAGGAGACGTCAACCTTCCTAGACTGCTCTGTTTGCTGGGTGGCTCCTCCTGACTCCACGCTGCACTGGGGTGAGCTGTGTCAGAGGAGTCACCAGGCCCCTGTGATCCAGTTCCCAGAGACCTCTTGAACCCTTCCACCCGAGACAAGTGCCGATTGAGACAGTTGATTCGGACCCTTTGAACTGGGCTAATAGACTGAGGACTCTTCAGGCGGTGCCCTGGGTGTGCGATTGTAGGAAGGTTTGATTCTCCTTTTCCAACTGGGGCCAGAGGTGGGCAGGCGGGGTGACTTAATTGCTGATTTTTCCACACAGCTGAGACGTCAAGCCAGAGTAGAAGTTGCAATAGGATCGAACAGAAACCAGCTGAAAACAAGACAGAACCACTTTGCTCCACCACACCAGACAGGGCCCCAGTTTCTCAGGCCACAGCACTGTACGGGCCCTCGATAAAACCCCAGGGGAAAAACCAAAGGGAGTAAACCATGGGGCGGAATGAGCGGAAAAACTCTGGTAACATGAATAACCAGAATAGATCAACCCCCCCAAGAAAAGATACGGCAGATGTGATTGAAGATCCCCTTCATAAACAACTGGCTGAGATGTCAGAAATTGAATTCAGAATTTGGTTTGCAGACAAGATTAATAAAATGGAATGAGGAATTCGAGGAGAAATTCAAAAATTGTCTCAAGAATTTAATGAATTTAAAGACAAAACCACCAAAGACTTAGACACACTGAAACAAGAACTTACAGCCCTCAAAGATATGAAAAATACAGTAGAATCCCTCAGTAACAGAATGGAGCAAGCAGAAGAAAGGATTTCTGACATTGAAGATAAAGTCTTCGAACGCTCCCAATCTCTCAAAGAGGAAGAGAAATGGAGAGCAAAAACGGATCACTCACTCAGAGAGCTCTCAGATAATTCGAAAAAAACAACATAAGTGTTATAGGAATTTCGGAGAATGATGAAGTGGCTGCCAAGGACACAGAGGCCCTTCTACATGAAATTATGAAAGAAAATTTTCCAGACATGCCTAGAGAATCCGAAATTCAGATAGCAGACAGCTTCAGAACCCCAGCACGATTCAGCCCCAATAAGCCATCTTCCAGACATATCATAATTAGCTTCACTAAAGTTAACATGAAAGAGAAGATTCTCAAAGCAGCCCGGCGAAAGAAAACTATAACGTACAAAGGTAAGAATATTAGAATAACTGCAGATCTCTCTGCTGAAACTTTTCAAGCAAGAAGAGGCTGGTCATCAACTTTTAATCTCCTAAAGCAAAAAAACTTTCAACCCAGGATCTTGTATCCAGCTAAACTGAGTTTCATCTATGATGGAGAAATTAAATACTTCAATGACATTCATATGTTGAAAAAATTTGCCATAAGTAAACCAGCTCTTCAGGATGTTCTCAGACCTATCCTCCACAATGACCAACCCAATCCTATACCACAAAAGTAAACTCACTCAGAAACTTCGGATCAAACTCCAACTTCCACACTGATGAAAGGATTAAAAATGTCCACTGGACCTTTGAAAAACTCGATACCCAAAATTCCACCAGACTTATCAATACTCTCCATCAATGTGAATGGCTTAAACTGTCCTCTAAAGAGGCATAGGTTAGTTGACTGGATACAAAAACTCAAGCCAGATATTTGTTGCATACAAGAGTCACATCTCAACTTAAAAGACAAATACAGACTCAGGGTGAAAGGATGGTCATCCATATTTCAGGCAAATGGTAATCAGAAAAAAGCAGGCGTTGCAATTTTATTTGCAGATATAGTAGGCTTTAAACCATCAAAAGTAAGGAAGGACAAGAATGGTCACTTCATATTTGTTAAGGGTAATACTCAATATGACGAGATCTCAATTATTAATATCTATGCACCCAACCAGAATGCACCTCAATTTATAAGAGAAACTCTAACAGACATGAGTAACTTGATTTCCTCCAGCTCCATAATCATCGGAGATTTCAACACTCCCTTGGCAGTGTTGGATCGATCCTCCAGAAAGAAGCTGAGCAAAGAAATCTTAGATTTAAACCTAACCATCCAATATTTAGATTTAGCAGACATCTACAGAACATTTCATCCCAACAAAACTGAATACACATACTTCTCATCAGCCCACGGAGCTTACTCCAAAATTGATCACATTTTAGGTCACAAGTCTAACCTCAGTAAATTTAAAGGAATAGAAATTATTCCATGCATCTTCTCGGACCATTATGGAATAAAACTTGAATTGAGTAACAACAGGAATCTGCATACCCATACAAAAACATGGAAGTTAAATAACCTTATGCTGAATGATAGCTGGGTCAGAGATGAGATTAAGAAAGAAATAGACAATTTTTTGGAACAAAATGACAATGAAGACACAAGCTATCAGAACCTCTGGGACACTGCAAAGGCAGTTCTAAGAGGGAAATTTATAGCACTGCAAGCCTTCCTCAAGAGAACGGAAAGAGAGGAAGTTAACAACTTAATGGGACATCTCACGCAACTGGAAAAGGAAGAACATTCCAACCCCAAACCCAGTAGAAGAAAAGAAATAACCAAAATTAGAGCAGAATTAAATGAAATTGAAAACAAAAGAATAATACAACAGATCAATAAATCAAAAAGCTGGTTTTTTGAAAAGGTCAATAAAATAGATAAACCTCTGGCCAACCTAATCAGGAAAAAAAGAGTGAAATCTCTAATATCATCAATCAGAAACAACAAAGATGAAATAACAACAGACTCATCAGAAATCCAAAAAATCCTTAATGAATATTACAAGAAACTTTATTCTCAGAAATATGAAAATCTGAAGGAAATAGACCGATACTTGGAAGCACGCCACCTTCCAAGACTCAACCAGAATCAAGTGGAAATGTTGAACAGACCCATATCAAGTTCAGAAATAGCATCAACTATACAAAACCTCCCTAAAAAGAAAAGCCCGGGACCAGATGGTTTCACGTCAGAATTCTACCAAACCTTTAAAGAGGAATTAGTACCTATATTACTCAACCTGTTCCAAAAGGTAGAAAAAGAAGGAAGACTACCCAACACGTTCTATGAAGCAAACATCACCCTGATCCCCAAACCAGGAAAAGACCCAACAAGAAAAGAAAATTATAGACCAATATCACTAATGAATATAGATGCAAAAATATTCAACAAGATCCTAACAAACAGAATCCAACAACACATCAAACAAGTTATACATCATGACCAAGTTGGTTTTATCACAGGGTGTCAAGGCTGGTTCAATATACGTAAATCTATAAATGTAATTCAGCACATAAACAAATTAAAAAACAAAGACCATATGATTCTCTCAATTGATGCAGAAAAAGCTTTTGATAATATCCAGCATCCCTTCATGATCAGAACACTCAAGAAAATTGGTCCAGAAGGGACTTTTCTTAAACTGATAGAGGTCATCTACAGCAAACTCACAGCCAATATCATATTGAATGGAGTTAAATTGGAATCATTTCCACTCAGATCAGGAACCAGACAAGGCTGCCCATTGTCTCCATTGCTTTTCAACATTGTAATGGAAGTTTTAGCCACCGCAATTAGGGAAGAAAAGGCGATCAAGGGTATCCATATAGGGTCAGAAGAGATCAAACTCTCGCTCTTCGCAGATGATATGATTGTGTATCTGGAAAACACTAGGGACTCTACTACAAAACTCCTAGAAGTGATCAAGGAATACAGCAGCGTCTCAGGTTACAAAATCAACATTCATAAATCGGTAGCCTTTATATACACCAACAACAGTCAAATTGAAAAAGCAGTTAAGGACTCTATCCCATTCACAGTAGTGCCAAAGAAGATGAAATATTTGGGAATTTACCTAACAAAAGAAGTGAAAGATCTCTATAAAGAGAACTATGAAACTCTAAGAAAAGAAATAGCTGAAAATGTTAACAAATGGAAAAACATACCATGCTCATGGCTGGGAAGAATCAACATTATCAAAATGTCCATACTACCCAAAGCAATATATAATTTCAACACACTCCCTATTAAAGCTCCACTGTCAT
Source organism: Nycticebus coucang (assembly GCF_027406575.1). Taxonomy (NCBI): domain Eukaryota; kingdom Metazoa; phylum Chordata; class Mammalia; order Primates; family Lorisidae; genus Nycticebus; species Nycticebus coucang. Next base: position 110,283,143 of record NC_069785.1, read on the forward strand.
ATTTTAAAGATCTTGAAAAAACATTACTTCGTTTTATATGGAATCAGAAAAAACCTCGAATAGCCAAGACATTACTCAGAAATAAAAACAAAACAGGAGGAATCACACTACCAGACCTCAGACTTTACTACAAATCGATAGTGATCAAAACAGCATGGTATTGGCACAAAAACAGAGAAGTAGATATCTGGAATAGAATAGAGAACCAAGAGATGAATCCAGCTACTTACCGCTATTTGATTTTTGACAAGCCAATTAAAAACATTCAGTGGGGAAAAGATTCCCTATTTAACAAATGGTGCTGGGTGAACTGGCTGGCAACCTGCAGAAGACTGAAATTGGACCCACATCTTTCACGATTAACTAAGATAGACTCTCATTGGATTAAAGATTTAAACTTAAGACATGAAACTGTAAAAATACTAGAGGAGAATGCAGGGAAAACCCTTGAAGAAATTGGTCTGGGTGAGTATTTCATGAGGAGAACCCCCCGGGCAATTGAAGCAGCTTCAAAAATACACTACTGGGACTTGATCAAACTAAAAAGCTTCTGCACAGCTAAGAACACAGTAAGCAGAGCAAGCAGACAGCCCTCAGAATGGAGAAGATATTTGCAGGGTATAACTCTGACAAAGGTTTAATAACCAGAATCCACAGAGAACTCAAACGCATCAGCAAGAAAAAAACAAGGGATCCCATCGCAGGCTGGGCAAGGGATTTGAAGAGAAACTTCTCTGAAGAAGACAGGCGCACGGCCTTCAGACATATGAAAAAATGCTCATCATCTTTAATCATCAGAGAAATGCAAATCAAAACTACTTTGAGATATCATCTAACTCCAATGAGACTAGCCTATATCACAAAATCTCAAGACCAGAGATGTTGGCGTGGATGCGGAGAAAAGGGAACACTTCTGCACTGCTGGTGGGAATGCAAATTAATACATTCCTTTTGGAAAGATATATGGAGAACACTCAGAGATCTAAAAATAGATCTGCCATTCAATCCTGTAATTCCTCTGCTGGGCATATACCCAGAAGACCAAAAATCACAACATAACAAAGATATTTGTACCAGAATGTTTATTGCAGCCCAATTCATAATAGCTAAGTCATGGAAAAAGCCCAAGTGCCCATCGATCCACGAATGGATTCATAAATTGTGGTATATGTATACCATGGAATACTATGCAGCCTTAAAGAAAGATGGAGACTTTACCTCTTTCATGTTTACATGGATGGAGCTGGAACATATTCTTCTTAGTAAAATATCCCAAGAATGGAAGAAAAAATACCCAATGTACACAGCCCTACTATGAAACTAATTTGGGACTCTCACATGAAAGCTATAACCCAGCTACAACTTAACAATAGGGGGAAGTGGGAAAGGGGGGGGTAGGTAAAGGGAGGGGGATCGGTGGGATCACACCTGTGGTGCATATTACAGGGGTATTTGTGAAACTTGGTAAATGTAGAATGTAAATGTTTTGGCACAGTAACTGAGATAACGCCGGAAAGGCTATGTTAACCACTGTGATAAAAATGTGTCAAATGGTATATGAAGTGAGTGTATGATGCCCCATAATCATATCATTGTATACAGTTATGATTTAATAAAAAAATTAAAAAAAAGAAAAAAGAAAAAAAAGAAAATAAAAAAAAAACAAATAGTCAACTTGGTCAAGTGTTGTCCAGTTAGTACAAATTCATAATCAATAATGCCTTTGATGTCAAAAAATGTTAGCAGAATCGTTTGGACTTGATTTGGGTGGGCAGAACATTTTTGGTTATGGAGAGTTCTCCGACTTCCATTGTGCACTGTGATGCTTTGCTTTGGAGTTGCACTGGTGTACCCACATATCATCCCCAGTGTTTGGAGTTGCACTGGTGTACCCACATTTCATCACCAGTGTTTGGAGTTGCACTGGGGTATCCATGTCTCATCACCAGTGTTTGGAGTTGCATTGGTGTACCCAAGTTTCATCACCAGTGCATTGGTGTACCCACATTTAATCACTAGTGACAACACAGTAGACACATCACTGCCCCTCAAAAAGGTCTTTGTTCAGACCCTCTTTTGTTTCTGTTCCTTGGTGAGCTCCTTCAGGACCATTTTGCACACACCTTTCTCATACCAACGTTTTCAGTTAAGATTCTCTTATTTGTTTTCTTTCTTTTGTTTTTTTTTTTGCAGTTTTTGGTCAGGGCTGGGTTTGAACCTGCCACCTCCGGCATATGGGGCTGGTGCCCTACTCCTTTGAGCCACAGTTGCCACCCAGATTCTCCTGTTTCTTTAGTGAAGTCCACTTTCTCTGCCATGCTTGTCACAGTCAGCTGTGATTCTGATTTGCAAGTCAATGAATTTGCAGTGTTTTCATCAGTTCTGCTCCTTACTGGCTGCCCTGACCTCTCCTCAGCAGCAATGCTTTCTCCCCTCTCAGGAAAATGTTTGATCCACTTGTATACAACCATTTTCTTCATGGCATTATCCCCGTAACTTACACTAACATGTCCTTGATTTCCCAAGTTTAGCAAGAAACTTAATGTTTATTCAGTCAGTAATTCAAACTCTGACATTCTCACTAAGACACACAAAAACATGCAGCAGCAGTGATGAACACCACTCAGCAAGTCACCACCACATGTCAACGGGAACAGATGTGAGTCACAGAAACACCAAGGGGATGAGATTTTACCACATGGTTCATACTGTGCTGCCAGTGTTAGCACGTGGTGGCAAGTTGGTGAACTTAATTATCAGACCGCATAGGAACTAAAAGTAAATTGGCAACCATCAGACAAAAAATTGAATGTAAATGTAAGATAATTGATCAGAATAATTAATACCTTATAAATTTCCCTATGCTGTTTGAGGGTGTAGATTATGATATTAACTTTATTATTTTTATTAAATCATAACTGTATACATTGATATAATCATGGGGCATCATACACTCGCTTCATAGACCATTTGACACATTTTCATCACAATGGTTAACATAGCCTTCCTGGCATTATCTCAGTTACTGTGCCAAAACATTTACATTCTACATTTACCAAGTTTCGCAAATACCCCTGTAAGATGCACCACAGGTATGATCTCACTGATCGCCCTCTCTTTACCCACCACCCATCTCCCTCCCCTCCCTTTCCCACTTCCCCCAATTGTTAGATTGTAACTGGGTTATAGTTTTCATGTGAGAGCCCCAAATTAGTTTCATAGTAGGGCTGAGTACATTGGGTACTTTTTCTTCCATTCTTGAGATACTTTACTAAGAAGAATATGTTGCAGCTCCATCCATGTAAACATGAAAGAGATAAGGTCTCCATCTTTCTTTAAGGCTGCATAATATTCCATGTTGTACATATACCACAATTTATTAATCCATTCGTGGATCGATGGGCACTTGGGCTTTTTCCATGACTTAGCAAGTATGAATTGGGCTGCAATAAACATTCTGGTACAAATATCTTTGTTATGACGTGATTTTTGGTCTTCTGGGTATATGCCCAGCAGAGGAATTACAGGATTGAATGGCAGATCTATTTTTAGATCTCTGAGTGTTCTCCATATATCTTTCCAAAAGGAATGTATCAATTTGCATTCCCACCAGCAGTGCAGAAGTGTTCCCTTTTCTCCACATCCACGCCAACATCTCTGGTCTTGAGATTTTGTGATATAGGCTAGTCTCACTGGAGTTAGATGATATCTCAAAGTAGTTTTGATTTGCATTTCTCTGATGATTAAAGATGATGAGCATTTTTTCATATGTCTGAAGGCTGTGTGCCTGTCTTCTTCAGAGAAGTTTCTCTTCAAATCCCTTGCCCAGCCTGCGATGGGATCCCTTGTTTTTTTCTTGCTGATGCGTTTGAGTTCTCTGTGGATTCTGGTTATTAAACCTTTGTTGGAGACATAACCTGCAAATATCTTCTCCCATTCTGAGGGCTGTTTGTTTGCTTTACTTACTGTGTTCTTGGCTGTGCAGAAGCTTTTTAGTTTGATCAAGTCCCAGTAGTGTATTTTTGAAGCTGCTTCAATTGCCCGGGGGGTTCTCCTCATAAAATACTCGCCCAGACCAATTTCTTCAAGGGTTTGCCCTGCACTCTCCTCTAGTATTTTTATAGTTTCATGTCTTAAGTTTAAATCTTTAATCCAATGAGAGTCTATCTTAGTTAACGGTGAAAGGTGTGGGTCCAATTTCAGTCTTCTGCAGGTTGCCAGTTCACCCAGCACCATTTGTTAAATAGGGAATCTTTTCCCCACTGAATGTTTTTAATTGGCTTGTCAAAGATCAAATAGCAGTAAGTAGCTGGATTCATCTGTTGATTTTGTAACCTGAGACGCTGCTGTATTCCTTGATCACTTCTAGGAGTTTTGTAGTAGAGTCCCTAGTGTTTTCCAGATACACAATCATATCATCTGCGAGGAGCGAAAGTTTGATCTCTTCTGACCCTATATGGATACCCTTGATCGCCTTTTCTTCCCTAATTGCGGTGGCTAAAACTTCCATTACAATGTTGAAAAACAATGGAGACAATGGGCAGCCTTGTCTGGTTCCTGATCTGAGTGGAAATGATTCCAATTTAACTCCATTCAATATGATATTGGCTGTGGGTTTGGTGTAGATAGCCTCTATCAGTTTAAGAAAAGTCCCTTCTAGACCAATTTTCTTGAGTGTTCTGATCATGAAGGGATGCTGGATATTATCAAAAGCTTTTTCTGAATCAATTGAGAGAATCATATGGTCTTTGTGTTTTAATTTGCTTATGTGCTGAATTACATTTATAGATTTACGTATATTGAACCAGCCTTGAGACCCTGTGTATTCAGTTTTGTTGGGATGAAATGTTCTGTAGATGTCTGCTAAATCTAAATATTGGATGGTTAGGTTTAAATCTAAGATTTCTTTGCTCAGCTTGTTCCTGGAGGATTGATCCTGCACCTGCTTTTTTCTGATTACCATTTGCCTGAAATATGGATGACCATCCTTTCACCCTGAGTCTGTATTTGTCTTTTAAGTTAAATGTGACTCTTGTATGCAACAAATATCTGGCTTGAGTTTTTGTATCCAGTCAGCTAACCTATGCTTTTTTAGAGGACAGTTTAAGCCATTCACATTAATGGAGGGTATTGATAAGTCTCGTGGAATTTTGGGTATCGAGTTTTTCAAAGGTCCAGTGGACATTTTTAATCCTTTCGTCAGTGTGGAAGTTGGAGTTTGATCCGAAGTTTCTGAGTGAGTTTACTTTTGTGGTATAGGATTGGGTTGGTCATTGTGGAGGATAGGTCTGAGAATATCCTGAAGAGCTGGTTTACTTATGACAAATTTTTTCAACATATGAATGTCATTGAAGTATTTAATTTCTCCATCATAAATGAAACTCAGTTTAGCTGGATACAAGATCCTGGGTTGAAAGTTATTTTGCTTTAGGAGATTAAAAGTTTATGACCACCCTCTTCTGGCTTGAAAAGTTTCAGCAGAGAGATCTGCAGTTATTCTAATATTCTTTCCTTTGTACATAATAGTTTTCTTTCGCCGGGCTGCTTTGAGAATCTTCTCTTTCATGTTAACTTTAGTGAAGCTAATTATGATATGCCTGGGGGATGACTTATTGGGGTTGAATCGTGCTGGGGTTCTGAAGCTGTCTGCTATCTGAATTTCAGATTCTCTAGGCATGTCTGGAAAATTTTCTTTCATGAAATTTTCTTTTCATAATTTCATGCAGAAGGGCCTCTGTGCCCTTCAAGGCAACTTCATCACTCTCCGAAATCCCAATTATTCGTATATTGCTTTTCTTTGAATTATCTGAGAGTTCTCTGAGTGAGTGATCCGTTTTTGTTCTCCATTTCTCTTCCTCTTTGAGGGATTGGGAGTGTTCGAAGACTTTATCTTCAATGTCAGAAATCCTTTCTTCTGCTTGCTCCATTCTGTTGCTGAGGGATTCTACTGTATTTTTCATATCTTTGAGGGCTGTAAATTCTTGCTTCAGTGTGTCTAAGTCTTTTGTGGCTTTGTCTTTAAATTCGTTAAATTCTTGAGACAACTTTTGAATTTCTCCTCGAATTCCTAATTCCATTTTATTAATCTTGTCTGCCATCCAAATTCTGAATTCGATTTCTGACATCTCAGCCAGTTGTTTATGAATGGGATCTTCAATCACATCTGCCGTATCTTTTCTTGGGGGGGTTGATCTATTCTGGTTATTCATGTTACCAGAGTTTTTCCGCTGATTCTGCCCCATGGTTATTTTACTCCCTTTGATTTTTCCCCTGGGGATTTATTGAGGGCCCGTACAGTGTTGTGGCCTGAGGAACTGGGGCCCTGTCTTGTGTGGTGGGGCTAAGTGGTTCTGTCTTGTTTTCAGCTGGTTTCTGTTCAATCCTATTGTAACGTTTACTCTGGCTTGAAGTCTCAGCTGTGTGGAAAAACCAGCAATTAAGTCACCCTGCCCGCCCACCTCTGGCACCAGTTGGAAAAGGAAAATCAAACCTTCCTACAACCGCATACCCAGGGCACCACCTGAAAAGTCCTCAGTCTATTAGTTCAGTTCAAAAGGTCCAAATCGATTGTCTCCATCGGCACCTGTCTCGGGTGGGAGAGTTCAAGAGGTCTCTGGGAACTGGATCACAGGGTTCTGGTGACTCCTCTGATATGGCTTACTCCAGTGCTGCGTGGAGTCAGGAGGAGCTACCTAGCATATAGATCAGTCTGGGAAGTTGATGTCTCCTTCCCCACTTTGCCCCTCCATCAGACCCAGTCACTGGTATCTCTGCAGATGGCTAACCCAGTTGCCTGAAGTGAATAGATTCTCCATGGGTTTGCACCTGCCTGAATTGCAAGGAAGTCTGCCAGGCCCCTGCAGTCTGCCGCTATCTAGCAGGAGGAGATGGGACCTGACATCTTTGAGTGCTTGATGCAGGTGGTGGGAGGGAGGTGTTCACTCAGGCTTAACCCCGTCCCTGATTGATGTTGCTAACAGAACAGAACAGAACAGACAACTTTGCGGGGTTCTGTCTCTGTTTCTGCTAAAATCGCCTACAGTAGACAGGCTGTTGTGAGTTCAAACGTCTTTGCTGCTGGAGGTTTGTGTCCAATTACCTCTCTGTGTTGGCCCTGCCCTGGAAGCTTCCCGGGTTTGTGAACAGCGTCAGGCAAATCCTTTGCTCACTGGTGGCCTCCTCTGGTTGCCCAGGGAGACAGGAGGTGTGGCTTCAGAATATCCAGAAGTGAGCCATTTTGCTGTTAAAGAAAAAACGGCTGTTGATTTGCCTCCAGGAACTGCCACTCTCGTGTGGGCACCCAGTCGACCCCTTTCTCCTCTGTCTCGCACCCCAGAGTCAGCACTGACCGGCCACAGTTTATGCTCTGTCCACACCCCTCGAGAGATCTCCCAAGGATCCGAACTCATGGGGGACAGGCCCCCAGACCCCGCGTGAGAGTGGGGGGGAGTTCTGGGAGCTCAGCGGGGAAGCTAGAGTTTTATTCAGTTTCATGCCTGCCACTCAGTGTGAGTGGAAGGAAAGTGTTGGGGGTTTAGGGTTGCCGGCAAAGGATATTTAAAGTTTTATACAGTTTTATGCCTGGCAGGAGAACGCCATGGCACCCTAGTAGGGGAGGTAGGTCCAGTTTTAAGAAGGTCTCTCCTGTGAGTGTAGTGGGAGGGCCTTTAATTTCTGCCCATTTGTTTAATTGTGGGGCTCTTGAGCCGGTCTCATGGGGGAGGGGGACTCTCATCCACTTGGTGATGGATTTTGTACTTTTTGTTTGCATCCTTGTGATCACAGCTTGCCTCAGCGGTGTTGGTGTGTATTCTTCAACCTTCTCTCTTGGTGAGGCTCAAATCCACCAGGATACTTACTAAATTCCTGTCCCTTAACTCTCCTTCTGGACGGGAGCCTCTGTTGAAAGCTGGTTTCAGTCCGCCATCTTGTCTCTCCCCCCATGATATTAACTTTAGATGTTGAGTTGAAACTTATGGCAAAACTTGTCTAGCATAATCACCAAAAGAATAGAAAGAGAAAGTATATTAATAGAAGAAAATAATAGATTAAGAAAAATTAGGGTAGTGCCTGTGGCTCAGTGAGTAGGGTGCTAGTCCCATATACTGAGGGTGGTGAGTTCAAACCCAACCCTGGCCAAACTGCAACAATAAAAAATAAAAAAATGAAAATTAAAAAAAAAAAAAGAAAAATTAGAAAACATCAAAGAGATTAAGAGGGCTAGAGAGCAGGAAAAACAAACACACAAAGTAGAATGATAACCTCTCCCACTCTCAAAATTCTAGAGATGATATTTTCAAGAATTCTTATGGATAGTAAAGAGATGGAATGAGCATACCAATCTGAAATACTAACTAAAAGGGACATTAGGGGAGCAATATTAACTTCAGACAAAATTGACTTTATGATAAATGGCAATTGTAGGTTATAGAAAATGTTATTGCATAAGACTAAAAGTTCATCTGAACCAGGAAGATGAAACTAGTTTAAGTGTTTATGTGGCTAAAATAATAGCATTAAAATGATTTAAATACAAAACTAAAAATTTATTCTTTGAAAACACTAATAAAAAGTCAAAAATAGTCAATATTGCAAATGAAAAGTAGGCATAACCCAGATTCAGTAGAATCTAAAATGTTAAGAACACAATGCAAGCAATTTTGTGATAACAAAGTTTACTTTATAATAATCTTAGGAAAATATAACTTTTAACAGTTACTCAGTAAAAGTAGGGTCAATAAAGAAATCAGGTAAGTAGTTCAAAATCTTTTCACAAAGAAATCAACTGGCCCACATGTTTTAATAAACAAATTCTAGCAGAATTTCATGAAGCAGATAAATCTAACAAGACTTTTACAATAATTTTCAGAGAAATAAAGTTTATAGTTCCCTATTCATGTTATTAGACTTGTGTGACTTTTATAACAAAACATACGAAGTGTGACAAATGCAAGAAACAGGCTAATGTTACTCATAATATAGACCAACACTCTGAAAATCCAGTCATATAAACATTTGAATATACTATGAGTAAGTTGTACTTCTTTTAGGAATAACCTGAGTTCAATAATAAAATTGTTTAAAGAGAACAATGATATATACTAATTGGATCAACAGGCCGGGTGTGGTGGCTCACACTTGTAATCCTAGCACTCTGGGAGGCTGAGGAAGGTGGATTGCTTGGACTCAAAGGTTGGGACCAGCCTGAGCCAAAGGGAGACCCCTCTGTAAAAATAGCTGGGTGTGTGGTGGGCATCTGTAGTCCCAGCTACTTGGGAGGCTGAGGCAAGAGAATCACTTGAGCCCAAGAGTTTGAGGTTGCTGTGAGCTATGAGGCCACAGCACTCTACCAAGGGCCACAAAATTCTGTCTCAAAAAAAAAAAAAAGTAATTAGATCAAGGGATGTAACAAAGTTTTTCTCTAGAATTCAGCTTTTATTTATGATCAAAAATCCTACAGGAAGTATCTGTTTTTAATGTATGAAATATCTGAGGCATTCTTTCTATCACTGTCTCTATTCAACATTGGACTAGAAGTACTCAAGGTACTATACTAGCAAAACAGGTAAAACAAGAAAGAGAAAGTAAATAGTACAAGTAAGAATTGGAAAGAAAGGGAAAAAATCTCTCATAATCATAGATATAACTGTCCACATAGAAAACGCTCACATTTTATAGGCAAATTATTATAAATTATAAAAGAGGTTGGCAATCTAGTTGCCTCTAAAAGCAATATACTTCTTTTAATTTCTACATATCAGGATAAAGAGATAGGAGAAGTAATTTTCAAGTATATTATTTAAATTTTCAGTGAAACATAAGGTAACCAGAAGTTAATCTAAGAAAATATGTGTAAGACTTTTATTCATGAAATTTTTAAACATTGTTAAATGACTTTGAAGAATTGCTGAATAAAGGAGGAGTCATTCTATCTTAAGATGCTTGGAGTGGTCCTGTTACACTTTTGATTGCTTGGTAAATTACATTTTTCCAAATAATTTCCTATTCCACATACATTTTTAAACTTATTTGCATTGAGTTACAAAAAGTATTCTCAATTTTTAAACTTTTCTCTATTTTGGTTATTTTTTATACTTGTAATTTCATGTTTTACATTTTGAAAATACATAAAAGTAATAATAAGATGGAAAGAAAGGAAATGTATTTTTAGGCGTCATTTTATTTTTAATTTAGTGTATCTTGCACTGGTGGGACATTGCTTTGGGGAAGTCCTTAAAGAAACTCCAGGTATGTCATGGAAACCAGAGCTCTGCCTCTTTCTCTCTATGTAGCCTACTTTCTGGCCCTATTCAGAACATGGAAAATAGTTTTTGCAAAATTAGTGATATGATTGGTAAAAAATTTATGAATATGTCTTTTTTATCCAGTGAAATACTAAAAAATTTATCTTCACTGAGCCAACACTCTGAAGATTTTACTCATTAGTCTATGGATTTACCACATTGGCAATTGAAATCAGAATTGAAAAGGAATAGTGAACCAATTAAAGTACATTCAGAGATGCAATTCTTTCTGATTAAAAAAAGTATTTTTTTCTTAAAAGAAAGGACACCTCAAGTTTAAGAGTTATTTCTTTAAGAGATCACAGAAGAATAACTATCTTTCAAATGATTTGTATATGTATATAGTAGTTAAAGGAAAAGTATCTTCATCCTACAGGCTGTCTATAATATTACAAGAGATACAGTACACTAATGAGATGAAAATATGTGAAATATTCTATGAAACAAGTGTATGGTGCCCCATGATCATATTGATGTACACAGCTATGATTTAATAAAAAAAAAAGAGAGAGAGAGATAGTACCAGCTGTCCTTGTGGAAATAAGGATTATCTCAGTGTAGATAGAAACTAAATATGCACAATTATGAGATGCATCATGTAATGCTCTCAGTGAAACATATAAACAGAATGCCTATTGAGTATTGATTAAATATACAAATATTAAGAGACTGTTGGGTAATAAAAGTATCTGTGAAAATATTATGTATAATTCTTGAGATTGAAGGTTTTTCTTGGATGCAGCTACAATGAGTTAAGAAGGGAATAAATTTTAAGATGTTTTGAAGGAGCGAATTTTTTCCCATAAGTCAGATTAGGAAATACAGGATTTTAGTTTTGAAGAAAAGCTGATTCGATTTACATAAAATCAGGAAACTATTTCCTCTACAAGAAAGGGACGCTCTCCTCATGGGAAAAGACAAGTAAGTTTAATCATTAGTAAAACTTAGGAATCAGACTCTCGCCCAGTTTGGGCTACTTCTGAAAATGATTGACTCAGAGATTGTTACTAAAATGTTGGCAAATTGCTTGAGCAAGTTGAAAATAAGTTTAGTGCAAACTAATGAAAATAAGATAGAAGTACGTGTCAGGCAGAAGGACATGTGGAATTCCAGCAAGATCCTGGGATTGCTCTGGGAAAGTCCTTCAGCTTTTAATTTTATTGGGTTTCACATAAGCTGGTAGAAGCTTTAGTCCTTACAGAGTAGTTAAACGGATTTTTTTTTTTTTTTTTTGCACAAGTGAAGGAACACGACGCAAGAGACTTCCAATCAAAGGTGCATGTAAAATGTTCATTTTATGTGCAAGAGGAAGTATTTTATATATGGGTTTAAGTCATATAAATTTTAGCTGCTAGAATTTACCTAAAAATCAAGACTTTACGTTTATTTTTATTAAAAAATAAAACTAATATGTTCTTCTTTGTTATAGATATGTATTTATTTTCTGGGATTTTTCTGTTTGGGGATAGAGACAACTAAATAAATCAAGAAATAAGGCACCTGTTAAACAGTCTGGTCAGGTAGGCCCAGCCACCGAGCTCCCACTGACATTTCCATTACCTGTAATGTATAAAGCAAAGAGGGTTTGAGCCTTTAGAAGATTAGGTGGTTTATAAATAGCAATGTTATGGAAGGGAAATTGGAAAGTTGAAGAGAGAGAATGTGAAATATGTGCTGTTGACTTGATCTATGAGCACATTTTAAAACAATAAATATTCCTGTGGTAGTTAGCTTCTTTAAGCAGATTGCACACGGAAGAAGGAAAGCAATCACTCGGAGCAGCTGAGGCAAAAGCAGATCATAAGTCAGAAGATGGAACTTTAAAATTAGAAATGTAAATTTCTCACAACACAGGAAAGGATGAAATGGTCTTTTCAGAAAGTCTGAGTTTAGCTGCACAGACAACCATCTACAAAAGGGCAGTAAGCACCAATACTGGGCTGGGTGGACGCAGACATCACCAACTGAGATAAATAACAAGGAATATCCCCTTCAAAGTTTTTTAGAGTTTAGAAAAATATCTTTTTTCTATCCTTTATTTCCACCAACCCTTCAATTCTCATGTACAGTTGGGATAAAAAAAATTTGGCTTCAAATTTGCTAGAAATAGATTTATTTTGTACATGTAATCTGGGTGAAACAAAACGTTTTAAGATAGTTTGATGATATATTTAATAAGTGAAGACAATTTCACTGAGTATATTAGACAGTATCTTCACACAAAGGTAATAATGGTTGGTATGATAGATACTTTGTCTTATGCAACAATATGTTAAATCAGTGTTCGTTAAAGTCCTAGAGGAACTCATTATCTAAAGAAATACTTCAGCAAATGTTTTTATAAAGGGAAGAATTACTTCCTATTCTATAATTCACAAATGTTTCATTTTTATAAGGATTTTTCTTATGGGAAAGCAAAGCTATTGTATCCTTTTAACAGATAAGACATGAAGATGTAACAGTACGGTGAATTATATTTAACAATGTGTTAAACAGGGATGTGAAACTTAGTGATAAGATATCTATTACATGAGTCTACCACAAAACCAAATCAAAGATGTCACAGAGTTAAAAATATCAATTAGCTGAAATCTACTGTATCATGTTTTATTTACATTTCTATAATTTTTCCCTCTGGTGTCTTTGAACTCATTTTTTTTATTTTGAAAATTTTGGGGGGCATGTGGGGAAATTCGCTGACCAGGGACACTAGCTGCCAAATCATGTCAGAAAGAAGGTAAAGTTTAAGATGAGAAAGGAAACAGGGCCAGGTGTGCTGGCTCATGCCTGTAATCCTAGCACTCCGGGAGGCCAAGGTGGATGGATTGCTTGAGCTCAAGAGTTCAAGACCAGCCTGAGCCAGAGCAAGACCTCATCTCAAAAAAATAGCTGGGCCTTGTGGAAGGTGACAAGTCCCAACTACTTGGGAGGCTGAGGCAAGAGAATCACTTGAGCCCAGGAGTTTGAGGTTGCTGTGAGCTGTGATGCTACAACACTCTACTGAGGTTGACAAAGTGAGACTCTGTCTCAAAAAAAAAAACCAAAAAAAGAGAACAAACATAGATTCGTGTAATTCCAACAGAAAAGTGCCAGAATCCACCAGAGATTCTGTACAAAGAAGGTGCAGAGCAAAAACAGAAGGAGCAAGGTGTCAGTGGAGATCAACCCCAAGAGGCTTAGATTCTAGCAAAAGGTGGGGTGTTTTCTTCTCCCTCCCTCATGTCTCTGGCAGTTAGCAGATTCCTGGGCTGCTAGAGAGCCTTTCTACCCTCATGATCCCCAAAGCTGCTACTGCCAGTGAACCAGGAGCTTCTTGAGGACAAAGTACTAGGCTGTCAGCCCCCTTGGGGTCACTTTGCGTCACCACAGACCTGAGCTGAGATGTCATGTCAGGTGCCATATTGCTTCTCCATCCACCATGTGCCTTTGTCCTCCCCAGGGCCCTCGGTTCATGAATGGACTCAAACAAAACATGATATACGTATACCACAGAGTACTCCTCAGCCATGACCCGGGATTAATGTCATTTGCAATAATTTGAATGGAACTGGAGACCAGTTCCAGTTCCTAAGTGAAGTACCTAAAGAATGGAAAACTAAATACCACATAAAGTGGCACTAAACAGTAAGCACACAGGTAAAACTCAGCGAAAATAAAGTGAGGGAGGCAGAAGGAGAGGGCTAGTGAAAACCTACCCGTGTGTGTAAGGAACACTGCCTTGGTAATGGGCACACTTAGAGCCCCAATTCAAGCATTGCAAAAGCAATCCATGTAACCGAAAATATTTATACCTTGTAAAGTTATAAAAATTCTGAATCTAAGGAAAACCTGGACAAATAGTACCATGTGTATCTGTGTATCCTCACTTAGATTCATCTTTAACATTTTTTCATGTTTGCTTGTTCAAGGTCTATTAATTACTATTACTATTTTTTTGCAGTTTTTTTTTTTTTTTTTGGTTGAGGCTGGGTTTGAACCCGCCACCTCCAGTATATGGGGCTGGTGCCCTACTCCTTTGAGCCACAGGTGCCGCCCTATCAATTATTTTTTAAACTGAAAATAAATTTGGCCTGTGGGAGCCCATTAACAGACTAGGTTCTGGGTATACACACACACATAAATACACACTTTTTTTTTAATTATTTGAAAATAAGAAAGTAACATCATGGGATTTCATTCCTAGATATGTCGGCAAACCTACCTTGTGACTGAGATAATCTTCAAGAGAACATTATCTCACTCAAGGAAATTAACAACTTCAGTAATAGCATCTAATACAAAGTCCATGTTTAAATTTTCCCAATTGTAAAATTTTTTGTTTTGTTTAATTTTCATGATATTGAAAACTTTTTCAGTCCAATTATCTCCAAGAATATTCCACATGTTGAATTGGTCCGACAGCTTTCCTATGATTAGCTCCAGGTTAAAAGTTGTTGGCAAATACGTTTCTTCTGGAATGTTGTGCCCTCTTACCTCTGACGTACTATGTGCCTAACGAAACACAAAATGCAAGGTTGTCTTATTATTTGTGGTGCTAAAATTTATCAGTTGTTTAGGATTGGTGCTATACATGTATTACTTTATTGTAATCATACATTTTTCTTTTATAAGTAACAAGTCATCTATTTGGGAACATTTTCAGATTATATTAATAACTTACTCCCTAAAAACTTTTCACAAATGCTGTGTGTGTGTATTAATTTGGATATATGCATTCTTTTTAAAATTCAAGAATACTTTTTATTATTCTTTTTAATGCTCAAAATATCCTATGTCTGGCCCTTGCAAGTTTCTTCGGTCTCCCATGTTTTGACATTTTACTTCTCTCTGGCAGAGCAAAGTGGCCTAGACTCATCTTGTACTTTCCCTGGCCTGGATCTGTCATTTTCCCAAGAGGCCTTGATTTCTTCTAGTGGAAAATGATGTATAGAAACCAAGATTTGGGCTCTAGGTGTGCTGATTATTGTCCAGGATTCTAGGCATTTCAGTGAACAGAGGTAGAAAACACCCATATAATCTTTAAAAATCGTGGTTCCCTGGGATTGAAACAAGGGAGGAATTGACTTAAAATTTTTTTCAGAAATGTTATGTATCTTGATTGTAGTGGTGGTCATATAGCTCTGAAGTTTTCAAAATTCAGGCCTGTACACCAAAAAGAGTATATTTTAATGTACGTAAGCTTAAACAAAACTTAAGAATTCACACTCATCAAATTAAAATCCAATGCAGAGTCTTCCTCACTTTTCTTTATTCTGTAGTTGGTTCTCCCTTCTCCTACAGCAAAATCCCTGATTCTCAGCAATACCAATATATTACTCATGTTCTCAACCATAAAAAAATAAAATAAATTCAAATACTTTCAAATTTCAACATCAACATCACAGTGTCACTACCATAACAAAACGAGTAAATTCAAGATTTTTCTCTAATACCTTTTAATCTCAAAATAAATCCAGTTAAGAGAAAAGTTTGTGCACTGGGTTCAAAAGTTATTTGGATTAATTGTTTTCTCTATATAGATAACAAAACCACATAAAAAGCTACACGGTGTTAATAAGCACAAAGTAAGTTTATGTGTGTTCAATTTTATACTTTGCTCCTTTAATTATAGTTGCTTTTTGAACATGTAAAACATTTTCCTGGTTCAAAAGTCAAAACTAAATAGAATGGAATTCCTATTCCCATACTAATCTTCTATATTCTATTTTTATTTCATTTGTAAAAAATAAGCACATATTTTTATTACTCATTTCTCGGACAAAAGTCAGCACAACATAAATACTCTTTTGAACCATGCTTTGGTCATTAACCATGTATCTTGGGGGTCATCCCAAATCTCATACCAGTTTTCCTCATTCGTGTCTCACAGCCACGGTGCACGCTATCGTGTAAATGTGCCACAAATATTCAGCCAGGCTCCATTCTTCATAGTTTACCGTGTTATTTAATATCACAATGAATAACTTTGTAACATGTTTTGTATTTATGGAGGTTAACCTTCCTAGAAGTGAGAATGCTGAGTTAAATGGTAAATGCACATACAGTTATGTTCCATGTTACCAAATTCCTCTCCAGAGCAGATGTACCATTTCTTTCTTCCTCCTACTAATGGAAGTGCTGGGAGGACTGTTTTCTCACAATCCCACCACTTCACTGAAGAAATGTATCACCAAATTTAGCTAATCTGATGTGTGAGAAATTATAGCTCAGTGCAGTTTTAATTTCTGTTTCTCTTATGAGTAAAATTGGATGTTTCTACCTGTTTAATACCTATTTTAATATATCTTTCTATTAATACTTTTAATCTATTTTTTAGTGGATACTATGGTCTTTCACCCCTTGATTTGAAGATTATCTTTAAGAATGAAACAGATTAGTCTAAGTAGCAATATAAATTGCAAATATCCTCCCATTTTTCATTATTTTGACTTTAACAATGTGCAATAGTATTTTCTGCAATAGTATGGAATACTTTTATGCAATAGTATTTTATCCTACATGGGAGAATTTATCAATATTTTCTTGTTTTTTTTTCTCTGAATTTTATTTTTTTATTTTTTTTTTATTTTTTTTATTAAATCATAACTGTATACAATGATATGATTATGGGGCATCATACACTCACTTCATAAACCATTTGACACATTTTTATCACAGTGGTTAACATAGCCTTTCCGGCGTTATCTCAGTTACTGTGCCAAAACATTTATATTCTACATTTACCAAGTTTCGCAAATACCCCTGTAATATTTTATATGAAGCTAGCAAGGCTTTCCCCACAGCCATACTTACATTAAAAGGAATTCTTATTTTCCTAGTCCTATGTGGTTTCATTTGTTGCATTTAGATCTCTGATCCATTTGCAGTTTATTCCTCTTCATGATCTGATTATGAACATAGTCTTGTCGGTTTTAAATCACTATCTACTTGTTCCAACCTACTTATTGAAAAGTGTTGTGAGATAATGTGAATTTCCAAATATATTTGGCTCAATTTGGGTGACTTCTATTCTGCTCCAGTGGTTTTTCTGTTCATGTACAAGATAAACACTGTCTTACCTAAAGAGGTTTTCTAGTATCTATTAATACCCGGTAGGGCTTGCTGGTTCACATTGGGTTTTAAAAATTTTTATAGTTTTCCTTGATATTCTTTCATGTTTCTTCATATACGTAAATTTTACAATCAACTTGTCTAGCTCCAGAAAATAAGAACAAACTTGTTGATATTTTTATAGAGACTGCATTTAATGTACATATTCACATGGGGATAAAATTCAGGAACCATCAGTACATTATTGGTGCTAACTGAAGCCAGGAGAGGGAACAATGTTACCCAGGGAAAGTGACAGAGTGAGAAGAGTAAAAGTTTCAGGAAAGAATTTGGGGGCATATCAGAGGCAGGAAGGGGGAAAGGACTTGCAAAGAAGAGAACTAATACTACGCAGGCATAATAACACAAATAAAGCATTATTATGAAAACCATTGGAATGTGAAGAGTTAAAGCGATGGTGAAGGGTGTCAGATGCCTCAGAGAGGGCAGCAGGTGAAAGCCTAAGTCACTCTGGGGATAAGGACACACTCCAGTGGCTGCTGCTCACTTTCAGAGAGAGCCATTGCCAACAGCCAGGTTCTCCCAATAGACGAGCAAAGGATGGTAAGCGAGAAAAGGCCGCACATAGGAGTGAACAATTGTTTCAAATTGTTGCAAAACAGAAGAAGGAAATAAGGTGAACCCCCAGGAGGGATGCAGCATAGTTTCAAAGACAGTTGAGCCTTTTTTTATAAGTCAAGAAGTGGCAGGTAGGGAGGAGTAAGAAAGGAAAGAAATAATCTCAGAGGTAGCATTAGATAAAACTCAGGGAAAGGGTGGGGCTCTTGAATTCTGAGGCCAGCATGGAGAAGGAAAGCAGGTGTGCGTCCACAGATTTGCTTGGAGATTAGGGTTCTGTGAAATAGAGTGCTTTGGTGCCTGGAATTCTCCACTGTTTCTTTGCAGTAAAATGGACAGGATCATCTGCTGAGTGAAAGGCTAAAGCCTTAAAAGACACTCCTGGAAAATTATGGTGCACTTCTCTTACCCCACCCTATTTAACCATGGCAAGAGGGAAATCCCTGACTTGTAAAATATAGTTTATCTTGAAGCAATACAAACCTTATAATATATGATGGCATTGAAGAAACCCACCTTTCTGTGGGTTTTCTGATATTCTCTCTTATATGGATTCTGCTGCCCTGCTAGTGTGCTAAGCCTATGCTTACCAAGGAAGGATTTGAAAAAAGCCACGAAGATCTGGAACAGCTGCACTCAGGACTAGAAAAGCCGAGGAAAGAACATATGAAGTTGGTGCAGAGGCCTTGACAAAGTTTGCAATTGAAACTTTTTCATGATTCCAGTCCTCCATGTTCTGTGACTTGCCTCCCATCACTGTTGGCAGCCCTTGTATGTACATAATTGTGAGGAAGTCTGGGGTAGGGGCTGCAGAGCCATTGACTCAGGCCTCACATTGTGAGATCATCTGATCATGGTATACTATGAGTTCCTGCAAGTCGCCAAGGCCTTAGCTAGACACTCAGAGGGGATAAAAATATGCTCATGCCTAATAATAGATGGAAGTATATTAACTTAATTTTAATAAAAAGGAATAGAAAAATAAAAATTTAAGTAATTTGCTCAATACAAGGCTATTATAAAAAGATTTAAACCCAGAAATTGCTCCGTTCTTCAGTAAAGCAAAAAATAAATGAGAAAATGTCTAACGTGAGATGGTGAAAGAGAAAACCAATTTCCAATAGAAAACTGTAGGGGGGGAAAGGGTGAGGTGGGGAGGAGGGGACCTTCTGTAGTAGCGAGAATCTCCACTTTGACATTGTTCTTAAAACAAGCAAAACAGGAC
Source organism: Nycticebus coucang (assembly GCF_027406575.1). Taxonomy (NCBI): domain Eukaryota; kingdom Metazoa; phylum Chordata; class Mammalia; order Primates; family Lorisidae; genus Nycticebus; species Nycticebus coucang. Next base: position 110,302,340 of record NC_069785.1, read on the forward strand.
CACATTTTCCAGTAAACCTCAGGTTGTCTGCATCTCCAGAATGGAGTTGGTGGGACAAACTCTACAACCATGGGGGAGCCTGTGTCCACCTCCTTTGCAAACCAGCCTTTTCTGGGTCCTGATGGCCTTCACAGTGTTGGAATGGGTGGTAGGGGAAGAACTGGTGGATGTCATGGACTAATAACTACTTGGATCATTAAGTAACTCCTATAGCAAAGGGAGCAGAGGGTTAGGTTGTTTCTCCTCTTACAATGTGATCAGTTTATTCTTCCTAAACTCACTGTTAATTGGAATGAATGCCTTTCTTTTCTCTCCACTCCTCAGTGTCTGTCTCTGCCTTCTCTTTCTCTCTTTCTGTCTTGTTCATCACAGAACTTAATTATATCTGACTTTCTATAAGAAATTCATTAGTCTTTTTATTATGTCTTTCTTCTCCTCAAGATTGAAATAAAAAGAATGACTTTATCAACCTGAAAAAAAAGAAAAGAAAAAAAGAGGCCATCTTAGTTCACAGGCAAAGTTAAGATTCAGAGGTTCAGTCATGTTAATCTCTCCATGTGAAAAAAAAATGAAGAAAATTATAATGAATAATTACTTTTAATTAATGTGCTAGGACCACTTTCTGGTGTTTGATAGCCCTGAATGATTTTGCTTACTTGCTGGGGAACAGCAATGGTATGTTTGTATCGGGTACCTGCCTCACAAAGAAGAGAAAGTTCAATTGCTCCTAATGTCAGCCCCATAAAAATCCTATAGAAAATCCCATTGGTTTTTTGACACAGGAATTCATTATTCTTTTGCTTACATTTAGGATGGGAAGAGGAGAGAAGGAATCTTGGGAGAAATAAAATAAAAAATGGAAACTTGCATACGTTTATTTGTTTTAAAATTCAGATTAAATGAGGGTACATATGCTTGGGTTCCATAGTCTGCTTTGTAAGGCAAAATTCCTAGCTGTAGCTGTGTCCTTCACCCCAAAAGTGTGCCATCTACCTGTGAAATGTAGCCATTGGGTGGAACTTACCCAGCACTGCCCCTCCCACTTGAATTTAATTGTTTTTTCCGCATGTGAGCTTGTGGTTATTAACCTACTAACTTCCTTTTAGTACTGAGTACGTGTGTTGTAGGTTTTTCCATTTCTGTGATACTTTGCTTAGTAGAATGTTCTCCAAATTTGTATAAGTTGTTAGCAAAGATACAAAATCTCCATCATTTTTTATGGCTGAATAGTATCATATGGTAATACTATTATGGTAATAATAATGGTAATTATTAATGGTAATTAATGTGGTAATACACATACCACAATTTATTAATCCATTCATGTGTTAAGGGCACTTGTTTATTTCCGTATCTTTATGCTGCTATAAACATTCTCATGCAAATGTTCTCATAGTAAAATCTCTTTTTTTCCCTTTGGGGTAGATACCTAGCAGTAGGGTTGCGGAATCAAATGGTAGGTCTACTTATATTTATTTGAGGAATCTCTATACTTTCTGTAGAGGCTCTACTAGTTTCCAGTCCCATTAACAGTGCACGAGAGTTCCTTTCTCTTTGTTCCCATACCAGCACCTGTTGCTTTGGAACCTTGTGATGTGGGCAGTTCTTAGTGGGATTAGGTGATATCTCAAAGTGGTTTTGATTTTCACATCTCTGACAATTAAGAATGATGAGCATTTTTTCATGTGTTTGTTGTCCATTCATCTGGCCTCATGAGAAGAGTTTTATTCATGTCTCTGTCCAGTTTTTAATGGGGTTTGTTCTCTTTTCTTGTTGATTTGCTTGAGTTCTTTGTAGACTGTGGTTACTAGCCCTTCCTTTGTCAGATTCATAGCATGCAAATATCCTCTCCCATTCTGAAGGTCATCTCTTTGCTTTGTTGATTGTGTCCTTAGCTGTGCAGAACATTTTAACTTGATCAAGTACCATTTATTTGTTTATTTTTATTGTGATTGCCAGGGAAGTCTTTATAAATTCTTTCCCTAGGCCAATAAGATTAAGAGTTTTTCCCACACTTTCTCCAAGAATTTTTATAGTTTTGTGTGTTAGATTTAAATCTTTTATCTATCACGAGTTAATTTTTGCAAATGGTGAGAGGTGCAGGTTGAGTTTCAGTCTTTTACATGTGGCTAACCAGTTCTCCCAGCACCATTGTTGAATAGGGATTCTTTATCCCAGTGCTTTTGTTTGCTTTGTCAAAGATCAGGGGGAAATAAGAGACTGGTTTTACCTCTATGTTCTCTGTTCTGTTCCATAGATCTGTGTCTCTACTTTTATGCCAATACCATACTGTTTTGATCTTGTAGTGTTCTGTTCCATAGATCTGTGTCTCTACTTTTATGCCAATACCATACTGTTTTGATCTTGTAGTATAACTTGAAATCTGGTAAAATAACATCTCTAGATGTGTCTTTATTACATAGAATTGCTTTAGCTATTCAGGTTTTTTTTTTTTTCTGGTTTCATATGAAATACAGAACTATTTTTTTGAAGATCTTCAAAGTATGACCTTGGAATTTTAATGGTGAATGTATTAAATTTGTTCATCATAGATGGCTTCTATCAGTTTAAGAAATGTCCCACGATGCCAGTTTTCTTAAGTGTTCTTATCAAAAAATAATGCTGAATTTTGTCAAATGCTTTTTCTGCATCTATTGAGAGGATCATATTTTCTTTGTTTTCACTTGTTTCTGTGGTGAATTATGCTTCTATATTTGTATATGTTGAACCAGCAACCAGCCTGCAGTAGTATCAGGGTGAAATGTTCTATATATGTCTATAAATTTTATTTGTTCTAGAGTCAATTCAAGACCAATGTTTCTTTGTTTAGTTTCTGCTTGGAGGATCTGTCCATTTCTGTCAGTGGGGTGTTGAAGTCCCCAGTATTACAGTGTTGTTGTTTTTCATGTTGTTCGACCAAGTATGGTTTTCCTTATAAATCTGGGAGGTTTTAAGTTGGGTGAATCAATATTTAAGCTTGAAATGTCTTTTTGTTGAATTATCCCTTGACCACTATATAGTGTCCATCTTTGTCTTTCTTTTTATTTTATTTTATTTTATTTTATTTTGAGATAGAGTCTCAAGCTGTCACCCTGGGTAGAGTGCTGTGGCATCACAGCTCACAGCAACCTCAAACTCTTGGGCTTAAGTGATTCTCTTTCCTCAGCCTCCCAAGTAGCCTGCCACAACACCCAGCTATTTTTTTGTTGTTGTTGCAGTTGTCATTGTTGTTTTAGCTGGCCCAGGCTGGGTTCGAACTCACCACCCTCAGTGTATGTGGCCAGTGCCTTGCTGACTGAGCTACAGACACCACCCATCTTTGTCTTTCTTTACCTTTACTACTTTAAAGTCAATTATATCTGCAATAAGAATTGATTTCTTTCTTTCTTTTCAATAAGAATTTCAATTCTTGCCTTCTTTTGGTTTCTATTTGCCTGAAAGAAATATTATTTCTTATTTTGTCATTGTGGATTAGATGCATTTTTCGAGTTCAAGATATACTTAAGGCCTGTAAATTTGTATGCAGTCAACCAGTCTGTTTCTCTTCAGTGGGGAGTTCAAGCCATTCACATTTATTGAGAGAATGGATAAGTAGGGTGTTAGTTTGTTCATCTTGTTGTGTGTGGTCCTGGTGACTTGTTTTATCACTTGGGCCATTGTAGTAGATAAGGTTTGTCCTTTAGTTTCCAAGTGTCTTGCATTTGCTAGGGGTCTGTTGTGTCAGTCTATGTATAGTACGGGTCTGTGCACTTCTGGTAGTGCAGGTCTTTTAGTGGCAAATTTCCTCAACTTTCGCTTGTTAGTAAAAGATTTGATTTTTTTCCCATTGCATATGACAGTTTTGTAGGACACAGAATTCTAGGCTGATAATTGTTTTGTTTGAGAAAATTTAAGTTAGGAGCCTATGCTCTTTTTCCTTATAAATTTGAAGTCAGCTGCTAACCTAATGTGTTTGCTCTTTTAAGTCAGCTGCTGCTTATACCTGGCTGCTTGCAAAATTTTCTCTTTCGTTTTGACTTTGGCTAGGTTAATTACAATGTTTCAAGGAGATGTTCTGTTTGAATTGAATTTTCCCAGGGTTCAATATTCATCTAACAGGTGTATGTCTGAATCTTTGGTGATGGTTGGAAATTTTCAGCTTTAATATCATCCATGATTTTGATAGAATCCAAGAGCTTCCATGCTTTTGGGACTCCTTTATTCTCCTATAAGGAAACATATAATTCATATGTTTGTATGCTTTGTGCAGTAGTCTCATAATTCTCTAAGAGATTGCTCTGCTTTTACTCTCCTTTTCTGCCTCTTTAAATGACTGGGTTAGCTCAACAGCCTTGTCATCAATCTCTGACATTCTTTCTTCTCCACGGTTTAATCTATTGCTGAAACTACTATACTTTGAAATTTCCTGACTGCACCTTTCAATTCTTTAATCTCTGTTATATTCTTTCTAATTCCATATCCTTGGAGACCTTGACTTTCATTTTGTTAATTTCTTGGTACATGATATGGACTTTTTTTTGCTGATTTTCCACTTTACCTTTAATTACCATCATCATATTTGGCATCCATAATCTGAATTCCATTTCTGCCATTTATACAGTTTCTTTATAGTTGGTATCTTCTGAGTAGCTCCATTGTGATCTTTTGGGGAGTTGATTTCATCTGATTCTTCATAATTGTTAGATCTTTTGTTGTTGTTGAGTTCTCCCCATGTGTGTGGGTTACTTTTTTTCTTTATTTTCTTCCCTTACTTTCTTCTCTCTTTCCCTCCTACCATTTTTGTTCTTTAACTCTAGGCTTTGGGATAAATTATCCTATGATAGTGGAAAGAAAGATTGAGAAAAGAAAAGTAAAATAATAACAATGAAATAAAAATAAAAGGAAATGAGAAAAGAAAAAAATGAAACAGAAAAGAGAAAAATATATATTTAAATATGTATTTAAATACTTTTAATATAATTCTCTTTGGTGCTCCTTTATACTGAGCTGAAGGTCTTCAGGGTTGTCGTTAGCCAATTATTTTGCTCCTTGTTCTGCTCTGTAACTTCTTCCCATGGAATATCCTCTAGGTTCTGGCACTTTTCCCTCAGAATTACACCCAATCTATGATTGTTGGTTTGTTTTGTCTTTTTCATCTAAAACTTTTTCTTCTTTATAACATAATCGGTCTCTGGTCAGCCATCTTGACTCCGATCATTTCTAGGTTTCTTATTACAGGAAAAGAAGCGTTTCCTCTCCTTTGTGCCTCCCCAGCAATGCTTAGCTACAATTTGATGACGCCAGATATCCTGACTATACACTGTACCCTTCCCTTCCACACATACTGTGAAATACTGTTTAAAATAACAGGAAGACTGTTGTCTCTTTGTAGAATCTCCTTCTCCCCTTTCCCACCTGGTGAAAACTTATATTGGAAATCATTTTAATTCCAATAAAAATCCTACCTCTTCATGAAGTCTTACTGATAATTTCCAGTTGGAAGAGATTTCCTACTCCTCAGAATCATTCATACCATTTGGGCAGCATTTAACAAATTGTACCTTTCATGTTCATTCATGTACATTGCACAAGTGGCTTTGAAGTAGAGAGTGATGGTTATAGATTTTGCTTTCCCAGTATGTTGGGACTGTGAGTCATAGCATCCTAACCCTTTTGTCCTCCCCAACTACATGCCACCACCAACAGCTCCATAGGAGGATGAACTCATGAATCAGGTGCCTGAGAATCTTCACTAGGATCAATTTATTAACTTTTCAAGGAAGCAGTTGTCCTCCTGCTGAGGTTGCTTACCTGAAAATACATGAGCATGGAGCTGTTGTCAGCTATTCTGTCAGGGATTGCATAAAGCCCATTTGAGAATGATGCCAATCAAAGAAAAGCAGAGAAGAGATGAGGGAGATTGAGCTCTGATACTATTTGAGTTCCTGAAATAAAGCTTACCTGGAATTAGTTACTATTTACTACATTTACTTGAGGTATATTTTTTCCACTTTTTGCTTAAAATTATTTGAGTTGAATATTTTTTCAGTTTTATCATGAGTTATGTTTAATAAACTCCTATAAATTTGTATTTTAAGATCAAGACTCAGATGTCATTTATTTCTCTTTTCCTCTCCTACCCAGAATTTGATATTAATATGGACAGCTGAAAGAGTGGATTAATTAATTAATGAGTGGTGCTTTAGAATACTGTATTTAATTCTCCCAGGTGTACTCACTGGGAAAATCCAAGCACTTGGTTTCTATTCCTCGCTGAATTTATATTTGTGATTCTTCATCTTAATATTTATTTTGCTAAGAATCCAGCCTGTTTGATGGACTGTTCTCCCTGCTGACATGTTTTCCAGAATAATATTTTATCTGTTGGATATGTGAAAGAGAAAGCAGATTAGCTGGTTCAGCTCAAGGTCCAAGTGTAGAAAGAAAAATGATAAATTCCAAATAGGTAGATGGGTATAGGTCAGAATATATACAATGCCAAATTGCACACACTACATACAACATCTCAAGAATTTACATATATTATGTTTTTGCCATTTAATTTTTCCTGGTTTCCTTGATTATCTAAACCTTTATACCATTTTCCAATTTTTTGATTCTTTATTATAGCTTTATGAGATATATTTCACTATTATAAAATTCACTATTAAACTAGAAAGTTCAGTGGGTTTTAATATGTTCAGTGTTATGCATCCGTCACTACTATCTAATTTTAGAACATCTTCATTACCCCCACAAGAAACTCTGTACGTATTAGCATTTATTCTCTATCCATCAATACCCCCAGTCCTTGGCAACTATGATCTATTTTCTGTCTGTGTGGTTTTGCCTATGGTGGACATTTTACATACAGGGTGGACATAAAGTTCATGTGCAATTTACTGTTTTAAATTACACAAAATTTATGTCTACCCTGTATATAGAATGTTTTGTAAATGACTTCTTTTACTTATCATAACATGTCAAGTTTCCTCCATGTTGTGGCATGTATCAATACTTCCTTATTTTTCATTATTTAATAATAATCCATTGTGAGCATTATATACAACAAAAAAGAATAAGATCCTGGCATTTGAAACAACATAGATGGAACTGGAGAACATTATATTAAGCAAAATCAGCCAAGCACAGAAAGACAAATCTCACGTGTTCTCAGTCATATGTGGGAACTAACTACTAAAATTGCTCTTACTAAGACAGAGAGTAGAATAACAATTACCAAAGTCTGGGAAGAATAGCAGAGAGGGGGGAATAAAGTGGGGATAGTTAATGAGTGCAAAATTAAAGTTAGATAGTGAGATAGAATGAACAATATTTGAAAGAATTCACAACGAAGTAACTATGATCAATAGTAAAGTAGGGCATACTTTAAAAAAACTGAAAGAGTGGAATTGGAATGTTCCTAACGCCCAAAATGATAAATGCCTGAAGTCATGGATACCCCAATTACCCTGATTTGATTAATTCACATTGTATGCTTGTATCAAAACATCTCATGTACCCTATAAAGCTATACAACTGTTTTGTACTCATAATAATTAAGAATTGAAATTTAAATAACAGTATTCCATGTTATATGTGATTTATTTATTCATTCATCAGCTGATGTTTTCACATTTTTCTGTTATGAACAATGTTTCTATGAACACTTACGTACGAGTTTTTGCATGAACAAGTGTCTTCATTTCTCTTGGGTATACAACAAGGAATGGAATTACTAGGTCATACGGTAATTTTATTTTCACTTTTTGAGGAATTGCTGCACTTACTTCCAAAGTGGTTGGACCTTTTTACATTAACACTAGCAATGCATAAGGGTCTTATTTTCCTATGTCTTCAGCAACAATGGTTATTGTCCATCTTTTGTTACACCAATTATTCTGGTGGCTGTGAAGTAGTATTTATTTTGGCCTTGGTATATATTTCCCTAATAACAAATTTTCCAAATTTCCTTTTACTGTTAATTTCTAATTTGCTTTCACTTTGGTCAAAGAACACTTTATTTGCTAGTGTATGGTCTAATCTGGAGACTGTCCCATGTGCAAATGTACAATTGAAAAAAATGTGTACTCTACTGATGTTGAGTATTCGATATGTTTGTTAGACAGAATTTATTTATAGTGTTGTTAAAGTCTTCTATCTGATTATTCATTACTAGTCTAACTGATAAATCTACTATTGAAAATGAGATACTAAAATCTTTGGTTATTGTTAAATTATCTGTTTTCCCTTTAATTCTGTCAGGTTTTGCTTCATGTATTTTGGTGCACTATTGGATAAGTGTATCTTTATAATCAATTCTTTCTAATGAAACAATGATATTATATAAAATATCATTGTTTATATCTAGTAATCATTTTTCTCTTAAAGACTATTTTGCTTGACATTATCCTTACTCCAGCTCTCTTTTGGTTACTCCTTTCATAATGTATATATTTTTAATTTTTATACTTTCAACTGATTTCTGTCTTTGAATATGAATTATATCACTTGTAGACAACATGGAGTTGGAATACTTTTTAAAACCCCATTCTTCAAATCTCTGCCTTTTGATTGGGTGTTTAGTCAATTTACCCCTAATATAATTACTGATAATAAATGATTACATTTGCCAGTTTGTTTTTTTTTTCCCTATAGGTCTACATGTCTTTTTTGTTCCTCTATTCCTTAACTTCTGTCTTTCAAAAATTTAAAATACTTATAATACAGTTTACCATTTTAATTTCTTTTGTATTTCATCTTGTAAATATTCTTAGTTAATTTCTTAGTGGTTGTCTTGGAAGTTATAATTAGCATCTTAATTAAACAACCTAGTTCAGAATATTACTAAGTTAATTTTAATAGTATACACTTTTTTGTTCTAATATAACTCCTTTCCTTCACTCTTGCTTTTTACTTTATTACACAAAACTATCTTTTTATAATCTTGCTTTATGCAGTTCTCTTTTAAGAAAAGAATGTCAAACAAATTCACATATATTGTCTTTCACAATACTTACGTGGTTAACTTTACTAGTGTTTTTACTTATGAATTCAAATTACCCTCTAGTTATTTTTTTATCTCATCCCAAAGTTTTCTTTTAAGTATTTCTTGTAGAGAAAGTTTGTAGCAATGACTTTTATCAGTTTTAGGAGGCAATGTCCTAATTTTCCTTCACTGTTGAAGGACAGTTTAACAGAATATAGAATTTTTGGCTGACAGTCCTTTTCTTTTAACATTTTTAAAATGTCATTACACTGTTTCCTGGCTCCAATGGTTTTTGATGAGGAGTAAGTTTTCAATTTCATTAAAGCACCCTGACTATAGTAAGTCCTATTATTATTTTTAAGAATCTTTTTGTCTTTTAATTTTGTTTGAATATGATATAACATAGTTGCTGACCTCTTTGAATTTATTCTAGTTAGAATTTACTGAACTTCTTAAATGTGCAGATGAATTTTTTCATCAAATTTGGGAAGTTTTTGACCATTATTTCCTCAAATCACTTTTCTACTCTTTTTTCTTTCTCTTCTCTTCCTGGAAATCTCCTTATGCATATGTTGATGTATGTTGTGTTTTACAATTTTCTGAGGCTTTGATGATTTTTCTTTATTTTTTTACTACTCATCAGACTAGATAATCTGTCTTGACTTATCTCCATATATGGTGATTCTTTTTTCTGCCAGCTCAAATCAATTGTTCAACCATTCTGTAAGTTTTTATTTCAATTGTACTTTTCAACTTTACAATTCCTTTTGGTTCTTTTAAAATAATTTTTGTCATTATCAACATGTTTTGTTTAATGAGACATTCTTTCCTTTCATTGTAGGCAAACATGTTTCTTTTAGTTTAAATACAAGTGTCCCAAAAGTCGTACATAATGTGGCCATACATAGGGTAAACAGGAACTTGTAGCTAAATTTATCTTTATTTATGAAATATTCATCACAAAATTTTATAAAGAGGTGCCCAAAATGTAGAAAATACTTTATTTTATAAAAACAAAATAAAAAAATTCATAAAATTTTGTAATGAAAATTTTGTAAATAAAGGTATATTTATCTACAAATGCCCATTGTCCCTGTATGGTGACTTTATGGGTGACTTTTGGGACACCCTGAATATTAGTAATAACTAATTTAAAGTATTTTTATGCTGCCATAGTTTTCTGTGTATAATGCACTCCTGTGTATAATGCATACTCATGCTTCTGGCCCAAACTTTCAGGATATAAAAATCTCTGGTTCAAATGTTTTAAAGGAGGGTGGAAATGGCTAGGCAGTGGTACCTCCTCTTGCAAAAAGCATGAGGTGTGGAGCAGGCTGCTGTGGAGAAGCAGGGCAAGCCCAGGTGGCAGATGAGAGTGGTCTAGAAGACCTGAACATCCAACCTCCCCTAGCTGTCCCATCCCAGCCCATCCTCAGCCCCACATCCTCTCATTTCTTATTCCTACCCATGTCCTTGGTGGGAACATGGTCATGGCCACTCCACTGAGAACTCCAGGGGACTCCAAGAAGCTGGTAGAGGGGCCAGGGCTGGCCCTGCCTGCCCCGGGCTTTTGACAGTAGACCCCTGCCCTTTCTGGGCTGCCTCATCTCTCGTGCAGTCCCCAGGACACCCCAGGAAGTGCTCTGCATTTACACTTCTTTGTGTTGTCTAGATAGGGATCTCCTGAAACCATCCAGACCTTGGGTACTCAGCGACATGAGAATGAATGACACAGCCTTTCCCAAACTTGCAAATCGTCCAAAGCACCTGGGGGACTGATTAAAATGAGATTCCTGAACCACATCCAAACACACTGGATCAGTTCTCCAGGAGAAAGACCTGAGTATTGGTTCCATTAACAAACATTCTAGATGGTTTTACCTTCTGGCAAGTTTGGGAAATTGTACCAACTCCATCTTGGGGATTTCACAAGTCACAATCTATGGGCTCAGGTACCTCTGAGCTTTTGTGCTTCACTGCTAGGTACCATTAAAGACAAAAAATTCACAGGAATTGAGGCCCAAAGTCACAACAGTGGGCTACTAGTAGAACCGGGTCTCAGAACCCAAGACTCCCTGCCTGCAGCACAGGTATTTTCCTTCTCAGCATGGTATCCTCAGGTCTTCAGAATGGGGCCAGCTGTGCAAGAGACGGGGCAGCCCAGAAAGGGCAGGGTTCTACCATCAGGAGCCCGGGCAGGCAGGGCTGGCACAGCCCTGTGCACCAGCTTCCCAAGAAATAGCCTTTTGGGGTTCTCAGCAAATCAGCTGTGGCCACATTCCCCCTGATGACATGGGTGGAAATAAGAAATGAGAGGATGTGAGGATTAGGCTGGGCTAGGGGATCGCCAGGGGAGGTCAGGAGCTCAGAATGTCCAGACTACTCTCCCCTGGGTTTTTATGTTGTCGTGCTAGTTCTTCTTTTTGCTTAGTGACTTCTCTAGAGTAATTTCTGTAGATTTTTTTCTTTCTTGTTCTGTGTGTCTACTTAGTTCTCCATTAGCTTTTTAATAAAGATTTTGTCTTTGTTTCTGGGGGTCAGTTCTTGATGAGTATAATTTTGTGGTAGGTAAATGGTCAGAAGATTTCCTTAAATGCCTTTCTTATGTGTTTATTTATAAGACAAATTCAGTTCCACTTCCTGCTTGATCATGGCCTTTAGGCCTGGCAGACATGAATGGCTGGCGGCTTTTTTTTTCCCCAGGCCTTTGCTAAGAATGCACAACCTTGCACATTCTCAGTCTTTTAGATTCCTAGGAATAAGCAGGAGCTTTCAAAGCTCCTCACTTTCTTTGCTCCCTTTTGAGTTAAGCTCTGCATTAAATCAAACACCCAGTACCCTGAGAACAACACTTTCAAGGAATCTATGTTTGTGCAAAAGTTTCCCTGTGCTTTAGGGATGGTGCTCTTCAGGCAACTCAGAAAGTGATGAAATTTCTCTGTTGTCTGTAATTTTCCTCCTTTTGTTTACGGGGCTCCTGAGCTGGGGAGGAAAGAGGATGGAGGTAGCACCAAATTAGAATGTTACAGACTATGCTGTGTTATTGAGGTTCACTAGCTCTTTTCAGTAGATAATTTTCAGTTCATTGGCTTTTGTTAATTGCCTGCATTCAGCAATGGTTTATTTCTGTTGTTTTGTCCATACTTTTCATTGTTTTAGAGGGACAATGAGTTTAGAGGTCATCCTACCATTCTAGAAGTTGATTTCCAATTTTGTTTCTTTTTTTTTTTCCAATTTTGTTTCTTAATCAAATATATTTTCCCATGCACTAAACTCATCTTCTACCTGTTTAGTATTTTCTAAGATAGTAATCATATCAAGAACTTATGATCTTTTATATTTTCCTCATATTATAGTATTTCTTTGTTATTGTTGTTTTTGAGACAGAGTCTCACTTTGTTGCCCTCAGTAGAGTGCTGTGCTGTCACAGCTCACAGCAAACTCAAACTCCTGGCCTAAAGAGATTCTCTTGTCTCAGCCTCCCAAGTAGCTGAGATTATAGGCGCCTGACACAATACCCAGCTATTTTTTAGAGATGAGGTCTCACACTTGCTAAGGCTGGTCTCGAACCTGTGAGCTCACCCACCTCAGCCTTCCAGAGTGCTAGGATTACAGGCCTTGGCCCATATTGTAGTATTTACAGTGAATAGTCACAAATAATTGTATGTGACTACATGATATATTGACCAATGTCCTACAAGGTACAAAATCATGCCTGATTAAGAAACAAAGATATACATTATTTCATTTAATGCTTGCCATAATTCTACTGGGAAAACATAATTATCTCCATTCTACAATGGTCTTGAGATATATATATATTTATTCTTACCAATGTCACAAAGCTGGTTCAGTGGCAAAAGTCAAATTTAAATCTGGTTTTCTCTGATTCCAAAGTTAATCTTAGCCATAGTTCATAAATTACAGGAAGGACTTTGTTATTTTTACTTTTTAAGTATTATTTATCTTTGATCTTGTGGATATTTCAGAACATTACATTTCATTTGTTCTATAATTCCGGCAATACCTTTGGACAAAAGTACTGTATTACACATTTAGATGAGGCCTTAGAGCTCCATTTAATTGGGCCATCAGCTATGAATACTGAGTTAACTTGGCACCTTTTTTGAAATGACCTTGAACTCAGGATGACTGGATTGTGGGTTGTAGGGCCCATATTGTGAGAATTAGTAACATTATTCTTCTATACTTTTCTCCTGCTTTAATACATGTAATAAGCTCTCAAAAGAGCTGGCTTTTTTTTTTTTATTTTTATTAAACCATAGCTGTGTACATTAGTATGATCGTGGGGCACCATACACTTGGTTCATAGATCGTTTGACACATTTTCATCACATTAGTTAACATAGCTTTTGTAGCATTTTCTTAGTTATTTTGCTAAGACCTTTACATTCCACATTTACTAGGATTCACATATACCCTTGTAAGATGCACCGCAGGTGTAATCCCATTAATCCCCCTCTTTCCCCCTCCCTCCCCCCTCCCTGCTTTGAATTGTGTATCCTCACCCGCATCCTGTTTGTCTTGTTAATAGAACACAGGGGGTGGTGTGGAAGTGCCCCAGGCAGGCTTCCTCACATCCTGTTGCTAAGGCAGCACGCCTTGATTCTCTGTGTTCTGTGGCTGAGATAGCAGCAGGCCAGCACCCACGGAAATGCCACACACCCGCCTGTATCTTACTATCTTGGGAGAACATAAGAAAATCTATGCTTGAGTTGGTTTGGTCAGGATTCTTTATGATTAAGATTATACTCACACCACTCATGTACTTTTGATCTTTTTTTTCATTCACGGTTCTAGAGACAAAATAGCATGCTTTACCAAGTAGCTGCTAGAAAGCTCCTTGGAGTCCAAGGCCAGGTGTGGAACCTGATTTTGCCACTAGTAAGTATGCAGTCTTGAGCAAGATAATACTCTTTTCAAGTCTCAGTTTTCTCTTCTGGAATTAACATCAATTACCTGATTAGATCATTTTAAAAATGAAAAGAGTTAACACATGTGGAATCAGTTCATAGATGAAAAAGTTATTCAGACGCTAATTTTAAGCATTTTAAAGCCTAGGCTTCATTTTTTGTGTCACTTTATCCCCTTTATCCCCGTGTGAATCGATTAATCAGTGACAAATGAGAAGAGATCTTAAGCTGCTCAAGGACAGGGATCATATTTACCAGGAGCATAAAGTAGCTCTTTGACTAATGATTATTCATGCTTGGATGTGAGTTCTCTAAGCTCCTGGTTATTGCCCCTTGAAAAGCCAGGTTAAGCAGGGCCCACAATAGTGAACCCTGTATTCTCCTTGTCCTCAGGATACCTCAGGAGCAGTCTCTAATTTCCAATGAAAGTATTCTCACTGTAAATATAAACATTTATTACAGATTTGTTTGTCATATTTTTGGAAGGTTTGTATGTGCATTTTAATTCCCATAGTTTTGATGTATATTAATATTTTATTCAGTTAGATTAGGGATGAGCCATATTTTATGAATCTTTGACACGCACAAACACACAGCTGTGTTTACACACAGCACTACACATTGTAATTGAAGTAAAAGTGAAATACAGGCTCACATGCTAAGAAGCAAAGAAGAGCTCCAGCTTTCTCTTCTGCGCCTTTTCACCACTTCAGCCTGTCAACAGCAGGTCAGGAGCAGCTTTGTTTCCAGTCAATATAAAGCGAGTATAGGGATCAACAAAGGTATTGAGGAAGAAACAAGATACTAAGTCTGAGCAATGAGAGATTTTCACCATGTCCTTGGAACCTAGGCACATACATGGATCATTTTCAAACAAGGTCTCACTCCCTTTCAGACCTTAAAGTGGTGTTTTTTTCTTTAATGATGTTGGAATTTATAAAATTCAAAAAATATAAAAATGTTCACAGTTGCACACCTTTAAAAATAATTAACCATGTGATATATGATCCCTTTTGAATTCTTTACCCTATTACCCTTTGCCTATTCACAAGGTAAACACTTGATTTATCCATCTCATTAAGTCTGAGAGATTAGAGACCTCAAGTTATCAAATACAGATGAGCAAGCATTTAAGGATTGTTGATTATGAATGGTATCAGAACTACCTTTGTTTCTTAAAAGGCAAATAGTTTTCATTGCCTGGATTAAAAGTAGGTGCTTAATAAAAGCTTGGTGCACAAAATATTAATGCAAAAATTAAAAGGCATCAGCAGAATGAAAATATTGGATCATTGCACAAATAAACAGACATATATCTATGATGATTTACAAAAGCCTATGTGTATTAGCTGCTAAAGGCCATATTAAATCCATAAAGAAATAAAATTCTATAAATATTAGTTTTTCAATATATTTATGCCTAGGAACTAGATATATAATGCTTTTAATATTAATATTATGGTAGTATATTCAATTTTAAAAATTAATCAGAAAGTGGGGCCTTGGTGTGTGCCACACCTTTTGGGGGCAAGACACGATTACAAGAGGGACTTTGCCTAACAAATGCAATCAGTGTAATCTGGTTTATTGTACCCTCAATGAATCCCCCAACAATTAAAAAAAAACAATCAGAAAGTATGAAAGCATTTGTGTGAAATATATATGAATGTGAATATGTGCGTCTGTGTATGTACGTGTACGTGTGTGTGTATGTAATTTTCTTGCAACACCCTACCAGCAGTGGCTGTATTTGGCTTAACCTTTTTCTTTTATATCATCCAACAAATAATCTTATTATTTCTTGTCAGGGAACTGGCAGCTAATCATCAATTTCAATTAATTAGGATGCTTCAAGTCATCTGCAATAGTTTTGCATTATTAAATATTTCAGCAGCTCTGGGATTTTCCCTTTAATGCCCTCAGAATTATTTAGCATGTTATTTTTCAGTAGATTCCCACATGTGTTCAACCCTATAAATTGAATATCCCTTGGTAGGGAAAAGCACCACACAAACCTCTTCCTTCTGACCCATCAACCAGCTAGATCCAGAATTACAGTAGCTGCTGAAATAGGCCAAGCCACAGAAAAGAAAGTACTGTGGCCTTCAGGATTATTGTTGAATGTGAAGGAGCTAAGGAAATTTTGCCCCAACATATGACTCCTTGGAATAAAGGATGTTTTGAATTAAAGGCTATTCATGATCAGGGAACATTGGAAGAGGCCTTTCCTCTGTCTACAGAAAACTCAGTAACGTGATTGGGGATCAGAAGGGACTGCTAACTTCCTTGTTACATGCTGATGGACCTGGCCCCCAAATCATGTGAAACACAATACCCATCTCTCAGGTTAATCCACAAGTCAGTCTGCGTCCCCCATCTACACACTCCACATACTTTCCACATTCTCCCTCCTCCCTCGTAAAAGGTACCTGTAAAAGTCTCTGACCTTCACTGAGACATTGGGTAATCATTCTTGTGGTTCCTCCCCATGCACATAGTATTTGAAAATAAACTTTTCTCTTATTAATCTACCATAATTGTGAGTTGATCTTTCAGTGAACCAACCAAGAGAAAAAGGCAGGTTTTGCAGTGATCCCTACAAATAATTGCCGAAAACACCACATGAAACACACATTCCCATGATATCATGTTTCCATGTACTCTAGGTAATTAATTTCTCTTGAGTAAGGTATGTTTTGTATGCTTGGATAGAACATATAAAGCAAGGTTTTTTGACAATTTTGCCTCGAAGCATTTGGTTCACGTGCATCACATTTCTAGCAAGATGGGCTTTCCAGAAATTCTGTTCATTATAAATTCAGCTTGAAATAAATTCATGTTTCCTTTAATATAGATCTTATGGGAGGGATGGTTTCTTCTTTATTATCTGAAAGTGATAATTCCAATTCTGTTAGCCTAGTTAAGGTTAGTTGTCTATTGAAAGCAGCATATTGCCTTAAATGAGGTCAAAGGAATTTTTGTGAATGGAAGATGTAAGGTGATCCACGCTGGCTGAGTGTAAAATAGACAAAAGTCCAGATAAATAGACTTTATCTTTACAAAACAGACAAAAATCTTAAGTAAAAACAGATCAAACATTAGAAAATTAAAAGAGGCCTTCTATATCCAAGTAAACCGCACAATCGTAGACCCCAGTGATTGCTAGCCTCTAACTAGGGCACCTTAGCACACTGAGTGTTTTAAGCTGAGAGAACCTCAGAAGCAGGAAGGCCATTCTCTGACCTTCTCCCTCTCCTCTGCCCTGCAGTAGATCATAAAACCCTTATTAACACCTTTATCTCTGAGACACAGGGGCACAGAGAGAGTCTGAACAAGCAGCCTCCTCCTCATTCCCACTAGATCAAACTCTTCATCCTCTGATCACACTTCTGCATGACTGCTCCCTCAAAGACCCGGTCTTCTTCTAAAGCTTACATTCTATAAATTTCTGTGCTTTTCCTTGCTAACCTGTCTTTTGTTACGAGATTCTCAGCCTCAAACTTTGTAATGGATGAGGAAAACATACCACTTTTTCTCCCCTGTACTAGAATGTATGGCTTTATCGGGGCAGACACATTTATTTATTGGAACCATCACCGTATTGATACAGGTTTCCCCCACTCAGGGCTAGACAGGGACTCCCCCATTCTCTAAACCCAGATGAGCTCAGAAATCAGACCCCCATCTCTAGGCACAAACAGCCTGCCCTTTCCATCCCACACCTTCTGGGGTCTAGCAAGGTCATGAACAAAGCAGCCTGTAACATTTTGGGTGGTTCCACCTTGAGTAAAGGGCACAAACCCTAATCCCTTCCCTGAGACAAAAACTACAAAGACCTAATAACCTTGCCTCAGTGGAGGGACTGCATTCATTCATTTGTTAATACACTGTTTAGCTTTGAAAAGGTATTTTTCCACCTAAGAAGTCCTGGCCAAAATGTAATTTTCCAGACAATATATACCCCTAGACAAATGACCTAGGGAAGACTTCCAACTTGGGTCTTCCCCTTCCCCAGAAGCTCTGGTGCTTTTTACTCTGTATTCCTTTCTGTCTAATAAATCCTATGTTACCACTGGCCTGTGGTCTGTGGGTTCATTCTTCAAATTCCTGAGACCAAGGACTTACTGAGGAAGAAATTCTGGTAACAGTATCATCAAGGCTGAGGACAGTGCTGCGCCTATGGTGGGTGCTTGGTAAATATGTGGTGGGTGCTTGGTAAATAACTGAGGCCAGGACTGCCCTTGCCGAGAGCCTCCCTTTAGGACTGGCGCCTCTCTGTGAGGGTGCAGAAAACAGGACAGGATCCAGTCAGGCCAGCTGGTCTAGGCCGGTCACACTGCTGCTCAGGTAAATTTTCCTCTTCCATTTTATTCCTTTATGTTGTTACAAGGAAAGTCCTTCACTGCAAGTGATTTCTGTTTTTTTAATTTTAGATTAATGTGAGAGTACAAACAACCAAATCGCAATGTTTGAATTTGTTGGGAGAATCCCTCATGTAATTATGTCCTGCACCCAAAAGGTGTGACATACACCCCTACATTGTACCCATTCAGTGAGAGCCCCAAATCTCCTCGAGGTCAGAGACTGAAAATAAAAATAATTCTGCGAAATGAAAGGAAAATGGAATCCAAGTTCTGTGTGGGCAATGCTGGCCTTTATTTCTACCTGGGTGACGACCTGCTGAGTTCAAGAAAGAGGTCGGCGTGAGGATAAGGTCAGTAGGTGGGGAGTTGTCCCATTCACCTTCCTTGGGTGGGACATTCGTGGGAAGGGTGAGGTGGGTTCTAATTGGAGGAGGTCCCCTCCCCTCTTCCCCCTGCAAGTGATTTTTGAATATTCCTCCTCAACCTAGTGCATGAATCAGAAATTTATAAGATATGTTGCAATGAGAGAATCTGCATGCTTTGAACTTTGAGGAAGAGAGAACAGCATATAGATTAAAAATAAACTGAGCCTAAGTGAAGGAGTAAACTATGAAGTTTGTTTCTAAATTTACCCTAAACTCTTTTTTGGAAATTGCCAAAGATGAGTCTCTAGAATGAATGAACCTTAAAAGAATTTTCTCTCATAATAAAAATGTTCTGTCCTCTGTACTGCCCTGTAGAGTAGCCACTAGACACACTTACGACCGGTCACTTCTGTCCTCTGTACTGCCCTGTACAGTAGCCACTACATACGCTTACCACCGTTCACTTCTGTCCTCTGTACTGCCCTGTACAGTAGCCACTAGATACACTTACCACCGGTCACTTCTGTCCTCTGTACTGCCCTGTACAGTAGCCACTAGATACACTTGCCACCGGTCAGTTCTGTCCTCTGTACAGTAGCCACTACATACGCTTACCACCGGTCACTTCTGTCCTATGTCCTGCCCTGTGCAGTAGCCACTACATACACTTACCACCGGTCACTTCTCTCCTCTGCCCAGCCCTGTACAGTAGCCACTAGACACACTTACCACCGGTGACTTCTGTCCTCTGTACAGTAGCCACTAGATACACTTACCACCTGTCACTTCTGTCCTCTGTACTGCCCTGTACAGTAGCCACTAGACACACTTACCACCGGTCACTTCTGTCCTCTCTACTGCCCTGTAGTGTAGCCACTAGACACACTTACCACCTGTCACTTCTGTCCACTGCACAGTAGCCACTAGATACACTTACCACTGGTCATTTCTGTCCTCTGTACAGTAGCCACTAGATATACTTACCACCTGTCACTTCTGTCCACTGCACAGTAGCCACTAGATACACTTACCGCCGGTCACTTCTGTCCTCTGTACTGCCCTGTACAGTAGCCACTACATACGCTTACCACCAGTCACTTCTGTCCTATGTCCTGCCCTGTGCAGTGGCCACTACATACACTTACCACCGGTCACTTCTCTCCTCTGCACAGCCCTGTACAGTAGCCACTAGACACACTTACCACCGGTGACTTCTGTCCTCTGTACAGTAGCCACTAGATACACTTACCACCGGTCACTTCTGTCCTCTGTACAGTAGACACTAGATACACTTACCACCGGTCACTTCTGTCCTCTCTACTGCCCTGTACTGTAGCCACTAGACACACTTACCACCTGTCACTTCTGTCCACTGCACAGTAGCCACTAGATACACTTACCACCGGTCACTTCTGTCCTCTGTACAGTAGCCACTAGATATACTTACCACCTGTCACTTCTGTCCACTGCACAGTAGCCACTAGATACACTTACCGCCGGTCACTTCTGTCCTCTGTACTGCCCTGTACAGTAGCCACTACATACGCTTACCACCGGTCACTTCTGTCCTATGTCCTGCCCTGTGCAGTAGCCACTACATACACTTACCACCGGTCACTTCTCTCCTCTGCACAGCCCTGTACAGTAGCCACTAGACACACTTACCACCGGTCACTTCTATCCTCTGTACTGCCATGTACAGTAGCCACTAGACACACTTACCACTGGTCACTTCTATCCTCTGTACTGCCCTGTACAGTAGCCACTAGACACACTTACCACCGGTCACTTCTATCCTCTGTACTGCCATGTACAGTAGCCAGTAGATACACTTACCACCGGTCACTTCTATCCTCTGTACTGCCCTGTACAGTAGCCACTAGACACACTTACCACCGGTCACTTCTATCCTCTGTACTGCCCTGTACAGTAGCCACTAGACACACTTACCACCGGTCACTTCTATCCTCTGTACTGCCCTGTACAGTAGCCACTAGACACACTTACCACCGGTCACTTCTATCCTCTGTACTGCCATGTACAGTAGCCAGTAGATACACTTACCACCGGTCACTTCTATCCTCTGTACTGCCCTGTACAGTAGCCAGTAGATACACTTACCACCGGTCACTTCTATCCTCTGTACTGCCCTGTACAGTAGCCACTAGACACACTTACCACCGGTCACTTCTATCCTCTGTACTGCCCTGTACAGTAGCCAGTAGATACACTTACCACCGGTGACTTCTATCCTCTGTACTGCCCTGTACAGTAGCCAGTAGATACACTTACCACCGGTCACTTCTATCCTCTGTACTGCCATGTACAGTATCCACTAGACACACTTACCACTGGTCACTTCTGTCCTCTACTGAGCTGCACAGTAGCCACTAGATGCACTTCCCACCGGTCACTTCTATCCTCTGTACTGCCATGTACAGTATCCACTAGACACACTTACCACCGGTCACTTCTGTCCTCTACTGAGCTGCACAGTAGCCACTAGATGCACTTCCCACCGGTCACTTCTGTCCTCTGTACAGTAGCCAGTAGACACAATTTCCACTGGTCACTTCTATCCTCTGTACTGCCCTGTACAGTAGCCACTAGACACTCTTACCACTGGTCACTTCTGTCCTCTGTACTGCCCTGTACCGTAGCCACTAGACACCCTTACCACCAGTCACTTCTGTGTTCTGTACAGTAGCCAGTAGACACACTTACCACCAGTCACTTCTATCCTCTGTACTGCCCTGTACAGTAGCCACTAGACACACTTCCCATTGGTCACTTCTCTCCCCTGTACTGTGCTGTACAGTAGCCACTAGAGACACTTACCACCGATCACTTCTGTCCTCTGTACAGTAGCCACTAGATACACTTACCACTGGTCACTTCTGTCCTCTGTACAGTCGCCACTAGATACACCTACCACCGGTCACTTCTGTCCTCTGTACTGCCCTGTACAGTAGCCACTAGATACACTTACCACTGGTCACTTCTGTCCTCTGTACTGCCCTGTACAGTAGCCACTAGATACACTTACCACTGGTCACTTCTGTCCTCTGTACTGCCCTGTACAGTAGCCACTAGACACACTTACCACCAGTCACTTCTGTCCTCTGTACAGTAGCCACTAGATACACTTACCACCGGTCACTTCTGTCCTCTGTACTGCCCTGTACAGTAGCCACTAGACACACTTACCACCGGTCACTTCTGTCCTCTGTACAGTAGCCACTAGATACACTTACCACCGGTCACTTCTGTCCTCTCTACTGCCCTGTAGTGTAGCCACTAGACACACTTACCACCTGTCACTTCTGTCCACTACACAGTAGCCACTAGATACACTTACCACTGGTCATTTCTGTCCTCTGTACAGTAGCCACTAGATATACTTACCACCTGTCACTTCTGTCCACTGCACAGTAGCCACTAGATACACTTACCGCCGGTCACTTCTGTCCTCTGTACTGCCCTGTACAGTAGCCACTACATACGCTTACCACCGGTCACTTCTGTCCTATGTCCTGCCCTGTGCAGTGGCCACTACATACACTTACCACCGGTCACTTCTCTCCTCTGCACAGCCCTGTACAGTAGCCACTAGACACACTTACCACCGGTGACTTCTGTCCTCTGTACAGTAGCCACTAGATACACTTACCACCTGTCACTTCTGTCCACTGCACAGTAGCCACTAGATACACTTACCACCGGTCACTTCTGTCCTCTGTACAGTAGCCACTAGATATACTTACCACCTGTCACTTCCTTCCACTGCACAGTAGCCACTAGATACACTTACCGCCGGTCACTTCTGTCCTCTGTACTGCCCTGTACAGTAGCCACTAGATACACTTGCCACCGGTCAGTTCTGTCCTCTGTACAGTAGCCACTAGATACACTTACCACTGGTCACTTCTGTCCTCTGTACTGCCCTGTACAGTAGCCACTAGATACACTTGCCACCGGTCAGTTCTGTCCTCTGTACAGTAGCCACTAGATACACTTACCACTGGTCACTTCTGTCCTCTGTACTGCCCTGTACAGTAGCCACTAGATACACTTGCCACCGGTCAGTTCTGTCCTCTGTACAGTAGCCACTAGACACACTTACCACTGGTCACTTCTGTCCTCTGTACTGCCCTGTACAGTAGCCACTAGATACACTTGCCACCGGTCAGTTCTGTCCTCTGTACAGTAGCCACTAGACACACTTACCACTGGTCACTTCTGTCCTCTGTACTGCCCTGTACAGTAGCCACTACATACGCTTACCACCGGTCACTTCTGTCCTATGTCCTGCCCTGTGCAGTGGCCACTACATACACTTACCACCGGTCACTTCTCTCCTCTGCACAGCCCTGTACAGTAGCCACTAGACACACTTACCACCGGTCACTTCTATCCTCTGTACTGCCATGTACAGTATCCACTAGACACACTTACCACCGGTCACTTCTATCCTCTGTACTGCCCTGTACAGTAGCCACTAGATACACTTGCCACCGGTCAGTTCTGTCCTCTGTACAGTAGCCACTAGATACACTTACCACTGGTCACTTCTGTCCTCTGTACCGCCCTGTACAGTAGCCACTAGATACACTTGCCACCGGTCAGTTCTGTCCTCTGTACAGTAGCCACTAGACACACTTACCACTGGTCACTTCTGTCCTCTGTACTGCCCTGTACAGTAGCCACTACATACGCTTACCACCGGTCACTTCTGTCCTATGTCCTGCCCTGTGCAGTAGCCACTACATACACTTACCACCGGTCACTTCTATCCTCTGTACTGCCCTGTACAGTAGCCACTAGACACACTTACCACCGGTCACTTCTATCCTCTGTACTGCCCTGTACAGTAGCCACTAGACACACTTACCACCGGTCACTTCTATCCTCTGTACTGCCCTGTACAGTAGCCACTAGACACACTTACCACCGGTCACTTCTATCCTCTGTACTGCCCTGTACAGTAGCCACTAGACACACTTACCACCGGTCACTTCTATCCTCTGTACTGCCATGTACAGTATCCACTAGACACACTTACCACCGGTCACTTCTATCCTCTGTACTGCCCTGTACAGTAGCCACTAGACACACTTACCACCGGTCACTTCTATCCTCTGTACTGCCATGTACAGTATCCACTAGACACACTTACCACCGGTCACTTCTATCCTCTGTACTGCCCTGTACAGTAGCCACTAGACACACTTACCACCGGTCACTTCTATCCTCTGTACTGCCATGTACAGTATCCACTAGACACACTTACCAGGTCACTTCTGTCCTCTGTACAGTAGCCAGTATACACAGTTACCACTGGTCACTTCTATCCTCTGCACTGCTGGTCACTTCTGTCCTCTGTACAGTAGCCACTAGATACACTTACTACTGGTCACTTCTGTCCTCTCTACTGCCCTGTACAGTAGCCCCTAGACCCACTTACCACCGGTCACTTCCCTCCGCTGTACTGTGCTGTACAGTAGCCACTAGATACACTTACCACCAGTCACTTCTGTCCTCTGTACTGCCCTGTACAGTAGCCACTAGATACACTTACCACCGGTCACTTCTGTCCTCAGTACTGCCCTGTACAGTAGCCACTAGGTACGCTTACCACCGGTCACTTCTGTGCTCTGTACAGTAGCCACTAGACACACTTACCACCGGTCACTTCTGTCCTCAGTACTGCCCTGTACAGTAGCCACTAGGTACGCTTACCACCGGTCACTTCTGTGCTCTGTACAGTAGCCACTAGACACACTTACCACCGGTCGCTTCTGTCTTCTGTACTGCCCTGTACAGTAGCCACTAGACTCACTTACCACCGGTCACTTCTGTCCTCTGTACTACCGTGTACAGTAGCCACTAGACACACTTACCTACTGATCATTTGAAATGCAGTTAATGCAACTGAGGAACTGAATTTTCAATTTTGTTTAATATTAACTAATTTGGATCAAAATCGCCACATATGGCCGGTGGCTACTGTTGGACTAGGCTGATGTGTGTCTATGGTACCTATAGGGGTATGTTTATTGCTAGTGTGGAGGAGAGAGGGTCTTGACAGCAGAATTATTTTTTGCGATTTGGTGCCAGTGTCAAAGATGCTGGTGCTGGGAAGCAGCACAGTTCACAGCTTTTGTAATGGATATTATTTCAATAGGGAAGTGTATTTTCCTTTACAAGGGGGAAGCAAAATCAATTTTTTCCTTATCACTTAGTAGCAGTTCATTATACAGGACTCAAAGAAGGACATAATAAATCAAGGGTTCCCAGAAATGCATTTAGTAAGAGGAAGCAATGAGGGGTTGTGATGTTTCAGATGAAAGGGGAAGGTTTGGCTTCCCTTGTCAAAAACAGCACTTAGATTTGCAACCTTACCTCTGACCTTCAGATCTGATAAGGAAGATGTGGAAAGTTTATTGCCAAACCTCAGATCTGTCAAGTCAGGGTCAGATGAAGCATTGCATTCCTTTCTGATATAGAATAAAGGTTGTCTGCAGAGGAAAGAGCCAGCTCCTTCAGACCACACACGGGGACATAGGCCGGCAGAATTTTGAGCAGCTTTCTGAGAGGGAGAAAGGAGAACAAGCAGTGGAAAAGTAAGTAAGAACGGGTTTGTGTTTATGCAAAGGAAGTGAGAAATAAAATTATTGTGTTTTTATTAAGAATATACACTGGGAAAATATTGTTTCACGTATGTCACACTGATTGGAACCAACACAAAGTTTCCCTTCTGAAGGGAAATTTAGCAGCAATTACTCAAGAATCATTCAAGTATGATTGACCCAGTGATTCAATTTTTAGAAAAGTATCACAAGAAATAATCACAACTGTGCAGTGATACAGCTAATGTCATTTCACTGAAGAAGCAGTTATTGCAGCATTAAGTATAATGGATAAAAATTGTAATTGAATGTCTATCAATAGAAGATTCGCTAGTTAAACTATGTTACTTCCATACAAAGAGCATTAGGGAGTCGTAAAAACATGTTAGGAGATGCCTGTAAACACATGGGTGCTTCTGCTACATCTGTACAATTTTTTTCTTCTTGCACATCAATATTTTTAAAAAATATTCCTTTTAATGAGGAATGATATATATTATTTTCGAATGTACTAGTATAATAAAAAGTTATTTTTTCAACATGTTCATTTTTTTTTGTTTCCTTATAACTCAGGCTTTGTTATTCTGTGAACTCTTTATCTTGAATTATCAAAAACATCCACTGAATCTGTAAACAGGTAGAGATTATAGAGTGTAAATAATCCTTTTTGGCACTTAGTGTAAACTCTGCTTCTCACAGATCTGGAGGGATTGTAAGGCATATAAGCCACAACTAAAAACTGTAGTTAGTGTGCAAGCTGCTTTATCCACTTGTGGTTTGCATTTGGCTCATGAGATTTGCATTTGTCTTCAGATCACCTTTCATAAGTAGAGAGCCATTTCACAGCCACCAGCCTACTCTCACTCCCTGCGGCTCCCTCATTTATCCTTAGAGAAATCTGACTGGAGGATCCTACCCTCGAGTTCACATTCCCATTGCTCCACTCTAGTCGTGAAGATTTGCAATGCATTTTCCAGAAGGTGTGATATCAGGGCATGTGGACCCATTGCCTCTGTCTTTGCAGCCCCATTACTGAGCATAAGGACTTTTTTGTTTCTCAGAGCTTCCTAGCAGTACTAAAGCAACTGCAAAAAGGGAGAAAAAGAGATAAAGAATAATGTCAATAAAAGATGAAGAGGAGGAAGATGAGGAAGAAGGAGAAGGAAGAACAAAAAGGGAGGGAGGGGGAGGGGTGAAGAACTTAAAAGAAATCCAACCTGTACTGTGGATATAGGGCCCCGGGAAGAACTAGAAGAAATCTGGATTCATCTTCATTTGTTTTCATTGCTCATTTTGAAAAAACAGCCAGTTTCCCAATCTGCTACTTTCGTGCTAGCTGGGTTAAAGTATGCATTAGCTTTTGCAGCACTGGAATTACAGTGCCAGGAATGGTCCCAGAAAGAATGTTTTCATAACAAAAGGCCATGTCAGGTCTTTCTCATTTCTTCTGGAGATGCCAGATCTCATGAAAAAAGAACACATATATTCCCATGAGTGACAGGACATTCCTTTCCTATCAGTGTCACTTTGGACAGAATGTACACAAGTCGTGGGAATGGATGGAAAGCTGAATCTACTGCAAGGATGATCACTTAGCTAGAATTCAACTCATACTGTTATTAGTGTGTAATCGGGAGATAGTATTTTTTTAAGTGAATTTTATTAGGCAAATGAAGGTGCCACTTGACAGAGGTTCCCGTGTTATTCACACTCAGGCTTTACAATAAAGGCTCTCAAAGCCCCTCTCATACCCCTACAATTATTCTACCCTGTTTGTAATTGTTTAATGTCCATCATTCCCATAGTCTTATAAGATGCCCGTTTTCAAGGACTGTGCCTTTTTTGTTCACTGCTCTACACTTTGGGCCTGGTTCTGTGCCTACAACAAAGTGAGCACACAAACTCTGTATATTGAACAAATGAATGAGAAATATTTGAGGGAACCTGGGAAAAGAAGACCTTCCTAAAATGGGATGAAGACACGTTGTTGATAAGACATCATGTTTATCACAGAGTACTGAGGGTCTATTTGCTGATGCTCTCCATTAACCTGAAAATAATCAGTTAGCATTTATTGAGAATCTATTCTATCTTTCAAGATCTTTGCTTCCCTTATACCATGTAATTTGTATAAGAACTCTACAAGGCAGTAGTCATATTCTCATTTTGTGGATAAAAAGTAAACTGCAGAAAATTTAAGTTACTCAAGGTCACAGCTGCAGAGCACATGGTAAGCTCTTGACTGTGACATTCAAAAATGGAAGCAGTGCCCCTTGGCTCTACTTCTGGCTTGAAGGACGCCTGCTTGGCGTTCCCCTCGTGAGGAGACTGCTGTGCCTTAGGGACACTTCGTGACTCGGGTTCCTCCTACAAAGACTCTCTCTCTCTCCCTCTCTCACTCCATCTCGCTTCCTCCCACTTGCTCTCCCTGGCTAAAACACCAGCACGGCAGTCCGCATCTGGACAGTAGATGAGCTGGGCCGGAGACAAGCCAGTCCTGGTGTTTGCGGCTCTGGCAAGTGGTGGCCCAGATGGGACTGTAGCCAGTGGCACAACTTCTTTTTTAAAGGAAACTCTGAGTACCTGGGAATATGCTCACAGAGCAAAGAACATAATGAATAAGCCTGAAGTCAATCAGAAACTCACCAAAAAAGCTCTTTTTAAGGAATATGTGGAAGAAATAGAGCGCCTGATGTGAGATCTTGCTGCAGCCTATGAGAAAAATGGAGTGTACATTTCTGAAGAAAATTTTAGAGCCATGAATGGAAAATTAACTGTTTAAAAAGAACAGATTATGGAACTGACTGGAAAAAATTGGTGAGGTTGAGGAGGAACTAAGTAGGGTTACAGAGTTATTTACGACGAATAAAAATGAACTTGACCAGTGTAAATATGACCTGAAATATAAGACACAGGAACTTGAAAGCACTCAAAAGCATTTGCAAGAAACTAAATTACAACTTGTTAAAGAAGAACACATCACATCGGTTTTGGAAAGTACTGAAGAGAAACTTCACGATGCTGCTAGCAAGCTGCTTGGCACAGTTGAAGACACTGTGAGAGATGTGTCTGGTCTCCATTCCCAACTGGATCAGAAGAAGGCAGTTGATCAAGACAATGCCGAAGCTCAGGATACTTTTGGCAAAAACTTAAATATTCTGTTTAGTAATATGGAAGAATTAATTAAAGATGGTGGCTCAAAACAAAAGGCCAGCCTAGACGTTCACAAGTCCTTGTTTGGAACTTGGCCAATTAATAAATCTCTGGACAGAGATTCTGTGCTTTGGAGGAAAAGTGTGAGAACATCCAGAAACAACTAATGTCCAAGAAAATGTAGAGCAGTAAGCTATTTTTGAATTCTTTTAAGCTTTTCTATTAGTCTTAAGTTATTTAAGAAGGAAAAGCTTAAAATATTATAATGAACTCCTTTGTATACTTTCAACCTGTAGTCGAAGGTTGAACCACATTTCAACCACATTTCTCTCTCTCTCTCTTTTTGAGACAGAGCCTCAAGCTATAGCCCTGGGTAGAGTGTTGTGGCGGCACAGCTCACAGCAACCTCAAACTTCTGGGCTTAAGCAATTCTTTTGCCTCAGCTTCCCGAGTAGCTGGGACTATAGGCACCCACCACAGTGCCTAGCTATTTTTTGGTTGTAGTTGTCATTGTCTGGCAGGCCCGTGCTAGATTCAGACCCACCAGTTCTGGTATACGTGGCTGGCGCCTTAGCCGCTTAAGCTACAGGCACCACCATCAATCACATTTCTCTTTTGCTAATATTTTATTGTGTGTTTGTGTGTACACATATGTATAAATGCACATAAATACCTTTCCATTTCATTTGTGTTCCCTGTTCAGAGAGCCTCTGGCTTTTATCAAGAATCTATTTTCTTACTTCCTCCATCTTAGAATACACATTAAAGTAATTTAATAATTTCTAACCTATATCACTGATAAAAAGTATACTTACTAACTAGAGCAGACTTTGGTAAAGTATGGCTGGAAGGCTGGATGCTTGTTATTAATAACTATTGGAACAGCCATGCCCATTTATTTACAGGTTGCCTTTGGGTGTCTTTGGCTGCCTTGGCAATACAACCATGGAGTTAAGTCATTGCATCAGAGTCATTGCACCATAAGCTATCTGAACTTTTAAAGAAAACATTTGCTGATTTCTATACTAGAGTTTAATAATTTTTTACAGCTTCATTGCTTCCCAGTTTCACATGCTTAACCATATACTCTGATCAGACCTATGTTTTAAGAGTTTTATAATTTTGACATTTAAATCCATGATCGTTTAAAATTTTTTGTTTAGCATATTTGTCAAAGTTTCAGTTTTTGACTATGGAGAGTCTTTTTTTTTTTTGAGAGGAGTATATGGAATTTTTATTTTAATAACCAATACAACAGAGCTTAGTACTACTAACATTTTAAAGAGTTAAAATAGAAAATACCCAGAACGCATACAAAAATTCCAAAGCTACCACTGACGTTGAGTGTCTTTAAGCCACTCAGTACAAATTAAAATACCAAAACCAGTTAATTAAAATATATACTTTTCTAACACATAAAACTT
This sequence comes from Nycticebus coucang, assembly GCF_027406575.1. NCBI lineage: Eukaryota > Metazoa > Chordata > Mammalia > Primates > Lorisidae > Nycticebus > Nycticebus coucang. The sequence continues at coordinate 110,332,177 of NC_069785.1, forward strand.
AGAAATGTTTCAAGATTATACACTTTATATAATCTTATCCTGGCAAAAAATAGAAAACAGCAGCATGCGTAAGAATCACTTGTGTACTTTATTAAAGCATATTTCATAATATTAAAAAAAAAAAATGGAAGCAGTGGAAGAACCAGAATTCAACGAGTGGCGGTAACCTGAAGTCTGTTTGTTTGTTTGTCTTCACTCATCTTACTCCATTGCTTCCCAGTTAGGAGATTCAGATGAGCCATATAAGTCTGTGGGATGTGAGCACCTGCGTAACCTCAAGCTTGCCACTGCTAACCAGGTTTCTGCAGAGATGGGCAGGCTGCATCTGGAGAAGTGTCAGGCCTTCCACATCAAGAGGAAACGGGGTGCTTGGAAGGTGTAATAAAGTTCCACTGGGGTGAGTTTCCCGAGTGTAAAACTGGAATGTGTTTTTTACTTCTCTAAGTGTGTGACACAGTGAGAAGCACAGCTGAAGTGTCAGCACTTCCCTGATGGGGGAGGGGCAGCAGCCTGGCAGCCCGGAGGTTGGGACCACGAATTGCCAAAGAGACGGCAGGCAGAGAGGACGTGGCAGTGAGTGGAAGACACAGCTGAGGAAGAAGGGAGCTACGGTGCCGTGGGGGGGCAACTCCCGTGGGACTTGGCTGGAATGGGTGTTTGCGGCAGAAATGCTCGTCCTATTGGTTGCAGCAAAGTGAACGTATTTTTTCCATGTTCAGCTCCATAAGATTGAAATATGCTTATAAGGAGCAGATCTTTGAAGGATGTGCCCCTCCCTTAGTGGTTGAGCTTACTGTTCCCAGCGCAAGACAAATAGCAGGAAAAGAATTCAGTGTTTCTCAGGGTTTTCTTGAAACTGAGCAGACACTGAAAGCTGAACTGAGTTTAGCTTGTTGTGGGCTGATTGGCCTGCCCCTCCTCCTACCATATACATGTTGAAGTCCAAATCTTCAGTACTCAGTAACCACATTTAGAGAAAAGGTCTTTAAAGAGTTAAAGTGTGGTTCTCAGGGTTGGGCCTAATCTAATATTATTGGTATTCTTCTAAGAAGAGGAAATTTGGACACTGACGTGATAAAGGAATCACATTAAGACACCAGGAGAAGACCTCCATCGACAAGCCAAGGAGAGAGGCCTCGGAAGAAATCAACCATGCTGACACCTTGATCTTGGGCTTCTAGCTTCTGGAACTCAGAGGAAACAAATTTCTGCCATTTAAGTCACCCAATCTGTGCAATTTTTTTATGCCAGCCCTATCAAACAAATGTAGTGGTCCAAAGTTCTAGGACATTGCAGGAAGGCTTAGGGTAGTTGGAGCAGGAGTGGGGAACACTGTGGACCATCTGAGGTCCCAAATCTTCTATGCATAACCCAATCATCAGGTTTTGGTGTACTTTATTTATTTATTTATTTATTTTTATAGTTGGGGATTCATTGAGGGTACAATAAGCCAGTTACACTGATTGCAATTGTTAGGTAAAGTCCCTCTTGCAATCATATCTTGCCCCAATAAAGTGTGACACACACTAAGGCCCCACCCCCCTCCCTCCATCTCTCTTTCTGCTTCCCCCCCCATAACCTTAATTGTCATTAATTGTCCTCATATTAAGATTGAGTACATAGGATTCATGCTTCTCCATTCTTGTGATGCTTTACTAAGAATAATGTCTTCCACTTCCATCCAGGTTAATACGAAGGATGTAAAGTCTCCATTTTTTTTAATGGCTGAATAGTATTCCATGGTATACATATACCACAGTTTGTTAATCCATTCCTGGGTTGGTGGGCATTTAGGCTGTTTCCACATTTTGGCGATTGTAAATTGAGCTGCAATAAACAGTCTAGTACAAGTGTCCTTATGATAAAAGGATTTTTTTCCTTCTGGGTAGATGCCCAGTAATGGGATTGCAGGATCAAATGGGAGGTCTAGGTTGAGTGTGTTGAGGTTTCTCCATACTTCCTTCCAGAAAGGTTGTACTAGTTTGCAGTCCCACCAGCAGTGTAAAAGTGTTCCCTTCTCTCCACATCCACGCCAGCATCTGCAGTTTTGAGATTTTGTGATGTGGGCCATTCTCACTGGGGTTAGATGATATCTCAGGGATGTTTTGATTTGCATTTCTCTAATATATAGAGATGATGAACATTTTTTCATGTGTTTGTTAGCCATTCGTCTGTCGTCTTTAGAGAAAGTTCTATTCATGTCTCTTGCCCATTGATATAAGGGATTGTTGGCTTTTTTCATGTGGATTAATTTGAGTTCTCTATAGATCCTGGTTATCAAGCTTTTGTCTGATTGAAAATATGCAAATATCCTTTCCCATTGTGTGGGTTGTCTCTTTGCTTTGGTTATTGTCTCCTTAGCTGTACAGAAGCTTTTCAGTTTAATGAAGTCCCATTTGTTTATTTTGGTGTTGTTGCAATTGCCATGGCAGTCTTCTTCATGAAGTCTTCCCCCAGGCCAATATCTTCCAGTGTTTTTCCTATGCTTTCTTTGAGGATTTTTATTGTTTCATGCCTTAAATTTAAGTCCTTTATCCATCTTGAATCAATATTTGTGAGTGGGGAAAGGTGTGGGTCCAGTTTCATTCTTTTACATGTACACATCCAATTCTCCCAACACCATTTATTGAATAGGGAGTCTTTCCCCAAGGTAAGTTCTTGTTTGGTTTATCGAAGATTAGGTGGTTGTAAGATGTTAGTTTCATTTCTTGGTTTTCAATTCGATTCCAAGTGTCTATGTCTCTGTTTTTGTGCCAGTACCATGCTGTCTTGACCACTATGGCTTTGTAGTACAGACTAAAATCTGGTATGCTGATGCCCCCAGCTTTATTTTTGTTACTAAGAACTGCCTTAGCTATATGGGTTTTCTTCCGGTTCCATACAAAACGCAGAATCATTTTTTCCAAATCTTGAAAGTACGATGTAGGTACTTTGATAGGAATGGCATTGAATAGGTAGATTGCTTTGGGAAGTATAGACATTTTAACAATGTTGATTCTTCCCATCCATGAGCATGGTATGTTCTTCCATTTGTTAATATCCTCTGCTATTTCCTTTCTGAGGAGTTCATAGTTTTCTTTATAGAGGTCCTTCACCTCCTTCGTTAGGTATATTCCTAGGTATTTCATTTTCTTTGAAACTATGGTGAAGGGAGTTGTGTCCTTAATTAGCTTCTCATCTTGACTGTTATTGGTGTATATAAAGGCTACTGACTTGTGACATTGATTTTATATCCTGAAACATTACTGTATTTTTTGATGCCTTCTAGGAGTCTTGTGGTTGAGTCTTTGGGGTTCTCTAAGTATAAGATCATGTCGTCAGCAAAGAGGGAGAGTTTGACCTCCTCTGCTCCCATTTGGATTCCCTTTATTTCCTTGTCTTGCCTAATTGTATTGGCTAGAACTTCCAGCACTACATTAAGTAGTAAAGGTGAAAGAGGACAACCTTGTCTGGTTCCAGTTCTAAGAGGAAAAGCTTTCAGTTTCATTCCATTCAGTAAAATATTGGCTGTGGGTTTGTCATAGATAGCTTCAATCAGTTTTAGAAATGTGCCACCTATGCCTATACTCTTCAGTGTTCTAATTAGAAAAGGATGCTGGATTTTATCAAATGCTTTTTCTGCATCTATTGAGAGGATCATGTGATCTTTATTTTTGCCTCTGTTAATATGGTGGATAACGTTTATGGACTTGCGTATGTTAAACCAGCCTTGCATCCCTGGGATGAAGCCTACTTGATCATGATGAATGACTTTTTTGATGATAAGCTGTAATCTATTGGCTAGGATTTTGTTGAGAATTTTTGTGTCTATGTTCATGAGTGAGATTGGTCTGAAATTCTCCTTTTTGTTTGGGTCTTTTCCTGGTTTTGCTATCAGGGTGATGTTTGCTTCATAGAATGTGTCGGGGAAGATTCCTTCTTCCTCAGTTTTTTGGAATAATTTCTGCAGTACAGGAATGAGCTCTTCCTTGAAGGTTTGATAGAATTCTGGAGTGAAGCCATCTGGACCAGGGCATTTTTTGGTTGGAAGATTTTTTATTGTTTCTTTGATCTCAGTGCTTGAAATTGGTCTGTTCAGGAGCTCTGTTACTTCCTGGCTGAGTCTAGGGAGAGGGTGTGATTCCAAATATTGATCCATTTCTTTCACATTGTCAAATTTCTGGGCATAGAGTTTCTGGTAGTATTCAGAGATGATCTCTTGTATCTCTGTGGGATCAGTTGTTATTTCCCCTTTATTGTTTCTGATTGAGGTTACTAGAGATTTTACTTTTCTATTTCTAGTTAGTCTGGCCAATGCTTTATCTATTTTATTTATTTTTTCAAAAAACCAACTCCTTGTTTCATTAATTTTCTGAATGATTCTTTTGTTTTCAATTTCATTGATCTCTGATTTGATTTTGGATATTTCTTTTCTTCTACTGAGTTTAGGCTTAGATTGTTCTTCTTTTTCCAATTCCATAAGATCTCTTGTGAGATTGTTGATGCGCTCTCTTTCTGTTTTTCGAATGTAGGCATCTAAAGCGATGAATTTTCCTCTCAAAACTGCTTTTGTAGTATCCCACAGGTTTTGGTAGCTTGTGTCTTCATTGTTGTTATGCTCAAGGAAGTTAATGATTTCCTGTTTTATTTAATCCTGCACCCATCTGTTATTCAACAGAAGATTGTTTAATTTCCATGCCTTTGGGTGGGGTCGAGCATTTTTGTTAGAGTTGAGTTCCACCTTTAGTGCCTTATGGTCTGAAAAGATACAAGGTAAAATTTCAATTCTTTTGATTCTGTTGATATTTGTTTTGTGTCCCAGGATATGATCAATTTTGGAGAATGTTCCATGGGGTGATGAGAAGAATGTAAATTCTTTATCTTTGGGGTGGAGTGTTCTATATGTGTCTATCAAGCATAGTTGTTCTAGGGTCTCATTTAAATCTCTTATATCTTTGTTTAATTTCTGTTTAGAGGATCTGTCCAGCTCTGTAAGAGGTGTGTTAAAGTCCCCTGTTATGATGGTATTATCAGATATCATATTGCTCAGACTGAGTAAGGTCTACTTCAAGAATCTGGGAGCATTTAAATTGGGTGCATAAATATTTAGAATTGAAATGTCTTCTTGTTGTAGTTTTCCCTTGACCAATATAAAGTGACCATCTTTGTCTTTTTTGACTTTAGTTGCTTTAAATCCACATGTATCTGAAAATAAGATTGCAACTCCTCTTTTCTTCTGAATTCCATTTGCCTGAAAAATTGTCTTCCAACTCTTGACTCGGAGCTTTAATTTATCTTTTGAAGCCAGGTGTGTTTCTTGCAGACAGCAAATGGATGGCTTGTGTTTTTTAATCCAGTCAGCCAATCTATGTCTCTTTAGTGGGGAATTCAAGCCATTAACATTTATGGAGATAATTGATAAGTGTGGTAGTATTCTATTCGTCTTATTTGGTGAGAGCCCATTGCTTAGTTTAATCTTTTGCATCAGTGTGGAGGTTAGGTTCTGTCCTTTGATTTCTGAGTTCTTACTTTGCTGCTGATCCATTGTGGTGGTCAGTGTGTAGAACAGGTTGAAGTATTTCCTGTAGAGCTGGTCTTGTTGTGGCGAATTTCCTCAATGTTTGTATATCCGTAAATGATTTATTTCTCTGTCAATTTTGAAGCTTAGCTTAGCAGGGTGCAGAATTCTGGGCTGAAAATTGTTCTGTTTAAGTAGATTAAAGGTAGATGACCATTGTCTTCTTGCTTGGAAAGTTTCATTAGAGAAGTCTGCGGTCACTCTGATGGATTTGCCCCTGTAGGTCAACTGGCGCTTACTCCTGGCAGCTTGCAGAATCTTTTCTTTTGTCTTGACTTTGGACAGGTTCATCACAATGTGTCTTGGAGAAGCTCGGTTAGAGTTGAGGCGACCTGGGGTCCGATAGCCCTCTGAAAGCAGTGTGTCAGAATCTTTGGTGATATTTGGGAAATTTTCTTTTATAATATTCTCTAGTATGGCTTCCATTCCTCTGGGGCATTCTTCTTCCCCTTCTGGAATTCCTATAACTCGTATGTTGGAACGCTTCATAAAGTCCCATAATTCTGACAGTGAACGTTCTGCTTTCTCTCTCTTCTTTTCTGCCTCTTTTACTATCTGAGTTATCTCAAAAACTTTGTCTTCTACCTCTGAAATTCTTTCTTCTGCATGGTCTAACCTGTTGCTGATACTTTCCATTGCATCTTTAAGTTCCCTGATTGACTGTTTCATTTCCTTCAGCTCTGCTATATCCTTTTTATATTCTTCATATCGTTCATCTCTGATTTGATTCTGTTTTTGGATTTCCTTTTGGTTATTTTCCACTTTATTAGCAGTTTCCTTCATTGTTTCCATCATTTCTTTCATTGTTTTCAACATGTGTATTCTAAATTCCCTTTCTGTCATTCCTAACATTTCTGTATAGGTGGAATCCTCTGCAGTAGCTACCTCATGGTCCCTTGGTGAGGTTGTTCTGGACTAGTTCTTCATGTTGCCTGGAGTTTTCTGCTGATTCTTCCTCATGAGTGATTTCTTTTATCTGTTTCCTTGCCCTAATTTTCCTTTCACTTCCCCTTGCTCTTTAAGTTCTTGTGCCTGTGGACTAAGGGTTACAGGACCAGAAGGGTGAGAAGGTTGAAGAGCAAAAAAGGGATGAAAGAAAGGAGGACCGAGTGATAAGAAAAAAAAGAAAGATAGAGAAAGGAGAGGGGGTGGGGATAAGGAATATTGACAAAAAGAAGAGAGGCACAGAAAGAGGGAGACAGGGCAATATAGGTGTACAGTAGGGTACTTTGACACAACCTTTAAAAACCCCACCTTCTGGGGGTGTCCAGTTGGGTGGTTCCCTTGAGGTCAGCAGCTCTTTGCTAACCTGATCAGACACAGTACCCCACCTCCACCAAGTAGAGAGGAAAAACAAAAATGCTATAAATCAAACCAAAACAAGCAAACAGAAAACTTTACGGGGATAAAATTGGGTGAAAAACCAAATGATAGCGGTAGAAACACTAGCAAAAATGAAGTTGTAGTTATTAAAAAAGGCAGCAATGGGAAATTATAATTAAACTAGAAAAATTGAGAAAGAAAAAGGGATCTGTATGGAAAAGATTGAAATTAAAAAGCAAAAGAACATCAACAACGTCAAAATAAACAAACAAAAAAAAAAAACAACCAAACAAAAAAAAAAGAAAAAAAATACACAACCAAAAACAAAGCAGTTTGTATATGTTATTGAATATTGTCTGGGCAACACGTGGTCTTCTGGGGTATGAGATGTTAGTCACAGTTCTGATACGACTGGAGGCTGCTGATTTCTCAAACCCCAGCAGGTAGACACCCTAAATCTCTCTTCAGCCCACTTAAAAGGCACTTTGAACTTGTAATCTTGCTGAGCAGAAGCTTTCCCAGCTTTCTCGCTGGAATCACTGCTGAAGTGGCTATCCACTTACCCAGTGTGGCAAAACGGGTCTCACTCTGCCCCTGAGGGTTAGGGCTGCAAGGCGGCTCAGACCCCCACCCTTAGGCTACTTGGTTGCTGGGTTACCAACTCCCACCCGTTTCTAGCTCTGCGACCCTGAGGGCGGAGCTTGCCAGGGCAGATCACTGACAATGGTTCCATGTGACCCACCGCCAAACACTATTAGCTCCGTCTGGCTCAGCGGCTCAGACTGGGGCCCTAGACAACGGCCAAAGTTCTCCGCACTCCCGCTCAGGCCTTCCCCAAGGCAGTTCAACTCAGTGCCAAGTCCAAGGACATCAAAACAGTTCACAGGTAAGGCCTTTCTGGTTTGCAGTCTCGCTGCTACTGAACTTACAGTTGTGGGCGGGTTTAGACGGATTGAACACACACGACCACTTGCCGGTTTTCCACTGTTTTAGTCCTCCTCTTGGGGTCCAGAAGTCTCTCGCTGACTCCTTGTATCCTCATAGGAGTGATGATATGCAGTTCCCACCAGCCAGAGATGCCTGGATTCCTATCTCCCCAGACTCACGGTGCCCAGATGTGAGGAAGCTGTTACTCAGCTGCCATCTTGCTCCGCCTCCAGTTTTGGTGTACTTTAAACCCATGCACAACCACAAGGCACAACAATTCATAAAAGAAACATAACAGAAATGAGAGCAGTGTCTATTTGTATAATGTTGATTGCATGCCGGACTCTGTTTCAAGTGCTACACAAACATCATTTCATTTAGTCTTCACAATGGCCTAAGTATACCCATTTTGTGAGTACAGAAACAGTCACAGAGGGTTAATTTAGCCATAGAGGATAATTTGCTCAGGGTCACCCAGTCAGTGGCAGAGGCTAGAGCCTGGGTGCTGACAGATGAATGGCCTAAATAAGGCTCAAAGGTGTTAAGTCGCATTTAGAGTCATAAAACAAGCAAGAAGCAACAGAGCTAAGGTTTCTAATCAGCCATTTTGTCTTCGCATGTCCCTTTCAGTTCCTCCCAGACTGCTGTGAGTTAGAGCAGTGGCACTATTATGCACCTAGTGTGTCTTCACTACTCTTGAAAATAGCCTTTCACAAACAAGAAAGCAAGATACCGCTGATGGTCAGTTAAAGGTGGCCTAACTTCCATTCTATTTTTGTTCAAGACTTTTCTTCCTTATTTCTGAAAGTCCTCTGAAAAAACTTCAGTTTGTGCTTAGTATTTATTTTACACGATTAATCTCACCACTGGAATTATGCCATGATATACGGCTGCAGTAATCTTTAACCACTGACTCACAAGCCCAGCTGGTGCTTAATTTGTATTGCAATCAGTGGTGTGGAAATGCATTTTTCATTTTTCAGACTAAGTAAACACATGAATCCAGGATCAATATAGCTTGGACACTGTTTACAGTTAACAAAGCATGAGTTTATGATACCATAAAAAAGAAAGGAAAGAAAAAAATCAAGAACCCTTATCTAAAAATTCATCCAGGTCTCTCATGCTGAAGTGTTTGAATAAACTGTTACAGAATTGGAAAATTGTGTATGAAAAGGTTTTTTAGATGCACTTCTGTTAAAACATATGCATACTGATAAAAAGCTTTAGAGAACAAATATTTGTTTTGATTAAGTATAAGACATTTGGTGAAAGCTAATATATTTGCCACACACATTGTAAGTGAGCTGGAAGATGACAGATTTTTTGGTACTTATCTTCATCCCCATTTATGTAACAGAATAGCTGCAGTGTAGTCCATGTGTTCTATGGAAATCTTCAAGGGTTGACCTTTCGAAAATATATTTATTCATGTATTCATTCCTCTATTCATACATTAAAAAACATTTGTTGTTTTGGTCTACAATGTTCGGAACTGGAGATAAGGAGGCCAATAAGATAAAACATGGTTCTGCTACCCTCTCTACCATCGTGCATAGAGAGGCGGTAAGTTGTCAATCATGTGAATGAAATGTTGAGGAAAGCTATGAAGGAGAAGTGAATGATGCCCAGCTGCAAAACAGCTGGATCGAACTAACTCCAGGACTAGAATTATTTCCCTGCTATATTTGTAGAGGGGATATGAAATGTCAATAACTGGGGGTGAAAGTTGGTAAAGAATAGTCACACACTGGCAAGAAATATTTTCCTTTCACTACATTTAGCTTTGTGCTCATTATTTTACAGAATTTATTTTGTGACTGCCTGAATAGAAAGGAATATTCAAGCTCAATAGTCTTACAAACTGCTCATTCACCATGATTCATACTATCATCAAGTTTACATTAAGCCAAGGAGGGGACAAATTTAAAGTTTTCTCATTCTTCTTTTTCTTCTGGAAACCTGATGCCACGCTTGGGATCTGCCAGAGCACTGTCAGCAGAAGAGGAATCAGGAAGAAAATGTGAAGTCCCACCACTCTCAGCCCTTTCCAGCCTCCTTATTCTTGGGTCTATCCCTGCACTGTTCCATGAGGGCTGCATGCAGTTTTTCCCTGGCTTGAGTGTACAGCTCAGGAATAGTGAGCTGCTTCTGGAGAGCTGAGAGCTAATTTAGCCTCTCTGCAGACTAAATGGATGCTTTTATACATGTGGAAATAAGTTCCTTCCTACACAACTTATGTCTAGAACATCATTCAGCCAATAAATGTATATCATTCAAAAAAGGGTCTGAGGGAAGCATGGCTAGGAGGGAGTAAGGAAGAAAAGAAGAGACGTTAGGATTTTAAAAATCAATAAAAACTACTATGAGCTAAAGCATTTCTTTTCAATTAGCTGACTCTGTTCTGTCAAAATAAATTCTAGCTAGATAATCACAACCACTGCATAATAATGGAAAATTTCTTATTGTGCTATGACATGCCTGAAGTAAATCTCATTAGAAATGGTTACTGATGTGCAACTTAAGTAGTTGGAGAAGCATAAGTAGTGATCAGCCAATGTTTTAATATTTCCCTCACTATTTTAGAGCATTGGTATTCCTTATCATTATAAATATCTGAAACCTATGAATTGAAAAAATAAGAAGCAAGCAAGAGGAATCACAAGTTAAAGATGATATTTCCATTTGATAGCTTGTAATGTTAGGAGGAAATAAGTATAGAAAACAAGACTTTTTAAGTTTTCTATATTTAAATGGTATGGTACTGAATCCTATCTAGTTATATGGCCTATAAGAAAACTGATAAATGATTCACAGTAAGATGAAAAAAATGAGGAAATATTCAGACTTCAGCTTTCAGCAGACTGGAGAATTATTTTCACATTGATTAACCTCTCATCAACAATAAATTAGAAAATCAAATCTGCATTATAGGAAAAAGGAAAATCAATGAAAAGACAACAAGAGCATAAATATGTGGAATATAAGCAAAATTGTATCTGTGATACTGAAAAATTAACTACATGTGTTTTAAATAAATAAGTTATGTGAAATTAGGAACATGTGTAGTTTATTCAATATGCAACATTATTCAACAGTCTAAGCATTAGAAATGACGGTGGTAGTTAGTGTTTGGGTCCAAAAGAAGGCAATTAAACAGAAATGATGAAGTTTAGAAATAGCAATACCTGTGATTTTTTTTTGGCCGGGGCTAGGCTCAAACCTGCCACCTCTGGCATATGGGACCGGCGCCCTACTCCTTGAGCCACAGGCACCGCCCAATACCTGTGATTTTTTAAATAAAATTAATAAAGGAAATAAAATACATCTTGGACTCAAGAATAGAAGGATGTAAATACTAGCTAGCTAGTGCTTTCAGCTAAGTTCACTTTCAACAAACATGAAAAATAGGGATAATTCTGTTTTTCTACCTCCTACTGCACCAAGGATAAACAAATCAATATATAAAAAGCCCTTTGTGGTCCTCAGGGGAAGGTATTGTAAATTCACAGGATGACTTCAAGCTCTAAACCAGGGGTCCTCAAACTGCAGCCCACGGGCCACATGAGGCGGTGTGATTGTATTTGTTCCTGTTTTGTTTTTTTACTTCAAAATAAGATATGTGCAGTGTGCATAGGAATTTGTTCATAGTTTTTTTTTTTTTTTTAACTATAGTCCGGCCCTCTAACAGTCTGGGGGACAGTGAATTGGCCCCCTGTTTAAAAAGTTTGAGGACGCCTGCTCTAAACCCTTGATAAGTAGAAAAACTCACACCTTGTTTGGTTAACACTTAACTGGACTACCTGACAAGGTTCCTCATATGACATCATTCAGGATTGCGAAAAAGTCATGGACAATAGGATAAAAAAAGTGAAGACATCTGTCTTGGATATATGAATCTCTTTAAAAGCTCTTGCAAGACCTGGAAATTTTCTCCAAGTCATGTAGCTATATGGGGCATCTCATGGTAGGAAGTTATCTTTAAAACTGCATCCTACCATCTCCTTCTATCTTCTGGAAGCTGTTTTGTGCACTCAGAAATGAAGCCCATGTGATCCTTCCCTATGATTTCTTAAAAGCTCCAAATCTTCTTGAACTCAACATGTGGGCCTGATGGTAGTTAAGGAAATGAAGTTCATAACTTGGGTGTGACTTTCTCAACAACTGATGAGTGTCTGTTGTTACCTAACACATAAAAGAATGAAAATAGATATTTTGTGGCTCTCATTGTTGGAGATAATTGAGAGGACATTAAGGGTGAAGAAAGAAAACCAAGTTCTAATTATCATGGAGGAAAGAGCTTTGACTAACATCTTCAGTCAACTTGGTACAACTCATTCTGAAAGGAATTGGCTGCTATGAATCAAGGATCATTACAATGTTTGAATCTATTGATTTAGTCATCCCACTTATTCTTATTACAGAGACACAGTAGTTCAAAAGAAGGTGTATCCACTTATTGTACAGAGATACAGTAGTTCAAAAATCACATGAAAAAAGATGTGAAAAATGTTGGTTATGTTTGTTATAAATTTTGCTGTAATAAATAGATTGGATATAAACTTGATATCCAGAAATAGTATGATATTTATGGCACTCAGCTAAAAGAAATATCAGACTGTCACTTAAATTTATCATTATAAAGGTAAATAAACACTTAACCATATTTAGTAGGAAAAATATAAAAAATTATATGTGCAGGGCAATTGCAAATATAAGTCAATACACACACACATGCACACTGGTAACCGAATGTTGATTTATGCTCTCTTCTAGAGATTGAGAGAAAACAGTTGGGAAAACAGACTAGGGCACTATTTACTTGATATTTATGTTTAGCAAAATAAATAAATGAATGAACAAATAAGAATATATTGAATAAACAAGAATATAACAAACAAATACTATAAAGAAAATTATTTTGGCATCTAGGAAGGGAGTTACTTTAGATGGCACAGTTGAGGAAGAGCTCTGAGGAGGCAGGCTGTGATGAGGAATCCAGAAGCTCTGAAGACCACTCTGGGCTATCAGACTTACTTCAGGCAAGCCTTGTGATCTCACCCTTTTTCATGCCCTTCCTAGCTGCCAAGTGGGAATCGTGCTCTTGTCTTCCTGCTGGAGAGGGTTTCTGAGAATGGAGCCATTCTAGGGCTCACAGGCTAAGATTTTCTGCTGTGGGAACATGATGACTAGAACTTCAGCTTGTTTGCTACACGTCCTGCCCTCCTATGTTACATTCCTTAAGAGCAGTTGTCTGGTCAGTCAGATTTTGGAGGTCCAGTCAGTGTGAGCCACCAATTTCAGTAAGAGTTCTTGAGTCTCCAGTTCATCCCATCTTCCATTCAGATCAGAACCAAATGCAGCCTTGTGTGATGAACATTTAAACTTGCACTGCACTAGGAATTGCCCCTCTATTTTCTTTCATCTCCCCATTATTCTTCCTGTCTGCATTTTTCTCTGGTTTGTTTCCTCCATTAGGAGCTGGGGGGATTCTGTCCCAGTGGATTCTCTTGGAGGACTCAGATGCTGGAATTTGATGCCAGTTTTCCCTATTTTCCAAGCACACAGTACTTGGGGCAGAAGGACATGGGCTGCTGTTTGCCCTACAGAGCCTTTTCAGCAGGCTGAGTAGAAATAAAGGCATTTTTAACACTAAAGTTTTTTTTTTTAAGTTTTTATCACATTAAGCCTAGATTCTTCCCTGCTCTCCTACCCATAATTACCACACTCAAAGTCCATGTAGTTTTACAGTCATTCTAACTGCTAACGTCCAGCAGTGAGATGTTCTTGAATAGGTCTCCTGTCCTCAATGGCCTTTCCTTCTTCCCAAAGTATTGATGATTACATTTATAAATTAAGTGGTGCCTAAAATTCTGCAAAGAGAGAGGTGATCAAACAGTGTCTTTAGCCCCACCAGTAGACTGGGAGTTTGCATAGAGCTGTGAGCTGAAGGCTAGTGAATTGCTGGTATTCCTGAAGTTGAGGCTCATTTGCCTTGAGCCTCATATTGCATTTAAGATCATGTAGATTGTGTTGGAGAAAGACACAGTACTCCTAGCAGACTGAAATATTAAAATAAAGTCTGTCCTCTACAACCTCCCAGTCACACACAGGACAACTGTAGCCAAACCACCGTGTGTCTCAGCCCTGGGAACAGGTTACTCTCAGCTTGAATGGCACCTTTGGGGAGGAGAGAATGCATGGATAGGATTGGGGTGGAGAAAGGACATGGAGGGCATTGTCATCCTGGTGATCTGAGGGTCAAGAGGAAGCAAATGGATCTCACCAGGCAAGTGCTTGTTGGGTCTGTTTTGTTGTAGGGATTCCCTGTGAACAAATTAACTGATCCTGCAACTCCTTTTCCCAATATGTAAGGTCTGAATAAAATTGTGATCAACTGCATTGCATTGAAGCCCTTGAAACTAGTCATGTGCCCCCCAACCCAATACCATCGCTCATCCTCTAATCCTACCTGATCTTTAACAAAACAGTAATCTTTCGGGGGCGGCGCCTGTGGCTCAGTCAGTAAGGCGCCGGCCCCATATACCGAGGGTGGCGGGTTCAAACCCAGCCCCGGCCAAACTGCAACCAAAAAATAGCCGGGCGTTGTGGCGGGCGCCTGTAGTCCCAGCTGCTCGGGAGGCTGAGGCAGGAGAATCGCTTAAGCCCAGGAGTTGGAGGTTGCTGTGAGCTGTGTGAGGCCACGGCACTCTACAGAGGGCCATAAAGTGAGACTCTGTCTCTACAAAAAAAAAAAAAACAAAACAAAACAGTAATCTTTCTAATGATAGTATCTATTTACTTGGACTTTCTTACAGTTGCTTAGAAAAAACTAATTGTAGTAAGTAAATTAATAAACCAACTAACTAAGGTTTGAATAATAAGTGAAATGACAAAATTCATTTTTAGGGTGGGATTTTAGGAAATTTGTCCTCCCACCATTTCAAACTTTCCAAAATGCTGTATTCAAAAAAAAAAAATACACATAACATACATTTAAGAACATTAATGAAAGAAATTTGTTATACTTTCTGTACACACAGTGTCTGGTTCTTACAGCAGATCTGAGATTGGACCTGCTTGAGAGTATCTACAATGAGGAGATTTATTCATTCCCTTGTTTTTCTTGCCCCTTCCTGACCCTGTGCCCTCATCTGTGTCTGCTTCTGAGAGCATGCTTGCCTCACATCTGCTTGGTATTCCAGCTCTGTCTTATCTTATCAGAATGCTAAAGCTGTGCTCACTGCAGCCTCAGGTTGTGACTTTTAAATAACCACAGAAAATTGCTATGATGATGTATATTATGTTGTGTGGTCCAAAATTTTTCCCAAATTTTTCCCAAAAGATGCTCTTTTGACATCTATAGATAATTCTCAGTTTTGTCTTATTGTAAATATAAGGTATTTTATAAATCCACAAGGCATTTCCCATCACTTGACAGGCTGTGTCTTTGAAAGGTTGTTTGGCAAGAATCCAGCATAATGCATATTCAGTCATCTGGTCTGCCATCTGTTACAAACATGTTACAAACATCCAGATTGATTAATTGGGACTTATAAGAATCAACTTTACAATATAACCTTAAAATACAGTCTGCCTGGTTTTCCACAGCTTGTCTTTATAATAAAATTCAGATACACTGCTTTTTCTATGCTTAAAACATCAACTTGGGGAAATATCATTATTACAAACTAAAGTCTGATTTGTTTTTATTGTATAAACGTAAACTGAGTATTAGCTCTTGGAGGTTGTTCAATTTTTATATACTATTTCAGTCACATTAGGCTCTACACTTCACCTGCTTCAAAAATCCTCCCATATCTTTATCTGATTCTGATAATTTTTGGCTGTATATCAACAGGATACTTTTATATTCAATACATACGATATTTACCAAGTGTCTTCTTATGGGAAGATTTGGAGAAGCATTCTTGGATTGTCATATTCATAGCCTCTCTGCCTGCCAAAAGTGTGACTTTTATGGGAGCTTGACTCCAAAGATGGCTTTCGACAACTCCTCTTCTGTCTGTTTACTCATGCTCACATCAAGAGGTAGAGCTTATTTTTCTTCTTTCTAAATTTGAGATAGTCAAAAAAGCATTGGAAGCAGCATACTGAGATGTATCAACTGAGGAATCAACGGGTTGGAAATTTCCTTTTGAAATGCTTTCTATGAAAATAATCCCTTTTAGAACCCAGCTGCCATTCTGCTGGAAACCTGACCCATATGGAAAGGCCATGTTGCTCCAGTTGACAGACCCTTGGCTGAGAGCCAGCATCTCCTGCCCTCTATGTTAATAAGCCTACTTGGACATTCCAACTAAATAAGCCCTCAGATGGCTAAGGCCCCTCACTGAGATCCTTTGCAGCAGAAGAACCATCCAGCTGAGCTCGATCAACCCAAAGAACCATGAGCAATAATTAAATTGTCATTCTTTTTTACTACTAAGTTGGATGCCAGATAGCATTAGAAAAATAAAATGCCTTGTAAGGACTCTTTGCCTACCAAAAGGCCAGGTCTCAAGTAGACCAGGTGTCTTCTGTAGGGAAAAAAATGTTACCAGCCCCAGGTGTAAAATTTACTGAGGGACCTCCCCATGAGCCTATTAATAGAATTTCCCAGAGAATCACAACTTTATGAGTTCCTCACTCTGGGAGAAGAAAAAGTGTATGAGGAGCCTATGAAATCTTGCTTTTATCAATTTTATTTCTATGCTGATCGAGACATTATTTTTATATGTGTTCCATAACTTCTCTGCACTATCTTCATATTGCATGATAAGCTTTTGGGGTTAACGGGGAGAAAGTGCAGGTTCCTTCCCCGCAGTACAGCTCGGGCATGATGTCTGGGCCTCCTGTGGACTGTTTCTCTTTCTGTAAGATGAGGTTGATCATGCTCACTTTGCAAGCTAATTGTGAGGATCAAGTGAACAGACTTAACTGTTTTCTCTTTTCAATACCTTAAATGCACTTAAAGACAAATTTCTGCCTGTGTGATATATAGGGCTTTGTTATATTTCTTTTATTACTTTTTAGTTCACTTTTCTGGTATATTACTGAGACTTGACATGTTTAAATGACGAAAATGTTGATTTAGTTCTGAAAACAAAGTGATATTTATCTCATTTTTCCCCACAGGATTTTCTGGCAGCATAAAAATGGACACTTTGCCTCATATGATACATTATAGCACCACAACAGAATGAACAGTCCCAAGGCAAATAGTTTCCTAAAGTGAATATGATTAAACTCAGTAGGAAGCTGATGGATCACTGGCTGTCCTGAAAGTTTGGATGTACGACCAGTGGAATGGCCTTCCTGGCCAAGCAAGGCTAAAGTGTTACAAATGGCTCTGATAGATAAGCAAGGAAACTAATCAGAAGTCTCTTCAGGAGGTCGTAGTTTGAATGGTACTCTTATATAATCGTGTACAACAGCAATATTGGAGTTTCTAGTTGTCTCCGTTTTTCTCATTATTTAGAAATGAAGCCTATTAAAGTAAATAATTCATATAATGGTGTCTTGTCACACGCAGAGTTTAAAATAGACTTTGAGATATTAGTATGCTTCATTTGACTAGCATAAGATGTGGAAATTTTAGCTCTTCTTGTCCAAATTTACCTGTGAGGAGATTCTGTTTGGGAGCTTCTTCTTTCATTTAATACTCTGTGTCTCAGGAAATTAACTGTTTTGTAAGGAAAACTGAACCCCAGGATCTCCTGACTTGCATGTCATTAAAGATGAGAGGGTCAATGGTACTAAAGAATTTTACTGCTTTTAAAGGAGCGTAGTATGAAGATTTAACTAAAGAAATACAGCATGCACTTCTTGTTATTGCTTTGCCTATATGTGGGTGTATACATCTGAACTTAATTTTTTTTAACAGCTTTATTGAGGTGTAATTATTATACAAAAAACTTACACATACTTAACACATGTAATTTGATAGTTTGAACATATGTACACACCCATCAAACTATCATCATAACTGAGATAACAAACATTATCACTTCTAAAAGTTTCCTCCTGCACGTTCCTTTTTTGCTGTAAGAACACAGTTTGAGATCTAACCTCTTAACAAATACACAATACAGTATTGATTATAGGTACTATGTTTCTAGACTTCTAGAATTTATCCATCTTGCATAACTAAAACTTTGTATCTGTTGTAAAATAGCTCCCTGTTTCCCTTCCTCCTGATAACGAACCATTTTCCCAGTTATCTTGTACAGGATAAATTGTTGCAGTTTGGCCAGAGCCTTGAACCTGCCACCCTTGGCATATGGGGCTGGCGCCCTACTCCCTGAACCATGGGTGCTACCCTGAGATAAATTGCATAAGGGGATCATGTAGTATTTTTTCTTCTGTCCTTATTTCACTTGGCATAATATCCCCAGTTTCATCCACGTTTGCAATATGGCCTGATTTTCTTTTCTTAAGGCTGAATAATACTCCACTGTACATGTGCACCGTGTTTTCTTTGTCTGTTCTTCTATCAATGGACAGTTGTGATGTTTCCATATTGTGGTTGAGAATAATGTTGTACTGAAAGTGGGAGCATAAATATCTCTTTGAAATCCTCCTGTTTCATTTTGAGTATCCACCAAGATATGAGATCACTGGATTATATGGTAGTTCTATTTTTAAGTTTTTGAGGAGCCTCCATAGTGTTTTACATAGTAGCCCCACCATTTTACATTCCCACCAACAGTGTATTAACTTTCTCCACATCTTCACCATCACTTACCAGCTTTCATCTTTGTGATAACAGCCATCCTAGCAGGAGTGATATCTCTTGGTTTTCATTGCATTTCCCTGATGATTAGCAATGGTGGGCATCTTTTCATTCACCTATTGGCCATTTAAATTCATCTTCACCTGAAAATTATCTATTCAGTTTCTTTGCACAAGTCAGATTATTTGGTTTGAGTTCTTTTTGGTTTTATTGAGTTATAGGGCTTCTTTATATATTTTAGACCTTAACTGCTTATAATATGTCTTGTAAACAATCTCTCCCAGTTCACAGGTTGCCTTTTCACTTTGTCAACTGTTATCTTTGCTGTGCAAGAGCTTTCAGTTTGTTCTAATCCCACTTGTCTAATTTTGCCTTTGTTCCCTGTACTTCTAGTGTTACATTCAAGAATCATTGCTAAGACCAAAGTCACAAAGCTTTTCTCCTGTATTTTCTAGGAGTTTGTTTGTTTGTTTAAGACAGAGTCTCACTTTTTTGCCATTAGTAGAGTGCCACGGCATCACAGCTCATAGCAACCTCAAACTCCTGGGCTCAAGCGATTCTCTTGCCTCAGCCTCCGAATACCTGGGACTAAGGCACATGACACAACACCCAGCTACTTTTGGAGACGGGGTCTCGCTCTTGCTCAGGCTAGTCTGGGACCTGTGAGCTCAGGCAATCCACCTGCCTAGGCCTCCCAGAGTGCTAGGATAACAGGCATGAGCCACCATGCCTGGCTTTTTTTTTTTAGGAGTTTTATAGTTTGTTGGCTTATGTTTAAATCTTTAATCCATTTTGAGTTGATTTTTTGGGTATGATGTATAAGAAGAGTCCATTTTTTTAATTTATATTTTTTTGTACATAAATATTTGGTTTTCGCAATACCATTTATTGAAGAGACTATTCATTCCCCATTATGTATTCTTGGCACCCTTGTCGAAGACATTTGACCAAATATGCAGGGTCTTATTTATGGGCTTCTTCTTTCTGTTCCATTGGTCTCTATGTCTGTCATCATACTAATCCTATGCTGTTCTTTACTGTGTTTGCAATATAAAGGGTGTCCCAAAAGTCACTCCCTAAAGTTGCCATACATAAGGAAAATGGGAAATTATAGCTAGATGTACCTTTAATTGCAAAATACTCATTACAAAATTTTGTAAAGAGGTGGCTAGCACGTAGAGAATATTTTTTAATATTTTGTAAAATTTGTGAGTCCTCTGTCCATCTTCTTTCTCCATATTACTTTGACTATTCAAGATATTTTGTGGTTCCATATTAATATTAAGATTTTTTTTCTTTTTACATTTTGATGCAGTAGATTTTAGGGGTTTTTTTTTTCTTTTTTTTTAATTTTATAATGGGTTTAGGGGATACAAGTTGAATTCTGTTACATGTATACATTATATAGTGGTAAAATCTGGGGTTTTCGTGTCCCCATCACCTGAATAGCGTATGTTGTATCCCACAGTGAATTTTTCACCTCTCATTCTCTCCCTCTCTCCCTCGCTTCTAAGTCTCCAGTGTCCCTTATGCCACTCGGTATGTTCTTGCGTAACCACAGTTTAGCTTTTACTAGTGAGAACACACAGCATGTATTTTTCTCTTCCTGAGTTACTTCATTTAGGATAATGTCTTCCAAATTACTGTAAAATACATTATTCCATTCTTTCTTATCACTAAGTAGTCCCCTATGGTATATACACACTGCATTTTCTTTATCTGTTCATCCATTGGTGGGCCATTAGGTTGATTCCATCTCTTCCATGATTGTGAGCAGTGCTGTGACCAACATATGAGTGCAGTTATTTTTTTGGTGTTACAACTTTTATTCCTTTGGGTAGATACCCAGCACAGGGATTGCAGGATCAAAAGGTAGAAATACTCTTAGTTCTTTGAGAAATCTCCTTTCTCATCTCCATAGAGATTGTATAATTTATATCCCCACTAACAGTGTGTAAGTGTTTCCTTTTTACTATATCCATTAAAATATCTCTTGTTTGTTGACTATTGAATAATGGCCATTCTAATCAGAGTAAGATAGTATCTCATTATGGTTTTAATTTTCATTTCTCTGATCAGTAGTAAAGTTGAGCATTTTTTTCATATGTTTGATGCCCATTTGTATGTTTTCTTTTGAAGAATACTTGCTCATATCATTTGAAAAAAAAATCCCACTTTTTAATGGGTCATTGGTTTCTCCTTGCTGTGTAGTTTGAGTTCTTTGTAGATTCTAGGTATTCAGCCTTTGTCAGATGTTTAGTTTGCAAATATTTTCTCTCACTCTGTAGTTTGGCTATTTACTCTGCTAATTATTTATTGTTCTGTACAGAGCCTTCTGGTTAAATTAAGTCCAATTTAATTAAAAATTGATTTAGCTTATTAAAACTCTCTTTTAATTAAGTCCCATTTTGGTTTTGTTGCAAAGATTATAATTCTTTGTTGTATAAGTCATAAATTCTTTGCTGAGGCCAATGTTCAGAGGAGTTTCTCCCAGGTTTTCTTCCAGGATTTTTATGGTTTGAGGTCTTACATAAGTCTTTAATTCATCTCAAGGTAATTTTTGTATATGGTGAGAAATAGGGATCCAGTTTTATTCTTCTGCATAAATTATTCCAAACTCTCATCCAGGAAGGAGAGTAAAAGTTCATATCCCATTGACTTTAGTAAAGAAAAACATGATGCATAAGAAATTTTGTGTTGTGGCTTTTTCTTCAGAGAAGCTCCTATAGAAAAATTCCAATTTTATTTAAAGATTAAAAATAAAATGTATAGGACAGTTTTCTATTTCTCCATGACATTTAAGACTATTTGCTTTTTTAAAATTTATTTTTATTGATTTTTTTTATTTCATAGCTATGTACATTAGTGCAATCAAGGGGTGCAATGTGCTGGTTTCATATAAAATCTGAAATAATCTCATCAAACTGTACAATGTAGCCTTCATGGCATTTTCTTAGTTATCGTATGTAGACATTTGTATTCTGCACTTAGTAAGTTTTGCATCTTAGAATGGGTACAGGCGAGACTATTTGCTTTTTTAAACAAATATTCAGCAACATGTAGATAAACTATTAGAACTCTGCTTTAGTCTGTTTTGTGCTGCCATGACAGCACACCTAACACTGGGAATTCTATTTTGTGTTGCTGTAACAGAATACCAATACATTAGGAAAAAAAGAAATTTATTTCTCACATTGCAGGGGGCTGGAAGTCCAAGATCAAGGCACCAGCATCTGTGTCCTCACATGGCAGATGAAAGAGAACCCAACTCCCCAAAGCCCTATAAAGTGACGTAATCTATCAGGGTGGAGCCCACACATCCTAACACCTTCCATTAGGCACCACTTCCCAACCTTGCTGCCTTGAAGATTAAACTTCCAAGGAGTGAATTCTGGAATGACATATTACGGCTTAGAATTGTGAATGTTGAAGGACCGAGCTGTTGGAATGAGAGACCTTTATGGATACTAACATCTACTCAGCAAAAGACTTGTTTGAATAAATCCTTGCTACTGCTCATTTCTTTTCATAAAAAAAATCAAGTGTGGAACATGTAAACTGCAAAGAAATATTTGGTTCTTTGCACTTTCTGGTTGCTTAGATTTTCAGGTAAGAATATTTAAAAATCTTATAACTAAAAATAACATAATAAAAACTTTGCCTGTTATAATAGAAAAACATTAGAATAATAAAAATAATTATACTTATTAAGGACTTACTAATTATCAGGCACTCGTCTGGTAAGAGGCAGAGCTGGAATTTGAACTGAAGTCTAACTTTAAAGTGGATAGCAGGCCATTTGCAGTAGACAAAAGGTCTAAACTCATATTTTTCTGGCCTAATACGGACCGACATAATATTTTAATTTTATTTTTAAATTAATTGCCAACATCTAAAAACTGAGGCACTTTAGCCAGGCTCTTGGATTTCTAATTTCTTTTAGAAAATTGTGAGATTTTACCTCATTTTCTCTAAAAAAAAAAAAAAAAAAAGGAAGAAAAGAAAAACCGATCAGTTGAAGTTCCGCTTCAGTAGAGTATACTACAGTGCGGTGTGGTACAGTATAGCAGGGTACAGTAAAGTTTAAACCTGTACTCTACAGGTTATTGTCATTCTAACTATTCTTTTTGCATTTGTGAAGTTAAATTTGGCCTAAAGTTACCTCCTTATATATTTTAAGTTTGGCCTAAAGTTTTCTTCCTACATAATGAACTATAATCTAACTGAATGTGCAACCTACTCTGCGCTAATCATTGAGTTCAAAGACGGCCAACTGTTAGACTGTTCAGATACGGCAAACTCTGAGCTGTCACCCATGCAGCTGTTTCAGGGCCTCGCTTTCCTTTTTCTTTCCATAAATCTTCAACACATGGCTCAGCAGAGTCTCTCTGAACCTATTCCGGTGAGTTGTTCTTTGCTCATTTAAACTTTGTTAAATTTAACTTGTACATGGTTTTTCTTTCTTTTTTTTTTTTTTTGTAGAGACAGAGTCTCACTGTACCGCCCTCGGGTAGAGTGCCGTGGCGTCACACAGCTCACAGCAACCTCCAACTCCTGGGCTTAGGCGATTCTCTTGCCTCAGCCTCCCAAGCAGCTGGGACTACAGGCGCCTGCCACAACGCCGGCCATTTTTTTTTGTTGTTGCAGTTTGGCCGGGGCTGTGTTTGAACCCGCCACCCTCGGCATATGGGGCCGGTGCCCTACTCACTGAGCCACAGGCGCCCCCCCATTGTACATGGTTTTTCTTTTAACGTGTTTCTATTCCTGAAGGCACGTGGAAGTTGCCATTAGTGATGAATGCTTGTCATATAACTTTAACAAAGGGTTAAAGTGATGATTAATTATTTGTTACGTATTCACATTTCTTTAATGTTAAAAACTGAAAGATAGCCCCAAATGGTTGCATATTTAAAGAAAAATGGGAGAAAAATATTCTTCTCTGAGGCTTTGGACAATTCTGCCTATTTACATGAACTTCCCGGGACACTGAGTCTTTGATATCTGTTGAAACTTATTTTGCTCATTATAATTTCAAATGGGATCTCAGAAAGGCCCAAAATGAAGACTTGAGTATTTTTAAAAGTTCCTAGTAATCTGAAAGAGCAGCTGGGTTAAGAATCACTGGGTTAATAACACAGCTGGTTAGTGCCAGTGCCTGGTGTCCTGCTCTGAGTGTGGCATAAAGAAATGGGTGGCTCACATGGGAACAGAGAAGCGTCTGGTTATAAAGCCCACCCTCCTAGCAAGACAAAGTCCTCCATTTAAAGTAGAAAGAAAGGTCTTTGCATTTTCCTTTTATTTTTCATTTTCCAAGCTTTGCTTGTTGCTATTTACTCTCTTTTGGCAAATATTTTAAAGAAATCTTTCCAATTTAACATAGCCACTAGCCTATTTGTAACAAGTCTGCAACTGGGAATAGCTGAGTCTAATTCTGGTGAATCATCATGTCCCTCCAGTGAAAAAGGCATAATTTATGTAATGGGGACTGATGGAAGGGTGAGCTATTTCCTACTCAACTAGAAGTTTAAGAAGTTACTGGGACATTTTTTTCCCCTGGAAATCAAATGAATGTATGCTAGAATAAATCTCCCAGCCCCTGATTGTTGACAGCCATGGAAAGCAAGAGTGAGTGAGAATATGTAAAAACTGAAACAGAGCCCAGTTCTCCTATAGGCAGCAAGTGCACAGGGCATAACAGAGCCTCATACTTCCCTCAAGAATTTCACACAACAGTTTGGGAGATATACTGACAGCAAAGGGAATTAAATTAGGAATCTGTCTTAGGAGTGGCTTAGCTCAACAGACTGTAGATCCATCTTGTCTTTTCAAAACTGACACCTTTGTGTGGCTGACTCGGCGTAGTGTGAAGATCTGAGAATCTATGGTCTAAAAATAAAGAAGGAGGTATATCCATTAATACCTATTTGCTTTAATCTTTATCATTCTGGGATAAACTCCTTGAACTTGGTATGAAAGGATCAGCTCAGTTATGAGCAAATTTTCAATCATGTTGAAGCATTCATTATTTCTCAACATTGATTGATCGTTTAATTTTAAGGAAATACAGAATGAGGCATTTTGGGTTAGCTTCAATTAAATGCTTAAGCTGATTTCTGGAGAGTCTCCAGATAGGTTTTATTTTAGTGGCAAGTCTTAACTGGAGTGGGGCAGCAGAACTTGTGTCCTCCCTTAGGAGAACCACTTTAAAATGTCAGTGACCCTGTAACATCAATTCCTGTTGTGAGCTGTGCCTATGGCTTCCGCACTTCACGTGCTTGGGTGTGAGGAGATAGAGCTTAACAAATGGAATGACACAACTGGCTTTCCATTAGCTGTTCTGTGGGGCTTTCCCTTATTTTCCTGCTTTCTCTAGGTGTTCCTCTGCACATTTGTACCAATTCTATAACGATAAACACATCTACATTGGAATCAAATTTGATCTGAATCTCTGCTTAACTACATGCACGCTATATGGCCTTGAAAAGCTTGCTTGGTTTTTAAAATTTCTGTTTCCTCATTTGTAAAAATGAAAGAATAATAGTCTCCACTGCATACAACCATTCTGAAGATGAAATAAGTTATGTTTAAAACAAACAAATTGTCTGGATTCTAATCAACACTTAACGTTATGTCATCATCATCACCATTCTCTTCATCTGAATGTCAGAGCTTTACCAACCAAACCACTGTTGATGTGTGAAAGTGTAGCTCCTCCTGCAGCTCCTTTTGAAATCCCCAGTCTTTGAAGTTAGAATTTATGTTACTTTCCTCAACTTTCCTTAACACTGAAAATTTTTTTTTATTACTCTAAAACTAAATTATAGTCTGGCTTTTATCAGAGAATTTATTTTCTGCATATATAGTGAACTCCTTAGGAGCAGTTTCCACATTTTATTTATTTTTATTTTCCCTGGATATATTAAAATGATGCTTAGAACACATTTGTTGTATTAAATGCCTCTCAGTGACCAGCTACTGTTCTAAATTGGTCTCATCTCCCCACCGCTTTGCACCATTCTGATGAAGATAGTCATGATTTCACAAGGTTATGAAAGAAAAAAAAAAAAGAAGGGAAAATAACAGAAAGCAATGACTAGAACATTCATGCATTTAAAGGTATTTTTTTTCTAGCTGTAAAAATGGAAAGTACTACAAAGTATCAAGAAATAGGAAAAAAACTGTTCATAATCCCTCCACTACAAAGCAATTTTAACATATTATTTTTACAAATATGTTTTTAGTGTTTTAATGTATTTTTGACAGATTTGAGCTCACACCATGTGTACGCACACATATATAAGAATATGTCATGTTCTTCTTTTACTAAATGTTTAATTATTAATCTCTTCTAATGGAGTTAAAAATCTCCTTGCAAATATTATTTTTAATGGTGCATAATATTTCATCCCATAGGTAGTTTATTATTTACTCAGTCATTACTCTATTAAACAATTATATTGATCCCAGTTTTCATTATTATAATTAATGCTGGAATCCATATTTTGTACCCAAATATTTGCTCACATTTTAGATTATTTATTTCAGACAAATTTCTACAGATGAAAAGCAAAGTGAGAGAGTATGATTCACAGTCACAGAGATCTAGACTGTTTCTAATATAAACCTCAAACTGGAGATTTTAAAAAGCTTCCTAAAACACTTCCCAATGTAAAAAAATGGATAAAAGGGAGAAAATAAAATTAAGAAAATCTCTAATAAACACACAGGAAAATACAATCTTGTCATTAGCAAAAGAAAATTAATGTTAATTATTTCTTATTTGTTATTAAAATATTAATTTCATATATCATATGTAACAAGATTTTTAAAAACTTATACATGGTCTTGAGAAGGAAATGAGTATTTGGTATTTGTGAAATTGCAAATTGTTGCCAAGTTGTACATTTTGACAGTTGTTAACAAAGCCTTAGGCTAGTACATGTGCTTTTGACTTGGGAATTTATGAAAATAAATATATGTGAATGTTTTCCTAAAAAAGTTTTATATTACATGTGCTATTTTTTAACCTTTTATTGGGAATGGGGGATTCAAGATGGCTGACTAGACAGGTCAGATACCAGATCCACTAAGAAAGAACCAAAATTACAAATAGGCAATCACCACTCAGGAAAATAATACTGGAGCCCAGCAGAGAACTCACAGAGAGAAACTGGGGCACAAAAGAAGATGGAAGCTGGGCGCCACTTGCTTGGTGGTGATTGGCTAGGAATCCTGAGGGACTTAGTTTTTGTGGAGAGGATAAATAGGAGGATTTCAGCAAGACTTCTGGTATCTGAACCATCAGAGAGCTCCTCTACGTTCTCAAACCTGAACACTGAACACAGTAACTTGAGGACTGCCTGAGGAGGGCATTATACAATTATACCAGACAGCCACCTCATGCTGATTGTTGCAACACCCCAGACTTAAGCAACTGCAGCAGGACACCATTGTTGGTGTGCAGCACGCAGGGGCCTCAGTCCTTGTATCTGTCCAGAGAGCCTCAGTCCTTGTACCTCCATCCTGGGAACTCTTGCTGAATTTTCCCATCTCCCATTTAAAGGGTGGTGGTGGCACAGTGCCTACTGGACCCAAGGGAGCTTCAGGAGTGCTACCCCTAAGAAAGGAGGAGTGCAGAGCTCCAAAGGGGCAGCCCCCTAGACAAAAGAAACCAGATAGCATGCTTTCCTGTGCCCAAGAGATACTCTTTTGTGGGTCATGAGTGGCTGTGTTGCTTCCAGCAGAGGTACAAACACTGCTTGACTTTTCAAGGGAGCAGTGAAAATCCCATGCCACTAGTCAAGTAGCCTCAGGGCTCGAGCCAAGCGGTCTTTTCCCATTCAGCCCACTGCTGCAGATACACCCCTTACCTTTCCCATGCAAGTTGGTACAGTCATGCCAAGAGCAGCGCATCTGGGGCTATGAGAGGCTACAGTGTTTTCATTGGCAGTGTGGCCTCCAGGCTCACGAATGCAGGAAAGATGGGGCCCCTCCCTTTATTTGCAAGGATTTGTCTTTGTCCCTTAAGGAGAGGTAGAGTGCTGTGTGCCTGGGGTGGAGGGAGGAGGCTCCATACTACAGTCATTTCCACATGGCACACAGGTCTGGTGAAGAGCTGAGGAGCAGGTAGCTGCTATGGCTCTCATTCGTATTGCAGCCTGGAAATAAATAGCAATATCTGACTAAACTAAACATCTTCAGTGCCAGGATGGGGGCCGTGGTAGGGATGGAGATCACATTCTTGTGTACTGAGACTGTGGTGCTAGGCCAGCCCCAACCTTTCGCCAGGAGACAGCAGTGCATTTTCACGAGGGAACTCACAAATTCTCTGAAATCCCCACTGGAGCACTCAAAGGTGGGGTTGCCCGGTCCATCTCTGCCAAACTTTGCCTCCCCACACTCCCTACACCTTCAAGCAAGAATCTTAGGTACCTGTGCATTCCACAGACCAATCCATTGCTTGAAGCATGGGAGACCTGCTCCCAGTAAACAAAGATCAAATATAAACCCTACTGCTACTGCCCTATCCATTTCTTACATGCAAACACTACCTACTAGCCTGGAGGTTAACAAGCTGTGGTATATGTATACCATGGAATACTATTCAGCCACTAAAAAGGATGGTGACTTTACATCTTTTGTATTAATCTGTATGGAATTGAAACACATTCTTCTTAGTAAAGCATCACAAGAATGGAGAAGCAAGAATCCAATGTACTCAATTCTGACATAAGGACAATTGATGCTGGTACACTGTGGGGGAGGGAGGGTGAGGTGAAGAAGGAAAGGGGGCTGCGATGTGTGACACACTTCTTGGGGGTGGGACACTATTATTAGACGGACTTTACCCAGCAAATGTGAGCAGTGTAACTCAGCTCTTTATGCCCTCAATGATTCCCCAACAATAAAATAAATGAAAAAATAAAAAATAAACTGCATAACTGAATACAAAATCTGCTGACATAGTTCACAGCTCTATGGAACTAGATAAACTTCTCAATATGTTTGCCACCCCATGCCTTCAGGAAGCCATGAAACTGCCTATGTGATCAATATCCTGTTACTACAACCATCATTTAAGAAAGCCACCAAGATTAAGGCTATTATAACCAAGGAATTCACACAGAGTCTTTTCCATGAAAAGCACCCAGAAATAAAGTTAAATGACTCCAGTGAGGTATATTATAGTCACACCCTCAAGGGAAATAATATTTTTAAGGTCCAATCCAAATGAAAGTAAATTCAAAAATAAGTAGTGATAGTTTTCTAGATGAGAAGAAACTACCATAACAATTTCAGAAGTATCACAAAAACAGGGCACATGACTCTCTAGCAATGGATCCTAACCCAAATGAAACTTGTGAAATGCCAGCTAAAAAATTCAAAATATTGATTTTAAAGAAACTCAAGGAAATCCAAGAGACATCTGAAAAACAGTGCAAAGAAATAAAATCAACTCCAGATATAAACAAGAAATTTATAAAAGAGACAGATAGTTTAGAAAAACCCAAACAGAACTGAAAATAAAGAATGCATTGAAGGAATTATAGAATACAGTTGAAATGTTCACCAATAGACTAAATCAGTAGAAGAAAAAACAAATCTCAAAACTTGAAGATAGATTTTTTGAATTAATCTAGTCAAAAAAATAAAGAAAAAAGAACTAAAAAGGAATACTTCCACAGTTTAGCAAAAGATCTACATTTCTGGATACAAGAGGTTCAAATAACCAAAAGAAGCAAAAAGGACCTCGCCATAACAGGTAGTCATCAGACTGCCTAAAGTCAATCAACATGGAGGAAAAATCCAAAAATCACAAGAGGAAAGCTTCTATTCACCTATAAAAGAAACCCAGACTAACAGTAGACTTTTCAGTAGAAACTTTACAAGCCAGCGGAGAATGGGGTTCTATTTTAGTATTCTTAATGGAATCATATCAAGACTTCTAAGACTACAGTGGAATAAAAGTAAAAATCAGCACCAAAATTATGGAAAATAAACATGATCCTGGGCAATCTGTGAGTCAAAAATAAGAAATTTTTAAAAACTTTAGGAAAGAATCAAAATGGAGATGTAACATATCAAAGCCTTTGGGCTGTGACAAAAACAGTGCTAAGAGGAAAGTTTATAACATTAAATGCGTATCTCAAAAAAAGAGAAACATTACATCTCAAAGACCTAAATGAAACAAGAAGAAACCAAACCCTAACTTAGCAGAAGAAAAAAATAGCAAAGATCAGAGAAGAACTAAAGGAAATTGAGACAAAAAATACAAAGAATCAATAAAACCAAATTAGTTTCCTTGAAAAAATAAACAAAATTTATAATCTGCTAGCTAGATTAATCAAGAGATGTAAAGAAAACATACAACTAAATAAAATCAGAAATGAAAAAGCAGACATTACAACTAATATCACAGAAATACAAAAGATTAATAGGGTTTATTATGAATAATTCTATGTTCACATGCTAGAAAAACTATAAGAAATGGATAAATTCCTGCAAGCACATAGCCTCCTAAACTGGAGCCAGACAGAAATTAGAAAGCCTGAACAAACTAATAAGGAATAGTGAGATTGAATCAATAATAAAAACATCTCACAAAAAACCCCAAGACCTACAAAGAAGAGCTGTTACCAATTCTACTGAAACTGTTCTAAAAAACAGAGGAGGAGCTAATACTCCCTAACTCATTCTGTGAGGCCAATATGCCAAAACGAGATGAGGACACAACAAAAAAGAAAACTATGGATGAATATCACTGATGAACATAGGTGCAAAAATCCTCAACAAAATACTAATGAACCACATCCAAAAGCACACCAAAAGGATAATACACCACAACCAAGTGGATTTTGTTTAAGAGATTCAAGGATATTTCAGCATACATGAATTAATAAGTGTGATTCTACGTATAAACAGAAGCAAAAACAAAAACAATGCATTTTCTGCATTATCTCAGATGCAGAAAATGCATTTTACAAAATTCAGTATGCCTTCCTGCTAAAAACCCTCAACAAAGTAGGCATATTGGGAAGGTTAACTCACGATAAACCTACAGCCAACACCGAGTGGGGAAAATTTGAAAGTATTCCCCCTGAGAACTGGGACAAAACAAGGATGTCATGCCCACTTTTACCACTTCTATTCAAAGCAGTACTGAAAGTCTCAGCCAAAGCAATCATGCCAGAGGAAAAAAATTAAGACATCCAAATCAGAAAACAGCAAGTTATAGTATCTCAGTTTACAAGATAAGATTTTGTACCTAGAATGACCCTCCAAAAAACTCTTAGAACAGATAAACGACTTCAGGAAAGTTTCAAGACACAAAATGAAAGTACAAAATCAGTTGCATTTTCTATACACCAGGAACAATCAAGTCTAGTACCAAATAAAGAAGGCAAGATCATTCTTAATAGTATAAGGATTCCATTATCTGTATATATTATAGGGTTTATTTAACCAAGCACTATTTATCCAATTAAGTTACTTCTAATTTTGATATTTTATAAAATTTGCTGTGCTAAATATTTTTGTTGCTAAGTCATTAAGTACATACCACTTTCTAATACCTTAAGTTTTTAGAAGCTAAGTGTTTGGCACTAAATTGTTAACTGTACTTGTTTCTGGGAATTAATACAATAAATGTGTTTTCTTTCTTACCCTCTCTCCTCTCATAATATTCTCCTTTTCCCAAAAGTGCCTACATTTAATATGAATGTACAGCCAAACATTATCAGGCATTTGAGCTGTTGATAAAATGAACATGAAATAAGGAGATCACAATAAATATTTTTAAAAATAAAAAAGGAAATCTAAGGAAACAGTAATACTTTTAAAACACTTTTTAAAAAGTACAATTGATTTTTCCCACAGAGATAAGAATGTATTTTGCATCTTATGAAATAAGAAAAACTATTATCAAAAAAGTTCAGGGAAAAAGGCTTTTTGAAATTAAAAATCTATAGGGCAATAAAAATTCAATTGAAGAGTGAAAATAAAGGCTTCAGAAATAGCCTTAAGTGAATTGAAAAGGCAAAAAGATAGAAAATAGGGGAAAATATAAGAAAAATTAGAGAACTATTTTGGGACAAGAAATTTTAAGTTTTCAGAGAGTGTGAGAAGATAGTTGGCAAGTACTATTTGTAGTATTTGGGAAAACTCTGTGAACAAAACATATGAAGTCTAACAATTAAGTTCGTGAATTCACCCTAGAAAGAGTGCTGCATACATCATTGCTGAATATTACCATAATCACCTGTGAAGTACTCAGAGGGAAGCTCAGCCCTGACACCAGGACCCAGACCACCTTCAAAGCAATTTAGGAACTCTTTCTCTGGAGCTATCATCAAACAGCACACAAAAATACACAACAAAAACAAGTACCACTCAGCCAGACACAACCACACATTGTCAAAAACACAGCTATGAGACACTGACTGATATACCAAGCTTGTGAAACCTTACTGAGTTGTTTGTACAGTGCTTCCAATGTAATTTAGTTGTCAGACTTCAGTGTGATGGCAACTCTGATGGTCAATCCAGATAAAGAGTCTCAAAATTCGTCTGAAGGGTGGATGGCATCAGTGCATGGCTTCCCAAATAGAGTACTTCAACTGCAGTCAGACTCAGCAGTAAGGTTTTCTAGGATGAGTTCCCAAACTTCATTGACAGACTCCATATGTTGAGTCTTCCAATTCATTAGCATGCTCATTTATTTAGATACCATTTGATTTTTTTAATCAAAATTTTGCGAACTTCAGAATATAAATCTTTTTTATGTTTTATAAATTTTAAGCTAGTATTTCATTTTTTTAACAATTATAAGTGGTATTATATTTTTTATTTTATTGCCCACATGTTCTTTGCCAGTACAAAGAAATACAATTGATTTTTGTGTTATTGCAATTGTGTATTTTTCTTGAACTTACTCTTTAGTTCTAGAAACTTTTTTAAAATAGATGCCTTTGGATTTTCTACATAGAAAATAATATCATTTGTGTATAGGAATAATTTTATTTCTTTCCATTCTGTATGCTTTTTATTTTCTATTTCTACAACCTCACACTAGCCAGAAGTTTCTACTAAGTTAAAAATAGTAGTGGAGTGGACGTCTTTGCCCTGCTCTTGATCTTAAGGGTAGAGGGAAAGTTCATTTTTTTAACTTTAAGTATGATTATAGTGGTAAATTTTTTTGTGGTTGTTGTTTTTATTACCTTGAGGAAGTTGTCTTCCATATTTTCTGATAGACTTAAACATGAAGTGAACTAAGTCAATCTGTATCTTGACAACTACAAAACATGGATGAACAATGTCTAAGATGACCTTAGTAGATGGAGAAATACTCAGGATCCATGGATTGGAAGATTTAATATTTTTAAGATATCAATTTTACCCAATCTGATTTATAAATACAACAGGATCCCAATCATAATATCAACAGAATTTTTAATAGAAATCAATAAGCTGGGCTACGCCTACGGCTCAGTGGGTAGGGTGATGGCCCCCTATACCGAGAGTGGTGGGTTTAAACCTGCCCTGGCCAAACTACAATCAAAAATAGCCAGGCATTGTGGCTGGCGCCTGTGGTCCCAGCTACTCGGGAGGTTGAGGCAGGAGAATTGCCTAAGACCAGGGGTTGGAGGTTGCTGTGAGCTGCGATGCCACAACACTCTACTGAGGGGAACAAAGTGAAACTCTGTCTCAAAAGAAAAAAAAAAAAAGAAATCAAGAAGCTGACTCTATAATTTTTTAGAAAGAACCAAATTGAGAAATTTACCGTGCTAAATTCAAGTGTTAAGGTAAAGCTTAGGCCTTTATGGAAAATAATGTAAAGTACAGAAACAGATCAACACATATATGGCCAGTTGATTTTTATATAAGTACAAATGTAAATCAATGCAGAAAGAATAATCTTTGTACTAACTGGTGCTGGAACAACAGGACATATATATTAAAAAATTGACTTCGATCTACACCTTATGCTATATATACAAGTATTCATTCAGAACTGATTATATACCTAACTATAAAATTCAAACTTACAAAGTTTATTAAAGAAGGCATAAGGAAAATCTTTGTTACCTTGGATTAAGTAAAGATATCTTAGGTAAAACGCAAAATGCACACTCCATAAAAATTGATCAAATTTGGATTTTTCAAAGGTAAAAAATTTTGCTTCTGAAAACACAGCAAGTAGAATAAAAATACAGGTTACAGACTTTCAAAATTTTTGAAAAACCTAGTAAAGAATTCTTATATCTAGAATATATTAACTCTCAAAGCCCAATAAATAGAAGTCAAATAAACCCATACAAATCGGCAAAAGATTTGCACAGACAGTTCACCAAAGAGATACAGAGACAACAAAAGGACACATAAAAAAATCTCAATATCATTCAAATTAAAATCACAATGAATTACCACATAGAATTAGATGATTTTAGAATAGCTTAAAAAAAATCTTGGTGGGTATATGGAGCAATTTGAACTCATCTATTACTTTGGAAGTGCTAAATGGTGCATCAAGTTCGAAAGTCAGTGTAGCAGTTAAATGTACACTCACTATATGACCCAGTAATCTCACTCCTGGGTACTTATTTGTTCAACTGAAATGAAAACATAGGTTCATACAAAACCTTGTACGTAAATGTACATAGAAGCTTTATTCATAATTGCCAAAAAACTGAAAAAAAAATCTTAATGTTTATCATTAGGAAATAGATAGGGAAACTGGAATATCTATAAACGGAATACTACTCAGCAATGAAAGGAATGAATTACTGATCTGAGTAACAATGTAGATAAATCTCAAAAAGTTCATGCCAATCATATTAGCCTGACTCCAAAGACTATAGTCTGTATCATTCCATTTGCAAGATACTCTGGAATAGACATATGAATAGAAAGAAAAAAGTAGTAGGTGGTTTCCAGGGGCTGGGGCAGGGGATACAAGGGAATTATTGATTAATTGAAATGCTTGGTATTTCAATTGATATTTCAATTTGGTATTAATTGAAATGGTTGGATTTGATGTGGTGATGATTCTTATGCAACTGTATGTGATTGTCAAGACTTCAGTAATTTTACACTAAAAAAGTGAATATTAAATCTCAATTAAAAGTAATTTTTTAACGGTTATCTGAATCTCACTGTTATAAGAAAAATTAGTTTTACAGGATCAAAAAAAAGTTAATGAAATCACAGAGTTGAAGCCCAGTATTTGTGATCTTTGGTGTTCAGTACCTTATAAACCATAAACAACTGATGAATGAAGACAGTGAGTAGGAAACCTGCACACTGTTTATCTTGCAGCAGCAGTGTCATATAAGCAAAAGAATTTTCATTCAATTGAGTATGCAGATGACTACGGGTAAAAAAATTCTGCATGGTGTGAATCGTTCTCAAAGTGAAACACTCGAAGACAAAATTATTATTCTAAATTGTACGTTTCTACTCATCCATCACTCACATTTGTATTGAGTAGGGCATTTGTATTGATTGATTATTTCGAGTATGTATGTCAGAAGTAATTTCTGAGTATGGAAGTAAATTTATTGGTCATTTAATAAATAACACAATAATCTATCAATAGATAGCTTTTAATCCCTAAAATATTTTTAGCTCCACTGTGTATTTCATGAGCTATTTTTCATCAC
Organism: Nycticebus coucang; assembly: GCF_027406575.1. Taxonomy (NCBI): domain Eukaryota; kingdom Metazoa; phylum Chordata; class Mammalia; order Primates; family Lorisidae; genus Nycticebus; species Nycticebus coucang. The sequence continues at coordinate 110,367,377 of NC_069785.1, forward strand.
TGGGCTTTATTTTATTTTGTCATAGTGCCTTAGTATGAAAAGTATTAACATTGATAAAGTAGACTATTGTATTAGAGTCTCCTTAGCTTGAAAAGATTTGAATAAATTTCAGATACACAATGACCTTTTGTTATTCTTGGGACTGTCAGTTAAGTATCATATATATCACTGCAGAACTGAATGTGCTAGCTGTTGATAAGTTATCCAGTTGTGATTCAACAAATATTTACTGAGCTCCTTCTGTAAATTTTGCAACATGGGCCTCTAAAGGCTTCACCACAGGCATGAATGTCTGCTCAAGCTGTCTGCTGCAGTTCCATGCTGCCGTATGTGGCTATCTGGATGACTCAACTGCTGCTGCTTATGCAAATTATGTTTCATTTTATACCCCTAGGAACAAAATGAAGAAAAATAATTTCAGCACCACCAACCAAAAAAGCATTTAATGAGTGTACAGGAACTCCCGGAGCTTCTAAAGGAAAGTATAATATGGTAAGAAGAGAGTGGGCTTTGGGAGGAAATTAATTTGGATCCCAAATTCCATGTGACTATATCATGCCTTTCTAGTTTTCACTTTTCTCAGAGAGAGAGAAAAAGAGAGAGAATGATTATATCTTTATCATGGTTTTATGTCAAATATGGAATATTTTCTATATGTATGTGAAAGTACAGAGTATTTTTATGCCTGAACTGCGAGTTAAGAAAAAGCTTCCTTTGTTGTGAACTTTGCTACGTGGAACCCGGAATAATAACATGAATAAACATTGAAAAACACAGACAGATCATACAACCTATTGACGGGCCTTCCTCCCAGGGGTGCACTCCCCAACCCTCTGGAGCGATCCTATTGCCTACACAGCCATCTCTGAACTCACAGGAAAATTGCATTTTATTGGCTCAAAGGAGGTCCCAACTCAAGGTCTTTTGAACTAGGACAGTCAATTCCTGTCTACCCTGGAAACTGTCTGCTGTGAAACCTGAATGCTGTTTTGATTATTTAACCCTTCTGAATTTCCATGAGCTAATTTGGTTGGATTTCTGTCAGTCTGACCAAAGTTATACATGACTGCCCCAAGTTATGCACAGAAATTATTTAATAGAAGTGGCATTTTCAAAGCTTGACTTTTGAAACAATGGAATGAAGGAGACGAACGTGAATTCTTTGTTAATTTCCCACGTGACAAAGCAAGTCCTTAAAATTATGACTAATTTTTTTATCTAGTGATGTTCACTGTGCCATACTTCTGTACATGATGTGATGGCTTACTACAAACATACGTAACAATGAGTGTCATGACAAGAAAACAAAGACATCAACAGCTTCCCCCACGGCTGACTTGGATATTACACGAGGTTGGATGACTAAGCTTGTGAACTCACTGTAGAAAAAGTGCTGCGTCTCCCATCCAAGTACTAACCAGGCCCGACCCTGCTTAGCTTCCGAGATCAGACGAGATCGGGCTCGTTCAGGCGCCTGTGGCTCAGTGAGTAGGGCGCCGGCCCCATATGCCGAGGGTGGCCGGTTCAGACCCAGCCCCGGCCAAACTGCAACAAAAAAATAGCCGGGTGCTGTGGCGGGCGCCTGTAATCCCAGCTACTCGGGAGGCTGAGGCAAGAGAATCGCTTAAGCCCAGGAGCTGGAGGTTGCTGTGAGCTATGTGATGCCATGGCACTCTACCAAGGGCCATAAAGTGAGACTCTGTCTCTACAAAAAAAAAAAAAAGAAAAAGTGCTGCGTACTTCACTGCTGACTGTCACCATGATCCTTGTGGCCATCTGGTGACTGTAGTGGTATCTAGCAATGCGGTATGCAGCACTTTATCTAGGATGAGTTGGTGAACTTAATTGTTTGTCTTCATAGCTTTCCTTCCTCGAGGTTATACTGTGAGGAACACTGGTGTGTAGAGGAGAAGAGATATGCCCCATGTAAACAAAGGCTGTCTATGATTTATTCCCATTTAATTATTGTTGAATTTTTTCTTACATTATATAAAGTTGAAAAATGGTAAAAATAAAGAATTGACAGAATGTGATGATTGATTAGATGACAAGAATGAGGATCAAAGAGGAAAAGAAATGATGTTCATATTTCTTGCTTTGGTTGAAACTGCTAAACCTTCACTGAGATAAAGCACCCAGTGGGGACAGACTTTGGCTTCACAGTATTTCTCCACCGTAGCCACATTCTCTCTCTGAACACCACCCCGTGCCCCTTCCTGGAAGGCTTGTTACCTCTCTGGCTCATAGTTTATTGGAACCGGGATTGAACACTTGACTCAAACAGAGCCGAAGATATTCTTTCTCTAAAACATTTGGACTTTTCTGTGGGCTGTACTTGCAGCTGAAACTGAGAACATACAAATTCGATGGCAGGAGGTATCATTATCTGCTATGCATGGGGAGAAACAGAGGAAGCTGGTCCTCAGATTCACAAGACCTCCATGGGACCCCTTACGGTCTGGTGCTTAACTAATTAACCCTAGCCTTGGCCCCAGCTGTGATCACACCAGGAGAAAGGGTAGAGGTTTCCAATCATCAATACTGCTGTGAAAAACCTAACGGCTAGATTGCCACATTATATGACTGCACCAAAAGGCTTGGACCTACCTGGTCTCTAACCACACTGCAGGAGAAGCCAGTGCTCAACTCCATGTGAATGAGGTTTGAGCTGGTAAGCAGGCAGTATAGCCAAAGGGATGAAGTCTCTTCCCTGCACTCTGTCATTGGAGTTAGCTTTCTATCTCTGCACTGACCCAGAATACCCACGGAACTGGCTCACTGGCCATTGCTCCCATGTTCAAGAGCTTTTCCCCACTGAATACTGCTGTCTCAAACCTGGTATTTTCCTGTCTGTGAATTTGGTCTTATTTTTATGAGAATCCTTCTAACACATCTTTTTGCTTAAGCTACCTTATGGTTCCTATTACTATCTGCCAAAAGTGTAAAGAGAAAAGGGTATAAATGTAAATGTCTATTCTAATATTCCATATTGGATAAAGGTCACTCCTATAGATAGCTATGAGTAACTAAAGCCAAAAAAAATGTTCTCACTTTAATTAATAAAAAACCAGTGCCCTAAATATGCTTTTCTACGGTGCTTGCTTACATTGTTCCTGCACCAAAGCCATAATTCATAGGTCCAAAGTTGTCTGCATCGATTTGCACTCCCACAGAGATGATCAGAATTGAAGGCTCTTATTCTGGTGTGAAGAGGTCTAGTTGACTTCATAGTGAGGCTCCTAAATATCCCCACAATGGTATCAAATATTCCTTCATTAACCAAAAAACCTTTACATGATATCATCCCATGACATAAGCATTTATTCTATCTTTTGTGACATGCCTCAAAGATATACTTGATCCAAGTACATATTTTATCTTTTACTATAGGGCTGTCTCTGCCCTTCGACATGAGGATAACTTCTCTGATCGTCAGTTCTTATCTTCGTCTGTTCCTGCTGCTACAACAAAATAGCTTAGACTGGGAAGTTTATAAACAATGGAAATTTATTTCTCAACATACTAAAGGGTGAAAAGTCCAAGATCAAGGTACCATCATATTTGGTGTCTGGAGAGGACCTATTCCTCATAGCTGCTACTTTCTCTGAGTCTTCCTATAGAGAAAGAGGGTAAGGGAGCTTGCTCAAGCCTCTTTCATAAGGGCTCTAATCTCATTCACGAGGTGGGACTCCTGTGATTTAATCACTTCCCAAAGGCCCTACCTCTTAATGCCATCACACTGGCTATTAAGTTCAAACATATAAATATGGGGGACACCAACATTCAGACCATAGCAGTACTCCTATTACTTTCAGGATAGATATCTTGGACTTCATCCACATGACAATTTTGATTCTATTATCCAAGTGACTTCACTGGTCCTAGATCAACTCTTGTCAGAGAACCAATAGATTGTCCAAGCTGTTGGTCCTTCCTGTGGTCTGAGAATTGCCAGTGATAGACTTTCTCTTTAATTGTAAACAAATTTTACTCTTTTCATGTTACGACATTATCTATGTTTATAGTAAAGTTATAAAACATAGAGAATAAAAAATTTTTAAATTCTTAAAAATGAACTAAAAAGAGATAAATTGACAGCACTTTAAAGAAAAAGAAATGCATGTGCCCTTGCAGTCTCTCACTAATTGCTTTTCTCTCTCTCTTTTTTTTTTTTTTGAAAGTCACTCTGTCACCCTGGTGTCATAGCTCACAGCAACTTCAAACTCATGGGGTTAAGTGGTCCTCTTGCCTTAGCCTCCCAAGTAGCTGGGACTACAAGTGCCTATGACAAATCCCAGCTAATTAATTGCTTCTTGAAAGAAATGTACTTTTCTTTTGAGTTTTACTTTCCTATTTACTGTACATTCTAGAGTTCTTCGGTGATGGTCTGTGGGCAGTAAATGCTCTTAGACTTATTTGCTCTAAAAAGTCTTTGTTTTCCCTCAACCTGCTTAGCAATAAAAGTTTAGTTTGATACAGAATTGTAATTTTTTTCAAATCTTTTTCCTTACTTTGAAGATACTACTACATGACTTTCTGTCATTTACTGTTTTGCCTGACAAGTACACTACCCATCTGACAGTCATTCCTTTGTTTTCTTTACTCTGGAATTTTTTAGAAGATATTTCTGTTTTTATTTATTTATTTGGGGAATCCTTACACATGACTTGAGTTTGTTTTTTTTCTGTTTATATCTTGGCAAGAATTCAATCTTTCTTCAAATTTAAAAATTTTTAAATAGTTAATCTTTTGAATATTCCCTATTCTTCTGAAACATTATATATAATTTGAAGGCTTGATTCTAGTCTCCATGGTGCATAACTACATTTTGTGTTTTTTTAAAAAGAGAAAAAAACAACCGTGCTGCTTTCTGAATAATGCTCATGATATATTTTTCATTTTTTTAAATTTATTTTATTGTATGTCTTTAAAATGTTACAACATATTATGTATATGTTTATATATAATATGTTACATGTATGTCGATATATACAGTTAAATGATTACAGACATGCAATTTAACGTACCTATCACCTTCCATAGTTACTCTTTTGTGTGTATGTGACGCTCCAACCCTGATAGTTCCAGCTTTCCTTCTGAGCATAAGACCAATAGCCTGACATTCATCTCTTCCATGTGGCCATGAGAACCACTAACTCAAAATCTATGTGTCTGATCTGGCTAATCCTAGGCCTTTGAATGTGTAACTCCTTCTCACTTTATGAGTTATCTCTTAAATTCTGGCCCTGAGTTTTCTATCTATTATTTGGTAGTTATGAAGAGAAAAGGAGTTCCCTTTTCAACTCAGGCTGCAGTGATGGAAATCTCTCTGATGGCTTCTGTTGACTTCCCACTGGCATCTCTTAATTCCCTAGAGAAAATTAACTAAATTTTGCTCAACTTTCTATTAAATAAAACAAATGCTGCTTTGTGCTACCTAGTTAATTAAAGCCAAGACAATTAAGAGAGGAGTATTTTCACAGAATATTTGATTTTTTTTTTGTAAAGTAATCTTTTTAAATAGGAATACATAACTTTGACGATGGCCAGATATACAAGATGGTCAGTTATACTGGCAATAGATTGATTTCCCAATGGCCAAATTAATCAATTAATATCAGCAGCTAAATTCATAGGAATTCATCTTTGTTATTAAGACAGTTTAATGCAATTGACATTTTGATGCATTTTTACCAAATGTTTAATTTTAATGGGAGATGAAACAACATTTGGATGGATTCTAGGTACATGACTGGTGATGTGAAATAGACATGACCTATAAATAATAGGTTAAAATAAGACACCTGTGGCTCAGTGGGTAGGACGCTGGCCCCATATACCGAGGATGGAGGATTCAAACCCGGCCCCAGCCAAACTGCAACAACAACAACAACAACAAAAATAGCCGGGCATTGTGGCGAATGCCTGTAGTCCCAGGTGCCCAGAAGGCTGAGGCAAGAGAATCGTGTAAGCCCAAGAGCTGGAGGTTGCTGTGAGTCCTATGATGTCATGGCACTCTCCCGAGGGCGGTAAAGTGAGACTCCATCTCTACCAAAAGAAAAGAAAAATAATGCTGATGATAACCATTAAGGTAAGGCTATTTGTTTCTAATCTTGTTCAGTGTTTTTTTTTTTTTATTTTGTAACAAGTTCAGCACTGAGTGATCCATTTCCATGCAAATAATTGTTGTGGAAAAAAAACAAAACAGTTGCCATTAAATATCTCATAATTCAGATAAACAATAAATATGTACACTCATGATATTTTTCTGATAAGGCTGCCAAAGCGTTTCACGATCAAATTTACTACTATTAGCCTTGTTTTGCATGGGAGGAGTTAAGGTCTGGGACACTGAATATGATATTCAAGTTTTCATAGTAAATCAGTACTCAAGAGAGAAAATAAGCTCTTCCTGGGCCTCATCCTGTGCTCTGGCCTGAACACAGCATATTATCAGCATAAATCTATTCAGAACACTCAGGGCAGTCATTAACTAGGTCATGCGGATGTGCCTGGAATGTACAGTGATGTTAGGGAGCACTGTGGAATCACAAACAGCAACACTGTGTTAAATAGACCATGAAATTTCCAGTCTCCAAACTGATAAATACATGTTGCAAACGGAAAAGGGGATGAAGTTGAGAAGGACGTTTCCTTACTCTGCTAAATCCCAAAGTTTAGAAAGCTTTATTTTAATTGATTGTTTTTAGTCTCTGTTAGGTCATAATGAAAGGAGCAAAAATATTGAAATTTTCACTTGAAAATGTTGCTAGGCAGATAGTTTACCACAATTCAAACAATGAGGGGGAGTTTTTTTTTATTATTAAATCATAGCTGTGTACATTGATATGATCATGGGGCAGCATTCACTAGCTTCACAGACTGACACACTTTCATCACACTGGTTAACATAGCCTTCCTGGCATTCTCTCAGTTACTGTGCCAAGACACTTACATTCCACATTTACCAAGTTTCACATATACCCTTGTAAGATTCACTGCTGGTGTAATCCCGCCAATCCCCTTCCCTCCCCTCCCTTTCCCCCTTCCCCCTATTCTTAGCTTGTAACTGGGTTATAGCTTTCATGTGAAAACCCTAAATTAGTTTCATAGTAGGGCTGAGTACATTGGGTACTTTTTCTTCCATTCTTGAGATACTTTCTGCATTTGTGGTATGCATCAATAAAATACTAATGAAAATCCTGGGCGGCGCCTGTGGCTCGGTGAGTAGGGCACCGGCCCCATATACCAAAGGTGGAGGGTTCAAACCTGGCCCCTGCCAAACCAACAAAAAAACAGCCGAGCGTTGTGGCAGGCATCTGTAGTCCCAGTTACTCAGGAGGCTGAGGCAAGAGAATCGCCTAAGCCCAGGAGTTGGAGGTTGCTGTGAGCTGTGTGACAGCACTCTACTGAGTGAGAGCCATAAAGTGAGATTCTGTCTCTTAAAAAAAAAATCCTCTTTATTTTTTGATTTTATTTATTTATTTATTTTTTTTTTTGAGGCAGAGTCTTACTTTGTCACCCCCTGTGGGGTGCCGTAGGGTACCAGCTCACAGCAATCTCAAACTCTTGGGCTTAAGTGATTATCTTGGCTCGTTCTCCCAAGAAGCTGGGACTACAGGTGCCCACCACAACGCCCAGCTATTTTTGGGTTGTAGCTGTCATTGTTGTTTGATAAGTCCGGGCTGGATTCGAACCTGCCAGCTCCAGTGTATGTGGCTGGTGCCCTTAGCCACTGAGCTATAGGTGCCAAGACAAAAATCAACTTTATTTTTAAATGGACAAAATTTTATTGTGTAAAATTACTAGTAAAATCCAATTTTTATTTTTTTAAATATTTACAAAATTATATTCACATCATGATACATTATTGTGTGTGGATGGAGAAATCCACAGAAGAATCAAAAACAAAATAAGGATTTATGACTTCTCTGGGGAAGACAGAAGAAAAAAACAGAGAAATTCAGATAAAATGCTGTATTATATATAGAGGTATATTATGTGTGTGTGTACACACTGGTGGATGTATACTATAAACACACATGTATAATTGCACACATATATGTCCACAAGAAACATATAAGCGTACATAAGTACACAAGTATATACACACTATTTTTATAAATTGTATCCCATAACCCTGAAACTTCATTCTTATCAGATGTATGTGTTTAAGATGTTTTCATGTTAACATATGTAGATTTACCTTTATTTTTTGGAACTGCTACATGGTATCCACGGTAAAGATATATTTTATTTAAATCCTTTGTTGGTGGATTTTGAAATAATTTTCTTTATTTTTTTTCCTCTGTGAACTACATTTAATGTGTACCTTCTACGCACATTTTTCTTTTTTATTTATTTTTTTTATTAAATCATAGCTGTGTACATTGATATGATCATGGGGCATCATACACTCGATTCATAGACCATTTGACACATTTTCATCACAATGGTTAACATAGCCTTCCTGGCATTACCTCAGTTACTGTGCCAAGACATTTACATTCTACATTTACCAAGTTTCGCAAATACCCCTGTAAGATGCACCACAGGTATAATCCCACCAATCCCCTTCCCTCTACCCACCACCCCCCTGTCTCCCCTCCCTTTCCCCCTTCCCCCTATTCTTAGGTTGTAACTGGGTTATAGCTTTCATGTGAAAGCCCCAAATTAGTTTCATAGTAGGGCTGAGTACATTGGGTACTTTTTCTTCCATTCTTGAGACACTTTACTAAGAAGAATATGTTCCAGCTCCATCCATGTAAACATGAAAGAGGTAAAGTCTCCATCTTTCTTTAAGGCTGCATAATATTCCATCTATGCACATTTTTCTAGGGTAACTTCTAAAACATGGACTTGATTATCTAAAATAGCTTTTATTTGCAGTTCATGAATCAAGTAGCATGCAATCTAAAGATAAAGGGATATCATATTTTATTTAACAGATTTATTATTGGTGGATTTTGAAATAGTTTTCATTTATAAAAATTATGAATATAATTCCTCAAATGGTTGTACCAAATGTATGTCTACTGGAACTATATGAGAATATTTTTCTTCACTTCCAGTCGCTTTTGACTTTATAACTTCAAATTTTTTTCTAAAAGCTGAAAAATGTTAAGTCATATTTATTTTAACTTCTATTTCCTTTTAGAAAATTATTAATTGTTCATACATCATAAATATTGAGGTATTGTGTACCTTTGAAAATGTTCTTCATATTTTTTCTTTTTATTATGTTGTTTATGTTCAACTTATAGTCTTTTAGAAATCAATTTCTGCTATCTAGTAGTTATTTTTTAATTCTGTTAGTGGATTTCTATCCTATAGAGATTTAAAAATATTATATGTTAAAGAAAATTTATGGGAGGAAATGAATTCCTGCACTGGGCCCCTATAGACCAAATTAAAATGGGGTCACTCATGTTAAAATTCTTTGTCACCAAAGCAAAATAGAGAGAGAGAGAGAGAGAGGGAGAATGGTAATATTCAAAGTCTTAAACAGGATAGCTTGGCCAGCATAATAGAGAAATCTCCTCTGCTTTAACCCTTACAAAATAAGTAACCAGGAGTAACCCAATGTTGACCAGTCCCTTCTGTGTGTTATACTGTTCTGTTTCTGCTCAACCTACCTTACAAAAACTGATTGTTCTGCCATGCCCAGCACGGAACCTCTTTATTTTTAAATGGGATAACTACTGGTTCATCAACTGAAAATAAAAACCAATTAGATCATTTAACTGAATTTGTTAAAATGTTTTATCTTTTGAGAAATATAATCAAATAACAATTTGTCTATATAAACTTGTTTATATGATTTAAGAAGTCCATTTTACCAAAATTTTCATAAAATGATTATCATACTTTCTTATAGTAGATTAGTAGCTTTTAAAAATTGTATTGTAATTTGTTTTTTATTTATTTTCATGAATTATGTTAAATGATACCAACCTTTTAAAATATGATTAATTTTTTCTGGACCTTAATTAAATAGAACTGCCATTCATCAAAATCTTTGGTTCTTCACACCTTCAACATACAACCAAATCTTTTATTTATGTATTTATGGTTTCTTTCTTTCTTTTTTTTTTTTTTTTTTGAGGCAGTCTCTCTTTGTCACCCTTGCTAGAATGCTGTGGTGTCATAGCTCACAGCAACTTCAAACTCCTAGACTTAAGTGATTCTCTTGCCTCAGCCTCCCAAGTAGCTGGGGCTACAGGCACCTGCCACAACATGTGGCTATTTTTAGAGACCAGGTCTTGCTCTGGCTCAGGCTGGTCTCGAACCTGTAAGCTCAGGCAATCCACCTGCCTCGGCCTCCCAAGTGCTAGGATTACAAGCCTGAGCCACTGTGCCTGGCCATATTTATTGTTTTTAAATAATATGCAAGCTCTTATGAATCAACCACCTCAACAAAAATAGAATCTTAAAAATAATCTATATTTTACCATGTGCTTTATCTCACTATCTCCTCCCCTGCCAAAAGGTAAATATTATTCTAAATTCTGAGTCCATTATTCTTTTCTTCCTAGTATTTTCAAAAGTTAATTTTATTGGCACATAAGTCACATACAATAAATAAGTTTTGAAAAATGCATACACTCACATAACAATCTCTTCAGAAAGTTCCACTATGCTTCTTTGTAATCTCACTCTCCCTACTTTCTGCTATAGGCAACCAATGATCTGATACCTATTATAATAGATTAGATGTACATGGCCAAAAATGTCACATACATGACTTCTTTCTTTTAGTATAATGTGAGTGAGGTTTCTCCATATCGTATGTACCAGATGTTTGCTAATTTTCATTGCTGAGTAGTCTTCTATTGTATCAATGTACTCCAATTCTGCTTATCTATTTGTTAATGGATTCCTTTTCCTCAATTAGCAGTTTTATGAATAAAACTGAATGCTCACCAGTATTTTTATGGATTAACATTTTCATTTCTCCTGGGTAAATTTTAAGATGTGGAATTGCTGACACATATGCTACATGCATTATTTAACTTTGTAAGACAATGCCAGTTTTCCAAGGTGGTTGTACCATTTTATACTTTTGCCAATAATATATGAGAATTCCAGTTTCTCTAAATCTTTGCCACCCCCTGGAGTTGCTAGTTTTTGAGAATTTTTAGACATTTTTGTGGGTTAGAAAGTGGGCCTCACTGCAAATTTTGATTTTTGTTTCCAGATTGCTAATGCCATTGAGTATTTTTTGTGTGCTCATGTTGTATAATTTTATTTGTGAAACATCTGGTTCAATCTTTTGCATTCTTCATACATGTATTGAGTTGTGTTCTTCTTATTCTTTTTTTTTTTTTTTTTTGCAGTTTTTGGCGGGAGCTGGGTTTGAACTCATCACCTCCGGCATATGGGGCTGGCACCCTACTCCTTTGAGCCACAGGTACTGCCTGACATAGAACTTTTTCTGTGTTCTTAGTTGTATGGACAGCTAATATTTTCTCAGAGTCTGCAGCGTAGGTTTCATTTTCTTGATAATGTCTTACAAAAATTATATAGTTTTTTTGATAAGATTCAGTTTATCAGTTTTATGTTTTATGCTTTTTGGGTTCTATGAAATTTTTACCTGCCCCTAACTGCCAATTTACTTCTGTTTTTTTGTAGAAGTTTTATGTATGGCTTTTATGCTTAGGCTAATAATCTGTTTAAAGTTAATTTTGCTTATGTTGTTTCCGACCTGGGCCGGTTCACCCCTCCTTAGGCAACCTGGTGGTCCCCCGCTCCCGGGAGGTCACCATATTGATGCCGAACTTAGTGCGGACACCCGATCGGCATAGCGCACTACAGCCCAGAACTCCTGGACTCAAGCGATCCTCCTGTCTCAGCCTCCCGAGTAGCCGGGACTACAGGCACGCGCCACCGCGCCCGGCGTATTTTGCTTATGTTGTTAACGTAGAGGCCTGAGGTTTATTACAGGTGTCCAGTTGCTTCAACTCCATTTAAAACAAATTCTCCTTTACCCATGGAATTATATTGACCATAGATATTTGAAGATCAATTGGCCATAGGTATGTGAACTTAGTTCTGTTTCATAGAATTCCATGACTATCATTATTCTAATATGTATCTTATTAAATATGGCTTTTAGGTAAGTCCTCCAAAACTAGTAATTTGTTGGAAATGGTCTCAACCATTCAGGTCCTTTAAATTTTCATGCAAATTGTAGGATCAGCATGACAGTTTATTAAAAAATGTTACTGTGATATTTTATTCAGATAGAAATTTACTTATAGTTCAGTTTGGGGAGAAAGGACATCTCAACAATGTTGGGTGTTCAAATCTGTTACTCTGTTATGTGTATCTCCATATGTTTAGGTTTCTTTAATTTATTTCAGCAATGTGTTAAATTTGTCAGTGTGTAGGTATTACACATGTTTTGTCCTGTTTTTCCTTCAGTATTTCATGTTTTAAATTCTACATAAGTAGAATTTTTATTTCAGTTTCTATTGATCCTTACCACTATAATATGATTGTTTATGTATATTGGTCTTATATCCTGAAGCCTTGTAAACTCAATGGTAACTTTTATCTAAGTGCATCAGATTTTCTATATAGAAGGTTATGGCAGCTGTAAATAATGACAGTACAATGTTTTTTGTTTTTTTTCCCAAGCTGAATTTATTTAATTTATTTTCCGTGTCTAATTTTCCTAAGTCTGACCGCTATGTTGAATAGTAGTGGCAGGGGGCAGACATCTTCTTTTATGCTTAATCTTAGGAGGAAAGCTCTCAATATTTCAGAATCAGGTATAATGTTACCTGGAGATTATTATTATGCCCTCTATCGGTTTCCGGAAATCTCCTTTATTTCTAATTTTCTGAGAGTTTTGTTTGTTTGTTTTTGGCTTATTTTTGTTTTTCAGGAATAGACTTGCATTTTTGCATTATGGCTTCTAATGAGATGATTACCTGCTTTTTCTTTTTTTAGTTAATTTGTTATAGTAAATTCCCTTGATTGACTTTTGAGTTCTAGACTAAGTTTTTATTTTCAAAAAAACTTAGTTCACAATGAATTTAGTTCAATTAAAAAATACATTTAAAAACTAAAAAAAAAAAAAAAAAACTTAGTTCATCATTATGCATTAGTCTTTTTTTTTTTTTTTTTTTTGTAGAGACAGAGTCTCACTGTACCACCCTCGGGTAGAGTGCCGTGGCGTCACACGGCTCACAGCAACCTCTAACTCTTGGGCTTACGCAATTCTCTTGCTTCAGCCTCCCAAGCAGCTGGGACTACAGGCACCTGCCACCACAATGCCCAGCTATTTTTTTGTTGCAGTTTGGCCGGGGCTGGGTTTGAACCCACCACCCTCGGCATATGGGGCCGGCGCCCTACTCACTGAGCCACAGGTGCCGCCCTGCATTAGTCTTTTTATGTATTGGATTTTATTGGTTAAATTTTTGTAAGAATTTTTGCATGTGTATTCATGGTGGTTGTCCATCTGTTTTTTTTTTTTTTTTTTTTTTTTTTTTGTAGAGACAGAGTCTCACTGTATCGCCCTCGGTAGAGTGCCGTGGCGTCACACGGCTCACAGCAACCTCTAACTCTTGGGCTTACGCGATTCTCTTGCCTCAGCCTCCCGAGCAGCTGGGACTACAGGCGCCCGCCACAACGCCCGGCTATTTTTTTGTTGCAGTTTGGCCGGGGCTGGGTTTGAACCCGCCACCCTCGGCATATGGGGCCGGCGCCCTACTCACCGAGCCACAGGCGCTGCCCTGTCCATCTGTTTTTGTCTTGTCATATTTTGTCAGGTCATAGTGAAAGAGTAATGCTGGTTTCATATTCCTCCTAAATTTGCTAGGCAAGTTTGTTTAGAATTCTAGCAAACATTTAAGTATTTGTTTCTTAAATGTTTACTGGAATTGATCAGTTGTGATCTTCCTTGATAATGTACTATCCAGATTGCTTGGCTTTGTCTATCTTTTTACCTGGTAGCTGATGAAAAACCTCTATTCAATGAGCAATTATTTTATCTTAATATTTAAAAAGTTCTTTATATTTAAAAAGGCTACATTCTATATTAATATTGGCACATCAATTATCTTAGTTGTTTGACTAGACACAAACAGAATGACCTTTCTTATGCTAACCTTCGATAGCAACAGATCCTACAATTAACACCACAAAGGTGGAATGTGACACAGGCTGAGAAAATTGTAGTTCTCATCCCCCTGGAAATAGTGATTGGTTCAAGGGTTGGGTGGATACATGACCTACTGGGGACCAAGTTGAGCTACTCTTTAGAGATGATAGGATAGGTTGAGATATAATAGAGAGAAGACCTGTATCTCCTGGAATCAGAGCAACTTAAGGCCATTCTATCAAATCATGGAGAAAATCCACTTAGTGTGGAAGAGAATAAAGCCAGACAGTGAAATTAAAAAAGCATAAGTGAGTGATGGACAGTTTTCCAGTCCCTGCATCCAGGCTTCTCTAAGAATAAACTCCTTCTGCCTGTCTGTGACTTGGTCAAGCAAGTCAATGAAGTTTGCTACAGCTATTTTGAGTTGAATTTATGTTCTTTGCAACCAAAAGGAGTCTTACTGAGATATCTCATTTCTGCAAAGAGCATCAGATTACAAAGGAGGTATCAAGGGATTTTTGCCCATACAGTATTTTGTTTTTGTTCCCTTTCCCTGCCTCCCGCCAAAAGAATAGCAATGATAGAAGACATTTCATTGGGTGGCTATGATGGCATATCTCCTACAGATTACACCAGAAAAAACAAACCTGGCACTGCTCTTAAATTATAGAAAGAAGGAAACACTTTAGAGTATGTGTACATTTTCTGTATGACATAGCCAAAGACTTGTCAAAGTGAGAAGGAAGAATAGGTCTTCCCAGAATCACCCAGTGCTTTCTCCAACACTTTGGCTTTAGGAGTTGACACGGTGAGCAACATGACAATTAACTGACCATTAGACAGCCCCATGCACTAAGCTACAAGAGGTTGATGGCTTTTTTTTTTTTTTTGTCCCCTTTAAAGAGAAATGACTTTGGTTTCCTGTGAAAAAACGCATAAGGGACAGTTCTGAGGTGGTATAATCTCATCTTTTGCTGCTTCAACACTGAATCCCTGTGGGCATGAGGAGCTGATGGTGAGTGTGAGGGTGGGACAGTGTCCTGGAGGCCATCGAGACCTGAGTTAAACTAGGTAGAAATTCAGAAAACACAAAGTCCTCAGCAGTAAACTATGTCAATCAAGTGGCCTCATCTCTCAAAGACAGGCAGCCTCTTCCTTGTGACCCTCTCTTCTCATCTCATTCTTTTAACATCCTCCAGGTTAGAAAAAAAAAAAAAGATTTTCCTTTGTTACTCATTTAATCCTGAAATAACTTAGACATTTATTTTCAACTTCCTCTCTCTTACATACCAGCTATCCTGGTGAATAGTCCAGTCTTCCTGCATTGGCCCTCAAGGACGCTGGACACTCACCTTTAGTTTACTTTCTCTGGACTCTTCCCCCACATCCCTGCTATACCCCCTCTCACCACGGCCAAAGTGCAGGAGAGTGTCCATTGCTTATCATATCTCATTTGACATCTTAGGGAACAGCCCTCCCTTTAGCGTTTGTAACTCTGCTATGATGGTCGATGTAAGTAGACATTCCTCAGAATTCTCTTCTTAGATTCTTTTTGTTTTCTTTTAAATGTAAGGGTTTTTCTAAAATTATTTTAGGCATTTTTTCCACACTACTGTCTCTCTGAGCTATGCTATTCTTCCTAGCTACATGCAGAATATCAAGTTCAATTTGTTCAAAAACCCAAACTCATTATTTCTCGCACTACTTCAAATTTCTTCCTTGTCCAGTATTTCTGATTGAAATGACTTGGAGTACATAGTAATCCAAGATTTTTCATTTTCTATCATCTCCAACTTATTAAAGCCTTTCACTGTTACTTTTTAAACAATTCTTGCCCTGATCCCATCCTGTAAACTTCTGCTACTACCTGAAATCACAGCCTCATCATTTCGATCCTTAACTACCATCGTGGCTTGACTTACTCCCAGCCTTTACTTTCTCTTCTACACTACTACCAGTGAGAGCTTTCAAAATGGAAATCTGATCACATTTTTCTTTCTTTCTTTTTTGGAACTTTTAATAGTTCCTGTTAGCATCGGTGTAAAACTCAAACCTTGTAATGTGATGTTTCAGCTCCTCACTAGTTGATCCCTGCCAGCCTTTCTGATTTTACCTCTCATTTCTTTCCCTGTACTTTATACTTTGTCAGGTGAAGTTCTTAGACATTTTCAAGATTCTGTCCCTTGGAGAATGAACAGAACACAGACTTGTCCTTCTCACTGTCTAACATGTGATTTTGAAGTGAGGAACTTGTTTTGTTCTGTGAGCATTTTTCCATATTTCAAATCATCCTCCAAAATCTAATTTATTGTTGATTCTCAGAAACTCTGTGTAAATAACTAAATGATTCTGGAAAAATAATATAATAAACCAATACCATGGTATTCTAATTCTGCAGGAATATGTGACAGGTGGATAATATATGTAACAATAATACTTTAGTTGCATAAATTTGCAAAATGTTTCTTTTTGTCATCAGTATCAGTATCATTTTGAAAAAAAAAGAGATGCAATTAAATACTTTATAGAGTAATGAGTTGTGCCAATGGACAAGTCTTGGTTGAATGTGAGTTTGGGCCATGGAGGAACTTCTTAAAATAGGGAAGAAGATCATCTGAAAATGAAGTAGAGGTCCACATCTGATGTGTAAATTTTGAACACAATAGTATACCATTTATAACTGAGGGTATCCTAAATTGGCTTTTAGCAGCCAAAAATAAATACAAAGTACGTTCATTATTTCTAAGAGGGAAGTATAATCTACCAAGATTAAAATGTTAAAAAAATTCTTGAATGACACAAATGAAAATAACAATAAACAGTTTATTAGTAATAATAATAACACTCAAATTATAGATATTTTATTACATCCTAAGTATTTCTATTCATTTGACTTCACAACTTTCATAGATTAGGAAACTGATCTTCAGTTAAGTAAAATTATATACCAAAGATTTTTATGACCAATGGTGGCAACTTCAGATTTTCCCTGACTTCCCAAAGGACCACTCATAAGAAAATTTAATTATTATTCATCTGATAAACTGCGTAAGCCTCTGTGTATAAGCATGGGTAAAATGTATGAAGCAACAGCAATGAAAAGAGTTGTCAGTAAGGAATTCATCTTTATATGTTGAATCAGTGCATGTTCAATTCTGATACAGCCACTTCAAGACAAGTGCTGTGTCATCCATAAATGGAATCTTATTTCCATTTGCTATATTTTTGCTTCTCGGGCTTGTAAGTTTTGACTACAATGCAAATTATGTATGCAAAAGATAAAACACATCACTAACTAGACAAATAAAAGCTTTGTTCTAAAATTATCCTTTCCCTATAGCATAAGTAAGTGGAAAAGCAGAATATCTGAGGAGAAATGGATCTCTGCTTACCATGTCCGTAGGAAGGAAATGTTGGTTTTCAGCTTTACAGCACTGGATTCAATTCTTCCTTTCATATCTGCCTTGTACAAGCTCTGAATTCACCTGAATAATTCTTTTCCTTTTTATCCTAGTCATTTTTGTGTGACTTTTAAAAATAAATTCTGTAATGGAGGTGAAATAGAATAATTTTCCTTCATTTTCTATGCTGAATTGAGTACAAACAATTATTCTTGAAAATGCCACCATTGAATTGAACTCATTGTACTGTGTAAATTGTACTTTTTAAGCTTTTAGATGATGTGACATTTTTATTTAGTAGCAATCCAGAAATGACCACAAAATAAGTGAGCTCCCTGGTCTTGCAGCATTTTATCATTCCATTATGGAAGTTTCAGAATTATTACTGACCAAAACATCAAAAGGTAAATTCATAGAATTTCACCTCTAGGTTTTCAAGTCTTTTTATTTATACACTTTTTTCAAAACTTTTTCTTTGACTTTTTATAAGAAAGTAAATAAATACATAAAGCTATTAAAATCTGTGCTCCCCAGACTGAAGTGGGAGTAGTAGATATGGTGTGAAAATGCATCCCTCCCCTATGGAGTCCTCTAGCCTGCACAGTGTCTCAAAAGACCTTCTAGGTATCAAGGAGCCCATATTACCAAAATATCAGACCTCAGAAATTAAGATAGGAGGAAACTATAGGCCACTATAGAGAGTTTCTAAAGTTTACAATATTATTTATAGCTTCCTTGATGTATGCCTGCTCAGATATTTCCAGAGGTATAAGGTTTATACTTAACCCTTTACATTTTTGTTCAAATCTACTAATATATTTTTGCTTATTCTGAGAAGTTGCTACAAAATCTATGATCTATCTTATGGTACATACTAAGTCTATTCTTTTTCCCATAGTTTTTCTTGATATGATGCTTCTTAAAAAGCCATCCCTTCACAAAATCATATTAATTGAAGTCAGATCACAGCTAATATTCAGTTTTATAAACCACTCTCCATTGTAGCTATTGTTCCCCAGAATTGCTTTTGTTGTTAATGCTCTTTTCTGAAACTAGACTTCTTAGAATAGAACAGAAATCTCTAGATATGTTCAGATTAGGACAAAATACACTCGTATGTTACTTCCCTTGGTGTGAATGTTATGTCTCTATAGATGATATCCAAGACTGAATTATTCCTTTCAGAAAATATGATTTAGGGATAAGAAATAACTGAGAAATTGTTGAAGATCACTGTTAAAATTAATAACCCATCTATCACTGCTTTTTTGGATACTTTAAAAACTAAAATTAAAAATAAATTTTTAATCATGTTGGTTCATTTAGGGATTTTTATACTGATTCTGCTATTAGTTTGCCACAAAACACAGGTGACAATATGCCTCTATGTCACTATGTAGCTTATTTAGTTACATCATAATGAAGACTTCAGCTGCTCAATAAGATGGAACAAAGGGCAACAGATTTATCAGCGTTAAGCTACTAAAAAGCCAGACAAAATATATGACACAATGGCATACAGGACATTGCACATCAGGCAACAGAGAAAAATAAACCCTAAGAGGTAAAAATAGAGATGAGCCCCATAATTACTCCCTGGTGGAAGTTTTCAGGCCACAGAGTAAGGAGGAGAACAGGATGGCAGTCTCCATGAATTGAGGATCTGTGTGTCCAGAAAAGCCAGGACAACTAGATTTCACAGTGCAAAGTCCCAGGGAAGCAAGAGCTGCACAGGAAGAGAATTATAGCGATCTCCAAAGAGTTCCCTTTGATTATTTAATTGGGTAATGCTAAGGGTATACATAAGAAAATCACGCAAGATAGAGAAGAAGACACTTGAAAGGTTTACATGGTGTTTCACAGGATCTGGTGCTCACACAGAGCCAGGAGTGTACATGTTCTGATAGGCCAAAGTAGAATATTCCAAAATTCCTAGCACACCATTTAAAAGTCAAAAAGGACTTCCCTTATTATTGAGGAAATATTAACCCTTGATAAGCACAGTTCTGGTCCTATCTAACAAAAGTCAAAAGCAAGAACTCAAAGGATGAAATTGTTTCCAAGTAATTTACCATGTTCCAGTTAAAACTCAAAATACTTAGCCGGGCGTTGTGGCGGGCACCTGTAGTCCCAGCTACTCGGGAGGCTGAGGCAAGAGAATCACTTAAGCCCAGGAGTTGGAGGTTGCTGTGAGCTGTGTGAGGCCACGGCACTCTACCGAGGGGCATAAAGTGAAACCCTGTCTCTACAAAAAAAAAAAAAAACTCAAAATACTTATAGAAATATAAAAATATCTAGCATCCAATAAGATCAAATTCACAATGTCTATCATGCAATCAAAAAGTAACAGAAATACAAAGAAGCAGAAAAATACAATGCAAAGGTAAAAAATTAATCAATTAAACTGACACCAAAATAATTCAGATGATAAAATTAGGTAGCAAGAACATTAAAGTCTTTGATGACTATGTTACATATGTGCAAGAAGCCAGGTAAATGACTGGATTTGGTAAGGAAATGTATGGAAGATAAAATATGACTCAGCTCAACTATATAGAAGTGGAAATTAAAATGTCTGAGATAACAAGGACATTGGGCAGTATTCATAGTGGTCTGGACATTACAGAAGAATGTACACAACAACTGAAATTAGTAAGCTGAAACACAAAGAGATAATATATTTTTTTTTTTGAGACAGAGTCTCACCATGTCATCCTGGGTAGAGTGCCGTGGTGTCACAGCTCACAGTGACCTCAAACTCTTGGGCTCAGGCTATTCTCTTGCCTTGGCCTCCCAAGGAGCTGGGAGTATAGGTGCCCACCACAATGCCCATCCATTTTTTGTTGCAGTTGGCATTGTTGGTTAGCTGGCCTGAGCTGGGTTCGAACCCACCACCTTCGGTTTATGTGGCTGGCGCCGTAACCACTGTGCTATGGGTGCTTAGCCAAGAGATAAAATTTTTAAGGAAGAAGAATCAGAGAGATGATTTAAAAAATAATGCCTAACATCACACCAGCTGACTTCAAAATACACTAGAAAGCTATAATAATGGCATTAAAAACAGACACATAGACCAATGGGACAAAATAGAGAGCACAAAAGTAAATCAATGCATTTGTGGTTTATTGATATTTGACAGAGTTGCCATGAGGAAAAGACAGTTTCTTTAATAAATTGTGTTGGGAGAACTGGATATCTACATACAGAAGAGTGAAATTAGACCCTATCTGACACCATATACAAAAATCAACTCAAAATAGGTCAAATATATAAACATAGTACTAAAAACTGTAAAACGATTAGAACAAAACATAGGGGGGTATTTTAAGATCTTGGTCTGGACAATAGCTTTTTGGGTATGACCACAAAAACAAAGACAATAAAAATAGACAAATGGGTTTATATCAAACTAAAAAGTTTCTGCAAAGCTAAGGAAATAGTCAAAAGTGTAAAAAGACAATCTATGAAATGGGAAATAATATTTGTAAAGCATAGACATTTCTTAAAAAAGAAACAGCCAACTGTTACATGAAAAGGTGCTCAACATCCATCATCATCAGGGAATTGTAAATTAAGACCATGACGACATCTCACTTCATACTTGTTAGAAAGGCCATTATGAAAAAGACAAAAAAAATAACAAGTCCTGACAAGAATGTGGAAAAAAGGGAATGCTTTCACTTTGTTGGTGGGAATCTAAGTTAGTATTTATATCTTCTAAATTAGTTATGAAAAACAGTGTGAAGAGTCTTCAAAATACTAAAAATAGAACTATCGTATGATTCTACAGTCCCACTCCTAGACTTATAATGGCAGGAAATGATATTGCTGTCTTAGACAGCCTCCCTTCCATGTTCACTGCCACCTTATTCACAATAGCCAAGAGATGGAATCAATCTAAGTGTCTATCAGAAGAATAGTATAAAGAAAATGTGGTATATACACCCCTTGGAATACTATCTAGCTTCCAAAAGAAGAAAATCCTGTTTTTTGGTATAATATACGTAAACCTGTAGTGTTGCAGGAAGACAAGTCCCAAAGGAGAGAAAGAGCACCCAAATACCACGTTTATAAGAGGAAGGGCTTTATTCACCAGCCAGGAGCTTATGGCATAGAAGAATTCCAAATGGCCACGCTCCCTGACTGCTTTGGTCTTTCCCTTTTAATTGACAGCCAAAAATTTCCACCCCACAGGTACCCTTCTCATTGGCCAATTTGAATAAAGCGGGAGATGCTATTCCCGCCCCCACAGAACTACAGGATTTCACAAAACTTGGAAATTTCCAAGTTTCAGGAAGTTAAGTTTACAAATTCCCAAGAGCTGAGTCACTGTGGAGAGGACACTGCATGTGTACCCTTGTGGTCTCCTTGAGAAGACCTGTTCTTCTAGACCTCACCCTTCTCGGTTATCCTTTCTCAGTAGGACATTATGTTAAGTGAAATAAGCCAGGCTCAGAAAGACAGATCACATCATGATCTCACTTATATGTGAAATCTAAAAAATTTAAATTCATGTAAGTAAAGTGTAGAATGGCAGTTAACAGAGACTGGAAGGCTGTGGATGGGGAGATATCAATCAAAGGATGCTAAATTCTACAGTTTTATACTAGGAATGAGTTTAAGAAATCCCTCATACAACATAGTAACTATGGTTAATGACAATGTGTTGTGTTCTTGAAAATTGCTAACAGTATATTTTAAGTGTTCTCACCACAAAATAATGATTAATATGTGAGATAACATGTATGTTAATTAGCTTAATTTAACATTCCACAAGGTGTCTGTCTATTAAAACATCATGTTAGTCACAATAACTGTATACAATTTTTGTGTGATAATTAGACAAACAAATTAGAAAAAGAAAAGGAAAAGAATACCTGGAAGAAGTACAAATTTATATGAAACAAGAAATTTATATATCTTAGAAACTAAAAAAAACCCACAATCACAAGAAATTTAAAGAAAATTTTGTTATGTTCCAATTATACCTCAATCAAACTTTTAAAAATGATAATAATAGAAAGTTATTTCATACCAGTAGGAGCATATCTTCAGTGATGAAAATTGAATACATCATATTAGTCCATTTCTAGAAGACATTACATTGCCTCTGAGTTCCTATTTCTATAACAATGCTACAGACTCATATGAGAAGTTCTGTAGAATCTATTTCCAGAAGTATGAGCATTGGTCAGAGTTGTGTCTCTTTCAGAATACAATCAACAACAAAAGCAAAATTGGGATGATTCAAGCTTTTATTTACAAAGAGACTAATCGCCAGGGTGTGACTGAGATAAATAAACCAGAAGTGATAGTCCAGGATTCCTAGGATAAACAGCAATGAAATTGTCCAAAGTCATGGGACAAGAGAGAGGTTTCTAGAACATTTAGAGAGCATGGAATTTACAAGACTATTCTTGGGAGGAGTTATGACCTTTGGTGGCCATAATGCACAGCCACCCTCTGACTATCCCTGTGGAGTAGGAAACAAGAGATTAGATTTCTCTTTTCTCCCTTCAGGATCCTGCCTGAACTTCCTTTGGCGCAACCCAGCTACAAACCAGAATGCATGAGAACCTTGTTGAAGGAACCCATAGAGGCCAAACTCAAGAAGCAGAGGATGAGGTAAAGAATGGTAAGGCTCACAATGAACTTAGAGGGGCACGTGGAGGATATGTAGCATAAGAAGTGCACGGTGAAATTCACATTGTTTTTTAGAATGCTTGGAGAGGTTGATATTCTATCAATAGTACATGAGAGTTTCCACTTTCCCATGTCTTAATGAGAAACTTTACACACAGCAAGTTGCTAATTTCAGGTATTCTTTTTCTTCAGAAGCTCCAGTTATGACAATAAATATTGGGTGGGGGAAAAAAGGTTAGTTTGAACATTTGAGCATTTAGTGAATTCATCTTGGACCCTATTACTTTGGGTCATTACTTTTAGTATGATTGAACATGGATCAGCATCAAATTAACTGGTGGAAAACTTGACCCATCTATATTCTGTGAATCCTTTGTCATTTTTTGATGATACTTGAAAGATTTCTTTTTTTTTTTAATTGTTAAATCATAGCTGTGTACATTTTTGCAATCAAGGGGTACAATGTACTGGTTTCATATACAATCTGAAATATTCTCATCAAACTGTTCAACGTAGCCTTCATGGCATTTTCTTAGTTATTGTATGTAGACATTTGTATTCTGCATTTAGTAGGTTTCACTTGTACCCATTCTAATATGTGCCGTAGGTGTGGCCCCACCCATTACCCTCCCTCCACCCTGATTTCCCTCTCCCTTCCCTTCCCTTGGCCCTTTTCCCATATTCTTGTACTATAGTTGGGTTATAGCCTTCATATGAAAGCTATAAATTAACTTCATAGTAGGGCTGAGTACATTGGATACTTTTTCTTCCATTCTTGAGATACTTTGCTAAGAAGAATATGTTCCAGCTCCATCCATGTAAGCATGAAAGAGGCAAAGACTCCATCTTTCTTTAAGGCTGCATAATATTCCATGGTATACATGCACCACAATTTGCAAGTCCAGTCGTGGGTCGATGGGCACTTGGGCTTCTTCCACGACTTAGCAATTATGAATTGGGATGCAATAAACATTCTGGTACAGATGTCTTGGTTATATTGTGATTTTTGGTCTTCTGGGTATATACTTACTAAAGGAATTATAGGATTGAATGGCAGGTCTATTTTTAGATCTCTAAGTATTCTCCAAACATCCTTCCAAAAGGAACATATTAGTGTGCATTCCCACCAGCAGTGTAGAAGTGTGCCCTTTTCTCCACATCCACACCAACATCTCTGGTTTTGGGATTTTGTTATGTTGGCTACTCTTACTGGGGTTAGGTGATATCACAAAGTAGTTTGGATTTGCATTTCTCTGATGATTAAGGATGATGAGCTTTTTTTCACATGTCTGTAGATTGTGCGTCTGTCTTCTTTAGAGAAGTTTCTCTTCAAGTCCTTTGCCCACCCTGAGATGGGATCACTTGTTTTTTTCTTGCTAATACGTTTGAGTTCTCTGTGGATTCTGGTTATTTTATTTATTTATTTATTTATTTATTTTTGAGACAGAGCCTCAAGCTGTTGCCCTGGTAGAGTGCTGTGACATCACAGCTCACAGCAACCTCCAACTCCTAGGCTCAATCTATTCTCCTGCCTCAGCCTCCCAAGTAACTGGGACTACAGGTGCCCGCCACAATGCCTGGCTATTTTTTGGGTTGCAGCCATCATTGTTGTTTGGCGGACCTGGGTTGGATTTGAACCCACCAGCTCAGGTGTATGTGGCCGATGCCTCAGCTGCTTGAGCCACAGGCACTGAGACTGGATTCTGGTTATTAAACCTTTATCAGAGGTATAATTTGCAAATATTTTCTCCCATTCTGAGGGCTGTTTTCTTGCTTTAATTACTATGTTCTTGGCTGTGCAGAAGTTTTTTAGTTTGATCAGGTCCCAGTAACGTATTTTTGATACAGCTTCAATTGCGTGGAGAGTCCTCCTCATAAAATATTCATCCAGGCCGATTCCTTCATGAGTTTTCCCTGCACTTTCTTCAAGTATTTTTATAGTTTCATGTCTTAAGTTTAAATCTTTGATCCAGTGAGAGTCTATCTTAGTTAATGGTGAAAGGTGTGGGTCCAGTTTCAATCTTCTACAGGGTGCCAGCCAGTTCACCCAGCACCATTTGTTAAATAGGGAATCTTTTCCCCACTGAATGTTTTTAATTGGCTGGTCAAAGATCAAATAACAGTAAGTAGCTGGATTCATCTCTCAGTTCTCTATTCTGTTCCAGACATCTACTTCTCTGTTTTTGTGCCAGTACCATGCTATTTTGATTTATAGTACAGTCTCAGGTCTGGTAGCATGATTCCTCCTGCTTTGTTTTGACTTCTGAGTAATGTTTTGGCAATTCTAGGTTTTTTCTGATTCCATATAAAATGAAGTATTATATTTTCAAGATCTTTAAAATATGACAATGGAGCTTTGATAGGAATTGCATTAAAATTATATATTGCTTTGGGTAGTATAGACATTTTAACAATGTTGATTCTTCCCAGCCATGAGCATGGTATATTTTTCCATTTGTTAACATCTTCAGCTATTTCTTTTCTTAAAGTTTCATAGTTCTCTTTATAGAGATCTTTCACATCCTTTGTTAGATAAACTCCTAAATATTTCATCTTCTTTGGCACTACTGTGAAAGAAATAGAGTCCTTGGACTGTTTTTTTGGCTTGGTTATTGTTGGTAAATATAAAGGCTACAGATTTATGGGTGTTGATTTTGTAGCCTGAGACATTGCTGTATTACTTGATCACTCCTAAAAGTTTTGTAGTAGAATCCCTAGTGTTTTCCAGATACACGATCATGTCATCTGCGAAGAGTGAAAGTTTGATCTCTTCAGACACTATGTGGATACCCTTGATCACCTTTTCGTCCCTAATTGCAATGGCTAAAACTTCCATTACAATGTTAAAGAGCAATGGAGACAATGGGCAACCTTTCCTGGTTCCTGATATAAGTGGAAATGATTTCAATTTAACTTCATTTAATACGATATTGTCTGTGAGTTTGCTGTAGATGGCCTCTATTAGTTTAAGAAATGTCCCTTCTATACCAATTTTCTTAAGTGTTCTGATCATGAAGGGATGCTGGATATTATCAAAAGCTTTTTCTGCATCAATTGAGAGAATCATATAGTCTTTATTTTTTAGTTTGTTTATGTGCTGAATTACATTTACAGATTTACGTATATTGAACCAGCCTTGAGACCCTCAGATAAATCCCACTTGGTCATGGTGTATAATTTTTTTGATGCGTTGTTGGATTCTGTTCGTTATGATCTTATTGAGTATTTTTGCATCAATATTCATTAGTGATATTGGTCTATAATTTTCTTTTCTTATTTGGTCTTTTCCTGGTTTAGGGATCAAGGTGATGTTTGCTTCGTAGAATGTGTTGGGTAATATTCCTTCTTTTTCTATATTTTGGAAGAGGTTTAGTAATATAGGTACTAGTTCTTCTTTAAAGGTTTGGTAGAATTCTGATGTAAAACCATCTGGTCCTAGGCTTTTCTTTTTAGGGAGATTTTGTATAGTTGATGCTATTTCAGAACTTGATATAGGCCTGTTCAACATTTCCACTTCATTCTGGCTGTCTTTGTAGGTGGCATACCTCCAAGTATTGGTCAATTTCTTTCAGATTTACATATTTCTAAGAGTAAAGTTTCTTGTAATATTCGTTAAGGATTTTTTGAATTTCTGAGGGGTCTGCTGTTATTTCATCTTTACCATTTCTAATTGATGAAATTAGAGATTTTACTCTTTTTTTTTTTTCTGGTTAGGTTGGCCAAAGGTTTATCTATTTTATTGACCTTTTCAAAAAACCAATTTTGGATTTATTGATCTGTTGTATAATTCTTTTGTTTTCAATTTCATTTAATTCTGCTCTGATTTGGTTATTAATTTTCTTCTGCTGGGTTTGGGGTTGGAATGTTCTTCCTTATCCAGTTGCTTGAGATGTCCTTTTAAGTTATTTACTTCCTCTCTTTCTGTTTTCTTGAGGAAGGCTTTCAGTGCTATGAATTTCCCTCTTAGGACTGCCTTTGCAGTATCCCAGAGGTTCTGATAATTCGTGTCTTCACTGTTGTTTTGTTCCAAAAATTTCGTTATTTCCCTCTTAATCTCATCTATAACCCATCTATCCTTCAGCATAAGGTTATTTAGCTACCATATTCTTGTATGGGTATGCATATTTCTGTTGTTACTGACTTCAACTTTTATTCCATGATGGTCTGAGAAGATGCAAGGAAAATTTTCTATTTTTTTAAATTGCTGAGGTTAGATATGTGGCCCAGGATGTGGTCAATTTTGGAGTATGTTCCATGGGCTGATGAGAAGAATGTGTATTCAGTTTCTTTGGGATGAAATGTTCTGTAGATGTCTGTTATGTCTGGATGTTGAATTGTTAAGTTTAAATCTAAAATTTCTTTGCTTAGCTTCTTTTTGGAGGATATATCCAGCACTGCTAAAGGGGTGTTAAAATCTCCAGCTACTATGGAACTGGAGGAAATCAAGTTGCTCATGTCTGTTAGAGTTTCTCTTATAAATTGGGGTGTGTTCTGGTTGGGTGCATAAATATTAGTAATTGAAGTCTTATCATATTGAGTATTACCTTTAACAAATATGAAGTGTCCATCCTTATCTTTCCTTATTTTGGTTGGTTTAAAGCCTATTGCATCTGCGAATAGGATTGCTGTGCCTGCTTTTTTCTGCTTTCCATTTGCCTGGAGTATAGATGACCATCCCTTCACCTTGTGTCTATATTTGTCTTTTAATGTAAGATGTGATTCTTGTATGCAGCAGATATCTGGCTTGAGTTTTTGTATCCAGTCAGCCAACCTGTGCCTCTTTAGAGGACAATTTAAACCATTCACATTAATTGAGAATATTGATAAGCCTTTCAAGAGTCCGGTGGACATTTTTAATCCTTTTGCGACTGTGGAAGTTGGAATTTGATCAAAATTTTCTGGGTGGATTTACTTCTGTGGTGGAGGGTTACACTGGTCTTTATGAAGGATAGGTCTGAGAATATCCTGGAGAGCTTGTTTAGTTGTGGCAAATTTCTTCAGCATGTGAATGTCATTAAAGTATTTAATTTCTCCATCATAAATGAACCTCAGTTTAGCTGGGTACAGGATCCTGGTTGAAAGTTATTTTGTTTTAGGAGATTAAAAGTTGATAACCATCCTCTTCTAGCAAAAGGTTTCAGCAGAGAGATCTGCATTTATTCTAATATTCTTCCTTTTGTAGGTAATGGTTTTCTTTCGTCTGGCTGCTTTCAGAAGTTTCTCCTTTATATTAACTTTAGTGAAATTGATTAGATGTCTTATTCGTGTTTATTCATGCTGGAGTTCTGAATCTTTCAGCTATCTGAAATTCAGAATCTTTTGGCATGTCTGGAAAGTTCTCTTTCATCATCTCATGGAGAAGAGACTCTGTGCCTTGTGAAGCCACTTCATCACTTTCGGGGATCCCTATAATACGAGTATGGTTTTCTTAGAATTATCCCAGAGCTCTCTGAGAAAGTGATCTGTTTTTGCCCTCCATTTCTCTTCCTCTCTGAGAGTTGGGGAGCGTTCGAAAGCTGTGTCTTTAATGTCAGAAATCCTTTCTTCTGCTTGTTCCATTCTGTTTCTAAGGATCTGAGAAACACAGATCTTTGAGGGCTGCAACTTCTTGTCTCAATGTGTCAAAATCTTTGGTCATTTGGTCTTTGAATTCGTTGAACTCTTGAGACATCTTTTGGGTTACTGCTTGGAATTCTAATTTGATCTTATTTGCTATCCAGATTCTGAATTCGATTTTTGACATCTCAGCTATTTGTTTGTCCATGGGATCTTGTGCTGTGTCTGCCCCATTGATCCACGGGAGAATTGATCTACTCTGATTATTCATGTTGCCAGAGTTTTTCCTTTGATTTTGTCCCATGATTGTTTTTCACCATTGCCTCTGGCCGTCCTTAGAGTGGGGGTGGTGTCTCTCCAAGATTAGACCCTGGGGAGATCACTCTATTGTTGCTGGATCTTTGTAGGGAGTGACCCTGTGTAGCTCTTCTGGGGCTGCCCCGTCCAGGGAGTTCTGGGTGTGGGAGCATCTCCAGCGTGTGGATGAAGCAACAGGGTGGGGGGGGGTGCACACGGTTCAGGGATTGCCTGGTGCCCAGTGACTTTGGCACAGACAGCCCAAGGCTCCAGCAGTCTCTGGCCAGGAGAAGGGCTCCACACAGAGAGGCAGGGAGGGCTCCAGAGGGCACCTGGCTACCAGAGTCCCTGGCCAGATAAGCAGATGGTGTGGAGGCAGGGAAGGTACAGGAGGGAGGATGCGGGGTTGCGCAGCTCCCGGAGTTCCCTGGTCAGGGTGTGGGGAGGCCCGCAGGTGGGGTAGCAGGTCCAGGCGCAGGTCTTACCAGGGTCCGGGAGGGCACAGCTCTTACAGAAGTCCGGGAGGGTGCCTATCACGGGTCCCAGCGCAGCTCTTCCGGAGGTCCGGGAGGTCCCGGGGCAGCTGTTACCGGGGTCTGGGAGGGTGCTGATCAGGGTCCCAGCGCAGCTCTTACCAGGCTCTGGGCTGGCGCAGCTCTTTCCGAGGTCTGGGAGGGTGCCGATTATGGGTCACAGGGCAGCTCCTCTGGAGGTCCGGGAGCGTGCCGATTGCGGGTTGCAGCACAGCTCTTGGAGGTCCAGGAGAGTCTTGGTGCAGGTCTTACCGGAGTCTGGGAGGGTCCCGGCTCAGCTCTTACCGGGATCTGGGAGAATGCCAATCACGGGTTGCTGTGCAGTTCTTCCAGTGTTTGAAAGATTTCTTAAAGATTTTTAAAGTTCTTCTTTAGTCACAGTTGCAAAAATTTGCAATTCCCTGGAAGATACAAAGAAAGGGTGACATGAAGAAATGGGAAGAACCTAGGAGGTGGCATTAGCAAATTTCTTCATCATCCATGGCCTTGGTCCTAATTCATATTATAGATTTTGAACTAGATAATCCCTAGATTCCTAATTTAGATCCTATATTTTTGGTTAAAAAAAGTTCATCTATTCTGGTGATTATACTTACCTATCTTTGCTTCCAGACATTGTATTTAAAGCCCCCCCCCCAAAAAAAGTCCCTAAATAGACATGCATGTCTAAAGCTACTATAGACAGAACAGTCATGTGGACTTACTTGGTGAAATCAGCCACAGGAATGTGTTTCTTTTAACTGGCCACTTTGGGGAGCCTACCATCACAGCAACTGTGATGTTGCTGGCATTTGCAGTCTGTTTACTGAGACTGAGACTTGATCTAACTTCTCAACCTTGACATTGAGATAACTGTCTCCCCTCCCTTATTTGTTAAATCTTCCTTGTCTGATCATTGTTTTGACAGAATCCACATTTTATTCTATTTACACTGCTAGCACCAAGGAAATTTTTTTCAGTATATCCATCCCATGCATGTTCATTAACCCTGATAGTATTTATTTGCATACCGAGCATGGGTTTGAAGGCATAAATATAAGCACATCTGTGATATATGTCCCCTTTTGATTGCCCTGTGCATAAAACCCAGCCTCCTCTATCTCTTATCACAGGCTCCTTATGCAAATCTGAAAATGCAGTTTTCTTAATAGACCACCTTGAATACAATGTTCATTCAAAGAGCATTGCTCTCCTTACTTGGTAATGAAACATGAAAACAGAAAGGGAGCCTCAACCCACACCTTAGCCAATGTTTTTAATTTGCCAACACAGGCAGCCTGCCCAAGAGCAGTTAATAAGCAACGAGATTAAATCAGGTGTCCTCTCCTTGATGGAAATGTTAATGAGGTAGGTAATGAACCAAAGGCAGAGAGAATCAGACAGAAGAAACTAGACACATAGATAGGTTTGAAAAACCTATAATCTGTTAGCATGGTAATGTCTGGGCTAAACCAGTGAGTGCTTGTATATTTTTAAGCAAAACATATTTCTAATCAAGTCATTGTTGATCTTTTAAAAAAAAATCCTATAGAAATAGGCCTGGATTTTAGAAAACTGGTCTTTATAGTTTCTCCTCCCTGTCAAAAAGTAATTTTTCTGGAATATTTTAATTTGCTATTTTCTAAGTGTTAAAACCTCAGAGCCTAATAGAGAAAGCAGAAACTTGAAATTTTCAAGGGTATATTTCTTCCTACATTTCAACCTACCTGCCACTCATCTGGACTGACAGCACATGTCAGATTAGCAGACATGCTCCTGATGTTACGCTGTAATAGTTACATTGTGAGGGTGACTGAAAGGTAGAGGGGAGAAATATAGTCTGAGCCTGTTTGGGAGATATTATTATTAACAGCCTTTATTTTCACACTGTTCTTCTCAAAGAACAGTTTTTTTATATATTTTATATATTTTAGCTGAAAGATTCTAACAATTTCCTCTACATGGATCATGGCATTTCTGTAGTACATATAGGGGTATCTCAGGGTATTTAAAAATCAAATAATTGATATTGGTAACAAAGACCAAAATTTAAATGTAATTTCAACTTAACTTGGCATATTGGCAATGCGGTATGATAGAAATGTTGTGGGTTTTTGAATAAAACTGGCCTAGATTTAAACCTAGTTCTGGTACCTACAAATTACAGTCTGGAGCAAATATCCAACAACCTTTCTGAAACTCAATGTCCTCATCTACAAATTGGGGCTTATTTTAATATATATTTCCAAAGACTAAGTTTTCAAAGATAAAATTTTATAGATAATATACTTGGGAATTTTCTTTGAAAATCCATAAACTAGAGAGTAGAAACAGCATAAATAAAAAGAATTCAGAAAGAATATTTCAATGCCTAATTATTAGAAAGACAATGTGACTAATGTCTTTCTAATTAAAAAATTATAATAATAAAAAAAAACTCATAGAAGCTAGATAAAACAATGATGGAAGACATCAACCACTGACATATTTACTAGAAATACTCTTCTGCCAAAAATTAAGTCTCTGTTATTTTTTGCCTTGCTTTACTGACAAGTTTTACTCTCTGAAGTTTGTGAGAGAAATAGGGGAATGTGCTTTTTCTTTTTTTTTTTTATGATTATTTATTTATTTATTTATTTTATTGTTGGGGATTCATTGAGGGTACAATAAGCCAGGTTACACTGATTGCAATTGTTAGGTAAAGTCCCTCTTGCAATCATGTCTTGCCCCCATAAAGTGTAACACTTTATGTGCTTTTTCTGTCTCCTTTCTCATAAACAAGAAAGAACTGGTCAGTAAAATGAAAATGAGGGCAATATTAGGGGAAAGTGGCCATGCTATTCTTTAATCCTTAATGACCAAGAAAAAGAAAACTAGTTCATACTATTAAAAAGTTTTCTGTAAAAGAGTACTTTCAGAGAAAATTTTCAAATATAGAGACCCTGATCCCATTCCCAGAGAGCCAGTGCAGATGGATAACCCAAGAATCAAAGCTTGACCTGTCTTCCAGGTCAGTCTTGTGGTAGGTAGGATTTGGAACAGATGTCCCAGACAACAGAGTAACAAATATTAACAGATTCACAGAAAGGCATAAACCTGTAAGAGAAAGGCAGAGCTACAGCAGGGATTTTCACCCCATGTGCTGTGGGACACCACTGGTGTGTCGTGAAAGGATCTTAGGTATACCATGAACATTTTTAGAAATCATTAATTAAGCTATTTTTGAAAGAATTTCAAAGGACAATAGGTGTATTCTTTTCTTTTTACTCCTTTCTAAATCAACATAATTTAAGTGTTCTGTGAAAGTTTAACTATAGGTTCATGTGTGCTGTGACATAAGAAAGGTTGAAAATTACTGATCTAGAGGAATGAGAGAATCTTAGATTGGATTCTGGTGAGGGAAAAAAAAGTGGGTTAACAATAAAGAATTAGATATCTTAAGCATTCACATTTAAAAAAAAAATTGTGCATAAGGTGAAAAAAAAAGGTATATTAACCAAGGACACAGTCCCAAAACTTTGAAGATGGCTAAAGTCTGTATGAAGCAAAGGTCCAGTGGTTGGAATAGATGGAGTAATGTTAAAGATCACAATAAATAAAAATCATCTTCAGCTCCTATTTCTTTTTCTTTCTGTTCCCTATAATTGACAAGAGTCTTTTAAATTAGACAGGATAAAACAGTTTATTAGTTAAATATCGCTGCTTAACAAACAACCCCAAAATCTTAGTGGAAAACAGCATAAGTATAGATTTCTCTCTTACATGGTCGCAGTTTATCCTCCTCCGGGCACCAGCAACCCAGCCAGGGATGTTCTCAGGAAAATGGCACATGAACAAGAGAGAATGCCCAGGCACATAAGCCAGTGTCAATGCTTGGTTTGTGTCATGTCTGCTTATTGCTCACCCTTCATTAGCCGACACAAGCCACATGGCTCAGCCCAAAATCAAAAGACCTTTTCTGAGATGAGCAACATTTTTGTCATTGCAACATTTTCTCATTCCCTTAAATGACAAAGGGAATAGACATAGTACCAATAGTTTAAAGAAACAAAAAATATGATGAAATCATCATGTCTTCTTTCGTTAGGGAGGATTTGTAACAGATGTCCTATATACAACATAGTAACAAGTATTAAAAGATTCATAGAATCTTATTATACCATATAATTATATGGAATATCTTTTTATTATATCATATAGTTTAATGTTAAAGATATTAAACATTTTATTTTCTAGATGAGAAGCTGATCAAAAATAGGAAACCTATGTTCTGACCCTACACTCAGTATTCTCTCCAGTGAAAATTCACTGCCTTAAAATGTTTGATGCATAACTATTGTTGAATAAATATATTCAAGGATTTTTTAAAAATACTTTGAAATGTATTCATTTGTCCAATATTTACTGAGCTCCTGCTATGTACAGTTCAGGGCTAAATCTTGGGATTTACTAGCAACAAAATTGGTTCTTGATTTTACAAAGCACGTACAGACTAGTGGCATTGACTTAAAATCGAAAGTTACATAAAGATTTCCAAATATATTATGGATATTTTTAAAAATTTCCCATAAAAAAGAACTCTTAAGACAAAATACATGAATAGTTTAAAAGGTGAATATTTCTGCATCAGAAGTAATGAGGGGTTTTATAGTAAGCATTAGATTCTAAGGGGAATGCATTAGATTAAAATCAGAAGATGGGAATTGTAGATTTGAATCTGCCTCTTATTCTCTATGCTGATGCTAAAAAAAATTATTTAACTCCTCTCAGCTTTTGATTTAACATTAGTAAAATTGGAAAAATAATATCTATTTTTTCTGCTTCAGGTAAGTGGTATATATCAAACCCATGAAAAGTAACTACAAAAATATCAGAAAACAGATAAAATAACAGTTGAATTTGCTGGACAAATTTGATCTGGCACTCTGCCACTCTTTGTTTCCAAGCTCCAGCCAGAAAGTTAGAAACAGAATTATTTCAAAGGACCTTCTAAATGTTATGACTCCACTTCAGTGAACAATCACTAAATTTTTTTCATTTTCTCTGGACCACCAGAGCTTGAATTTGTTGCCATATTGCAGAAGGCTGAATGAATATCAAACAGCAACATATGTCCCTGTTTAAGCATCCAATATGGGCAAAAACAGCTGACTTCACTGCTGTTTTTGATAATCTGTTTCTCTGGTGAAATTAGATACTGTCTGCTCCTTTGAAAACTGACTGCAGTTACTTTAAAAAGTGATCCATTAAGACTTATGGATGAGTTTTATTTAGGAATTAATCTTGCATTTAGGGACCCAAGCTCACCTCAGAACTTGAGGAAAAAGCTCTTGAGCTATCCCAGGTAGCCAAAAAGGCAGAAAAGAAAACAGAGAGAGCAGAAGTTACTCAGAGAATTATGGGATTTCATGAAGCTCTTAAACATATGAATTATAGGGATACCTGAAGGTGAAGAAGAACACCCCAAAAGAATGGAGGCCCTGCTGGAGGATACCATAAATGACATTTTTCCAAGTTTCATTAAACATAAGCACTCCTTTTTATAGAGTTATTGAACTCTGAGTCATCTCAACATGAATCCAAGACACGTTGTAATGAGCCTGTCCAAAGTCAAGATGAAAGAGAAAATTCTGCAAGCAGCCAGGAGTAAGTTCCAACTGACCTTCCAATCGGTCATTTCTCTAAGGAACCTTGGTTTCTTCAACTGGAGAATAGTGTTAGAAACCAAGTTCTACACATTATCCCAGAGGCTTTGCCTCATTAATGGATCACTTTCTCACTGTGAATCAGCCTTTATATTTTTCTCCTGTGTTCTCATTTCTACACTTCACCTGACTACTTCACATCTTCTCTTTTCTCCTCAAACTTTATCACTCTGGTTTATCCCTTTCACTTTTAATTGAGAATGATGCCTCATGTTTCATATTTTATTGAGAAAACAGATGTCGAAAGAGATTTTCCCATCTATTCTGTTTTACCCAGACTGTGCCTCCTTATCAAATACTGAGGTTGAAATGTCTACATCTTCGGACCGAGGGAGTAAGAAAAGGTAAATCTCTGGCTATTCTGTGTGCAGAGTTCTACATACGCTCCTTCCCCCAGGGTTGTATTCAGCCTTCTCCATAGCTCTGTGCTTCTGGTTTTCTTTAGTCAATCGCTTTTTTGCTCCCAGCTTCTCTAGAATCATCCTTCTTCTGCCAGGGCAGAGGCAAAATATCATTGGTAAGTGGAGAGGAGGTGGAATTCCTACTGTTTCAGACTGCTTCAAATCCCAGTCTTGAGAGAGCCATAGAATGGCTGTTTTCCTGAGCCTTCTTGGTTCTGTGGTTTGAAGAAATCCCTCTGTCTGGGCTCCAGTCTCTCACTTTGTCCCAATTATCATACTCCTGTCTTCTCCCCATTTCTAGTTTCTTAGGTTTTACTTTCTTTATCAAAATCAGTTACCACTCATAAATGTTATTTCTATAATCTCCAAAATTTTATCTGCTGTTTTCTTCTATTGTAGAATTTATCATTTTAATATTAATTTACTACCATTTAAGTGACACTTTGGGAAAGAGATGAAATAAATATAACTGCTCAATCTGCCATGCATTATGAAAAGTCACAGTGAAATTTTAAAAATCCTGCTTTTTTACACTATTTTAAAACCACCTATTTGCTTCCCCAACTTCCAGGTTCCATCATTGTGTGAGACTTCAAGGATCAATATGTAGAGTGAAAATATCTGTCTTCGGAGTCAAAGAGACTTTGATTTGGATTCTAGTCATTCTGTCATTCTATAGTCAGCTATATGTGTCTAATATCAAAACTGGAAGCTTAGTCTCTGAATAAATTGCTAGGACAGTTATTTTATTTTTTTCTTTCCTTTTTTTTTTTTTTTTAAGACAGAGTCTCAAGCTGCCACCCTGGGTAGAATGTCGTGGCGTCAACAGTAGCCTCAAACTCTTGGGCTCAAGCAATCCTCTTGCCTCAGCTTTTCTATTTTTTTAGTAGAGATGGGTCTTGCTCTTTTTCAGGCTGGTCTTGAACCTGTGAACTCAGGCAATCCATCCACCTCAGCCTCCCAAAATGCTAGGATTACAGGCATGAGCCACCATGCCTGGCCTATTTTATTTCTTAATATCACTTTGACTTAAGTTTCTTTGTCAATCTTTAAATGTATGCTTGATAGAATAGCCTTATAATGTTGTTCTCTCTATTAAATGAAATTATTTGTGGTTTTGTTTCACAGATAAAAAAAGCCTAAGC
Organism: Nycticebus coucang; assembly: GCF_027406575.1. Taxonomy (NCBI): domain Eukaryota; kingdom Metazoa; phylum Chordata; class Mammalia; order Primates; family Lorisidae; genus Nycticebus; species Nycticebus coucang. Next base: position 110,404,144 of record NC_069785.1, read on the forward strand.
TTTACTGAGAAAAATAGTAAGAAGAACAGACAAGCTGTGGTATATGTATACCATGGAATACTATTCAGCTATTAAAAAAAATGGAGACTTTACATCCTTCGTATTAATCTGGATGAAAGTGGAAGACATTATTCTTAGTAAAGCATCACAAGAATGGAGAAGCATGAATCCTATGTACTCAATTTTGATATGAGGACAATTAATGACAATTAAGGTTATAGGGGGGAGGAAAAGCAGAAAGAGGGACGGAGGGAGGGGGGTGGGGCCTTGGTGTGTGTCACACTTTATGGGGGCAAGACATGATTGCAAGAGGGACTTTACCTAACAATTGCAATCAGTGTAACCTGGCTTATTGTACCCTCAATGAATCCCCAACAATAAAAAAAAAAAAAAAAGAAAGAAAGAAAATAAAATAGCATCAAAAAAAAGAATTTAAAAAAAAAAGAAGAACAGAAGATGGATACAAAATAGCTTGAAAGTTACCACTGATAAGAGAGACTAGCCCTGTGATAATCTCTGTCATTTATTCAAATCCTCCTCAAGCCAGTTCCTATAGCCAGTTAAATACTTCTCTTAGGTTAGAGAAGAGTTGGCCTTGGAGCATGGAAGTGCAGGACTCCGATTCTTATACCCAATGGTAAAACACAAGAACATGTTAAAACCCTTCACAAGCTAAAACCATTCCTTTTTAGCAGATTTTCCCCACTATAACACAAAGGCATTGACATCTATGAAGCTGTGGATCATCAGAACTATAGATTTACTAGAGAAATAATTATTAATATTTTATTATCTTTCTAAATGTTAAAGAACAATTATTTCTGAAGTTTTTCATTTGAGGTTTGGAGAGGTCTGGTTGGTGAAATTCCCGCCTCAGCAGCATCTTTAAAGATAAAGAAAAGCAGTTGTTTGTGTTTCTAACTAGACTAAAACCTCTGACATCTTCCATGTAAACTGGAAGATTCTTCATAATTATTTACAAGGATTACAAGAATATAAATCAATATATACATTTCCTTATCTGATTAAAGAGAAAATTATAAATCCCCCTACTAAATTATTCAGCCAAGTAAACATCAAAGCCATATGTTTAGGAGAGAATAAGTATTAAGGCAATTATTGGACAGTCAAAACATTAAGGTGTGCTGTTTTTATCCATTTGAATTAAGCAGAGATTTTCTGATTTTGTTATGCTAGATAGCTAATAATAACACTATGTTCACCTACAATGATAGGTAGAAGTCTGATTTTCCTCCTTAACTATAAGCTTTTTGAATACACAGGCCATGTCTGTTCTGTTTGTAGCTCAGTTGCCACTCTCTAGCTTTATACATAGACAGGTGCTGATACAACCCAAGGGCCAGATTTTTCTTTTTGTTGTAAGGGTTATATTCTACTCATATTTTAAGGAAAGAGAAAAAGAAGTGCTCTGACTCTCTTCTGAGTTATCCACTTAATCACTGCTTCTGTGAGGATGTATAGAAGATAAGCCTGGAACACTGTGTGCCAGAAAATAAGAAAACCATGAAAGGGACCTTAGGCTTTGTCAAAATGACTCATGAGCCTGCTGGAATGGACTTCCTTTGTCCAAAGGTGAGACAATTTAAGAATCAAAAAGAGCAATAACTATGAGCATTAAAAGCCATTTAACATATAAAAAGCCATGCCATGCATTCACAATGATTTTTAAGACGTGACCAAAACTCAATGGCTATTGGGCAACATTAGAAATTGCCTGGCACTAAGTCAATATTCCAAAATTTGCCAGGTGAAGGGAAAGGATTAAGCATTCACCTTGCCATTCTGAAGTAAATTTTATTTCAGGGTATCCAAAATGTTCTATAGACAAAGGAAACAGTTTTATGTAGAAGTATTCCAGTTAATAAATGCAGAAGAAATAATAGATTTAAAAAACACTGCAACTCCAATGAAATAACACACTAAGGTAATCACCACCAATAGATGACATAATTATTAAAGGTGAAGTTGATGGGTAATTTACTGTCTCAATCTTTTTCTTATGAAAAAGAAAAAGATTGCACTGTTTCAATGGCACCAGGTGTAAACTGGTGTAACTCTAGTCAGGGCTATGTCAGTGAGCCTGTACTGGGAAAGGGAGCAAGTTGTCATTGTCTGAACTCACTGATCAATTTTAGCAAAATAAGGGTGAGATAACCAAACCTTATATGCCTCCTGATGTGAAGCAATATGAAGAATTCAGCATTGTCTGTGATTTATTTTTTATATAGTTATGAAGGATATTCTACAAGTATCCAACCGTGTAATATGAAAAACAGAAACATACATGGCTGGATACTTTCCCAACAGCCCTCGTTTTATATATGTATTATTTATTTTATATATATATATAAAATTTCAGAACTTTAAGTCTTATCTCCAGTAGACAAAAATACAAGCAATGGAGAAACCAGTCAAATGATCCTATGGGGAAGTATATTTTCTGATGACTGTCTACATGAATAACAAAAGCTTACGTTGAACCATGTCCCACGAGTCACAGATTTAGGCACATTTTCTGTTACCTACAGACCTTTTCTTAGTGAGCAAGAAAGCGTACAGAGAGAAGTGGTGGAGTTAGATGGTGTACGACTTTCTTTCATGATGGTGGCTTTTGAATCAACACTAGTAACTGGATAATAGGCATTGGGCTGGGTCCTATTAATGACTTAGTAACAAGAAGAGAGCTTAAAATTATATTATACTAATAAAACAAGCCTGGCTATATGAAAGTCAAATAATTATTCAATAGGTAAGCTACTTCTTAAACCAACAAGATAAGAAAAGCTTTGAGAGTGAGTGTGGTTTTAGAGACAGAGGTAAGAACTGCAATTTCTGTAAGAGAAGTAGATAAATTCCACTCATCATCCCATTTATTCCCAGTGGAGCTGGACAGCATGACAGGAGATAGGGGCTGAGCTTGGCTTTTACAAATGTATAGAATTTATAGATAGAGAAAAGAGAAAGAATTCTAGAGAGTGAACAGCCAGTGATATTTGACAATTCACAAACTCTACCAGAATAGACAATTAATGGGAAGTAAGACCCCATCCTGTCCTGGGGGCTTATTAAGGCACGTAGTTCAGTAGCTCACTAGCAAAATAATGAGTCTCAACCCTGTTGTGGAACGTTACAGAACTTTGTTCTGGGGGAGGGGGGTGTTCTTGTTCTCCCCTAATTTAACCTAGCCCTCTAGGCTAGACTTTGCCTGAGTTCTTGCTTCTTGGTGTTTCAGAAACAAAGTCTTCCATGAAATCCAAAAGAAGCCTGTTCTTAAGATGTCTGAAATGTAAATTATCCAAAATTACAGATTGGAATGCATTTGTTTATTTAAATGCAATTCCAAAACTATGGATATTGGTTGATTTTATTATTAAGTGCCCTCTTTTTACCCATGTCTAATATCCTTATTTGTTATTGCTTTTTTACTCTGTCCAGTGGGAAAGAAGTGTTCTTTTTTCTTTTAATAGTTTCAAGACTTTATTTCATTGATCACTTTTTTGTGAGATGGGCTGATTTAAGAATATGGTCTCTGATTGTTTTAGCTAATTGCTCTTAACAATCTACTGCCATGCAAAATTGTGTTAACTTTTTCATTAAATGCACTGTTAATTCCAAACAAACAAAGCAATCCTCACCATCCTTTACCATTGAGTTGCTGACCTTTTCCCTCACATCAACGAGAGCAAATGAAAGTGGGTTACATTAAAACCTAATAGGGTCTTTGGTTGGTTAAAGTGGATGGTTCACTTGTTTGCAAGGAACAAACATATTCTCACACTAGGTAAGGATAGTTTATTCTACAAATACTAGTGATTTGGAAACCAAATGTTAACAGGAAGGGATGCAGCCCTAGGGACTGGCTCCTCAGTTTCTCTCTGAGATGCGTCTTTTAGCATCTCTGCTTTTGTCTGTGACTCTGCTCTTGATATTTCTCTGTATTACTGAGAGTTTTTGTGGTTCAAAAAAAAAAAAATTCTGATTCCTCAAAATTTCAGCTTTGCCTCATGAGGGCATTCCAGCCTGGATTCTTCTCATGGGATGGCCTCTATTAAATGTTACCTTCTCTTTCTCATAAACAGTCTCAATCCAAGAATTATCCTAAAGAAGAAATTGATTGCCTCAGCACCTCTTTGTTGGAGTCCCGTCCCAGGGGCAGGGTCCACCAAGACCTGTGGAACTGTCATCACCGACTGAAGAAATATCACGTTAGGAACAATGGTAAAGAATGAGACAAGAGACACAGAATAGAGTTTTCAAAGGTGGGAGCTCAGGGGACCACAACCTGTTTGTGGGTTCTGGCCAGTGGCCCGAGTCTCTGTTCCACTCAGCTTTTATTCAAATCTCTTTGCCCAGATGGGAAGCTGAAGGAGGGAACAAAGACAACAGCAGTTTCTCTGAGTGAGTATATCAGCTTCTATTGTGATTATTATTAACTTTAAGGATTTGAGCAGTTTTGAGGAATCTGAAACTTGAGCCTTGTGTGGGGGAAGCCTCCTGTTAGGAGTCACACACACAGATTACCAGGGAGGTGTTAAAATCTGCTAGTTTTTCCTCTGTGATAAAGGATGTAAGCCCCCCTGCCCTCAGGGCTCTGAGCTGTTCCCTTGATCCTCTGCCCTAGCCAAATGCAAATCTCCACAATAGGTATCTGCTTTGTTTAATGGGCAGGAAACAACCTAGAAGATGTATCTTTTCTAGGACTTACCACAGTCTCTTCTATGGCCATTATTTTCCTCACAGACTCAGCAGGGGTATTTGGGTAAGCTGTAGCCCCAATAGGCTAGAATTTCAGGAAAGGCCAGAAACTTGTTCAGATAAGAAATTTAGCAATGGCTAGCTTAAAGGTAAATTAGCTGACTTTTCTTTGTTCTGACTTCTTCAGCTTACTTTTTAATTTTCCTTTTTACTGGGGGTGCCCTCCCCTGCCAAGAATGAGGTCTCTGGTCCCTATTCTGTCTGCACCTCTTCTCATATCTGGTAGTGGATTTTAGATTACTAAATATACAGCAGCTTGTCAGCATTTTGTGCGATAGTCTATGAGTTAGGAGTCGGGATATTTCACAAGAAAATGTGGTCACTGTCCACTCAGCAGTGTCCTGGTGAAGCTGAACTCCCCAGACCTTTCAAGTATAGATGTGATGCAATCCTTGAAAAGTAGATCCCGGGGAAGAGTGAAAGTTCAAGAAGGGTGGAGCTTGTACTCACCAACGCAAGAAGCGTTTCTTACACTGGAGTCAGCCAGAGAACTAAAACACAGGTAATCATTGTGCTGTATGATTTTAGAGGTACTAGTAAGTCTCTAAAGTTCAGTTTATCCAGATACTGAATGATGCTCAAAGATCTTTCAAAGGGATTTTCCTCTGAGTATTTTCTCTTCAGAATTCCTGGCTAGTGGTCATCCTGTTTTAGTTTAGATGCCTTCAGAGATTGGGAGCTTATTTCAGGGAGCTACCAGCCTACTCAAAAGCACTAGCCTTTAACCGAATATCATCTTTAATTTGCTCTGTATTTAATTATCGTGAAGGACAATAGTTCACAAGTGTTCTCAATTGCCTATGCACTTGTCACGGTATCCATAACAGAAATAGATTTTTACAGCTAAAGTTCCAAATGACATGTAAGGATGGAGCATGTCTGTACCTCACAAACCCAGAGCACAGCCAAGCGACTAAGGCTAGGGAAAGGCAGGAGCCACAGCTTCCCTGGGCATAAGAGGAGTGGTTTCTAGACCTTCCATCTAAATAACGCAAATACTGTGATGCAGTTACCAACAACTCCCACCTCTGTGTTTCTGATTTTAAAATTCTGAATTTCTAAGACAGACTCAACCAATCAAAAAAGAGTCAGTGGGACCCATTAGCAGAAACATGGCTTCTTGGAGTTCTCTCCTGGCAGATGTGTGGGCAATTTTGAGAGAAGTAACCACCACAGCCAGAAATTAATGTCCTCAAACCTTTTAGTCAGTGACCTGGCCTCAACCTCTATTTTCAGCCTCATGTTTTACTACTTATTTTCTCTCTCCAGATCTTTATTTGAATCACACCATATTACTTGACAGTGACTAATTATGCCATTTACTGTAACATTATCACAGTTTTTCTTGCCTCTGCTCAAGTTTCCCTCTGCATGGAAAACAAATCCATCACTGTCCCATCGACACCCTATATTTAAATTCTAATTTCTATCAATTAGTTTAAATGTATGAACTTCCCTGAGACAACCACTTTCAATTCTTTTGGTTGCTTCTTTTTATATATGTATATGTGTGTGTGTGTGTGTGTGTGTATCTCCATATTGCCAGATAAAATATTTATGCTTCTATTTTTACATTGTTACATATGATGGTTGACCTTTCACTATGGCAGCTTCTCCCTCCACCCACCCAGGCTTTCTTCTCTTCTCCATGATTCCAAGATAGTTTGCATGTTTAAAGATTTAGATTGGTAATCACTCACTGTGTACATTATTATAACATTGTCCATCACACAGTATACTCTTACTTTTTGTGCAATATTTTATTTTCCCTGGAGTTAATAATTGATTCATTTTTGGATGCTTTATTTTCTATGAATTTCATAGAAAGAATTAATATTAACTAATCACCAATTCTCTACCATAAGTATAAATCTCCCTGATATTTTAAACCTGCTGAAAAATATATCCATTTCATTTTTTTCTTTAAAGCACTTCTCTTTTCTGGAGAAGCATGAATCCTATGTATTCAACTTTGATATGAGGACAATTAATGACAATTAATGACATGGTGGGAGGTGGGGGAAGGGGAGAGCAGACAAAGAGAGGGGGGGTGGGGGAAAGGAAAAGAAAATAGTGACTAATTTTCATGTAAGTTGGATTTAATTTTGACCAGAGTACATTATTTGAATAATAATTTTTAATTCAACTTGTTAATATGTTGTTCAGGATACTGCATCCTCATATATAAATGAAATATGTTTGTAATTTCCCTTTATAATAATATATTTTTTCCAATTTTAATATCAGATATATTCAGATGAAGTAGGAAAAAAAAAAAAAGCACTTCTTCTGGAGACTTCCTTTCCTCTAGTCCTGTCTGGATGGGCTATTTCCTAGAATTGTGGAAACCCAGTTACCCTCAGACATATTGTTAGCATCTTCTTGGGGATTTCCTTTCCCTCTCTTTTGTATTAGATCCAATATCTTTCTCTCTTGGATCACTCCAGTAGCCACCAAAAAAAAGCCTGAGCGGGAAATATGGAGAGATTTTATGACTAACAATGTATTTATTCTGCCTCTCCCTTGATTATTTGGGCTACATGTAGAATCTAAAGTTAAAAATATTATTTCTTCCACAGTTTGAAAGCATTGCTCCATGTTACTCTAGCTTCCATTTTTACCATTATACATTTCTGGACGTTTTGGCCATTCTCTCTTTCTCCCTATCTCTTCATCTCTTTTCCTCTCTCTTATCTTCTCCCTTTCTTTTCTATCTCACCCCTTCTCATCTTTATTTCTCATTCAGATTATAGGATTTATTTTTGCCCACAATATTTTCAAGTTCCTTGATGAGGTATGTTGCTGTGTGTGCACCTTTTCTCATTCTTTTTGCCAGACACTTGACAAGCACTTTCAATCTGGAAATGTTCACTCTGCAGTTCTAGCAATTTCTCTGTATTTATTACTTGGGTAATTTACTGTGTGTACATATTGCTGCTGGATCTGTTTGAAATTCCTTCTGTCAGTTTTAGAACCTCTAGTATTGATTTTATATTTTCCTATTTTTTTCTCTCCTCTTTCCTATCTTGTCTTGCTGTTATTCTACTTTCTTGGGAATTTTTCCATGATATTCCCCTAAAGGAAGGGATTTATTTGTGACGAGCATGTTTGAGAGTGTGTCTTATTAAAAAATTCATAATGTAAACTTTTTGCTAACAATGACTCCGTTAATTTCCTAAATCTTCAACTCATGATTCATAATTTGATTTCATTTTCTTTTTTTTTTTTTTTTTTTTTTTGGCCGTGGCTGGGTTTGAACCCGCCACCTCCAGCATATGGGACCGGCGCCCTACTCACTGAGCCACAGGTGCCGCCCAATTTGATTTCATTTTCAATAAAGGTTAGTTAATTAGTGCACCTTCCTATTGCACTTCTCAAAGTAGCTAAATACCTAAGGATTTAGATTACAATCAAAACCAAGATACAAACTTTCTAAAAAAAATGATAATGCTGTCAAAGTTCCTGGTTGTGCTGCATATTGAAAACATGATTTGTCTACTCTCTAATTAAGAAAATTAAAATGGTCTTTTGCATCATCTTCTCCAAAAACCCATTCTATGAAAGGCCACCTTGTTACACAATAGGAGGTAAAATTAATATAGGATGTGCTCTTCTTTTAGAGGTCTTTTCTAATCCTGACTACCCAGATATTATAAAGCACGATGGTGCTCGCTACCTCTCCCCGCAGCAAGACCCTCCTCTTTACAAGTAATTGGAGGCTGGTGATTATCACCATCAGGTAATATGTTTGCAATTTTCCAAAAGCACCATTTTCCCAATCCCTTAATCCAGAAGACAGTGATTAATAGTGGCGCCTGGAATCACCTACCCCTGTGGAGGTAGATCAGGGGGTGACATTTAGAGCCCCCTGGATCACATCACGTAGGCAGAGCTGTCCCATTCATGTTCCATAAGGAAGGCTGGAGTACAGCAAGATAAATGAAGTTACCTCCCCCCACATCCTGCCTTTTCCCGAGTATTCTGTTTTGGTGAATGACATGGTCCAAGTCACTCCTAACTCTTCCCTCTCACTCATCCAAGTTTTTGTAAATACCTCTGGAAGTTCTGATCTCTTCTCAGGCCCGCTGCCATTCCTGATTCTACATCCTATTAATCGCTTTCTGAGTCATTGCAGCAACTTCCTTGCTGCCCTAGCTCCAACTTTGCCCCCATTTGATTGTCTATTCTTCAATCAGTGTTATTGTTACACAATGTACAACTGATTGTCCACCCTCAGCTTAAATTTGTCTTTATAGAGGTTATAAGGATGTTTTAAGAAAAACACAAACTCTAAGCCATGCCATGATATAGTTTCCAGGGTCTTTCTCACTCCTGCTCATGCTAACTTGTGTTCTAGACAGGACTGACTATATAATTTGTAATACCCATTAAAAAATGAAAATATAGGCACCTCATTCAAATCTTATTAAGAATTTCAAGACGTGTTAAATAAGCATGAGACAACAGAGTGTTACGCCAAGTGTGAGGTCATTCTAAATAAGTGTGAGACTTCCGTGACTACATGGGTTGTATGACCATGAAGCCATCCCTTGCACCACCCACTCAAACCTAAGATTAACAATAGTTTACCACTAATAAACACCTTTCTCTTACCATTATTTACAAAACCCAAATATTGCCTGATATTCGTTTTATTTTATTTATGTATTTTTCTTCTTTTGCCCAAATTGTTTATTCTGACTGCTCTCCATCATTACCTGACTAAATCTTAGTATTTTTTACAAACTCAGCTCATACATCTTAACCTCTGTCAGTCTTTTTCCTGACATCTCCCTTCTCTTACTTCCCACTCTGATTAAATGTCCCTCTTCTATGCTCCAATAAGTCCTCATATATGTCTTTGTGGTAGAATCTATCATTAGATTCTTTGATATCTTTCTTTCTCAGTCAATAGACTCTTGGATTTTTTCCCTTGACATTGCATAGCTTAGAATGGTTCTTGACCCATAGTGTGAGCACAACAACAGTTTGTTGAATATAAAATTAAAAATAAATTGTTTTAGGATTAAAGTTCAGAACTTTAATCCTGGGTTTTATTTTACAACACTGAATTTAATTCTTCCCTTTGCCCATACTTCAGAGGTGCATAGATGTTTTGCTGGCATATATCAGACACAGTGTTAAAACACAACCTCCATGATATGTCATGAAGATTAAAAGGAATATTTGACCTTTAAAGTTGATATGAGTCTATACTACAGCTATCAAATATCCAATTTTACTTCAACCCTTTGATGTATATTTTAGCCTAGTGAATAATTAACTTTTCAGAAGTATTGCATATTTTAGAAATACTCTAAAGGGTTTTAAAAAGTATATGTTTCTAATGTTTTGAGTGACTTTAGCGTCTAAAATTTATCTAAGAGGCAGGGAAATGTATCTTTCAATATTCTCCCCTCTCCCAGGTTCTAGCTGCTTTTCGTATTTTTGGAAATGATGTGTCAGTTAATATTTGCAGTGGACATTTACAGCAAAATATGGTATGCTGTGGAGTCTTTTGGACAAATATAAAATACCTTTTAACTGACTTAGGTAAGTTATCTATTTTGTGCCTATTTTAAAGGAGTGAAATTCTGCCTAAAATAGCAAGTTCCCCAAATTTATGTATTAACATTTTATTAAGAATATCCTAATACGCAAGTTGATTATTCACAACATCCACAGCTAAAGTCTTTTCTGTGATGCAATTTTTAGATATTTGAAAACATCCTTACTTCAAATGTTCATTTAGTTGCATATGAAAATTGTATCCCCATGTTATTAAAAATGTTAATATAAACATAAAATATTCAACACTTTTATGTGAAAATAGCATTATTTACTCAGTGACTTCCATTTTTTTTGTGAATTTGCAGTTGCTAAGTTTTTGCTGAAATGAATAGCGTGCACACACACATAATAGCGTGCACACACAAACCTCCACTTTGAATATCTATGCATTGGCCACTTCTAATATTGTGCATTTTTCTTTCAGTCTTTATACAAGCATTTACAAATTCAATTAAAATATTGTTGTTTAAATGAACATGTTGGTTATTAATGAAATCTAAAATATCTTCCAATTTTTATTATTCATTTGTTTGAATAGAAAAGGGAAGTCCAAAAACTCAACATTACCATCACTTCCCTGAGCCATTTCCTTCAGTGCTTTTGAATAAAGGAATTCTATATTGCTCTTAGCTTGTGATAAAGGACAGACTATTCTCTTCCTTTCTTCTTCATTTCTCCATCTTATATAAGGTCAGACAATAAAATTTATGAACTCATCCTAGAAGAAGTGCTACAGAGCTTGTTACTAAATATCATTACCACCACCTTCAAAGTGCTCCCCTTAGGAAGTCATGCACCAACACCAGTGCCGACTCCACCCTTCAAAGCCCTCTTCCAGGATGAGTTCCCAAACTTAATTGTGAGACCTCATATGATAACAGTTCTGATGGCCTTTTCATCTAAAACACAGATGTCTTTATGTGGCTCTCTTAGTTATTTCAAAATTAAAAAATATAATATTTAATCAATCATTTTCCCCATCAAACTTGCACAGCCCAACCTTGATCCTCTGATATTGGCATAATCATCATCCAATAACCCACAGTCATGTAATGTCATCCTTTAAACTGTTAGTTATCAGATTTCTTCAATCATAATGCTAAAATAACTCTCAAATTCTCTTCAAAGCCATTGGTATTACCCTTGTCTAAAACACTGTTGCCTGGACTATTTAAGTAGTCTCCTAGCTGGAACCCTCCATTTCATAACAATTTGCACATAGCAGTGAGAATTATATTTTTTAAATGTACATTTCATTATGGCACACTCATCCAACAGACTGATCCCACTCATGGTTTGCTTCCACAGATTTGGTTGTCTGACTGAAACATATGTGCAAAAACTGCTTCAGTGGGGTCAGTTCCTGATCTCCCCATTGGTACCTGACTGTTTAAGACCCACAAGACTTCAGCTTCCAGCCAAGATGAAGTAACAATGACCAGATTTACCTCCAATTTAAAACCAAAAGTGTTGATGAAATATATGAAACAACTTTTATAACATGAATATCTAGCAATGAAAGACAGTTAAGTTTGAAAGATAAGAAACAAATTACCTAGTGGTAGCATGGAGAATTTCTAGGCTTTGGGTAAGATACAGGAGGGGAGATAGTTGCTCCCAAAGAGAATTTCTAAAATCTGCAGAGGATTCTTCCCAAGTATTCAGCAAAGAATGTTATCAACACATGCATGCAAGAAAACAACACAAAACTATGGAAAGAATCATCTTAAGAGATTAGGATTAGAGAGAATAGTACTGGGAATACTATATTTTTTTTTATGAACAGAGTGGAAAAGCTATATAACACAAGGCATTACATGGAAAACTTAGATGGGATTGACATAGTGGAGAGTAATTAGGCCTAGATTAAACATGACTTTGACTTCACTTAATCAATTTTAAAAGTATGATGTGGAAATGTTTTTCAAAAATGAAAGTATAACGGAGACATTTTTAGACTCAAGAAAGATAGAAGAATTCATCACCAATGGAAAGCCTGACAACAACGTATTAAAGGATGCTCAGAGAAAAGAAAAATGATACCAGATGGAAGTACAAAAAGGAATGAAAAGCATTAATATGGTAACTACCTGGGTAAATTCATAATATTTTTTATTTAAATCACATTAAAAGATGATATTAATTTTTAATTAAAATCATAACTGTATACATTTATGGGGTACAATATGATGATTTGATATGCAAAATGTGGAATTCCTAAATCAAACTGATCAACATAGCCATCACCTCACTTACTTATTTTTTGTGCTAAGACATTTAAAATTTCCTCTTACTTATTTTGAAATATAGCCCTTTCATTGTGCACATTAGGTGAGATCTCACCAAATGACCTCCCTCCTCCCACCAATCACCCTGCCCACTTCCCCTCCCCTCTCACGCCTCTCCTTTTCCCCTTTCTAGACTATATTTGTGTTTTATCATTCATAACAGTGTGTGCTTATATATTGGTTTCATGACAGTATTGAGTATATTGAATACTTTTTTTCCCCATTCTTGAGATAGTTTACTAAGAAGAAAGTGTTCCAATTCCATTCAGGTAAACATAAAGGATGCAAAGTCTCCATCGGTTTTATGGCTGAATAGTATTCTGTGGTATACGTATATCACAAATTGTTAATCCATTCATAGGTTGATGGCAAAGTTAATTACCACATATCTAGGAGATGCTTTGTTTGGATAGAGTCATGCTTATGTCCTGAAACAATCTACTACCTGAATTTCTGTATCTGTTACAATACTTGGGAAATTCTCCACCATAATGTCTTGAGATACAGTATCTGTGCCTTTAGGACTATCCTCTTCTCCTTCAAGAACTCCTATAAGTTGGCTGTTTGATCTTTTGGAATGATCCCATAACTTTCTCTGGGAATATTCTGTCTCATTCTCCTTTTTTCTGCTTCTTTGAATGCTTGGGGTAGTTCAAAAGACTGGTCTTCAATTTTTGAGATCCTTTCTTCTGCCTGCTCAACACTGTTACTGAGTATCTCTGCTGCATATCAAAGCTCTTCAAATGCCTTTTTCAATTCCTTAAGCTCTGCTGTATCTTTTCTCATTATGTCCATATCTGTGGTGACTTTGTCTTTGAATTCATTAATTTCTTGAGACTTTTGAACTACTTTTTGGATTTCTATTTCCATCTTCCTCCATTCTTTTCATCTTATTTGCCATCTATAGTCTGAATTCTATTTCTGATATTTCAGCAGTTTCTCTCTGGATGTTATTTTTTGTTGTATCTCCTTTGACATCCCTTCGGGGTGTTGATCTACTCTGATTATTCATGTTTTCAGAATTCTTCCACTGGTTCCTCCCCATGAATATTTCCCACTATTTGGCAATTAAAACTGGTAGGGTGAGATTGGATTGAGAGCCCCAGGAACCAGCTCTTCATCAATGAGCTGGGACTTGTGATTGTGGCTTTTCCCCCGACAAACTTGCAAAGGTCTCTGGGAGCTGCAGCCAGAGACTCTGAGGCTCTGCTTGGTGAGATAATGCAAGCTGGCTCTGCCTTGATGTCAGCCTACCTCTACCCAATCTGACAGAGTCACAGAATTAGGCTGGAATCTCGGCTGGGGAAAGATACAAATACCTGTGGCAGCCTTGCCCCATACTGGCAACAGCTGGAGGAGGAGAATCAGTTGGCTATCTTGACTTGCTCCTCCCTCAGTAAATTTTATTGAGTGGTGTTAATAATTATATAGTAATAAAATGATGACAATGTTGGCACAGAACCCAGAAGGGAAAAATGAAATTATACCAATGTAAGGATTTAGAATGATTATATAATATCACTTAAAAAAAAGATCCTGCTGAATTGAAGCAGTTTATTATAAACTCTAATGCTACCATTAAAATAACAAGACAAGTAATATAACAAGACCATTAAATTGACAAAGGGACATAAAATGAAATCAAAACTTGCTTGCTCTCCCAAAGACTTCGTCCCGTAGTAGAGATGGAGGAGGATGTGAATATTACTTAAATTCTGCACTGAAATCACACATTTAACGTAATTCAAAATACTGCCTCCTGTGTTGTAAGTTCTGTTGATTCTAGTAACAAAAAGAGAGAGAGGAAAGATCAGGTAAAGATGTTCCTTTGTAGAAGTTACTTCTAAATTAATATGGAAAATACAGAATCACATAGAAAATTATATAAATGAGGCAAGATGCATCAGTAGGAAGTTATGGCAGTTGTATTAATGGGTTTCTTATGAAAGACAAATCATATCTCGTTGGAGGAGAATCAAGAAAAATATTTTTGAAACTTCAATTTCCAAACCTACTACAGTCCATAAAATAAACCCAATAATACTTCCACAAATCCCCACCACTATATTAGTAACCTGCTTATATCTGTGCCCAGATATTCTGCCTCATCTTCTATTACTATGAATGGTCCCTCAGTGACCTAAAGAAACTCCACACTGTTCCATTTGCATATAAGATCACAATCCTTTTTTCTATTCATGGGCATTACTCCACAGAGTCTCCTTCTAATCTCCTGCATCAACACTTTTCTATTCCTGCTACATCTTTTCCATCAGTTTACAAACCTGTTTATATGGTACTACCCTCATCTTAAAAAAACAAACAAACAAAAAAAAAACACCTTTTTTCCCTCTCCACCACGTTTCTCACCTTCCTCAGGCAGATGAATTCTTTACTTTGTCCAATATCTCTTCAAGATACCCTTGATTTTCACTCTAATCTGGCTTTCCACATCTACAGCTTTACCAAAATTTCCAAAATACTATCAACATTACAAATGTTTTGCTAATTCTAAATTCTCAGTCCTCATGTTTCATTAACTATTTAACATAATTGATCACTGATCTCTCAAAAACAAAACAAAACAAAAACAAACAAATCTTGTTTATCCACCAAGACACTGCACAGGTTTCTTTTTAGCATTTTAGGTGATTTGTTAGTCAGAAGAGCAGTTTCTCCTCACTCCCAAACATCCAGTGCCAAAAGCCTTGGTTTCAGGATCACCACTTTTTCTTTTCCCATGCTCACTTTCTCAGAAATCTCATTCATTATCATAATGTTAATTTTTTTTGTTGTGACTCTCAATGTATATTTGAATCCAAGTACATTCTCCTGATCTCTTGCACTATCTTTTGAATAGCACCCGTATTCTATTTCAAAATCTAATGCACAAGGAGACATAAAAAACAGTAAAACATTAAATTTTTGGCTTTGCCTTATATTATGTAGAATTAAGTTTCATGTACATTTTATATATTTACATACATAAAGAAAGTGTACAGCTAAATCAGTAATTCTTCCAATTAGGTATTTGTGCCTGACTATAAGTTATTTCTAACTATTTGTTTTTAAGTAATTAAGGCAATGATTTGAATCAGCTCAAATTGCTTCCAGGCCCTACTGCCTCTGCAGATTTTAAAAATACACAGCTCATTTTATTTTTATAAGGTTCAGATAAAGCATATTGCTTTTCCTCTTTTACTATTTCTTCTTTCCTTTATCAAAAACATTACCTTAAAAATACATCTTTATTATTACCCTTCATTTCCAAATTTCTCTCTTCCTTTATGATTTCTTCCTACATTTAATTTAGCCATAATGGTGAGAAAGTGACAGCATATATCACTTATGAAATAAACCTTCTACAAATGATGACATGTATAATGGTATTTTTTGAGTAGAATTTGTAGTCTGATGGCAAAATTTAAAACCTTGGCAACATTCGTGGCTTCTTTTTCCTTGGTTTTACTATCAGTAATGGCTTTCCCTTTCAGGTCATTTTCTATTACTGGTAAAAAAAAAAAAAAAACTAAACCTAAACAGAATGTATCATTAGGGGCAGGTATTCATTGAACATTCCAGAGGAGGGAACAAATAATAAACTAGCCAATAAATGAATTTATGGAATGTTGTACTGTAATTTGTATTAAGAAAAAATTAAGGAAAGCAAATGGTGATTATTTTGAGGAGGTAGACAATTTGAGTTAGTATCATCAGGGATACTAAAGGAGCCCATGGGACAAGCCAGGTGACTATCTGTGGAAGTAATGAACAATCAGAGGGAACCATAAGTTTAAGGGTACTTGCCTGGGGTGTTTGGAGAAGAGCAGGGGACCTATGTGCTTAGAACTGAGTAACTTAAAGAAAAGTAGATGAGGCCACAAGAAGAAATGGTCAAGAGAGATAACAGATTATGTAAGCCTTTCAGACCTTAGTAAGAATTTGAACTTTTTCTCATACTCAGTTTTTCAAACTGAAAAACTGGTTGGTGGGGAGTGGATGTTCAACAGAGAAATGAAGTAACCATATTTAGGTTTGAACAAGCTATTAGATGTTGTGTTGATAATAGACTGTATACAATCAAGAATACAACAAAGGAAACCAATTAGGGTGCTATTGCAATATTTCAGTGAGATATTATGATTATTTGTACTGAAATGCTAGTGGTGGTATGATGAGAAGTGATTTTGAATATGCTGATGTATTTGATAGATAGCATGAGAGAAAGGGAAGATTCAAAGCTGACTCCAAGGAAAACTCTTGTTTGACTGAAAGAAGATAAAAAGAGAAATCGCATTTTGGTCATGTTGAGTTTGAGACATTTGTTGATTGATGTTGAGTAGGCAAATGGATAAATGAGTCTGGAGTTAAGGTGAGTAATACAGGCTAAATATGTTAATTTGAAAGTCATCAGCATATAGATTATGCCTGAATACATGATTCTGAATTAGGTCTCCAGGAAAATGGGCATGCACTGAGAAGATGAGAGGTCTAAGGACTAAGCCCTGGTACATGTTGACATTAACAAGTTGATAAATTAGAAGAAACTAATTAAATAGACCAAGCAGGAATAAATAGCTAGAGAGGTAGAAGAAAAATTAACAGGGTTTTGGCAGACAAATGAAGCAAGAATTTCTAGAATAGGGAGCAAGAAATATCAACTATGTCAAATGCTACAGCTAGATCAAGTGTGATGAGTTTGAAGAATTTACTCTTGCATTTAACACCATAGAAATTACTGATGACTTTGATAAGAGAAGTTTTACTGGAGTGTTATAAGAGATTAGAATGGGTTTAAGATAGAATAAAGGTAGAAAAATTGGAAGTATCAACAACTTTTTCAAGGATTTTTGCTACAGAGAGAAGGGAAGAAAGAGCAGCACTGGAAAATTAAGTGATATCAAAAGATTTATTAAAAAATGAAAGTAGTAAAAACATGCTTCTTGACTTACAAGAAAGATCTAATAATAACAGACAAAACTCATGGTACATTGAAAGAATTGCTGGGACAATTCAGTACTGGGAAAGGGTATGATCTAGTACAGAAGTGTAGGGTGTGATATTTACTGATGTTATATCCATAGAAAGAGAAGAAGGAATTTCCTTAGGCACAGATACAGACAGGAATGGAACTGTAATCATGGGAATGTGTGGAAGCTTTCTGCCTATTTCTATTATTATTTTTCTTTTTGTAGAGACAGAGTCTCACTTTATGGCCCTCGGTAGAGTGCCATGGCATCACACAGCTCACAGCAACCTCCAACTCCTGGGCTTAAGCGATTCTCTTGCCTCAGCCTCCCGAGTAGCTGGGACTACAGGCGCCCACCACAATGCCCAGCTATATTTTTGGTTTTGCAGTTCAGCCAGGGCTGGGTTTGAACCCGCCACCCTCGGTATATGGGGCCGGCACCTTACCGACTGAGCCACAGGTATTTTCATAGTAAAATATGAAGGGAAATATCAAACAAGCATGGGAATGTGGAAGAAATGTTGGATTCGAGAGAAAAGAATATGAATAGTCATCTAAGAGAGGAGAATAAATGGACTAGAGAAGCATAATAAGCATAAATCAAATAGGTTGTTACTGGGATTCAACTTTTGATTTACAAAAGTGTATAGAGCAAAGTGAGAAATGAGCAAAGGAGGAGGGTATAAACAAGGGATGAGTACAATGACCACCCACGAGATCTTAGTGAGACAGGGAGGGGAAAGAGGACTGGAGAGAGGAATGGGACTGTGAAATGCTGACAGGATAAATAGATTTCAAGTTCCTTGTTGTGTTGAGGAATGGTTGGAGTTAAAGAATTACATAAAGTGGGCTAGACAAGAAGTGGTAGTTAAAAAGTATGCTGTTTGAAACTGAAGCTACAGATGTATATAGTTATACTGTAATAGAATGTGTCCATGGGTAGGAGTGGCTGAGGTGAGGTGAAGGGCAAAGTATAAGAGAAGTGGTCTAGAGACTGAAATTGGTAGGGGTGATTTCTATAGACACAGTAAGGGTTCTGTAAGTTGACTCTTCCCTGTGCTAAGGTTTGCATATATGTATCCTCTCCAAATTCCAATTTTGGAGCCTAATATCTAAGTTCTAAAAAAATGTTGAGCAGATAATTAAGCCATCAGGGCAGAGCCACTGTGAAGGAATTAGTGCCCTTGTAAAGGATTCGGAAAACTAGGTAGTTTCCTTTTTCCCTTCCACCTCTCTTCCCATGTGAGAATATGTCTCATTTCCCCTTTTCTTTCTTTCTTTTTTTGGGGGGCACCATGGACTGGTTTTATATTCAATTTGATATATTTTCCTCAAATTGCTTAACATAGCCTTCACGGCATTTTCTTAGTTACTGTGTTAAGACATTTATATTCTACATTTAGTAAGTTTCACATGTACCCTTGTAAGGTGCACTGTAGATGTGGTCCCACCAATTACCCTCCCTCCCCCATCACCCCCCTCCCCTCCCCTCCCTTTCCCCTTTCCCAATATTCTTAGGTTATAATTGGGTTATAGCTTTCATATGAAAGCTATAAATTGGTTTCATCATAGGGCTGAGTACATTGGATACTTTTTCTTCTATTCTTGAGATACTTTGCTAAGAAGAATATGTTCCAGCTCCAACCATGTAAACATGAAAGAGGTGAAATCTCCATCTTTCTTTAAGGCTGCACAATATTCCATGGTGTACATATACCACAATTTATTAATCAATTCATGGGTCGATGGGCACTTGGGCTTCTTCCATGCCTTAGCAATTATGAATTGGGCTGCAATAAACATTCTGGTACAAATATCTTTGTTATAATGTGATTTTTGGTCTTCTGGATGTATACCTAGTAGAGGAATTGTAGGTTCGAATGGCAGGTCTATTTTTAGATCTCTAAGTGTTCTCCAAACATCTTTCCAAAAGGAACATATTAGTTTGCATTCCCACTAGCAGTGTAGAAGTGTTCCCTTTTCTCCACATCCACGCCAACATCAATGGTTTTGGGATTTTGTGATATGGGATGATCTTACTGGAGTTAGATGATGTCTCAAAGTTGTTTTGATTTGCATTTCTCTGATGATTAAGGGTGATGAGCATTTTTTCATATGTCTATAGGCTGTGCACCTGTCTTCTTCAGAGAAGTTTCTATTCAAGTCCCATGCCCACCCTGAGATGGGATCACTTGTTCTTTTCTTGCTAATACGTTTGAGTTCTCTGTGGATTCTGGTTATTAAACCTTTATCAGAGACATAACCTGCAAATATCTTCTCCCATTCTGAGGGCTGTCTGCTTGCTTTACGTACTGTGTTCTTGGCTGTGCAGAAGCTTTTTAGTTTGATCAAGTCCCAGTAGTGTATTTTTGAAGCTGCTTCAATTGCCAGGGGGTCCGCCTCATAAAATATTTGCCCAGGGCGATTTCTTCAAGAGTTTTCCCTGCACTTTCTTCTAGTATTTTTATAGTTTCATGTCTTAAGTTTAAATCTTTAATCTGGCGAGAGTCTATCTTAGTTAATGGTGAAAGGTGTGGGTCCAGTTTCAGTCTTCTGCAGTTTGCCAGCCAGGTCACCCAGCACCATTTGTTAAATAGGGGATCTTTTCCCCACTGAGTGTTTTTAATTGGCTTGTCAAAGATCAAATAATGACAGGTAGCTGGATTCATCTCTTGGTTCTCTATACTGTTCCATACATCTACCTCTCTGTTTTTGTGCCAATACCATGCTATTTTGATCACTATCAATTTATAGTATAGTCTGAGATCTGGTAGCATGATTCCTCCTGCTTTGTTTTTATTTCTGAATAATGTCTTGGCTATTTGAGGTTTTTTCTGATTCCATATAAAACGAAGAATGCCAGCGCTGGTGGAGGGAGTGGGTGGCAGCTGCTGTAGTGACCTGGAAGAAGAGCTTTCCTCTTCATGCTCTGGCCAGCCAGTTCCTCAGCTACTGAAGCTGAGACCTTTTCTGAGCCAGCATGCTTTACTTGTTCTAACCAGTTCTACCAGCCTGAGAGGCCGCCCAGCCTGCTGCAGGGTGGGGCATCTTTCCACCATTATACTGGGAGGAAATCTTTCTGAGGTGAGGACTCTTGCTAAGGGTAGGAGGAGTTGGAAAAAGGGAATGCCACAGGCCTGTGCAGAGAGACTTGCTTAAAATTCCGTGTTGGGACCTCCTGCAGAATTCTGAAAGTGGATGTAGTTTCTTGAGTTGATCCGTTGGCTCAGCACTTACAAAGCAGCTCCTGAAGTCACACTGCCCAGCAGCATGCTAAAGCTTGTGAGTAGAAAGAACTGAATTTCTTCCAGAAGTCTTTCACTCAGGTTTGGAGAACAGCACTGCTAATGCATCTTAAACTCTTTTGTTTTATAAACTTTGGCAGTTTATTAGAGGAAGGGGATTTTGGAGTCAGTGATGTGTCACATCTCTTCCATTCCTACGTTCAACACTCTTTAGAACTTCATTCCCTATTTAGATTGACCACTCGAGTACATCTGGCTCTATGATCCATATCAGCTTTCCTCAAATCTGACAGTAAGTCTGGCATTTGTATTCCGCCTTTCCTACCTACTCTCCTCATCAGCCTTAGGTTCAGGGGCCTCCTACATTTGGATACTCGGATGGTCTGTGGTATCCGTTGTTTTCCTTCTCTCGCTAAGGCCTTCTCATTGCCCCTCTAGCAGATGAACAATAAAACTGTTTGTCTCAGACAACACTGATTGGCCTAGGGGTAGGTACTGTCCCACTCTGGACATTAGGGAGCATTAAGGAAGACTTGCTCAAAGTTGGATGCAGGGAAGTGGGCAGGAATGTATTCACTGATGTAAACCAAAGTTAATGAACCAACAGAGAGGGAGAGGGGTAAAGGAGAAATGCAACAGGAGAAAAAGCAAGAGCTGGTAGAATGGAGACTGGTTTCATTTCGAAGCCATGGTTGGTGCAGAGTGAGCATGTGAGCCTAGGTGAGTGAGCCCATTCATTCATTCATTCATTCACTTATAATTTAGGGACAATTTGTGTGGATATAGAACATATTTGTTAGCTGCTTCCTTGGCATTTTACCATCACATGTAAGTTATCCACCATAATCATTCACTCTGGCAAGCAAGAATTTTCAGACATGTTATGTATGTAACTCAATCATAAAAAAAAAATATGAAGCATTATTTTTTCAAGATCTTTAAAGTATGACAGTGGAGCTTTAATAGGGATTGCATTAAAATTGTATATTGCTGTGGGTAGTATGGACATTTTAACAATGTTGATTCTTCCCAGCCATGAGCATGTTATATTTTTCCATTTGTTAACATCTTTAGCTATTTCTTTTCTTAGAGTTTCATAGTTCTCTTTATAGAGATCTTTCACGTCCTTTGTTAGATAAACTCCCCAATATTTCATCTTCTTTGGTACTACTGTGAACGTAATAGAGTCCTTGACTGTTTTATTACAGCTTGACTATTGTTGGTATATATAAAGGCTACTGATTTATGAGTGTTTGTTTTCTAACCTGAAATGCTGCTGTATTCCTTGATGACTTCTAAGAGTTTTGTGGTAGAATCCCTGGTGTTTTCCAGATATACAATCATATCATCTACGAAGAATGAAAGTTTGATCTCTTCCGACCCTATATGGATTCCTTGATCACATTTTCTTCCCTAATTGTGGTGGCTAAAACTTCCATTACAATGTTAAAGAGCAATGGCGACAATGGGAAACCTTGCCTGGTTCCTGATCTGAGTGGAAATTATTTCAATTTAACTCCATTCAATACGATATTGGCTGTGGGTTTGCTGTAGATGCCCTCTATCAGTTTAAGAAATGTCCCTTCTATACCAATTTTCTTAAGTGTTCTGATCATGAAGGGATGCTAGATATTGTCAAAAGCTTTTTTTTGCATCAATTGAGAAAATCATATGGTCTTTGTTTTTAATTTGTTTATGTGCTGTATTGTATTTATGGATTTACGTATATTGAACCAGGCTTGGAACCCTGGGATGAAACCCACCTGGTCGTGATATATAATTTGTTTGATGTGTTTCTGGATTCTGTTCGTTAGGATCTTGTTGAATATTTTTGCATCAATATTCATTAGTGGTATTGGTTTATAATTTTCTTCTCTTGTTGGGTCTTTTCCTGGTTTGGGGATCAAGGTGATGTTTGCTTCATAGAATGTGTTTGGTAGTATTCCTTCTTTTTCTATATTTTGGAAAAGGTTGAGTAATATAGGTACTAGTTCCTCTTTAAAGGTTTGGTAGAATTCTGACGTGAAGCCATCTGGTCCTGGGCTTTTCTTTTTAGGGACATTTTGTATAGTTGATCCTATTTCAGAACTTGATATAGGCCTATTCAGCATTTCTACTTGATTCTGGCTGTCTTGGAAGGGAGTGTGCTTCCAAGTATTGGTCAGTTCCCTTCAGATTTTCATATTTCTGAATAATGTTTCTTGTAATATTCATTAAGGATTTTTTGAATTTCTGAGGAGTCCATTGTTATTTCATCTTTGCCATTTCTGATTGATGAAATTCTAGATTTTACTCTTTTGCTCCTGATTAGGTTAGCCAAGAGTTTATCTATTTTATTTACCTTTTCAAAAAAACAACTTTTTGATTTATTGATCTGTTGTATAATCCCTTTGTTTTCTTTTTTTATGTATTTATTTATTTTTATTTATTTTTATTAAATCATAGCTGTGTACATTAGTATGATCATGGGGCACCATACACTTGGTTCATAGATCGTTTGACACATTTTCATCACACTAGTTAACATAGCTTTCGTAGCATTTTCTTAGTTATTTTGCTAAGACCTCTACATTCCACATTTACTAGGATTCACATATACCCTTGTAAGATGCACCACTGGTGTAATCCCATTAATCCCCCTCCCTCTACCTACCTCTCCCCACCCTCCCCTCCCTTTCCCCCTTCTCCCTATTCTTAGGTTGTAACTGGGTTATAGCTTTCATGTGAAGGTCCTAAATTAGTTTCATAATAAGGGTGAGTACATTGGGTACTTTTTCCTCCATTCTTGAGACACTTTACTAAAAGAATATGTTCCAGCTCCATCCATGTAAACATGAGAGAGGTAAAGTCTCCATCTTTTTTTAAGGCTGCATAATATTCCATGGTGTAAATATACCACAATTTATTAATCCATTTGTGGATCAATGGACACTTGGGCTTTTTCCATGACTTAGCAATTATGAATAGGGCTGCAATAAACATTCTGATACAAATATCTTTGTTATGGTGTGATTATTGGTCTTCTGGGTATATGCCCAGTAGAGGGATTACAGGATTGAATGGCAGATCTATTTTTAGATCTCTAAGTGTTCTCCATATCTCTTTCCAAAAGGAATGTATTAGTTTGCATTCCCACCAGCAGTGCAAAAGTGTTCCCTTTTCTCCACATCTGCGCCAACATCTCTGGTCTTGGGATTTTGTGATATAGGCTAGTCTCACTGGAGTTAGATGATATCTCAAAGTAGTTTTGATTTGCATTTCTCTGATGATTAAAGATGATGAGCATTTTTTCATATGTCTGAAGGCCGTGCGCCTGTCTTCTTCAGAGAAGTTTCTCTTCAAGTCCCTTGTGCAGCCTGCAATGGGATCCCTTGTTCTTTTCTTGATAATGCATTTGAGTTCTCTGTGGATTCTGGTTATTAAACCTTTGTCGGAGACATAACCTGCAAATATCTTCTCCCATTCTGAGGGCTGTTTTCTTGCTTTACTTACTGTGTTCTTGGCTGTGCAGAAGCTTTTGATCAAGTTTGATCAAGTTTGATCAAGTCCCAATAGTGTATTTTTGAAGCAGCTTCAATTGCCCTGGGGGGTCCTTCTCATGAAAAACTCACACAACCCAATTTCTTCAAGGGTTTTCCCTGCACTCTCTTCTAGTATTTTTATAGTTTCTTGTCTTAGGTTTAAATCTTTAATCCAGTGAGAGTCTATCTTAGTTAATGGTGAGAGGTGTGGGTCCAGTTTCAGTCTTCTACAGGTTGCTAGCCAGTTCACCCAGCACCATTTGTTAAATAGGGAATCTTTTTCCCACTGAATGTTTTTAATTGGCTTGTCAAAGATTAAATAATGGTAATTAGCTGGATTCATCTCTTGGTTCTCTATTCTGTTCCAGACATCTACTTCTCTGTTTTTGTGCCAGTACCATGCTGTTTTGATCACTATCGATTTGTAGTATAGTCTGAGGTCTGGTAGCGTGATTCCTCCTGCTTTGTTTTTATTTTTGAGTAATGTCATGGCTATTCGAGGTTTTTTGTGATTCCATATAAAATGAAATATTGCTTTTTCAAGATCTTTAAAGTATGACAGTGGAGCTTTAATGGGGATTGCATTGAAATTATATATTGCTTTGGGTAGTATGGACATTTTAACAATGTTGATTCTTCCCAACCATGAGCATGGTATATTTTTCCATTTGTTAACATTCTCAGCTATCTCTTTTCTTAGAGTTTCATAGTTCTCTTTATATAGATCTTTCACATCCTTTGTTAGATAAACTCCCAAGTATTTCATCTTCTTTGGCACTACTATGAATGGGATAGAGTCCTTAATTGTTTTTTCAACTTGACTATTTTTGGTATACTTAAAGGCTACTGATTTATGAATGTTGATTTTGTAACCTGAGACACTGCTGTATTCCTTGATCACTTCTAAGAGTTTTGTAGTAGAGTCCCTAGCATTTTCCAGATATACAATCATATCATCTGCGAAGAGCGAAAGTTTGATCTCTTCCGACCCTATGTGGATACCCTTGATCGCCTTTTCTTCCCTAATTGCGGTGGCTAAAACTTCCATTACAATGTTAAAAAGCAAAGGAGACAATGGGCAGCCTTGTCTGGTTCCTGATCTGAGTGGAAATGATTCCAATTTAACTCCATTCAATATGATATTGGCTGTGGGTTTGCTGTAGATGGTCTCTATCAGTTTAAGAAATGTCCCTTCTAGACCAATTTTCTTAAGTGTTCTGATCATGAAGGGACGTTGGATGTTACCAAAAGCTTTTTCTGCATGGATTGAGAGAATCATATGGTCTTTGTTTTTTAATTTGTTTATGTGCTGAATTACATTTATAGATTTACGTATATTGAACCAGCCTTGAGACCCTGGGATAAAACCGACTTGGTCAGGATGTATGATTTGTTTGATATGTTGCTGGATTCCGTTTGTTAGAATCTTGTTGAATATTTTGCATCTATATTCATTAGTGATATTGGTCTATAATTTTCTTTTCTTGTTGGGTCTTTTCCTGGTTTGGGGATCAGGATGATGTTTTCTTCATAGAACGTGTTGGGTAGTCTTCCTTCTTTTTCTACCTTTTGGAACAGGTTGAGTAATATAGGTACTAATTCCTCTTTAAAGGTGTGGTAGAATTCTGACGTAAAACCATTTGGTCCCGGGCTTTTCTTTTTAGGGAGATTTTGTATGGTTGATGTTATTTCCGAACTTGATATGGGCCTTTTCAACATTTCCATTGATTTTGGTTAAGTCTTGGAAGGTGACATGCTTCCAAGAAATGGTCAATTTCCTTCAGGTTTTCGTATTTCTGACAGTAAAGTTTCTTGTAATATTCATTAAGGATTTTTTGGATTTCTGAGGAGTCTATTGTTATTTTGTCTTTGTTATTTCTGTTTGATGAGATTAGAGATTTTACTCTTTTTTTCCTGATTAGGTTGGCCAAAGGTTTATCTATTTTGTTGACCTTTTCAAAAAACCAGCTTTTTGATTTATTGATCTGTTGTATTATTCTTTTGTTTTCAATTTCATGTAGTTCTGCTCTGATTTTGGTTATTTCTTTTCTTCTACTGGATTTGGGGTTGGAGTGTTCTTCCATTTCCAGTCTCTTGAGATGTCCCATTAAGTTGCTTACTTCCTCTTTCCGTTCTCCTGAGGAAGGCTTGCAGTGCTATAAATTTCCCTCTTAGAACTGCCTTTGCGGTGTCCCAAAGGTTCTGATAGTTCGTGTCGTCATTGTCATTTTGTTCCAGAAATTTGGCAATTTCCTTCTTGATCTCATCTCTGACCCAGCTATCATTCAGCATAAGGTTATTTAACTTCCATGTTTTTGTATGTGTATGCAGATTCCTGTTGTTACTCATCTCAAGTTTTATTCCGTGATGGTCTGAGAAGATGCATGGAATAATTTCTATTCCTTTAAATTTACTGAGGTTAGACTTGTGACCTAAGATGTGATCGAATCTGGAGTAAGTTACGTGGGCTGATGAGAAGTATGTGTATTCAGTTTTGTTGGAATGAAATGTTCTGTAGATGTCTGCTAAATCTAAATGCTGGATGGTTAGATTTAAATCTAGAATTTCTTTACTCAGCTTTTTGTTGGAGGATCGATCCACCACTGCCAAAGGAGTGTTAAAATCTCCGACTATTATAGAGTTGGAGGAAATCAAGTTGCTCATGTCTGTTAGAGTTACTCTTATAAATTGAGGTGCATTCTGGTTGGGTGCATAGATATTAATAATTGAAATCTCATCATATTGAGTCTTACCCTTAAGAAATATGAAGTGACCATTCTGGTCCTTCCTTACTTTTGTTGGTTGAAAACCTATTGTATCCGCAAATAAAATTGCAACTCCTGCTTTTTTCTGGTTACCATTTGCCTGAAATATGGATGACCATCCTTTCACCCTGAGTTTGTATTTGTTTTTAAGTTAAGATGTGACTCTTGTATGCAACAAATGTCTGGCCTGAGTTTTTGTATCCAGTCAGCTAACCTATGTCTCTTTAGAGGGCAGTTTAAGCCATTCACATTAATGGAGAGTATTGATAAGTTTGGTGAAATTTGGGATATTGAGTTTTTCAAAAGTCCAGTGGGCATTTTTAATCCTTTTGCCATTGTGGATGTTGGAGTTTGATCAGAAGGTTCTGAGTGAGTTTACTTTTGTAGTAGAGGATTGGGTTGGTTATTATGGAGGATAGGTCTGAGAATATCCTCAAGAGCTGGTTTGGTTATGGCAAATTTCTTTAGCATATGTATGTCATTAAAGTATTTAATTTCTCCATCATAAATGAAACTCAGTTTAGCTGGGTACAAGATCCGGGGTTGAAAGTTATTTTGCTTGAGGAGATTAAACGTTGATGACCACCCTCTTCTGGCTTGAAAAGTTTCAGCAGAGAGATCTGCAGTCATTCTAATGTTCTTCCTTTTGAATGTAATAGATTTCTTTCGCCTGCCCACTTTGAGAATTTTGTCCTTCACATTAACTTTAGTGAAGTTAATTATGATATGCCTGGGGGATGTCTTATTGGGGTTGAGTCGTTTTGGGGTTCTGAAGCTATCTGCTATCTGAATTTCAGGTTCTCTAGGCATGTCTGGAAAATTCTCTTTCATAATTTCATGCAGAAGGGCCTCTGCACCCAGTGAACCCACTTCATCTGTTTCAGGAATTCCTGTGAGTCAGATATTTGCCTTCTTTGAGTTATCCCAGAGCTCTCTGAGTGAGTGATCCATTTTTGCTCTCCATTTCTGTTCCTCTGAGAGTTTGGGAGCATTCAAAGGCTTTATCTTCGATGTCGGAGATCCTTTCTTCTGCTTGGTCCATTCTGTTGCTAAGGGATTCTACTGTATTTTTCATATCTTTGAGGGCTGTAATTTCTTGTTTCAGTGTGTCTAAGTCTTTTGTGGTTTTGTCTTTAAATTCGTTAAATTCTTGAGACAGGTTTTGAATTTCTCCATGAATTCCTAATTCCATTTTGCTAATCTTGTTTGCCATCCAAATTCTCAATTCGATTTCTGACATCTCAGCCAGTTGTTTGTGAATGGGATCTTCAATTACATCTGCTGTATCTTTCCTTGGGGGGGTTGATCTATTCTGGTTATTCATGTTACCAGAGTTTTTCCACTGATTCTGCCCCATGATTGTTTTACTCCCTTTGATTTTCCTCTGGTGTTTTGTCCATGACCCGTACAGTGCTGTGGCCTAAGAAACTGGGGCCTGTTTGGTGTAGAGGGGCTAAGTGGTTCTGTCTTGTTTTCAGCTGGTTTTTATGTGACCCTAGTGAAACAGTTACTCTGGGTTGAAGTCTCAGCTGTAGAGAAATACCAGCAATTAAGTCACCCCACCCACCACAGGCAACAAATGGAAAAGGAAAATCAAACCTTCCTACAACCACACACCCAGGGCACCATGTGCATAGTCCCCAGGTGAGTGACTCAGTTCAAAAGGTCCAAGTCAATTGTCTCAGTCAGCAGCTGCCTCGGGTGGGAGAGTTCAATAAGTCCCTGGGAACTAGATCACAGGGGTCTGGTGACTGCTCTAATATGGCTTGCTCCAGTGCTGCATGGAGTCAGGAAGAGCCACCAGTAAATAAATAAGTCTGGGAAGATTGATGCCTCCTTCCCCACCTTGCAAGTCGGTCACACCCAGTCGCTGCTAGCCCCTCAGGGCTGTGACCCAGTCAGTTGTCTGCAGTAAACAGATACTCCAGGGGTTTGCACCTGCCTAAGTCACAGGGTAGTCTGTGTCTGCTCGACTAAGCCGCTATTCTCAGTCTTTATCCAGCAGGGGGTGGTGTGGCCTGTCAACCTCTGGCACTTGATGAAGGCAGGAGGTGTTCACTCAGTTCCAGCCCTACCCTTAGTTTATGTTACTGGGTGAAGGGACAACCCTCTGGGAGTTTGTTTCTGACCTTGCCAGATTCTTCTGCAGAGGAGAGGCTGATTTGAGTTCCCAGAACCTGTGCCTCAGGCCCTGTCTTTAGTCCTGCGGGTTTGTATTTGCAGCACAATCAGTTGTTGGCTGTAGCCTCTTGGCCTCCTTTGTCTATAGGCTGGTGATCCCCTAAGGGCCAGGTGCGTCTTAGGCTCAGTAGAGCGGTCCTCTGGATCAGCCCCACCCTGGGAGTTTCCCGGCTCTGCGTGTGTGTTTTCTAATCCCCATGTTCCACCCAGGTTGGTACCGTCTCAGGAAAACCCTTTACTCACGGGGCCTGTGTTTCAGTCCCAGGTCTGTTCCATGGTGGTTGCCATCTGGGAAGATGCTCGGCCTCATCAGGTTGCCCAGGAAGACAGGAGGAGAGGCTATGGGATATCTTCGGGTGGGCCTTGTTATTGCTGAAGACGGCTGTTGCTCTGCACCTCGGGGCACCACCGCTCCAGTGTAATTCCCTCTCAGCCGACCATCGTCTTCTCGCTCCTTTGGTACAGAGTCAGCACTGGCCAGCTGCAGTCCAGGTCCTGTCTACACCTCTCGAGAGTTCACCCAAGAATCTGGACTCCTGGGGGGGCAGGCCTCCAGATCACGGAGTGAGAGTGGAGGGGAGTGTTAGGAGCTCAGAGTTGCAGGTCGTAACAACAAGCTCATTGAGACCAAATGAACAAATAAAGAGATACAAAGGTTACCAGGCACATGGGCCCATAGATACAGAGACAGATGGAAACACATAGACATACAGGCAACAGCCACGACGACAGCAATATAAGAACAACTGCAATAAAAATAATGATAATAGTAAAATAATTGAAAGAAAGGAAAAAAGAGAGAAAAAAGTGGTGTTAGAAGGAATGTTAAATGAGAAGAAAGAAGAAATTAAAATTAGAAGACATAGAAATAAAAAATATATCTATATAAAAAGTAATAATAAAAAATTATCGAAATCTCCTCTAAGAAAATGGTCAGGAAAAAACAGACAAAAACAAAACAACAACAACAAAGAAAAACCACGAAAACCAAAACAAAACAAAACAAAAAAAAAGGCACCAACTACAAAAATATTCTTGTGTGTAGAAATATACGTATAAATATCTATATGTCTGCTGTAGGGATCAACTTTCGTAGGAATATATTCATACTTCAATATACTTTCTGGACACCATGTGGCACTGTGAGTGGTTCCGAGACTTATACCTGATTTACAGTTTATACCATTACCATGGTAACCACCTTCCATGGCAGATCGCCATTTTGGAGTTTCCGTAAAAGTTTGTCGCCTAAGAATTGTGCAACCTCAGCTGTTCTTTTCCAGACAGCACTTGCGACTGACCTTCCCACTCAGTGCAGGTGTCCACGCTTCCTAAGTCCCTCCACTCTGTTCCCAGGTTCCCCTGCAAACTGGCGACTGCAATTGGCCATAAGGGAACCGTGCTGAGTTTGTGCGGTCGTTGGCGGGCTTGCAGCTCTATCTCCTGTAGCTGGTTCCCGCGGCTTCAGCAGCCAAAGCCGGTCTGCGGCTTCAGTAGCTTTGCGGCTCCAGAAGCCAAAGCCGGGTCCTAGGCTTCAAGCCAGTTCCCGTGGTTGGAGCGCTCGGGGGACTTATTCTGAGTTTTATGGTTCAGAGTTTCCCTTTTGGATGGGCGCCCGCCAGTTCGCCACGCAGCCTGAACCGCCAGCCCCCTCCAACACCTGGGGGAAAGGTGCCCACCCTTTTGGGTAGTTCAAAATGTCTGTTTCCCGGGCAGGATCCCTTCCCTTCAGTTGTCCAACAGTTTGCCCAGCTCCCCATGGTTTTGAGTGGCTCTCCTTTCGGATGCCTCCCTCAGTTCAGGATTAATTATTTGTCACTTGGATTTTGTCAACATTTACAAGCTGCTGACCTCCGTAGGGGAGAGGCCTGCTGGCCGGCACAGCTGAGCAGGGAAGAATCTCTACAACAGAGTCTGTGATTTTAAATTACCCCTCATATATAGCAAACCGCCAGTTCGCTGGGTGTCTCCAGCTGTCTGTCCACTCCAATAATCCACACACAGGGAAGGTACAGACCGCCTTTCCTCTCACCTGGTGGCTTGAGAGAGGTGGGCTACACGTCCATCCTGTCCGCCATCATGCTCCGCCTCCAATCCCTTTGTTTTCAATTTCATTTAATTCTGCCCTAATTTTGGTTACTTCTTTTGTTCTGTTGGGTTTGGGATTGGAATGTTCTTCCTTTTCCAGTTGCTTGAGATGTCGCATTAAGTTGTTAACTTCCTCTCTTTCCGTTCTCTTGAGGAAGGCTTGCATTGCTATAAATTTCCTTAGGACTGACTTTGCAGTATCCCAGAGGTTCTGATAATTCTTGTCTTCATGATCATTTTGTTCCAAAAATTTGGTAATTTCCTTCTTAATCTAGTCTATGACCTAGCTATCATTCAGCATAAGGTTTTTAAGCTTCCATGTTTTTGTATGAGTATGCAGATTCCTGTTGTTACTGAGTTCAACTTTTATTCCATGGTGGTCCAAGAAGATGCAAGGAAGAATTTCTATTCCTTTAAATTTACTGAGGTTAGACTTGTGACCTAAGATGTGATCGATATTGGAGTATGTTCCGTGGGCTGATGAGAAATAGGTGTATTCAGTTTTGGGGGGAAGAAATGTTCTGTAAATGTCTGTGAAATCCAAATGTTGAATGGTTAAGTTTAAATCTAAAATTTCTTTGCTCAGTTTCTTCTTGGAGGACCTATCTAACACTGCCAAAGGAGTGTTAAAATTTCTGACTATTATGGAGCTGGAGGAAATCAAGTTGCTCATGTCTGTTAGAGTTTCTCTTATAAACTGAGGTTCATTCTGGTTGGGTGCATAAATATTAATAATTGAAATCTCATCATATTGAGTATTACTCTTAACAAATAGGAAGTGACCATCCTTATCCTTCCTTACTTTTGTAGGTTTAGAGCCTATTGTATCTGCAAATAGAATTGCAACACCTGCTTTTTTCTGATTTCCATTTGGCTTGAAATATAAATGACTATCTTTTCATCCTGAGTCCATATTTATCTTTTAAGGTAAGATGAGATTCTTATATGCAGAAGATATCTGGCCTGAGTTTTTGTATCCAGTCAGCCAACCTGTGCCTCTTTAGAGGACAGTTTAAGCCATTCATATTAATGGAGAATATTGATATGCCTGGTAGAATTTTGGATATCAAGTTTTTCAAAAGTCCAGTAGAAATTTTTAATACTTCACCACTGTGGATGTTCGAGTTTGATCGAAAGTTTCTGAGTGGGTTTACTTTTGTGGTAGAGGATTGCTCTGGTCATTTTGGAGGATAGGTCTGAGAATATCCTGGAGAGCTGGTTTAGTGATGGGAAATTTCTTCAACATGTGAATGTCATTAAAGTATTTAATTTCTCCATCATAAATGAAACTCAGTTTAGCTGGATACAGCATCCTGGGTTGAACCTTATTTTGTTTTAGGAGATTAAAAGTCAATGATCACCCTCTTCTGGCTTGAAAGATTTTAGCAGAGAGATCTGCAGTCATTCTAATATTCTTCCCCATGTAGGTTATGGTTTTCTTACGTCTGGCTGCTTTCAGAATTTTCTCGTTCATATTAAGTTTAATGAAGTTAATAGATGTGACTGGGGGATATCTTATTCAGGTTGAGTCGTGCTGGGGTTCTGAAACTGTCTGCTATCTGAATTTCAGAATCTCTTGACATATCTGGAAAGTTCTTTTTCCTAATTTCATGAAGAAGAGCCTTTGTGCCTTGCGTAGCCACTTTGTCGCATTTGGGGATTCCTATGAGGCGATATTAGTCTTCTTCAAATTATCTCAGAGCTCTCTGAGAGAATGATCCATTTTTGCTCTCCATTTCTCTTCCACTTTGAAAGCTTTGTTTTCAATGTCAGAAATTCTTTCTTCTGCTTGCTCCATTCTGTTACTGAGGAATTCTACTGTATTTTTCATATCTTTGAGGGATGCAAACTCCTGTCTCAAGGTGTCAAAATCTTTGGTGATTTTGTCTTTGAATTCATGAAATTCTTGAGACAACTTTTGAAATGCTCCTGGAATTTCTAATTCCAACTTTTCCTCTATGCTATTAATTTTGTTTGCAATCCAAATTCTGAATTCAATTTCTGACATCTCAGCTATCTGTTTATGAATGGGATCTTCAGTTGTATCTGCTATATCTTTCCTTGGGGGAGGAGGGTTGATCTATTCTGATTATTCATGTGACCAGAGTTTTTACACTGATTCCACCCCATGATAATTTTACACCCTTTGACTAGATGAGCAGATAAAGAGAAGTTGGGTTGGGGGCTCTAGGAGCCCCCACCACTTTTCCCAAAAGCTGGGACTGGTGTCTGTACCTTTTTCCCTAGAGCTTTGCCAAGTACAGTACTATGGCTTGATAAACTGGGGACCTGCTTGGTGTGGTGGGGCCAAGTGGTTCTGTCTTGTTTTCAGCTGGTCTCTGTGCTACCCTAGTGAATCAGTGACTCTGGGTTGAAGTCTCAACTGTGGAGAAATACCAGCTATTAAGTCACCCTGCCCTGCCCCCTGCAGGCAACAATTGGAAATGGAAAATCAAACCTTCCCACAACCACACACCCAGGGTATCACTTGGATAGTTCTTGGGTGATTGGCCTAGTTCAAGAAGTCCAAATCAATTGTCTCAGTCAGCACCTGTTTCAGGTGGGAGAGTTCAAAAGGTCTCCGGCAACTAGATAGTGAGGGTCTGCTGGTAGCCAAGTATGACTCGCTCCAGTGCTTCATGAAGTCAGAAGGACCCACCCAGCAAATAAATTAGTCTGGGAAGATTGATGCCTCCTTCCCCATCTTGTACCTCTGTCGCACCCTATCACTGATAACCCTGCAGGAATGTGACCCAGTTTCCTCCAAAGAGCAGATGCATCAGGGGTTTGCGCCTGCCTGAGTCACAGGGAGATTTAAGTCTCCTCAGCCAGGCTGCTGTTCTCTGCCACTATCTGGCAGGAGAGGTGAGGCCTGACAACCTCGGGTGCTTTATGAAGGCTGGGGAAATTCCCTCAGTTCCATCCCTGCCCCTGATTGATGTTGCTGACAGAACAGAACAACTTTGCAGAATTTGTTTCTATCCCAGCTATATTCCCCTGCAGATCAGATGCTGTTAGAGTTCACAGAAACTGCAACTCAGCCCTGGACTGTGCCACTGCCTGGTCTCGGCTGCTGTTTGAGTTGGGGCAGGCTGGTTATGCTCAGACTCAGCTGTCAATTACAGCCTCTGCTTGGCTGCTTTTGTCTCAAGCTATGATCTCATGGAGCCAGGTGCATCTTAGGCTCAGTAAAGTGGTCCTCTGTGTCAGCTCCACCTTGGGAAGGTGCTGGCTCTGCGTGTGTGTATTCTAGTCCCTGCACTCCGCCCAGGCCGGTGTGTTTCCATCCCAGATCTGTTCCGGCAGTGGCTGCCACCAGAGAAGATGTGTGGCCTCCTCTGGTTGCCCAGAGAGACAAGGGGTATGACTCTGGAATATCCCCTGTGGTGAGAGCCCTATTGTTCTCGCCACAGCTGCTGCTCTGTGCCTCAGGGCTCCGCTGCTCCTGTATGGTTCCCTCTTAGCCCACCATCTTCTCCCATGCTGCAGACTCAGCACCGACCAGCAGCAGTCCATGCCCTGTCCACACCTCTAGAGAAAATACCCAAGAATCTCACCTCCATGGGTTACAGGCTTCCAGACCTTGGGGTGAGAGTGGAGGGAAGTTCTGGGAGTTCAGTATTGCAGGTAGAGAATATATAGTTTTATACAGT
The DNA here is from genome assembly GCF_027406575.1 of Nycticebus coucang. NCBI lineage: Eukaryota > Metazoa > Chordata > Mammalia > Primates > Lorisidae > Nycticebus > Nycticebus coucang. The sequence goes on from NC_069785.1 coordinate 110,439,201, forward strand.
TTTATGCCTGGCAGGAGAGTACCATGGACCCTAGTAGAGGAAGTAGGTCCGATTTTCAGAGGGTATCTCCCGTGGGGTAAAATGGGAGGACATTTGGACTCTGCTCACTTGTTTGTATGGAGTACTGCAAGTCCTTCTCATGGGGGGAGGAGACTCCCTTCCGCTTGGTGATGGATTTTGTACGTTTTATTTGTATCCTTCAGATCACAGCTCGCCTCAGCAGTGTTGATGTGCACTCTTCAACCGTCTCTCTTGGCTCAGCTCCAAACCATCAGCTTACTTGCTAAACTTCTGTCCCTTAACTCTCCTTATGGATGGCAGCCTCTGTGGAAAGCTGGCTCCAGTCAGCCATCTTGCCTCCACCCCCTCGTTTGCCCTCTTCATCCCTTCTTCAATGTGAGGACTCAGCAAGAAGGCTCAATAGACCCCAAATGCCCATACATCAGTGTTGGACTGTTCAGCCTCCAGAATACTAAGAAATAAATTTCTATTGTTTTGAAGTACCTTTTTATTCCTGTTTGCATACATCACCTCAGTTATTCACCCTTCTTCAGACCATAATTCCCACAGGGCTCACAATATTCCTTTTACTGACACCACCTTCTGCATTTACCCATGTTCTGAGTCCCTTAGACTGTGCTCCTTCAAGATCAGCCCTCAGCAAAATGTCCCACATGTTCAACTTCTAAACTTTCTTCCTACCCTGTTTCCCCAAAAATAAGACAGTGTCTTATTTTAAGGTGTGCTCCCAAAGATGCGCTAGGTCTTATTTTCAGGGGACATCTTATCTTTCCTGTAAGTAGGTCTTATTTTTGGAGGATGTCTTATTTTCAGGGAAACAGGGTATGACTTAAACCTACCTCTACTCAGAAGACTGCTTCCACATGGTCCTGTTAAAGTGGTGGTTGTCTACTCTCCCATAACACTTTTACCTCTAGATCTGCAGGTGGGGGCCCCTTTGTCATCCACACCCTTCTCCTGCCCTCCTGCTTACATCATACCACCTTTGACTACCATGTCATCACATAATACCACCCCAAAACCTTCCTTGCTTCAGTGCTTTGCTGCCCTACATAGCTCTCTTTTGTTTTTCAAAGGTTTTGACTACATGCCTTTTTCTAATCACATCATCAAACACTATTGCTATCAAAATCCTTGACAACTTAATAGAGCCAGCATTATGTTACGTTGTCATCAGCCTGAGGGGTAGTGGAGGTGCTATCTCCCTAGAAAGTCAGAAAAGGGACCAGATACCATCTTAAGACTTTTTTTTACACAAAATATATGACCTGGTAGACAGAAAAAAGGAAGAACAAAGAGTCCTAACCAATGATATATTAAAGACTTATGACAGGGGTTCTCAATTGTGGGTAATTTTGGCTCCCAGGAGACATTGTTGCTTATCACAATGTGGAGTAGGGATGGGGTGTGCTACTGACACCTGGTGAGTAGAGAGGACAGGATGCTGCTGTATATCCCATGATGCACAGGGCAGCCCACCGCAACAGAGGATGTCCACAGTGTTGGCTGAGAAATTCTGGTTTACAGTAATGAGTACTCATCACTTTAAGATTTTCAATCAGGAAAATGTCTCTTCAGGACACTAGCAGATTTCATATAGAATAAGAATAGAGCAAAAACTTTCATAAAAAAAATCACTAAAACCTCTTGAGGATTAAAGGATTTTTGAAATATAAAATGATGAAGTTCACATTTCTAGAGCCTCCAGGTTTTTTAAAATTCCCTTCCTCTTGTGTATAAGAAGTCTAGCTAGGTGTTTTATCTTATGTTGAAATGTGGCTTAGTTCATGATTTCAAGTTACCAGTTTTTCTTCATAGCCTAGGAGCTTTTTCCTTAGACTCTTTTCTTCTAGGATTATATTCAGAAGAAAAATATTTTCAAACTAAATATGAAGTCATTGGTACACAGGAACTGCTCTCTTATTTGCGAATTAGGACTCTAATTCATCTGATCTTTTGTGTTACTTATTTTAAAGCTAGCGGAAGGGGTTGTTTGCCTCATTTGTGATTAGTGGCATTACTCTACAGAGTCTAGGGTGATTTCACTGTCACTCATTCATTCTTTTATTCCCACTCACTTAGCATCTATTCAGCATTTTTTCATCCCTTTATTTAAAAAAATTATTAAGTTTCTTTCAACACCCCTCTCTCAGAGCTGGACAAATCATCTAAACAGACATTAAACAAAGATGTTAGAGATATAAATGAGGCCCTAGAACTGTGCTCAACAGACGTATATAGAGCACTCCATCCCAAAGATAAAGAACATACATTCTTCTCATTGTCCCATGGAACTTTCTCCAAAATTGATCATATCCCAGGACACAAAACAAACCTCACCAGAATCAAAAGAATTTAAATTCTACCTTGCATCTTCTCAGACCACAAGGCACTAAAAGTGGAACTCGCCTCCAACAAAAATGCTCAATGTCACACAAAGGAATGGAAGTTAACCTTATGCTGAATGACAGTTGGGTGCGGAAGAAATAAAAAAGGAAACCACTAACGTCCTTGAATATACCAACAATGAAGACACAAGTTACTAAAACCTATGGGATACAGCAAAAGCAGTCCTGAGAGGAAAATTCATCTCTTTAGAAGCCCACATTCGAAAAACAGAAAGAGAGCACATCAACAAACTCACAAGCCATCTGATGGAATTGGAAAAAGAAGAACAATCTAAACCTAAACCAGCAGAAGAAAAGAAATATCCAAAATTAAATCAGAGATTAATGAAATTGAAAACAAAAGAATCATTCAGAAAGTTAATGAAACAAGGAGTTGGTTTTTTGAAAAAAATAAATAAAATAGATAAACCTTTGGTTAGACTAACTAGAAATAAAAAAGTAAAATCTCTAGTAACCTCAACCAGAAATGACTGAGGGATTGATCCCTGGGAATCGAATAGTGATTAATTCTCACATAAATTGGATTTAATTTTGACCAAAGTACATTATTTAAACATTAATTTTTAATTCAACTTGTTAATATGTTGTTTAGGATATTGCATCCTCATTTATAAGTGACATATGTTTGTAATTTCCCCTTTATAATAATATATTTTCTTTAATTTTAATATCAAGTGTATCCAGATCAAGTAGAATGATTTTGGAGCATTTCTTCTTTTTCCATTGTCTATAAGATTTGGCATGATCTATTTTTGAAATTATCTTTTACTTTTATTTATAAATATTAGTTGTCTATTTTTTGAGACTTAAAAAACTAAGAAAAAGTTAACTGATGACTCCATACTAAACCTCAGATTCAAAGCATTCTATAATAGACATACTCTTATTTGACAATGTGAATGTTACTTTCTTTGCATTATTATTATTATTATTGCTTAATATTTTGATGTAGCAATTGTCTGATTCCTTTTCTGAATGTATTTATGTTTGTACATTCTTTACGAGGTTTTTGTGTCTAGTCCTTATTTTAAACATTGTTATTGTTATTAAAATTGAAGCCTTTTTAATTTTGTGAAGGCAAAAAAAATGGAAATCTAATAAACACATGTATCTGTAAAAATAAAAAAATAAATTATTAAGTTCCTACTATATGCTAAGCAATGAATTAGCATTGGGAATATTAAGACATTAAAAAAGTCTTTGAATTCAAATTTCTTTCATTATGATGAGAAGAAAAAACAGAACTTATAATAATTTAGTAAATTTATATTTAATAAATTAACTAAATTTAGTGAATTAAAACAATAAATAATAAAAAGGGCTGTAATAGCACAAAGTAAGGAGTGAATTAAAATTCTACCATAGTTTTAGAAAGCAATTTCAGAGATTTATAAGATCAAATGATACTTGAGTTAAAATCTGTGGATAAAAAGAAAGAGAAAGTTGACATTTGGGGAAGTCCATCTTGTGTCTGACCCTGTACAAGGCACTTTAAAATATATTTCTCCTATGTTTCTCCTTTACTCCTCACAATAACCCTGCATGATACACTTATTATCTGCCTTTTCACATCAGGAAATAGAAGCTTAGGTAAATTGATCAAGGTTAGCAGGAACACAAACAGAAGAACTGAAATCTGGGTCTACATCTAACTCCCCAAGCACGTGTTCTTTCCCGGGATAGATGTGAATACTGAGGTGCAATGTCTCACATTTTACCAGCTATATGGACTTTACCCTCATTTAACCCACATTGCCTGTAGTTCCAGACCATCTGATCCTCTCACTATCGCCATCTATAGCTGACCTGACACACAAGTCACAAGCAGGCTGAGTCCGTGAGATAGATGACCTCTCAAAAGTATGAACAAAAAGGCTGCACTCACAAAGATGGTGCAACATGTGGCAGCTGAGCATGGCTCTGGGGGTCGCTCCATCCTGGAACTGAAATAGACCTGAAAGACCAAGACAAGCCTAAGTGGTACGTGAGCCCTCCTGGTGCATGGGCGGACGTGCTGCATGATGTGGTGCGTGAGCCAATGTGGTGCATGAGCCAAGGTGCTGCGTGAGCTGATGCGGTGCGTGAGCCCTCCTGATGCGTGGGCTGATGTGCTGCGAGATGGGGTGCTTGAGCTGACGTGCTGCAGGATCAGAATCCGCGAGTGAACAGAGGGTAACCCGGCACAGCAGCCAGAGAGAGAAGCAAGAAGAAACGCATGGATAATGAAAAAGGGCAAGAGTTGCTGTAGCTGGGAAGGGAGCTTCCTCCTCCCTGCAATGCCCGACTGTTCTTATACCATAGGGTATCGTCCTTCTTCCCACCACCACTGCCACACTTAGAAACATGTAACTGGAGCTAAAATTTAATTAAATTGTCTTAGGTAAAAAGAGATTTGAATTAGAATGACACTAGCAAAAATACAGAGCTGCAAAACAATAAGAAACCAGTCCTTGCTAAATTACTGGAGCAGAGTGAGCGCCTAGCTTGCCCGATGAGCGTGAGGAGGGCAGAGGAAGTGACTTTAATGAGTAGTAGACCAGGAGTGACTTTAATGTTGGTTTAAGGATTTGGACCTTATTTTAAAAGCTTTCTGGGGCCCTTTAAATGCTTTTAAAGCAGCTCCCTAAACTAGAATGTTTGGTTTATTTATCCCTGTATCAATAGCACCTGGCTGAGCAACTTCGGTGCACAGTGTAAGTATAATAAATAATTGTTTTATCAATGAAAAAATTAAATCAGAGAAGTTAATCGTAGAGTTCAGTTTAATATTACAATTCTGATAAGTAAAATCATGACTAGTAAGAAAGCTAGTTATAAAGAGCTTTGAGGATAGGGTGACTCTTAAAGCACACCTCTAGGAGTAAGCCAGCGGGGAAACACGGGGTGATCTCTCCAGCTGCCACGGGGACAGCACGAGGCACCCCTGGGCTGCAGGGAGTAATGAACAGCATTATATAATGTTAAAGGGTAAAGAAATGTTGAGACATGAGAGATCAGTGTCGGTCTATTTAAGAAAAACTTTGGGCCAGGGTGGTGGCTCACACTTGTAATAGCAGCACGCAGGGAGGCCAAGGCAGGGGGATTGCTGGAGCTCAGGAGTTGGAGACCAGCCTAAGCTAGAGCGAGAGCCCATTTCTCAAAACAGCTGGGAATTGCTAGGGCACTTGTAGTCCCAGCTACGGGAGAGGCTGAGGCAAGAGGATCGCTTGATCCCAAGAGTTTGAGGTTGTTGTGAGCTACAACACCATGGCACTCAACCCCAGAGCCACTGAGATTCTGTCTCAAAAAAAAAAAATAAATAAATAAAGGAATGAAACCTTTGTATGACCTGTTAACAATCTTAACATTAATATTCTATGGTTTATAAGAAGCCACTGAAGGATTTTTCATAGAATAATTAATTCATTCACACACACAACATGTATTTATTGAGCAACAAAACTGTCGTCCACATATTATTCTTGGTGCAGTGAATTCATTCATGAACAAAACAGTAAAAAAACAATCCCTTGGAGAATTTACATTATGTTGGGACCAGACTGATAGTGAACATAATAAATAAGCAAATGATTTCAGTTGATTATGGAAAAAAGTTAATCTGGGTAAGGGGAATTAAGAGTGCTGGTCAGAAGCCTGCTGTAGTTGCTATGGTTTTGAGAGAGTGGTCAGTGTGGACCTCACTGAGATGGTGATATGTGAGCAGAGATCTGAAGGAGAGAAGGGAGTGAACCTGGCAAATACCTAGAGGGAGAACACTCCAGAAAGGGATTTTTCTCTAGCCATTACCACAGATGGCATGAGACAAGAAAATGTCAAGTAAGTCGGGGAAATCCAGGAGAAATGTAAAGAAAGAGTACGAGATGGAGAGAAGATAAAGTCAGAGGAGGAATATGGCAAGATCATGTAGGGCTTAGATACACATTTTAGGGTGGTTATTCTATCGGCTGTGCAGAAGATCTATTTTAGAGAGGCAAAGTACTTGGAATAATTTAGGTTCTAAGTAACACATTATAACAGAAAACATGTCAGGTTACACTGCATTTTATATGAAATGAAGATAAAGAGTTTACAACAGATTGAACCCTGCAGAAGAAAAGATCAGCAAATGTAAAGATGCATCAGTAGACTATCCAAAAAAAGCACAGAAAGGAAAAGAAAAATTAGAGCCACATTAAACTATGCTAACATACATTTGAGTCCAAGAAAAATGGAAAAGGGGAAACACAAGAAAATAATGGGCAATATTTTTAATTCAATGAAATCTATACATCCAAGACCAAATAATCTTGGAAAACCCCTAGTATTATAAGGAAAATCACAGCCAGACTTATAATTAAATAGCTGAAAAATGGTGATAAAGAGAAAATGATAAAATAAGCCAAAGAAAAAGACACATTGTATGCGATGGAACAAAGTTAAGAATTACTATAGGCTTGATGTCAAAAACCATGCAAGCCAGAAAATGGTGATTTTAAAGTATCAAAGGGGAAAAATAAGATCAACCTTAAAGTGTCTACTATGCAAAAACACTTTTTATAGCTGAATGTGAAATAAAGACTTTTTAAAACAAGAGTGGAAAAAATTCATGTTTACTAGACTGACACTATGAAAGAGATTAAAGGACTTCTTCTGGCAGCAGGAACATTATATCAGAAATTTGAATCTACACGAATGAAGATTGCCAGATGCGGTAAATATGTGGATAAGCATAAAACACATTTTTCTTCTAAAATGAATGATTTTTCTATTTAAACATCACCTCTACAGCTTTCACTCTGTTCGTCTCCAGTACCAAACTGCTGTAATCTCTCAATTTTTAAATTCTGCATGAGCCTCCAAACTGGTCTTCCTGGTTCTGCCCTTACTCCAAAAAGTCTATTTTCAACACAGCACCCAGACTTAAAATATTATCTTACATATTTTATCACCTTTTTGCCCCAAATCCTCCAATGGCTTCTCAGCTCATGTTCACAATAGTCTTTGCAGTAATTATGAGGCCCTATGACACTGGCTTTCTCATTACTCCTCTCCTTTATCTTAGAGCACCATCCTTTTCTTTCATTCTCTCCAAAAAACATTGGCCTCTTTGCTAGTCATTGACAACAGGCATTGCCCTATGTCAGGGTCTTTACCCTTCGTCTTCTCTCTAGCAAAACATTCTTCGCGGAGATAACTGCAGAGCCACTTCCTCATCTCCTCTGCTTTTTGTACAGTGTCACAGTCCTCAGAAAAGACTTTCATATCCTTATTTTAAAATCACACATCCCCATCCTCAACATTTCTTCTCCTCCTTCCATGCTTCATTTGTTACTATCTGACATATGTTTTCTTGTTTTGTTTAAGGTATACCTCTTCATTGAAATACATACATAGGCTTGGCACCTGTAGCTCAAGTGACTAAGGCACCAGCCACATACACCAGAGCAGGTGGGTTCAAATCCAGCCCAGGCCTGCCAAACAATAACAACTACAACCAAAAAATAGCCGGGGATTGTGCCAGGCACCTGTAGTCCCAGCTACTTGGGAGGCTGAGGCAAGAGAATTGCTTAAGTCCAGGAGTTTGAGGTCACTGTGAGCTGTGATGCCACAGCACTCTACCCAGGGCAACAGCTTGAGGCTCTGTCTCAAAAAAAAAAAAAAAAAAAATACAGGGAGGCGCCTGTGGCTCAGTGAGTAGGGCGCCAGCCCCATATACCAAGGGTGGTGGGTTCAAACCCAGCCCCGGCCAAACTACAACAAAAAAATAGCCAGGCATTGTGGCGGGCGCCTGTAGTCCCAGGTGCTCGGGAGGCTGAGGCAAGAGAATTATGTAAGCCCAAGAGCTGGAGGTTGCTGTGAGCCATGTGACGCCATGGCACTCTACCGAGGGCGGTAAAGTGAGACTCTGTCTCTACAAAAAAAAAAAAAAATACATACATAAAAGCTCCATGATGACTCAAATGTATTCTCTATGAAATTTTCTTTGACTGCCCCCAGGACAGTTGAGCCCTCCTTGACTTCCCATTCAGACCACAGTGTATGAGAATTCCAATTGATTGTATGCCTGCTAACACTTGTTGCTATCAGCCAGCCTTGTTTTCTTTGGACATTTTGACGGAAGAAGAAGATTGGCACCCCAAAAGATGGAAGGCATTGTTTCTAGAAAAAGGAATGTATGCTATGCAACAAAAATCATCAAATACTAAACACAATTTCAGAGAAAATACCATTATACACTGAACTTATAAAAGTAAAATTATGGAATGAGCTCAAGTCTATTTCAAACTTCTCTAGCTTCAGCATTGAACTGAAGGACAAATAGATGAAAAAGTGGAAAATTTCAATGAATTTATGACATGTGCTGACTTATTTCTCTTGTTCCTCTGTAGGCACTGACGAGATCCCTGTCAGGCAGACAGCTGTTAATTTCATGCTTTTGACAAGTCTGAGAGATTTTAGATTACAATTATTTAAATTGTCTTTAAATTCATTAGGGAGCAAATTTTAAACAGCAGCATCGTGTGTGGGGAATTCATATGAATTTTTTAAGTTATTAAAATTAAATTTAAATACAGAAAATGGCATCTGTCATAAAAGTACAGCTCAATGAATTTTCACAAATCCAATACACCAATGTAAACAGATCCAATAGCAAAACATTGCAGACATTAAGGAGTCTTTTGTGTGTCTCCTTTTACTCAAGGAAAGAGTTCCTTTCCTCAAGGACGAGTACTGTTCAGCCTGATTAGCTTTGCCTATTTTTTTTATTGTTATTATATAAGTAGGATGAAATTGTATTTATTATTTTGGTGTCAGGCTTCTTTTGTTCAGCACTGTATTTGTGAGATGCATTCATGTTGCTGATTGCAATTGTAGATTGCTTTTCTTACAGCTTTGTAGTATTCAACAATTCCTTTTTTAATTCTGGTATCAGTGGGCATTGGAGCTTTTCCGGTTTGGGGCTATTTTACTGCTATTAACATACTATTGGTTGTGTTTTGTGAAGACAAACATACACAGTTCTTTGGGATATATACCAAAGAGCAGAATTGCTAGCATATGGATACATGTGTATTTAATTTTAGAAGATACTGGCAATGTTCCAATTTTATTTTTTTACAACTTTGTGAAATTATTTTTATGTTTAAGTTTTTTTGGATTAACATAAGCATACATATGATTAGGCTACATTATATGTGTTTTTAAGGTAAAAAAAATCTTGGTGTAGTTGAGTTCACTCAGGAGATGAACCCTATACTCCTACCTTGTACCCCAATTTCTTTCCTTCCTTCCTTCCTTCCTCTCTCTCTCTCTTTCTTTCTTTCCTTTTTTTTTGAGACAGAATCTCACTATGTCAACCTCAGTAGAGTGGTGTGGTGTCATAGCTCACAGCAACCTCAAATTCTTGGGCTTAAGCCATTCTCTTACCTCAGCCTTCCAAGTAGCTGGGACTACAGGTGCCCACAACAACATCTGGTTGTTTTTGTTGTTGTTGTTGTTGTTGTTGTTGTCATTGTTGTTTAGCAGGCCTGGGCCGGGTTTGAACTTGCCAGCCTGTGTATATGTGGCCGGCGCCCACTGAGTACGGGTGATGAGCCCCAATTTTATTTCTTAATATAAAAATAGTGCTACAGATTAGAGAAAACAAAACATTTTATTATATGATTATTACAGGGACACAGGAAAGCTGCTGATATACACAAATTCATTTTTTTTTTTAAACTGTACACCATAACAAACTCTTATCAGTTTCTTTCCTCTCAGGGCTCAAAATCTTATTGCCTATTGCCCAATGTTTGCTTCATCTGTTGTCTTCCGTTTTCCAGCTATTTCAGCAGGAGAGTGAAACCAGCCAATTAGCCACAGCTGGAAAAAATGTCTCCTTCATTTTGTCTTTATTTTGTGTCAACATGTTTTGAAGGTTTCTATGTGGAAGTCTTGTGTAAAATTTATTTTTTCCTAGCTAGTTGATGATTTTTTAATTCTATTGTAAATTGTATCTTTTAAAATTTTTTCACTTTATTTTTTGCTAATAAATAGAAATACAGTTGATTTTCATGTATTAACCCCATCTCCTGCAAGCTTGTTAAATCTAATTATAAATTTCAATCTGAAGTTTTTTAAATTATCTTAGTATATCATGTTCTGTACAAACAATTACAGTTGTATTTCTTCCTTTCAAATCTTTGTGCTTCTTATTTCATCTCTTGCATTATTGCACAGGATGAAACATATAGTATGTTATGTTAAACAGGCAGTGAATAGTGAGAATCCTTGTCTCCTACTCTCTATGGAGAAAATTTAATATTTTATTGTGAATATCTTTTCTCTAAAATAACATTTTTTGAAAAATATTTTATCTAAGTTGTTTTGTAGATATTATTTATAATATTAAGAATTTTCCCTTTTATTCCTACTTTGTTAAGAGTTTTTGTCCTGAATAGGGTTGAACTTTCATTGCTTTTTGTGCATTCATTGATTTTTATTCTTTGTTTTCCTTAAAGTGATATATTTACTTTAAAATACTAAAGCACATTTGCAAGCCTGAAGTAAACTGCACTTGTAATAGGATACTGTCCACTTGACATGTTGTCACATTTAGTTGCTAATATTTGTCATGACTTTTCTAAGTTCTTGAGAAATATTAATCTATAATACTTCTGCTTTAAAAATCTCATTGTTAACTTTGCAGATAAGGTGTTTTTTCTCCCTTAAAAAAAGAATTGGGAATCATCCTTTATCTGTCCTCTGGGAAAATCTGTACTTGATTGACATTACTTACAAGACTCTAAGAGTAAATTATATGGAACTGTCTCTTTAATAAATGCAGAAATATTTAGTTTTTTTAACTTCGTAAGATATGGTTTTAAAATATTTACCCATTGAATCCAAACAGTTAAGTTTATTGATGCAATGTTATCCCTAATATCTCCTTATCTTTTTGAAATCTGTACCACATATAGTGCTGTCATTTTTGCATTACTAATATTGGTTATTTGCAGTTTGGGGGTTTGTTAATATTTATTTTCAAAGTCCTATATTTTGTTTTCTTGAATGTTCTATTTCATATTACATTATTTTTCTTTTACTGTTATGTCTTTTATTCGCCTTTCTATGAGCTTAATTTATTTTGTCATAATTTCAGGCTCTTGAGCTAGAAGTCTGAAGAATTGATTTTCAACCTTTTTTCTTTTGTAATACATATAGTAAGGCCTTAAGGCATAAACTTTCCATGTCTTTTAGTCAAAAATATTTTTGAATTTCTATTTTGATGCTTTTTTAACCACTGAACTATTTGAAAGTCCACTGCAGACCTCTTGGCCATTGGGTTTTCCTAGGTACTTTTCATACTGAATATTAGCTTTCCCCGCCGTGCTCATAGAATATGCTGTTAGTGTCTCCTACATTTACTGGAGTTCTTCCGTTTGTATTTTATTGTTTTGTATTGTGGCAGTCTGCGGTATGTTTTAACTATACTTGAAAATCATATAATAATTGTGAATAGAAACAGTATTTTATTGCTCTAATATCAATTAGATTGAGCTTATAATTGTTCTTTGCAGATGGTCTATGTCCTTATTAATTTTTCTGCTTGTTTTGTCAGCAATCAAGAGAAGTATACTAAAGTCTTCCACTGGGTTTTGGAATTATCTCCTCCTTGCTTGAATTTCGCTTGTATCATATATTGTAAAGCTATTAAGGAAAAATAAATTCAATTGTCATATGTTCCCTTATATTAAGTCTCTAGATATTAATGTTTATTCCCAGTAATGCATAAAGTACACTCTCTTGCTGGGACGGCTACTTCATCTGTCCTATAATTAGTGCTTGTGCAGTATATCTTTCCCCTTCTTTTTGGTTTCAATTTAACTCTCAGAAGGAGCATAGAAATGGTTTTTATTTTGTTTCTGCTTTTAATCCAATCTGATGATCTTAGGCATTTCATTGGAGTGTTTATTTCATTTATATCGAATATAATTACAGGAATAGTTGGGTTCCTTTTGTTTCATATATTTGGTTAATCAAGTGTGTATTTTCTTATTTCATTTTTTCTTCTAAGGACATGTTGGTTATATTCATGATTATATTTGAGATTAAAATATGGATCCTTGACTTTTTATAATTAAAAACACATTACAACTTTTAGCACTTTCCCCATACATCTAAAGTTTGAGACTCTTTTGTGCTCATTGACCCCTTCCACCTGTTGTATTATTTCTCTTATGTTTTGCTCTCTCTTTGTTATAGACAACATAATGTATTGCTAATATTGTTTTATTTAACTCATATTCATTTTTTTTTACCTACACAGTTACCTTTTCTGATACACTTTATTTTTTTTTGGGGGGGGCATTTTTCTACCACAATGGCAATCACTTTTCTCATAACCTCAGAACATCAGCCTTGAAAACTCTCTCTAGCATTTCTTGTAGTACAGATTTTCTGTCAGCTAATTATTTCAGTTTTTGCTTTTCTGAAAATATCTATTTCATGTTTATATTTTGAAGATATTTTTCCAGCCCTTTCTTCCAGTATAATACAACTATTCTTACATTGTCTTATGATTTCCATTGTTCTACTTGAGAAGTCAGCTGTAAATTTCTTTATTGCTTGAATTTTTAGGGACCAAGGAAAAACTTCCCCTTTACCCTCTGAAGGTTCATGAAAAACTCAACTCACAAAAGACAGATTAATTTAACAAAGGGGTACAAATTTATTAATATGCACATGGGGAAGAACCATGGACTGGTTACCCCAACAGCACAATGGGGTATGGAAGCTTATATACCATCTTGAGGTTACAGAAAGACGGGGGCTTAGGATTACTGCAAAACAGGTTATGGTGCAAGACAGGTTATGAAAGAGAGAGAAGAGGAGGCCCGGCTAGCAAAGGTGGTTCTTACAATGCGGATGAAACCTCACAGATAGCAGCCCTCAGAGAAAACAGATAGCAAGTGCTTCTTTAAGAATTTCCGAGATGTCCATCTCTCAGTTAATCTTTGCTAGGTCTTGGCAAGGGAAGGCTCAGAGAAAGCCAGGCTGCATCAGTACAGATTGTCTATGGATGTAAATCTCCCCGAAAAAGACAGCTTTGCAGGGTTTCTTCCATTTTCTGGCTCTGTGAACACCCATCTCAAAATGTGTCAAAGAAATGTATTTGGGGGATAAAATATTTAGATTTTCTTCCATTTTCTTTATTATTCCTTTGGCTATTTGTTAAAATGTTTATTGTCTTTAGTTTTTAGCAGAGTGTGCCTAGTGTGATTTTCTTTATATTAATTCCGCCAGAGCTTCATTAAACTTTTTAGTTGTTGGGCTGATATTTTTTAATAACTTTAATAAATTTTAAGGCATTTTCTCTTCAGTTTTACTAATCTTTTTGGTAGGTTTAATCTTGCATTTAACTCATCCATAGAGTTCTTAAATTCAAATATATTTTTCAGTTCTAGAATATAGATTTTATTTTTTCAAAGACAAGTCCAAATTTATCCTAAAATAGTCCAAATTTATCCTAAAATTCATTTCTTTCACTTTTTTACCAACCCAAACTGAGGTCTGTTTGTCCAGTGCAGCAAAGCCAGATGCTGAAACTTGGCTTCAAAGTTGCAATGGGGAAAGGATGCATTTTAATTGTATGGCAACACCAAGAACAGGCAGCTAATGCTAAAATAGTAACTCCCTGACTGCTGGTAAGCCTGGGTTTTTAAAGGCAAGAGTAAGTTTCAGGCAGGCAAAATTGTAAACAAATACATTAGCCTGGCCCAAAAAGGCAGGAAATCCCAAAGTGAGCCTATGGGTTGGCAGTGGATCCAGGGATTCTTGACTTAGCAGGAATGAATGTGGGTGGGTGTGATGGGTGTGACTCTCTCCAGGTCTCTCAGGGAGAAATTTAGAATAAAGAACAGCAGTCAGAGTTCAATGCCTCTGTCCCCCAGAATCTGTATTTTCCATCCATGAGGATTTCTGAAAAACAGCTCAAGAACAATGTTAAGATGCTATCTTTTAGTTTCCACAGGGAACCAAAGCACTTCAGGACTCTGTCTGTCTTAGAGGGCAACTATTATTCCAGCTCACTTTTCAAGGCTAGTTAGGTGCCCAGAACGTCCCCTGAAGGGACTCAAAAGTTTCCTCTGTTTCCCGTAAGGGGGAGTGGGGGGGGGTGGAGCAGCAGGCCCCTAAGAGGGGTCCTTACTCTGTCTCACTTTTATCTATTTTTTCATCTTTTCTTTATTACAGCAATCATGGTTGTTTTAAATTATCTTTCTAAGAACCTCAACATTTGGATCATCTGTAAGACTATTTCTATTTACTGTTTTTTCACATCTTTATTGGTCATTTTGTACCTCTTTATATAAAAGTAAGTTTGATTATGCACTAAAGAATTAAGTACTGTTAATAAAAGAACTAAATTTCAAAAGAGCACCCTATTTCCTCTATTAGACGGGTAGGCTGAGTGAATGACTCACATCAATACACTTAGGGGTCCTGCTTCCCCAGGGCTGGGTTTCAGTTTTATTAAAACTTTGTCTACCTCTGTTTACCTCCGTTTCTCAGGTGTAAAGGTGTCAGATTTTTGACTGAGGTTGGGACCTCATTTCTGAAAGACTATGGTAAATGCAACTCTTTCCTTCAAAGGTTCTCAGCCCAGCCCTCCAGGCATACTGCTTCAAAATCTACTACACTTCTTAACAGGGAGACAAGTGCGAGGGAGGTGGGGGGGTGGGAGGGGGAGAGAGTGTTGCCATAGGCCTGTCTGGGCTGGCAGGATGGTCTTCCCTCACACCCCAAGCACCATAAGTCTGTATGAAATGTAACTTTGCTTTTAGAAACTTTTGATAGAGTTTCCTGGGCTCCTGTGCAAATTTCTCATAAGGAAATCAACAGTGTTTGATTTTTCTCAAGTTTTTAGAATCAAAATTGCTGTGTTCTTTCTTGTTTATCTTTCTTCCATCTGGGCCAACTTGTATCCTTAGCCAGGACCAGAATTTTCAAATTCTCATAAGAAGAAAATAAAGCAGTCAGATATGTCAGTTCATCTCAGAGGGATATTTTCTTCTCTCATATAATGTATTTAATTTACCTAGTTCTCATTTCTTCTGCAGAAATCTGATATCTTAAAATATGCTTTATATTATCCAGACTTTTGTTTTTTACTTGTTGCAGCAAGAACATTGGCTTGTTGTGCATAACTTACATGCTATTTGGAAGTAGATGCCTCTTTGTAACTTTTACAGGTTCGAATTTTACCCTGTTTCCCCAAAAATAATTCTTATTTTAAGGTGTGCTCCCAAAGATGCGCTAGGTCTTATTTTCAGGGGACATCTTATCTTTCCTGTAAGTAGGTCTTATTTTCGGAGGATGTCTTATTTTCGGGGAAACGGGGTATTTGCTAAATATGGAGAACTAGGGACAATTTCTGTAGGTAACATGCTTTCCCTGAAAATATTAAAGAGAAAATCAATTCTAGGACTCAGCAAAGTAACTTCTTATACCTTAAAAACTCCTTTATTTATTGATTAATTAGTACTTGAAATTTCCCTATTTGAGGATATTTTGTTAGTATGAGTTAACATGATTTCTTCTTATTAAACTGCAATGGGACTGCCCATTATGTCCATCAGCCACAGTTTGAATTAACTTACTTAATTTGATGGAACATAGATATAGGAAAAAGGAAGATTGAAAAGAATCTGGGGACACACAGTACCAGTCAAGGGACTGACATGTTCAATTTTCTGGTGAGAGCTGCTTTCTGCTTCCAAGATGGCACTTTGTTGTTGCATCCTGCAGAAGGGAGGATCACTGTGCCCTCACATGGCAGAAGCCAGAAGAGCAATAAAGCTGAAGGCTGTATGAAGCGTCTGTTGCGAGGTCCTTAACCTCTTGAAGCCTCTGCCTGTTAATACCATTACATTGGCCATTAAGTTTCAACACCTGAATTTTGGAAAGGACACATGTAAGTCATAGCAGATGACCTTGGAAATGAGTTACTATTAGGCAAGCAATTGCTATATCATCTATTTTCACAGAGGTCAAATATTTATAGTCAGGAGTATGCAGCTCTGTTTTTAAGTCCAAGAGAGGACTAGAGAAAGGTCACAGTGGTGGTGACACTCGGGCTTCACCTTGAGTGATGAGTAGGATGTACCACTTATAAATGAGGAAACAGACACTCTAGGCCAAAACAGCAGGCCAATGACGGGAAGAATTGAGGAGGAATGGTGGATCCTCACGTTGTTAAAGGACACAGAGCAGGAGTGGCAGGAGCTGAAACTAGAGTAATTAGTGGGATCACAATGGGAAAAGTCCCTGCGTGTCAAAGGAAGAGATTGGGAGGTTTTCCTACTGAGACTTGAGGGTCATTATATTTTAAGCAAGAGGGTAAAGTGATCAGTTTTGGAGATTTGAAGACTCTAACCCTGTGTGTGGCTAGGACTGTCATGTGTACCCACAGACATTATGCTTTGTACAATTCTAGGGGATGCCATTTACCTCTGCTGCCATGTAAACTGTGCCCCCTGGAGATGTGTAACAGGCAGCCCTGTTTGTGGAAGCCAGGAGGGTAGATGGGAGAGGTGCTCCTGGAGACAGGGGTATTAATGTTAAATAATAACAAATCCAGACTAAGTAAGGAGAAACTATTTGAAAAAACTCTTGTAATAGGGAGAATCTCTGGCTAAGATATACAAGTATCTCAAAGGTCAGACAAAAAGAACCTTTCTTTTATAGGGCAGAGTAAACAAGGCCAGAAAAAAACAGGTTCAGGGAAAAGGACAGAGAATGTTCCTGACATCACTACTTGATGCTTGGGCTGGCCTCAGGGAGGAAGGGTTTTGCAGTATGCTGCTGGAGCAGGCTAGGGTCAAAGTTCATGGTCCAGTGGGAAAGAGAGAAATTGAACTCAAGTGTAGGCAAGTCAAATGAACATTCATTTTATTTGACTAGTATGTATAAACAATTTGGCTAATTATTTATGAGGCAAAAATGGAAATTTGGAGGATCTCAGCCAGACCTTGTCCTAAGATAAGCAAGGGGCTGTTCAGGAGTATTAGAGGAGTTGTGTGTGGAAGCTTGGCTCTTTGTAGTAAGATGTTTGTGAGAACACAAAGGATGGAGAGATTCCTTTAACCACTACTGGTTACCAAGGTTATAGGGACTGGGTAAAGTTCAAAACTGTTAAGGAGAATTCTGTAAATGTCCAGTAAAAGTGATTAGAAATTAAAATACTTAACAGGTATCCAGAGCCCTCTTGGTTTTTTGAGCAAGGCTGAGTGTCAACAAAGTGACATTTCTATGTAGGGGAAGAAAACAGAATTGATTCTGGGTTTTCTAGCGAAAGTCAATGTCTCTGCCTCCAACTATCCTCACAGTAGATTCCCTTTTGTGGCCTAACATCCTTTTACCCACAGTTCTTTTGATACTCTTTACTTCCCACTACCTTATTAGTGTTGTTATAAATACAAAAAATTATAATGAATTTAAAGCATTGATATTTTTAAAAGAAAAACTTTAGACAAATTAAAAGTAAAAATAGGCAAGAATGATTTGCAAATTAGGCAGCCTCAGACCAGAAGGATGAGTTCAGAGCAATTCTGGGGCAGCTACAAGGTTAGATAATATTTATGAACAGAAAAAGAAAGGTGATGTACAGAAAACAGAAGAGAGGTACAGACTGGGATTGGTTACAGACTAGACATTTGCCTTCTCTGAACCGGCTTTAAACAGTTGGCTGCCTGTGATTGGCTGAAACTCAGCTGCTTGTCCCAAGAATAGGTAACAGCCTGCTTACACATCAGGTTAGGTTACAGTTCACAACACACTGAGAAACTTAGCAAACTTGAAATATGTGTGGTGGCAGTGTTAGGCAAAACTTAATTTAACAATACAGAGCCTGGTATACACTGAGCTCTCAACAATTATTAGCTATTTGGGGCCTTCTTTAATTATTGTTTTTGCTGATGGTGAATGAGAAATACATTGTCACTAAGTAGACAAACCCAGCCCAGAGCCTTAATTAATTCATGAGTATGGTAGGCAAAGTGAAGCTAGACAAATTCATCATTAATTATTGGTCCATTTCTTTGGAAATATATTGCATTTATCGTACATATAAATCAGCATTCCAAATGCCAAGGATTAAAAGATAAATTTTTGCCTTTCTCTCCCCACTCTCTCACCAAGGTGTGAAGTATTTTTATTTTCTATGTTGTATGCCAAACCCATGTAATAGAAATTGCTTTATCCTCCTACCTCCACCCCTGTCCCTGTGCCATTGTAATTCATTGTCTACAGGTCTCTGGGACATAATAGGAAAATATTTTCAACATTCCCTATTATACTGTTACTTCCAGTCATGACCTCTAATTATATCTCCAACTTAGACAACTGGTAAATAATTACAAATTCCTTTTTTTATGATTTTCATCGGTGCTATTTAAATTCTGAGAGTCTTTTGTTAATTTTGGCAGCTTATAATAATTTTTCTCCCTTTCCGAAAACTGTTTAGTGCTCTCAAAAGCTTGCTTATTAGTCAGTAAATTTCATGCAAGAAGCAAGAGTAATTTTCTAAAGGGAAAAAATCAAACTACCTTAATGAAACCACTGGGGTTACAGAATAGTAACAAGTTATATCTGAACAAAGAAAGGATGCTAGTATGTTTAATAAATATCTATGTACATTCATAATAACCAAACTCATTCATTTGACAAGAATATATTTAAGTATCCATCATTTTTTTCTTGAAGAGGCATTTAAAAAGTAGAAAAATGATTATTCATATGTCCTGCCTTCAGACATTGCTGTCTATAGACTCCTAGGTGCTCTTACATATAAATTTTAAATAGCACTTCTTTCAGCCATCACAACACATACAATAGCATTCCATCAATTCAAATCACTAAGGTAACATATATTTCATTTAAGCTCTTGCTCTCAAAGTGTGATTCATGGAAACAGTAGCTGTATCACCCAGGAACTTATTGGAAAGCTCCAAGATTTAAAACCTTGAGCTCCACCCTAGACCTGAATCAGAGTTTACACTTTAATTAGATTCCCCAAGGATGTGCCTTTCAATCTCCTTTAAAACAAAATGCACTGCCAAACTCCCAGGCTGGATTTACTGAATGCAAATCTCTGAAGGTGAGACACAGGAATTACTAAAAATTTTTACAGGTGATTTCCTTAAAAAGCAAACACTGAAATTACTAAGCTAAGGGAATTCTTTAATGCCATTACACAGTAACTTACTGTGACCTTAATTTTCTAAACCACTTGTCTGTACTTTAGAAAAACAGATTTTGAAAACATAGAAGAGATTCTGTGCTGCCATAGCTTTGGTGGCCTAACATAGCCACACACAAAACCTTTCCCCTCTTCCTCCTACTTTCCTCCTGCCAGAAAGACACAAAGAATCTGGCTAGCCCCATGCCCTATCCCCTGAGAAAGTTCCCTCCAAAAAATGCTGACTTTACAGGCAAACTGTGGAATTTTCCAGTGCATATAAAAATGGTATCTAGCTGTCCCAGACTCAGACACCATCTTTGCACTGCCCAGGTGGGTCACCCTCCCCTTCTTATTTATTTATTCATTTAAATTCATTAAATTTGTTTATTTATTGTTTTTTGTTTTATTATTTTATTGTCATGTGTGTGTGTATATATATTATTTTATTATTTTTTTTTTTTAGACAGAGTCTCACTCTGTCACCCTGGGTAGAGTGCTATGGCATCATCGCTCACAGCAACCTCAAACTTTTGGGCTCAAGAGATCCTCTTACTTCAGCCTCCCAAGTAGTTGAGACTATAAGCCCTTGCCACCATGATAGTTTTTCTATTTTAGTAGAGACAGGTTTTACTCTTGCTCAGGGTAGTCTTGAATGCCTGAGCTCAAGCAATCCACCCACCTCAACCTCCCAAAGAGCTGGGATTACAGGCGTGAGCCACTATGCCCGCAGCCACCTCTGCTTTCAATAAATCTGGCCTGAACATCTCTGCAGCCTCTGGGTGCCATTGTTTAAACCTTTCAATAGGAAAAGATTTAAAAAATGGAAAATATCTCAGTATAATGAAAGATTCCCCCAAATCCGTATTTGCATAAACATATTAATAATCTTTTTGGAAAGGAGAGTTGCTGGGGAGTGAGCAATACAATGTGCTCAAATTTTAATGCACCATATTCAGAAGGTGGGTTCCAGCTGCATAAGGAAAAGCACAGAAAGGTGACATAAACTTGTAATAATATAATAGGGAAATCAAAACCTGCTATCCATTGATTAATTTCTTTTTTACTTCTTTTTATATATTTATTCTGAAAAATATTTTGTTTTACTAAATATGGACCATCATGGATGGCAGTGAAATAAAATGAGATTTTAGGCTCAGTGCCTATAGCTCAGTAGCTGGGTGCCAGCCACATACACTAGAGCTGGCAGGTTCGAATCCAGCCCAGGCCTTCCAAACAACAATGACAACTCCAACCCAAAAATAGCCAGGCGTTGTGGCAGGCACCTGTAGTCCCAGCTACTTGGGAGGCAGAAGCAAGAGAATTGCTTACGGCCAAGAGTTTGAGGCTGCTGTGACCTGTGATGCCATAGCACTCTACCGAGGACAACAAAGTGAGAGACTCTGTCTTAAAAAAAAATGAGATTTTAAAATTGTGAATGAAAAATAAATACACATGCTTAGAGCTACATTCAAATTGGTGAGACAGGATAGCTATCTATTTTAGAAAAGCTAACGTCTTTATAAGGAAAAGCATTACAGAGAGAGTAGTGTGGCCTTCATTTTACTTCTCTCTTCTCTACCATTAAGAATAGAATGCTCATGGTGTCAATGGGAAAAATGAAATACGAACTCTAAAATAATTTAAGAAGGTTTATTTTGAACCTAATGTGTGTGACCAGACAGAACACACGGCCTCAAAAGGTCCTGAGAAAATGTGCCCACAGTAGCTGGGTTATAGGCCAGTTTTATACATTCATGGAGACAGGTATTATACTTAAGTCCATAGAGAATATGCAGAGGGCATACGTTGGTTTCATTTGGCCCCAAAAGGACTCGCATCCTAAAGGGGGGATGGCTTATATATAACTAATGGGTTTAAAGAGTCTTTGATTTATAATTGGATACAGAAATGAAGCTTTGTTTAAAGGCTTAGAATATTTTAACTATTTTAAGAGTCTATGAATCAGAGACAAGTCACAGACATTGACCAAAACTCAAGTGATCTGTTAAGTAAATTGATGGCCTGTCCATGTGGTTTAAGCTTTGTTTTGTGTATTCTTAGGCTGGTTACTGAGTTATTTGTTACAAAGGATATCTTCAAGAAGGGTAGGGATGTGGCAAGCAGTGCCTGCCCTCATTGTCAGCAACGCAACTTTAGGGTGGTTCTGGAGTCCACTTGGCCAAGAGGGGGGGTCCATTCAGTCAGCTGAAGGGCTTAAGATGTTATTTTAGTTCACTGTAGAAAGGGTAAATGAACATTATGTAAAGGGAATTAAAACAAAAAAGGAAATAAGTTATTAAGAGAACACATAGTTATTGTCATGCCTGCAAAAGTACCTGCCAATGCATGGCAAAAAACTTGCAGGTGAGTTCCCAGAAATGTTGTAGTCCTGGAGACCGCTATCTTCACTTGAAAAGCAGCACTTGCCTTATAGTTTTGATTCTCAGTAGTTTGCCCTTCCTCCATACCATGGAATTTTCCTTCAACATTCTTTAACTAAATTTTCTTAAACTCTCATTACAAATAGCATAAACTATCTTCTAACCTAGTTGCACTAAAAATATTATCAATTTAAAATTACAAGACTTAATTGTGAGGTGTCTTAATTGTGAGACCACTTGTGAGGTGTTAAATGTGTTTTTTGTTCTGAGCTTTATTCAGTGGTTCCAAGTCCCTACAGGCTCCAGAGAGCCAATTTCCTTAGGTCTTCCCAACTCCAGATTCAGCAATATCCCATTGGATAGTTTAAAATTGGTCATGGTAGGAGAATAAGAGAATCAGTAAATACTAAAAATTGAGATCTTTGTAGTTTGAGTGATAGTTTATCAATATATCATTGGACATTTCTGATGAGTGTATAAGTGAAGACCTATGAAAAATTCACTACAAAAACAAATAAAAATTCAAGCCAAGCTAAAAACTGTTTAATTTTTATAAATATTTTTTTCATTACCAGCCCCCCCTTTTTTTCAATTGCTATCATTGTAAAAGAGACCTTTATAACCTTCCTGGATAAAATACTCTAATTACCCCCCTAGTTCTTCTAACTCTCTGGACACTGTTTCTGAACACCATATGAATGACTCCTTCATTATGTATTTTTTATGTCTGACATCTCTTGTTAAATGTTATGCTTGTAAGATTTCTCTATATTGTTGCATGAAACTGGAATTTATTCATCTTCATTGCTGTATAACATAACATATAATACATTATAATTTATTTTCTATTGTATGCTGTGAGACTATTTCAATTTCACATTTATATGTATTTTGAATATGCCTTGGACTGAAATATTTGAGTCAAAAAATATGTGTACAAGGTCTGAAAATTAAGTTGACAAACTCATCCTAGAAAAAGTGCTACATTTTCATTGCTATCACTTTAGTTACCTGCAAAGTACTCTCCTTGGAAAGCTTGGGAAGCTATGCACCAACATCAGTACCTAGTCCACCTTTCAAAGCAATTTGGAACTCTCTGGAACAGCCTTCAGAGCTATTATGTCCTGAATGTCATCAAAATGTCTTCCTTTTAATATTCCTTTATCTTTGGGTAAAGGAAAACATCATTGGGAGCCAAATCAGGTGAGTAGGGAGGATGTTCTAATATAGTTATTTGTTTACTGGCTAAAAAATTCCTCACAGACAATGCTGTATGAGCTGGTGTGTTGTCGTGATGCAAGAGCCACACCTTTGTCATGCCAAGATTTTCAGTTAAGATTTTCCTAACCATTTAAACTCTATTAATGTTTAATTGGCCCACTATGCTTATTATAGTCAGCTAATGATTTTGACACAGAACTTGCAGTTTTCTTCAGTTTTGCTGGTTACTGACTACCCTGACCTCTTTTCATCAGAGAAACAATTAATCCATTTATACACACCCTATTTCCTCATGGCATTATCTCCCCAAATTTGTACTAACATATCCCTGGTTTCACGTCCATTCTTGTCAAGTTTAACAAGAAATTTAATGTTTGTTCATTTCTATAATTCATGCTCTGACATTCTCGCCGTGGCACACAAAAACATGCAACAACAATAATGACCACCACTGAGCAAGACACTGCCACATGTGGACAGGAACACAGCTGTGAGACACTGATACACTGAGCTTATGAAATCCTACAGAATTGTTTCTACAGTGCTGCCAACATAAGCAAATGGTGGCAAGTGCATGAACTTACACATCAGATCTTGGGTATATTAAGCTTCAGCCGTAATACTGAAGAGTTTTCCAAAGTGGCTATAACAATTTATATTTCCTTCAGCAATGTTTGAGAGTTGAGTTAGTCCATACTCTCACAAACCCTTTACATTATCAGTCTTTTTTAATTTTAGTCATTCTGGTGGATATCTAGTGGATTCTCATTAAAGTGACTTTTTTTTTTTTCCAGTGATCTAGGAATACTTTTTCAATGCTTATTGGCCATGGGGATGTTCTTGAAGTTCCTCTTTAATTGTTGTCTTCGTTTTGTTGTGCCATCTTTTCAACTGATTTGACTGTCATTTTCTAATAATTTGTATGAGTTTTTAAATATATTTTGGAAATAAGCCCTTATGTGGAAGTATTAAGAGCATTTTCTAATTTGTGGATTTGCTTTACACTCTTTCAATCAACTCTTTCTATTAGCAGAATGATTTTTTTAATACAGAGAAATTTATGTTTTTTGTGCTAAGCTTAAGAAATCTTTTCCTATATCAAATTCCTAAAAAATTATGTTATGCTATCTTCTAGAACCTTGTAGATGCTTAAGGCAATCTTTTATGTTTAGATCTAATTTTTATCTGGAATTTATATTTAAGTATGAACTAGGGGTCAGATTAGCCTCAGCCCCAGCACCATAGGTAACTAAGTGTTCCAGCCCTATTTTTTGAAAAGACAACCTTTCCCTATAACCCCAAAGTATCTACTTTTTTATAATTAAAGGGTCCTTACTTGTTTGGACCTATTTTTAGAATCTCAACTATAATTACCAGAAAATTATATTTTCTATCCTAACACACGTATCATATGACTTTCATTAATGTAGTTTGTAGTAAGTCTTTTTTTTTTAATTTATTTATTTTTATTAAACCATAGCTGTGTATATTAGTATGATCGTGGGGCATCATACATTTGGTTCATAGATCATTTGACACATTTTCATCACATTAGTTAACATAGCTTTTGTAGCAATTTCTTAGTTATTTTGCTAAGACCTTTACATTCCACATTTACTAGGATTCACATATACCCTTGTAAGATGCACCGCAGGTGTAATCCCATTAATTCCCCTCCTTCCCCCTCCCTCCCCTCCCTTTCCCGTTTCTCCCTATTCTTAGGTTGTAACTGGGTTATAGCTTTCATGTGAAGGTCCTACATTAGTTTCATAATAAGGGTGAGTACATTGGGTACTTTTTCTTCCATTCTTGAGACACTTTACTAAGAAGAATATGTTCCAGCTCGCCTATATCACAAAATCCGAAGACCAGAGATGTTGGTGTGGATGTGGAGAAAAGGGAACACTTTTGCACTGCTGGTGGGAATGCAAATTAATACATTCCTTTTGGAAAGAGATATGGAGAACACTTAGAGATCTAAAAATAGATCTGCCATTCAATCCTGTAGTAAGTCTTGATTGATGACATAATGTTCTTTTTTATATACTCACCTTCATGCAGATTGTCTTAGTTGTTGGACTCTTGGTTTACATATATATTTCAAAATTAGCTTGCCAATTTGCACACATGTGCATACACACACGTACACAAGCTGGATCATACTGGATTTAGGACCACTGATGGAAGCTGGCATCAGTGAATAGCAGATAAGAGCTCAGCATATATAAAATAGTCAAATGGTTTCGTTACAGCATATATAAAATAGTCAAATGGTACCACCACTGACTCATTGGCCACCCATGCTTATTGAAGGTAAAGTGTCCATGTGAAAATAATCAACTTCCTTGGGCTGCTACTGAATCACTAAAAATATAAATTGAGAACAAAATATAAACAGTTCTTGAGCATAAGGAAGACGCTGAGGATCAAATACAATCACGTGAGCTCCTCAAAGACAGGGGCTCTGCCTTATGAATCATTTTAGCTTTAGCCCTGAGTCTTTTACTTGGCGTTGATAACAGATGCTAAATGTTTGTTGAAGGAAACTATTGGTTCTGCTTGAACAGAGAGATGAGAACAGTAAGTCACATGTCAGTGATCCTGGAAGCCCGTGGCAGCACGGGTATGTCTCCTAGGCTTCAGTAATCTCAAGAGCTATTATGTTTTTCCTAGCAGAATACAAAATCACAAGACAGAAAAAAGTTCCCTACACTAGGATCACCTCTCCTATGACTATTATCTTCCTATGTCATATATCATTAAACAAAAAGGTGACATTCATCAGCCCAGGAAATTGAATCACCTTAATGATTCTTTCTTTCTCCTCCTTGGCTCCCTCTGGATTACCCTTCAAAGACAGCATCCATTCTGAAGAATCACTAACTAAGTTTCAAAGGAACAAAGAAATACTTAATCTAGAACACTAGGCATTATTCTCTACTGCAGTATATTTTCAGAGATAATTGTTTTAAAGTTAATATGCCCTTTGAAAAGCATCTTGGTCATGTCATCCGTACTTAAGAATAGAGTCTGAACACAAATGAGCTTAGGAATCAAGCCTCGGAGTCCTCATACACTGGGCTGGTTACATGAAAATGCGAGGCAAGAAATTCTCTTGGCTATTAAATATTTGGGATCTTCATTACACAATGTGATATCCCGCAAGCACACAAGAGAATTTTGCTATAGGTTTGTTGTTAATACCCAGAGCATAAAGACCTAATATGGAGGCCAGAATACTAATACCTATGAGTTTGGCCATGATCTCTCACCAGAAATGATGGGTTAGATGGATAAGTAAAGTCAACTATGGTGCCAAAAACTTTCATAGATCAAGATAAATGATATTCATCCTGACTTTCCAAGTCATTAGAGAAAATAATTCAAAGAGTCGGAATTGACATGACTTTTCCTCTTTCTGAGAAAGCCCAGCCACTTTCTTTGCTTTATAATGGTCTCATCTGTGTTTGGCTGGTGGCTGTGGGTAAACCTAGATCTTCTCCTGAAGGAGCTGTGTCCCACCCAATAGGAGGTATTAAATCTGGATGCATATCTAGACATATCTTTTGTCTAAGTACTACTACAAAATGACAGAAAGGTGAGATTTGCTTACTTATATTAGGGCAATGACTTACGAGGTCAAACAATGAATGTTGAGAATTCATCCTAGAAAAAGTGCTACATACCTCATTGCTGAATATCACTATAGTGACTTTGAGGTACTCCCCTGGGGAAGCTATACACCGATGCCAGCACCTAGTCCACCCTTCATGCACTTTTGGAACTCCTTTTCTGAAATGGCTGTCAGAGATATCATTGTACAAGTTCTGACAATTATGTTCATGAACTCATTCTAGAAAAAGCGCTATATACATCATTGCTAAATATCACTAAAGTCACCAGATGGCCCACAGGAGTACTTCAGAAGTAACCATAGTGATATTCAGCAATGAAGTATGTATCACTCTTTCCAAGATGAATTAACCAACTTAAACTGTCAGACCTTGTATATTCAAAAACTTGTGGGGTTGAGTGTAACTGGTTACAATATAAATATTCAGGCCTCTCTTGCCTCTTTGCTGTGAGTAAAACTCAATGTAAAGCCAGTAGCATCCTTCCCATCCTTCACCCAAATGCATTGCACTAATAAACCATGTCAAATCTACTTTCTACATGCATTGAGGACACCCACTTCTCAATCTCCACTCCCTTTATCTGTCCTAACTACCATGTTTTCTCCTGCCTCCTTCAAGTCATCTACCATGCAGTTGCAAGAATAATCTCTTACCATATAAAGGTGATCACATTGCTGTTGAACCTAGTACTCTTTAATGACTTATTTAACTCCAAGCTCATTATCATGGCCTGCATCTTCTCCTTTGTTTCTTGAGGACAGACTCTGTATCTGTTTCATTCCCCACTGAATTCTAAATTAAGAATTAAATCAGGGGGTCATCCAAAATAGAAGCCAGCCTTATATCATAGAAGATTCCCCACAGGATCAGTGAACTGGACTCTGAACCCAATGCAGGAAACTCACTTCCAGGTAAGATCCTGAGACCTGGGTCCTAGAGGTCTGGAACTAGCCCTTCCCCATTTTGCAGCACAATAAGGTTATTGAATATATTTATAGTGAGCTGCAGGCCAGATCCAGGAACAGACTGAAAACTAGCTGGCAAACCAAACAGGAATGGACAGAGAACAGAAAGGTAAGGAGGCAATTTAAATGAAGAATAAAAGAGAGCTGGGGAAATACATCTTTGGAATAAGATCCTGGAGAAATGGAATTTGAGAAAGTCCTGATTCTAAGAGTAAATAAAAAGTCATAGACTTTAATCTAATACCGATGGCCTGACCCTTCTGGGAGTGAGTAAAGTGTCAGAGGCAGAATGCACATAGATTTCAAACCCTTATCATCATCTAAAAATACACACAATTCACTTGTCCATTCTCTGATTCATTCTTTCTTTTATGATACAACATTTATAGAGAATCTGTGAACATTCTTTGGAAACATTAAAATACACTGAAATGTAGCCTTTTTCAAAGCCTTTGGCTGTCCATCTACAGCAAGAAAGACTTGATTTTCCATTTCCCATACCCTTCCTTCTTCTCTCACTCATCACTCAGGATTTAGCCCAAGTATTTCCATTATCTTGGGTTTTCTAAATTCCCTCCTATTTTTTTTCCTCTTATCTATGTACCCTGAGCACATGCAATTGCCTTGCATCTTTTAAACCTTGAAGAGTGGCTATCTGCATATTTCCAAATCACATAAACCTAAAGCCTGGCACATTGTATTGTATCTGTTGTACTTCTCCCATTCAACTTAGCTGAGATGTGGATTCTTACTGCATGGTACGTTCTCAGTAAATATTCCAAACATATTGGCTGGTTAGTTGGGTCATTATCCCTAGATTAAAACTCCAGTTGGGTTATTCCTCTTTTTTTCTAGTTAATTTGGTTATATGAAAAGATCTTTCTCAGCGATTTCAGAATTTTACTGCATCTGTCTGCCAGCCAGAACCCATTCTTGTAATCTCCCAACTGGCTCCTATAATATCCTGTTGGCACACTAAGCTATAGTGGTAGATTTCTATTTATGCCATTTGGGTTATTGACTGCTTTGCAACCAATCTAGGAATTCTCAAACTTTACAAGTAAATAAATTTAAAAAATATACACAGTTAAACAGTATTAATAAAATAGAATGTTTCAAGTTTATTATACTTCTTTTAATTTTAGAAATATATGGAAATTAGACATTTTTATAAAAGAAAATCCTTATAGTTCCAGCATCACAATAAACTTTGCATTTTGCACACATGGTTGCATTTTTTTCTATTTCTGCCTACTCTTTTTATTGATTTATTTTAGAGCCTGCCTTCTTTTCTACTCCATATAGAAATCAGTCATGATGTACTTACCAGTTATCTCTTGTTCTTCCTATTGCCCTCTTTGAATCTCTCAACCTTCCCTGAAACTGAAAGGGCTAAAAATAAATAAATAAATGGAGGTGAAGTGTACTGAATATTATGCCAATTTTGTTGCATAGCTTTGAAACAAGTATTTTTGATGAACAAAATATTTCTTTGGTATTCTATGAATTACATGTGTAACTTACTGTAATATTGTAGCCACCAATTCATTTGTGGAGGCAGCAATGCAAACACCGTTTCTTTTATTTAGGCTTGTATAACCAGCCTGCTGCCCCCAGAAATTTCTTGTCAGGTCACACACATAAACACCTTCAGGGCATGGCTCTGTCGGGGGGAGGTGGTCAGAATAAGCATATCAGTCTCAGGAAGTCCAGGGGAGGGAGCCAGACCAGGCAGGATGAAAGGAACTCTCCAGTGGAATCTGCTCCAGGTTCAATTGCTTTCAGAGCTTTACTCTTCCTCTTTGTACAGAGTTAGAAGTGTGACATTTTAAAGTTAGTTTTTATAGAAACAAATGTCAGGAGGGGTGAGTAATCACAATGTCTCTAAAAATAAACCCAGGTTGTCAAAGAAATCAAAACTTTGCCCTCAAGCTTAGCCAGTGTGAGAGCAAGACTCTTCCTACCCATGACTGTGCAGCTGCTCAAAGTAATCCCAGAATTGAGGTCAGTATGGGGCTGGAATGAATGAAAATAAGAAGCAGAAAGAACTTTGGGTTTTGGCTTTATTTAGTTGGAAAATGGTCATGAGGAAATGCACTATATTGAGAAGGAAAGAAATTATTTGACTATTTCAAATGAGGCCCAAGATAGGTATCCTAAGAGAATATTTGTTGTGGAGGCCAAAGGAAAGCCTCCCCTCTACCCTCTTGTTACTGCCTAACCAAGTTCATTGCCTGCTGTTCAAGAGGAAGCCAGAGCCATGAGCATGAGACAGTATGGGGCATTAAGTGAGGAGGTAGGAGGAATTTCTCAGATTCATCTTTGAGAATTTTTGAGCCAGGGTTTTGAAAGATATTTTGGTAGGCAAAGAGCTAGGGAGTTGGCTCTGCTAATTAACTGGCTGGGGATGAACTCATAGAATTGGAAAGCAGAAAGCATCTTCTTGTACTGAGTCAGTTCCCAGGTAGAAGATTACAAGACTAGTTGAGTTAATTCTATGTTATGAGCCACTGGTCTGGTTGAATCAGTTGCTCTGCCAGAATATAGGATCTGGAAGATACCTGACAGACCAGCTTTAGGTTTCATAAATATGATGTTATCTAATAATAAAGAAAGTTAAGAATTTTTATGGTCATCAGCTATGTGACGTCTGAGTGGTAAGTGATCACAAGAAAGCAAACTAGGGAACAATGGTTTGTGAGGATGTGTGGATGGATGGATGGATGGATGGATGGATGGATAGATAGATAGATAGATAGATAGATAGATAGATAGATAGGTTTGAACTATGCTTTGCAGAACTTAAGTCCCTACCACAATTTCTACCTTACAGTCTTTTACTGATTTTATAAAGGATGAATTCACTATGAAGTTTTACTGAAAACTGAAAATAGACAAATTAATAGAGGAAAAGGGCTTATACAATCTATTTATGGTACATAGCATGAGGGAAATATAGGAAATGATTACCCAATAACCAAATGAGTTCCAGATATTTATATAACCTTCTTCACTGGAAAAGGGGAGATGGGGCATAGGAATAAGTGATTTTCCAGAGAAACTGATGGCCTCAGACAAAATTTTTCTGAGCTCCAATTGAGGTGGTAAAAAGGTAAGGAGCAGAACCCCACCGTGAACAAATATTGTCTTATCATACTGATTAAGCCTCCCTGGTAACTCTCAGAAAACAGAAGAATTTTGGGGAAGACTCACTCAGAAGAGTAGGCGAGATTAAAAGTCTGTTTGAGCGCGGTGGCAACTCCTGGTGTCTTCTGTCCTCCAGTGCTTACCCTTTCCTGGTTATTTAATGAGAGTCTTAGTGAGTGGGGTCTTAAAACAGTTCATTTCTTTTAAAAAGGAGCTTTCTTAGTCAGATAAGGAAATTTCAAAGAGAGTTCCTCTTTGTGCTTCAAAAAAGAGGATCCGAGAGACAAGGAAGCAGGGCAAGGTGAGAGAAGGACCTTGGGTGCTGCTTCAGCTCCGCTCATTGGAGTGTTGTATTTCAAGGTATGGCCACTTCAATGGCCAGTATCCTGTGGCTTCCCTGCCCAGGCCGCCCACCAAGAAATGGCATACATCCCCCTGACTACGTGCTTGAGAACACCATGTTGGCAAGTTTGGGTTTTGTTTGTTTTAATTAAGTACCTCCCTACCTAATGCTAAGAATTGATGGTACAATGTTGAACAAAACAAAGTCCGTGCCATTATAGAACTGACATTTTATTGTGAAAAATAGATAGGAAAAATGTATAATTTAATGTACTGTGAAGAAATAGTAGGATAGAAAAAAGAGTATATGTCAAGGTTTGGGGGTATTAATTACAGACATCCTTTCTTCCATTTTGCATGATACATGCCTGTGTCATATATTCAGAAGTTCAGGAAGCCTCTACGTGCCACACGACACAATCCTTGAAGGGAGCCTCATTTATCAGCTTCTCTGATATCCTTCCAAAGATATTCTATGCATAGGTAGGGATAAATTAATTCATTTACTTATGCATATACAATGGTTTATTGTAAAAAACTTCATATATATATGTATATAGTAATGTTGAATAAATTTTATAGTAAATACCCATGCACCCACCACTTTGATTGTTCCATTAACACTTAACAGTACTTTATCAAAAATTATTTATCTATTAACCCATCCATCTATTGTGTGTTGTTATAACAGAATACCTGAGACTAAGTAATACATAAAGAAAAGAAGCTTATTTAGCTCCCAGTTCCTCTAGTTTGGGAAGTTTGAGGTCATAGCCCTGGCTTCTGCTGAGGGTTTCCAGGCTGCATCACAACATGACCAAATAGGACAAAGGGGAAGAGATACGTGCAAAGAGCCAAAACCTCAGGGGCATCTTGGCTTTTTAACATCCCACTCCTGTGGGAACATGATTGTAAAAACTAAGTCTCACAAGAGCAAGAAATCACTACTGTAAGAGCGGCATCAAACCATTCATGAAGGATCCAACTCTACAACCCAAACACCTCCCACTAGGTGTTGCCTCCCAACACCAGCACACTGAGGATGGAGTTTCCACCTAGTTTATAATGGGAACAACCCATATTCAGACCATAGCACCATTCCTGTGTCTATACAACTTTAAAAAATGCATTGCATAGTAAATTGCAGGTATTACCATACTCATGTACAACCCTCTAAACACTTTAGTATATATATCATTAACTATACCAGCTCAGTATTTTTTAGATTATCTTTTTTATGTAGACTTGAAATGAAAAGTTTTAAATGTCTTCCATGCAAGAGCTCTCATGTACTTGGATTTTTAAAATTTCTCTCAATAATCTTTTGCATATTTTCATCAATCTTATTAAATTTATTTATGTGTTTTATGTTTTCAGATTCAGTGGTGAAGGACTGAAAGCTTTTCCTCTAAGACTGGAAACAAGAGAAGTATGCCTGCTTTTGCCACTTTGCAAAAGAAATAAAAGGCATCCAAATTTTAAAGAAAGAAGTAAAATTTTCTCTGTTCACAAATAATATTAACTTATATGTAGGCCAGGCACAGTGGCTCACACCTATAATCTAGCACTCTGGGAGGCCAAGGCACATGCATTTCTTGAGCTCAGGAGTTGGAGACCAGCTTGAGCAAGAGCAAACCTCATCTCTAAAAACAGCTGGGCATTATGATGGGTGCCTGTAGTCCCAGATGCTGGGGAGGCTGAGGCAAGAGCATCACTTGAGTTCAAGAGTTTGAGGTTACTGTGAGCTGTGATGCCACAGCACTCTACCCAGGGTGACAAAGTGAAACAAAAACACACACATGCACACACACAGACACATATATATATCTTATATGTAGACAACCCTGAAGATTCCACCACACACAGAGAAAAGTTAGTAAAACTGTTACAACTAAAATATGAATTCAGGAAAGTTGAAGGATACAAAACCAACACTCAAAAATTAGTTTTATGGATTTCCCTCAGAACTATGTGTCATTTACAAAAGCACAACTGGCCTCACTGGCTCCTGGTCACCGACAGTGCAGGCTTAGGTGGGAGGCTGAGCCTGTCAAGAAACCCAAGCGTATGGCCTAACAGAAGACGACAGCAGAGCTGCCTGGGAAGTTCACCTCCATGTCCACCATGAGCTCCTAGACTCAGTTACCAATACTCTCTGGCAAAGACAAAGTTTTAGAATGGCAAAAGCAACAGAAGTTTTAGATCTCAAAGCTCCAAAATGGAATTAATCCAAGTCTTCATCATCAAGATAGCCCTAGGCATTGCTTAATGTTTGAATAACATGTTAAAAAAAGTGGGGGCCGGAGGGGAAAAACAGAAGATTTACAAATTGCTCAGTGGTTTTTTTTTTCACTTTCAAAGTTCATGACAATTTAAAAACTCATCATCTTCCATCTGACCCAGGAATTGTACTTTCCTTGAGAATTTTATTCTAGTTTTGCTTTTCAGTCTGTTAAATGTCAGCTGCCACAGAGACTGACAAATATTGCTGACAAAAGCGTGCTATCTGCATGTTCCTTAGTCATGCAGAAAAGTAAAAGCATTGGTGCAAAGAAGCCATTACTCCATTTCCAACAGAAAGTGACTGGCCAAATGCACCGTGGCCACCAGGAAACACGCCAGCAGCTACTCCACTCAGACAACTGTGCTTCCAGCCCTTCTGTACCAGGAACAAGTGCACAAGACAAACAGCTTTAGTCAATTCCCACCCTGAGGCCTTCACTGAAGGCAAGATTACTGGGTACAAAGTTGACTAATAAGGGGGTAAAGGGAAAAGAAAGAGAATGAAAACAGAAGCTTCGTTTTCATTTTAGAAATTACTGAAAATAAAATATTAAGAAACAAAAATTAGTTATATTTTTATGCATTGACAATGGATAATAAAAAAAATAAAATAAAATAAGAGGAACTAGTACCTACATTATACAACCTTTCCAAAGCATAGAAAAAGTCGGAATACTTCCCAACACGTTCTATGAAGCAAATAACACCCTGATACCCAAACCAGGAAAGGATCCAACAAAGAAAGAAAATTATAGACCAAAATCATTAATGGATATTCGTGCAAAAATATTCAACAAGATCTTAGCAAACAGAATTCAACAACACATCAAAAAAATTATACACCATGATCAAGTTGTAAGTTTTATTCCAGGGTTACAGGGTTGGTTCAACATATACAAATCTATAAATATAATACATCACATCAATATAATAAAAAACAAAGACCATATGATTCTCTCAATTGATGCAGAAAAAACCTTTGATAATGTCCAGCATCTTTTCTTGATCAGAATTCTTAAGAAAATAGGCATAGAAGGGACATTTCAAAACTGATAGAGGCCATCTACAGCAAAACCACAGCCAGTATCATATTGAATGGTGTAAACTTGAAAACATTTCCACTCAGATCAGGAATGATGCAAGGATGCCCACTGTCTCCACTACTATTCAACATAGTAATGAAAGTCTTAGCCATCACAATCAGGCAAGAGAAGGTGATCGAGGGTATCCAAATAGGGTCAGAGGAGATCAAACTCTCACTCTTTGCTGATGACTTGATCCTATGCCTGGAAAATCCCAGGGACTCAACTTCAAAACTCTTAGAAGTGCTCAAGGAATACAACCATGTCTCAGGAAACAAAATCAATACATACAAGTCAGTAGCTTTTATATACTCCCAACAATAGTCAAGCTGAAAAAACAATCAAGGATTCTATTCCTTTTATAATAATGCCAAAGAAGATGAAATATTTGGGAATTTAACAAAGGACATGAAAGATCTCTATAAAGAGAACTATGAAACTCTGAGAAAAGAAATAGCTGAAGATGTCAACAAATGGGAAAACATACCATGCTCATGGCTGGGAAGAATCAACATTGTTAAGATGGCCATACTACCCAAAGCAATCTACAGATTTAATGCAATCCCTATTAAAGCACCACTGTCATATTTAAATAACTTGAAAAAATAGTACTTTGTTTTATATGGAATCAGAAATAACCTCAAATAGCAAATACATTACTCAGAAATAAGAACAAATTAGGAGGTATCACATTACCAGAGTTCAAGCTATACTATAAATCTATGTGATCAAATCAGCATGGTACTGGCACAAAAACAGGTAGATTTATGGAACAGAATAGAGAACCAACAGATGAACCCAGATACTTATCATCATTTGATCTTTGACAAGCCTATCAAAAATATTCAGTGGGAGAAAGACTACATATTTAACAAATGGGTACTGGGTGAACTGGCTAGCGACCTGTAGAATACTGAAACTGGACCCCCACCTTTCACCATTAACTAAGATAGACTCTCACTAGATAAGAGATTTAAACTTAAGACATGAAACTATAAAAATACTAGAAGAGAGTACAGGGAAAACACTTGAAGAAATTGGCCTGGGAGAATATTTTATGAGGAGGACCCCCCCGGGGCAATTGAAGCAACACCAAAGATACATTACTGGAATCTGATCAAACTAAAAAGCTTTTGCACAGTCAAGAGAACAGTAAGTAAAGCAAACAGACAACCTTCAGAATGGGAGATTTTTGCATGTTATGCTTCTAACAAAGGTCTGATAACTAGAATCTACAGAGAACTCAAACTAATCAATAAGAAAAGAATACCCTATTTCTATGTGGGCAAGAGACTTGAACAGAAACTTCTCTGACGAAGACAGGTGCATGGCCTACAAAGACATGAAAAAATGCTCATCATCCTTAATCATCAGAGAAATGCAAATCATAACCACTTTGAGATATCCTCTAACTCCAGTAAGCTTAGCCCACATCACAAAATCCTGAAACTACAAATGTTGGCATGGATGCGGAGAGAAGGGAATGCTTCTACGCTGCTGGTGGGAATGCAAGCTATTAGGACTTTTTTGAAAAGAAGTTTGGAGAACACTCAAGGAACTAAAAGTAGACCTACCTTTTGATCCTGCAATTCCTTACTAAGTATATACCCAGATGATCAAAAATTATTTTACAACAAATACATTTGCACCAGAATGTTTATTGCAGCCCAATTCATAATAGCCAAGACATGGAAACAGCCCAAGTGCCCACTGACCCATGAATGGATTAACAAATTGTGGTATATGGACACCTTGGAATACTATACAGCCATAAAAAGGATGGAGACTTCACATCTTTTATGTTTACCTGGATGGAGCTGGAACAAATTCTTCTTAGTAAAGTATCTAAAGAATGGGGGGGGGAGTATCCAATGTACTCAATACTATTATGAAATCCATATATAACTACCTACATACTCATATGAATGGCAAAACATAACTATAGTCCAGAAGGTAAAAGGGAAGAAGAGAAAGAGGGGAGGGGAGGGGGAATATGGGAGAAGGAAGGTTGTCTGGGGGGAATCTCACCTAATGTACATGATGCACCAGTACATTTCAAAACATTAAGAAATGAGTATAATTGTGAAAAAATAATAAAATATTTAGGAATAAACTAAGGAGGCAATAGACTTGTGACTGAGACCTCAAAATACTGATGAAAGAAATTAAAGAAGATAGAAATAAATGGAAAGTCATCTCAGGTTCACAGATTAGAAGACATAATATTGTGACATAGTCAATACTACCCAAAGAGATCTACAGATTCAATGTAATCTCTATCAAAATTTCAACAGTGATTTTTGTAATAATTGAAGAAATTTATTCTAAAACTCATATGTAATCTCAAGAAACCTCCAAGCAGCCAAAATAATCTTGAAAGAAAGAACAAAGTGAGAAGTCTCACATTTTCTGATTTCAAAATTTACTATAATACAAAGCTATAGTAATCCCAGCAGTGGTCCTGGCATGAAGACCAACATACACGACAATGGAATAGAATGGAAAACCCCAAAATAAACCTTCATACATATGGTCAAATGGTTTTCTGTGAAGGTGCCAAGACCATTTAATGGTTCCAGGAAAACCAGATACTGAAAACCATGCAAAAGAATGACATTGGACTCTCATTTTATACAAATACAAAAATTAATTTACAATGAATTAAATACCTACATGTAAGAGCTAGAACTACAGAACTCTTAGAAGAAAACATGGGAGAAAAGCTTCATGACTCTGAATTTGGCAATGATTTCTTTAATATGACCAACACTGTCCTGACAAAGACAAAGTTTTAGAATGGCAAAATCAATAGAAGTTTTAAGTCTCAAAGCTCCAGAATGGAATTAATCTGAGTCTTCATCATCAAGCAACAAAAGAAAAAATAGATCCACTGTATTACATCAAAATGGAAAACTTCCATGCTACAAAGGAAGAAATCAAGAGTGAATAAAAAAAAAACCCTGCAAATTATATATCTTACACAGAATTAATACATAGAATAAATTAATATATTTTTAACTTTGTGGAACATTTGTGAATTTAAAGAAAAGAACATGCTTTTAAGAAGTCCTACAATTCAACAACAAAAACAACTCAATCTTTAAAAATGGGTAAAGGATTTGAGTAGGCATATTTCCACAGGAGATATACGAATGGCCAATAAGAACACGAAAAGATGCTCAATATCACTTAGTCACGGGAGAAATGCAAACAAAGCCACAGTAAGATACTACTTCACACTCATTAAGATAGCTATTATCAAAAACTAACCAACCAACCAACAAACAAAACCAGAAAATATCAAGTGTTAGTGAGGATGTGGAAAAACTGGAGTTCAGAGAGCTCGACTTCTTAGCATGTTCAGTGAGCTTTGATAGACTGAGGACTGGAAGTAAAGTGCAGAAATAACTTGATTGGACATGATCTGAACCTGATCACAGTTGCATGTGATTGGCTGAAGATCAGCTGCTTATGATTGACTGAGACATGGCTGTTAACAAAGAATATACTTAGATTTTGGTTTGTTTATGTACTAAGTTACGTGTGGTTCATGACCTCCTGCTTATTTAATTTAACATGGTCAAGGATCTTGGGTGCTACATCCTATGTATATAGGACCATAACAGAAAACATGTTA
Organism: Nycticebus coucang; assembly: GCF_027406575.1. Lineage (NCBI taxonomy): Eukaryota > Metazoa > Chordata > Mammalia > Primates > Lorisidae > Nycticebus > Nycticebus coucang. Next base: position 110,477,526 of record NC_069785.1, read on the forward strand.
AAAGTGATTGACTGTGTTTCTCACCATCTGCCCTACTGTCAAATTGCTGGGAGGTGACGTAGAATTCATGGAAGTTTATTGGGACAAACATGCTGAAAACAGACTATATCGCTAGCTCTAGATATTACATGGATCATGGAATGACTAGAAATAGCTTAAATTATTTTGAATTTAAGAGATACCTTAAGAAATAGGTCAAATACTAAAAATTGTTTTCACTTTTCTGCAGCAAGAGCATGTTGATTTTAATTCTTTCCTTAAATAATTACTAGGAAATAGGACTTAAATGGTAAAAGATTTATATCCAAGTATCTTTCTGAAATATAATTAATTCATATAATTTTTTTCTACTAAAGTGCCCAAAATACTTTATAACATTATCAAAATGTTCTATCAAATGTGATTTTGCAGAGAATAGGACCATCTTTCAGTGGGAAATAGACAAGTGAGAGGTAAAATAATCTCTAACCAGATTACAAAACAAGTTAGAAGTGGAGACTTTAAAGAAAAAAGAAAGCATCACATTCTCAAATGAAACATGCTTTAGGTCATTTAAGAAGTATTCAATGGCTCTTTCTGCTTCAAATCAGCCTTTATTTCAGTTTTTTCAACTGAAATTCTGCCAATTAAAGATTCAATTTTGATAACAACTTAGTATAAAATAAGAAGTAACTCTGGGACTCTGAGGCTATTCACTGTTCACATATTTGTATGATTTAATTGAATCATATTTTTCTCTCTCTTCTCTTTTTCCTAACTGAGCTGAACTGCATTAAAGAAAGTAATAGTAGGTAATGGGAGGGACATGGAGAAGAGAGAGATAATTGGAAAAGACTAGGGTATTTATAATAATATTATCTGGCTTCCCTGGTCTAATGCAGTGGTCTGCATCTTGGCTGCGTATTAAAACTGCCAAGGGAACATTTAAAATGAAACAAAACAAACCCAAACCAAACAAACAAAGATCAACGCCTGAGCCCCTCAGCCCTCAAGGACAATTATATCTGGATCGTGGGAGGGCAGGGTTTTTATTTTTTTCTTTTTAAGGCTCCTAGGGTGATTTTAATTTAACAGCTGAGACTGAGAACTAGCCCCCCAGTGCTGATGCCCGATCATACCCCATACCAATTAAATTCGAATATCTGGAGCAAAGGAACTAGACATTCCTATTTTTTAAAGGTCTCCAGATAATTCCAATGTGCAGCAAAGTTTAGGAATCACTGACCTTGAGCTTGCATCAGAATAACCTAGAGGACTTATTAAAACAAATACTGCTGAGCTCCACCCCCAAAGTTTCTGATTCAGCTGGTCTGGGGTTTGCATGTCTCATAAACGAGTTCCCAGGTGAATCTGTGGAAATTCACGGTATAGAATCACTCAGAAACTCTTTAGCCTTAAGTTTCAAAGTAAAGTCACGCATAACCTACCCAGCAATTTCTTCCTTTAGTATATTCCTATAGACATCCATATTTTTATGCACCAGGAGACATGTATAAGAAAGTTTCTTTACAGTATTATTTTTAATGACCCCAAACAGAAAACAATCCAACTATTGCCCAGAAATTGAATTAAAAAACCATTTGCAGCATGCTCAGACAATGAAATGACATACAATAATAATAAACAAATACACACAGTAGGAATGATTCTTTAAAACACAGTATTAAACAGAAGAAGCCAGACATATACACAAAGCACAGACAATATGATTTATATAAATTTCAAATAAAATGGGAAATGCTACATTATATCGTTTAGGAATTCATACTTAATGGTTAAAGCCATAAAGAAAATTAAGCAATTGCCTTAGAATAAACAGTGGTTTCCTTTCAGGAGTGAGAAAGTATTTTGTGGGGACGCAACTCATAGGATCTTTGGGGTAATGAAAGTATCTCATCTCAGGCAGGGCACAGTGGCTCATGCCTGTAATCCTCCCACTGTGGAAGGCTGAGTTGGGAGGATTCCTTGAGCTCAAGAGTTTGAGACCAGCCTGAGCAAGAGCACAACTCCATCTCTACTAAAATAGAAAAGTAAGCCAGGTGTAGGGGTGGGAGCCTGTAGTCCCAGCTACTAGGGAGACTAAAGCTGGAGGATCGTTTGAACACAGGAGGTTGAGGTTGCTGTCAAGTAGGCTGATGTCGGAGCCTGAGCAACCAAGTGAGACTCTGGGAGGTTGTTATATAGATGTTTTTGTTTTGTTTTGTTTTGTTTTTTCTGATAATCTTAATATGCCTTTATTTTTTACTTTAAAAATATATTTAAAAAATCAAATAAAATTAGAAAAGCTAACTAACTAGTAGAAAAGTTTATGTAGAATCTACCCTAAATTCAAAGCTAGTAAAGGAGATTTTTTGTTTAAAGTCAATTTCATAAAGTAAATAGAGAACATTTCAATTATTTTGTTTGAAAAGCTAGAGAAAAACCATTTTTCTGAGAGGAAACAGTGATAACTATGGCCTTATTTGTGAGGTATACTGGTTTGTACCTATTATCCCAGTATAATTATTAATAGTGTCTTTGAACAGTCTTGATTAGACAATAATTATTAGTATATATCCATTGTTAGCATTCTTCTGGTAGACACCTGAAATATTAGAAAAATGTCTTTTCCAATAACAAATTTTAGCCTGTACAGTAATTTCCAAATGGGTAAATGCAGAATGGCTTATTCATATTTACATAGTTTTAGAAAAACATTATGCATTGCCAAAGCCATAGTATTTCTTTTCTATTACACATTTTCCCTTTTCTACCTCTAAAAGGTTTTGCATAATTTAATAATTCTTCTGAAATTAATCATGTGCCTATCCTGTCAGAAAATAAGATGATTTCTTAATAAATGAAATAAGGTCATAAACTTAACATCCCAAAGCAATGATTGAATACTCAACATCTGCAATGCCATCTGCTTTTAAATATCATTTTCAGAAGTTTTTCTTTGTGATAACCATCGAAAATTGAAATCATGCAAAAGAAGGGCAAGGAGGCTAGAAAAGGGGTGAAGGATGGAGATGAGATGTCCAAGTGCAAAGAGAAGCAAGAAGCTGTGCTAAGTCTCTCCCAGCTCAGACTTTCTAAGGACAACTCCAAGTACAGCACTGAGAATGTCAGTGTTCCCACATAGTCACATCCTCCGCTTCTCCAACCCACTCTTGGAAAGGAAAAAGCTAAAGCCTTCAGATAAGATTGAAATAACTCAACAAAATTTATTAATACTGCCTAATTCTTAGGCCCTCAGGATAAACTCCCATTGACGTCAGCAGGAGATGTCTTTTGCAGACAGTTGTAACACATCTCAGAACATTTCACCTGGGTTATTTAGAGCTCTGCCGTTTCAGGTTGGGGTTTCAAAGGCCTTGCCTACCCTGCCGGGAAGCTCGCTGAGAATCTGAACCCTCAGGTGCAATGAATGACTCAGGGCTGTTTGCAGAGGATGCTGCTTGGATTTTTTATTTGTCATAGGGAAATAAGAGCAGAGTTTGCCCTAACCTCAGATACCACTCTTTTTTGGCTATTGTCTATTTAGGATTGGGAGCACTGGCTAATAAAAATGATGTTTCTGACTACACAGCCAAGAATCCGTTCACACACATCGGAGAAGTGTTTGCAAACACAGAGCTATTTAAGGAGGGGGAACTAGTTAACTTCAGGCATAGGCCTTTTTGTTAAACTATCTATCAGCCTAGGATCAAGTGTTAAGGAACAAAAGCCCATTTAAGCCAGCTTATGTTAAGGCAAATTTATTTGGGGGGCTAACTTGGGCAACTTCATAGGCATTTAAGGATAAGAAATGAAATGGAGCCAAGCCACCTGGGAATAGACATTAGACACGAAAAATCAGTTACAAGATCTTTCTCTCTTTCTCTCTGTGTTTCTAATGCAGGAGGTATCCCCCTCATCTCTGCTTCTTTTTTTTTTTTGAGACAAGTCTCACCCTATTGCCCCAGCCTAGAATGCCATGGTCTCAGCCTAGCTCGCAGCAACCTCAAACTCCTGGGTTAGGGTGGTCCTCCTGTCTCAGCCTCCTGAGTACCTGACTACAGCAGTGGTTCTCAACCTTCCTAATGCCGTGACCCTTTAATACAGTTCCTCATGTTGTGGTGACCCCGAACCATAAAATTATTTTTGTTGCTACTTCATAACTGTAATTTTGCTATCAAAATGTAAATATCTGATATGCAGGATGTATTTTCATTGTTACAAAGGGGTCGTGACCTACAGGTTGAGAACCACTGGACTACAGGTGCCCACCACAATGCTGGGCTCATTCTCTTCTATTTTTAGAAGAGACAAAGTCTTACTCTTGCTCAGGCTGGTTTCAAGCTCTTAAACTCAAGCAATCCTCCCTCAGCCTCCCAGAGTGCTAGGATTACAGGTGTGAGCCCCCGTTCCCGGCCCTCTGCTTCCTTTTTTCCTCTTGTTTACCTTTATGTGATTCCACATTCTACTATTTGCCCTGACATGTTGATTTTTAATTAAATTGTCCACTGTTGAATAGTCCCTGTGTCTGACAATTCAACAGTGGACATCGAAACTGATAGTCCCTGTGTCTCCAAGTGCAGCTTCTTAAGAGAAAAGAATCTAATAAGTTCACCTCAGTGTGTGCACTGGTTCTTGTGTTGGCATTCAACCCGGGCTGAGTCAGTCAGTGGTGAAAAATTGCTTCCTTTAAGAAGGGCTGTGAATGGCGTATGTTTTAGAAAAGTAGAATAGACTGGGTGTATTCTCCCAAAATGTTTACTATAAGAAGTTTGTACAAATTATCTAAAATGATTATAGTAGCGATTGACTGGTATGTAGATACCCAAAATGCTGACCCTTCTTCCCTTGTGTTCCAGGTCAATATGAAATTTAGGAGATTGGTAACTGACAAATGACAATGTTGAAGATACATTAGAAGTTTTCAGTCTCCTGCAGTGGAAATGTGTTCATTCACACACACACACAATGATGTTTTCAGAGACCATGCTTTTCTTTCTTCAAGCCCTATAACTTTATATTGTTTTATTGCACTAGTGAAGTTTTATGCATTTTTACATGATTCTGTTTAATACTTGCCCCCCCAAAGCTGAAGTGAAGAGTTGTTTTTAATATTACATCAATAAAAAAACGTTGATTTTCTCTGAAAATGCTAATATTTCAAAAAATGCAATACAATGAGGTCCTACAGAGACTTTCAGAATATGTTTTAAGAAACAATGAAATAAACTCTTAATTTTTGGTTGTCATGTTTTGTATAAATAACTTTGGTCTCATATTTTAGCTAATTTTTTCCCAAAGTTAGAATATTTGATGTATTTTCTTTTAAAAAGGAACAAAGTATTAGTTATTTGTTTCAATGCATTCAAAGTAAATTTTTTGTAAAAATTGTATAATCTGATCCATGGTTAGTACTAGAGTATTATTATTGTTTTATTTATTATTATTGTTATTATTGTTGTTGTTGTTAGTACTGGAGTATTATACTGATCTATGGTTAGTACTGGAGAAAAGGCCTATCTGGCCCATTTCTAGGAAGAACAAACTGCTTTTTATATAACATATTTTCTTGGTATAAATATGCAGAATCTGCAAGCTTGGGTTTTTTTTTAAATCAATTCCTTTATGTACAAAATTCACCTGAAAATTTTTTAGGCTTTTTAATTTTTCAAATTATTTGCATTTAAGAGTGGCAATAAAACCTAGATTAGCGATTTATTTATTTATTTTTAACCATTTGACTGTGCCTTAAAAACTTATGAGGTAAGCCAAGGGAGGAAAGTGGAAGATTTTTCAGTTGCTTAATCTCTAGCCAGGAGATGTTACCTGTGGCCTCTGCTAACTCAGTTGTGGCCATGGAAGTAGTTTGGCTTTCTGGTCGTAACTGTTCCTGCCGAGTGTCACCTGGCTGTGCCATACTGTACCTGTGCTATAGTCTGAATGTCCCCAACAAAACTCACCTTGAACTTCATTTGCCATTGTAACAGAATTAAGAGGTGGGTCCTTTAAGAGATGATTAGTCCCAGAGGATGGAATAATGGATTAATGCCATTAGCTTAGGAGTGGGTTAGTTATCACAGGAGTGAGTTGTTTCTTAAAGGGTGGGTTCAGTCTAATTTTCTCTCTTCAGGATGGATGTGCTTTTCCATCAAGGTGATGCCTTGGTGAAAGGAGCCATGCTTTGACACAGCAAGAAGGCCCTCACTACCCTGTTTCTCCAAGAATAAGACAGTGTCTTATTTTAAGGTGTGCTCCCAAAGATGCACTAGGTCTTATTTTCAGGGGACGTCTTATCTTTCCTGTAAGTAGGTCTTATTTTCGGAGGATGTCTTATTTTCGGGGAAGCAGGGTAGATGGCAGCACCTTGACCTTGGACTTCCCAACTTCCAGAATCATGAGCTTAGTAAACTTCTTTATAAATTACTATTTATGACTTTATGATATAGTATTGACTCATGCTGACCATTGCAACTGAAAGGCTAATTAAGAGGAAAATGAGGAAACTTCCAGTAGATCTGGCAATAGGAAAGTGACTGATGAACAATTAAAGAAGAATTTTTGTGTAGTGGTGTGGTAGAATTCACATTTGAGTGGGCCAAAAAGTGAATCAAAGGTTAAGAAGGAGAGGCACTTTTTATAGACGTGTGTGTGTGTGTAAGAGAGAGAGAAAGAGAGCAGAGATTTGACTATTACAGGAAGCAGAGTAATAGAAAAGTAATTGGATCTAATGTGTGTTCATGACTCCCCTGGGGTGGATCAGGTCTACCATGAGTCACATTAGTTGCTCATTAGTTCAATGAGCATGCCTCTATACCTAGTATACTAGAAATCATATAAAAAAGATCTAGTATCACCTTTTATGAAAAAAAAATTTCTTTAGAAATAATCAACTAGTTAGGTTTTCAAGAATGCATTTCATACGCTCAGTGCCCATAGCTCAGTGGTTAGGGCACCGGCCACATACAAACCTGGCCTGGGCCTGCTAAACAACAATGACAACTACAACAGAAAAAAAGCCGGGGGTTGTGGCAGGCGCCTGCAGGCCCAGCTACTTGGGAGGCTAAGGCAAGAGAATCGCTTAAGCCCAAGAGTTTGAGGTTGCTGTGAGCTGTGATATCTACTGAGGGCAACATAGTGAAATTCTGTCTTAAAAAAAAGGAATGCATTTCATAGCTATGCCGAAGGTTGTTTACACTTCTGTTTCTTTAAAACTGGAACCCTTTGAAATCTTTTCCACAGTTCTTCTAAGAATTAGCTTGTGGCCCTGAATCCTGGCCACCTTGTTTGGGTTTGTTACCTCAAAGTAAACTAGCCTCTTGTCTACCTGTCTTCTATGAGCTTCCAGAGTTTCTCTATATGGATCTAGGCTAACCTTCAAGGGCTTCTCCTTTCTGCACCCTTTAAACCTCCATGGTGACTACTATACTTCCCGGAACATGTTTCATTAGCTGGCATTCACCCTCCTTTGGCCATCTGACATCCAGGCTACCTATGGGCTACCTCTATGGTGGTTAAAAGCACATCCTCCATAGAAAAAGAGGTGTATGTACTACCTTATAGCTATGAGTCCTTGGTCATATTTAATTCCCTAAGCCTAGGATCCTTTCCTTGAAAAAACAAGGTAACATCCCTACTTCTTGGGTTGCTGTGAATATTAAAAGAAATATTGTTCATAAACATTCCCTGGAACAGAGGCCGTATCTGAATTAACAGAGTCTGCAACTGTTATATCCAATCATGACAGCTTCATCTTCCTTCTCAGGGCTGTGATTTAGTTTGGGTTTTAAAGGCTTGTTGAAGTCTAGTTAATACAAATGATATGTAAAACTGTTTTCTTGCTTTCATTTTAGAAATTAATAACTTTAAGCAGTCTATAAACAGCAGTATTCCCTATGATTTGTTTGTAACTTCTTTTGCAAATGGGAAAAAAGAGTCTTCACAAATGACTCATTTGCCATTCACTTAGTTCAGTGGTTCTCAACCTTCCTAATGCCACGGCCCTTTAATACAGTTCCTGTGGGTCGTGCCCCACAGTTTGAGAACTGCTGATTTAGTTAATCCATGTGGCAATTCTAGACTCCAGAAGAATTCACTTTTTCTAAAATATAATATAGGGAAGGCCAATGATAAAGAAGTGAAGTGATCAAGGCCTCCCAGAAACTTAGAAAAAAATTCAAGCTGACACCACTGCCTTCTCCCCAGAGTCACTATTTCACTCTAGTACCAGAAGAATACACATGATAGGAAAGCTCTGTCCAATGAAACTGTAATGCAAGCCATATGTGTAATTTTTAATTTTCTAGTGGTAACATTTTTGATGAATTATTTTATTCATTTTGTTTTATCTTTGTCAGTTTTATTGAGATATAATTCACATATCATACAATTTACCCATTTAAAGTGTACAATTCAATGGTTTTTATTATTTTAGCAGAGTTGTACAACCATTGCCACAATTAATTTCACATTTTTATTATTCCAAAAAGAAATCCCATACCAATTAGCAGCTATTCTCCATTTACCTTCCAACCTCTTGCCCAGCCTTTGGCAATCACTATCTACTTCCTATCTCTGTAGATTCACTTACTTAGAATATTCCTTTTTACTCTCCCCATATACAATAGTCAATTATTATAGTTCACAGCTTTTTGAATATAGCTACTGTCATTTAGCACAATGCGTTTGTCATACATGGGTGTAATAATGAGTAGTCTGTTCCTTTTTATTACCAGATGATATTCTGTTGTGCAAAGATGTCACAGTTGGGTATCCATTCATCTATTGATGGACATTTGGTTATTTTCAGTTTGTATGATTATGAGTAAAGTTGCCTCAGGTGTTCTTAGAACAGGTTTTGATTTGAAGATCTGAAATGGTTCTTTATCCCCACTCTAGCTGCCAAATGGAGGGGACAAGGCAGAGAGGTGAAGGTGACGAGGGAGATAATAATATGCACATCTGAACCTTATCGAACCGTGCCGAGTGTTAAATATTGTGCTAAGAGCTTTGTCACTGTGAAAGACAGTCGGGAAAGGACAAGGCAGTCTACCCTGGGGCTCAGGTCTCATGTCGCTCCAGACACAGGTGATGTTATTGGATTGCCTTTTCCCCACAGGTAGACTGGAGGTTGCTTTGTTATCGTTTTCTGATGAAGAGACTTTCCACAGGAAATTACAGGGGAAGAATTTGACCTACTGCTGGAACCTCTGGAACCCACATAGGTGAGTCTTGGATAATAGTTTCATGGTCTGTAACAGAAGAGGTTTGGAGCATCTGCAGGAAACAGCCCAGGTGGCTGAGAGGCCAGGTGGCTGGGTAAAAGAGCCCCTGAATAAAGTTTTTCTTTTGAGAATTTTCAGATAGTTTAAAGCTTCTCTTCTCTGAGGATATTTCCAGGGATGGAGATCTAAATATATTCACATCTGGCTCTCCCCAGAGCTACTATTCCTAGTAAATGGCCTCTGGGGCCCTAATTCAAATGTCCAGCTGAATTCACTTCTGCTCTGAAGATTATGAACTGGGCTTGGGCATCCTGTCAGCTTGGGCTCAAATCTTGGCCTTGCCACTTGGCTAGACTGCTGGATTTCCCCTAGTCTCCACTACAGAGTGGGGAGGGTAGGTGACTATCTCATGTCTATTCATTGGAAATTCAACTGAGAGAGTGTATTTAAAGGCCTCAGCATAGTGCCATATAGAAAGGACGGGCCTAAAGAGGAATGAAAGGCAGGTTCCGTTTTTATTATTTTAAGAATTGTCACTTCGTAATTTTATCTGAGAAGTTTTGCTCTCAAGTGAACTCAGTATAATTTTTTTCAGGTGTCCTGTTAAAGATAACCTCATGTTTTAGCAAAGATTACTAATGGTAAACCATCTGAAATTCTTCTGACAATAGACATTTTTAAAATCATGTAACAAATCACTAACTGAGGATAAGAAATCTTCTATTTCATGTGACTCTGTACTCAAAACATAGTGAACTTATGTGCAACTTTGCACATTAGACATATTTGAAATATTCCTATGCGAAGATTTGTGTCATTATAGTAGAAAATGTGACTTCCGTTTTGAGGTGAGGGTCTCAGTCTCATTCCTAAAACTGCTACTTACTAGTTACTACTTGGGACTTACTTCTTACTACTTGACTATTTACTAATTCTGTGTCCTTATGGAAGACACTTTAAGGAAGCTAAGGTGGATTTAGCACTTAACTATGTGCCAGTGCATTTCTAACTTGGTTCTTACAGTACATCTCTGAAATAAGTGCTAATAATTAAAAATTCCATTTTATGAGAATTAAATGAGGAAAGTGAGAAAGGCAAATATTTGCCCAACATTGCCAGGTTTGAACCAATGGGTCTGTGAGACCATGAAACCCACACCCTTCATCCCAAACTGTGTACTGCAGTCTCTACTGTCAGTAAAAGAGTCTAAAGAAACTCAGTTTGCAGAGTTCTTGTAAAGACTGGGATGATGCATGTCATTTTCACATGCTGATCACTCCATAAATTTTAGCGATTTTAAAATTCTCATTTCTGTGAACCAGAGTAATTTAAAATGAAAAAAAGAAAAAAAACCTGATGCTTTGGAACTTATAATACAGATTTTCAAATTTATCTGGCAATAAAATGCAAACTGTGGATAAATAACAAGAATGGCACATGCAGTGAAAATTGGGTTTATAATATGGAAAAATCAAGTCAGTGCTCATTTGGGTATTTACAAATAAGGGGCAGTATCTAACGTTTAGATTTCTACCTAATGGCAAATTTTACCCAATGTTCTGTTTGTGTGACATACAACAGTCACAGTTCCATTAGAAGTTTTAATCAACTTAACAAGGAATTTGTGTCCTATTAAAAAGACCTTATTCCATAAAAATATCAAAGTATGTTCACAATAGTTTATTTAACTCAATATTTCCTGCATTATCTCCCCTCTAACTGAACATTTTAATCCTCTTGTTTTCCTTTTTACCAGTTCAATTTGGGGTGAACTCAGTGAGCACTTTACATGAAATTAAAAAACAGGTAATGATTTCAAACACATCGAGTTCTGCCAAATGAGATGCAATCTGCCATACATACTTTAAATGATGAGGAACTGGTAGCATTGCTGTTTTTTTTCTTTAAGAAATAGAAAATGAGTAAATAAAATGACATATTTTATTTATACCAAAAAAGTTCAAATAACTGTGATGATTAATGAACCATAAAGTCCTCAAGTTCGATCAATGCTGAATTATCCAAACCAATAGAGGCGAGCAGAGGTGCAAGGCATTGGACTGGTCCAGTCTACTTCATGGCAGCTGTTCCCTGTCCCTTGAGGACCAAGCTCTCCCACTCAGAACCTGTCCCGTCAGTCCTACCACTACCGCCCTGCACCTCTCACACATTTCCCCAGGAGCCAGCTAAAGAAAAGCATGTCTTATTTGAGTTCACATCTTGCTTATGGAGTGAAATAAGCCCAGTCTCAACTGCTATGTAATTTTGGAATGAATGTACCCCCATCAATCAAAAAGGTGTGTTCCCCTTGACGGCCACTTAACATACTAATACTAGAGAACTCAGTTTTTCAGTACAAAGTTAGAATCTTTATCTAAAGCTATGCTAACAGAAGGACTCTTTCACCCTCCAGAATTTCCTTCCTTTCTTTTTTCACTTTCTTCCTTTTTTCCTTTTGCCTTCTGTTTTTTCTATTTCCTTTTTTCTTTTTATTACCCATCTGTCTTCCTCTCTTCCTATCAGCATTTTAGTATGTGTGCTATGCCAGGTGTGATATAGAATTAAATAAATTATAAGGCAAAAATTTACTGTCTTTTTTTTAAATTTCAAATTAACATGAGTGTACAGATGATTAGGTTATAACGCCTGCATTTGTTAGACAAAATCCCTGTTGTACTTGTGTCCCACACCTAGGACATCAAGAAACTCTTAATTTAAATGACCAACTGACCATTTAGCTTACTCAGGAAAACAATTGATGAAGAAAACCTTAAGATGGTGTTTTTAAAGTACTGGAAAAAATCTTTGGTTCATTGCTTTCATACAATAAAGAGTAAAGAATATTTCAAGACTTTTTTCTCCATTGTAAAATAGATTTGTGCCCATATTTCAGAAAGTGGCACATCCCTAAAGAGTCACAATTTTCTTAAAATTGTAGAGTTGTTATTAAGGTAACAAGAAAGATGACAGAAAAAATGACTTGCCTGACACAGCTTTTGTTAGGTAGTAAAGAGGTACCTGAATCAAGCAGAAACTGTTATTTTTCTATTACCTTCATAACAGAGGCGCTAACATGGAAACGTGACATCTTTCTCCACTCAAGCTATGCTTCAAGCAGTGTTCAGCTCCTGTTTTTGCATCACTAACTCCGCAGGTCATGATTTCTTCAGGACGACTTCTATTGCAAAGCACTCTCTTACATGAAATTCAGCGGAAATGAGCTGAACTTAAGATGCTGTTGGTTTGCCAGTGCCAATCTCCTCACAAAACTCAAGTGCTACTCGTCTTTGTAATTGCAAGCATAGGGACATAGCTTTCCTCACTTAGAATCACTCATATAGCACTAGATCATTATCAGGCAGGAGAGCATGTGAATCTTAAATTGCCATTGATCCTGTTCTCTGTGCGGTTTGCTCTATAGGAATATGAGAGGCTGAGAAGGAAATAAATTATAGGTTTCTCTTGATTTGGGTTGAAGGCATCCGAGTGAGTTCAGATCTTTCTGTTCTTTCTATAAAGACTGCTATGATTTTTAAAAGGCATACTCCATTTAAATATAAAGAAATTAATAGATTTTGGCAATTGATATTTTTGTTTTTTTTTATTTTTTTAGGAAATAAATGCTGTGCAATTTTTAGAGTCCATCTATCATATGGAAGGCTGAAGCAACAGAGTCTTCTCAGTAAAGAAGATTGACAGCAAGGGAAGAAAATCTCCTTCCTATTTCATTTGAAATCAATAATTATGGACATTTATGAAAACCAGTACCTGCATGATGGTAAATGATCTTTCTTTGTCTTTGTTTTTGCTTCCTCTGGTGGAGCTGGGGTTGAAAATGGTTATTCTGAAAAAGTAATCTAAGCCTTTCTTCAGATGAATAGTATGCAGGTCATTAGAATTCTTCCTTGAAAAAAGGATGTAAACCAAAACAAAAATGAGAAGCAATCTCCGGAAGTTGACAATAGGGTAGCCAGAAACATTCTGCTATTCTGGCTTTTCTAACCTTTGGAAAAACTTGGGTTGAGTTCAGCAGATTAAGGATGAGTTTTCTTTAAAAAACAACTCTAATTAAGCCAGGATAATAAGACAAGTTAATGGACCACCCTTTCATGTATCTTTATTTGTTAGCAACCTTGATGATAGCTGTGTGCGTGCTAAGTAGCCTCCAAACACTGGCATTTTAAAAATAGAAACTGTTAAATTCATGTTATTCTAATTAGCACATAATTGCATTATATTTAGCAACACACATTCATACAGTTTTTAAGACAACATTATTTGCTACACCCACTATTATTTTATGAACCATTAAGTAAGACAAAAACTCTGCCAAATAAAATGTGACACAGGCATTGAAGAGAATCTTGGGTGACAGATGAATTGTTCACACATCCTCTCACTGCTTGATGCTGCTTTCATCTGTTGTGTGGATTCTGGTAGCTTCTCCTGACTTTTGTCAAGTTGCTGAGCATGAGGGAGGAAATTCTTTGCACATCTCACACACAGAATGTAACATAGCTTTATATACTCACAAGCAACTTCTTTTTGTTGATCCCACAAAACAATGGGTTGTTGTTTTACAAGAAACTGTGGAATTTTAATTATTCTCCCAAATTTGGATATTTGCTTCAATCTCTTCTTTCCCCATGGTTTTCCACAAAAAGGGAAACTTTTTGTTCTATACTGAAACACCATGTGATCTATCTGTAACATTTTACATTTTAAATAGCTCAATACTGCTCAACAAGGGTAGAACAGACTGTGCTCCTAACTCTGGAAATATAAATAGTTATGACCCAGTTCATTCACATAGGAAATGAAAGGATGACATGACTACTCTCTGGTAGAAAGTTACTATGAACACTACAGATTTCTTTTTGTTGTTTAATTCCATATTAATATGAGGGATGAATGATTAGGTTACATTGTTTGCCCTCTCAGGTAAAGTCCAAACTGTAGTTGAGCCCTTTACCTAAGGGGTGCCTTACATTGCTGCCATTAGTTGAGAGCTTCCCCCACACCCTCCTGTCCTCCCCCACTGGTGGGTGTGTGGCTGTCTGTCTATTGCTTTTCCTTTTTTGTGATACTCTGGCAAAGAGAATGTAGTTCAACTCCATCTAGGTTAATACAAAAAATGTTAAATCTCTATCTTTTTATGTCTGAATAGTATTCCATGATATACACATATCACAGTTTGTTAATTCATTTATAGTTTGATGGGCACTTAGGTTGATTTCAAATCTCGGTATCTACCCAGAAGAAAAAAAGTCATTTTACCATAAGGACGTTTGCACTTATAGATTTTAAGATGCATTCTTCTTTCAGAGATTTGCAAACCTCCCCAAAAGAAGTACGGCTTAGAATCAATGAAAAGAGAACTTATTTACTTTATAAAAGTATATATTCACATAAGGAAAAATCCATATAGTATTCTGGGAACATACAGAGTACTTGTTAGTATGCTTATAGAATATAGAAAGAAGAGGGTAATGATAAAAATGCATTCTTAGCCACCAGGGGATTTTAGCATTTGAAGTCAAAGTGCCCCAGAGCACTTTTTGCAAACTCAAATCTATGAAGACAGGACCATAGTAATACATAAAGTTGAAAGCTGATACTTCGCTAAAAATATTAGGGTGAAAAATACTGGGGTGGAGAGAGAAACGGAGAGAGACAGCATATGGAGGTAATAATTACATCAATCATTAAACAATAGACTTGTCAAGTTTATTGACTAGACAAGTTTATTGTTCCCAAACAAGCCAAGTTATCACAGCCCCCTGAGAAGCACAGTCACAAGAGAGGGTCAGCAAACTTTTTTACAAAAGTCCAGATGATCAAAAGTTGAAGCTTTGCTGGTCACATTCTTTCCCTTTCACACAGTCTTCTTTGCTTTATTTTTGACCAGCTTTTAACATTATAGACACCATTCTTAACTTGGGGCCCTCCAATAAGAGGCCATGGGCTAGATGTGGCTGTCAGGCCACAGTTTGCAGGCCTCTAGTTTAGATCAGTGATTGGCAAATTTTAACACATATCAGGACTGCCTGGAGGTCTTTCTAAAACAGATTGCCACACTCAGGTTTTCTGATTTGGAAGATTTGGGATGGGGCTCCAGTAGTTGCATTTCTGAAAAGTTCCTAGTTGATACTGGTGCTTCAGATCTAGAAACCATGCTTGGAGAATTACTGGTATAATGGGTGAAAAGTAGCTTTGCAGTAGAACAGACATGGGTTAAAATATGAAAGTACATAGGTAGCTCAGTGAACTCCATGGAATCTCAGGCTCCTCAGCTGTAGAATGGACAGAGACAGCAATTCCTTTCCTGGGCTCCTGCGAAATTAAACTTCGTAAATTTAGGTCTGTGGAGCACGTAGCACTAGGCTGAGCACACAGTGATTGCTATATCATAGCTGGTGGAACACCATTTGAGGAATCCAAAAAGGGATTTTAAAAAAGTTATAGTCTTTCACCTTACATCAATTTATTTGGGGTATTGGTGGAAAAAATCCAAACTCCCTAAAATAATTCAAAGAGTTTTATTCTGAGTTGAATATGTGCATCTGTGACTGGGGAAACATGGTCACAAGAGATCTTAAGAAAATGCACCCAAGGTAGCTAGGGTAGGGTCTGGTTTTATAATTCATGGAGACAGGTATTATAAGGCACAGCTCAACACATGGAAGGTATATGTTGGTTCAGCCAAACAGATGGGACATCTCAAAGCAAGGACTTACAAATCATGGGAGAATTCTAGGAATTCTTCAGTTGGTCATTGATTAAAAGAGTTAAACTTTGTCTAAGGAGCTGGAGTCAGTAGAAAAGAATGTGTGAGTTAAGTCAGGGAGCCGGTCAGGATGCTCATGTTAAGATAAGGTGGTCTTCTGTCTGTCATGTGATGGCATACTGGAATCAGACTGTACTGAAAGCCACATTATTTCAAGTAATTAAAAACACATGTAATGAGATATATTATTTGTAGGCATAATTTACCAGATCTTTTAGAAAGGAATTTGAGCAAGAGAGAAAAAAAGGTCAGAGTTCAGTCTTCAGGGGTGAGGAGAATATCAATGAGAAAGCCAAAAAGGAGGAAAAAAAAAATGGCAATGTAGAGATTAATGGAAAATATATCAGATTCCTTCACATGCGAAAGGCATGGCATTTTCCTGAAGATGGATTCCTGGAATAAATGGCTAGATTATCAGTCCATGAACAACCTGGTGATGCCTTGTGATGAGACACGCACCATGCTGTTCCAGAAGGCTTCTGTGCACTAGAAACCTGGACTTGTTTCTGGTGACAGCACATGCGATCAGGCAGCTGCTGGTGCTTCCCTGTCCTAAGGTTCCAGCTGCTCAGGGGGCACTTGAGCAATGTCTCTTCCTGCCTGATGCAGCTGCTGCTAGACAGCACAAATACACCCTCTGATTCTGTCTGGGGTTCATTCTTGCAGTGTGGTAAAGCAATAAAACAGATCTCTCCTTAGAAATGAACAGCTCAGCTATGAAAGCACATTTTGGAATTGTTGGTATACAAGTCATTCACATCCCCTAAGACACAGATAGAGTGGGCTCCCCAGCTTAAGGAGCTGTCCTCTCCTCCAGTGTGCCTGGTACATAGGAAGTACCTATCACAAACAACTGTAGAATGAACTTAATGTCCTTAGCATCCAATAAATGGTGCCTATTTGGCAGATCACACTTAAAAGAGTCACCGTAAAGCCTGTAGATCCATTTATTTTGCCTTAGACTGTTTCCATATCATGGACGTGTGTCTTCTAAGGCAAGATTGTTCTTATCTAGGCAATGACCAAAGGATAAAGGAGCACGGACTCCAGATGGCTTACTCAACATCAGTTCCCACCCCTTCCCTCTTCCCTCCACCTTCTGTGAATATATGCAACAGTGCTGAGATTTTATAGGTCATCTCTGTGATAACCCAGAACACTCTATTCCACAATCTTAAAAGAGGGTCTAACAGTTGCATCACTTACTGACTTCTCTGAGCATCAATTTCTTCTACAATAAATCTCTAACGATTTCTCCAATCAATGAGTCAGAGGCAGTTAGGAAATGATATGGAGAAAGAGAAAACATAGTATTTAGTCTGCCAGATAGAAAAGTAGCTGCACCCCTTACCTGGTTCTTATAAGCATCATCCTAACAGGAATATGTAGTGTTAGTGATAATTTAAATATAGGAAATTTTGAGTGCTGAAAGTTGGAACACAGTCAGTTCATTCATTTAGTCATCTGAGGTTTTGGTTGTGAGAATTGTGGAACACAAAGTTGAATAACTATAAGCAGTTATCTAGTCATGATATTGACTACATATCATGATGTGAAATATGTTAATTTCAGTACAAGAGAAATATGAGGAAAATGCTAGAGGTTTAGAATTGAGGGAATAAAAGAAAAACTAGAGGATCTATGAAGTTTATGGAAATGAGTGAAGTGATGGGTCTGTGAAAAGCAGTTTGGAGGTATCTTTGTAGTGATGGGATCATAGCTTTGAAGTCAGATGGATACAGGCTGGAATTGTTTAGTTATAGATAACTGTGGAATGGTACTTAAACCCTCTAGCTCTTAGTATGGTAATCTATAAAAGGTAGAATATATTAGTACCCAGCTCACAGAGCTGAAATAGGTGACCTCTGTGGGCCAGCCTTGTGCAGTGCAAGGCACCTGACACAGTCACTAACAAACACACCTGAGCAACTCATGTAATCTGTGAGAGTCACAGGCAGACTGACACAGAACTGCCTCCCCAGGACAGAGATGATCACTATCTTTTAAATGCCTCTATCTTCCCTCTCCTATGCCTTCACACATTCCTCTGTCCTTCTTCACAAATCTCCTTCTTCAAATTTCTCCAACAACTAGATCAGAAACACTGTTAGAAATGGTAATAGTAAAAGAGGGGAGGGGCCAGATTGAAAAAAAAAATCATACAGATTTTTTGCTTTGTCCTAATGAAAAAAATCTAAGATTTCATTTCTGTAACCAGATGCAATTGCTTCCTATGGAAGCAGATCCCAGTTGGAGCAACGAGAGAGCACCATGAAAGCAATGAAAGAAAGGGATGATATTAGAGGAAGAATTTTGTCCACAAGGAAATCAGATTTCTGCACTTGCTGTATTAATGGCAAAAGCAATTCTTCCTTCACCTGGCAAACAAAATGAAATTAATTAATATTAATTCACTTGATATTACTTAAAAAATTAAGCTGAATGAAATAATTTAAACCATATGAGAATAAGTCCATAGTTTATATAATCCAGGACAATAGGTGCTAATACTTCACTGTGATTAAAATATCTGATTTTTTTTATTAAGTCATTTGTACATAGATCATGAATACATTTATGCCATTATGGGATTCAATGTGTTGATTATTTGTACATATTGGAATGCTGATTAAAATACCTGATTTTTTTTATTAAGTATTTTTTTTACTAAGTATAGATCATGAATACATTTATGCCATTATGGGATTCAATGTGTTGATTATTTGTACATATTGGAATGTTTACATCCTACTGATCAACATAGCCTTCACCTCATTTGCCCAATTACAGCATTAAGACATTTGTGTTCTACACCTGATAGATCCAACTTGTACTTGCAATACGCTCCATAGGTGCGATCCCCCTACTAACCCTCCCTCTATCGACCCACTCCCCTCCCTTTCCCTCTTTCTCCCCTTCCCTCCTTCATCCCAGGCTATAGTTGTGTTTCATTTTTCATATGCAAGTGTGAGTGATTTATAAATTGGTTTCACAGTAGTACTGAGTACATTGGACATTTTTTTTTCCATTACTGAGATACTTTACTAAGAAGAATATTTTCTTTTTTTTTTAAAAGAAAATCATAGTTTTCTTTATTTTATTTTATTTTTTTATTTTATTAAATCATAGCTGTGTACATTAATGTGATCATGGGGCACCATACACTAGTTTCATAGACCGTTTGACACATTTTCATCACACTGGTTAACATAGTCTTCCTGGCATTTTCTTAGTTATTGTGCTAAGACATTTACGTTCCACATTTACTAAGTTTCACATATACTCTTGTAAGATGCACCGCAGGTGTAATCCCACCAATCACCCTCCCTCTACCCAAGTCCCCCCTCCCTCCCCTCCCTTTCCACCTTCCCCCTATTCTTAGGTTGTAACGGGGTTATAGCTTTCATGTGAAAGCCATAAATTAGTTTCATAGTAGGGCTGAGTACATTGGATACTTTTTCTTCCATTCTTGAGATACTTTACTAAGAAGAATATGTTCCAGCTCCATCCACGTAAACATGAAAGAGATAAAGTCTCCATCTTTCTTTAAAGCTGCATAATATTCCATGGTGTACATATACCACACTTTATTAATCCATTCATGGATTGATGGGCACTTGGGCTTTTTCCATGATTTAGCAATTATGAATAGGGCTGCAATAAACATTCTGGTACAAATATCTTTGTTATGATATGATTTTTGGTCTTCTGGGTATATGCCTACTAGAGGAATTATAGGATTGAATGGCAGATCTATTTTTAGATCTCTAAGTGTTCTCCATATATCTTTCCAAAAGGAATGCATTAATTTGCATTCCCATCAGCAGTGTAGAAGTGTTCCCTTTTCTCCACATCCACACCAACATCTCTGGTCTTGGGATTTTGTGATATAGGCTAATCTTACTGGAGTTAGATGATATTTCAAAGTAGTTTTGATTTGCATTTCTCCGATGATTAAAGATGGTGAGCATTTTTTCATGTGTCTGTAGACCATGCACCTGTCTCCTTCAGAGAAGGTTCTGTTCATGTCTCTTGCCCACAATGAAATGGGATCACTTGTTTTTCTCTTAGCAATAAGTTTAAGTTCTCTGTGGATTCTGGTTATTAGACCTTTGTTGGAAATATAACTTGCAAAAATCTTCTCCCATTCTGAGGGCTGTCTATTTGCTTTACTTGGTGTGTTCTTGGCAGTGCAGAAGCTTTTTAATTTTATCAGATCCCAGTAATGTATTTTTGATGTTGCTTCCATTGCCCGGGGTGTCCTCCTCATAAAGTATTCTCCCAGGCCAATTTTTTCAAGTGTTTTCCTGCACTCTCTCTAAGAATTTTTATAGTTTCATGTCTTAAGTTTAAGTCCTTTAACCAGTGAGATTCAATTTTTGTGTCTTCTACAGGTCGCCAGCCAATTCACCCAGCACCATTGGTTAAATGGGGAATCTTTCCCCTAATTTATATTTTTGATAGGCTTATCAAAAAACAAATGACAATAAGTGTCTGGGTTCACCTCTTGGTCTTTAATTCTGTTCCATACATCTACCTCTCTCTTGGTCTTTAATTCTGTTCCGTACATCTACCTCGTGCCAATGCCATGCTGTTTTGATCCTATCAATTTATAGTATAGTCTGAAGTCTGGAAGGGTGATTCCTCCCAATTTGTTTTTATTTCTGAGTAATGTCTTGGCTATTCGATGTTTTTTCCGTTTCTATATAAAATGAAGTCCTAATTTTTCCAGGTCTTTAAAGTATGACACGGGTGCTTTAATTGGGATTGCATTAAATATGTAGATTGCTTTAGGTAGTATAGACATTTTAACAATTTTGATTCTTCCAAGACATGAGCATGGTATGTTTTTCCATTTGTTAACATCTTCAGCTATTTCTTTTCTCAGAGTTTCATAGTTCTCTTTGCAGAGATCTTTCACATCCTTAGTTAGATACACTCCCAGATATTTCATCTTCTTTGGCACTATTGTAAAGGGAATAGAGTCCTTGATTGTTTTTTTCCCTTGGCTATTGTCGATAAACCAATATAGGCTACAGATTTATGAGTGTTTATTTTGTATCCTGAGACCTTACTGTATTCCTTGATCACTTTTAGGAGTTTTATAGTTGATTCCCTGGGGTTTTCCAAATAAATAATCATATTGTCTACAAAGAGTGATGGTTTGATCTCCTCTGGTCCTATTTGGATCCCCTTGATTGCTTTCTCTTGCCAGATTGTGGCGGTTAAGACTTCCATTACAATGTTAAAAAGCAGTGGAGACAGTGGGCATCTTGCCTAGTTCCTGATCTGAGAGGAAATTATTACAATTTTACTCCATTCAATACAATATTGGCTATGGGTTTGCTGTAGATGGTCTCTATCTGTTTAACTAATGTTCCTTCTATGCCTATTTCTTAAGCATTCTGATCAAGAAAGGATGCTGGATATTATCATAAGTTTTTTTTCTGCATCAATTGAGAGACTCATATGGTCTTTGTTTTTTAATTTGTTTATGTGATGTATTATATTTATGGATTTACATGTATTGAACCATCCTAGGGACCCTAGAATGAAACCCACCTGGTCGTGATATATAATTTGTTTGATGTGTTGTTAGATTCTGTTTTCTAGGATCTTATTGAATATTTTTGCATCAATATTCATTAGAGATACTGGTCTATAATTTTCTTTTCTTGTTGGGTCTTTTCCTGGTTTGGGTGTCAGGGTGATATTTGCTTTATAGAGTGTTGGGAAGTATTCCTTTTTTTTCTATGTTTTGAAAAAGGTTAAGTTATAGGTACTAATTCCTCTTTAAAGGTTTGGTAGAATTCTGATGTGAAGCCATCTGGTCTCGGGCTTTTCTTTTTGGGGAGATTTCTTATAATTGATGCTATTTCAGAACTTGTTATAGGCTTGTTCAACATTTACACTTCTTTCTGGCTCAATCTAGGAGGGTGGCATGTTTCCAAGTATTGATCTATTTACTTCAGATTTTCATACTTATGAGAATAGAGGTTTATGTAATATTCCATAAGGATTTGTTGAATTTCTGAGGAGTCTGTCATTATTTGGCCTTTATCATTTCTTATTGATGAAATTAGGGATTTTACTCTTCTACTTCTGGTTAGGCTAGTCAAAGGTTTATCTATTTTATTGACCTTTTCAAAAAAATGGCTTCTTGATTGGTTGATCTGTTATATGATTCTTTTGTTTTTAATTTCATTTAGTTCTACTCTAATTTTAGTTATTTATTTTCTTCTATTGGGTTTAGGGTTAGAATGTTCTTCCTTTTCCAGTTGCTTGAGATGTCCCATTAAATTGTTGACTTCCTCTCTTTCCGTTTTTTTTTTTTTTTTGAGGAAGGCTTGCAGTGCTGTAAATTTCCCTTTTAGGACTACCTTTGCGGTATCCCAGAAGTCTTGATCTTCATTATTGTCTTGTTCCAAAAATTTGGTAATTTCCTTCTTAATCCCAGCTATTGTTCAGCATGAGGTTATTTAATTTCCATGTTTTTGTATGCATATGCAGATTCTTTGTTGTTACTGAGTTCAACTTTTATTCCATGATGGTCTGAGAAAGTACAAGGAATTATTTCTATTCTTTTAAATTTCCTGAGATTAGACATGTGACCTAAGATGTGATCAATTTTGGAGGATGATCCATGGGCGATGAGAAGAATGTGTATTCAGTTTTGTTAGGATGAAATTTTCTGTAGATGTCTGTTAAATGCAAATGTTGAATGGTTAAGTTTAAGTCTAAAATTTCTTTGCTTAGCTTCTTTTTGGAGGATCTATCCAACACTGCCAAAGGAGTGTTAAAATCTCTGACAGTTATGGTTCTGGAGGAAATTAAGTTGGTCATGTCTGTTAGAGTCTCTCTTATAAATTGAGGAACATTCTGATTGGGTGCATAAATGTTAATAATTGAAATCTCATCATGTTGAGTGTTACCCTTAACAAATATGAAGTGACCATCCTTATCTTTCCTTACTTTTGTTGGTTTAAAGCCTATTGTATCTGCAAATGAAATTGCAACACCTACTTTTTTCTGATTTCCATTTGCCTGAAATATAAATGACCATCTCTTCACCCTGAGTCTATGTTTATCTTTTAAGGTAAGGTGAGATTCTTGAATGCAGCAGATATCTGGCTTGAGTTTTTCTATCCAGTCAGCCAACCTATGCCTCTTTAGAGGGCAATTTAAACCATTCACATTAATTGAGAGTATTGATAAGCCAGATAGTATTTTGGGTATCCAGTTTTTTGAAATTATAGTGGACATTTTTAATGTTTTCGCCACTGTGGAAGTTGGAATTTCATCAAAAGTTTCTGAGTGAGTTTCCTTTTGTGGTGGAGGATTGTGCTGTTCATTATGGAGGACAGGTCTGACAATATCCTGGAGAACTGATTTAATTATGGCAAATTTCATCAACATGTGAATGTCATTAAAGTATTTAAGTTCTCCATCATAGATGAAACTCAGTTTAGCTGGATACAGGATCCTGGGTTGAAAGTTATTTTGTTTAAGGAGATTAAAGGTCGATGACCACCCTCTTCTAGCTTGAAAGATTTTAGCAGAGAGATCTGCAGTCATTCTAATATTCTTCCCCTTGTAGGTTATGGTTTTCTTATGTCTGGCTGCTTGCAAAATTTTCTCCTTCATATTGACTTTGGTGAAGCTAATTATAACGTGTCTATGAGAATTTTTATCGGGGTTGAATTGTTCTGTTATCTGAAACTGTATGCTATCTGAATTTCAGAATCTCTTGGCATGTCTGGAAAATTCTCTTTGATTTCTTCCTGAAGTAAAGCCTCTGTATCCTTCACAGCAACCTCATCACCCTCAGATATTCCTATCAGGTGAATATTAGATTTATTCAAATTATCCCAGAGCTCACAGAGAGAATGATCTGTTTTTGTTCTCCACTTTTTTTCTTCGTTGAGCATTTGGGAACATTCAAAAGTTTTGTCTTCAATTTCAGAGATCCTTTCTTCTGCCTGCTCCATTCTGTTACTGAGGGATTCTATTGTATTTCTTAGATCTTTGAGGGCTGCAAATTCTTGCCTCAATGTGTCAAAATCTTTGGTGATTTTGTCTTTGAATTCGTTGAATTCTTGAGACATCTTTTGAATTGCTCCTTGAAATTCTAATTCCATTTTTACCTCCATTATGTTGATCTTATTTGCTATCCAAATTCTGAACTCGATTTCTGACATCGCAGCCATTTGTTTATGAATGGGATCTTGTGCTGTGTCTGCCATATCATTTCTTGGTGGAGTTGATCTACTCTGATTATTCATGTTGCCAGAGTTTTTCCGCTGATTCTGCCTCATGATTGTTTTTCACCATTGGCTAGATGGTCAGGTAAGATGAAATTGGATTGGGAGCTCCTGGAGTTGTGGTTAACCTTCCCTTTGTCAAGGATCTGGGACAGATGACTACAGCTTTTTCCCCTATAGCTTTGCAAAGAATCCGTACAGTACTAGTTTAAGGCTGAGAATACCTGCTTGGTGTGGTGGGGTTAGGTAGCTCTGTCTTATATTCAGCTGGTTCTTGTCTGATCCTAGTGAATCAGTGACTCTGGTGAATTCTTGGCTGTGGAGAAATACAAGCAACTAAGACACCCCACCCTCCATGGACAACAACCTGGAAGAGGAAAATCAGCCCTTCCTGATACCACACAACCAGGCTACCACCCGAGAGGGTCCTTGGGTGATTGGCCCAGGTTAGGAGTTCCAAACCAGGTTAGGAGTTCCAAACCAATTGACCCAGTCAGTATGAACTCTCAAGTGAGAGAATTCTAAAGGTCTCCAGCAACTAGATGGCAGAGGTCTACTGGCTGCTCAAATTTGGCTCGCTCCAGTGCTCTGTGGAGTCAGAAAGGCCCACTGAGTGACAGATTGGACCAGGGGACTATGTCTCTTTCTCCACTTTGCTCTTCTTTCGTGTCCAGTCACTGGTGACCCCACAGTGATGAAGTCCTTCTCCCTTCAATAAGCAGATGTGCTGGACTTTGCACCTGTCAGAGTCAAAGGAAGGTCAATGCGCCAGTGGCCTGGCCACTAACCTCTGCCACCAGCCGGCTGGGGGAGCTGAGAGGCCTGCCTGCTTCAGGTACTCAGTAGCCACTGGTGAGTGCTCCATTTGGACTCAGTCTAATCCTGAGGGTAACAAGACAGCAAATGCTTTTCTCTCTCAGTCACTGTGCCTTTGCCCCTGCCACTCTGCAACACTGGTATCCCTATAGGGTGAGTTCCGGTTTCCTCTGGCAGTCTTCAGAGTTGGGGAGGTGTTTCTCCAAGATTAGACCCTGGCCAGATCACTCTATTGGTGCTGGATCTTTGTGGGAAGTGTCCCTGCACAGCTCCCAGGTGACTGTCACAGTCAGGGAGTTCTGGCTGTAGGAGCAGCTCCGGGGGAGCAGGGCACATGGGTCCAGCAGCAGGGCAGGGGACACTGCACACAGTTCTGGAAGTGCCTGGCACCTAGTGACTTTGGCCCTTGGCTCAGGACTCTGGCCAGGCGGGCGGGGTGCAGTGTTAATGCTCCTGCAGGGCTGAGTGTGGGGGTGGCGGGGCACAGGACCCACAGCTCTAGCAGGGCTGGAGGTGAGGCTCTGGCTGGGTGGGGGTGTGGCGCTTGGTCTGGCGGGGCAGAGGGCGCTGCTCATGAGCCTTCTCCCACAGTCTCTGCAGGGATTAGGCTTCTGGTTGGTCAGGCAATGGGGGAAGGGTGGACTGGAAGTTCAGAATGGCAGGGAAAAAGTTAGTTCAATTTTTCAGCCTGGCAAGATAGTGCTCAGGGTCACAACAGGGTCCCTCTGGGGAAGTAGATCCCACTTCCTACAGCTCTCACCTGTGGGTGAGACAAGAGGACCTCAGTTTACCACTTCCCTGTAGAAAACCTACAGGAGCAAACGAAGAGAAAAAGAAAAAAAAAACTCAACTTTCTTGGGTGGGGGATGGACACTTTTCCTTTGGGATGAATTTTGTACCTAAAGTTTGCTTTCTTAGAGTCGCAGCTTGCCTCAGCAGAGGTGACCTGCAGTTATCACTCTTCTCTTTCAGCTTGGCTCCCAGTCTTCAGCTTAATTGGGTACTTTCTGAACATTATCCTTCCCTCTAGATGGGAGCTTCTGTCAGAGTCTGGCTCCAGTTGGATATCTTGCCTCTCCCCCCCAAAATACCTGATATTTTACTTCTCTCATCTAAGATAGTTTTAATTATGTTGGTGGTAATGTTGAAATAAATGTAACTTTTTCTCTGTGAGACTCTATAACCCTATTTTTATTTACTATAATAATAATGAACATCCTGAATACCTTTCCTTACCTTTCCTCATGAACTTTGAGTCAAGTATTATTTATGTCCCCTTGAGCTGTAGAGCTAGGAGCTATTTAGAATATTTTTCTTCTAATCAATTGATATAAATGTGATAAGTTTTATCTCTTTTTTGATAAAGAAATAAATGTACTGAAGTACCATTAAAAAATAATTTAGTTCTATGGTGGCGCTTGTGGCTCAAAGGAGTAGGGCGCCAGCCCCATATGCCGGAGGTGGCGGGTTCAAACCCAGCCCCAGCCAAAAACTGCAAATAAATAAATAAATAAATAAAAATAAATAAAAAAATTTAGTTCTAATCAATAGCCGGGAGTTGTGGCAGGCGCCTGTAGTCCCAGCTACTTGGGAGGCTGAGGCAAGAGAATCGCTTAAGCCCAGGAGCTGGAGGTTGCTGTGAGCTGTGTGAGGCCACGGCACTCTACCGAGGGCTACAAACAAACAAACAAACAAAAAAAATTTAGTTCTAATCTAATCCCACACATTTTCCAATCATGTCTAGAAACATGAATGTCTTACCCAAATACACATGTGAGTGATATAGTCAAGAGAATAGCTGAGCTCTCTCTCACCCAAATGTCATTCCAAGCTCTTCTGATGACACTCTATTGATTCTTTTGACATAGATATGTATTAAGGTTTATATGACAATTACTGAAGAATCCAAGATTTTAAGCTTAAGTTCCTGGTAGTTTTCCTCAGGCCTGGAGTTGATCCTAAAACCTACTAAAATATAAACCAGTGGAGGTCACTAAATCTGTTACTAAGACAACTGCACCGTAAACAGCTTTATCAGACAAGGTGTGTCCCCCATGGCCCCTGTGACAAATTGCCACAGATTCAGTGGCTTAAAGCCAAACAATTTATTACCTTGAAGTTCTCATGGTCAGAAGTCTAAAATCAGTCTCAGTTTCTTGAAAGTCTGTGGGAGAAACCATTCCATTGCTTTCTCCAGCTTCTAGAAGCTGCCCATACCCCCTAGTTTATGGCCCCACATTACCCTGATCTCTGCTCCTGTTGTCACATTTCTTCCCTGACTTTGAGTCTCCTGCCCTCCTTGTAATTAAACCGGGCCTACTCCCATTATCCAGGATAATCTTCCCAGCTCAAGACCCCTAATTACAAAAGTCCCTTTTATCTCATAGCAGTGTTTACAGATTCTAAGGATTAGGATCTAGATACCTTTGGGAGACATGCTGCCTCTCACTCAAAAATACTATAAATCTATCAGAATTTTGCCTTGGCCTAACTGGCTCACCCCCTAACAAATCCCTGCTGTAATTTCTGGTATAGGGAAGAAGAGGAGAAATTCACATGTGTTTTCCTAACTCCATCCTCCTGACAGGCTGTCTAGTTTGTTGCTATCTCACCACAAAAGAGCTATCTTCTGAGAATATCACCTAGCAGTTTAACCTGCAAGGCTGAATCAGAAATTTGTTCCCATGTGTGAGTTTTATTCATCTTTGTCACTTTTTCTAGGGGATTTGAGATTGTTTCTATTCTAGTCTGCAAAACCTAGAAAGTTGGGTCTGACTATTAAAAAATGAATATCTTCTGTAGACAACTGAAGTGATAGCAAAAAAAAAAAAAAAATGACTGTCCAAAGGGATTGCAGACTTTCTTAACTAGGCAAAGCCTTAGTGCCTACATTACATGCTTCAGAGAGAAATGAATGTAGCCCAAAACTCACCCCTCATTCTTTATGCAGTATAATTTTTAAAAAATTCTTTAAAACATGAATCAGAAACTGTACATAAATTTATTAAATGCTGAATCTCTCTTTTAGACATTGTCCTATATTCTAGAAACACAAATATCATTTGGGCATGGTACCCTATTTTCCAGGAAGGCATCCTTTAGTGCAGAGGCTTTAACAGTGTATTTCCTGGATTGCTCAGCATCACCTAAGAACTTAGAAATGCACATTGTAAACCTCCTCCAAGACCTACTTTGGGGATGAAGTCCAGCAATTTTTGTCTCAATCAGACAAACTTACTAGTCCTTCAGATAATTTGAATGTATCCAAAAGTTTGACACGACTGGATTAAGATGTGAGATGGAAATGGAAAAACATTATAACACAGTGTAATCAATGCTTTAATTATGGTGTTGAATATGGGACATGGAAATATAATAAGGTAGTTACTGGAAAAGGTAAACAGGCTTCACATAAATGGTGACAAATGATTTGGGGCTCGGGAGGGTGAGGAGAGGGTTTCATTAGATTGTCCATAAACCTTGATGTGCCCTGAAGCTGTGGAAGTTCAACATGGCTGATCTACAATATGTGTAGCTGTTTGGAGCATGTAAAGTAGGCTCCAAAGAGAAAGGATAGAGAAACCTGAGAGTTAGAAAGGAGTGAAATTTTGAAGGACCTTCTATGTCAAGCTAAAAAGAATGGCATGTTTATATTTTCTTTTTAGTTAAAAACTCTGGCACCAATGTGAACGCAGCTCAGAAAAGGTAGATATCTGTGACAAGGAGATCAGACAAGAACCTGGTATAAAATCAAAATGACTAAAAAAGAGGCATTACCCATGGGTGACTAATAATTGTTGAAATATTTTATTATGAAAAATTTTAAGCAAGTAGCAAAATTGAAATAATTTTAAAGGGAGCACCCATATAATTATTAGCTGGACATTACCATTCACATTTTTCTAAACTTCCTTTATTATATATCCATCCATCCATCTAGTCCTCTATCAATCTATTTTATTTTTTAATTCATTTCAATGTAAATCGAAAATGCCATTTACACATGAGCATGCATGTAATTCACCAGAGCTCATTTGTGTACAATTTTATCTCTTGAGGTACCACTTACGTACGATACAATGCACAAAAATATACATTTGCTGAACTTTGTCTATTTCTTGCATTTATTTGATCTTTATCAAGATACAAAGCCTTTCCCTCACTCTAGAAAACTCTCTCATCCACTGTATCTACCCATAGAGGTAAACACCGTTTTGATTTTTTAAACCATAGATTAGTTTTGACTATTTTAGGAGTTTATATAAATTAAATTATACAATATATACCTTTTATGAAAAGTTTGTTCCACTCAGCATAATGTCTTTGAGATTCATCCATGTTAGTATGAGTACTGTCAGCACATTACTTCTTACTGAACGATAATTTAAATCAGTAATATTGTGTGAGTAAATATACCACAGAGTGTTGAAATATTCTCTGACTGCTGGACACCTGAGCTCTTTGCAGTTTTTAATATTAATAAAACCTCCATGGATATTCTTCTCCAAATCTTTTATTTTTTGAGGGTGGGTGTGCATTCTCTTTCATAAGAAGCTACCAAATAGCTTTTCAAAGTGAATGTTCTGCATTTACACTTCCACTCAGCATTTACACTCCCACTGCGAGGATCCCAGTCACCCTGGGTCCTCACCAGGATTTGTAGCTGTCGGCACTTTCAGTTTTCTCCATTCTGGAGGTATGTCACGGTACCTATTTGCAAAATGCATTTTGCACCTTCCTGATAGGAAGTGAAGTTGAACACTTTTTCATGTTTCTTGGCCATTGTATTTGTTTGGGGGAAGTTTCTTCTGAAATCTTTTGGACTTTTTATTGGGCTATTTACCTTTTCCTCTTAATTGTAGTTCTTTATACCATGGGGTGCCAAGAAAAATGTACATGTTTTAGCAATGTTATCTATTACTTTTTAAAGTTGAATTGAATTATAATAGCAATGTATAGGAGGATGTTTGCTCAAAAGATTATGTTAATCAAATGGAGGTATCACCATGTGATAGGCATCAGTAGGGTAGCTTTTTCTCTGAAAATGTGTCTGCATTTTCTTTCTTTCTTTCTTTTTTTTTGCTCTCCTCTGTACACGGATCCTTTGTCAGATGTACATTTTATGATCCTACTAATTTGTGAGTCCACATGTATAATAAAACTAAGTATTGGCTTCCTAAAATTTACTGAGATCAATTCTGAAATTGCAAAGAGATTGAGCAAGAAAGCACGTATGATCAGCTGTTAACACCTGCCACGTGGACAAGAGAGAAAGTAAACATTTTTTATATTCTTGTTCTTGGCTAACACAGTGCAAGTGCAGATGGAATGGCAACAAATTTCTAAGGAAAGATGCAGAGAATGTGATCACAATGTAGATGATGGAAATGAAGGAGATAGAAGAGCTGAGCAGGATTCCAGACTGCTGGCTTATAAGACTGGTTGACATTATCCACTAAAGAGAACTCATGGTATCCTAGACTCTGTGATTCCATGCCTGGGTATAAACAGATAGCTATGTTAACCTGTGCACAAAAAGACAGGCACGAGAAGTTTCATGACAGCACTGTTCATCATAGACAAAAACTAGAATCAACGCAAAGGAGTAAATAATGAAACTGTGGTAAATTTATATAATGGAATATGACATGGCTCTAAAGAGGCCCTGAACCACAGCTTCCTGGGACCACGTGAATGCATCCCACAAACACACTCTTAAGCAAAAGAAGCTGGATGCAAAAGGTCACCTGCTTGTGACAGCTGATGTCCAAAGACATCAGGGAACTGGGCCTCTAGGAATCTCACTTTTATGTAGTTCCCTACAACGCTGAATCGGGCCTCACTTGGATCTAACTTAAACCCACGGAATGGGATCGAAGTGGCATTTGCCAGTTTCAAGCCTAAGCTTGAAGAAAGATTAGCTGTTTCCACCTTTTTACCATTTGGGAACTCTGACCCACTTGTAGTGCAAAGTCAATTAGCCTCCTGGAAAGACCACTTGAAAAGGGGTGATGGGTGACCACATGGAGGAACAGTCTACCTGGGGTAGGAAATGCCTAAGTGTCCCAGGAAAACATCTAATTAGCAGCCGTCTGACCGGCTGCTCATACATGAGACAGCAGGACAGGAACCAGCCAGCTGAGTCTGGTCATCTCACAGAACCTTTAGAAGTAATAAATAATCATTGTTTTAAACCACTAAGTTCTTGGATGATTGTTGAACAACAGTAAATAACCAAGACATAAATAGAAGGGATTTATTAGGGGAGAGTTTTGCCTCCAACCTAAACTGCTCTGACAAAAGCCTGAACATGTGGCATTGGCTCTGAAATGGACAGCGTGTGCCGGCCTTCTGGTTGCTGTTAACCCGGTTGTAAAGGCAGGGAGGCTGCAGTAATGGTGATTCCAAGCAAGGAGGGGTTAGTTTGGCAACGATGTAATCTGTAGGAACATAGAAACTAGCAAATATACCTAATAAACTGTGTAGCTTTGGCTAAGGAGATTTCCAGGCATAATATTGCAAATGCCAGCTGGTTTCCTTTAGCTGTTCTACATAAGATAAGGATATAAAAAAGATTAAAGTAGAAACTCTTCAGTTTCCAAAAAGACAAAGTACACATTTCCAAGTCAGGACTTTCTGGATCCCTAGCAAAGGACTCTCAAAGGAAGAAATAGCCTAAGGGGAAATATCAAACCCAGAATAGTTAAAGGATCTCAATATCCTTTGTTAGATCTCAGAAAAAATCAAGATGGTGCCTTGGGAAGCCTCTCAATCAAACGTAGAACTTTTAAAATCTTGAAGGCAGTGTTTTATAGCACCCTGACTTACCAGTGAGTTGACCCCATGTAGACAGGGACTCGTCTTAAACAGATATGTGGGAGTGGATTTCATCTCCTGTTATAAATTATAATTTGAATTACATGAAAACTCTCAAAGTTTTTAAAGAACTTACACAATTTTGGACTGAAAAGGTGAGAGACCATTCAAAATGAAGTAAGTCTTTAAGCCCTTAAATTCTGATGGGAAGGAAGGAGGCTGGAAAGCTACAAACACGAGGGGGGTTTTAAATTAAAAAGGGAGAATGACTCAGAGGCTGGAGCCAGATCCAAGAGGCATGGAGAACGGGTTCCCGGGAACAGGAACGGGCCTTTAGCAGGTGCTGGTAAAAGATGCCTGGCGCAAATCTGAATTCAGATTTGTTATGAACGGCATTGCAGTCCCCAACTTTCAGGCCACATAGCAGTCCAGGCTGCTCCTGTAGACTGTTAAGAACCAGGTGGCAGAAGATAAAATAAAAATAAAAGAACCAGGTGGCACAGCAGGAGAGCAAGCACAGCTCAGTCTGTGTTTTCAGCTGCTGCCCGTCTCACATCACCACTCGAGCGCCACCTCCTGTCAGACATGAACCCTACTATGAGGGTCTAAGTCATGTGCTCCTTATAAGAATCCATTGCTCCCCCCACCCAGTCCATGGAAAATTGTCTTCAGGAAACCGGTTCCTGGTGCCAAAAGGGTTGGACACTGGTGGTTATGACCGAGTGACGGCCTTGCACTCCCTGTCCCCTTCTTTGTGAATGGGTGTGTCTATTCTGGTTCTGTCACTCCTCTCTCATCACTGTTACGTTGGGTGGTGGATGGAAAGAGACGAGAGAGCATCTCTGGAGTTTACATGTCTTTAGACTGAAAGGTGTCATACCCAAAAGCCTTATCTGGACCAAGACCTCATTTAGAAAATAAGATCTGAAAATCCAAGCCTTAGCCCAGTGCCATATCATTAATGCGATTTGACAGGTGGAACACGGTAGATGTATTTTATACGTGGGGGTAAAATACACGATACTTTGGAAGTCACGTGGCAGACTGGTAGCCATCCAAAGGTAGCTTCCCAGGAAGTGGGAAGCTTCCTGACATTCCCCCTCTCCTACGGGGATGTTCCAGGCCTCTGAAAAGCCATTCTTGGTTTATGTATGCAGTATCTTACCTAATCTGCCCAGGGGTACTAATTTGAATTACTTCATTTGAAGCAATGCTCCTTGTTCCAACCTGAATTAGCTCTGGTTTCATTTATGATCATTTTCATCCATACATGTGGTTTTTATTGTTGTTTTGTTGTTATTATTATTAGATTGCATGTTGCAATCTTTCTTCAAATAACAGCTGAGTTAGGATGGCCATTTGTGTTTAAGGATTCTAAACTGAAAACACTGACTGGAAAAATGGACGGAGCTTGCCAATTTGCAAAGCTTTATTTTAAAATCAACAGTTGTTCCCACCTTAAGGCCTTTGTACTTACTCTTCCTCCTGTATAGAAATTCCTCAACAGACTAATTTCGTGGCTAGTTTTTCTGGTCATTCAAGTTTCACTTCAAATAAAATGCCTTTTGTGACAAAAAATGTCTAATTTGTCTATCACCAGCTCCTCCCCCAAACACAGACCTGCTCCATCTCTCTGCATTATGTTCTTGACCCTTTGGGTTCATTCGTTGGTCTGGCTGTCTCTTGAACCGGAGAATATACTTGTGAGAGCAAAAGCATCTCATGGGCTCGTTTTCTGCAGCACTCTCAATACCCAGAGCAAGGCCCTGCACTGTTGAATGCTCTTACTAAATGTTTATTTAGCGAATCAGTGATTGAAATGCAACCAGTCATCTTATTCTGAAAGTCTCCCAACTGTATCTTCATCCCTGTCGTACAATAAACCCTCTCAGGGCTCTAAAATAACTTTAAGAAAGTGACTTAAAAATATTATAACAAAACCGTTGAAAGCTGCTATGATACTATCTCCTTATGGCACTACTACTGAACCATAAAAAGCCAGGCTGAGGAGTCTATTTTCAGCAGGTTTTTAATAAAAGAGATGATTTCATACTTCAATTGTCCTTTTCCTGCAGAGCAGAATGAGACGAGGAAGAAAAGGATGCTGGAACGAGGTCAGAACACCTGGGTTTGCATCAAGGCCCCGTCACTTATTAGTTGTATGATCTTATTCAAGTAGCTTAAGTTTTCTGAGCCAATAACTTTACACGTAATTTGAGGATAACATTGCCCACACACAGGGGAGGGTCTGTGTAAAAATCATACATGGTGCATGTCAGGTCATGAAGTGGTGACTCAGTGAGTAATTCTTTTCTTCTTATACTGTATTTTACGATTGGGAAGCATTCGCTCTTATTTAACCTAATCCCCTCTGTTCTTTGTTCTCTATTATGAAAATGGTAACAGAAACTACTTATCAAACTTGATGCTTTTGAAGTTTTACTTTAATTCTTTAACCAGGCAGGCACCAGGGAAAGCAGACTATTTTATAAAAAAAGTCTTACTAAAATATAGCTGCCATGCCCACTCTTTAACATTTTATGTATGTTTCGGCTGCTTTTATATTGTGACAGCAGAGTTGAATAACTGTGTAGCTGCCATAGAGACCGCGTGACCCCTAAAGCTGAAGATATTTAGTTCTGGCCTTTAGTTTCTGGCACAGGAAAAAACAAACAAACAAAACAAAACCTGTACTGAGCTTTGTTTTAATCCATTGGCAAACAAATTTTTGAGAAAACAGAATATTTAAAGCAGAGGGCTTTTTTTTTTTTTTTTGAGACAGAGCCTCAAGCTGTCGCCCAGGGTAGAGTGCTGTTGCATCACAGCTCACGGCAACCTCCAACTCTTGGGCTCAAGCGATTCTCCTGCCTCCGCTTCCCAAGTAGCTGGGACTATAGGCACCCCCCACAATGCCTGGCTATTTTTATTTTTTGGTTGTGGTTGTCATTGTTGTTTGGCAGGCCTGGGCTGGATTCAAACCCGCCAACTCACGTGTATATGTTAACTGCTTGAGGCACAGGCACTGAGCCTGCAGAGAGATTTTTTTAAAATAACTTTTTTCTTTACAAAAAATTAAAGGTCAAAGTACATAAAAGCATTAGACTGTTGATGTGTGAAAAAAAATTCTATTAAAAATCCAATTCATAAAAATCATAACAGTTGCTGTTATCTAAAGAAAGAAACATTTTCTTTGAAGAGCAGTGGTTCCAATTGGGGGAAATATTGTTGCCCAGTGGATATTTGGAAATGTAGGAAGATATTTTGTTGTCACAGCTGCTGCTGGTGTCCAGCAGGCAGAGGCAGGGGTGCACAGAACAGGTCCCACCCACTGCAGAGAATTACTCAGTGTCAAATGTTAATATTGCTGAAGACAAGATTGAAGAACTTGGTGTAAAGTGAGCTACATACATAATTAAACAGTTCTTTTGGAATCTGTCATTGTGTTTAGTGTAGCTTCCAAAACCTTTATACATGCCCACTGGCTTGCCAAGAAAAATCCATAAGGCTCACATAAATAAGGCTGCCTTCTACACGTGAGTTACAGGTTAAGTGTCGAAACCAGATGACCATTTTCCACAATGACGCAGATGAGTCTGTTGTCCCTGCATTCACTCTTCCCAGGGTGCAAATAAGTCACATGCCCCAGGTCCCTAGATCTCTGCCTACGCCTGTGACGCTAGAATCAACCTCCTCTAGTCATTAGCTCCTAAATGCTGCCGCAGCCTGGAAACGTCCAGACAATGTCCAGGTGCTGCTGCTGGCCACTGCCAGCCCGCATTTCCCCAATTATTCCCATTATAGGTGGATTCTAAATATAGGGTAAAACCTTTGTTTCTTCTTCTAATTAGGCAGTAAAGGCATTAAATATAGTGAACAGTGTGTACAGAAATCGGCTCCCATGTCTGGTCCTCAAAACAGCATTCAGACACCTCGAAAAGGCTTTTGGGAGAAGATAATGCTTATAATGAGCATTTATTATATATCATTTTCTCCTCTCAGGAGAACAAATAGACAAATAGACAAATAGGCAATTTATTTCACCCTCAATTATTTTGCCATTAAAACTTTTTTAATACAAAGGTCAGATAACAAAGATTTTCTGTGAACACAGCATGACCCAGATACCTTTCTCCTGGGGCCTGTGGCTACATTTGGATATGTTTGCTTCAGTACCAAGCTCTGTTCATTTTCAGACACAGCATCACAACATTCTATGGCTGTTTTATGAAATAATATTTACTCTGAGCCTATTGCTTTTTTTAATGTCACAGATGTTAATTGAATAGAATGTCTAATAACCAAAGCTATTTAATATTCACATACCAATGGGGGGGGGTCTCCTGACCCCACTGACAGTTTGTTTTCACACATTTGGTTGTTCACCTTAAGTGGATGTGTAGGAACCACTGCTGTGTCTCCCCCACCCCCCACTCTTTAGCTGTGACTGTCTTGTGTCCTTGTCATAACCAATCACAAACAGGGAAGCTTGGACAGCAGAGTACTTCTGGGTAATTGAATTAGGCAGTGTTCTCCAAAACAAAATTTGCTCTGTTCCTCTAAATTTTTATTTATATAGCTTCAGACAGAAATATAGATGATGTAGATGTAGGTATAGATATAGATATTTTATAAGGAATCAGCTCCAGGATTACGGAGACTGAGAAGTCCATGCTCTGGAGGCCTAACAACCAAATGAGCTGATGGTTCAGGTTCTAGTAAGGATTTGAAGCTAGGAGGAGACTGATGTCCCAGCTGAAGACTGTCAACCAAAGAGCAAATTCTCTTCTTTTGTCTGTTTAGACCTCTGATTGACTGGATGAGGACTACCCACCTTAGGGAGAGCAATCTGCTTTCTCAGTCTGCCAATCTTTTTTTTATTTTTTTTTTAATTTTTAATTAATTAATTTATTTATTTATTGTTGGGGATTCATTGAGGGTACAATAAACCAGGTTACACTGATTGCAATTGTTAGGTAAAGTCCCTCTTGCAATCATGTCTTTCCCCCATAAAGTGTGACACAAACCAAGGCCCCACCCCCCTCCCTCCGTCCCTCTTTCTGTTTCCCTCCCCATAACCTTAATTGTCATTAATTGTCCTCATATCAAAATTGAGTACATAGGATTCATGCTTCTCCATTCTCGTGATGCTTTACTAAGAATAATGTCTTCCATGTCCATCCAGGTTAATACGAAGGATGTAAAGTCTCCATTTTTTTTAATGGCTGAATAGTATTCCATGGTATACATATACCACAGCTTGTTAATCCACTCCTGGGTTGGTGGGCCGATCTGAACGCTTCTCATCCAGAAGCACTCTCACAGACACACCCAGAATAATGTTTACCACATATCTGGGAACCTTGTGACTACCAACTATGTGACTCCAGAGTAGCAATTATGAACAGCTGACACATAAAATTAGCCATCTCATTCATTTTCATAACGAATCCTTCAAGGTAAAAATTAGTGGTATAAAAACCTATTGAAGAGTCTCAGTAAAATGTAAATGAAAATATGTGAGTGTATACATATAGCTATCCAAAATTTAAACTGATTCTCATGTCAACAATAAGTTAGATAAAACAATACTCTCATTGTAACAAACAATACAATATTTTAAAACTTCTAAAATGGATGTGAAGTTCCTTGGGAATTGCTTCTATTAGCTCACTGATGTTTAGTTATACACTGGTTTAACCTGAAGAAATGAATCACTAATATATGAATTCTGGATCATAGAACAACAGAGGTGAGGTTAGTTTCTGGCACTGTGTCCTGGCTGCTGGTCAGGTTGGCATTAAGCCCTGGCTTCTGTCTCTGCTTCTGTCTCTCACTTGTCTTCTTGATGATTGGTAGAGCAGACAGAAATAAGATTAGTTTGATAGATCACAGTTCTGGAGTGTCACATTCAATTAATTACCCTGCCCCCAATCCAAAGACTGGAATTCCTTTTTCATCTCAGAGGACAAAATGAATAGAATATTAAGGCAGTACTTTCTTTGTAAGCTGAGAATAAAAAGAGCTACAGAAATTCAAGGTCATTTTTGTTATGCAGGAATAGCAGCAATAATGCACTGCTATCATGAGCTCTTAAAAGCCTAGATAAACACAAATATTTGCCAAGAATATAAGAAAACTACTTTAGGAGCAGTTATATAGAGATTAAAAAGACATGCCCTGTGATATCCAAGTAACCATCTATGTGCCAAATAACAAACCACTTAACACTACTGTGTAGATGACAAGCACTCAGGTAGCAGGTGCATTTAGTGGCTCGTTTTGAAAACATGGGCCCCAAAACTCTGTGAAGGAATAGGCCTAGCTAAAAATAATGATAATAATTAGTCACTGTTCATAATTACTACTCTGGAATCACATAGTTGGTAGTCATAAAAATTCTTAACTCTCTCCATAGATTACATCACCGTTTCGAAACCTAAAGGTGGTTTTGGAGATATCTCCCAGATCCTGCATTCCAGTGGATTGGCTGACTTGCCCAGACTGATGGCCCATACCAAGAACTAACTCTGCTGGAATCACGACCCCAACCCAGGAGCCAAGTCAACATGAGACTTTTCCCTGATTGGCTGATCTTTTGCCTTCCAAACTGTCTTTAAAAACCTTGTCTCCCAAATTCTCAGAGAGGCAGATCTGAGAAACTCCTCTTGTCTCCCCACTTAGTATTCTACAGAATTAAACACTTTCTCTGCTATAACACCTGCTGTCTCTGCATATTGGCTTCTCTTGAGTAGTGGGCAGTGAACCTGGTTGGGCAGCCACAGTCTGAACTTAGAGAATGGCTCATTGCTATTTCTTCATTACCAGAGGAAGAGGGTTCTGGCTGTCTGTCACTGGCAGCCAATATGTAGAGATGGGGATAGGTTCAGCAATCTTCATTAGCAGAAAGGCCAGCAGTTCTGAAGAACAGTGAGAGTAGCCTCTCCAAGATGTTCTGTTCTTCCATTTCTAAAATCACAGTTTTATACATAAAAGTTAAAAGCAAGAACCTTACTAATGCGTATTATAAACAACAACAATTAACACTTATTTTAAAAAACAGTAATTCCTATAACCCATGACCCATAATAAACAATAATTGACATAACTCATAATCCATGTAACAATATTCCAATTCAAAAGTTTATCTCCTAAATCAATTGTTGATTTTAGACTTCTGGCCATCAGAATTGTGAGAAAATACATTTCTATTGTTTCAAGCCACCCAATTTGTTGTATTTTTTAGAGCACCCACAAGAAACTAATAAAGATTGGCTGTTCCTAATGTGAAAATACAAAATCTGAAACCCCCCCAATTTAAAACTTTTTGAGCACTGATATGATGCCCAAATGAAAAATTCCACACCTGACATCACTTTACAGGCGGCAGTCAAAACGCAGCTTCTTCAACGTCTGAGAGAAAAAATAAAATTATCTTCAGACTATGTGTATAGGTGTGAATTAAGCATGTTTATATTTAGCTCTCATTCCCAAAATATTGCATTATGTATATGCAAATATTTCAAAATCTAAAAAGATCTAAAATTTGAAACATGTCTGCTCTCAAACATTGTGGATAAAGGATATTCAACATCTACTGTATGCTAAAACACAGGAAAAAATACAATCTGAAATGACAAGCAAACATCATGTAAGGAGAGGAAGGGCACAGCGAGGGATAAAGAAAGGCAGACCTGGAGAACACAGCTCAACCATCAGGCCGAGTTTACTGAGGCACCTGGGTGGGGCTTCCTGCCTGGGGTGAAAGGCCGCTGCACTGACATCAGCTGCTTTACAGTCAGTTGAGGCAGGAAAGCTCATTTGGGGTGGAGCCAAGGCAGAATTCCACCTGCTAAGGCGGGAAAGCCCATTTAGGGCAGAGTTTTGCGTGTTCAGGGTAGAGTTTTTTTCTTTTGGGCTGTAGCCAGCAGCCCTCCAAGAAACAGCCCTTCCCCTCTACAAAGGGACTGTTGGATGATCTCCGAGAAACAGCCTTTCCCTTACAAATTGAAACCTGAGTAATGCGGAAAGGGCCCCACATTGGGTGCCATCTCACAGTAGTCTGCCTCCCTCACATCAGAACCAGAGTTAGATATGGCACAAGTGGGGAAAGTACTGGATAGGGCATAAAAATAACTGTAATTAATATGTTTAGAGATCTAATGAGGAAAGCGAACAACATGCAAGAGCAAGTAGGCAATTAAGCAGACAGAAGTAAACCCTAAGAAAGAATGAAATTAAAACCTCAGAAATAAAAAAATATCATAACAGAATGAAGAATATCTTTAATGATTACAACAGCCAAAGAAGGCATCAGAAAGCTTGCAGAAAATAGAAGATTCCCCAACTGAAATTCACTGAGGAAAAAAAGAATTAAAAAAAAAAAAGATTAAGAATCAGGAGACATTTTCAAGAGTGTAAGATGAGGATAATTGGAATATCAGAATGAGAAGAAAATAAAAACAGAGGAAATAATTGAAGAAACAATAGCAAAAAAATTTCCAGAATTAAGGACAAACACCAGACCAGAGCTCTTGGAAACTCAGAGAACAACAAGCAGTAAGTAACATCTATGCCCAGGCATATCACATTGGAACTTCAAAAACCAAAGGCAAAGTGAACAATCTTCAAAGAATCCATATAAAGAAAATACCACATCTGTCAAGCAGGGATACAAATTGTATTGGACTTCTCATTTGGAAACCAGGCAAGCAAGAGCAGAATGGAGTAAAATAAAGTGTCAAATGAAAAAAATCTGCCAATCTAGGATTCTATTTTCAATTAAATTATCCTTCAAAAGTGAAGAGGGCAGCACCTGTGGCTCAAAGGAGTAGGGTGCCAGCCCCATGTACCAGAGGTGGCAGGTTCAAACCTGGCCCCAGCCAAAAACTGCAAAAAAAAAAAAAAAGTGAAGAAGAAACAAAGACTTTCTCAGATATACAAAAATGAGGAAATTCATTGCTAGCAGACCCATTCTGCTGGGATTGTTAAAAGAAATTCTGCAGGCAGAAGAAAAACTATATGGGCCAGACATTTGTATCTACATAAAGAAAAGAGAACATTAGGAAAGAAATAATCCAAAGTAAAATAAAATATTTTCTTTTTCTGAATTGATCTAACAGATAACTCTTTGTTCAAATTAATAATAACAATGCATTAGGTGACTATTGCTTGTGTGTAAATAAAATAAATGTTAGTAATGTCATAATGATAGGAGGGAAAGACAGAATACGCTTATAAAGTGTCTGCACTACTCATGAAGCAGAGTAATTTGAAAGTAGACTTAGATTGGTTATAAATGCAGATGGCAAACTCTAGGGAAACAACTAAGAAAAGACATTTTTTAAGAAATTAATATATTAGAAAAAAGTAAGCCTTAAACCAAATAAACACAAAAGCTGGTTCTCTAGAAAGATGAACAATATGGTAAAAAAAAAAAAAAAAGGGACAAACATTCTAAAATGGGAAATAAGAGAAAAATAACTATCAAACTACTTTGTATAATTACAGAAAAACAACTTGTACCAAATTAAATCCAGCCTAAAGCTGCCTCTTTAAGTACATAGTTTAAGTGTCGCCTGAAGGTTTCTCCAAGCTTAGTGAACTGTAACCTTACTGGATGTGTAAACAGACTGTAACTCTTCTAAAAAGTAGTAGGGGCTCAGTCAATCAAAGCCACCCATTAACAGCCAGTCATAGGTGGTCACCTGTTCAAACCACATTCAAATAAGGTAAACATCAAGCTGTAACCAATCCAGCTATTTCTGAACCTCATTTCTGTTTTTTGTACCTTACTTTCCTTTTTCTCTCCATGAATGTTATCTGACCATGTGGCAGCACTATGAACATTCTAATTCTGAGGGCTGCCTGATACATGAATTGTTCTTTCCTCAGTTAAACTCTGTTAAATTTAATTTGTACAAAGTTTTCCCTTTAACACTTGAAAACATCAATTAAATGGATGAGTCCTCAGAAAAATATAATTTATTAAAAAATGACTCTGTTAGAGATATAAAGTTTAACAGAACAATTTGATAGAGGAAGGAAAATAGACAAAAATTTAACAAACTTCTAAAAATTCAAATTATTTCTTATGCTATTTAAATTGTGCCAAAATGGAAAAAGAAGGAAAACTTCTGATTAATGAAAGGAGTAAAATACAATACAATACAATACTTTTATCATAGCATAGTGTGTAAATAAAAAATATTTATTGTATTTTAGTATTGTATTTTACTCCTTTCCTTTAATGAAATAAAGGAATAGTTTTATTTTTGAATAAAATATTTATTGTATTTTAGTATTGTACTTTACTCCTTTCAAATGAGTAAGGAGTAAAGTACAATACTAAAATACAATAAATATTTTATTCAAAAATAAAACTATTCAACAATCTCATTCATAAATAGAGCTACAAAAGCCTTAAACATTATTCTATACGACTCAACTGCATATGTAAAAATATCTCATGACTTAGTGAAATTCATTGCATGAACACAAGGATAGTTTAATAAGTAGAAAATTAACATAATTCATTGCATAAATATAAACAAGTCTAAAAAGAAAAATCACAAGATTATGTCCATAGATATTTAGAAATCCTCTGGTCTTTTATTTAATAGGAAACCACTAGGTGACTCCTATTAAAGAAATGACAAAAGAATAATAATTTTTGCTATTGGCAGGATTATAAAATGTAATTAGATATGAAAAGATAATTAGATATCTATAAACACACAACTTATCAAAACTGACTCATGAAAACATGGAAAATCTGAATAGATCTATCTTACCCAGGCAACAATCAACTTCCCAGTATGAGAATCCATGACCAGCTGACTTCACTGATGATCTCTACCAAGCATTGATAAAAGGATTACTCCCAAGCCTCCTTAAAATTTTCCAAAGACTTGAAGAGGAAGGAATACTTTTGACAAGTGTTCCAAGATCTTTCCAAGGGAGAAAGGACAGTTTTTTCAGCAAATGGTTCTGGGAAAACTAGATATCAATATGCAAGAGCATTAAGTAGGATCCTTATACCATACACAGAAATTAACTCAAAATAGATGAAAGGCATAAATGTAAGAGCCAACTACAGAACTCAGAAGAAAACGGGGAAGTATTTCTGTCACTAAGTTAAATACAGCGTATACATTACATATAACAACAGCAAGGAAACAAAAGAAAAAAAGATAAATTAAACTCAATCAAATTTGTGACTTTTCTGCATCAATGGATGTGAAAAAGAGAATGAAAAGGCATTTCACAAAAAAGAACAAAATATTGCAAATTATGTATTTGATAAAAAATGATATCCAAAATATATGTATAAAAAATATGTCCTACAGTGCCACAACAAAGAAACCAGAATATCATGTTCTCAACAAAAAATTACAAAGTATTCAAAGGAACAGGAAAGTATTGTTCATTTACAATGAAAAAAAAGGAGTAAAATGAAAAAGCATTCCTGAGGAAGCCCAACTATCAGACTGTTGGTTAAAGAAGTTAAATCAATGGTCTGACATATGCTTAATTGAGTTATAGAAAATCATAAGCCAAAAGAAATTAGAAAATAATGCATAAACTAAATGAGTGTGTCAAGAAAGATACATAAATTACAAAAAGGAGCCAAGCAAATTCTGTGCTTAAAAATACATTCACTAAAATAAAAAAAAAAAAACTTGCTATAAGTCACAGCAGATTTGAACAGGCATATGAAAAGATAAGTGAACTTGAAATTATCAAGTCTGAAGAGCAGAAAGAGAAAGAATGAGATTGTCAACCCTAACCTGTCTCATATAGATTCCAGAGCTGCTTCTGAAGATAAAATATCCTGTTTTAGTCTTCTTCACACTCAAACATTTCTACTCTTTTTGCAAACAATCCCAGATTGGATGAAGACAGTGCTGGGTAAAGGAAGATCACCCTGTCTGGCTAACCAAATATTCAATACATCCTAGTTGCCCGTTT
The DNA here is from genome assembly GCF_027406575.1 of Nycticebus coucang. Classification (NCBI taxonomy): domain Eukaryota; kingdom Metazoa; phylum Chordata; class Mammalia; order Primates; family Lorisidae; genus Nycticebus; species Nycticebus coucang. Next base: position 110,521,373 of record NC_069785.1, read on the forward strand.
TGGTTTCAGCACTGCACAAGTCAGTAATGCCTAGAAAATTTTGTGCTTTAATGAGGTTAACAAACTGTGCCTCGGTTTCTTAAAAATATATTTCCCCCTGCTCAGACTGTCATGGTGAGTGGGAGTAAAGATTTGGATTCGTAGCGTATGGAAAACTTACTTTGAACCCAAAAATCTCAGGGATCACTTTGTCTCACGTGTTTTCCAAACACCTCTCTCTCTTAGAAGTGTTCCGAGTCTTCTTCCTTTGTATGTATATTAATACTCTTGACATTTCCAGACTCTTCCTTTAATGTCTCTCTGGAAGCTCTTCGGAGAGCTATAGTTTATCCTGGTTATAGTATGTCAAATTCCTTTCTTAAACTAGTTGCTCGTGGAAAGCATATTTTTTCTTGATTTAAAAAGAAAAACTTAGACTTTCAATTTCTCAAATTTTCATCATTTAATTAGAGATAACTCTTTGCCTTTCCTCTTATACCAATTATACTCCTTTCATTAAATTAAGTACCAATAAGTTATGAAATTTTAAATATAAAAATTTATGAATTGGGTGGCGCCTGTTGCTCTGTGGGTAGGGCACCAACCCCATATACCAAGGGTGGCAGGTTCAAACCCAGCTCCAGCCAAACTGCAACAAAAAATAGCCAGGCATTGTGGCGGACACCTGTAGTCCCAGCTACCCAGGAGGCTGAGGCAAGAGAATTACCTAAGCCCAGGAGTTGGAGGTTGCTGTGAGCTGTGACGGCATAGCACTCTACCGAGGGTGATAAAGTGAGACTCCGTCTCTTAAAAAAAATATATGAATTCAAACAAAATTAGTATGTTCAATATTATTATTTCTATTTATAGTCTCATTTGCTCACATATGCATACAAGAGAAGATGTTAATAAAAATCAAATGTATCCAACAATGGGCTTATAATTAACTGGAACTCTATCAGCACATTTCAGTTTAATCACCATGTGGTGTTATTTGAACTTTATTAAATAGCCTTGAAGCACATCAAGAATTAAAAAATGTTGGAATCAACAAAAACTTAAAATGTAAGGCCTACACTAATTTAATAAAGTTTTAGGACTGAATATATTTCATTTAACAATTTTATACTGATGTTAATAATTTTCGAATCATGTGTATATAAATTTTATGTTAGCCAAAATATTTGATTAAATTATCCTATAGTGAAACAGGGATAAGAGTCAAAACACAGAGCTTTGATATCAAACACTTTTTGAGCTTTAATAATTGTCCATCTTCCTCTCCTCCGTGCTGCTTATATTAGCTTCTGAAAATGTTACTTAATAGCAACATGGTAAACCTTCAAAGAACTTTAATGAAATATTTCAGACAGTTCAAGATATTTTAGATTATAGAATTTATTTTGCTTTATATAAATAGAATTTATTTTGCTATTGTACCACCCACTCAACAAAATATATGTGTGGTCCATTAAATGGCTTTTATGTTTTGATCTAGCTCCAAATTTCTGGAATATAAGTAAAAAATTATATTCTTTCCTAATTGGAATGATGAAATCCAGAGAGATTAAGTAACATACCTAATGTGCTAAAAAGTGGACCTGAGATCTTAAGGTGAACACAGGTCTCAAAATTCTATGTCCATTATTTATTATACTGTGCTGGAATATGGTACCACCGTTTTCAACCCCATTGACAATTGTTTATTGACCTACTCCATGCCAAACCCTGGGTGTTAGATGCTAGGAAAATAAAGAGGATGAGATCTTCCTTAAACAACTATACATTTTTCAGACAGAAAAATACAATCATAATAGTGTGATAAAAGCTACATAGATACAGTTAAGGTGGTTAGTTTTTCTTTATGTGGGCCTGGGAAATATGTCACAGAAGAGATGATACTTAGGAGGGGAAGTGAGAGTTCACAGATCAGAAGAGCAAGGTGGTCATCTTAGGGACAGTACCTACTGCTCCCTATACCTACAAATGGTAACCTACAGTTTCTAATTTTGTTTTTAATTTTACCCTTCACACAAAATATTAAAAATATGTCTTAATCATATAAAAGTATACACAGTACAATTTAATAAACACTGTGTACCATTCTATCATTTAGCTTTACCAAACACTATTATTTTTGTCATATTTGCTTCAGAGGACTCTCTCTCTCTCTTTTTTTTCTTTTCTTTTTTTTTTTTTTTAGAGACAGAGTCTCACTTTGTTGCCCTTCATAGAATGCTATGGCATCACAGCTCACAGCAACCTCCAGCTCTTGGGCTTAGGTGATTCTCTTGCCTCAGCCTCCTGAGTAGCTGGGACTACAGGCGCTCGCCAGAACGCCTGGCTGTTTTTTGTTGCAGTTTGGCTGGGGCCAAGTTTGAACCCACCACCCTAGGTATATGGGGCCATTGCCCTACACACTGAGCCACAGGTGCCTCCCCCAGATTATTCTCTTTTAAAAGCAAAATATTAAGGAACTAATAGAGATAAAGCAATGTCCTCTGAACATCCATGCCTGAACATTTCCCTCACTGGAGACTGGAAACAAATCTGTTGCCAATATTGTGAATTTAGCCATGTTGAAACATGCAGTTCTTGTTATAGCGAAGTAGAGTTCTGTTGCATAATTGTGTCACATTGTTTTTTGTATATGTCTCCTTGTGCACATATGCATAAATTTCTCTGCATATACAACCAGATTTGGAATTTCTTGATTTAGAGGATGTGGTGTCTGCAACTTTAACTTGGCCAAACCTTGGGTGTGTTGGAGTTTTTTTAAATACTCAATACAATATTATTAACTCTAGTCATCTTACTTTGCAATAGAATGTTACAATTTACGCCTATGTATCAGTAGCTATAATCTTTTTTGGTAATATTTCCCTTACAGGGGCTTACATAAAAAAATTCTTGTAGAATAGTATTTTATGCAGATAACAATTTAACTCTGCTTGCATAGCAATATTCCAGACTTTTATCCTCCTCCATAATTTAACAAAATTACCTTATTTTGAAAGTTTTGATATTCCACATTCATTGACAACTTATTGTAGCTTTAGGTACCATTGCCTATTTTGGCTTTGCATCTTCGTATATTAAATAATTATATACCATTACAATAATGGAGTATTCTGAATTTGATTATGAGTTTACCTGTACCAGTGGGTTTTATCCTTTTTATATGATTTCATAGTAGTCCTTTCTTTGCAGTTGAGCACTCCCTTAAGCATATCTCTCATAAGGCTAATCTAATCTTGATGAATTCCCTCAGCTATTGCTTGCTTTATTTCTGAATGATAGCTTTGCTAGTAAATAGCATTTCTTACATGGCCTCCCTCCCTCCCTTCCTTCCTTCCAGCCTTTTGACTATGCCATCTCATTCTTTCCTGGCCTTTATGGTTTCTGCTGAGAAATCTGCTGATAGTCTAAAGGTAATTCCCTCATATGTGATTTGACATTTTTCTTTTGCTGCATTTATTATAGAATTCTCTCTTTGTCTTTCACTTTTGATAGGTTGATTATAATGTGCCTTAGGCCCTCTTTGGGTTGAATCTAATTGACTGTTTTTAAGTTTTATGAATTTGGATGTTCCTATCTCTCCTAAGATCTGGAAAGTTTTTAGCTATTATTTTGTTAAATAGCTTTTTGTGCCTTTCTCCATATCTGCTTCCTCTGTAAGTTTTATACAGATAACCCCCAGCTTATGAACAAGATAGGTTCTATAGATTGATTTTAAAATTGAATTTGTATCTAAGTTGGAACAGGTACATGTACCTCTGACTTTAATAGCTTCCTTTGTGAGTGTGAATTGTACGTCAGTCAGATGTTTGTCACTCAAGAACTGCCTGTAATGCAAATATGTGTTCATTTTATGATGTTCCATAGGGCTTATAGACCTTCTTCACTATTTTTCATTCTTTTTTCCTCCCTCTGACTGGGTTATTTCAAAATATCTGTCTTCAAGTTCAGAAATTGTTTCTTCTGCTTGATCTACTCTTGAAGTTCAATCATACTTTTTATTTCATTCATTAACCTTTTCAGCTCCAATTTGTTTGTTGTATATGCGTGTGTGTGTGTATATATATATCTCCATATATGTGTGTATATATATATATATATATATATACACTTGTTGAATTTCTCATTCAGAATTGTTTTCTGATTTTATTGAATTACCTATTTGTATTCTCTTATATCTCTCAAGTTTTCTTGAAATCATTATTTTGATTTCTTTCAAATGGTTTATTAATTTTCTTTGGGGTCACCATTAGAAAGTTATTGTGTTTCTTAGGTGGTGTCACATTTCTACCCTGTTTCCCCGAAAATAAGACAGTGTTTTATTTTAAGGTGTGCTCCCAAAGATGCACTAGGTCTTATTTTCAGGGGACGTCTTATCTTTCCTGTAAGTAGGTCTTATTTTCGGAGGATGTCTTATTTTGGGGAAAACAGGGTAGCTTTTGTATTTTTTTTCTTTTTTGGTCTCTGCATTGGTATTTGTATATCTAATTGTCCTTTTCAATTTTATAGCCTGGGTTTCGCACATACTGTTGTGTCTTAGGGTGTTGGGTAGGGTGCATGGTTTTGGTTCCAAATGGGAATAGTAGCGTAGTCCCTGGCAATTTCTTCAACTGTAGTAAACTTCAGTGATGCCTGTGAGTGCCCCAGTAGCTTAGACTACAGTATTTTGTGCAGCTGGTTAAGCACAGCCTCTCTGCTAGTGGTGAGGGTGCATGGGGACAGCTCCATCAGTGGGTGCCATCTCCATGCAGGGCAGCAATGCCTATCCCCTGGAGGACAGGGAACCTCATGAAATTGAGTGCCAAGGCTATGGCTGTTCTGCCAGGCCTATGTTTTAAGTGTCAGGGGTCAGAGCACTGCAGCCACTTGCATGAGAAAGATGAAGTGACTTCTAGGCAGTTTGTTCCCAGAGGTTAGAAATCTGTAGCTGCTCAACTGGGCAACTGCATGGTGTGTAAGTGCTGTGTGGTGATGGCAGAGCCTGGGATAGGGATATGCAGTGGCTGCTTGCCGCCAGATCAGGATGTGTGCAAGTAACAGCTCCAGGCTCAAAATAGCACCTTAAAGCAGTGGCTTGGATCACAAAGGGGAGGAGTCACAACATGGGCTCCCACTTTGGAACAATACAAATGTGCGAACTCATGGCAGCTCCTCAGACAGGACCCAGTGCCTGGGAGTGCTACAGGGTGTGTTAGCAGCAAAGATACAGGTTTCCACCATTGTAATGGGGCTGCTAGGGGCCTCCTGCTTACCCTCCTGGACTGAAGCTGGTCTCAACTGAAGAGACAAAGTGGCCAAAGCATGGTGTTCAGTTCCCTTTTCTATGTGCCCGTCCCGAGTCTCTGCCAGGCCTCTGCTGTGCTCTGGAACCCTCCTTCAAATACTGTAGTCTAAATGTGGTTGTTTATTTGTTGTTTTGGTCCCCTTTGTGGGTGGGGCAGACCAACTGTTAGACACCTCTAGATAGCCATTTTGCTGTTGTTGCTTCCAAATCTTGATTTCGTAAAATTTTTAAATACACACCGATCCCTTTTTTACTAAGTGAAAGTTTATAATTTTATTATCTTAAAGTGAACTGAACATTTTATAATTGTGAAATAACCTTCTCAACATCTAATAGGGCTCTTTGCCTAAAGTCTATTTTCCATGATATGAACATTGCTAAATTTGAGTGATAGTGAGCTCAATATATCTTTCATCTATCTTTTTACTTCCATCTTTCTGTGTTTATATTATAAGTTTATTTCTAATAAATAACAAATAGATTAACCTTTCCCTCAGTTTGACAATCTTTTCTTTTAAAGTGACCTTTAAATTTATTTTTCTTTATTATAATTATTCACTTAAGATTTATTCTAACATTATTTTGTACTTCCTTTTCCCCAACATTTTGTATGATTTTTTTTTGTTTACTTGCCCTGTTTTAGATTAAGTGACTACTTCATTTTTCATTAGAGCTTTCCCCTGCTAATTTGAGTATTTTATAATTTTTATTTCTACTATTTTAATGTTGCCCTATAAATTTTAAAATACATATTAAATTTACCAAAATCTCAGGTTAATCAATAGCTTTATTTAGTTTCTGGGAAATGACACAATAACCTAATCTGAAGATATTTATATAATCCTTAGATGTAAGGATATTATGTATAAATATATCTTTACCTCTATAGATTATATAAATATCCTCTATATTATCTCCAATCTCCCTACTCCAAACTATGTGCTATTGTGTTATACATTTTGATTTGTTTTATCTTGTATTTTTTTTTTTTTAAGACAGAGTCTCACTATGTCACCCTTGGTAGAGTGCTGTGGCATCACAGCTCACAGCAACCTCAAACTCTCAGGCTTAAGCAATTCTCTTGCCTCAGCCTCCCAAGTAGCTGGAACTACAGGCGCCTGCCACCACGCCCAGCTATTTTTTTGTTGCAGTTGTCATTGTTGCTCGGCATGCCTGGGCCGGGTTCAAACCTGCCAGCTCTGTTGTATGTGGCTGGCACCCTAGCTGCTGAGCTACAGGCACCGAGCCTATTTTACCTTGTATTTATAACCCCAGAATACTATAATATTTGTTTTATGTTGCCAATATATTTTAAGATTCATGCACATTTTCCCACTTTCTCTTTCTTCATTGATCGTGGAGTCTCAGATGATTTTTCCAGGCTCATTTTCCTCTCACTTGAAGCTCATTCTTTAAAATGTTCTTTAATAAAGTTCTGTCAGAGGCAGAGGTTGGTCCATTTGTTGTTGTCTTAAAAAGTTTTTGTTTTGCACTCTTGAAAAAATTGTGTTAGGTATAGAGCTCAATATATGGACCTTTATTTTCTCTTAGCGTGCTGTGGACAACATTGCATTGTCGGTTGGCATCTATTGTTACTGTTGATTTATTTTTCTATTTTTTTTTGTAGCTATTTTATATGCATGCCATAAAAAAGTCTTTTTTTCTCACTAGTTTTTAAATCATTGTATCCAAAGTTTTGCAGTTATACTATATGTCTAGCTTTGAATTTCTTCTTATTTGTTCTGCTTTGGTATTGAATGGTTTCTGTGTTCTCTGGAAAGTCTCAGCTGCTACCTGTTCAAACTTTCTCTCCCACCACCTCTGCACTATTCCCCTGCGCCATTCTAGTTGGAGGTGTATTAGCTTTTCTATAATAACTCCAGGCCTCTTTATATTTGTTTTATATTTCAATCTCTTTATTTCTCTGATAGACCTTGCCATGTTTTAAATTCTAATGTCCCATTTACTATACTTTTAAAATTTTACTTAATATGCTATTGGGTTTAAAGATGCAATTTTAATTTATATTTTTATATTTATTCATTTCTATAAATTTTGTTAGCTTTGTTTAGATTTTGCTTGCTCTTTATTCTTGTTGTAAAGTCTCTTTAAGTTTCTGGAAACTATTACATGTGCTCATTTTATACTCTGTGTTTCCTTAGTTCCAATATCTGAAAAGTTTACAGCACCACTTCTGCCACTTTTTTCAATTACCTCTTTCTCATAGTGCCTTATTGACTTATTTCCCTTAGTTATTTTTATCTGTTAAACACTTTCCTTGAAAATTATATGAGCAAATGTCACTGTAGCCAGGTCAAACTTAGGTGGTTTCTACAAAAGACTTTTCTCTTTGTGCAACTGGGCTTTGATGATGCAAAGTAATTTTTAGTTTGAGGTTATTTAGCCAACATAGGTAGTTTGAGCTCACTTGCATAAGAGTGAGAATATAGTTATAGTCACTCAAGGGAGAGTTTTATTTTATCCTGCAGTCAGTGCCCAGGAATGAGACAGGCAGTTGTTTTTGATGTTTTCTGAGTGAAAGATTGGGACGGGGGAAGGAAGCTTATTTTCATTTATCTGTACATTTTCAATCTAGCTCTCTGTGCTCTGAGTGTTTAGAGCAGAGGCAAATCCTGGGTTCATCTTGCTTTTTAATGACATTAAATTCTCAACTAACAAATGTTCAGTTCCACTGGGTAGGACAAAATGTTCAAGGGCAAAGTATTTGAGGGCAGGTAGGCTTCAGTGGTTTCACCAGATTCTTATATTCACTTGGTTCATATAATCATTATTTTCAGTTTTTTATATAGCAATGAACTGACTTTGACTATTTGAGTCCCCTTTCCCCCCACCCCCCAAACTCTTATGTTGAAATCCTAACCCCCAGTGTAATGGTATTAACAGGTAGAGCCTTTGGATAGAGCCCTCAGGAATGGAATTAGTGCCCTTATGGTGAAGCCCAGAGAAGTTTGTCCACCCCTTTCATCATGAGAGAACACAGATAGACGATGTGGTCTATGTGGAAGGGAGCCCTCACCAGACACCAAGGCTGTGTGTGCTTTGATCTCGGATTTCCCAGCCTCCGGAGCTGTGAGAAATACTCTAAATGTTTGTTCGGAACTGTGAGAAATACTCTAAATGTTTGTTGCTCACAAGTCACATAGGCTGTGGCATTTTGTTATAGCACCTTGACAAACTAAGATCCGGCCCCAGGTACCTATGCTCTCCTATTTCTAGAATTTAACAAAGCATTTTTCTTTAACATTTAAGCTAAAAATTCTTACTATTTAATGGTGGTGTTAATTGATTTATATAATTGTTATTCTCCACTTAGATTTATACAGATTCTGTTTCATAGTTTTTCGCAACTGTGCTTATTTATTCTCTTTTTCTTTGTATTGATAGAAGTTTCTTTATTTCCTCCCATGTACCCATTTTTCTTTTTTCCTTCTGGGTTTGGCAGTTTTACTATTTATTTCTCTTTCTGATGAGTTCATTCTTTAACTGTAATAGGCATACCTGATGTAGAAACTGTGCTGTCAATCAACGTTTGTTTCCTCCACTAAAAAATACAAAATTTTAAAGAGCTGAACGCTGTTCCCTTACTCTCATCTTGTCATTATTTTCTCTATTACTCTAATTTTTAAAATATCCTAAATTAGCAGTATGATCATTATTTATTTATATAGTCAGTGCTTATTTGGATTTACCAAAGTATGCATTGCTATCTTACTTTTCCTTCTTCCTATATCTCAAATTATCTTTTAGGGATTTTTAAAAATTTCTTCCAGAAGTATATTTTTAGATAGCTCTTTTGATGAGTTCATCTTTATGTAAAAGTGTCTTTATTTTGTCCTAACTCTTGAAGTCTAAATTTAGAGTCTTTTTCTCTCAGCACATGAAAATATACCAACTGCTTTCTGGTTTTCTGGCTTGTGTTGTGGTTACTGAGAAACATGCTGTATGTCTAAATATTATTGCTTTCTAGAAAATTTATCCTTACCCTCAATTTGCTTTTAATTTCTATTCTTGCATAAGATAATTCTATTAAGTTTACGAAGATCAACAACCCCTCTCCTTTCTGTGTTGTTTTGTTTGTTTATTTTCCTGGTGGCGATTTTCTCTTTTTCTATGTTTTCAAATTTGAGACTGTGGGCTAACATTTGGTAGCGTGCATAATTAGGCATCTATTTAAAATTTATTATGGATTGAAGTAGTGTCACGCCAGAGATATTTTTTCATTTTCTTTTTCATAAGGAATTTCAGTGTAGTAGAAACTTTCTATGGTAATAAGATTAAAAGATCCCTGTTCTGGCCTGTGATCATCAGTGCTTAGAGGAGGCTATTTATTCATCCAACCTGTGCTGTACTGAGACAGATAAACTTCCTCCAAGGAACTTTCCAGGAGAGAGTGGATTTTGGTGTTTTATTTATTTATTTATTTATTTTTTGCTAGCTCATCTTTGTAACAGACAGGGTAACCCCATATGAATCTTAGATTTCTCCTGAGGGTTTATAATTCCCTGTGGCCTATTATCTCATGAACTTTTAGGTGTGAAAGTTTCTTGCTTAGTAAGACCAACAACCCTCATCTTTCTCTCCTTCCCCACACCACCACGGGGCTTCTCTTCTGAGGCTTCACTTCCAGAGTTCCTCTTACTTTTTGCTTTCTAGTCTACCCTCTCACTTTCTTATATGCTCATCTATACATTTCATCCTTTTCTAGCTCGTTTACAGAGAAAACATTTTCAGGTGTTCTCCTCTGTTACAGTGCTGGAGGTAGAGGTCTCCCCTACTATTTTCTGTGGGGTTCAAAAGTTACATCCTTGGTGATTTCTTTATCCTTATTCTATGTATCACAGAACTTCATAAGTTTACCACAGCATATTATTCACCATTTCTGATTAATCTTTGTCTCCTGCACAGTGTACTCAGCTCCCTCATGGGAAGAAAGACGTGTATCACTCACGATCGTCAAGAGGTTAGCAGTGATTCAGGCACAAAGTTTATGTATGTTTAGTAAATATTTGATGAATGAGAGAATAAATGTGAGAACTTATAGGACAATGAAAATTACCATATACCACTCAGGTGTTGCAATATGGACTCTGTAATGTAAGAAGAAGAAAAGTGGAGTTGATTTTAGAACAGAAAAAAATAGCAAAAGGAAAGATTTACTGTTCCCCTGTAAGTGTTGGAGAGAAAAAAGAGTAGGGACTTTGATGGTTAGCTTTATAAAATATCATGTGATTTTGAAAAACTTGCTAATCCTCTACTATTTCTTTTATTTTTGTTTTTTGACAGGTAATAAAAATAAATATTTGGTAAAATTAAGATGAGGACTAAAGGAAAGAAAGAACATAAAATGGAATCTAACACATAGTCTGAATTTACTAATAACCATGGTCCTTCTTCACCTGAAAAACTGAGAGAGAGGTTAATTAGATTTAAAAAAAAAAAAAATAGACTCAGCTTTAGGTAACCCCTCCAGCGGATAAAGACAGACAAGAGTCAGCCACTGAGCTCGAGGGTGACTTGTCAGCTTCCGTGGCTGACTTGCATGGGCCCCAGGCTCTATCCAGGCATTCTATCTTGAGGTGGTTGTGGGTTAGGGGCCATTTAAATCTTTCCTGACCTGTGAGTCTGGACTAATTGCACTTCACCAGGGAGAGGAGAAAGGGTACTTTGGAGCTTTCTTTTTTCTCTTAACTGGCTGAAAGACTTGCTCTACATTAAAATGTGTTACTTAGTCTGTATCAGGAACATAAATTACTTCTCACATTAGCAATAATCAGCTCAGAGTTGCACTATCTTAATGAGGCATCTTGATAATGCAGTGCTGTACCTGTCCTCCCTAAGGAGAAAAATCAGTCTTCTGGCTATGTAGGTTCCTACAAATTCAGTGTTGCCATTGATCATGAACCTCCTTCCAGAGAGCAGAGAGGAGTCATTCCAGGTGAATTATGAGGAGTAGAAGAAAGGAAAAAAGAGAACCTTTTAAAAAATCTACTTAAATTAAGATTTTAATATCTCTTCACATGGTAAATTGAATCCCAAAGTCCCTACTGTTAATACAGTTAATAATTTAAAAGAGGCATGATTTAGCAGTGATATTAAAGCTCACAAAACATTTTCTCTGGCCACAGAACTGTCTTTATACAGACACAAAGCAGAAGGCTACTTACATGATATGACTTAAAGGATGTTAGGAACTATCCTTCCTCCAAAAACATTACCTCTATTTACTTTCAGGGCTGTTGTTGTCTCCTACTTTGAAAATGCAGACATCTCCAACATAATGAATTAGTAACTCTGGGATAATAATTGTGTCTAAATTAGGTTGCATTTTCTAGGTGGCCCAGATTAAATAACCCTGAAATATTTGCATCCACTTCCCAGGCATTCATTTCATCCTTTTCCTATTGGACAACAGCCAATCAGAAGCTACCTGGATGTTTACTTAGCATCATACACTAACGCACACATAATATATAATTTGCTCCCTCTTTAAACCAGGGTGGGTGCTTCACTAGTGAGAGAACAGTATTCCTCAGCTCAAAGCTGTGTTTGAGCCTTCACATCTGTACAGAACATAATCCAAGGGTCCTCTCTTCCTTCAATGACTGAGCAAAAGTGCTACCAAAGTCATTTTGTGTTCACAAAGGAAGCCATTCTAACAACCAAGCCAACATGTGACAAACTGTGGGGTCACAGGTGAACAAAATCTTCGTATACCACACTTACAATCCTAGATCTATGAGCCTGTAAGTTGGTTTGGGTTTCTGTTACTTGCCAATATACATATCTTAAAAGACACACCTTCTCCTCCATCTTTGGCTGTCAGTGAATAATGATTCTGTCCTGTTTTAGATTCCTAAAGCTGGAATAACCTCATTCCAATAGTATGCTGCAATGACTTTTAAAGGATGTTGGGATATGCATAAGAAAATTCCATAAAGGATAAGATACTAGTGGTCATTCTGAGGAATGGATAAATATTCTCTAGGTAGTTCAGGACATGAGGAAAGTATTCTTGCTAAGTAAGAAATGTAAAAAATAAACTCCTACTGTCAACAATGCCCCTCAATACAGCTAAATTGTTTTTTCTTACTTAGTCTCTAAATTCAAAACAGGTTTGCAGATTGAATTGCTTTGTCATCATAAGAATGTTTTTCTTTTTCATTTTTTTATTCAATAAAGAAGTTTCTACAAACAAGTGCTGCTGCATGGGCTAGTGCTTATGAAGCATTGTCTAGGTAAGAGACTGCTGCATTTGTAATATCCAAGAGGGCAAACACTTAAAAAGCTTTCGTTGATGGTGGAAAGTTAGTTATCTAAGGCAGAAGTTCAGGAGTTGATGATTGCAAACATTGATCTCATGTGACCTCACCTCCGAAAGCTCAGTGAATTTAAATCCTCTCTCTGGAGTACGAACAGCCTTTACGGGTATATAGGGGAGGGCGCTGCTTCCGAGACTCTGTGAAACTCATCCCATGGGCTTGACACAGCCCTCCTTGTTGTCCAGCTGTCACATGGGTCCTCGGCAGAACAATTTCTTCAGCTTCACGTTTGGGTTCCTTTCTGTAAGAACTCACATTTAGTCTCTGGGACCAGGCTAGGAAGCAGATACCATCATCACATTTTCTAAGTTTTCTCAGTTTCTCCAATTAGAGCCCACTTACATCTCCTCTTTCTCTTTAGCTTATGAATAAACATCTTCATGTAAATAAGCTCGTGCAAATAAATGAGGCCCATTCATCCAATTTCTTCTTACAGTTAGCTGGGACATTCGGTGACCTATTTTTTTCCTCTTAGTTGACATATAATAATTGTACATATTCGTGGGTAACAAAGTGATATTTTGACACTTTATATAGTGTATATAATGCATAATGATTATATCAGGGCAAATTAGCTCATCCATTACCACAAATATTTATCATTTCTTTGAGTTGGGGATATTAAAAATCTTCTCATCTAACTTTTTGAAAGCATATGATAAATTATTGTTAACTATTAATATATTCACTGTACAGTCCTATAGAGCACTAGAATTCATTCCTTTCATCTAGCTGTAATTTTGTATGTGGTAACCAACTTTTCTCTTTCCTTTCCTCCCCACCACCCTTTCTAGCCTTAAAACCTACAATTCTGTTCTCTACTTCTACATGCTCAACATCTTTATCTTCCATATATGAATGAAAACATGTGGTATGTATCTTTCTCTGCCTGACTTATTCCATTTAGTGTGCTGCCCTCCAGGTCATCTTTGTTGATGCAAATGACGGATTTCAGTGCTTTTTGTGGCTATATAGTATTCCATTGTGCATATATTACATATTTGCTTTATCCATTCATCTTTTCTCATGGTTGATCCTATAGGTTGATCTTATATCTTGGCTATTGTGAATAGTGCTTCAACAAACATGATGCAGATAGCTCTTTGATATCTGATTTTCTTTCATTTGGACAAATACCCAGTAGTGGGATTGTTGGTTCATATATTAATTCTATTTTTAGTTTTTTTTGAGGAAACTCTTTACTATTTTCCATATTGGCTGTACTAATTAATATTCCCACCAAAAGTGTATAAGATTTCCTTTTCTCTGCATTCTTACCAGGACTTGTTATTTTTTATCTTTTTGATACAATCAATATCACTGAGGTGAGATGATATTTCCTTGTGGTTTTGATTTGCATAATGATTAGTGATATGAAACATTTTTTCATATGTGAGAAAACACACTCAACAGCGTCCTTTCTAATTCACCTGTGAGAGTTTTAATTTGCTTATTTTATTAGTGTTGCTGGGAGAGGTTCCTTTGCTTTTGCCCACTTGGATTTCATATTCCTTGATTTTCAGTATCTCAAAACTTTTGTAATGACCCATGTATATTTTTTAAAAAATGTCTCTTCAGCCGGGCGCGGTGGCTCACGCCTGTAATCCCAGCACTGTGGGAGGCTGAGGAGGGAGAATCGCTTGAGCTCAGGAGTTCGAGACTCGCCTGAGCGACAGTGAGACCCTGACTCGTGAAAAAAATGGAAAAACCCAGCCGGGTGCCGGGGCGAGCGCCTGTAATCCCAGCGGCTTCCGGAGGCTGAGGCAGCGGGATGCCCGCAGCCCGAGTCTGAGGTTGTGGTGAGCTACCACGCCCACTGCACTCTGCTCAGGGGCATAGGGTGGGACCCTGTCTCAACAAAAAAAAAAAAAAAAAAACAAAAAAAAGTCTCTTCATGTCCTTTGCTCATTTTAAAATCAGATTATTAGTCTTTTTGTTGTTGAATGTGTTTTTCATATATTCTGGTTATCTGTCTCTTGTTGCATATATAGTTTGCAAATATTTTCTCCCATTTTATAGGTTGTCTCTTCATTCTGTTGATTGTTTCCTTTCTGTTCTTTCCTTTGTAGTTTAATATATATCCATTTGCCTATTTTTGGTTTTGTTGATTGTGATTTTGAAATCTTACCCATTTAACTACATTAATGTCCTGAAGCATTTATCCTATTTATTTGTTTATTTATTTATTGTTTAAGACAAAGTCTCACTCTGGTGCCCTGGGTAGAGTGAGATGGCCTCATAGCTCACAGCAACCTGAAACCTTTGGGCTTACATTATCCTCTTGCCTCAGCCTCCCAAGGAGCTGGGACTACAGGTGCCCACCATGATGCCAGCTAGTTTTTCTATTTTTAGTGAAGATGGGGTCTCACTCTTGATCAGGCTGGTCTTGAACTCTTGAGCTCAAGTGATCCACCTTCCCTGGACTCCCAGAGGCTAAGATTACAGGCGTGAGCCACCTATGTTTTCTTCTACTGTTTTATAGCTGTGGGTCTTAGGTTTAAGTCCTTAACACATTTTGAGTTGATTTTTGTATATGGTAAGACATAGGTGTATAGTTTCATACCTCTGCCTGTGATTATCTGGTTCTCCCAGCACTATTCTTTTTCCTTTTTGGTTGTTTTTATTTTTTATTTTTTTATTAAATCATAACTGTGTCCATTACTGCATTTATTGGATACAATGTGCTGATTTTATATGAAATTTGGAATGGTTACATTAAACTGGTTAACATAGCCTTCACCTCACTTAATTGTTATGTTAAGACATTTCCACTCTACTTTTAATAAATTTGACATGTACCCTTGCAATATGCACTATAAATGAGGTCCCCATATCTTTCTATAGACTGAAAACACATACAGCTGTGAAGTGCAAAGTAAAGTGACTTGTCCAAGTTCACAAAGTTAATGGTATGTTAACCAACTAGAACTTATGTTTTGTTTTTTTTTATTTTTTTATTTTTGAATTTGTTTTTTGTTTTTTAATTTTTTAAATTAAATCATAGCTGTGTGCATTAATGCGATCATGGGGCACCAAACACTGGTTTTATAGACCATTTGACACATTTTCATCACACTGGTTAACATAGCCTTCCTAAAATACTCATCATCTTTAATCATCAGAGAAATGCAAATCAAAACTACTTTGAGATATCATCTAACTTCAGTAAGATTAGCCCACATCACAAAATCCCAAGACCAGAGATGTTGGCGTGGATGTGGAGAAAAGGGAACACTTCTACACTGCTGGTGGGAATGCAAATTAATACACTCCTTTTGGAAAGATGTTTGGAGAACCCTTAGAGATCTAAAAATAGATCTGCCATTCAATCCTATAATTCCTCTACTAGGCATATACCCAGAAGACCAAAAATCACATTATAACAAAGATATTTGTACCAGAATGTTTATTGCAGCCCAATTCATAATTGCTAAGTCATGGAAAAAGCCCAAGTGCCCATCGATCCACGAATGGATTAATAAATTGTGGTATATGTACACCATGGAATATTATGCAGCCTTAAAGAAAGATGGAGACTTTATCTCTTTCATGTTTACATGGATGGAGCTGGAACACAGTCTTCTTAGTAAAGTATCTCAAGAACGGAAGAAAAGGTATCCAATGTACTCAGCCCTACTATGAAAGTAATTTATGGCTTTCACATGAAAGCTATAACCCAGTTATAACCTAAGCATATGGGGCAGGGGGAGAGGGAGGGGAGGGAGGGGAAGGAGGGAGGAGGATGGACGGAGGGAGGGTGATTGGTGGGATTACACCTACAGTGCATCTTACAAGGGTACATGTGAAACTTAGTAAATGTAGAATATAAATGTCTTAACACAATAACTAAGAAAATCCCAGCCCTGTTTATTGAAGATGAGGGCCTTTCCCTGCGATATATTTAATATAATTCAGTATTTAGATATTTAGCATTTATCCAGAGAAAGAGAATTGATATATCAGAGCCAAGAACATAGTAATATGATGTGTAGAATAATGCAAAATATTTAAATCAAATACATATTTGATTAAGAGTTAGATCCAAAGACCTTTAAGATAAAGTTAGAGCACTAAGCTGCAATTATACTCTGATGAATGTACCCTCAGTAACTTTCTACTGTTCAACATTTATTTAGTTACATAAATAAATCACATAAATAAAATTGAGATTGTAATTTAAAGATAGTCAATACTGGAACCTGAGTCTTTGTAAAGACGTTATTGGTCTGATCTGACATAGTAGCTCTTTGGTTCTACAACAATAACAACAAACAACGGACTTCCTGAGTCTGAGGCCACCTGAGTCACTAATGTCAAAAAGTTTTGGATGCAATTCCCATAAAATCAATAGACTCCTTCCTGTTCATTTGTGATTTAAAAACAGAACCTGGGATTTTAAGTTGGGCCCTCAAGTATTGAGAGACAAAAGCTTATTAGTCACAGATCTGGCATCAAAGCACATTTTAAAATGTAAGTCATTGCCTTCTTTGAAGTGAGAACACTAGATAAATGATATGCTAAAATATAGAAATTAATAACTTCTCAAATAGTTTCATCTTGTCTTAAAAAAAAGGCCCGTGATGGTTTTCTCATGTTGGGGTTTAGTAAGAGGAATAGAGAAAGAGTTTCTTTCAGAGGAAAGGAAATCTGGGCTAACAAAAGTACAATAGTCAAATTGTATAAGGTTAGTTTCTTATAGTTTCCTAGCTGCTAAATTGCATAGCTGCGATTGATCCCAGGTCTGTATAATTCCCAGTATCCCATACTGTAGGATAATATTTAGAAATAAACATATCCTACATCAAGCACACAAAGTGAACTCAGTGTGAGTTTAAAACAACTTGCTATTCTTTCAGAGGCTTAAGAGACCTGGGCCCCCCTGGGACGCAGAGTCAGCTTGCCTGGAGTTAAAATTTTACAAGCCAATTCTCTGAAGTTGTGCACCCCATGAAGCCTGAGATCAAAGGGCATGCTGCCATTCCTCAGAGATATGGGCCAGGGGGTTGACGTATGCTGCTGCAGCTCAAGATACCAAGTCGCAAGCACCTGGCTTCTGCTGCCACTGTGGAAAAGGCAAACATTGGACTAATAAATATAGATCTGTTAAGAATAAAGACGGCAAGCTCCTGCTGCCCAAGATAGAATTTGTTCCAGCACAGGATCCAAAAAACAGGGTGCAGGGCCCAGCTTGGGGCCCGATAATGAGCAATACGAGCACTCGAAGTCAATTTCCAGTGGACAATGGGGTAACACATGCACAGGTGAATCAGAACAACTAATTGAAATAGAGCCTGTGAAATTACATGTTCAGGATCTCTTTCATGCAACTCAAGGAAGTGTAGCTTTAGACATACCAATACTATCTAAGGAAGAAATCTTAGCTGAACAAAAGCCTAGAAAACTTCAGACTGGAATTTATGGCCCTATTCCACCAGACTCTGTGGGACTTATTTTAGGTAGAAGCAGTTCAACAATGGAAGGTTTAAACATACATCCTGGAATTATTGATTCTGATTTTCAAGGTTTTTGTGATTGCCTTTTTATACAGTTGTTTATGTGATCATAACGTTCAACTAAAAGGCATAAATTCATATCAAAATTTGATGAAATGCTTCTAACTAACTTCTGTAGTTTATAAATCGAAATCCTATAGGCATTGCCTTTTTGTAATAGAAAATGTGCTAGGCTTGAAGTGCAATGCTGAAAACCCCAGACTGTGTGCAGTCTGTCTAGACAGGGGTGATAAAGGACCTCTTATTATTTTGCTTTGCTGTTGTGACTCTAATGTAAGAGTCCCCTTTTTGGCACTTTGCACATACCGGCTCTTCTATTCAACTAGATCATTAGGCCCTTTTAACTTAGTGCCTGGGAGTGGGAGTGAGTGGTGATGGGGAGGCTTTGTCTCTTAAGGAATTTATGTCCTTCCATCTTCTTTTTTGATCATGGTGATAAAGACACTTTGCCAGGAACTCCCTTCTAGATTAGTAGAGATCACTGCAGAGGCATCTGGCAACCTTGTGGGAATCTGTGTTCTAGTCAGTACGTTTCCCTTGGGGGATTTGTTTGCAGACAGTAATCATCATTCGGTGAGAATGTCTCTGTCCATGGGAACGAAAGAAGAACTAAGATAATATCATAGCTAATATTATGATTATGATTTTTGAATGATACAGCTCTGTTTTAAAAAAGGAGATAATAGCCTTAAGCCTAGTGTTCCTGAGAATAAGATGATAATCTCAAAATTAAAAAAAAATTCTGGCAGAAATGACTAGCTGTCCACCAAAATCCTTATTATATTTCCTTCTCCTTGACTAAACTGACTCAGAGTCCTCTGACTGACCAGTCCCTGACTTGAGCTCTGTCCTTGGCCTGCTTAGTCTAATGTTAGCACGAATCCTGCTGAGAAAACTCTTCCCCCCACCCCCCGATATCTCATCACTCTCCATCTCTGATCAAATTCCTCATCCCCCATCTTCAATATCTTATCACAACAGCCTGCCATCAGCAAGAATCTTGTCAAATCACTTTATCCAGAATTATCTTAGTCCAAATGTTTCCTCGTAGTAATTTTCCCTACATTGACCCCCACCCACCCACCCTGCCCCTTGGGTCTAAATCCCCATGAGTTCTTGTTCAGTTGGAGTTGAGACTGAACTCTCTCCCCTACTGCAAAGCTTCCCTCCTTGCAGTGTCCCACAGATAAAATCCACCTTACATGAAGGTTTTCTCTTTAACACTGGGTGTACAACTGGAGCACCTTTTTCATCTCTCTTGTAGTTAGGTGTGGTTGGGTGACTGAGTCTAGGGGCAGGGATGTGGGTGAAAGTGATCCGTGTGTTACCAAACCCAGCCTATGAAATCCTGCCATGTGGGATCCTCGTCAGCCTGGGTCCCCACATGATAGCATAAAGAAGTTCTACTCCAGCCTGGAAACTTTCTGGTTGAGTATGAGTGGAGAATATCCTTTCATTGCATGAGTTCTTGCTTTCTCTTTATAATTTTTGTAAGTGCAGCCTATCCTATGCTAAGTAACATACAGAATAGAAAGCTTTGAAGATGGTGCTATTGCAACAAAAGTCTAAACTCCATGGCACTGGCTTAAAGGTGAGTTGGGGGTTTCTAACATAGAAAAGAGAGAGAACATGCCAGGTGGTAGCAAAACACTTGGTAAAATTGTTGACTTTAGATAACCTGGAAAGCAGGTTCAAGATCTAGTAATCTTAGAGTCTATGGTTCTAGACTAGTGGTTGAGGGAAACCAGAATATCAGTGTTGGCTGCCTCTTGCTATATCTGAAGAGATAGTACAAGAAAGTGACTTTAGAATAGACCCACGGGGGGCAGGGGCAGAGAGGTTCAGTTGGAATTTGAAGAATGTCAGTAACTAATGTCTTCTGATAAAAGGAGACAGGACTGGAAAAGTCAGCAATTGAGATCCATTAAGACTTCATAGCAAGGGGACTCTGCTCTGTGGCACAGAGCTGCATGCTGTCTTCCCTCCCAAGCTTTCCTTTCAGTTCTGTGTGACATCAAGGTGGCTGCAATTATGTTACGGGACAATGTCTGGGACAAAGAAATTGGGCAGGAATAAAAACTTTAGGAGAGAGCCTTGGTTTGGATGCTGTTAGATGGAACTGACTGGAAGAAAATAGGTCAGAAGACTTTTATGTTTTGGGGGGATTGTTCTGTCCAACAACAAAGACAAATGTGATCCAGTCCTGGAAATGCATGTGAGTCCAAATTAATGCTTCAGTCAAAAACATGTTCTAGCTGGCAGGGGACTGTGAAAGCTCTAAAGCAAGGGTCCTCAAACATTTTAAACCCGGGGCCAGTTCACTGTCCCTCAGAAGTTGGAGGGCCGGACTATAGTTAAAAAAAAAAAAAAAAAAAAAAAAAAAAACTCTGAACAAATTCCTATGCACACTGCACATATCTTATTTTGAAGTAAAAAAACAAAATGGGAACAAATACAATCACACTGCCTCATATGGCCCAAGGGCTGTAGTTTGAGGACCCCTACTCCAAAGCTTCCATGGAGGGCATGCTTCGGAATCCTCACTTTGGATGCAGCCATGGAATGTAATGAACAAGGAAGAACCTTCCAGCAAATGGAGACAAGGACTGTCCATGGGGCTGGGTGCCATGGACAGCGGTTCTTCCTGGGGAATAGAGCCAGGGCACCAGCTTCATAGTACCTGCCCCTCATGCTATGAGCCAGAGAGTTGCAAAATGTTCTTCCTTTCTTCCATGACAGCTTTGACCAAAATTATGCGATTATCCCGCTTTTGTCTCTCTGTCTCAATCATCAATCTGTCTGAATATGCACATACTCCTGTGTTTATAGTGGGGACAGCTGGAGAGGGAGGGAGCAGACAACTTGTATTTTGATTCCTAAGTGGCCAGACCATGATGGAGATGACTACGCCCCTCCCAGAGTATCTGGACTTGAGCTGGGTATTTTAACGTAAGGGATTCTATGCTGTATCCTTTACCCGAGACCTGAAGGCATCCTATCTGTGCAGCCAAGTGTGCAAGTCAATATTTGGCAACCAAAAACTGCCAAGCCTTCCCCTAAACCATTTCCAGGTCATCCTGAGCACAAAAACCAGTCTGCCTTGTAGTTCAACACTTAAAAGTTCAAATTACTAACAAAAGACTTCAGCTTCATTAACCATATTATAGGTAGCTATTGCCTTGCCTAATTGGTAATAGTATCAAAGCAAGACAGTACATTGGCAACCAAGCCCTCAACAACTTACGAGTTTCTCTCTAAAATGAAGACAGTAGATTTTTATAGGATTATTAAGCATTAAGAAAATGTACATCAATGTACTTCTACAGTGATTACCATTTAAGTATCACTCACTAAATGTTTCTTCTTCTTCTTTTACTTACTCGGTGCCAACTGTGTTACAGTCAGGGACGTGATTCTCAGGCTTCTGAGCAGCAGGTGTAAACATGAAGGCAAAGGCAGAAGACAGGAATAGTTCTGTTCAGGGACACAGGATGGTAGAGAACTACCCAGAGAACTACTTGAGAACAACTAAAAATAGGTAGAAATGGGTTTTTATTGTTAGGAATAAATGGTTATGGAAGAGAGGGCCATAAAAATAACCAAGATGACTTGGGTTTTTATACACAGTCTGCTGGAGTGCAGTGATATTGGGATAAAATGGCCTTCTTGTAGATATGTGCTGTCTCTCGTTTAACTGTGGGATGGTGCCCTGACAGATACTCAGGTGAGCATTTAATTGACATTCAGTTATGACGGTAATAGGATCCCTTCTCTCAGTTTGTCCTTTCAGGCAATCAGCTGTCTGGTCACAAGACAGGTGAATCATGCCTCCTCTGTGCCATCTATTTTTAGAGTACATATAACTACAGTGCTCATGGCTGTGCTATTTGGTTTTGTAAGATAACTGAAGAGAGATTTCACGGCAGGGCACGGTGGCTCACACCTATAATCCCAGCACTCTGAGAGGCTGAATCAGGTGGATTGCCTGAGCTTCAGTGAGACCCCATCTGTGCTAAAAACAGAAAAGCTAGCCAGGTATAGTGGTGCACACCTGTACTACCAGCTGCTTGGGAGTCTGAGGCAAGAGGATTGTTTATGCCCAAGAGTTTGAGGTTGCTATGAGCTATGATGTCATGGCACTCTACCCAAGGTGACAAAGTGACACTCTGTCTCAAATTAAAAAAGGAGGGAGAGATTCCAGGATATAAAAATAATTCAAAATGAGCCCAGGATAATATTGTGTCAGTAGCATCATCTTCAGCCCTAAAGGTAAAGAAATTATGTGATGGATGTCCCAAGAACACTAATCTGATCGTTATAAATTATATGGATTTATTAAATTACCACCTGTACCCTGCAACTATGCACATCTATTATGCATCAGTTAAAAAGGCAATGGATTACGAGCATTCCATTCAATCATCTATTTGTCCCCCCATGGTTTCATCTATTATTCACTCATATAGTTACTCATTGTCAATCACGGAGTGAAAAAATATGCCAACAAGAATCTACAGACTCTTTTTGTTTTATCATTTATTGATTTAAATATTTTATGTGACAGTTTAGACTTTTAAGGTAAATAAATGCATGACTTAACTAGACAATTTTCATAATGGATTATGTAAATATAACACAGAACTATCATTTCTACTTTGTGTTATAAGATTTCCAGGTTTCCATCACTCATTTTTCATATACAAATTCACCTTGTTCTTCAGTCTGTAAATACAAAGACATTTTGCATCATAAAACATACTATTAAATATTTACATTGTGCATGACTTAGAATAGTTACAAATAAAATAAGAAAACGAGTAAAAAGTGGTGTTACATGAAAAGGAAGGAAGATACAGTGGATGTCATAATCCTGTAAATTGTTTACATACTTTACATGGAATATTATTCTTAACATTCTAGTAAAATGAGGCATATTTTATCATTTCAATCAGAAAAAGTTTCTATAAACCTGTACTACTGAATAAAGGAAAATATTTTAAATATAATATGAAATATGAAATGAAACTTTTTAAAATTAATGGTACAGGTTTAAAAGATGCATTCTTCTTTTTAAATAAAAAATAGCTTACATTTGAAAATATGTGCAATTCAGCCATGCGCTACATGTGTATTAGTATATTTACCTGGCATTATTTGATGATGTAATTTAAGTTTGTGATAACTAGATCTTTAAAAGAAATTATTCACCAAGTAAATATGATAGCGAAATGGCAGGTGTACAACTGAACTTACATTGCAAGCCAAAACAAAAATTTTGACTCATGAAATTACAGCAAATTAGTCAAAATGGTAAGATAATTCAGATTATTTTAATAATTCAGGTTAAATAAAACCCTCCCCATGCAGAGAAAGCTAAAGAAAGCCTAGCACATTATAACTATGTATTTTTATTAAATGAGTTTGGAAACTTATTTATTATATAGTGCCTGAATATCTGATGGAAATGCACTGGCTGTTTATGTATTGGAATGAATAGGATGAAGGGTGATATATAAAGTACTGTTTTGGAAATGAGACCCTTTGGTTTTATAAAATGGCTACTCACAGTTGAAGAGTCAGAATTCAGGTAGGTTGATTTTGAAATGAAAAATGATATGTATTATTTCTGGAATGCACTTGATCGGTACATTTTAAAAGCATAATGAGACAGTTTTATCACTTGATTACCAAAGTTAATGTAGCTACAGGCATCTGTTTTAAACTTTAAACTTTTTCCAAGGCAGAACTCTTGGGAGGATTTTTTTTTAAAATAAAGAAAAAGCTGTTCATCCAACTCTAAGAAAAATCAGAAAGTATTTGTCTCCATGGTCCATTTTTCTGTTTGAACTTAACCTGACTTTCCTCATGGTCATAACCTGCCACAATAATGTGAATCATTCTCCTCACAGTCAGAGTAATTTTTGCCCCAAATTCTTAAAGGAGACAATGAATTAGTAGGGTGTAAGTTTTGCAGAACTGGGTGTTAGACATCAACTCGGTGGAAGGCAACAAAATAGAAAAATAGGACTGTGGATCATAGCTATTCAAATTTCATCTTAATTCTTTCTGTTTTCCTCAATTATATTTATTCTATTTCTACAATCATTATTAAAAATATTTCTCTAAAGAAATAAAAACAGCTCTTCATCTGAACAAGTATTACGATTTTCTGTCATTTCACGACAAAGGCTTTCTTACACTGAAAATGACAGGACGTAAATAATTAGTATCATCACTGGAGCCAATTTACACAGTAGCTGCCTGTTTTTTCACAACCTCAAAGTAAATCAGTCAATCTGAATAAATAAAAGTAGATTAACTGGTAAATTCTTCTCTTTTGAAGTTTTTAATTTTTCTGAATATTTCATATCATTCCTTTGATGCTTTAAGACCACTGAAGTACATACCAAAAAAGTCCTCCACCCAAAAAACCCCCAAAATTCAAAAGATATTTAAGTTATTGAAGCATACCTTTCTAGAGAGGAAACAAGCTGTATTCGTTCTATGTAATATTCTATTAATAAACACAAACGTGTAGCATGAAGACAACTTGTTAAGCAGATTGAATATGATATTACTGCACTAATAAAAAATGAAAAGAATAAAAATTTCCATTTTGGAGATTAAAGTTTCTTATTCTTTAAATCTTGCTTCAGACTTGTTCAAGTTATTAAAACCTGGAGGGGAAGTCCCCAGAGGAAGGCACACTCTTCTGTCCCCCTTATTGTTACTCTTCAATAAGATGCTTAACTTATTTTCTCCTAGGAGTCAAATACCCTGCTAGAAATGTTTTAATGGCCCCTGAAAACAAAATAGCATTGAATTGGGATTTGTGAATGATATGTTATAAAATGATCCAAGTTATGTTTTTTGTATTTAATAACATAGCAATTTGATAATTCTGGCAAATATGTCAAAATTGTTGTTAAAGACAGCTATCTGAATATAAGTTAAAACCTCAAAGGCATAGAGCTAAGAACTATAGAATACACTGCATATTGCTTTTTTATAGAGTAGATTCATAAAATTGATGGCAAATGTTTTCAAACCTTCAAAAACTAACTCTAAATATCATACCATGCCCAGCTGAGTTCAGAG
Source organism: Nycticebus coucang (assembly GCF_027406575.1). Taxonomy (NCBI): domain Eukaryota; kingdom Metazoa; phylum Chordata; class Mammalia; order Primates; family Lorisidae; genus Nycticebus; species Nycticebus coucang. Next base: position 110,546,605 of record NC_069785.1, read on the forward strand.
GGGTGCCCAGGAAACCAGACAGTGTATCAGTTACGTGTAGAGAAAAAGCCAGTCAAAGCAGGTCCCTCACTGGGAAGTAGTTTCCAGAAAACTATTTCCCTACAAGTAGAAAATCATCTTTTCCATTTCAATTTTTAACAGTGTAGTACTCACATAAAAAAAAATTGACTATTTGAAAATAAGAAAACTTTTCTAAATTATTTATAGGAGCTAAAAACAGAAGATTGTCCAATAAAGACTGACTCTGACACTTCTTGGAAAAGTGTTTAAATTCAGTGAAGAAGAATACATGTGTTTTTGTCAACCCTCATTTCTCTTGACTAACCAGGCTTTTGGAAGTCCCAGTCTTCTCAGTCACCTCTGTCCCCAGATGATCTATGTCTGTGCGCTCACCTTCTTTCTGTCATCTTACGAATCCACAAAGCGTTCAGTCATTCAAAGGAAAAGCCCCACTCAAAATAGTAAAATATTACTGTAATGTACCTTATAAGATCTAGAAAGAAATAAAGGGAGAATAGAGAGAAGGAAGGAAGAAAAGAGGAAACAGGGAAGGAAGGAGGGAAGTGGGAGGGCAGGAGGAAGGAAGAGAGGGAGGAGGAGGGAAGAAAAGAAAGAATGAGAAAAAGAGGTGCTTAGAGTACTAACAGGTTTTAAAGTCCTAATTAGTTTACTGCACATGAAACCTATATATACAACCCATTCATTTTACACTCACCAAGACTCTTATCCAGAAATAATACCTAACTTTACTGATATTCGACTTACAGCCACACTTGATATTTGGACCCTTGTACGACTTCTCATTAGCGTGAAGACTATACTAATGTTTAATTAGATTATGCAGCAAATATTGCTTGAAGACATAGTACTAGATTTTCCCAATAGAAAACAAATTCTGCACTGGTGAGCAGTTATAATGCAAAAAGGTTTTTTTTTTTTTTTGTCCTTTTAAATATTCATATGATTAGCATATTTATTAAGTTTCTTGTTTTATCAAGATTTTGACATGCTGAATTTTATGACATTCCATCATTTTATGACATTCTGTTGAATATGATTACTGTGTTTAAAAATTTATTCAGTTATCCTAACCACCCATTTCCGGCTTTTATCTAGGTTAATAAGGTTGGACTACAAACATAGTTTTAAAGCAGGTAAAGTTTCATTTTTCTGTTTCTTTTCATGTTTCCTTAATGGATTCCTTTTCTTTTGTCTACATTGCATTCTAGCTAAATTCAACTATTTCATATATGATCATAACATCCTATAGTCCGGTAATCATTTGTATTTTAGTAGATTTTTTTAGGCAGATTGTTTTTAAAGGTGAAAAGAAAAAGCAACGAGCACCCATTATTCCAGGTCATTGAGTTACATAACAAATGAAAGGGATGGCTTGTACAAGTGCCTGGTGACATGAAACAAATTAAAAAGACAGGAATAATAATTTTGGCTGCCTTCTAATAGTATTTTTACACAAGAACAAAAATTAAAGAATTTTTGGGCTAAGCATAGTGGCTTACACTTGTAATCTTAACATCTTGAGAGGCTGAGGCAGGGGGATCACTTGAGGCCAGAAGTTGAAGACCAACATGAGCAATATAGCAAGGCCCTGTCTCTACATAAAAGAAGAGAGAAAGAGAAAAGAGAGAGAGAGAGAAAGAGAGAGAGAGAGAGAAAGGGAAAGGGAGGGAGGAAGGGAGCTAGCTGAGGTATGTACCTGCAGTCCCAGCTACTTGGGAAGCTGAGGCAGGAGTGTGGATTAAGCTCAGGAGTTTGAGGTTGCAGTTTTTTCCCCTCAAACTTGCTCCAAATTACTTTAGATAATTTATACTGTTCTCTATTTTATCTAGTGACTTGGATCTACATCACAGATAATTTCCTCCATTTGAGAATACTTTCTAGACCAAGAATACAAAAACAGTTTATGTTTGCAATGTGGTAATTTATACCAACAAAGTTCAGAGGGAGAGTTTCATGTTGTTAATAAATCATCTGGCTTCTTCAATATTTTGCTTTGTTTTATGGAGATTTTACCTAAAAGTCTAAATAAAAGGGGGCGGGGAGGAAGTCCTTCAAATGGTTCGACACAAATACCCAGACTCAGATTGCCTCAGTTGCAGAAGGTAGTTACATTCATTTGCTTGCCTTGAAAGTTTGTGATATTGACCATGAAGGAGCTTCCTGAAAGGCAATATAAGCAGAATTTCTCTAGGAATTTGGGCTTCATTTGGTTGGGAGTATATAGGTTCTTGTCAGTCAGAGGTGATGTAGAAACGTTTATATAAGTTATTCAAATGATTTGAATATAAATTGGCTTTGACTTAGATTTTATTCTGAGAGGTTTGAGATGCTTTGCTCTATATACTAATGTGGACAAGCTTGAATACAGTGTTATTTGACTGTTATCCCTAACTCTTATACTATTAAAAAGAGTTTAATTTTTTGAAGTAAAAGAATATCGCTAAATCTGCAAACCATAGTTCAATGCCACAATTTGTTAGTCTGTCATATTTATGGCATCTTATTTTCTGTAACAAACAGAAAATATGGAAGAACAATCATTTAAGTATCATGCAATTAGGTGTTATTACCAGAGGATCAAACCCTAAGGAATCCAGAAACAAAATTAATTTTCTTTCTCCTTGTGACAGAGAAATTGATACATTTAGAGAACGTTCTAAAGCCTCCAACGTTTTGAGTTTTGGATGTAAGTTGACTATCTCAGGATGATAAATCTTTGACCAAAATTACTTCCTAATTAATAATTCTGATTTATTAAAAATTGTTCCTGTTTGTTTTCTTCTTTTCATGTTTCAGTTCTAAACGAACTCTTCAGGAAGTAAGAAAATTTTGAATGATAATGTGAGAGTACTTAACTACTTTTAATTTTAGAAAACTGAGAGTCTATCTTCATCCCTTTCACAGAATACCATGGAATGCTGGGGTGGTTCCCGTCCCAGGCCCCACTCTCTGGCACGTCCTCTAGGAGACAGACAGGCATCTTTCTACTCTATAGTTGAACATTGTTTTGCAGCTGCCAAAGCCCAATTTGAGAAGAGTGTTAAGAAGAACATAGAGTGGGGCGGCGCCTGTGGCTCAGTTGGTGAGGTGCCGGCCCCATATACCGAGGGTGGTGGGTTCAGGCCCGGCCCTGGCCAAACTGCAACCAAAGAATAGCTGGGCGTTGTGGCGGGCGCCTGTGGTCCCAGCTGCTCGGGAGGCTGAGGCAAGAGAATCGCCTAAGCCCAGGAGTTGGAGGTTGCTGTGAGCTGTGTGAGGCCACGGCACTCTACCGAGGGCCATAAAGTGAGACTCTGTCTCTACAAAAAAAAAAAAAAAGAAAGAAAGAAGAAGAACATAGAGTAAGGTACAGCCCCCAAGATGATTTTAGTGCACAAAATAAATATTTCCTATCCTTTGTGATTGTATTTCCCTTTTTTTTTTGCAGCTTTTGGCCAGGGCTGGGTTTGAACCCACCACCTCTAGCATATGGGGCCGGCGCCCTACTCCATGGAGCCACCGGTGCCGCCCTGTGATTGTATTTCCCAATGAAAGAAAGGTGTAATTTCTGTTCTATCAGAAGAAAAACAATAAAAAAAAGGATACAAGGATATAAAACTAATTATATTCTTCTCGCTGAATACTAGTTCAGCCAGGCATGTTATAAATGCAAATACAAATGTTTTGTTTTAGTATCACTTGCACATCGATAGTCTGGTTTTCTGTGCTAATTTTAGCAGGCTTTCTTTGTGGCATATGGAGAGGTGGTATTTGGCTTTCTTTGTTCCTTCAACCCAGATGTTCTGACACTTTTCATTTATCTTCATCATTGTAACCAAAAAACTAGTTCTCTCTGCCACCTTCAGAGAGTTTCTATTTATAGCTCCGTGCACCTCTGTCTCAGCTTCTCTGAGAGGTGCAGCTGCCGAGAGTCGCGCACCCCTCCTGCGAAAATTAAAATGGCGTGGGAAGGTTTTAATTTTTTTCTTTCTCTCTTTTTTAAAATGAGTGACCAGCATTCAAATAAATCATTCGGCTTTTATTAAACCAAACATGTCTATTATTGCAACTGCCTCTCCTTTAAGTGTCTCTATACCTTTCTGAAGAAAAAAAAAATTAAATCTCTTTTCTTCAACCTCCTTGGAAGCTCCTATCCACCCGTCTCCCTCCATCTATCCCTTTCTCCTGAGTCTGATGTATGACTGTCAGGCAGCAAAATACAAGAAATTTTCTTCAGAAAGTGAGGTGGTACAAAGAAATAATTTTGCACATTTCTCAAGATACCCCAATTATTACTTTCCTGTCTAACGTAGATCGAATGCCATTTAACAGACCACGGTAAAAATGTATTAAGTGGAATCACTTATCTCCAAATAGTGAAAAGACCACAGAGGAAGACTGAATTTAAACTGATTCCTTCATTTAAAAAATACGTATCAAAAGAATAAAAAGCAATCTCAGCCTTGCCACTTAGCTTTTCCTCTTTTTCCTGCTTTTGAATAATAAGCAAGAGTACTTAGCCTAATGTTGAGAATGGTCAGATCAGCAACTAGATGGATTAACTGAGAGGATTATTTCAATGTAATTTAGTAGATTTCACATTAAGCATTTTCTATTACTACATATTTATTATCGCTCAAAAGCATTCTTATTAAGGGTTTAATTATCCAGTGTAATACAACAGTATATTGTAGAAATCTTCTCAGTGAATTAACAATCCTGTTTAATCTTGATAGGGGAATTTTCCAAATTGTGGGCAAGAAGATGCTAAATATTGTTATGAGTAATAGGAAGGTAAAGATAAAATGTTAGCAAACCCACCCATTATTCTAATATGTTCAGATTTATGATTGGAGAAGCGTTTACCTGAGGAGGCATCAATAGGAGCTATGATCTTACTTAGATGCTTAGGAAAGGATCCTAAAATCATAAGCTAAATAATCATCTCATGTTTAGAGAGTGCTCAGTGTACCGTAAGTTTACCAGTTACTTTTAACTATAATCCTTATACATTATTCTAAATGATGTAAGAGTAAATTTAACTATTTAAGAACTTACTGACTATTCCATATTTGATTAAAATTGCCTGAGGAGGCATCAATAGGAGCTATGATCTTACTTAGATGCTTAGGAAAGGATCCTAAAATCATAAGCTAAATAATCATCTCATGTTTAGAGAGTGCTCAGTGTAAGTTTACCAGTTACTTTTAACTATAATCCTTATACATTATTCTAAATGATGTAAGAGTAAATTTAACTATTTAAGAACTTACTGACTATTCCATATTTGATTAAAATAGAAGACTAAAATGATGAATTACATTTTGAAATTTGTGCAATCGCTTTCAGACATTTATTACTTAAACTACATATGATTTTCCAGCATATTCTGAAGTCAAAGTACTATTACACTTAACTAAACCTTTGTGTAGCTGTCATAGACAACACTGATAGTGACCTCTTTTATCTTTTCTCTTTCCTTTTCTTTCTTTCTTTCTTTTTTTTTTTTTAAGAAAGAGCCTCAAGCTGTCACCCTGGGTAGAGTGCCGTGACATCACAGCAACCTCCAATTCCTGGGCTTAAGAGATTCTCTTGCTTCAGCCTCCCAAGTACCTGGGACTACAGGCACCCGCCACAACACCTGGCTATTTTTTGGTTGTAGCCATCTTTGTTGTTTGGCAGGCCTGGGCTGGATTTGAACAGGTCAGCTGAGGTGTATGTGGCTGGTGCCTTAGCTGTTTGAGCTAAAAGCACTGAGACTTCTCTTTCCTTTTCTAAGACTTTATCAAACCAGCATTCAAATTGGTTAATTCATCCCAAGATCCATCTATATTTTTGCAAACCTACTTTCTCAATCACCTCTTCCAACCTCTACTTTTACTCATTTATCCATCCTTAACTTCCTCCTTGCTATCCTAACTAAGGTAGAAAGATTTAGGCAACATCACAAATAACACACAAAACCCTTGAAAGGAGTAGACATCATAATATGATAGGTATTTTAAAAACTGTACATCAGAAATAATCCGATAGAAGTATACGAACTACTTTATAGCATGTTTGCAAATGAGTAACTTCAGAGATAGATGAAGCATATAATTTGTTCATATTTTTCATTGTCTTCAAACAAATAACTTCTGAGATAGATGAAGCACATCATTTGCTCAGATTTTTTTTTATCTAAGTTATCCTTTGTACTCATTTTGCTATACAATAGTGAATAGCTTTAAAAAGTCCACAACATCTGTATTATTGCTTGTGTAAAGCATGTTTCTATTTCCCCAAAGGTTCCATGAAATGCTCAGAAGTGCAAGTTTCATATGGCATCATCACTATGGCTTAAGTTATTGCTTGAAAGGTTGTTATCAGGTATTGCTAGGAAATCACTTTTAGATGAATGTACAAGTCAATGTGAAAAGTCCATAGTGAGACCAAGTATTTAATTGGCATCTTTTCAAAACATAAAAATCAAAGTATTCAGATGTAAGGCTGTCACTTTGTCATTTGTGTCTGTACCCTAAAGTTCATAGTTTGTGCCTCAGTGGTGAGGATCAGCAGAAGCTGTGATTCACTGCACAGCATTGCCAGCAACTAAGGAAATGGTACCGGATCTATCTAGTGCACCTAATAGCCCTATAGTGAGCAATATTCATCCCTCAAGCTTATCAGTGTTGACGTCTGTCTCAAGCTGAAAGACTCATGTTCAAAAAGCAGATGACAAACTGGAAATCAAAGGTAAAATTGAAACGTATGAAGGGAAAAATGGTATGAAGCTCAGAGTATTTAACTTTCCTGAATAACTTACACATGAAATAATACATTGTTATCATCTTGTATTTACTCCTATTAATTGGGATTGTCTGAGTACTCTTCAATATTTCCCAAGTCTGGTTGTATATCAACATTACTTAGAGTGACTTTCTAAATACAGATTCCTAGGCCCTACCTAATGAATCAATTCACTGAAGGTAAAACCTAGTGATTTGTATTCATAAAACTCCCTGGGTAATTCTTGTGAAGACAGTCAGTTCCTTCCCTGTCAGTTGAACCATTGAACTAGATCATCTCTTAATAAGGCCGGGATGGTAATGAGGTACTTAACTGAAGTCATGAACTGGTTACCACATATGGGAAATAAAGACACATCACTTTCCTTCTCTACATCTCCAGGTCTTTCAGGAAAGGTGATTCCTTTAAGTCATGTAATATCTACATTCAATAAACACAAACACACACAGAATATTTATCACTCAATGAGACTATTTAACAATATGAGATTAGCAGTGATTCTTCCTGTATTATAAATGTATAGATGACTTTTTTATGAAAGACAAGGAGGAAGAAAAGAAGGAACAAAGGAAGGTGACAGAAAGTGGAAGAACGGGGTTCAATTATTTGAATCAAGTGTGAAGAAGGAATTTTGCACACTATCTCAACGTACAGTCTGATGAGATCATGCTCATCTGTGTCCACTACCAGTGTCTTCACTCACCACCGTGAGGATCCTGAAAGTGAGTCTACAGCCGGTGTCATTTACCCACTGAACCATAAATTTTGTTCAATCATGAACACAATTTATGTGTATGTTACTGGCTGGTTGTGAATTAGGTATATTCATAACAAGAGCTGCCATAAAACCATCACCCAGACTGGAACATGCTAAAAGTTAATAAATAATTCAGCTTCTCAGGTATCATGATTTGGGGCTTTATCTAACAAGCTCTGCTTACAGAAGCTTCTGAAATGACGTTATTTTTGTTGTTGAAGGTCTATTACCTAATAATGGAAACAACTTAGCTATGATAGGGGGCTTGGTTCTTGGGCTAAAGTTTCTAGGGGTGCCACCCAAAGTCCATTCAGAGTCATGCACACATGATTAATTCCAAAGTACATTCAGTGAGTTTACATGGAGCACTTGCGGTCTGATTGTATTTTGAAGAAAGAGCAGAGGGAGAAGCTGCAGGTGGAAGCAATGACCCTGCACGTCTACCAAGGGTTAGCTCACTGCAAAAGTGCAGTTTTCCTCAGGCCTGGCACTGTGTGGGTGTCCCTACCACCCGGACCAGCATCAATGGTGCTCTCCACGGCCATGCTGGGTTCAGAAGGAGAATGAGGCCTGCTGGGGCCAGGCTTTGGGGGGCTGAGATTGTTTCTAGTTATAGCATGGAGGAAGAGAGAGTCTGGGATGGGCTAAACAGTACTCAGGAGGCAAAACAAGACAGAAACCTGTGTGTAGAAGTTTCACTTTCCGTCCAGTTCGTTCATGCGTAACACCTGCCTCAGCAAATCAAAAACTCAAGAAGTCTGCAACAAATATATATTTAATGATAGTCACAATCTTGAGCAAAGTCCTGATGTTGGGTACCTTCAGATGCACTATTTCCTTCGGCAGCAATATGACTGTGTACAAAACACAGAGCCTGCAGGTTTTCCAAATTCTCCAAGGCTTTGCCTTTTGCAGTTTTGCTTTATTGCTAGAACTCTTTGGACGAATTTTCAAATTTAAAGGCCTTGCTGCCCTGTGGATGAGATTTTATTTGAGTTGTTATTGTTTAAGTCATTGTCTGAGATGCTGAAACCAAAGACCTGCTCTCCAGTCGCAGGCATGGACGTCTGTCTCAGAGTCACAGCACGTCACACAGCGCACTGGGTTCCACACATGATTGGAGAGTAAAGGAAAACCCAAAATAATTTAAAATACAAGACACGAGATTAATAGAGAGGCAGTTTTACATAGTTGAGTCCCATGGCACCTAGAAGCCATGTCTTTTTTCCCTTCTTTAGACAGCCAAGAGTTTCAACTAAACATGCTTTTTTTACTATTATTATGATTCTTTTTATTATGATCAATGTTACCTAGTTATTAAGGTTGGCAAAGCTGATAGTGTACTGTACATTTTGAGTAAATATTAGGGGATTCTGACTTTGTTAGATAACTGATTATTTGCAGTTGCTGGCTTCCTCTCATCTAGATGACCCTGGTGCTAATGGAAACCATTGGGACTGTTGGGCAGTCATGAAGTGCCTGCTTCAAATTAGCTGCTTGAAGAAACATTAAAATACAGAAACTATAGGTGCCAAATTATATCTTAAAGTATTCCTTTTAGAGTGGGTTAAAGCCATTTCCCCAACTGCTTGGTTTCTAAGGGAACATCATTTAAATTCCTTTTAACTGCCACACTAAAATGCACGCTGTTTATAATAGTTGATACATGAAAATACTATATAGATATTAGGCAAATAAAATAATAAATGCTGCCACATACTACAGTCGCAATTCAGAAGAGAGAATACATAGACTGCATTGTGTAGGACAAATAAAAATATAATGCTTTTTTGCAGCTTCTGACTTCTGTGACTGCAAGTAGTAAGAAGATACATTTTAGATAGTACCTTACAGCTAGGGACAGTGCCTCTATAATAATCAACTGTTGGCAAAATGATAACAGATTAGACCATGGTCTCGTGCTATCACTTCAAAAATACGTTTAGATTATACTATATGAAAAATGTAGTTTACTTCCTGTTGGTGACACATAAGAGATCTCAAGCATGTTATTCAGCGTGACACTTGTGACAGTATAAACGGCTACTTCTTCTCTAGGTAAAGTTATATAAACTAAAATGTATTTTGTGATTCTTCTGACAAATTGAATGGAGATATAGATATACAATTCTTCTCGTGAGCCCTATCACCAATTATCAGATAATGGAGTGGATTTCCAATGATGCTTTAAAATTTGTTTCTCATACGTATTCTTAAGTACCGAGAGAATAGCCATGTATTTAGTTGCTTAGACAAATCTTTACCAAAGACAGAGAAATAGATTTTAGGATTCCTGGAAGTCCTGTGTTTACCACCAAAATTTCTGTTGATTTAATATGTCATTTTATAATAAGCTCTATGCTACTGCACAGAATAGGCAGAGATGACTTCAGTGAGCCAGTTCTCTCCCCGGGCCAAGGGAAGCCCATCAACATTGACCCAGCAATTTTCTAATGTCACCATGAGGACTGAGCTGCTCCCAGCCTGCTGTCCACACCAGCTGTAAACCTCCCCACCATCCCCTGGGGAAGAAGTAGGTTAGTCACCTAGTCCCCCGAAGAGGCTTCTTTTTGTGTAATAACTCCCAGGAGAATACCTTCCTCATTTATAGGAGCCCATGAGTAGCCTCCTATAAATCCTGGTCCTCTCCCCCCCCCACCCCCCGCCATGTGATTGAAAACATAAACAGGTCTAGAGAAGAGGGGGTCAGGCAGGGCTTTAGAGAGCGCAGGGTCTACGTCCTCGTCTCTTCACATAAAACGTGTTGCACTACTCCCTCCTATACCCCAGGGCGAGGACAGGCGCACATTTGTAAAAGGGATCATGATTATAACAAATATTTGCATATTTCAAATATTTTCTAGCTACACACTTAGAGAACTCAAAAACATCAATCAAGCCTCACAGACTACATTGGAAATTAGTTAATATACTTCTCAGCTAAATTAAGTCATAAACCAAATCGTAATGCAGCCAAAATTCCTCAACAGAAAAGAAATATATGGGCGGCACCTGTGGCTCAAGGAGTAGGGTGCCGGTCCCATATGCCAGAGGTGGTGGGTTCAAACCTAGTCCTGGCCAAAAAAAAAAAAAAAAAAAAAAGAAAAGAAATATATTGCTTTCAGTAGACATGAGCTACAAATGAGTAAGAAAATGACCACTGCAGGGTTTCAAGGAAACAAATGCTCCCAGCTCATTAATCTCAGTAGAAACTTAGGTTTTATATATGAAATGAAATAAGAGAACCTTGGACGTGCAGTACTCCTAATTTTAGTGTGAGCCAATAATAATATTTTCATGCAGTATCAAAACAGGAACAGGTCATCATTTCAGCAGGTTATGCGATGGAAATCTGTCCATCACTGCAGTAATTATGTTAAATTACTTAAGTGTTCATGAAGATGATTCACTGAATTTAAAAGCCACATCAATAAAACTGCAAGAACATTTAAGAAAAAAAAAAAAACTCAATGCCATAAAATACATTGTTTTCCTTGCTTTGTGTTATGCAAGAAAAAATAACATTCCTAGCAAAATGTCCCGAAACATAATGCCAGTATCCAGGAATTTGCTCCCAAAGTGGCAGTCAGCCCTTAGGAGGCATGAATTGGGGAAGGAAATATGGAATTATCAACATGTCATTTGGTAGAATGCTGTTTATCAGAATGCAGGTTCGTGTTGCAAAAACTACATATATTTATTTATAAGTTCTAAGTTGAAAAGGGTCTGATGTAGCCAAGCATATCAGTTTAACGGATATTTGTTAGATGGCAAAGAAGCCTTTCCTTAATCTTGGTTAGAGATATATCTGTGATTAGAAAATTCTATTTCCTCTGGATTTCATGCTACATTAATTAAATCTAAAAGATATTTATAAGCATACATATAATGCTTTCTCAGCATCTGAAATCCTTGGTTACATATATTCTCAGTCCAAGCACTAATCTCTCTAAGTGAAATAGATTAATAGGTTAGCATTACATAATATACCAACAGTACAGAAGGAGATTCGGAAAACCCAACAATATTGTGTGAAATGTAACTATCTAAAAGAGACATGTATAAAAATAGGTAATATCCCTAAAATATTTTGCTGAGTTACAATTCTCCCAGTTGGGAAGTTTACCACATTGCCATGATATATGTATGAAATGTCTGTTCAGAAAAAGAAAATTAGAAAATATTCCTCACCTACCAACTCACTAAATGTAGGAATATATAATCAAAACTGGCTCTCAAAAGTGGTACAAATATATATGGAAAGACACTTGTATGTGTGACAAACAAGAAAACAGAATCTATTTATTGGTTACTTTTGAAAGGGCATCCATACTTGTAATTAAAATATATATATATATGACCCAAAACACTCATGAATAGACACATCTTATTTCTCCTCATGCTCCAGCTTTTTTATTAGCAGTAGTCACCCATCTTTTTCTATGATTATTGCCTGACATAACACAGAAATTCCACACTTGTTTTCAGCGACGCACTCACTGAGAGAGAAACCATCTCTCTCCAGGCTCCTGTCCTGCCCCAGGTGCTGGGCTTGTGCTTTTTGGAGGAGTTTTTGATCTGCAGCAGGTCTCAGAGGCTCGTCTCCCGAAGGAACATGGTGCCGATGTTGTAGGAAACTTTTTTTATTCTTGATGAGGAGAGAGAAGGCTTTGGCTGCTTTGGACCAGTTCTTACCTCCAGGAAATAGCAGATCCCAGGGATTTCCTTTGGAAAGTTATCTGGAAGCTCTTCACGGGACCGAGGAATGAATATGAAACTTTCTTCTCGTTTTAATAATCTATGAAAAAAATAGAAGGTGAATCAGGGAGGCAGGGCAGATATAAGCAAAGGACAGAAATGTTTAAGGCTCAGGAGGCTTTTCTGTCACTATTCCCATGCTTACGGACCCTATTTCTTTGTACAGATGTGGCCTTCCTGAGGATTCTGAATACTCAGAAATGTCATAACTCAGGACAAATCCCTTCATGTTGCACCATAAAAAAACAAAGCATTTGTGGTACTATTTGAAAATACTTTTCAAGTTTGATTTCCTTTTAAACAACATTTCTTGAAAATATTTGTTCTGGGGCAGCGCCTGTGGCTCAGTGGGTAGGGCGCTGGCCCCATATACTGAGGATGGTGGGTTCGAACCCAGCCTCAGCCAAACTGTAACAAAAAATAGCCAGGCATTGTGGTGGGCACCTGTGGTCCCAGCTACTCAGGAGGCTGAGGCAAGAGAATCACCTAAGCCCAGGAGTTGGAGATTTCCGTGAGCTGTGACGCCACAGCACTCTGCAGAGGGTGATAAAGTGAGACTCTGTCTCTAAAATGAAAGAAGAAGAAGAAAAAAAGAAAGTATTCATTCAAATTTGATTTTTTTCTTAAACAAAAGGCCAACGGAACTGCGTAATACAGGTTTTATTTCCAATATTATGAAATAGTAAATTCTTGATAAGCTTTAAATGTGTGTCATGTGTATCAAACATCATAATCAAACATTTAACTTTGTAGAACTACATCTCATGACTCCAAGTGTCTGTGATATCTGCTTACTGATTTCTATATAAATGTATCCAAACAGCAGTTATTGGTCAAACAGCTGAATTCTTCCCTTCCAGTCACACATCGAGACTCTTTTTCAGAATATTAGCACTATGGGAGTTTTACTGTTTAAACTTGTCCAGTTCCATGAAAAGTTCTGTTTGACACCCATTCCTAAAAATGTCGTCCAATAATTCAATATAATTCAACGAGTCTTTATGGACTACTTTTTATTGCCTAAGAAAAAACTCCCTAGTTGCTCCTGTGAATATAATCCACAGAGCACAATCCAGGAGACTCATGGTTTTGTCAACAGAAATATAAAAGAAACAGAGAGTAAAAGAAGCTTCGAAAAACCTCAATAAACAAACAAACAATACAGAGTATTATAAAAGTGGTATGGAAGAAAACAGACTAATGTGATAGGAGAGGTAGATACAAAAGCTGCAGAAGTCAGAAGAAGAAAAATGCTATGGTGAGAGGACATAGAGCTTTCATGGATGAGATGCGACTTAAAGCTGTGCAGAATTTCAACAAGCAAATAGGAAGAACAACATAATCAAAGGGTTAGAAATCAGAAAATTGTAAACAGGATCAACCATTTCCCAACCATTTGAATGAAGGCTCAGGTGGTGAATTAGGAAAAAGTTTTAAAGTCCCAAATTAAGAGTTTAGACTTTATTTGGAAGGCACCTTGGGGCTGAAACCGTTGTTTTCTTAAAAACAACTCATCCTCCTAACTCAGGTTAACATTAACAGTTTCAAGTTATGGTGTGTAAATGATGGGTGGGGACAAAGAAACCAACGAGGAAAAATAAGAACATTGCAAAAGCAATGACTCTATACTACAATTGCAAAAGCAATTGTCTCTATACTACAGAGGAAAAACAACTCTGTTTCTTCTCCAACTTTTTAAATGCATAAACAAATATTACCCCAAAACAGCACTTGCCAATACTAATAACTGTTACAAAATGAACAGTCTATACTTAACTTTTATGAGTATTTTACTTTATAAAGGATAAAATTACAGTTCTAATTGATGATTCTTTAAAAAATATTACCCAATGATTATATTAATTTGAGACATAAAGAAGTGAGGGTCATTCTAACATTTCCAATTTCTTTCAAAAGCCTTATTTCGTTTTTTCCCACATAACATAATCCTATGCAAAATTATAAAAAATGCCCTTCTCGGCTAAATTTATGGCAGGTGAAAGTGAGTTCAGACTAAGTTACAATGATTTGCTCAAGGACACAGTAAGACAGTAGAGGCAGTGGCACTGGGATCTAGATCTGTTATCTTGGTCAAGTTTAGCCCTACTACTAATAAGACCACACAAAAATAGGTCTCCATCACAAAACAACTAAACCGAGGCACAGGTGGAGTATAAATGACAAGAATGGAATTCACCACTGCTGTTGGCTTTCTTTTCATTTCATTTGCACAAATGTCAATTTCCTTCCCTGTAGTATATAATCAGTCACTTCAGAAAAAAAAATGTAGAAATCCCCAAACAGTAGCTTAATTTGGCAGGGGATTCCACAATAATTCTGCTAAGCTCCAACAGAACAGTCATTGATGTGCAATCTGTAGGTGTCAATCAAGGATGGTAATCAATCAACAAACATTCATTTAATGCTTGTGACAAGATAAATAGTCCTCTGAAGGGAGGAGAAGTGAGAGTAAGCTAATATAATTAAAAGACAAGAAATACTCATGGGGAAAAATCAGCAATACAAGACAGTATATGATACAACACATGCAATCCAAAAGAAGAAAATCCGAAGGATAAAAGGAGAAGTAATGGATTTTAAGTACAAAAGTTAAGACCAAAGTAATAAAGTTCACTTCCACCAACTGTAACACACAATTAATAGCTCAGTATTTACAAACTTCCTTAAAGCTCTTAATCAACAATTAGGGCTCCACAAGAACTGCATTCCCCTCTCCCTGAACTTTTAAGTCCTCAAATTTATCTCTTTACAGTTTGTAGCCTTACCAAGGTCTTTATGATTTGCTATAATTGAGATTTTCTGACAAAGAAAAGTAAAATTGGAGTTACATCTATGAATGTACTTGTAAATGACCAAAAAAGAAGGTACCAGCCACTGCTGATGCCAGGACTTTTAAATAATTCATTGCACTTTGCCTAGGAGGAAATTCTTCCCAATGAATCGATCTCTGGACATTTTAAATAAACCTCATATACTGTGCTAGAAATCAGAAACAGTATCTTTTGTGAAATTTTACTTTTTACACAGAAACATTTTAGTATCAATAAACTAAATATGGTTTTAAATTTCAATAATAAAAATGAGAGCACATAATGATAAATTGATTCAAACTCCCATGATATCCATGATTTAGCACCCTTTGTATCTATGAACACTGAAGCACAATATTCTCATAACTTCCAATAGGTAAATCTTAATGATTTATTGGGGGCCTGTGAAGGAGGTCGAGAAAACACTGCATACAGAATGCCCGGTGATGACAAGAATCATGGTGCCAAATAAATGATCAAATGTGTACACAGGGATTAGAAATTTACACCCTGATCACCCCTAGAACCTCTGATCCCCTCTGAAACGTTTTATGCCCAAGTCTCTGGGCTGGCTTTGCTGCTTTGCCTAACAATCTATTTCTTTAGCACCTTAGGACCAATATGGAAGCTTAGATTCTACATAAATCTAAATTAATCCCTAACAGTAATCCCCAGCTGGTTGAAACACAATGTAGAAGTTTCTATAATAAATTTTATAAGTATTTGGAAGCCACACAAATCCTGGTCTCCTGCCTGTCACTGTTTCTCTATTAAAACAGTTTTTTTACAAATTTACTTTTGAAATAAAAATCCACTGCTACTTTGGATCTAGTTTGTACAGGAAGCTGGAAACCACTCGCGGTCCATGGATCCACTCCCATGCAGCCCCAGAAAGGAAGATGGTCCCTGGCTCTGTCAGCTCTGTGCTTGCATGCCCACTTCCCCCGTTTTCACCAAGCTCTGTGCCTTATCCTATATCCTTCCTTGGAAAAGCACCTGAAACTTATTCACACTGAATTACAAATGATCTACATGTAATTTAAATTTTAACCCAAGATTTAGCATTTAACAAAAGGAATGGAATTATAATGATGGAATTTCAGGCATTCTGTTCAGGGACGTGTTGTTCTTTCTAAATCACACTTCACATGGTGTATACAAATTCAGGGTCCTTTATCTATAAGGGAGAAGTGAGAATTTGGTCTTTCATCCCATTATGCTTTTTTCTCCAAATATATGCTTTGACTCAGTTGCTAATTAGGTCACTTAGGGAAGTCTTTATGACAATTTGCTACGTGCATTTCCCAGGCTACTCCAAGGCTATGGAATTGAGAAAGGTGATGGAGCAATTCTTGAGCCAGGCCTCACCCTCATGTTTGAAATCATCCTGTCTTCGGGTCAGTGAGTTCAGCAGTCGGCCAGGCAGTAGGCAGTTATTAAGCACTTCTATGAGCTAAACCTAGAACCAATGCTTTCCTACCTCTGGTCATAATGTTTACAGGGTAGGATATTTAGATTTAAGTGAATATTTAAATTTAATGTTCCATAAATCTGGGAACATTTAGGTTGGGTGCATAAATATTTAGAATTAATGTTTAGCTGCATCATCTTCTGTAGGACCTGAGACTTCAGTTTTCTTCTATGCATTAAGCCAAATATCACCAATGTATACATTTCCCCTCTTTCTCTTCCAATGTTAAGTCCTGTGCAGTCTTGTGTGTGTGTGTATGTGTGTGTACATGAATGTGAGAATTATAGCTCTTTTATACCTTTACTATCATTTTGCTAAAAGATTTTTTTATCTTTCATCTTTTACCATTTTTTTAAAAGATTAATCATAAATTTCAGATCAGAATAATCCGATAAACTCAGTAATTCAATCTGCTGTGTTAAATTAGAAGCTTCTGCTGTTGCTGAATATTCACTTGAATTATCTTTTTGCAAAGGAATGTATTCAGGCTCTATTATAATGGCACTGGGCATTGTTTTTGAGTGCGGGAGAAGGATGACAGTTATTCAAAATAAAAACTTTAAAAAATCAAGGCACCTTAAGTTTTTCTAAGTGATCTGAGGTTCCTGAATTTTTCCTTTTCACCTTCATCTTTCTACCTGAGTGAAAGAAAAGAAGTAACTCTGCCCTATATTTCTGTTTTGTGCTTCACTGCTTCAAGATATGATGCACTTTGAAGATAGGTCTAATGAAACTATAGTCACTGAGTCAGCTAGACAGCCTAAAATCCCTTGAAACTCAATGACTCATTCTCTGGAAATAACATAGTGCTGTCCAAATGAGGAAAGTAAAAATCTAGCTCACTATGAAATAAAACAAAAAAAAGGATCTCACCAAATTTTTTATGTATTTTAAGGTTACATGTTTAGTTGTAGATTTAAGCCAATTTTTAAGATTGTCTATTTGTAGTTTCTAAAATTGAAGTTAATGTATAAATTCTCAAAAATGGATAGTCTTTCAGTATGTCCTCTGAAAAATTATAAAGCAGAGAGTCTCAGAGGCACTTCTGTGGCACCCCAGTTCATTTCTCTTTGCAGTTCATCCTGAGTTAAGTACTAATGACCAAGTGTGCTTACCATGGGGTTGCACAGTCTACATGCCTGAGCTCTGCTAGAGAAGGCACATCCTTGGCATGTTTCTTTATTTCAGTGACAAAACTGACATCACTTAAATTTTAGGATGCTGAATTGCTAAAGAGGATTCTACCCCATTAGCTTCTCTGGACACTAACATTTTAACCTTTAACCACCCCCAAACTCCATTTTCAGTAAATGACCCAGAGACTTAAATTCAAAACATTTATTCAAATGTTTAATATATCTACAGAAAGAACTTTAAAAATAGATGACAAATCAGGGATATGAAAAGTTAACTGCAATCAGTTCCTCTGTGTTAATAATTATCTTACATTTTTTCATTTTTTCTGACTAAAATTCTTTCTTAAATACAATTCCATCATTGGACTAATATTTATAAAAGACAAGGGAAGGAATGGAAGAAAGAAAATATGCATATTTACTTTTTAAATGGAATAATCCTTAGTTAACTTCATTATTAAAAACCTTAGGACAAGAACTGATTTTAAAGAATTCTGTGTCCTATCCAGTTCTGTCAGACGGGTGTTAAAGTCCCATGCTATCATATTGCTTAGACCAATTTCTGTTCCATAAATCTGGGAGCATTTAGGTTGGGTGAATAAATATTTAGAATTAAAATGTCTACTTGTTATATTGTTCCCTTGACCAGTATGAAGTAACCATTTTTGTCTTTCTTAACTCTAGTTGCTTTAATCCACTTGTATCTGAAAATAAGACTGCAATCCTCCTTTCTTCTGATTTCCATTTGCCCAAAATATTGTTTTCCATCCCTTCATCCTGAGCCTTGTTTTGTCCTTTGAGGTTAGGTGTATTTCCTGGAGACACCATATAAATAGCTTGTGCCTTTTTATCCAATCAGCCAGCCTGTGCCTCTTCAGTGAGAAATTTAAGTTATTTACATTTGTTGAGAGAATTGATAAGTGTTGTAGAATTCTATTCATCTTATTTTGTGAAAATTCATTGCTGCACAGAAACTAAACAAAAATACAAGGGACTTAAATGTGACCCTAGAACAAATATGCTTAATAGACATTTATGGAACACACCATCACAAAGCTAAGGAATATACATTCTTCTTGTCCACCCATGGAACATACTCCAAAATAGATCATATACTAGGACAAATCGAACCTCAACAAAATTAAAAGAATAAAAATTATCCCTTGTATCTTCTCAGACCACAAGGCAATAAAAATGGAACTCAATTCCAACAAAAACTTTCATCCCCCTATAAGGGCAATAAAGATGGAACTCAACTCCAACAAAAACTTTCATCCCACACAAGGGCATGGATTAAACAACCTTAAGCTGAATGATAGTTGGGTCAAAGAAGAGACAAAGGAGGAATTGTTAAATTCCTTGAACATAACAACAATGAAGCTACAAGCCACCAAAACCTGTGAGGTACCGCAAAACTAGTCCTAAGAGGGAAATTTATTGTATTAGATGCCTACATCCAAAAAACAGAAAGAGAGTACATCAACAACCTAATGAATCATCTTAAGGAAATGGAAAAGAAAGAGCAATCTAATCCAAAACCTACCAGAAGAAAAAAAAGATAACCAAAATTAAATCAGAAATAAATAAAATTGAAAACAAAAGAATCATTCAAAAATTCATGAAACAAAAAGTTGGTTCATTAAAAAGACAAATAAAATTGATAAATCTTTGGCCAGATAACTAGAAACAGAAAAGTCAAATCAGAAATGAAAAGGGGACATACCAATAGATTCTACAGAGATACGAAAGATTATTTCTGACTAATATAAGAAACCCTATGTCCAGAAATTTGACAATGTGAAAGAAATGGACCAATACCTGGAATTACACCATCTACCTAGACTTAACCAGGATGAAATAGATCTCTTGAACTGACAAACATCAAGCTATGAGATTGAAGAAACAATAAGAAAAATCTTCCAACCAAAAAATGCCCTGATCCAGATGGCTTTATAGCAGAATTCTATCAAACCTTCAAAGATGAACTTGTACCCATACTGCAGAACCTACTCAAAAAACATTGAGAAGGAAGAAACCTTCCCCAACACGTTCTATGAAGCAAACATTACCCTTATACAAAAACATGGAAAGGACTCAACTTAAAAGGAGAACTACAGATCACTTTCATTCATGAATATTGATGTAGAATTACTCAATAAAATCTTAGCCAGTAGATTACAACTACGCATTAAAAAAATTATACATCATAACATCAGGCTTCATCCCAGGAATACATATGTAAATCCATAAATGTAATTCACCATATCAATGGAAGTAAAAACAAAGACTATATGATTCTCTCAATAGTTGCAGAAAAAGCATTTGATAATATTCAGCATCCTTTTCAAACAAGAACACTTAAGAACATAAGCATAGGTGGTACATTCCTTAAGCTGTTTGAAATCATCTATGAGGAACCCACAGCTAAGATCATACTGAATGGAGCAAAACCAAAATCTTTTCCACTTAGAACTGGAACCAGACAAGGATGTCATTTATTGCCACTACTATTCAACACAGTGCTGGAAGTTCTAGCCAATGCAATCAGGCAAGACAAGGATATAAAGGGCATCCAAATGGGGGCAGAAGAGGTCAAACCTTCTCTCTTTGCTGACAATATGATCTTATACATCGAGAACACCAGACATTCAACCACAAGACTCCTGGAAGTGAACAAGAAATACAGTAACGTCTCAGGATACAAAATCAATGTCCACACATCAGTAGCTTTTGTATACGTCAATAATAGCCAAGTGGAGAAGCTAATTAAATACATAATTCCCTTCATAGTAGCTTCAAAGAAAATGAAATACCTCAAAATATACCTAACAAAAGAGGGGTAAAGGACCTCTATAATATGAAACCCTAAGGAAAGAAATAGCAGAAGACATTAACAAATGGAAGAACATACCATGCTCTTTGCTGGGAAGAATCAACAGTGTTAAAATGTCTATTCTACCCAAAGCAATCTACAGATTCAATGCAATCCCCATTAAAATACCAACTTCATACTTTGAAGAACTGGAAAAAAATAGTACTTCATTTTGTATGGAACCCAAAAAATCCTCATATAGCCAATGCTATCCTTAATAATAAAAACAAAGCCAGAGGCATCACCCTACAAGACTTCAGTCTATATTACAAGTCCACAGTGATCAAAACAGCATGGTGTTGGCCCCAAAATAGAGACATAGACATATGGAACAGAATAGAAGAAACCAGTCTTCAAAAGATAAAACCAGGTTTCAATAGATGAAACTAGTCTCTACTTACCATCTGATCTTTGATAAACCAAAGAAGAGCACAACCTGGGGAAAAGAATCCCTATTCAAGAAATGGTGCTGAGAGAACTGAATAAGTACATGTAAAAGACTGAAACTGGACCAATTACAAAAATTGACTCAAGATGGATAAAAGATTTAAATCTAAGATATGAAATGATAAAAATCCTAGAAGAAAGTGTGGGAAAAACACTTGATGATGTCATCCTGAGGAAAGATTTTATAAAGAAGACTTCAGCGGCAATTGCAACACAAGAAAAAAACAAACAAATGGAACTTAATTAAACTGAAACCCTTCTGCAGTTAAGGACACAACAATTAAAACAAATAGACAACCTTTGGAATGGGAAAATATATTTGCATTTTATGAATCTGACAAAGGTCTGATAACTAGGATCTATAGAGAACTCAAATTAATCAACAAAAAAGAGCAAACAATCCCATCTATCACTGGACAGAAGACATGAACAGAACCTTCTCTGAGGAAGAAAGATGAATGGCCAACAAACACATGAAAAAATGCTCAGCGTCTCTAATTATCGCAGCAATGTAGATCAAAACCATCCTGAGACATCCCTTAACCCCAGTGAGAATAGCTCACATCACAAACTCCCGAAGTTTCAGATGGTGGCATGGATATGGAAAGAGAGGAACACTTTTACAGTGCTGGTGGGACTACAAACTAATACAGCCTCTTTGGAAAGAAGTATAGAGAATCCTCAAAGAACTCAAATTAAACCTCCCATTTGATCCTAGAATCCCATTACTAGGCATCTAGCCAGAAGAAAATATAGTCTATCATAAAGATATCTGCACTAGATTGTTTATTGCAGCTCAATTTACATTCACCTAGATGTGGAAAGAACCTAAATGCTCATCAGGCCTGGAATGGATTAACAGACTGTGGTATATGTATATCATGGAATACTTTTCAGCCATAAAAATATGGGGACTTACTTTTCTTGTATTAACCTGGATGGCATTGAAACACATTTTTCTCAGTAAAGTATCACAAGACTGGAAAACAAAATATCCAATATACTCAATACCAATATGAAGCCAGTAGATGATCTAACACATGTCCACATAAGAGAAAAACTGTTCAATTCAAGTTCGGGGGTAGGTGGAATGAAGGGAGGAGGGGATCGGTTTGCTCCCACTTAATGATGTAAGAGTATATGGCAACACCTTTGGGATGTGTGACACTACTACAAGAGGGACTCTACCTAATAAACTCAAATGCTGTAATCAAGTTGTCTGCATCCTCATATTAACCCGAAATTAAAAAAAATAATAATTCTATGTTCTCGATTTTCTATATTCTTCCACCAGTTTGAAAAAGAGCTATTCTTATATAAAAAAAAACATGCAGAATTATATGTAATAACTTCAGTCTCAAATCAACCTAAAAAAATATTTGGAGGCTAAAAACAGAGGGCATACTTTTTTCCTTTTCTTCCAGAGTTCAACTTGTCTCTTCTAATTTAACATCTTGAATAATGTTTTTTAGCAGATATTCCTTGCAAATTCTCCTAAAACAATGCTTCCCAGAGATACGAATTTTTGTAGAAAGAAACTATGATAGGGCCAGGTACAGTGGCTCATGCCTGTAATCCTAGCACTCTGGGAGGCTGAGGCTGGTGGGTTGCTTGAGTTCACATGTTTGAGACCAGCTTGAGTAAAAAGCAAGACCCCATCTGTACTAAAAAAATAGAAAAACTGAGGCAAGAGGATCACTTGAGCCCAAGTGTTGGAGGTTGCTGTGAGCTATGATGCCACAGCACTCTACCCCTTGAGACTCTGTCTAAAAAAAAAAAAGAAAGAAAGAAACTATGATAGGACAGTAAATAAGAAAGAGACAAGAGATGGTAAACTGTAAATCTCATCTCTTACTTTATAGGGATTTTCTTTTTCCCAAACAGGTGATATAAGCACAAACTAGCTAATGGCATTCTTAAGTCATTTAAATTTTCTGGTTCTCAATTTTCTTGTGGAAAAAGATATTTTGCTCTCATTTATCTTAAAGGTTTTTATAGAACTAATATTTACTGAAGCTTGAGACTTCTGTAGACCCTCAGACTACAGAGGGTCATTTTAAGTCACATGATCAAACATGTCAGTTTCAGACTTGCAAATCTGAAAAAGGTCTCAAGATCTCCAGAGGAAACACTTCAGTGTTGGCCAATCTCACAGAAACTGATTAGAGAGCAGCTGCGATTTAGTGCTGAGCGACTAATGCATGAAAATCTTTGCTCTTTTATCAGAGCCATAGGAAGGATTCTTGAACATACACTTAAAGTGATAAAGTTTTTCCTGATGTTCAGTGTTACATATAAAAAAATCCAGAGAGGCCCAATCAAAACTGGCTTCAATTCTCTAGTTTAAAAATGTCTCCAAGCATTCTATATTTTATTAAATATTACAGTGTGTGTATATAATACAGGCCACGATAATCTTTTGTGGAAAATAGATTGCTTTGTTATGAAGGGATTTGAAACATACCCATGTGCCTAATCCCACATTATACAATATACGAACAATTCAGTATAATACAATATAGAATTTTGTTATTTCCTTTAAAATAAAATGTATATAAACTTTTAAAAAGGAGAAAAGTAAAATTATATAGAAATTTGATTACATTCTAAAAATAAAAGTGAAAAATTTAAAACAAAATACAAATTCATAAGGCATTGTTTTAAAAAATGAATAAATATGGGTTTCCAGTTCTGAGTGCACAGTGTTAACCGCACAAGACACAGAATGACCACGTGTTTCTTTAAAGATTACCTTATATACTTTCTTTGTATTTCCACTACCCTGGTCCTAGTTCATGACCGTACCTCAGGCCTAGAACAAGGCTTTTACCTCTTAACCTCTAGTATTCCCTGTATTCCCTGTTCCACTTCTTGTGGAACATAATTTCCAAGTTTTCCTTTGATCACATTGTTTCCAGCCTCAAAAATATTCAATACGTCTCTAATAGTATATAACACCCTCTAGTACCTAAGTTGAAAATAAATTCTCAGGGGCGGCACCTGTGGCTCAAAGGAGTAGGGTGCCGGCCCCATATACTGGAGGTGGTGGGTTCAAACCCAAGCCCGGCCAAAAAAAATAAATAAAATAAATAAATAAATAAATTCTCAGCCTCATCAGATGCTAAAAAGGTAATATTTTAAATATACATTTTATTTTGGAAAAATTTTAGATTTACAGAAGAGGTTGCAAAGATAGTACACTGAGTTCTCTTATACACTTTTCTCTGTTTTCCCTAACATTAACATTTTATATAACCCTGGTACATTTATTAAATTAATGTGGTATATTATTATTAACTAAATTATAGACTTTATTCAGCTTTCACTGCTTTGACACTGAAGTCTTCTTTTTGTTTCAAGATTTAGTGTAAAAAACTGTCTTAAATTATCTGGACCAAATGGTGTTTTGTAATTCATGAGTAAATAAAGGATGAGATCAATTATGTGACTTATTCAGGATCATAGACTAATTAGTGGTTGGTCAGGAATGTGAACTTCTTTTATTTGGTCATTTATTTATTTAATCAGTAGTAGTTATTAATACTTTCTGCCAGGTGCTGTGGCTCACCGTATAATCCTAACACTCTGTGAGGCCAAGGCCAGTGGATTGCTTGCGTTCAGGAGTTCAAGACCAGCCTGAACAAGAGCGAGACCCCTGTCTCTACTAAAAATAGAGAAACTAGCCAAGCCTTGTGGCAGGCACCTACAGTCCCAGCTTCTCAGGAGGCTGAGGCAAGAGGATCACTTGAGCCCAAGAGGTTGAGGTTGATGTGAGCTATGACACCAATGCACTCTACCCAGAGTGACAGAGTAAGACTCTGTCTCAAAAATTAAAAGAAAAGATTTCTT
Organism: Nycticebus coucang; assembly: GCF_027406575.1. NCBI lineage: Eukaryota > Metazoa > Chordata > Mammalia > Primates > Lorisidae > Nycticebus > Nycticebus coucang. Next base: position 110,571,515 of record NC_069785.1, read on the forward strand.
TTCCGAATTATGGGCTACCAGGAAAATCTCATGAGCATATTAGAAATTTCACATGTGATATACAAAGAAGATGCTTCAAAAACATACTAATCCCAAGACTTAAATGCAACACCATCCCCCAGGAACCTCAGCAATACTATTTTATTTACGCTCTACCTTGGGATTCTAAATCAGATTTTACTTGAATTGTCTCCACAGTGAATAAAAGCTGAAAACTTAGTTTTCTACTTGGCCTTTTAAGTAAAATATGGACATCTTTTAAAAAAAAATCAGAAAGAATTCTTTATCCCATGTTGATTACCAAATCAACATCAATCTCTATGCCATTGAAAGGGAAAGGAGAAGGTGAGAAGTAACTTTCTCTCTTGCTTTAGTTTATGCTTAATTATCTTAGCAACTAATTTTCACTTTATAGTGTTTTAGATAATGTGGAAAATTCACTTAAACTTGGCATTATTTATAAGCATAAATGGCCAATTAAAGTTATCATTTTTGCTTCAAGTACATTCTTTCCTGTGTGTGACTTTAGCAGATGTCCCTCAGATACACGGGAGCTACCGACATGAATACCAAATCAGCATCTTGAATTTCTGAACCTAGAGCTCTGTAATTAAGCAATAAGCATTGTTCTGGGAAGAGAGAAGCAGCAGGTCTTCCCTTCCTCCTAGTTAGGGTTAGGGTAAAATTTTCTTTCTAGATTCAATCTTGTGTCTAATCACATAAACTAAACCTGTGCCAAATGATCAACCAATCACAGAGAAAAAATGCTCGTGTTGCCACACTCTTCATTTCATATCTATGAAATAATAACTAACCATTATTTGCACAGTACATAATTATATATTTTATCATTGGTTTTTAAAACTTTGGGCAATTAGACTTTTACAAGTAAGCTAATGGGTTTTTACCATTTTTACTGTAAAAGTCACTGTAACACAATATTCTGATCCTTAAAGACTTCACTATAATGGCTTTAAACATGTTGGTAAATGCATGGAATGATTGAAGTGGGATGTTTTAAAAGTCCAAAGAAATTCCAGACTTATTTTTTAAAAATTAAGTAGAAAAGCTATGTTCTCAATCTACAGAATTACATTTTCTGATGTAATTATCAAGGAAAATGTCACTTGATACAGCAGGGAGAGAAGAGAAGAAAGAACAGAATAAAAATGTTGCAGTGAGTCGAATATTTCATTCAATCTCCTACATGTGACTTTCATTGGCACATTTAAAAGGATAATATTAATGTCATTGGAAAAATAGAAATGTAATCTGGCAGAACAGCTCATTTTCCTTTTGGGAAAACCATTAAGCAAACTATAGGGTTTGTTGTTTGGGTATTTCTATAAAGATAAGAAGATCAATACAATTATTTTAAAGACTGACATTACCGTAACATGGCAAACTTAATATTTGTTTTATTTTCTTTAAGTATCAGGTCATTTGTACAGATCAGCATTTGAATTTTTTTATTTTTTTAATTTTTAATTTTTAATTTTTTTGTAGAGATAGAGTCTCACTTTATCACCCTTCGTAGAGTGCTGTAGCATCACAGCTCACAGCAACCTCCAACTCCTGGGCTTAGGCGATTCTCTTGCCTCAGCCTCCCAAGTAGCTGGGACTACAGGTGCCCAGCACAGCGTCCAGCTATTTTTTTGTTGCAGTTTGGCAGGGGCCAGGTTTGAACCTGCCACCCTCAGTATATGGGGCTGGCGCCCTACCCAACTTCCTGAAGCTTTTCTGAATGTCTTCCTCACACTAAGTGTTCATAGGAAAAAGAGTAAATATTTATAACACAGTGTCTTGTTATTGTATAATAATTATATTGACTGAAGAAAAGAAGATTTTCCAGCTATTGTTTTTGACTAATGTTGGTGATTGTTAACTTTTACATGCAAAGAAAAATATACCCAAGTAACTGCATCATTCGTTAATCATTCCACGCGTCTCTCAATCTATCAGAAAGATATATTCCTCCAAACTGACTATGAAGTGAATTCTGCATACCAAGCTTATATTCCCAGTGATTTACTGTACACATTAAAGACATGCTTACAAAGATGGATCAGCCTCACAGAAACAAAAAGCAGTTTTCTGTTTCACTTGGAAACCTCCATTTGCCACAGTTCTGTCCTCTATGCTCATGTTAAAATCCAGAGATAGAGACAGAGATATTGATAATATTATAATTAGAGAGACTCTAAGTAAATAGTATTTTAGAAAGAACATAATTCTATTTTACCAGAATTACTGTTTGTGAGTACGAAAACAACTCTAGAACAGCAAAAGTACAACCTGGGGGTATTTCTATCTGCAGAGATGGGAAAAACAAGGAATCCCCTTGCTCTGATTCCAGTTTGGTCTCCAGTGCTCTTGTCAACATTTTCTTGCAAAAGAATTCTTCCTATCAAGACAAGTAATACTCAGAAATTATTGCTTTTTTTTTTTTTAATTGAAACCATAAAAATAGAGAGTAGACTTGTGGATGTTTGAGTCTGGGAAGGGTGAGGAGGGTGGGAGAGGTTGGTTAATGGGTCTAAAGGCAGGGGAGTGGGTTCAGTGCCCCGCAGCACTGTACATGACTGTGGTTGACTATAATTTATTGTATGTTATCAGAAAGCTAAAAGGGAGGATGCTGAATGTTCCTGACACAAATAAATTCCGAATGTTTGAGGTGAGGAATATGCTGATTACTCTTCTGTCATCAGGACACATTGTATAATCCATATCATATATGTATGTACAATTATTATGTGCCAATCAAAAATAAAAGAATGAAAGAAATTATTGGTAAGTTTTTACCATTTTATTTCAACTGCTTATCAACCCAATGAGATAGTTGGGTCATGGATAAGTACCCAGCCTCTAGTTCAGGGAGACTGGATTGGAATCGACTCCCACACTTATTTAGCTCTATCTTATCAGTGACTTGTTTAACCTTTTTAAGTTTCAATTTCTAAAAAATAACAATAATAACAATGGCTAACTCACAGGCTAACTGTGAAGATTTAATGAGGTAATGTGAATAAATTGCTTAGAGAGAATAAGTAATCCAGTAAGTGTTTGCTATAACTATCATGAGATACTAAAGCTGAAAGATCATCTAGGTCATCTAATCTCTCAACCAAGATTAGATTCAGTTTTCTTAATTCCTTTAGGAATCATGCATGACACCACACTCTAGCATAAAAATGTGGCCTATGGAATATGTTAGGGTACATGGCAAGGAGGAACAGGTGGTAAACTGTCCCGGGTTGTCCAATGGGCCAAATGTAATCCTTAAAGTGGAAGAAGGGAGGATTTGGAGAACACCCTTAGTCAAGTATCACAAGAATGGAAAAGCAAGCATCTGATGTACTCAACACTAATATAAAACTAGAAGATGAACAACTACACTCCACACGAGAGAAAAACACATTTAAATTCAAGAAGAGGGGAGAGGCGAGGGAGGAGGTGAGCTCTCACGTATGGATACAATTCAGGGGCACACAGCACACCTCCTGGGTGAAGGGCTCAAAGGCAAAGAAGGTAACCTAATCATATATACCCTATGTTAATCTAAAATTAAAAAAATGAAAGATGAAGGAAGAGTCCAAAAAAAGACAGGTGGTGAGGGAAGCAGAGTCAGAGAGATGCAACATTTCTGGCTTTGGTGATAGAGGAAGGAAGTCATGACCAAGGAATGCAGTGGCCTCTAGAAGAAGGAAAAGGCAAGAAAATGCATTATATCATAGACTGTCCAAAAAAGGACACAGCCCTGATGATACTTTGATTTCATCCCACTGAGACCTGCCTGCTATGCTGGACTTCTATGTCAAAGTACTATGAAATAATCGATTTTTGTTGAAGTCAACAGTAACCCAATTAGTACGTAATTCAATTTATATATATTATTAATTGAAGTAACTATGTACCTCTGCTTAAATTTGGGAATCTTCCAAGAAAGCAGCAAGATTCTGCCATATGACTATGACATAGACACTAATCAGTAGAGTTATGCCTTTGCTAATATAAACTTGTTAGAATAAACTGATTTCTATCTTAGTTTGGAGTCACAGCTCAAAATGCCTTTGGCCAAATTCCTATGCCCATTCATTCTTTGAGATTGCCAGATAAAGTCTGCAATCCAGCTATCACACTTTGTTCAGCATGGCTAATTTATAATATATATGAGGATCTAATGCAAGAATAAAATGGTCTCTTTTTTTTTTCATGAGAAGAACAGTATGAAGCAATAAACGAATGTCTACTATGTTCCAAATATTAGGAGCTTTATAAACATTACATGAAGTCCCAACAATAATCTTATAAAACAGATGCCATTTTAGAAATGACAACATTTGACCTAAATAAATTAAGTTCCTAAACTTGAGGCCAACAGTAAGCGGTGGAGCCTGGAGTCTACCACGGGTGCTCTTTACCACTTGCCCGATCCTCTTCCATGGAGGTCCCTGCATATCATGAGCTGTTTATGTGGTGATGAGAAGACAACTTGGTTTGAACAGAAAATGAAGGCTTTCACAGGGCATGAAAATAGGCACTCTAAGTAGAAGAAAATCAGACACAAAACGAGAAGTGTGAAAGTGTTTAAAGGTTAAGGAAAATTTCATATCAAAGTAATTAAAAAGTCTTTCTACATTTTTAATTTACACGGAGAAAGGAAAAACAAAAAATTCTGCTTAGCTAAATCATTCAGTTATTTCAAAATTGGCTGAAGCCCTCCTTAACAGAAGCAATTTATTTTAGCTGCACAGATCAGTAGCATGATGTTAAGGCCATTGTTTGTAATACGTGCACTAGTTTTAAACAGTGATGAGTGGGAACAAAGATGAATGTACACCTCATTTTTATTAGAGAAAACTGAAAACATCGAACTTGCAAAACTCAAGACTTGATTGAGATTTCTTTTTGTTAAGAAATAAAACTAGGTAAAAAAAATGGTTCTCGGGTGTTACTTTAAGCAACATGACTTGCACACTAAGTGTCCCCACCCAAATGTGGAATATCATATAAGAATGACAGTCCGATTTTAAAGTCTGTTTCTTATGTCCACAATAAATGTTTAAGTTAAATAGCACCCGATCATTCAGTTCTAGCAACTTCTAGGAAGCATAATTATTCGTCTCATATGAAATGTAAAGTAACCTACTTATGAAATGGCAGGTAAATGACGTCTATAACAACATATTTTGTAAATATTAAAAAGTAAAAAATAAGCTTGGGTTCATCATTAAAGAAATAAATGAATAGAAGATTAAAATACGACATAGTTACACAATGGAATAGCATATCATAATAAAATAATGAGCTAGAGCTTCGTATTCCAACATGGATAGTTCTTAAAAATACAAAATTTTGTTTAAAAGAAACCAAAGTTAGAGAAAGAGTCGTACAGCAAGATACCACATATGGAAATTAAAATATACAAAATAAAATTGTATTGTTTATGGACACATGTGTAAACATACATAAGACACTTGACTTTAAAATATACCAAGTTCACTAGGATATTTGTCACAACAAAAGTGAGGTAAAGTTCCAACGGAAATGTTTAATTCATTTTTATTAAAAAAAGTCTAAAACATGAGACTCTGTCTTTAAATAAATAAACAAATAAAAAATGTCTAAAAAAAATTAACATTAAACCAGTGGTGGGATTGGGCATTTTTTTTTTTTTTAATTGAGACAGAGTCTCACTTTGTCACCCTCAGTAGGGTGCTGTGGCATCACAGCTTACAGCAACCTCAAACTCCTGGGCTCAAGGAATTCTCATTCCTCAGCCTCCCTAGTAGGTGGGACTACAGGCACTCGCCACAACACTTGGCTATTTTTTTTGTTGTTGTTATTTAGCAGGAACTATGATGGGATGGAACCCACCAGCCCTGGAGCATGTGGCTGTCAACCTAACCATCGAGCTACAGGCACCCAGCCTGGGAATATTATTTTATCTTTTAATATTCAGTATTCCACAATAGTTATGGAAGTGATCTTTTTTGGAAATAAATTATTTGGATATTTCAGGCAAAAAGTATTTTTAATGAACTATTCAGAAAATGATTTCAATTTATCATAATATATCAATTTACCATAATATCAAAATATTTCTCAAGGTTTATGACAATCACATAGTTTTACTAAAAATAAATTTAATCCTCTCTGAGGATTTCAAGATAACCAGGCAATGTTGGACCTTCTGTAGAATATCATTCAGGGAAGAAAAGTGAAGATTTCAAACTCTCATAAAGTCCTCTTTGTTCTAAAAATCTACCGACCAAATGGCAGCTCAAACTGTTTATCTGCAACTCTCTTTGACGTGTGTGTGTGACAATAAGAGGAAAAAATGCTTCATTGTTTGTGGTAGTTGAAATGATTTAATCCTTCAGACCCTGTTGATCACTAAGGATCATCACAAATGCAAGGTGAAAAAGATGATGGAAACTCAGAGACACCAGCAAAATGCAGATGATGGAAACTCAGAGATTCCAGTAAACACACCAGTGCCTGCATGGCTGGCAGGCTTTTCTGATTGGTCCCATGAGATACTTTGCTAAGAAGAATATGTTCTAGCTCCATGTAAACAAAGACCACAACAGCTGTGATGTCTGAGTTCCGGATATGAAGCCTTACACAGCTGCCCCTTCTTTATAATCAATTTTTAAAACTTGACTTTCTTTTTTTTTTTTTTTTATAGAGACAGAGTCTCACTTTACCGCCTTCAGTAGAGTGCCATGATGTCACAGGACTCACAGCAACCTCTGGCTCTTGGGCTTCAGCGATTCTTCTGCCTCAGCCTCCTGAGCAGCCGGGACCACAGGCGCCCGCCACAACGCCCAGCTATTTTTTGGTTGCAGTTCAGCTGGGGCTGGGTTTGAACCCGCCACCCTCGGTATATGGGGCTGGCGCCCTACTCACTGAGCCACTATAGAAGATGTAAATCTACACCAAGTTACACAAACATGAAAAATAAGTATTAACAACATGATGGAAAAAAAAAAAGTCACCTTGGTAAGAATATCTGGATGGGGCAGCTGATCTTCAGTAACTTCCCCACTCTACAGAACAGTGATTTTCAACAGGTGTGCTAGCACACTGGTGTGCTAGGAACATTTTTAAAGATTAGTAATTAAATTATTTTCAAAAGAAGTTCAAAGCATATTAAGTATATTCTTTGCCTTACTCTTTTTCTTGATCAACATAATTTAAGCGTGCTGTGGAAGTTTAACTATACAAGATACAAGAGGTTGAAAACACTGTGGATACGACGTAAAGTATCAGAATCACTGATCTCTACAGAGAACTTGACAAATTCAATTTGATATTGCAATTATTGTCAGATAATCTTCCATATGCTCATAATTGTGTTAGAAAATAAGGAGAAGGCAAAATCCAAAAGAGGCAAAGTCCTCTTACAAACATCCCCAAAGGGACGTTGCTCTTGAGTAAGGATGACGGATTCTTGAAGCAGGGTCCAGAAGTGGTCTGCAGGCCCTCCAACTATTCCAAACACCTTAGATATGTTAGAGATATGTCTTCCTTCAAAAATAGTAAAATCGAGAAGTTAACTACCTTAATGGGCTTAGTGAATGCTTTAGAGTCTATTTTTTTTTTTTTTTTTTTGCAGTTTTTGGCTGGGACCAGTTTTGAACCCACCACCTCTGGTATATGGGGCTGGCGCCCTACTCCTTGAGCCACAGGCAGCACCCTAGAGTCTGTTTTTTAATTTAATTTAATTTTTTATTAAATCATAGCTGTGTACATTAATGTGATCATGGGGCACCATGCACTGGTTTTATATACAATTTGAAATATTTTCGTCAAACTGGTTAACATAGCCTTCTTGGCATTTTCTTAGTTATTGCATTAAGACGTTTATATTCTACATTTAGTAAGTTTCACATGTACCCTTGTAAGATGCACCATAGGTGTGGTCCCACCAATTATCCTCTCTCCACCCATCCTCTCCCAACCCCTCCCCTCCCTCTCCCCTTTCCCCATATTCTTGGGCTATAATTGGGTTAGCATAGTAGGGCTGAGTACATCGGATACTTTTTATTCCATTCTTGAGATACTTTGCTAAGAAGAATATGTTCCAGCTCCATCCATGTAAACATGAAAGAGGTGAAGTCACCATCATTCTTTAAGGCTGCATAATATTCCATGGTGTACATATACCACAATTTATTAATCCATTCATGGGTCGATGGACACTTGGGCTTCTTCCATGATTTAGAAATTATTAATTGGGCTGCAATAAACATTCTGGTATAAATATCTTTGTTATAATGTGATTTTTGGTCTTCTGGGTATATACCTAGTAGAGGAATTGTAGGATCGAATGGCAGGTCTATTTTTAGATCTCTAAGTGTTCTCCAAACATCTTTCCAAAAGGAACGTATCAGTTTGCATTCCCACCAGCAGTGTAGAAGTGTTCCCTTTTCTCCACATCCATGCCAACATCTCTGGTCTTGAGATTTTGTGATATGGACTAATCTTACTGGAGTTAGATGATATCTCAAAGTAATTTTGATTTGCATTTCTCTGATGATTAAGGATGATGAGCATTTTTTCTATGTCTGTAGGCCATGTGCCTGTCTTCTTCAGAGAAGTTTCTCTTCAAGCCCCTTTCCCACCATGAGATGGGATCACTTGTTCTTTTCTTGCTAATACGTTTGAGTTCTCTGTGGATTCTGGTTATTAAACCTTTGTCAGAGATATAACCTGCAAACCTTTGTCAGAGATATAACTTGCAAACCTTCTCCCATTCTGAGGGCTGTCTTCTTGCTTTACTTACTGTGTTCTTGGCTGTACAGAAGCTTTTTAGTTTGATCAGGTCCCAGTAGGGTATTTTTGATGCTGCTTCAATTGCGCAGGGGGTCCTCCTCATAAAATACTCGCCCAGGCCGATTTCTTCAAGAGTTTTCCCTGCACTTTCTTCTAGTATTCCTATAGTTTCATGTCTTAAGTTTAAATCTTTAATCCAATGAGAGTCTATCTTAGTTAATGGTGAAAGGTGTGGGTCCAGTTTCAATCTTCTACAGGTTGCCAGCCAGTTCACCCAGCACCGTTTGTTAAAAAGGGAATCTTTTCCCCACTGAGTGTTTTTAATCAGCTTGTCACACTTCAAATAACGGTTAAGTAGCTGGGTTCATCTCTTGATTCTCTATTCTGTTCCATACATCTACCTTTCTGTCTTGGTGCCAGTACCATGCCGTTTTGATCACTATCAATTTATAGTGTAGTCTGAGGTCTGATAGCGTGATTCCTCCTGCTTTGTTTTTATTTCTGAGTAATGTCTTGGCTATTCAAGGTTTTTTCTGATTCCACATAAAATGAAGTATTATTTTTTTAAGATCTTTAAAGTATGAGAGTGGAGCTTTAATAGGGATTGGATTAAAATCGTATATTGCTTGGGGTAGTCTAGACATTTTAACAACATTGATTCTTCCCAGCCATGAGCATGGTACGTTTTTCCATTTGTTAACATTTTCAGCTATTTCTTTTCTTAGAGTTTCATAGTTCTCTTTTTTTTTTTTTTTTATTGTTGAGACAGGGTCCCACCCTATGCCCCTGAGCAGAGTGCAGTGGGTGTGGTAGCTTACCACAACCTCAGACTCGGGCTGCGGGCACCCCACTGCCTCAGACTCCGGAAGCCGCTGGGATTACAGGCGCTCGCCGCGGCGGCGCCCGGCTGGGTTTTTCCATTTTTTTCACGAGGGGGTCTCACTGTCGCTCAGGCGAGTCTCGAACTCCTGAGCTCAAGCGATTCTCCTTCCTCAGCCTCCCACAGTGCTGGGATTACAGGCGTGAGCCACCGCGCCTGGCTCATAGTTCTCTTTATAGAGGTCGTTCACGTCCTTTGTTAAATAACCTCCCAAATATTTCATCTTCTTGGACACTACTGTGAAGGGAATAGAGTCCTTGACTGTTTTTTCAGCTTGACTGTTGTTGGCATATATAAAGGCTACCAACTTACGAGTATTTATTTTGTAACCTGAGATGTTGCTGTATTTCTTGATCATGTCTAAGAGTTTTGTGGTAGAATCCCTGGTGTTTTCCAGATATACAATCATATCATCTGTGAAGAGTGAAAGTTTAATATCTTACGACCCTATATGGATACCCTTGATTGCCTTTTCTTCCCTAATTGCAATTGCTAAAACTTCCATTACAATGTTAAAGAGCAGTGGAGACAATAGGCAACCCTGCCTGGTTCCTGATCTGAGTGGAAATGACTTCAATTTAACTCCATTCAATATGATATTGGCTGTGGGTTTGCTGTAGAAGGCCTCTATCAGTTTAAGAAACGTCCCTTCTATACCAATTTTCTTAACTGTTCTGATCATGCTAGATATTATCAAAAGCTTTTTCTGCATCAATTGAGAGAATCATATGGTCTTTGTTTTTTAATTTGTCTATGCGATTAATTATATTTATAGATTTACATATATTGAACCAGCCTTGAGACCCTAGGATAAAACCCACTTGGTCATGGTGTATAATTTGTTTGATGTGTTGCTGGATTCTGTTTGTTAGGATCTTGTTGAATATTTTTGCATCAATATTCATTAATGGTATTGGTCTATAATTTTCTTCTCTTGTTGGGTCTTTTCCTGGTTTGGAGATCAGGGTGATGTTTGCTTCATAGAATGTGTTGGGTAGTATTCCTTATTTTTCTATATTTTGGAATAGGTTGAGTAATATAGGTACCAGTTCCTCTTTAAAGGTTTGGTAGAATTCTGACATGAAGGCATCTGGTCCCAAGCTTTTCTTTTTAGGGAGATTTTGTATAGTTGATGCTATTTCAAAACTTGATATAGGCCAATTCAGCATTTCTACTTGATTCTGGCTAAGTCTTGGAAGGCGGCAGGCTTCCAAGTATTGGTCAATTTCCTTCAGATTTTCATAGTTCTGAGAATAAAGTTCATTGTAACATTCATTAAGGATTTTTTGAATTTCTGAGAAGTCTGTTGTTTTTTCATTTTTGCCATTTCTGATTGATGAAATTTGAGATTTTACTCTTTTTTTCCTGGTTAGATTAGCTAAAGGTTAATCTATTTTATTGACCTTTTCAAAAAACCAACTTTTTGATTTATTAATCTCTTATATAATCCTTTTGTTTTCAGTTTCATTTAATTCTGCTCTAATTTTGGTTATTTCTTTTCTTCTGCTGGGTTTGAGATTGGAATGTTCTTCCTTTTCCAGTTGCTTGTGATGTCCCATTAAGTTAACTTCCTCTCTTTCCATTTTCTTGAGGAAGGCTTGCAGTGCTATAAATTTCCCTCTTAGTACTGTCTTTGCAGTATTCCAGAGATTCTGATAATTCGTGTCTTCATTATCGTTTTGTTCCAAAAGTTTGGTAATTTCCTACTTAATCTAGTCTATGACCTAGCTATCATTCAGCATAAGGTTATTTAGCTTCCATGTTTTTGTATGAGTATGCAGATTCCTGTTGTTACTGAGTTCAACTTTTATTCCATGGTGGTCCAAGAAGATGCAAGGAATAATTTCTATTCCTTTAAATTCACTGAGGTTAGACTTGTGACCTAAGACGTGATCAATTTTGGAGTATGTTCCGTGAGCTGATGAGAAGTATGTGTATTCAGTTTTGTTGGGATGAAATGTTCTGTAGATGTCTGCTAAATCCAAATGTTGGATGGTTAGGTTTAAGTCTAAAATTTCTTTGCTCAGCTTCTTATTGGAGGATCTAACCAACACTGCCAAAAGAGTGTTAAAATCTCTGACTATTATGAAGCTGGAGGAAATCAAGTTGCTTATATCTGTTACAGTTTCTCTTATAAATTGAGGCACATTCTGGTTGGCTGCATAAATATTAATAATTGAAATCTCATCACATTGAGTATTACCCTTAACAAATATGAAGTGACCATTCTTCTCCTTCCTTACTTTTGTTGGTTCAAAGCCTATTGTATTTGCAAATAGAATTGCAACACCTGCTTTTTTCTGATTTCCATTTGCCTGAAATACAGATAACCATCCCTTCACCCTGGGTCTATATTTATCTTTTAAGATAAGATGAGATTCTTGTATGCAGAAGATATCTGACCTGAGTTTTTGTACCCAGTCAGCCAACCTGTGCCTCTTGAGAGGACAACTTAAGCCATTCACATTAATGGAGAATATTGATAAGCCTGGTAGAATTTTGGGTGCCAAATTTTTCAAAAGTCCAGTGGACATTTTTTAATCCTTTCACCACTGTGGAAGTTGGAGTTTGATCAAAAGTTTCTGAGTGTGTTTACTTTTGTGGTAAAGGATTGTGCTGGTCATTATGGAGGGGATTGCTGTGAGTTCAGAATTGCAGGTAGAGAATATATACAGTTTTATACAGTTTTATGCCTGGCAGGAGAGTGCCATGACACCCTATTAGGAGTAGTAGGTCTGGTTTTCAGAGGGTCTCTCCCCTGGGATAAAATGGGAGGACGTCTGGACTTTGCTTGCTTGTTTTTATGGAGTACTGCAAGCACTTCTCATGGGGGATGTGATTCCTTTCTGCTTGGCGATGGATTTTGTACCTTTTTTTGTCTCCTTCAGATCGCAGCTTGCCTCAGCAGGGTTGATGTGTGTTCTTCACCCTTCTCTCTTGGCTCAGCTGCAAACCATCAGCTTACTTGATAAACTTCTGTCCCTTAACTCTCCTTCTGGATGGGACCCTCTGTGGAAACCTGGTTCCAGTCAGCCATCTTGCCTCCACCCCCCTTGAGTCTATTTTTTTAATGTGAACTTTCTCTCAATTTTATATTTGTAGTTTCAGTTCTCTTTTTCATTGATTCCTCAGGACGGATTTGCTTTTCATCTAAAACACTTTAATTTCCTCTGTACAGTTTTTGTATAAAAACTTTCAATATATATAATTCTATTTGTTACTATAATCAACTTTTATTAACTTTATATTCAAATTTTCTCTTTAAGGGTATTTTTTGTAATCATGTCAATAATAATTGCAATGATCACTAATTTTAATCTACATTTTTCAATATGACCTACATTCTAACACTAATTAAATAGCTAGTACATCAATGCTTAGATAAAGCCAAAGTTGCACAGTATTAGAGATTTTCAGGCTGTTCTCTGCTATATATTCTGAAGAATTCCATCTTATTGGTGTATTTTTCATTAATTCCATAAACATTTTTTGTACGTTGCAGGAATATATAAGGATGAGCCAAACCAGACATGGCCCCTTCCCATACGGGTATTGACATCCAGTGGGGGTAACATTTCTACCAGCCACGAAATAAGGAAGACTTAAGGAGGCAAACAAGTATAGCATTGCCAAAGATGACCTTTTAGGTACTTTGAAGTTTTACTCTGTACCCAGAACAGGTGGGCATCCAAATCCAAATATACAAAATCTGAAACCTCCAAAATCTAAAATATTTCAAGTGTCAACATACACTCAAACGATGTACTCCCCAGAGGATTCTGGATTTTTAGTTTTGGGATGCTGCGCTGGTAATATAATGCAAATATTCTAAAGCCTGTAAATATCCAAAATCCAAAACTCTTCTTATGCTCAGCATTTCAGATAAGGGATACTATACAGACTTTACTTAACTGCATCCTTATTTATATTCATTCCTCAAAAGAATAAAAACAAACTGCTCTTTCTATTTCATTATTCCTTTGATTTTTATGAATGATGAACATTGGAAATTTTGGGGATTTCTAGTGTAATGCGTGACATTTGCTCTCCTGTGTATACCCCAGAAGAATAGAAATTGTGACAAATAACAAACCTTTATTTACCTCTCAGTCAAGTCAGATTTTTCATGCACTGTCTCAGGACAGAAATAAAAGTTTGCATCACAATTACTGTCTTTCAGACTGGGCAGATCTACTCATGATATCTTGGAAAATGATAGGATCAAGAAAGAGAACAGTCTCCAAAATGACGGGTGTCACCTCAAAGCCACACCTGGGAAGGAGGTGGACAGAACACACTTACTGGTAAGTGGTCGGGCTGATGTTGATGCGCCGAGGGTGACTTCCCGACTCGAATTTGCTTGCCAGAGTGACATTATTTCCGAACAGGCAATAACGTGGCATTCTCACCCCAACAACTCCAGCCAGCACGGAACCTGAGTGAATGCCTATCCTCATCTAAAAAAGAATGAAAAAGGACACGAATATATTGGTTTTCATTTGGTATGCAATTATATTAATGAAAGGTGCTACTAATTCTTAAAAAAATTAAACTACAATCTTCTCAAAGACTGGAGGTGAATCTTGGTCCTTTTTTTGAGCCTAATATTTAGATATTATACTGCTCAATGAATGCAAATGTTGTGGGATAAATGAATAAATGAATTAATTAAATGCAAAAATCTAAGTTTAATTTGCTACATAAATCTGTTATAGATTAAATTGGGTTTCATTTGTACATAGTATGGGCTAACTGAAAAGCGTATAGTGTATTAGTCTCCAGTTTTCTCTCCAGTTGTTCTTACAGAAAACTCTATTTCTTCCCTTCATAGCATTAAACACAATTGTAAATTAAAGATTTATATTTGACACTGACAACTGTCAAACAGAATCCATTTTTCTTCACAAATGACAGTACAGTATAGAAACAGTTTGCCTTTATGTCGTGACAGCAGAAAGGGCAAGCTTCGAGACATTTCTCTTCTGACACTTGTTCAATTCATGCAGAACCCGTTATTCAGCTTCTTTACCTTGCCCATTTGTTTCAAATGATCCGATATTGTTGGAACAGTAACAGCAAGCCTTGCTGCCGATTCATGCCCTCAGTGTAAAGTTGATATACACTTAAATGTGATTGCAGTAATGATCTCACATCACATGTTTCACACCAAAATAAATGAAGCTGATGGAGACCAAATGGGCAATGATATCCTTAGTTCTAGGAGAACACAGAGCATCACTGAGAAACAAGCAGGAAACCCAACCCCAGAGGTCCACCAGGTAGGCAAACCATCATCTCTTCACTGCCATGCCCCTCTCGCCAGAAAAAAAAAAAAACTCACTCTGAGATAAACCTTGTCGTAGGAATAGAGACTTCTGTGTGGAGAGACTCATAAGAAGATAGGTTGAAATTAATGTGACCTAGCTGCATAACCTTTTCATTTACTTTTAAAAAACTGACTCCATAAAATTTATTTGGAAATTCAATATGGTAGGAAGAGTTAATGTATTTCAGAAAGAAGAATAGGGTATTTTCCCTATTGCATATCAAGTCTTAGTCTAAACACATCTGATCAGTGCTTGGATACCATCATATAGAGAAACAGACTAATGGAGAAGGGAGCCCGGGCAGCCTGCCATGCAGATACACATGAGCTAGATTCATGGAAAAGTCAGCATTTCAAATCAGCACGAAAAGGACATCCTTTCCATTAGAATGCTCTGGATCACTTTGTTAATGTGGAAAACAGTATCAAGTAAATTCAAGATCTTAATGTGAAAAGCACAACTTTACAGCTTTAAAAAGGATTCTATTAACACTAACTAGAGAAAGGTCAATCTGTGGTATCAGTGAAATTCCCAAATACAGACACTTTAAAAATGTAGACTTTTATCTGTCTCTCAACAACAGGTCCCAGGTGAGTGGTGCGGATGGTCAGGCAGCCCTGTCTCCTCCCCGTCCCTGGCCCGTCTTCAGAGCACCCTCAGTTCCAGCCACAGGATGCGGGATGCAGACAGCAGCAGCCTCCCTCTGAGTGCTCTCATCTCTTCATGTAGATCCATCTGACATCATTTTCACTCAGCCCAAAGAACTTCTTTAACATTACCTTTTTTTTTTAAAGGAAAAAGATTTAATATAAAACTTCTAGATTTGCATCTGATAAATGATAAAATTTATGAAATATCCTTCTTTTGATGAGTTCCAGTTTTCCATATTAACCATTTTGATTTATGTTGCCACCTCGTCCCATGATTTTCTACGGCTTTCCCCTGCCTTGACATTTCTTATACTATTGGGCCACTGATAATGGACTCCTTCAGCTTTTATATGTTTGAAAAAGTCTTCATTTTGCCTTCATGTTTAAAAGATTTTGGAGGAGGGTCAGGGGCGGTGGCTTACACCTGTAATCCCAGCACTCTGGGAGGATGAGGCAGGGGATTGCTTGAGCTCACAGGTTCCAGACCAGCCTCAGCCTAAGCGAGACCCCATCACTAAAAAAAACCAGGCATTGTGGCAGACCCCTGTAGTCCCAGCTACTTGGGAGGCTGAGAGAAGAGAATCACTTAAGATTGATGTTGCTGTGAGCTATGATGCTACAGCACTCTACCAAGGGCAACAAAGTGAAACTCTGTCTCAAAAAAATTTACTGTATATAGAATTCTAGGTTGACAGTTTAATTTTTCCCTTCTGTACTTTAGAGATATTGCTATCCTGGCTCCTCCCCTGCATTGTTTCAGATGAGAAATCTGCTGTCATGATTATGCTAATTCCTCTGTATGTAACAAGTATTTTTATTCTGTTTGCTTTTAAGGCTTTCTTTTATGGCTAGTATTAAGTAATTTGGTATAATATCCCTTGGTGTTACTTTCCTTATGTTCTTGTGCGTGCCTTTGTTTAGTCTTGGATCTGTTGTTTTATAGTTTCCATCAAATTTGGAAATTTTCCAGCAATTACTTTTTCAGATATTTTTCCTGCCCACTTCTCCCTCTTAGAAATTCTAGTTATGTGTATTTTAGGCTGCTTGCATTATTTCCAAAGTTCTGTAATTTTCATTGAAAATAATTTTTCTCTATTTATTGGAGATAATTTCTTTCGGTATATATTCCAATTTATAGTCTTTTCTTTTGCAATATCTTAGCTGTTGTTAATAACATCCAGTGTATTTTTTATATCTAAGTTTCCTCTCTAAAAGTCCAAGTTGATGTTTTTTATCTTCCAGATATCAATCTAACTTTTAAACATATGGAATGCAGTTAAAACAATGGTTTTAGTGCTCTGGACTAACAATTTCAGCTCTGTATGGATCAGTTTTGATTGACTGACTTTTCCCCTTCAATATGAGTAATATTTTCCCAGCTTTTCCTCATGCCTAGTAAGTTTTCACTGGATTCTGATATCATGAATTTGACTTGTTGAGTGGTGGATATTTTTTATATTCTCATAAATATTCTTGAGCTTTGTTCTTGGATTCAGTGAAGTTCCTCAGAAAGACTTTCTTCCTTTCAAGTCTTTCTTTCAAGATTTTTTAGGGAAACCTGGAGCAATGTTGCACAACGGACTAATTATCCCCCATCATAAGGGCAAGCACCATGTGTACTTTCTCCAATGCTCTCAATTCACGAGGTTTTCCAATCTGCCTGATGGAAAAAGGCATTGTTCTTCCAAGTCCTACCTGACTTCCAGGTACCTTTTACTCTTTTGGGGGAGTGATCTCCCCTCCCAGGGGGCTCAGGTATTTCATTTGACACATGATCAGTGCTCTGTGGACTACATGAGGAGAACCTTTAGATGATATCCGGGGGTCTGGGTTCAAATATCCCCTCTCTGGGACTCTGTCTGTTACCTCTGGGCTTCTTGTTCTCCTAGATTCTTACCTCCATCTCATTAATTCAAGGAGTTTGCTGAGTGCCTCTGGTCTGATCCCTGAGCAGCAGCCTGGGTATCTGTCTAAGTCATCAGCGAGGACACTCACGGGCTCAGCTTGTGTGTACTGAGCGGCAGCCTGGGTGTTTGTCTAAGCCGTCAGCGAGGACACTCACGGGCTCAGCTCGTGTGTACTGAGCGGCAGCCTGGGTGTCTGTCTAAGTCGTCAGCGAGGACACTCACGGGCTCAGCTCGTGTGTACTGGCAGCCTGGGTGTCTGTCTAAGTTGTCAGCGAGGACACTCACGGGCTCAGCTTGTGTGTACTGAGTGGCAGCCTGGGTGTCTGTCTAAGTCGTCAGCGAGGACACTCACGGGCTCAGCTCGTGTGTACTGGCAGCCTGGGTGTCTGTCTAAGTCGTCAGCGAGGACACTCACGGGCTCAGCTCGTGTGTACTGAGCGGCAGCCTGGGTTCTGTCTAAGTTGTCAGCGAGGACACTCACGGGCTCAGCTCCTGTGTACTGAGCGGCAGCCTGGGTGTTTGAGTCTAAGCCGTCAGCGAGGACACTCACGGGCTCAGCTTGTGTGTACTGAGTGGCAACCTAGGTTCTGTCTAAGTTGTCAGCGAGGACACTCACGGGCTCAGCTTGTGTGTACTGAGCGGCAGCCTGGGTTCTAAGTTGTCAGCGAGGACACTCACGGGCTCAGCTCGTGTGTACTGAGCGGCAGCCTGGGTGTCTGTCTAAGTCGTCAGCGAGGACACTCACGGGCTCAGCTCGTGTGTACTGGCAGCCTGGGTGTCTGTCTAAGTTGTCAGCGAGGACACTCACGGGCTCAGCTCCTGTGTACTGAGCGGCAGCCTGGGTGTTTGAGTCTAAGCCGTCAGCGAGGACACTCACGGGCTCAGCTTGTGTGTACTGAGTGGCAACCTAGGTTCTGTCTAAGTTGTCAGCGAGGACACTCACGGGCTCAGCTTGTGTGTACTGAGCGGCAGCCTGGGTGTCTGTCCAAGCCGTCAGCGAGGACACTCACGGGCTCAGCTTGTGTGTCTCCTCTCTCTCAGGAATCACTGTCTTCCATTGCCGAGTGCCCAGTGCCATGAAATTGTTGTTTCGTGTATTTGTCCAGATTTTTTTTATTTTTTAAGATGGAAATTAGCCGGGCGTTGTGGCGGGCGCCTGTAGTCCCAGCTGCTCGGGAGGCTGAGGCAAGAGAATCATGTAAGCCCAAGAGTTAGAGGTTGCTGTGAGCCGTGTGACGCCACGGCACTCTACCCGAGGGCGGTACAGTGAGACTCTGTCTCTACAAAAAAAAAAAAAAAAAAAAAAAAAGATGGAAATATAAATCCAATCCCTGAACTTGATATTGGGTGAAAACAGAAGTGAGATTTTCTGATGAGGATTGGCTATTTGGATTTAAAGCAAAACCTAAATGGCGATATTCCTTTGAAATAAGTATAAAGCACCTATTTCTAAAGTTAGAAAAGCCCTCTGCAATACCATATTTCTTTGTGGTTATGTTTACTTTCAAAAGGTCTATTTATACTGTCACGTTGTGAAATACAGATTTGCTTGAAAAACACACAGACCTTAGATGCTGTAAGTTGCCATTTTGGGTTTGTGGTCACTGTAGTAATCATTTTAACCAGAAGAAGAGCAAGAGTGATTATCATCAAACAGACACAATTTACAGCCTTTTTTTGTGTGTGTTTTCTGACACCAACTATATAGAAGACTTACATACTTCTAACTCAGCCTATGATAAGAAGATTTGAGGGATTTTTTTAAGCCAAATTTTCAGAATGAGAATTATTATAACCTGAAAAATGCTCAAGATATAGCTGGGTGTTGTGGTGGGCGCCTATAGTCCCAGCTACTTGGGAGGCCGAGGCAAGAGAATCGCGTAAACCCAAGAGTTGGAGGTTGCTGTGAGCAATGACACCACGGTACACTACCAAGGGTGACAAAGTGAGACTCTGTCTCAAGAAAAAAAGAAAAAATACCCTGATGTCCTTTGGGGAGGAGTGATCATAAAAACAAACAAACAAACAAAAAAACCCCTATTTTTTCTCTTAGAAGTCCATCTAAAAGCTGCATGAGTATGAACAACCACAAACCAGCACGGACACGCTGTCCCTGCCACTGCCCTGTAGTGGGACAGGACTCAGAGAGGTGTTTCGTTTGGGAAGTAAGACAATACCAATAGTTTGGGAAGTAAGCTGAATCATCAGACATAATTTTCTTTAGCATTTCTTTTGACAACTTATTAAAATTTCCTAGGAATTGTTTTCTAAACAAGGACATCTCTGATTGCCTCATTCAGAATGTGCCAAGAGCATCTGTTACATAAAACAGAGAGATACGTTTAACCATCAGTGAAGGGTTTGGATCCATTTGGGCAATATTTAGCTTTATTTAAATGGGTTAACCGAGCAGTAACGTTTGCATCCATCTGGCTAGTAAGCTCTCACAGAAGAGAATTTATTTGCACTGAACCATGGTTCTCAAATGGGACCACGTATGCCCCTCAGTGGACATTTGGCAATGTCTGGAGACAATTTTGCTATTTTCACAACAGGGAGGGAGAGCTGCTAATGGTTATCTATCAATATCTAGCTACTGGTAGAGCTACAGATTCCCAGGACAGCTCCCCACCCCCAGCGAAGAATTCACTAGCCTCAAATATCAATTGTGACAAAATTGAAAAACCTTGCACTAAATACACCTCTGGGAACCTATTAGTAGTAAAGAAGCCTAAGTAAAAATGTAAATGCTTAATCAGATCAAAGCTTGGATAAAGCACACAAGACTTTTCTCTTAAGAGAAAGTTCATGAAAAAGATAATGTTGTCCGAGGGATTTATTAAAAAAGCACAATGACTTTAGGATATAGCCTGAGGTTAGGTTACCTATTACCCAACCTTGTATGTCCTCAATGTATATAATAGCACAAAATTCTGAGACACAGCAAAGTCTCCAGTTATCAAAAGATTCAGTTATTTTCACATTATTCCATAATACATGTTATTTGTTAACCAAGACTTACAAACAATTGCATATTTAGAAAACATTCCTACTACAACTTTTAAAAACAGAAGGCTGTGTAGTTCTCTACCTCAGTAAGCCAAAACTCTCCCTAGTTTAGTAAAGGAGAAATGTAGGGTTCAGAGGGCAGCCCAGAACCTTTAGTCCAGCTCCATTTTTACAAATAAGCTAAGGTCTAGAAAAGCACAGTGAAAAGAGCAAATTATTGTGAGGGCCAGCTCTGGACTTTCTATCATTAGGCTTTGTCTTCAGTGTACTGTAAAAAGCATCTAAATTGAGTGATGTCTCAGGCTGTGTCTACCAGGCCCATCAGACATAGACAAACAAATCATATTTCATCTGGTTTGCCTGTTCTGTTTATACAGAAGGATCAACAAATTCCACTGGAAACTCAGAAAAAATAAAGGATGCATTAATTTATTAGTGTACCTTCAATCACGCAGCAAAAACCTTCCATCCCACTGTTCATGATTTTCAACACTAAATCTTTCCTGACTGGTCTACTCACCACACTAAGAAAATGCTTCATGCAGCCATGCCTCTGAGATTTTACTCATGTCGATTGCCTCATCTGAAATACCATCCAGCCTGAATCACAGACTCTGTTCTAAGTGCTCAGAGTATAAAGAGAAACCAAAGAGTTTTTGTTGTTTCAGAGTTTTCATTCAGAGAATTTATTTGATGTAAAAGGTAGAATAGCTAACTGAAATTATGGTCAATATTAACAAGTTAAAATATCCGAAGCAGGATTCATGCAGCAGGTGGGTGGGAAGGACCAAGTCTGGAGAATCAGGGAAGTGTTTCTCAGAAAAAGTACTCTTAGCTCATGCTTCTACATCCGAGAAAGTACACGTTGAACTCAGTTAATCCATACCTGAAGAAGAACAGTCTCAGTTAAGCAAGAAAAATGTCCAAACTAAAATCGAAGGTCTATAGTAGAGAAAGAAGAAAGTCTTCTAGTAGAAAAATCCAGTTAGCTGTTCACTCATGTTTGCCTTTATGTAAGTATTGTACTTAGATTTATGTGATTTTAAGCTTTTGAGAAACTTTTAATTAACTGCTTCAAGAGAAAGAAGCTTAAAGCCATTATTCATATTGTTAGGCAAGAATAAAAGAAGCACTTCATCCTTTTACAAGAATTAGTTAACATGTACTATGAAGTTTTATCATAAAATACTCCTTTCATCAACAAAATGAGATAAAGTGTCATATTTTTGTCTTATTTTTAATTAATAATCAATATTTCCCTAATAAGAATATTAATATTTTAAATTCTAATTTCAAAAGCTCAAGATTCTTGGGAAGAATACAATCAACTTACATCCAGTCATAGTTTTTACGATTTCTTCTTGGTCCCCACATGTACAAGGAATCAGGGAGAGATAATTGTGTGGCATTGTGGCATTTTCCTCTCTATCGGGGGGACAGCCTGATGGTGTCAGAATGTGGTGTTTTCAAGTAGTAACTCTTGGGCAAACACCACTTTGGGCAGCATATCTTACTGTGTTTACTTTAAACATCCCAAAAGTACCATTCATAGATAAATTTCACTTTATAGAAAGTATCTGACCAAATAAGTGTTCTCACCCTGGTATGATGCCATATAATTTCAGACATACAATACAAACTATTATGACTTTTCTAAAACAAAATATGGTGAGATTTTACAAAATACAAAATGCATTTTACAATAATGGGGAAAAAATGGCTTTATAATCTTATTTATGTTTTTTGATGAGGAAGGATAGAACCCTGTAAGAGACAGCTGGGAGACAGTCCCTGGAATCAAACTGCTGATAGTTCTGAGTATCAGAGTCTGCCATGGGGACACGGCAACATGGCCCAGCTTCTCCACTGCCTATGCCCAGGGCAGATGCTAATGTGTATGTTGTTATTTAAATGCATTTGATAGGGGGAGGAGACAAGATGGCTGACTGAAGCCAGCTTTCCACAGAGGCTCCCGTCCAGTAGGAGAGTTAAAGGACAAAAATTCAGCAAGTAACCTGGTGGATTTGAGCTGCACTAAGAAAGAAGTTTGTAGAACGCATGTCAACCCCACTGAGGCGAGCTGCAACCACAAGGATACAAACAAAAGGTACAAAATCCATCACCAAGTGGACGGGAGTCTCCTCCCCCCTGAGAACGTCTCAGAGTGCCCCACAAACAACCAGGCAGAGTTCAAAGCTCCTCCCACTACACTCCATGGGAGAGACCCTCTAAAAACTGGACCTACCTCCCCTACAAGGGTGCCACGGCGTCCTCCTGCCAGGCATAAAACTGTATAAACTGTATATAGTCTCTACCTGGAATTCTGAGCTCCCAGCACTCCCCTTCACTCACACTGAGGTCTGGAGGCCAGTCCCGGTTGGCGGAGAGGGGACTGCACAGGAGTGGCAGTTCCCTGAGGCACAGTGTGACAGCCGTCTTTTGGTGACAATACGGCCAGGCATAAAACTGTGTAAAGCTGTGTGTGCTCTCTGCCTGCAACCCCAGGCTCCCAGCGCTCCCCGCGCTCCCCTCTGCTCTCACTCCAAGGTCTGGAGGCCTGTCCCCTAGGGGTCCAGACTCTTGGGCGATTGCTCGAGGGGTGTAGACAGTGCTGGGCTGCAGCCAGTTTGTGCAGACTCTGGGGTATGGGAGCGGAGAGAGGACAGTTGGCCGGAAGGGAGCTACACCTGACCAGCAGTTGCATGAGCCATAAAACAGTAGCCCTCTTTTGCTAGCAATACGGCTCACTACCGAATATTCTGAAGCCACACCCCCTGCCTCCCTGGCAAACAGAGACTCTGAGTATAGGATTTGCCTGAGGCAACTCCAACTTGCAAACCGGGGAAACTCCCAGAGTGGGGCTGACCCTGAGGTCAGCTTTACTAAACCTAAGATGCACCTGGCCCTCAGGGGATCGTCAGCCTATAGACAATACAAGAGCAAGACAAGCTGATTTCGAACTCAATTCAGCTTCTCTTCTGCAGGGGAACTGTAGAGTTGTTCTGTTCTGTTCTGTCAGTAACATTAGTCAGGGGCAAGACTGGACCTGAGTGAAAACTCCCCAACCTTCATCACGCGCCTGAGGTTGTCAGGCCTCACCTCCTCCTGCTAGAGAGAGGCCGGCCTGGCAGACTTCCTTGTGATTCAGGCAGGTGCAAACTCCTGGAGTACCGATTCACTACAGGCAACTGGATCAGCCAACTGCAGGGCTATCAGTGACTGGGTGTGACAGTGGTGAAGGTGGGGAAGGAGGCAGCAACTTTCCCAGACTGATCTATTGGCTGGGTGGCTCCTCCTGACTCCATGCAGCACTGGAGCAAGCCACACCAGAGTAGTCACCAGACCCCTGTGATCCAGTTCACAGAGATCGCTTAAACTCTCTCACCTGAGAGAGGTGCAGACTGAGACAATTGATTTGGACTTTTTGAACCGAACCAATCGCCTGAGGACAAATCAGGTGGTGCCCTGGGTGCACGGTGGTAGGAAGGTTTGATTTTTCTTTTCCAATTGTTTGCCGGTGGGGGGTGAGGTGACTTAATTGCTGATATTTCTCCACAGCTGAGACTTCAATCCAGACTATCTGTTTCACAAGGGTGGAACAGAAACCACCTGAAAACAAGACAGAACCACTTAGCCCCACCACACCAGATAGGGCCACAACAGGCCACAACAGGCCTGTTTCTCAAGCCACAACACTGTAAAGGCCCTCGACAAAGCCCCAGGGGAAAAATCAAAGGGAGTAAAACAACCATGGCGCAGAATCAGCGTTAGAACTCTGGTAACATGAATAACCAGAATAGATCAACCCCCCCCCAAGGAAAGATATGGCAGATGTAATTGAAGATCCCATTCATAAACAACTGGCTGAGATGTCAGAAATCAAATTCAGAACTTGGATTGCAGACAAGATTAACAAAGTGGAATTAGGAATTCAAGGAGAAATTCAAAAGTTGTCTCAAGAATTTAACGAATTTAAAGACAAAACCACCAAAGACTTAGACACACTGAAGCAAGAATTTGCAGCTCTCAAAGATATGAAAAATACAGTAGAATCCCTCAGCAACAGAATGGAGCAAGCAGAAGAAAGGATTTCTGACATTGAAGATAAAGCCTTTGAACGCTCCCAAACTCTCAAAGAGGAAGAGAAATGGAGAGCAAAAACGGATCATTCTCTCCAAGAGCTCTGGAATAATTCAAAGAAGGTGAATATCTGAATCATTGGAGTTCCAGAAACAGATGAAGTGGCCTTGCTGGTCACAGAGGCCCTTCTGCATGAAATTATGAAAGAGAATTTTCCAGACATGCCTAGAGATTCTGAAATTCAGACAGCGGACAGCTTCAGAACCCCAGCACGACTCAACCCCAATAAGACATCCCCCAGGTATATCATAATTAACTTCACTAAAGTTAATATGAAGGAGAAAATCCTCAAAGCTGCTAGGAGAAAGAAAACCATTACCTTCAAAGGGAAGAATATTAGAATGACTGAAGATCTCCCTGCTGAAACTTTTAAGCCAGAAGAGGGTGGTCACCGACTTTTAATCTCCTAAAGCAAAATAACTTTCAACCCCGGATCTTGTATCCAGCTAAATTGAGTTTCATTTATGATGGAGAAATTAAATACTTTAATGACATTCATATGTTGAAGAAATTTGCAATAACCAAACCAGCTCTTCAGGATATTCTCAGACCTATCCTCCATAATGACCAACTCAATCCTATACCACAAAAGTAAACTCACTCAGAAACTTTGGATCAAACTCCAATTACCACACTGGCGAAAGGATTAAAAATGTCCACTGGACTTTTGAAAAACTCGATACCCAAAACTTCACCAGACTTATCAATATTATCCATTAATGTGAACGGCTTAAACTGTCTTCTAAAGAGGCAAAGGTTAGCTGACTGGATACAAAAACTCAGGCCAGATATTTCTTGCATACAAGAGTCACATCTTAACTTAAAAGACAAATACAGACTCAGGGTGAAAGGATGGTCATCCATATTTCAGGCAAATGGTAATCAGAAAAAAGCAGGTGTTGCAATTTTATTGGCAGATACAATAGGCTTTAAACCAACAAAAGTAAGGAAGGACAAGAATGGTCACTTCATATTTGTTAAGGGTAATACTCAATATGATGACATCTCAATTATTAATATCTATGCACCCAACCAGAATGCACCTCAATTTATAAGAGAAATTCTAATAGACATGAGCAACTTGATTTTCTCCAGCTCCATAATAGTCGGAGATTTCAACACTCCTTTGGCAGTGTTGGATCGATCCTCCAACAAGAAGATGAGCAAAGAAATCTTAGATTTAAACCTAACCATCCAACATTTGGATTTAGCAGACATCTACACAACATTTCATCCCAACAAAACTGAATACACATACTTCTCATCAGCACATGGAACTTATTCCAAAATCGATCACATCTTAGGTCACAAGTCAACCTCAGTAAATTTAAAGGAATAGAAATTATTCCATGCATCTTCTTGGACCACCATGGAATAAAACTTGAGCTGAGTAACAATAGGAATCTGCATACTTATACAAAAACATGGAAGTTAAATAACCTTATGCTGAATGATAGCTGGGTCAGAGATGAGATTAAGAAAGAAATCGCCAATTTTTTGGAACAAAATGACAATGAAGACACAAACTATCAGAACCTCTGGGACACTGCAAAGGCAGTTCTAAGAGGGAAATTTATAGCACTGCAAGCCTTCCTCAAGAGAACGGAAAGAGAGGAAGTTAACAACTTAATGGGACATCTCAAGCAACTGGAAAAGGAAGAACATTCCAACCCCAAACCCAGTAGAAGAAAAGAAATAACCAAAATTAGAGCACAATTAAATGAAATTGAAAACAAAAGAATAATACAACAGATCAATAAATCAAAAAGCCGGTTTTTCGAAAAGGTCAATAAAATAGATAAACCTTTGGCCAACCTAATCAGGAAAAAAAGAGTAAAATCTCTAATCTCATCAATCAGAAACAACAAAGACGAAACAACAACAGACTCCTCAGAAATCCATAAAATCCTTAATGAATATTACAAGAAACTGTATTCTCAGAAATATGAAAATCTGAAGGAAATTCACCAATACTTGGAAGCACGTCACCTTCCAACACTTAGCCAGAATCAAGTGGAAATGTTGAACAGGCCCATATAAAGTTCGGAAATAGCATCAACCATACAAAACCTCCCTAAAAAGAAAAGCCCGGGACCAGATGGCTTCACGTCAGAATTCTACCAAACTTTTAAAGAGGAATTAGTACCTATATTACTCAACCTGTTCCAAAAGTTACAAAAAGAAGGAAGACTACCTAACACGTTCTATGAAGCAAACATCACCCTGATCCCCAAACCAGGAAAAGACCCAACAAGAAAAGAAAATTATACACCGATATCACTAATGAATATAGATGCAAAAATATTCAACAAGATCCTAACAAACAGAATCCAGCAACACATCAAACAAATTATACATCATGACCAAGTTGGTTTTATCCCAGGGTCTCAAGGCTGATTCAATATACGTAAATCTATAAATGTAACCAGCACATAAACAAATTAAAAAACAAAGACCATATGATTCGCTCAATCAATGCAGAAAAAGCTTTTGATAATATCCAGCATCCCTTCATGATCAGAACACTTAAGAAAATCGGTATAGAAGGGACATTTTTAAAATGAGAGACCATCTACAGCAAACCCACAGCCAATATCATATTGAATGCAGTTAAATTGGAATCATTTCCACTCAGATCAGGAATCAGACAAGGCTGCCCATTGTCTCCATTGCTTTTAAACATTGTAATGGAAGGTTCAGCCACTGCAATTACGGAAGAAAAGGCAATCAAGGGTATCCATATGGGGTCAGAAGAGATCAAACTTTCGCTCTTCGCAGATAATATGATAGTATATCTGGAAAACACTAGGGACTCTACTACAAAACTCTTAGAAGTGATCAAGGAATACAGCAGCATCTCAGGTTACAAAATCAACATTCATAAATCGGTCGCCTTTATATATACCAAAAATAGTGAAGTTGAAAAACAGTTAAGGACTCTATCCCATTCACAGTAGTGCCAAAGAAGATGAAATATTTGGGAATTTATCTAACAAAAGACGTGAAAGATCTCTATAAAGAAAACTATGAAACTCTAAGAAAAGAAATAGCTGCAAATATTAACAAATGGAAAAACATACCATGCTCATCCTGGGAAGATTCAACATTGTTCAAATGTCCATACTACCCAAAGCAATATATAATTTCAATGCAACCCCTATTCAAGCTCCACTGTCATACTTTAAAGATCTGGAAAAAACAATACTTCGTTTTATATGGAATCAGAAAAAACTCGAGTAGCCAAGACATTACTCAGAAATAAAAACAAAGCAGGAGGAATTACGCTACCAGACCTCAGACTATACTATAAATCGATAGTGATCAAAACACCATGGTACTGGCACAAAAACAGAGAAGTAGATGTCTGGAACAGAATAGAGAACCAAGAGATGAATCCAGCTACTTACCGTTATTTAATCTTTGACAAGCCAATCAAAAACATTCAGTCGGGAAAAGATTCCTTATTTAACAAATGGTGCTGGGTAAACTGGCTGGCAACCTGTAGAAGACTGAAACTGGACCCACACCTTTCACCATTAACTGAGATAGACTCTCACTGGATCAAAGATTTAAACTTAAGACATGAAACTATAAAAATACTAGAGGAGAGTGCAGGGAAAACCCTTGAAGAAATCTGTCTGGGCGTGTATTTTATGAGGAGGACCCCCCCCAGGCAATTGAAGCAGCTTCAAAAATACACTACTGGGACTTGATCAAACTTAAAAGCTTATGCACAGTCAAGAACACAGTAAGTAAAGCAAGCAAACAGCCCTCAGAATGGGAGAAGATATTTGCAGGTTATGTCTCCAACAAAGATTTAATAACCAGAATCCACAGAGAACTCAAATGCATTAGCAGGAATAGAACAAGGGATCCCATCATAGGCTGGCCAAGGGATTTGAAGAGAAACTTCTCTGAAGAAGACAGGCACGTCGCCTTCAGACATATGAAAAAATGCTCATCATCTTTAATCATCAGAGAAACGCAAATCAAAACTACTTTGAGATACCATCTAACTCCAGTAGACTAGCCTATATCACAAAATCCCAATACCAGAGATGTTGGCTCAGATGTGGAGAAAAGGGAACACTTTTGCACTACTGGTGGGAATGCAAATTAATACATTCCTTTTGGAAAGAGATATGGAGAACACTTAGAGATCTAAAAACGGATCTGTCATTCAATCCTGTAATCCCTCTACTGGGCATATACCCAGAAGACCAAAAATCACATCATAATAAAGATATTTGTACCAGAATGTTTATTGCAGCCCGATTCATAATTGCTAAGTCATGGAAGAAGCCCAAGTGCCCATCCATCCATGAATGGATTAATAAATTGTGGTATATGTACACCATGGAATATTATGCAGCCTTATAGAAAGATGGAGACTTTACCTCTTTCTTGTTTACATGGATGGAGCTGGAACATATTCTTCTTAGCAAAGTAACTCAAGAGTGGAAGAAAAAGTACCCAATGTACTCAGCCCTACTATGAAACTAATTTAGGGTTTTCACATGAAAGCTATAACCCGGGGGCAGCGCCTGTGGCTCAGTCCGTAAGGCACCAGCCCCATATACCGAGGGTGGCGGGTTCAAACCCAGCCCCATCTGAACTGCAACCAAAAAATAGCTGGGCGTTGTGGTGGGCGCCTGTAGTCCCAGCTACTTGGGAGGCTGAGGCAAGAGAATCGCTTAAGCCCAGGAGTTGGAGGTTGCTGTGAGCTGTGTGATGCCATAAAGTGAGATTCTGTCTCCTCGAAAAAAAAAAAAAGAAAGAAAAAAAAAAGAAAGCTATAACCCAGTTACAACCTAAGAATGGGGGGAGGGGGAAAGGGAAGGAAGGGAGGGGGGAGGTGGGTAGAGGGAAGGGGATTAGTGGGATTACACCAGTGGTGCATCTTATAAGGGTATATGTGAAACTTGGTAAACGGTGTGTGAAGGTAGTGAATGATTCCCCATGATTATATCAATGTACACAGCTATGATTTAATAAAAAAAAAATAAAAAATATAAAAAATAAAATAGGTAAAAAAAATGCATTTGATATACAATAAGAGATTTAAATTTGACCCAGCTTGGAGGAGAGTTATTATTAAGGCCTAAAAGCTGAATCTGAAATTTACCTTTGTGCAGAAAAGAATGCCTAAAACATTTTTTCACAGAAACTGATTTAAATCAATTGAGATACAGAGATGCATATGTTTAGAAATAACCAACATATAATTTAGCAGTTAAAGAAACATCATTTTGTGTTAGAAATATCGATAGTTGACACGTCATTTAATAACACAGTGCCTTAAATAGACATGATCTGATTATTATAATAAAGAAAATAGCAGAATTCAAAGATAATAAACATATTTCTTATCAACATTTGATTTTCATTTTGATATACAGAAAAGAATAAGAAACCATTTTTTGACATCCAATTTTTGGTTATCTAACTTATGATGCTAAAAAACATTTATTATACTAATCACACCTATAACATACATCAAATCATTCTGTGATATATTTTACTTAGCATTAAATACATCTTTATTGTATAATTACCCAGATTGAAATCTACCTTTTTCTAATGGTTTTATTTAATGGCTTAATTTTTAATAGAATTCGTCTGTTAAAACTTCAAATCTCTTTCTATTTCATGAATACTTGCACTACTGGAAAATATTGCTACTGATTTACCAATTCACTTTATTTACTGAGGAAAATGGTTTTCTGTCAAAAGGCAGCCCTTAACAGAGAACCTGGAAACATTTCTAGTAAAAAAAGAAATTTTATAGCAGCAAGAATAATCTTTTTTAATATTTAATAAAGTATGTAGTAATGGACTTTTTTAAAAGGGCTAAAGAGATTTAGGAAAAAGATTCTAATAGCATTAAGTGTGTGTTTATAAATTTATTCATCTAAATTATCTATCAAAATATGTTTCTCTCTCTTGTCTCCTTCATTGTGTGTGTATGTATATATGTATATGTGTGTACATACACACACGTGCATACACATATATTATATATATAGTATATATTTTTATTCTCAAGACCAAAGACCGATCAGAATAACTTTATTTTCAACAAAAATATCTTCCAAGTATGAGCCCTCTGAATAGTTTCAAAGAACAGAACATAATCTCTGATCCTTCAACTCCTAAAGACAATGTAAACTAAAAAATGTAGAAACTTATTTGCCTTTATCCCTCCTCCCTTCTCTTCTTTCCTTTTATACCTCCGTCTCTCATCTAAAGATTACTATGGAACAATTCAGTCCCAAACACTTGCTCTGTGTGATACAGAGGAGAGAAAGACTTAGTGAGTCTTTAAATCTCACTAAGTTAAAGAAAGACAAAAATGTTATTCCTTAAAAAAAAGGACATATGATTAACAGACATTTCCTCCAAATATTAAATATTTAAATTGTTTATTGTTTTACAATTTTATCAAAGTAATAAAACTTTCAATTATATATAATTTCCTTTCATATACCATTTAGTAAAAATAAAAGTACCTCTATGAGAAAATGCTACATATTATAACGATGTCAATGCTACTGTTAGGTAATTGAATTGCTTCAGGGAAAATTTAGTTCATTTGACTTCCCAAAATTTCTATATCTCAGAGAAAAAAAATGTGTTTAATATATGTGTAAACAACATACAAGTAAACAAAAAAAACAGGAATTTTAATAATGAGTCTAATTGATCGTTAAATGTAACAATTCTTACCCTCTTTTGAAAGCCATACTTTCCTTTTTATACTATAAGAGAAATAACATAGCTAAATGTATGCTCCAGAATAAAAGTAGAACAACATAAAACCCTGAGTTACAGTAGAAATCTTAGATACACATAGGATTCAACTAGGAAACTTTACAAACATTGATTGGGATTTCACCACCGAGATCTTGATTTAGCAGATCTGGGATGAAGCCTGGGCATCGGAACTTTTAACCCTCTCTAGGGTGGATCCAACTTCAAGGTCCGTGAGTCTGTGGCGATTGCTTAATGTTTCACAGATGTGTTAATATTTACAAGTAATAAATAATGCAGGACCCAACAGTAGACATAGGTCTACTCTTTGCCTAGTAAACTATTTTAATCAGGGTTGTGCAGATTCCTTCACATACATATAAATATATACACTACCTCTTCCATTTTAGGATGGAAACAATATTCCATCCTCCTCTCAGGAGACTGAAGTGATCAACAAAATATTCTTGTTATAGTTCCTGAAGACCTTTAACAGCAAAAAAAATACATGTTTAATTAAAATATTAGCAAACAGAGCAGAGATGTGAATACTCCTTACTTAGCCTTAATATACTTCAAGTTGGTACCAAAAAGAAATTTCCTTGAGACTTCAGCACATTCATTTAGGGCTAGATGGCAACCCACACTCATGCATATGTGTTTAGTCTTACAGTCCCTTATATCAGGACGGAATGGGACTCCAGAGAGAAGCTTCTTTATCTTGGGTGTTGGTCATTATAGCAGCCTGAGCAACAACACAGAAGCTGCGGTGCAGGACATTTTAGGATTACAGATGCTGAAGGGTATTTTACTGCTAGGAAGTTGTCATAGGCTTTGAAATCTGACCTACCACTTACTCGTTATATATTCTTGGCAAGATAAACATTTTGGTAATCTTCATTCTTTTTTTTTTTTTTTTTATTCTTGGGGATTCATTGAGGGTACAATAAGCCAGGTTACACTGATTGCAATTGTTAGGTAAAGTTCCTCTTGCAATCATGTCTTGCCCCCATAAAGTGTGACACACACTAAGGCCCCACCGCCCTCCCTCCATCCCTCTTTCTGCTTCCCCCCCCATAACCTTAATTGTCATTAATTGTCCTCATATCAAGATTGAGTACATAGGATTCATGTTTCTCCATTCTTGTGATGCTTTACTAAGAATAATGTCTTCCACGTCCATCCAGGTTAATACGAAGGATGTAAAGTCTCCATTTTTTTTAATGGCTGAATAGTATTCCATGGTATACATATACCACAGCTTGTTAATCCATTCCTGGGTTGGTGGGCATTTAGGCTGTTTCCACATTTTGGCGATTGTAAATTGAGCTGCAATAAACAGTCTAGTACAAGTGTCCTTATGAGAAAAGGATTTTTTTTCCTTCTGGGTAGATGCCCAGTAATGGGATTGCAGGATCAAATGGGAGGTCTAGCTTGAGTGCTTTGAGGTTTCTCCATACTTCCTTCCAGAAAGGTTGTACTAGTTTGCAGTCCCACCAGCAGTGTAAAAGTGTTCCCTTCTCTCCACATCCACGCCAGGATCTGCAGTTTTGAGATTTTGTGATGTGGGCCATTCTCACTGGGGTTAGATGATATCTCAGGGATGTTTTGATTTGCATTTCTCTAATACATAGAGATGATGAACATTTTTTCATGTGTTTGTTAGCCATTCGTCTGTCGTCTTTAGAGAAAGTTCTGTTCATGTCTCTTGCCCATTGATATAAGGGATTGTTGGCTTTTTTCATGTGGATTAATTTGAGTTCTCTATAGATCCTGGTTATCAAGCTTTTGTCTGATTGAAAATATGCAAATATCCTTTCCCATTGTGTGGGTTGTCTCTTTGCTTTGGTTATTGTCTCCTTAGCTGTACAGAAGCTTTTCAGTTTAATGAAGTCCCATTTGTTTATTTTTGTTGTTGCAATTGCCATGGCAGTCTTCTTCATGAAGTCTTCCCCCAGGCCAATATCTTCCAGTGTTTTTCCTATACTTTCTTTGAGGATTTTTATTGTTTCATGCCTTAAATTTAAGTCCTTTATCCATCATGAATCAATTTTTGTGAGTGGGGAAAGCTGTGGGTCCACTTTCAGTCTTTTACATGTAGACATCTAATTCTCCCAACACCATTTATTGAATAGGGAGTCTTTCCCCCAAGGTAAGTTCTTGTTTGGTTTATCGAAGATTAGGTGGTTGTAAGATGTTAGTTTCATTTCTTGGTGTTCAATTTGATTCCAAGTGTCTATGTCTCTGTTTTTTTGCCAGTACCATGCTGTCTTGACCACTATGGCTTTGTAGTACAGACTAAAATGTGGTATGCTGATGCCCCCAGCTTTATTTTTGTTACTAAGAACTGCCTTAGCTATACAGGGTTTTTTCCGGTTCCATACAAAACGCAGAATCATTTTTTCCAAATCTTGAAAGTACGATGTAGGTACTTTGATAGGAATGGCACTGAATAGGTAGATTGCTTTGGGAAGTATAGACATTTTAACAATGTTGATTCTTCCCATCCATGAGCATGGTATGTTCTTCCATTTGTTAATATCCTCTGCTATTTCCTTTCTGAGGAGTTCATAGTTTTCTTTATAGAGGTCTTTCACCTCCTTCGTTAGGTATATTCCTAGGTATTTCATTTTCTTTGAAACTATGGTGAAGGGAGTTGTGTCCTTCATTAGTTCTCATCTTGACTGTTATTGGTGTATACAAAGGCTACTGACTTGTGGACATTGATTTTATATCCTGAAACATTACTGTATTTTTTGATGACTTCTAGGAGTCTTGCGGTGAGTCTTTGGGGTTCTCTAAGTATAAGATCATGTCGTCAGCAAAGAGGGAGAGTTTGACCTCCTCTGCTCCCATTTGGATTCCCTTTATTTCCTTGTCTTGCCTAATTGTATTGGCTAGAACTTCCTGCACTATGTTGAATAGTAAAGGTGACAGAGGACAACCTTGTCTGGTTCCAGTTCTAAGAGGAAAAGCTTTCAGTTTTATTCCATTCAGTAAAATATTGGCTGTGGGTTTGTCATAGATAGCTTCAATCAGTTTTAGAAATGTGCCACCTATGCCTATACTCTTCAGTGTTCTAATTAGAAAAGGATGCTGGATTTTATCAAATACTTTTTCTGCATCTATTGAGAGGATCATGTGATCTTTATTTTTGCCTCTGTTAATATGATGGATAACGTTTATGGACTTGCGTATGTTAAACCAGCCTTGCATCCCTGTGATGAAGCCTACTTGATCATGATGAATGACTTTTTTGATGATAAGCTGTAATCTATTGGCTAGGATTTTGTTGAGACTTTTTGCATCTATGTTCATGAGTGAGATTGGTCTGAAATTCTCCTTTTTGTTTGGGTCTTTTCCTGGTTTTGGTATCAGGGTGATGTTTGCTTCATAGAATGTGTTGGGGAAGATTCCTTCTTCCTCAGTTTTTTGGAATAATTTCTGCAGTACAGGAATAAGCTCTTCCTTGAAGGTTTGATGGAATTCTGGAGTGAAGCCATCTGGACCAGGGCATTTTTTAGTTGGAAGCTTTTTTATTGTTTCTTTGATCTCGGTGCTTGAAATTGGTCTGTTCAGGAGGTCTATTTCTTCCTGGCTAAGTCTAGGGAGAGGGTGTGATTCCAAATATTGATCCATTTCCTTCACATTGTCAAATTTCTGGGCATAGAGTTTCTGGTAGTATTCAGAGATGATCTCTTGAATCTCTGTGGGATCAGTTGTTATTTCCCCTTTATTGTTTCTGATTGAGGTTACTAGAGATTTTACTTTTCTATTTCTAGTTAGTCCGGCCAATGGTTTATCTATTTAATTTATTTTTTCAAAAAACCAACTCCTTGTTTCATTAATTTTCTGAATGATTCTTTTGTTTTCAATTTCATTGATCTCTGATTTGATTTTGGATATTTCTTTTCTTCTACTAAGTTTAGGCTTAGATTGTTCTTCTTTTTCCAATTCCATAAGATCTCTTGTGAGATTGTTGATGTGCTCTCTTTCTGTTTTTCGAATGTAGGCATGTAAAGCGATGAATTTTCCTCGCAAAACTGCTTTTGCAATATCCCACAGGTTTTGGTAGCTTATGTCTTCATTGTTGTTATGCTCAAGGAAGTTAATGATTTCCTGTTTGATTTCTTCCTGCACCCATCTGTTATTCAACAGAAGATTGTTTAATTTCCATGCCTTTGGGTGGGGTTGAGCATTTTTGTTAGAGTTGAGTTCCACCTTTAGTGCCTTATGGTCTGAAAAGATACAAGGTAAAATTTCAATTCTTTTGATTCTGTTGATATTTGTTTTGTGTCCCAGGATATGATCAATTTTGGAGAATGTTCAATGGGGTGATGAGAAGAATGTATATTCTTTATCTTTGGGGTAGAGTGTTCTATATGCGTCTATCAAGCATAGTTGTTCTAGGGTCTCATTGAAATCTCTTATATCTTTATTTAATTTCTGTTTAGAGGATCTGTCCAGCTCTGTAAGAGGTGTGTTAAAGTCCCCTGTTATGATGGTATTATCAGATATCATAATGCTCAGACTGAGTAAGGTCTGCTTCAAGAATCTGGGAGCATTTAAATTGGGTGCATAAATATTTAGAATTGAAATGTCTTCTTGTTGTATTTTTCCCTTGACCAATATAAAGTGACCATCTTTGTCTTTTTTGACTTTAGTTGCTTTACATCCACATGTATCTGAAAATAAGATTGTAACTCCTCTTTTCTTCTGAATTCCATTTGCCTGAAAAATTGTCTTCCAACCCTTGACTCGGAGCTTTAATTTATCTTTTGAAGCCAGGTGTGTTTCTTGCAGACAGCAAATGGATGGCTTGTGTTTTTTAATCCAGTCAGCCAATCTATGTCTCTTCAGTGGGGAATTCAAGCCATTAACATTTATGGAGATAATTGATAAGTGTGGTAGTATTCTATTCGTCTTATTTGGTGAGAGTCCATTGCTTAGTTTTATCTTTTGCATCAGTGTGGAGGTTAGGTTCTGTCCTTTAATTTATGAGTGTTTACTTTGCTGGTGATCCATTGTGGTGGTCAGTGTGCAGAACAGGTTGAAGTATTTCCTGTAGAGCTGGTCCTGTTGTGGCGAATTTCCTCAATGTTTGTATATCCATAAATGATTTGATTTCTCCGTCAATTTTGAAGCTTAGCTTAGCAGGGTACAGAATTCGGGGCTGAAAATTGTTCTGTTTAAGTAGATTAAAGGTAGATGACCATTGTCTTCTTGCTTGGAAAGTTTCATTAGAGAAGTCTGCGGTCACTCTGATGGATTTGCCACTGTAGGTCAACTGGCGCTTACTCCTGGCAGCTTGCAGAATCTTTTCTTTTGTCTTGACTTTGGACAGGTTCATCACAATGTGTCTTGGAGAAGCTCGGTTAGAGTTGAGGTGACCTGGGGTCCGATATCCCTCTGAAAGCAGTGTGTCAGAATCTTTGGTGATGTTTGGGAAATTTTCTTTTATAATATTCTCTAGTATGGCTTCCATTCCTCTGGGGCATTCTTCTTCCCCTTCTGGGATTCCTATAACTCGTATGTTGGAACGCTTCATAAAGTCCCATAATTCTGACAGAGAACGTTCTGCTTTCTCTCTCTTCTTTTCTGCCTCTTTTACTATCTGAGTTATCTCAAAAACTTTGTCTTCTACCTCTGAAATTCTTTCTTCTGCATGGTCTAACCTGTTGCTGATAGTTTCCATTGCATCTTTAAGTTCCCTGATTGACTGTTTCATTTCCTTCAGCTCTGCTATATCCTTTTTATATTCTTCATATCGTTCATCTCTGATTTGATTCTGTTTTTGGATTTCCTTTTGGTTATTTTCCACTTTATTAGCAGTTTCCTTCATTGTTTCCATCATTTCTTTCATTGCTTTCAACATGTGTATTCTAAATTCCCTTTCTGTCATTCCTAACATTTCTGTATAGGTGGAATCCTCTGCAGTAGCTACCTCATGGTCCCTTGGCGGGGTTGTTCTGGACTGGTTCTTCATGTTGCCTGGAGTTTTCTGCTGATTCTTCCTCATGAGTGATTTCTTTTATCTGTTTCCTTGCCCTAATTTTCCTTTCACTTCCTCTTGCTCTTTAAGTTCTTGTGCCTGTGGACTAAGGGTTACAGGACCAGAAGGGTGAGAACGTTGAGGAGCAAAAAAGGGATGAAAGAAAGGAGGACCGAGTGATAAGAAAAAAAAGAAAGATAGAGAAAGGAGAGGGGGTGGGGATAAGGAATATTGACAAAATGAAGAGAGGCACAGAAAGAGGGAGACAGGGCAATATAGGTGTACAGTAGGGTACTTTGACACAACCTTAAAAAACCCCACCTTCTGGGGGTGCCCAGTTGGGTGGTTCCCTTGAGGTCAGCAGCTCTTTGCTAACCTGATCAGACACAGTACCCCACCTCCACCAAGTAGAGAGGAAAGACAAAAATGCTATAAATCAAACCAAAACAAGCAAACAGAAAACTTTACGGGGATAAAATTGGGTGAAAAACCAAATGATAGCGGTAGAAACACTAGCAAAAATGAAGTTGTAGTTATTAAAAAAGGCAGCAATGGGAAATTATAATTAAACTAGAAAAATTGAGAAAGAAAAAGGGATCTGTATGGAAAAGATTGAAATTAAAAAACAAAAGAACATCAACAATGTCAAAATAAACAAACAAAAAAAAACAACCAAACAAAAAAAAAAAGAAAAAAATACACAACCAAAAACAAAGCAGTTTGTATATGTTATTGAATATTGTCTGGGCAACACGTGGTCTTCTGGGGTATGAGATGTTAGTCACAGTTCTGATACGACTGGAGGCTGCTGATTTCTCAAACCCCAGCAGGTAGACACCCTAAATCTCTCTTCAGCCCACTTAAAAGGCACTTTGAACTTGTAAACTTGCTGAGCAGAAGCTTTCCCAGCTTTCTCGCTGGAATCACTGCTGAAGTGGCTATCCACTTACCCAGTGTGCCAAAACCGGTCTCCCTCTGCCCCTGAGGGTTAGGGCTGCAAGGTGGCTCAGACCCCACCCTTAGGCTACTTGGTTGCTGGGTTACCAGCTCCCACCTGTTTCTAGCTCTGGGACCCTGAGGGCGGAGCTTGCCGGGGCAGATCACTGACAATGGTTCCGTGTGACCCACTGCCAAACACTATTGGCTCCGTCTGGCTCAGCGGCTCAGACTGGGGCCCTAGACAACGGCCAAAGTTCTCCGCACTCCCGCTCAGGCCTTCCCCAAGGCAGTTCAACTCAGTGCCAAGTCCAAGGACATCAAAAGAGTTCACAGGTAAGGCCTTTCTGGTTTGCAGTCTCGCTGCTACTGAACTTACAGCTGTGGGCAGGTTTAGATGGATTGAACACACGTGACCACTTGCTGGTTTTCCACTGTTTTAGTCCTCCTCTTGGGGTCCAGAAGTCTCTCGCTGACTCCCTGTATCCTCATAGGAGTGATGATAGGCAGTTCCCACCAGCCAGAGATGCCTGGAGTCCTATCTCCCCAGACTCACGGTGCCCAGATGCAAGGAAGCTGTTACTCGGCTGCCATCTTGCTCCACCTCCTTGGTAATCTTCATTCTTAATCCTTTGCATTATTAGAAATGAAAACTCCTCCACGGTAATTTGTTTACACAGACTTTAAAAAGACCGATTAAATAGTTACATAGTGTTATCAGGGGAATAGAACAAAGGAAAGTGTTTTCTGAAAAGTTAAATTGTTTTAAGATTTTGAAAAATAACAGAAAGCTATATTAAAGTTCAAAGATGCAACATCAAATGTAAGTCAAACTACCATGACCAAGACACGGAGGCACGACTACTACACGGGATGTGGTTTTACATGAGATCTTGAAACATGAAAAGGACAGTAGGAAAAATTAAGGAAATCTGAATAAACTATAGATACTAGTTCGTAACAATGCATCAATATTGATTTGTTAATTTCAACACTTGTACCATATTGCTGTTTGGGTGAAACTGGCTGGGGAGTATATGAGGACTCTACATAGTATCTTCACAACTATTCTGAAAATTTAAAACTGTTCTATAATAAAATGTTTATTTAAAAAGATAAGTGATAATGCTCTTCTACCAATAAAAAAGACATATTTACAAAATGTTTATTATCATTAAAAACCTTTCTTATCATTATATTCAGACACTAACAGCTAACGCAAGGGATTGTGATGTGGAATAAAAGGACTGAAATTTTAATAAAAACAACTTACAGATCTTAGAGAGACGAACCAATCAACTAACCAACCAATAACAGATCTAATCCCATTTGGCACAATCACCTCTCCCCAATCACCAACTGGCCTGAGAGGGCTCTCGCACCCCTGCTATGGGGCAGGCTGGCCCTTTAATAGCAACAGTAGGTCTCTCAATTGGAGATGCGTCTGGAAGTTCTGACCAAATATTACCCTTAGGGGGGAGACAAGATGGCGGACTGAAGCCAGCTTTCAACAAAGGCTCCCGTCCAGAAGGAGAGTTAAGGGACAGGAATTTAGTAAGTATCCTAGTGGACTTGAGCCTCACCAAGAGAGAAGGCTGAAGAACGCACATCAA
The DNA here is from genome assembly GCF_027406575.1 of Nycticebus coucang. NCBI lineage: Eukaryota > Metazoa > Chordata > Mammalia > Primates > Lorisidae > Nycticebus > Nycticebus coucang. The sequence goes on from NC_069785.1 coordinate 110,611,500, forward strand.
CACCGCTGAGGCAAGTTGTGATCACAAGGACGCAAACAAAAGAACGCTCACTTCTGGATATCCTGAGGCCACACCCCCTGTCTCCCTGGGCAACCAGAGGAGGCCACCGGTGACACGGCTCACAAACCCGGAAGCTTCCAGGGTGGGGCCGACCCAGAGAGGTGTTCAGACGCAATTCTCCAGCAGCAAAGACGTTTGAACTCAAAACAGCCCATCTGCTGTAGGCGACGACAGGAACAGAGACAGAACCTCACAAAGTTGTCTGTTCTGTTCTGTTCTGTTAGCAGCATCCATCAGGGACGGGGCTAAGCCTGAGTGAACACCTCCTTCCCATCACCTGCATCAAACACTCAAAGATGTCAGGCCCCATCTCCTCCTGCTAGATAGCGGCAGTTTGCGGGGGCCTGGCAGACTTCCTTGCGATTCAGGCAGGTGCAAACCCCTGGAGGGTCTGTTCACTGCAGGCAACTGGGTTAGCCATCTGCAGAGATACCAGTGACTGGGTCCGACGGAGGGGCAAAGTGGGGAAAGAGACGTCAACCTTCCCAGACTGCTCTGTTTGCTGGGTGGCTCCTCCTGACTCCACGCTGCACTGGGGTGAGCTGTGTCAGAGGAGTCACCAGGCCCCTGTTATCCAGTTCCCAGAGACCTCTTGAACCCTTCCACCCGAGACAAGTGCCGATTGAGACAGTTGATTCGGACCTTTTGAACTGGGCTAATAGACTGAGGACTATTCAGGCGGTGCCCCGGGTGTGCGATTGTAGGAAGGTTTGATTCTCCTTTTCCAACTGGGGCCAGAGGTGGGCAGGCGGGGTGACTTAATTGCTGATTTTTCCACACAGCTGAGACTTCAAGCCAGAGTAGAAGTTGCAATAGGATCGAACAGAAACCAGCTGAAAACAAGACAGAACCACTTTGCTCCACCACACCAGACAGGGCCCCAGTTTCTCAGGCCACAACACTGTACAGGCCCTCGATAAAACCCCAGGGGAAAAACCAAAGGGAGTAAACCATGGGGCGGAATCAGCGGAAAAACTCTGGTAACATGAATAACCAGAATAGATCAACCCCCTCAAGAAAAGATACGGCAGATGTGATTGAAGATCCCATTCATAAACAACTGGCTGAGATGTCAGATGTCGAATTCAGAATTTGGTTTGCAGACAAGATTAATAAAATGGAATTAGGAATTCGAGGAGAAATTCAAAAACTGTCTCAAGAATTTAACGAATTTAAAGACAAAACCACCAAAGACTTAGACACACTGAAACAAGAACTTACAGCCCTCAAAGATATGAAAAATACAGTAGAATCCCTCAGTAACAGAATGGAGCAAGCAGAAGAAAGGATTTCTGACATTGAAGATAAAGTCTTCGAACGCTCCCAATCTCTCAAAGAGGAAGAGAAATGGAGAGCAAAAACGGATCACTCACTCAGAGAACTCTCAGATAATTCGAAAAAAAACAACATAAGGGTTATAGGAATTTTGGAGAACGATGAAGTAGCTGCCAAGGGCACAGAGGCCCTTCTACATGAAATTATGAAAGAAAATTTTCCAGACATGCCTAGAGAATCTGAAATTCAGATAGCAGACAGCTTCAGAACCCCAGCACGATTCAACCCCAATAATCCATCTCCCAGAAATATCATAATTAGCTTCACTAAAGTCAACATGAAAGAGAAGATTCTCAAAGCAGCCCGGCGAAAGAAAAATATAACGTACAAAGGTAAGAATATTAGAATAACTGCAGATCTCTCTGCTGAAACTTTTCAAGCAAGAAGAGGCTGGTCATCAACTTTTAATCTCCTAAAGCAAAAAAACTTTCAACCCAGGATCTTGTATCCAGCTAAACTGAGTTTCATCTATGATGGAGAAATTAAATACTTCAATGACATTCATATGTTGAAAAAATTTGCCATAAGCAAACCAGCTCTTCAGGATGTTCTCAGACCTATCCTCCACAATGACCAACCCAATCCTATACCACAAAAGTAAACTCACTCAGAAACTTCGGATCAAACTCCAACTTCCACACTGGTGAAAGGATTAAAAATGTCCACTGGACCTTTGAAAAACTCGATACCCAAAATTCCACCACACTTATCAATACTCTCCATCAATGTGAATGGCTTAAACTGTCCTCTAAAGAGGCATAGGTTAGCTGACTGGATACAAAAACTCAAGCCAGATATTTGTTGCATACAAGAGTCACATCTCAACTTAAAAGACAAATACAGACTCAGGGTGAAAGGATGGTCATCCATATTTCAGGCAAATGGTAATCAGAAAAAAGCAGGTGTTGCAATTTTATTTGCAGATACAGTAGGCTTTAAACCATCAAAAGTAAGGAAGGACAAGAAGGGTCACTTCATATTTGTTAAGGGTAATACTCAATATGACGAGATCTCAATTATTAATATCTATGCACCCAACCAGAATGCACCTCAATTTATAAGAGAAACTCTAACAGACATGAGTAACTTGATTTCCTCCAGCTCCATAATCGTTGGAGATTTCAACACTCCCTTGGCAGTGTTGGATCGATCCTCCAGAAAGAAGCTGAGCAAAGAAATCTTAGATTTAAACCTAACCATCCAATATTTAGATTTAGCAGACATCTACAGAACATTTCATCCCAACAAAACTGAATACACATACTTCTCATCAGCCCACGGAACTTACTCCAAAATTGATCACATTTTAGGTCACAAGTCTAACCTCAGTAAATTTAAAGGAATAGAAATTATTCCATGCATCTTCTCGGACCATCATGGAATAAAACTTGAATTGAGTAACAACAGGAATCTGCATACCCATACAAAAACATGGAAGTTAAATAACCTTATGCTGAATGATAGCTGGGTCAGAGATGAAATTAAGAAAGAAATCACCAATTTTTTGAACAAAATGACAATGAAGACACAAACTATCAGAACCTCTGGGACACTGCAAAGGCAGTTCTAAGAGGGAAATTTATAGCACTGCAAGCCTTCCTCAAGAGAACGGAAAGAGAGGAAGTTAAACTTAATGGGACATCTCACGCAACTGGAAAAGGAAGAACATTCCAACCCCAAACCCAGTAGAAGAAAAGAAATAACCAAAATTAGAGCAGAATTAAATGAAATTGAAAACAAAAGAATAATACAACAGATCAATAAATCAAAAAGCTGTTTTTTTGAAAAGGTCAATAAAATAGATAAACCTCTGGCCAAACTAATCAGGAAAAAAAGAGTAAAATCTCTAATATCATCAATCACAAACAACAAAGACGAAATAACCACAGACTCATCAGAAATCCAAAAAATCCTTAATGAATATTACAAGAAACTTTATTCTCAGAAATATGAAAATCTGAAGGAAATAGACCGATACTTGGAAGCACGCCATCTTCCAAGACTTAACCAGAATCAAGTGGAAATGTTGAACAGACCCATATCAAGTTCAGAAATAGCATCAACTATACAAAACCTCCCTAAAAAGAAAAGCCCGGGACCAGATGGTTTCACGTCAGAATTCTACCAAACCTTTAAAGAGGAATTAGTACCTATATTACTCAACCTGTTCCAAAATGTAGAAAAAGAAGGAAGACTACCCAACACGTTCTATGAAGCAAACATCACCCTGATCCCCAAACCAGGAAAAGACCCAACAAGAAAAGAAAATTATAGACCAATATCACTAATGAATATAGATGCAAAAATATTCAACAAGATCCTAACAAACAGAATCCAGCAACACATCAAACAAATTATACATCATGACCAAGTTGGTTTTATCCCAGGGTCTCAAGGCTGTTTCAATATACGTAAATCTATAAATGTAATTCAGCACATAAACAAATTAAAAAACAAAGACCATATGATTCTCTCAATTGATGCAGAAAAAGCTTTTGATAATATCCAGCATCCCTTCATGATCAGAACACTCAAGAAAATTGGTCTAGAAGGGACTTTTCTTAAACTGATAGAGGCTATCTACAGCAAACCCACAGCCAATATCAAATTGAATGGAGTTAAATTGGAATCATTTCCACTCAGATCAGGAACCAGACAAGGCTGCCCATTGTCTCCATTGCTTTTCAACATTGTAATGGAAGTTTTAGCCACCGCAATTAGGGAAGAAAAGGCGATCAAGGGTATCCATATAGGGTCAGAAGAGATCAAACTCTCGCTCTTCGCAGATGATATGATTGTGTATCTGGAAAACACTAGGGACTCTACTACAAAACTCCTAGAAGTGATCAAGGAATACAGCAGCGTCTCAGGTTACAAAATCAACATCCATAAATCGGTAGCCTTTATATACACCAACAACAGTCAAGTTGAAAAAGCAGTTACGGACTCTATCCCATTCACAGTAGTGCCAAAGAAGATGAAATATTTGGGAATTTACCTAACAAAAGACGTGAAAGATCTCTATAAAGAGAACTATGAAACTCTAAGAAAAGAAATAGCTGAAAATGTTAACAAATGGAAAAACATACCATGCTCATGGCTAGGAAGAATCAACATTATCAAAATGTCCATACTACCCAAAGCAATATATAATTTCAACGCACTCCCTATTAAAGCTCCACTGTCATATTTTAAAGATCTTGAAAAAACAATACTTCGTTTTATATGGAATCAGAAAAAAACCTCGAATAGCCAAGACATTACTCAGAAATAAAAACAAAACAGGAGGAATCACACTACCAGACCTCAGACTTTACTACAAATCGATAGTGATCAAAACAGCATGGTATTGGCACAAAAACAGAGAAGTAGATATCTGGAACAGAATAAATAACCAAGAGATGAATCCAGCTACTTACCGCTATTTGATTTTTGACAAGCCAATTAAAAACATTCAGTGGGGAAAAGATTCCCTATTTAACAAATGGTGCTGGGTGAACTGGCTGGCAACCTGCAGAAGACTGAAATTGGACCCACACCTTTCACCATTAACTAAGATAGACTCTCATTGGATTAAAGATTTAAACTTAAAACATGAAACTATAAAAATACTAGAGGAGAATGCAGGGAAAACCCTTGAAGAAATTGGTCTGGGTGAGTATTTCATGAGGAGAACCCCCCGGGCAATAGAAGCAGCTTCAAAAATACACTACTGGGACTTGATCAAACTAAAAAGCTTCTGCACAGCTAAGAACACAGTAAGCAGAGCAAGCAGACAGCCCTCAGAATGGGAGAAGATATTTGCAGGGTATATCTCTGACAAAGGTTTAATAACCAGAATCCACAGAGAACTCAAACGCATCAGCAAGAAAAAAACAAGGGATCCCATCGCAGGCTGGGCAAGGGATTTGAAGAGAAACTTCTCTGAAGAAGACAGGCGCACAGCCTTCAGACATATGAAAAAATGCTCATCATCTTTAATCATCAGAGAAATGCAAATCAAAACTACTTTGAGATATCATCTAACTCCAATGAGACTAGCCTATATCACAAAATCTCAAGACCAGAGATGTTGGCGTGGATGCGGAGAAAAGGGAACACTTCTGCACTGCTGGTGGGAATGCAAATTAATACGTTCCTTTAGGAAAGATATATGGAGAACACTCAGAGATCTAAAAATAGATCTGCCATTCAATCCTGTAATTCCTCTGCTGGGCATATACCCAGAAGACCAAAAATCACAACATAACAAAGATATTTGTACCAGAATTTTTATTGCAGCCCAATTCATAATAGCTAAGTCATGGAAAAAGCCCAAGTGCCCATCGATCCACGAATGGATTAATAAATTGTGGTATATGTATACCATGGAATACTATGCAGCCTTAAAAAAAGATGGAGACTTTACCTCTTTCATGTTTACATGGATGGAGCTGGAACATATTCTTCTTAGTAAAGTATCCCAAGAATGGAAGAAAAAATACCCAATGTACACAGCCCTACTATGAAACTAATTTGGGACTCTCACATGAAAGCTATAACCCAGCTACAACTTAACAATAAGGGGAAGTGGGAAAGGGGGGGGTGGGTAGAGGGAGGGGAATCGGTGGGATCACACCTGTGGTGCATATTACAGGGGTATTTGCGAAACTTGGTAAATGTAGAATGTAAAGGTTTTGGCACAGTAACTGAGATAACGCCGGAAAGGCTATGCTAACCACTGTGATAAAAATGTGTCAAATGGTTTATGAAGTCAGTGTATGATGCCCCATAATCATATCATTGTATACAGTTATGATTTAATAAAAAAAAAAAAAAAACAAATATTACCCTTAAAGGTCAATTATTAAACTGAAATCAACCCCCAAATAAGGCTAACAAACATTGGATTGGGTGGCAAGATTCAAACAAAGAACATGATTGAAATTAAAAAAAAATCACTAAGCAACTGTGGGTCCAACTGTGGACCTCAAGGGGTCCAACTGTGGACCTCACGGCATCCGCAGACTCACTGCGCTACGTGCATGTTTGTGGTGGCCGTAGCACATGTACGCACCTGTCAGATTTTCAGAGGGGTCCAGAGGCTCCCCAAATTTTGAGAAGGATTATATTTTTATTACTCAGTTTGGGATACTCATTCCTCTTTGTATTCCTCATCTATATTTGCAAACTAAGAATAAAAAGCACATTTTATTTTTTTTTATTTTACATTTTAATTTCAGACTGACGTGAGGGTACAAATGTTTAGTTTACATTGTTTTCATTCCTAAGGTAAAGTACAAGTCGTAGAAGCCTCTTTTAAACAAGGGATCTTGAATCAATGCTTTGCACCCAATCCTATTTCTGCTTGTTGTGTTATCCCCAAAACTGATAAAATAATCTTAGCCTAAATCTTGAAAAATTGTATATTGGTTCCTTCCAAATTTGGCTAAATATTAGAAAAAAAACTAATTAATGGCTTCAAAAAGAGAATAAAAAGCTTGGTAATGGGGGTTAAACTCACTACTCAAAACCAAAATTTGTTCTTTTAGTGCTGCTTCAGTCTAGCTGTAATGTTTTTACTTATTTTGATGGTGACTTTCATACAAAACAAAAGAATAATAGAATCATTAATCAATAATTCCATAGACTAGAACATGTCATTTGATTTAATAGAGCTCTTCTTTTAACCTGGCCTTTGAGAAAAAGCTCTAAAACTCAATATGCAAAATTTTATCAATGACTTCATCCAAGCAAAAAAAAAAGAAAAAAATAGGAAACTTTCTTCTTCAAAAATTAGACATGCTAAATGAGGAACCTATACAACACAGTCCTCAAAGATGGTCTGAGTGTGGTGTATGCACTGCGGACTGGGCCTGACTGAGTGTGGTGCAGGCACTGTGCACTGGGCCTGAGTGTGGTGCAGGCACTGCGGAATGGGCCTGAGTGTGGTACACGCACTGTGCATTGGGCCTGAGTGTGGTGCAGGCACTGCAGACTGGGCCTGAGTGTGGTGCAGGCACTGTGCACTAGGCCTGTCTCAGTGTGGTGCAGGCACTGCGGATTGGGCCTGTCTGAGTGTGGGGCAGGCACAGTGCACTGGGCCTGAGTGTGGGGCAGGCACCGCGGACTGGGCCTGTCTGAGTGTGGGGCAGGCACCGCGGACTGGGCCTGTCTGAGTGTGGTGCAGGCACCGCGGACTGGGCCTGTCTGAGCGTGGTGCAGGCACTGCGGACTGGGTCTGTCTGAGTGTGGTGCAGGCACTGCGGACTGGGCCTGTCTAAGTGTGGTGCACGCACTGAGGAGTGGGTTTGTCTGAGTGTGGTACAGGCACTGCGGACTGGGCTCGTCTGAGTGTGGTGCACGCACTGCGGACTGGTTCTGTCTGAGTGTGGTGTACTCACTGCGGACTGGGCTTGAGTGTGGTGCAGGCACTGTGCACTGGGTCTGTCTGACTGTGGTGCAGGCACTGTGCACTGGGCCTGTCTGAGTGTGGTGTACACACTCTGGGCTGGGCATGAGTGTGGTGCAGGCACTGTGGTTGGGCCTGTCTGAGTGTCATGCATGCACTGTGCACTTGGCCCGTCTCAGTGTGGTGCATGCACTGTCGACCGGGCACAATCCTGTCACAGGTGGCACTCCCATCACAGTTAGAACTGACTGGTTCTGTTTTGAGTGCATCCCCCTGATATGAAATTCAGAATAATAAGTCCATATTTTTAACCAAACCAGTATCTTTATTAGCAGTTGAATTAGCAATATATGTTTACCTAAGTGTAACTTTATGGGACTACTAAAATACATATATAGTTTATTTTGATATGTTTCATTATTATACAAAGTTACCCACAAATCTTAAAACATAATGATGTGATGTGCCCACTGAGCCTTATTGTTTCTCTGACTGCCTTCTCTGAACATTCCCCTCTCTGTCACAGACCCAGGTTAGCCGTCACCCCTGCTCTGTGCCTGCGCACACATTCCCTCTGATTTCCTCAATGCTTCAGCTATCAGGACAGCTTCTCAACTTCCAGACCACAGCTTAAATGTCACTTCTTCTGGGAGGCCTTTCCCCAGGAAGCGAGGTCTCCTTGGTGTGAATGGTACTCACTACTCTTCTCTCCTAACATTTACTATACTTTATTTTGATTTTTTAAATACTAGTTTTCCTTCTGCTTAGTATTGAACTCCAGGATAAACCAAAATAACATCTGTTTCACTCACTGCTACATTCCCAGAACCTACCACAACCTTCTGGGCACATAGCAGGGGGTCCACATTTAAGGTGAAATATGAATTTAAAATGCTTTTTAAAAATATCTGAATACAAATTAAAATGAATTTTGGATTAGATATTTGAAATGTATTTTTATTTAACTGTTCTTTCTGACAAGTGAAATTTTCTAAAAATAAATTTAATTAAAGGATCATTTGGCAGAACATTGCCTAACGTCTTGCTCCATTCCCTTTCAGTCTACTGAACCATATGAGCAATAAAACAAGTGAACTCAGGTCAAGGGGTGCGTCCAAGCTGTGGCACCTGCCATGTGGACTTGTCTAAGGGGCCTGTGCCTCCTGCACTTCTGTGCACCGGGAGCCGGTAATGGCAGAAGGAGGCTGGGACAGCCACTCTGGGCCCCAGCCACGTGAGCAGTCTCAGGATGGCGAGGGACACATGGCAGGAGGAGGTGACAATCACAAGAGTTGATTCCTCAGATTCAAGGAATCATACCTTTCTTCTTCCCAAGTTGAAAGCAAGAAGAGTTTAAGAACCCATAAAGAATTTTGTTGGCCTGGGTTCATTTTTCATATGGTCACAAAGCCACACCTATAAAAATTAACCTCAACCCTCTAATCTCCTTGGCCCACCATTTCTCCCAGCCCCGTCTCACTCTTCTCATTGACTCACCACTTCTCCCAGCCCCGTCTCACTCTCTGTGGGTACACGCCCTTCAGGGAGTTTATCCTGTTTGCACAGGAGGAAGCTGTGGTTCTCCTGCATCATCTGCACCTGGACATCAGGGCTTTGTATTCCAGATTCTGAGAAGTCTGTGCTCACATCATGGTTTAAGAGTCTCAACCTTCAGCTCGTTTGGAAGGTCACTGTTCCAATCCTGGTGGTTACGTAACATACTATCTGGCTAGCCATAAGAGGGAGTCATTGTTATCTCAATTTTTGTATCCTCCTTTGTAAAATAAGTACAACATGGCTACCTCATGGTGGAATTGTGAGGATGACCGACTATCCTCATCACCGTTCCAGCATTTTACTGAGTGCTTAAAATGTTCCCCACAGTGTTAAGCCCCTCATGCATATTATCTCATTTAATCTCATTTTCTCATCTAATAGACCATCTGGCCGCAAAGCTTATTTTCCTAAATCCTCAGAGAAGTATATCTCAGATAGCTTACATAGATAATGTTTATTAAAAGCAGCCTCCAACAATAGATGCTATTACTTTTTATGAATAGTAATTTTCACAATGGAAATTTAATTACAATGTGGATTTCTGCCTTACAGGGCTTGCAGGCCTAATTCTTAAAATTCTTTATTTTGGAGGAGAACTGCTCACATCTCCAATGTTTCTGCCAGCACCCTTTTGACATTACTCACTACAATTCTAACTATAATGTTTACTTGACTGGTATGTAGGGAACACACGTGACCTGAAATTATCAGATTATACCACGTAGTTCAATTTCAAAATACATATCTTTTAAAGTTAATTCAATTAGGGAAGGGTATTATCAAAACAAAAAAATCAAGCCATCATAGAATATCATTTTATAGCATACAGGAATACACTTTATATATAATTACTTTTTGTCACAGTATTGATAAAACATACGTTCCCGTTGGTGGAGGTTAGCGATATTTCGGAGGACTTTGAACCAAATATTAGAAATGGTAAATAATTATTTTATGAGCTTAAGAAATAGTCAGTAACAGACATTTGCATGTTTAATTAAACACCTGACTTTCCAGTGACTACCAGAATGGCTGCAGTGGACTCCAGTTTCTTACTCCAGATCTTTCCTTTTTCTGTATTTTGTGTACTCAAGCATGGGGTAGAACAAATAAAAGTAGATTTTACCCTTTGTTATTCCTATTTTTTTTTCAATAGGTAGGCTGGAGTAGACCAGGAATTTCAGGCACCATAAGGTCTTCGGTGGTAACTCTGAAGGTCATCATGAGTTTGAGTTTGGCCATGTTTATAGTGTTCATCATGACAACCCTGCGTGACAACCCTGCGTGATTTCACGGTGCCTGCCTGGTAAAATGCTTATCTATCTAGCTATCTATCCACCCATCATATCTATCTATCTATCATCTATATCTATCATCTATCTATCTATCCATCTATCTATCTATCTATCTATCCATCCCCTGTCATCTATATCTATCTATCCATCTATCTATCATCTATCTATCTATCATAGGCAGGCAAAAAATAAGTAATACCTCAACAGATTATATTTCTGTTTTAGATACTGGTATGGTCTACAGGATGAAGAATGACCTTAGGTTTGGGGTTGGACAAGAAAGATTATAAGCTAAAGGATATGTTATTAAAATTTGAGTAGCAATGGTACCAAAAAGGAGGAAACTGATTAGAATGACACACATTGAAGGCAAATTGATAAGGCTCAGTGACTGGCTGAATATAAAGATAAGAGCAAGAGACTCAATTATAAAAGAGGATGCCCCGAGCTGGTCAGTGGGTTGGGTGTCATGGATTGAAGTAAAGACTAAAGGTAGAAAGAAGTTCCCTTGGGCAGGATGAAGGTGGTGGAAGATTGAAGGTTAATTTTGAACAGAAGCGCTAAATGCGAGTTAAATTTGAGGTAGGTAGTAGTTTTGAGGCAGTTTTAGAAGCAATAGCTGTGGCAGACTTACCAAAGAGTGCACATACCACGGGGAAAAACAACCAGATACTACTTCTGGAACATTAATATTTAAAAGATTGTAATCAAAGTAAAACCAAGTCAAAGCATCTGAAATTTTGGAGTAGACAAGTCAGAGCTACAGATCAGAGCAAAATGGAAGGATGAAGTCAGGAAGGCAGAATGGAGAGGAAGTGGAGAGATGGTCGGGGGCGATGGAGAAGGGAGCCCTGGACAGGGAAGCAGCCTGCTGGTGAAGAGTCCTCCCCACGGCAGAGCCTGCCTGGGTGTGAGGAACGAGTCTGGTGAAGAGGACATCTATGTGTTGTGAGCAGAGCTGGGACCCATCCTGACAACAGGAGACAGAATTCGAGAGCTGTCCTGCATGAGGCAGCCCACGTGAGCGCTGCCCGCTCAGGGTCCTCTGAACCAGACTCACGGAATCTACCAAACAGACTCAAGCCACTGGCATCTTCTCACATCTGCGAGACCAGAACATGCGATGGATGACACAAACTTCTCAGGGAGACGACAACCTCAGTCTCTTGATCTTGGGAGGAAACCACATTTATTATTTCTTAAGCCCTTAAAGAATTTTCGATGTACTAAACACAGCACTAAGGTTACATTTTTGAAGTGTTCCTTTGCTTTATTCTTTTAAACAGAACCCAACAACAAGTAAATTTACACATGCACACTCTTACGGAAAAATACCACAGATTTCTTAAAAATTAGAGGAAAAACAATTTGTTTTCAGAAACTAGAATTTGCACACTGAAAACAGGAAGTGCCCTGCCAGTTCTGCCCCCCAAATCTCCAAGTGGCTTCCCTGCACTCTTCCGGCCGTTCGACTCTAACGGGGGCTCCCGTTCTCCCAGTGTGCCTGGACCACCACACTGACCTCCTAACTTGTCTACCTGTCTCAGTCTATTTTCCCTTCAAACTTCCAATACATATCACCCAGATGGTTCTTTCTAAAATATTCTAAGACATTCATCTAAACAGGTTTCTCCCCAGTTAGAATCTCCCAAGGACTCCTCACTCCCTTACTTCTGAATACCATCCAGCCACCACTGCAAGGGAATAATAATTCTCAATAGCCTGGCTCTTTGCAAATGTCCTGTCTCATCTGACACGCCTCTTGCCTTTATAATTATTGACTTAAAACACCACCACATGCCTTGTTTTCTTCTATTCCCCCCAATAATTTCACATTTCTGAGCTTTTTTTGTATGTGCTATTTCGTCTGCTTGAACGGTTCTGCTTACCTTAATTACCTGACAGTTTCCTACTCAGCCTGTTAATCTTCCACACTCCTCTCATCCGCCTCTCAGTACAGCCTCCCTTCAGGACTTGCCCTCCTACCTCTAACCCTCGCCAGCCACGGCTCATCATCCCACTCTCTCTATTAGCTTGGTTTCTTACACATTACTCTATTTTTTCATATATGCTATAAATCATAGTAGACTCCTGAAATTCTGCTGAAGAGCTAGGGAAGACATCTCTTTGGAAATCGAAGCAAATCTTTGACAATTTCTGAATTCGTGATGCCACAGCATCAAATAACTTTTCCCCACAACGTTTAAGAACGAGACAGAACACACGCCATGTGGACGTGCAGATGGTGATGAGGGATCCAGGCTCCCTGACGAGCTCCCTACACAAGCTTTGCAGCACGGGTGATTTATATGCATGCCTGCGCAAAAAATATATTCACTATATATAACTCTCTGAGCTCACTTCTGCATAGATGAAGTGGAGGGTGCAAATTTTGTAATTAACAAGGATCAATATTATGGCAAATACTTGTTCCTGCATTTGTGCCCCCAGCTAAATCTACATTCCTTGAGAAGAGAGACTATGTTTATTTATCTTTGTGTGAGAAATAGAAGGTAGTCAATAAATATTGAATAAATATTAGCCAAATACTAGAAATTCAACTGCAATGTTTAAACAATAATAAAGTGTTCATTTCTTTCTTCCTACTTTTGAGAAGAATGACAATGTGACAGCGTCTTCCTATTTATGAAAAGTATGATTGCTAGAGGAAAAGATTTGTTTCATTCGGTATTGATGTATTTCAATTACTTATTCATTCATTCATCAAATTACCATTAAATTCTTAGTAAGTTCTGCACATTGTTCCTTTCAGGTGTTGAGGATACAGGAATAAATAAGATGAGGTTTCTGCTTTTATGATGCTTAGAGTGATGGAGACACACGACGAGCAAATAAATAACAATTTCCATAACAAACAAATTCATATTCAAAAAATAAAGTTGTGCATTTTAAAACCTGGGAAGGCGTTAGAGCAAGGGAGATACGGGGGCTGAAGCTGGAAGGAGAAATCAGTGGGGACTGCTCTGTCGCAGCCACTGTACAATACAGACTCTGGGCTTCCCAACTCCAGATTCTGAAGATTTTCCAAATCTTTGCAGTGTTCCTAATTACCTGTTTGCATAAAAAGCATTGCCAGTTGAATGACTAAAATATATCTATTTTTCATTTCTGTGGGCTGGTTGTGTGACTCTGCAAATGAGCAACATTGCCAGGAAACTGAGAGGTATATTTAAAAGATCTTACTTTTGTCATAGGGACCATGTCGTAACTGAGAAAGTAGAAAAAAAATGATAAGAATATATAGCCATTTAGTGGGAACTGCTCTTTAGAAGTTTAGTAGAATTTAATTATAGACCATTTTCTGCAATGACACAAGGCAGCTTATTATTGTAAAAGCAGCAGGGACAAAAAAATGACTCCAATGACAAAACGGCTCTTTTCACGCATTTGGAAGATGTCACACTTGCCAGAGTGGTTGGTTCTAACTAATCTTCCAGGAGTGGAAGAGTGAAAATGTCCTCACAACTACTCACTTGTTTGGAATCGTTCCCCCTCTACATGTCCTTCAGAGCCAGCTCAGGGATTACACCTTTTATGAGGCTGATTTTGACCCCTTCTGTCGAGATAATTAGTCCTTCCTTGCTCTGTTCCCCTACACTCTTCAGACACTCCAACCAGTTCATTCATCACACTGTACTTTATTTTTCATAAGCCAATCTCCTTCTCTAGATTGGAATCCTCTTACGTCTGTGTCTATCTTTAATCTCCAGAAGTTATTTGGAATGGATAGATTAAATGAATAATTATAGTTTACCTTTCATTGACATAACCAAACACATAATTCTTAAATGAGAAGAAAAGAAAAAGGCACTTCTTAAATGGCAAAACAGCTTCCTTTCATTAATCTGGTGTATTTCTGTTTTCACATTCTTTTATTTTATATACATAACGTTAGCTTCCTAAGACATTTATCCACATTTGTTGAATCTGTACACTATGACAAAATGGAATAACTAATGAATGTTTAATCTACCAGAAGATATTTAAACATCAAATATTGTAGTTATCTTCACAGGCTGCCCACAGTCTATTCAGGGAGTGGTGGTATTGGTGATAAAAATGAAACATTTACTTGAAAGAAAAAGAGTTATCCCTAACAGTGAAATGTTTACTAGGATTAATCTTAGTGGGAAATCATCGAGAACAGGAAATCCCTCCTGCTCTGTCTTTAGGAGGGGCAATTTTAACCACTACAGAAATTAAGAAATAAAAAATAATCGACACATTTGTGAACTTCTGTACACAGGCAAATGAATGCAGGCATCATTTGTTGGTCAAAGCTAAGTGATAAGGAAGTCAAACTTAGAATAAAAAAAAAGTCTGGAAAAAAATATGGACTAGATTTTATAAAAACAATCACCTACTTTGTCTCATTCATCTGTTACAGAATACATGTAGAAATTTAGTCCCTAAGGGAAATCGCACAGGAATGGAAGATTCAGATTTGGAATAATAACAGACAACTATAATCTCAAATTATTTGTCATACTTTGTTTCAACACTTTAACAGTGTCTGAAACACTTGTTTTGCAGAAAGGTAACTCACAGGCCACCAAACATATTTCGGATCGAGCCTTATGAAAGGACTTGCACGTTTTCTAAGTCGAAGTTTTACAAATTGCTGGTTGCAATCTTTTAGGGAGCTGTAAAGTTGAAAATTTTAACATTTTAAGTTAATTTATATACATAAGCATATACTATACGCACTCTCCATCAGGGTGCAAAATGGATTTATTATGAGTTGTAGTCAAATATTTGAAAGCCATTATTTTAAAAAATGCAAATAAGCTAACAATGTTTAATGGACGTGAACGCCTATCACATGTTGTAGGAGGCTATAAGCAGTGTTTACGTAAGAAGTTAGCCATGTGTGGTGGCTCAAGCCTGTAATTCCAGCACTCTGGGAGGCTGAAGTGGATGGATTGCCTGAGTTCACAGGTTCTAGACCCACCTGAGCCAGAGCGAGACCCCATCTCTAAAAATAGCCGGGTGTTGTGGCGGGCACCTGTAGTCCCAGCTACTCGGGAGGCTGAGGCAAGAGGGTCACTGGAGGCCAGGAGTTTGAGGTTGCTGTGAGCTCTGACACCATGGCACTCTACCAAGGGTGACAAAGTGATACTCTGTCTCAAAAAAAAGAAAAAAAACTTACTGCTCCAACAGCAGCTAAGGCATCATTCTCTGACCTTGCTAGAACATCTCAGCATTTAGCATCTCTGTGAGGCCAGAAGAATATCTGCTTAAAGATAATTTTTAAAATAATGATTTGTCTTAAAACGAGATACATTTTTAAGCCTATTTCATGATAGCGGCTATTTAGTGGACCGAAGACACAGCGGGAATAAGAGATCCGGAATGTACATCCCATGTCTTCCCAAAGAGTGAGACTGGCTGGTGGAGACAGTGAGGGGCACTGGCTGCACAGGAGGTGAAGCGTGGGCAGGGGACCTGGTCCTCGCTGCCCGGAGCAAAGAACGAGGACAGCGGGGCCGGAGGAAGAAAGCTCGGGCATCTCACTGCCACTCACTGGAGGCAGCCAGGGAGTATCTCTTGGAAATAGTATTACTCTTTTCTTGAAAATGCAGTAAGCTCCTCCTAGGGGAACATTCCTCTCACTCTGGAGACTCTGAAATACTCAGCCCCGTGTCTGCTGTTACTGGTCAGTAACAGCTGAGGGCTGGATGTCAATGGGCAACACGTAGCCAGCCCCTTCCACACTGCCTCCTCTAGACAAATCAACGTGCATTCCTCTTTTTCCTGTAAAACCAGCAAAAAGAAAAAACAAAAAGGGCCACTTAATAGTAACTAACATTTTATAGCACTCTTCAAAGGTGTGTTTAACTAATCCGTCACCTGAAGCCATAAAGGCAGGTGTATTATAACCCCCAGAGAAAATTCAGAGGTGATGTGACCCACATACGTGTAAAACCCAGCAATTACTGGAGCAAGAACTGTGACCTGAGTCTTTGCGCTCCAAATTCTTTGCCCTTTGATTCCAGTGACCTGCTTCTCTACTGGAGAGAACAGAAGGAGCCAAAGGCAAAGATATATTCTGCTGATCTGACGGCTCTGCCCTTGGCCGGCCTCGGCCTCACAATATGCTAAGAATGTCCTGTAAACCTGAGGCTGTTACTTTTCATGTCCTCTTCATGAAAAACTAATATATTTCACAGAATGTAAGAATTCATCAATTGTAAAATGCACGAGTATTTCATGCACCACTAAGAAAGGTAACAGTCAAGCAATAAAATCGTGACATAGTGTTTTCATACCTCTTAGAATTTCTTTTCACAACTATTAAAATATTTATTTTAGACTTATTTAGATACAGTTTATCATATTCATTCTGCGCACACATAATCAGAAAAATACAAGCAAAATAATCCCGTGATGTTATTATAAAGTTCCTTATTTTCAGGGTCTATCTCTTCTGAATCATTTTTAAAATCGATGTTGTCCACGTTTTCCGACCTATTTTATCTTTTGTGACATACAGAGCATCTCGTAGGAGTTTCCACTCTCTAGCAAGCTTTGCAGTTGCAATATCTGGATTTTGCCAGAAGATGAACAAAAGAATGTTTGCACACATTTGCTAGGCCCCATGGTCATCCTTCAGAGAATACTTAATTTATTTGTAGATTTAAAACTTGAGGGCAGTGTTAGTGTACGCATGCCACCAGAAATATGGACAGCTTGACAGACACACAAAAAGCAACAACTACCTCAGGCTGGGAGACTTTTGTAAGGCACCATCAACCATGAGACGTACCCGGGGTTCAGTCATGTTAAATAGGAAGGAAAAAGCCTGGGTTTTAGAATGGATGAAATAAAACATTCTTGTATTGCTTTTTACTTTACATTTTAAAATAATAGGTAAGAGATTTGAATTCATACATTTCACCAGTTCAATTCTTTTCAGAGAACCAACCAAAATAACACAAACATCCAAAATTAGTTAGCTGGCAGTGGTTGGACATAACAACTAATATTTATTGATTACTTACAGAGTGCCAGACACTGTTTTTTACATTATTTCTAATTGTCACCACTTGCCTTGGTTACACTGTACTTTTTATAGACCAGGAAACTGAGACCCAGAAAGAGTAGGCAACTTGCCCATCACCTAAAGTTCGCAAAGGCCAGAACCTAAATCCACATCCGATCAGGACTCTGCACTGCCTCACCTATAACCCTCCGTTCTCGCTTACTCTGCGTATGAATCCCTTGCTCCCTATGAAAGATCTCTTTTGGAATCCATTTCTCCCTCCTTCCCTCATTCCCTCCTCCTCACTCACTGATCACTTTCTGGTGAACTGTAAGTTACCCTACCTGTCAGGAGCCGCACTGCTGGAAAGGTTACTCCATCTCTCCACTTGCCCCTGGAGGACCCACGGGTGTCAGGTGAGCTGTGCCTTCCTGTCCATGTCAGCGGCCACAGCAGAAGGCCACTCCTCCAGGTTCCTGGTCAGCATTCCTAGTGGCCTTCAGCTCCAGCCTCCTCACACCCTCAACGCGAGGAGGCTGGAAGCAGGCACGGTGTAGAAACAGATGCTTTTGAGAGGAACCAGTAAGGAGCTTGAAATATTTTCTACATAGGTTTTTTATTTTCTATGATAGGCCACAGGGCAGTGATGTGATTTTAAATAAAATTTGAGATGACTATTTCAGTAGCTTTCTCTCTTGTGACCAGGCATTCACCTATATTGTTGTTTCTACTCAAAATGCTAACACCCTGTCCTCCTTCTATGACCCTTCCTCAAACGCCCCGTCAGAAACGACCGCTCGCTCTTGTGTGGATCTGCTCACATTACGACGTGACAGTTCCCTTCATGTCTAGCTGCAGGACCTCAGAGCAGAGAGCACCTCATTGACACCATGGTCCTCTACTGCGGTGCTGCAGCAGAAAGACAGATGTTAAGCCAAGTAATCGATTCTGAAATTTCTTTTCTTTTTTTTTTTTTTTATTGTTGGGGATTCATTGAGGATGCAATAAGCCAGGTTACACTGATTGCATTTGTTAGGTAAAGTCCTTCTTGCAATCATGTCTTGCCCCCAGAAGGTGTGGCACACACCAAGACCCCACCCCTCTAAAATTTCTAGTAGTCATATTCTTAAGTGTGAAATTTATTTCAGACTATGACTATAATCAAATTAAAATCACTTAATCACTTATGGCTTTTTAAACTTTTTTTGTAGGATGTCTTTGAAATCTACTATGCATTTTTCATTTGCAGCACATCTCAATTCAGACATCTAAAGGCTTCACCTGGCCACATGTGGCAAGGGCCTCCCACGCTGGAGAGGAGAACTGAACACAGAAGCCTACAT
Organism: Nycticebus coucang; assembly: GCF_027406575.1. Taxonomy (NCBI): domain Eukaryota; kingdom Metazoa; phylum Chordata; class Mammalia; order Primates; family Lorisidae; genus Nycticebus; species Nycticebus coucang. The sequence continues at coordinate 110,630,484 of NC_069785.1, forward strand.
GCAAGCTAGGGTGCTCACACTTTTTTTTTTTCTTTTTTGAGACAGAGTTTCACTTTGTCACCCAGGGTAGAGTGCCATGGTGGCATAACTCACAGCAACCTGAAACTCTTGGTCTCAAGAGATCCTCTTGCCTCAGCCTCCCAAGCAGCTGGGACCACAGGTGCCCACCATAACACCTGGATAGTTTTTCTTTTTTCTTTTTTTTGTAGAGTCGGAGTCTTGCTCTTGCACAGGCTGGTGTTGAGCTCCTGTGTTCAAGCGATCCACCTGCCGCAGCTTCCCAAAGTGCTGGCATCACAGGTGCGAGCCACCAGGCCCAGCAAGGGAAAGGTCAGTAGAAAATCAGCAAGGCGTGATGGTTTTGTACATCATGGGAAAAAGAAGACGAGAAATGGAAAATAATCAAGGAAATAGAGCTTTGCAGACAAGGCTCTGGTGTTCTACTAGTAGAAACTGAGAAATTATTGGAAATAAGAGATCTGAGGGACCAAAATAAAAGGTGGTAAATTTTGTACTATTGTCAAAATGATTCTAAAGGACAAAATGTAATGCTTTTAACAAAACTGCAGCTTCTCCTACCACTATCTACACACAGGTATTTAGAAAAAAGTTTCCAGTGGTGATGACGACAAGACAAACACGTGGACCTTTCCTCGTCTGCAGTCACAGGCCATTACCAGGAATTTGATAGGTTTTACCATTAAACAAAATGTCACAGTTAAGGGCATTGAATCCTTTTAGTTTTTAACCTAGATAACTATTGCTTCGTGAATTTGATGAACGTTCATTTCTACCTAGTGCCTGTAGCTAAACAGATAAAGCTGAATGAAGTTCTGACATTTGAATGTGCAACAAGGCTGTTCATTTTTCTCCCCTCACACTAATAGATTTATCATTTGATAAAAAGAAATAACCCCACTAAACTTAGTTAGTATTACTTATCTGCAATTCCTGCCTTTCAGCTGATGCCGTGTTATTCACTTCACGTTGTTATCAAAACACACTGAGCAAAATTCAATAAGAAGGGCGGTGACCAGACCCACCGCATGGAATTACAAAAGGATATGTGTTCAACAGGTACAGACGTAGGCGAGAAGCTCTGAATTTTACAGGTACCCTTTTCATGAAGATTATTTTTGTTTGTTTGTTTGTTTGGTATTTGATAATTAATTCTAAGAGGTTTTTAGGTTTTGGAAATAGGGAAAGGTAAATGAAAGTATAAATCATACTTTTGATCTTCAACAGGTCCCAATAATGTCATCGTATCACACCACTGACTTGCTACCATCCAGACAAGGATCCTGGGAGTGCTCATTCATTCCTTCCCACGCCTAAGCTAATCAAACAAGTCCTGTTCATTTACATTAATGTACATTTTTGAACACTTCAACATCTCTACTACTGCTGCCTGACTGAGTTCAGGCCTTATCAGGTTTCACGTGACTCCTAAAATAATCTCCTAACAGATCTTTCTGTCCCAAGCTTGTCCTTTCAAATTCATAACCCATAAAGCTAGCAGAATGGTTCCTGCACATTGGGGAAGAAGCCTCCCAGGAAGCCTCCCCGAGGTGGCTTCGGCCCTGCTGCTATCTCCTGCTCACCCCTGATCACCCTCTATTTAGTCTGTATTAACACCAAGCTGCTATTTTTCACGACTACAGAGCAGGGTGAGCCCTCTTCTGTCTTTCGCCTGCTACCCACATGCTAATTTTGTACTTCTTTTTCTGTATTATAATCATGTGTTTATGTACTAGTTTGTAAGCTCTCTGAGGTCAAGGAAAGTCATTAGTTAAAACAAATCTTCAGTTATTTGCATAATATATCACATGCCAAGATCTTGATTGGAGAATCTAAGTCCTAAGGTAGTACTTCACATACAAGTGAGTAAACGCTTGTCAAAATGAATTAAATCTATAAACACACCCAAAGTTGGACACAAGGTTCCAGAGTTTAATACAATATTTAGGAAACTAAAAGGTTAACTTTTTTTGTAATTTCCTAGTTTAAGAATCCACCCAATCTTAGTTGAATCATGTTCTAATGCAGAAGCTATGGATGTGCGGTGTCTCTCATTATTAAATTATGAGCACACCTGTCTACCATTGTTACTGCATTAAGGAAAGAAAACACAGTTGGCTATCACTCAGAATTGGTACTGAAACCAAGGAAGTTCTGAGTATGAAACTGAATATGAGATTTTGGTAGATTCCATTATAACAAATATCTTTCTGTATGGTCATCAAAATGAACATGTTTTTTAAATTATCGGAACAATTATTGCCTTCTTGAAGAATTTAAATTTATCTTGTACAAGCTCTCCCCATCCTTATCCTTTTGAACTTACATTTTCTTAGACATTTTTAGAAGACATGGTTAGGGAAAGTAATGTGCGAGAAGGTTTTCTTGTCATGTCTTATAATGAGCTTATTTTATGAGCTGTTAGGAAAGAAATAAAGGACAAGTTTTGTGGAATAAAAACAGAGTTTGGTAGGACTTCCATTAGAAAATAGTAATTTGCCATCATAAAATTACAGAGTAGGGGGCAGAATTAATTTTATAGCCCACATAAAAGAAGCTGATTATATACTTCATCAAAGATTATATTTTGGTGGGAGCTTAATACTGTCAAAACAATTAATGATTGATTTCTCTTTGCCCTTAAACTGCTACATGATTAAGTTAAGCACGATTTTTTTGATGCTTCCAAAAAGGATGTCTAGCCAAATATTTCGGGGTTTTTTTTTTCTATTAAGCTCCTGACTATAAATTACTTTGTGTAAATATTTAAATTGCTATTTAAAACACTGTTAGTTATGAAGGAAAAGAATAAAAATCATTACATTTAAGAGAGAGGAAAAGCAAGTTAAATTTACCATATTTTAACAAAGTATATAAAAAAGATAAAGAAGGAATGGACTATTTGGCCTGGGTTTACTCCTTTGAAATAATTCAAGTGTGTGACTAGCAGTTACTAAATTACAACATTTATTTATTTATTTATTTTTATTTATTTATTTTTTTTTGTAGAGACAGAGTCTCACTTTATGGCCCTCGGTAGAGTGCTGTGGCCTCACACAGCTCACAGCAACCTCCAACTCCTGGGCTTAAGCGATTCTGTTGCCTCAGCCTCCCGAGCAGGTGGGACCACAGGCGCCCGCCACAGCGCCCAGCTATTTTTTTTTTTTTTTGGTTGCAGTTTGGCTGGGGCCGGGTCTGAACCCGCCACCCTCGGTATATGGGGCCGGCGCCCTACCGACTGAGCCAATGTAGCACCTGCATTTTTATTTCCAGGCATCTGTGTTTCACAGGGTGTTACTAAGCTCCACCATGATTCTTGAGTATTGTGTAGTGATAGACATGGGCTCACACCTACCCTCTTTTTCTTAAATAAATGAGAAATATTTTGTCTAATCAGCTCTCACTTTCTTAAAAAATAAAGTGAAATTTACTAGATATTTTACTATACCATCATGTGTTATATCCCTCATTAAATTACATCCCACTTTTAAACAATAAAATCCTATCAAATATTTATTTTAATTACCATTTTGCCACATACCAGGATTTAGTGAATTGATATTTTAATATTCAATTGCTTTTTCTGGCATGTATAAACATTGATCAATGTTTATTCCATGGTAACAGGAGCTAAATCCTTCCTTCTCAACTACTAACCCATCTGTACATAATAGATGTTCTGTAAATAATGACTAAACATATGTAATGACCATCCCGACAGGCACCCACATCTGTCCTCAGAGGAACTCTATTTGCAAACTGGGGCTATCCAGGTCCATGATGTCTTATATTGGAGTAAGACATCCAGTCTTTTGCTGTGAGATTCTCCTACCATAATGCTACACTAATGACAACCAGAGGGATATGTTTTGAGCCCAGCAAATATTTTCACTATCTAACATCTTTTTAGCTTATACTCCTCTGTCATATCTTTGAAGTTCGTACATTTTCAATCATTTTGGCAGTTATTATCAGCATCTGTTTTGGAAACCAATAGTAAATGTCTATATACAGCCCCACTTGGCACAAATAAACTCTCTACTTACATTTAAGAAAAGAAGAGGAAGAAATTACCTGGCAGAGGAAACTCTGTTATTTGAAGTGCTGAAAGTTTTACAAGGGAACTTAGAGGCATAAAACATCATAGAAAAAGGAGTTTAAGGGCACCCAAGAAAAACAAAATGTCACACCGGGCAAAAGCTCGTTTCTGTACAGAGTTATGCAAACAGCCACTATCTTTCAAGTATCAAACAATAAAAGTAGAAAATGCTGGGTTGAAAAGTTCAGTACATTTCTTAACCTTGAGACTTTTCAGTCTTTAAAATGCTGAGAGCTTTGCAAATCTTCATGTAGTAGGCAACACTTGCCAAAAATTACTCCACCACCAAATTGTCTTTTCACTGGCTCACACTGCGTGAGGTCGGTTTCAGGACTGCTGCACTGGAAGGTCCAGCATGCCGGGGAGGCGGCAGGACTGCCTGGGTCAGCACTGAAGCGCTTGTTGGAAACAGCTGTGGACTCTGAGTTAGGCACACCCAGCACAGAGGCAAAACGGCCTCCCAGGTCTCTGCATTGTTTTCTTCTCCCCAGGCCTTTGTTTTTCTCTCTGGTAACTGGAGGATAACCAATTACAATTCATGTGTCGTGAAGTCTTGACAATGACAGGTAACACACATCTACAGGCATGTGCACATTCGTGCTATCTTCACAGAAGTGCTGGGAAGGGAGGCCCTCCCGGGAGGTTCCTGAACTGGGAGGACCTTGTGAAAGTCACTACTGACGGTCACACTTCCTTGCCTGTTCACTTGCTCATCAACTATAAACTGTACCTATTTGTGAGACACGTGTTACAGTCGCACTGCTTCTGAGTCCCCACAGCAGTGACGTCCTCGAATGTCATAGCTGAGAGTAGGTAGGAAGAGACAGCAGGGCTCACAGAGGCTCGGTGGGATTCCCCAAATTCTTAAGCTCTCATTTCCTCCAAGGAAAATTAAGAAATAGGAAAAAATAAAGTAGTTTCTTTAAAAAAAATGACGTTTAATTTTTGAGAGTCAGGTGGATGGCTGAATTACCTTCAGAGCATAAAAATTACAGGTAATTTTCTCTTTTCTACAAGGTGATGATGCTAACGCAGCTCTGCTCTTAGGAGACTAAAAGCTCTTTCTCCAGGAAAAGAGAAAAGAAGCTCAAAAATGACAACTGTCAAAACAGTAAACCTGCAACAAACACGAGATGCAGAAGGGCGCCGGGGCAGCCAGAGGGCGGCGCTGACTGCACAGTAGTGTCCAGCGGCTGGTCAGGCTCGCACATGCCCACTCAGGTGTACACCCCAACTCCGCTCGCCGAGTACGCGAGAATTAACACAGCAGAAGCTCAGCAGCCGAGGTGAAGGCGGGAGACACAGCCCCTCCTTATCCAGCCTCTGTGTCCCTCCCTGTTTGTTCTCTTAAGGAGCTAGATGTTCTCCATCCATTTATAGATTCTGAAACACTGACAGATGAAATGAAGAACCAGGGAACAGGAGCCCAGGCGACCCTGTTTTATCATTTCTCTACTCCGTTAACTGACCTCAAAACTGTGGTCTTTACTTATAAAAATTTCACTGTATATGGCTCCAGATCACATGACTTTAATTATATTAATATTAATGTGGCATCACTTACCTTCTTAGGTAAATTAATTTAATTATCTTTTAAGCCAGTGTTTTCCAAACCAGGGGTTCCGAAATTACTTTAGGGAGTTAGGAAGAGCGGTGTTTAATTAAATAGAGCAGGCCAGCACAGCATCATACGGAACAGAAAATATCAGACTGCATTGCTCATAGGTCGTTATCTAATCAATCTCCCTCTGGAGGCCTGGTAGAATCATGTACCATCACGAGCCACATGACATTTTAGTCAAGGAGGGACCACATATGTGATGATGGTTTCATGAGATCATAATACTGTATTTTTACTGTACCTTTTGCAGATTTAGAAATGTTTAGATACACCAATCGCTGCCTTGTTACAGCTGCCTACAGTGTTTAGTCCAGGAATACGCTGAACAGGTGCAGAGCACAGGAGCAGGAGGCTTCTCCTTGCAGCCCGGGGATGCCTAGCAACACATTTCTGAGGGTGTAAACTTGTCATTAAGCAATGTCTGACTGTATTTTTTCATTTACTGTTGTTCACAAGGACAAAATATTTGCACTCTGTCGTTTCCGGTAATATCTGGGTGTCATGTTTTCATCTGGATGTGGAATCGGTCATGTTGCACATCTCCTGCCTAACAGATGTCTCCGTGCCCGCCTCTGAGTTCAGCTGCAGCTTTGGACAGTTCCGGCAGCTCTGAGACTCACTCTGCACTCATAACCTCTTTTCTCATCCACGTCTTTTCACATTTACCCTTGAGTTTCTCCAAGCTGCAGATTCCACTGGTTGTCAGTGCAGCTGGAAATGAAAGGGAGTTAATTTCCTTGGGGCATTAAACAATACAGGGCAGAGCCAGTGGATATGCGCTCCTGACTGCTTTTCCCCAGACAACTGCAGAGGTACTCTTCATGCTTCCTGGGAAGAACCCCAGCAGAATCAAGTCCATATTTCCCACTGGAGCCATCACTTAGAAAATGAACACTTACATTGTCCTTTCTTCTCGGTCTCGCTTTTCACTCAGACTTCTGACCTTGATCTCCTTCCAAATAAACTACCTACACCCAAGGCCTCAGACACCTGAGAACTCACGTGATGGTGTCATGTAAATATGTAGCACTTAATATATTAATAACACAACAGAACAAAATATGGAGTATTTTCACAAGCTATTACAAAGCTAAAAGTTTAAATTCTTATGTAGTAAAGATAAACCCTTGCTGCAGTTATATAATATAGCACTAAGTTAAATTGTACAAAAATACAGAATGACACTACCATAAATGAAATGAGTTATTCAGCACTATAAACGGTTGCCAAATAAGAATGAAATATTTGATTTATGCCTATTACCCCACATTCAAGGCATCCTTCCAGGATAGTGGTTTTAGCCCCATACTGAAGATAAAAAGAAAATTCTGTATTTTATCTTAAGTCCTTAATCAGCAATGCAGTGTGCCCCTTTCCCCTTCTATGTGTGTCTTTCCCATCCCCTAGGGAAATCTTTTCAAGGTGTCCCTGGATTATGAGAATAGAAACACAAATGATGGGTCCTCCTTGTCAATCAAATTGACAGTTATAAAATAAAATCAGTCATTCTGCTAAGTATAACTTTAGAGGATGAATTTTTAGCTCAGAAATTTAACCACACGAGTGCCTTTTAAATGAGAAGATGATGCCTGGTTAATTCTTTCTATGTGCTATTCCACATTAATATATGCGTCTCCTCTTTAAGGATCCTAATGGGATCCTGTCACTGTGGGAAATACATAACTTGCAAAAGTATTGCAGCAGTTTGTACTTTTTTACTTTTCACTGCAAGGGTTGACAATGACAATTCTGACAACTAGTTAATGGCAGAAATAGCTAATTATTCAACCTTTGGTAACTTTAGTGAGTTCTGAAAGTAGTCCTCTATATTCAAGACATTAAAATGTACACATATCAAAAGGAAGAATCTTCCCTATTTCTGAAGTCTTGTCAGCTAAGGCAGTAAGGGATATACAAAAGAACTGAAATTGATCAGTTTAATTAAACCCAGCTTACCAAGACTTTCTTCTTACGTTCAATTCTCCTATGATTGCTGCATTCATTGACACATCAGGCTATATTACATTCTCTCTTCCCTTAGGGATTGCCTTCCCGGGGTTTGACACCAGACCTTGACTTTTGGTGTATCTGCGCACGGGTAGGAATGGCACGATAGTACATCCCGGGCCCCAAGCTCCGGTTAGGCACATATAGACACATGCAAGTGTTTTCTGATTTCTAAAAATAAAATTTCACTTTTTAATTAAAAAAAAATATAAAGTCAGTGTTACATAAATGGATTATTTATAGAATTAAATTATAGAATAAGTTTCAGTTTTCTATATCTTTTCTGTTTTTAAAGACAAAGTAATTTTTAAAAGAGCACAGACAGCCCACAGAAGAGGAAATACTTACTGGCTTTTAAACATACGAAAATCTCGATCGCATTCATAGTAAGCGAAATGAACAAAAGCTGCAACAAAATAGTCTGTTTCATCTATTGGATGATTGACAAGGATCAAAAATTTTAATACATTGTATTGGCAAGATTGTGGGCACAAGCATTCTCATAAATTCACACTAGTAAGGCCGATAACGTGGTAGAGTTTCTAAATACAGTGAGATGGGGGTACATAAAATATAAAGGTACATAATATTTGACCCAGAAATTCCAATTCTAAGAATTTATGTTTGTACATATGTGCAAAGAAGTATGTACAAGGGTTGCAGCATTATTTTTATGTATTTGTTTATTTATGTACTTTTAATTTTTTAATTTTATATTTTTTAAATTTCAGAATACTATGGGGGTGCAAACATTTTGGTTAGTATAGTTCTGTATAGTTTGAGTCCAAGGTGTAAGTGAACCCATCACTTGGCTGTGAACTGACCCACCTCCTCCTCCACTTCCCACCTGTTTGACTCCGATGAGCGCTATTTTCATATATGTACATACCAAATAATCAATTAGCTCCAATTCTACAGCAAGTGTATGTGGTGTGTGTTTCTCCATTCTTGTGGTACTTCCCTTAGAAGGATGGTCTCAGTTCCTTCAGTTTAACACGGAGGCACTAGTTCACCACGACGTCACGGCTGAGTCATGTTCCACGGTGCACGTGTGCCGTATTTTATTACTCCATTCACGTATCAATGGGCTGCTTCCACATCTTTGCGATTGTAAATTCTGCTGCCATAAACATTCCAGTGCAGAAGCCTTTTTTATAAAATGTTTTTTTTCCTTTGGGTTAATACTCAGGAGTGGGATTGCTGATTAGATGGTAACTCTACTCGTTGTTCTTTGAGGTCTCTCATGCCACTTTCCATAGATGCTACACTGGTCTGCAGTCCCACCAACGGTGAATGAGGGTCTCTGTCCCTCCATGTCCACGCCAGCATTGGTTGTTTGTGGCTTTTTGATAAAAGCCATTCTCGTGGAGTTAGGCGACATTCCACTGTGGTTTTGATTTGCATTTCCCTGACGATTAGAGAGGTTGAGAGCTGCTGTTCATGTCTTTTGCCCACTTCGCAATGCGTTTGCTTAACTTCTTCTTACTGCTTTGCTTGGGTTCTTTGTACATTCTGGTTGTCAGCCTTTTATCAGCTGTATGTCATGCAAATATTTTGTCCTGTGCTCTAAGTTTTCTATTTGCTCTATCGATTATCTCCTTGGCTGCGCAGAAGCCTTTCAATTTAATGAGGCAATTTTCTGTTTTCTAAGCTTCTTCATTTTATATTTTGTTTTGTAGTATTTTGTTATAGCAGCCATCGCAAACGAGTATGGAGGCAAACGTAGCCAAAATAGACTGAAAACCTATGAACAGATAAAGGCTTATGCATCATAGGGATCAGTGAGAACGATAAAACAGCAAATGGCAGAAGAACAGGTGGTGGAGATTTGGGAAGGATATTTGGAGTTGAGATTCTAGAGTTGGAACATTTCTAAGCTATGATGGTGAATCTACAGCCTCAGCTGTGTACAGATTTCTGAGGAGTGCTGAGGTTCAGGGAATGGTAGCAACATGTTAACACAGAATGATCATTTATCATCTGTGTTATCAATCTATTTGAACATACTAATGACTTTTTCCAATTTTTTCCCAGTTGTAGGAATTAGTGAGCACAAATTTTTATAATGGTCATAATTTTCCTTAGAATATCTTTTTAATATAGGAATAGTATTTATAACTTGATACACATATTTGGATAAGAAATAAAAAGATACAATGATAAATGTTCAGACCTGAAGATGTGTTACTAACTTCAAAACTCTACTTTTTCAAAAGGATTGTTGTTTAAATGAGACAAAAGAAGTGTGAAGATTCAAAAGTAGTCATTCATTTATTTTTTTCCCCTTTTTATAAGCTAACAGGAAAATGCTGAAGGTTAAAAGGAGAAGAAATCTATTTGTCAACTTTGGCCAAATTCTGTGTGAATAATTGTCCCTTATTCATAATGAGAGGCTCTTGGAGAAGAAAGTTAGGAAGTGGGAGAAAAAATTAATAGTTTGAAAAAGAGTAAAAATCAAACAGTAAAAATGTTAATACTATGATAACAGAGGAATGATACTGAGGAGGTCAAGATAATTGAACCTTTTGCCACAGACTTGGGCAGTGCTTCCCATCTCTTTTACATAATAACCTCAAAAACGTTCTTTCCAAATGACATATCTTCAATCATGATGAACAGTTAGTGGGGGGAGAAAAACCTACAAAATTATTTCTCCCTCTTCTGGCTGGTCTTACCTTCTTCCTTAGTAAATTTCAAGTGTTCATACCCATTCTTAACTAGTTATATAAGTATAACAAAATACCTTTTTTGCTATCTGTTTTATCACAAATAGAACGAGAGAGTTATCCTGCGAATTTTTCAACTTTTAAAATATTAAAATTACCCCCATGTTAGTATTCACAACTGAATTTTTTAAACTAATATATAATTATCCTTTTAAAAATTACCTCTGGTCCAGTTCTAGCTAAACTAACCTATAAGAAAAGAATGAAGGGTATCCTATCCCCAGTTCAGTAAAGCAAAACAGCTGAATTTACAACCTAGTTGCCTTGCTTATCAGATGGCCACAGTAAATCAGAAAACATCCGCAGTCTTCAGGCAAACACATTTGGCTCTAGAATCTGGCACAAATCGGCCCTGTGCAAATGATAAGATAGAACTGGATAAAAGTATGTTTGCCTGAGATAACTTTTCAAATCAAAATATCAATCTATTTGAACATACTAATGACTTTTTCCAATTTTTTCCCAGTTGTAGGAATTAGTGATTTTGGAGCAAGTATTTGGAAGCATAAACAGCCCTTGAAGTGCCAACCTTAAATGGAAAGTTTTCCCAGGATTGTTTATGGCTGACATATTATCCTCTGACTTCTGCTGATACATTGTATATTTTTAAAATATGATATGACTCTTGCTTCCCCTGCTTTGGCATACCTTTCAAACCATAAGAAGAGCATTTTCACAAATTAGAATTAAAAAGAAAATAAAACTTATGGACAATAATGTTTGGAAATAGCTTGCTATAATGACATAGCTAAACAGTAAAGTGATTTTAACACAGCACAAGATGCTCCACTGCACAGAGTTTAGACATCACTCTATATCATAACTTCATACTGTGTCCTCAGTACTGGAATAATGAGGCACTTTTGCTTTCTTTCCTTACACTTTTAATAGCAAATTACTAACTGCTGTCTTATGTGCTAGGAATGAAATATGGGCATGGGTTAAAAGTTGAGTGTTTATCAAAAGGACCAGATTCTGAATATGCTCTTTTAGAGACAAGAACATGAGAAAAAAAATAAGACAAAATGAAATGGAGAGTACTATGAATTTATATAAACACCAGAAGTCAGTGTTATTCATTTGTACACCTTGGAAATAACACGACAAAAAATTACAGATCTGGAAGAACATTGACCTGCGCAGCAAAGGATCAAAGAGCAGAAACTCTAAAAGCAGAAAGATCTAACATCTGCCATTGTCACGACAACTGCAGGAAACACTCAGATTTATCCTACCAGTGGGTAAAATGTAATCCAATTTATCGAGAATGCATGTCTAGAAAATAGTACAGCTCCTACAGTTCATCAAATAATTCCTTTGGCTAATAAAACAGTACAGTTTGAGGCACTTAGACCCCCCTAAAGGAATACAAAGATTGAACGCTGAAATCTACCAGTGCTGAAGAATTACTAAGAAGAAATTATTTTCTGAACTAAATGATGTTGAATCAATTTAATTCTTTGATTTATTTTCTATAAGCTACAGTCAAACTGATTCTAATATTTTATGTTTCCAGTTATGTTCCTCTGAAAGTATTTAAATTGGCATCAATTCTTTCCGATTTAAATTTTACGGTGATGATTTGTGGCTCATTAAGCAATTGTTTGCTCACATTTATTTCTGCCAGTATAGTTCCTTTATATTTCTACCAACCCTAATTATGCTCGTCAAATGTTTACAGCATAATTTTATCAAAAATATTTGATGCTCCTACCAATTTTTAGCCAATAAAAATTTTTACCCATTGCAGTTATAGGCATTTTCTTCTGATTCTTCCTTATGATCAAATATCTAGTAGGATCTTGTGTTTAATTCATTTAATAATTATATTTAGAAGTTATTTTAGTTGTAGAAAACTATAAAGATGGCCCATGATGGCACCACCCATAAAATCTCTCCTGATACTAAAAATGAATACATAAATAAAAGTAAGTCAGGCACATACGTGAAAAATGTAAATAAGTATAAAACTATAAAGTTAAAAATGGAGAAAGCTCTTTCCCCTAAATTAACTAGTAGTAGCAGTATTACGGGCACTATTCATAACAATGTTATCTTTTGGGTAAGTCATTCTTAGGTAATCCACGGAAAAATGGCAGCCACTTTTCTGAAGCTGAGAAAGAAAAGCAGCCTCGGGGCCCGAGGGTGGAGGGCAGTGGAAGCTGGCTGAGAGGAACTCCGAGAGGGGGGCGGCATGCAGGTCTGGGGCTGACGTAGAAGAAACACAATTTGTCTTTTCTTTTCTATAATTGTAACTTTTCATAGGTGAGATACCAAGCTCTACTGAAATAACTAAACATAGACTATCACCTATTTGACATAACTTTTAGGTAAACTAATTTATTAAAGCAAGTAAGTTGAATAGACCCCTGGAGGCTGAAAATCTGGGTTACGGATTGAATTTTTGCCTGAATGGATTTAAGTGACCAGATGTGTTGGTATTGTGTAGACATAGTTTTGACTTGAGAGCCAAGAAAAAAGGCAGATTAGGGCTTGGCACTCCTGCAGTTCTGTCTGCAACGTAATTAAACAGTTTGCATAGGAGAGAAATCCAGGGAGTGCTTGCTGGCTGACTGAGCAGGCCGTGACTGCATTTTTCACTTTTGACCAGTACTTTTAGTTATTGTAAATAAAAAGTAATTGTAGATAGCTTAATATCCAAAAGGACCAATTCATAATAACTGGAAAATAGTATGTCTAAAAGAGTAAATATGTGTTTTGGGTTTTCCTTTTTTTTTTGCATTTTTTGGCCGGGGCTGGGTTTGAACCCACCACCGCTGGTATATGGGGCTGGCACCCTACTCCTTTGAGTCACAGGCACCATCCTCCATTTTTTTTTTTAAATCTCTGTTTTCCTGATTTGGAATTATTATATTACCACAAAAAGGGGTTCACACCTTCTATTTTTTGTAAGAGGTTAATATTATAGAAGTTTATCTTTCAATATTATGTCCAACTTAATGTTTTATTCAGAGATTTTGAAAATCTACAGAACTACCAAATTTTGACTCCTTGTGTTAAATAAACACATAATTATCTTTTATTATTTCAACACTCCCATGTACAGTTATAGTCAAGAGTTTGCCTCAAATTAGAATGCCTTTGAGAAATTGCACTATATTTATATCTTTGTATTTCTTTCTTAAGGAGCAGAGAAGAGTAATTATTTTTTAAAGGAACATTAAAGTTATTAGCTTAGTCATATGATTATAAATCATAAGTTCTGATTATGTTCTGGGAGATAGGAAAGGGTAATTGTTATGAGTATGGACATTGAAGTCAAACAGGTTTGAATCCCAACTCTGAATCAATTCTCTTTTAATTGTCTTTATTTATTTAGTCTTACTTGAACATAACTCCCTTAATCTCTCTAAGTCTTTACCTTCTTCTTTATAAATAAAAATAACATCTAATTTTTGGTCCATAATTGTTATAAGACTTATATAATAATATGCATACTCAGTACACATATATTTCACAAATATGAAAATATGCCCAAAATATACACATATGATATCTGACAATTAAGTTCATGAACTCATCCTAGAAAAAGTGCTACATACCTCATCACTGAATATCACTATGGTCACCAGGGGGCCTAGGGCAGTACTTTGAAGGTGACTGGTAGTGATGATATTCAGCGATGCGGTATATAGCACTTTTTCTAGGATGAGTTTGCCAACTTAATTATCTGACTTTATACGTGTAGATACGTGTGCGTGTGTGTGTCTCCACATACATAGAGAGAGAGGCCCGTGTGACAGAGCGCACACATACTACAGGTCTGCACAGTTCTGAGAACATGCTAAGCACTGGGTCAGACATAACTCTTGTTAAGTACACAGGTAGGAAAATTCTGTCCTGGGCACTTGTGATGTATTGGTGGGTTCTGCATAATGGAGAGATTAAAAGTGTTTATTTTTTTCCCCAAGCTGATATAAGTAAGTTCAATTTTGGGTTTTGCAAGTAACTAGTTATATAATCTCAGTTAAATTGTGTAAATTCCTGAATCTCAGATTATTTAAATGAAAAATAAGATGACTTTGAGGGTTTTTTTTTTGGGGGGGAAGGGTGTGGAATAAAAACTTAAAAAGTACAAAACACCTAACACAAGTCTGTAATCTAGAAGATATAATATGTATTATTTTACATGATCTGATACATATTCTTCAGCTTCTTGGAATCTTATTTTCTTATTGTTTACAATATATAAAAACTACATATTATCCTTCATAAAGTTGTATAGATTAAATGAGATGATATATCAAGTGACAAACAAACCAGAACATAGTTATTGTTCAATGTTTTTCAATTCCACTCTCCTAGAAACATCTAAAGACTCAAAAATGATGTAGGTCTGAAGGTAAACAATACTATCTTGAATATTTTCTCTACAAAGAATTTAAAGTCTTTGGCAAACATTTCTAAATATCTGACAAAACCTTCCAATATTAAGATGAAAACAGAACCAAGAGAAATTCATGTGTCTTTCTTTCGTAACCAAGTGAGTCATGTGTAAGTGTTGGTTCTAGAGACGATAATTCTCAGAAGGATCAGAGACGTATCTAGTTTGCTCACCCTTACATCCCTAACTGCCTAATCAATTGCTTAGAAAATAGTAAGCACTTAAAAAACATTCGTTGAACAAATGAGTAAAAGTCATTGCCAGCAAGGCTCCAGCCACACTTGTGCAGAACCAGGCTTCAGCTGATTTGAAAAAGCAAGCCTCCAAAATAGGACTTTCCTCTTTTAGGACGCCCAGTGCACACCCCAGACCCGAGTTCTGCATTAACCACTGATTACCTGGTCATGTGACCACCAAAATTACTCTGTTTCTTCAACTTCAACAAGCTTCCCACTAGGAACTATTTGCATGCATTTTGGACACTGTTGTCAAAATCACTGTATTTCCTCAGAGCGAAGTCCAAATTAATGAGGTTTCACCAAATTCAATTTGTTATGATTGGTTTAACCCTTGAACAAACACATTAAAGGTAATTATAAAGCAAAATAATTTCCTAGAATTGACCCTACATCTAAGTTTAATCTTGTAGCATTTGCACACAGGTGACAATTTCTGGTGCAGTAGGAAGCATTACGAATGCACAGAAATCAATTCACCCATTAGGAAAAAAGCAAGAGTTGCCAGGAAACCACATTCCAAACAAGGAATATTACAGTAGTGACCCAGACAATTACTAAATGCCTGATGTGACAACAACACAAAGCTTAAAAGATTGTGAACAGCACTTGTGACACTAAATTGTTAGCACCACACTTGCAATTCAGTGATTAAAGAGTCGCTTTTCAATGATTCAAAAATTCAATTGTAGGAACAGGAAAATCACAATCCAAGTGTGTTACTAACAGTAAAACACGCTTCCTAGGGCTGACCAAGCATCTCCGGTACATGCCCATTGGGGTACGCTGTGTCTCATGACGTCATTGAATAAAGAACATTCATTCAATTCCTAAATGAATCTACCCTTTCAGTGTGTATCTTCAACTTCTATATCTTATAATTTATGGGATAAAAGACTTTAAGATATTCAACAAAAGGTAAAATGTGTTTACAACTAATTGGTGAATGATACGTGATTCTCACTATTTTCTATGTACTAGTTTTCAGTGGTCATTTTTTTTGTAATTTTGTGAAGTTAATTAAATCATTACCTTTTTAAACTTTTAAAACAGTTAATGAAATCATTAACTTTTTAAACTTTTCTTTGAGACTAGACACATGATCTTGAGAATGTACAACAAATCAAAAAATAAAAAATCTAACCAAGTCAACATTTTGGTTGCCACATGTATTACCTTATTTTGCTATTTTCATGTTATTTTTGATATTGTATGATTCAAGCTGCTAATGTGCCACATGCGCAGATATTTTAAAGAGATTAAGTTAAACTGGCAGTAAAAGATAAAAGAACTCCAGTACAATAACACCCAAGAAAGAGACCATATTCTAGAGATAATGGACTAACCTACCAAATTGGAATGGTGAAATCTATTGCAATGTCTCTTTAGAAACATATATTGGCAGATGAATATTCTTATTCTTTATATAAACAACAGATAAATAAAAAGATCAGCTTCCTAACTACTTGTAGGCTTCACACTTTTAAAGCACAGCACACAAAATTCAAATTAAAATGAATGCTTTTACCAATATAATTTTTAGCCTCTGTTTTTTTCCTTTTATCCTCTCAGACAAAGGTTCTCACTCCATCGTGTGGGCTGGAATGAAGTGGTGTAATCATAATTTATTGCAGCCTTGAACTTCTGAACTCTCCCAATCCTCCCTCCTTGGCCTCCCAAAGTGCTGGGATTACAGGTGTGAGCCACTGAACTTGGCCCAGTTTTTGGCCACTTCTTAGATCACTGTATCATCATTGGGAGAACACTCTCTGGAGATGGGATAAAATGAATCAAATAGGTTATAAAGTCTTTAGAAGCATTTACTCTCATAGTGATAATACTTAACAGAGTAACTTGTTTTTAACATGATATGAATTAACTCAGTATAGGAAAAAAACAAGAAGTGAATGTCCAGTCATAAAAGAACAGTTACATAATTTGTTTCCTCTTTGATAAAGCAGAAATAATACTGGCACTTCACTGATTGTTGTGAAATTAAATTAGATAATGTATAAAAAGCATATAATACTGTAGGAACAAGGGAAACTTGCCCTTTCCCCAAAAGTTTGTGGAAAAATCAGTGTGAGTAGAGAGACCATGATGTACACTTTTTAGAAGACAAGATAAACATTCCCCATCAGACTAATGAAGACTAATGAACCAGACGGGTTCAACGGGGTCTGGAGAATCCCGTTTCATATAAACAGCTGCTTACATCTGCTCTTTTCTGCTTATTCCCCTTCTCAGTCTAATCTATTTTCCTGTTTCCCTGAAAAGAGTCACTGTATAAAATATTTAAATCATGTCTCCACTAAAGGATATATTTCTCTTATGAAAACGTGAAATTCAAAAGACCGCTGCTCAAAATCAAACTGAATAATTTGTACTTTCCATACAGTTTCATATAAATCAACTTAGCTTATCTACCCATTACCCGCCTTTGTTTCTCTTTTCACTAACTTATTATAACTTTTTTTTTCTTATAACATAAATAAGCGAACATCTTTACCAAAGGACTGCTTGGAAAATCTGACAAATATTGTAATGAAACTCTTCAGCAAGATTAGCATTTTTAGGAATGTATGCCTGATAATCTCTTTTTTCATAGTCTGAAAATGATTAAAAGACTATGATTATATAGAGTTAAAATCTCTTGTGATTAAAGATCAAAGGTAAAATACACAAGCAGTGGGATTTTATCTCCTTGAAATACACATGTAATACTGTGCATTAAATCATTATGCTGATATCTATAGAGAGATCATAGGCATTATGGATGCTCTGTCTGTTAAAGCTCAGCACTACAGAATAGTGCCAGAAGAACAATTCTATGATTAAAATGAATACAGTGTTCAATAAATAAAAACAATTGACCTGAATATGACACAATCTTTAAATTCAAAGAATACCCTGAAATAATGTAAATACAACACCAGCACTCCAAGCCACAACAAATAGTCAACACAGGGAAAACACACAGAAAACAACAACAGAGTAACCTGACTAGTAGCAGGTTATATAATGTCAGTAACTCTCTGCAGGTCAGCCAACAAAGCAATGAAAAATTATTGCACCAAGATCTGGAAGATCTGGAAGAAGGTAGGGGCGCCTTTTCCTGTGGGCATCTCCTGACTCCAGAAGATGTGACTAAGAGGTGGAGAAACTGGGTACCAGTTTTAACAGCCTTGCAGGACTAAGAGAATAAACACTGGAGTCCAAGAACTCCCAAAGCAGAGGTCTTAGGAAGCTCTCCCCACCGCAAGATGAAATGCTGACAGGTATTAACACAGGTATAAGAGAACGCCAAAAACATAAGCATGAGCCAGAAGTAGACTGGTTCTCACAGAGGCCAAAATCCAGCCCTAAGTCACTTGGTTCCTAATCGCTGCAGCCCCTCCACGGCCCACATAGGGCATCTCTGAACCCTTAGGTTTTCCTCACATGTATATATATTCTAAAAGTCGAATATTTCAAACAAGTACACACTTCTCTGAATAAATATTCAGGATAAAACGTATGAATCAGAATTTCACAATTATCACTGAATCATAGAGAATTAATCAGTAATCAAATATAGCCAGCCCCCTGTTTCCACATGTCCCATATCAGCAGATTCAACCAATCTGCTGAACTGGCTGAATTGAAGATACAGTGTTTAAAAACAGAAAATAACAAAAAATAATGTAACCAAAAATGGTACAGTATTACAACTATTTACACAGCATTTGCATTGTATTAGGTATTATAAGTAATTTAAGGGACCTGTGGCCCTTTTATAAAATGAAGCATATAACCTACAAATATCCTCCCATGTACTTTAAATTATCTCTAAATTACTTATAATAGATAATACAATGTAAAGTCTATGCAAATAATTGTTATAGTGTATTGTTTAGGGAATAATGATAAGAAAAATAGTCTGCACATGTTCAGCGTGTATGTAACCACCGTGGGCCTACCTGCACGTTCAGCCACCAGTTGGCCAATCCGAGGACAAGGACCCCCAGACAAGGAGGGCGACTGTAATTAGTTTATACAATCCCAGGCTATTATCTCAGGGGGTTAATTAAATATTGAAATATTTGAAAAAAGCAAATCCCTCCAAATAGTGAAATGACAACATCAGGCTTCTTTTGAACAACTATTTTAAAAAATAGAGAATTATTTCATAATTTAAAAAATCCTGCAAACTCATTAGAAATTGAAGTTTAAGGAGCTACAATTTAATGTGTTACAATGCATGTAAATTATACATTAATATTCTTACTTCTGGACTAGTCAGAAGACATTATACCTTGATTTACAATTGAGATTATGAAACACATTAGTATTACATGATTACACATTGTTTAACTCTGTTTCACAATCTCCCTATGCTTGCCTCATTACTTAAAATGTACTGCTTCCTGAACTAATGAAGGGAATTAGAATTTGCATGCCTAAGAGATTAAATTTAATGAAAATACATTTAAACCTAACGTACAGAATTAAAATTTAGATATTTGTATATACTCAATATTCTTTAACAGCCTTAAATCATGAAACCGCTAGTTGTCTTTTTAATGTATCCCCTAGTTAATTCTCAAACAAACTTCGCTTTCCCTGTCAACAGTTTTCTTTTTTTTTTTTAAAGACTAAAGCACAGGCAGTAGTAATGTCTGGTTATTTTAAGCAAAGAGTGGCTAAACTATTAGTATACGTTGGCCTTTCAGCACTAAAAAGTATATTCAGAAAGAATAGTTTCACAAGATTAAAGAACAGCATAAAGTTACCCAAATTTCTAGTGAAATCACAACATAACTACCACAAAGGAGAAAAAATATAAATCTGATTTTATTTTTCAGTTGTCTATTGTTTAAAATACAAGAAAATCATGGAGGAATAATAAAGGAACAGTAAGAATGCTGGCATTTCCATGTTTTCAGCAGTACCATACTAATCAAGACTGCAAACCATTCTAATCACTGTTTTCAAAAGCAATGCTAATTAAGGTCACTACAGACTTACTTTTCAGAATTTATTGTATAGATAGACCAGACTTATGTGTACTTTATGGACACAGTCTAGAACTAGCCTCTTAATGTCGTTGGAGTGCTTACCGAATAATAATTTGATTGAGTGTTTACATACTGAGTAGACAAAATGTTACATCCTATAGTTATTTTTAGAATTAAAACAATGCAAGCAGTTTTACAATTCCTGACTCAAGGATATTACCAATCATTTCTAAGCAATTACAATCGACCATTCAAGTTCCTACTTCCTATCATTACAGGATGCTTCAAAAGTTTATGAAGTCAAATAAAAATTATTAATGCATTTGTCAAGATTTAAAAGGCCTCTGGAATCTTGTTTTAAGCAATTATCACAAACCTTGCATTTTAAATAGACTAAAAACTTAAGTAATTTGAGATAAACAATCAACTGATCACAAATCAATTGTACTACAATGCCCAAGCATCTTATAATGAAAGATTCTTTCAATAAGTTTAGAAATGTTCCCATGGCACCAAACTAGAAGGCAATTCAAAATCAAATTAATATGCCAAAAAAGAATCCCCAACCATGCAAATACTATAAATTAGTAATGAAGCTAAAATGATTAAGGTGGTTAATTATTTTCAATTCTCCTTCTGGATTCTTATTAAATCTTTACGGACATTTCCTCTTCTGATTTAATAAGACTATCCTGATTCATAAAAGAAAGCCAATGTTATAATGCCAGGAATGAAAACAGTGATGAGCACACTGCAAAACACAATTCCCTGGCTTTGTTCTCTGGTAATTTAAGTTTGCTGTGACGATATTATTGAAATCAATACAAATTTCATATTTTCTATAAAAAAAAAACAGTATAAAAACAATCCCAAATGATAAGCCTTCCCAGCCAGTAGGCATGAAAATGTGAGGACTCCTGTGGCTTCAGTCTAGAGTGTGTGTCCCTGCAATCTGCAGCAGACCTGAGACTGTGTTCCTTTTGTTTGTTTTCCTAGCAGTGGTAGAAATGCCATTGACATATTTAAATAACTCAATAATTATACCCTGAGGGAACTTAAAGTCGATTTTAGTTTTAATGCTCCACTCTTTCCTAATTTCATTGCTGGTGGGAGGGCTCAGAAAACTCTTTCCATTTTTATTTTATTATTATTATTATTATTATTATTATTATTTGAGACAAGAGTCCCACTATGTGGCCCTTGGTAGAGTGCTGTGCCATCACAGCTCACAGCAACCTCAAACTCTTGGGCTTAAGCAATACTCTTGCCTCAGCCTCCCAAGTAACTGGGACTACAGGCGCCCAACACAATGACCGGCTATTTTTTGTTGCAGTTGTCATTATTGTTTAGCTGGCCAGGGGCGGGTTCGAACCCACACCCTCGGTGTACCTAGCTGGCACTGTAACCACTGTGCTACCAGCACCAAGCCTCTTTCCATTTTTAAATTGTCAAATGTAAACATATGTACACATTAGAAATAGTAACAAAATGAACAGTTTTGTGCTATGTTCACTTTCCCTGTTACATCCCCTTTCTTCCAATTATCTTTCTTTCCCTTAAATTTTGTGTTCATCATTCCCTCTCTTTCTTTTACCCTTTTCCCATAAATCTAGGTATTTCTAAACCATATGTTTTCTTCAATTTTTCCAATTTTGAAATTTAACTAAATTAAGTAGTTTTATAGCATGCTTCTTTGGCTTGCTCCTTCTGCTTACTATTTTGTTTTTGATATTCACCCCATTGGCATCAGGAGCTGAAGTCTTCTTTCTCTCAACTGTATGATACGCCGAGGTCTAAACACAGCTCTCCATCCTGGGTGGATGGATATTTGAGTTATTTCCAGTTTGCGGCTATCATGAAAAGTACTGCTAGGAACAATCATGTATGATTTTTGCTACACATACACAAGCAGTTCCCTTATATTTGTGAAAACATCTAGGAGAGAAATTGCCGGGTTGTAGAATACATAAAAGTTAAACTTTACTGTCACTGCCAAGTAAATTCTACCACTTATATTTCCACCAGCTGTGAGGGAGATTTCCTGCTATCCAGATCTTCACCAACAGGGGCGCTGTCAGACTTTGAAAACTGTGCCAAACCAGTAGGCAGGAATCATAGTGTTATTAATTTATATTAATCTGACTACTGACAACGTTAAATACTTAATTTTAATGATTATATGTGTTGCAAATATGTCCTCCTAGTTTGTGGTTCTCTTTTTACCTTTTTGGTATTTTTTTTAATAAACTAAAAGTTTTAATTTTAATGTGAAAATTTGTACATATTTTTTTCTTTCTTTTTTTTTTCTTTTTTTTTTTTTTTCTGTAGACACAGAGTCTCACTTTATGGCCCTCGGTAGAGTGCCGTGGCCTCACACAACTCACAGCAACCTCCAACTCCTGGGCTTAAGCGATTCTCTTGCCTCAGCCTCCCGAGTAGCTGGGACTACAGGCGCCCGCCACAACGCCCGGCTACATATTTTCTTTTATAATTTGCAAATTTTGAGCTGACTAGGTCCCTCAAAATATCTTTCCCTATGTAAGTCAAAATTTTATTTATATAATACAGCTTTTCACATTTGATCCACTGGAATTGATTTTCGGGTAGATTCACAAAGGAGAGAACCAATTTTAATTTGTTTTCCACACGGATACCACTGTCCCCCAAACCATTCACTGAACTGCCCATCCTTCTCCCGCCCATCAATGTCACTTCTGTCATTTATCAGCTGCACGTTTTCAACGATACACTGCACTCTCATAAAGTTGTGTCTAGTTTTGGATTCCTATGGTTTAACTTTTGTAGAATTCTTTAGCACAACTGTATCTGGGTTCTGCTGATGCCTTTTAATAGTTCCAGAAAATAATTCCCTTTCTTGCATTCCCTTTATTATCTTCCTTTATTTCCTTTAATTTTTTTCATCTCCATTCCTGCCTTCATTTAGAACTTCATTGAATATATTTTAATCTTTCCATTCTCTTCTTGTCTTCGACATATTTTGTACTCTTATTCCTATTTCCTCATTTCTAAATCTCAGACTCACTCATTAATAATTACTTCTAATTTTCAGTGTACTAATTCTTGCTTCATCTGTATCTACTCTGCTTTTAAGCTCATCCACTGAGTTCTCTCTTCATTTAAAAAGTATTATGTTGATTTCTTAGAGGTTCTCAGGTTCTTTTTAAAATCTACTTGTTCCCTCTTCACATTTCCAGCTTCTCTTTTGTTTTTATTAATTATATGAAACATTGTCATTTTAAGTCTGTGTCTGATAATTCTGATATCTGAAAACACTCCAGATCTGTTTTGCTCATCTTTTATTTCTACTAGTTCTTACTGACACTAGTTTCTTTTCTTTTGTTCTGCGTGTGTATGTGGGGGGATGTTTTTGTTTTATTTTATTTTGTTCTTAGTATTCTCACCTATTTTTAAGAACACTTTATCTGTGGAAACTCTTTGAGAATGGGATTGAAATTGACATCCTCCTGGAAGGAATAGTATTTTCTAGTTTCATCATATCATTGCTAATAACAGAACACTTACGTTAAATTCACCAATTAAAATATTTTCCATCTACACACATAGGGTAATTGGCATATTTTTCAACTTTCTCTGAGCTTAGTGATGTAAGTTAATAGTTTTTTTAAAGTACTGTAAAATATTTAACACAGCATTTTAATAGTTTTAATCAGAAGGGCTATTCAGGGTTCCTAATTTGCTATAATGCCAGAATTAAAAATGTACTCATACTTTGAGCCTTTTGTTATGCTCTGTTACATTAACTCCTACTTGGTGAGCTGTTAGAAAGGGCTACCTTGTGTTCAAGGTTACTTCTCCAAATACAAGATTTCTGGCTTCAAAGTGATGACACTTCTGAGATCCATCTCTGGGCTCTGGCAGAAATATAGCTAGAGGCCTCATCTGTTCCCAGAAGTGCCATCAGCATCAAAAAGTCTGTAACACAGCAGGAGCTGGATTTTCTGCTGTATTTAAAGTTTTCTAAGTTATTCAGCTCTTACCTTCAAGCTCTACCACAAGAAAAAATAGCAGAAGTAGTTATGCTCCCTAAGGCTGTCTAAGAAACGTACGAGCGCTCCCCACAGGAAGGTGTCCAGAGCCTCCGTTTTCCTGCTTGCTTGTTTTTTTGCTCCTGGGATTACCTCTCTGACTCTGAATCTCACCAGCATCCTTGCTGGCATTTGGCAACTTTGTCACTGACAGTAAGTTCTTCCTCTCGGTCTGATCGTTAGCTCTTTCTTTTCTCCACAGCAGTTTGCTTCCCACATACCTTTCCCTATTTTGGACCATATTCCATTTGTTCTTTTCCTTTATCTATCAGTTAACTCTAGTCATTCCTTGTCCTCCATAAGCACCCAAACTGTCTAGATCTATAAATTACAATGGGTAGAACTCAAAAGGGAATTTCTTGCCCCATTCAGCTAGTGGGGACTTCCTCCTTAAGCCAGATTGCTGGGAGGGTTACCTGAATTGGTCTTCCATCAGGTGTCAGCACCTCTTCGGAAAGTTCCATCATCTTCAAGGCCATCAGAGCAATGGGCTTCGCGTGGCAGAGGCTTTTTCTGTGGAGTCCTGCGGCCACACAGTATGCGTCACCTATTGTTTCCACCTGCAGCAATCAGACAAATCAAATGCAAACATATGATAATGAGCTCGAGGAGAAATGATTAGCTACCTGCAATCACAAATGTTGCTGAAAAACATGTCAGCAAAATATCAATAAATTAAGCAATTAGACAACTGTGTATAATCACAGTAGAGTTTGCAAATAACCACAGTCAAATCCTGACATCTCACTCCAGGGCTGTTCATTAACATTATCGCCATAGATGATCACTGAAATTAGAAGCAACTGTAATATAAAATAATTATCCCCCACAAATATAGAACCATCAGCATTCTGCCTGATAAGTGCCATTTCAAATAATGACATTTTCCAGAGCCACCCTCTGCTCTCCTTCAAAATTTAAAATAGTGCTTCTCTGGAAAGCATTTTCCCCCAATTTTTCCACCTTTCTAATTGCTCCCCCCTTTTAGACATATCTGTAACTGGGTGTCAGGTCTATTCTTTCTTACTGAATAGTTACATTACCTAACATTTCTTAAATTCATACCATTATTTCTGAAAAACACTTGATGTACATTATCTCATTTTATTTTCGCAAATATCCCAAATGAAACAATCTAGCTACATTTGAAAGATGAAATATTGAGGGGCAGTGACAACTGAAGAGTTAAGGGCACTGCCGGCGGTCCTTTCGGACTCTGTCCTTGGTCTGTTGTCATCATCCGTTCTGAATGGCCATTGCTGTTGTGAAATATTTTAAGTATTTATCCCAGGTTAAAACCCCTAAATTTTCAAAGCATAGAAGATGGCATAAAAGTCAGCCATAAAACTTATTTTCAGAGAAAAGTTCCCTAATTACCTCTGTAGATACAGTGGCATGATCCTCAGTGGTTCCAGTTCTAATCATTAATTAGACCAAAGTGATAACGTTTTGCATTAAATGTCCAATTCCAGTGTCACCTTTTCTGTGCAGCCTTCTATGATCCATCCATTAGTTCTTAGTAGAAAACTAATCTCTTCCTTCATTCTGTTTAATGAGCATTTCCCACATCTATTTGCAATAGTCTTCACCACAGGCTATAACCAATATGCACTGTGTAATCAATACGCATCCCCAGCTATGATGTGGACTCTTTACAAATAGAGCCATTCCTTCCATCTAGGAATACCTTTATTTATTCTTTTGCTAAGAGAATAAATAAGTTAATCAACTATGTTAACTGTGATTACAATTGTGGTCATTACAAATGGACTGAACGTAGGTCTATCTAGGAAAAAACATGCCACAGTGACTAGAATTGCTTCTATCATAAATACACAAAGAATTATAAAATATTCTATTAATTAAGATTTAATAGCAATAATTAAATTTCATATGAATGCATTCTCACACTCTAGTATTAAAAAGACAACATTAAATGTTTTGAGCACTAATTTAAGGAATATTATAAGAATACTTAAGAAGCCCATGGGACTATGACTGCCAAATTTATCATTTGATTAGTAGGAAATATGCATAAAAATTATTCAAATACCCTTAGACCCATTATTACATTCAAAGTTTTAACTTTAGAACTTATTTTCTGAAGCTAAAAAATAGAAACAAAATTATGCAGAAGAAATAGAAAAGCAATGTAATGTGAGTTGGCAAGGTTTTTATTCCAAAGACTAAAATATACTTCCTGGAAAGAATTCTCACTAAGGAAGACATTCAGCAAACAACAATGTCTGAAGTGTGGCTGTTTACCATTTCCTCTCCTGATACAACGTCCTCTGCTAATCCTTGCATTATCATGTCCTTTCATATTAGCATATAATTTAAAAATCTAGGATCCTGTTAACTAGAATTCTGATACCAGAACACCTGAGCAGTAAATCACTTGCACAAAATGAGAAGCTTTGCAGTCTCCCGTACTTTCATGCTTCTGAAGCACTTCCTAGGATCTCTGCCGTCACCATCATCCTCATCTTCCTCATCATCTCCACTATCTTATCAGAAAAGTAAATCACTGAGTTCTAGAAAATGTGCATTTCTAGAATTTGTAACACCAGGAACTATAGAGATTAGTCATATGTTGCACTTTCTCCTTAGGAGTGGATAATGTCATACCAGGGAGCAGATGGACTTATGTATTACAAGTGTTAAAGCACATAAATGAAGTACAAATAAATATGTGCACAATGTAAGGGTAACAATTTCACAATAAAATAAAAACCTAATTATGTAAGGTTTTCCAGCATTTAGTTCCCAAATATTTGAAGTCAGGTTAACTACCTAAAAGAACAGAACCAAGAAGCTGGGCAAAAAATACACGTCAAATAAACAATGGCACATACAATCATTCGTAAACACCCAACATACGGGAAAAAACTCTAAACGATGTTTTCATAGGCTAAGCTGGATTATGCAGCAGTTCAATATAAGTCTCCGAATCTTAATGTGCTAAAACAACCAATGTTCATTTCTCATTCAGGCTCCAGATTCCTGCAGGTTAAGGGACTGGGAGGAGGGGAGGAACTCTGTGCCACATCTCCTCCTCCAGGAACAAGGTGAACAGCACATCTGGAGCCAGTTACCACGGCAGAGGGAAAGAGGTTCTGACTAACAGCACAGGCCTCCTAACGCTTCCTCCCAGAGGCCACGTGTATGGCTTCTTCTCACGATTCACTGGCCACAGTCCCAGGGCCATGCCGTTAACATAAAAGGAGGGGGGAATGCAAACCACTGTGTACCCAGAGGAGAGTCAGAAATAGTCGGTGAACAGCATTAACGAGAACATGAATGAAGAGGTAATCACTCTGAAACTTCCAGATACCCAGGCGTCTGCAAAGGTTAAGTAGTACAGCGCTGGGATGTTTTCTTTCTTGCCAGATATATTCAGCATCTTAACCTGAAAACCTGGGCAGAAACACGACTGCCTTAGTAACACAGCTTTCCACAAATACTCTGTATTTCAAATATATATACATATTTAGCCAAATTGACAGCATGTGGAAATGTTAGTGGATCCTTTCAAAACAATTAGTCCACTTTGCCCCATGAGGAGCAGGGAAAGTCCAAGAAGCATCCTGCAATTCCAGTCGAGCCGAACCAAAGGGAAACAAGTGGACATTGCAAATAGACTACAGTAGAACTGCCCCAAAGTTGACCATACTTTGAATTCCTTTATAATTTCCTGCTTCTTTTTACATAGTTTGAAATACAAGAGACGATCTAACATAGTGCATCTCATCTCGGTTCCGCGAGTGGCACTGGGTAAACAAACGGAGACAGCTGATCTCAGCGTGGAGACAGAACAGCACAAAGCCTGGGGATGTCGGAAAAACTCACGGTCATATCTGAACCTAGAAGAGAAGGCTTAACGACCAGAAATACCAAGCACAGCTGCTGCCTTACAAATTACTACTATCAATGCTATCAAACATTAAAGAATTTATTTATCTCAGAATGGCTTTTCTCATCACTTCATAATCAAAATCCTCACATTAGTCCATAAATAAAGATGTTATAAATAAAATTTCTTGGTGCAATGCATTCAACTTTTTTACTTTTTTATTTTAGATTTAGATCATTTAAAAGAAATTCTTTTGCCTCCTAATAGAATCTCATTCCCATAAGTCTTATGTATTAGCAAGTCCAGGCTAATGACCAGGAAGGTGGGAGGGGTAAGTCCTGAGGAAGCTGCCTGGATCAGGCAATTCACCAGCCCTGCCCTGTAGGGCTCAGGACAGCCTCAGCCCTTCAGTTCCGCAGCCCTGGGTCTGTCTCACGAGAGCTCTGATTGTCTCCTTCTTCCCCTGTGGACACAATCCAGATGAGAAACAAATTAGAAATTCTACTATTCTAGTTGTATTGTCTGCTTGGGGGATCTAGTGCCAGAGAGAGAGAGAGAGAAAATGTTGCAACGAGGTGTAGCAGACAGATGTAGATAAACTCTAAACACAAGAAATAATTTCTCTTCCCTCCCAGTGTTGCACAGAGCACTGAGGCACCTGTCACCTGGTCATGCTCAGCTGGTGACAGGGAGGCAGCAAATGTCCCACATACTTCACAGGCTCATTGAATATGGTTAAAAATCTTGATTCTTACAAAGAATGCCATTTTCACCCTTGCTGAGAGAACTGGGCCACACCTGACACCAGAACTACTGGACACGTCACAAGGTTCCTGTGTGAGCGGAGGACAGGTGAGTGAGGTGGAGGGTTTTCCAATGGCTAGCAGGAAGTCTGGGTCCACAAGGTGTTGTGCAGAGCGTTCCTGACTACTAACTGAAAAATGGCTCCTAAGAGGATGGGCAGGATTATGCAAAAGGCTGGAGGATAAAAGAGCACAGCTCAGGGCTTCACCAGCATTTAGAGGAGGTACTGAGGACCCAGATGGGTTCAGACCCTCATCCTCTCTGCCCTCCCCTCACTGGGTGCAGAGCCTCCTCCTCTCTGCCCTCCCCTCACTGGGTGCAGAACCTCCTCCTCTCTGCCCTCCCCTCACTGGGTGCAGAGCCTCCTCCTCTCTGCCCTCCCCTCACCGGGTGCAGAGCCTCCTCCTCTCTGCCTCCCCTCACTGGGTGCAGAGCCTCCTCCTCTCTGCCTCCCCTCACTGGGTGCAGAGTCTCCACCTCTCTGCCCTCCCCTCACTGGGTTCAGAGCCTCCTCCTCTCTGCCTCCCCTCACTGGGTGCAGAGCCTCCTCCTCTCTGCCTCCCCTCATTGGGTGCAGAGTCTCCACCTCTCTGCCCTCCCCTCACTGGGTTCAGAGCCTCCTCCTCTCTGCCCTCCCCTCACTGGGTGCAGAGCCTCCTCCTCTCTGCCCTCCCCTCACTGCGATCAGAGCCTCTTCCTCTCCATCCTCTCCTCACTGGGTGCACAGCCTCCTTCTTTCTGCCCTCTGCTCACTGGGTGCAGAGCTTCCTCCTCTCTGCCCTCCCTTCACTGGGTTCAGAACCTCCTCTTGTCTCCTCTCCCCTCACTGAGTGCAGAGCCATCTCCTCTCTGCCCTCCCCTCAGTGGGTTCAGAGCCTCTTCCTCTCTGCCCTCCCCTCAGTGAGTTCAGAGCCTCCTCCTCTCTGCCCTCCCCTCAGTGGGTTCAGAGCCTCTTTCTCTCTGCCCTCCCCTCACTGGGTTCAGAGCCTCCTCCTCTCTGCCCTCCGCTCACTGGGTGCAGAGCCTCTTCGTCTCTGCCCTCCCCTCAGTGGGTTCAGAGCCTCTTCCTCTCTGCCCTCCCCTCAGTGGGTTTAGAGCCTCTTCCTCTCTGCCCTCCCCTCAGTGGGTGCAGAGCCTCTTCCTCTCTGCCCTCCCCTCACAGGGTTCAGAGCCTCTTCCTCTCTGCCCTCCCCTCAGTGGGTTCAGAGCCTCCTCCTCTCTGCCTCCCCTCACTGGGTGCAGAGCCTCCTCCTCTCTGCCCTCCCCTCACTGGGTGCAGAGCCTCTTCATCTCTGCCCTCCCCTCAGTGGGTGCAGAGCCTCTTCCTCTCTGCCCTCCCCTCAGTGGGTTCAGAGCCTCCTCCTCTCTGCCCTCCCCTCACTGGGTGCAGAGCCTCCTCCTCTCTGCCCTCCCCTCACTGGGTTCAGAGCCTCCTCCTCTCTGCCCTCCCCTCACTGGGTGCAGAGCCTCCTCCTCTCTGCCCTCCCCTCACTGGGTTCAAAGCCTCCTCCTCTCTGCCTCCCCTCACTGGGTGCAGAGCCTCCTCCTCTCTGCCCTCCCCTCACTGGGTTCAGAGCCTCCTCCTCTCTGCCTCCCATCACTGGGTGCAGAGCCTCCTCCTCTCTGCCCTCCCCTCACTGGGTGCAGAGCCTCCTCCTCTCTGCCTCCCCTCACTGGGTGCAGAGCCTCCTCCTCTCTGCCCTCCCCTCACTGGGTCCAGAGCCTCCTTCTCTCTGCCTCCCCTCACAGGGTTCAGACCCTCGTCCTCTCTGCTCTCCCCTCACTGGGTGCAGAGCCTCCTCCTCTCTGTCCTCCCCTCACAGGGTTCAGACCCTCGTCCTCTCTGCCCTCCCCTCACTGGGTGCAGACCCTCCTACTCTCTGCCTCCCCTCACAGGGTTCAGACCCTCGTCCTCTCTGCCCTCCCCTCACTGGGTGCAGAGCCTCCTCCTCTCTGCCTCCCCTCACAGGGTTCAGACCCTCATCCTCTCTGCCCTCCCCTCACTGGGTGCAGAGCCTCCTCCTCTCTGCCCTCCCCTCACAGGGTTCAGACCCTCATCCTCTCTGCCCTCCCCTCACTGGGTGCAGAGCCTCCTCCTCTCTGCCCTCCCCTCACTGGGTGCAGACCCTCCTCCTCTCTGCCTCTCCTCACAGGGTTCAGACCCTTGTCCTCTCTGCCCTCCCCTCACTGGGTGCAGAGCCTCCTCCTCTCTGCCTCCCCTCACAGGGTTCAGACCATCGTCCTCTCTGCTCTCCCCTCACTGGGTGCAGAGCCTCCTCCTCTCTGCCTCCCCTCACAGGGTTCAGAGCCTCCTCCTCTCTGCCCTCCCCTCACTGGGTGCAGAACCTCCTCCTCTCTGCCCTCCCCTCACTGGGTGCAGAACCTCCTCCTCTCTGCCCTCCCCTCACTGGGTTCAGAGCCTCCTCCTCTCTGCCTCCCCTCACTGGGTGCAGAGCCTCCTCCTCTCTGCCTCCCCTCACTGGGTGCAGAGCCTCCTCCTCTCTGCCCTCCCCTCACTGGGTTCAGAGCCTCCTCCTCTCTGCCCTCCCCTCACTGGGTGCAGAGCCTCCTCCTCTCTACCTCCCCTCACAGGGTTCAGACCCTCGTCCTCTCTGCCCTCTCCTCACTGGGTGCAGAGCCTCCTCCTCTCTGTCCTCCCCTCACAGGGTTCAGACCTTCGTCCTCTCTGCCCTCCCCTCACTGGGTGCAGAGCCTCCTCCTCTCTGCGCTCCCCTCACTGGGTGCAGAGCCTCCTCCTCTCCGTCCTCCCCTCATTGGGTGCAGAGCCTCCTCCTCTCCGTCCTCCCCTCACTGTGTTCAGAGCCTCCTCCTCTCCGTCCTCCCCTTATTGGGTGCAGAGCCTCCTCCTCTCCGTCCTCCCCTCACTGTGTTCAGAGCCTCCTCCTCTCTGTCTTCTCCTCACTGGGTGCACAGCCTCCTCCTCTCTGCCCTCCCCTCACTGCGATCAGAGCCTCTTCCTCTCCATCCTCTCCTCACTGGGTGCACAGCCTCCTTCTTTCTGCCCTCTGCTCACTGGGTGCAGAGCTTCCTCCTCTCTGCCCTCCCTTCACTGGGTTCAGAACCTCTTCTTGTCTCCTCTCCCCTCACTGAGTGCAGAGCCTTCTCCTCTCTGCCCTCCCCTCAGTGGGTTCAGAGCCTCTTCCTCTCTGCCCTCCCCTCAGTGAGTTCAGAGCCTCCTCCTCTCTGCCCTCCCCTCAGTGGGTTCAGAGCCTCTTTCTCTCTGCCCTCCCCTCAGTGGGTTCAGAGCCTCTTCCTCTCTGCCCTCCCCTCACTGGGTTCAGAGCCTCTTCCTCTCTGCCCTCCCCTCAGTTGGTGCAGAGCCTCTTCCTCTCTGCCCTCCCCTCAGTGGGTTCAGAGCCTCCTCCTCTCTGCCCTCCCCTCACTGGGCGCAGAGTGTCCTCCTCTCTGCCCTCCCCTCACTGGGTGCAGAGCCTCTTCATCTCTGCCCTCCCCTCAGTGGGTGCAGAGCCTCTTCCTCTCTGCCCTCCCCTCACTGGGTTCAGAGCCTCTTCCTCTCTGCCCTCCCCTCAGTGGGTTCAGAGCCTCCTCCTCTCTGCCCTCCCCTCACTGGGTGCAGAGCCTCCTCCTCTCTGCCCTCCCCTCACTGGGTTCAGAGCCTCTTCCTCTCTGCCCTCCCCTCACTGGGTGCAGAGCCTCCTCCTCTCTGCCCTCCCCTCACTGGGTGCAGAGCCTCCTCCTCTCTGCCCTCCCCTCACTGGGTGCAGAGCCTCTTCCTCTCTGCCCTCCCCTCACTGGGTGCAGAGCCTCCTCCTCTCTGCCCTCCCCTCACTGGGTGCAGAGCCTCCTCTTCTCTGCCCTCCGCTCACTGGGTTCAGAGCCTCTTCCTCTCTGCCCTCCCCTCACTGGGTGCAGAGCCTCCTCCTCTCTGCCCTCCCCTCACTGGGTGCAGAGCCTCCTCCTCTCTGCCCTCCCCTCACTGGGTGCAGAGCCTCCTCGTCTCTGCCCTCCGCTCACTGGGTGCAGAGCCTCTTCGTCTCTGCCCTCCCCTCAGTGGGTTCAGAGCCTCTTCCTCTCTGCCCTCCCCTCAGTGGGTTCAGAGCCTCTTCGTCTCTGCCCTCCCCTCACTGGGTGCAGAGCCTCCTCCTCTCTGCCCTCCCCTCACTGGGTGCAGAGCCTCCTCCTCTCTGCCCTCCCCTCACTGGGTGCAGAGCCTCTTCGTCTCTGCCCTCCCCTCAGTGGGTTCAGAGCCTCTTCCTCTCTGCCCTCCCCTCAGTGGGTTCAGAGCCTCTTCGTCTCTGCCCTCCCCTCACTGGGTGCAGAGCCTCCTCCTCTCTGCCCTCCCCTCACTGGGTGCAGAGCCTCCTCCTCTCTGCCCTCCCCTCACTGGGTGCAGAGCCTCTTCGTCTCTGCCCTCCCCTCAGTGGGTTCAGAGCCTCTTCCTCTCTGCCCTCCCCTCAGTGGGTTCAGAGCCTCTTCGTCTCTGCCCTCCCCTCACTGGGTTCAGAGCCTCTTCCTCTCTGCCCTCCCCTCAGTGGGTTCAGAGCCTCTTCGTCTCTGCCCTCCCCTCACTGGGTGCAGAGCCTCCTCCTCTCTGCCCTCCCCTCACTGGGTGCAGAGCCTCCTCGTCTCTGCCCTCCCCTCATTGGGTGCAGAGCCTCTTCGTCTCTGCCCTCCCCTCAGTTCGTTCAGAGCCTCTTCCTCTCTGCCCTCCCCTCAGTGGGTTCAGAGCCTCTTCGTCTCTGCCCTCCCCTCAGTGGGTTCAGAGCCTCTTCGTCTCTGCCCTCCCCTCAGTGGGTTCAGAGCCTCTTCGTCTCTGCCCTCCCCTCAGTGGGTGTAGAGCCTCTTCCTCTCTGCCCTCCCCTCAGTGAGTTCAGAGCCTCCTCCTCTCTGCCCCTCCCCTCAGTGAGTTCAGAGCCTCCTCCTCTCTGCCCTCCCCTCAGTGAGTTCAGAGCCTCCTCCTCTCTGCCCCTCCCCTCAGTGAGTTCAGAGCCTCCTCCTCTCTGCCCTCCCCTCAGTGGGTTCAGAGCCTCTTCCTCTCTGCCCTCCCCTCAGTGGGTTCAGAGCCTCCTCCTCTCTGCCCTCCCCTCACTGGGTGCAGAGCCTCCTCCTCTCTGCCCTCCCCTCACTGGGTTCAGAGCCTCTTCCTCTCTGCCCTCCCCTCACTGGGTTCAGAGCCTCTTCCTCTCTGCCCTCCCCTCAGTGGGTTCAGAGCCTCCTCCTCTCTGCCCTCCCCTCACTGGGTTCAGAGCCTCTTCCTCTCTGCCCTCCCCTCACTGGGTTCAGAGCCTCTTCCTCTCTGCCCTCCCCTCAGTGGGTTCAGAGCCTCCTCCTCTCTGCCCTCCCCTCACTGGGTGCAGAGCCTCCTCCTCTCTGCCCTCCCCTCACTGGGTGCAGAGCCTCCTCCTCTCTGGCCTCCCCTCACTGGGTGCAGAGCCTCTTCGTCTCTGCCCTCCCCTCAGTGGGTGCAGAGCCTCTTCCTCTCTGCCCTCCCCTCAGTGGGTTCAGAGCCTCTTCGTCTCTGCCCTCCCCTCACTGGGTTCAGAGCCTCTTCCTCTCTGCCCTCCCCTCACTGGGTGCAGAGCCTCTTCGTCTCTGCCCTCCCCTCACTGGGTTCAGAGCCTCTTCCTCTCTGCCCTCCCCTCACTGGGTGCAGAGCCTCTTCCTCTCTGCCCTCCCCTCACTGGGTTCAGAGCCTCTTCCTCTCTGCCCTCCCCTCACTGGGTGCAGAGCCTCTTCCTCTCTGCCCTCCCCTCACTGGGTTCAGAGCCTCTTCCTCTCTGCCCTCCCCTCACTGGGTGCAGAGCCTCTTCGTCTCTGCCCTCCCCTCACTGGGTTCAGAGCCTCTTCCTCTCTGCCCTCCCCTCACTGGGTGCAGAGCCTCTTCCTCTCTGCCATCCCTTCCTGCACTGATAGAGTAGCTCTCCACTGGTCATGTCCCTGCTTTATCAGATACTTGGCAGCATGGGTGACATGGGCTCTGTGCCTAAGATAAAATTCAGGTACAGGTGGCCAAGCAAAGGTCTTAGGTCTAGGGATTGTCTCCTGGACAGAGGTGGAGAAAAGCTGTCTAGCACAGTAAACATGAATCCAGCTTTTTGTTGTTCTTAAAGCTGCTGTTCCTAACGATGCACTAATCCTCATTGGAGACGACTCCTCAGACCCATCTGAAAAAGAGGGGGAAGGCCCTTGCAGAGGTGAAGATTCGAGCAAGTAATGGAAGGTAATGTAGTCTTCACCTTATCCTGGGCTTAGGCATGGTGATTGCCATGTCCATAATAGCCATGTCCTTGAAGCTGGAAGCTCTGGAAGTTCAGAGCAGGCAGGCTGCAGAATGGTCGGTGCGCACATATCACTGCCAACTAAGCACAAGTCCAACAGCAGATGGGAGAGGACCTGAAGCAGGGGCCACTTCCAGGGTAGGAGGTGGCCACATGGACACCTGATGGCCTGGGGACCTTGGCAGCCCTGCTGAAAGTAACTGGGTTTTCCTGCCACACAGCAGAAATCATTTCAGGAGTTTGTCCAGACACCCCTCTTATAGTAACAACAATCTTGTCTGATTCTGGGAAGGTGCAGTGTCAGGAGATGAAGGAGCCAGGGGTGACATCCTCCTACAGATGGCTGGCCGGGCCTGGGGTCCTTCCATGGATTGGAATGGAAAGAACAGCCACGTGTCCAGAGAATCTGACCCTATTTTGTATAATGATCACTTGGTTTCTGAAGTACAGGTTTGTTCAAAAGAAGAATCTGAAGTTATAACCTGTCGTTGGTGTCTGAACTTTTCACCTCCTAATTGGTATGACCCTCAGCAAGTCCACATCCTGGCCCCTAAGCATGACCTTTGGGTGAGGGTAATTTCAAAAGTGGCATCCTAGAAGGCGGATGTATTTTGGTTGGTGAATCTATGTCCTCATCCAAGTGCCACCACATCCACCCAAACTTAGGCTCCAGCTGGAGGGAGAGCCTGAGGACTCACTGAGCCCAGCTGTCACCTACAGAAAGTCCTTGGAGTGACCACATTCAGGGAGCCACAGCCCTGCCTCCTGCTTCTTTCCAACCACAGCATTTCCCTTCACAGCCTCCTCTGCCCTCCCCAGGAACATCACTGCACCATCTCATCCTCCACCTGCACTTCTTCTCCAGCCCCTCTCTGCCCTCTCCCCACCCACCACCGCCTCTGTTTTCCTCACTTCTTCTGTTGCCATTGAGAAATGGCACACTCCTCAGTCAACACTATTTTCGCCAACCCCCAGCACTTGCTGTTGCCTGGGACCTGGACGCAACCTCCGCAGGGTGTTCTCCTGACATGTAGGGTGAGAACAGGAGCATCGTTTACTAAAGACAGGGTGTCTTCCAGGGCCAGTGCTGCCTGCAGGAAATTGAGGCATCACAGGTAGTGGCTGGCAGGGTGGGGTACCCAGCTCTGGAGGAGAGGGTGCCCTCCCAGTCACTGTGTGTAGAAGGAACTAACATGAGCCAAAACGGGATCCATCTCCCACAGGTGATGGAGCAGCAGCCCTGCCTCTTTGGAAACAGAGCGTACACATCTCCAGTCACATCAGATGCTGGGCTGCAAATCTGCCTCAATATTTTATTTCATCCCCTCCACAAAATGTGATTACCACAAAGCAAAATTATTAGTAAGCTATTCTTAGTTTTTATAAGTAATCTTGTAGCCATTCAATACCAGCATCTTCATTATAGGATCCTATTTTATGATGCTTAAAGTTTATACTGTAGAATTTTGATATACTAATGAGATTAATGCTGCAGAGGCTAGAACTCTGTGCCTGCCCTCCATGTGAAGTTAGGGGCAATATCTAAAGAACTAAGGTGTGATAAAGAGTCATGAAAGTAACCTGAGACATAGTCCTCTCACTTTCTATGGGTAGGACCACCTGCCATATGAAGAACTGAAAATCCTCATTTGGCATCATTATGAACCTACACTAGCACATCTGAGAGAGGATTTTTGTACACAAGCATCCACTCCTTGCATAGTCCCAGGACAACAAGAGATTATCTGCTTCCAAAGCTCACTGTGATTTTTTTTTTTTTTTTTGCAATTTTTGGCCAGGGCCAGGTTTGAACCTGCCACCTCTGGTATATGGGGCCAGCACCCTACTCCTTTGAGCTACAGGCACCGCCCAAGCCCACTGCGATTTTTACATGTGGGCAGCTATTTTCCTCAGTGGCTTTAAATTCACAGCCTGACCATTCTCAGAGGCCTTGATGCAGAGGGCAGATTGAAACCAGGCGTCCTCACTCTTTGTAAATGCCCCAAGCACTCATTACATTAAAAGCAGTCTCAAAATGAGAAGAAGGGAAACTATTTCCACTTCACTGAGCATGCATTTCTCATCCAGACAAAACCGCAGACGAGGCAAAGTCTATCTCAGGACTCGGCCCTCATGTTCAACTAAGTTTTCTTTCCCTATTTCTGGATTTGTAACTTTCTTACATCCATTCCATGGACAAATTTCTATCACTCCTTTCAAAGTATGTATCATGTTGTGGGGGTTGGGGGGAGAGAGAGAGATTCTACTCATTCCCTACTGGGTATCTACTGAATTTTACATCCTGAGGCCTTAGCACAGTGTCCTAAATTGCATCCAATTTCTGCATTTAAGGATCAGAAATGTCCCTTAATCAAGTTTTTTTAATGCAAAACTCACGACCACTTG
Organism: Nycticebus coucang; assembly: GCF_027406575.1. NCBI lineage: Eukaryota > Metazoa > Chordata > Mammalia > Primates > Lorisidae > Nycticebus > Nycticebus coucang. The sequence goes on from NC_069785.1 coordinate 110,667,983, forward strand.
AGTTAGACTCACTCAGATGGTACTCATTAAAGATTAGATCCCCAAACTCCACTGGGATTCATTAAATCAAAATCTAGGTATGAGGTCCAGACATCTGCATTTTCAAAAGCTCCCACTTGTTTTTTAGGCTTCCCAAAGTCTGAAGATTTCTCTTTGTGATGTGAGTTAAAAATAGTACAAGATTCAGGCAGCGCCTGTGGCTCAGTGAGTAGGGCACTGGCCCCATATACCAAGGGTGGTAGGTTTGAACCCAGCCCCGGCCAAACTGCGACAAAACATAGCCGGACGTTGTGGCAGGCACCTGTAGTCCCAGCTACTCAGGAGGCTGAGGCAAGAGAATCGCCTAAGCCCAAGAGCTGGGTTGCTGTAAGCTGTGACGCCACAGCACTCTACTGAGGGCGACAAAGTGAGACTCTGTCTCTAAAAAAAAAAAAGTACAAGATTCACCCAAATATTCACCTTATTTTAAAGAGCCAATAGGTTTTCAGGAAGAAGAGAAACAATCTAACTTGACTACAGCAATTCCCGTGTATTTCTTCCATCTTCTGCTCTATCCACAGGAGTCATAAACTTTTCCAGACATCTCCTTATTTGTCAAAACTGTCTACTGCAACCACCAGCCATAGGTGCACACCCACCCCACTCCCCAGTGCTGAGAATAATCTGGCACAGTAGGCTGTCAATGATCAAAGCAAGTTGACTGAGTTCAATTAAATACATCTGAGTGACTTGTTTATGATTTAGCAATTCAACTGGAAACAAGTTTAAGGATTTACTGATAAAGCTACTTAAAAAAAATTCCTTCACTCTTTAAAACAATCTGTCTAATTTCAGTCATTTTGGCTGATATTTTTGACCCCAATACAGCTTCTCATTAAGATGTCTCTCCAGTGCACGGCTAATACGGCACTGAAAGGAGGTCCCAGATATACATAGAACAGCAATTTGGCCTGGGAGCTCCTCCCAGATGAGAGAAGATGGATTCCAAATGACTGCCTGCGCAGAAAGCACTGCTCCTGATCAGACTCTCAGTAGATCTATCAGTAATCCCAGATCCTACACAGGAATCTCAATCATGTGGAAAATACTGTTGCTAGGCCCCAGGTTGTTTCCATAAAGGTTATTTAATACTGAGGCATGTTAGCAAAGAGAACTATATTGAATATCCAGTAAAAATTTCATTCTAAATCCTCAAGTTAGATGTGGGCATCTCAAAATTTCTTTCTGCTATATACTAAACAGTCCTGTGAGATCTTCAACAATGGGGCTCCAGTTTCCCAGACTCAGCCTCCACTATGGTTCTCACTCCATGCTCCAATCAAATTGAATGACCCAGTGTTATGTGCAAACTTTCTGGACCCCCCCGCCCCAAATCTGTACTCAAAGTTACAGCTCTACCCGGAGTCCATCCACTCACTCTTCATAAAATAATTTTTAAGAGTGTATTATTTTTAAGAAAGTGTTCCAGGGATTCCTGGTTTACCAGAACTGCAAGCATCTCCTCATAGAATGGATGTCTGCAATACAGGGCGTCCATGAAGTTCGTGTGCAAATTAAATTTACATTGCAATTTAATTTCGCAATTTTAATTAAATTTAAATTTGCATTGCACACGAACTTTACGGATGCCCTGCATTTTGAATAACTGCATAAAGAATGCTAAATGTATTAACTGATTTCACAAAAGTGAATGGTGTGGACCAATTAGCGAATCAAGTGGAAACGTCATTAGGGATTTTTCAAAGGAGACCATTCAACCCTTATACATCCTACTATTCTTAGATATCTAAGGAATGATGATCTTTTATCCCCCCAGAGTAAGCATAGCTTTAGAAAACAAACCTTTCCCAGCCCTCTTTTAGAAGTCAAATTTATCACTTGCTTCCAAGTCCATCTCTTATCCCTTTCCTCATTTTTTTAAGATGTCTCCATTCCTTTATTATTTTTGCTTCTTTTAAAACGTCAATAAAAAATCAATTAAATCTGGTTTTTACATCTTTTATACTTCAGTCATTTATATTTTATACTCTATGATCATTCTATGACATTGGACAATTCAGTTTGTGAACTCATCCTAGAAAAAGTGCTACAGACCTCATTGCTGAATATCACTACCGTCACCTTGGAAGTCTCCCCGTGGGAAGCTCTGCACTGACACCAGTGCCTACTCCACACTCAAAGCAATTTTAGACATGAAACACGTAAAGACAATAGTCAATGCCACTCAGCAAGATGCCACCACATGTTGACACGAACATGGGGCTCTGAGACACTGATCTGTGAGGTTATGAAATGTCACCTAATTGTTTTTACAGTGCTGCCAACATAAGCTCACAGTGGTGAGTTTGCAAACTTAATTGTCAGACTTTGTAAAATGAAAGCTCTGATGGTCATTCCAGAAAAAGAGTTCCAAAACTGCTTTGAAGGGCGGACTATGCATTGACCTCAGTGCACAGCTTCCCAGGGAGAACACTTCACAGGTGACCATAGTGATATTCAGCAATTGACGTTTGTAGCTCTTTTTCTAGGATGAGTTTGCAACCTTAATTGTCAGACCGCATATGTCCAAAGAAAACGAAATAAATATCTTGAGCAGATTGCTGCCCTTCCATGTTTATTGCAGCATTCTTCAAAATAGCCAGGATCTGGAAACAATCTAAGTGTTCATCAACTGATGAATGGATAAAGAAATTATTATTTATACATGCATGTATGTACACATGAAAAAATGGAATATTACTCAGTCATAAAATAGAAGGAAATCCTGCCGGTTGTGAATAGACTTGGAGGGCATTGTGCTGATTAAAATAAGCCAGATACAGAAAGAGAAGTGCGGCATGATCTCACTTACAAGTGGAATCTAAAAATGTCAAATTCTTAGAAACAGAATAGAATGGTGGTTGCCAGAGGTGGGGGGTTGGGGAATTGCAAAGGTGTTGGTTAAAGGGCACCAAATTTCTGCTACAAAGTGAATAAGTTCTGGGGCTGCCACTGTACATCATGCTACTGTACAACTGTAGTTAATAATACTGTATTATGTACGGAAATCTGCTAAGAGACTTAGATCTTAAGCAGACTCGTCTCTCACACATACGCACACACACAGGGTAATTATGTGTGATAACAGATCAATTATGTGTTAATTAACTTGGCTGTTAATGTTAATTAACATTACACAATGTATACATATATCAAAGCATCACATTGAAAACCTTGAATTTATACAATTTTTACTTTATAATTATACCTCATAAAACTAGATAAATGAACAAAAAAATCCAATAAAGAAATAAAGTCCTATTCAAACTAACATCCAAATCAATAAAATAAATAAAATAAAATGTCTTATTTACTGTTACTAACCAATGTCTACTCTAATACTTAAAACACGGTTTATATTTATAATCAATTATTATCTGTTGAAAATAAATCACTAAGGTTGTACAGAGAATTTAGCATGGTATGTGGCACGTATCAGTCGTTCAACAAGTATCATTCCCTGTCCTGTCTTCACAGCAAATTCCCCAAGACCTTCCCTCTGGCCTTCGTCTTCCTTCACAGAATGATGCCAGATAATGACATCAACTGCTGCTACTGTTTATTAATTCACGGATAATTTTTTGCAGATATCGTTATTATTCTGAATTCTGAATAGAAAATATTACCAACAACAATCACTTGCTGAACACATTTTATGTGTCAATTATAACAAGCACGTGAGACGAGCAAGCACTTTCGCTCTGTTTTATGTACGCAGAGCTGGAACACAGGTAAGTTACGTGGCACACTCAACTAAGGGACGAACACCACTAACATCAGGTTTTCGGACCTGATATTCGGCGCACTCTCCTCCACACCCAGCTGGCATTGCACAGTCCCCAGCAGCTTCGCGAGTCCCCCGGTCACCGCCAAACGCGCGGATCTAATCAGGGCACAGACACCTGCCCTGCTGCAGAAGCCGTGATGACAACAGCAATGGAATTTGATAAGGGGAAAATACGAAAGAACAAAGTTTCCCTTCTATGGCAGCATTAAAACTATCTAGTATCAAACTTTGACTCTCAAAGAAAAAATATAAAATTAAAATCATCGCTTTGGCCTGCCTGATGAGCAGTGCTACCCCACTGGGCTGCGGTCGGACCCCTGCCCGGGCGCCCGCCTGCGCGCATGCGCACACGTGGAGTCAGCGTCCATAGTGATCCAACGTGAAGGTCATGTTAACCATTTCAAAGCTCGAAAAATGCACCAAAACTCACATTTTTATTCATGTTAACTCAAATTTAAGATGATAGAGTTAAATTCTCATTTCTACTTTAAAAGATGTTTGCAATAATAAACCTTAATCATTTAAAACTTGCCACTGACGAACAGCCTATTACTGGGGAGGCAGCGGTGTTGATTTGCACCTTGAAGATGTTTTCCTGGCCTACTACATATGCCCCAACACTGGAAATTCAGAACCTTGGTCTTTCACAGAATCCGAGGACCGTCTGAGAACTCTGTCCACCTGCCCCACCAAAAGAACGCACCTTACATTTGAATAGCTCCAGCCAATCTGTTTCATTGTTTTCATAGGGACTTTCTACTGCACTGCATAAAGATCCTCCTTAACTTCCTTGATCCAAAGAGAAAAAGTCTTTAGGAAGTCCAAAGCATATTGAAAAATAGCACAAATTTGTTGAATACCTTTCTTTAAAAAAATAAAAAGTTGTGTTTTTACCTCTGGGCTAAAATTCAAATTGCAATTTGCAAGTTCACCATCATCTTCCAGTTAGTACTGGAGTGTCTCCTGAGCATAACAAGGACCTTTGGCTGTTCTGTTCAGTCTGGGAACAGACCTGTGCCATACTACTGTTCTCATCCTAAAGGGATGAAATCTGACTGGTAATTGTCAAAGTTGCTAGAGATAGAATACCAATTTATTAAAAATGTATGTGGCTTTATATATAAATGCAAGAAAACTTTTTGGTCTTTGTTCTATATCCAGTTAGTCAAGATCACTAGCAGCCTGATAAATGAATGATTGAAGCCATTTTTCTCTAAATATGAGCTTTTAACTGACTTAGAATTAAATTTAAGTAACACTTAGTAAACAGTCACTTGCTAAACTCCTCTTTTAAAAGGATATAAAACCTACGTCACAGGACTGTTCTATTCTAAACTATCACAAAGCATTTAGCACTGTATCTGGAACACTGTTTGGATTTAGTAAATGTGAATTCTGTTAGTTCCATTTTGCTTTAAGGAATCTGCACTTTTGTTAGATAGTAAGCAGTGGGAGAATTACTTATAGCATTTAATACTACATATCAGCATTAATTAAAGGTTTGGTTTTTAAAAAAGTAATGGAAACACTCCATTTCAGTAATACTTGCACATCGCATTAAGGTAATACAATCAGATAAGTCAGTGATATTTGTCCTGCCTAGAAGATCAATTTCCATTTCAGTAAACTCACCCAATACCCAGGATCATAAACTGTGAGGGAGAGGCAACAGACCTGTTCACATGTAAAGGTTGCCAGAAATCTTCTGCTAAATGGCCTTAGTGTAACACAACGGATGATTTAATGATAATAGTTCTTTATCAATAAGCTTATTTTATTTTTTTTAAGACAGAATCTCACTCTGTCATCCTGGGTAGAGTACCACTGTGTCATAGCTCAAGCAACCTGAAATCCTGGGGCTCAAGGGATCCTCTCGCATAAGCCTCCCAAGTAGCTGGGACTACAGATGTGCACCACCATGCCCAGCTAATTTGTCTATTTTTAGTAGAGACAGGGTCTCTACTGGTCTCAAACCCCTGAGCACAAGCAATCCTCCCACCTCAACCTTCCAGAATGCTAGGACTACAGGCACAAGCCACCATGCCAGCCTATAAGGCTGATTTTTTTAAGTGAATTTTTTTTATTTTTATTTTAGAAAACATATTGGAGTAACTCCTATTAGTTAAAATTTAAACTTGCAAAATGTGTGTAAACTAAAAGCTAGTTGCTCACATTGTTTTGATGAAGTAGTCAATGACAAAGATAAATAAGTATTTTGTGCTAAAAACATCACTTCTTTACAGTTAACTGAAACACAAAAGAGACTATTTTTCTCAATAATGACACAGTTAATTCTGCAAGTCTAGTGAAAATATTTTACTTGCACCATGGGGTAACATTTACCCTTATTAGACCCAGGAAATCCTAACAACATGGGGCCTGATCTATTAAGAGAACGTTCTAGAGCCTTATGTCATGAAGAAATTTCAATATGTGTTTAGAAATGATACCTGTTTTCTCAGTGTCTTGGTCTGTTCATGCTTCTGTAACAAACATCATAGACTGGGCAGTTTCCTGTCTTGCGAGGGCTGCCTTGTCCCTGTGTCCACACAGGAGAAGAGACAGTGAGTACAGGTGTCTTCCTCTTCTGATGAGGACACTGAGTCCACTATTGGGGGCCACCTCCAAGATTTCATCTAAACCTGATTAACTCTCCAAGGCCCTGCCTATAACTACCATCATGTTGGGGGATAGGGCCTCAATGTATACGTTCTGGGGAGGGAGGGTTCAAAAACACGCAGTCCATAACACTTGGCTTTAAAAGTAGATAGACATCAATCTTCTTGCAGTCGCTGCCACTCTTCAGAAAATTAATGTCAGTAGGGACAGAAACAGCCCCCCAAAACACTGGGAAAAGGCCAGCAAAATGCTGCATCAGTACTGATCTCTGCTTATTTCAAGTGTTTTAGTCTTTTGTCTTGAGAATTTGCCACAACACTAAAAGAAATGTTCTCTGTATATAGAAAGAAAATAACTCAAGTTGTCATACTAGAAGGTAAAAAAAAAGACATTTTTGGTTCACTTTCACAGTGTTGACCATAGACACCATGAGTCAATATAACTTTAAGAACCACTGTCATCTTCCTAAATTCCATATTGGAACTCCGATTATTTGGATAAAAATGATCCAAGGAGATAGACTATGGATCCATCTTCAAGAATAGGCTCTGTGTGGACTCAGTGAAGATGACACAAATAATGCATTTCAGGAAGCAATGCCTCTTGCCCCTCCCCATTTTTACCTCTCCCCACCTCCTTGTCTTCACAGTCTTTCTCTGGTATACAGTGCAATCCTAATAACCTAAAATAATAAGTCTAAACAAGTAATTATCTTGTCTATTTCTAGGAAGCACTAGATACACAATATTCGCGTATATACAAACACATGCACACACAAGCACACGTGTATGCACATATAACCACAAACTCACACACACAAACACCCCCCACATATTTCTGTTTGAGAAATAATAACAGTTATATTTACTATTATGAACAGATACTGTTAGCATTTTACATAAATCTCACTTCAAAGATCATAAAAGATAACCATGAGGTAGATAAAATTAGTCTCTTTGTTTACAGATGATGAAACTGAGGCACAGAAGTTAGGTAAGTAACTAAAGATGGGAAGACGAGATCTCCAAGTAGTGTACTTAAGATAGCGCTGGGATTCTGGGATTCTCCTGGAGTCTGGGCTGAATGGAATGAAAGGAACATAAAAGAAGGACGCATCCTTCTTTCTCTTGCTTCCTCCTTATCTCCAAACTAAGTGCTTGTGAAAGGCAAAAATATAAATGAGGCAAAACCCTTTTCAGGTAATTTTTAGAGCATTATGGTATTTTGAAACTGACTATATAATCCCCTCAGTAGGAAAGATATCAGAACAGAACGCTTATCTGCAACTTTCACCTTACTTCCTAAAGCATTTAAATTAGTTCTTTTCTACTCATTAAAATTATGCTAAAACTACATGCCAATTTCCATAACATTTTATAAGCTTTTATGGGAGTTATGCCCCTTTATCAAGTGAATAAGTTAAAAATGTTTATTGAGTGAGTGAATGAATGGACTAATTTTTTTGACTACAGAAATTCCTCTTTTCTCACTTATTACAAGATGCTGTTGCTTAATTTCAATGAAATAGCAACAAATGCAAGTGACAATGACGATGATGAAGATCACTGAAAATAACTGAGTCTTCAGTACTGTCCAATTTCAAATGTAAGCTTTCTGATCATTAAAGGAGAAAAGCATAAATCTTGGGAGAAAATGAACTATTTACTCTTTACTAAATGGAACTGACATTTAGTGTTTTAAAATGAAGAAAAATAACATACATGTATGTATAAAATTCCAAGAATAATCTAAGTATGTGAGTAAGTTGAAATGCTCTACATCATAAAACAAAGCAAAGGAAAAATGAAGCATTTCATTCTTCTGCAAAATCCAATTCACATTGAAGTGATATCTTTGAGATTCCGCTTCATTTTCTGAAGGTCTAGAGAGCAGGCAGCTTTAGTAGCTTTGTACTGTGAAAAGCCAAGACAAATCAAAGTTCTTGAGGCATAAAGTTCTATAGCTGTTCAACTTTATGTGAGAATGTCTGCTTTCAGCTTCTATGAAGGAGGTTAAAGAGAGGGATTTAAGTCTGATATCGCTTCTTATCCAATTAACGTACAAACTCATGTGCTACCAGCATGCCCATGCAAAGCTTACGTGGTCTTCACCAAGAAGCTCAGACGTGGAAGACTTGACTGGCTCTCAGCTTCCTGGGGACATCAATGTGCACACTCAAAAGCAGACGCTTATCATCTCATATGAGCCTTTTTCTCATGGATGTCTATTACTACTTGCTTCTGTATTCCATATTTATTTTTTAAATGTGCTGTCATTTGAATGTCTCCTCCAAAATGTGTTGTGAACTTAATTTCCAATACAGTAGTGCTGGGAGCTGGGGCCTAACGGGCGGTGATTAGGTCGTGAGGACAGACCCCTCATGAATGGGTTCATGCCACCTTTCTGAGAACTTGTACGAGGGGCCTCGCTCTTTGCTGCCCTTCAGCAAGCCTCTGCCATAGGAGACTGCAGCAGGAAGACCCACCCCAGATGCCAGCGCCTTCATCGTGAACTTCCCTTCCTCCAGAACCATGAGGGAATTTCTGTTCTTTATAAATAACTCAACTGCAGATATTCTCTTAATATAGCATAAAACATAATAAGACAGAATGTCTAGACTTTTTTTCCCACAAAGCAGTTAAGGAATTACAGGCAACAGGAGTCTATAAGCTAACCGGAGAATAAAGCAGAACAATATACGTATATAAGCTGAGTGAAATGTACGCCATCTTCATGGCTTTTCTAGTCCTTGCCATTGGTGGTGTATACAGACACATAAACACATATATGTATATACATATATACACACATAAATGTATGTATACACAAGCACAAACCTAATCACGTGAGACACCCCCCTGCATGTCTAGATACACCTGTCTGAGGAATACTAATGGCAGCTAACATTTACATTTACTACTATCCACCACATGTTAAGTATTTTGCATATAGACACTCATTGAAATACTTACAATGTAACTGTGAGGTCGATACACTTCATATTTTAATTTCATAGGGTATAAAACTGGAGAAAAGTGAAACTAAGTAAGTGTGTAAAGGCGGAATGATGGCCACTCTAAGATGTATGTTAAAGGCAGCACTGGGGGCTCCAACCTTGGCTGAACGGCCTGAGAGGAACTGGAGAAGCATCAGCCTCTTCCTTCCTCCTCTCTCATCTCTAACCAAATGAGGCAAAACCTACATTAGGTTACCTCAATGTCTGATGCCATTATTACATCATCATCATTGTTATCTATGTTCTCTATTAAAAGTTACTGCTTTTTTTGTTGTCATTTGTTTGTTTTTTGAGACAATCTCACTCTGTCACCCTCGGTAGAGTGCTGTGGAGTCACAGCTCACAGCAACCTCAAACCTGCCTCAGCCTCCCAAGCAGGTGCCTGTCACAATGCCCAGCTAGTTTTTTTATGGATGGGGTCTTGCTCTTCCTCAGATGGGTCTTGAACTCCTAAGCTAAGCAATCCGCCCACCTTGGACTCCCAGAGTGCTGGGATTACAGGAGTGAGCCACTGCGGCGGCCTGCATCTTCAGTTTGTTCACGCTCTATAATCTAAGAAGCAGAATATTATTCACGTTGACTTTTCACTGAAGATTTGCCTTTATTTCTTTTTTTAATTTTATTTATTTTTTTTTTAGACAGAGTCTCACTCTGTCGCCCTGGGTTTGAGTGCCCTGGCATCATCACAGCTCACAGCAACCTCGATGTCTTCAGCTCAAGCAATCCTCTTATCTCAGTTTCCTTAGGAGGTAGACTACAGGTGACCACCAAACACAGCTAATTTTTTCTATATTTAGTAGAGATGGGGTCTTGCTCTTGGTCAAGCTGGTCTAGAATTCCTGAGCTCAAGCAATCCACCCCTGGAGACCTTCCAGAGTGCTGGGATTATAGGCATGAGCCACCACACCCAGCCGTGATGATTCACCCTTCTAATCACAAGAGAACCAAAACTACGACCAGACCACACTTCCTTCAGTTTACCTAGCTCTTGGTATGCACAGATCTGTACCATTTTGGCAGTCAAGTGTTGTAAAGGCTTTAGTCTTTTCAGTGTTTGGAATGTGGAGTGTAAAGCCCACAGCTTCTTCACCAGCCTCCTGAGTTATAGAAGGCTTGACTATTTTAACAGAACATTCTTCTTCTACGGCCTACTTTAGCTGAATTGTAACACTGAAATTATAATTTGTCACCACATCATATTCCTAATGGTAGGAAAACATGGAATAATGAGATGATTGAGAGGGGACAAACACAGATTTAGAGGGTAAAGCAGTGATTTTCAGCCGGTGTGCTGCTCACACTGGTGTGCCGTGAGAGGATCATAGGTAGGCCATGAAAATTTTCAAAGATGATTAATTATTTTTGAAAGTAGTTCGAAGTGTATTTTTTTATTCTTTCTTTAGCATTTTTTAATTCTTTTTTTTTGGTGAGCAACATAATTTAAGTGTGCCACAGAAGTTTAATTATAGGTTCAAGTGTGCCGTGAGATAAAAAAGGTTGACAACCTCTGGTCTAGGGTCTCGCTGCGTTCCCTGCAGCACACTGTGAATGTCCTCTGTGGCCCAGTCCCTCCAGGTCCTTCCTCTTGGCATTCAGCTTTATCTGGTGTCTTTTCACATTCCTAATGCAAAAGTGGGCTATACCTTATTTTTTTCTGTGGTATGTATATTCTACACAATTCCCTAACATCTACACATATTTTAAATCTAGCAAAACTCTTTCATTTTTAAATTCATTTCACTTGTAAAATCAGCAGATTTGTGGTCCTTTAAAATCTTAGGAAATAGTTCATGGTATGAAATAGCAAATAGTTCAGAGTATAAAATAGCTCCAGGTGAAACTTTCTAGAAAATAAACTGGAATGATTATGATGATTAGAAATTAGGCAGGTCAGATACAGGATATCTAATTTATATTCCTCCTAGTTTATTTCTCATGATGTACTTCATTTTATCCTACAGAAGGGTAAGATTCTTCCTTTATTTTTCTTTCCCTTTTTGTAGCCATACCTTCATAACTGGGGCTTTGGCACACACTGCATTTCCTAGTCTGCACCCCCTATACTCAACCTCCGGTAGTTATGGAGGTGCCCTATACACCTATCCCGGGTAAATATACCTACTATCATCACAGAAATGTCAAGAACTCACGGTGGCAGGTGCGGTGGCTCACACCTGTAATCCCACCACTCTGGGAGGCCCAGGTGGGTGGACCACGTGAGCTCAGGAGTTTGAGACCAGCCTGAGCAAAAGCGAGACCCCTGTCTCTACTAAAAATAGAAAAACAAAAACAAATACTAGTCAGGCATGTGGCAGACACCAATAGTCCCGGCTACTTGGGAGGCTGAGGCAAGAGAATGGTTTGAACCCAGGAGCTTAAGGTTGCCGTGAGCTATAACACCAGGGCACTCTACCCAGGGTGACAGAGTAAGACTCTGTCTCAAAAAAAAAAGAACGTATGGTATCTTATTTAGTTATAATTTAATGCAAAAATTTCACAAGCAAGTTTAGTTTAACAGAATTTGTGAATTAGAATTAGTTGTTGATTTTTTAATATACATGAAAGATGAAAAGCACAATCAAATATCAAAGAAAGAACAGATCCATTTTGTTAATGAAAACTTGCTAATCATTTGTGACTGTATGAAACTATCCATGGTTAAAAAACATACAGAAATGTGAAGATCATGCAGATCTCCTGTGAGGTGCCCAAGCTTATCTCCAGGGAAAGGAGGCTTGATGTCTACAAAATCTAATTATATGTTTAAACCTTGAGATTGTTTTGGTACCCACAGAAGATATTACATTTCTTCTTTTCTCAAAATCTAACTGACACTTATACTTAAATCAGGGCTCCCCACGTTTTTTCAAAGCAGAATCAATTTGTCTGTTTTTCATATCCATTTAGTTGTATGAGCTTAGGGCAACCCCCCCAAAAAAACCAAAACAAAACAAAAATGACTTTTTGAACTGGAGGAAGCTAACATCGGAGATATGTGCTTTAAAGAGAGGAGGTTGGTAGGTGTAGAGACCGGTGCAGTAGCCAAACTATTATTCTATATAATAAGAAAAATCCCTCACACACACTTCATAATGAATGTTTACTGAGACCCAAACAAACATTAAACATTAGCTGTATATTTTATCTATATTTTACATAATGGAACTAAAAAACTCCTTTCTCTAAGGAGACACACCTTAATAAGAGCATCCTCTGGATCATCATAAAGTTACAAAGTGAAACATGTTCTTTCCAAATCTGGTTATGTACAAATCATACTATAAAAAAAACTATCTGGTCTAGATGAAGAAGAAAATAAAAATCTATATACAGTTCACTAATGTTTATTTATAAGTAAAGGTATTTGCTGCCCTTCAAATAAAAAAAGCGTGGATCCTGGCATTGTGAAATCCATGTGAATTTCTACTTAAAGCTGCAGAATTATTCATTAGATACATATCGGGCTGAATTGCTCAAATTTTTTATTTTTTATTTTTTTTACTTTATTTTATTTCTTTATAACAAAGAAATACTCTGTCGCCCTGGGTAGAGTGTCATGGTGTCACAACTCACAGCAACCTCAAACTCTTGGGCTTAAGCCACCTTCTTGCCTCAGCCTCTCAAGTGGCTTAGACTACAGGCCCTGTCACAATGCCTGGCTATTTTTTCTATTTTTTTTTTTTTTTTTTTTTTTAGTTGAGACAGGGTCTTGCTCTTGCTCAAGTTGGCCTCCAACTCCTAAGCTCAGGCATCCTACCCACCTTGGCCTCCCACAGTGCTAGGATTACCTAGCATTCAGCTTTATCTGGTCTCTTTTCACATTTCTAACACAAAAGTGGGCTACTGCCACACCTAGCCTATTGCCATGATTTTAATAAAGAATTAATAATGAGTTCATCAAATCAAATCATGAAATGGTGACTGGAACCCATTTTGAAAGTTTAGCCATCACTTAGCTTGGAAAATTAAGATGCTTCCACTAAAAACCATTGGTCATTTGGGAAACAGAATATTTACACGTATTCTTTTTTAATTCAAGGGCTCACAGTTGAGGATTAGTCATATTTAACTGCCAGTGCAATGCACATTTTAACCTATCTTACTATTTCTTTATCTCTGTCAACAAGAAATTCTTAGTTTATATTGGAATGCTATATTCTAAGCAAGAATAATTACATGGTTAAAAGTTGCCTAGAATTCAGCAAGTTAAACTTTTTAATAATTATGAATTTAAAGGACCAGCTATACAGAAATTTTCCTTACTGAGCAATACAATGATTCACAATCACCTATGTCAATACTGTGAGTCAACTCAGAGTGAACGTTTGCTCGTGAAGCAGAAGTACCTGTATTCCGTGACAAGACTTCTAAATTAAAGATAAGTCATGCACTATCAAATTTAAATTTTAAAAAGGATCTTTGTCATTTAATTAAGACAATAATTCACTATTAAATAGTATTTGTGTATAAGTAACCAAGCCCTCCTACCTTATAGATATCCAGAAACCCGCACTGGTGGTCGAATCTGGTGTACAGCTCGTTCAGCATGCTGATGACCTGCATGGGCGTGCACTGGGCACAGATGGCCGTGAAGCCCACGATGTCTGAGAAGAGCATAGTGACATCGTCGAACTTCCGGGCCTGCACCTGCTGCCCCTGCCACAGCTGCTGGGCCACATCACCCGGGAAAATAGAATACAGAAGATCCACCGTCTTCTTTTTTTCTTCTTCCAGGGCCTGGTGTGTTCTTTCTAAAGTTGCCTTTAACTTATCCATCCTCTTCTTCAAGCCATCTTGGGCTTTGGCCTGCTCACCAACCAAAATAACATCTCGGGTAGCATCATGGATGGGGATGTCTGAGAGGTGCAGCCCTCGGCCCATGAGCTCGTCCAGCTTGTCCACACACGGGGAGCCCAGGAAGAGGATGGAGTTGGACTCTGGCACATGGATCATCTGTCCTTTGACCTCCATCACCTGAGAAATTAACATGAAATTTTGATCCCAGTACTCTTTACACAGTAGGTTCACAAAAATTACGGTTTTTATTCATTAAATAGGAGGAACAATAAATGTTTTACTAGCTATATGGACTTATTGCATTCTTATAAACAAATCTAAATATGATTTTCGACCAGTGTAAAATTCATGTTCCGCATAACAATAACTGTCTTGTGTCTCACTCAGCCACTTTCTGAACACAATAATAAAATGGTGAGTGAGGTCATTGAAAAATTAAACTAAAAAACATTTTTTATTCGAGATAAAATTACTCCCAGGTACATAATGAAACTGGTTTATGAGCCAATTCAAAAGCTTTTAGCTTGCTTAATAATAATAGAATTAGGATAAATCCATCTGTCAAAACAACTACATTTTACTGTCATTAAAATAATACTCCTTTCAGAAAGAAAATCTAGGTTATTCAAATGAATCAAAATAATTGTTTGGCCTTATGTAAGTCATTTTCCAACTAGTTGTAGTTCTTTGAAAATGGAGTAGTGATTGCACTAACTAGATCTGTGGATAATTTACTAGATAGTGGATAATTTACTCAGTTTTTAAAATAATAGTATAAACCAGATATTATTAAGCCAGTATTACTAGAAAATAACTATCACACTCAACTAGTTAAAAATAACCCCCCCCAAAATGATAGCACCAAAGAAATTTAATTAGTAAGATAAGGAATCTGAGGGTGTAGTATTTACATCTACCCCTCCGTTCTGTGCCCTTTCACTGGAGAATTGGAGGAACTGATGTTTAATGAAAACCTTAGTGAGCACCGGCTTACGGTATCTTAGTTTGGTAACCTATGAACACCTCAGAGAGGATGAGCACAGTAGGAAAGGAACTGGGATTTAGGGAAGAGCCACCCAAACACAGCTATGTGGGTTACGCAAATGTATTTCAGTGCACTTGGAGAGAAAGCTAATTGCAATTACTAGGGAAGAACAGGCTCCAGCCGACCAGCTGGGACCGCACATCAGCATCATCTGCGTCATTTTCCACGACCATGTAGGATGTGCTCAGTACATTTTTCTTTCTTCTTCATAGCATAGTT
This sequence comes from Nycticebus coucang, assembly GCF_027406575.1. NCBI lineage: Eukaryota > Metazoa > Chordata > Mammalia > Primates > Lorisidae > Nycticebus > Nycticebus coucang. Next base: position 110,683,505 of record NC_069785.1, read on the forward strand.
ATTTAGGCTAGTTATGAAACTGGAAGAATTGAACAAATATGGGATAAACTGTAGGGTTTGGATTTTTATGTTTCCAAATATTTTTACTTTGCTCTCCTGCACCATTTGTCAGGGTGCAGCTATAAAGATGAATTCTTGCTGGATGTTATAAATTTTTTTAAGGTCAAAATTTTAAAGTCAAAATTATTTATTTATTATTTTAAATTCATTCTACTTCATCTACATTATCTGATGTTAAAATTGGAAAAAATATATTATTATAAAGGGAAATTACAAACATATTTCACTTATAAATGAGGATGCACTATCCTAAACAACATATTAACAAGTTGAATTAAAAATTATTGTTCAAATAATGTACTTTGGTTAAAATTACAACCAAGTTATGTGAGAATTAGCCACTATTTTCTTTTCTTTTCCTTTCCCCCACCCCCTCCCTCCTTCTGTCTGCTCTCCCCTTCCCCCACCCCCCACCCCCCACCGTGTCATTGTCATTAACTGTCCTCCTGTTATAATTTTGATGAAATGAAATGTTCACTTTATATAAAGTTTCTGCTAAAGTGTAGTATTTCATCTTTTTATTCTTATTACTATTTTATTCACTGAAGTATTTATTGAGTGTTTTTTATTTATTACTACTGTTCTCGATGATAAGAACAAAAATACACTTTTCCCTTTTCATAGTTATCACAGTCCAGCGAGGGCCAGTCCACGTGGGTCAGAGCGCAGAACGCAGAGGACACTCACAACCCCACCTAAGGTGGGCTCTGGAAAGATGGCAGGCTGTGGTTTAAATACACATTATTTTAAAGAAAATAATCATCTTGTAAAGTATTTCCAGATTGTTTTATATATGCTTGATTATGCTTTTAGGGGATATTATTAATGATGTATACTTCCCAATGTTGGGATATTAAGAGCATCATAAGAAAGACATACATAACGTACAATCCCATAGAATATAAATTTTATTTCTTAAGATTTCTAAAAGAGCAAAAACCTTGATAAGCTTTGTAGAGATAATAATTTTTAAATGGTAATAATAGGTCAGGCATGGTGACTCACCTATAACCCTAGCACTCTGGGAGGCTGAGGCGGGTAGATCACCTGAGCTCAGAGGTTTGAGACCAACCTGAAGAAGAGCAAGACCCTGTCTCTAGTAAAAAAATAGAACAACTAGCCTGGCGTTGTCATGGGCACCTGTAGTACCAGCTACTCAGGAGGCTGAGGCAAGAGGATCACCAGAGCCCAAGAGTTTGAGGTTGCTGTGAGCTGTGACACCACAGCACTCTACCCAGGGCAACAGAGTGAGACTCTGTGTTAATAAACAAATAGGTAAATAAATAACAGTATCTGATGCTGATAGATTTAAATTACACCTCCCCTCACATTCATTCCAGTTATTTTCTTTTTCTTTCTGATGTTGCTTTCTTCCCCCTTCCCTCCTTTGCCCTTTGGAGCTACACTTTTTTTCACTCTTTTCTTCACTTGTTCTCTTGATCATCAATTGCACTGCACTGCCACTCACTTTCCGCTTTGGGTATACTGTCTTCCTCTCCTTTTATTTCCTTTTTCCTTTGAGTGATATAATATATATTTTATATATATATATATATTATTTCAGATTAATATAAGGGTACAACTGACTAGTTCACATTATTTGCATGTGAACTAACATTTAAGTTGTAGTTTAGCCCTTCACCCAGGAGGTTATGCTATATACCCTTATATTGTGCCTATCAGATGAGAGCTTACCATACCCCTCCCTCCTACCCCTCCCTTTACCCTTCTCTCCCCTCCCTTCCCCACTTTACTTTAACTTCTTTTTTTTTTTTATTAAATCATAGCTGTGTACATTGATATAATCATGGGGCATCATTCACTAGCTTCACAGACCGCTTACCAAGTTTCACATATACCCTTGTAAGATGCACCACTGGTGTAATCCCACCAATCCCCTTCCCTCTACTCACCTCCTCCCTCCCTCTCCTCCCTGTCCCCTTTCCCCCTATTCTTAGGTTGTAACTGGGTTATAGCTTTCATGTGAGAGCCCCAAATTAGTTTCATAGTAGGGCTGAGTACATTGGGTACATTTTCTTCCATTCTTGAGATACTTTACTAAGAAGAATATGTTCCAGCTCCATCCATATAAACATGAAAGAGGTAAAGTCTCCATCTTTATTTAAGGCTGCATAATATTCCATGGTATACATATACGACAATTTATTAATCCATTCGTGGATCGATGGGCACTTGGGCTTCTTCCATGACTTACCAATTATGAATTGGGCTGCAATAAACATTCTGGTACAAATATCTTTGTTATGATGTGATTTTTGGTCTTCTGGGTATATGCCCAGTAGAGGGATTACAGGATTGAATGGCAGATCTATTTTTAGATCTCTAAGTGTTCTCCATATATCTTTCCAAAAGGAATGTATTAATTTGCATTCCCACCAGCAGTGCAAAAGTGTTCCCTTTTCTCCACATCTGCGCCAACATCTCTGGTCTTGGGATTTTGTGATATAGGCTAGTCTCACTGCAGTTAGATGGTATCTCAAAGTAGTTTTGATTTGCATTTCTCTGATGATTAAAGATGATGAGCATTTTTTCATATGTCTGAAGGCCACATGCCTCTCTTCTTCAGAGAATTTTCTCTTCAAATCCCTTGCCCAGCCTGCAATGGGATCCCTTGTTCTTTTCTTGCTAATGCATTTGAGTTCTCTGTGGATTCTGGTTATCAAACTTTTGTCGGAGACATAACCTGCAAATATCTTCTCCCATTCTGGGGGCTGTTTGCTTGCTTTACTTACTGTGTTCTTGGCTGTGCAGAAGCTTTTCAGTTTGATCAAGTCCCAGTAGTGTATTTTTGAAGCTGCTTCAATTGCCCGGGGGGTCCTCCTCACAAAATACTTGCCCAGACCCATCTCTTCAAGGGTTTTCCCTGCATTCTCCTCTAGTATTTTTATAGTTTCATGTCTTAAGTTTCAATCTTTGATCCAGTGAGAGTCTATCTTAGTTAATGGTGAAAGGTGTGGGTCCAGTTTTAGTCTTTTACAGGTTGCCAGCCGGTTCTCCCAGCACCATTTGTTAAATAGGGAATCTTTTCCCCTCTGAATGTTTTTAATTGGCTGGTCAAAGATTAAATAACGGTAAGTAGCTGGATTCATTTCTTGGTTCTCTATTCTGTTCCAGATATCTACTTCTCTGTTTTTGTGCCAATACCATGCTGTTTTGATCACTACTTATTTGTAGTATAGTCTGAGGACTGGTAGCGTAATTCCTCCTGCTTTGTTTTTATTTCTGAGTAATGTCTTGGCTATTCGAGGTTTTTCCTGATTCCATATAAAACGAAGTATTGTTTTTTCAAGATCTTTAAAGTATGACAGTGGACCTTTAATAGGGATTGCATGGAAATTATATATTGCTTTGGGTAGTATGGACATTTTAACAATGTTGATTCTTCCCAGCCATGAGCATGGTATGTTTTTCCATTTGTTATTATTTTCAGCTATTTTTTTTCTTAGAGTTTCATAGTTCCAGAAACAGATGAAGTGGCCTCGCTGGGCACAGAGTCCCTTCTACATGAAATTATGAAAGAAATTTTTCCAGACATGCCTAGAGAATCTGAAATTCAGATAGCAGACAGTTTCAGAACTCCAGCATGATTCAACCCCAATAAGTCATCCCCCAGACATATCATAATTAGCTTCACTAAAGTTAACATGAAAGAGAAGATTCTCAAAGCAGCCCGACGAAAGAAAACTATTACATAAAAAGGTAAGAATATTAGAATAACTGCAGATCTCTCTGCTGAAACTTTTCAAGCCAGAAGAGGGTGGTCATCGACTTTTAATCTCCTAAAGCAAAATAACTTTCAACCCAGGATCTTGTATCCAGCTAAACTGAGTTTCATCTATGATGGAGAAATTAAATACTTCAATGACATTCATATGTTGAAAAAATTTGCCATAAGTAAACCAGCTCTTCAGGATACTCTCAGACCTATCCTCCACAATGACCAACCCAATCTTATACCACAAAAGTAAACTCACTCAGAAACTTCGGATCAAACTCCAACTTCCACACTGGCAAAAGGATTAAAAATGTCCACTGGACCTTTGAAAAACTCAATACCCAAAATTCCACCACACTTATCAATACTCTCCATCAATGTGAATGGCTTAAACTGTCCTCTAAAGAGGCATAGGTTAGCTGACTGGATACAAAAACTCAAGCCAGATATTTGTTGCATACAAGAGTCACATCTTAACTTAAAAGACAAATACAGACTCAGGGTGAAAGGATGGTCATCCATATTTCAGGCAAATGGTAATCAGAAAAAAGCAGGTGTTACAATTTTATTTGCAGATACAGTAGGCTTTAAACCATCAAAAGTAAGGAAGGACAAGAATGGTCACTTCGTATTTGTTAAGGGTAATACTCAACATAATGAGATCTCAATTATTAATATCTATGCACCCAACCAGAATGCACCTCAATTTATAAGAGAAACTCTAACAGACATGAGTAACTTGATTTCCTCCAGCTCCATAATCGTCAGAGATTTCAACACTCCTTTGGCAGTGTTGGATCGATCCTCCAGCAAGAAGCTGAGCAAAGAAATCTTAGATTTAAACCTAACCATCCAATATTTAGATTTAGCAGACATCTACAGAACATTTCATCCCAACAAAACTGAATACACATACTTCTCATCAGCCCATGAAACTTACACCAAAATTGACCACATTTTAGGTCACAAGTCTAACCTCAGTAAATTTAAAGGAATAGAAATTATTCCATGCATCTTCTCGGACCACCATGGAATAAAACTTGAATTGAGTTACAACAGGAATCTGCATACTCATACAAAAACTTGGAAGTTAAATAACCTTATGCTGAATGATAGCTGGGTCAGAGATGAGATTAAGAAAGAAATCGCCAATTTTTTGGAACAAAATGACAATGAAGACACAAACTATCAGAACCTCTGGGACACCGCAAAGGCAGTTCTAAGAGGGAAATTTATAGCACTGCAAGCCTTCCTCAAGAGAACGGAAAGAGAGGAAGTTAACAACTTAATGGGACAACTCAAGCAACTGGAAAAGGAAGAACATTCCAACCCCAAACCCAGTAGAAAAAAAGAAATAACCAAAATTAGAGCAGATTAAATGAAATTGAAAACAAAAGAATAATACAACAGATCAATAAATCAAAAAGCTGGTTTTTTGAAAAGGTCAATAAAATAGATAAACCTCTGGCCAACCTAATCAGAAAAAAAAAGAGTAAAATCTCTAATATCATCAATCAGAAACAACAAAGACGAAATAACAACAGACTCATCAGAAATCCAAAAAATCCTTAATGAATATTACAAGAAACTTTATTCTCAGAAATATGAAAATCTGAAGGAAACTGACCGATACTTGGAAGCACCCCACCTTCCAAGACTTAACCAGAATCAAGTGGAAATGTTGAACAGACCCATATCAAGTTCAGAAATAGCATCAACTATACAAAACCTCCCTAAAAAGAAAGGCCCGGGACCAGATGGTTTCACGTCAGAATTCTACCAAACCTTTAAAGAGGAATTAGTACCTATATTACTCAACCTGTTCCAAAATGTAGAAAAAGAAGGAAGACTACCCAACACGTTCTATGAAGCAAACATCACCCTAATCCCCAAACCAAGAAAAGACCCAACAAGAAAAGAAAATTATAGACCAATATCACTAATGAATATAGATGCAAAAATATTCAACAAGATCCTAACAAACAGAATCCAGCAACACTCAAACAAATTATACATCATGACCAAGTTGGTTTTATCCCAGGGTGTCAAGGCTGGTTCCATATACGTAAATCTATAAATGTAATTCAGCACATAAACAAATTAAAAAACAGAGACCATATGATTCTCTCAATTGATGCAGAAAAAGCTTTTGATAATATCCAGCATCCCTTCATGATCAGAACACTCAAGAAAATTGGTCTAGAAGGGACTTTTCTTAAACTGATAGAGGCCATCTACAGCAAACCCACAGCCAATATCATATTGAATGGAGTTAAATTGGAATCATTTCCACTCAGATCAGGAACCAGACAAGGCTGCCCATTGTCTCCATTGCTTTTCAACATTGTAATGGAAGTTTTAGCCACCGCAATTAGGGAAGAAAAGGCGATCAAGGGTATCCATATAGGGTCAGAAGAGATCAAACTTTCGCTCTTCGCAGATGATATGACTGTGTATCTGGAAACACTAGGGACTCTACTACAAAACTCCTAGAAGTGATCAAGGAATACAGCAGCGTCTCAGGTTACAAAATCAACATCCATAAATCGGTAGCCTTTATATACACCAACAACAGTCAAGTTGAAAAAGCAGTTAAGGACTCTATCCCATTCACAGTAGTGCCAAAGAAGATGAAATATTTGGAAATTTACCTAACAAAAGACGTGAAAGATCTCTATAAAGAGAACTATGAAACTCTAAGAAAAGAAATAGCTGAAAATAATAACAAATGGAAAACAATACCATGCTCATGGCTGGGAAGAATCAACATTGTCAAAATGTCCATACTACCCAAAGCAATATATAATTTCAACGCACTCCCTATTAAAGCTCCATTGTCATATTTTAAAGATCTTGAAAAAACAATACTTCGTTTTATATGGAATCAGAAAAAACCTCAAATAGCCAAGACATTACTCAGAAACCAAAACAAAACAGGAGGAATCACACTACCAGACCTCAGACTTTACTACAAATCGATAGTGATCAAAACAGCATGGTATTGGCACAAAAACAGAGAAGTAGATATCTGGAACAGAACAGAGAACCAAGAGATGAATCCAGCCACTTACCGCTATTTGATTCTTGACAAGCCAATTAAAAACATTCAGTGGGGAAAAGATTCCCTATTTAACAAATGGTGCTGGGTGAACTGGCTGGCAACCTGCAGAAGACTGAAATTGGACCCACACCTTTCACCATTAACTAAGATAGACTCTCATTGGATTAAAGATTTAAACTTAAGACATGAAACTATAAAAATACTAGAGGAGAATGCAGGGAAAACCCTTGAAGAAATTGGTCTGGGTGAGTATTTCATGAGGAGAACCCCCCGGCAATTGAAGCAGCTTCAAAAATACACTACTGGGACTTGATCAAACTAAAAAGCTTCTGCACAGCTAAGAACACAGTAAGTAAAGCAAACAAACAGCCCTCAGAATGGGAGAAGATATTTGCAGGGTATGTCTCCAACAAAGGTTTGATAACCAGAATCCACAGAGAACTCAAATGCATCAGCAAGAAAAAAACAAGGGATCCCATTGCAGGCTGGGCAAGGGATTTGAAGAGAAACTTCTCTGAAGAAGACAGGCGCATGGCCTTCAGACATATGAAAAAATGCTCATCATCTTTAATCATCAGAGAAATGCAAATCAAAACTACTTTGAGATACCATCTAACTGCAGTGAGACTAGCCTATATCACAAAATCCCAAGACCAGAGATGTTGGCGCAGATGTGGAGAAAAGGGAACACTTTTGCACTGCTGGTGGGAATGCAAATTAATACATTCCTTTTGGAAAGATATATGGAGAACACTTAGAGATCTAAAAATAGATCTGCCATTCAATCCTGTAATCCCTCTACTGGGCATATACCCAGAAGACCAAAAATCACATCATAACAAAGATATTTGTACCAGAATGTTTATTGCAGCCCAATTCATAATTGGTAAGTCATGGAAGAAGCCCAAGTGCCCATCGATCCACGAATGGATTAATAAATTGTCGTATATGTATACCATGGAATATTATGCAGCCTTAAATAAAGATGGAGACTTTACCTCTTTCATGTTTATAGGGATGGAGCTGGAACATATTCTTCTTAGTAAAGTATCTCAAGAATGGAAGAAAATGTACCCAATGTACTCAGCCCTACTATGAAACTAATTTGGGGCTCTCACATGAAAGCTATAACCCAGTTACAACCTAACAATAGGGGGAAGTGGGAAAGGGAGGGGGGAGGTGGGTAGAGGGAAGGGGATCGGTGGGATCACACCAGTGGTGCATCTTACAGGGGTATTTGCGAAACTTGGTAAATGTAGAATGTAAAGGTTTTGGCACAGTAACTGAGATAACGCCGGAAAGGCTATGTTAACCATTGTGATAAAAATGTGTCAAATGGTCTATGAAGCGAGTGTATGATGCCCCATGATCATATCAATGTATACAGTTATGATTTAATAAAAAAAAAATAGTACCTAAAACAGTACCTCAAAAATAGTACCTAAAATAGCACCTCAAATAGCCAATGTAACACTAAGAAATTAAAACAAATCTGAAGGCACTACATTACCAGACTTCAGATTATACCTCAAGTCTACAGTAATCAAAATATTGTACTGGCACAAAAATAGACATAGATCTACAGAATAGAATAGAGATGAAACTAGCCATGTATCACCATCTGATCTTCAATAAACCAAACAAAAGTATACACTGGGGGAAAGTATCCCTATTTAAAGAATGGTGCTGGAGAACTGGTTAGCACATGTAGAAGATTGAAACTGGACCCACACCTTTCACCACCGACAAAAATTGACTCTCACTGGATAAAAGATTTAAATGTAAGACATGAAATGATAAAAATTCTAGTAGACATTGACAAATTGACAAAATTGGCCTGGGAAAAAGAAAATTGCCAAGAAAAACCCTTGGCAAATGCAGCAACACCAAAAATAAATAGGACATGATCAAGCTAAAAAGCTTCTACAACATGCGAGAAGATACTTGCATGCTACAAATCTGACAAAGGCCTGATAATTAGAGTCTACAGAGAACTTAAACTAATCAACAAGAAAAGAACAAACAATCCCATTTACAAATGGACAAGAGACATGAACAGAACCTTCTTTGAAGAAGACAGATGAAAGGCCAACAAACACATGAAAAAATGTTCATTGTTCCTAATCATCAGAAAAATGCAAATCAAAACACCCTGAGATATCACCTAACCCCAGTAAGATTAGCCCAGACCATGAAATGCCAAAGCTGCAGATGTTGGCATGGATATGAAGAGAACTGAACACTTTTACACTGCTGGTGGGACCGCAAACTAATACAGCCCCTATAGAAAGAAGTAGGGAGACTCCTCAAAGAGCTAAAAACAGACTTTTCATTTGATCCCACAATCCCATTACTAGGTTATCTACCCAGAAGAAAAATAAAATCATTTTACTATTTCCCTTTTCATTCTCTTTTCTTCTTGAGTATGAATCGCTGCACTTCCTATCACAAATGGACTATTTTTTCTTTTTTGCCTTTGCTTCCATCTATTTTAAAGATAGAATCAGTATATGTTTTGGATAAATGTCATTGTCTATATGTAATACTTTTTAAAAGTCTCTTTAATCTACAAAAAGCTGAATTGAATACTTTATATTCCTATCTCAAAAATCTAAAACAATGAATATGTTCTTGATTTATATGTAGCCATTAGTTAATTTTTTGAAATCTCTGAGGTAACAGACTCTGAGAAAGAAAATTGCTTTACCTCCTGCAATACATAACAACAATTCATGAAAGAGAAGTCCAAACCATAGAGTAAATAACTTCCCTTTTAATACTTATCAGTAAATGGTTTTTCTTACTCAATAAATGAGTAAATTCAACTGGACCATTTGTATCTCTGTCATGAGTGCATCTCTTGCTTTATTTGGAAAATGAGATAAATTACTTTCTTGAACTGTTTTTCCATTATAGCTATAAATTCAGAAATTCATTATGAACTGCATTTACTCATGTAGTAACAAGCATGACTATTACAGGAACTATATATTTTTATGTAGAGGAAACAGAATTATGGAAAACTGCTTCAAACAGAAACATTTTTCTAAGTTTGTATTGCATCCTATATTATAGTTTCAATAAAATAATACAAAAGGCATAAGAAAAATAAATTGTCATAATAGATCAGATTTTAGAAATTGACAGGCATGATAAAGAAGAATATTTGAGGATATAGGCTAGGCTGTAGTAAAGGGTTAAACGCCATACAACGTTACAAAGGCTCAGTGCCAGGTTCTATTAAACTAACAATGTTATTTCTATGTTTATGCATAAATACCCCCATGCAAATATTTACCATTGTAATCAATAAATAATTAGAAATTGAGCAAGTGCAGGTCATATAATCATACATCATACATTACACATTTTATATATTCTTTTTCTTTGTTTTTTTTTTTAGACAGAGTCTAATTATGTCACCCTTGGTAGAGTGCTATGGCATCACAGCTCACAGCAACCTTAAACTCCTGGGCTTAAGCAATTCTCTTGCCTCAGCTTCCCAAGTAGCGGGGACTACGGGCACCCACCACAACGCCTGGCTATACATTTTATATTTTCACATATCCCAAACAAGGACTGACCCATGCCCATATGGTGCTTCAAGTTTTATAAGTCAATCATTTGAGATTATGTGACAGATAGGTTTGAAAAAAAGGATTTGGTAGAAATCTAGCCTGCACGTAAATTCCAGCTCTTCTGACAGTTCAGTGTGCACACGAACCCAAGTTCATTATTTATACCAGGGGTCCTCAAACTTTTTAAACAGGGGGCCAGTTCACTGTCCCTCAGACCGTTGTCGGGCCGGACTATAGTTAAAAAAAAAAAACAACTATGAACAAATTTCTATGTACACTGCACGTATCTTATTTTGAAGTAAAAAAACAAAACGGGAACAAATACAATCACACCGCCTCATGTGGCCTGTGGGCCGTAGTTTGAGGACCCCTGATTTATACCCTCAAATCCTTGGGTTCCTTATTTATAAAATGGAGAAGATAAGGATGATGATGTGATGAGGATGATGCCAGGAGTTGACACATCTGTTGAGTAATTGCTATTGCATATGTTCCATTCTATCTTCATTTTTTAGATGAGATTTAGGGAGATTAAGAGACTTGAAAAGACTGCTCAGCTAATAAACAATGAGGTCAACATTCAAATCCAAGTGAGACTGGTTTCACTGAGAAAGTTTCATATTGGGGAAAAAGGAAAGGAAATGATTACAACTTTAAATATAAATCAATGTGATAGCAAAATAACCTTAAAGAGAGGTTCACAATAGGCAGTTGAAAAGAGAAATTTTTGCTACAAATAGAGATGAAATAGCCACGTGCATGATTATCCATTCAAATTCAGTCCAGGAAAAAAAAAAAAACGTTCCCTTCTGGTTATGATTTCTGGTCTTTCAGATCTCTGGGAAATAATTCATGATGGCACAAACAGACTGGTATATGCCCAGTGCTTCAAGAACTAAAGGAGTTTCCAGAAAGACTTTTGCTCTCACAGAGCAACATTTACTAGAACTAGCTTTGGCAAAAAAATGTAGAAGACAAGTTTCAAGCTCCAGAAGCTTCTATGCCCTTACAGTCCTGAAATTCTTCCTCTCATACCATCCAGGATATCATATGGCTAAACCACTAGCAAGAGAAATTCTGTCATAAGTGGCCAGCCAGGAAGTACCTGTCATCCACATGGGCTGGAAAATGTCCTCTTCTATATAGAGGCAAAGATATCTGGCTTTGGGAAACTTGCTCTGCATACTTCAGCAGCATTACCAAAACCAGTGGAAGCCACAAAGCATGAAATAAACCAAGAAGATGAAAATAGCACCACAGTATCACATGAGCTCTGAAATTTATACTGTCATTGCAACTACAACTTACAAAAGTAGGCCAGCACCTGCATACCAAACTAAACAGAGGAATAGTCTGTTAAAAATTTTAAGTAGGATTTACACCCTCTTAATATAATAACCAAACTATCCAGGATATAGTAGAAAATCAACCATCATAATAAAAGCCAGGAAAATAACAACTTAAATGAGAAAAGATAATTGATGCCAACAAAATAAATTAGACATTGGGTCTATCTGTCACAGATTTAAAAGAAGACATCATAAAATGTTTCAACAATATAATTACAAATTATTTTACAAAGAAAAAATAAAATCTCTGTAAAGCAAATGAAGATACAGAAATAACTGGTGAAAATTATAGAACTGAACAAAATACAGCAATAAAAATAGAAAACTTGCTGTGTGGGCTCAAAATTAGTGTGTAGATGACAAGATAGAATCAGTGAAATTGAGGACAGTTTAATAGAACTTACTCAACTTTAAAACAATAGAGAGAAAATAAACCAGAAAAAAAAGTTGCAGGGACTTACATATACTGGACAACATAAAAATTCTCACATTCATATCATGGGAGTTCCAAAGGAGAGAACAGAGTGAGTACAGGTGAAATCGCATTTGAAGAAACTATGGCTGAAAATGTCTCAAGTTTGGTGAAGGACATAAACCTATAGATTCAACAAGCGACATGGATTCCAAATAAGATAAACTCAAAGAAATCCACTCCCAAACAAATCGTAACTAAACTTCTAAAAATTAAATACAAAGAAAAAAGTCTTGACAGCAGGCAGAGAGAAATGGCACAGTCCTTGAGGGGAATACCACTTCAAATGGCAGCTGATTTTTCTGGCAGCTGTGAATTCTACACACAAGGACACTATCCCTCAAGAACGAAGGGGAAATAAAGACATTTCAGACAATGAAAAAGTAAACATCTTTGTCCTAGTGGACCTACTGTTAAAGAATGGCTGAATAAATTTCTTTACATAGAATGAAAATGATAAAAGAATCTTAGAGCATCAAGAAGGAAATAAAAAGAATAGAGAGATTACCTTGTGAGTTTTCTAAACCATGTGATAACTAAAACAAAAATTATAATACATTGTTACTTGTTAATAATCATGAGTCTTCTTACAAGAGAGCAGCAGAGAGAGAGAAGAAAGTGATAAGAACATAGACACAGGGACTGGAGAGATGTGACCACAAGCCAAGAAACACCAGAGCATTCCAGTAACCGCAAGAAGCTAGAAGAGGCCAGAAACTGGCTCTGTCCCCAGAGCTTCTGGAGAGAGTGTGTCTTACTGACACTTGGATTACAGCCTTCTAGTGTCCAGCACTATGAAGGAATAAATTTATGTTGTTTTATGGTATCAAGTTTGTGCTAAGTTATTACAAGCAGCCACAGGAAACTAGTGCAGATAGGAACAAACAAAACCCACACATAGGATCTAACACACACAGTGACACACGTGGATATGTGTACGTATGTGATATGTGTACGTATGTGACGTTCCACTCAGAATACCCAAAGCAACAAAATACTCTTTCTTTTTTTTTTGCAGTTTCTGGCTGGGGCTGGGTTTGAACCCATGACCTCCAGCATATGGGGCCGGCGCCCTACTTCTTTGAGCCACAGGTGCTGCCCCAAAATACTCTTTCTTTAAGAGTTCATGTAACATAAACCAAGATAGATCAACTCCTGGACCACACATACAAAAAAAAAAAAACCTATAACAAATTTTAAACATTGAAATTGTAGAGAATGTTCTCTGACTAGATGGAATAATACTAGAAATCAGTAACTGCAAATCAACAGGAAAACTTCTAACAGTGTGAAAATGAAACAACACCCTCTACACAATGCATTTTAAAGGAGGGACTAGCGAAGAAAATAAAAATGCATAAAACAGAACGAAAATACAACATACTAAAATAAGCAGCGAACAATGGACGCAGCTGCTGACAGGGACATCCACAAGTGCTAAATGCTCACATTCAGAAAAGAAAAGACTCACAAATGGAGAATCAGAGTTTCTACCTCAGAGAGTCAGAAAAAGCAGAGCAGGTGAACTTACAGCTGACAGAGAGAAGGAGACAATGATCGCTAGAGCAGCGACCAATCAAGCAGGAAAACAATGAGAGAAAATGAACAAGAAGCTGGGTTTTTGAAAAAAATTAATACAATCAGCAGAAGCACAGCAAGACTGACAAAGGTAACAGGTGAGAAGACACCTGTCAACATAGGGAAGAGAACAGGGAAGATCACCACAAATACCATGGCCATTAAAATAGCACTGTTCACAAACAACTCTACGTTAAAAAATCCAACAGTTGAGAAGAATGACCCAACCCCGTGAAAACCACTAACGACCACAACTCAAGCAAGATGAAATAATAATCTGCATTATTTTTATAACCATTAAAGACACTGAATTTATAATTTAAAATATTTTGAAAAAGAAATTTCCAGGCCTGGATGGTTTTGATGAAGAATACCACCAAATATTTGAAGGTGAATTAACAATTTTACATAATCTCTTCCAGAATAAAAAAAGGAGAGGGGATACTTAAATATAGTGAAATTCTGCCTCTTCCTAAAGGCCCCATCAGTTGTCCTCTCACACCCATCTTCTAGACAGGATGTGACAAGCTATATGCAATCAGAGGCACTTTTGAGTAACATTATACAATTGCAATATGAATTTTCCTTAAAACTTGTAGATAGATGTCATCTGGCCGCCAAGATTTATCCTCATGTAAAACATATCATTTAAGTCTGGATTATCCTTTTTGGCCAAACTGTTTGAACTAGGACCCTGATCCAAAATAGTTTCTATATATGAACCAAGTGTATGGTGCCCCATGATCATACTAATGTACACAGCTATGATTTAATAAAAAAATAAATTAAAAAAACAAAAAAAATAGTTCCTATAGCTTTAACAATAATTTTTCCATGTAACACGCTTATTAATTGTTCAGTTAATAATGAAGAAAAAACAGGAACAAGACAAAGATACCTACTCTGACCACTTGTATTCAACATAATACTACAAGTCCCAGTCCGAGTAATTAGGCAAGAGAAAGAAATGAGGGGTGTTCCAAGTCGGAAAGGAAGGCTTTAAATTGTCACTGTTTAAGGAGACAGATCATATACGTAAGAAACCTAAAGACTCAACCAAAAAACTGTTGGAACTAATAAAAGAAATTCAGTAAAGTTGTAGGCTACAAAATCAGCATACAAAACCCAGCGGTGTTCAGTATACTAACAAAAAACTATCCAAAAGAGAGATGAGAAAACAATTCAATTTACAACAGTATCGAAAAGAATTAAATATTAGAAATACACTGAAAACTGTACACCACATTGATGAAAGAAATTCCAGAGGACTAAAATGAAGGGAAACATGCCCTGTGTTTATGGACTGGAAGAATTAATATCGTTAACATGGCCACACTACCCAAATGATCCATATCAGTAGTTTTTACTAAAATTCCAATAGCATTTTCCACAGAAATAGAATAAACAATCCTAAAATTTATACAAAACCACAAAATACCCAAATAACCACAACAATCTTGAGCAAAAGGAACAAAGCTGGAGGCATCACACTACCTGATTTTAAAATACACTGCAAAGCTATGGTAATCAAACCAGAACAAGATTGCCATCAAAACAAACACCCAGACAAAACAGAAGAGAGAGCCTGGAAATGAACTCAGAGTCAATTTACAGTCAATTGATTTTCAACAGAGATGCCAAGAATATATTACAATAGGGAAAGACAATCTCTTCAATAAATGGTGTTGGAAAAACTGTATGCAGAAAGACATAAAGAAAAATGTGTTAGACCTTTATCGCACACCACATACAAAAGTCACTTCAGAATGGATTAAAGACTTAAAATGCAAGACTTGAAATTGTAAAATTACTAAAAGAAAATAAGGAAAAATTCTTGGCCATTGGTCAGAGCAATATTTTTTTGGATATGATCCCAAAAGCAGGGACCAAAAAAATAAATAAATAAATAAACTAACAGGAAAACACCAAACTAAAAAAATCTCTGAAAAACAAAGGAAAACAATCAGCAAAGAGACAACCTATAGAATGGGAAAAAATATTGGCAAACTCTATGTCTGAAACGGGGTTAATATCCCCAATATGTACATATGGAACTCAAACAATTGAATAGCAGGAAAATAAATAACCTGATTAAACAGGCAAAGGGCCTGAACAGATGTTTCTCAGAAGAAGATATACAAATAACTGGGAAGTGTGTGAAGAAATGTTCAACCTCACTAAACATGAGAGAGATGCAAATTAAAACCACAACGAGATAGTTATGAATACAGTATATTCAATCTACTTTTGGTTGAAATACATCCACATAAAAGTAGTCCTGAAGTTCAAACCTATGTAGTTCAAGGGCCCCTGAATCTACAACCTGCTAGGACCGCGCCAAGCACTTCAGATATGCAGCAGCTAATCGGGTCGGCTTCGCCTTTTTACTGAAGTGACAGCAGAGGTGTATGTGTGAGGAGGGGGTATTGCCATGAAGCTAATCATGCTACTGTTTATTTCAAGTATTAATAAGTGAAACGTTGCCTTTGTTGAGATGAGAAACTACAAAACTCATACTGTTTATTGATAAAATCAACAGAACCCCCAAACATAATCAATCCTTCAGACTTTTCATCTTTCTGTGCTTCCTTCAGTTTCTCATGAGTTCGTATTTAGTTTCATTTCTATTCTTTAAATCTCAGAAATTTCATTCTAAATATGCATTTGAATTCTGTTTTGATAGAAAAGCCATAAAGTACATAACTAAGTCAATTTAACGTTTCTTGATTAGATGCCACTTTCCTTTTAAACCACAGCAGGATTCATATAATATTTAAAGGAAACAGGTCTATGCTTTATAGTTGGGAGATGCACATCAGCAAATGTGGCATTCTGTTGTTCACATTTTCCAAATGTGAAATGTTTATGTTGTGCTTTTAGATTCTTCATTCATTTTTTACGTAACAAGCCCTAAATTTCATGCTCTGTGGGAAATACTAACTTCATATGCAATTTTAATAACTTATATACACAAGCTGCCATTTTTCTCAAGCTGCCTTTTCAGCACATCCACCCAGTAAATCACACACTTTAAAGGCAGGGACTTGGGAGGCGTCCTTGCTCTAACCCTGGCGGTCACCCTGCACCTCTGGGGTGCTTCTGTCACCACACGGTCATTCACACATCCCATGGAGAATTTGGTTCTATTTATATAAATCTGGTTTATACAAATACACTTCAGCCAATAATAATAACTATTAATATATGGCACCGCTGTTAAAGTTCTACAAAGACAGGAAATTCTATATTCTCTACATGAAAATATTACAAAATGAATCTGCACAAAGCACTAACACATAAGGATGAAAAAGCCTCTTCCTTTGCTGAGAGCCCCTTGGTTTCCTAAAATCACATTGGCCGTTCTTACCCATCAATTTAACACAGGAGTATTTGAAGACCAAAAATCAAAACAAAACAACAACAACAAAATAAAAACCTCCCCTAACACCCCATTAAGTGCGTATGTGTGCTTATGTTAGAATATCTGTCCTTCCCTCTTTTCATTCATGTGAATTGGGGTATAGGAGAAATCAGGGGTGGCTATTTAATATATTACTTATTAATAAAAATAGCTCTTGGCAATTTGGCCACATTACATTAAATATTTAAAAGAAATAATTAGAATGTGTGCTGAGACCTGCATTGGCAAAATCCACCATTGGATACTGAGAATTCTGGCTGTTGGAGAAGCAGAATTAAGGACCAAAGCGTGCAGAAGAAGTTTTCCAGTGGAATGATGGGTAATGCTCAGCAGGTGTCTAGCTGTTTCTGAGGACCTTTTAAAATTTATCTGTGGTGTGGGATATCAGGGAAAGCTAACCAGCTTTCAATATCAGTGATTGTGCATTTAATGCGTGGCCCAAGACAATCCTTATTCTTCTGATGTGTGGCAGAGAAAAAAGAAAAAAATTGGATACCCCAAGGTAGGGCACATCAGGTCACTACAAAGTCCTGAGACTGTGTTATGGTCCATTATTTCATTTCCAAGAAATGCAGTCAACAGCATCCTTTCTGAGTCACCTATGTAAGTTTCGACTTGCTGGGCTTATTGGTATTGCTGGGAGGGCTTCATTTGTTTCCATCCACCTGGATTTTAGGATTCTTGAGTTTTGTGCAGCTCAACACTTTCTTGATGATCAATTGCTAAGGCAATACAGAGAGCTGCTAAATATAGTTTTAAACCTGAAATTTTTATGCAAGGGATTCTTGTCCAATAGAAATTCCTATAGTGACGAAAATACAGCTAATGAGACTAATGAATTATAAATTTACTTTTGTTTAATTTTTGTTTATTTTCTTATTTATTTATTATTTTTCTTGAAACAGAGTCTCACTCTCTCACCCAGGTTAGAGTTCCATGATGTCAGCCTACCCACAGCAACCTAGAACTCCTGGGCTCAAGTGATCCTCCTGCCTCAGCCTCCCGAGTAGATGGGACCACAGCCACCTGCCTCAATGCCCAACTGATTTTTCTATTTTTTTTTTTTTTTTGTAAAAACAGTATCTTGCCTTTGCTCAGTCTGGTCTTAAGCTCCAAGGTCAAGCGATCCTCCCACCTTGCCTCCCCAAGTGCTAGGATTACAGGTGTGAGCCATGCACCTAGCCAATTTTGTTAATTTAAATTAAAAATGTATGTAGACACATATGGCTACTGGCTAGTACACTAGACAGAGTATTTCTAAAATACAATTTGTAGCTCCAATATTCAATCCATCATTTGGGCTAAGACAATCAAAGCAAAGTTCAAAAGCCCAGTGAGAAAAGACAACATAGCATATTTAGAGCACTCCCCCCAAAAAAGTCCAGTCTGATTACATTAGAAAAGGGGTTTGACCAGGGCCTGCTCAGTTTAAGGCACGTGACTCAGTTATGATCACTGGAATGTGAGCCTGGCCCAAATGGGTCTCCAGTTCTCTCTGTGTTCTCGCCTCAGTAACTATTAAGGTCACTTGTAGATGGTCAGATCATACAGCCTGGCCAGCAACAACACGTAAATCAGAAAATTTAAAAACACTGCAAGACAAACAAGATTCAAGCTCTCCATTTGTGACTTTGGCCATTGGCATTTACTTAGTTGGGCATCTTAGAGGATTGTCTATAAAGTCTGTGAAAAGTCTAAGAAAATGAAAATGAACACAATTTCAAAGAATAAAATGATAGGAACAATTTAGATTTTGTTACAATATTTTCTAAGAAGATTGGAAACTGGATCCCACAGTCTCTCTTACAGCAGGGAACACGGCCTCAGACCTAAGACGTGAGCAATAAACAAACATGTGCTGTGTTAAGGGCCTGGGATTGGAAAACGGTTTATCACAGCAGCAAGCACTATGTGCTTTGATGAATACACCAGGCCTTGGTAACAGATCACTTTTTCTTTCCCCATCACTATCATACACTTGAGATCTCAACTTGTACCTCCTCCACCCTAGGATCATGGTAAAACTCATTCATCATGATTCTTTTCCATCTCAACCTGATTATTTATATTCATTATCATTCTAATTATATTAGTCCTATGTTAAGGTTCTATGCGATAAGTTCATTAAAGACGGAGTCCTGAGATTAATTTATAATTCAGTTGACAAATCTGAATCTAAAGCTTTGCTTAAAGACTAAGGTGCCATTGGATTCATGCTCATCCAACATTAATCATCATGAATTTAACTTGATATCAATTTTTATTCCTTTGAAACCAGATTACCTGTGTATCTTGCCTTCCAGTCAGATGGATTTAAAGCCTTTTAAGTATACCGTAAATAATTTAAATGGTTTCTTAAACCTAAATGTTCACAAATAGTGTATAAATGAATGCATTATTTGGAAGATTACAGAGGGGATAGCAACTCTGAAAATGAAGATCTCTAGGGGCAAACAAACCATGTTTAAGAGGTTTTATTCCTTAGTGATATTTATTTTAAAAATTAAATTCTTCTTCTGATTTAACTTTACAGTAATCCTATTAGTACGGGCATCCCCCATAACACCAGGCTAGTTTTTCTATTTTAGTAGAGATGGGATCTTGCTCTTGCTCAGGCTGATTTCAAACTCCTGAGCTCAAGCAATCCACCCACCTTGGCCTCCCAGAGTGCTAGGATTATAGGCGTGAGCCACTGCACTTGGCCAGGTCTTAGACTTAATAGATCTACTCTCTCTTTTTTCTTCCTTTGAACAATGTAAAACAAATAAGAATAAAAAAAAATTAAGAGCTATACAGTAGTAGCCCATTCACCTCTTTTGTAAAGAAGAATACTTTTCTTAGCTTTATAGAGACGTAGTTTACAAATAAAACTTGTACATATTCAAGGCATAAAACATGATGTTTTGATACACACATACTTTGTCAAATGATTGCCACAATAACATTAATCAATATATCCATCATGTCACATACATACTTCATTTCGTGTGGCAAGAAGTCTTAAGATCTATTCTGCTTGTGTGTTTCAGGTGTATGATACATTATTTCACCCATGGCCACCACGCTATGATCCCAAGCAGTTATTCATCTTACAACTGCAATCTTGTAGCCTCTAACCACATCTCTCCATTTTCTCCACACCCCAACTCTCAATAACTGCCATTCTATTATTTGGTTCTTTATATTAGATTTTTTTAGATTCCACCATAAAAAATGAGATAATACAGTATTTGTCTTTCTGTGTATTATTTATTTCCCTTAGCACAATGTCCCCTGGGTTCCTTTGAAATGTTTTGTTAATCCAATAATTTATGTTGCATCCAAATGACAAACTAGCAAAATTCCTGAGACCAGGGAAGGGGCTAACATGGTCCCAAGTTTGCAAGGCCTCCAAGATCCCTATGAAAACACATGAACCTACCATGGAACCATGGCATACACCCTTCATTTAGGCTCTAGGATTTTCCTCAGAATAAAATAAAGTCAAATATAAGGTAACAATCAACAATCACTAAAATTATAAGAAAACTCACCACCAAAAATGACAGTCAGAAAAAAAAATGTAAATTTAGACAACCAAAGGAATCAGATACAGAATTCTCAGATTTAGAACGCAAAATACATAAGGGACATTTTAAGGAATCACAAAAATGCAAGACAGAATTATAATCAACTGAGGATATTTGGAAAAGAAAAATAGAGCCTTTATACATTTTCTAAAAATGGTTGAAAGTAAAGCAAAACTGCAGATGGGTTAAATATCCATATGATACTAGATGCCTCTAAAGAAAATGAGTGAACTAGAACTGGAAGATAGATTTGAAACCACTGTAACAAGGAGCACAAAGAGATAAAGAGTGGGAAAGATGAAAGACTAAGTGAACCTAAGTTAATCAGAAGAGAGAATAGAGGAAAAGACACATTTGAAGTCCCAATGATTTTTAATCTCTCTGAAGTAATGGAAAATATGAACCCACAACCTTAAGCACAGAAGCCACCAAGAAATATAAATGAAAAGAAATCCAGAAGTACAGCCTTCCTAGTGAATCTGCAGAATACCCAGCACAAAGATCATAAAAGCAGAGAAAAAAGATCACCTACCAAGAACAAACTGACAGCAGATAACAATAAAAGAAGACAGACAGTGGGGTAATATTTCCCATGGTCTGAGGACTAACACTCGTCATCACCAACACGGCACACTCAGAAAAGCTGTATTTTTTAAATGGCAAATAAGGTCAACCCAAACCAAGAGACTTTGCTACCAATAATCTAGCACAAAAGAAATTCTTAAAAAAAAATGTATCACTGAAAAAAAAAGAAACTGAATTCAGAAGAATACTGTAGAATAGAAATAAGAAATTGGCCAAGGAGTGGTGGCTCTCACCTGTAATCCTGTTCTCCCTGTAGCTCTCTTGGAGACAGAGGTGGTTCGATCACCTGAGCTCAGGAGTTCAAGACCAGCCTGAGCAAGAGTGAGACCCAATCTCTACTAAAAATAAAAAGAACTAGCTGGGCATTGTGGTGGGCACCTGCAGTCCCAGCTACTTGGGAGGCTGAAGCATGAGAATCACCTGAGCCCAAGACTTGACAATTGCTGTGAGTTATGACGCCATGTTCTAAAAATAAAAAGTATAATATTTACAAAAATTGTAGATGCTTTTTTTTACAAGCATCCCAGATAATTCTTTTTATTTGGGTGTTTGTAAGAAATGATATTTTAGAAGTTTTATAAACCACAAAGAGATTAAAAAATTTAAATTATTATGAATGAGAAAAAGCATAGTTCATCCTTAAATAAGGAAGAGATTGGGGCACCAACCCCCATGTAGCCGAAAATCTGTATGTAACTTTTAACTGCCCCCAAACTTAACCACTAATAACCAGAAATCTTACCAATAATATAAATAGTCGATCAACACATATTTTGTACATTATATGTTATGTAATCTATTCTTACAAAAAAGTAATCTAGAGAAAAATATAT
The DNA here is from genome assembly GCF_027406575.1 of Nycticebus coucang. Lineage (NCBI taxonomy): Eukaryota > Metazoa > Chordata > Mammalia > Primates > Lorisidae > Nycticebus > Nycticebus coucang. Next base: position 110,705,747 of record NC_069785.1, read on the forward strand.
TGTTAAGAAAATCATAAGGAAAAGAAAATGCCTTTACAGTATAGTCCTGTATTTATCCATACGGTAAGTTTACATCATCTGTCTGAACGAGGGGCCCCAACAGCAGTATTCCTCACTCAATCTATGGTGCAGACCAAGAAATTCAACTTTTTTCCATAATGTCATGATTTTTCCCTGCTCCTTGAGGCCCTTCCAGCATCGTTTTGTATGGGCCCCATGGTGAGATTCAAAGTTTATGGTATTGAACAGAACACAATGAGAAATACAGGAGAACCTGAGAAATTGCTTTTTATCATGATAGACAATTTACTGAAGAGAAGAACTGTTCACACAGGGACAATAACTACAGTGTGGGGTGCTAGGGGCTACTCATAACACTCGACTCACTATAGCAGCAAGAGGAGGCAGAGCATCACAAGATGACAGCATCTACCACAGCTAATTTCATGTAGTTATGATTTAACGCTGCATCCTTACATTTGTTTATAGCTCTCTTGACCACGAATGATGTAGTGCACAGCCTGTAAGTGTTGGTGTGCATACGTTTTGATAAATTTTAACATTTTATAATATACTTCTGTATATTTTATGAAAATAAATCATAAAATAGACTAGTGTCTGCATATATTTCATACAGTTATGACAAACCTAACTTTTTCTTAGTTTTTTTGATATTTCTAAGCTATATGGTTCATCTGTTTTTTTCAAACCTCCACAAATCTCTAAAAAATTCTACAGTGTAATTATTTTTAAAAAATCCACATATAAATAGATATGCCTAGTTCAAATCTGTGTTACAAAAATCACTTTAGAACAAAGTTATTTACACCAGATTGTTCATTGCAGCTCAATTCATAATGGCCAAGTCATGAAAGAAGCCCATGTGCCCATCAACCCATGAATGGATTAATAAATTATGGTGGGGGAGAGACAAAATGGCAGCCTGAAGCCAGCTTTCAAGAGAGGCTCCCATCCAGAAGGAGAGTTAAGGGACAGGAATTTAGTAAGTATCCTGGTGGACTTGAGCCACACCAAGAGAGAAGGTTGAAGAACGCACATCAACACCACTGAGGCAAGCTGCGATCACAAGGACGCAAACAAAAGCTACAAAATCCACCACCAAGGGGACGGGAGTCCCCCTCCCCCATGAGACCGGCTCAAGAGTCCGAGAGTTACACAAACGGGCAGAAATTAAAGGCCCTCCCACTACACTCCACAGGAGAGACCTTCTAAAAACTGGACCTACCTCCCCTACTGGGGTGCTGTGGCGTTCTCCTGCCGGGCATAAAACTGAATAAAACTCTAGCTTCCCCGCTGAGCGCCCAGCACTCCCCATCACTCTCACTCAGGGTCTGGAGGCCTGTCCCCCAGGAGTTCGAATCCTTGGGTGATTTCTCAAGGGGAGTGCACAGTGCCCGAGCTGCGTAGGGTCAGCGCCAACTCTGAGACAGGCGAGCGAGGAGAGGGCACTCTGCTGAGGGGGATTCAAGCCTTGGTGGCACTTCCCTGTGGTGGGGTGAGGCAGCCCTCCCTGGGCAACAATACGGTCGGGCACAAAACTGAACAAAACTCTAGCTTCCCCGCCGAGGACCCAGCACTCCCCCGACTCTCACTCGGGGTCTGGAGGCCTATCCCCCAGGAGTTCGGATCCTTGGGTGATTTCTCGAGGGGAGTGCACAGTGCCCGAGCTGCGTCAGGTCAGCACTGACTCTGAGACACGTGAGCGAGGGGAGGGCACTCTGCTGAGGGGGAATCAAGCCTTGGTGGCACTTCCCTGCGGTGTGGTGCAGCAGCCCTCCCTGGGCAACAATACGGCCGGGCATAAAACTGAATGAAACTCTAGCTTCCCCCCCACTCCCACTCGGGGTCTGGGGGCCTGTCCCCCAAGAGTTCGGATTCTTGGGAGATCTCTCGAGGGGTGTGGACCCAGCATAAACTGCGGCCACTCAGTGCTGACTCTGGGGCGCAAGACAGAGGAGAAAAGGGTCGGCTGAGTGCCCACACCAGAGGGGCAGTTCCCTGGAGGCAGATCAACAGCCGTTTTTCTTTAACGGCAGAACGGCTCACCTCTGGATATTCTGAGGCCACACCCCCTGTCTCCCTGGGCAACCAGAGGAGGCCACTGGTGAGCGGGGGATTTCCTGACACTGCTCACAAACCCGGGAAGCTTCCAGGGCGGGCCGACCCAGAGAGGTGATCGGACGCAAACCTCCAGCAGCAAAGAAGACACAAACCTCCAGCAGCAAAGAAGTTTGAACTCAGAACAGCCCATCTTCTGTAGGCGATTTTGGCAGGAACAGAGACAGAACCCCGCAAAGTTGTCTGTTCTGTTCTGTTCTGTTAGCAGCATCCATCAGGGACGGGGCTAAGCCTGAGCGAACACCTCCTTCCCATCACCTGCATCAAGCACTCAAAGATGTCAGGCCCCATCTCCTCCTGCTAGATAGGGGTAGACTGCAGGGGCCTGGCAGACTTCCTTGTGATTCAGGCAGGTGCAAACACCTGGAGTGTCTGTTCACTGTGGGCAACTGGGTTAGCCATCTGCAGAGATACCAGTGACTGGGTCCGACGGAGGGGCAAAGTGGGGAAGGAGACGTCAACCTTCCCAGACTGCTCTGTTTGCTGGGTGGCTCCTCCTGACTCCACGCTGCACTGGGGTGAGCCGTGTCAGAGGAATCACCAGGCCCCTATGATCCAGTTCCCAGAGACCTCTTGAACTCTCCCACCCGAGACAGGTGCCGATTGAGACAGTTGATTTGGACCTTTTGAACTGGGCTAATAGACTGAGGACGTTTCAGGTGGTGCCCTGGGTGTGCGGTTGTAGGAAGGTTTGATTCTCCTTTTCCAACTGGTGCCAGAGGTGGGCGGGCGTGGTGACTTAATTGCTGATTTTTCCACACAGCCGAGACTTCAAGCCAGAGTAGACGTCGCAATAGGATCGAACAGAAACCAGCTAAAAACAAGACAGAACCACTTAGCCCCACCACACAAGACAGGGCCCCAGTTTCTCAGGCCACAACACTGTACGGGCCCTTGATAAAGCCCCAGGGGAAAAATCAAAGGGAGTAAAATAACCATGGGGCGGAATCAGCGGAAAAACTCTGGTAACATGAATAACCAGAATAGATCAACCCACCCAAGAAGAAATACGGCAGACGTGATTGAATATCCCATTCATAAACAACTGGCTGAGATGTCAGAAATCGAATTCAGAATTTGGATGGCAGACAAGATTAATAACATGGAATTAGGAATTCGAGGAGAAATTCAAAAGTTGTCTCAAGAATTTAACGAATTTAAAGACAAAACCACCAAAGACTTAGACACACTGAAGCAAGAATTTACAGCCCTCAAAGATATGAAAAATACAGTAGAATCCCTCAGCAACAGAATGGAGCAAGCAGAAGAAAGGATTTCTGACATTGAAGATAAAGCATCTTCGAACGCTCCCAATCTCTCAAAGAGGAAGAGAAATGGAGAGCAAAAACGGATCACTCACTCAGAGAGCTCTCAGTTAATTCGAAAAAAAGCAATATACGAATTATTGGGATTTCTGAGAATGATGAAGTGGCCTCGAAGGGTACAGAGGCCCTTCTGCATGAAATTATGAAAGAAAAATTTTCAAACATGCCTAGAGAATCTGAAATTCAGATAGCAGACAGCTTCAGAACCCCAGCACGATTCAACCCCAATAAGTCATCCCCCAGACATATAATAATTAGCTTCACTAAAGTTAACATGAAAGAGAAGATTCTCAAAGCAGCCTGGCAAAATAAAACTATTACGTACAAAGGAAAGACTATTAGGATAACTGCAGATCTCTCTGCTGAAACTTTTCAAGCCAGAAGAGGGTGGTCCTCAACTTTTAATCTCCTAAAGCAAAATAACTTTCAACCCAGGATCTTGTATCCAGCTAAACTGAGTTTCATCTATGATGGAGAAATTAAATACTTCAATAACATTCATATGTTGAAAAAATTTGCCATAAGTAAACCAGCTCTTCAGGATACTCTCAGACCTATCCTCCACAATGACCAACCCAATCCTATACCACAAAAGTAAACTCACTCAGAAACTTCGGATCAAACTCCAACTTCCACACTGGCGAAAGGATTAAAAATGTCCACTGGACCTTTGAAAAACTCGATACCCAAAATTCCACCAGACTTATCAATACTCTCCATCAATGTGAATGGCTTAAACTGTCCTCTAAAGAGGCATAGGTTAGCTGACTGGATACAAAAACTCAAGCCAGATATTTGTTGCATACAAGAGTCACATCTTAACTTAAAAGACAAATACAGACTCAGGGTGAAAGGATGGTCATCCATATTTCAGGCAAATGGTAATCAGAACAAAGCAGGTGTTGCAATTTTATTTGCAGATACAGTAGGCTTTAAACCATCAAAAGTAAGGAAGGACAAGAATGGTCACTTCATATTTGTTAAGGGTAATACTCAATATGATGAGATCTCAATTATTAATATCTATGCACCCAACCAGAATGCACCTCAATTTATAAGAGAAACTCTAACAGACATGAGTAACTTGATTTCCTCCAGCTCCATAATCGTCGGAGATTTCAACACTCCTTTGGCAGTGTTGGATCGATCCTCCAGCAAGAAGCTGAGCAAAGAAATCTTAGATTTAAACCTAACCATCCAATATTTAGATTTAGCAGACATCTACAGAACATTTCATCCCAACAAAACTGAATACACATACTTCTCATCAGCCCATGGAACTTACTCCAAAATTGACCACATTCTAGGTCACAAGTCTAACCTCAGTAAATTTAAAGGAATAGAAATTTCCTTGCATCTTCTCGGACCATCATAGAATAAAACTTGAATTGAGTAACAACAGGAATCTGCATACTCATACAAAAACTTGGAAGTTAAATAACCTTATGCTGAACGATAGCTGGGTCAGAGATGAGATTAAGAAAGAAATCGCCAATTTTTTGGAACAAAACGACAATGAATACACAAACTATCAGAACCTCTGGGACACCGCAAAGGCAGTTCTAAGAGGGAAATTTATAGCACTGCAAGCCTTCCTCAAGAGAACGGAAAGAGAGGAAGTTAATAACTTAATGGGACATCTCAAGCAACTGGAAAAGGAAGAACATTCCAACCCCAAACCCAGTAGAAGAAAAGAAATAACCAAAATTAGAGCAGAATTAAATGAAATTGAAAACAAAAGAATAATACAACAGATCAATAAATCAAAAAGGTGGTTTTTGCAAAAAGTCAACAAAATAGATAAACCTCTGGCCAACCTACTCAGAAAAAAAGAGTAAAATCTCTAATATCATCAATCAGAAACAACAAAGACGAAATAACAACAGACTCATCAGAAATCAAAAAAATCCTTAATGAATATTACAAGAAACTTTATTCTCAGAAATATGAAAATCTGAAGGAAATTGACTGATACTTGGAAGCACGCCACCTTCCAAGACTTAACCAGAATCAAGTGGAAATGTTGAACAGACCCATATCAAGTTCAGAAATAGCATCAACTATATAAAACCTCCCTAAAAAGAAAAGCCCGGGACCAGATGGTTTCACGTCAGAATTCTACCAAACCTTTAAAGCAGAATTAGTACCTATATTACTCAACCTGTTCCAAAATGTAGAAAAAGAAGGAAGACTACCCAACACATTCTATGAAGCAAACATCACCCTGATCCCCAAACCAGGAAAAGACCCAACAAGAAAAGAAAATTACAGACCAATATCACTAATGAATATAGATGCAAAAATATTCAACAAGATCCTAACAAACAGAATCCAGCAACACATCAAACAAATTATACATCATGACCAAGTTGGTTTTATCCCAGGGTCTCAAGGCTGGTTCAATATATGTAAATCTATAAATGTAATTCAGCACATAAACAAATTAAAAAACAAAGACCATATGATTCTCTCAATTGATGCAGAAAAAGCTTTTGATAATATCCAGCATCCCTTCATGATCAGAACACTCAAGAAAATTGGTCTAGAAGGGACTTTTCTTAAACTGATAGAGGCCATCTACAGCAAACTCACAGCCAATATCATATTGAATGGAGTTAAATTGGAATCATTTCCACTCAGATCAGGAACCAGACAAGGCTGCCCATTGTCTCCATTGCTTTTCAACATTGTAATGGAAGTTTTACCCACCACAATTAGGGAAGAAAAGGCGATCAAGGGTATCCATATAGGGTCAGAAGAGATCAAACTTTCGCTCTTCGCAGATGATATGATTGTGTATCTGGAAAACACTAGGGACTCTACTACAAAACTCCTAGAAGTGATCAAGGAATACAGCAGCGTCTCAGGTTACAAAATCAACATCCATAAATCGGTAGCCTTTATATACGCCAACAACAGTCAAGTTGAAAAAGCAGTTAAGGACTCTATCCCATTCACAGTAGTGCCAAAGAAGATGAAATATTTGGGAATTTACCTAACAAAAGACGTGAAAGATCTCTATAAAGAGAACTATGAAACTCTAAGAAAAGAAATAGCTGAAAATGTTAACAAATGGAAAAACATACCATGCTCATGGCTGGGAAGAATCAACATTATCAAAACGTCCATACTACACAAACCAATATATAATTTCAACGCACTCCCTATTAAAGCTCCACTGTCATATTTTAAAGATCTTGAAAAAACAATACTTCGTTTTATATGGAATCAGAAAAAACCTCGAATAGCCAAGACATTACTCAGAAATAAAAACAAAACAGGAGGAATCACACTACCAGACCTCAGACTTTACTACAAATCGATAGTGATCAAAACAGCATGGTATTGGCACAAAAACAGAGAAGTAGATATCTGGAACAGAATAGAGAACCAAGAGATGAATCCAGCTACTTACCGCTATTTGATTTTTGACAAGCCAATTAAAAACATTCAGTGGGGAAAAGATTCCCTATTTAACAAATGGTGCTGGGTGAACTGGCTGGCAACCTGCAGAAGACTGAAATTGGACCCACACCTTTCACCATTAACTAAGATAGACTCTCATTGGATTAAAGATTTAAACTTAAGACATGAAACTATAAAAATACTAGAGGAGAATGCAGGGAAAACCCTTGAAGAAATTGGTCTGGGTGAGTATTTCATGCGGAGAACCCCCCGGGCAATTGAAGCAGCTTCAAAAATACACTACTGGGACTTGATCAAACTAAAAAGCTTCTGCACAGCTAAGAACACAGTAAGCAGAGCAAACTAACAGCCCTCAGAATGGGAGAAGACATTTGCAGGGTATATCTCTGACAAAGGTTTAATTACCAGAATCCACAGAGAACTCAAACGCATCAGCAAGAAAAAAACAAGGGATCCCATCGCAGGCTGGGCAAGGGATTTGAAGAGAAACTTCTCTGAAGAAGACAGGTGCACGGCCTTCAGACATATGAAAAAATGCTCATCATCTTTAATCATCAGAGAAATGCAAATCAAAACTACTTTGAGATATCATCTAACTCCACTGAGACTAGCCTATATCACAAAATCTCAAGACCAGAGATGTTGGCGTGGATGTGGAGAAAAGGGAACACTTCTGCACTGCTGGTGGGAATGCAAATTAATACATTCCTTTTGGAAAGAGATATGGAGAACACTTAGAGATCTAAAAATAGATCTGCCATTCAATCCTGTAATCCCTCTGCTGGGCATATACCCAGAAGATGAAAAATCACAACATAACAAAGATATTTGTACCAGAATGTTTATTGCAGCCCAATTCATAATTGCTAAGTCATGGAAAAAGCCCAAGTGCCCATCGATCCACGAATGGATTAATAAATTGTCGTATATGTACACCATGGAATACTATGCAGCCTTAAAGAAAGATGGAGACTTTACCTCTTTCATGTTTATATGGATGGAGCTGGAACATATTCTTCTTAGTAAAGTATCTCAAGAATGGAAGAAAAAGTACCCAATGTACTCAGCCCTACTATGAAACTAATTTGGGGCTCTCACATGAAAGCTATAACACAGTTACAACCTAACAATAGGGGGAAGTGGGAAAGGGAGGCGGGTGGTGGGTAGAGGGAGGGGGATCGGTGGGATCACACCTGTGGTGCATCTTACAGGGGTATTTGTGAAACTTGGTAATGTGGCATGTAAATGTTTTGGCACCGTAACTGAGACAATGCCGGAAAGGCTATGTTAACCATTGTGATAAAAATGTGTCAAATGGTCTATGAAGCGAGTGTATGATGCCCCATGATCATATCAATATATACAGTTATGATTCAATAAAAAAAATAATAATAAAAATAAATAAATAAATAAATTGTGGTATATGTACACCATGGAATATTATGCAGCCTTAAAAAATGGAGACTTCACCTCTTTCATGTTTACATGGATGGAGCTGGAACATATTTTTAGCAAAGTATCTCAAGAATGGAAGAAAAAATATCTCATGTACTCAGTACTATTATAAAACCAATTTACAATCACTCACACTTTCATATGAAGAATAGATCACAACTACGGCCCAAAATGAAGGAGGGAAGAAGGGGGAGAGGAAGGGTGAATGGTGGAATCACACCTATGGTGCATAATACAAGAGTACCTGTCGGACCTATTAGTATAGAGTGTAGATGTCTTAACACAATAACTAAGTAAACAAGATGAGGTATATATTAACCAGTGTGATGTAAGAATTCCTACTTCTATATCAAATCAGCACAATGTACCTAAAAATGCATTAATGCATGATCTATCTGTTTATGATTTAATAAAAAAGATCTGTATTGCATATGCAAATTTATAGTCATTGTTTTACTGCAATTCTTCCATTGTTGCAAAAATAAAAATAACAAATCAGTAAATCAATAATTCCCTGAGTATTGTTAGTTTCTTCCTGAGAGGAATAGCTTGGTTATTTATGTTGAATGATAGTTTTGATTATTTACCATTTGTAGAACATAGGGTCTGATCGCCATTCAAAGCCTCTTCAAGATCCAATCTTATTTCGTGCTTTGTGTTCTTTCTATTCTAAGCACACATCCTGTGCTCATATTTTACTCATGGACTGGAACATGCTTTTCTCCAATCCTACCAATTTCTTTGTTCTATCCATTCTGGGAGATGCTTGTCAAATATCACCTCTTAGGAAACTGTCCCTGACCTGGAACCCCACCGCCTCCAAGATGAAGGACCTTGCCTCAGAGGCAGCACAGCTTCACACCAGCCTCTCTTGGCACCCAGCACATTCTCTCCTGCATGTGTCTCCATGTCTGATGCCCCTAGTAGACGATAAGATCTTTTAAAACACTTCTCTGCCCAAAAGTCAACTTTGAAAATAGAGTTTAGCACAGAACTTCACACATAGTAGTGTTTCAGTAGGTATTTATAGAGTCAGTGTATGAATTAAATAAATGAGTGAAGAAAACTGAAAACATCTCAGAAATGACAGGAACAATTTGGGAAGGATCAACAACTGCAAATTATATAGATTTTGTGTATATATTTATACTTACATGTTCACATCTACATTTAATTACCAAAATTCCAATTTTATAAGCAACCAGAGACCAAGAGCAATTGGTATAATTTATCATAAACTATATATTAATCTTTCATTTGGCAAGATGAGAGCTATATATACATATATACATACATATATGTATATATAGCTCTCATATATGTATATATATATGTAATTTCTCTGGCTTCTTCATGATTTGAAAATTGCTCTGAAAGCTTAAAAATGGGCCAATGAATCCATAAAGGCTGAAAACAGAATATTCAAGCTACTTAAGAAATCATCCCCTCAAACATGTCCATCCATGTACAGATTCACATGTCTGAGAAATAAGGTGCTGCCTTTCAGCTCCAGCAAAAAATCACAGTGTTGATAGTGAGGAAAAAGCTCTATTAATTGTACTATTTTTTTTTCTTTTCTAAGTTAATATCCATCAAGGCTACTGTAGTGGTGAAAGGAGGTACCTGTTAAACGATACAGTAGATAAACACGTGCTTGGCAGGGTCCCCAGCACTCCTGACGGTGCTCCTGTGACAGGTTTTTACAATAAATGTTTATAAGAAATGATACCCACTGAATAGATGATTCTAGCTCAAGAGTAACTGCCTGTCCTTGTCAGTTGGCCAGAATTCAGAGAAAGACACATTGGCTGCGGTTCCCTTCTCCAGAATGAGAGACTGTATTGTTACAGAAGTTTCAATTAGCCAAAGAGGCAGATGAAGAAATCTGAAAGATAGTGGGATTCCTGTCCGAGAGCACTAAGATTCTCCCAGAGGTGAGAAACACACAAACACACACACAAAAAACACACAAACACACACAGAGGCATGAAATTTATTTCCTAATTGTTGACATGATCTATGATACTTTCTGCATCATATTTTTTACACACAAAAAAATTTAAAATTGTTCTAGCTCTCTCAGATAATAAAGAACATCATTATTAATTTCCTTTAAAAAGATACTACTTTAATGTTGATAATTCAGAACAATTCAGATATTTTCCTACATTAGAAGAAAGTAAAACAAAATCAACCTTGGAAAAGTTTTGAGAAAAATATGCCTTTCTGTGACTTATTCCTCAGAAAAATTTCAGAAGTAAATAATAAATTTTTAGATAAAAATGATGATTAACAATTGAAGTCTAATATTCTTTTCTTGTTTGTTTGTCTGGAGTCAGAGTCTCACTTTGTCACCTTTGGTAGAGAACTGTGGTGTCACAGTTCACAGCAACCTCCAACCATTGGACTCAAGCGATTCTCTTGCCTCAGCCTCCCGAGAAGCTGGGACTGCAGGCGCCGGCCACAGTGCCAGGTTATTTTTAGAACTGAGGTCTTGCTCTGGCTCAGGCTGGTCTTGAACTTGTGAGCTCAGGCAATCCACTCGGCTCGGCCTCCCAAGTGCTGGGATTACAGGCATGAGCCACAGCACCCAGCCTGAAGTCTAATATTTTATATTCATTATTTTTTCCATTCGATGGAGTGAGTCATAGACTTAGAAACGTCAATAGCTTTCTTTGGCTTTAGGGTAAAGGACATGCTCCCTTTGCTTTCTGCTCCAGCTGTAATAGATTTATTTCAGTTTGTTAAATATGCTGTTATCTCTTTTCTCTCTGGGCCTTTTGAACCCATGATCTGCTCTGCTGGGCACTCCACACTGCCCTCCCGCAAGTGCCCTACACACACCCGCATCTCCACTGCCCCCAGCAGCCTTGTACCATTCTCACCCTCTGCCCTGGCTAACTGCAGACCCTTCAGATCTCAACTGCCTCAAGGAGGCTTTTTCTTGCTCCTCAATCTACGTGCGGTGTGTCTGCCATAAATTCCCAGAAAACCCTATATTTCATTTTTCAAAATGCTCATTGACTTTGAATTAGGTAATTAAATTCTATCTCCCCAACAAGATTATAAATTCTACACGGACAGAGACCACATCATTTTTTACTTTTTTTAAATTTCAGCCGCAAAGACACTGTCTGGCATATAGCAGTGCTTAAAAAAATATTGGGTGAGTAAATGAAACAATAAATTATTTCATTAAATGTGCACATTATAAATATATTTTATATTTTTGCCCTTCAACCTACACTATAGCTGTCTGAAGATGAGAACCATGGTTTACACTGTGTTAGTGCCTTCCAAAGGGTATGTGCTAGATTAACAACATTCTCTTGTCTAAAACTGCACAACAGAAGCATAAAAATGTCTCTTTGAAGGACATACTTTCTGCTACATCTCACTATTTCTTAGCAAATTCTTCTTGGTGTTTAACATATGTCCACACATATAAGTGTATAAACATACATGCCAACAAAACAAGCAAACAAAACCCTTCCATTCTAATTTTACCTTATTGCCTCTTTTTCTATTTACAAATGCAACTATTTATTGCTCGAGATTCTGAAGTTCCTCTCAAGAATCACTTCCCACCTTCTGTGCAGTGTATAGGTTTTCAAGTGGAGCTGCCTGCAAGGACTCTCTGACTGCATGGATAGCACCAACTTCTTCCTTGGCTCTGGTTTCTGGCTGGGTTTGGCCAGTGGTGGCCACTAGCCCATCTGGGTCTTCTGTTCTCCTGGTTTGCTCCCTGCTGATGTGTGGTCTGGCAGTACTGTACTCTTCCACCTAAGACAAGAGCCCTTGTAGTAGGTCCTTCCCATAGTTAAAGCTCTCCCAAGCTTCCATCCCTTCCTTTAATCTATCAAGATTGGGAGTGTTAATTGTTCCCACTGTTAGTCCTTAGCGCTTTACCATCCCTTCTTGGCATCCTTAAGCCTATGCACAACTTTGTTAATACTTCCTTTTATTAAAATGTCTCTTCAATTTTCCCTGTTCAGTGTGCCATTAAGGCCTTGCCAGGCACTTGACACCAATGCACATAAAGACCATTTCAAAATCCCCTCCTCGGAGGCAATGTTGCGGCATAGCGAGAACACTGCAGTGTCCACAAAGTACAACAAGCCCTGCATTCTGGATTCCAAAACCCCCCGAACAACCCTGCTGCCACTACTTGTTCTTCCTGCATCTGGACTTCCAGCAGAGAATCTGCCAGCATGGGTGTCACCTGACAAAATTAACATCACTCACATCTATGAATTAAGTATCCAGCAGTCAGTTTTCAAGTGGCTTGCACGCAAGGACTCTCAACCTGGACTGTGAGATCTATGAATGAAGATTCTGACTTAGTAGGTCCCTCCAAGGCTGAGATTCTCCATTTCTTTCTTTCTTTTGAGACAAAAGTCTCACTATCTCGTCCTCGGTAGAGTGCCATGGTGTCACAGCTCACAGCAACCTCAAACTCTTGGGCTTAAGTGATTCTCTTGCCTCAGCCTCCCAAGTAGCTGGGACTACAGATGCCCGGCACAAGGCCTGGCTGGGTTTTGTTATTGTAGTTGTCATTGTTGTTTAACAGACCCAGGCCGGGCTCAAACCCACCAGCTCCGGTGTATGTGACTGGCACCCTAACCGCAGAGCTACGGGCACCAAGCCAGATTCTCCATTTCTAACTAGCCTCTGCATCTCTAAGAAGGTGGTGCTGCAGGTTCCTGGACCACACTTTGAGTAGCAAGGCCCCTGGGTGTCTGGCGTTTGTGTCTCCCAACTGGTCTCCTGAGGTGGGGAAGGCTGACAGGACAGGCTCAGAGATCCTGTACCTGTACCTTGCCTTCGTCGGTTTTACATGTTCAGATTCCAGGGCAGATTTCATTCAAGCTAGAAAAAGGATCTATTTCTTTAAATATTTATGAACTTAAAATACGAGCCTAATGGTCGCTTTGCAAGTGAAGTCAGTAGCTGAGATGGTTTCCCCACAGGCTCCAGCCAGCCGATGACAGACACACAAGGAGACACCATGCTTATTCTGTTCTTTTTTTTCTTTTTCTTTCTCTCCACCCTATCTCTATTTTTTAATGCCATGTTACTGTAAAAATTATGAAGAAAAGCTAAATCTTGAATGCCTTTTACAAGGTTTGTTGAGTCTCAGCGTTCTCTGATTCATCAAGGGACACCTTGAACTTGTCGGGGGTAGAGGGTGTGACCCCAGTTCACCGTCTTGTCATCCTGCTGGAGAGCTCGCTAAGTGAAACCATCTTCTTATAAAGAACTCCTAGGCAGTGTTTTATATTATTATACAAAGAAAAAATAGTAGCTGTTTATGTTTCAGATCTGGCTGGCATTGCTCTTCTTCTGCATTCTGGAGTCTGTGGACATAAACATGTTTAGCCTCAGGTACTAATTTAAATTTCCATTTTACTTGGGACATGAAAATATAGTCTGGGCTGCCTGCCATTCTGTTTGTTTGGTTTCTCTAAAACTTCTGCTTTTCTGAAAGTATAGGGGCAAAAAACACGTTGAAAGGGTTTCTGAGAATCTTTTCAATACTAAGTTAAGAATATGTGACAAACCTAAGAAACACTTTATTACCAGACAAATCCAATAGGGTGGATTATCAATATTTACTCACGTTCACCTTTTTCTATTCTCAGTGGCTATTAAAATGGATATCAAATGTGAAATGTTACTCTGATCAGAAGCCCCTGACCAAGGCTTCCCCTTGTAGCTACCTGTGACTCACCACTCTTAATCACTATTCCTTCAGAATATTTATGCTGTTTCTTGTGTCTCATAACCAGTATGTATAGCTTGAAAATTTCTTTTTAAGGGCTGGGCACAGTGGCTCATGCCTGTAATCCCAGCACTTGGGTGGCTGAGGCAGGTGAATTGCCTGAGCTCACAGGTTCAAGACCAGCCTGAGCCGCAGCAAGACCTCATCTCTAAAAATAGCCAGGCATTGTGGGGGCGCCTGTACTCCCAGCCACTTCGGAGGCTGAGGCAAGAAGATCGCTTGAACCCAAGAATTTGAGGTTGCTGTGAGCTATGACCTCACGGCACTCTACTGAGGGTGAGAAAGTGAGACTGTCTCAAAAAAAAAAAAAGAAAAGAAAGTTATGTGGTCAAAGCACAAACATGAAAATCAAGATTGTACTTTTTTGGTATTTTTTAAGGATTGCTAAATCAGAAATATTTTCAATAACTATGTTTTGTTTAACATCTTGCCCTACAATAAAGGGCATAACTTCCTTATACAAATGGGCCTACCAGGACCAGACTGAAAGGGCTTATTACACTACAAATGATAAGCTACAGGGTATTATCAAGAACAGTCTCTCACTCCTGCTAATATCACACTGTATCTCACCCTGAAGATTCACAGTAACTTGCTATTTACCAAATGACAGTTACTTTCTCAGTGAGGGTATCAGCAGCCAACTCCTTCACCTGCAAGCTAAGAAAACATGAATGCTTTCTCACACATGAACAGCTTACACTAGTATTTTCTGCCTCTCACTTACACTAGTATTTTCTGGTACGATAGGAAGTGCACCACCTCCTGTACAGGATGCTTGTTAGAAACAGTTAACCCTATCTAACTGAGAGGAAACAGTCAGCAACTCCTAAGAAATACTTAATATCATAACCACAAGGAGGGGAGACTGTTTAGGATAAAGGGTGCTAAGGAAACATGGAAACTAAATGCTAGAAGGGATAAGCTATAAATCAAATCTTTGAGATACTTAGGGAAATTTGAATATGAATTTTATTTTGGCAAAAAACTTCCAAAGTTCATTTTGAACACTGATAACAGTATTGTGGTTATACAGATGAGACTTCTTCTTAGGAGTTATGTGCTGGAATTTTAGAGGTAAGGCAGTGGGGAAAGTGTTTATCAGTGATTCTAGATTTAAAAAACACATTTTGCTGATTTCCAACTTTTCTGGAAATTTTAAACTTTTTAAAATAAAAAGTTGGTGGGAAAAATTCTAGATTTTTGAACTAAAATATTATTGTATTGTCTTTACAGAAGTTAGGACCCAGTAAATACACAAAACAGGGGTCAAAAACTAGTTTAAAGCCATCTATAACAGTTAACATCAATCAGGAGATGGATTTAATTTACGTAGTCACACTCATCTTTTTGCTGTTGCTGTTGTTGCCTGTGCTTTTAAAGTCTTATCCATAAAAATGTTTCCTGGACCAATATCCTGAAGCACTTCCACTATGTTTTCTTCTTGCAGTTTTAAATTGGGAGTTCTAAGTCTTCAATCCATTTGAGGTTAATTTTGTATGTTGTGAGAGGTGGGATCTAGTTTTAATCTCCTGCATATTGAGATCCAGTTTCCCCAGAAGCATTTATTGAATGTGGTATCCTTTCCCCGTTTTGGCACCTTTATCAAAAACCAGTCAGCCTTTGATACGTGTGCTCACTTCTTGGTTCTTTATGCTGTTCTATTGGTCTAGGTGCCCATTTTTATACTAATAATGTCTGTTTTCATAATTATTGCTTTGTAGCATTTTTAAAGTCAGGTAATGTGATGCTTTTAACTTTGTTCTTTATGCTCAGCATTGCATTCAAAGTCTTTCATGGTTTCATACAAATTTTAGGATTTGTTTTATATTTGTGTTGAATAATATCATTTTAATCATATTAATTCCTCCAATCATGAGCATAAAATGTTATTCTACTTGTTTGAGTCTTTTGCAATTCCTTTCATCAGTGTTCTATGGTTTTCATTGTAGTGATGTTTCACCTTCTTGGTTACATTTTTTCCTAACACACCCCTGTCCACTCCCAACCCCCAGCAGCTCCCAGCAGGAGGCTTCTTTCTCATAGCTACACAGACCTCACTGGTTTCAAAAGTCGTTCTCTCCCTCATCCCTTAGATCTAAACTTGATAAGATCTTTTTGCCATTCCTGGTCTCTGGAAGGTTCACTACCATTTGTCCCCATAACCAGCACAGACCTTTGTAAACAGACCTTTCATGAAACTCTGCAGTTTCTTCTTTTGAACATGCCCTCTGTTTAGTGCTAGAATGCTCGCTGTCTGATGCAAATGTGGTGGTGACATTTTTAGAATGTCTAAGATTCTAAATATTCTAAGAATGACTGAGATAATCCTAATATATTCCAGAGAGAACAAAACTGATCACAAAAATGAGACTAACAATGACACTCCACTTTTCACTGACAGTTCTGTGTGCAAGAAGTATCTTCAACATTCTGAGGCAAAGAAACAAAAATACAAAGAACAGGAAGATGCAAAATACACCTGGAAGTTTAAAAACTAAACAACTCTTCAGTTAAAGAAAAAAAATCAAACAAATATGCAAATTATTTGGAAATGAATCATGATAACCTTGCACTTGAAATGTTTTAATAAGACACCAAAAGTACTATTTAGAAAGAAGATTGTAGTCTACTAAAAAGCTATGCTAATTAAAATTCTGTGGATTTGGTATAGAAATAACAGAACAGATTAATATGGAAGAGAATAAACATCCCCAAACTGAAAAACATTTAGTCCTAGCTATTATAAATAGAATTGCATTCTTGATTTCTTTTCTAGCTACTTCATCACTGTTGTAGAGAAATGCTACTGGAGGTAGCAACATGATGTTTGCGTGTTGACTTTGTGTCTTGTAACATCACTAAATTTTTTTATCACTTCTGAGAGTTTTGGGAGGAATCTTTAGGGTTTTTTATACTTAAGATCATGTTGTCTGGGATGAAAGATAATTTGCCATCCTCCTTTTCAATTTGAAAGCCTTGGATTTATTTTCCTTGCCTGATTGTTCTGGCTGGGGCTCCCAGGACTGGTGAATATGGACATGCCGTCTCATTCCAGTTCTTAGAGGGAAGGGTCTCCGTTTTTTCCTGTTCAGATTAGCTGTGCATTTGAACTAATCAGCCTTCATTATGCCAAGGTGTCCTGCATCTATTCCACCTTTGTTGAGAGCTTTTCCACAAAGTGATACTGAATTTTATCAGATGATCTTTCTGCATCTTTTGAGCTGAACATATGGTTTCCGGGCTTCGTTCTGCTGCCATGAAGCCTCCTATCTGTTAATTTGCACATGTTGAACATCCTTGGGTTAAGTCCAACCTGATCATGGTAAAGATCTTTTCAATTCATTGTTGGATTCAGTTTGCTAGTATTTTGTTAAGGATTTTTGCATATATGTTCATCAGGGATATTGGCTTATAGTTTTCTTATTTTATTGTTTCCTTGTTTGCTTTGGTGCAAGGGTAATGCTGGCCTTGTTGAATGAGTAGGAGGAATTTCCTCCTGTTCACCTTTTTGGAATCATTTGAGAAGAACTGGTGTTAATTCTTTTCTAAAAAATTGATAAAATTTAGTGATAAAGCCATCTGGCCATGTGCTTTTCTTTGGGGGTGATGCTTTATATTACACAATAAACCTTGATACTCATTATTTGCCTGGTCAGGTTTTCGGTTTCTTTCTAACTCAAGATTATATGTCGGCAAGCCAAGTGGAGAGGTTTCAGGAGAACCCAAACCTGCCAATACTTTTAGACTACCAGCATCCAGAATTGTGAGAAAATAAATTCTTCTTATTTAAAACAAACAAACAAACAAAAAGCTGGACATTGCGGCAGGCCCCTGTAGTCCCAGCTACGTGGGAGGCTCAGGCAAGAGAATCACTTAAGCCCAAAGGTTTGAGGTTACTAAGAGCTATGATGCCATGGCACTCTACCCAGGGGAGACAAAGAGAGACTCTGTCTCAAAAAAAAAAAAAAAGGAGGTGGAACAAGATGGCAGCCAAGTAACAGCTTCCCTGCAACTGGGCACAGTGAGTCTGGGGAGATAGGACTCCAGGGATCTCTGACTGTTGGGATCTGCCTATAATCATCCCTTTGAGGATACAGGGAGTCAGCAAGGGACTTCTGGACCCGAAGAGGAGGACAAAAACAGTGGAAAACTGGCAAGTGGTTGCACGTGTTCGATTGACCTGGCAGCCGTAAGTACAAGCAGCAGTGAGACTGCAAAACGGAAAGGCCCTACCTGTGAACTGTTTTGGTGTTTTTGGACTTGGCACTCAGTTGAACTGCCCTGGGGAGAGCTTGAGCAGGAGTGCAGAAAATTTTGGGCATTGTCTAGGGCCCCAGACTGAGCCACTGAGCCGGATGGAGCTAATAGTGTTCAGCTGTAGGCCGCAGGGAGCCATTGTGAGAGAACTGCCCTGGCAAGCTCTGCACTCAGGGATGCAAAGCAAGGATTGGGCGGGAGCTAGTAACCTAGTGACTAAGCAGCCTAAAGGTGGGTACTGACTTACAGTCTTTTCTCTCAGGGGCAGAGTGAGACCGGTTTGTCACACTGGAGCTTAGGGCTGTTGCCCTGGATACAGTGCCATGGCATCACAGCTCATAGCAACCTCAAACTCCTAGGCTTGGCGCTGCTTGGATCTCCATAAGAGCTGCGCCATGACATCCGACCTGTGACCCGCACCCACCGGGCCTCTGCATGCCCTGAACAGGAACTGCGGGAGCCGAGGAACCCTGCGTCCTACCTCCTGTATGCTCTCTGCCTCCAGACCGGCCCGCTCGTCTGGCCAGGGACTCTGGTAGCCGTGTGCCCTCCAGAGCCCTCCCTGCCACTGCGCAGAGCCCTTCTACTGGCCAGAGACTGCTGGAGCCATGGGCTCTCTATGCCAAAGTCACTGGGCACCAAGCACTCCTAAAACCATGCTCACCACCTCCCGCCCTGTTACTACATCCGGGTGTGTTACACTCCGGAGCTGCTTCCACAACCAGAACTCACTGGCTGGGGAAGCCATAGAGGAACTACACAGGGTCATTCCCTACAAAGATCCAGCAACAATAGAGTGATCCCACTGGGGTCTAATCTTGGAGAGACACCTCCCCAACTCTGAGGACTGCCAGAGGCAATGGAGAAAAACAATCATGAGGCGAAATCAACAGAAAAACTCTGGCAATATGAATAATCAGAGTAGATCAACTCCCCCAAGGATCAATGGGGCGGACACAGCACAAGATCCCATGCACAAACAAATAGCCGAGATGTCAGAAATCGAATTCAGAATCTGGATAGCAAATAAGATCGAATTAGAATTCCAAGCAATAACCCAAAAGATGTCTCAAGAATTCAACAAATTCAAAGACCAAATGACCAAAGATTTTGACACATTGAGACAAGAAGTTGCAGCCCTCAAAGATCTGAGAAACACAGTAGAATCCCTCAGTAACAGAACGGAGCAGGCAGAAGAAAGGATTTCTGACATTGAAGACAAGCTTTTGAACGCTCCCAAACTCTCAAAGAGGAAGAGGAATGGAGGGCAAAAACAGATCACTCTCTCAGAGAGCTCTGGAATAATTCAAAGAAAATCAATATTCGTCTTATAAGAATCCCCAAAAGCAATGAAGTGGCTTCACAAGGCACAGAGTCTCTTCTCCATGAGATTATGAAGGAGAACTTCCCAGACATGCCAAGCAACTCTGAAATTCAGATGGCAGACAGTTTCAGAACTCCAGCATGACTCAGCCGAAATAAGACATCCAACAGACACATCATAATCAATTTCATTAAAGTTAATATGAAGAAGAAAATTCTGAAAGCAGCCAGACGAAAGAAAACCATTACCTATAAGGACAAGAATATTAGAATAACTGAAATCTCTCTGCTGAAACCTTTCAAACTAGAAGAGGAAGGCCATCGACTTTTAATGTCCTAAAACAAAATAACTTTCAACCAGGATCCTATACCCAGCTAAACTGAGTTTCATTTATGACGGAGAAATTAAATGCTTCAATGACATTCACATATTGAACAAATTTGCCATAACTAAACCAGCTCTCCAGGATATTCTCAGAACTATACTCCATAAAAACCAGTGTAATCCTCTACCACAAAAGTAAACCCACCCAGAAAATTTTGATCAAATTCCAACTTCCACAGTCGCAAAAGGATTAAAAATGTCCACCAGACTCTTGAAAGGCTTATCAATATTCTCAATTAATGTGAATGGTTTAAATTGTCCTCTAAAGAGGCACGGGTTGGCCAACTGGATACAAAAACTCAAGCCAGATATCTGCTGCATACAAGAATCACATCTTACATTAAAAGACAAATATAGACTCAAGGTGAAGGGATGGTCATCTATACTCCAGGCAAATGGAAAGCAGAAAAAAGCAGGCATTGCAATCCTATTCGCAGACACAATAGGCTTTAAAACAACCAAAATATTGAAGGATGAGGATGGACACTTCATATTTGTTAAAGGTAATACTCAATATGATGAGATTTCAATTATTAATATTTATGCACCCAACAAGAACGCACCTCAGTTTATAAGAGAAACTCTAGCAGACATGAGCAACTTGATTTCCTCCAGTTCCATAGTAGTTGGAGATTTTAACACCCCTTTAGCAGTGCTGGATAGATCCTCCAAAAAGAAGCTAAGTAAAGAAATTTTAGATTTAAACTTAACCATTTCAACATCTGGACTTAACAGACATCTACAGAACATTTCATCCCAATAAAACTGAATACACATTCTTCTCATCAGCCCACGGAACATACTCCAAAATCGACCACATCCTAGGCCACAAATCTGACCTCCGCAAATTTAAAAAAATAGAAATTATTCCTTGCATCTTCTCAGACCATCATGGAATAAAAGTTGAACTCAATAACAACAGGAACCTGCATACCCATACAAAAACATGGAAGCTAAACAACCTTATGCTGAAGGATAGATGGGTTATAGACGAGATTAAGAAGGAAATCACCAAATTTTTGAAACAAAACAACAATCAAGACACGAATTACCAGAAACTCTGGGATACTGCAAAGGCAGTCCTGAGAGGGAAATTTATAGCACTGCAAGCCTTCCTCAAGAAAACGGAAAGACAGTAAGTTAATAACTTAATGGGACATTTCAAGCAACTGGAAAAGGAAGAACATTCCAACCCCAAACCCAGCAGAAGAAAAGAAATAACCAAAATCAGAGCAGAATTAAATGAAAATGAAAACAAAAGAATTATACAACAGCTCAATAAATCCAAAAGTTGGTTTTTTGAAAAAATCAATAAAATAGATAACCCTTTGGTTTCATCAATCAGAAATTATAACAATGCAATAACAACAGACCCCTCAGAAATTCAAAAAACGCTTAACAAATACTACAAGAAACTCTACTCTCAGAAATATGAAAATCTGAAAGAAATCGACCAATACCTGGAAGTATGCCACCTACCAAGACTTAGCCAGAAACAAGTGGAAATGTTGAACAGGCCTATATCAAGTTCTGAAATAGCATCAACTATACAAAATTTCCCTAAAAAGAAAAACCCAGGACCAGATAGCTTTATGTCAGAATTCTACCAAACCTTTAAAGGAGAACTACCCTGCTTCCCCAAAAATAAGACAGCATCTTATTTTAAGGTGTGCTCCCAAAGATGTGCTAGGTCTTATTTTGAGGGGACGTCTTATCTTTCCTGTAAGTAGGTCTTATTTTCGGAGGATGTCTTATTTTCGGGAAAACAGGGTAGTACCTATATTACTAAACCTCTTCAAAATATAGAAAAAGAAATAATATTACCCAACACATTCTACAAAGCAAACATCACCTTGATCCCCAAACCAGGGAAAGACTCAACAAGAAAAGAAAATTATAGACCAATATCACTAATGAATATTGATGCTAAAATACTCAATAAGATCCTAACAAACAGAATCCAACAACACATCAAAAAAAGTATACAGCACGACCAAGTGGGATTTATCCCAGGGTCTCAAGGCTGGTTCAATATATGTACATCTATAAATGTAATTCAGCACATAAACAAACTAAAAAATAAACACCATATGATTCTTTCAATTGATGCAGAAAAAGCTTTTGATAATATCCAGCATCCCTTCATGATCAGAACACTTAAGAAAATTGGTATAGAAGGGACATTACTTAAACTAATAGAGGCCATCTAAAACAAATCCATAGCCAATATCGTACTGAATGGAGTTAAACTGAAATCATTTCCACTTAGATCAGGAACCAGGCAAGGTTGACCATTGTCTCCATTGCTCTTTAACATGGCTAACAAGTTTTAGCCATTGCAGTTAGGGAAGAAAAGGTGATCAAGGGTATCCACATAGGGTCAGAAGAGATCAAACTTTCACTCTTCGCAGATGATATGATCGTATATCTGGAAAACACTAGGGATTCTACCACAAAACTTTTAGAAGTGATCAAGGAATACAGCAATGTCTCAGGCTACAAAATCAACACCCATAAATCTGTAGCCTTTATATATACCAACAATAACCAAGCCGAACAAACAGTCAAGGACTCTATTCCTTTCGCAGTAGTGCCAAAGAAGATGAAATATTTGAGAGTATAGCTAACAAAGGACATGAAGGATCTCTACAAAGAGAACAATGAAACTTTAAGAAAAGAAATAGCTGAAGATGTTAACCAATGGAAAAACATACCATGCTCTTGGAAGGGAAGAATCAACATTGTTAAAATGTCTATACTACCCAAAGCAATATATAATTTTAATGCAATTCCTATTAAAGCTCCATTGTCATATTTTAAAGATCTTGAAAAAATAATACTTTGTTTTATTTGGAATCAGAAAAAAACTCAAATAGCCAAAACATTACCCAGCAATAAAAACATAGCAGGAGGAATCACGTTACCAGACCGGAGACTGTACTATAAATTGATAGTGATCAAAACAGCACGGTATTGGCACAAAAACAGAGAAGTAGATGTCTGGAACAGAATAGAGAAGTAGATGTCTGGAACAGAATAGAGAACCAAGAGATGAATCCAGCTACTTACTGTTATTTGATCTTTGACAAGCCAATTAAAAACATTCAGTGGGGAAAAGATTTCCTGTTTAACAAATGATGCTGGGTAAACTGGCTGGCAACCTGCAGAAGACTGAAACTGGACCCACACCTTTCACCATTAACTAAGATAGACTCTCACTGGATAAAAGATTAAAAACTTAAGACATGAAACTATAAAAATACTTGAAGAAAGTGCAGGGAAAACTCTTGAAAGAATCGGCCTGGGTGAATATTTTATGAGGAGGACTCCCCAGGCAATTGAAGCAGTATTAAAATACACTACTGGAACCTGATCAAACTAAAAAGCTTCTGAACAGCCAAGAACATTGTAAGTAAAACAAGCATACAGCCCTCAAAATGGGAGAAAATATTTGCAGGTTATACCTCTGATAAAGGTCTAATAACCATTAGGTCTCTCTCTAATCCACAGAGAACTCAAAAGTATTAGCAAGAAAAGAACAAGTGATTCCATCACAGGGTGGGCAAGAGACTTGAAGAGAAACTTCTCTAAAGAAGACAGATGCATGATCTACAAACACATGAAATAAAGCTCATCATCCTTAATCATCAGAGAAATGCAAATCAAAACTACTTTGAGATATCACCTAACCCCAGTAACAGTAGCCCACATAACAAAATCCCAAAACCAGAGATGTTGGTGTGGATGTGGAGAAGGGGCACACTTCTACACTGCTTGTGGGAATGCACACTAATACGTTCTGGAAGGATGTTTGGAGAATACTTAGAGACCTAAAAATAGACCTGCCATTCAATCTTATAATTCCTTTACTAGGTATATATACCCAGAAGACCAAAAATCACAATATAACAAAGACATCTGTACCAGAATGTTTATTGCAGCGCAATTCATAATTGCTAAGTCATGGAAGAAGCCCAAGTGCCCATCGACCCACGAATGGACTAGCAATTAGTGGTACATGTACACCATGGAATATCATGCAGCCTTAAGGAAAGATGGGGACTTTACCTCTTTCATGTTTACATGGATGGAGTTGGAACATATTCTGCTTAGCAAAGTATCTCAGGAATGGAAGAAAAAGTATCCAATGTACTCAGCCCTACTATGAAACTAAATTATAGCTTTCACATGAAGGCTATAACCCAACTATAGCACAAGACTACGAGGAAAGGGCCAAGGAAGGGGAAGGGAGGGGGGAGGTTTGGGTGGAGGGAGGGTAATAGGTCGGGCCACACCTACTGTGCATCTTAGAATAGGGTCAGGGGAAACTTACTAAAGGCAGAATACAAATGTCTACATACAATAACTATGAAAATGCCACGAAGACGACGTTGAACAGTTTGATGAGAATATTTCAGATTGTATATGAAACCAGCACATTGTACCCCTTGATTGCACTAATGTACACAGCTATGATTTAATAATACAAAAAAGATTATATGTCTAGGAATCTATCAATTTCCTCTTAGATTTCCAACCTTCTAGCATACAGTTGTTAATAGTTTCTAATGATCTCTTTTATTTCAGTTATAATATCTCTTTCTTTGTTTCTGATTTTTATTTGAACTTTCTCTCTTTTTTTCTTAATTAGCCTAGCTAGTAGCTTATTAATTTACATTTTTAAAAAAATCATTTCATTTTATTGATCTTTTAGATTTTTGTTTTGTTTTCAAATTAGTTTATTTCTACTCTGTTAATTTTGAGGTTGGTTTGTGATTGCTTTTCTAGTTCCTTGAGATGTATCTTGAAGTTGTTTATTTCAAATCTTTCTACCTTTTGATGTAGGCATTTATCCGTATAAACCTACCTCTAGCACCTGTTTTAGTGTATCTCACAGGTTTTGGTATGTTGTATTTCAGCTGCATTTGTTTCAAAAAGTTTTAAATTTTCTTCTGCTTTTAGTCTGGTGAGAATTCCTTTTGGTTTCCCACCTTGTCAGTATAAACAATCAATAGTAGGATTCCTGGATCACATGTTAAGTCTACTTTAGTTCTTTGAGGAATCACCCTACTGTTTTCCAAAGAGGTTGTAATAGTTTATAGTCCCACCAATAGTGTAAAAGTATTCCTTTCTCTCCTCATCCATACTGTCATCTGTTGTTTTGAAACTTTTTTTTATTTTTACATATACATGTGTTTATTAGTTTTCCATTTTTTTGCCTTCACAAAATTAAAGAGGTTAAAATTTGGTAACAATAACAATGTTTAAGATAAAGTCTAGAAACAAAAACCTCATAAAGAACCAACGAACATAAATACATTCAGAAAAGGAATCAGACCATTGCTACATCAAAATATTAAGCAATAATAATAATAATGCAAAGAAAGTAACATTCACATGGTCAAATAAGAGTATGTCTATTATAGAATGCTTTGACTCTGAGATTCAGTATGGAATCATCAGTTAACTTCTTATTTTTTTTATCAAAATTATCTTTTACTTTTATTTATAAATATTAGTTGTCAATTTTTTGAGACTTAAAAAAATAAGAAACTTTTTGATAAAGACTCTTTGATATCATCTCACTTGGTTTAGATAATATTTCATTGCTGTTTTGATTTGCATTTCTCTGATGATTAGAGACATTGAGCATTTTTTCATATGAATCTCTTCTTAAACATAAATACTTCTTGGAGAGGTATGGTTACCAGTGAATCACATCTTAGTTCAATTAATGTAACTATGGCACTGTCTTTCTAATATCTACCTAAATTCTATCAGTTATATTGGAGGAACAACATAATTTGATTTGTCAGGGGAAAAGTACATTAAGATCATTTTGAATGAGAAGCAATTTTTTTTTTTTTTTTTTTTTGGCAGGGGCTGGGTATGAACCTGCCATTTTTAAAGTTGAAAAGCTTGGGTAATAACCGCAGTAAGGACTCAGGCACTATGCTGTTACCAATCATCACATAGTTAGCATGTTCTGGGGCACAATTCCAAAGGAGTTATTCCACTTAATCTTTCTGACAACCTTATGAAATCTTTGTTTTACAGATCAGAAAACTGAGACAAAGGGATATTTCAAAACTTGGCTAGGGACGTTTCATTCAGAGGTAGAGCCAAGATTTGAATCTTGAGGTCTACCCTAGACTCGTAGTAACAATTATAGACCTCTGTGATGACAGGCCACCTAAAGGCCCAAGACCAGAAATAGTGGGACATATAAGATAAAGTGCAAATATGTAAAACAATTCCTTTCTCAGCCTTCATGGGTATCAGATATTGTTCTAGTCCTAGATCCAGGAAACAGGGAGCCAAATCATTATGCTTCTAGCCCATCCCAACATTCTGGAGGCCAATATCTTAGATGAGTAAATTCTCAGGCCACCTTATTTAGATAATAGGTTTTCAGAGAGTGAACCGAAGATGTGATACATTATAATGCCATCAAAATTGAAAATAACTGATTTAAAAATGATCCAATGGTGAGGAATTGGTAAGCTCTCATCTAATGGGCACAATGTAAGGGCACACAGCACACTCCCTGGGTGAAGGGCTCAACTGCAACTTCAACTGGGTGAAGGGCTCAACTGCAACTTCAACTTTACCTAGAAATGCAAACAATGTATCCTCATCATTTGTACCCTTGTATTAATCTGAAATAAAAAAAAATTCTTTGGAACAAGGGTATTCAATAGTTCAAGATTCTTGATCACAGATAAACATAATCTAACAATTCTAATTAAAATTAACCCCGGCCCCCTTTTGTCATAGATTTTAGGGACTGTAGTTCATCATTACAATAATTTGGCCTACTAATGACATTATATAAAAGTAATTAATAAATGCAGATTAAAATGAAAGGTAAGATTACAGTAATTGTAAGCGACCTTATATCTAAAATTAAGACTATCAGATATCTGAACCCAGGTTGTTCTGAATTGACAGCTTTAAATCTGAATTAAGTTTTTTTTTATTTTTGGAGAATATAAAAAATGTTTTTTTTAATTTTAATCTGCATTAATTCTTGTATTAAAGCTTGGTATTTTTGTATGAACATTTTCACTTTCCTAAAGAGCAGTACTTTATAACAGGAGATGACAGACACTGTCTCATAGTTAACTTGAGCTAGCCATCCATGTTTAATTTATGTATTTGTTCTGCTGAACTTGACACAACTGCTATCCCTATCTTGACAAGAAATAAATATAAGAAAGGAAATAGTGCCAATGAAATTTTACAATGGATTTCATCAATTATTAACTCCATAAAAGTTTACTAAGTATCTTTTATGCAAAGGTATAGTCAAAAATTTAATTACTAGTCGAATGGGTTCCTGTACTCAAGGAACTTACATTTTAAAAAGTGAAATGAGAATATATGAAAAGTAATGATATTAATAATAGGTAGAAAGTACAGTAATGCTCCATGGAAGGGTGTTTAGGTCAATGACCATGCAAATGTCTCACAGTGGTCCTGTAAGATTATAAAATCATATTTTTACTGTACCTTTTCTATGTTTAGATAGACAAATACCACCGTGTTACTATAGCTTACAGTACTTAGTGTGGTAACATGCTGTACACAAGTTACAGAATAGAGCTAAGTAACAGGCCATATGGCCTCGGGATGTAGGAGGCAATACCATTGAGGTTTGGGTAAGTGAGCTCTATGATGGTTACACAATGATAAAGTCATCTAATGACACGTTTTTCATAATGTATCTTTATTATTAAGTGACATATGACTGTATTGTAATCTAGCACTAATGGTAAAAATTTCATGTGATTCAGCATAAATAAGATAAACGAAATAACATGAGCTAATACATGGAAAGTGCTTAAAATAGTTTGTAATAAATAGTTATTGTTATTAGTTAATATATTTAACTTTTATGAATTGCTTAAATTTATACTTTTAAGTACCAAAATATGTTTCTATTTTGACATTTTGAGTTAAAAGGAGCTATTAAACATACACACTGCTCTGCTGTTTTGTATAGAGTACTCTGATCATAAAAATTACTCAAAACTAAGAGTAATACTGTGAACTTTAACTTTTTTTCTTTTTCTTTTTCCTTTTTCTTTTTGCTTTATTTATTTATTTATTTATTTATTTATTTTTTTGCTGCAATGTAATACAGTACAGTTTTCAGAGGAAAAAAGGAAAAAGAAATAACATGAAGTCAGGGCTGTAAGTGGCCTTCACTACACACTGTATCTGTTATCAGAGGTAACTCTACCCACCCGGGACAAGTCTAATCTGCTGTAGACCGGAAACCACACAACCAAACCTATTAACTAACTGTATTAGGAGACTAAGCAAGGGCTTGATGGACTCTATTTGGTGCCTAAGTGACACAGATTTTGTAGCCTATGTTTCAGCTTCTCAGACCTTTTGCTTTCTTCATACACACATACTTAGCTGAGTTCATAAAACTTGAAGTTGTCAGATAACGCAACTCCACATAAAGAAGGCACTTCATAAGTGAAGTGCCTTTCACTTCTTGTTATAATGTTGAATTAACCAATAAAAATTAAAAAGTTCATTTTCTGTAACTGCAACTGAATGTATGATGCCATCACAAACAGCCAATGAACACCCAGCCCAGCCCTCATTTCAACTTGACTCTAGACCAAGGGATGAATCACAGATTTGAAAGGGGAAGTTCCACACTTTCTACTGAAAGATAAATTTTGAGGAGGAGGAGAATCATGTTCTTTGCTTGTAAAGGCGAAGGAAGAAGCAGTCTGCTCTCGCCCTCTAGAAAGTGTCTCTTTGAACACAGAAATGGGTGGAGAACCTGAAGCTTTGGAACCACATGGGACCCTCTGGATTCCTGAGTACAGCTTTCTGACTAAATCCAAATTTTACGGAACAAATCCTTTTAATAAAGGGATTCATTCTGTGAAGTTTGGATTCAGTTGAGGGGCTGCACTTGGGGATATAAATGAACCCCATCTCCAGTTTCACAATGCAAAAATGTCTACGAGGTTGTAGGCCTTAAACCCCTTGAAATGTAAACACGCACCTGCAGAGTTAATCTAGAAGTCTGCATTAAAATATAACTGAGAAAGTAAGAAAAGTGTCATAATATTTTCTTTGTGTGGCCATGTAAATCACGTGAAGGATGCCCTGACCTCCTGGACTGGGGGCTGACCGCATGGGTGTATGCTCGTGTCCACTCAGTAATGAATCAATGCTGGTGAGGATAGGACTCACTCTTGGTTGCTAGGATTGTTTAACTTACTCATTTAACTCCCCCTTTGTCAGCCATCTCCCTTCCCAAAGCACCACACTTATGGTGCCAGTTTGAGCTTTATCATCCAGGAGTTCTCACAGCTATAGTTAGTAAGTTGCAGACATGTTCTTAGGATAATAAATATATTCCTAATTCTGACAGCAGAGATGTATGTGAAAGAATAGCATTTAAAATCAGGATTTCCTTTCATATATTATACATTCAAGCTTAAAATATGGTAATTGCAAAATTTTTTCCTGAACAAACAAGCTATTAAAAATGAAATGCTCAAAATCAAATATGGAAAAATTACTAAAGATTTTTTTAAAAGCATTTTTTCTTCTATCTCATTTCCTTGTTTTATTCCCTTAACAAAGTTTATCATTATCTAAAATTAGTTTTTATTTTATTTCTTAAAATGGAGATATAATTCACATATACTAAAAATCACACTTTACAGTATACAGAAAAGCATTTCTTTATTCTTCATACCTAATGTTCTGTAAAATAACAAAATTCTGATAAACTGATAGAGGAAAGAGGAAACTTCTAAGCAACAGTTAAGTACTTTTTTATTTTTTTCTTCCTCATCTAGTACTATAGAAAAACTCTACTTAAAGAGGCTATAAATTGTGAAATTACATAATCACTCTGTCCCCTTTTTCCTCCTCAAAGGAAGCAAACTTTGTAATGGTACACAGGTGACCTTAGGTGCTTTAAAAAAGCAAGGCATAGCCTCCTAGTTCCACGCACATCGCAGCAGGTTTAGAAGCTGCTTTCTTCATAAGAGGTGATGTTAATAGTGGGAAGACTACGTATGAGCTTTGAGGTCAGAGAAGATCTGTGTTTGAATCAAAGACATATTATTTACCGCCCTCAAAGAAGTTACTTAAGCTCTCAGTTGTAAAATGGAGATAATACTACTAATTTCATATAATTGTTATGAGGATTAAATAAGATGCAGAAAATAAAGACAATAGATAATAGACAATACACAGTAAAGACAAAAAACAATAGACTAGTTTCTGGTGCACAGGAGATTTAACTGGAGCAGACAGTGTCGCCGTTACTGTTAGTTAGCATCCTCATCGTCCCAACCAGAAGCATCTCGCTGTCCTCTGGACAGCTCTTCAATGTTACGTGTATCTAAGAAGAACCAGTGTTTCCTACTGTGAAAACTGCAAGAGCCGCAATGCCCAGAAGGCCTGACAGTCGCTTTCTTCCTTAGGGAATCAATGCTGTGCTGAGGTTTTGCTGGATGGAGGGGAGATTCTATTCTAATGCTTTCCTTGACCAAAAAGTGGAACAAGGTGGGATCTAGGGCAGAAAATAGCCTGGGATCCTTTCTGAAGGATTTTTAAGAGAAAGGAGTTCTGGAAGAGCTACGTAAACTCCAGATCTCTGGCTGGACTTTCAGCAACATTAGGAAAAAATGCCTGAAAAGTATAAATTGTCTCTGCTTCTATGGTTCTATAATTCTCACTTGCGTTTCGATTCCTAGAGAAGGAATGCTATGCTTTTTAAAAAAAAATGTAAAGCAGGGGAAAGGGGCTCTTCTAATTTCAGGGCTTTTGTGGATCATCTGTGACCAGGGAGAGGCGGCTGAGGCTGTGCCCACCCACTCTCCCTGCTTGGGCCCCAGAGACAAACCCACAGCTAATGAGATAAGTAGTGAGGCCAAAACACAGACAGTGAAGATAACCCCACACTTAAATCCATTCTATCTGAGTTTTTAAAAAAAAAACTCTTAAGGCAATTATCACATGTATATGGGACTCAATTCTCCTGGTAGAATAAACTACTACTTGAGGAAGTAACGCCCGACCCGTTCCCCATGGCTTTCTCCACGGGGTCTCCTCTGCAGTGTGGGCCTTCCGTGCACAGAACAAACGTGCCGAGGTTTATGACAAGTTTATACACCTCACAGCACAGATCACATTCTTTTGATTGTGATACAAAAAGAAGATCAGAAACTTCCAGGAGCACATCTGGCTCTGGCAAAGCCTTGGTTTCCGCAAATAAAGTTAAATTGCATTATCTCTAATTTAACTTCCAACTCTAAATCAAAAGAAAATAAAAGAGGAAAGAAGCAAGTAAGGACAGGAGGGAAGAAGAGAGGAAGGAAGGAGCATCCAGGGAGGGAGGAGAGGCAGGGGCCCTACCAAACTGATAACTCCCAGAAAATTGCCTACAGCAGCGACTTGTCATGTAACGACTTCAGCAGCGGCCTTGAAAGAATGGGAAAGTCACTGTTACATACAACTAAGGACAAATTTTAGTGAACCGAAAAAGATTTAGAAAAAGAATAAACTATTCCATGCCCAGTTAGAGTAAGAAGGAGAATGTGGGTGAGTCATTGAAAATTACCAGTTCCCAAGGTCATTCTGCAAGGAGGTCCTTCACATCTGTGCTTTCTATTTGGCCTGTGGTAATAATGAAACTTCTCCCTCTGTTTGCTAAAGCCTGAGCAGTCATTCAGCGCCTAGTCTTGATAATTCCTAACAGCCAAATCAGACAATTAAAATGCACAGTATCAGCGGCGTGTGCTGCAGTGGTTCAGAATTGCTGTCTGCTGCTCCACGGAATAACACAGGGAGAATCTTTTCTGAAACGCAGATAACAAGAATCTCATCTTGTAGAACAGCCTCCAGTAATCAGTTATGTTGCTATTAGTTGACAGTAGCAAAGCCTTTCTCAACATAAAATCTATTTTAAAAGATACCGCACAGGTCACATCTGTCTACCAAATCTCCACAAGCCCTGAATGCAGCCTTCTCTTAAGTTTCAGTGTTAACGAATCTTTCTTCAGATTACTTTTTATGCGTTTCAACACATAATACTGGGTTCCCCTGAATTAATTAACTAATCAATTAATTAAAAATAAAGTGCTATTGGGCTTACTCTTTAAGGAAGCTAAAATACTTGATGGTTCTTGCAGAGAGGCAATAATCTACATTCCAGTACAAAGATCACTGATTTCCCATTAATAATGTATGACTTATTTTTAAAACATCATCCAAAGGACATTATGTGATAAGATCTATTCAGACAAATAAAAGAGACATAAACATTCACAAGCCTGCTGTGACAATTTCAACCTTAATTCCCATTAAACTGAAGAGACCCCAGAGTCTGGGAGAGACACTTATAAATCAGACACCCACATAAACTTTGAGCAGTAGAAACCCCCAGTCAGAAGGAAAAAACAGAACACACACTAAAACAGGATCATTTTCTAGTTGAAATTAGTTGAGAAGCCACTTTAATTTTTCAGCACGTACAGAATCATCTAGAAGTACAATTTACTCAGACTGGCTAATTTTTAGTACGCCCTCCTCCAAGATCCAAAATACATAACCAGCATCTTATAATCAGATTTAACATAAGAAAAATCCCATTTTGAAGTAACAACATAAATGCTAATCATAAAACTTTAAGAGGATAATTCAAAGTTTAATAGACTCATCAGAATAAGTTAATAATTTCAAAACAAAACAGACTTACGCCAAATGAATTTTTTGAGGCAGACCACTAAAAGGTTGACTTTTTTAAAATCAAAGACTAGAATATAAATATATTTAACTACTATATCCAAATAATACCTTGTCTAATTTTAAAAATTCGGGGACACAAAAGAGGAACTAGAAGGAATTGTGATATTTTCAGTGGCCATGCTATGGTAGCTCAGCATTGGACAGTTTATAAACTAATCTACATAGAAAAACTAACATGAATTTCAAATTTATTCTTATACCCTAGAATTACCTCCTCCCATTTTTAAGCCTTATACCCCAACATCCCTCAAAAAAAAAAGAAAAAACTCATTAGTGTGGTAATAGATATACAAAGCAAATTAAAAGTAAATCCTGGAAATTCTATTCATAGGTGAATCATAAATATGGACTTTTTAATTTCATGATGTTCATGATAAATACTGAATAAACCTGGATAAAATTCAGGTTGGATGATATAACCTAGGATCTGGTACCTTCAAAGCCAGAAAAGGCAAGATTGATGAGGTGAGAGACAAGGAGTTATCATACTGAACGATAATTCTCAAATAAGGAAAAGTGTACCTCACATACTCCACCTAACAAACAACACAGATCTGATCACGAATCCATCACAAGTCCCTCTTCTCTGAGAGTGAGCAGCGGTCCCAGAGTAATGGGAAGGATAAGATGTGGAAGGATAAACGAGGTGCCACAGAAACAGTCCATAAAACCCTGCATGAGCCTGCACAGGTTGTCACATGGCTCTTAGAACATTAGTAGAGTTGTAATGTTGTTACATTATAGAGACATAAACACAGCCTGTAGTCCCAGCTACTCCGGAGGCTGAGGCAAGAGAATCGCTTAAGCCCAGGAGTTGGAGGTTGCTGTGAGCTGTGTGAGGCCACGGCACTCTACCAAGGGCCATAAAGTGAGACCCTGTCTCTACAAAAAAAAAAAAGAAGTATCCAACTCTATGCAGATCAAGATAGTTAAAGCAAATGTTCTGTTTATGTTTTTAAAAGATTTTTTTTTTTAATTCAACACTTCCAATATTACCTTAATTTCTGTTACTTAAAAAAAAGCTTGTCACTGGCTAGGCACCCAGCACTCAGTGGTTAGAGAGCTGGCCTCCTGCATGGGGGTGGGGATGGGGGGGTGGGAGGATGGTGGGTTCAAGCTGCCTGCTTAACAACAACAACAAAAAGCCTGTCACTGATTTGCTACAGAATCTTAGAGTGCCATCAACTAAGTAACCAATTTCTGAACAAGAGTTTCCTAATAGAGCTCCTATATTGGGCAATGATTTCATTATATTAATATTGTTAAGAAAGATTTTCGATCCATGAATGGATTAATAAATTGTAGTATATGTACACCATGGAATATTATGCAGCCTTAAGAAAGATGGAGACTTTACTCTTTCATGTTTACATGGATGGAGCTGGAACATATTCTTCTTAGTAAAGTATCTCAAGAACGGAAGAAAAAGTATCCAATGTACTCAGCCCTACTATGAAACTAATTTATGGCTTTCATATGAAAGCTATAACCCAGTTATAACCTAAGAATATGGGGAAGGGGGAGAGGGACGGAAGGGAGGGGGGGACGTGGGCAGAGGGAGGGTGATTGGTGGGATTACACCTATGGTGCATCTTACAAGGGTACATGTGAAACTTAGTAAATGTAGAATATAAATGTCTTAGCATAATAACTAAGAAAATGCCAGGAAGGCTATGTTAACCAGTGTGATGAAAATATGTCAAACGGTCTATAAAACCGTGTGTGGTGCCCCATGATCGCATTAATGTACACAGCTATGATTTAATAAAAAAAAAAAGAGAGAAAGATTTTCATTAAATTTCATTAACATTAAAATAAATGTTTTTACGTTTGAGTCTTTTCTCCTAATGAGGTATCTAGATGGTCATGGATATTTATAAAGAATGTATTTTTGAAATAAATCTTTTTTAAAAAATTTAAATCCAATTTGTGTTATCAAAACTACAAGATTGTTCAGTGTAGGCCAGGAGTGGTGGCTCAAGCCTATAATCCTAGCACTTTGGGAGGCTGAGGCAGGTGGCCTGCTTGAGGGCAGGAGTTTGAGATCAGCCTGAGCAAGAGCAACATTTTTAGAGACAGAATAGAAAGGTGTTGTGGTAGGCTCCTGTAGTCCCAGCTACTTGGGAGGCCGAGGCAAGAGGATTGCTGGAGTACAAGAGTTTGCATTGCTATGATGCCGTGGCACTCTACTAAGGCCAACAAAGTGAGACTCTTGTCTCGAAAAAGAAAAGATTGTTCAGTGTCTTGGAAAACAAACAGAAATAAACAAGCGTCACCATTACTCAAGCATTGTGTATAAGCAGCCCAATTTGGAAATATATAAATAGATGGTATAGTTTAAATAGAACCTATTCTTAGTGTCAACTAAAATAAACAAATTTTAAACATTAAACTGTTCAACAATAAGAATTTTATCTTGTTATAATGTCAATGTTTTATCAAGTTTATTATATCAGTTTGATGATTAGAGGCTATAAACACTTGAAATGTGGCTTGTGTGACAAAGGAACTGAATTTTTAGCTCTATTTAATTTTAATTAATTTAAATCTAATAGTCCCAATGTGGCTCGTAGTTACTATACAGGACAGTGCAGAAAGGTTGTCACATAACTTAGTGTGTTTTAATTC
The DNA here is from genome assembly GCF_027406575.1 of Nycticebus coucang. Taxonomy (NCBI): domain Eukaryota; kingdom Metazoa; phylum Chordata; class Mammalia; order Primates; family Lorisidae; genus Nycticebus; species Nycticebus coucang. The sequence continues at coordinate 110,741,268 of NC_069785.1, forward strand.
TGCTCTCCAAATATGATAGCCTAGCACAACATTAGAAATTACTGGAAATTATTGACTCATTAATTATAACAGACTTAAACTCCATAAGCTAAAGAATCTGGTTTTTTAATACACCATTATTACTACTGCATAAATTAAATAAAAAAAGAAGAGTGTTCCTTTTTCACTACTAGTTTACCATATGCCTTCATTATCCACGTGGATAATCTCCAAACTGTAAGGAAGAGAACAAACCTAGAGAAAGAGAAAAACTAAATCAGGCTAATCTCTTGCCTTAAAATATCTGAATGTAACATTTTTTTCAAAATTGGATCAATCCACAAAGTTTTAACTTGTCGTGTTATAGAATATACTTAGTATAATTTTGAGTTATTACTGTGTATTGTCACATAATTTAAGTGATTTTGCATTTGAATTTATGTCATCTTTAGTTTTAAATAGCATGAGTTTTTATTTTTATAGGTTAATGAGAAAAAATAGGTTGCATTTACACTAAATGAATGTAAAAATATTACAAAAGGATTTGATGGCAAAGATTTTAGATCTAGAACTGAGTTATTATACGGTAGTAAAACCCATGGTCAGCTGATAATGCTAAACTATTAGTTTGACCACAGTCTTCATAGTATTTAATTGGAAAAGAAATCTATGACATTTGTTGACTTTTAACTTTCTTTTTCTTTTTTTCTTTTCTTTTTTTTTTTTTTTTAATTAAGTCTTTTACCTCTGATAGTATTACTTTTTATTCTTTCCTATCTGGTTACAAATGTTTTAGTGCCAGACATGTATATTTCTGTCATAATATTTTCTTAAATTGCTAAGTATTTGCTATCAGCTTTTGGTAGGCTGGAAAATCTAAGAGGAGAAATTGCATAATTTCCTCCAAAGGTTCAAAGTAGCATGCTATTTTAATTAATGGTACAAGACAGGATAAGGAATGTTACTAAAATAAAATAAAGCACAAATCTGGAAATTTAAATAAAACTATACCCTAGCAGATACAGTTTAGTTTCATTTACTTTATTTACATTTACTTTCACAAAACTGAATATTGTTAAATTGATTAGTTTTGTGGGGCCCGGGGACACTTAGTTTATAAACATACCTTCATTATATAGTTCTACATGAATTTTATTCACAAGAATTCCAAACTACTTTCATGTTTAAACATAAAAAATTAACATTAAAATAAAAATAATTTAGGTGAACAGTAGGGATCAACAAGAAGTTATTTTGTGTTTTGTTGCTACTGTTTGTTTCCTTTCCTTTGAAAGAGATTGCTTTATAAATCACGTTTGGAGGGGTTGAGTGTCACTTTAAGTTGCCTGCGACCTTCAGGAAGGAATCCAGAATCTACCATGAAATTGCTCTGACCCACTTTGCAGCTTTCTCTTCTCCCTGCCATGACTCTGCGTTCCAAACAAATAATTCAGCTGGATTTCCAGAAGGCTTCTCATCCTCGCACATCTCCACGCTACACGTTCTGTCATTCTTTTGGGGGTTTTAAAATTAATTGCTTGATTTTTTTTTTTTTGCTTAGCCTAATGCCACACATCTCCTTGCATTCAGCCTTCAGCTCCGCGCTGCCATGAATTTCCCCAGGTAGCCCTGTTCTTGCTTTCTCCTAGGGTTACGTGTATCCTCTTTTTCATTGTATTTGGTTGCTCTACAATGTATTAATATTTTAATCATTTAAACTTCTCTAATCCAAGGATGACCTTTGCATTTCCAGAGCCTACCTTAGTCTCAAGTATTATACATGTTTAGCAATTAGTAAACTGTCTTAAATGAGTGACTAGTGGGGTAAGTGAGCACCTAACCCCTTGGAAGTCATATAAACCCAGGGCCCCTGCATCCTAGAGCACTTCAATATCTTGTTAATGTGATTATTAATCAACTTGATAATCTCAGGTGACCCACAGAGAACCGCAGCAGGGACTGAGGATAAGGACGCGTGGACACGTCAGGCCCAGAGGGAAAGCGCATCATGGACGCTCACGTTCGTGTCTAGTTACATTAATATTCTACAAAGTGGAGGACTTCAGACAATACAAACTTCCTCTCTCCCTGCTCTGAAGGTTCACAGTCCAAATTCCTACTGCTGTCAGGATAATGGTCCCTAAGGGATACAGGTGAGACTCTGTTCCACACAGTTCCCTTAATTTCTGGCGTCATCAGTATCCTTGGGTCCCGGAGGGTATGGATGCAAGACTCGCATGGCTGCCACCTGACCACGAGGAAGGCTCCCGAGCGTCCACCTGTGAGTTTCTTCTCCTCTTCTCATAAGACACCAGTGACGCCGCATTAGGAGCCCACCCTAAGGACCTCATCTAAACTTGATTACATCTGCAAAAGCCCATTTCCTAATAAAGTCACATTCACATGGAAAAATACTATGGAAACTTTTTCTCTTAATGTTTATTAAGAAAAAAGGTATTAAAATATTTCAAATTGTATATAAAACCAGCACATTGTACCCCATGATTGCATTAATGTACACAGCTATGATTTAATTTTAAAAAAAGGTATGTCAAAGTTACACTATTTTTATTTGCTTTTAAAGTTCTTATACTGCTTGATCTTGATAATGTCAAAGATGCAGTGTACTTTGTTTTAAGAGATAGTTAATGCAGTCGATATGAATTAGGAGAATAGATGGGAAAATATTAGCTGGTTCAGGTGAGTTATAAGCGGGAAAAGATGGGAGGGCCGATTACCAGCAGAGAAAAGATGGAAGCTAGGTAAGCAAAAACAGTGAGTATCTGTTAGACATCTTTTCCCTTCTCATGCCAGAGCAGATGTGGCTTTCACACTGATATTAAATATAATTAGGACTCCATGGCCTTGAGATGAACCAAAAACCATATCACAGATGATATTTCATTATAATTGGAAAGGTGAATCCTTTTTATCCAATTAAGTGCTGACCCTTTCCAGATGAAAGCAATAAATAGCTACAGTTAAGATGTGTTTAAAGTAAATATTCTTTCCAATATAAGTATCTTCCACCTACGAAGAATTCGAGATATCAAAATTTAGGAATTAATAAAAACTGAATAATAACATCTAAAAAAGTAATTTATCATTCCTAACAAGAAAGGTTTCTCCAAATAAGAAAAAGAAGAGTCCTTTCAGAAGAGCCGTTGGCAAATAGACATTAAGGCAAAGGGATGATGAGGAGAAAGCAAAAATAAAATAAAAAATAATTACAACTAGTGAGTTAGAACCTTGCTTCAGAAGACGACCGTGGTCATGAAACACAAAGACGGTAAGATCCAAACACAGATACGATGTAAAGTTCCTGAGCTGTAAAACGTTCAATAACTGCTGCTCTCATTAAAGCCTTTCTGCAGACGATAGGGTCCTCAAACTTTTTAAACAGGGGGCCAATTCACTGTCCCTCAGACGGGTGGAGGACCGGACTATAGTTTAAGAAAAAAACTATGAACAAATTCCTATGCAAGCTGCACATATCTTATTTTGAAGTAAAAAAACAAAATAGGAACAAATACAACCACACCGCCTCATGTGGCCCACAGGCTGCCACTGGAGGACCACTTTCCCAGCTGCCTAAAGAACTAGGCAAGGTATGCCTCTAGTTCTGTATTCTCACCACCTGCAGCTTCTCTCCACCAGGATCTCCTCTAGATCCCATGTAACTAACCCCTTAGAAATATGATTTTCACAACAGTAGCCTCATCTTAAAAACTTGGAACGGTTCCCAGGTATTACCCACATTAAATCTAACTCTCCCATCCTGAATTTTAAAGTTCTTTGTAAGTTATGTCGGCCCACTTAGCAATCCAATTTGCCATTCTTCTTAACATGTATTTTTCATTTTGATCTTTTTGTTACTCAGCTATGCAGGCCATTCTTATTTCTACCTCCAGAACGTTGCTGTGCTGATTCCACTCTGTGGCAGACAGCATAATGGTCCCACAAAAATGTCCAAATCCTAATCCCTGGAACTTGTGAATCTATTACCTTACACATCAAAAGGGACTTTGTAGATGTAACTGAATTAAAGACTTTGGGATGGGGTTATTCTGGATTATTCAACTGAGCCCAATAAAATCACAGGGTCCTTCTAAGAAGGAAGAACAGTTGTTCAGGACGCGGTGAAAAGCCACAAGCTGACGACACAAGCCGCCTCCGGCAGCCGGAAGGACGAGGAAATAGATGTTTCCCTGGAGCCTCCAGAAGTAATGCAGCCCCCACATCCCCCCAAAATCTTAATTTTGGCCTGTGAAATTCATTTCAGTCTTCCAACTTCCAGAACTTGTGTTCTTTTAAGACATGAAGTTTGTGATTTTTTTTACAACAGCATTGAAAAACTACTGGAACCGCCGACAATGCTTCAGTGAATACTATTAATGTTCAACACTATTTCTCCACAAAGCCTTCTCTGATCTATTTCTTGTGATGGATATGTCCTATGTCAGGGGCTTCACACAAGAAGTGTGTGTGTGTGTGTGTGTGTGTGCACGCGCGCGCGTAAACTGTCTCAAACACACTCCAAACTTTCTGAGAGAAGGGATCATCAGAGACAATACATATGCGCCACACCCTCAGCTGTACTTAAGCACTTTGTGTACAATGAACACTTTCCTCATATTTATATTCCTTAAGCAAACATTCACCAAGGGCATAAATCATAAAAAATAACTGGCCAGTACCCATGGAACTCACTAGACAGGATACTCTAGAACAGTATCTTAGGAGGGATAAAACACATACTTAACAAAGTGAAGAAAAATCCAGAACAGGCTAAGTGAAATTCCAGAGTCAAGAAAGTAAAGCTCCAGGAGTTTAGATGTGGAAGAATCAAGTTTGTTGAGAGATTCAAAAATAACCTCCTGGATCATAGATTTCATATGGAAGTGTGGGTGATATCACTGGTTTCATAGTAGGGCTGAGTACATTGGATACTTTTTCTTCCGTTCTTGAGATACTTTACTAAGAAGAATATGTTCCAGCTTCATCCATGTAAACATGAAAGAGGTAAAGTCACCAATAAAACCAGCACACTGTACCCATAAATGCATTAACGTACACAGCTATGAATTCATAAAAATCAATAACTAAACACCTGGAGGCCGTGGCGCGAGGCCGCCTTCTCTTGGGCGTGTCTGTGTTGGATGCGCTTCCCTCCTGGAGGCCGTGGCGCGAGGCCGCCTTCTCTTGGGCGTGTCCGTGTTGGACGCGCTTCCCTCCTGGAGGCCGAGGCGCGAGGCGCCTTCTCTTGGGCGTGTCCGTGTTGGATGCGCTTCCCTCCTGGAGGCCGAGGCGCGAGGCCGCCTTCTCTTGGGCGTGTCCATGTTGGATGCGCTTCCCTCCTGGAGGCCGAGGCGCGAGGCCGCCTTCTCTTGGGCGTGTCCGTGTTGGATGCGCTTCCCTCCTGGAGGCCGAGGCGCGAGGCCGCCTTCTCTTGGGCGTGTCTGTGTTGGATGCGCTTCCCTCCTGGAGGCCGAGGCGCGAGGCCGCCTTCTCTTGGGCGTGTCCGTGTTGGATGCGCTTCCCTCCTTTCTGCTTCCCTCACACTCAGCATCTCCCTCGGGCCACTTTTCTGGTATTTTTTTTTTTTTGGTTTGAGGTTTACTCCAGTGAGAAAACAAGCCTAGAACAACCTGTCCCCGCCAAAAGGCTCTCTCCTCTCTCTTTTCCTCTTTACCCTCTGTTTCCATTGCCGTTGCCCAAGACCTATATTTACACTACTAATTACTAATTACCAGTTTCATCAGCATCTTCAGCTATCAGTTTTCATTAGAGAGAACCTTGTTTTCTCTCCTCTCTTGTTTTCTCTCCTCTATCCCTTCACTGAGCCATGAAATGAAAAGATTTGAAAGCATTTATGGGATACTGACCTCGCTGTGGACCGGCCGGCTGTGTATGATGCATGAAGGTGGAGCTGCCGTCACTTAACCTCACTGCAAACACTCATCTGTTATGCAGGGTGCCCATAAAGCTCGTGTGTAATTTAAGCTAGTGTGCAATTTTTAATCTTTCCACCATGAACTTTATGGGCACCATGAACTTTATGGGCACCATGTATAATTACATCATATGATAATATAAAACAATCTGACTAATTTATAGCCTTATTCAAACTTTCTTCCTTAAAATGTACTGAGTGTTTCAAAAACTTTGGGGAAAAGCAGGTTGAACAGTTAAGCAGATTCCTTCTCATTGGGGCTTCAGGGAGCCCCTCCCTGCACTGAAGGGCACTGCCAGTCCCTGGGGAGAGGAACCACAGGCTGCACCGCTTCAAAATGTTACTTTGCTGCAAAATCCCAGGGTTGTTGTTTGTCAGATTGGTTTGGGTTGCATTCATATGAGCAATTTTGGAGGTGACAATTTGTGAACCACCAGTACATTGGAAAGGAAGCAAAAGAAAGCTCTGACATTTCAGTTTTAGTACCAGCTCCTCCATTAACTACCTATATGACCGAGGCATCTGTGGACTATAATAATTTCCCCATTTATAACCAAAGGAACAAAATTAAATTACCTATGAGGTTCCTTCCAGCTCTAACCTTCTATGATTTTATTTTCTCGAAGTTAATTTAACTGTCCAGAGGTTTGGATTAGATTCAGACAATGAACAATACTTTCACTTCCAATGACACTTGATTCTTGGGAAGGCACATCCCTTTGAAATGCCGGAAGTCTCATACATATGAAGAACACATATAAAGACTACTTATGAAGAACACATATGAAACATATGAAGCGAGGTTGCACACAGGGCCGACTGCATGTAAACATGAGCCACCTTGTGAACATTCAAGGAGTGAATGAATTACACGTTATCTAACTGTGGTCATAGAACTGGAATAATTCTCAAAAGATGGTCATACCCTCTGTCCACTTCTGACTTCATTAATTATTATATTTATAGTTTTTTTTAACCAAAAGCTTACTAAGACCTGCAATACAGCTTTCTTGCCCACATTCATAAAACTAGGTATTATATTAGCCTTATACTAAATTTAAAAAAGCCTTATTAAAAATATATTACATATAAATAAAATAAGACGATGAATACCAATTTACATATTGTTCACCTAAAGAAGTAAAATGTTACCAAAATGACTGAAGTCCCCAGATCTCCCTACCTGCAGTGCGTTCTTCTCCCCAGAGGGACCCACAGGGCTCTCCAAAGTCAATAAAACAGGAAATACACTGGGACAGCTCTGAAGTAAACACCAATTACAACCAATTCTACTTTCTTTCTATTCTTCTTTCTTTATTATTATTTCTTTATTTCTTATACCTTCTGTCAAAACAAAATAAAAATCTACGTGGCCTTTCACACTGATACCCATAGGTGGTCGGTTTACAGATACGTCATCACATGATCCATGTGGCCAAAGCACCCACTAAGGTTATGACATAATGTGGGAGGAGGTGGAGACACTCCAGGAAAGACACTGTCAGAGGGGCCAGGACTCGCGCCGCTCACAGCAAGATTTACATGACTCTAATTGTCCTGAAGATTGCCAGCTAGACACTTTCCTCTTCCTTCATAGTTCTACTTTCCAAAATGCTCTTGTAAGAATTTGATAAAGTCAAATTTATAAAAAGTAGCTGAAAACTAGGATAAGGAAGTGGAAGAAAAAATTTGTTTGAACAATCATTAAACAGTTTTCCCGTGGCTAGGGTAAGATAAAAGGTGTATTTATAAGATTTAAAACATTCAGTGGGCACAGACACAAAGTGCTCCCGGGACTTTATAAATCTAACCCACCATAGAAGTGATCTGGACCCAGGGTGTGGCATGGAAGTTCATCCTCATTTAACAGGATGTGTACTGTCCCCACTATTATGTCCCAGAAAATTACACTTGTCAAAAATATGCATTTATTGCCATCAAAAATAGATTTCCAGAAGAAAAAATAACTTGTCTCGAGAGAGAAAAAATCATGTGTTTGGTAACCAAAGAATATAAGAATGTAATCAATGTACATGTTAATTAGAGATGTGATATTAAGAATTTACCAGTTTTGATTCCCAAACTATAAAACGAATTCATGTTAGAAGTCCCACAGTTCCTCATTCAATCACTTAGATCCTCATTAGAGAAACACATGGAAACTGAATTTTGAGGATTATCATTTAGTTAACTATCAGACTTTTCAATATTTTTATGCCATTATCTCTGTGTATACCAAGCCTGTGCTTGGAAAGAGAAAAATTATATTTGCCTTTGATATTACATATTGAAAGTATCCAGAGAAAGTAAATTATTATTATAGGAGATTAATGTGAAACTACCTGAACATTTGCATTTCATTCCGTTCAGTGCCTGCAAATATCACCTTTGAAGTTACACAACACTCAGAAAAAAGTCCACATCCCTCCCTGGACATGAGTATGTGATGTGCACCTCCAGACTTCTGGATTTATTTATCTCCATGTGTATACCTTACACAAAAGATATTTTAGTAATGTGTTATTTATATCCATGAAAATATACACATTCATTCAGAAATATTTAATGTGCCCTTAGCAGGTGACAAACTGTACTAGACACTGGAGATTATGTTGTAAAAAAAAAAACCAACGTGATTTCTCTCCCCTGAAGCTTACTATGATGTATGTGTTTAGAAAGGTTAAATAGTGCTATAAGAGCTGTAACAGGCAATTTTACTAATCAGAATTCAGGGAAGGAATTCTCTGAAAAAGTGATGACTAAATTTAGATCTAAAACACTAATAGAATTTAACCAGGTAATCATTAATAGAAGAATATGTAAGAGAAAACACCAGGTACAATGTCTCTGAAGTGAGAGAGAGGGTGGGAAGAGCTTAAGGGATTTGGGTGGGCAGGCAGGGGCGGGGGAGGAAGGGCTATGTGGACAAGGCTGAGCCTGCACAGGAGCAAAGGAGGGACAGGTGCAGTGGGTCAGAAAGAAGGAAAAAAACAGAGTAAGTTACAGAAACCGAAGGAAGAAAATGTTTCCAAAAGTAGAGAATATTTAATATAAGTTAACATTACTGAACAGGGGAGTGTGATGAGTACTAAAAACCATCCTTGGAGGTAATGAACACTAATAAGAAATTGTACTTCCAGCCTCTGCATTTGTGACCTATTTAAAAACAAAGCAAGATGCTTCATAGCAGATTTCCTTTTTTTTTTAACCTTTGTTTAATGGTCAGAGTTTGGTTCTAGCCTAAATGAAAAGTTTAAAATTTAAACGTATCAGAATTGAGTACATAGGATTCATGCTTCTCCATTCTTGTGATGCTTTACTAAGAATAATGTCTTCCACGTCCATCCAGGTTAATACAAAAGATGTAAAGTCTCCATCTTTTTAAATGGCTGAATAGTATTCCATGGTATACATATACCACAGCTTTTTAATCCATTCCTGGGTTGGTGGGCATTTAGGCTGTTTCCACATTTTGGCGATTGTAAATTAAGCTGCGATAAACAGTCTAGTGCAAGTGTCCTTATTATGAGGACAATGAATGACCTAGTTCAGGGACAGCACACAGAGGGAAGGAGGGGTGGGTGGGGGATCATTCATGGTGTGTGACACACCTTTTGGGGGTGGGACCTAATTATAAGAGAGACTTTACCTAACAAATGCAATCAATGTAACCTGGTTCTTCGTACCTTCAATGAATCCCCAACAGTAAAAACAGTAAAAAATAAATAAAATTTAAACAATATTGCTTGGATTTTTAACAAAAATTCAGTCTTTTCAAAAGATGAGGTTCAATCCTGGCCTAATCAGCCACTCAATAGCTTTATTTTTCCTTTTCTATTTTTAAGACAAATGCATTTTTAAAAAATGTACTCCCACAGATACAAGGCTAAAAGTACTTTCTAGTAATTGGAATGATGACTAGAGTCAAAATTATCAACTATGCCCTCTTGAGCCATATCTGGAACTGGCTCAAAACACCATGATTTGCGTCAGTTGTTGAAAGTGTTTGCTTCATTTTGTCTTTCCAGTGATAACATTTACACTGTTTTCACAAAGTAATACTGCAGTAGAACAAATATAGCTGAATTCTCTGATTATTTTATACAGTGAACATGTCAAAAACCAATTGAGATGCAGACCAGTTTTGTGTGTGAAAATTGAAGGGAAGAAATGATTGATGAGTCAATTCATCTATCACACTTAACATTAACTGAGCAACACCACAGGACTGATCTGTGCTGTGGGAGAAGGACTCAGCCACACACAGGGAAAAACGGGTGCTCAGACCACGGCCAAGGTAAGTGGAGAAAAAAAACAAAAAAGGATTCTTGAATGCTAAGTTTTCAAACATAAAAAAGAACTCAGGACCACTAACATACATCCATTTGAACTAATATACAAATTATTTTTTAAATTATCCTCTGTCCTCAAAAATCCATAGGATTATTCCCTTCTATAATGGCCCTAAAGTACAGATCAATGGACACTAATCACAGTTTGAACATCAGACAACGAAATTCCAGTGCCCTATTTACAAAATGGGGATCGTACCACCATTCTCATTTTGAAACGTCATGTTGAAAGCATCTTTAGAGTAAAAGGGTCCTTAAAGTCTTCTAGCCCCTCCTCCCTTCTGTTAGTGGGAATGTGTGTATGATCCTGGAACTCAAGCAGACATCCTGGGCTGGGAGGAAGGACCTACATGCTGAGAGAAGAGGAGGAAAAAGATAAAAAGTGTCTGGGTCCCCAACACATAAATAAGAACCCTAGACTGAGTAGGTATTTGCTGGCAGCCTCTATATATCTCACAAAAGACATACAAACTTCTGTTATTTTGGACCTTCCGTTACCACAAATCTCATCCTATCTAGATACCAAATATGTATGTATGTATATAATATATGCACAACTGTTTACAAACATTTATATATGTATACATTTGTACACTTTATTGTGAAGTAAAATGAACTCAAAACAAAAGACTATGACTATTCAATTGTCCAGAAGGACAGACACTTTAAAGAGGGATGCCCCACCAGGGTTACAGTATTACCTTCTTTACTACAGTGTCTACACTGTCAACAGTGTCTACACTGTCAATAAAACTGTCATTAGAGGATGGCTGTGGCAGCTCACGTCCGGGAGGCCGAGGAGGGTGGATTGCTTGAGCTCAGGAGTTTGAGACTAGCCTGAGCAAGAGTGAGATCCTGGCTCTAAAAAATAGCCGGGCGTCGTGGCAGGTGCCTGTGGTCCCAGCTACTCGGGAGGCTGAGGCAAGAGAATCACTTGAGGCCCCAAGTTTGAGGTTGCTTGAGCTGTGACGCCAAAGCACTCTAGCTAGGTGAAAAAGTGAAAAAAAATTATTTATTAAAAATAATAAAATAAATAAATAAATAAAAGTAGCTATTAGAAATTCAAATTCTAAAGCTGATTTTACCACATTCCATGTTAAAGTCTTCCAGCGGTTTTCTGTTTTCTTCAGGATAAAGTCTAGATAATAACTCAGGTTTCCTCAGGGCCTCCTCTCCTCCCTCTCCCACAGGTGTCTCTGTCTTTGTGGAGAGGCAGCTCTCCCGTGCTCAGAAGTCCTTACTCCGCCCTTCCCGTCTACCTCGCTGTCCTTCAGAATCAGTTCAAACCTTCCCTCCTCTGAGTGTCTTCCCACCACACTCTCCCACCTCCGGCCCCTGAGGCCTTCAGCAGGTCAGTCCCCTCCTTGCCCTTAGGACTTCATGCATCTATTTATTCTTTTGACAAAAATCTAAGTCCCTACTGAGTGGCAGGCACTATCTATCTGTATAAAATCATCAGAAATGTTGCACTTGATTTTTCAAAATCTGTTTCCCCAATTCTAGAAGACATAAAAATATGTTCTTAATTTCTTCAATCCTTAACGCTTTCTACAGGTGTTCAGTAGCCCACTGATTAATTACTTGGCATCTGCCCTACTTGATCAACCAGATGGCTTCTTACATGGCCTCAATTTAGACAGTGTCACCCAGAGACAAAGATATCTAAAACCTTAAAATCCAAAAGCCATCGTTCTCACCCACAAAACTTCTCCCACTGACTCACTTCTACAAAGACTGGACTTAAACGTCTAGTTTCTGGACACTCTGCTCTTCTCGAGACACCAACTCCCATCGGCTTCACTTCCCTTCTACTCAGCCTGGACCTCATGCCAATCGCATCAGTGAGTGTCAGTCGCTCTGGTGAGTCCCTCACTCCTGTCACCCTCGTGTTGTGTCCACTCACACAGTCATTACATCTTGTCAACTCGCTCTGAGTCCCACTGGTGAGTCCCTCAGTCCTGTCACCTTCGTGTTGTGTCCACTCGCACGGTCATTACATCTGGTCAACTCGCTCTGAGTCCCACTGGTGAGTCCCTCAGTCCTGTCACCTTCGTGTTGTGTCCACTCACATGCTCATTATGTCTGGTCAACTTGCTCTCAGTCACTCTGTTGAGTCCCTCACTCCTGTCACCCTCGTGTTGTGTCCACTCACACAGTCATTACATCTGGTCAACTCGCTCTGAGTCCCACTGGTGAGTCCCTCACTCCTGTCACCCTTGTGTTGTGTCCACTTACATGGTCATCACGTCTCGTCAACTCGCTCTGAGTCCCACTGGTGAGTCCCTCACTCCTGTCACCCTCATATTGTATCCACTCACACGGTCATTACGTCTGGTCAACTCGCTCTGAGTCCCACTGGTGAGTCCCTCACTCCTGTCACCCTTGTGTTTTGTCCACTCACATGGTCATTACGTCTGGTCAACTCGCTCTGAGTTCCACTGGTGAGTCCCTCACTCCTGTCACCCTCGTGTTGTGTCCACTCGCACGGTCATTATGTCTGGTCAACTCGCTCTGAGTCCCACTGGTGAGTCCCTCACTCCTGTCACCCTCGTGTTGTGTTGACTCACACAGTCATTAGGTCTGGTCAACTCGACTATTTGTTCACAATAAGGTGCTACTGGGAGGGAACAAAGGAAGCGTGTGGAGATAAAGATGTCAAGGTTAAGTGACAAGTGATTTCTCCTATGATATTCAAAGGTATTACACAGAGGAAAGGCCATGGAATTAGGTCCCCCTTATCAGAAGTAATTCTGGCTTATATTTCCATCATTACACTAGAGATCATCAAGTTCTATAAAATGTCATCTTCATCTCTGGCAAGTAGGGCCAGAATCTTACCTCGTCCTTTATTGGTCTCTGAAGGTTATTACCACAATGATTCTGGATAAATCACTTCAAAACTTCCCCAAGGAGGTCTCTCTCTGAAGGGGAAAAAAATGAATAATCACCTGTGCCTAGCTACTATGTTCTGAAGGTAAGTTTCTGAAAGAGTCTTTTAAAGAGGCTGAGAACTAAAAATGTTCCTGAATGAGCCACCTATTTTTATTTCACAGTCTTTGCACAAGAAATTCATCAGAACAGGCTGCTGGCTCAATCCATGTAAACATGAAAGAGGTAAAGTCTCCATCTTTCTTTCTTTAAGGCTGCATAATATTAAAAAAAAATAAAAACAGGTTGCTGGGGAAGTAGCATGATTGTTTTTCTTTCCCTTGCCTCTGGGTTCTTTTAAGGGCTATATTTCCCTTTATAGCCAACAGGTGTTTGTACCACACCAAGTGTAACGATTTAGTAAACATCTCATTCATCATCTGGTCACCGAATAGCAGGGTTACAGCAATCAGTTTCCTGTCCCATAAGAATAGTTAGAAAAGTTCATCTCCCTCAGGCTGTGTTTCCTTTGATTATTGGAAAAACAATTGACTTCCTTTCCAGTTAGGCATAATGATATATCTTTCTACTTTGGTCATTCTTTACCTCAGAATATTTCAATTTTTTAAGACTTCTTGAAGACAGTAAGATCAGGGCCAACTATAGATAACATAAAAGGGCTATTCAAGACACAGTAAGAACAACTCTCTTCAAAGGCTTAATTTAGAAGGCTAAAGGTTAATCCAGTATTCTTTATTAAAAACAAGCAAAACCTCCAAAATTGTCCATTAGATAAAAAGAAATTATTTGTACTGCACTATCTCTTATTGACATGATAAACATCTATGAAATGAAAACCAGGTGTCATGCAGGTCTTTCGGGGTCACACCTCTTGATTTTCATGTGCTTTGGTCTTATTGATAATTAAAGTCATTTAACCATATTCCCAAGAGTAAAATGTACTTTAATTCTTATGTCTCAGAAGATAATGATGTTATATATTTCCTGGATGGTTAGGTATAGTATTTTTAGCACTTTTATTTTTTTTAATTTTCTCTAGGAGGAGCTCCCATGTCTTTAAAAAGGCCCAGAAAAATCATGGAGACAAAAGCTTAAAGAAACACAAATCACACCAAAAAACATCAAATGACAGAAAATAAATGAGCTGGCCATGTGACAGCTTCTCTTAAACCTCTAAAGAGAATGTAGAATCCTGGCTTTCTCATCTCTGAACTACCTAAATCCAGCCCTTCAAGTAACAAGTATTTCAGAATCTATTTCTACTGTCTCACAGCTCACTTCTGCAGCAAGAAAACATCCAGCACTAACACATTTATTACAGGACTTTTGAAACCTGAGAAAATTTTAGAGCAAAGATGAAACATGATTTTATTTTACTCAAGTGCTAAAACTGTTGGGGTGTGTTTTTTTTTTCATTTTGAAATCTCTTGAGATGTCTGCAAAACTATTATCTGTCTTGGCTGCTTTACCTCCTGCTTTCCAATAAAATTCCTACCATTTCACAGGGTCAGTCAATGATACCGCACACATGTCGTTTTACCTCACCTCCCAAAAGAGCGCATAAAGAAACTAAGGCCTATATTACAAACAAAGCTTCTTCAGTGTGGCTAAGCATATTAATTTGGGGCATTATGCAATTTAATGTCATTCAGAGAATTCTTTAATACTGATTTTTATTTATAATAGAAAGGCAGTTACCAAAAATACAATCTTACAAAAATTCCCCTACCAAGAGCACATCTTGTATGAATATAAAATCTCTTAATCTCATAGACCTTCACTTTCTAAAATGATGCATCTACAAGCATGCATATGATATAAAAAAGTTTTATGTCATTTTCCTATATTTAATAAATAATGTTAATTTTTTTATTATTTCTTTCTTCTAGCAAAGAATGCTCAGAGAATCATTATAAAAATACATTGAAGTGTGACTATATTATTATAATGAAAATTACAAAATATCTAGAAAACTACTAGAATTGGCAAGAAAGTTACATTCAGCAAACTTGACTAAGGCCAACATGTATATATACAAGATTCCTAAAGTCCTTTCCAACACTAAAAATTAATGATTTCTGGAAAGAATTATTAAATAATTTTGTTTAAATCACCAGTCTATTCTGGGGTATTACAGGGTAAAAAATGGAGAAACATTGAAAACAACAACAAAAATTTCCTTCAAAGAAAGATTCTCACATAGCAAATTCTTCTTTCCAAAAGTTATCAGAACAAATATTTAGGAGACATGTATAGGTATTTAAGGGATTTTTTTGATACGGAAAATATACTAAACTAAACCAGATAAAATAACCTTACAAAATCATCCCTGCAAATCTCTGTAGCCCTAGGAAACTAGTATCAAATATAAAACAATTTGGGGCTAAGCAAGGGAAGGCTTTGACAGTGGCAAGTATGACATATTTATTGTACTCACTAAATCAAAAGCATTTTGGCTAAAGACATTCAGCTTAATTCAAAATTTCACTAAATGAAAGACAAAAGGTTTTGGTATTTTAAAAAACTCTTCATTATTTGTGGGAAGAAATAACCCAATAAATTTAATTTGTTTGTTATATATTTCTGCCAAGTGATATTCTTTTGCAACACACACATATACATACACACATGTATATATATCATCTATGTTGAGATATAAATTTATAGATTACTATATTTTAAAAATATATGGTGGTACAAGGGAAAAACTCAATTCAATTCAAGACAGAGTAAGGGTGAAGAAGGAAGGGACAGAAGGAGGAAGGAGGGGGATTGGTGTACTTCCCCTTAACGACACAAGGTGAAGGTTATATATGGTATGCTTCCTGGGGGTGGGATACAAACATGTATCCTAACTCTGTGTACCTTCAAATTAACCTGAAATTTATACAGACACACACACACACAAATACACACACATATGTGCTGACAGCAGCCCTCACCAGACACCAGTCCTTCCAACACCATGACCTTGAACTTCCTAGCCTCCAACCAGCCTCCAAACTGTGGCAAATGATTTTCTGACCTTTACAAATTACTCCATCAGTGTTGTAGCAGCATAAACAAATTAAGACAAAAATACATAATGATGGGGGAAAAAAGAAAACTATTTCTGTTCACAGATGACATGATAATTTATACAGAAAAATTTTACTATGAACCTAAAACTGCTCTAAAAGAATCAACAAAAAGAATCCTAGAAATAATAAGTGATTATAGCAATGTTTCTGAATACAAAGTTAATATTCAAAAGTCAATCACTGTTCTATATACCAGCAATGAACAAGTGGAACCTGAAAATAAAACACAATGCCACTTACATTAGCACCCCCCACATTAAATATTTAGGTATAAATATAACAAACATGTACAAGATCTATATACAGAAAACTATAAAACCCTAAAGGAAAGAAATCAAAGAAAACTAACTAAATAAATAAAGAGATATTCCATGTTCATGAATAGGAAGATTCAATATTGTCAATAAGTTACCATCGTCCACTTGTTTTAAAGAGTCAATAAAATCTCATAGTATCAGCAAATTATTCTGTGAATATCAACAAACTCATTCTCAAGTTTACATGGAGAGGCAAAAGACCCAGAATATCCAACACAATATTGAAGGAGAAGAATGAAGTTAGAGGACTGACTCCACCTGACTTCAAGACTACTGTAAAGCTTCAGTAATCAAGAGAGTGTGGTATTGGTAAAAGAACAGACAAATATATTAACAGCAAGAGAGTAAAGAGCGCAGAAATAGACCTAAATAAATTTATCTTTGGCAAAGGAGCAAAGGCAATACAATGAAAAAAAGAAGTCTTTTCAACAAATATTTCTGGAACAAGTTGATATTCACATCTAAAAAAAAAAAAATCTAAACACAGACCTCACGCCCTTCATAAAAATTAATGCAAAATGGATCACAGTCCTAAACATAAAATTTAAAACTCCTCAATTCCTAGAAGATAACACAAAACAATCTATATTAAGTTTGGCAATGACTTTCTAGGTACAACACCAAAGGCATGATCCTAAAAGAAAGAATTGATAAATTGGACTTCTTTGAAATTAAAAATTTGTGCTCCACCTTAGACCTATTAGGATATGAAAAGACAAGTCACATATTAGGATAAAATATTTGCAAATATCATATCTGATGAAGGGCTATTAAGGAAAATATACAAAGAACTCTGGGTTTTTTTGTTTGTTTGTTTGTTTTTTGAGACAGAGTCTCACGTTGTCACCCTGGGTAGAGTGCCATGGTGCCACAGCTCTCAGCAACCTGAAACTTTTCAGTTCAAATGATCCTCTTACCTTAGCCTCCCAAGTAGCTAGGACTACAGGCACTGGCCACAACGCCAGGCTATTTTCAGAGATGGGGTGTCACCCTTGCTCAAGCTGGTCTTGAACTCCTAAGCTCAAGCCATCCACCCAGCTCAGCCTCACAGAGTCCTCAGATTACAGGCATGAGCCACCACTCCCTCACCATACACAAAGAATTCTTAAAACTCAATAATAGGAAAAAAAAAAAAAAAACTTAAAAAATGGGCCAAAAACCTTAACAGACATCTGAACAAAGATATACGGGTGTTAAATAAGTACATGAAAAGATGTTCCACATCATATGGTCTCAGAAAAATGCAAATCAGAACAATGAGACATGACTACGCACCTATGGGAATGGCCAAAATCTAGAACACTGATAACATCAAATGCTCAAAGGACATGGAGCAGCAGTAACTTTCATTTATTGATCTTGGGAATAAAAACTGGTGCAGCCATTTTGGAAGGCAGTTTGGCAGTTTCTTACAAAGCGGAACATATGCTTACCATATGATCCAACAATTGTGCTTCTTGGTATTTACCTAAATGGGTTGAAAACTTATGTAGACACAAAAACCTGCATGTGGATATTTACAGTAGCTTTATTCATAATTTCCAAAAACTTGGAAGAAACCAAGATGCCTTTTCATAGGTAAGTGAATAAATAAACTGTGATTTTCCAGGCAGTGAAATACTATTCATCATGAAAAAGAAATTCGCTGGCAAGCCATGAAAAAACATGGAGGAAAAACATACTAAGTGAAAGAAGCTCTCTGCAAAGGCATACTGTATAACTTCAATTGTATGATATTCTGAAAGAAGTTTAAAAAATACAGAGATAGTAAAAAGAGCTATGGTTGCCAGGGGTTAAGATACAGGGGGTCATTAGGTGCCACAGAGGATTCGGGGGTCAGGGAAAACACTGTTTGATACTGTAACGGTGAACATGTGTCATTATACATTTGCCCAAACCCATAGAATATATAACACCAAGAGTAAACCAGAATGCAAACTACGGGCTTTGAGTTATAATGATGCATCACTATAGGTTCATCAACTGTACTAAATATACCAATCTAGTAAAGGATGTTGATAGTGGGGAGACTATAACTGTGCAGGTATGTGGGAAAAATCTATACCTTCCATTCAATTTTACTATGAACCTAAAACTGCTTTAAACATTAAATATACTAAAAAAATACATCAAGCCATATATTTAAGAGTTGAGTTCTTTATACAAATTATACCTTTAAAAATTAAAATGAAAAATACAGTGAGATATGAACACAGAAAACACACCCCCCCCAAATGAGAATTTTTGCAAGAAGAAGACACTAAGGAATATCATTAGGGAAAAAATCAAACAAAAAGCATTGTAGTGAGTGATGGCAAGGAACTCAGTTCCTACACTGAAAAGGTGACTAGTTCAAAATGCGTTTTTAAAAAGAACATTAAACTTTACCGCATTTCCAAAAAGAGTTTAAATGAAATAATATAATCTAGAAGAATATATTGTTAAATATAAAAGTGAAAGTGTCCTGCATATGGAAAATTTATTAGCAGCCCAAAGCATGCTGTTTCCATGGAAAGATAAACAGAACAAGTGTGGGTGAATTTCACGTATTGTAAAATAATTCAGATATAATTAAAGGACTTGGGCTTTGTTGTTTTGATGCCAAAACAATAGTTACAGAGAGAAAATTCCAGCAATCAGTTGTTTAGTCTATCCCATATTAAAATCTTATCTTCCATACCACAGAATTGAAACAGAGCACTTACAGTCATTTCTTTAATACAGAATAACTGAGGCTATTTCTAAGAAATTATGTTGATAATTTAATAGAAATAATTAAATTAAAAAAATTAAATTATTTTTTCACCTCAGAAAAAGTAATTGTGTGCCAAATTTTGTATATTAATAATGCAAGGAATTCATGGGGCTCCTGAAACACATCTATGTACCCTACATTAAGAACCTCTAATATATTTAGTCAATCAATGTGTGGTATCTTTTAACTTTTATTTTAACAAAACATAATATGAATCCAAAAGTCATAATTGCATGGTTCAATTTAATAAAGAAACTAAAAATAAAAGATACTTGAATAAGCATGTAACATCTGTATAAATCTGAAGAAAATTCTTTTATGTTTCTAATGATAAGCTTCCTTTTTTGGAGTAATTTCTAAGAAACATTTTCTATATCTCCAGTTTTTCCATACAGTAAATACCTCAGGGATGTTGCAAGTTCAGTGCCAGACCACTGCAATAAGCAAGCCACATGAACTTTTTGACTGCCCACTGCATATAAAAGCTATATTTACTCTGGACTACAGTCTATTAATTGTGCAATAGCTTTATGTCTACACAATGTACATACCTTAATATAAAAACATTTTATTGTTGGGCGGCGCCTGTGGCTCAGCGGGTAGGGCGCCGGTCCCATATGCCGGAGGTGGCGGGTTCAAACCCAGCCCCGGCCAAAAAAAAAAAAGAAAACATTTTATTGCTAAAAAATGCCAGTGATCGTGTAAGCCCCCATTGAGTTGTAATCTTTTTGGCTGGTGGATGACTTCCCTCATTATTGAAGGTTACTGATTATCAAGGTTGGCAGCTGCTGAAGGGTTGGGTAGCTGCACCGCTTACCTAAAGTAAAACAATGAAATCTGCTGCCTTCACCGACTCTTCCTTCCATGAAAGATGTCTCTGTAACATGTGGTGCTGATTGGTAGCATTTTACCTGCAGAACTACTTTCAAAATCAGAGGCAATCCTCTCAAACCCTGCTGCTGCTCTACCAACTATCCTAAATCGGAGATTCAATCTCAAGAAATTACTTTCTGCGTAACTGACTGACCATTCAAGTTTAATCAAGAGATTCCGGCAAATAAGTCCCATCTTCAGGCTTTCCTTCTAAGTCTAGTTCTCTTGTAATAAATACCTGTAGTTACTTCTTCCACTTACGTCTTAAATCCTTCTCTCTTCCATGAGAGTTGCAATTAATTTCTTCTAAACTTTTGTTAATGTTGATATTTTGACCTCCTTCCAGGAATCATGAATGTTTTTAATGGTATCTACAATGGTAAATTCTTTCCAGAAGGTTTTCGATTTACTTTGCCATCAGAGGAATCCCTGTGTATAACAGCTTTAGCCTTACAAAATTTATTTTTTAAATAATAAAACTTGAAAGTGAAAATCATTCCTTGATCTATAAGCTACAGAATGGATGTTGTATTGACAGGCATGAAAACAACATTAATCTCCTTGTATATCAGAGCTCTCGAGTGACCAAGTACATTAATAATGAGCAGTAATATATCAAAAGAATTTTTTTTTCTGTGCAGCAAGTCTCAACAATAGGTTTAAAATATTCAGTAAAAAACGCAATAAACAGAAGAGTTGTCATTAAGGCTTTCTTGTTCCATTTACAGAAAACATACAGAGTAGATTTAGTATCATTCTTAATGGCCCTAGGATTTTTGAAATAGTAAATGACCATTTTCTTTAATTTGGTGTATGTGGCTGGTGCCCTACTCACTGAGCTATGAGCGCTGAGCCAAATCATTGTTTATTCTTACTCTTAATCAAAATACATGCAAGTAATATTTTTCCAAAAAGCCATTATAATTTTACTAAAAGAGAAAAGTAGAAATTTTAGCATCGAAGAAAATAAGTATTCTTAATACTATGAAATTTAGGGACTTGTCAAACAAGAGTGTTGTTACTTTCAAACTCAAATGATAGAACTCTAAAAAGGAAAGGGGATACCACCTCTTTTCCTTAGTTACCATAGATCTAGAACTTCTGCCCTAAAAAATGTGTTCCTCAGACCTCCAGAAGTCCCTGAGATCATTTCAGGGAATCTGTTAAGTCAAAGCTATACTCATAATAATAACAAGATATTGTTTGTCTTTTTACTGTGTTGACATTTTCACGGATGGTGCAAAAGCATACTGGGTAAAATTATAGGCAACTTAGCACAAATCAAGGCATTGATCCTGTACCAGAAATCCAGTTTTCTATCATAATAGAGAAAGTATTTACAGTTGGCCCTTCGTACCCAGGGCTTCTGCACTGACAAATTCAACCAACCACACATTGAGAGTATTTGAAAAAAAATTATCTGTACTGAACTGGTATAGACTTCTTTCTTGTCATTGTTATATAAACAATACAGAACAACTGTTTCATAGCAATTTATATTGTATTATTTATTAATCCATGTTATACCAATGACTTGATCCTCTGTGGATTTTAGTGTCCAAAGGAGGCCCTGAAATCAGTCACCCATGGGTCAAAGCCATGACTGAACTTGTCTCTTGATTAAGAAACTATGTCCTGAAAAAAAACTGTTCAAATACAAAACCCTTTAACCCGATTTCAAATTTCTTCAATGACTTACTCTACCCTCAAACTCTAATTTCATTCTTCAGAATATAAACTTCAAAAGGATAAAAAATAAATCTGTAAAATAGTAAATAGATGTAGACAAAGTCCCAAGAACAGTAGATGGCTAAATAAATATTATTTAATAATTATTACCTGTCTTGAAATTACAAAATTACATTCATTTCCAATTTCTGAAGCTTTTCACAGCCAGTCAATTTCCTTTTGCTGTTCTCCAACGCTGTCTAGCCACATCCAATTACCTCAGTTCAACTTCAAGCCTCTCTATCTTGATTCAATCTGATTTGACCCCTAGTGAACTCTCTCTAGAGAAACAATGATAGGAAATTTATTTCTATTATGTTTCAGCTTTACATGCCCCATTTTGGATTACATTGCACCAAAACAGAAAAGGAGGCGCCCACCAATAACCCTTTAGAATTTCCCTTGGAGTACAGTAAAGTTCAGTTTACCACACCAAACAATTGTCTCCTATAACTTTCCCCCAATCAATTTTTGCTTAACCAGAGTGAAGTTTCCTTTTCAGAAAAATCCTAGTCTCTAGCCAAGATTCACTTTAAACCATCATAGCTTGCGGGCCTTGCCGGAAACTACAGCAATCTACTCAAAGGAAAGCCAGGATTTTATGACTTTGCTACTGACTTTGAGATTGCTAGGTAGCATTAAAACAGAGAGTCATCATTTTTAAAATAAGAACTCTGAGTATCTATTGTCATCTAAATAGAAAAGGAGACTAGAAAGTGGCAAAGGCATTTTAGTGAAGTATATTACCTATCCTGTAATTTACCATAGCATGGTCACCATTGTGCAAAATTGTCTGCAATTGCTTGAAAACCCTTCTTGTGAGAATACTCATCACGTAGAACCTCATAATTCCCAGCTCAGACTATAAAGCCCACACAGCTTATGTGGAACATATTCTGAGAACATAGAAAGCATTTTTCCAATCCAGTTGCTAAGCCCTTTGTTAAATCACAAACTATGACTAAACAAAGGAAATCGGAGTAGCCAGATTTATACTCGTCTTCACTACACAGAAAATCATCACGTCTCACATGGCTATCATGGTCCACTCTGAGCTTCTTTAGAAGCAATCAAACTTACCTGATGGTGTGAACAAAGCCAAAGCCACTACCGATAACAGGCTTTATAGGAAAAAAAAAAAAAAAAAGCTAAACAAAATACAGATGCCTGATAGCTATTCTTCAGCTCACCTACACTTTCAGAACAAAACAGTGACTCATTCTCCACCACACAGAGTAAAATACATGAGGGTTGTCTGGACAGTGTCTGGCCACATATGTCTCTATTTTTCATTCCACATGGCTGGGTATTTTCTGGACAGCCCTCATACACAGGACTTGGCCTGTGTGTCCTCCAAATGGAGATGAGGAATGTCCTGACAATATTTATCACAGCGAGTTGTCACTGTTGTCCTCTACAGTGATAATGACAGCGCCTAATTCCTACAATTATCGCACTATTCCATCGTGTTGACTAAATGTTTAGAATGTGTAATCCTTGATTATTGTGTTAGTAAACACCTATAACTCAAAATCAGTAATATCAAAATGTTAACATCAGTAACTCAAAATTTTTCATGACGCTCTTTGGAGATGTTTGCCAAAATAACTCTTTAAAAATCAATTCCAGAATGTTTCAAATCTTCACATGAATTAACTTTCACATGAAGTTTTCTTCATTGTTTTATAATGTACAAAAAACTTCCATCCATCCATTCTCCTAATCTATTTCAGGCACTGAGGTATGTAAAGAAAGCTAAATAAACTACAATTTTTTTTCCTATACTTATCACCAAATGCATGTTTTATTTAGGTCAAAAATCTACCATAAAATTAATATATTCAATATGAGAGTGAGGTTTCAAAACTAGCTATGAGAAAACATCAAATTTCTATGACGTACTCCCTTGAAGTCAAAAATGTGTGATGCAAAATAGCTTTCAAAAATCAAAAATCATTAATCATAATTATCTAATTTTCTAGGTGGCTCACACGTGAAATGCCTTGAGCTCTAAAAAACAAACAAAAAAAACCCCACTAATATGTACATGTAAGCAATATCATTTTGCCTGTCAGAAGTCCAGTTCTCAAAGTGCTTTTTGTGACCCAATTAAATTAAACAGCAAAATTCTATCATATCCTGGGTGTCAGAAAAGACAGGAAATGATGCATCCCACCCACCCATGAATGTGAGGCACTGAGGTGGCTCGAAAAGTACCTGCCAGTGCATGTACCTCATTAGGAGTTAGCAAATATGGAAAGATACAATCAATGGCTCGTTTATTTTATTTAATGCCTAAATACCCTAGAACAAAAATAGACTGTTATAAAATGATTTCTAATGGAAAGCTGACTCATAATCCTATCTGCCAGAGCATTAATTAATATGGCAATCACTCTAATGTCAGTCTTAGTCAGCCAGGGCTGCAAAAATACCAGAGACTGGGTGGCTTCAGCAACAAGAATGTATTTTCTCACAGTTCTGGAAGCTGGAAGTTACAAGATCAGGTTGCTGCATGACTGGGTTCTGGTGAGGGCTCTCTTCCTTCTCACTGTGTCCTCACATGGCAGAGAGCGAGCTCTGGTGTCTCTTCCTTTTGCTACTAGGGCACCAGTTTTATGGCTCCACTATTACAGCCTCCTTTAACTTTAATCAGTTCCTTAAAGGCCCTCTCTCCAATACAGTTACCTGAGAAGTTAAGGCTTCAACATATGAACTCTGGGGGAAACACAATTCAGTCCACAGAATTTAGAGAACTAGGATCAGGCACACATCCCTGGCAAAACCAGAAGTCCAAATAAGCCAAGAATCTGTGGAAGTTTAGGTGCCAGGAAGAAATCATTCTTGTCAGACCAAATAAATTGGAGCCAGGGAAATAGAAAGAAGAGTCCACGCTTACACGTCTGAAACAGAAAGTGTCTCAAGGATCTTCTAAAATAACCACAGAACGAAATCCTTCCTGTCCTTAAGGCATCTCAAGCTTTTCATGATCTAGGATTGGCCTGTACTCACATATTTCCATGTTTATCACTGGACATTCTTTAGTACAGACAAGATGCTCTCAAAAGAACACTTGCCAAGTAATAGCACCTCCATCAATGAACGATGCCATCTCTGGCTTTGAGCTCCCAGAACCAATGAACTCTATTTCCAAGCAGCTTATGTAAACTCCTTTTTGCCAAATAAAAAGTTCCCTTTACCCTGCATTCTTCAGGTACACGTGTGGCTTGCCCTAGTTGGGCATCTGGGATTATAATCCTTTTTTGATTACTCCCTATAAATTCATTCATTAGCATGTTTTTTTCTCTCATGTCCTTTTTTAGCTGACAAATCATTTGCCTGAGCTTGTCCTAGCTATGGCTAAGACACAGTAATATTTATTTTTATGCAAATAATTTTATCCACACAGAAGATGTAAATGGAGTTTCGAATTTTTTGGCAGATTTCTGTAACTGAAAATTACATAATCAAAAATACAATAATGAGGAAATATTTACAAGGATTATAACAGAAACCTACATGTTAGTAGTATAACACACACTTTACTGCCAGTTCATGTACAGAAAATGTAGTAAAAATTCAAACTTCAATACTTAAAGCTTTATCATTAAAAAGATATTAGGCAAACCACATTAGGGCTTCCTCACTAAAATCTCAAGAGAGGAGGGAAAGGAAACAAATCCTGCCAAATATTTTCCTTATCACTTAAACCTCTCTTTGCTAGACACGCACTAAATATGGTGAAAAGCTCAACTCTTCTCAAATTAATCATAAATTCAGTGTAATTCTACTCAAAACCCACATACAATTTCTATGGAATAACAGCAATACACATATAACTAAATAACTCAAAAAAACCTAAAATGCACATAAAAGGCTACACATTTTACAGGGATATATCCATAGATAAAACAGAAAATGAGTATGAGATGGGGAGTATTGGAACGAAAGCCAGGGATAACACATGATAAACAACCAAATACTCTATATGAAGAACAAAAAGAAGGGCTTTGCACAGAGAGATGGTGATCAAGTATTTTCAGTTGAAGATGTGTAGAATATCATTACTCAATTCTCCTTTTTGAACCATTTTTTAAAAAAAAAAGTGAGTATGGTCATATTTTTGTGATGAAAGAACATATTTAACAGCATAACATATTGACAAAGAGCATATAAATAGGTACAATCTGTTCACTGTGCACTTTAACAACCAGTGGTGGCCAAGAAGTCCTTTGGCAATTACATCTAAAAGAAACAAAAATAAAAATTGAACTGTCAGGCTTATATCAGAGTTACCCTACAGACCGGTCAGCAAAGCATTTGTGATCATATGTACAAACCAAAAAGCTAGAAGGTGAAGAAATATTTTTGGACTTGCTATTACATGCAAAAGTTACTAAAAAGTAAAAGAAGATACATCAGCAGGAAAATAAGAAAAGTTATTCAGTTGTATTTTGAACAGTTAACTATCAGGCAGGAATAGTGTTGAGTAGATAAAACAGGGATAATTTCCTAATCACAATTACAGCAGACCTTATACAGAATGTGCTAAAGCTTGTGGTAAGTTAAATTTGATACAATTTTAATAAACTTTATGTTGAGATAATTGCAGATTCATATGCAGTTGGTTGTAAGAAATAACAGAAATCTTGCATACCCTTTGCCACAGTGTTTTTCAACCTTTTTGAATCTCACGGCACACTTGAAACTATAGCTAAACTTTGGCATCCCAGTTAAATTATATTGATCAAAAACAGAGTAAAAACAAGAACGTATTTACTGTGCTTTGAACTTCTTTAAAAAATAATTTAATCTCTTAAAAAAAATTTTCATGGCACACCAGTATGCCTCAGCACACTGGTTTAAAAATCATTGCTGGCTCTGTGACTGTAGCACAATGGTTAGGGCACCAGCCACATACACTGAGGCTAGCAGGTGTGAACCCCACATGGGCCAGCTAAACAGCAACTGCAACAAAAAAAGTCAGGTGTTGTGGCAGGCACCTATAGTCCCAGCTACTAGGGAGGCTCAGGCAAGAGAATCGCTTAAGACCAAGAGTTAGAGGTTGCTGTAAGCTGTGATGCCACAGCATTCTACCAAGGGCAACATAGTGAGACTCGATATAAAAAAAAAAAAAAAAAATCATTGCCTATTACCCCATTTCCCCATGTGCAGGTATGTGAACATGTGTGTGTATTTAGTTCTATGTAATTTTATTACATGTGTAAGGTTTGTGTATCTAGCATCACTGTCAAAAGGCAGAACAGTTCCCTCCCCAAGAGGATTCCTCGTGTTGTCCTTATGTAATCACACTCACCCCCTGCTTGATCCTTCCCTTGTCCTTAACCTATGGTAACTACTAACTTGTTCTCCATTTTTTCTTATTTCAAATAATGTTATATAAATTCAATTATACAGTACTGCATATTCTAAGACAATCCTTTTTACAGTCAGAATAATTCCCTACAGATTCATCCAAGTTGTGCATGGGTCGATTGCTCCACCCTTTCTATTACTGGCTACTATTTCCGTGATGTGGATATGCCACAGGTTTCATCATTCACCCAGTACAAGAAATCTAGGTTGATTCTTGCATTTAGATGTCATAGACATAACACAGTCTATTTCAAAACTTTCATAATGACCTACTTATAATAGGATCATACTGCATAAAGCAGCTGTGAAAATTCTTCTATAGGTTTTGGTATGAACATAAATTCTATTTCTCTGGGATAATACCAAAGAATGTGATTGCTGAGTCACCTGATAATTGCCTACATCACATGGGCACATTCATTCCTGCTCTTCAGAAGGTAAAGTGGCATAAATTCTTTGATAATCAAATGAACAGTGTGTATTAAGAACATTAAATATATTCATATCCTTTGAGCCACCAAACACAAGCATGGATTTATATATAACAGTTATTCAACAAAGACATGATTTTTTTATTATTGTTGTTGTTGGATTCATTGAGGGTACAAGAAACCAGATTGCATATGTTAGGTAAAGTCGCTCTTGCAATTGTGTCTTGCTCCCAAAAGGTGTGTCACACACCAAGACCCCACCCCACTCCTTCCTTCTTTCTCTCTGCTCTTCCTTTCCCCCACCCTTCCCTCCTTCTTTCTCTTTCTGCTCTCTCCTACCCGTACCATGTCATTAATTGTCATTAATTGCTGTCATATCAAAATTAAGTACATAGGATTCATGCTTCTCCATTCTCATGATGCTTTACTAAGAATAATGTGTTCCACTCTGATCCAGGTTAATACAAAGGCTGTAAATTCTCCATTTTTTAATGGCTGAATAGTATTCCATGGTATATATATACCACAGCTTGTTAATCCATTCCTGGGTTGGTGGGCATTTAGGCTGTTTCCACATTTTGGTGGTTGTAAATTGAGCTGCAATAAACACTCTAGTGCAAGTGTCCTTATGATAAAAGGAATTTTTTCCTTTGGGTAGATGCCCAGTAATGGGATTGCAGGATCAAATGGGAGGTCTAGCTTGAGTCCTTTAGGGTTCTCCAACCTTCCAAAAAGGTTGCACTAGTTTGCAGTCCCACTAGTAGTGTAAAAGTTCCCTTCTCTCCACATCCATGCCAGCATCTGCAGATTTGAGATTTTGTAATGTGGGCCATTCTTCCTGGGGTTAGATGGTATCTCACAGTGGTTTTGATTTGCATTTCTTTAATACTTAGGAATGATGAGCATTTTTTTCATGTGTTTGCTAGCCATTCATCTGTCTTCTTTAGAGAAGGTTCTGTTCAATCTCTCTTCCCCATTGATGTATGGGATTGTTGGCTTTTTTCATGTGGATTACTTTGAGTTCTCTATAAATCCTAGTTATCAAGCTTTTGTCTGATTCAAAATATGCAAATATCCTTTCCCAATGTGTAGGTTGTCTATTTGTTTTGGTTGTTGTCTCCTTATCTGTACAGAAGCTTTTCCGTTTAATGAAGTCCCATTTGTTTATTTTTGTTGTTGTTGCAATTCCCATGGCAGTCTTCTTCATGAAGTCTTTCCCCAGGCCAATATCTTCCAGTGTTTTTCCTATCCTTTCTTTGAGGATTTTTATTGTTTCATGCCTTAAATTTAAGTCCTTTATCTATCTTGAATCAATTTTTGTGAGTGGAGAAAGGTGTGGGTCCAGTTTCAGTCTTTTACATGTGGATAACCAGTTCTCCCAGCACCATTTATTGAATAGGGAATGTTACCTCCAAAGTATGTTCTTGTTTGGTTCATCAAAGATTAGGTGGTTGTAAGATGTTAGTTTCATTTCCTGGTTTTCTATTTGATTCCAAATGTCTATGTCACTATTTTTGTGCCAGTACCATGCTGTCTTGACCATTATGGCTTTGTAGTACAGCCTAAAATCTGGTATGCTGATGCACCCAGCTTTGTTTTTATTACTAAGAACTGCCTTAGATATTCAGGGTTATTTTCTGGTTCCATACAAAACACAGAATCATTTTTTCCAAGTCTTGAAAGTACAATGTTGGTATTATAATAGGGATGGCATTGAATCAGTATATTGCTTTGGCAAGTATAGACATTTTCACAATGTTGATTCTTCCCAACCATAAGCATGGTTATGTTCTTCCATTTGTTACTATTCTCTGCTAGTTCCTTTTTTAGGGTTTCACAATTTTCTTTATAGAGGTCCTTCACCTCTTTTGTTAGGTATATTACTAGGTATTTCGTTTTCTTTTAAGCTATGGAAAATGGGGTTGTGTCCTTAATTAGCCTCTCATCTTGGCTGTTACTGGTGTATACAAAGGCTACTGACTTGTGGACATTGATTTTATATCCTGAGACATTACTGTACTTTTTGATGACTTACGGGAGTCTTGTGGTTGAGTCTTCGGGGTTCTCTAAGTATAAGATCATATCATCAGCAAAGAGGGAGAGTTCGACCTCCTCTGCTCCTATTTGGATGCCCTTTATTTCCTTGCCTTGCCTGATTGTATTGGCTAGAACTTCCAGCATTATGTTGAATAGTAATGGTGACAGAGGACAACCTTGTCTGGCTCCAGTTCTAAGAGAAAAAGACTTCAGTTTTACTCCATTAAGTAAAATATTAGCTGTGGGTTTGTCATAGATCACTTTGATCAGTTTAAGGAATGTGACACCTATGCCTAAACTCTTCAGTGTGCTGATTAGCAAAGGATGCTGGATTTTATTGAATGCTTT
Organism: Nycticebus coucang; assembly: GCF_027406575.1. Lineage (NCBI taxonomy): Eukaryota > Metazoa > Chordata > Mammalia > Primates > Lorisidae > Nycticebus > Nycticebus coucang. Next base: position 110,771,386 of record NC_069785.1, read on the forward strand.
CTCTGCATCTATTGAGAGGACCATATGGTCTTTGTTTTTGCTTCTGTTAATACGGTGAATAATGTTTATGGACTTGCATATATTAAACCAGCCTTGTATCCCTGGGATGAAACCTACTTGATCATGATGTCTGACTTTTTTTTTTTTTTTTGGCCAGGGCTGGATTTGAACCCACCACTTCCTGCATATGGGGCCAGTGCCCTATTCCTTTGAGCCACAGGTGCTGCCCAATGTCTGACTTTTTTGATGATAAACTGTAAATCTATTGGCTAGGATTTTGTCGAGAATTTTTGCATCTTTATTCGTTAGTGAAATTGGTCTGGAATTCTCCTTTTTAGTTGGGTCTTTTCCTGGTTTTGGTATCAGGGTGATGTTTGCTCCGTAGAATGTGTTGGGGAAGATTTCTTCCTCCTCAATTTTTTTGGAATAATTTCTGCAGTAAGGGAATAAGCTCTTCCTTGAAGGTTTGATAGAATTCTGGTGTGAAGCCATGTGGACCTGGGCATTTTTTTTGTTGGAAGATTTTTTATTGTTTCTTTTACTCGGTGCTTGAAATTGGTCTGTTCAGGAGCTCTATTTCTTCCTAGCTAACTCTAGGGAGAGAGTGTGATTCCAAATATTTATCCATTTCCTTCACATTGTCAAATTTCTGGGAACGGGGTTTCTGGTAGTATTCAGAGATGATCTCTTGTATCTCTGTAGCATCAGTTGTTATTTCCCCTCTATCATTCCAGATTGAGGTTGCTAGAGACTGCACTTTTCTATTTCTAGTTAGTCTGGCCAAAGGTTTATCTATTTTATTTATTTTTTCAAAAAACCAACTCCTTGTTTCATTAATTTTCTGAATGATTCTTTTGTTTTCAATTTCATGGATCTCTGATTTAATTTTGGAGATTTCTTTTCTTCTGCTGGGTTTAGACTTAGATTGTTCTTCTTTTTCCAATTCCATAAGATGGCTTGTGAGTTTGTTGATGCGCTCTCTTTCTGTTTTTCGAACGTAGGCATGTAAAGTGATAAATTTTCCTCTCAAAACTGCTTTTGCAGTATCCCACAGATTTTGGTAGCTTTTGTCTTCATTGTTGTGCTCAAGGAAGTTAATGATTTCCTCTTTTATTTCTTCTTGCACCCAACTGTCATTCAACAGAAGGTTGTTTAATTATCATGCCTTTGTGTGGGATTGAACATTTTTGTTGGAATTGAGTTCCAACTTTAGTGACTTGTGGTCTGAGAAGATACAAGGTAAAATTTCAATTCGTTTGATTCTGTTTGTTTTGTATCCTAGGATATGATCAATTTTGGAGAATGTTCCATGAGGCAATGAGAAGAATGTATGTTCTTTATCTTTGGGATGGAGTGTTCTATATGCATCTATCAAGCACAGTTGTTCTAGGGTCTCATTTAAGTCCTTATTATCTTTGTTTAATTTCTGTTTAGATGATCTATCCAGCTCTCTAAGAAGAGCATTAAAGTCCCCTGTTATTATGGTGTTATAGGATCTCATATTGCTCAGACTGAGTAAGGTCTGTTTCAAGAATCTGGGAGCATTTAAGTTAGGTGCATAAATATTTGGAATTGAAATGTCTTCTTGTTGTATTTTTCCCTTGACCAATATAAAGTGACTATCATTGTCTTTTTTGAAGTTAGTTGCTTTAAATCCACATGTATCTGAAAATAATATTGCATGGAATCTTATTCTGAATTCCATTCACCTTAAAATGTCTTCCAGCCCTTGACTTGGAGTTTTAATTTATCTTTTGAAACTAGGTGTGTTTCCTGCAGACAGCAAATGGATGGCTTGTGTTTTTTTATCCAATCAGACAGTCTATGTCTCTTCAGTTGCGAATTCAAGCCATTAACATTTAATGAGATCATTGATAAGTGTGGTAGTGTTCTAGTCATCTGATTTTGTGAAAGTCAATTGCTTAGTTTTATTTTTTGCATCATTGTGGAAGTCAGGTTCTATCCTTTAATTTCTGAGTTCTTACTTTGCTGGTGGTCCATTGTGATGGTCAGTGTGTAGAACAGGCTGAAGTATTTCCTGTAGAGCTGGTCTTGTTGTGGTAAATTTCCTCAATGTTTGTATATCCGTAAATGATTTGATTTCTCCATCAATTTTAAAGCTTAGCTTAGCAGGATATAGAATTCTGGGTTGGAAATTGTTCTGTTTAAGTAGATTAAAGATAGATGACCACTGTCTTCTTCCTTGAAAAGTTTCATTAAAGAAGTCTGTAGTCACTCTGATGAATTTGCCCCTGTAGGTCAACTGGCACTTACATCTGGCAGCTTGAAGAATCTTCTTTTGTCTTGACTTGGACAGGTTCATCACAATGTGTCTTGGAGAAGCTCAGTTAGAGTTGAGGCGACTTGGAATCCAACATCCCTCTGAAAGGAGTGTCAGAATCTTTGTTTATATTTGTGAAATTTTCATTTATGATATTCTCTAGTACGGCTTCCATTCCCCTGAGGCATTCTTCTTCCCCTTCTGTTTGAATGCTTCATAAAGTCCCATAATTCTGTCAGTGAACATTCTGCTTTCACTCTCTTCTTTTCTGCCTCTTTAACTATCTGAGTTATCTCAAGAGCTTTGTCCTCTACCTCTGAGATTCCTTCTCCTGGATGGTCTAATCAGTTTTTGATACTTTCTATTGCATCTTTAAGTTCCCTAATTGACTGCTTCAGTTCCTTAAGCTCTGCTATATCCTTTCTATATTCTTGATACCATTCATCTCATTTAATTTTGTTTTTGTATTTCCTTTTGGTTATTTTCCACTTTATCAGCAGTTTCCTTCACTGTTTCCATCATTTCCTTCATTGTTTTCATGATCTGTATTCTAAATTCCTTTTCTGTCATTTCTAACATTTCTTTATATGTGGAATCCTCTGCAGTAGCTTCCTCACGGTCCCTTGACAGGGTTGCTCTGCACTGGTTTTACATGTTGCCATGATTTTTCTGCTAATTCTTCCTTATGAATTTTTTCTTTTATCTGTTTTTCTTGCCCTAATTTTCCTTTCACTTCCTCTTGCTCTTTAAGTTACCATGCCTCTGGCTTAGGGTTTCAATGAGCCCTTTTGGTACAGGACTAGAAGGATGAGAAGGGTGAAGAGCAAGAAGGGAAAAAAGGTTTAAAAAAAGAAAAGAAAAAAGAGAAAGGAGAGGGGGTGAGTAAAATGGAATATTGACAAAAAGAAGAGAGGCATAGAAAGAGGGAGACAGGAACAATATAGATGTACAGTAGGGTAGTTTGACCCAATCTTAAAAAACCCCAACCTCTGGGGGTGCTGGGTTGGGTGGTTCCCTTGAGGTCAGCAGCTCTTTGCCAGCCTGTTCAGATACAGTACCCCACCTCCACCAAGTAGAGAGGAAAGACAAAAACGCTGTAAATCAAACCAAAACAAGCAAACAGAAAACTTTACAGGATAAAATTGGGGGAAAAACAAAATAATAGAGGTAGAAACACTAGGAAAAATAAAGTTCTAATTGTTAAAGAAGGCAACAATGAAAAAATATATTTAAACTAGAAAAATGAAGAAAGAAAAAGAAAAAAAAACAAAAACAAAGCAGTATACGTATCTTGCTAAATATTGTCTGGACAACAGGTGACCTTCTGGGGTATGAGATGTTAATCACAATGCTGATACAGCTATACTAGATGGAGACTCAAAGCCTCTGCTGATTTCTCAAACCCTGCAGGATGGAGTGCCTATATCTCTCCTCAGCCCACTTAAAAGGCACTTTAAACTGTTAACCTTAGCTAAGCAGAAGCTTTCCCAGGAAAGCACTTGTCACTGAGATCACTCCTGAAGTGGCTGCCCACTTACCCAGTGCTCCAAAACCGGTCTCACTCTATGCTTCTGAGGGCCAAGGCTGTAAGGTGTCTCAGTAAGGTGTCTCAGTCCCTGCCTTTAGGCTGCTCAGTCACTAGATTACTTGCTCCCCACACGATCTCTGCTCTGCAACCCTGAGGGCGGAGCCTGCAGGGGCAGTTCTCCCACAATGGTTCCACGGGGCCCACAGCCAAACACTATTAGCTCCGTCTGCTCAGCAGCACAGTCCAGGGCCCTAGACAACACTTAAAGTCCTCCACAATCTTGCCCAAGTTCTCCCAAGGTAGTTCAACTGAGTGCCAAGTCTAAAAAAAAAAAAAAACAACCCAGCTTATAGGTAAGGCCTTTCCAGCTTGCAATCTCACTGCTGCTGCACTTACAGCTGCCAGCAGGATTAGACCAAATGAACACATGCAAACACTTGCCAGTTCTCCACTGCTTTCGTCCTCCTCATGGGGTCCAAAAGCCTTTTGCTGACTACCTGTGTCCCCAAAGGGATGTTTCTGGGCAGAACACACCAGCCAGAGTTGCCTGGAGTCTTCTCTCCCCAGTCTCACTGTGCCCAGTTGCAAGGAAGCTGTTACTCAGCCACCATCTTGCTCCTCCCTCAAGACATACTTATAATAAACAATAGAAAAATCATCAACTCCATCAGTAAAAGGATGATTATATAAATCATTGTCTATCCTTATGATAAAAATATGTAGGGCCATAACAAATAATGTTCTCAAATATGTCTACTAGCATGAAAAAAGCTCAAAATATTAATTTTAAAAAGTCCAAAACCATATTTAGTATGATTCAATTATAAGTAGGTCGCTATGAAAGTTTCAAAACAGACTGTGTTATGGTCCATTATTTCACCTCCAAGAAACACAGCTGCCACTGTCCCTTCTGATTCACTGTGCGAGTTTCAACTTGCTCACATTATCAGTGTTGCTGAGAGAGCTTCACTTATTCCATACACTCAGATTTTATGTACTGGATTTTATGTTTCTGAATTTTTGTGTTTCTCAAAACTTTGCTAATGACTCACGTATTTTAAAATGCATGTAAAAGACCAGAAAGAAATACAGCAGCATGATAATATTGTCTTGGCTATGTGATAGAGGCTGATTTAGTATTCTCATTAATTTATTTACATATATGTATGCATGTATGTATGTATCAAATCTCTTCCACATAGCAAGAAACATTTTTTTTTTTTTTTATTTTTGGCCTGTGCTGGGTTTGAACCCGCCACCTCTGGCATATGGGACCGGCGCCCTACTCCTTGAGCCACAGGCATCGCTCAGCAAGAAACATTTATTATAAACAGGAAGGAGAAAAGGCATAGAAATTATTTTTATGGTTTTAAAATTAAAACTAGTATATCTTTGTGAAAGCTATTGGCCAATTCTGCCTCAAGAATGGCCATGCATTAGCAGTGTATACATGATCATCCACAGCCATCAAAGTTCATTCTCCATTTCTATCTAGGCACAGAACTATATCCCATCCCTTGTAGTCAGTGTGCATATGTGACTACAAAATATGAGTGAAAATTATGCACAGTGAGCTCAGATCTGCTCCAAAAACTCCCAGCATAATACTTCATTTTCTTTAACTCCTTACATGCGCAAAAAGGGCTGAGACTCACAGAGCCATGCAGCAGCCTGGCCCCTACTGTGCAGAGCAGAGCCCCATTCTCCTTATCTGGAATGTTAGCTGGAAAGAGCTTCTTGGAAAAGGTTTTCACATTGCTTGAACTAGTACATATTGGTTATATTTGTTATGGCAGTGTAGCCTACTCCCGCTAATGTAATGACTTTGAGGGAAGAAGACTTCACATACAGCAAGCTAGCCAGCTAGATATCCAGGCATAGCACACTGTGCCTGTTTGTGGAAACTGAAATTTCCTGCCAGACTCCACTGTGAAGATGGGCCCTGTGTGCCTAGCACACGGTTGAGGTTCACTAAGTGTTTGCTAAAGGAAAGAAGGAAGGGAGGGAGGGAAAGAAGGAGTGGAGGGGGAGAGGAAGCACCTCGCAGAAGAAGGGGAAGCACACGGAACACAGAACTGCACAAGTTCACACTTGAACCCAGAGTTAACCTCGCTGTCTATGCCAAAGAAAACAGGCATTAAAAATGTTTTAAGTTCCCACAATGGCCACTTCTACTGAAAACTACTAGAAAACTAAGCCCAAAATACAAGTGAATTCTTTATGGTCCAAGAAAATGGAAAGCATAAACTATCTAAAAGCCAGAGATCATGTCAACCTTCCTTTACCACTTTGTTTAAACTTTCTCCACACACGAACCAGTAAGAAAACTAAACTCACTGACTGTGTTCAGGATCCCCTTCTTCACCCACATCCTCCTCAGAGAACAAGTCAATTAGCGAAGAAATAAACAATCAAGAGAGACAGTAGAAGTAAAACACAGGATCTACATAATCCTCAGATTTGACGATCATCCTTCAAATGCTCAAACACTGGTTTTGCATGTAAATTAAAATTTAAAAATCCCAACGGCTATAAGGCCTGGGAGTTTCATAATACGATACTAAGTTGTATGCACAGCACCTAATATTTTTGTTTTGCCATCAAGAAGATCTTTTTTTTCTTTGCACAAACATGAAATATGCTTTGAAAATACTAAAAAAGTCTTTTTAAAGTAAACTATTGAAAACTACACATAATTGAATACATAAAATTTGTATTTAGCTTGAGAACTGAGATGTTCCTAAAATAAAATGGGAAATTATACTATAACAAGGTGTCCCAGAAGTTGCCCCTGAAGTAAACATGCATAAGGAAAATTGGAAATCTACCTTTATTTACAAAATACTCATTACAAAATTTTACAAAGAGGTGGCAAACATGTAGAAAATATTTTGTAAATGTTTTATAAAATTTTGTAATGAATATTTTGTAAATAAAGGTACATTTAGTTACAATTTCTCATTTTCCCTGTGTATGGCAACTTTAGAGGCAACTTTACAACACCCTGTATAATCTATGTTTGGATGAAAACTAACCAAATATCCTAATATTATCAGTACTTCGATTAACCACTTGCATCTAACTGCTCCAATTATTGAATCAACATAGAATATTTAAAACAACTAGTATGTTATTCTTAAGAATTAGTCTGAGTAGAACTCCAAAAGTGTAGGAAATTTGTACTCCACAGTCATCTGCCTATTCTTCTTCTATATAATTCCAAAAAACTAAAGGAACTAAAGTTTATAAAAATTAAAGGAACTAAAGTTTATAAATACAATTTTTATATTGAATGTCACCTAAACCCTTTCTTTATACTTTATAGCTCGCATTACCCCACAGGTTCTTATTAATTTACACCTAAATTCTACTACATCAAATCTCATCCTTTTTTTTTTTTTCTTTTTTTTTTTTTTATTGTTGGGGATTCATTGAGGGTACAATAAGCCAGGTTACACTGATTGCAATTGTTAGGTAAAGTCCCTCTTGCAATCATGTCTTGCCCCCATAAAGTGTGATACACACCAAGGACCCACCCCCCTCCCTCTGTCCCTCTTTCTGCTTTTCCTCCCCCCCCAAAACCTTAATTGTCATTAATTGTCCTCATATCAAAATTGAGTACATAGGATTCATGCTTCTCCATTCTTGTGATGCTTTACTAAGAATAATGCCTTCCACTTCGATCCAGGTTAATACGAAGGATGTAAGTCTCCATTTTTTTTAATAGCTGAATAGTATTCCATAGTATACATATACCACAGCCTGTTAACCCATTCCTGGGTTGGTGGACATTTAGGCTGTTTCCACATTTTGGCGATGGTAAATTGAGCTGCAATAAACAGTCTAGTACAAGTGTCCTTATAAGAAAAGGACTTTTTTCCTTCTGGATAGATGCCCAGTAATGGGATTGCAGGATCAAATGGGAGGTCTAGCTTGAGTGCTTTCAGGTTTCTCCATACTTCCTTCCAGAAAGGTTGTACTAGTTTGCAGTCCCACCAGCAGTGTAAAAGTGTTCCCTTCTCTCCACATCCACGCCAGCATCTGCAGTTTTGAGATTTTGTGATGTGGGCCATTCTCACTGGGGTTAGATGATATCTCAGGGTTGTTTTGATTTGCATTTCTCTAATATATAGAGATGATGAACATTTTTTCGTGTGTCTGTTAGCCATTCGTCTGTCATCTTTAGGGAAGGTTCTATTCATGTCTCTTGCCCTTTGATAAATGGGATTGTTGGCTTTTTTCATGTGGATTAATTTGAGTTCTCTGTAGATCCTAGTTATCAAGCTTTTGTCTGATTGAAAATATGCAAATATCCTTTCCCATTGTGTAGGTTGTCTCTTTGCTTTGGTTATTGTCTCCTTAGCTGTACAGAAGCTTTTTAGTTTAATGAAGTCCCATTTGTTTATTTTTGTTGTTGTTGCAATTGCCATGGCAGTCTTCTTCATGAAGTCTTTCCCCAGGCCAATATCTTCTAGTGTTTTTCCTATGCTTTCTTTGAGGATTTTTATTGTTTCATGCCTTAAATTTAAGTCCTTTATCCATTTTGAATCAATTTTTGTGAGTGGGAAAAGGTGTGGGTCAAGTTTCAGTCTTTTACATGTAGACATCCAGTTCTCCCAACACCATTTATTGAATAGGGAGTCTTTCCCCCAAGGTATGTTCTTGTTTGGTTTATCAAAGATTAGGTGGTTGTAAGATGTTAGTTTCATTTCTTGGTTTTCAATTCGATTCCAAGTGTCTGTGTCTCTGTTTTTGTGCCAGTACCATGCTGTCTTGACCACTATGGCTTTGTAGTACAGACTAAGATCTGGTATGCTGATGCCCCCAGCTTTATTTTTATTACTAAGAACTGCCTTAGCTATACGGAGTTTTTTCCAATTCCATACAAAACGCAGAATCATTACAGTTGCGGGCAGGTTTAGACCGATTGAACACACGCGACCACTTGCTGGTTTTCCACTGTTTTAGTCCTCCTCTTGGGATCCAGAAGTCTCTCTCTGACTCCCTGTATCCTCACAGGGGTGATGATAGGCAGATCCCACCAGCCAGAGATGCCTGGAGTCCCATCTCCCCCAGACTCACGGTGCCCAGATGCAAGGAAGCTGTTACTCGGCTTCCATCTTCCTCATCCTTTTTTTTTAAAACTGGCTCTCAATGCAACTCTATCCTCAAAAATATATCATTTAATTTTCTCAAAAACAATTTTCATCACAGCTTATAATTCTGCCCACCATAGGAAAATAATAAAAAAAAATGCTTGTTGAGTCTTTGACTAATTCATAAATATTTCCAGCAAAAATAAAATAAAAAAGAATCTGTGGAGGGAAGTCCAAATTCCACTAGAACTCAAGTCTTTCCCTCTGAAAATATGTATTTTCTTGTTTAAAATATATTCTCTGCAGAATCACATAAGCAGTTGTGAGGAACAGGGCATGGCAGAAATCTCTATCCTAGGGCACTGTCTACCCTAGAGACAGTCATGAATTAAATTTTCCTTTTCAATTTGAAGAAACTATAAGGGGAGATTTGACTTTGTGATTCTCTGTATTCAATCACTATGAAGACTGGAGCAAAAGCTCAGCCCAATCCTATCAACAGAATAGATTAAATGATTTCTCTAGGCCCTAACAGCACTTGGATGCTAAAATAAGGCAGATAAAACATCAGTCTGTGAGGAGCAAAAGGACAATCTGACACAAAAAGGAACATTGTCAACTGTGCCCTTCGTGAAAGCTTTTGTTTCTCTGTTAAAGTTATGCCTAGACAGCAACAAAAGAATCAGCTGATCAATGACGGTACTGTCAGCCAACCAGGAGTCTGATCTGTCTGATTTCCAAACAACCTATGCTGACTTCTACCATTGAGTTTTTCATAAAAATCAAGTATTTTTTGCATCATACAGAAACAATCTCTTTGCCTTTGTCAAACATACTCTAGCAACATTTGCCAAACCTAGGGAAACATGTTGGTTTTAGACCCAGCACCAGCATTCTACACAGTTACAAATCTAAGTTGATGTTTTTGCTATGTCAAAGGACAGTTTTCTTTTTCAAAGAAATATATCTAAAAGCACCCAAAAGTTTCACTACAATTTGTACTACTCTGAATCACATACACACATTGTCTTACCCTGTGTGTGTTGCTATAAAGGAATCACTGTGGCTAAGGAAAAGAGGTTTAATTTAACTCAGAGTTCTGCTGCTATACAAACAGCAAGTCACTGACATTCATTCAGTTTCTGATGTGAGCTCCAGCTGCTTGCACTCATAGCTGAAGGCAACGGAGCTTCCGTGTGTGGCAGGATCACGTGGCAAGAGAGGAAGGCGCCAAACAAACCATACCTAAATTAGCACACATAACACACATCCAACTGCAGTTCTTCAAAACACAGAACAGGTGCTAAGTGAGGGTGGACACGTGCACATGTAGGTCTGAGGTGCTATGTGTATTTATAAGCACAACTTGCTTCATCTAACATCATTTAAATTAAAATGCTAAAATCTATCCCACTGGATTATTTGTATTTAAGTTACAAATAATTTTCCTACAGGGAAAAGTACCTCATACTTGAGCCACAAAATAGAGTACTAAGCCTTACTCAGTAGTAACCAACATATACTCGTATAACTTGTACAAAGACTGGAAGGGTTCTCATGTTTGTTGAGCTGTTGGATTGTATCAGGGAATGGAAAAAAAAAAGACAAGACAAAAAAACTATTTATAAACGAGACAAGCAAATAAAACAAGCAGTAACTGTGTAGTAAGCTCCATGGATGCCATGGCAGTGTAGAGTAGGGGTCTCAAATTACCCTGAAGGCAGCAGAGTCTACACATGTTTTCATCCAGGGACAAATCCATGAGTTCACTGGGCCACATGACCCCTTATCTACTCCCACCAAATATCCATACGCAGTTCCACTTCTGCTCATGTAATTACTGTGAAAACAATTCTACTTAAAACATTTTTTATACAAACAAAACTCAGCTGCACACTTGGTGATAGCCATACGGTTTCACATTTAGTTGCCTTATCGTGTTGGAAAGAATCTTCAGTTGGTTTGTTCCTGTGTTTGATTTTGAAGTATTTCAAGAATATTTATAGCCAAGTTCAAACATAGTAACAATATTACAAGTGCTAATAAAAGGAAAAATAATTACAAGGGAAATTAAATAAAAATAATAATAATATTTTAAAAACTAAAAATCTGAGAAGACTAAGAATGTTGGATGGGTGTTTAGAATTGTCCAATAATAAAAAGTATCTTGAAAGACAAAGAGTAAGTCACAAAGGGACTTTCAGCTCTGAAAGTAATTACATTTTCCAACAAGAAAAGCTAAAAAAAACTGAAAATCAACAACTTTTTTTGAATCAAACAGTGTAAGCAAAAAGAGAACAGACTAAAATATTTTCTGTTGAAATTTTTAAAAACACCAACCTAGAATTCTATATTCAGTAATACTGAAAAACTGATGGAGAAGTAAAGACTTGCTCAAACAAAAACAGGACATTCCTGGTAGCAGACCCGCTTTGCAGGAAATGTTAAAGGAAATTCTCCAGGAAGGAGGGAATGATATAGGACAGAAACATGGATCTGTATAAAGAAAGAGAGTTTGAGAAAGAATAAGCAAAGCAAAGAATGAGAAATAAAATCTTTTACTTTCATTATTATTATTATTGTTATTTTGAGACAGAGGACACTCCGTCACCCTGGGTAGAGTGCTGTGACATCATAGCTCACATCAACCTTCAACTCTTGGGCTCAAGTAATTGCCTCTGGAGTAGCTGGGAATACCAGTGTGCTTCACAACTACCTGGGGCGTTTTTGTTTTTTTTTTTTTTTTCAATTTTTAGTAGAGCCAAGGTCTGGCTCTTTCTCAGGCTGGTCTTGAATTTGCTCAAGCAATCCACCCGCCTTGGCCTCCCAGAGTGCTGGAATTACAGGTGTGAGCCACCACACCCAGCCTATTTTCCTTCTTGTTAATTGGCCTAATAAGTAACCGTTTGTTCAAAGTAATAATATAATAATGTATTGTGTGATTATGGCATATGGGGCCCAGTATAAGGATAAGTGAAATAAATAGCAGCAATGTTATAAATGGCAGGAGGGAGTAATTAGGCACCTGCTGATATACAGTGTCTGTGCTGCCTGCTGCCTGTGAAGCAGGACATGTCACTCACAAGTAGACTTGATTGGTTGTAAATATATATTGAAAAATCTAGGGTAACCACTAAAAGTAAGTGAGAACACACGTGGAAAGTGCCCTGCTTATACAATTTATCAGCAAGAGATAGAGAGAGGAAAAAAAAAAAAAAACATTTTAAAACATGACTAAAACATTGTATACTTCTGGACAAGGTAAAAGCTTATTCAAGGACATGAGGGCAATGAGGTGACTGTCTGTTTGGGGGGGTCAGAAGCATTTCTATAATACATCATTTCTGGAAAGCCTCGAGAAGAGAGGCTTCTTTCTTCAACTGAATGTTAATATTGATGAACCATGTAAAGCAAATAGTTTATGCCTGATTTTAAGATTTCACACTATTTGTATGTTATAAATGTGTACCTGTTTGTCTGAAGGGCACTTGAGCATTGCAAGCTGAAACCTTTTCAGACACTTTGGACTCGAGAACAACAGAACAAGTCTTCTGGGGCCCAACCAGAAATAACACAGCTACTCCATACACAGTATTTTTTATCTATCACATTTATTGCCATTGTCATTGTAAAAAATACATGAAAGGGAGTGAGAGGCATAAGACACGTAAAGGATCTGATCAAAATGCACTAACACACTAATTAGTGACTCTGCTCACAAAGACAGATTTCTAAACAGGAGTCACAAGAAGCACTCCTTTGATTAAAGCTAAAAAGACAAAAGATTCATTTGACAGTTTAGTCATAAGCATGAAGTACTTTTCAGTTAAATATTAAATTTAGACTACTTTGCAAATAATAAATGACAGCAGCTGTTATAAATGTTTATTATCAATCCTGTTTATTATCACTTTTAGTTGTATGGGGGAAAAAAGAATTGTTCAGCAAAACTCAAAAGCTGTATCATTGCAAAATTATTAGTCTATATATGTTGATAATAAATTCTATAATTTACAGACTCTCAAGTCCTCGCTGGAAAAATGGAGATGATAATACTTATCTCATTTGGTTGTTATGAATATTAAATGTAAGTAATAAATCAAAGCAAGTGGCCCTGGGCCTGGATCATAACACAGGCTCTCAAATATCACCAATTATAAATACAGAACAAATTTCAAGATATCTTCTGTGTTCCTACGTCAAGAAAGACCATGCCAAACTCGACAAACCATACTACAACTAGACTGAAATGCAATTTTTAAGTACATATATTATATGCATATTTTTAGATAAATGTGTAAGGACCAAGTTAACTCCATTTTGTTAAAACTAACTTCATCTTGTCCCTCAGTCTTCATTTTGCAGCTACATACCAAAGGCATTAGGCAACCTGCTCCCTCCCCCACCCCCCGTCCTTGTCCCATGATCCGTGCTCTTGCACATCATCTGCTCTGAGCGATAACAACACTCTCCCAGACAGCCAAGGACAACTGCTCGGTTCCCTAGACCCCTATCAGCTCGCCCCAGCTCACACCCCTCACACCTCACACCCCTTCCCTTTTCTTTCCTCTCTGTACCCTTAAAAACCTCCCTCCTTTTTGAGATCGGGGCTTCTCTGCTCTCCTGCTGCGCCAGAACCAAGAAGCCCAGGCTCGAGCTTGTAAATAAACAACCCCTTGCTTTTGCATCAGACTTGGTCTCCGGGTGATTTATGTGGGGGATACCGTGACTTGGGCACAAGAAATGTACTATACTAAAATTAATATCAAAGAAAGCCAAGATGCAAATTGGCTTGTCAGGGGTCTCCCATGTCTTTATCTACAAGTAAGTCAGCTGAGTTGTTGGTTCAACCAAGATTACCTTGGTTATAGATACCATCACAGGAAAACCTGGGCTGAGTCTATCCCATTACATAAAACTTACCTGAAATTCATAAACCCTTGCAGACATAAAACATTTTGTCAATAGGAAAAAAATTAGAATATACAAACAGAAACTGCAGAACTGAAAATCAATCATTTCAAATTGATTTTTATAATAATATTTAATGACAATCTACTCTGTAATTAAACTATTGTTCTAGGAACTAACTAGATGCAATACCCTGTTTCCCCGAACATAAGACAGTGTCTTATATTAAGGTTTCCTCCCAAAGATGAGCTAGGTCTTATTTTCAGGGGATGTCTTATCTTTCCTATAAGTAGGTCTTATTTTCGGAGGATGTCTTATTTTCAGGGAAACAGGGTAGTTAGTTAACTAATAAGATGCAAAACAAAACAGTCAGGCTCCTGCTCTTATGTCACTTCCATCTTTAGTGAAGACCCAGGACAATAAAAAGCAAATCATTACACAATGCAGATGTAATCACAGTGCTGTTACAGGAAGAGAATGGACAGCACAGTGACTGGGACATGGCTGCTTTACACAGATTAGAGGAAGGTGCCTCTGAGGAGTTGATAGGTGTGAACGGGACATCTCTGCTTTACATAGATTAGAGGAAGGCGCCTCTGAGGAGTCGATAGGTGTGAACGGGACATCTCTGCTTTACACAGATTAGAGGAAGGAGCCTCTGAGGAGTGAATAGGTGTGAACGGGACATCTCTGCTTTACACAGGTTAGAGAAAGGCGCCCCTGAGGAGGTGATAGGTGAGCTGTGTTCTGAGAACTAAGAAGCCAGGGAAAGAGGATTTCAGACCAAACAAGCCACATGTTCAAAGGCCCCAGGATAACGGAAGGAGTGTGGCAGATGAGGAGGAGGTACAAGGTCAAGGTGGCTGGAGGAGGGTGACAGAACAAGGGCTTGGAGGCAAACAGCAGCCAAATAGATCAGGCAATGCTCTTCAAAATTAGCAAAGCTCATCGTCCCTAATCATCAGAGAAATGCAAATCAAACCCACCCTGAGATACCACCTAATCCCAGTGAGAATGGCCCACATCACTAAGTTCAAAGCTGCACATGCTGGTGTGGATGTGAGAGAAGGGAACACTTTACACTGGTAATAGGACTGCAAACTAATACAACCTTTTTGGAAGGAAATATGGAGAATCCTCCAGGAACTCAAATTAGACCTCCCATTTGATCCTGCAATCCCATTACCAGGCATTTACCCAGAAGAAAAAGAATCATTTTATCATTAGGACATTTGTACTAGACTGTTTATTGCTGCTCAATTTACAATTGCCAAAATGTGGAAATAACCTAAATGCCCACCAACCCAGGAATGGATTAACAAGCTGTGGTATATGTATTCCATGGAATACTATTCAGCCATTAAAAAAGATGGAGACTTTACAGCTTTCGTATTAACCTGGCTGGAGGTGGAACACCCTCTTCTTAGTAAAGCATCACAAGAATGCAGAAGCAAGAATCCAGCGTACTCAACTCTAATGTGAAGGCAGGAGATGAGCTAATACAAGGGGGGTGTAGGAGATTAGCTGTACAAAAATTCACATAAATTCTCTTCATCACACACACATGTGCCCACGGACGCTCACACGCTCACACATACACACACACACACACACCAATGATTCATTAATTTTGAATTCAGAAAAAAAAAAAAAAGGAAATTTTCAATCTACATAAAAGTTCTTGGTGACAAGACCTGTGAACACATCAGATCACTTACCATGTAAAGAACTGAAAAGAGAAAAGGAGCTCTTATTGTGCACGATTCTTCTAATGACAAATTGAAAAGTTACTTTAACCGCTTTTTTATCTTTCATCTTTCTTTGCAGTTAATGAGTTATGCAATGATTATCAACTCAAGTGTACCACGTATCTAGAACTTCAAAATCAATATTAGAAGCCAATAAAAGCTTGATTTATTATCTGATGGTATATGCAACTTCAAAATGGGTAGCACTAGTATTTTAAAAAATCTTGTGTTTAATCTCAACTTGAGACTGGTATATACTCAAGCAATTGTTGTCTTAATATTTAGTCCTTTATGGAAGACTACAATTACATTCATTCATTCTCTGTGAATAATTGGACTGAACTCCCACACGTCAAACACCATTGAAGGCACTGTGTACATTTGATAGATAAGAAAGGCAGTTGCTGTGCCCGTGTGGGTCTTTTGGTAGAACTGCTAGACAGAAAATGTATTAGGTAAACAAACATAAGAACATATAATCACTAATTGGCATAAGTTGATCAAAGGGTACAAACTTTCATTTATAAAATAAATAAGTCCTGGGCGGCGCCTGTGGCTCAGCGGGTAGGGCGCCGGTCCCATATGCCGGAGGTGGCGGGTTCAAACCCAGCCCCGGCCAAAAAAATAAATAAATAAATAAATAAAATAAAATAAATAAGTCCTGACGATCTAATATACAGCATAGTGACTACTGTGAATAATACTGCATTATATTCTTAAAATTTCTTTTAAAAAGTAGATATTAAATGCTCTCATCACCACAGCAACATAAATGGTAGCTAGTTGAGGGGACAGGTTTGTTAACTAACTTGATCATGAGAATCATTCCACAATACATCCATATATCAAATTATCTTGCACATCTTAAATTTATACAATTTTATTTGTCAGTTATACCTTGATCAAGCTGGGGAAAAAACAAACTTTCATGAGTGCAATAAAGAGAACAAACAGTAGACAATAATGAAGGGTGCCCAGGTGAAGTGGTTGGGGAAGGCACCTCTGAGGAAATCCAGTGTCAGCTGAAATCTGAAGGATAAAAGAAAGTGTTCAATGATAAAAAGAGGCAGAAGAAGAGCTTTCTAGGAACCAAGAAGATCAAATGCAAAGTACCCGAAGTAGAAAAAAGGCTTTACATATCTGAGGAAATAAAAGGAAATTACAGTGGCTGGAACATGGTGCAACAGGAAGAGACCAGCATGAGTTCACCTACAGAGAAGCCACATTGTACTTTTAAAAATCAGAACATAGTCCTAATTGAGTTTCTTTATCTGTGAACTATAAATGAATTAAATCTTACCTCTTCTTCTTCACTCATAAAGACAACTGTTAGGATGTCCAAAAGCCAGAGTTCAACAAATTATACATTGAATCACTGGGTGATAGAGGATCCAGATAAACTAGCTCACATTTATGCTCAAAGCTCTGTGAAATATGGTTACATGTTTTATAAACCACAGAAACACATAAACAATAAATATTTAGAGATACATACAGTAGTTGAAGTTCATTTAAAAAGCCCATACACACAGGTGCTAACCCCAGCCCAGAATGGTTATTTCTTTCTTTCTTTTTTTTTTTTTCTTAGACAGAGTCTCACTAAGTCGCCTATGGTAAAGTGCTGTAGCGTCACAGCTCACAGCTACCTCAAACTCCTGGGCTTAAGCGATTCTCTTGCCTCAGCCTCCTGAGTAGCTGGGA
Organism: Nycticebus coucang; assembly: GCF_027406575.1. Classification (NCBI taxonomy): domain Eukaryota; kingdom Metazoa; phylum Chordata; class Mammalia; order Primates; family Lorisidae; genus Nycticebus; species Nycticebus coucang. Next base: position 110,788,651 of record NC_069785.1, read on the forward strand.
CTACAAGCCCTGCCACAATGCCCGGCTATTTTTTTGTTGTAGTTGTATTTGTTTAGCAGGCCCAGGCTGGGCTCAAACCCACCCCAGCATTGGTCTATGTAGCTGACGCCCTACTCACTGAGCTACGGGCACCAAGCCCTTACTGGTTATTTCTTAAGTGGGTGGAAGAGTGCAAAACAGGGAAGTGAGGCAGAGAGTGGATTCAGGGAATTTCTTGGTATAAAAGCAAGAACGTTTTAATTTTTACATTAGACAGGAGATTTGCAGGTTAGTATCTTAGTCTTATGCCTCACAATTTTCATTTATATTATAGATTATATCCTTCTGTCTGTACAAAATATTACCTAATAAAAGATAAAAACAAAACTTTAATGACTTTTAATTGTCATTAAGTCATTAAATCAATTTCTATCAATTCAAAATTTATAATACATTAACATAGATGAAGTGGGAATTTATTGTGCCTCACAGAAAACACACATGGGTTTTTGTTTTAGAGCAATCTTTTTTTTTTTGTGGTTTTTGGCCAGGGCTGGGTTTGAACCCACCACCTCCAGCATATGGGACTGGCGCCCTACTCCTTGAGCCACAGGCGCCACCCGTTTTAGAGCAATCTTAATCCATTAAAAATAATTGAACCATACTTTATGGTTTAAACATTTCCAATTGTTTATCATTTAGATATCAAAAGACACTTCACCTAAAAGCAATCCCTGTCAGCAGCTTCTTGTTTTTTTGTTTTTTGGGGGGTTTTGGTTTTTTTGTTTTTTTGGGTTTTTTTTTTTCAGTTTTTGGCCAGGGCTGGGTTTGAACCCACCACCTCCGGTGTATGGGGCTGGCTACTCTTTTGAGCCACAGGCTCTGCCCATCAGCACCTTCTTCTTAACATTTTGTTACAGTTCAGAACAGCACTCAGCAAAACATTTACTTGTTGGTTCCTTTCACAGCACTGATTAAAGTTGACTGTAACAAAACTCTATTTATAATCTTTTTAATCTAATATTTCAAGCATTTTTTAATTCAACCTTCCCCTGTTACAATTACTCTCAAATAATGGCACTTAAGCGCTTTTTTACTGAAAGCAATAACATTCCAGAAATGAAAAGTGATGGAATCTATTTCTCTGAAATTTTACCTTATTCAGAATCCTATGATGAGCCTAGTTTTATTTTTACTTTTATACTTTATAATAAACTCAATACATGCAATATTTACTAAAGCCTCTGAAAATTTTGGGGTCAAGTGTGACATAGTCAGCCTTGCTGAGTCTGTGTGCAATGTGCTGTGATTCTGTGACACCCTGGGAAAGCCGGGGACAGGGCAGGAAGTCACCTATTTTTAAAATTTGTTTATGGACTTCTCATCATTATTTCCATGTTCACTGATTTCAATTTCCCAGATCCTGAAATGCTCCAAGACCAGAACTTGCAGCATGATTTCTGTTCATATTGGACCCACCAGAAAAACCCTTCAGATGTTTCCATACTTCCAGCCAACTGGAACATTCTAAGATGTCCTTTCCTCATATTCCCAGGGATCCCCATGCCAGAAACGTGATCCTGAGGACTAAATGTGATCCAAAAGAGACTTCAAAGATGATTAAAGGACTAAAACAATTCTAGAAAAAAAATTGCCACTCATTAAGAGTATATTTTAAATAAATCTTTCAGATGTCTTCCTTGATCCACTATAACCATGCCAATCTCCTGGTCCCAACTTCCTTCCCCAAATCCTCCATAAAGAACCAATTATCCATTCTTTGATAATCCCCAATGTAATATTCACACCTCAATTTTCTCACCTGTAAAATAAGGATAATAATTTCAACTCATAAGACAATTGGAAAGATCAAGAAGACTATGTATGTAAAGTGTTTATTCCAAGGCCTTGCTCATGGTAACCACTTACTACTTATAAACAGTAACCAAGCAAATAAGCAAACACACCCAAACACACCCCTACCATTTTAGGAGTTACCACAATATACTTGGTCTTGCCTTCCACTTGGGTGGAAGTTCACTAATCACAGATATTTTATTCATCATTCTATCCTTAGCATCTAGCACAACATGTTGACTAGTATAAAACAGGCTCTCGGGAATTAGCTAAGTTACTCAATTCATTAAGACAGATGTTTATTTCTTTTTCCAAGTAGAAGGCTATCACCAAGTGCACATCAACTCAACCCCCAAGAAGAATTTATTCTATGAAAGTTGAAAAAGTGCTGACCTCTTAACACTTATAATTAGCTTTTTGCCTATGTTGTTTTTTTCATAAAATTGATTCTTAGACAGGTACCAGACCAGGTGCTAGCACCACAGCATACAGTGAATCATTGATAACATTTGCCTCTCTGTTTCCTCAACTATAAAATAAGGATGACGAATGCCTTGCCTCTTACATTAAAATGTTGTGGTGATCCCATGAACATAGACTTGCCAAAAAATAATAAAAACAAAAATGTTAACGTGAAAGACAAATTCGAGTTGAGGGTTATGGATGAAATATTTCTATATGTGCACTCAAAATAAAGGATAAAGTCTCTGTGTGCACCCACTCGACAGCTGCCTGGCTATATCATACCAGCCACCATCCTAGGTACTGAAGAAATACAGATGTCCTTAAGAAACTAACAATTTAATAGGAGACAGATATAGAAACAAAAATATGTATGCACCATGAGTAGAATAAGAGATTCCTGTGGCTAAAAATGTATCATATTCATAAGTGTATTTCCAATCTGTGGTGTTATTAGACTAATAACAATAAATGGGGACCCATTAGGAAATTATTCCATTAGGATTTTATTTCTAATTCTATTTTTATCTTTTCCTTTTATGCCCAGAAGATTATAATGACAAGTAATTTAGAAGAATATTGTTTAAGTAATCTAATTATTTTATGTTAGGAGTGAAAGTTTAAATATAATCACCAATTGATGAATGAATAATTGTATCTAATATAATACCTCACAATTAAACAATACTTTCCAAAATGCTGTCACATGTATTTTCACACTTTGGCCTTAACAACAAAGCAGAGTAAATTATAAAATCATTTAATCACTTCCTCAGCAAATACTTCTGTATTGCCTACTGCATGTCAGACAATGGCTAAATGTCAGGAGTAGCATAATGAGCAAGACTTAACAGGTTTAATCAGGAGCCTGAAGGACTGGCCATAGAGCAGAAGTAGTTTTCATGGGGTAAAAATGGACATGGGTTTTCCTAAGACCATGTATAAAATAAAATTAAAATGACAAAGATAAGACTTTCCCTTAACCTATTGGAGGTAAACCAAAATTATCAAAAGAAAATGTTTTCTTATAGCTTTAAAGAACATTATATCAAGCAATCAAGACAGTATTAGAGTTTCCTTGTATGATTTTATAATATGTAAGAAAGAAATTTAAGTTATTTCAATTTTCTGGAAGCAGCACAGATACCTTTCATGATAACACTTAAAAAATTAAAGTAAACAAAAGCACACTCTAGGGGAAAAAACACTATATAATAAATGGTCGGGGGAAACTGGTTTGCCACATTTAAAAGACTGAAAACAAAACCACACCTCTCACCACTTACAAAAACTCACTCATGATAAATAAAAGATTTGAATCTAACATACAAAACTATAAAAAGTCCAGAAGGAAGTGTGGGAAAAACTCTGATAGTCTTACTGGTCTTGGAAAAGAATTTTTGAAGAAGACCCCATTGGCAAGTGCAGCAACAACCAAAATAAACAAATGATACCAGATCAACTTAGAAAGCTTCTGAACAGCTCAGGACACAACCAAAAGAGCAAACAGACAACCTTCAAAATAGGAAAAGACATTCCCATGCAAGGCATCTGACAAAGGGCTAATGACCAGAATCTACAAAGAACTCAACCAAATGAATAAGAAATGAGCAAACAACCCTGTTAATAACTGAGCAAGAGACAACAACAGAATCTATTCTCATGAGGACAGATGAATGGCCAACAAACATGTGAAAAATGCCCATCGTCCCTGATGATCAGAGAAACACAAATGAAAACCACTTTGGGAATCTGAAGGGCGCGACCGGGACGACAAGGCACACATGGGCACTCTCTAGCCACGCTTTCTAGTGGCACCTCATGGAGCCATCCCGGAAGGCAGATTCAGATGCACGAGCCCGTGCATCCCTTGATCTGAGGGCCAGTACCTGAATCATAGGAAATTCAACAAAGCATTTTCAACCCTCTGAGCCTTCATGAAAAACAAAGAACCACACAACTTTCTCCAGTTAATGCACCAGTAGTGCAGGTAGAAAATATTTTTCCAGGGGGGAAGCAGAAAAGATGGCTGACTGAAGCCATCTTTCCATAGAAGCTCCTATTCAGAAGGAGAGTTAAAAGGAAGAAATTTAGCAAGTAACCAGGCGGATTAGAGCCACACCAAGAGAGAAGGTTGAAGAATGCACATCAACCCTGCTGTGACCCCAAGGATACGAGCAAAAGGTACAAAATCCATCACCAAGCGGAAGGAAGTGCCCTCCCACATGAGAACAGCTCAGAGTACCCCATAAATAAACGAGCAGAGTTCAAAAGTCCTCCCATTGTACTCCACGGGAGAGACCCTCTAAAAATTGGACCTACTTCCCCTACTAGAGTGCCATGGCGCTCTCCTGCCAGGCATAAAAACTGTGTAAAACTATATATATTCTCTACCTGCAATTATGAGCTCCCAGCACTCCCCTCCACTCTCACTCTGAGGTATGGAGGCTTGTCCCCCAGGAGTCCAGATTCTTGGGTGATTTCTTGAAGGGTGTGGACAGGGCCTGGACTGCAGCTGATCAGTGCTGATTCTGCGACACAGGAGTAAGGAGAGGATGGTCGGCTAAGAGGGAAGCACGCCAGAGCAGTGGTGCCCCGAGGTGCAGAGCAGTAGCCATTTTTGGCAACAATAGGGCTCACCCCTGGATATTCTGGAGTTACACCCCCGGTCTCTCTGGGAAACCAGAGGCCGGGCATCTTCTCAGGTGGCAACCACTGGTGGAAGATCTTGGACAGAAACGCAGGCCCCATGAGTAAAAGGTTTGCCTGAAGAAGTACTAGCCTAGGTGGACCACGGGGACTAGAAAACGCATGCACAGAGCCAGGAGAGTCCCAGGGTGGGGCTGACCTAGAGGACTGCTTTACTGAGCCTAAGATGCACCCATCCCTCAGGGGATCGTCAGCCTAGACAAAGGAGGGCAGGAGGCTAGAACTGACAGCTAACCCAGCTGCGAATACAAACCTTTGCAGCAGCAAAGACAGGACCTGAGGTGCAGGTTCTGTGAACTCAAAACAGCTTCTCTTCTGCAGGAGAATTTCACCAGGACAGAAACAAATTCCGCAAAGTTATTCTGTTCGGTCAATAACATCAATCAGGGGCAGAGACCAGCTGAAAACAAGACAGAGCCACTTAGCCCCACCACACCAAACAGATCCCCAGTGTCTCAGGCTGTAGCACTGTATGGGTCCTTGGAAAAGTTCCAGGGGAAAAGTCAAACGGTGTAAAATAATCATGGGCCAGAATCAGTGGAAAAACTCTGGTAACATGAATAACCAGAATAGAACAACCTCCCCAAGGAAAGATATGGCAGATGTAACTGGAGATCCCTTTCATAAACAGATAGCTGAGATGTCAGAAATCGAATTCAGAATTTGGATACCAAACAAGATTAATAGAAAATTTGCAATTAGAAATTCAAGAAGCAGGGTGGCGCCTGTGGCTCAAGGAGTAGGGTGCCGGTCCCATATGCTGGAGGTGGCAGGTTCAAACCTAGCCCTGTCCAAAAACCAAAAAAAAAAAAAGAAATTCAAGAAGAAATTCAAAAGTTGGAATTAGAAATTAGAGGAGAAATTCAAAAGTTGTCTCAAGAATTCAACGAATTTAAAGACAAAACCACCAAAGATTTTGACACATTGAAGCAAGAATTTTCAGCCCTCAAATATCCGAAAAATACAGTAGAATTCCTCAGTAACAGAGTGGAGAAAGCAGAAGAAAGGATTTCTGATATTGAAGACAAAGCTTTTGAATGCTCCCAAACTCTCAAAGAGGAAGAGAAATGGAGAGCAAAAACAGATCATACTCTCAGAGAGTTCTGGGATAATTCAAAGAAGGCTAATATCCGCCTCATTGGAATACCTGCATGTGATGAAGTGGCCTTGCAAGGTACAGAGGCCTTTCTCCATGAAATTATGAAAGAGAATTTTCCAGACATGCCAAGAGATTCTGAAATTCAGATAGCAGACAGTTTCAGAACACCAGCACGACTCAAACTGAATAAGACATCCCCGAGGTACATCATAAGTAACTTCACTAAGTTAATATGAAGGAGAAAATTCTGAAAGTAGCCAGACGTAAGAAAACCATTACCTACAAAGGGAAGAATATTAGAATGACTGCAAATCTCTCTGCTGAACTTTTCAAGCCAGTGGAGGATGGTCATCAACTTTTAATCTCCTAAAACAAAATAACTTTCAACCCCGGATCCTGTATCCAGCTAAACTGAGTTTCATTTATGATGGAGAAATTAAATACTTTAATGACATTCACATGTTGAAGAAATTTGCCATAACCAAACCAGCTCTTCAGGCTATTCTCAGACCTATCCTCCATAATGACCAGCCCAATCCTCTACCACAAAGGTAAACTCACTCAGAAACTTTTGATCAAACTCCAACATCCACAGTGGCAAAAGGATTAAAAATGTCCACAGGACTTTCGAAAAACTTGATACCCAAAATTTTACCAGACTTATCTATATTCTCCATTAATGTGAATGGCTTAAACTGTCCTCTAAAGAGGCACAGATTGGCTGACTGGATACAAAAACTCAGGCCAGATATTTTCTGCATACAAGAGTCGCATCTTACCTTAAAAGATAAATATAGAATCAGGGTTAAAGTATGGTCGTCCATATTTCAGGCAAATGGTAATCAGAATAAAGCAGGTGTTGCCATTTTATTTGCAGATACAATAGGCTTTAAACCAACAAAAGTAAGGAAAGATAAGAATGATCACTTCATATTTGTTAAGGATAATACTCAATGTGATGAGATTTCAATTATTAATATTTATGCACCCAACCAGAATGTGCCTCAATTTATAAAAGAAACTCTAACAGACACGAGCAACTTGATTTCCACCAGCTCAATAATTGTCGGAGATTTTAACAATCCTTTGGCAGTGTTGGATAAATATTCCAAGAAGTAGAGCAAAGAAATTTTAGATTTAAAACTAACCATCCAACATTTGGAATTAGCGGACATCTACAGAACATTTCATCCCAACAAAAATGAATACACATACTTCTCTTCAGCCCACGGAACATACTCCAAAATCAATGACATCTTAGGTCACAAGGCCAACCTCAATAAATTGCATCTTCTCAGACCACCATGGAATAAAATTTGAACTCAATAACAACAGGAATATGAATACTCATACAAAAACATGGAAGTCAAATAACCTTATGCTGAATGATAGCTGGGTTTAGGTGAGATTAACAAGGAAATTGCCAAATTTATGGAACAAAACAACAATGAAAACATAAATTATCAGAACCTATGGGATACCACAAAGGCAGTCCTAAGAGGGAAATTTATAGCACTGTAAGCCTTCCTCAAGAGAACAGAAAGAGAGGAAGTGAACACCTTAATGGGACATCTCAAGCAACTGGAAAAGGAAAAACATTCCAACCCCAAACCCAGTACAAGAAGAGAAATAACAAAAATTAGAGCAGAACTAAATGAAATTGAAAACAAAAGAATTATACAACAGATCAATGAAACAAAAAGTTGGTTTATTGAAAAGTTCAATAAAATAGATAAACCTTTGGCTAACCTAAACCAGGAAAAAAAGAGTAAAATCTCTAATCTCATCAATCAGAAACAACAAAGACAAAATAACAACAGACTCCTCAGAAATTCAAAAATTCCTTAATGAATATTATAAGAAACTTTATTCTCAGAAATATGAAAATCTGAAGGATAGTGACCAATACTTGGAAGCACATCACCTTCCAAACTTAGCAAGAATCAAGTGGAAATGTTCAGAACTCCAATATCAAGTTCTGAAATAGCATCAACCATACAAAATCTCCCTAGAAAGAAAAGCCCAGGACCAGATGGCTTCACGTCAGAATTCTACCAAACCTTTAAAGAGGAACTAGTACCTATATTACTCAACCTGTTCCAAAATGTAGAAAAAGAAGGAAAACTACCCAACACGTTCTATAAAGCAAACATCACCCTGATCCCCAAACCAGGAAAAGACCCAACAAGAAAAGAAAATTATAGACCAATATCACTAATGAATATAGATGCAAAAATATTCAACAAGAGCCTAACAAACAGAATCCAGCAACACATCAAACAAATTATACATCACAACCAAGTTGGTTTTATCCCAGGGTCTCAAGACTGCTTCAATATACATAAATCTAAAAGTATAATTCAGCACATAATCAAATTAAAAAACAAAGACCATATGATTCTCTCAATTGATGCAGAAAAAAGCTTTTGAGCATATTCAGCATCCCTTCATGATCAGAACACTTAAGAAAATTGGTATAGAAGGGACATTTCTTAAACTGATAGAGGCCATCTACAGCAAACCCACAGCCAATATCGTATTGAATGGAGTTAAACTGAAATCATTTCCACTCAGATCAGGAACCAGACAAGGTTGCCCATTGTCTCCACTGCTCTTTAACATTGTAATGGAAGTTTTAGCCATCACAATTAGGGAAGAAAAGGTGATCAAGGGTATCCATATAGGGTCAGAAGAGATCAAACTTTTGCTCTTCGTAGATGATACGATTGTATATCTGGAAAACACCAGGGATTCTACTACAAAACTCTTAGAAGTGATCAAGGAATACAGCAGTGTCTCAGGTTACAAAATCAACATTCATAAATCAGTAGCCTTTAAATATACCAACAATAGTCAAGCTGAAAAAACAATTAAGGACTCTATCCCATTCACAGTAGTGCCAAAGAAGATGAAATATTTGGGAGTTTATCTAACAAAGGACGTGAAAGATCTCTATAAAGAGAACTATGAAACTCTAAGAAAAGAAATAGCTGAAATTTTTAATAAATGGAAAAACATACCATGCTCATGGCTAAGAAGAATCAACATTGTTAAAATGTCCGTACTACCCAAAGCAATATACAATTTTAATGCAATCCCTATTAAAGCTCCACTGTCATACTTTAAGGGCTTGAAAAAATAATACTTCGTTTTATATGGAATCAGAAAAAAACCTCGAATAGCCGAGACATTACTCAGAAATAAAAACAAAGCAGGAGGAATCACACTACCCGGACCTTAGTCTATACTACAAATCGATAGTGATCAAAACGGCATGGTACTGACACAAAAACAGACAGGTAGATGTATGGAACAGAATAGAGAACCAAGAGATGAACCCAGCTACTTACTGTTATTTGATCTTTAACAAGCCAATTAAAAACATTCAGTGGGAAAAGATTCCCTATTTAACAAATGGTGCTGGGTGAACTGGCTGGCAACCTGTAGAAGACTGAAACTGGACCCACACCTTTCACCATTAACTAAGATAGACTCTCACTGAATTAAAGATTTAAACTTAAGACATGAAACTATAAAAATACTTGAAGAGAGTGCAGGGAAAACTCTTGAAGAAATCAGTCTGGACTAGTATTTTATGAGGAGGACCCCCCCGGGCAATTGAAGCAGCTTCAAAAATACACTACTGGTACCTAATCAAACTAAAAAGCTTCTGCACAGCCAAGAATACAGTAAGTAAAGCAAGCAGGCAGCCCTCACAATGGGAGAAGATAATTTGCAGGTTATGTCTCCGACAAGGTTTTAATAACCAGAATCCACAGAGAAATCAAACATATAAGCAAGAAAAGAACAAGTGATCCCATTGCAGGCTGGGCAAGGGACTTAAAGAGAAACTTCTCTGAAGAAGATGGGTGCACGGCCTACAGACATACGAAAAAATGCTCATCATTCTTAATCATCAGAGAAATACAAATCAAAACTACTTTAAGATATCATCTAACGCCAGTAAGATTAGCCCACATCACAAAATCCCAAGACCAGAGATGTTGGCGTGGATGTGGAGAAAAGGGAACACTTCTACACTGCTAGTGGGAATGCATTCCTTTTGGAAAGATGTTTGGAGAACACTTAGAGATCTAAAAATAGACCTGCCATTCAATCCTATAATTCCTCTATTAGGTATTATACCCAGAAGACCAAAAATCACATTATAACAAAGATATTTGTACCAGAAATTTTATTGAAGCCCAATTCATAATTGCTAAGTCGTGGAAAAGGCCCAAGTGCCCATCGATCCACGAATGGATTAATAAATTGTGGTGTATGTACACCATGGAATATTATGCAGCCTTAGAGAAAGATGGAGACTTTACCTCTTTCATGTTTACATGCATGAAGCTGGAACATATTCTTCTTAGTAAAGTATCTCAAGAATGGAAGAAAAGGTATCCAATGTACTCAGCCCTACTATGAAACTAATTTATGGCTTTCATATGAAAGCTGTAACCCAGTTATAACCTAAGAATATGCGGAAGAGGGAGAGGAAGGGGAGGGAGGGGGAGGCTGGACGGAGGGAGGGTGATTGGTGGGATTACACCTACGGTGCATCTTACAAGGGTATATGTGAAACTTAGTAAATGTAGAGTATAAATGTCTTAACACACAATAACTAAGAAAATGCCAGGAAGGCTATGTTAACCAGTGTGATGAAAATGTGTCAAACGGTCTATAAAACCAGTGTATGGTGTCCCATGATCGCATTAATGTACACAGCTATGATTTAATAATAAAAAAATCCAAAAAAAAGGGAAAAAAAAAAAGAAAACCTCTTTGAGGTACCACCTAACCCCAGTGAGAACGGCCCACAGCACAAGGTCCCAGAGCAACAGATGCTGGCATGATTGTCCAGGTAAGGGAGCACTCAAACATTGCTGGTAGAAATGCAAACTAGAAGAGCCTTTTTGGAAAGAAATCTAGGTACTCCTCAAAGAACTAAACGTAGACTTTCCATTTGATCCTGCAATACCATTACTATGTATCTACTTAAAAGAAAAGTCATTTTACCATAGGATATTTGCACTCAAATGTTCACAGTGGCTCAAGTCACAATCAGAAAGATGTGGAAACAACCCAAGGGCCCATCAGCCCATGAATGGATTAACAAACTGTGGTGTATGTATACAGTGGAATACTATTTAGTCATAAAAAGACACAGACTGTATCTTCCATTATAACCTGGAAGGATTTGGAGAATATTCGCCTGAATAAAGTACAACAAGAATGGGAAATAAAGCATGCCAGTACTCAATACTAAGTTGTAATCGGTAGATTAACAGCTGCAGACCCACATGAGAGGAATACGCAAATAAATTCAAGATGAGGGGCATGGGGAGGGGGTTTTGTGAGTTCCCACCTAACCAGCACAATGTACAGGTATGTGGCACACTTCCTGGGTGAAGGACCAAACTACAACTTGAACTGTCCCTCACGAATGCAAACAATGTAACCTAATCATATGCACCCTCATATTAATCTGAAATTTTTTAAAAAATTACAAAGACCAACAGCATAGTTTGCCATTATTGATATTTGTGCTCATAGTAAAATCAAAAGAATAATTTAATGGTGACATTTAAATACAATTAAGCTTATCTCAAAGAAAGACCATGGACAATGCCTTCTGCATTAATCATGATTTTTTTATTTTTTTATTTTTTGCAGATTTTGGCCGGGGCTGGGCTTGAACTCACCACCCTAGGTATATGAGGCCAGCGTCCTACTCCTTTCAGCCACAGGCACTGTCCAATCATGATCTTTGCATATATTTTTGTCTCAGTACCCAAACTGATCTTAGACTCCGAAAGACAGACTACTTTATAGTTCCTTTTTACAGTAAACGCTCAAAAATCCATGTTATTTGATATACTTCAGAAAATTACACTAGTGAAGTTAATTTCAGGCCATACACAGAAGTACAGGCTCTGGAAACTAACCACCTGGGTCCAAATTCTGCCTTCGAAATATAGTAGTTACGTAACCTTCGAAAAGTTTTCTTAACCTCTATTTCAATTTCTTCATCTAAAAAGTGGACCTTAGTAACAGTATCCCCCTTGCAGAATCGTTACAGGAATTAAATGAGACAATAAACACAGAAGGTTTAGAAGAGGACCTGGTAGGAAGCACCCTGCAACTCAACATCTGCACATGGTTGCCGCCACCTCCACAATCATCATCTGTGAAAGGATAGCAAGAAATTATAAGGTAGCTTGTCAGAATAATTTGCACCCTATATTTCTCAAAATCCATTAAAACTGTGAAAAGTTTTCAAAACATCTAAAATCATCTTTAAAAAAATACATACCATATACATATATATATATATATTAGAAAAAGAGAGAATGAGACTGATTTCAACCAGGAACTAGAAGTCACTAATTTTGAAGAAAAGTTATATTATTCTTAAACATCATTAAGTGTATCAATTCTTCACAGTAACTGCCACAACCAAACATGTTTCATATCTGCAATCTGTACTATCTCTGGCAGGATTTTAGAGCACTTTCTTTCCTCTCCTGCCAGGAGAAGAGGTACATGAAGAGGTATGAAGCCAGCCATAAATTATCCTCAGTTGTGAAAGGACAGATCATGTCAGGGATTCTGGGCCTCCAATCCAGTTCAATAAAAGCAGATTGTTAAATGTGTTGATTAATCTCAGTAGGGAAATAACAGGGATAAACAATTAGATGATGATTTCCCACACTAATTTTTGACACAATGAATAAAATCATTTTTGATATTTTATAGTAAAAATAAAAAAATTCCATGCTATAATACAGAATGGTTTACAAGTAAGTTAATGGTTAATGATAAGCAACCTTGAGAATCCACCCGTCACAGAAGCTTCTTCCTAGGCAGAGTGTGCTTTTGAGAAATATGCTGAAACTTACCATATGTTAAAAATAGGATCTTAGTCAATTTGACTATGCCAAACCAAGAAAATCAACTCAAACATTAAACGTGAACAACAATTATGATAAAGGAGCCAGATAAAACTTGGGAATAAAGTACCTTAAATAAAACAAATTTGGAGGATTGAAATAAGCTGTACTGCTTGGTAACAGCAATCCTTCACTGGAGTAGGAGTAAAAGAAACATAACTGAAAATAATCCCAGAAACCCTTTCATTCTATAAGTAAAAGTAAATACAATATAATAGAATCAGTCAAGAACTATTAAGGACAAAGAGAGGAAAATAACAAAGTGCTCAAGTCAATTTTTACATATGTAATAACAAAAACACATAGAAATTTATGAGGCTATTTTTCCAACTTTAGGAAATATGACATCAAAGCCTTGCTCGGATTGTAGAGGATAGCTCATACCAGACCCACTTAATCATCTCTTCCCCTTGGAATTATTAAATTAGTGGTTAAGGGAAACATAACAGACATACATATACTCTGTACTTAGACTTCCAGCAGCCTCCTAAAACATTTTTTAAATGAAATTACTTTAAATTGTCATATGATAGTGGTGAGAAGCAGCCTTACATATTAAACCTTTGCAGTGCCCAGAATGACACTCCGTAAAACCAGTGGTTCACTGGTTCACTTGAAAGAAATGTCTGGGGAAAACTAAAGTGATAAAACTATATATAAAGTTTCCAACATCATGTTCTAAAAACAATCAAACACATTTTTATGGTGTTCAATGATCCCTGTCACCAACACAAAATTAGAGCCCTTCTTCTCCTATAGCGACACATTATCCATTCTGTTCTGTACTTTAGCAGTGGCGCTTTAAGTGTAAAAAGTCATATCAACTTACAAATAGAAAAACTGACAGAGTGGAAAAGTAAAATCCAAAATCTATAAAACACATAATCCCATAAAATCAAGATTATAAAAAAACAAAAATCAGAACTTATAATGTATTATATAATATTTCTTCACTATAAATTGTGGCGATGAGTAAGAACTCCAATATTGCAGAATTTTATTTCCTTTTGAGTCGACATAGGATATAAATATTGTATATAAAGTAATATATATTATTTCCCAGAGTAATAAACTTATAGTAGGAATAAGTGTCTTTAAATCCACAGAACAGAGTAGAATGGTAATTAAACCACTGAAAATAGTTGTCATAATTAGTTTCTTAAAAATAGTAAGATAAGAATGTATAGCCTACCTAAGAAATGTATTAAAAGCAGCACAGAATTCTTTTACATAAGATGTTCATAATGCTTTCCTGTTAACTCTTGTTTCTAACTCTTATTTATATCACTTCTAGTATTGGATTTATACGTACTGTGTACCTAATAATATATAAATAGAAAGATATGGAAATTCAAGGTGCTATAGATTAGGGTAGGTTCTCCATGTATGCACATGGAGACAGAGAGCCTCCCTCACACCCCTCCTAATGTGGAAGGAAGGATTTCTGAAGCTGGCGTTCAATGGCCCATACAGAATCATTTGTTCACTTATAATTTTGAGACATGTAAGCTTGAAATCTCAGTCCTCTGAAGGAACCATGAATGTTAATCACAAGCATTCTTAATATCATCCATCAACATCACAGAAGAGTCTGTCTTGACAAGAAATACAGTTCTTGACCTCTCCTGCAAAGACAAAGAATTTGGGAACCAACTTTATGCCTCTGCTTGTTGCCTTCAATAACATATCAGAGTTTTTACTCCCTTGGTACTCCATCAAAAAAACCACAGTGTGTCTTCAGATAAGGAAAAAAAAGAAAACGGATCAAGATCACCATGTGATTTGAACACTAATAGTCCCTCATTTCTTGGCATATGTGCTAAGAATACATCATGAGAATGTGTCCTGGGCAATTTCATCCTTGTGTGAACATCACAGAGTGACTTACAGAAACCGGGATGGTAGAGCCTGCTGTGCACCTGTGCTGAGTGGTACCTTGGATGATAGAGCCTGCTGTGCACATGTGCTGTGCGGTATCCTGGATGTTAGAGCCTGCTGTGCACATGTGCTGTGCGGTATCCTGGATGGTAGAGCCTGCCGTGCACATGTGCTGCGTGGTACCCTGGATGGTAGAGCCTGCCGTGCACATGTGCTGCGTGGTACCCTGGATGGTAGAGCCTGCCGTGCACATGTGCTGCGTGGTATCCTGGATGGTAGAGCCTGCCGTGCACATGTGCTGTGTGGTATCCTGGATGGTAGAGCCTGCCGTGCACATGTGCTGTGTGGTATCCTGGATGGTAGAGCCTGCCGTGCACCTGTGCTGCGTGGTACCCTGGATGGTAGAGGCTGCCGTGCACATGTGCTGTGTGGTATCCTGGATGGTAGAGCCTGCTGTGCACCTGTGCTGTGTGGTACCCTGGATGGTAGAGCCTGCCGTGCACATGTGCTGTGTGGTATCCTGGATGGTAGAGCCTGCCGTGCACCTGTGCTGCATGGTACCCTGGGAGCCTGCTACAATGCACCTGTGCTGCGTGGTACCCTGGATGGTAGAGCCTTCTATGCACCTGTGCTGCGTGGTACCCTGGATGGTAGAGCCTGCTATGCACCTGTGCTGCGTGGTACCCTGGATGGTAGAGCCTGCTATGCACCTGTGCTGTGTGGTACCCTGGATGGTAGAGCCTGCCGTGCACATGTGCTGCATGGCACCTTGGACGGTAGAGCCTGCTGTGCACATGTGCTGCGTGGTACCCTGGATGGTAGAGCCTGGTATGCACCTGTGCTGCATGGACAGCCCATGGTCCTGAACTACAGGCCTTACAGCACACTGCTTCGCTGAATATTGCAGGCAACTGGAACACAAGGGTAAGTATTTGGATATCTAAACATATCTAGACATAGAAAAAGTGCAATAAAAATTCAGTATTACAACATAAGGAAACCACCATCATATATGTGGTCCCTTGTTGACTGAATCATCATTATGCAACACATGACTATATTTTAATGCTTTTCAGAAAAACAAAATGTGGCAAACTGTACTCATTTCCTCACAGCATAATACTGTTAAACGGAACCTGGAGTTCTGTATTTTTTTTAAATATTGTATTTTTTTAAGTACAACAGAACAGATCTATCTAATAGAGATAAGTCTTTAGCACAGTGTAATATAAAAGTGAAAACTGACTTTAATTTTCTAACAACTAAATAAGCTGAAATAGAACCTTTAAAGACTTATATTCTAATGACTTGGTTCCTATTTCAGCATTTCCTTAAGGTGTAATTTCTTTGGATGCTGGAAACCACAAATGACTTTCTTATAAAGCACTCCTATAAACTGCAAATCTTTTAAGGCAACTTTTACTATATATAAACTATTCATGATAGGTCATAGAAATCAAGTTTTCTTTACATTTTAAGAAGGGGAAACTGGCTACTAAACTTGGAATCCAAATATAGGTGGTATTTCAAAGACACTTTACTGAGTTGGACTTTGAAGGGCACTACATATTAAGCTTTGGAAGAACACAAATTGCTAAACAGAGTTGATGCTTTTAGGAATCGTCTATTCCACAAACTCATTACTTTTTCAGGTTAAGCCATATTGGCTATGAAAATAAAACAGAAGTTTTTTTTTTCTCACAATAGCACAAAAAGTCCAAATATAGGTACTCCCCCTACTCCCTAAAAACAGCATTATAAAAATAGGATGATCACATTATTTACCTTTGAAGCTTGGATCCCACATATGAATCTTCAATGAAATATCTCTTAGCGATTGTCACTCCTGAGTATTTTTTTAATTTTTATTAAACCATAACTTTGTACATTGTGAACCCCTAAGTATTATAGCTCAAATATCTCGTGAGGAAATTCATTCCATTTTTAATATCTCTAATTGTTAGAAAGTTTGTCTTATTCCTTAACCAAATTTACTTCCTTATAGTATCTACTCTTTGGTTCTTGTTTTGCCTCTGAAACAAAATTGAATAAGTTTTATCCTTCTCTTATATAATAACTATTCAAATACAGTAGAACCTTCCCTACACTGACCACCTCCTTAAGTTGACCTAATTTTCACAGACCAGACATGCACCATCTGTTCTCAATGGAAGCTCCCTATGTTGACCACCTCCATATTTTGACCAGTTTGTTACAGTATCTTAAGTGGTCAATTTACAGAGCTTATGCTGTATTTAAAGGCAGTTTTCACTTATTTCTTATGGATATTTTCTTGCAAGGCACTTAAAACAGCACCTGAAATGCTGATATATATATAGAAAGAGATAACGATATGTAGATGTATTTGTTTAATATTTAAAATATTCTTATATTTTTCACTAACAGTGAATGTTATTAAAATTTAACTAAGTGAATAGTGCTTAATCAAAACTACAGATTATAAGGGAAGAAAACAACTAAGGGAAAATCAAATACATATTTGAAAAATAACAGATGTTAATGAGGATGTAGAGATAGGAATGCTCTTACAGTCTTGGAGGGAATATCAATTACTACAACCTCTATGCAAAACAGTATGGAGATTCCTCAAAGAATTAATCCCATTACTTGTTATCTACTCAAAGGAAAAGACATCATTATGTCAGATACCCGCACGCACCTGTCTATCTTGAGAAGAGACCTGGACTCAACCTATGTCTCTCTCCACAGATGATCAGATAAAGAAAATATGGCACCTACATACAGTGGAACACAGTTCAGCCATAAAAAGAATGACATGATGCCTTTAGCAACAACGTGGATGGAACTGCAAGCCACTGTTAAGTGAAACCAGTCAGACACAAATATTCCGTGTTCTGACACATATGAGCTAAAGGTCATAGACACATGGGTGTACAGTGTGAAATGACAGATGATGGAGACTCTTGGGGGGGTGGATGGTAAGAAATTACCTAATGGATGCAACGTATGTTATTCAAGTGATGGAGAACGTAAAAAAGCCCTGACTTCACCACTACACCATCAATGCATGTACCACCCACTCATACCCCATAACTTTATACTAATTAAAATTTTTTTAAATACGTGTTTGCTCATAAAATTGAAAGTAGTAAACATATGAATGGAAGTCAGAATCACATGGTAGTTATCTGCCCAATGAAATAGGAGAGAAAAAGAGAAGTCCCCTGCCCATGAGGTTGGCAGTGAAGACAAACTTTAAAAAGTTAAACAACTCAAAGTCACCCAGTAAATGACAAAGGGAATTTAAACTGAGGAAGTCCTGCTTCAGAGGCTGTACTCTTAATCACACACAATATGACCCTTCAACACTGCCTCTGTGCCTGTTTGTGGATGGCAGTTGCCCAAAGCACACGTAAAGCTAATTGTTTCTATTAGTATCATAATAATCAACACTGCCATAAAACCCACTTACAAAACAAAAGATGATGTAGTTTAAAATAATGATTTAAATTTTGCTGCAATGATCAAAAATTAAGTTTTGATGTGAGTTCTAGGACCCAGCAATAACAAATCTCAGAATCTTTGAAGATAAAGTCATAAGATAAAAAAAGAGGAAAGAAAATCTAGTATATTATGTTGTCTTACCCCTGATATGTTTTCTCTGTCCTGAATACACTTCAGGGAGACAAAAGCAGTTAAAAAGGCCCACTAGGCCATCTTCCCAACACATAACACAGCGACAGTCCAGCTCCGGAGTCCTCCTCTGATGAGTGTACAGTGATGGTTGCTGAGAAACCTGCTCTGTGTTCTCTGGGTGGTGGATCCTGCCATGCTGTCATAACAATGCTGACACGCCAATAATGTTTTCCTAATGCCCTTGTAGTGCTTGGTTGGCTCACAAAGTTCAGTTGTTCATCTGAGTGAAAAAGGAAATCTGAAGCTAAATACTGCCTTTGAGGTTCAACTGCAATAGTGAGGACACCATATGGATATAGAAAGAATATACTCAGAGAAAGATCTGTCATGTCAGACTAAGCTACCAAGGGAAAGGATGACGCTTAGTGCAAGAGGAGATACTGAAATATGGAGACAGTTTTCACCTATAAAGGCTAGACTTGTATGTCAATAGAAGTTTCTGAACAAAAGTTTCTCCACAAATATTTTTTAAAGGATAGTAAATGGAAGAATGCACAGGACCACTGCATGGAAAGTAGCAAGGATCAAAATAATACAAGTGTCAAAACAGATTAGACTCCTAGTGAGTAATCAGAGAATATATGCCAGAGAAAAACAGCCCCCTGTACTACTAAAGAAATAGGCATTTTTTTATCAAAAAAACAGACATTACAAAATCTAATCATCTTCTACTACGTAAAGTTTACAGGAAAAAGTAAAAAGAAGTACACCAAAATGCTACCAGTGAATATTTCAAGGCATTAATGATAAAAGTTGATGTTGCTTCCTAACGTTCTACATTTTCCAAATTTTGTACAAGGAGTAAATTACTTTAGAATTTTAAATTGTAATAAAAGGAATCAAATAGCAGATTGAAATATATATAATTAAAGAACTGCATTAGCCAAAAAAGGGTATAGGTTTGTTTTTAGTAACCACTTTCAGAATCCTGGCAGTACCAGGTTGTGGCGTGCTAGAGAAACGTTTATTCAATGCACGGAAGTAATAAGGAGGAACAGAAGAACAAAGACATGACACATTAAAACAAATAGCAAAATGGAAAACAGGAATCCAATCAAACTAATATTTATATTGAATATGAAGATACTGTAATCCAATCAAAAGGCAGGGCCCCTCGGAGGGTATTTTAAAAGTAAAAGCTAACTACACCTGTTTATGAAAGGTACACTTTAGATTCTAAGGCAAACATAGGTTGAAAGTAAAAGAATAGAAAAATATTTATCATGCAAACACTATTAAAAAGCTAAAGAGGACATACTAATATTAGACAGAACAAAACACAAGATCAGAAATGTTAGGAGAGATAAACTAGGATTGTTCATGGGGATAATAAGGCCAACCCTATTATAGGACATAATTGTTATAAATACATTCCCACATGAAAACAGACCCCTAAAATATATGAAACAAAAATGACACAATGGGAAGGAGAAACAGACAATGCAACAAATATACTTGAAGATTTTTATATTCCATGCTCAATAACTAAAAAAGCAGCTAAGCAAAAATATTAAGTACAGAAGACTTAACCCCAACAATCAACTTAACCTGACGTTTATAGGCCTTCAACCCCCAAACGACACAAGGCATATGCTGAACAATAAAACAAGTCTTGATGGATTTAAAAGGATTAAAATCATTTAAGGTATATCCTCTGACAATAATGAAATAAAATTAGACAAAAATAATAAAAAGAAATTCAGAAAAACCCAAATACTGGGAAATAAAATAGCAAAATTTCAAATAACTCACTGGTTAAATAAGAAATCACAATAGAAATTGAAAAATAATTTGTTCTAAAGAAAAATAAAATCACTATAGAATTAAATCTGTACGATGCAGCTAAAGCAGGGCACAAATGTTTTATTCTACGGTCTTGAATTGCACAAAAATTTCTTATACGTCATACCAAAAGCAAGATCCACTAAAAAATTAATACTATTAAGTTTAAAATTTTTTTTCTTCAAAAGACAGCAAATTTGAAAGACAATGTAAAATCCAGAATGTATATATTATTACATGAAATTCAATAAAACGAAGCAAACGACAGAATTAAATACAGGCAAAACATATGACTAGACATTTAACCAAAGAAATTATACCAAAGGCTAAAAAGTATTTCTGATCAAATGGTAAATGACACAGTCTCTTTGAAAAAGTTTGTCAGTTTCTTAAAAAAACTAAACATTTACTTACAGTGTGAGGCAACAATTTCTCTCCTATGAATATGCCTGAAAGAACCGGCAATATAGCCACATGAATTCCCATCACACACACACGAATGTTCATTGCAATGTTACTTATGACAGCCAAAGTCTGGAAACAATCCAATGTCCATCAACTGTTGAATGGGTGAACAAACCACATATATGGACCAGAACACTGGTCTGTTCCATGCAAGGGAACCCTGTTCAGCACTATATATAGACAAACTGCTGATACATGCTACAACATAAATGAACCTCCAAACATCACCTAAAACAAAAAATGACTGTAAGTTGCATAATTATATTTATCTAAAAAGGCAAATCTATAGAGATGAAAGTAGGCCAGTGGTTACCTGGGGATGAATTGACTGCAAACAGACATAGGAAATTTTGGGGGTTGATAAGGTACGCTAAACCTACGTTACAATAACAACTGCACAATTAAAAACATTTACTAGGCATCATTCACTATATAGTTACAAGAAAAGTTTGTGTGAATAAAAAGAGCACCATCAAAACTGAACAGATAGGTAACACTTTCAAAATGGCTTGTCAGCTTTCAATTTACTGAGACTTCAAGCTACCAGTTAAAATAAAATGATTCTAACTTAAAAACTAGCAGGGCTACCTTTGTTAATCCACTCATGAATTGATGGACACTTGGACTGATTCTATATCTTTGCAGTTGTGAATTGTGCCACGAAAACATTCAAGTGCAGGTGTCTTCTTGATAAAATGACTTCTATTCCTTTGGACGAATACCCACTAGTGGGATTGCTGGATCAAATGGTAGGTCTGCTTCTACTTTTCTTGGAATCTCCGTACTTTTTTCCATGGAGGTTGAAGTAAAGCTCAGTAGTAATCAGAAAATGGGGAAGGAGGATCTAAGTGAAAACCTACCTGCCGGGCGCAATGAACACAATCCGAGTGACGGGCACCCTGGCAACCCTGATTCACACATTACAAAACTGACACATGTAGCCAAAACACGTGCTCTCCATGGATTAATTAAAAAAAAAAAACACTAAGAGGGCTGAATTTTTCCCCTCTAAACTTACAATCCTAGAACTAAACAACGTCTGATCTCTCCTTTGTAAGTTCAAGGCTGCAATCTTTCTTGTTGACAAAAATAAAAACATGGAAAATATTCACTTTAAGGATGGCTGTAGGAATACACAGAGAATGTCAAAAAGATGTCTACACCTTTTAAGAGATTAAAACTAGCAGGGCTCCTCTCTCCTTCCTCCTCTATTTTTGTAGGAGTTTATGAGAATTGATGTTTAATTCCTCTTTGCCTGTTGAAAGAATCCAAAAAATGGAGACATTTTGACCATGCATTTCTTTATCAGAAGTTATCTGATTACTAACTGAGATGTCATCTATGTAATCCTTTTCGAAGTTGAACTGAAGGTACCATTACTGGTCGAGTGCACCTGGATGTGCTGTGCACGTCCATTTTACCTTCAATTCTTACACTTTGGGAATGATTGATTTTAGTTCCAACAAGATCACTTCAATTGTGTATACACTTTTTGGTTCCCTGGTATAATTCATCTATCATCCATTCAGACTCCATAAAATACAGTAAACATACAGAAACAGCACACTACTATAATTTCAACATTATAGTATTTTTTAAATACTATAAGCAGAACCAGTTTGATCAGGTCCCACTAATGGATTTTTGGTGTTGCTTCAATTGCCCAGGGGTCCTCCTCATAAAATATTCTTCCAGGCCGATTTCTTCAAGTGTTTTCCCTGCACTCTGTTCAAGTATTTTTATAGTTTTGTGTCTTAAGTTTAAGTCTTTTATCTGGTGAGAATCAATTTTTGTTAATGGTGAAAGGTGGGGTCATTTTCAGTCTTCTACAGGTCGCCAGCCAGTTCACCCCGCACCATTTGTTAAATAGGGAGTCTTCCCTCCACTGAAAGTTTTAAATTGGCTTGTCAAAGATCAAATGGCAATAAGTGGCTGGATTCATCTCTTGGTTCTCTATTCTGTTCCAGACATCTACCTCTCTTTTTTTGTGCCAATACCATGCTGTTTTGATCACTATAGATTTATAGTATAGCCTGAAGTCTGGTAACGTGATACCTCCTGATGTGTTTTTATTTCTGAGTAATGAATGTATTTGCTATTCAAGGTCTTTTCTGATTCCATATAAAACAAAGAACTATTTTTTTCAAGCTCTTTAAAGTATAACAGTGGTGCTTTAATAGGGTTTGCATTAAATCTGTAGATTGCTTTGGGTAGTATGGACAGTTTAACAATGTTGATTCTTCCAGCCATGAGCAAGGTATGTTTTTCCACATTACTGGGATCTGATCAAACTAAAAAGCTTTTGCACAGCCAAGAGCATAGTAAGTAAAGCAAACACACAACCTTCAGAATGGGAGACTTTTGCAGGTTATGCTTCTGACAAAGGCCTGATAACTAGAATCCACAAAGAACTCAAACTAATCAGTAAGAAAAGAACAAATAATCCCATTTCTATGTGGGCAAGCGACTTGAACAGAAACTTCTCTGATGAAGACAGGCGCATAGCCTACAAACACATGAAAAAATGCTCATCATCCTTAATCATCAGAGAAATGAAAATCAAAACCACTTTGAAATATCATCTAACTCCACTAAGAGTAGCCCACATCACAAAATACCAAAACTACAGATGTTGGTGTGGATGTGGAGAGAAGGGAACACTTCTACACTGCTGGTAGGAATGCAAGCTAATAGGACCTTTTTGGAAAGAAGTTTGGAGAATACTAAAGGAACTAAAAGTAGACCTACCATTCAATCCTGTAATTCCTCTACTAGGTATAAACCCGGATGATCAAAAATCATTTTACAACAAAGACATTTGCACCAGAATGTTTATTGCAGCCCAATTCATAATTACCAAGACATGGAAACAGCCTAAGTGCCCATCACCCATGAATGGATTAATAAATTGTGGTATATGCACACCATGGAATACTATGCAGCCATAAAAAAGATGGAGACTTCACATCTTTTATGTTTACTTGGATGGAGCTGGAACATATTCTTCTTAATAAAGTATATCAAGAATGGGGGGGAAGTATCTGATGTATTCAATGTTACTATAAAATGAATATATAATCACCTATACTTTCATACAAATGGTAAAACATAACTATAGTCCAAAAAGTAGTAGGGAAGGAGAGAGAGAGGGGAAGAGGGATATGGAAGGATGGAGAATATTTGGGGGGACCTCACCTAATGTGCATGATGCAATGATACATTTCAAAACTATAAAGAATAGAATATAATTGTGATGGATGTGTTAGTTCAATGTAAGCATCTCACATTGTATATCAAAACAGTACACTGAATCCCATAAATGCATCAGTGTACACAGTTATGATTTAATAAAAACAAAAATAAAAAATAAATAAATAAAGCAGAACCAGGATGAACATTATTCATATCTATATCAAAATGCCAGTCTGTTTAATCTACTTTAAAAGAAACTCAGTGCTCAGGGAGCAGTTCTAGAGAAATGTGAGCAACACAAAAATTAAAATTTGAGATCTCATTCACACAAGAACAAAGTAAACTACAGATAATTTCGATCAAGTTATGTCTGTGCTAAAGTCAAGTTGTCCATCACTAAAACCACAGTTCAATATTTGAAATTCTCTAATAAAATATTACGATCTGAACAAGAAGAAATGCTCATACTTTCCAAAATTAAATCAAAGTGGAAGTCAGATGATGACTCTTGACAGCCAAGTGGAACTTTCAAGAAACTCTTTATGGTATGGAGTAATTAATAAATATATTTTAAAACTTTTGAATCATCACCTCTGAATAAGATGGGCACCTGTCTAGACAAGATAAAAGAACAATTTGGAAAATGATTGACCACAGCAAATCGGATGTTATTTCCTACTTTATTCTTGGAGAATTATTTCTCAGCATTTGTTTGCAGGTTGTCCTTAATAAGACAAATGTAAGGATATTTCTGGAAATTTAAAAAGAAATGTGTTTTTGTTATGCTTTTCTTCAGCTCCAGCCCTGAGAACAAAAGTGAAGATAAATAACAACGCTACTGCAGTTCCCAGGATGATGTATTTCATCTGCTGGTCTCCTTCCAAGGTGTTATTAAAGTTCTCTGAAGCGTTGCTACCAAAAAAAAAAGGTCAAAAGAACTCATGTTATTTATTGTTTCTCAAAATTCATTGCTGCTTCAGGTTGTGCCTACGTTAACTCATCCATTTTATTTTGGAAGTCATTGCAAAATGCTGTGCTAAATGAACATAGAAGATATTAGCAGACACACGTGATGAAAACTGGGTTCCAGACTTTCATGAATCAGAAAAGAGGGCTAGGATTTTAAAACAATAATAGCATGTAAATAAAAGGCAGATCAAAACAGACATTCCATAAAATTTGGCACATGTGGTCCTCTACTCCTTATTAAAGAGACAAGAAGCAGAGCACAAACTGTATTTTGTAAGGAAGTCAGGTAAGCCTGACAGTCCTATGAAATTATTAATCCTACTGGGATCCAGTATTTTCATGTTTAAGGCAATAAGTGAATAGGGGAACGGACAGGTGGGGGGTGCAGGTGTAAAGAAACACTAAGCTAGTGGCAGAAGCAATAATGGACATTTATTCACTGCTTAACCCCAGGATCAAAGATAAGAATTTTACATGGATTACATCATTTAATCCCCACACACGACATTCTGAGGTGGCAGCCTAAGACACCAGGGAATTATCTAACTCAGTCTCAATAATAGAATGAGCCCTTTGTAACAGGTAAGTTAGATTCTTCCCTGTCTCTCTTTATAAATCCATCTGAATTCATCGAATCATAGGGATGAAAGGAAAATATTAGGATCAAATGATCTCGTGCAAATGTGCATATATTAAGTATGATTTGTAAAAGAGCAAAAATTTTAGATATTAGTTTAAGTTTCTTAATTTCTAGGTGGATAAATCTGAGGCTCAGAGATTAAAGGGATTTACTAAAATCACAGTTGTCAGAGACACTTCCTGCCCAGGCTGCTCACGGTCTCCCACATTATGGCCTTGCAATGCAAAAAAGCAAGCTATATGTTATGCCTCTGATTTCTAATGACCCTATCCACAAACACGATCAACTCCAAACAAAGAAGTTTTGGTATCTGTATCGATGGGTTAGGTTTACATGATTAAATATTAGGGTTTTTTTGTTGTTGCTGTTTGTTTGTTTGGTTTTTTTTTTTTTTTTTTTTTGAGACAGCATCTCACTTTGTCAGCTTGGCTACCCAATAACTCACAGCAACCTCAAACTCTCGGACTCAAGAGATCCATTCTCTTGCCTCAGCTTCCCAAGCAGCTGGGACTACAGAAACCTACCATAATACCCAGCTAATTTTTCTATTTTTAATAGAGATGAGGTCCCACTCTGGCTCAGGTTGGTTTCAAACTCCTGAGCAAAAGCAATCCTCCTGCCTCAGCCTCCCAAAGAGCTAGGACTATAGGCATGAGCCACCAACCCCAGCTTACATGACTAAATATTAACCTCCCAACTGCTCACAGCACCGCAACAAGTTTCTTCTCAAATTCACCTCAACGCCCATTACTCAAAAAGACCCATGTAATACGCTTCCAAATTCTCAGAACAGTACTAGATTTGAATGATGTAAAAGACACACAGCACAAATTAATATAAGCCAAGTCTCTGCCACCAATGCTGAAACTGTTGCATTTTTTTAAAACAATTAAGTAATTCATTCATATTTAATGCTTGACATCTGATAGTAAAGATGCTAAAAAAGGACGTTGAGCATAAGGAAAGACGAAAACACAGGAATCCAATATGGTAGGGAGGAAATGGAGAGAGAAGGAGAAAGCAGAGCATGTGAGGTGTGGATGGTCCTTTAGGGAAGATGCAGAGGAAACGGAGCGGGGAGACCAAAGCTCAGTGGAGCCATCGCAGACAGCTCCTCTGACCTCACGGCTGCTGAATTTCATTTCATCAGCAGGTTTGGTAATCGGATGAGCCTCTCGTGACAGGCAAGTCAGAGTCCCTCTGCCTCTCTTTAAAGCCTGTTACAAACCTCCACATCACACGCCTCTCAATGACATCCTGTTTCTGGGAACCACCCCTTCCATCTTCATACTGCATTACAGCAAGATCAAGTTATAAACACTCTGAGGCTGCAAGGATGCCTTTCCGTTTCATTAGTACCTCACCAAATTACTCAGAGCATGTTCTACCTCCAGTCATACAGTTAACCTGTGAGTGACACCACAGAGTGACAAAGGCCATGGTTTCTCAGAAGCATCACAGCTCCATCTGCAGCTCATATGCAGCTATACAGCTGACTGATTGGCTCTTATTTGGGGCCGGGGGGGAGGGGCGGGGGTAGAGATGGTGGTTCACTGATATTAAAGGCACAGATAAAATAGGTAAATTATTAATTTAACCATTAATATTAAATTAATATTTAAATTCCTTCAATGTCAGACTAAAGAATAAATACCCAAAATTATTTTAAAATAGCATTTTCTTATCAAAGCCAACTAAAAAATTAGAGACTTTAGACAACACGAGGTAATCTATTAATAAGAATAGTTACTACGGGCAGTGCCTGTGGCTCAAAGGAGTAGGGCCCTGGCCCTATATGCTGGAGGTGGTGGGTTCAAACCCAGCCCCAGCCAAAAACTGCAAAAAAAAATTAAAAAATAAAGAAAGAAAGAAAGAAAGAATAGCTATTATGGGGAAAATGATTATCAAAGTTAAATTTAGCAATAAAAACATAATTTTTAAGTCTGATTTTTATTTCTTCTTTGCACGTCTTAAGAAACTACAAATTTGACATTTGCTGACATACTAATTCAAAAATGTTATTCATTTGCTTAAGACACCATGCCACAACTTACTGACTATAGTTTGAATTTGGGGCAACAATAGCCTCCCAGACATCCCTTTTTGGCAAAGCCAGGTGAGTCAGCAGAAATAAACATAAGGATGAGCAGATTACTAACATTATTCTAACTGAAAATCTTGCCTATTGCTTTATTTTTAAACTGCCACTAACATGTTTAAATGATAATTGCACTTTCTCAATGAGCACAGTTCCTTATTATTGGAATTGGCAGGGGGCCTTGACATTTGAGTCATCATTTCATTATGTCTATTTCTTACCCTGGTATACAAATTAAATAGAAATACAAGCCAAATGAAATATAAGAGGAAAATCTGAAGCAGTAACTTTAAAATGAATTAATTTTTCTAAAATCTATAAAAATATATAAAGCAACTAACATTGTTAATAATATATTCTAGCTCAGACAGTATTTTCAAAAATACTAACTTTAATTGTAAAGGCCAAAAATGCTTCAAACCCTCCTATCCAAATATTGTACTTCTGTAGAACAGAACTAACAGCTTTAATATTCCCTAAATTAAAACGAGAATGATTCCAGGTTTAAAGCAACTACAAATGTGGGCAAAAATATATATTTAACAAGTTTCTTCCATTCTAAAAGACTTCAAAATTGGTAACAGTTATTGAACATATAATAATTCATTCAGACTAACACACCCAATATGCCAAATGGGAATACTGATCTATCCTGAGATAGTGTCTAAACACTAATAAAAACATTACTGCATAAATTTCCAAATCACCTGATTCAGTCATATTGAATAAATGTACATCATTCCATTTTTGTAAAATACTTTTTTAAAAAATTTCTATTAAACTTCAAAATTATAAAAATTATTCAATCATGAAACTAATGCTGTATTAAATACTCAAAAACATCTTCGACTCTGCTTTCAGGTGTATTTATTTATTACTGTGGGCGCTCCAGAATGTGTGTAGATTATTCATTCACTGAGTCTTTAGTTATTTCTGCAATTCTCTCTTCCCTCGGCACAGAGCAAACTGTTCATTTCTAGTAGCCAACAGCTTCCCTGAAATGCTTAGAAACAAGCTGAATAGCCTGAAAGAACTGTGTTGACCCTACTACAAAATGTTAAGACACTCTACTGAAAATGAATCACTGTTAAGTCTATCAGTATATTACCAAACATTAGAACATACCTTATTTTTCTTTACATTTTATTATTTACTTTAATATTGATTTTTAAAAGTATTTTTCCTAAAGGACAAAGTGTCCATTGAAACCTATTTTAACATTTATTTTTGGTACCTTTTCATCAATTATTTGTAATTTATAACCCAAAAAGAATTCAGAGAGATGCACACACACAAAAAAAAGCCTCCTATTCACTATATTCTCTCAAATAATGAGAATGTTCTAAAGAAACAAGTGGCTATTTTAATACACAAATCTAATTGTAAGAAAAGTCTTAAGATAGTTATTTAATTTCCAACTTTGGGGAATACAATATTCTGCATATTAAGACAAAAACAGAACATAAATCAGATGTTCCTAAAATATGAAATTTATAAGAGAATATATGAAAAGTGCAGTCCCACACAGGTGTTTTATCTTATTTAAAGATAAAGCAGTCAAGCCCAACAAGGTGCAAAGGCTGTTTTTGTCATCGTTTGACTTCAATCGGTCGGAATATTCATGAGTTTTTATTATTGGGTTTTAGCGAGTTCTATCGCTTTCGTAATTGCTGTGGCTGGTATTAATAAATGTCTCCTTTTTATATGCTGAAATAAATTATTGGATGAGGCAGACACTATGCAAAATGGCTGGGAATGGGGCCAAATCTCTTTACATACATCCAGGGACCGGTAATCTTCTAAAAGGCCCTTTTAGCTCTCTTGCCTAAATAATTACAAGACAGCCAGCATGTAATTTATTGAAATAATTATCCGCTCTTGTAGTCCCATCACCCATTTCAAGTCCACGACCACTTACCTTGTCTTTACTTTCAGCGCCGGAAGCCTCAGGCTTTGTTCTAATGACGAACGGGGTGGACAGTCGCAGCAGGACCCTCTCGAAGGTGGCGCTGACCTTCGGGGACACGATCTCGAAGCAGTCCTCGAACCTGAGCGCTTTGTGGGCGTCGCAGCGGAGCTGTTTGCGCAGCCCTTCGCCCAGCTGGAGGACGCACATGCTGGGGTCGAACATGAGGTGGAAGGGGAAGGCTCTGCAGAAGGTGCTGATGCCGATGCTGAGGTCCGCGGGGACGCGCGAGGCTCCCTGCGCAGGGTTCCTGGTGAGCGCAGGGTTTCCACATTCTCTGATGAGGAAAGTCAGGCAGCCGCAGTTGCCCAGGGTGGCGCCGTCGGGGCGCAGCTTCTCGTCCGCCACCTGCTCCACCTCCACGTCCAGCCGGTAGATGTTCTTCCCTGCGGCCTTGATCATCCCCAGCATGGCCAGCCCGACCACGCGGTGCGGGTGGAAGTAGCGCAGCAGGAGCGAGCCTGCACCCAGCTCTCTGCACAGGAAAGACGGCGACTCCAGCGCGGCCTGCTTCCCACAAGAAGTCCTGATGTGTTCCAGCAACGCATCGAAGCCATTGAAAAAGTCCTGCAGCGTGCCGCCTACTGCGCGGAGCACCCGCTCATTCTCATCGAAGCAGGTGTTAAAGAACTCCTCACCAAATCTTTCTTGAATTTCCTCAAACTTCAAACCTAAAGGTAAATAGGAAGCAAATGTTAGTCAAATATACATAGCTGAATTTACAGTTTTTAACGTGCCTACCAAAAGAGCTGTCTAGTGAGGGAAACAGAGGGGTGTTTCTCTTGGGCCCGCAAACCTACAACACAGGTTAACTCATACACCCTGTGTCAGGGAAGCTAGATCTCAGTTCATCTTCTGGATGTTTCTAAGATGAAATTTTCCATTTGTTTATTTTTAAATAGATTCTATTGTTGAAAGTAGTTTTAGATTAATGACAAAGTTGTACAGAAGTCCAGACATTTCCCGTCTACGCTGTGCCCCATACCTGTACAGCCTCCCCCATTAACAACATTCTCCAGAGCAGTACGTTTCTGACAACTGATGAGCCTACGTTCACACACGATTAACACCCCAAGTCCATGGTTTACATTCAGGTTCACTCTGGAGGCCGCACATTGCACAGGTGAGAACGGATATATAACAGCAAGTCTCCACTGTTGTTCTGCACAGAGTAGCTCCCTGATCTAAAAGTCCTCTGTCTTCCCCACACGTCCCTTCGTCTCCCCTAACTCCCAGAGCAACAGCTTCTTAAATGCTGCTAATCTGACCATTCAGTTGTCAATACTGTATTTCACTTGCTGCAGTTATCACAGACAATATGCTTCTTTTTCTTAAGATTTCCACAGTCTTCAGAGAATATCCAACTAGTCTCTATACCCTTTCCACATATTTTCCGTATTATCATCTCACTTCTTGGTAAAATGTGTGTACTAAATGGAAAATACCAACAGGTGAGGGTCTCTACAGCACGAATCAGCAGAGGCAGGAGTTATCTAGCAGAAACACGGGGCTTACATTAGCAATCTCACAGAAGGTATTCGGGTCGGCCAGATCTCAGGGAAAAGAGGACAAAACAAGAAATTAATAATGGCAGAACTATGGAATGATTCCCACTCTTTCAACCCACAGAAACCAGGGTGCCAGGAGTGGAGTAGGAAGGAATCTGACCAGAGAGAATTAAAGGTCTTTTGTTTTCTCTCCACATAGTCACTCCCAGGTGCCCGGGCACAAGAAACTCTAGCTGATGGTACTGCAATCACAATAAAAATAAATAAGTACACACAATGCACTACATCCTAATTAGAAGCAGGATCTAGTGAGATCCACCTCTGAGGACTACAACGTATATAAGAGTGGGGCCAGCCACTGAGTGGC
This sequence comes from Nycticebus coucang, assembly GCF_027406575.1. NCBI lineage: Eukaryota > Metazoa > Chordata > Mammalia > Primates > Lorisidae > Nycticebus > Nycticebus coucang. Next base: position 110,820,256 of record NC_069785.1, read on the forward strand.
TTCTACCCAGAGCCACTTGATTGCTGCTCTTTCGACTCTTCCAAGTTGAAATCACATGTACTTTATATATTCATATTTTTTTTGCCCAGTTTACTCCATCTTATAAGAATGTCCTGCAAATCACACAGGACTGGGAAAAGGCGAAAGGTCACTTTGCTAGAACCCCATTAGCATGCAGAGCACTCCAAGCTGTGTACGAATTGATTTGCTGCTCCGACCTTATCATTCCCTGTGTGTTCCCCTATTCCACAGGGGAGGCAACTTTATTTAAAAAATGGAGTCAAAACACACCAAATATTTGTTGAGACCCAAAAAATTATGATAGCCAAGATAAGAAGCTAGTACACAAAGAATTTCTTAAAATGAATGTTAAATGAAAATAAGTAGAAAGCCTAAGAAAGAATCCCTTTATAAAAAAATACACATTAATTTTGGTTTCATATAGCTGATGTTCAAGACTAGCTGAGAAAGTCATCTATTAAGATTACTCTTCAACATATGTTGTACTCACTAACAATCATGGCAGCAGGAATTGATAATAATATTTACCTCTCCGGTTAGCGAGTGTGGAAGAGAGAAAAAAGATAAATGCCATGCATGGCAATTTGCTGCTGTCCTGACTGCACTGTTGGAACTGCTCTCACAATTACTCACACCAGCGTGCACTGCTGGTCCTCCTCTCACTCGACCTCGTCCGCTGTTCTCCCTGACACCGTTGGTCATCTCTTCCTCCTAAAACACTCATCTCTTTGACTTATCAAACTATTAATATCCTAGTCTGAGTCTGTCCATTCTTATTTCCTACACTAAAACTTCTTTCTACGCCTAATTTTTATCACCATCACTGTATTGTAATTGAAAAATTATAACACATACAAACTGGAATTATGCCCACATTCACCGACTATGAAATTTTCTAATTATGAAATTCTTATTAGAAACTAAATTCGGAAGAAATAAAAATCCCTATAATTTGACTAATTTGACTATATTTGCTGAACTTCACTATTCCATGTTCCATTGAAAATATTCCAGAGATTAGTTGTAAACTTTGAAGAATTGTACTTTCAAAGGATTTAGAGTCTACACGCAGAGAAAAGAAAGAATTTTTCTAACTTGCATTTCTCATGACAATGAAAATCACTTCACACAGCTACTAAGAAAAGAACACAGATATAAACAGTCAATACAGTACACTTATATCCTATTTCCAAACCTAAGAATTTCACAGAATTATCCAGAAAATAACAAGTAAGTAAATTCACCAGTGGCAACAAAATAAATACTATTCTGTATACAGCAGTGATTACGGAACACCAGATGCTAAAGCAACTTTTGTATCACTAAAGAAAAACGGAATTGTTTTGAATACTGTACATGGTAATTCTATATAAACCACAAATTCAATTAACTAATAAAAATCTTTATTCAGACAATTGTGAAACTGCACAAGAGCAGAAAAGAAGAAATAAATTCTTAGATTTTGAAAAATTAAAACTAAGAAAAGATCACATCAACTTTTGCAAATATACTACAAATGAACAGTCAAGACTTCCATTTTAAACCTTATCTCAAAATTCAGAAAGCACAAAGTATTTCAGCTCCGACAACTGGTGCAGTTCTAACTCCTACGACTGACGCAAACCCTCTACTTACAGTAAATGACTTGAAACATGCAGACAATGCTCATCTCCGCATATCACAGATGCTATGACAGTCTGACATTCAAGTCTGAAAGAATACATTTCCTCCTGCGGCAACATTCATGACAAAACTGCTCTTGTTAATGGGTAAGTTAAGTTAGAATTCTAAATTACTGTTAATTTACCTCTTCAAAATGGTGAAGCCTAAATGCTGACATCCTTTAACTGTAAATGAAATATAATCTTTCTTTTACAACAGGGGCCTGTTGCCTTCCACACACTACCCCATCCTACCTCATTTCCTAAGGACGAGGACCTTGCCCTATTTCTGTCTGCATCCCTATTGCTAGCATAATGCCTGGTACATGGAGAAAAAACATTCTTTATAGAAACTCTCATTCATCTAAGTACCTGTTTTATAAATATCATCAATCTTTTAAGGTTAAAATTGTGCCACATCTAAGAATACCAAGACAAAAAGACACATTCCTCAAGAAGATAATATTTGAAGGAAGACTTAAAAAAAATAAATAAATAAATAAGAAAAGCCAACAAGCAAGGAAAGAATGAGTAAGAATAGGATACAGATGAGGAGGGACCTGGTGAGCACAGTATGGTCAGGAAAAATGGATATAAGGCTGGGAAGTAGTAGGGAATGATATGCTAATTAATCAGCATTGCAGAAGGTGGATTCAACATTACCAAGACCAGACTCAAGAACGCCAGCCAGAGAGATGGTGTGATGTCTTTGAAAGAAGAGTATCTTGACTAACTCAGGCTCTCCCAGTAAGAATGGGGGGAAAAAAATGCCAAGCAATATGCTAAATACTTCAACAGATGATTTAATCCTTTAAAAAATTCCTTTGTAGGCATTTTTCATCATCCTCATTTTATAGATGACGGATGTTAAGAAATCACACAACTTGGAGCCAGGTCTCGAAGTCTGTCTAATACTAACTCTTGTGTAATAAGCACAGTATCAAAATAGTAAAACTTCTGGGTGAGGGACAAACATGCATGAAAAACACGCACGCCTTGCTCACTGTTTCATCTGTAATGCCAAGCATTCTGCCTGACTTGAGAAATACTGCCTGGATGGTGAATGAATTAATATCATATACCACCAAAGTCAACAGAAAGGGGGAATACAGGACAGTCATAGTCATCCAGTGACAAGCGAGTACAAGTAAGATAAGGACAGAGAACTCCCAACTGGATGTGTCAGATCTTTGGGGACCTTTGACGGAGCAACTTCGGTGGAGGGGTTGGGGGAAGAACACTGAGAGTGACGGGGTGAGGAGTGTGCGGCAGGCAAAGAAACAGAAATGTTAGCTTTTGCATGAATGAATAATGTTATTTGAAGGCTATAATTTCTTATTTTATAAAATTGTAAAAAAAATATGATCTCCACGTTTGGCAAGGGAAAGGTTGTCTTCACTGAGAACCAACTTAGCAGAGAGAGATATGCCACTGACTAGAATCATTGATCCTCTGGGAAGTTCTCTTTAAAGTAAAGGGAAATCGGTGTCTTTCTAGATCCAGAGACCATCTGTATCACCCAGCAAGGGCATCAGTCTCTACTAATGTGAAAAAATGCCACAGGAGGAGGTGTGTCTTCAAACTGCTTGAACTCCAGCCAAACAGCTGGACACCCACCACAGGCTCACTCTGCTGGGAGATTTAAATTTTTTTTAATTTTATATCTCAGAGATAATAGCACACACATTCAGATTTTTTAAAATAGGGCTTAGTATCTTTGAGCTAACATTCCATACATTCCACAATTATTTTTTAATTAGCTGCTTAGGCCTCATCAACCTAATAACTAAGTGTCATAACTGAATCACAACTATATCTCATGTCCAAACTGTAAAGACATTTCAATATTTTAAGGAGGTTATCATCTTTCTAGAGGAATGGCAGAAATAGTTATTTTATCCAGCAAAACTATAAGATTTTTGATTTGAAACTCAAATGACTAATACTCTAGTACCACATCAATCTTCCAAGAGGTGATGGAAGCTGGTTTCTGACTCTCTGAGGAGATTTTAGGGTAAATATCACACATATTTAAATCATAACAAAGAAGAAAGGCTACAAGCAAATCCTACCATCCAAATAGTAATTTGAAGGGAAAACATTTTGAATTTGATCTACCAGTAGTCTTATTTAAATCTCTGTTGGGTGAGATAAAACCTTTGTAGTTTCAGATTACTTTATAGTTTAATAAGTCAATGTTGAGATAATAATGAAAAGCAGATTCTTATCAATTTTATTCTTAACCAATGCAAGGTTAAAATAATGACTTGCTTCTCTTATATTTTAGAGGGATATTCTCCACCTTTTACTGTATCAGTGGCATCTCTGCCCACCCTACAAAAGAATATATATTCATACATTTATTTTTAAAAGTAGGTGAATTTAATTGCTCTTCATTTTTTTAAATTTTACATCTCAGAGATAATAGCTCACATTCATATTTTTTAAAATAGGGCTTAGTATCTTTGAGCTAACATAGAATTTGCTAAGCATAGTAATAAGGAAAATCTTCTAGCATATTTAAGATTAATTCTTGAATACACAAAGAAATGGGTACTATTAAAAGCATATATTTCAAATACAAAATTGTTTGTTATGGTTAAGTTTTACAGTTTTCAAAAATCTGTTAAGATATGCTTTAAAATATACATAGAACATAAATTTTGATAATTAGAAATGTTGCATAATACAGGACATGCCAGTTGCTATATGAGTACTCTGGAATAATTTTTTTTTCACCTAGCAACTACATCTAAAATTTAGAATATCATAAAAGTACACTCCAGGATGGCGCCTGTGGCTCAAAGGAGTAGGGCGCTGGTCCCATATGCCGGAGGTGGCAGGTTCACACCCAGCCCCGGCCAAAAACTGCAAAAAATAAATAAATAAATAAATAAATAAAAGTACATTCCAATACTACCAGTGTTACCCCTTCCTTTCAAATCACAAAGCACATTTCCAGGCTTTTCTGATAATCGGCAGGTAGTGTCTGGTCATACTGATTCTGTGATCCTTCTGCTGTCCATAAACAGACTTACAAGAACACCTCATGAAGAATAAAATTTTTAAAAATATCATGCTGTTGATCAAGAAAAAAAGAACCAATGGAGGAAGGACCAATGGATTTATACCTAAATGAATCATAGAATTTTTCTTGAACTGCAGAAAATCCTGAATCTACAAATGGAAAGGGCACGAATTCCAACCAGGAATATTTGATTAGGTTCCAGAGAAGAGAGGAAAAAAATATTTTAAGTTGCAACAAAGAAAAGTAATTTTAACAAAAGAAGATATTTACCTCTCATCTACAACCTAGAAGCTAGACGATGGTAGAAAAACACAGGCTCAATACTAAGAAAACTGAACTATGAGAGTTCATTACCCAGCCAAGATAGAGGCAAAGGTCCTGTTATACAGTGAAACCCAGAGAAAAATAACTGAGATGCACTTTAACCAAACAAAACATAAGTCAGAACAGAAGAGCAGAAAAATGTAGGTAAGAAAAGATGGGAAAAAGAGACACACTGTACATATAAACATATATTATATGCATATATTATGAATAACAACATAGTATCTGAACTTTTGTAATATAAATTTTAAATAAAGATTACTAAAATAGAGGTAATCTACCAAACTACTGCAAGGTAATTTTTTTCATGACATGGAATAAAATAATCTCAGCAAAATCCAGGAGCTGAAGAGTAAGGAGAAAATAGGAGAGAAGGAAGGAGAAAAAACATATAATCTTAGTAAGAAAGCAATTGATATTTTGTTTTAAAATATTTTTTAATGGGCATAATTTTTATAAGAGAAAAAGAAAACCAATAATGAAATGGGAAAGTGGAGTAGAATTTTCAAATTACAAAGTAAAAAATATGCACATACAGAATGTCAATTTCATCAAGATAGCAAAAATAATGAAAACAAAAAAATAATAATTACTATAAATCAAGATGAAAGAAGAGGAATCACAGTAATCATGAATGGCATCTCTATAAATGAATAAATCATCCTTGAAAGGGGGGAAATTGTTACTCCCTCAATAAGAATTGTATTTATAAAAGTTGATTTTAAAAAATAAGAGACTGGGAGGTGGAGCAAGATGCCAGCTGAGTAACAGCTTCCTTGCATCTGGGCACCGTGAGTCTGGGGAGATAGGACTCCAGGCATCTCTGGCTGGTGGGATCTGCCTATCATCAACCCTGTGAGGATACAGGGAGTCAGCGAGAGACTTCTGGACTCCAAGAGGAGGACTAAAACAGTGGAAAAACGGCAAGTGGTCGCGTGTGTTCAATCCGTCTAAACCCACCCGCAACTGTAGGTTCAGTAGCAGCGAGACTGCAAACCAGAAAGGCCTTACCTGTGAACTGTTTTGGTGCTTTGGACTTGGCACTCAGTTGAACTGCCTTGGGGAGAGCCTGAGCGGCAGTGTGGAGAACTTTGGCGGTTGTCTAGGGCCCCAGTCTGAGCCGCTGAGCCAGACGGAGCTAATAGTCTTTGGCTGTGGGGCACAGGGAGCCATTGGGAGCGATCTGCCCCAGCAACCTCCGCCGTCAGGGTCGCAGAGCTAGAATCCAGTGGGAGCTGGTAACCCAGCGACCAAGTAGCCTAAGGGTGGGGTCTGAGCCGCCTTGCAGCCCCAACCCTCAAGGACAGAGTGAGACCAGCTTTCGCACACTGGGTAAGTGGATAGCCACTTCAGCAGTGATTCCAGCGACAAGCACCTTCCTGGGAAAGCTTCTGCTCAGCAAGTTTACAAGTTCAAAGTGCCTTTAAAGTGGGCTGAAGAGAGATTTAGGGTGTCTACCTGCTGGGGTTTGAGAATCGGCAGCCTCCAATCATATCAGAACTGTGATTAACATCTCATACCCCAGAAGACCATGTGTTGCCCAGACAATATTCAATAACATATACATACTGCTTTGTTTTTGTTTGTGATTTTTTTGTTTTTGTTTTTGTTTTGTTTTGTTTTGTTTTTGGTTTGGTTGTTTTTTTCTTTATTTTGATGCTGTTGATGTTGTTTTGTTTTTTAATTTCAACATTTTCCATACAGATCCTTTTTCTCTCTCAATTTTTCTAGTTTAATTATAATTTCCCATTGCTGCCTATTTCAATAATTAGAACTTCATTTTTGCTAGTGTTTCTACCGCTATTATTTGGTTTTTCACCCAATTTTATCCTGTAAAGTTTTCTGTTTGCTTGTTTTGGTTTGATTTATAGCATTTTTGTCTTTCCTCTCTACTGGGTGGAGGTGGGGTACTGTGTCCGATCAGGTTAGCAAAGAGCTGCTGACCTCAAGGGAACCACCCAACTGGGCACCCCCAGAAGGTGGGGTTTTTTTAAGGTTGTGTCAAAGTACCCTACTGTACATCTATATTGCTCTGTCTCCCTCTTTCTGTGCCTCTCTTCTCTTTGTCAATATGCCTTTTACCCACCCCCTCTCCTTTCTCTATTTTTCTTTGTTTTTCTTATCACTCGGTCCTCCTTTCTTTCATCCCTTTTTTGCTCTTCAACCTTCTCACCGATCTGGTCCTGTAACCCTTAGTCCACAGGCACGAGAATTTAAAGAGCAAGAGGAAGTCAAAGGAAAATTAGGGCAAGGAAACAGATAAAAGAAATCACTCATGAGAAAGAGTCAGCAGAAAACTCCAGGCAACACGAAGAACCAATCCAGAACAACCCCGCCAAGGGACCATGAGGTAGCTACTGCAGAGGATTCCACCTATACAGAAATGTTAGGAATGACAGAAAGGGAATTTAGAATACACATGTTGAAAACAATGAAAGAAATGATGGAAACAGTGAAGGAAACTGCTAATAAAGTGGAAAATAACCAAAAGGAAATATAAAAACAAAATCAAATCAGAGATGAATGATATGAAGAATATAAAAAGGATATAGCAGAGCTGAAGGAACTGAAACAGTCAATTAGGGAACTTAAAGATGCAATGGAAAGTATCAGCAACAGGTTAGACCATGCAGAAGAAAGAATTTCAGAGGTAGAAGACAAAGTTCTTGAGATAACTCAGATAGTAAAAGAGGCAGAAAAGGAGAGAGAGAGCAGAACGTTCACTGTCAGAATTACGGGACTTTATGAAGCGTTCCAACATATGAGTTATAGGAATTCCAGAAGGGGAAGAGGAATGCTCCAGAGGAATGGAAGCCATACTAGAGAATATTATAATAGAAAATTTCCCAAATATCACCAAAGATTCTGGCACACTGCTTTCAGAGGGATATCGGACCCCAGGTCGCCTCAACTCTAACCGAGCTTCTCCAAGACACATTGTGATGAACCTGTCCAAAGTCAAGACAAAAGAAAAGATTCTGCAAGTTGCCAGGAGTAAGCACCAGGGGCAAATCCATCAGAGTGACGGCAGACTTCTCTAATGAAACTTTCCAAGCAAGAAGACAATGGTCATCTACCTTTAATCTACTTAAACAGAACAATTTCCAGCCCAGAATTCTGTACCCTGCTAAGCTAAGCTTCAAAATTGACGGAGAAATCAAATCATTTACAGATATACAAACATTGAGGAAATTCACCACAACAAGACCACCTCTACAGGAAATACTTCAACCTGTTCTGCACACTGACCACCACAATCGATCAGCAGCAAAGTAAGAACTCAGAAATTAAACGACAGAACCTAACCTCCACACTGATGCAAAAGATAAAACTAAGCAATGGACTCTCACAAAATAAGACGAATAGAATACTACCACACTTATCAATTATCTCAATAAATGTTAATGGCTTGAATTCCCCACTGAAGAGACATAGATTTGCTAACTGGATTAAAAAACAAGCCATCCATTTGCTGTCTGCAAGAAACACACCTGGCTTCAAAAGACAAATTAAAGCTCCAAGTCAAGGGTTGGAAGACAATTTTTCAGGCAAATGGAATTCAGAAGAAAAGAGGAGTTGCAATCTTATTTTCAGATACATGTGGATTTAAAGCAACTAAAGTCAAAAAAGACAAAGATGGTCACTTTATATTGGTCCAGGGAAAAATACAACAAGAAGACGTTTCGATTCTAAATATTTATGCACCCAATTTAAATGCTCCCAGATTCTTGAAACAGACCTTACTCAGTCTGAGCAATATGATATCTGATAATACCATCATAACAGGGGACTTTAACACTCCTCTTACAGAGCTGGACAGATCCTCTAAACAGAAATTAAACAAGGATATAAGAGATTTAAATGAGACCCTAGAACAACTGTGTTTGATAGACGCATATAGAACACTCCATCCCAAAATAAAGAATATACATTCTTCTCATCACCCCATGGAACATTCTCCAAAATTGATCATATCCTGGGACACAACACAAATATCAACAGAATGAAAAGAATTGAAATTTTACCTTGTATCTTCTCAGACCATAAGGCACTAAAGGTGGAACTCAGCTCTAACAAAAATGCTCGACCCCACCCAAAGGCATGGAAATTAAACAATCTTCTGTTGAATAACAGATGGGTGCAGGAAGAAATCAAACAGGAAATCATTAACTTCCTTCAGCATAACAACAATGAAGACACAAGCTACCAAAACCTGTGGGATACTGCAGAAGCAGTTTTGAGAGGAAAATTCATCACTTTAGATGCCTACATTCGAAAAACAGAAAGAGAGCACATCAACAATCTCACAAGAGATCTTATGGAATTGGAAAAAGAAGAACAATCTAAGCCTAAACTCAGTAGAAGAAAAAAAATATCCAAAATCAAATCAGAGATCAATGAAATTGAAAACAAAAGAATCATTTAGAAAATTAATGAAACAAGGAGTTGGTTTTTGAAAAAAGAAATAAAATAGATAAATCATTGGCCAGACTAATGAGGAATAGAAAAGTAAAAACTCTAGTAACCTCAATCAGAAATGATAAAGGGGAAATAACAACTGATCCCACAGAGATACAAGAGATCATCTCTGAATACTACCAGAAACTCTATGCCCAGAAATTTGACAATGTGAAGGAAATGGATCAATATTTGGAATCACACCCTCTCCCTAGACTCAGCCAGGAAGAAATAGAGCTCCTGAACAGACCAATTTCAAGCCCTGAGATCAAAGAAACAATAAAAAATGTTCCAACCAAAAAATGCCCTGGTCCAGATGGCTTCACTCCAGAATTCTATCAAACCTTCGAGGAAGAGCTTATTCCTGTACTGCAGAAATTATTCCAAAAAATTGAGGAAGAAGGAATCTTCCCCCAACACATTCTATGAAGCAAACATCACCCTGATACCAAAACCAGGAAAAGACCCAAACAAAAAGGAGAATTTCAGACCAATCTCACTCATGAATATAGATGCAAAAATTCTCAACAAAATCCTAGCCAATAGATTATAGCTTATCATCAAAAAAGTCATTCATCATGATCAAGTAGGCTTCATCCCAGGCATGCAAGGCTGGTTTAACATACGCAAGTCCATAAATGTTATCCACCATATTAACAGAGGCAAAAATAAAGATCACATGATCCTCTCAATAGATGCAGAAAAAGCATTTGATAAAATCCAGCATCCTTTTCTAATTAGAACACTGAAGAGTATAGACATACGTGGCACATTTCTAAAACTTATTGAAGCTATCTATGACAAAACCACAGCCAGTATTTTACTGAATGGAGTAAAACTGAAAGCTTTTCCTCTTAGAACTGGAACTGGACAAGGTTGTCCTCTGTCACCTTTACTATTCAACATAGTGCTGGAAGTTCTAGCCAATACAATTAGGCAAGACAAGGAAATAAAGGGAATCCAAATGGGAGCAGAGGAGGTCAAACTCTCCGCTTTGCTGACGACATGATCTTATACTTAGAGAACCCCAAAGACTCAATCACAAGACTCCTAGAAGGCATCAAAAAATACAGTAACGTTTCAGGATATAAAATCAATGTCCACAAGTCAGTAGCCTTTGTATACACCAATAACAGTCAAGATGAGAAGCTAATTAAGGACACAACTCCCTTCACCATAGTTTCAAAGAAAATGAAATACCTAGGAATATACCTAATGAAGGAGGTGAAGGACCTCTATAAAGAAAATTATGAAATCCTCAGAAAGGAAATACAGAGGATATTAACAAATAGAAGAACATACCATGTTCATGGATGGGCAGAATCAACATCGTTAAAATGTCTATACTTACCAAAGCAATCTACCCATTCAATGCTATTCCTATCAAAATACCAACATCGTACTTTCAAGATTTGGAAGAAATGATTCTGCGTTTTGTATGGAACCGGAAAAAAACTCCTTATAGCTAAGGCAGTTCTTAGTAATAAAAATAAAGCTGGGGCATCAGCATACCAGATTTTAGTCTGTACTACAAAGCCATAGTGCTCAAGACAGCATGGTACTGGCACAGAAACAGAGACATAGACACTTGGAATTGAATTGAAAACCAAGAAATGAAACTTAACATCTTACAACCACCTAATCTTCAATAAACCAAACAAGAACATACCTTGGGGGAAAGACTCCCTATTCAATAAATGGTGTTGGGAGAACTGGATGTCTACATGTAAAAGACTGAAACTTGACCCACACCTGTCCCCACTCACAAAAATTGATTCAAGATGGATAAAGGACTTAAATTTAAGGCATGAAACAATAAAAATCCTCCAAGAAAGCATAGGAAAAACACTGGAAGATATTGGCCTGGGGAAAGACTTCATGAAGAAGACTGCCATGGCAATTGCAACAACAACAAAAATAAACAAATGGGACTTCATTAAACTGAAAAGCTTCTGTACAGCTAAGGAGACAATAACCAAAGCAAAGAGACAACCTACACAATGGGAAAGGATATTTGCATATTTTCAATCAGACAAAAGCTTGATAACTAGGATCCATAGAGAACTCAAATTATTCCACATGAAAAAAGCCAACAATCCCATATATCAATGGGCAAGAGACATGAATAGAACTTTCTCTGAAGATGACAGACGAATGGCTAACAAACACATGAAAAAATGTTCATCATCTCTATATATTAGAGAATGCAAATCAAAACAACCCTGAGATATCATCTAACCCCAGTGAGAATGGCTCACATCACAAAATCTCAAAACTGCAGATGCTGGCGTGGATGTGGAGAGAAGGGAACACTTCTACACTGCTGGTGGGTCTGCAAACTAGTAAACCTTTCTGGAAGGAAGTATGGAGAAACCTCAAAGCACTCAAGCTAGACCTCCCATTTGATCCTGCAATCCCAGTACTGGGTATCTACCCAGAAGGAAAAAAATCCTTTTATCATAAGGACACTTGTACTAGACTGTTTATTGCAGCTCAATTTACAATTGCCAAAATGTGGAATCAGCCTAAATGCCCACCAACCCAGGAATGGATTAACAGGCTGTGGTATATGTATACCATGGAATACTACTCAGCTATTAAAAAAAAATTGAGACTTTACATCCTTCGTATTAACCTGGATGGAAGTGGAAGACATTATTCTTAGTAAAGCATCACAAGAATGGACAAGCATGAATCCTATGTACTCAATTTTGATATGAGGACAATTAATGACAATTAAGGTTATGGGGGGAAGCAGAAAGAGGGACGGAGGGAGGGGGGTGGGGCCTTGGTGTGTGTCACACTTTATGGGGGCAAGACATGATTGCAAGAGGGACTTTGCCTAACAATTGCAATTAGTGTAACCTGGCTTATTGTACCCTCAATGAATCCCCAACAATAAAAAAAAAAAATGAGAGACTGAAATTAAATTAGCAAACAACTAATTTCAAGAAACTATTAAAAAAAAAGAAAATCAGGAATGGAGAGGCAAAACTAATAGCCACAAAGTAGAATTTAGGAGAGAAACAGGATAAAGAGAAAGGTTGTGTGACAAAATCACAACCTACAAAGACATAACTCAAGTAACAGTGCAGCTAAATGCACAAAACAAAAACAATTAGGAATCAATGCTCATGAGTAGGGGATTTCTGTTTATAGTGACGAAAATGTTCTAAAATTTATAGTAGCAATATGACTATAATAAAAACCATTGAATCATACATTTTAATTTGGTGAATTACATGGTATGTAAATTACATTTCAATAAAGCTGTTATATATTTTAAAAATTAAAAATGAGAGAACTCTATGAAATTGTAGTTATAGTGGGAGACTTTAAGATGCCGCTCCCAGCATCAGATGGATCTAATAAATAAAGAAGAAAAATCTTATAGAAATTAAGTAAAAATATATATAACCAATGAAAATACAAGAAAATAATAAAAATATCATAGAAAAATTAAATCAAAAGAAAATTTAACAAAAACAAAAAAATTTGAAATATATATGTATACATACACATGTACAAAAATTGCTCAAATACTTGGCCATAAGAATCCCCCTAAAATATACACACACACATATATCTTTATTTCAGAATATTACTGCAGTATACACATTTCGGTTACATAATTTGCTTAGGTACATTAAAGTCAAAGTGCAATTGGGCCCTTCCCCCAGAATGTGTGCCTTGTACAATTTAGGTGTGAATTAACCCCATTCCTCCACCCTCTCCCATGTACTCGTTTCCCATTGAATTTTACTTCCACATGTGCACATATGCGGTGATCAACTAGTTCCTATTTAGTATTGAGTACATACGGTGTTTATTTTTATTCTTGTGATAGAACTAGAAGAATAGTCTCTACTTCCATCCAAGTTGTTACAAAAGAACCTAGATCACCATTTAGTTTATGGCTGAGTAGTATTCTATGGCATACATATTCCATATTTTATTAATCCACTTGGGTATTGATGAGCATTTGGCTTGTTATGACAACTTTGCAATTGTAAATCGTGCTCCTATAAACACTGGCCAACAAACATATGAATAAATACTCAGCCTTTCTAATCATTAGGAAAACGCAAATCAAAACTACAATGAGATATCACTTAACTCCTGTGAGAACAGCTTGTATCAAAAAGTTCCAAAACAACAAGTGTGGGCATGGATGCAGAGAGAAAGGAGCCCTTACCCACTGTTGGTGGGACAGCGAGTTAGTACAGCCTCTGTGGAAAGTAGTACGAGCTAGCTCAGGACCTACAAGTAGACCCACCATTTGATCCAGCAAGCCCACTACGTGATATTTACCCAAAGGAACAAAGATCATAATATACTAAGTAAAGATTTCACAGATAATATTTTCTAATTGCAACTTAAAACTTATTAGTAAACACAACAAAATGTAGACCAAAAACTTTTTATCTATTTGGAAGTTAAATAATATATTCTCTTGGATAAAAAGAGAATCAAAATTGAAAATATAACTCTAGAATAATTAGTGAAAAGGAACCTACATCATACAGAATCAAATAAGACTATACTCAAGGGTGGGGTCTCAGTGTTGTGACACACCTTTTGGGGGCAAGACACAATTATAGGAGGGACTTTACCTAACAAATGCAATCAGGGTAACCTGGTATCTTGCGCCCTCATTGAATCCCCAACAATAAAAAGAAAAAATCAGCACACTGTACCCCATAAATGCATTAATATATATAGTTATGATTTAATTAAAAAATAAATATTTTGGGCTGTGCCTGTGGCTCAAAGGAGTAGAGTGCCGGCCCCGTATGCCAGAATTGGCGGGTTCAAACCCAGCCCCAGCCAAAAACTGCAAAACTAAATAAATAAATAAATATTTTAAGTTTTTTTTTTAAAGACTGTTCTCAAATAAACATGTATGTCAAATGTTTCCAGCACCAAAAATAAAAAAGTAAAAAGCCTCCAAATAAGGAAAATTGTGTTGAGTTTAAGGGGAAAAAAAAAATCCTAGGAAATGGGAATTAACAGATAAAAACTAAGAAAGAGAAAAATACACAAAATTCCAATGACAATGAAGCAATAGGTACATACTGAGAAGAAATAGAGAAATTTGATAAAAACATGTAACTTTCTGCAAACAGATGTGTAATTATAATGTAAATGGAGAGCCGGCTAGCAAAAGATAAATGTCCAAAATTGAGTCATGAAGAAATGGGCAACCTGACTTCTGCCTATTCATTAAGAAAAAATAGAAAATTCCAAAGTTATTTAAATATTTTCAAGCCATAGAAAAAATTTAAAAGCACTCAATTCTTTTTATTAAGCCCACATAACTTTATGTCAAAACCTGATATTAACATACTAAGATGAATTTCTCTTATGAATATTTGCTAAAATAGTCACAGAAAGAATCTAGCAGTTTGTAAAAGAATACATCATGACCAAGTTGTGTTTATATCAGAAATGAACAGTACTTTAGCTGTAGAAAATTTATCAGCATAAATTACTATGTTCATAAAATTAAATGAGAAATAATGATCGGATCAGTAGATTCTGAAAAGTCTGAAATTCAACAGTCTTAATAAAACTTCTGAGTAAAATAGGGATATAAAGAAACAGTTTAAATATAATAAAAGATGTTTTCCAAAAACCAGAAGCAGCTTATTCTAAATGGTGAAATTCTAAAAACATTTCATCTAAAATCAGAAATAGAGGGTGGCGCCTGTGGCTCAAAGGAGTAGGGCGCTGGCCCCATATGCCGGAGGTGGCGGGTTCAAACCCAGCCCCGACCAAACAAAAAACTGCAAAAAAAAATTAAAATCAGAAATATACAGGTAGGTTTGTGTCACCAAGTCATTCAATATTATCTTGGAGGTTTTAGGAAATACTTCAAGACATAAAAATAAAATAATTAGTATACACATTGCAAAAAAGGAGTAAAATTATATCCTTTTGCTGAAGTAAATCTGTGTGCATGACAAGTTTTAATATAATACATAATAGTATCTCAATTCAATAGGGAAAGAATGGTTTATTCAATAATGGCACTAGCCACCCACAAAACAATAAAACTAAATCCCATCTCATGCCTCAAACAAGATCAATTAAAATCTTAAAATGCAAAAGGTAAACCAATAAATATTTCAGAACAGAATCTCAGAGCGTCTACATGTGCCTTAACAAATATAAGCAAACACGCAAAAAACACATGACATATTTGATCTTGTATAATATAAAGCTAAGTTAAACCTGTCAAAATAATGTATAGGATTTTATTTTAGTAAAAATACAAATGTGTGTGGGGGGTGTGTATTGTGTGTGTGCGTGGTCCATTTCCTGACATTCTGCATGTCTTTACCCTAAATACCACTATTTTTAGACCAGCAATACTGGTAACCTAGAATTGTTTCATCAACTCCTAATTCTTCTGCTTTCTCCTAATCTCTCTCCAATCCATTGTCCATAACCCTTTCTAAAGGATAAATCTTACCGTATCATTTCTCTGCTTACAGATGCCCAATGACTAGCCATTGTCTTCTGGAAAAGTCCAAAGCCAGCGGGGCTTGCTCCAGCCTTCACTCACTGGCCTAGCCTCATCGGTCAATCCTGTTTCACACATCTGCACCAGCCATTAGGAAACACAAAGCTTCGTGAACGCGCTCAACAAACCCACTCCCACTCATGGGCAACTGTAATACTGGGTTTGGGTTTTGTTTGTTTATTTGTTTTTGCAGTTTTTGGCCTGGGCTGGGTTTGAACCCGCTACCTCCAGAATATGGGGCTGGCGCCCTATTCCTTTGAGCCACAGGCACCGCCCTGTTTGTTGTTTTTTAATCTAGAATTCTGTTCTCCTATTTACCCCTGTTAGCTAATACCTGCTTACACTCATCTTGCATATCCTTTACACCCAAAAGCCTCCAGAAGGCGTCCCTTGACACTGCAAGGCTGAGATGCTTTCACTTTGTAGATTTCCAAAGCTCCCTGGTATCTATCGCACAATAGCTGCTGACTTATGCACTTCCTCAACCAGACTAGACATGTCTGAATATAAGGGTTACATCCTGTTCACCAGTTATTTATTTCTTAATTTAAAAACAAAAATAAAAAGGAACACATCTTGATATCTGTGTCAGAGCGGAATGCTGGAGATACAACGGGTGACCAGAATAAAAACGACCCCGCCCCTGCCCTTACTGAATCATGTGACAGATTGAGTAAGTGCAGTCATCACACACACAATCCCGCAACCGTACAGACACAGCTGACGCTGGGTGTTACGAGAAGGGGGATGCTACGAGAGCACACCACAGGGGCCTGGCCTAACCCACTGGGTCAAGGAAGGCTTCCCTTAGAAAGCAACACAGCTGAAGGGCCAGCCAGGCATCCAAGAAGCTGCAGACAGGGGAGAAAAGAACCTATTCCAGACTGAAATATACACACAAAGGTTCCGGTGTTGTGGTAAATAAAGAAATAAAATTGATGGGAATCTGAAACGTTTCTCAATTTCCTATTGAACTAATAAGTAATATGTGTTTCATTAGCCAAATAGCATTAGATTTTAAGTATGACAGAAATTACAGTGCTATTATGTAGCAGTGAGGCAGCTTTTACAGTGTTTTTATAGCATTTTTATAGCATCCACACACAATCCTAATGCTTTTGTACTTCTGGAGATGAAAGCACGTGATTATGTGTACGTTTGTTTCAAACAGAACTTGTGGATACGCCATTTCATCTCACGCCACTGCATAAGCCGTCAAGCCCACTGGACTTCACTGTGACCTTTAGGGAAGGTCCAACTTCCCTGCAAGTACAGCTTTCTTACAGACAGTCAGCCCTCCTCTTCTGGAGCACCACGGGGACCAGCAGCTCGTGAAGCTTGCTCTTCCAACACTGACTATCTCTAGTAATTACAAAGTTTCTTCCTTCTTCCATTTGAGGCAAAGTTTATTCCTATCACTTCAGTCCACCAGATCTGGTACATCCTCTGTGGTGATTTGAACAAATCTAGCTCCTCTCTTCACAGACGCCCTTTAAAGTGTCTGAAAATAGCTTTCATGTTCCCCTTTGTCTTCTGATCTTATAATTTCAAATAAGTAATTCAAAATGCATTACAGGAAGCTCTACAGAACTGTTAAAATAGATATGAAAACCCAGAGTACATTAGAGAAAAAAACACAGTCTTTAATTTGTAAGGACTTTACAAGTCACGCTTTGGGAGGGGATAACAGAGCAGGAGTGAACCAGGAAGCCCATTTCAGATGAGGGGTGCTCCCGTGAGAAGCTGTATGCCTGGTTACAGCCTCCTGTGCGTATGTGCTCTGTCCTGAGAAGACAGACATCTACGTTTATTACTCGTCACTAAAGTATACAGTTCAAACTGTTTTCCGGTATTGTTTTTTATTTCTTTGCATTATGCCATTAACATTTTTCATACCCAAATCTCTTTTGATCATGCATAACATGCAAGGCTGGGTAAGGAAGCAACTTGGACCATGAAACAAGCATCAATGGCACATTTAGGGACTGGACTCACCACGGCTGCCTCTTCGGGATCACAGAACCAACCACCCCAGGAATGAGCGGTTCCTTGTTCAACATACAGGGTTGGTGTACACCTGAACACTATGAGTCCAAGCAGAACAATCATTCGTCTTTGTCACAACCTCAAAGTCAATCTGACAGAAAACTAAGCTATGGTTGCCGTTACCACACCCTGACACACTCCACAAACAGGACACAAGCCTGAGAACTAGCCAAAACTTTAATCTTTTAAAATTAAGGAGGAAACAGTATCTATCTGAATTGTTTCATTATTGTAAAGAAAACTATAATCCATTTTGTTTCAAGGTTTATTTGGTGAAAGGGTCACATGAATTATTTCACTTTTGTAACACAGCTACTTTTCGATGTCCCCTTCCAGTTTTTGTATATCTCATACATATTTTATATACAAGGTCAATTAAGTTCATGAACTCGTCCTAGAAAAAAATGCTACACACCTCCTCGCTGCTGAGTATCACTACCATCCACCACTCAGCTGTCCATCCTCGTAGCTGATTCATAATGTTCATATTGTACACACCTCACGTTTAACCTTTTCCTTCCCATGTATTATTTCATCTCTAACGGATGCTGGGAGCATTTGTAGCTGTCAGCTCTCACCTGAGTCTGGCTCTGGGCATTGCCTTCAGCTGACAAGAGCTGCCTGGCCCAAGGTCCCCACTCCCAGGGCAGCCTGCATCTAAAGCCAGTCAGCAGAGATGGCGAGTTATACTCTAAAGGCTCCATCTTCTTGCTGCAGTTAAAAGCAGGAAGAGAATTTTGAAGATACCAACCTTTGTTCTGAAGGCATCTGCACAGCAGTTCAAATTCTCCCTCGCCCATCTACTTTTCTCACATTCTCACAGCGAAACAGTCTGGTCAAGCTACCCAGCTACAAACATGCTACCTTTCATGAAAAAAAGGGTGGCTCAGAGGGTGGAGTTGAGGCCACCAAGGGTCATTCTCAGGCCTTGCACCTCATGGCGTCCACCTGGTTGGACCACTGATCCAGAGGACACCATCCAACTGCCTTCCCGAGTGCAAGGCTCCATGTCAGAATCTGTTTCCTGGGGAACCAGGGCAGCAGCATCAGAAAATTTCCCATGCTACAGTGTAATCTTTCCACACAAGGCCTCCTTTAAACAGCTGCCCAACATTCTTCTAAGCAGAATTATCATATTTTAATTGACCACTTCCTTAGAGTAGGTTGTTGCCAATATTGTGTCAGTGTAAAGAGCATTCAATAAATATCATCAAATTGAATTAGTGCCTTTAAAAATTCTCAGGTGTGGGTTATTACTAAGATAAAGACATGGAGACTTACAGTCTATGGACATTAAGATTTTATAGATTACAGTATTTATAAACATAAGTCCAATAGTAAGATATACGACCAGAGTACTAATTTTCTGTATTATTGTGTCTTTGACCAGGACAGGATTCAGAACAGAGTTGTGAAAAGAAGAATGAATGAATGAATGTTGGTGAATTCTCAAGTTTTAAATTTTAACTTAAATTCTGCTCATTAACGCAGAAACGTAGAACACGTAGATAGTGCAAAAAACATGGACTGGATACTGACAAGCCATTGGCTTTAAGTTCTTCCATCTTCCCCACTGAAGAGCAATGTGAGGGTGGCGTGTGGGGGCCTGTTAGATGGTCCTTCACACAGGAGCTAGCACGGAATAGACTGGGAAGGAGCATTAAGGGACAACAAAGCAACAGCAGTGAAGGCGCCAGCTACAGAGCCATGTACTAAGTCTGTGATTATCGCACCAGGACACACGCTGCCAATTCATGTCAGCAACTGGAAGGTATTAGTGAAAATCCAAGACTTTCCATGTGGAGGGCGATGAGGAAGGAGGATGTTCGCTGGATAGGGAGTGACTCGTGAGACGAGAACCACACCCTGTCCTCATTTCTCACGATGCCCTGAGAGGAATCATTTCTCAGATCAGACAACTCTCTTCCACCCTCTGAGCAGCCTTGCCTATTCCAACCCCACCTCGTCTCACTCACGCTCCCCGCCTCAGAATGCCCAAAGGGGACCAGTCCCACCCCCTCCCCCAGCAAGGAGAAAGTCACGTCTCTTCCTGGGGAGAGCATGGAGTAAAAACCTTTGACTACTCGCCTAGGAGGTAGGGAATTTTAAAAACAGAAGCAGGAGCAGGAAGGAAACACCAAAGACTTAATTTACTTTTGTAGATACAGATAAGTAGGTTTAGGGCTACCCAACCCAAAAGAGATATAAAATTAAAATGTCTGAATTTGGAGCTATTCTTTTGTCCATAAACAGTTATCATTCCCTCAACACTTTTTAACTCCTAAAGAAAACAAAAGGTTACATGAGAGATCTTTCTTAATATTTGAAAGCAAACAAAAAATGCATTATCCAAAAGGTCAACTGCATCTAGCACTTGGCAGGAAAAAGATATTACAAGGCTAAAAGACCTTGAACTCAACTCACACATGATGAAAGTTGCCACATTCTTTTTGAAAAGTTTCTTTAGTGTACTGCAGAAAAAAACCACAATTAAAGTAAAAAAACAAGCTGACTTTTCTCAGCCCATTGCCACACTTGCTGCTATTTCCTTTGTAGCTTCCAGAAGAATGTCAAAGGTCAACATAGTTTGCTTTTTGTAACCCACTAATAGGGAATCAGTTGGCTAGACAGCAACTGGACATTTGAAAGGGTTTTTTTTGGGGGAGGGGGGGATGGGGTTGTTTGGTTTTAACTTCGTACTCAATGGATATCTCCCAGTGTGTGCAATCTCCATTTTAAACAAATGGCCTACAAATAGAAACTCTACTGTCTAAACTACAGTAAAGGTTACTACTAACATCCCTGTTTCACTCCTCAGAACCATCCAAGGACTCAGACAAGCAAGATAAGAAGTCAAATGTGAGCGAATTGCTGTGTGACAACACCAAGATGTACCCCAGCACATAAGCCCCGCCTGTCTGCCTGGCATTCCTGTGAAGGTGAGAACAAGGACCATTGTCTGTGAACACCACTCATATTTGGATTTGTGTCTCCTATTAGCAGGACGAGATTCATCCCAATAATTAATAAAACATTTTGTTTCCAAAGGATGAGGTCTGTGAGTTTCATCAGGGCATGGAAGTGCGCAGAGATTAAGGGAGGAGGGGAGAGAGGGATTAGGTCATGTTAACAGAGTTAAATCACATAGACAGGAGATCTGAAGTGACATTTATTTCCCTCATATGTTTGCATGGGATACTAAACAAGCTTGAGACTGAGGGTAATTTATTTAAATGCCATTGTTTCTCCACAATTAAAATTTCAGGAATTAAATATATATTAATACGTGGATATATCCATCTGAAATGGATGACTTTTTTTCAATGATCCTTCATTTATCTATTCCAATAAGAGGGAAAATGAATCTCCAGCATGTGCTGATGATCCGATCTATTATTGATTTAAAAATCAGGGCAGTGGTACGTAATAATTTTAACTATACATAACCGTAACCACTGAGTGTTTCATCATCATCTAAATCATTCACTTTATATACCTATTAACTCAATTTCAGCACAAAACACCTGCTTAGTGTGATATCCTGCTTCAAGTGGAGATTCTACTTAACTAATTGCACATGCTGCTATCTGGAAATACAGGAAGCACTGGGACTAAAGATAGAAGTACTCAGATAGCACATCGCAATATTATCTAATGACTGCTGACAGACTGTGGAAAATAATTTATCTTAGGTATTTAAAATGTCAGGGAAGCAATCAAAAAATCAGAGGCTATAGAGAAGAATATATCAATGATTGATGAGGCTTTTGAATTCAAGGAAAGTATCTTGGAAGCCCAAAACTATAATGTAACAGTAAAAGGACTACATGAACAGAGCTATCTGTCCTGTGTAGATATCACTCACTAAAGTACCAAGAAAATAGATGTCTTAAGTAATAAAAGTAGTCAGTTTTTTTTTATTTTTATTCTTCTAAAATATGATCTCATCAATATCTGGATCAATATCTTTCTATGTAGAAGGGGAAAAAATGAAAAGTTCTGGATCACAGAGGAAGCAACATCCTATTCTGACACCAGTTGCCTGAAATATTAAAGTGGGGCTTGATCTAAACACTGTTCTAGTTTCTCCTTTAATCTCTCTAATCTCCCTAGTCCTAAAATCAGGTTATAAGTAAGATGACAAAACTTGAAGAAAACAAACTTAACACAGAGGCTCCAATCTGGACACTAATTATCCAGATTTGGTAACTGCACACATGGTAACTAGGAGAAACAAAATACAATTAAATATAAAAATAGACTACAAGCTCCTGAAACTCACTTATGTTATTTTAGCTTAATTTTGCATTGTTTGTTTTTAATTGAGGCTACAACACAATGGAAACAGAAAGTCCCCTTGGACTTACGGTTTGCTGTAAGTTTAACTGTATTCAAAGGTTCTTGAAAATGTTCATTTTGATATAATTTCAAACGTAGAGGAAAGTTGCAAAAATAGTACAAAAATATCTCCATATTCCTTTTCCAAGTTTCACCAATTTGTTAATAATTTGTTTTCTTGTTTCCTCTTACTCTTCGCTCCTTCTTTTTTTATATAGAGACAGAGTCTCACTTTGTCACCCTCGGTAGAGTGCCATGGCGCCACACACCTCACAACAACTCCGACTCTTGGGCTTAGGCGATCCTCTTGTCTCAGCCTCCCGAGTAGCTGGGACTACAGGCGCCCACCACAACGCCCAGCTTTTTTGTTGTTGTTGTTGTTGCAGTTCAGCTGGAGCCGGGTTTGAACTTGCCACCCTCAGTATATGGGGCCAGCACCCTACTCACTGAGCCACAGGCGTCTTCTCTCTTTCTTTACAGACACACACAGCACACCATTTGAAAGGAAGTAGCAGACATCATTCTCCTTTATGTCTAACTTTTTTGGTGTATATTTTTATTGAATACTATTATCTAATCTACATCCTGTATTAAAATTTTGCTTATTGTCTCAATAATGTACTTCATAGCTATATTTTTTTCCAGCTCCAAAATCCAGCACAAGATCACATGTTAAATTCATTTCTCTTGAGTCTTTAGTCCCCCTTTCTCCAGAACATTCCTCTAGAGCCTTTCTTTGTCTCTCCAATAATAATTCTCAGACCAGTACTCTTCTCAGCACTCTGGCCTCAGTTCTGTGGTTACCAAAAGTAAAACATGGTACAGTCAAGATGAAGAGAAAGTCATGTGTACAGTTAGAAAGCGCATTGTGAAATGTGCTTTAATAGAAATATAGATGCTATTCCTTCTATTTTTATCAGTTCAAAACCCTCACTTTCTGATTCTTATCTTCTGTCTCTTATTTGGAACTAGAAAAATATTTCCACAGCAAAAATAATCACTGGGGGGTGGCACCTGTGGCTCAGTGGGTAGGGTGCCGGCCCCATATACCGAGGGTGGTGGGTTCAAATCCAGTCCTGACCAAACTGCAACAAAAAATAGCCAGGCATTGTTGCAGGCGCCTGTGGTCCCAGCTACTGAGGCAAGATAATTGCCTAAGCCCAAGAGCTGGAGGTTGCTGTGAGCTGTGATGCCAGAGCACTCTACCGTGAGCGACAAAGTGAGACTCTGTCTCTAAAAAAAAAAAAAAAAAGAATAACCACTGGCAGTGCTCCCTTTGGCAGCATATATACAGAATAATCAATTGCACCAAGTATTTATGAAATAGCTTTTTATTCAAGGAGTTGGCCGAAGTAATACTCAGTACCATATAGCAATATATAGTAATATATTCACAAAGGGTTTCTATTAATTTTTTTAAGAAACGGAAGTGGTTCTTTTAATGAAACATGTGTAATAATCACACCTATTTTCAGAAACAGAGAAAAACATGACATAAAAAGAGGAGCTGCGCTCTTTTCCTATGATTGAAAAAGGTAAATTCAAATCCAAACTCAATCATTTGATAACTAAGTGATTTAGTATAAGTCATTTGCACTCTGGGCATTAATTACTTCATATGTGACATGATAGTAATATCTAATTATTGACTTTAACAAAGTACAGAATGATATATGTGAAAATGCTTTATAAATAGCAAAGCACATATAATTTATATGTGTGTATATGTATACATGTATATGTACTTATAGATAGGTATATATGTATACATGTATATGTACTTATAGATGGGAATATATGTGTATGTATATATTTACTTATAGATGGGAACATATGTGTATGTGTATATGTACTTATAGATGGTGTACATGTGTATGTGTATATGTACTTATAAATGGGTATACATGTGTATGTGTATATGTACTTATAGATGGGTATACATGTGTATGTGTATATGTACTTATAGATAGGTATACATGTCTATGTGTATATGTACTTATAGATGGTATACATGTGTATGTGTATATGTACATACATGTCTATGTGTATATGTACTTATAGATACTTATAGATAGGTATATATGTATATGTACTTATAGATGGTATACATGTCTATGTGTATATGTACTTATACATAGGTATACATGTGTATGTGTATATGTACTTATAGATACATATATATGTGTATGTGTATATGTACTTATAGATGGGTATACATGTGTATGTGTATATGTACTTATAGATGGGTATAAATGTGTATGTGTATATGTACTTATAGATGGGTATACATGTGTATGTGTATATGTATATGTACTTATAGATGGGTATACATGTGTATGTGTATATGTACTTATAGATGGGTATAAATGTGTATGTGTATATGTACTTATAGATGGGTATAAATGTGTATGTGTATATGTACTTATAGATGGTATACATGTGTATGTGTATATGTACTTATAGATGGTATACATGTGTATGTGTATATGTACTTATAGACACGTATATATGTATATACATGGAAAAAGATAAGGGAGTAAGAGTGAGAAAAAGCTGATGAATGCATTTGATTAAGGATTCTCTTTTCTGACAGGGTGGTCACTGGAAAAGTTCTAATTCTCAAATTTTGCCGCCTCTTTGGGACTGGTACTTCCACTTCTCTTGGGATGGATTCTTTCCACAGCCACCCTGAAGAAGGCTTCCGTCCTTTCCACTGAGTACAGGAGTTTTACTCCTCATGTGATGTGGTCTTCCTGTGAGCTTCGCCTAGACCACTGGTGCTGGGAGTACAGGGATGACATCTGCCTCACTGCCCCGCCAGATCCCCAGAGCCAGCCTCCTGGCGTGGACGCAGTCAGCAAGCCTTGTTGGAAAGGATGGACATGAGTTGGGACCTTGTCCAGCCAAAACATAACAACAAGGCCTCACTGCCTCCTTGTACTTGTCTTCAGCAGATCCAGAGTAGCCACTGCTACTCAGACATCACTAGGGAAATAAGAACTTCCACCTAACCTCTTCCATATTGAGGTGGATGATGTTTAAAAAAGAGAAAGTGCATTCCTGGAGCCTTAAATCAAGAAATACCATTGAAACTGCATAAATACTATAGTAGTGTAGAAATCCTATTAGAATTGCTTAAATGAATTAAAAATCATCATGAACACGTGGTTCATTTAAGCCCGTCTCACTCTTCTTTGCAGTTTGCCCCCACTGTTCTTCACGGCATGCCTCACTCTAAAGTTATCTGAGTTATCTGTTATTTGTGTGTAATTTCTTATTGCTTGCCCAGAAAAACTTTTTGTTTTTCTCCCTGCTAATAACCAGTATCTAGAACAGTATCTGAAATATATAAGATATTCAACAAATATTTATGAACAGCACTTGAAAACTATTCCTTTAATAGAGCAGGCATTTCCTCTACAACATTATATACAGACTTCTCTGGATTAATAAGCCTTTTCCTGCAGTTAATACAACAATAAATTTTAGGCCAGCAATCATTTAGATTCCTAACTTAGTTTAATAGATTTGTAAGAAGACAGAGTCGATCAATTACTAAATTTTTGAACTAAAATATTAAGTTTAGTATGGCAGTAAAGTGAAAACATGATAAAAAATTAAGAAAAGCAAACTTAAATGTTTAGTAGATTTGCACTTACTTTTTATTAAAATGTAAGATGGAGAATCAGAACAAAGAAAATGGAAAAGTTATAAAAATTAAAGATATAAATGAAAAACAGTCTGAAGTACTGTAAGTAACTGAAGAGGTGTTATAAAATGCTGCTGAGAAGTCCACAGAATCCGAAGAAAAAGAAGGGAAGGTAGAAAATGAGAGCAGCTGGTTTATTTCAGTCAAATTGGAGGAACTGACAAGAATCAGGATCATTTGTAACTGCACTGAAATCGCCCTGATCTCTATTTTATAAAGCTCCTAAAGCAACTCCGTGCTTTCTGAATGCTCATAGACAAGCACAGAATTGCCTCTCTTACTGCAGCAGCCAGCTCTGTTGCCCACTTTATTTTCCCTCTGCCGTCAGTTTGTACTCTGGCGATTAATAAGATTTCTGGTCTTGACAGTAGTGGTCGAAAGAAAAAATGTTATCTTAAGTTTGCAAGTTAAGGAATCCAGCAGCAACCTGGCATTTTACTAAAACTATGTGTGACCCACTACTTCTGACATTGGTTTAAATAAAACCTACCGTGTATCTGTGCAGTGTAAAAGATGAACAAAGGGAGGAATTTACCCAAAACTAGATATGCCCACTTAAGCAGAGACAGGGGAAAATCAGAAAAAAATAAAACATGATATTCTAATCACACGGTGCAGACGATGGCAGTCTAAGCCCACAGTCATCAGCATGAAGGAAGTTTATTAAAGAGATGGAGAAAAGGCAAAAATACGAAGAAAAGATAGAGATGCAGAGAAAGGGAAGGAAAACCTCATGAATGGAGGAGAGGGCACACTGCAGGAGCCTGAAGTCTGTGTCTGGAAGACCAAGGGCAGTGAGTTGCCCCAGTTCCATCTGGGGTTCAAGTGTCCTAAGAACTGGACTAGAGCTTCTTCATCATCCCTTCCCAGGAGCAGAATGAGCCCTGGAGTGCAGGGGTCAAAAGTCAACGATGCACATCAGAGTTATCTGTGCGGCATATTTCCAAAATGCAAAGTCTTGGCCCCTGCCCCAGATATGATAAATAGACTTTCTGGTAATAATTTCTACAGGCCTGTTATTTTTCTAATGTCTCTAGATGATCCTACTGTACTTGTGGGATGTGGAACCCAGTAATGTAGATTCTGGAGTAGAGATAATCACTTCTGGGATAAGATTCAACTCAATAATACAATCATATTTCCCTAGGAAGAATAAAAGAATACGTTTATAAATATCAAAATAAAAATTGATGTTTTCAGAGCTGTTTTTTTTTCTTCTATTTTCCTTATCTGGTGCTGGACAAGGTTCAATCCCGACCATCATGGATGAATGAGGAATTACTTCAGCTTCCTTGTTGATGAAAACCACCTTGTGTCTCCTTCAATCAATTCCTAAATGTGCTCCACTAATTTATCTCCCCACCTGTTATCAATATTTGGGGTTCTCCTATCATACCATCAGTGGCTGACCTCTTCCGTGGGAACCCACAGCTGGTTCCTCTCATTCCCCTTTTCGACATGGGAAGTGAAGCCCAGTCCTTCATACCCTCAGCTTCTCTGTCTCCTGACAATCTCTCCACCCCACCTGATTGTAGACCGTAAAAGCAGCACGTAACAACGCACAAGCTGCCCACAAAGGCTAAAATAAAACTCACTTATATCACAGAGGAAAATTTTGACTGATATTTCTGAATCTACAACTTCTTTCTTCACACTGGAAAATTACTGCTTCTCAAAAACCAAACTTATTGGAAATACCAAAAAAGGCACAATGGGTAAGAATTGGAACTTTGGGATGAAATATATTAGATTTGAAGATCCTCACTCTAATTAGGCACCATTACAGGTAACGGAAATAAGGAAAGAGAACTCAAAAATACCCGCAAAAATCACCCACGTTATGTAGCAGTGCACCAGGAAAATCTAACCGATGGCAATCTTTAATTGAGCAGGCTGGTAAAAAATAAAAGAGATTAATAATTTTGCTTTTGAAAAATGAAGTAACAGTGAGATGATAAAGGAAATTCATCATATATAAAATGCCTTAATTTGAGTAACATCTTTATTGTGATTCATAAGACTCTGCTCACCAAATTAATTTAAATAAATTACAACAGAAAACCTGTTAAAGCACTTAAAGTTGACTAAAGATCTGAACTCAAGGCTAATAAGAATGACAACTTATCTAGCATAGAACCTAGGATGTTTTGAGTTTAATTCTAATCTTACTTAAAATTTTCATTAACTATCAGAAGAATTAAACAGCATGTTATTAAAATTTGTAGTTGAGTCGAAGTTAGAATTATGCAGTAAAGAACAATTAAAACAAAAAGAACAAAATGGGCAAAAAAAATTAGACCCATAGGTGGGAAATGATTAACTGAATTAATAAAAGCCATCAAATACAAAGGAAAAGAGTGGTAGGAGAGAAGAGGGTGGTGTTTCACTTTCGCTAAAAGATTCAAAAGCATTAAAGACAAAAAGAAAACCAATCATGTTTCTCACATAGGAAGAAAGAATAAACTTTGTTCTAACTCAAAGAAAAAACAAAACTAACCATTCTGTTTTACAGAAAAAGCAGTTGAGATGTCAATAAGTAAGGCAGTGGCCTCTCCCATCACAGCATCCTGGTCCAAACCTCCTGCCCTCCCCCCCACACAGGCTGAGGGTGTGGCCCAGACCCGTGCACGGGGCCATCTGTGCTTCTGTTCTTCTGCTCTAACTCAGTGACAAGTGTCTCGTTTTGGTGTTAGTGTTGTTGTTTTCCATGTTAGGAATTTTGCAGATTTTAAATGGAAGTGATACTTTCTCCAGAGAAAACATAAACAGGAGGGTTTGTAAGAGGCTTGAAATCTGCTTATGAGACTGAATTGAGTAAAGGATTTTTAGTTAAAGTGAGTTTGACTCACTGGCTGCTGACAGTGTTGAAAGGAATCTTAACTAAGTCCAGCTGGGAGTTGGGAGAGCATGAGAATATTACAAAGGCCATTTGCGGATGTTTTATATTTTCAACATCTTCAACCAAGGGATCCCATTGGTCATATCATTTTAAAGTTACATGAAAATTTCTAAAACATTTCATTTCCCACATCTTAAGTGCTGACAAAATAGGTTCCAGGGACTTATTTTGAGCAAACCAAAGATTCCATCTGTTACAGTAATACCATAGACAATTCTGCTATGTTACTGATAAATTTTTAAGTAGTTTCTAAATTCAGTCATAGTATCAGGAAACATTTAGGATAATAAAACAGGAAAGCAAAATTCTTAATTATTGTTTGCATATGTTGAAATTCTAGGGAGATAGCAAGTGTTGTCTTGTTTATTAAAACTTCAAGGAGAAAGGTAAAGGTATGCCCAAAAGACTGGCTGAAAATATAAAAAACTAAAATAATTTCTGGAAAGGATGAAGAGCAACAGCAACATTGTTGCTGTTGGGAGAACCAAATGGTATAGCTCCTTTTCAAGACATTTTTGGCTCTTTCTTACAAATTTAAACAGTCCAGCAATTGTACTCCTAAGAATTTACTAAACTGATTTGAAAACTTAGTCTACATTAAAAACTCGCGAATGAGTGTTTAGGGCAGACCTCTTCATAATCACCGAAAATGAAGACAACCAGGGAATTCTTCAACAGCTGAGTGGAAGAGCAGATTGTAGCACAGCCATACAATTGAATACTATTCAGGAAGGAATGAGAAATACGTGATTGAGCCACACAAAGACATGGGCTAATCTTAAATGCACATTGCTAAACAAAAGCCTCCAGTGGAACCAGCACACTGTAGGGTTCTGCAGACACGTCATTCTGTTAAAGGCAAAACTGTAGAGCAGCAAACAGATCAGTGCCTGCCGGGGATGGGGGGGGGACATTTCACAAGAGTGAAAATATTTGGCATGATATGATTACAGTGGATATATGGCACAAGTTTATCAATACCCATAGAACTGCACA
This sequence comes from Nycticebus coucang, assembly GCF_027406575.1. Lineage (NCBI taxonomy): Eukaryota > Metazoa > Chordata > Mammalia > Primates > Lorisidae > Nycticebus > Nycticebus coucang. The sequence goes on from NC_069785.1 coordinate 110,850,262, forward strand.
GGACAAAGAGTGAAACTAATTATAGGCAAATGTTAAAAATATGTACACATTTAGGATGTCAAGTTATCCCAAGAGGGACTGAAGATCATAATAAAAGAATGTACTATAAATGTAAAAAAAATTCTCACTAGAGGTGGGGGGTAGAAGCGTGCTTACCTAAGTAACCTTGAAAATCAGTGGACTCTCTAAAATTCCATACATACCCATGTTCCAAAACTGCCCACAGGCACTGTATTCCCACTGTATTGATAACACTGATTCCCACAGAAGTTTGTGTGAACTCAGAAACAACTCTACATGTTCACTGGAATTGAAGAATTAAGTAAGTGGGTGAATAAAGGGAGTGAGGTTTCTCCCTATTAGGAGGTTAGAGACAAGCAAGGGAAAAGGGTTAGAGTAATGTATAAGGTACTGGAGTAGAGTAGAACACCTCAGCATGACCTCACAGGGGGGCCATGAAGTTCATGTGCAATTTCAAATGGCGTGCAATTTTAAACTGCACACAAACTCTCCGCCCACCCTGTATTCAGCATAACATGGATGCACTTGGCTACATGCAGGAGTATTTACAGATAGACACACATGCCTAAGTTAGCATACACACATATATTCCCCCGTTCTGCCAGCTAAGTGGGGTAAAACCAAAAGTTTATTTACAAAAACTTAAAGAGAAAATAAAAGTAAAATCCTACCTACTAAAGAATTTTGAAAAGAGAACAACAAACATTTGAAGAATTTAGGAATGTAAGCGCTTGTCATCTCCCTTCACAAAGAAGAGGTCCCAACACAGACTTATTAGTAATAAGGAAACAATGGCATGGAGCTTAACTAAGAAGACAAAAAAAAAAAAAGAAGAAGAAGAAGAAGAAAAATAACTGTCAAGTATTCCAATAAAGAAAAATATGGAGAAATTTAGCAGGATAAATGAGAAAGGTCTGCCACAAGACTCAGAAGTGATTTCTAAAAGAAAAAAAAATGACTGTAGGGGGAGGAAACCTCCACATTCCTAACCAATATCTTTTTTTTTTTTGATAGTTTATAATTTTTTATTATAAATGAAAAGTGGGCAACATAAAACCAGTGCCATGTTTGATATTGTATTTGAGGAATAAATGCATCAACATCTGGTTCAATAGAACCAGTTCAATTCTCAAAAACTTCTCAAGGAGCTCATCAAACAGTTTGGCTTTAACTTTATTCTTTTTTTTTTTTTTATTTATAAACTTTTTTTTTTTTTTATTGTTGGGGATTCCAGCAGCCAGAGATGCCTGGAGTCCTATCTCCCCAGACTCACGGTGCCCAGATGCAAGGAAGCTGTTACTCGGCTGCCATCTTGCTCCGCCTCCCCCACCCAGTATCTTTTAACTTTTTTTTTTTATTATTAAATCATAGCTGTGTTCATTAATGCAATCATGGGGTATAATGTGCTAGTTTTATATACAATTTTCAATATTTTCATCACACTGGTTAACATAGACTTCACGGCATTTTCTTAGTTATTGCGTTAAGACATTTATATTCTACACCTAGTAAATTTCACACGTACCTTTGTAAGATGCACTGTTAGTGTGGTACCACCAATTACCCTCCCTCCGCCCATCCTCCCATCTCTCCTCCCCTCCCAAAACCCTTTCCCCTTCTTCTTGGGCTATAATTGGGTTACAGCTTTCATATGAAAACTACAAATTGGTTTCATAGTAGGGCTGAGTACATTGGATACTTTTTCTTTCATTCTTGAGATACTCTGCTAAGAAGATTATGTTCCACTCCATCCATGTGAACATGAAAGAGGTAAAGTCTCTGTCTTTCAAAAAGACTGCATAATATTCCATGGTGTACCTATACTACAATTTATTGATCCATTCATGGGTCGATGGGCACTTGGGCTTCATCCATGACTTAGCAATTATGAATTGGGCTGCAATAAACATTCTGGTACATACATCTTTGTTATAATGATTTTTGGTCTTCTGGATATATACCTACAAGAGGAATTGTAGGATCGAAGTGCAGGTCTATTTTTAGATCTCTAAGTGTTCTCCAAACATCTTTTCAAAAGGAAAGTATTAGTTTGCATTCCCACAAGCAGTGTGGAAGTGTTCCCTTTTCTCCACATCCACACCAACACCTCTGGTTTGGGGAATTTGTGATGTGGGCTCACCTTACTGGAGTTAGATGATATCTCAAAGTAGTTTTGATTTGCATTTCTCTGATGATTAAGGGTGATGAGCATTTTTTCATGTGTCTGTAGACCACATGACTCTCTTCTTCAGAGAAGTTTTTCTTCAAGTCCCTTGCTCACCCTGAGATGGAATCACTTGTTCTTTTCTTGCAAATACGTTAGAGTTCTCTGTGGATTCTGGTTTTTAAACCTTCGTCAGAGACATAACCTGCAAATATCTTCTGCCATTCTGAGGGCTGTCTGCTTGCTTTACTGTGTTCTTGGCTGTGCAGAAGCTTTTCAGTTTGATCAGGTCCCAGTAGTGTATTTTTGGTGTTGCTTCAATTGCCTGGGGGGACCTCCTCATAAAATATTTGCCCAGGCCGATTTATTCAAGAGTTTGCCCTGCACTTTCTTCTAGTATTTTCATAGTTTCATGCCTTAAGTTTAAATCTTTAATCCAGTGAGAGTCTATCTTAGTTAATGGTGAAAGGTTGGGTCCAGTTTCAGTCGTCTACAGATTGCCAGCCAGTTCACCCAGCACCATTTGTTAAATAGGGAATCTTTTCCCCCACTGAATGTTTTTAATCGGCTTGTCAAAGATCAAATAACAGTAAGTAGCTGAGTTTATCTCTTGGTTCTCTATTCTGTTCCAGACATCTACTTCTCTGTTTTTGTGCCAGTGCCATACTATTTTGATCACTGTCGATTTATAGTATAGCCTGAGGTCTGGTAGTGTGATTCCTCCTGCTTTGTTTTTATTTCTGAATAATGTCTTGGCTATTCAAGGTTTTTTCTGATTCCATATAAAATGAAGTATTATTTTTTCAAGATCTTTAAAGTACGACAGTGGAGCTTTAATAGGGATTGCATTAAAATTATATATTGCTTTGGGTAGTATGGACATTTTAACAATGTTGTTTCTTCCCAGCCATGAGCATGGTACATTTTTCCATTTGTTAACATCTTCAGGTATTTCTTATCTTAGGGTTTCATAGTTATCTTTATAGAGATATTTCACATCCTTTGTTAGATAAACTCCCAAATATTTCTCCTTCTTTGGCGCTGCTGTGAACGGAATAGAGTCCTTGACTGTTCTTTTAGTTTGACTATTGTTAGTATATATAAAGGCTACCGATTTACGAATGTTCATTTTGTAACCTGAGACGCTGCTGTATTCCTTGATCACTTTTAAGAGTTTTGTAGTACAACCCCTGGTGTTATCCAGATATACAATCATATCATCTGTGAAGTGTGAAAGTTTGATCTCTTCTGACCCTATATGGATACTCATGATCACCTTTTCTACCCTAATTGCGATGGCTAAGACTTCCATTACAATGTTTAAAAGCAGTGGAGATGATGGGCAACCTTGAGTGGTTCCTGATCTGAGTGGAAATGATTTTAATTTAACTCCATTCAATACAATATTGGCTGTGGGTTTGCTGTAGATGGCCTCTATCAGTTTAAGAAATGTCCCTTCTATACTAATTTTCTTAAGTGTTCTGATCATGAAGGGATGCTGGATATTATCAAAAGCTTTTTCTGCATCAATTGAGAGAATCATATGGTCTTTGTTTTTTAATTTGTTTATGTGATGAATTATATTTAGAGATTTACGTATATTGGACCAGCTTTGAGACCCTGGGATAAAACCCACTTGGTCATGGTGTATAATTTGTTTGATGTGCTGCTGGATTCTATTTATCAGAACCTTGTTGAATATTTTTGCATCAATATTCATTAGTGATATTGGTCTATAATTTTCTTTTTTCCTTGGGTCTTTTCCTGGTTTGGGGATCAAGGTGATGTTTGCTTCATAGACTGTGTTGGGTAGTATTCCTACTTTTTCTATATTTTGGAGAAGGTTGAGTAATATAGGTACTAGTTCCTCATTAAAGGTTTGGTAGATCCTGATGTGAAGACACCTGGTCCGGGCTTTTCTTTTTAGGGAGATTTTGTATGGTTCGTGCTATTTCAGAACTTGATATTGCCATTTCAACATTTCCACTTGATTCTGGCTAAGTCTTGGAAGGTGACATGCTTCCAAGTATTGGTCCATTTCCTTCAGATTTTCATATTTCTGAGAATAATTTTCTTGTAATATTCATTAAAGATTTTTTGAATTTCTGAGAAGTCTGTTGTTATTTTGTCTTTACCTTTTCTGATTGATGAATGGTAATGGTAATGAAAGAGATTTTTCTCTTTTTTCCTAGCTAGGTTAGCCAAAGGTTTATCTATTTTATTGACCTTTTCAAAGAATCAACTTTTTGATTTATTTTTTTTTTCTTTTTTTTTTCTTTTTTTTTTTTTTATTGTTGGGGATTCATTGAGGGTACAATAAGCCAGGTTACACTGATTGCAATTGTTAGGTAAAGTCCCTCTTGCAATCATGTCTTGCCCCCCTAAAGTGTGACACACACCAAGGCCCCACCCACCTCCCTCCTTCCCTCTTTCTGTTCCCCCCCATAACCATAATTGTCATTAATTGTCCTCATATCAAAATTGAGTACATAGGATTCATGCTTCTCCATTCTTGTGATGCTTTACTAAGAATAATATCTTCCACGTCCATCCAGGTTAATACGAAGGATGTAAAGTCTCCATTTTTTTTAATGGCTGAATAGTATTCCATGGTATACATATACCACAGCTTGTTAATCCATTCCTGGGTTGGTGGGCATTTAGGCTGTTTCCACATTTTGGCGACTGTAAATTGAGCTGCAATAAACAGTCTAGTACAAGTGTCCTTATGATAAAAGGATTTCTTTCCTTCTGGGTAGATGCCCAGTAATGGGATTGCAGGATCAAATGGGAGGTCTAGCTTGAGTGCTTTGAGGATTCTCCATACTTCCTTCCAGAAAGGTTGTACTAGTTTGCAGTCCCACCAGCAGTGTAAAAGTGTTCCCTTCTCTCCACATCCACGCCAGCATCTGCAGTTTTGAGATTTTGTGATGTGGGCCATTCTCACTGGGGTTAGATGATATCTCAGGGTTGTTTTGATTTGCATTTCTCTAATATATAGAGATGATGAACATTTTTTCATGTGTTTGTTAGCCATTCGTCTGTCGTCTTTAGAGAAAGTTCTATTCATGTCTCTTGCCCATTGATATAAGGGATTGTTGGCTTTTTTCATGTGGATTAATTTGAGTTCTCTATAGATCCTAGTTATCAAGCTTTTGTCTGATTGAAAATATGCAAATATCCTTTCCCATTGTGTAGGTTGTCTCTTTGCTTTGGTTATTGTCTCCTTAGCTGTACAGAAGCTTTTCAGTTTAATGAAGTCCCATTTGTTTATTTTTGTTGTTGCTGCAATTGCCATGGCAGTCTTCTTCATGAAGTCTTTCCCCAGGCCAATATCTTCCAGTGTTTTTCCTATGCTTTCTTGGAGGGTTTTTATTGTTTCATGCCTTAAGTTTAAGTCCTTTATCCATCTTGAATCAATTTTTGTGAGTGGGGAAAGGTGTGGGTCCAGTTTCAGTCTTTTACATGTAGACATCCAGTTCTCCCAACACCATTTATTGAATAGGGAGTCTTTCCCCCAAGGTATGTTCTTGTTTGGTTTATCAAAGATTAGGTGGTTGTAAGATGTTAGCTTCATTTCTTGGTTTTCAATTCTATTCCAAGTGTCTATGTCTCTGTTTTTGTGCCAGTACCATGCTGTCTTGAGCACTATGGCTTTGTAGTACAGACTAAAATCTGGTATGCTGATGCCCCCAGCTTTATTTTTATTACAGAGAACTGCCTTAGCTATACGGGGTTTTTTCCAGTTCCATACAAAACGCAGAATCATTTTTTCCAAATCTTGAAAGTATGATGTTGGTATTTTGATAGGAATGGCATTGAATAGGTAGATTGCTTTGGGAAGTATGGACATTTTAACAATGTTGATTCTTCCCATCCATGAGCATGGTATGTTCTTCCATTTGTTAATATCCTCTGCTATTTCCTTTCTGAGGATTTCATAGTTTTCTTTATACAGGTCCTTCACCTCCTTCGTTAGGTATATTCCTAGGTATTTGATTTTCTTTGAGACTATGGTGAAGGGAGTTGTGTCCTTAATTAGCTTCTCATCTTGACTGTTATTGGTGTACACAAAGGCTACTGACTTGTGGACATTGATTTTATATCCTGAAACATTACTGTATTTTTTGATGACTTCTAGGAGTCTTGTGGTTGAGTCTTTGGGGTTCTCTAAGTATAAGATCATGTCGTCAGCAAAGAGGGAGAGTTTGACCTCCTCTGCTCCCATTTGGATTCCCTTTATTTCCTTGTCTTGCCTAATTGTATTGGCTAGAACTTCCAGCACTATGTTGAATAGTAAAGGTGACAGAGGACAACCTTGTCTGGTTCCAGTTCTAAGAGGAAAAGCTTTCAGTTTTACTCCATTCAGTAAAATATTGGCTGTGGGTTTGTCATAGATAGCTTCAATCAGTTTTAGAAATATGCCACCTATGCCTATACTCTTCAGAGTTCTAATTAGAAAAGGATGCTGGATTTTATCAAATGCTTTTTCTGCATCTATTGAGAGGATCATGTGATCTTTATTTTTGCCTCTGTTAATATGGTGGATAACGTTTATAGACTTGCGTATGTTAAACCAGCCTTGCATCCCTGGGATGAAGCCTACTTGATCATGATGAATGACTTTTTTGATGATAAGCTGTAATCTATTGGCTAGGATTTTGTTGAGAATTTTTGCGTCTATGTTCATGAGTGAGATTGGTCTGAAATTCTCCTTTTTGTTTGGGTCTTTTCCTGGTTTTGGTATCAGGGTGATGTTTGCTTCATAGAATGTGTTTGGGAAGATTCCTTCTTCCTCAATTTTCTGGAATAATTTCTGCAGTACAGGAATAAGCTCTTCCTTGAAGGTTTGATAGAATTCTGGAGTGAAGCCATCTGGACCAGGGCATTTTTTGGTTGGAAGCTTTTTTATTGTTTCTTTGATCTCAGTGCTTGAAATTGGTCTGTTCAGGAGCTCTATTTCTTCCTGGCTGAGTCTAGGGAGAGGGTGTGATTCCAAATATTGATCCATTTCTTTCACATTGTCAAATTTCTGGGCATAGAGTTTCTGGTAGTATTCAGAGATGATCTCTTGTATCTCTGTGGGATCAGTTGTTATTTCCCCTTTATCATTTCTGATTGAGGTTACTAGAGATTTTACTTTTCTATTCCTCGTTAGTCTGGCCAATGGTTTATCTATTTTATTTATTTTTTCAAAAAACCAACTCCTTGTTTCATTAATTTTCTGAATGATTCTTTTGTTTTCAATTTCATTGATCTCTGATTTGATTTTGGATATTTCTTTTCTTCTACTGAGTTTAGGCTTAGATTGTTCTTCTTTTTCCAATTCCATAAGATCTCTTGTGAGATTGTTGATGTGCTCTCTTTCAGTTTTTCGAATGTAGGCATCTAAAGCGATGAATTTTCCTCTCAAAACTGCTTTTGCAGTATCCCACAGGTTTTGGTAGCTTGTGTCTTCATTGTTGTTATGCTCAAGGAAGTTAATGATTTCCTGTTTTATTTCTTCCTGCACCCATCTGTTATTCAACAGAAGATTGTTTAGTTTCCATGCCTTTGGGTGGGGTCGAGCATTTTTGTTAGAGTTGAGTTCCACCTTTAGTGCCTTATGGTCTGAGAAGATACAAGGTAAAATTTCAATTCTTTTGATTCTGTTGATATTTGTTTTGTGTCCCAGGATATGATCAATTTTGGAGAATGTTCCATGGGGTGATGAGAAGAATGTATATTCTTTATCTTTGGGGTGGAGTGTTCTATATGCGTCTATCAAGCACAGTTGTTCTAGAGTCTCATTTAAGTCTCTTATATCCTTGTTTAATTTCTGTTTAGAGGATCTGTCCAGCTCTGTAAGAGGAGTGTTAAAGTCCCCTGTTATGATGGTATTATCAGATATCATATTGCTCAGACTGAGTAAGGTCTGCTTCAAGAATCTGGGAGCATTTAAATTGGGTGCATAAATATTTAGAATTGAAATGTCTTCTTGTTGTATTTTTCCCTTGACCAATATAAAGTGACCATCTTTGTCTTTTTTGACTTTAGTTGCTTTAAATCCACATGTGTCTGAAAATAAGATTGCAACTCCTCTTTTCTTCTGAATTCCATTTGCCTGAAAAATTGTCTTCCAACCCTTGACTCGGAGCTTTAATTTGTCTTTTGAAGCCAGGTGTGTTTCTTGCAGACAGCAAATGGATGGCTTGTGTTTTTTAATCCAGTCAACCAATCTATGTCTCTTCAGTGGGGAATTCAAGCCATTAACATTTATTGAGATAATTGACAAGTGTGGTAGTATTCTATTCGTCTTATTTTGTGAGAGTCCATTGCTTAGTTTTATCTTTTGCATCAGTGTGGAGGTTAGGTTCTGTCCTTTAATTTCTGAGTTCTTACTTTGCTGCTGATCCATTGTGGTGGTCAGTGTGCAGAACAGGTTGAAGTATTTCCTGTAGAGCTGGTCTTGTTGTGGCGAATTTCCTCAATGTTTGTATATCCGTAAATGATTTGATTTCTCCGTCAATTTTGAAGCTTAGCTTAGCAGGGTACAGAATTCTGGGCTGAAAATTGTTCTGTTTAAGTAGATTAAAGGTAGATGACCATTGTCTTCTTGCTTGGAAAGTTTCATTAGAGAAGTCTGCGGTCAATCTGATGGATTTGCCCCTGTAGGTCAACTGGCGCTTACTCCTGGCAGCTTGCAGAATCTTTTCTTTGGTCTTGACTTTGGACAGGTTCATCACAATGTGTCTTGGAGAAGCTCAGTTAGAGTTGAGGCGACCTGGGGTCCGATAGCCCTCTGAAAGCAGTGTGTCAGAATCTTTGGTGATATTTGGGAAATTTTCTTTTATAATATTCTCTAGTATGGCTTCCATTCCTCTGGGGCATTCTTCTTCCCCTTCTGGAATTCCTATAACTCGTATGTTGGAACGCTTCATAAAGTCCCATAATTCTGACAGTGAACGTTCTGCTTTCTCTCTCTTCTTTTCTGCCTCTTTTACTATCTGAGTTATCTCAAAAACTTTGTCTTCTACCTCTGAAATTCTTTCTTCTGCATGGTCTAACCTGTTGCTGATACTTTCCATTGCATCTTTAAGTTCCCTGATTGACTGTTTCATTTCCTTCAGCTCTGCTATATCCTTTTTATATTCTTCATATCGTTCATCTCTTATTTGTTTCTGTTTTTGAATATCCTTTTGGTTATTTTCCACTTTATTAACAGTTTCCTTCATTGTTTCCATCATTTCCTTCATTGTTTTCAACATGTGTATTCTAAATTCCCTTTCTGTCATTCCTAACATTTCTGTATAGGTGGAATCCTCTGCAGTAGCTACCTCATGGTCCCTTGGCGGGGTAGTTCTGGACTGGTTCTTCATGTTTCCTGGAGTTTTCTGCTGATTCTTCCTCATGGGTGATTTCTTTTATCTGTTTACTTGCCCTAATTTTCCTTTCAATTCCTCTTGCTCTTTAAGTTCTTGTGCCTGTGGAAGTTGCGGGCGGGTTTAGGCGGATTGAACACACGCGACCACTTGCCGGTTTTCCACTGTTTTAGTCCTCCTCTTGGGGTCCAGAAGTCTCTCGCTGACTCCCTGTATCCTCTCAGGGGTGATGATAGGCAGATCCCACCAGCCAGAGATGCCTGGAGTCCTATATCCCCAGACTCACGGTGCCCAGATGCAAGGAAGCTGTTACTCGGCTGCCATCTTGCTCCACCCTCCAACTTTTTGATTTATTGATCTGTTGTATAATCCTTTTGTTTTCCATTTCATTTTAATTCTGCTCTAATTTTCGTTATTTTTTTTTCTTCTACTGGGTTTGCGATTGGAATGCTCTTCCTTTTCCAGTTGCTTGAGATGTCCCATTAAGTTAACTTCTCTGTCTGTTCTCTTGAGGAAGGCTTGCAGTGCTATAAATTTCCCTCTTAGCACTGCCTATGTAGTATCCCAGAGGTAATGATAACTCATGTCTTCTTTATGGTTTTGTTCCATAAATTTGGCAATTTCCTTCTTACTCTCATCTATGACCCAGCTATCATTCAGCATAAGGTTATTTAGCGTCCATGTTTTTGTATGAGTATACAGATTCCTGTTGTTTCTGAGTTCTATTCCATGATGGTCCAAGAAAATGCAAGGAATAATTTCCATTCTTTTAAATTTGCTGAGGTTAGACTTGTGACCTAAGATGTGATCAATTTTGGAGTATGTTCCATGAGCTGATGAAAGAATGTGCATTCAGGTTTGTTAGGATGAAATGTTCTGTAGATGTCTGTTAAATCCAAATGTTGAATGGTTAAGTTTAATCTAAAATTTCTTTGCTCATCTTCTTATTGGAGGATCTATCCAACACTGCCAAAGGAGTGTTAAAATCTCCGACTATTATGGAGCTGAAGAAAATCGAGTTGCTCATGTCTGTTAGAGTCTCTCTTATAAATTGAGGCCATTCTGGTTGGGTGCATAAATATTAATAATTGAAATCTCATCATATTGAGTATTACCTTTAACAAATATGAAGTGACCATCTTTATCTTTCCTTACTTTTGTTGGTTTAAAGCCTGTTGTATCTGCGAATAAAATTGTAACACCTGCTTTTTTGTGATTTTCATTTGCCTGAAATATAGATGACAATCTCTTCACCCTGAGTCTATATTTATCTTTTAAGGTAAAATGATATTCTTTTATGCAGCTGATATCTGACCTGAGTTTTTGTATCCAGTCAACCAACCTGTGCCTCTTTAGAGGACAACTTAAGCCATTAACATTAATGGAGAATATTGATAAGCCTGGTAGAATTTTGGGTATCGAGTTTTTCAAAAGTCCAGTGTGGACATTTTTAATCCTTTTGCCACTATGGAAGTTGGAATTTGTTCAAAAGTTTCTGAGTGAGTTTACTTTTGTGGTGGAGGATTGTGCTAGTCATTATGGAGGATAGGTCTGAGAATATCCTGAAGAGCTAGTTTAGTTATGGCAAATTTCTTCAACATGTGAATGTCTCTAAAGTATTTGATTTCTCCACCATTAATGAAACTCAGTTTTGCTGGATACAGGATCCTGGTTTGAACGTTATTTTGTTTTAGGAGATTAAATGTCAATGACCACCCTCTTTTAGCTTGAAAGGTTTCAGCAGAGAGATCTGCAGTCATTCTAATATTCTTCCTCTTGTAGATTATGGTTTTCTTACATCTGGCTGCTTTTAGAATTTTCTCCTTCATACTAACTTTAGTGAAGTTAATTATGATGTGTCTGGGGGTTCTCTTATTCAAGTTGAGTCATGCTGAGGTACTGAAACTGTCTGCTATCTGAATTTCAGAATCTCTTCACATGTCTGGAATGTTCTCCTTCATAATTTCATGAAAAAGGGTCTATGTGCTTTGCAAAGCAACTTCGTCGCCTTCAGAGATTCTTATAAGACGAATATTAGTTTTCTTCAAATTATCCCAAAGCAATTGTGGTATATGTACACCATGGAATATTATGCAGCCTTAAAGAAAGATGGAGACTTTACCTCTTTCATGTTTACATGGATGGAGCTGGAACATATTCTTCCTAGTAAAGTATCTCAAGAATGGAAGAAAAAGTACCCAATGTACTCAGCCCTACTATGAAACTAATTTAGGGTTTTCACATGAAAGCTATAACCCAGTTACAACCTAAGAATAGGGGAAGGGGGAAAGGGAGGGGAGGGAGGGGGGAGGTGAGTAGAGGGAAGGGGATTGGTGGGATTACACCAGCGGTGCATCTTACAAGGGTATATGTGAAACTTGGTAAACGGTCTGTGAAGCTAGTGAATGATGCCCCATGATTATATCAATGTACACAGCTATGATTTAATAAAAAAAAAATTATCCCAAAGCTCTCTGAAAGAATGATCCATTTTTGCTCTCCATTTCTCTTCCTCTTTGAGAGTTTGGCAGCATTCAAAAGCTTTGTCTTCAGTGTCAGAAATCCTTTCTTCTGCTTGGTCCATTCTGTTACTAATGGGATTCTACTGTATTTCTCAGATCTTTGAGGGCTGGAAATTCTTATCTCAGTGTGTCACAATTTTTGGTGATTTTGTCTTTGAATTCATTGAATTCTTGAGACAAATTTTGAATTGCTCCTTGAATTTTAATTCCAACTTTACCTCCATTATATTCATCTTATTTGCAATCCCAAACTCTCAAATCGATTTCTGACATCTCAGCCATTTGTCTATGAATGGATCTTCAGTTCTGTTCATTGTATCATTCTTTGGGGGATTTGATCTACTCTGGTTATTCAAGTTACTGGAGTTTTTCTGTTGATTCCACCCCATGATAATTTTACACCATTTTGCTAGATCAGCAGATAAGGTAAAGTTGGGTTGGGGGGCCCCTGGAGTAGTGATTAACCAGCCCTTTACCCAAAAGCTGTGACTTGTGTCTGTACTTTTTCCCCTAGAGCTTTGCAAAGGACCCTTACAGTGCTACAGACTGAGACATTGGGGACTTACTTGGTGTGGTGGGGCTAAGTGGCTCTGTCTTGTTTTCAGATGGTCTTTGTCCTACCCTAGTGAATTAGTTACTCTGGGTTGAACTCTCAGCTGTGGACAAATACCAACAATTCAGTCACCCCAGCCACCACAGGCAACAACTGGAAAAGGAAAATCAAACCTTCCCACAGCCACACACCCAGGGTACCACTATGGATAGTCCTCAGGTGATTGGTCCAATCCGAGAGATCCAAATCAATTGTCCCAGTCAGCACCTGGTCTCAAGTAAGGAAGTTAAAAAGGTCGCTGGCAAGTAGATAGCAGGGGTCTGCTGGCAGCTCAAGTATGACTCATCTGGTGCTCTGTGGTGTCAGGAGGATTCCCCCAGCAAATGAATTAGTCTTGGAAGGTTGATGCCTCCTTCCCCACCTTGCACCCCTGTCACACCCAGTGACTGGTAACCCTGCAGGGCTATGACCCAGTTCCCTCCAATGAGCAGATGCTCCAGGGTTTTGAGCCTGGAGGGATGGCTCGGAGGCCTCGGCCTAGCATCCGCACTCTGCCACCATTCAGCAGGGGAAGCTGAGGCCTGACAACCTCAGGTGGTTAATAGAAGCTGGGGCAGTTCATTCAGTTCCAGCCCCACACCTAATTGATGTTGCTGACATTTACATTTGCACAGAATTTGTGATTCTGTCTTGGCTATATTCCCCTGCAGACCAGGCGCTGTTTGCGTTCACAGAAACTGTGACTCAACCCTGGTCTGTGCCACTGCCCAGAGCTGTTGTTTCTGTTTCTCTGCAGTCTGTGTTGGGGTGGGTGGGGTTAGAGCTCACAATCAGCTCAGAGTTCCAGCCTCGGCCTGCCTGCCTTTGTCTCAGCTACAATCCTCTGAAGGCCGAGTGTTTCTTAGGCTCACTAAAGCAGTCCTCTGGCTCAGCCCCGCTCTGAGAGTATGCCATCTCTGCGCATACATCTTCAATTCTCCCTCCTGCCATGCTCTGTATTATTTGCTCACCGGATCTGCATTAAGTCCCAGATCTATTACGCTGCCACCAGAGAAGATGCCCGGTTTTCTCTGGTTGCCCAGAGAGACAGGGGTGTAAGCCCTATTATTCCTCCTGCTGTCGCTGCTGCTGTGTGTGGGGGAGAGAGGGGATGCATGGCACCACCTCTCCCATTCCCATATGATTCCTTCAGTCCACCATTTTCTCCTTACCCCCGTGCTGCAGAATCAGCACAGACCTGCAACAGCCCACACCCTGTCCACACCTCTCAAGAAAATGCCCAAGAATCTGGACTCCATGGGGGACAGGTTTCCAGACCTCGGGGTGACAGTGGAGTGGAGTTCTGGGAGTTCCAAATTGCAGGTAGAGAATACATACAGTTTTATGCCTGGAAAGACAGTGCCATGGCACCCTAGTAGGGGAAGGAGGTCCCATTTTTAGAGGGTCTCTCCTGTGGGATAAAATGGGAGGACATTTGAACTCTGCTCATTTATTTGTGGAAAGTACACTGCAAGCCATTCTCATTGGGGTGGGGACTCCCATCTGCTTGGCGATAGATTTTGTACCTTTTGTTTGTATCCTTGGAGTCGCAGCTCACCTCAGCAGTGTTGATGTGCGTTCTTCAACCTTCTCTCTCGGCTCAGCTCCAAGCCATCGGCTTACTTGCTAAACTTCTATCCTTCAACTCTCTTTCTGGATGGCAGCCTCTGTGGAAAGCTGGCTCCAGTTGGCCTTCTTGCCTCCGCCACCTATCCCTTGTAATTCTTAAAACTGATCTGTATAATTCAAGGACTAGTTTTTATTACAGTGTTTCTTAGTGTCCCGCTCTGTGTTTTCATACCTTCTCAGGTCTCCCTACTACATCTAACCATCCCAAGTCACACTCGTAGAACCACAACCTGAAGTCTCTGTTAGCAATATTAAATGAGATTAAATGACAATATTCCTAAACTTTTCTATTAAAAAAAAAAATCAATGGCATCAGAAACAGGCCCCTTTGTAGATATTGTGCTGCCCAATGATGCCCAACACATCAAACCAACCACTCAGCAAGACCAGCTTGAAATCTTCTGGCCACAGATCACAGTGTTAACCACGTCATAACTGAAACCACGTTTGTATCACGATAGGAAACACTATCACCCTCTCTTTGCCTTTTCAACACTTGAGATCTAAAGAAAATCACAGTTCCCAAACTGAAAACGATCAAAATTACAACACTGTACTCTCCTCAGTGTTGCCAAGAAGCAAGCACGTTTGATGCTGCTTGTTCCATGCAAACAAGCATCCCAAGTATATTCTGAGAGAGCAGTGAACTAACCAAAATGTGACATGATGATGGTTCTAGTAACTCCAAGAACTGGAAAGACTGTGTGCAATTAACATCAAAGGGGTGCTGACTTGGTAATCTCAATCTGGTGACTCTGGAAGGCTGCATGCAGCAATGGGAAGACCACAGTTTGGAATCAGATTCAACTGCATTTAAATCCTGCCTCTAAAGATGTTAAAATGTTAACCTATAAAACTCTAGATTTCCTCATCTTAAAACATGAGCAGTATTGACCTCCCAGGTGTGATGCATTATTTTGTGAATACTCAATATTAATGAAAGCAAACATTGATATGTCATTTGTTTGTTATACACTAGGCTGCTCTAAGTATGTACTTTATATAAATTAACCCATTTAATCTTCCTAGCAAATCTAGAAGGTGTGTAATGATATTATATCCATTTTACCAATAAGACACATGAGGTATGGAAAGATTGAGTAAATCAGGCCAGTACAGGCAGCCAGTAAGTAGCTGAGCTGTGTTTTCAACCCAAGTTGTTTAGGCTTAATCTTTGCTCTAAATTACTGTATGATAATAACATCATTAAGTTATATCCCCTCAAACCCTAATTCTAATTCATCTTATTAAAATACTGAAAGTATTTACTTTTAATGAAAGAGAAAACTGATCTGCTACCAAATTATAGTGATAAGAACTATATCGACAAGAGTTACTTATTGTTATCAATCTTTTTTCTTTTTTTTTTTTGAGATAGAGTCTCTCTACGTCACCCTGGATAGAGTGCCATGGCATCACAGCTCACAGCAACCTCAAACTCTTGGGCTTAAGCAATTCTCTTGTCTCAGCCTCCCAAGTAGCTGGGACTGCAGGCCTGCCACAACACCCAGCTGTCAATCTTAATTCATCAACAAAATGGCAAATCATTATTGCATCTCCAGTATGTTAAATATGTTCAACATATTCTAATCCACAATACAAGCATATGATTTAGAGTTATTCTAAGAAAACCCTCAAGGTCGTCTTAACCCTAAGTTTTGTTATCAATTAAAAGGCTTCTAAAAGCCCACTCCAACTCACAGTGTGACAAAAAAGTACATGAGAGTTGACAAATAAGCAACAAATATTTACTTATAAAAAAGAAACAACAAGAAGCTTCACACCAGCTGAAGATTCTGGAACCTGTGAACTTTATTAAGAGCTTTGATTTCATAGTATTTCAGAATCCCTGATACAAAGAAAATATTGTCAGAAATAAGCCACATGACCACTTTCCCAATAAAATAGCCCCATGATAACATCACTCCCATACTGTAACTGCATTGTTGGTGAACACAAAGCACACAGACAGAGATCTTTAAAACCAAGAAAAAAGTAATGCAGATCCTTTCACAACTCATGCACTTGCTAATTATTTTTGAGAGAGAATGCACTTAGCACAGGCAGTATAAAACCACACTTTGTGCAATACCTGATGTTTGGTTTGCTATTATGCATCAGTAAATGGATTAACCTAAAGCTCCCATTTCTATCTGTTCTCTAGCCTCCTGTGGGAAGTCTTTTCCTACATCTCATCTGCCCATCTTGTATCTCCTGAAGCTCTACCACAACTGAAACACCCACAGTCCCCTTAATAGTATTAAAACTTGTTAAAACTGAAATAGTCATAACCCCATTTATATTTAACTTATTATGCAATTTATCATCCTTCTCCCTCAACTCTCCTACTCATTTTCTGCCTCTCTGCCTACAACACCACCCAACTTCAAGCCAGGGAAACAAGTGCAGATCTCTGCAGCAAACATGATACAGACCGTTTAACACACACTTTATCAGCCCATCCAACCATCACCATTTCCAAGAAAAATACTAAATTCCATGCCTCCTAAGAGTGTAAACACATTTTTACTATTTAATTGGAGCTAAAAATGGGCTTTTCAGATTAGGGATAGAAAAGGTTTACATTTTTCTGACAAGTAAAGTTAGGCCATTTTCATATGCAAAAAATATTGTGTACCAAATAAAGCAGTAAATTTAACACAAAAAACCTTCAGCAGGGAGGGCATTGCTAACAACCATCTTTATTTGCATGGTCTGCGTCTCAGGGCCTCTTAGGGCCTTTTTCAAGCACTGTTCTGCATCATCACAGCAATTATCAGAGCACCACAACATGGAGAATACTTCTATTCTCCATGTTGAGGAGCAGACTGTCATCATCAACATCCCTAATTTGTTAGCAATGAGACAGAAAATAGAAACAACTGGTTACTAAGCCAATAAAAGTAAAATGAATGAGATGTGTGGCAGAGGCAGCACCAGCTTTACCAACTCACTCCCTCCATCTCTTCAGGTCCCCTTTCTTTTTTTTTTTTTTTTTTTTTTTTGTAGAGACAGAGTCTCACTTTATCACCCTTGGTAGAGTGCCGTGGCGTCACACAGCTCACAGCAACCTCCAACTCCTAGGCTTAGGCGATTCTCTTGCCTCAGCCTCCCAAGTAACTGGGATTACAGGCGCCCGCCACAACGCCCGGCTATTTTTTTGTTGCAGTTTGGCCGGGGCCGGGTTTGAACCCACCACCCTCGGCATGTGGGGCCGGCGCCCTACCCGCTGAGCCACAGGCGCCGCCCTCAGGTCCCCTTTCTTATTCCATGCTGCCTCCTGAACTCAAACTTCAACATGAAGAGCCAATAAATGATCAAATTATCTACAGCAGTGATGGTCATTTGGAAGGAGAAAAATTTTCTACTGTGATTATATTGTGTATAGATCTTTTCTGATGATAAGTAAAATATAACTAACATACAAATGAGTGAGTAATCAACACATTTCTAGTCTCTACTTCAACCTTGCAACAAGTTAAGAAAGTAAGAGAGATAAAAATTTGCCAATCTCAACCCACCAATATTGTAAACACACTCCCCAAAGGTGATAAATCGCAGAGTTGCAATGTTGCCTGTTAGCATCCACAGAAAAGAGTGCTATGCATCAAAATTTTTCTTACCCTTAACTATTTTTCTGTGCCATCCACCTCTTATCTCCTCCCAAAATAACACTTATTTTCTTGTATGGTGCTTTTCTGTTCAGTGGGTTAGCCAATATTTTCATTCTCATAACTGATTGCATCAGAGAATTCAAATGCATTATTTTTAAAAAGATGAAATCTAACCAAACCAACATTAATCATATTTCAGTGACTTATTAAAAACAAAGGTTTCATTGAATATGCCCAGTACAGTCACTATCTTTGTCCTCAGAGAGACTACATTTCAAGAGTTATGAAAGCACATTATTTTAAAAAGAAAACCTCTTAGGTACACAATCGGCTGTGCCAGCATTTGTTCAACAGGTGGCGGGCACTTAGTTTTATTCCCCAGAAATTTCAATTTTATAAGATTGTGTTTTAAATCTTAATAACTTACCAATACTTAGACGGAGAAAATAATCAGACCTAATATCTCTTTTGCAGAAAAAGTTAATATTTATGGAACTGTAAGCTGTGTTTTACAGTCACCTTCTAAATTATAAACATTATTATTCAGATAATGTTTCCCTAATATCACCAGGTAGCACATGGCCTGCTGCCCTTTCCACTCATCACTTACTCTGCATCCCATGGCAACCCTAGAAGGGCAACTAAGCTGTCCTGTGCCAACAGTGCCCCCTGGTGGTCACCAATCAATTGCCTGGCCCAGGGTTTCTTCTCTGCGGGAATTCTGTACATTCACTCACAAGTCACATGACATTAGCGCCCCCTATGTCTTTTAACACCTCTCACTTCCTCTAACTCAGTGATTTTCAAGGCATAGAACATAAGAAAAAGAGATATGAGGGTCAGAAAAGCATTTAGAACTGGATAAGTAAGAAGCAGCTTTGTGAAACATTAAATGTCCCACCCCTGAGATTCTATACACCCTTCTCAGTGGGGCATTATCTTACCCCACCACTTGAATCACAATGTGTCAAGAGAAATAGATGTGACTGAAAGGAGAGTCCTTGAAAAGACAAAATCAGGAAACTTTAAACTGCTCTTGAGTAATGCCCCTTTCATTTTCATCCCTCATTTTCTCCAATACTAAGGTCTCCTTTGGTGTTACAACATCCCTGAAGCTGAACTAAGAGTGAGGTGAATTAGTCTTTGGCCTCCCTCTTCACGGTCTGTCACTGTCCTGTGTGCTGAAACACACAAACCACTTACATGCACTTGTCTCCCCTCACAAAAGTTCTACTCTCCTATTACCCCATTTTGTGTTTACAGAAGATACCTAGGATGAAAATGCAATCAATTGGCAACCGGATTCCCAGCTTGGGTGTCTGCGAGGTCTACCTCTGGGAATCAGACATGCTTAGAAACATCTGACAGAACCACGGGGTGAGGTTATCTGGAATCTGCAGGAGAAACTCAGATATTGCCAGGAAGAAATCTTACCAAGAAAGAAAAGAAAGACACGCAACAAGTTTGCCCCAGTCTCCATCACCCGATTCTGAGAGGAGAGTGATTCTGCATTTTGTGTGGAGTTAGTCACTTCAATTTGTTTTCCCGCCACCACCCTCCAGCTCCCCATGCATTGCTATCTGGGTCATAAGGAAAAAGAATTCCAAGAAGAACAAAAAGGAATATTTCTCACCTCTATAAGATATTAGGGCAAAAATATTCCTCCTGTGGTGTGTACTGTGAATAGAATACAGCTCTCACACACAGCTCAGTTACGCTACCTTAAGGCCACATGATTGGGTATGATTGGCAACAGTACTTGTTAGCCACGTAAGCAGCGTCCAAAAACAGTCCCTCTGTCATAAACACAAGTATCTTCGAGGTAGACATGCCCCTGGCCTTGAGCAGGGCACGGAGACCTCAGTAGGTGACCTGCTTCACTAGTAAAGCCACGGAAGGGGCCTCTAAGTTGTACAGCACATTATGAGAACACGAGCCACCTCCAATCTCAACCAGGGCCTCCCAGAAATAGTAGAGTATGACTTGAAGAGGAAAAACCTACAGTTTTAATGAATAAATATGAATTGCACAAAGCTATGCTACTGACATATGACTATCTGAAAAAGTTTCCCTGGAATTTACCTGTTTTTGTTTTAATGTTTTTCAATCTGGGAGTAAATGGCATGCATGTAATTCCACTCAAACATCATCACGAGTATTAAAATCAAATCACTTGCAAATGAGATCTTGGTCATGATTTGCCATATTCTCCAGACCTCTTTTCAGTAGGAAATGAAACATTTACACCTCTACTTCCCAGTCTTACATTTGCTCTCAACCAAGTAAACACATAGTTAATATACCTAGTACATTAGCAGCACACTGGAGAATTCCTGAGACGTCTTCCATTTCCTCTCTGTTGGAATGGTCGGCATAGGAGCATCTGTTAGAAATATTGTGGAAATTCTTTTCTGCATCCCTATAACTAAGAAGAAAACAAAATTAGCAGAAGGAGAAATTTTTGGAAGCATCTGCAAATGCACTCAGATATACACACAAAAAGCATACGCAGTCAATGCTTCTGGCGTAATCACATTTTAAAATAGCTGAGCCTTAACATAATTCTGGCAGAATCCACCATTTGCATCAGCATTAGCAGTATAGACCTGGAACTGGAGGCAGTCATTAATAAAAAGGCTATGCATGAGGAAAAATTGAAGACGAGAAAACCAGAACATGCATCCACTGGTACAGCTAGCACTCCCAACTCAGCGCTTTGTCACTGCTGATAGTCTGTTTCTATAAGGAAGTTGCCTCAAAAAAAAAAAAAAAATCAACAATACTAATTTGGTGCACTGGCATTCAACTGTGTCAAAAATAAACACACCTTAACTTCTGTCATAGTCAAGAAGATCGTAGTAGGGTGTATGGATAACAAGTAAGAAAGTGCTTGAAGCCTGGAAGTATCTGAGTCTTGGTCTCACCATTTTCTATCTGCAAGACCTTTGGAAAATAACCTAATTTCTATTAGTCTCATTCTCCTCCCTTACAAAACGGAGGTGCCTCCCAAGTTCTTCTGAGGACACAATACTTGTGCAACTGGATGTTGGCTGGGTGTTTTCTGGTTACCTCTGAATGAGAACTAAGAATCAAAGCTGAGCCCCATCGGGGCCAAGTGCTCCCACATCCCAAAAGCAGCCACGCCCAGAGCTTTACTCAGGACCTGCAAGGTGACTAAGCAGCCACGGCCCATGACCCCTCCAGAAGTTTATAGAAGCAAAGGGATAGGAAGAATTCAAAAGGATTGTCCGAGACTGAGCAGTCAGCCCAGCATTATTGTTCTCCCCACCATCCCCTCACCCCCCATGGTAAAGGAGAGAAAGGAAGTGTTCCCTGCAGAAACCAAGTTACAAGAGAAGCGACCACAGCCGGGAGGGACCCGGGTCCGGGTTACTAGAGAAGCGACCACAGCCGGCAGGGACCCGGGGTCCGGGTTACTGGAGAAGCGTCCACAGCCGGGAGGGACCGGGGTTGGGATTTGGGACTCTCCTCCTGGCGAACGTCTGTGGACAATAGGCGTCACAGCCCAGGGAGGCCCGCGCAGCCACCAGGAATTACAGAGGCTTCTGCCATTTTCCATTTCAGTCCTGCCTGACACATCAGAAGAGAAAAGGGTGCGGAAAGGAAGGGCCTGAAGAAGGAGAGTGAAAACCCACATCGCACCCTCTCTGCATCGCCTTTCAAGCTCCTCAGGCCAAGGTGGGGCCCAGGCAGAGACGGAACGGGAGAGTCAGCCTGGAGGAGAGAGTGGAGATTTAAATCGGTCTAGAGTAGATGCTATAATCCCCAGAAGTACTTAGAAAACAGAGCAGTCTTTCCAAGTTAATATCAAAGTAGTTTCGTGCTAGCATGTTTGACACAACTGGAGAGAAAAAGATAAAATGGTTTCACTTCTCACTGAGATCAGACTCCAGTGAGCCTAAACTTCAGCAAGATGTAGACCACGGTTTCCAAAATGCGGGAATCACTCAGCAACACAGGGATGGACGCACGGACACCCAACATAGATGAATACAGGGCTGTTTTCAAATCAAGCTCCACCATTTTTATGAGAGTGACTTGAGCCGAAATATTTTTTCACTTAGCCTCAATTTCCTCATCTGTAAAATGAGCTTAACACAATTTTATGAAATACATGGTTAGGACTAAATAAAATAACAAATATAAAGAACCCAGCACATTGCCTCAAACGTAGTAAAGCAATCAACTGATGCTAGCTTTGGTATAATTTGTTGTGTGTGTTCAAAAATATATAGTCTCTATGTAAATATATGAAAAAGAAGCTAGATCAATTTTTAGATAAAATAATTTAAGCTGCAAAATCTGATTATAAAAGCATAAGTAACTCATTGAAGTTTGTTTCCCAGAGTAATCAGGTTCACCCACTCTTAATTTTACTTCTAATGTTAAAATTATTCTGGCTTAACTTCTTTTCAATTGTCAAAAGAAAAAGAGAACAGAAGGTTGACTGTATAAAACAAACACAGGGCCCACAGTGATAACCAGAGCAACAGAATTTAATTTTAGAGGACTATAGTAAATGGTGTCCCAGATTAATATGACTTTGGCAGTGGTCCTACCCGTGATATTAACACAACAATGCTTATTCTGGCAAGAAAGTATAAAAAGAATGGCATGATTCTGAATACCTATTTCCTTAACACTTTATGTTTAAAATATATAATGAGTGAAAATTATATCTCAGGAAAATCAATTATCATGTGTTTTTCATGATAGTTTAACTAAAGAAATTTCTATTTTGTCTCCACTACCATACTAATCCATTTTGTGATCAATAGGAAGCATGTAGTACAAACAAGAAAACAAGAATAAAAGCAGTTGGGTTGAACACTCCAAAGACAGAAATTTAGGTTTTAAAAAAATCCAAAGCATAAGGAATTCTCTGTAAGAAGAAAACTATAGACTATAAACTATGGACATGAATTGTGCATGCCCAGTTCCTGATGTCAAATTTCTAAAAGTGCCAGGAAGACAGGGAAAAAATACAACCAGAAGATAAAAGGTAAGCAATGAACAAAAATTGTGCAGAAGAGTCAGATATGAATAGAACTAATAATAAATCAACTAATATGTTGATGAGCTTTGTGTACCAGGCACTATACTAGCAACTTTCTATGATTATACAACTTAACACATTGTTATCACTAACATTACATATAAACCTCACCGTCTACCCTATTATTATGCCCATTTTTAAAATGGCAAAACTGAGGCTCAAGACTTTAAGTAACCTGCTCAAGATTATTCAATAGCAAAACTTGACTTGAAGTTTTTAAGTCTTATGTGTCTACCCTCAAAGCACAATACCTCCACAACAAAGGTATACAGAGAGAAGAAAGGACGCAAGATAATAGCAAGACTGACATCCAGGGAAGATGCCAGGATAAACAAATATTCCTCCATCCTGAGTTCCTTGTAATTCCTAACATGAGCCCTGCCTGCCTCCTGTGGGTCCCTCTGCTTCCCACTGCTCTTTCTCCACACGCACTGACAAAAAACTAGTCCACTGCCCAGAAGCTTGTATTAAAAAGCAACTAGCATGAGGACTCACGCTCAGTGTCCCTCTTGTTCATTCCAGGCTGGAGAGAGAAGACGGTGCTATGCAAACAAGACGCTCTTCAAATGAGCAGGAATGTGCAGTTCATTTAGTAATCAAAACTTATCTCAAGGTCAATCTGACACACAGTGGCAGAACATTAAGCATAAATGGAAAACTCTGCAAATGTGTCAGTATAATTTACGCCACAAAGAAAAGGGTCCTGGATAATAGAACTATAAATTTTAGAACTGAAAAGGAATCAGAGATTATTTCAACCCTTCATTTTACACCCCCTTCCCTAACATAATTTAGTCTTTTATCCACTGTGCTCCTAAAAAATCTGAGTACATACCTCTGGGGTGCAATTTATTCATTTATTCACCCTGACTACAAAAAGAAATGCTAATCCTTCCTATGTACCAAGAACTTATAAAGGTGCAGGAATATAAAAGCAAGCAAGATAAATAAGCAAAGAAAAGATAAGATAAGGTAATAATAGGCACCATGAAAAATAATAGAGGTAATATAATAGAAAATGACTGGAGGTGAAGGGGACGGAGGGTCACCTTAGACTGCGTGGTCAGGACAGGCTTTGCTGAGAAGATGACATTTTAACAGATACCCAAATGTACAGAAAGAATAAGCCCTTCAAACATCTAGGGAAAGAGCCCTCCACAAAAATTGAAAAGAAAATGCAAAGGCCGTAAAGGTATGTGTGATACAGTTGAGAACCCAACAGAAGGCTGAAGTGAAGTGAAAGAAAGGGAGTGAAAGAATGAAATTACAGAGGTGAGTAGAGGCCAGATCACAGAAAGAATTCAGATTTTTTCTCCCATAATAACCCATTATATGGTTAAAGGAAGGATTTGAAAGTGACAACCCTGAATTGGCAGCAATAGTATAACCTGGGAACTTGTTAGAAATGCCAGTGTTCGTGCCCACCAGGTCCTCCCCAACCAGAAGCCCCAGGCCAGGGCCCAGCAATCAGCAGTTTAACAAGCCAGCCAGCGATTCTGCTGCACGCTGACACTGAGGACCACCGGCTTCAAGTAAGAAAATGCCATCGCCAGCCGGGCGCGGTGGCTCACGCCTGTAATCCCAGCACTGTGGGAGGCTGAGGAGGGAGAATCGCTTGAGCTCAGGAGTTCGAGACTCGCCTGAGCGACAGTGAGACCCCGACTCGTGAAAAAAATGGAAAAACCCAGCCGGGCGCCGCGGCGAGCGCCTGTAATCCCAGCGGCTTCCGGAGGCTGAGGCAGCGGGGTGCCCGCAGCCCGAGTCTGAGGTTGTGGTGAGCTACCACGCCCACTGCACTCTGCTCAGGGGCATAGGGTGGGACCCTGTCTCAACAAAAAAAAAAAAAAGTGAAGAAATAAAAAATAAGCAACGAAATAAAATAAAAAAAAAAAGCCAAAAAATAAAAATAAAAAATAAAAAATAAAAGAAAATGCCATCGCCTAAGTTTTTAATCACTTTGCTGTGGCGAAAATACAATATTGGGTGACAAAGTAGAAGCCACAAAACAAGGAAGAAAGGCAAACTAGAGCTTTTAGGGAGAGGCGCAACACCAGTGGAGATGAAGGGAAGATCTATCACATGGCATGAATAAATTATTTTAGCACTCATTTTCCCAACTTGAATGATCTCTATGAATAAATAAATGAAGGAATGAATGGAGAAATTAAGGAATAGAATAAATGTTTAAAGACAAAGTGGCTGAGGTACCAAGAGGAGATGATATCTCAGCAGGAGGCCCCATGAGCTACCTCCTCCCAATCCTTCCACCTGTGACCTTTGAACAGCTGCTCTCTGAATTCACATCTCTGTCTTGGAGGATGAAAAAAGCATCAGAGAGTTTCTATAGACAGCTAGTGTAAGAATTTAAGGAGCATAACTATACAATGCTAGAGCTCTTATAAATAGAACAGATCTGAAGAGAGTGATAAAAGAAAGAAAAGGAAGACCCATGATTGGAGCTTAATTAAATTAGAAAGCTTTTGGACAGCAAAGGACCCAGTCAGCAGAGTGAACAGGCAGCCTATGCAGGGGAGAAAACATTCACACCTAAACATCCAACCCAGGACTAAGACACAAAACCTACAAAGAAATCAGCCTGAAACAAACAAACAAACAAAAAAAAAAAAAAAACAGAAAGCAGGCAAAAGACATGAACAGAGTTTTTTCAAAAGAAGATACACAGATGGCCAACACCTTGATAAAATGCTCAACACCATGACTCATCAGGGAAATGCACTTTAAAACCATGGTGAGATACCACCTTACAATGTCAGAATAGCCATTACTAAAAAGTAAAAAAAAAGAAAAAGAAAAAAAAGCAGATGCGGGCAAAGGTATGCTGTTGATGGGAGTACAAACAGTACAACTTCTATAGAAAACAGTATGGAGAGTCTTCAAAGAGATAGAAGTAGACCTACCATTCAATCCTGCAAACCCACTGTTGGGTATAAACCCAAATGTTTATCATAGTACAATTCATAATTGCAAAGATATAGAATCAATCTAAACGCCCGACAATTCACAAGTGGATAAAGAAAATGTGGATACATACACAGAAACACACGCCATACTCTCACCATAAAAAAAAAAAAAAAACAATAATGTCTTTTACAGCACCTTGGATAGAATTAGAGATCATCATCCTGAGTGAAGTATCTCAGGAATAGAAAACTGAACACCCCGTGTTCCTACTAGTAAGTGGGAGGTAAATGACAGGGACACACAGGCACAAAGAACATGGGAATTAAAGGGGAGGAAGGGACGAGATATAGAAACTCACCTCTGGGGACAATGAACACTGAAAGCCCCGACTTCCACATTGTACAGTCTATCATGTAACAAAAACATTTGTGCCCCCTTCGTATTTTGAACTGAAATAAAGAAATCAATAAAAATAGAGGAGCTAGCTCATACTCTCTGTTACCCGTCCTGATCATCACCTCAACCCAAGACGTCCAAAAAGCTGAGTTACTTCAAGACAACCCTGAGGCGAGCCCAATTTCAGAGATTAGAAAAGCATCTCCTTCCCACCCCCACCTCCCCAAAGGTGTAAAATCAGGCTTGTCAGCACCAACCCTCAACTCTCCATAAAGGGATTCCGAAATCCCCGTGACCTGTAAGAAACACCTTCTTTTCCACAGTTAGAGGGAAGAAGCCAGGAGTTGCGTTTTCCTGAGAGGAACAACATGCAGGGGTGAACACTTCGTCCCATGTCAGTGATATTAGCTGCTCTCCTTTACACTTTTGGAAAAAGACATTAAAAGCAGAAAGGTGAACTCCAAAGGGCAAAAGAAGGAGTTGGACTAGGAAGAGGGAAGGAAGGGGAAGAGAGTTAAGAAAGGCCAACCTGACGAGCGGCTGCCAGGACACCCTTTGTGCCTTCACCAGCATGAGGGCGAAGGGGCTGCGAGTCCCAGACGTCAGCCAGCACTCAGGCAAAAACGTGCCGATAGATCTGTTTGGATCAAGTTGGACAATGAGACACCTCTTTATATCGGAGGTGAATTCTGTTTTCGTTATACTATGTCTGCAAAGAACACAACTAGGAAAAAGACCATTCAGGCTCTGTCCACACAGGGTAATAAGAAAGTCAAAACAGAAAAAAGAAAGTCCATCCTACTAATGGAAAAGAGAATGTTCTCCTGGTTATAGCAATTCAGGCTGGTTATCTACTTGGATCACATTCTGAGTCCCACTCCAATTTCCCTTGAAGACAGAGTTTAGTTAACAAAGAGGACTACTTTGTGAGTTATTATTTGATTTTAAAAGAAAGAATATTTATCATAAACATATTAATAACAACAATAATAAACATAAGAGCAAACAGGTACGTAGTGCTTACCACACACGAGGAACTATTCTGAGTATATTAACTAATTTAATCCCAACATACTTCAAAAGTATCAAATTCAGTGAGAGTGATTAAGTTTTATTTCAGAATGTGCGAGGAAAGATTAATTTGACATTCTTTATCTCTGTCAGGATAAACCATTTAAAATCACTAATGGCCTCAAACTAAAAGCCATCTCCTGAGTTTAAATAATATGTTTTTCCTAGCACTGCTCTCCTGAGGATTAGTATGACAAAGTTTCAAAGCAATTCCCTTTGAAATGACAATTAACATAATCACTGAGCACTTAAGCATATGGTATTGTACTAGGTAGTGAAATTATTTTTCCAGTAAGTTTTCTTCCCTTCTGTTTTAGGAAAAGAATCACACTATACCCCAATAGCCAAAAATATGCTCTGTATCCCAGGGGCAATGCCCATTTGCCATAAATGCTAAATGATTCCTGACAGCATTTCAAGAAGTACCAGGATTTGAATTTCAACTCCTCAGAAACTTTCAGAAGTTCTAAAAATCTTACAAAGATAAATCATTGTAGTATATAGTGAGTATTAGAAAAGTAAATTTGTAATATACATTGCCCTTTATGTCAAAAAACTTAATTTAAAAAAGCTACATTGAATAAGGAAGTAAATTTATAGGCTTTTGAATTTTCCAACTGCTTTCTGCCGTGGATAATTAAAGGTGTATATTCATTTGGGGTTTTCCGTTTACAAAATACTTTCATTGAAATTATCTCATTTAATCACATTATCTAATCCTGATTGACTTACTATTACCACCATCACATTTTACAAGAGATAAAGTTACTTATTAACAGTTCGTTCTGTCTGTACTGGTGAAGGCTTGAACTCCCATCTTTTGACTTTCAGTCTTCTTACCTTAACACCATATCACATCTACTGCAAAAAACATGGAATAAGAAAGAAAAATACGTAGCATGTGACTCTAGCTAAACCCATACCTCTCACTGAACTGTGTTAAGCTTGTATGGATTTTGATTAAAATCAACTTAAGGATTCCAAAATCCCATTGAAAGCGTCTGCATTGATACCAATAAACCTTATCACATTACTAAAGCAAAATTATGAGACTCGGCATCAGAATGGGAAAGCTAAAACACAGGAGGAAAAAAAGGAAAAGCGATACCACAAAAGAATTAAATTTTAAAAAATTAAACATAGTAAGCCAAAGGAAATTACTCTAAAGGACTCATGAGCCCCCACCTCACACTACATGAACACAGCCTATAGTAAATAAGGTTGGCCTGGGTAGCGGAAAACCACATGCCCAACAGCTGTGTTTGAGTAATTATCCTTAATTTGCCCCCACCAATAGCCAAAACCCATTTTTACTTACCCAATAACTTGATGTTCATAATACTGCAATGTCCTCTTGAGAGTTTGCTGTATCGTCTGAGGCTACAGAATGATAATAATAATAAAAATACATTATCAGCAAATCGGTGCCATTACCATTCTGAGCATTGTAGGCAGATAGGCAGCTTCTGATTTATCTCAGGAGAGTTTCCATTGTACAATATTAACTCATTTTGCATTCTGCCATGTATTATCCCCACAGGAACTAATCTGAGGCACTCAGCAATTACCCAGAATTTCCCAATTTCAAGCGTGATAGTATTTCCTAGCCATATTTTTTTTTCAATTCTTTTATACCAGCTATTAGATTCCATGAAGTACTCACCGCCTGCCTACCACAAACCTAGCCCTTGGGGGTGATGGGGAGGCGCACACTGCACGGACGTGGTGGGTCACTGTTCTTCCTTCCTAGTGTGTGTGATCTCAGTGAGATCAGGGCCAACAGAAATTAAATGCCATCTTTTCCTTGATGTTGTGAGGATGATTTTAAGGATGGTTTAGCAAGCAACCATAAATTTAGTTAAATCTGTCACCGTTATAATAAGAGATATGTTTAAACTTAGATGATCTTTCTTTTTTTCTATGGGTTCTATACCTGAGGTTAGAATAGTGGAAAACCGGCAGTCCAGGTCCACAACCACGACTTCCACTGGAAGTCAGCCTGGTTTTCTGAATGACTCAAGAGATTTTCAAGCAAGGGTTCTTTCTGGAGCCTCCTAGTTTGGCCACAAATGCTTTAGACAAATGAAAAAAAAAAAAAAAAAGAAGTGGTCTGCAGCAAATACCCAAGCAGCTCATAACTGAATTTCTTAATCTTCTCTTCCCCATGATGGTTCAAGACAAAGTTCCTTAACCTTAGACCAAGAAATTACTCTTAGACCTAGTGAGGCAGCCAAGCCTGAAGTTGGAGTTTTGGTCTTAGTGAGCCATGAACAGGACACCAAGATCTCAGAATATAAATTGTATTAGAAAGTTTGAAGAAGAACCAAACTCTCTACGGCAAAAGAGGAAATATTTTAAATAATAAAAGCCTATAGACAATCAAGGAGAAAAAAATTAAGTAAATGTTTATCAAAACATTGATCCATTATCATCAAGGTCCAATTTCAGGGGAGCATAGTGACTGCGTGACAAGTTCATCAAGACGAGGCGGACAGTAGCTTGGTAATCTCAGGGCTGCTGCTGACCAGCTGCACAAACCCTAAAGAACCATCTGCAGAAAAAGTCCAGCACAGTGCTAGTACCTAAGAAGCAGTTAATAAACATCACTTTCCAAATCCTAACACTTCAAAGTGCCTCTCTCAAAAATACGTCATTTAAAGGAGACCTGAGGTCTACATCAAGGCTCATTTTTACTTACTCCATATTCACTTCTTTACAAAAAATATCCAGTGTACCACTCTGCCTCACTAACACTCTTAAACCTTTAACATCCTCCTTGGTGGGAAATGGTTATCTCAAAGCTAGAGGAAAGTGATCTTAAATTAAATCAGGGAAATACACCGAGATCTACCCTACACTACTGTGTAAGAGAACTCTTTCAAAGCACAGCCTCAGACATACACTTCACACTAGGTAAGCCAATTCACAAATTAATTTTCGGAGGAATCGGCCCCCACAGTGTTTCAAAGAGATACAGGGAAACTTCTTTCAGCAGCTTTTTTCATTTATATCAGGTTGAAAAGATGAACAAGACCTCAAACTGGCACCAATGTTCTATTCACCCAGATAAAACCAATGCAGAGAAAATGGGATACACCTAGGAAAGAAAAACCATTCCCGAACCAGTAAGCAGTGGAGTGATTGAGAAATCTAAAGAAAATGGAGCAGAGCCAGCAGTCCTTGTACTTATAAAAAGCGTGCTTCAACAACCCGACCCACAGCAATCTAAACCAAACCACTCTCAGTGTCCAGCTCAGGACCCCTGGGATCGGGGCCTCTCACCCAAGCTTCACAGTTTCTGAGCTGAGATAACTTTCCCTTTGGCTGAGGCTCACAATGCAGTGAATATCCACTTAGGAATTATCCTTCCAGTAACCCCTGGTCACAAAGCATGGAACAGAAAGCAAGAACTAAAGTGCACAGGGCCAGTGAAGTCCAGAATGACCTCATTTGTACAAAAGAACATTATTTTTCTTGTACCAGTCATTAAAAAGCATGTTTGTGAAAGGAGCTAAGCCTTTTAAAAAACTGACTTTTTTCTTGTTTGAGGCAATTACTTCCACTCCTAGCAGGAGTTAAATTTATGGTTTCTAAGTACATTAAAAGAAAATGTTCTCTGGACACATCCAACAAACCTTCGAATTGGTAAAGTATTTAGACAGTGAGTACATCCCAATGGCCTACACCACAAGCGTAGAGATTGACAACAGACTGTCTCCTGATCTTCAGCAAGCCATGGCAGACTGCAGCAGCAAATGTCACCTGGCTGTGGATCCACTCCAGTCTTCAGAATTTGCCTGATGGCCTCAACCCACGGCCTTATCAGTGAGAAGCATTTTCACGTAAGCTCAGTCTCCCTGACCCAAATAAAAGGCATGACCTGAAGACCTACAAATGGGCCAACACCTTCCACCTGGTGACTTTGCCTTGAGGGCGGCAGGAGCCATCTCTTTGCCAAACCTTTACACGTGCCCACGTACACCAGCAATGCAAGTTAGTGTCAGTCAGTGGTAAAAGGACAGTGGCTTTGAAGACATGCTGCCTTTCTATCCTCTTCTTTAAAAATACGGCTCCCTAACTGTCCCCTACTTAAGAGTACCATCAAACCCTCTACACACAAGATCCCATTGTTCTTTGGATACCTGCCCTTTCCTTTAAGAAGATCAGAAACATGATTCAAAAGAGAGGTTTCAAGGTCAAAATGAGTTCAAAGTCAAGCTCCAGGACCCACTCGCCAGACGACCTTGGGCAATTTACTTAAGCTCTCCAGATAAGATTCTTTCTGTGCACTTCACTTATATAGAAATGAATTGAGATAACTGAAGTGCAGTCTCTGATCATAGTAGAGGCACAATTACAGTCACGGCCATGCCAAGCTGAAAACACAGTTCCTACCCCAGGAATCAGATGATCTAGTGGAAGAACGTAGGTGTAGGTTAGAAAACCCATTCCCTAAGAGTTACGTCTCAACACCCTCATCACCTGAAAAAAAAATAATAATAGTAATAAACCAGTTAAGCTACCAACCCTTCTAATAATGAGTGATTGGTGTCAATTCCAGTAGACAGAAGAAAAATTAGGAAGACAGCAGATGAACTTCTAAATATTTCCAATGAAACATTAAAATCAGTCCAGAGAAATGGTGACAAAAGCAGAATTCCCAAAATTAAGACTGAGAACAGAACTGAAGCCGGGCCTGCAAAAGGGAAGGACGTTGAAGCTCCATCGCTAAGATCCAGGCCCCAAGTACTACACTTCACGGCTACTAAGAAACAACCTACCAACCTCCTTCCTTGGAAACAAAGAATGTGCAACGTGAGGGTAGCCTCAAAACCCTATCCCTAAGGATCTAAAAGACAAGAGTAGAAAGGAAAGAGAATTCACTGTTACTATCACAAAAAGAAAACATGTTTGTGATTTCTCCAAATTAAGATATAAAATAAGATATAAATTTCAATAAGAAAGCTGTTTTTAATGTTAACATCAAATTAAAGAATCACATATATTCAAATTAATTGATGCTTCTTGGGAACACACATAAATTGTGGCCTCCTATTATCCCAACTCAGCACAAAGAAGCAATGGATGGGGAGACAGCTAGAAAGCAGCTCTGTCCTGCACACATATTTTATGGGGCTCAAAGAGCAGGGTGCCCTAAAACTTCTATCATCTGGTGACAAGCAGTCATTTTCATCTCCAGTCTCTAACATCTTTGCCCCACTTGGTTAGCAGTGACTGACCCCCATAGACTCAATGTTATGCTCAAGAAAGGTCGTGGGATCCAAAAAGCCAGCCCTGAAACAGTCCCAACAGAGCCAGAGGAATGATGGCTGAAGAGTGGGAAGAAGCGGTTCCCAGCAGCTGCACTGCTCAGACAGTCCTGCTGAGGCTCCCACACAGTCCCTGCTCTGGATATCCGCACCAGATGGTGCGGGGCTCAGGCAGGAGGCAGAGTCAAGATGCGAGTGTGTGCGCAGCATGAAACACAGTTGACATCACACAGAAGACGTGCATCTTTATTTTACAAAGATGAAGATATTGCAGCTCAGGGAGGTTAAGTAAGTTCCACAAGATCACACAACTGGGAAGTGAATAAGACACTGCAAGGCAGGACTGGCCCCAAAGCGGGTGCGCCTTCCACTAATGCCTTTGAGGGTCCCTCCCACCTTTCACACTCTGTGAATCTCTATCCTTATTTGATGCACACAGCACTTCATTCCAAAAAGTAAAACCACCAATAGTTTAAAAACAAACTTCTCATTTCTGCTTAGTGCACATACGCATGAAATACAGATTCAATGGAAAAAAGTCTGCCTTTTAAAAAAAATCCATAAACAGCCTTATCATTTTATTTCTTTAAATAGGAGGAAATTACCTATCAAGGTCAGAAACTAAATGATATATATAATATTTAATTATTAATGCTCTAATCAAAATCACCTGGGGAGCTATGTAAAAATTACCCTCAGATTTCCCAACTCAACTGGCCTGGGGGGACCCAGTTGCTTCTCATGTGTACTTATGGTGGAAGCCTTTTATTTAAGGTACAAACACAATGAACAAGACCAATACTCCATAAACCTTATCTGAATAAGTCAGTATTAATGATATTGGAATCTCTATATTTAAATATCAAGAGAGGTAAGCTTCTGAGAGATGTTCACTCGTAACTGCTTAATTCAAACGTAGTCCCATTTATTAACTGTTACTAATGGCTTATAATCAAATGTGAATTTGTGAGATTAACAAAGAACTATATTGCTGGATAAATAGAGGCTTTTTTTAAATTTCCAAGTAATTTACTCCCAGGTAAATAAGTCAGCATTCAGTGCTGTACTGACACGCATATAAAAATATACCTAGTGTGAGTCCTGTTCTTCATGGCAGGCCCATTACATTCATTAGCTCCTTTGATTTTCACATCAACTTATGAAGTAGGCATTATTATTTCTCTCATTTTATGGATAAGAAAACCGAGACACAGAAAGTTTAAGTCGCCCTGTGCCACACGGGCAAAAAGGCACAAAACCACACCTGGGACCCAGGTAAAACCGACACCAGAATCAAAGCACGTAATTTGCACCCTACGCGCACACAATATTTAATGTTTTTTACTTGAGCAAGTACTTTAAAGTTCACATTTATAATACATATTATCCTATTTGATCTTCACACTAATCAGTGAAAGAGTCGGACTGGTGAAAAAGAACCAAAGTTAGAGAGATTAGGTGACCTGCTCGACATCATGTAAGGAAATACTCTTTTACAAAAAAAGCATCGCTTCCCCCTCGGAAACTCACTGCAATAAGAAAGCAGCTTTTTAATGTTAACATCAAATTAAAGAATCACATATATTCAAATTAATTGATGCTTCCTGGGAACACACACATTTCCCTTCCATTTCCCTTCCTTAGCTTTCTCTAGGTGGCTCATCTCTTCCCAACCCTCTGGGCAGACAGTCTCTTTATCCTCCCTTCTTGCTACGCCGAATCTCCATCACCATAATCTGAACTCCCAAAACAGGCATCCAGCACTCACTGACTGAATATAACTCCCAAAACAGGCATCCAGCACTCACTGACTGAATATTCCCTTTCTTTCCCACATCAAAACTTCAATTCCCTTAGCGTCTTGTTCTCGGATGGTGCTCAGAAGGAGTCCTACCTCCATTCATCCAACACTCAACCCTCAGTCCTCACAGAGGTAGATGTTGGTGTGAACGAGCTTCTCTATAACATGTAAGATGGTCTGAACCTCTTAAAGTTTAGTTATGGTAAATAGGCTTGCCAGTGAAAGATAAATATGGGGGGTGGGTAAGGAACCCTTATCATCTGGAAAAAATCACAATGTCATGCAGATGACACCGTGAGAGCATTTTTTTAGTACACCCTCTGCCACATCTCATAATTTAAAGTAATCCAAATTATCATGTTAGATACCCTATCCTTATAGGCAGGCCAGTAGAGACCAATGGATCAAAATTGTATGATTTATTTTATGTACATAAATATATTTTCTTTTCTTTTCTTTTTTTTTTTTTTGAGACAGAATCTCACTCTGTTGCCCAGGCTACAAGGCACCCCCCACAATGCCCAGCAAATTTTTTTTCTTATTTTTAGTAGAGATGCAGTCTCTCTCTTGCTCAGGCTGGCCTCAAATTCCTGAGCTCCTGCCTCAGCTTCCCAGAGTGTTAGGAACATAGGGGTGAGCTGCTACGCCCAGCCTGATTTTATTAATAAAACTAATCACTTCAAACAACAAGTCACTTCAAACAACCAGTTTACTTCTAAAAAGAAGGCAATTATGGTAATCATCAATCTTGCTAAATATCCAGACATAATATTCATTTTTCCAGCCTCTTACTAAACTTACTACATAATTAAAAAAAATAGACTGCAAAATAAATATAGAATTTGAAGTCAAGACCTCTATATTTCAAGTCCAGCTGTGTTACTGACCTCTTTATAAAATTAGCCCAAATCTCTTCACCTGGGAATAAGAAACCTTGGGGAAAAAAATTCCTCCATTTTCCCATCTGAAAACCCCGTGTAAGAAGTTCATCGTTCTCAGGGTCATTTTCAGCATCATTATAAACATCACCAGTCAGAACCTACTGGTGATTAAGCTACTGGGTAGTCATAACCTTAGTTTTTAGAAGGATAACAACCTCTCAGGAAAACCAGAATATCATTTCAAGTGAGCTATACCACTAATTTGCTTAAACAAACAAACAAAACCTCATAATTTGCTAAAAATGCAAAAGTGTTAATTGTGCTAAAATAAATAAATAAAAACTAGAAATGCACCATAATATAGAGTTTTTCTATATCATTAAAAAACTGGTTGAACGCATACACGATTCATCCAACACCTTTATTATTCTCCTTGTGAACACAGTAAACATTCGAGTGACCTCAAGAGAACTCAGGGTGAAGGCTGTCATTATGCAAACTGATCCACACGGTGATTCAAACTGATAACCTTATTAGGTGTATGCTCTAATTAGCAAAGTACAGTGGCTTTCATCATTATAATTATTGGTTGTAACCTAATATACTTAACGTATAATCAATATGATAATTAATCTTCCTATGCAAAGTATTGGTTTGCTTTCCCTTTGTTACCTGCCTTTAATGCCTTTCCAAAACACAAGACCTAATACCATCAATACTAATTTAAGCTGAAAACATATACTCTTTGCAGTGAAAGAGATCCAAGGAGTTATTCTTCAGTCCTTCACCAAGAGCACGCTTAAGGCATCCAAGAATTTCTGATGTTTTCAAAGAATTCCGGAAAATAATAACACCATGTTCAGTTTGCATAACACTTCACAGTTTACAAATCACTTTCTTTCATCCCATTAGATATTCACAACAACATCATGAGTCTCCAATTTAATTATCCACATTTTATAGATGAGAAAACTGAGCATCAGAGAGGCTGAGGGGTCTTGGCTCAGCGACACAGCAGGAAGAGAGCACCAACAGGAGGAGCAAGTTCCCTGCGCTCCCCTCACAAGCTGCTGCCTCCCAGCACTTAATTCGCGGTCATGACCATCCAGAAATGCTTCTATTTATCTAACTGAAATTCCTGATTTCATTTTATTTACTGATTTTTATTTATTTTTTTGAGACAGAATCTTATTCTGTTACCCTGTATAGAGTGCTATGGAGTCACAGCTCACAGCAACCTCAAACTCTGGGGCTCAAGCAATCCTCTTGCCCCAGCCTCCAGAATAGCTGGGACTACAGGCACCTGCCACGATACTCAGCTAGTTTTGTCTATTTAGTAAAGACAGAGTCTAGTCTAGCTCTTGCTCAGGCTGGTCTCCAACTCCTGAGCTCAAGCATCCACCACCCCAGCCTCCCAAAGTGTTAGGATTACAAGCATGCGCCACTTCACCCAACCTATTTCCTTTTATTTTGTCTTTAATGGATATGAAAATGATGTTGTTAAAGCATTTTCCCAAATTTGTAAATAGTGTTATTCTTATTTAAGTAGTTCTAATATGATCATTAACTTCTTATTAGAGAGACTTTAGGAGATACACGCTTCACTGGTGACCATCTTGGCCCACTGGTGACCATCTTGGCCCACGTGGCTCAGTCTGAAGGGAAATACTGACGGAGGCAAGACGGCACTGCTGGAAATACTGACTGACAAGATGGCACTCTTCGAGACATTTTCCCAGAAAAATGGATCAGGCTGTATCAAAGCCTTTGCCAGGGGGACCTGGCTCTAGTAATGAAACACTAAACCAAACAGAACCTCGCACATGGCACAGGGCAGACGTGGTGTGCAAAGCACACGGGCAATCAGGAAAGTGCACTGCCATCTGGGTCACTGGTTCTTATATTCTATGGCTGGATAGGACCCTTTTGTATAAAAAGGGCCAGCTTTCCAGGTTGAACGGCAATAGCGATGTGCTGATCGTCAAACACGTGGCCTCGTGTGTGACATTCATCAAGCCATTTGATCCTCCTAATAATCCTGCAAAAGGATTAGAAGTATTACCCCATTTCATAAATGTAAAAAACAAATCCAAAGAAGTTAAAAAAAAAAAACTTGCCCAAAGTCAGCTGATAGTGTCTGAGTCAGAATCTAGGTCTGACTGCCTCAGAACTCCAATCTCCTATCCTGTTCTCTCAACTGAAATGCATTGCTCCATCTTCACCAACAGCACAGAAGATCACAGTGGAAGGGGGCCAACTCCTAGCTAGACTGGGTGATTCTGGATACGGCATTTGGTTTTTGGAATCTCAGTCTTTTTTTTAAATAAGGAAATTTTCTGATAACTATTTCTCAGGGTTGTTGAAAGGATGAAATGAAATAAAACTATAGAGATTATAAAATAAAATGTTATATGATCATGGGATTCTATGCATAAATATCTTAATGACGATGTAGTCAAAAAAATGTTAAATTAAACTAAACTGACCATGTCTAACATCTAGGACTGCTGCCAGGCGTGCTTCACAACCCAAAGATGCCAATTAGGAAACGCTGCAAAGCTAATTAGTGCCTTTTCAACTCCTGGGTACCCTACTGGATAGCCACGGACCTTGCACAAGAAATAATTTCTAGCCTTTTAAAACATCTTTGCAGCCTCCAAGTGAGCATTTCCAAAGAATTCTCTGTTGTTTCCAGTATTTGGGAGATATAGTGAGGTATTTCCAAGCAGGAGCCTGGGAATCAAGGAAAATAAGATTTCTACCTGACAGTTAAATTATAAAATTAACCCGTAAAACAAAGAGATATGTTGTCAACCCTAAATACAGTAGCTTGAACAATAATTTGTTAATGGGTGACAGAGAATTACCTTCAATCATTTGCCAGAGTTTAGCTTCAGGTAGTGTAGGCCATTGAGCAATAGAAGCAACATATCTCCAAGTGACCGACACAGGAAGGGCAATGGGGGAATTGGTGAAGTTAGAGGGGGCAACCCCTAAGAAAAAGCAGGGAAAGGGACAGTTAATGAAATATTACATTTAGTACCATTAAGAGAAGCATAGGCCATCTGTCATATTGAGAAAGATTACTGCTAAAGTAAAGAAAATTCTGGCCGTGTGTGGTGGGTCATGCCTTTAATCCTAGCACTTTGGGAGGCTGAGGCAGGTGGATTGCCCTGAGCTCACAGGTTCAAGACCAGTTTGAGCAAGAGCCAGGCACCATCTCTAAAAAAAAGAAAGAAAGAAAAAGAAAATTCTTCAACCATCTTAACTAAAAAAGGAGTCTTATGAATGAACTTGGAGCCTCAGGTCTCAGGGGCAAGGCCTTCCCTACAACCAAACAGAAGGCTCCTGCCTGGATTAAAGATTTAGCATGACATTCATTTTGCTTTGACTCTAAATGCATTAAAGCAAATTTCTGATTATGGCTTCGCTTCTCATGTAGCCTGAACAGGTAAGAAATGAACTGACCATTAAGACTTTGAGCCACAACACTGATTTCACAGTTACTACTCATTGTAAGTAAGTTGGTGTCTGTTATTCAGACGCCTACTAAAATGGCACCGGCACTGTGTTTGACCACTCATGGCTAAACGTGATTATTTCAGGGCATCAACAAGAGTAAGTCCTTGGAGTTTACAAGTCTCAGATGCTGAAACATGCCAAAATCATCCCAATACGACCCAGGATGGGTCCTGCCCACCTCCACAGCTTCCACCCCTCTTGGAAGAAGAAACTCAGTAAGGGTCTGGATATAACCAGCTCCAGTGCTCACGATAATCCAATGATCCAGATGGAAATAAAACGTGCCTACTAGGCAGACTTTTGGCAGATAATGTCTGCTACATCAGAGTGTCCATGACGCGCTAGATTCCTCAGTTAGACATATAGAATACTCGCACTTTCTCAGAGGGAGGGGACAAAAATCACACAGGCAGAACACTAACACTGCATTAACATGAAGTCAAACTGTTTACAGTTTAACTCAAACTATATGAGCACATTTTTTAACCTAGGTACCCTCTATTATGTAACATCTATATCACTCCCTTATTCCCCCTAATAAAATATTTAATTACGCCAAGATGTGCAGATGTGTGGGTATCACAGCGATATACAATGTATGCAGAGGAGCAGATATGTAACTATGACTGTGTTCATCAAGACTTCCCGTATATTGAGAAATCAGACTTAAAGTAATGTCACTGCTCTTCTTGGACTCCACAGCTGTTGGCAGTGACGATGGCTTTTGTCATTCTACTCATCCCTGCCTCACCCATAGAAGCCTGGAACACACCAGCATGACAGTGGACCAGCAACCCAGGTCAGCCTGGAGGCAGAGCCTTTATCATCCCAAAGCAGCAGGTCCAGGTTGTGTGGGACTCACCCACAGTCCGAACTTAACTAATAAAAGGAGAGGAGTTCAAGGAAACCAACAGGAAATTGCTACCAGCCACTCCTTAGCAAGTCACAAAGTAGGCGACATATGAGAGGCAAAATGGGGAGCCAACTCTGAACGATCCTGCATATGGGATGCTGAGGGGGGACGTGTTTGTGGTCATGTTGTGAGACATGGGATCACAGTGGAAAGAGGCTAGGATCTGAAATAGGAGAACCAGGCACTAAAGGTCGGCGGTTACCAGCTTCTCAACTTTGTACAAGTTACTATTCCTTTATGAGCTTCACTTTCCCAACACTTAAGCTGGGCCCAATAACAATCCTTGCCCTACCTACCTTGAACATTTCCTACATGAATCAGAATGGGGTAATGTATATTAAAAATGTGTTTCATGAACTCTAAACAGATGTTACTTATTGCTAATGTCTTTTCGGTCTGGTGAGTATAGATCAGCACGTCATTTCCTTATACTCCTGAAGTGGGGAAAATTAGAAAGGAAAAAAAAAAAATGATGTCACTGATGCCTTGTGTTTTCAGGTGCTGAAAAACAGTACAGTTGGTGAAAGCACTGGCCTTTCAAGGTTCTCTTTGAATTTGCTTACACTAAAAAATAATCAAAATTAACTGTTTATCACAAAATAACCATCATAGTATGAACTGCTTAGAAGATTTCTAGCAAAAGACATCAA
Source organism: Nycticebus coucang (assembly GCF_027406575.1). Taxonomy (NCBI): domain Eukaryota; kingdom Metazoa; phylum Chordata; class Mammalia; order Primates; family Lorisidae; genus Nycticebus; species Nycticebus coucang. The sequence continues at coordinate 110,890,668 of NC_069785.1, forward strand.
AATTTGCTCACATGAAAATCAAATTTTTAATTACGTGGTATTTCTGGACATTTGTTTGTCTCATTACCTAACGGTAAATTAGTAACTAGGAAAATGAGAGGGTGAAAGGAAGTGAGTCAGAGAGGGGTACTGGGGATAGCTGCCCACAGACCAAGGGCTGTTTCTGGCATGATATAATTTTCTTTCAAACTCTTTCTAGACTATTACATTGGTTTTAAATATCTTGCTGTACTATTTAGATTTACGAATAGTCAAAAACTGACACACACATATTATGTAAATAAACATGCACACACATTCATACCAAAAACATCGTCAATTTTAAGATGATGCTTAGAAAGAAGGAACTGAATGGATACCATTCTCTACCTTCCAGCTTCTAACAACATTTTAATTTTTTTGCATGCATAAGGGCTATTAACTGGAGTTTCCAAGCCAAACCCAGTTCAAGGGCACCCATAATTAGTACAACACATATTAATCCATAAATTATTCATATAAATAGCAAAATTTCTGGGATATCTATGCATTATAAAACATAAGGGCAACATCAGGCCCATTTAGTCCCATGAGCCTTATTTAAAGTGAACTCTGAAGGAGTGGTATTAGTTTTTTAAAGTAACAGAAAATAGTTTGTGATCCAAAATTTTAAAGTATAATGCCTCAACACCATTATTTTGTTTCTATTTCCCAATGTGACTATGTTATTCCAACAGAACAGCAACATTAAATAATTTACCACAGCTCCAGAGAAGCTCCCGGAGCACCACTGCTACGGAGTCATCCCCCCAGGGCAGCACCACCAGGCCAGGCTCTGCACTAGACTCTAGGAGCGCAGGGAGAGCTTCTCCACTGCACTCCTCCCATAATGTTCCTCAAATAAACCTACTTTCCACCCCCACATAGGTGCTTAAAATCAAGGAAGCTGTTTTTCAATTAATAATTTTACATGATAAGGCAACTAAAATGTATACCGTACGATGTATCTGATAGGAGAGACTCATAGCAGATTTTTGTAGCATAAGGTTCCTTTCACATAGGAACTCAGAGAGAAACAAAAAGTGAGTATGGATTATCAAAAACAAATGTCCATGGCGGTGCCTGTGGCTCAAAGGAGTAGGGCACTGGCCCCGTATACCAGAGGTGGTGGGTTCAAACCCAGCCCTGGTCAAAAATAAAAAATAAATAAATAAATGTGCCTACTTCATGATTTTTTTCTCACCCTTACTCTATAGTGTATTAGAGGTTAAACTAGTATAAAATGCCAAGGCAGAAACTTTGGTAGACTGGACTTTGATATTCCTCTGTTTTTGTTTCAAACGGTCAGTCTGGGAAAGCAAACTTTATTATTGTTTAAGGTGTTTGGGGGTAGGAGTATCTTGATTTGATTTGTAAGTCACATAAAGTAGCTGAATATCTAATCTAATAGGCCAAGATTTGTTGGCCTGATTTTATTTTTACATCCTTATTGATAGATCTCTATTTTATAGTAATACAATGGTAATATTTTTGTTGATTTGTGTTTGAAAGATGTACTAGCATATATTCTTTGAAAAATGATGTCTCTTGGGGAAACTTGTAGCAAAATGTCTTTTCTAGTTACATATCCAATGGAATTGTTCATTTCTATCACTGCAGACCCCATTAATGCCATTGATTAAGGTGATATATTCCATGTACATTATCAAAATAAATGAGTATCTGTGTTAAGAGCACGTTTGAAACCTAGATCATCTAGATTCTTCTAAATAGTCCAGAAAGCTAGATTGAAAGTACATTTACCGCTTAATTTAATATTTGATTCCCTCTCTTTTATCCCACCCCTATCCCAAGAATGCAGCTGAACAAGATAAAGTGCCTAAGTGCTTAGAGAACCAGCAGGCAGTAACCTCACCTACCACAATTCACACGGCAGCTTGTGCTGAGCTGTGGACAGTTGCCATCCATCCTCCTTCAGCATGGAAGTCAGGCTCGTGAGTTACAAGTACACTTTTGGAGAAAGAATTTAATTCTGAACAAAAGGAAAGACTGGTTTCCTTTGAAATGTTTTTATAATGGAAATAAGTTAACAGAGGAGAAAAAAAGAGAGACCTGATGGCTTGCAAACACTGTCAGGTCCACAAAGCGTTTATTGATCTTTGTATCAGGTGGAAACAATAAATCGTTCTTCTCCAGCTTCCACACTAGAAACTCCCTCATATCTCTCTGAAGCTTCAAACAGAATTACAATCGTGTGTAGCTAAGATTTACTTTTCCCCCACTCTCAGTTTCATTTTAACGCAATCATCTCACAATTATCATTCCCTACAATAAATGCCTTTGGAGGCAGGTTCTTTTGTTACGGAAGTACAAGGCATTTTCACTAGTTGTGGCAAATTTTTTTAAAAGACACAATAAGGGCAATTATGCCTTCCCCAGATTTCTATTAAATGGTATTATTTAATTCAGTCACAGTGACAGAGTCATCTTTCTTCTGTCTCATATAATCAATAGTCCATCGGGAGATAAATACATAGATACACAGAGAGAGATACTTTAAATATGATACTGAAATGTATTTGGATGTATATGTGTAAATACTATGATAACACAATTTGTAAGACTCTCTGCATCCTTAAGTTAAAAAACAAAGGACCTTCACATGAAAGCTATAACCCAGTTACAACCTAAGAATAGGGAGAAAGAGGAAAGGGAGGGGGAAGGAGGGGGATTAATGGGATTACACCTGCGGTGCATCTTACCAGGGTATGTGAATCCTAGTAAATATGGAATGGGTCTTAGCAAAATAACTAAGAAAATGCTACAAAAGCTATGTTAACTAATATGATGAAAATGTGTCAAACGATCTATGAACCAAGTGTATGGTGCCCCACGATCATACTAATGTACACAGCTATGGTTTAATAAAAATAAAAAATAAAAAAACAATTATTTGGTAAGACATTTAGACATCACTCATGCACAAATTAAACACAAGGGAAAAACGAAATTGGAAGAAGGCCAACGAACTCAGAGTGACCACGTGCTGAGAATCTGGTTAACGGTAATTTATTTGAATGACATACTTTGCTGTCTTTTGTTGAAGTCTACAGCAACCTAGTGAATTAAGATGACAAGAAAGTGGTTAGAAGAAAGATATAATCTTTCTTAAATTTCATTCCTAAAATGCAACAGAATCACAAGAAAAAATTGGGGAGGAGGGGCGTGATTTTCTTCCAATGACTGAGAGAAATTTCTGGCACAGAAAAGGTCAGCACCAAATAGCTGCTTGATGAAATAATATCGAATTTGTTAAGAATGTAGTTAGATCATATAGGAAAAACACGTTCTTTTCTCTTCAGCTTCTAAGTTGAATGGTGTAGCAGATCATGACTACTCAAGGAAAACACAACGATTTTTTAATTTGTCAGATCACTCAAGCCACTCGTGCTCCAGAGACCTGTGTTCAGGTTCACAACACAGTAAAATCAAGCGTGCACAGTAGGCATACAGCAAATACACACTGAAGGAATAAAAACAAAAAAACAGGACATGATTATTTGCATTGTTTAGTCTCTCTTTTTCTACGTTGTTTTTGTTGTTGTTAAATTTTATTTTTCTAAAGTGCATTTGTATTTATTACCTTATTTTGTTCTTACAACATTTGTGTGGTATGCTTAGAATAAATACCTTTATATTCACTCTAACTTTATTCATTTAACAAATACTGATAAACCATTTTGTAATATGCCAATCACATAGTAGACATACAATTTGGAAGTATATAAAACAGAATAAAATCTCTACTTGATGACTCTGAGCGATCTTCATCTGGAGAAGGAGGGAGAGGCCAAGAAGCTGCGTTTGATTCTGCACTTCCTGTGTGGTCTTATTTTATCTTCCACGCCACCTTTAAACTGTATAAAATATATTCAATATGACAGCAAAATAGAGTCCTATTCACTTGATTCCTAGTATCTTGAGAGTTCTTTCCATTAGTGACCTTTTCTCCAGTACCAAAAAAGTGTCAGAAAGAGCACTAATGCTGAACAAAGTTGGAACAGATGCAAAGAGGATAAGAACAGGGTATATGTGAGTGTGTGTGTGTGTGTGTGCGCGCGCGCACGCGTTTGTGCACCTGTGCAACTTGTACATATATAAACTTTCATAACTTTTATAACTAAAAGAGAACAAGCTAATATAAACACAAATCAAAAAACTGTTGGCTCCACACGGTGTTCAACTTACAAACTCTTATCTTTAGAAGAGTAAGAGAAAATCTGAAGTCTGCAACTATTGATAGGATGATCTAAACGTTATTTCAGCAGGGGATCATACAAAGGAACAAAAGCACACTTCATGATTTGAGTGAAAATTATACAGGATGAATGAGTGACATTTCAGGCCTGACCTGACACCCCATGGTCAGTGCTACAACCATACCTAGAGAACTGCTTCAAGAGCATGGCATTTTGATAGTTGCTAGATATACAAAATTACTGGTCCATGACTGAGTTTTAAGAATAAAACCCAGGAAAAAATGTAATAAATTATGTGTGAATAAAACAAAACCTGATAGTGGCCTCTGCTATGCCACACTGCATTCCCCTGGAGTACAAGGAGTGTCCTCGGGCTTGGGAAAAGAATCGGAGAATGACTCTAGAGCAACCCTGTCATCCTTTGCCAAATCCTAGCTGTCTCATCTATCTCCAGCTTTTTTAACTTGTCTGTTAACATTAGACATGAAACTCATCTCTTTAATAAACTGATTTGGCCTCATGGGCACTGTTAACTCTGTATTTTTATTGTCAAATGTCTAGGATCAGAGGTATATACCGATAACCTTTGTTTTCCCTCTCTAAACCTTGCTAAATAGGACTGGCATCGCTTTTGTAGGGTCACTAAACAACCTTGTTGTATTCAATTCTCTGCATTATTTTGTAAAAATCAACTCCTGAGTCCTTGCTCCCAGCTTCTCCCCGGTGTCCTCCCATCCTAACCCTAGGGCCTACATTCCCCTGGTTCTTTTTTGTATATTGCTCCCTAATTCTCTGTTGTTCTTGTCTCTCTTACTCAGGGAGTTAATCAATTTTCAAGCCATTACCTATCTCTTCTGAAGTTGCTGTCTACAGCCAGGAGCCCTCATCAGCTCCACCCCCAAATCTCAACTCTGTGCTCACAGAATCAGCTGATAGGTGCTGTGCAGAGGCTGCTGATTAGTAACAGAAACCCTTCGAGAACTCACAGCACAGAGCTGACCCTTTTCACCTAAATTCAAAAAGTCCAAATCCAAGGTTATCATTAGATTTCTTCCAAATACCACCTTTACAGTAATTGCTTAATTTGCACTTGTATCAACTCTATGACCACTCTCAGACTCATCAACACAGGTTGGGTTCCCAGGGAGCAGACTCTGGGAGGGAGACTGGCTTGTGTATCAGGGAGCGCAACCGGCATCAACTCACACAAGAGGGGAGGAGGAAGCCGAAAGGGGCAGAGTGAAAAGCTGGGCGTGATGATGTCTCAGTGGAAGCCTCAGCTGAGGCTACATGGAGTTCTGGCTTCAGGGTTGCCTGACATATGGCCAGAGTGCCCAGCCTTCTTACCCCACATGGCGTATTCAAAGGATAGGCATGCCCTTGGGCAAGGCAGGTGATACATGTGGAGGACGGACAGCCGAGGGCCAACTCTTAACAGTCCTCCCAGTATCTGTAGGAACAAGTCCTTCATCTCCAATGGGGCACCTAATCAGAAGCTCACAATGTCCACCACATTCACCAAGTCTTGAAATACATAGTGGGAAGTATATGGAGTTTGAAGTTAAACAGAACAAGATTCTCACCTTATCTCATCAGTGATTATCAGTTATCATAGGCAAGCACATCAACTACTCCAATCTAAATCTTCTTATAAGATTATCAGTGATATATATTATGAAAACTTGTAATCAATGTTGGCTCCACTGTGGTTGTCAACACATGCAAATTCTCTTTCACCCACCTGGCAAGTTATTTTAAACTATTCTCTTTCTTTTCCAAGCCCTGAGAGTTACTTTAAAATGACACAATACATCAATAAAGATATACTGAGAAACTACTTCTAGTCAGGATTATTCTAGGTGCTACAAAGAACCCAGAAAAGATCCCTAGACTTGTGGAGCTTAAATTACAGTGAGGTAAGAAAGGCAATAAATAAGAAGACTAGTAAATAAAAATATAATTTCTGATGGTGACTCCTACGATGAAAATAACAAATACACAGTGATGTAAGAAATGATTAGTGGGGGAAGGCTACTATCCGATGAAGGGACACTGAGCTGAAATGGGAAAACCAAGACAGGACCGACCTAGCAGAGAACCAAGCAAGCGGGGCAGGTGGGTGGTCATCGCAGACTTAGAGAATGTGATGAGAGTCATGAGGCACGTGCAAGGCGTGGATCGTAGAACCTGAGTGCAGACTACAGCGTCACAGGTGAGTCAGAGGTGCAGACTCTCGATGCCTTGTAGACCATGGTGAGGCATGACCCCCGCATCACTGTCATAGTTCAAGGATAAGACACATCCTGCCTCGATCATGGTAAGAACTGGATAAAATCAGCATCATCGTCTCTACGACCCTCATCCTTACAGGTTACACTGGTCTTTTTTCACACAGAATACACATGTGCTCTACATCATGCCAAATGCGGAACGTACAGGATAGAATGAGGGGCAGGAATAGCTGCTGTGGACATCATTTAGTAAGTTTTTAAAATGTGACTTTAGATTTTTAAATTCAAATGACAATATCAATCTGGTCTGAGTGCCCCACGTTAGGCATCTGTATTGAGTACAAGCCGAATGGACCAGTAAGTGTTCGTTTGCTGGGTAAATGCTGTCTGAATGAATGAATCTGTGAAAAGTAAATAAGTGCATAAGCAAGACACCAGTAAGATCATATTTGTTTTTAACATTTCTGGAAGGGCATGTCATTTGTAAGTATAGCAGACTGACGGAATGACCCTGAAATGTCATATGCCAAAAAAAAAGGTCAAAATATTTTCCATAAAAATCACAAGTATGCTAAACAAAAAACATAGGAAAAGGTACTATCTAGAGGTTTTTCCAAAGCATGTGGCTTGAGGTAACTGAAGGGATCAGGAAATGTGATTACCAATATACAAATCAGCAAGGTAAGTAACTGCTGGGAGGCCGGGGTGGGTGGACTACTTGAGCTCCTGAGTTCGAGACCAGCCTGAGCAAAAGCGAGACCCCATCTCTACTAGAAAAACTGAGGCAAGAGGATTGCTTGAGACTGAGTTTGAGGTTGCTGCGAGCTGTGACACCACAGCACTCTACCCAGGGCGACAGCTTGAGACTGTCTCAAAAAAATAAAAATACAAAAGATAACTGGTAAGAAGGAATTGGAGAAAGGCACCAAAATTTACTCATCATTTACCAAATACTGTGTTAGACACTTTTATACTTTCCATCTTCATAATCCTATAAAATGAAGTATTACCCTCATTTTACAGATAAGAAATAGAGCCTTGGAGAGGCGAATTTATCCAAAGATGCACAGGGTGACAGGAATGTGGCTGACTGCACATCTGCTCTTTCCCTAGAATACAGAGTTCAGGAATCTGAATGAATACGCTAGTCCACAAGCAGGCAGTAAAGCGTTAATGATAGGAAACACAATGCTTCCAATTTGCTGTTCTTATTTTATTACATATCTGCTCTTGAGTAAGAGATTAGTGGAAGTATATGATTTCAGAGATGGGAAGCAGAGACAGGAAAGTTATTTCTCAAAATCAAATCAGAACAAAAATCAGAATGCTGCATTTCTTGGTTATAGCGATCAGCCCCTGCCCATGCTGGGTACAAACATACACAAACGGGCTTGCAGGAATTTTTCAATAAAAATAAGACAAGCACATTTACCAAATTATATACAGAACTCTAAAAGTGTTTGCTAAAATCCACTCGGAATATGTCTCCCTCTCTTGAGACTCCCCTAGTGGAATATGAGAAACAGAGAGTGCACATGAACTCTTTAGACCACAAGGACCATTTAGCTTGTCAGCGCTTCTGCATAGGGGAAGTTCAGTGTCATTAGCACTGGGGTATCTAAAACACTCCCCTTTCCAGCACTCTCACACGATGGCAGAGTGATAGTTAGTGGGAGGACAACGCTGAGGGACTGAATCACACAGGAGAAACTCTGGGATCATCAAAGGCTTAGTCACAAATTTAAAATCCTTTAACTAAAGTGGTATTTTTATTGAATTTCACCTGTTCATTTAGAAATTGATACTACACATGCGACAGCTCATTTAATCAGAATGTTTGATTAACCAGAACTAATGTCTACCTTTCCAAATTAGAAAACACCTACTATACTCCTCCATGCAATAGGAAATGTTCTGGTAGGCACCCAATCCTCTTAATCCCACATGTTCCCGTACACTCGCAAGGTGATCGATCAGGGCTGAGCCAAGGAAATGCAGTGACGAGGGACCATGAACCTGCGCCGGATGATGCGGCTGAACATCCTTACATTTTCCAAGGATTAGTTCTAATTTTGTAAGTACTACTCAAGAAACGAGTTTCTCAAAGACTAGTATAGTTGACAAATGAGTTTCTTAAAGACTAACCAGTTACCAAGTTGGTTTAGAAATAGGAAAAAAAAAAAATGGTTACTCTAAGAGAATGAATTGAACGGTGAACAAATAAGACCCACATATACGCTAAATAATCTTAACACCAGATCTGTATCCAAACAGGAAGACTAGAAATGCCATTGAATCAGCACAGCCTGTCCCATCTGACCTTCACTCCCATATCTCCCAAGACATAGAAGACATATTTCCACCAGACTGTCCCTGAACACCTCCAGTTCCACCTGACATACAGGCTTTTTAAAATGTATCTAAGACCTTCTCTGCTTTATGCCTTGCACATCCTAATCATCCTCCTGGTTTGGCCTACAAATTCATTACCACTAACCTCAGTGGGCCCTCAAAAAATACCCAGTATTACTTCTACCTTTTCCTGGTCAGTGTTTTTCCTTCTTCTATAAACCAGCAATTTCTACCTTTACCACTTTTCCCAAAGACTCTATCCCCCCAGTGCTATTATTGGGTTCGCTAATGATAACTGTGGGAGAGACCTCTGGGTGCTCATGTATAGGGTTTTCCTTAACAGAACATTGGGTAACACAGGATTTCTTACATACTCAATAATAACAAATAAAATCACATGACAGAGATATAACTCCATGTCTTACAGTTACACATCTGTTTAAGAGATAATGTACAAACCCACTTATGTTCCCCCAAATAGTTGTTGTGTCTACAGGAATTTTAAAATAGTCCTACTAACTACAATAGAGGCAATTTATATAAATCTACAGATTATTACTGAGTTCCAATAAAAGACCAGCTATAGGAGTGTTTCAAAAATCTCAAACTCTAAAAAATAATGTTATAACTATATACACCCCTATTTATTCTGAGAAAAAGCTACAAGGACAATTAGATAAAATGATCAACCAAAATAAGGCAACACAAAATCTCCGTAACCCACAGAGCAGTACCAGATACAGCACAGCCCAAGGACTTGTTCAATCACTTACTCCTTCGTTCAATAAACATGTGCTGAGTCCCTTATAGTTTAGACCCTCTGTTAGGCATGTGCATACGGAGATGGATAAGTTATGATTTCTATCTTAGGGTGGCAGAATGAACCAATATCTCAATACAATACCATAAGCCCTGTAATGGAGACGTGATCAGTAACTTCGTATTCTACAGGGGAAAACGGCAATGGCTGCAAACAGTACTATATGCGTGAATGTGCATAAAAGTAGTCAGAAAAACCATCCTCTTCCAGTATGAAGCTGAAGGGCTCATGCATGAAGTAGCAGAGGCATCTAGCAACAGAGAATGAAAGCAGCTTTTTGACGGTCATTTTGACGGTTGCCCCAGCCACAGTAGATTCACACATAGCAGACGTGGTCCAGTCCATGGGAAAGGAGGCAAGTGACTTCAAGGATATAAAGTGAATATAATATCAGGACTTCCGCACAGATAGCCTCCTCTCATGACTGGCTGGTTCAAGAGTTGGCTGCGGATGCAAATTCTACAAATATTAGATTACCCTTTATTTGGAAAGTTCAATGACCCCATCCAACTTGTCTACTAAATGACAGAAAGATTAATAGGCTAAGGACATAGAACTTAGCCACCGTCACTGTTTTTGTCCAATTTTGGTAGAGTTTGGGGGTGGCCCTGTACATCTGATATCTGAACCTCCTATTGTTTCTTTTCTAGAAAAAAGTCCTATTATTCAGATGTTTTCCTCTCCTTTCACCTTTTAAATTTTTTCTTTCTCTCTTTTTTTTTTTTCTGAGAGAGAGAGAGTGTCTCGCTTTGTCACCCTCAGTAGAGTGCTGTGGCATCACAGCTCACAGCAACCTCAAACTCTGGGCTCAAGTGATCCTCTTGCTTCAGCCTTCCAAGTAGCTGAAAGGACCTGCCATAACACCCAGCTATTTTTAGAGATGGGGGTCTTGCTCTTATTCAGGCCCCAACCTGTGAGCTCAGGCAATCCACCCTCCTCAGCCTCTCAGAGTGCTGTATTACAGGCATGAGCCACCACACCCCCACCACCTTTTAAATTTTTTCATTGGCATATAAACAACTCGTTGCTCCAAAATGAACCAGTAGATGGAGCATTTGAGAACTGCTGGGCCAATCCTGCTCTTTAAAACCCAAATGCTCATGGTAATGACAAATTCACCATCACAATTTTTCACACAACTCTTCTCCCTTTCCCTCTACAATCCTCAACATTTTCAAATACCAGTTTCTTTATTCTGAGGGAACAGGTCATAAAACACATAAGTGACTGTGACCATGTGACCTACTGAACATAAACACAGGGGAGTTAACAAAACATCCTCAAGAAAAATAGAAAAAAAAGTCCACAATAATTAAAGCTACAAATGGTAAAACCTCAAATGCCTCCTACCACACAACCAACAAAGATTATTTTGACCACAAAGGATATTGCCACAGACGTGGTGATAACAGCACCAGCTCACCACCTTTATCCCTGTCCCTATTTGGGCAATAGCTGCTCGGTTATAGCCATCCCAAAGGAGCCATTTTCAGGGTCATTCTTTCCAAATATCAGCCTGCAGAGCTCACTGAGCTTAGACGAGTTATTCTCAAGGTATGGAATTCAGTCGCCTTCAACACAGCTTTAGTGTTGTAGTCGAGACCCCCACCTGGAACTGTCACCCCAGACCCTCTGTGGAGGAGACCCAGGAATCTGCACTCTCACAATTGTCTTCAACTCTATCTTACGTTCACCAAACTTCAACAGCCACTGGCTTAAGTGAAGCTGTGCCAAATAAGCCTCAAGGAAAGCCTGGTCGGGAAGTACTTTCTCCCTATGAGAATGTTCACTCTTTCTCAATTGCCCGCAACAGTCTTAATAATAAATCTCCAGCCTTCAGATATGTCCATGTTCCCCACTTTCTAAGTCACTCTAGGCTTCAATTTCATGAGGTGTTGTGAGCTTACAGCACATAATTTCAGATCTCCAGATCTTATCCTGAAATGATGTTTGAAGACCAAGATTATGTCATTTCTAACTCCCGGCAGTGCGTTTTTGGCTTGCTGACAAACATTTCTCTCACTTGACAGAGAATTGTGGAGAAAACACAAGCAATGCAGACTAGAGAGGAGTGATCACATTCACCTGAATTCTGAAAATACAAATTGGCTGCTCAGAGAGTCCCAGCGGGAGGATGCTGTTCATCTGCTTAGAGGAGAGACCTCATTCTAAAGTTTTGTTGTAAACAGAAAGTGTAAGTAAAGTTTAAACAAGTTTACACTGAGTATGTCTCTCCCAGACTGGGTGCAAAATTTAAATGATTCGTTTGATGGAAGCAAATAGATCGCAAAACACGCCAAACACAAAAGAAACATTAACATAACTAGATAATTAAACAAGAACATCCATCCACTTATTTTGAGCATTGTATTAAACAGCCTTTAGATAACCAGATAAACATAAGAGTATCAAGGATAAAATCAGAATTTAAACAAAGGCTTTGAGTTTTAAACTAAATCAACCCAGGGCCTGCAAAAAAAACCAAAAACAGTCACTAGATACCTCCTGCACACATGCCACATAAATTTCTTTTCTTCCTACGTGTGTGTCAAGTTCCCAAAAAGAAAATTATACTTTCTTGATAATGCATGATGAATGGCGTGAACACATTTATTTTGCTATCTCATCCAATAATAGATGTATATTATTTTTACTTTACTTTACTTTCAGCTCCATATACGATAGAGGCAACAAGACAAAAAGATGAACAGGATGAGTGATGACGACACAGCAGGGAAATCCACAACGGAACTCCCTGCTCTTCCCAGGCATCTCCCAGTCCTTCAAGGCAGATAAATTATACACTAAAAGGAATATACCATCACTTACCGCCTCTACTTACAAACTAAGAACCATCGATAACATTTTCCATTGTCAAAATTTATCTTTAAAATGAAAGCCTAACACTTGACCTGGTAGCTAAACAAGAACAGAGCGCTATTCACTCAGACCAGACGTAAGTAGAATGCTGTGTGTGACGACTGCATCTCACAGCTCAGACCCCTGAACACATGTTCAGCTTAATTGGAATGAAATGCATGAGGAATGCTTAAAAGTTCTTAGCCAAATTAAACAAGCAGTTTCTCATTCACCTAATGTTTTTCCTAATTTAAAATTAATTTGTTGTGAAATACTTACACTCTACCAAATATATATGTCCTCACATTTTTAAAGAATTTATAAAAGTGGTTTTTACACTGCCAGATAGCATATAATAATTTGATGGAAATGTTTGAATCTACAATGATTCCATATGTCTATGTACAAGCCAGGGAGCCCACAAGGGACTCCAGTTTTAATTTTTTTAATGGATTGGTCAGTCTATGCCAACCCAGACCTTGTCCTGAAATGATATTTGAAGACCAGTCAAAATAAAGTGCTTCTTATCACTTTTTTTAAAGTACTTGACATCCATTAATCTATTCTATGAACTCTTCCAATAAGGTTACTAGCAAGTGAATTATTAAGAAAAAAAAAATTAGAGGATTTCGAATTTGGTCAAAATTAATGGATCTCACACTGAAAATTTACTGAATTTATGTAGCTTTACAAAGAATATTTTTCCTCTTTTACAACAAGTCTACAAAGTAATTATTTTCTTACTTCACAAAAGAGGAAAGAAAGGCTCCAAGAAGGTAGGAGGTAGCTTTCCCAGGACCTCACCCTGGGTCAGAGGCTCAGCAGTGGATTTTTCAAACTCCTAGTCTGTCAGACTCCAAACTTGGTTCTTTATACTCTGTCAAGTTATTTCTCAATGATTAGGGACAAGGGTAGAGAAAGAAAATAGCCATTAAATTTTGATTTCAGATTATGGTATCTAGTTTCTACTAATGCAAAAACATCCACTGGAATACATTTTATCTAATTTTATACTTACAAGGAAGGTATTTCTCAAAGCTTTGCTAGCCAAAATGAGCCCCAAATTGAAAAAGCTTTAATTAAAATACAGCATATAAATTTTCCAAATATCCTTACCTCACAGGTATGTTTCATTTATGTTTCACTGTTGACATATGAATTACAGTCACACTTTCTAAGGATTTTTTTTTTTAATTTCTTCAAGGGTTTACACATGTCAGGGTATTGATTTTATCTACTATCAGGAGAAACTAAATATGTGATTTCCTTACCTCCTTTCCTATACATGTATCAATATAATTTCCCTTCCAAAAATAACAAATCAGTTTCTGCTTTTTGCTACTGGATCCAGCCTGGATCCAGGTCAGTAGCTTTCCTCTCCTTACTTGCCATTTTCCAGTTGTGTTACTTTTCCCATTCTCCTGTCTATGCTTCCGAGGTCTTCAAAGACACTTGCAAGGTTCCCTGACAAGAAACCTAGGGAAGTCTTGCCCTTAACTTAGACAGAAAATCTTCACTGACCTTTTGACATCAGCAAACCGAAAAGTGATATCAATCTAATAGAGCAACTAAGCAATTCTCATTATGAAATTCCAATCCAAATAAATGACTTACCAAATTCACCCTTGATATAAAATCCCCCAGCTATTTCTCAATATGTGTTCCCAATTACTATATTTTTTTGCAATAAATAATATAATAATATAATATAATATATGATTTCTACATCCTCCATCAGGTCTTTAGACTTATTTTTATTATTATAGCTGCAATTCCTTCAATATACTTCCCTTAAAATAAAGACTATCATTAAAGAAGTTCCAGGGTCTATTCAGCATTCGTCAATTTTGCTCCTCACAATACTTGCCACACTGTAGATCCTCAAATATCTTTGAATAATTGGGTGAATTAAATAGAATTTGGATGTCCCTACTTAAGAAAGTAAACTACTTTCCTTAACTTTTAAAACTCATACTATATGCCCTGGTTTTCTTTCATGCCCTCTTATGACAGTTTAGGCAAAGTCCAATAATATACAGTATGTCTTTGTAGACTCTCAGAATGGGGAGGGATGCTATTCGAAGGTATAAAGCACCTTACAGGTGAGAAGGATTTCTGAGAGTTAACGTGTCCGGAGCTACACAATTATTTAGTTGTACAGGGCAAAATTAGAATCAGATCTCCAGAAGTCTGAATTTTTTTTATATATAATCCATTCAATTTATTTTTATTATTTAAATCATATAAAGTACTATAATTTTTCTACCTCACATCAATGCATGTAAAAATGACTATTAAAAAACCAAAAACCTGAGATTAGGTATTCCATGCACATAATAACTAGTTTAATTACTTGGCAATGTCCTGTTATTTATTGAATTCATTTTTATTTCCTACTCGCAAATCACTCTGAATAAAAAACAAATCCCAAGTGCATAAGACACTTCATGGTGAGACCACTGAGAAAACAGGAGCTTCCGCAGCCAGGCCAGTCTCTCCTGAAGCATGCTGTGATGAATTGCAAGAAAGCTCACAGTGCTCAAAACAACTAGGATGTCCACCTAAAAAGGCTCTGCTAATGGTTACTCTTAACTGATTTAAAAAACAACAAAAAAAAAGTTGTTCAGCTCTAATGAGAGAAGAGCATAATCCATCTTCCTAAATGTTTTCAGAGAAGTCAGAATCCTTACAACGTCAAAGAATGAATCTACTGGAACTTTTTGAGGTAGCGTTCTAGCTTGCCAAAAAAAGGAAAATGGGGATCAGGACCACACAGATATAAGTCACCATTTTGAAATATAACCTCTGTTGTCCTTGTGTCATTAAGTCTACTGATGATATGATTAGCCATGAGAATTCTTCTATACCTGTACTATGATGCTGAAAATGTTTACACTATATTAACCTGCATGTTCTCAGTATCCACCTGACAGAACCATTTCAAAATAGAAAAGAATTACGGCAAGGAAAGTATATAAAGCTATTGTACATATTTGAGCATCAAAGGGCCTAACACAACTCTTTTCAAATTTCTCATTCTGAAAACCAGTATCTGGGTGTGTGCTTTTCATGCAGCAAAAAAAGAGTCATTCAAATTTGCCTCCTAAAGGTAACCATAGAGACTATTTCCTCCCTTTATTTTATCTACTACTCATGTAAGTTGTTGAAAAGTCGCAGGTTAAATTAGCACTACCAAGGGCACTACCATTACTTTTTTAAAATTTGTGAATTCTGGTTCTTAAGCAAGAAGATAACTTCAAGACTGTATAAAAACAATTCTCCCAAAACTAACCATTATCTTTAGTAAAATCAGTTTATCAAATATGAATCTCTTGTACTAAGCAATTAGTCTATTGCACAAATGTTGCTCATAGATACTGACACCAACCTACAGATACACAGGTTATGAGACTCTTCTTATAAAGGATTATGTTCTACAATCTGCAGCATCAAATAGTTCCTAAGACTGTGCTGCCTGGAAAATATTGGCAGGGAAGATCATCAAACAGCAGCCAACCCATTCTGAGGTTTGTTTCCCAGGTTATCAATGGGGAAAAAAGTGCCAGAAAGGTTATGTTAAAGGAGAAAATATGCAAGAAGAGGAAGACCACTGAAGAACATCTCCACTAATTAAAAATAATAATAATTCTCCATTAACATAAGTGGCACAAGGACATTTGCAGGACTGCCTGGCAGCAGTCCTCAGTGGCTCAGGGTGTCACTCTGCAGGTCCCTCTACCATCAATTACAGCAGTACTTTCAAAAGCAAGACTTAACAGCAGTCAAACAAGATCAGTGTTCTGATTCATTTTGGAGACTTTCAAGAAGTCAAAGTCCCAGGGGTGGATAGGTAAAAATGCCGTGGGGAGTTAAAACCCTTGTACCCAAGGTCAAAGTGAAGATAAAAGGTGGTCAGAGGTTTGACATTGAATATTTTTCATATTATCTGCAATAGAGTGGAGTTCTTCAAAACAGAGCTCACCCAGATGGGCAAAGAGTAACTAAGAGGTCTGGCATTCCTGCAAAAGGTAAAAATCAAAGGTAGCTGAAATGCCTGGACAGGACTGAGGCAGGAGTGCCCCTCAAGGATGCCTCCGAACCAGGGAACACCTGGGAGTGCTGGTACAGACGTCCTAGATGAGGCCAACTCTGGAGAAAGTAGGAAGACATGTATTCATTCTACAAATATTTACGAAGGGTCTAACACAAGGAAGGCACGAAAAAGTGAGGGAGAGGGCACTGTAGATTCCAAGGAAGGGAGAACGAAGGAAAAGAGACGGGTGCAAGAAGTACCAGAGAGGTTTAGAAAACCAGACGCCAGGTTTACACAGAGAAGCAGCTTGAGCCAATAAACGCCTGGTGAATAAGGGTAAAAAAAGCTACTGGGTGAGAAGAACACAAGGAATTAGAGGTTTCTTCACCAGAAGGCAACTCAGAAAAATGTCTGGCAGAAAAGTGTCTGAAGATCCGAGAAAAGAAATGAACAGGGAATGCGGACGGCCTGTGGAATTCGTTGGTGTCAGGGAAGGTCACCCCAAGACCAAGAGGGTGTGGGAATGAGAGGAGGAAGGGTTTCCCGGAAGGGTCTGGGGCTCCTCTGGGATGCTGGAGAGCTCAGATGAAAGGCACAGAAACGGGACTGCACAGCACTGTGCCTGGGAAAGTTTGGGGGAGAGAAAACAGGTGGGTGTGAAGGAGCACTGGGGCCGCCGGGGACAGCGATGAACTAGGCTCCAAAGCTAGAGGTGGGCGTGCAGGCCCCCGAACCTGGAGACCCCGGGACCCCATACGATGGAGTCGTAACTCTCCCGGTGCCTGGTGCCCGCCCTCCGCCCCAGCCCAGGGGATCGGGTCTTCCGGCCGCCCGAGTCCAGCGGAGAGGGCTGAGCCGGGCCGCCCCCCAGCGGCGGGGCTGGGGCGCACTCCGCCGCCAGCCGGGCGCCAACTTTCCCGGCCCGCGGCCAGTCCCCGGCTCACCGAGGGCGCTGTCAGGCGGCTGATGCTCTCCCCCAGCGAGTCCAGGTTGACCCGCCTCCGGCGCTGCGCCCTCCTGGCCCCGGCTGTGGCGGCGGCGGCTGCAGCGGAGGCGGCGGGGGCCGGGGCGGCGGCGGCGGCGGCCACCCGGGGCTCCAGCGGCCCGGGCGGGCTCCGGCTGCCGTTCCAGCAAAGCCTGGACAAGGGACACTCGCCCTCCTCCTCCGGGCTGGTCTCCAGGTAGTCGGAGCCCAGGGAGCTGAAGGACTCGGACGAAATCTTCCTCCGAGACATGCTGCCGGCGGCGCGGCGGCGGCCGAGGCGGCGGCGGGGACACGCGCGGCGGAGGCGGCGGCGGCGGCGGCGGGACCGGCGGGCGGCAGCGTTAGGCGCGTCGGGGCCGCGGGGCGCTGCGATCGCGCCGGCCGGGGCGGTAGTCCCCGGGGCCGCGCCGTCCCCCAAGCCGGCAGTTCATGGCGGGAACTTGGGGAGCTACCGCACCGTGGGGCCCGCGCTCGGCTGCGGCGCCGGGCTGGGCTGGGGGCCGCCGCCGCCTCTGCTGCTGCTCGCGCGGCGCCGCCTCAGCGCCCGCCTCGGCGCCTCGCCCAGCGCCGCGCTCCGGCTCGCGGGCGGCGCCGAATGTGCCCGCTGGCGCGGGACGGGGAGGGCTGCGGCCCGCGCGGGAGCCAGAGGCTGCTGCCGCCTAAGCGCCGCTCGCCGGTTCCCTCTCCCCCGCCTCCTGCCCGCCTCTCTCCACTTGCTGCCCGCCTCCCTCCGCTCCCTCCATCCCCCCATGCTCTCCCTCCGCCGGTATCACGTGTCCCCATCATACTCATTGGGAGTCTCTGCCTCGCCTGTCGCCACGTTTCAGGAGCAACGAGGACACTTCGTTACTGTCCTCTGCGCGCCCTCCCGGCTGCCACGGTTTCTGCTCCAGGGAGGAGCGCACCGGGGCGCGGATCGGACCGAGGGGCTCCCACCCCAAACGCCCAGCCCCTCGGCCCTGGGAGGGGCAGCTGGGGGGGGGCTCTGGGTGAGGGTAGCTGGTCATGACCCGGCAGGCGCCGGAGGGGACACGGGCAGAGGCCTCTCTCTGGAGCCACCTGGGGAACCTGACAGCGCGAGGTGGAGACTGGGGTCCACGATTGGCCTTTCCCGAGTTTATTTAGGAAGTTCCGATGTGAAAGGCTAAGGCGGAGAGGTCCATCCCGCTCTTCCCAGAGAGACGCATGATAAAGAAAGGGGCAACACATTGGCTCCCGTCCTGCCCAAGCAGCTTGTGGGGCCCGGCGTTCCCTGCCTCCGGCGAGGCCGCGTGAGCGCGGAGCCAGGGTGCGGACGGCATCTCCCCGGGCCATGGCCCTGTTGCTGAGCCCAGCCCGGTGGGGTGCACTCTCGCCGCCTCCGCACTGTGCTGGACAGCTCCGCAGGCCACCTGCGGCCGCGTTTTCCGGCGTTGCAAACCGGAGAATGCGTCCCCATCAGACTATTCAGGACCGGGGGCGACTGGGAGTGATCCCTGTCTCTCCTCCTCAGGGCTCTTTGCGTTAAACGTGCGATGTTTGCAGTTGGCTACGGTGCTGCTGAGCAGCTCAGGAGAGTGAGCAGAAAGGCTTTTCAAAGCCCAAGAACAGACTAGCCTCAGCGCAAGCACATCTCTTGTTTTCACCAGTAGCTTTTCACCCCAAAGCTCGCCTCTTTGCAAACCAGTCCTTCCAGTGCCTGGCCCAGCTGTCCTGGCTTTAGCTCCTCAACGCCACAGAAACCAAAGCTTTCTCCACCCCCACCCGACTGACCCTTCCAAGTGAAGGCAGATGGGTTTGTAGGGGATGCTTATTTAAAGACAAAACAAAACAAAAATACAAAACTTTTGCTGTACTCTGGCCCGAATTTGCTTTTAACTCTAAATCTTCCCGAGTGTTTAAGAGAACTCAAATTTAAATGTTTACCCTTTGGAAAAATCCACTCAAACTGGTTCAGAGACATGCCTTATTCCCAGATCTAAAGCAAGCTTTAAAGATAAGAAAAACGTGTACTATCTCTAACACACTCCATTTCAAAATTTTACTTTTTTTTTTTTTCTGAGCTTGCCAAGGAAATTTCTAACTGTATAGCTCCTAGAGTTCAGCAATCTTGTTCTCAGTTCTTGTTGTTCTCTTGGCTGAAAAATGACCAGGCCCACTAAAAGCAAAGCGACCCTAAAACAAAGTCTATTGAGGAAGTGCAGGTGAGGAGTACAGAGAGAAAAGGCTGTGGTCTGAAGTCTTGTTTCACAGTGTCCGGATTGGACCCTCCTCATGGTTCAGACATTGTTGGAAAAATGAGAGTTCCATGACCTGAGTCTTTCTACACATATGAACCTCTCTGAAAGCCTGTTTTCAGGATGAACCACAATGTAGGTTTAAGCTAATGACATAATAATTAGCCTTACATTGTTATTCCTTCCCTTTCAGACCCTATTTGGCCCAGGATTTAGTACAATGATTTTCAACTGGTGTGCCATGAGATCTTAGGTGTGCCACCAAAAAAGTTTAAATATCATTAATTAAATTATTTTTGAAAGAAGTTCAAAGCACAGTAAATATATTCTTTGTAACTTTTTTTTTTTTGATCAACATAATTTAAGTATGCTGCAGAAAGAAATTTATAGGTTCAAGTGTTCTGTGAGATAAAAAAGGTTGAAGACCTAGGGAATCCTCTGGATTCCTTTGCAGCCACCCGCTAAGTTCTGACTGGTAGATTAGTAGGGTGTTCCCTCCCCTTGGCCCCCCATGGGTGACAGTTGCTCTGGTGCCAGGCTTTATCCTCCAGGAGGGGTGGGAGATCTTCCTGTGTACCTAACATAGTCTCCCATCTGAGCAGAGAAATTCAGGCTTCGCTTTGGGTAAACTGTTTGTTATTCTAGCTATGCCGTATCAATCACTATTTGTTATTCTAGCTATGCTGTATCAAGTTATCTTCTTTGGTAATGGTGATCTAATTGTCAAGTTCTTTAAAATCATGAATATTAGAGCTATTATTAAGGATACTAAATAGCATATGCCCTTCACATTTTTTCCAGTAAATTATTGCTATGCACACACACACACACACATAGTGGGATTGGTAAATAACTTCCCTATTGAACTTTGAACTGGAACTTTTTACCAATCATTTCAATTCTTGTCTCAAAGCCAAAGAATACAGATTGCAAGGCAATGAGAATCATTTGTTTCTAAAATTTACAAGAGGCCCAAGAGTCTTCCTGTTTACACTGGAAGTTTACTGCCAGAAAGAACTCTGAACCTATGGAACATTTTTTTCTTTGTGTGAACCATTTAAATCAAAGACTTACAACAGAATCTAGCCAGATGTGGTCTTACAATTTTCTGTATAAATTACTCTGCCTTTAATCATGATTTTCCCACTGATTTTTAAATAAATTTTTAAAAAACTATAAACAAACTGAGGTATAGTTAGACAGTTCATCATCTGTTTGCCTTCTAGGGTTGCTTTTGTATTTCTGCTCATGAGCAGGGTTCAGAATCTCTCAATATGAACTGTGTGCTCATACTGTGCTGTGTTCTGTACTTGAATTAGCATTTTTAAGATCAAGTATAATGTAGTCTCTGTTAAAAAAAAAAAAAAGGCCTTACAGTTAGCAAAAGTAATCCACTGTAGGCAGAGTAATTCACTGAGAGTTAATAGTCTATGCTCTGATTTTAGGAAAAGAAACTTACACAAATCTATGCCCACAAATTCAGCCCTGCTGAATGTATTATGTTTTAATAAAGCAAATAAAGCCATTAAAGCCCAGTCTCCTGGGAAAGGAAAATGCAGAAATATACTTGTTTCATTTATAAAGTTGGCCAGGGCACCTGAGGAATCACTCAGATTGATCAAGTGTTGGGAAAAACACCCCGAAAAAGCAGATTCTCCACCTCAGTGAAGATGGTGCTTATTCCCCCTCTTTAAACATTAAATAATTGTTGTCTGTGCATGCATTTAAAGTGTTGCTGTTTGTAAACTCCTTTCATTTAACATTGCTTCAATTAACTTTTCACTTCCCTAGGTTAAAAAAAGTAAAATCACCTCTGTCAATTTCAGATAAAAACTACAGTAAGTCCTTCCCCCAATTCTTTGCATTTCAGAGGTCTGACCTCTTTCCTAATTTCTTTTCATCCATCTAAGTCTCCAGCAAGGTAACCTACAACATCAACATAAGCATTCTCGGCAGCAAAGCTCTTCCCTGAAGTCAGAAGACAAGAAACTCTCTCCCCATAGTTAATCTTTACATAAAACTGGCAACTCACAGGAATTGTACATGTAACATTAAAGCAAGTTCTCTCAAGAAATATAGTAGCTGGTGATTTTCTAACTAGGACAAGTTTTTCTGCCTTCCTAACCTAGAAAAACACACACACTCTCTCCAGCTGCAAGTTTCAGAGTAGGTCCGTGGTACCAGAATGAGATTTGTCTGCCTTCCTATTTAATATATCCTTCTTTTTCAAAAGAGGGCAAATGTGCCTTCTCAGTTAACAGCTATGAAAAAATAAAAGTGGAGATACTGTACTTCATATTCTTGCATAATTTTGAAAGTAAAACTAAATATTAAAGATACTATCAAAGTAAAAAGAACCATCTGCTTTGTTCCCATGTAAAGGGTCACATGGAAGACTTGTAATCCATCATCCTATGGTTATATTTTATCAAAGAACCATCCTGAGGGGGTAGGATAGTTGATGCTCAAAAAAAGAAGGGCCTTGGAAGGCAGGAGGCAGAAATAAAAGCAGCAAAGTTAATGCTACACTTAGTAGAATTTGTACCAGAAGCAGACTTAATGAGTGGGATGGCTGCCTTGTTTTAATGCCACCGAATTCAAGACAGCCAGAAAAAGGGCAAGTAGTTAGGGCATTTTGGTCTCTCTTGCAGACACCACCCTCTCCCATAAGTGGAATCACATTCAACCATGGCCTGCAGAAGTCCATCCTCCTCTTGAGAAGAGACCTTCTGAGTCAACACTTCAAACACCACAGCCTCCTACAGTTCTCAGCCTCTGTCTGCAGACTCAACAACTGTAGGATCATTAGCTCTCAATACACTTTCTGTAAATTAGAATTCTAAATCCTGACACAATAGGACGTATTTTCCCCAAGTATTTACATATGGAAATTATGGCATAGAGATTTTAAATATCTTCCCCATGTCCTGGAAATGATAAATGTTAGAGTCAGAATTTTGATCCTGACTTCTAAATCCATGCTGTTTCCACTCAAACATGTTCCTGCCTGCCTCTTATTCTCAAATATCCTAAAAACACACAGAAAAATCTGCTGAATTAAAATCATAACATGAGGAGTGATTTATTGCATTAAAAATAAATATTTCATACATAATCTGAACTATGTCCTGGGACACATTGGCATGGGAAAGCCTGACAGATGAAGTAACTCTACATTTTAGGAGTTTCTTTGCTGATAATTGGCTAACTGTGTGACCAAAAGCAAGTTACTTAACTTCTCTGGGACTCAAACCATTCATGTCTAAATTAGAAGGGTTGGGTAAAATTCAAAGGTCAGGGCCTCTCTTGACTAATCTAGGGACTGCAAAAATGGATCTATTTTTAAAAATCATCTGGCCAGTTGTCAAGATTTTTAACCTTTCTTTCTCTGGCTTTTGTCTTCTAGCTGTCTTTTAAATTTGAGACATTTAAAATTTTAAGACGCAATCATACTGTACTATAAGAAACAGTATTTTACAATACTGCAGCCCTGTTTTATTCAGTCTTGCATCTTGCAGGCAATGTACCATGTAGTTGTAAACTTTATTTACTGCAGGTGTTTTAAAAAAGAAGGGAAGGGAACCCATTATCCACAGACTGATCCGAAGAGTTTTGACCGCTGGTGACCGCACTCCTGCACTGGGACAGGCTGCCTTGGCAGAGCTCTGTGGCCTCCACTGCACAAGGAGGCCCTGAAACCAGCAGCTGAGAATCAAGACTTTGGGGAGAAATGGGATCCTTCAGGAGGTGTGGGAAGGAGTGTTGGTGGAAGCCAAATATGAAATTGCTTCTTTGTAGTGACTGGAGAAGGGAGTTAATGTTCCTAGCATGCTATGAATGTTAGTTGGAGGTAATGCCATATTTACATCTATCGGCTGCTGGGAAACCTGAAAGGAAGAAACTTGCTCTCCTGGGAACATGAGAAAATGCAACCCTGCCAGGACTAAGAAAAGACCCCTAGACCATGAGTTCAGTTACAGAAAGTGCAGACGGCCTTCTTGTAGTCAGGAAAACATCAAGGGTAAACACTGGTGCCTGTGGCCATTTCTAAGTCCAAGCCAGGGAAGATCTCTGAGCTGCTTCCCTAGCTCTGTAGGTCAGTCTCCCATCTGCAGACAGAGACTGTGAGGGCAGAGGGCCTGCTGGGTGTCCCTCTCTGATTGTAATCAGAGCATCAGATTAGGTGCAAGAGGAGTTAGAATGATTTGGGGAGGTGCTTGATTCTACTCCTAAGGAATTTATCCTTAATAAAGACTTACAATTAGCAAATATGATTAGAAAACATATGACCTGGAGAGTTCTCTTCCTTTCTTAGTTTGTCACTGGTTTGGCATTTTTGATATACTTTCTAAGAGAACTGATGTTTTAGACTTTTGCCAACCACTTCTAAAGCTCTCTTTGCTTAACCTGTTAATTTTTCCTATGTTAACCAATATGCCACATGAAAGAGCAAATTCAGTAAACAGAAAAACTTGTCTGTTCTTGTGTGGACATATTCAGTGCTTTTCTTTTTCTTTTTAGACCTCTGCCATTGGCTCTAGAATGTATTTCCCAGAACAATTTTTCTTGCACCCCTTGTCTATAGGGTCAGCCAAATTAAATACATACACATTTTCCTTTCTGTATGTGCAGTTTGGTTTTGTCACCTGAAGATGGTGGTGCTGCTCCTGGCGCTGCTTCATCAGGGTACAGAAGCCCCAGTACATGGCGGGGGGGGGTGGGGGGGGGGTGCTGCTACCAAAACATGTCTTGAATGTACGTGTATAACATGTATTATGTATATATGCAGTGAGTACCAGGCAAGGTACATATTTTTTATTCAAAAGCATTTCACTTTCCTAAGTTTTCTCTATTGTGTTATGCTTATTTCCAATTTTTTTCCGGATTCCATCTAGTTCCTCCTGTGGTGTCTTTACCATCAATTAAAGAAAACTGTCTAAATGAATTCAGAGATGTGAATGGTAGTGATCCTTAATGCCTCTGATAACAGGATACAAAAAAGAAACTGCCAATTAAAAATTGCTGGGGTATTTGATCAAGTAAGAGAATTATACACTGCTTACTTAACTTACTTTGAGAAATGATTTTGGATCAGATAATTTTGCCTTGCCCTGTCCCTCTTTAGCTGACTTTCAATGTTGAAATGTATAAAGCAAACGACCTCTGTCAATAAATAAATAAATTCTTTTCCTGTTGCTTACAGGAAAATCAAAACAAAATCAATCTTTTTTTTTTTTTTCAGCATTGCTCTGTATATTTGTCTTTTTTTTTTTTTTTTTTTTTTTTTACGGCAATTTTTGACTAGGGCTGGGTTTGAATCCGCCACCTCCGGTATATGGGGCCAGCACCCTCCCTACTCCTTTGAACCACAGGTGCCACTGTGTATTTGTCTTTTCTTGCAAAGATATTAATTGGGCCAAAGGGGCTCTGAGAAGTGGTTTAGTGGGACTTAAAAATCTATCAACAAATATTTATTGAGTGCCTAACATATTGCCTTGTGAACATTTTGTAAAATTCTTCCTGTTCTGTTGCATTATTTGTATGTTTTAGAAAGGAATGGTGGGAAGACTTTGAACTGAGACATTTATTTTTTTATGTTCTATTCACAGTCTTTTCCACAGAGGTCATTATTAATGACTCCAGAACTGTGGCCCTATAGCTTAATAGAAGGAAAGAAGAGAAAAAAGTCATCCATAGGGAAGGGACATCAGCAGGAATGTGGAAAACTGAGAAAGAATAAAATAATCTTCTCAAAGTGAGAGTATAGAAGATGTTTGCTGTGTGCCTTTATCTATTTCTTTTCTTTGGGTATGGACAACATTTTATTAAGTTCATCCCATAGATGGATAAACTTTCAGACCTGGGGCAAATGACCCAGGCCAGTTATATCAGAAACTCAAATACTGCTGGCAACAGAAATTGGTTCAGTCTTCAGAACACTTGTAACCTAAGCTGATAAAATTAGAGAAACTCATGGCTTTTGGAGAGACTAATAGAAAGAGGATCTCCTTTCTCAGAGGTACTTCTACCTAGAAAGATTTAAAAATAATGCCTCTGTAGCAATCTTGCCACAATTTACAATCTAAGAGTGTGGTCAATGAAATGAAAATATGTTGCATATAGATCAGCTAATGCCGTTATATAAAGCAGTGAATCTGCTCTTAATCCCCAACTTTTGAACCCCAGTTAATATTGGCCATTGGCCAGTATATTTATTTTTTCTTTGTTTTGTTTCTTTACTTAATTTACTTGATTTTCAGTTATTTGCAACTAGCATAATTCAGAGGACTGGCTGACAGATCTGGGATGGAAACACAGGCCCCGTGAGGAAGGCTGAGACTTCAATCCAGAGTAAATAATTCCCTAGAGCTGCACAGAAACCAGTGAAAACAAGACAGAGACAGCCCCACCACACCAAGCAGGTCCCCAGTGTCTCAGGCCATAGCACTGTATGGGTCCTTTGCAAAGCTCTAAGGGGAAAGGTACAGACACCAGTCCCAGCTCTTCAGCAAAGGGCTGGTTAATCACTACTCTAGTAGCCCCCAACCCAACTTCACCTTATTGGCTCATCTAGCCAAATGGTGTAAAATAACCATGGGACAGAATCAGCAGAAAAGCTCCGGTAATATGAATAACCAGAGTAGATCAACTCCCCCAAGGAAGGATACAGTGGACACAGCTGAAGATCCCATTCATAAACAAATGGCTGAGATGTCAGAAATCAAATTCAGAATTTGGATTGCAAATAAGTATAATGGAGATAAAGTTGGAATTAGAAATTCAAGGAGCATTTCAAAAGTTGTCTCAAGAATTCAATGAATTCAAAGACAAAATACCAAAGATTTTGACACATTGAGATAAGAACTTGTAGCTCTCAAAGGTCTGAGAAATACATACAGTAAATCCCTCAGTAACAGAATGGAGCAAGCAGAAGAAAAGATTTCTGACATTGACACAAAGCTGTTGAACGCTCCAAAACTCACAAAGAGGAAGAGAAATGGAGAGCAACAACAGATGCTTCTCTCAGAGAGCTCTGGGGGTAATTAGAAGAAAACTAATATTCACCTTATAGGATTCCCTAAAGGTGATAAAGTTACTTTGCAAGGCACACAAGCTCTTCTTCATAAGATTATGATGGAGAACTTTCCAGACATGCCAAGAGATTCTGAAATTCAGATAGCAGTCTCAGAACCCCAGCATGACTCAATCTAAATAAGACATCCCCCAGGCACATCATAATTAACTTCACTAAAGTTAATAGAAGGAGAAAATTCTGCAAGTAGCCAGACGTACGAAAAACATAACCAACAAGGGGAAGAATATTAGAATGACTGCAACTACTGAAACTTTTCAAGCTGGAAGAGGGTGGTCACTGACATTTAATTTTCTAAAATAAAATAACTTTCAACCCAGAATCGTGTATCCAGCTAGACTGAGTTTCATTTATGATGGAGAAATTAAATACTTTAATGACATTCACATGTTGAAGAAATTTGCCATAACCAAACCAGCTCCCCAGGATATTCTCAGACCTATCCTCCATAATGACCAGCACAATGCTCCACCACAAAAGTAAACTCACTCAGAAACTTTTGATCAAATTCCAACTTCCACAGTGCTGAAAGCATTAAAAATGTACACTGGACTTTTGAAAAACTCAATACCCAAAATTCTACTAGGCTTATCAATATTCTCAATTAATGTGAATGGCTTAAATTGTCCTCTAAAGAGACACAGGTTGGCTGACTAGATACAAAAACTCAGGCCAGATATCTGCTGCATACAAGAGTCTCATTTTACCTTAAAAGATAAATATAGACTCAGGGTGAAGGGGTGGTCATCTAAATTCCAGGCAAAGGGAAAGCAGAAAAAATCAGGTGTTGCAATTTTCTTCACACATACAATAGGCTTTAAACCAACAAAAGTAAGAAAAGATAAGGATGGTCACTTCATATTTGTTAAGGGTAACACTCAACATAATGAGATTTCAATTATCAACATTTATGCACCCAACCAGAATGCACCTAAATTTATAAGAGAGACTCTAACAGACATGAGCAACTTGATTTCCTCCAGCTCCATAATAGTCAGAGATTTTAACACTCCTTCAGCAGTCTTAGATAGATCCTCCAATAGGAAGCTTAGCAAAGAAATTTTAGACTTAACCATTCAAAAAGTGTATTTAACAGACATCTACAGAACATTTCATCCTAATGAAACTGAATACACATTCTTCTCATCAGCCCACAGAACATCCTCCAAAATTGATCACATCTTAGGTCACAAGTCTAACCTCAGCAAATTTAAAAGAATAGAAATTATTCCTTGCATCTTCTCAGACCACCATGGAATAAAAGTTGAACTCAGCAACAACAGGAATCTGCATACTCATACAAAACATGGAAGCTAAATAACTTTATGCTAAATGATACCTGGGTCATAGATGATATTAAGAAGGAAATAACCAAATTTTAGGAACAAACCCTTAATGAAGACACGAATTATCAGAATCTCTGGGATACTGCAAAGGCAGTCCTAAGAGGGAAATTTATAGCACTGCAAGCCTTCCTCAAGAGAACAGAAAGAGAGGAAGTTAACAATTTAATGGGACATCTCAAGCAACTGGAAAAGGAAGAACATTCCAATCCCAAACCCAACAGAAGAAAAGAAATAACCAAAATTAGAGCAGAATTAAATGAAATGGAAAACAAAAGGATTATACAACATATCAATAAATCAAAAAGTTGGTTTTTTGAAAAGGTCAATAAAATAGATAAACCCTTGGCTAACCTAACCAGAAAAAAAAGAGTAAAATCTCTAATTTCATAAATCAGAAATGACAAAGACGAAATAACAATAGACTCCTCAGAAATTCAAAAAAATTTTAATGAATATTACAAGAAACTTTATTCCCAGAAATATGAATTAAAAATTAATGGTTATACCTCTAAAAAAAAAAAAAGGAAATATGAAAATCTGAAGGAAATTGACCAATAATAGGAAGCACATCACCTTCCAAGACTTACCCAAAATCAATTGTAAATGTTTAACTGGCCTATATCAAGTTCTAAAATAGCATCAACTATACAAATTCTCCCTAAAAAGAAAAGCCAGGGACCAGATGGCTTCACATCAGAATGCTACCAAATGTTTAAAGAGTAACTAGTACCTATATTACTCAACTGTTTCCAAAATATAGAAAAAGAAAGAATATTACCCAACACATTCTATGAAGCAAACATCACTTTGATCCCCAAACCAGCAGTAAACCCAACAAGAAAAGAAAATTATAGACTAGTATCACTAATGAATATTGATGCAAAAATATTCAAACAAGATCCTGACAAACAGAATCCAGCAACACATCAAACAAATTATATACCACGACCAAGTGGGTTTTATCCCAGGGTCTCAAGGCTGGTACAACATACATAAATCTCTAAATATAATTCAGCACATAAACAAATTAAAAAACAAAGACCATATGATTCTCTCAATTGATGCAGAAAAAGCTTTCAATAATATTCAGCATTCTTTCATGATCAGAACACTTAAGAAAATGGGTATAGAAGGGACATTTCTTAAACTGATAGAGGCCATCTACAGCAAACTCACAGCCAACATCATATTGAATAGTTAAATTGAAATCATTTCAACTCAGATCAGGAACCAGACAAGTCTCCACTGCTTTTAAACATTGTAATGGAAGTCTTAGCCTTTGCAATCAAGGAAGAAAAGGTGATCAAGGATATCCATATAGGGTCAGAAGAGATCAAACTTTCACTCTTCACAAATGATATGATTGTATGTCTGGAAAACACCAGGGATTCTACTATAAAACTCTTAGTAGTGATCAAGGAATACAGCAGTGTCTCAGGTTAAAAAATCAACACTCATAAATCTGTAGCCTTTATATATACCAACAATAGTCAAGCTGAAAAAACAGTCAAGGACTCTATTCTGTTCACAGCAGTGCCAAAGAAGAATAAATATTTGGGAGTTTACTTAACAAAGGATGTGAAAGATCTCTATAAAGAGAAATATGAAACTCTAAGATAAGAAATAGCTCAAGATGTTAACAAATGGAAAAACGTACCATGCTCATGGCTGGGAAGAATCAACATTGTTAAAATGTCCATACTACCCAAAGCAATATACAATTTTAATGCAATCCCTATTAAAGCTCCACTGTCATACTTTAAAGATCTCAAAAAAATAATACTTTATTTTATATGGAATCAGAAAAAAAACTCAAATAGCCAAGACATTACTCAGAAATAAAAGCAAAGCAGAAGGAATCATGCTACCAGACCTCAGACCATACTATAAATCGATAGTGATCAAAACAGCATGGTACTGGCACAAACACAGAGAGGTAGATGTATGGAACAGAATAAAAAACCAAGAGATGAACTCAGCTATGTACTGTTATTTGATCTTTGACAAGCCAATTAAAAACATTCAGTGGGGGAAAGATTCCCTATTTAACAAATGGTGCTGGATGAACTGGCGACCTGTAGAAGACTGAAACTGGACCCACATCTTTCACCATTAACTAGGATAGACTCTCATTGGATTAAAGATTTAAACTTAAGACATGAAACTATAAAATTCTAAAAGAAAGTGCAGGGAAAAACACTTGAAGAAATTGGCCTGGGTGAATATTTTATGAGGAGGATCCCCTGGGCAATTGAAGCAACACCAAAAATACATTACTGGGAACTGATCAAACTAAAAAGCTTTTGCACAACCAAGATCACAGTAAGTAAAGCAAGCAGAAAGCCCTCAGAATGGGAGAAGATATTTGCAGGTCATGTCTCCAACAAAAGTTACATAACCAGAATCCCCAGAGAACTCAAACGTATAAGCAAGAAAAGAACAAATGATCCCATCTCAGGGTGGGCAAGGGACTTGAAGAGAAACTTCTCTGAAGAAGACAAGTGCATGGCTTACAGACATATGAAAAAAATGCTCATCATTATTAATCATTAGAGAAATGCAAATCAAAACTACTTTGCAATACCATATAACTCCAGTAAGATTAGCCCACATCACAAAATCCCCAAACCAGAGATGTTGGCATGGATGTGGAGAAAAGGGAACACTTCTACACTGCTCGTGGAAATGCAAACTAATACTTTCCCTTTGGAAAATTGTTTGGAGAACACTTAGGAATCTAAAAATAGACCTGCCATTCTATCCTACAATTCTCTACTGTGTATGTATCCAGAAGACCAAAAATCACATTATAACAAAGATATTTGTACCAGAATGTTTATTACAGCCCAGTTCATAATTGCTAAGTCATAGATGAAGCCCAAGTGCCCATCGACCCATGAATGGATAAATAAATTGTGGTATATGTACACCTTGGAATATTACGCAGCCTTAAAGAAAGATGGAGACTTTACCTCTTTCATGTTTACATGGATGGAACTGGAACATAATCTTCTTAGCAAAGTATCTCAAGAATGGAGGAAAAAGTATCCAATGTATTCAGCCCTACTATGAAACCATATGAAAGCTATAACCCAATTATAGCCCAAGAAGAAGGGGAAAGGGAACAGGGAGGGGAGGGGAGGGGGGAGGATGGGTGGAGGGAGGGTAAATGGTGGGACCACACCTACAATGCATCTTACAAGGGTACATGTGAAATTTATTAGGTGTAGAGAATAAATATCTTTTTTTTTTTTGTAGAGACAGAGTCTCACTGCACCGCCCTTGGGTAGAGTGCCGTGGCGTCACATGGCTCACAGCAACCTCTAACTCTTGGGCTTACGCGATTCTCTTGCCTCAGCCTCCCAAGCAGCTGGTATTACAGGCGCCCGCCACGAGAATAAATGTCTTAACACAATAACTAAGAAAATGCCGCTAAGGCTATGGTAACTAGTTTGATGAAAATATTTCAAATTGTATATAAAACCAGCACATTGTACCCCATGATTGCATTGATGTACACAACTATGATTTAATAAAAAAAAAAAAAAAGCAATAATTCAGAAGAGAACAATGATTAGGGTGCAAATCCAACAAGAAGTTGGCAAACCCAGACCAGTTCCAGGCAAGTTTTGAGAGATGATCTGAAGTACAATCTCAGAATTTCATTGTAAAAGTAGAGGTTCTAGCAGGTTCATCTAGAAAACTTACTAGGTATAAAAAGCTTACCTTTAAATAGGAAACCAGAGGTAAATGGACTCCCAAATACTCTATTAGGATCTTAGACAAAGGGTTTAGTCAGGTAACTTGGTTCCTCTGTGTAGTAAGCTAGATGTGGCAGGTATTTACAAGTTATTTTACAATAACTTGTAAAATATTTTTTACAATAACTTGTAAAAGTATTTTCAATACTGCCTACACTGTAAAATATAAAGTAATATTGACTCAGGATTATTTCTAGAAGAGAGAAATTGTTGATTTCATAGACAAAAATACTTTGATACTGCTTTGAAATTGAAAGTAAGATTATGAAGGGCTTTTCTCAACTACAGATAACCAAGGTAATGGTAAAACAGCATGTGTAAGAAAAAAATAGGGGATGTGTGTGCTTTTACTCCTATAAAACTGAAAGCAGGGAGAGTGGAAGTAAGAAGAATAAGGAGTAATGGAGGTTCTTTGATGCTAGATCTATATTAGAAAGTAGACAGTAGAAATTAACTTGTGGGGTAACTTAAGTTCTCAGTGCCTGAAGTTCAACATAAGCTTCTTGCTTGTGCTTTACTAAAATTTCTCTTTCAACTTTATTATTATTTTTTTTTTTTGTAGAGACAGAGTTTCACTTTATGGCCCTTGGTAGAGTGCCATGGCATCACACAGCTCACAGCAACCTCCAACTCCTGGGCTTAGGCAATTCTCCTGCCTCAGCCTCCCGAGTAGCTGGGACTACAGGTGCCCGCCACAATGCCCGGCTATTTTTTTGTTGCAGTTCGGTTGGGGCTGGATTTGAACCCGCCACCCTCGGTATATGGGGCCAGCTCCCTGCTCACTGTGCCACAGGCGCCACCCTCAACTTTAAACCAAATATCACCCAGTCTGCTCTGCTAATAAATACTTTGTGAATAAAAAAATAATAATTAATGAATTAAAGGGTTGAATAAAATCCCTAGGGTTCACCAATCCTCAATCAATATTCTATAATTTTTCTGTTTGTTGAGCTATTCCTTTTTTTCCAGACATATGTTGTACATAGAAAAATCCTCCCCTCAGACATCATGAGGGCAACTTCTCTTTTTCTTACTTGCAATACCCTCTGAGAATGCAATTCCTCTGCAAATCTCTTCTTTAACTACTTATGATCTTCTCCTAATACAAAACTGTCATGAACATGGTCCATGGAATTAAATAGATAAAAAAGGAAAATTTCAACTCAATCATATTCAGTTAGGTGCTCACCATCTCTCTGTCTTTTCATAACCTAATTTTCCTGTCTGCCTTATTATATTACATAAAGGAATTATATCTTCCTGTCTGCAGTTTATTAAGCTTGACAGCTAAAGATAATAAGTATGAATTATCAGTAGAGTGTCTTGATATAACCTTGTTAATGTTAATGGACGTTTACTTATATATGTCCAATTTATAGAATATGCAATCTATTATGTAATCATTTTAAAATAATAATATATTTTTTAAAAATCCAAATTTAATATAGAAATGAGAACTCTTAGAAGTATTAACTTCCAAATGTATCCTGTCATATATAAAATAAAGGAATATTAGCAAATGTTACTAATAATGATTAAATGGCAATATACTTATATTCCTTAAGAAAATTAATAGGAATAATTTTCTGTTTAAAAAATTAAGAATCAAAAAATGACAATTGATACTCATGTTACAATCATTTGTAGAAAATATTTCAAGGTGAATATGAAAATGAGTGACTTCAGAAATTAACAGATCAGTTCAAGCCTAAAAACCCATGTTAGTGTTAAAATAATTCTCCATCAAAAGTAGTAAAATTGTAAAAAATATATGTTTACCAATTTCTGGAAGTTCTCCTTTAGCGAGTAAAATATGCTTTAATTTTTCTTTTTTCCTTTTTGTATATAAAAAACAGATAGGCATCTATACTAGCACAGTAACTAAAATCAAATGTTCTATTTCTCTAATTCACATAGTCTTTTTTTTTTAATACTACAAAGCCTAGATGTGCTTACACAAAGTCTGATTAGCATCACATAAAAAGAGGAATTCTGTTTTCAGACCAGCAATCTGTGTGGGCAGTTATCTCAAAGTGAGCCCATGTTGGTCTCCCACCAGAAGCCCACAAGTAACTCTGTGTTTCCCTCCATAGCTGGCAGACATAAGCTAGACTCATCTCTGCTTAATCTCCAATACAGTCTTTGTACTCCTACCTCGGTGAAGAAAATTCCCAGATTTTCATGGTTTTCAGGTATTCTCAATAATTTTTAACGGTGCCCTAAGCCAAAAGAAATACCTAGCAATTCTTAAAATGTAGCTTTGGCCAAGCCATTTAACAAGTATTTATATCCTCACACCTTCACAGTGTTTGAAAACATAATAAAATTAAAATGAGAGAACATTAATGTGTTATCTTCTTCTTACATAACTGTAATTATTTGATTAGTTTAGCTAATTAGGTTGAACACTGTACAACTTCTCAGACCTGGGATCATACTGGACACCATCCCTCTCACTTTCCGGTTCACATTCGACATTGATTTTCCCATGGTTCTTCCTTTTCATTATAGCAACCTCCAAAACTCCAGCTTCACAAGTGCATGAAGTAATCAAAGTAACATAGCACAATGGAAGGTTAAAACTATAAACTACTAAAACTAATAGTTTGTTCAGTGCTTAACAGATGTTAAATATCACTGTGTTTCTCTCAAAATCTTAAAATATCCTTCCATACCCCTGTGCATTCATGGTAGCACTCGGGGCCTGTTCATACTTAGTTAGGGAGCTCTAACTATGGTTTCTTGGCTTCCAAACTTCTCAGAAAAGTTTGTCTTTATCTTGATTACAGACTCTGAGTAAACAGGCAATAATATCTTAGAGATGTAAAATGAAAATCATATATTTTGATGTCATTTTCTACAGTAATAAATTTGTATACATAGTTTTCCTCATGCATTTTGCTTTGTATGCAGTGTATTATTCTATAATATTAAATTTTATAAGTTTTAACTTATCCATTTTCTGTCAATTAGACTTTAAATATATAACAAGAAAAAAATGATTTGCAAAGACACAAAATATTTTTATATATTTTTTAAACATACAACTTTTTTACCAAGAGCTATTTATACAATAGTTTAGCAGAAATACTATTCTTTTTTTAAAGAGTTCTGACTTTGTTTTTAGACTGACCCTGAAATTTTGGTTACTACTCTTTATTTGAAAAGAACAGGAAAGGCAAAGGTAGGGCTCATTGTTCTCTATAACTCCTATTGTTAAGCAGGGGAAATAAGGCACTTTATTGTATGTTCTTGACAAAGAAACAATGACATCCAAAGATTGAGGAAACTGTCCATGGTCCTGTCACACATAGCTATTCACAGGTAAGCTGTTAGTACTGCAAAATCTTTTTTAATAGTTCTATTGTAGACCATTTTTGCTAAGAAAGACTATCCTTTGAGGAGAAAAAAAGTTTGGCTCATTAGGTGATAATAGTAGGTTTGTACCAGTCCAGTTACACATAGCCATTATGGCCAAGTTAATTCATCCATATCCACTCACCTCGAAACATATTAGACTAACCGAATGTTTAGTATAAACCAAGCACAGTAAATGTTACAAGACAAGATAGGGTCCCCACTTTTGGAGAACTTACACTGCAGTAAGCATAAGGAAAAGCTAACTAATACCAAAAGCTAAATGGCCATGGAAAATACTGCCAGATCAGGTGTCATGTGGAAGAGAAGTCTTACAATATTCTGGAGAAAAAGAAGAAGAAACTATAGATATTATCTTATGAAGGAAATGAGATTTGAATTGGCCTTTGAGGAATGGGTAAAATGTTTATAGACAGAAATGAATTAACTGGGCTTGGAGAAGAGAGAAAGTTGTGTTTGAAAATACTACATATCACATCCAAGGATAAAAGAATGTGTCCTGAGAAATAGAATAAGAGGATAAAGACTAGACTGAAAAGACCTTATTATGGTCTGTCTCTGGCAGGCATTGAAGAAATAATTTTAACTTTTTCACTTGAGAAGTAACATAAAAAGAGCTTTGTACAGGGCAATGCCTGTGGCTCAGTGAGTAGGGCACCAGGCCCATAAACTGAGGGTGGTGGGTTAGAACCTAGTCCAGCCAAACTGCAACAAAAAAATAGCCAGGCATTGTGGCGGGCACTTGTAGTCCCAGCTATTCAGGAGGCTGAAGCAAGGGAATTGCCTAAGCCCAAGAGCTGGAGGTTGCTGTGAGCTGTGACACTACAGCACTCTACAGCAACAAAAAGCTTTGTACAGGTCAAGAAAATCTACTCATTCCTCTATGCGGCCCATTATTCCCAAGACATAAACCAGCAGGCAGACTGCCTCAGGTCCAGGAAACCAGTTACATAGCATTAAAACTAAGGTATGTGGCTTCTTTTTGTTCTTCCCCCTCAACACACACACACTTTCTATATTATCCAAAATTTAGGGCACACCTGCTATAAATTATCTGCAGATTGTATTGTCCAAGGATATAATCCTAGTCAGTAAGTCCATCTCTTCCCTGGCTCACTTTGCTATTTGTCTGAATTGGCCAAAGCATATCAGTCAATAGGAGGAAATGTTAACATTTACAGACACTTTTTTAAAAACGAAACCTTCAAATAATGTAATAAGTGCCACTTGTATGTCAGGGTCAGTGGTATATCTTGTAATTAACAAACAGATCCATAAATTCTTCATTTGGTGTCCTAAGACAGTGACTTGGTGGATTCAGCAGAAAAGATTCTAAACCAGGATGGTCAAAAAAATAAATAAATAAAATCATTCCCCCTTGACTCATATCACATAGAGTGTGCTCAATCTCAGACATTCTCTTTTTCAATCAAAAAAAGATTTGGGGCTTGCTGCCTTTTTTTTAAACAACTGGGAAGATGCTCTTCATCTGCACAGAATGAAAATATTGGCACTCTATTTCTTGACAGTTTGTGGGCCAGGGCATATACCCATGATGAAGCATTGGAAGCCAGGTTCTGGAAGTATGAGAAGCAGGGAATAGATGGGGAAAGAGAGATGAAAGTGTGAATATTGGAATTTTTCAAGGTCACTCTTGTGTATTCAGGGGGTCAAAGAACAATCCAGGACACAGACTGGCCAAGAGCAGTGGAGTTGCAGTAGCTGCAACATTGGACTGGAGTGGTACCAAGGAGTGTGATGGGAAGAGCAGAAGCTTACCTGTGAAAAATAATAAAAGACAGTTTCACACATTAACTTATTCCTATGGCACAGGGGACGGTATTTGATTCATCAATTAATGACAGCTTAATGACTGGGATAACCACTACTGAGGGTACTCACTGTTGAGGCATAAGGGAAAAAGTGAAAAACACATTCGAAATCAAGTCATCCTCCAGATTTCTTATATACACTGTACATTGTTATAAGGTAGTAACCACCATTTGTAAAATTGTTTAAAAGCACCTCAAAAAGTGGCTCAGATAATTTGGAGTAGAAATCCAATGTCCCATCCAAATATCACAATTAATAATTTCTAAAATGTTTTTTAACAAGATAACTAAATTATTCTGAAAATCTAAATTGCATTAAAGCCACCAAAAGGAAGCACTTGACTTACTCTCTCATTGCTCCTTCATTTTTCTTAGTTTGTGTGGCACTTGTATTTTCAGGAGGTTATGTAATGAACCATAATAAAATTAATTGTTTCTCAGTTGATGAGGTCATAGATTTCCAGAGTCCTTGAGTCCCCATTATTGCAGCAGATTTTCTTCCTCAGTTGTTCCCTGTTCTATTTGGTGTCCTGTTTCAAAAACAAACACTTTTGCTTTTTACTATTTGCTTTTTGTAGGAAGCTTTCTATAAGCCAAAAAAAAAAAAAGAAAAGAAAAACCTTCAGTACTTTATTCTTATTATAAAAAAAAGACATAGTATATTTCTGTGCCCTCCTGCCAGATTTAAAAATAAGTCAATATAAACCAGTAATAGGTAGTGTCAATTTATAAAAAAGATTATTTTATAATATTACTCATATTATAGAAGAATAAATAAACAGGAGCACTGGCAAAGCTAGATTGTTATTCATGTTCTTTGGGCTATACCATCAATAACAGGAGCAGCTGATATTAGATTATAAAAAGGACCAACATTCTAAACCAATGCTGGAAATACAGTCTTTTTGGAAGGTATTGGTCCCCAGTTTCCAAGATACAAAATACATACATTCCTTTTGGGTAAATTGACAATTTGGAATAAGTTCTAAGGTTTTCATGCTTGAATGAAAATGTATACAAATAGAAAAAATATTTCACTTGTATCACTAATTATTTATTAGAAATTTAAATTGTATGAACACAGGTCTTTCACATTTTATTTTCATTGTACCTGCAGCTTATTTATATTGAACAACGCAAAAATAGAAAATCTTTGCTCAAGGTCAATAAAAACATTCTTTCTATTAAGCATTAATAACATAAGTTATTTCATGTTTATTATTTTGTGTAATGTAATTTCCTAGTAAAACAGGAATCCATATCAAGGGTAGAGTTCATTTTCTATTCTTAAGCATGGCAATTGTCTCCACTATGACTCTTATCTAAAGACTTAGAGATAATAGGTTTATGCAGAAAACACAATGACTGTTTCTGATCTTGTCGAGAAAAATAATAAAAGACAGTTTCACACATTAACTTCTTCCTTCATTCAAAAGGGTTTATTGACTAATATTTTATGCCAGTCAGTATGCTAGATATCATGAAGAGAGATTAACAGAAAAGGTAATCTTTCTGTTCAAAGATTCAAGAATTAAGTAAAAAAAAAAAAACAACCCAAACCAAAAACCAAACAAACAAAACACCTGGTACATTTTAGAAGAGTTGGAATGGCAGGTGTAATAGTAGAGACACACACAGGATACAGAAGGCATCTAATACAAACTTAGGAAAAAAAGAAGTTTAAACACTTTCGTGGTGGTGATGTCCGAGCTGACCTTTAACAAACAAGTAGTACTTTGAAGACAGCAGAGTTTATGAAAACGTCATCTAGGCAGGGAGTTAGCCAGAGTAAGAGCACAAAATTGAGAAACAACAGGTATGCATTAAAAAGTACAAGGAGTGCAGGGCTCTGAGAGTGTGCAGTTAAAGCAGAGTATGGCTGGGTGGATTATGATAATGAGAAGTGGACAGATTCCAGTTCACAAAGATTCTCGAATGTGGAGCTTGTGGAGGAGTCATGGTTGCATCTTAGGAAGATGATTTAAACTATAGACTTAGAGATCCAAGATTGGTATCAGGGAAAAAAGGAGTCTTAATGAGTAAATAAGAAAAGATAAGAGGCCCTTAACCAGTGTAATAGAAGAAGACAGACCCCGTTTTTAAACTCTGCCTCTATGAGTGTGGCTGGATTGCTGGGAGCTGAGGGGAGTGGCTGGAGTGGGGCCGGAAAGGGTGGTGGATGCAGATATTCAGGGTGGGCCCTGCAGTGCCGGGTAAAGATTCTGACTTTGTTCTGAGTGTAGTGGGAAGGTAATGAAAGATTCTTTTTTTTTTTTTTTTTTTCTGAGACAGAGTCTCACGTTGTTGCCCTTGGTAGAATGCCTTGGTATCATAGCTCACAACAACCTCAAACTCTTAGGCTCAAATGATTCTCTTGCCTCAGCCTCCTGAGTAGCTGGGACTACAGGTGCCTGCCATAACACCTGGCTATTTTTAGAGAGGAGGTCTCACTCTGGCTCAGGCGGGTCTCAAACATGTGAGCTCAGGTAATCCATCTGCCTTGGCATCCCAGAGTGCTGAGATGATGGGTGTGAGCCACTACAGTGGGCCTAATGAAAGATTCTTTTATTTTATTTTTTTAGAGACAGAGTCTCACTTTGTAGCCCTCAGTAGAGTGCTGTGGCATCACAGCTCACAGCAACCTCCAACTCCTGGGCTTAAGCGATTCTCTTGCCTCAGCCTCCCAAGTAGCTGGGACTACAGGTGCCTGCAACAACGCCTGGCTATTTTTTGGTTGTAGTTGTTTGGCAGGCCCAGGCTGGATTCCAACCCGCCAGCTCTGGTGTATGTGGGTGGTGCCTTAGCCACTTGAGCTACAGGTGCCAAGCCCTAATGAAAGATTCTTAAGCAGGGAAGTGATGAGGTCTAACTTCTTTGTTCTATTTCTATTTTACAAGGATCATCATTGCTGCTGCATGGATAATCTGTTGAAGTGAACAGGGAGGGAAACTGGGACACCAGCTGGGAGCCTGGTGTAGGAAGCTGGGTGAGAGGGATGGTGGCCTAGACTTGAATGGTGGCAACAGAGATAAAAGGATCCTGGCTGTCTAACACGGCAGCCACTGGCCACGTGTGGCTACAGAGCGTGTGAAGACTTGGCACAAAAAAAGATGGAAAGAAGCTTTTAGTCATTTGTTCATATTGATTACTTGTTCAAATAATAATATTTTGGCTATTTCATTATGTGAAATAAAATATAATATTCAAATTTTATAAAAAATAAAAAATAAACTCTGCCTCTTACACAACAGGCTGATCTCTGTATGCATCACTCTCTTTATCTGTGAAAGTGGCATATAATAATGGTTACAAGAATTTACACCATGATCCTATTGTGTGTATTCAGAGACCGATTATCAAAACAAGGACACATTAGGACACATATGTTAGACAAATACAGAAGTTGAGTGGTCATGAAATGGCCACTAATTTAACACGGGAACTGAGAGGGGGTGAGATTTAAGAATGACCCCATGTTTCAACTTTGAAGACTGTCAACTGATATAAAGAACACAGGAAGAAAAAATGTTCTGGGGAAATAATGTCTATTTCTTATGATTGAATATGAAATAGGTCCCAATGAAAATGCTCAACAGACAGTTGGATATAGTATCTGAGTTCCAAGGAGAGAGCTGGGAAGCCCTAATGATGGAGACTGACAACAAGGTGGTAGGCTGAGGAATGGCAAACATCCCCAAAGAGTTCCACATCCCAATCCCGCAACTTGTGCATAGGGGACCTTATGTGCCAAAGGAAATTTATAGGTGTAATTAAGGCAAGGAATCTGAGATGCAGATATTTCTGTAGATTATCTTGGTGGCCTAGTGTGATCACAGGGTCCTTACAAGAAGAATGCATGAGGAATCAGATAACAGAACTAGAGATTTGAGTGACTGCACTCTGAAGTGGTAGAGAGGAGCCACATGCCAAGAAATACAGGTGGCTGCTAGAAGCTGGACAAGCTTCTCCTGTGGCCTCAAGAAGGAACTAGACCTCCCAACATCTCGATCTTAGTCCAGTAAAACTGATTTTGGACTTCAGACTTCTCAAACCATAAGAGCTTAACTTTGTACTGTTCCAAACCACTAAGTTTGTGGTAAATTGTTACAGGAGCAATAGGAAATAAAAACCCAGAGAAAGTGTCATGAAAATAGAAACACAAAAAGATTTGAACTCACCCTAACATTTAAACAAGATAGCTCTCAAAGAGAGAGAAAGTCAGGTCAGACAAGAACTAAGAAGAATCAGAAGAATGTCATGTCAAATAATTCAGTAATGGACGGCACAACAGTTAAACATGATGAACTCATCCAACCATAACTTTTTAAAATGGAAAGTATTCACTGAATTTGGCAAGAGTCTTTGGAAAACAGGAACAAAGCCCTAGACCAGTGTTTTTAAATATTTTTTATCTCATGGCATACTTGAACCTATACTTAAAGTTCCTTCCGCAGCACGCTAACATTTCATCCCAACAAAACTGAATACACATTCTTCTCATCAGCCCACAGAACATATTCCAAAATTGACCACATCCTAGGCCACAAATCTAACCTCAGCAAATTTTTAAAAATAGAAATTATTCCTTGCTTCTTCTCAGACCATCATGGAATAAAAGTTGAACTCAATAACAACAGGAACCTGCATACCCATACAAAAACATGGAAGCTAAACAACCTTATGCTGAAGGATAGATGGGTTATAGATGAGATTAAAAAGAAAATTACCAAATTTTTGGAACAAAACAACAATCAATACACAAATTACCAGAACCTCTGGGATACTGCAAAGGCAGTCCTAAGAGG
Source organism: Nycticebus coucang (assembly GCF_027406575.1). Lineage (NCBI taxonomy): Eukaryota > Metazoa > Chordata > Mammalia > Primates > Lorisidae > Nycticebus > Nycticebus coucang. Next base: position 110,932,617 of record NC_069785.1, read on the forward strand.
GAAATTGATAGCACTGCAAGCCTTCCTCAAGAAAACAGAAAGAGAGGAAGTTAATAACTTAATGGGACATCTTAAGCAACTGAAGAAGGAAGAACACTCCAACCCCAAACCCAGCAGAAGAAAAGAAATAACCAAAATCAGAGCAGAATTAAACAAAACTGAAAACAAAGAATTATACAACAGATCAATAAATCAAAAAGTTGATTTTTAAAAAGATCAATAAAATAGATAAACCTTTGGCCAACCTAACCAGGAAAAAAAGAGTAAAATCTCTCATTTCATCAATCAGAAATGGTAACGATGAAATAACAACAGACCCCTCAGAAATTCAAAAAATCTTTAACGAATACTACAAGAAACTCTACTCTCACAAATATGAAAATCTGAAAAAAATCGACCAATACCTGGAAGTACGCCACCTACCAAGACTTAGCCAGAATGAAGTGGAAATGTTGAACAGGCCTATATCAAGTTCTGAAATAGCATCAACTATACAAAATCTCCCTAAAAAGAAAAGCCCAGGAACAGATGGCTTTACGTCAGAATTCCACCAAACCTTTAAAGAAGAACTACTAAACCTATACTACTATAGTACTAAACCTCTTCCAAAATATAGAAAAAGAAGGAATATTACCCAACACATTCTACGAAGCAAACATCACCTTGATCCCCAAACCAGGGAAAGACCCAACAAGAACAGAAAATTATAGACCAATATCACTAATGAATATTGATGCTAAAATACTCAGTAAGATCCTAACAAACAGAATCCAACAATACATCAAAAAAATTATACATCACGACCAAGTGGGATTTATCCCAGGGTCTCAAGGCTGGTTCAATATACGTAAATCTATAAATGTAATTCAGCACATAAACAAACTAAAAAATAAAGACCATATGATTCTTTCAATTGATGCAGAAAAAGCTTTTGATAATATCCAGCATCCCTTCATGATCAGAACACTTAAGAAAATTGGTATAGAAGGGACATTTCTTAAACTAATAGAGGCCATCTACAGCAAACCCACAGCCAATATTGTATTGAATGGAGTTAAATTGAAGTCATTTCCACTTAGATTAGGAACCAGGTAAGGTTGCCCATTGTCTCCATTGCTCTTTAACCCATTGTATTGGAAGTTTTAGCTATTGCAATTAGGGAAGAAAAGGTGATGAAGGGTATCCACATAGGGTCAGAAGAAATCAAACTTTCACTCTTTGCAGATGATATGATTGTATATCTGGAAAACACTAGGGATTCTACTACAAAACTTTTAGAAGTGATCAAGGAATACAGCAATGTCTCAGGCTACAAAATCAACACCCATAAATCTGTAGCCTTTATATATACCAACAATAACCAAGCCGAAAAAACAGTCAAGGACTCTATTCCTTTCACAGTAGTGCCATTTCATCCAAAGATGAAATATTTGGGAGTATACCTAACAAAGGATGTGAAAGATCTCTACAAAGAGAACTATGAAACTTTAAGAAAAGAAATAGCTGAAGATGTTAACAAATGGAAAAACATACCATGCACATGGCTGGGAAGAATCAACATTATTAAAATGTCTATACTACCCAAAGCAATATATAATTTTAATGCAATTCCTATTAAAGCTCCATTGTCATATTTTAAAGATCTTGAAAAAATAATACTTCATTTTATATGGAATCAGAAAAAAACCTTGAATAGCCAAGACATTACCCAGCAATAAAAACACAGCAGGAGGAATCACGCTACCAGATCTGAGACTGTACTATAAATCGATAGTGATCAAAACAGTATGGTATTGGCACAAAAACAGAGAAGTTGATGTCTGGAACAGAATAGAGAACCAAGAGATGAATCCAGCTACTTACTATTATTTGATCTTTGACAAGTCAATTAAAAACATTCAGTGGGGAATAGATTTCCTATTTAACAAATGGTGCTGGATAAACTGGCTGGCAACCTGTAGAAGATTGAAACTGGACCCACACCTTTCACCATTAACTAAGATAGACTCTCACTGAATAAAAGATTTAAACTTAAGACATGAAACTATAAAAATACTTGAAGAAAGTGCAGGGAAAACTATTAAAGGAATTGGCCTGGGTGAATATATTATGAGGAGGACTCCCCAGGCAATTGAAGCAGTATCAAAAATACACAACTGGGACCTGATCAAACTAAAAAGCTTCTGCACAGCCAAGAACATAGTAAATAAAGCAGACAGACCTCAGAATGGGAGAAAATATTGGCATGTTATACCTCCAATAAAGGTCTAATAACCAGAATCCACAGAGAACTCAAAAGTATTAGCAAGAACAGAAAATGTGATCCCATCTCAGGGTGGGCAAGAGACTTGAAGAGAAACTTCTCTAAAGAAGACAGACGCACGATCTACAGACACATGAAAAAAAGCTCATCATCCTTAATCATCAGAGAAATGCAAATCAAAACTACTTTGAGATATCACCTAACCCCAGTAGGGGGTTACGTGTAGCCCACGTAACAAAATCCCAAAACCAGAGATGTTGGCATGGATGTGGAGAAAAGGGCACACTTCTACACTGCTGGTGGGAATGCACACTAATACGTTCCTTCTGGAAGGATGTTTGGAAAATACTTAGAGACCTAAAAATAGACCTGCCATTCGATCCTATAATTCCTTTACTAGGTTTATACCCAGAAGACCAAAAATCACAATATAACAAAGACATCTGTACCAGAATGTTTATTGCAGCCCAATTCATAATTGCTAAGTCATGGAAGAAGCCCAAGTGCCCATCGACCCACGAATGGACTAGCAAATTGTGGTACATGTACACCATAGAATATTATGCAGCCTTAAAGAAAGATGGAGACTTTACCTCTTTGGTGTTTACATGAATGGAGCTGGAACATATTCTGCTTAGCAAAGTATCTCAGGAATGGAAGAAAAAGTACCCAATGTACTCAGCCCTACTAGGAAGCTAAATTATAGCTTTCACATGAAGGCTATAACCCAACTATAGCACAAGACTATGAGGAAAGGGCCAAGGAAGGGGAAGGGAGAGGGGAGGTTTGGGTGGAGGGAAGGTAATGGGTGGGGCCACACCTACGATGCATCTTAGAATGGGTACGGGCGAAACTTACTAAAGGCAGAGTACAAATGTCTACATACAATAACTAAGAAAATGCCATGAAGGCTACGTTGAACAGTTTGATGAGAATATTTCAGATTGTATATGAAACCAGCACATTGTACCCCTTGATTGCACTAATGTACACAGCTATGATTTAACAACAAAAAAAAAGAAAAGAAAAAGAGTTAAAAAGAAAAAAAGAATGTACTTACTGTGCTTTGAACTTCTTTCAAAATTAATTTAATTAATGATCTTTTAAAATGTTCACAGAACATTTGTGATCCTCCCATGCCACCAGCATACTGCAGCACACCAGTTGAAAATCACTGCCCTAGAGTATACAGAGGTGCTTAGAAACTACAAAACCAAGGGAAGGAGAAAGTCCCCAGACATGCAAAGTTAACTAGGAAAGAAGAAGAGATCAATGTCTTGAAGATACTAGTACTGCCATTCCTTGGTCTGAGTGGTGGATTGGGTCCAGGACTCCCAGCGGTAACGAAACCCACAGAAGTCAAGTTCCTTGCATGACATGATACAGGATTTGTATATAACCTATGCTCAGCCTCCCATGTGCTTTAAACAATCTTAGATAACTTGTTATATCTAATACACTGTAAATGTTGTGTAAACAGTTGTTATACTATATTGTTTAGGAAATAATTACAAGAAAAAAGTCTGTATGTTCAGTACAGACACAACCTTCCTTTGGGTTTTTTTAAAATATTGTCAATCCTCTTTTGGTTGAATCCGTGAAGGAGAAACCCATGGATATGAGAGACAACTGTCTTAGTAAACATCTCCAGAGTAAAACAGGAAGCACTGAACCAAGATCAGGGCACTGTACCTGGTTCAACCAGCTCGATAGCTAGTTGCAGTTACTTAAGTTTTATTTAAAGCTTTTTTCAATGGATTTTTAAGCAATAAAAGTATAAGAAAATATTAGGTGAAGAAAAAAGTTAAACATGGGGACATAAAAAAGATAAAAAATGACAAATAATCATAGAAGTATCCTGAAGAATTAATGGAAGAAATACTTATAGTAGAGGAAGTTTTCAGAGAAAAAGTCTAGCAGGAGGAGAAGAGATTAAAAGTAATTAATTCTGTTTTGAAAAAGTAAACATTAAAATATAATTCAGCCACTTGATAAATTAGTCTTTAGTTTTGTTTTTTTTTTGTTGTTGTTCTTGTTGTTTGTTTGTTTTAGAGACAAAGTCTCACTTTGTTGCCCTCGGTAGAGTGCTGTGGCCTCACAGCAACCTTCAGCTCTTGGGCTTAGGTGATTCTCTTGCCTCAGCCTCTGGAGTAGCTGGGACTACAAGCGCCCACCACAATGCCCAGCTAATTTTTTTTGTTGCAGTTTGGTGGGGGCCGGGTTTGAACCCACCGCCCTCAGTATATGGGGCCAGCACCCTACCCACTGAGCCACCCCTAGTCTTCAGTTTTTATTGATGATATACCAAAAGTAGACATAGACTACATGAGTAATGTCTGGCGCAGGGTAGATATTTTCCCATTGCATCTTCCACTTTTATGATGTTGGCATTTCCTTCTGTATTTCATGCAGAGGTATTTCCTGTGCCATTGTGAATCATTCTGCCCTAGGAATAAAACTTTATGACTTAGGTTTCATGGAGAATTTTAGATTATAATGTGAGTCAGTGTCCATATGCTTGCCCAAGTACTCTACACATAAAAACTATACCTTGACTACTAAATCTCTTTAAGTATCAAAAGTACCAAGCCATGCCATAGCAATTTATAGTACTAAACAAAAAGCATAGCAGCTGAGAAAATGATCAGTCTCTTTACATAAACCTTGAGTAACATCATAAATCTCTGCATTATAAATGCACCTCATTGAAGGTAGTAGAGGAGAAAGAGTTTAGCTAAGTAACATAGGAAAATGATGTCACTTGACTGAAAACCATAAGACTAAAGCCAAAAAAAACAATATGTAAGCATAGGATGCTAATTAATAAATTTTTTTCTTACAGGAATTTCATGTAACAATTCACATGTATACCTGAGTTGAAACTGTAAGTGAACAGATAGTAGATAAATAGGATGCAAGATTCTCGCTATCAGAGAAAGAAATTACAAGTCAGCAGTGGTGAAGTCCGCTGTAAACCTGTGTACACTGGAGGCAGAGAGATTTGTTTGAATTCATGTTTCATATCAGGTGGTTAGACAAGAGCAGATACACAGCGTATGTGCTGCACTCTCTAGCTCTACCCACAGAGAGATGGTCTGGAGCCATGACACCCAACCGCAGCAAGCACACTCAGTACCCAGAACTTGGTTTCTAAATATAAGTTAAAATAAATGGAACTAGGGATCTTTGGAGAAATAGCTACATCTAAGGCTGGTACAGAAAAATATATGATGACCCTGAAGTATCTTGTAATACTAAAAAGTAAAGAAGCACTAACAAGGGAAATAAATAAATAGTGGGCATTTTTGTCAAAAGGACACCAGAGGCAACTTAAATGACATCCCAAAGACTAAATTTGAAAGTTCGAACAAAACAATGTGTTACTGAGCTATAACCCAAAGTATAAAATTAATACCTATAAACCATATTAACACAGATAAATTATCTAAAAAATAATTAAATGTATAGAAGATATAAATATTATATAAAAATTCCCAATAGCACATGGAGATACTCCCCACTCCAAGAAATGGATCTCAATCCCCAACCCTTCCACCACCACAGACACCTACTTGTTGAATATGAACTAGACTTGGTGACTCACTTCCAAAGAATGGAGTTTGAAAAGGGAAGAACTGTAAACTCACAGTGGAGAAAGCTGGCAGATTTCATCTTACCCACGTGACTGGGATGAACCATATCACTAGTGGTAACTCATGGCACCATGTCTTTTTGATATGATGTGATGGAGAGGGCACGCAACCTCTGTAGTATCTATGCCCCCCAAACCATAACCCCATACAATAATGTGGGTGCAGACAATTAGGTTACATTGTTTGTGTTTATTAGGTAAGGTCCCTGTTGTAGGTGTGCCCCTCACCTAAGAGGTGTGCCATATACCACTACATTGTGCCTACTAGGTGAGAGCTCACCAATCCTCCTCTCTCCTCCCTTCTGCTGCCTCCCTCTTCTCCTCTGCCCCCAAATCAAGTTTAATTGTGTTTTTCTCTCATGTGAGTACGTATTTGTCCACTGGTTACATGTTAGTATTGTCTACATTGGATATTTGCTTTTCCATTCTTGTGATACTTTACTAAATAGAATGTTTTCTAACTCCATCCAGGTTATTACAAAAGATGGAAAGTCTCAATCTTTTTAATGGCTGAATAATATTCCATGGCATGTACCACAGTTTATTAATCCATTCATGAGTTGATAGATACTTGAGCTGATTCCACCTCTAGGCAATTGTGAGCTGAGCTGCAATAAACATTCTAGTGCAAATGTCCTTATGGTGAAATGATGTTTTTTCTTCCAAGTACATACCAAGTAATGGGATTGCAGGATCTGATGGAGGTCTGCTTTCGCTTCTTTGAGGATTCTCCATATGGAAAGAAGTCATTTCTATCTTAACTAATTTATGCTTGATACTTAGTATAGAGCTTAGCCCAGAATCAATGCTCAATGAATAGTTGATTAATGATAAATATTGTCAATGTAATTTTATTTTTATTGGTATTTAATGCATAAGATCAGATCCCAAATCCTTTGGATACATATTCCTTCCAACCCGATGAAGGATACCTGAGCGTAGCCAGCTAAGCATTCACCAGTCAACATGGGAGAAGGAGGTAAAGGAAATGGAAAAACAGCCTTAGTATTTAAGTCACCTGGCAGAAGTGGGACAACAGATGAAAAGAAGGCAAAAAGAAGAAGGAAAAGGAAAAGACAACAATGGAGAAAGAAACAGGCTAGGAAAAGGTTCATCTTATGGAATGCTAAAAAAAAAATCCCTTCAAAAGTACCGCGTTATGTTGTATGCAGATATGATAATTCAGGGTACTCAGATACTAAACGCAAAACCTCAAACTCAGTATTTGGCAAGCTATATAGTGGATATACACTGGAACAGATTGTTTGAAAAGAACTACTTCTTTCAGAGTTGTTTTTAAAATATTTCAATCACCAAAGTTTGTGAGCTTTAGACTGTTAAATACTCATTTTACACCCTCTTCCCCAACAACACCAGCAACAATGGAAAAAATGAAATGAAATTAAGGGCCTGCTCCGACAGGCCCCAGAAGGAGAGGTCTGCTTGCAATTTAGCCCCATCTGGTGGTACTTCAGGAAACTGTGTCTAAAGGCTACCCCTGTCCCAATGCGTTTTTGAAACCTCAGGCATAAATGATACTCTTCGTAGGATGTTTAGGCCAAAAGAAACTGGACTGAGAAAAGACATGGCCAGTGAGTGAACAACTCCTCTTCCTTCTCAGAACAGTGAGGACATAGGAGAGTTTGTGAAGGAGTTTGGATTCCTTGGACCAACTGCTACTCTCAGTACAGACGTTTCACAGACAACTGGTGCTAAATAAAACAAGTCTTCACGGAACTTTCGTCCTCTGCCTCAGCAAACCAAAAGCAAGAAAGCTCACTATCTATCTTTGGAAACTAGCTAAGGAAAGTCAAGCCACTTAAAAGGACAGAATGATGTTGTTCTACCATATCCATAACCATTGTAATTTTGGAACAAATGACAGTTTACAAAGCTATTAAGGAGGACATTTGAGCAAAGATTCACGCTGATCAGTGACATTCAGTTAAAAGATAAAACTGGAATTTGTTTCTTTGATTTTCTTTTTTTACATTGAAAATTATGTGGGGAAATGCATTTTTCACCGCCCTTTTGGCAATAAAAATCACTGCAGTTTTTGGGAATGCCATTTGGAAATGTCTTTAGCCTGACCTTTCAGTGCTAAATGAAACTTGTATGTAATCCAAAATAGATATTTGTTTCAATCTAATTTAGGTAGTTAACCATAATATGACTCTGTATATCATAATTACTCTTGTATAACTATCAAAATGAGAATACTCAGACATGACCATATAACTTGATTTCACTAAATTAGATACTTAAGGAATTTACAAAAATACCGATATTGGGATCTGTGTCAAGGTGGCCTGTAAAGTTAAATATGAATGCACATGTGAGTTGCAAACATACTTTAAGTAATATTGTCCAGTGCGTGGTTTGCCACACCATCAATATGACATATGTCATAAAGTTTAAGAGCCCTATTATATATTACAATTTAACTTTAAAATGGAGAGTATGTAGCTGAAGTAAATGACAAAGCTTGGGTGAAACAATTGTACTCTTTATGCAATAAAATAGGTTTCTGAAATAGCACACACAATTCCTCTGTAAATAATAAATATTTTCATATCAAATTAAATGGTATATTTAGCCATATGCTTTCACAGATGTTTTACCTTGATTCCCCATTGATCTATCATAAATTGACATATAAATGCACTAAGGTATCTATACTTTAAAAGATACCCACCTAATGAATCTTTGCTGAAAAAAAGAATAATTTTAGAATATAAAGATTCATTTTATTCTTATTTTATCAGCTTCATGCATGCATCTAATTTTGTAGAATATTTTAAAGCAAGGCATATCTTTGCTGGAAACAGAAAGTAGCATATCCCCTAACACTCCTTTTCCATTGGATGAAACAATTCCCATAAATTTATCATCACTGGATTTTATCCTTATGAACACAATTGGACAATCACTTTCATAAAGTGAAACTGATAAAGTTAATTGATGAACGAATCAATTAACTAAGGATTCCTTTTTTTAAAAAATGCATAAAATGGTGTTCATGGATCAATGGGCATTTGGGCTTTTTCCATGACTTAGCAATTATGAATTGGGCTGCAGTAAACATTCTGGTACAAATATCTTTGTTATAATGTGATTTTTGGTCTTCTGGGAATATACCTAGCAGAGGAATTGTAGGATTGAATTGCATGGAATATTCTGCAGCCTTAAAGAAAGATGGAGACTTTACCTCTTTCATGTTTACATGGATGGAGCTGGAACATATTTTTCTTAGTAAAGTATCTCAAGAATGGAAGAAAAAGTATCCATGTACTCACCCCTACTATGAAACTAATTTATAGCTTTTGTATGAAAGCTATAACCCAGTTATAACCTAAGAATATAGGGAAGGGGGAGAGGGAGGAGAGGGAGGGGGAAAGGATGGGCGGAGGGAGGGTGATTCTTAGGATTACACCTGTGGTGCATCTTACAAGGGTACATGTGAAACTTAGTAAATGTAGAATATAAATGTCTTAACACAATAACTAAGAAAATGTCAGGAAGGCTATGTTAACCAGTGTGATGAAAATGTGTCAAACTGTTTATAAAACCAGTGTATGGTGCCTCATGATTGCATTAATGTTCACAGCTATGATTTAATAATAAATAAAAATAAATAAATAAAACATGCATAAAATTTTTAATTTATACATTGTAGACATTCTGAAAATTTGTGTGTGTGTGTGTGTGTGTGCGTGGCCACAAGTGCACATGTGGCTATTCCCACTAGCTTCCATTTTACAGGGTAGGTATAATTCTCACACCTTTCCTGTTCCCCCAAATATGTAATAAAATCCCATTTTCTTCCCCTCACCCTCGGTTCTGCTCTCCTTTCTCTTCATTCATCTGATTATCTTACTTTCTCTTCCCCATCTCTCTTCTGTTTCCTTTTTCTTTTTTTTCCCTTTTACTGGCATATAGTAAACATTCAAACAGTGGTATGATTCTGTTACCTCCCTGTTCCATCTTTCTGTTCCTCTTTATAGCTCTCCATTTTCTCTTACTTAATTACCCCAACATAAAGCTGATTCACCAAATAAGTCTTGTGTGTGTTTATGTGTGTGCATGACTAATTATAATTATTCATTTTTTAAAATAAAAATTATAATGATATATGTGAAACTTGGTAAATGGTCTGTGAAGCTAGTGAATGATGCCCCATGATCATATCAATGTACACAGCTATGATTTAATAAAAAGAAAAATTAAAAAAAAATTATAATGATAGCTACTATAGAAGAAAAGATATTGACATTTAGAGGTTATGATTCTGGAGTATTTTAAGTACTTTTAAATTATATACATATAGTCAATTATTATTTGTGATAGCCATATTCCAAAGTTGCTGTTAACATTGAATTAGCAAATACTGAACCTTTGCTCCTGGAGAATATTCAGGACATAAGTTCCTGCAGCCTCTGGTCACATGCATTTCATCAACTAACCAATATATAACTTGTTTATGGTGGTTCTGCTTAAAAACATCTTGGCTAATGCATGCCATTTATGTACTAATGTTGAGCTCATGTTCCAGCACTGTAACTCACACCTGAAGAGAGCTCAGCTAAAAGATGCCTGTTTTTATGGTGTTCTTACGCTCAGGAACACTAGCCAGAACATTAGCACTCCAGTCACTGCAAAGAGGGAAATTATCAAAAAATGTGCTAAAGAGACACTTGTTTATAGATACGACAGCTGAAGCAAGGAAGTAGAGTGCAACCTTGTTCAACCCCAGCGGGAGTGTGCCTGTCTGTGGCTCCGGTCTCTCACTGCTCTGAGTGTGTCTGTGAATGACAACGAAAGCGCCACAAGTACCGATTTTGAGGTTACAAACAAATGTTAGTGAGTAAGCAAATGCAAAAACACGGAATTGACCAATAATAAGAATCAACTGCACTTTGGTTGCAAACATATAAAATGCTATCATTAATAAAATACGTTTGTGTATAGAAAATTTAAGATAACATTCCATAGGGAAAATAGAATGAAAATACAAGACCAAGGAGAAAAAAGAGTGAGTAAATTTTTCTTGAATAGAAATTATCATCACTCTTTTTTCTCCCTGGTCTTGTAACTATAGGATCCATTCAAAAGACCAATGTAATGATATATTGAACACATTTAAAACTTTGTATTTAAAAATATTTAATTTTTTGATGAAAAAATTTGCATATCAACTTTAAAATGTTGAAGGAGTTTAGGGTTATTGAAAATGTTTAGAGGCCAGTGATCAAAGATGAAAAGAGACTTTTGGGCCTGATTTTGAAACTCAGAATAGTTATGTGATATTGAATAAGCTGATTATATTCCCTATCTCACTTTATGGGAACCAAATATTTACCTAAAGTGATTATTCTTATGACTTAAATAAGATAATGCAAGACAATTCTGCATATCAATTTTAAATTATAATTGTAACTATCATTAATAATAATAATATAATAGCTAGATACTAGAACATTGGCAATTGAAACTTCCCTGGACTCCTACTGGGCTATGAAGGCTTTAATAAAACTTGCAGAGCTGTCTTTCATCATTATTAAAGAATAACTAGGGGAAATTAATTTTATGTCTCTAAAACATTAACAAAAGCCTGAGTAAAACAATATTTTCTTTCTTTCTTAGCCATAATATTATCAACTGATCAGAACTTTTGAATTATGGCTGCTAATATTAAATAAAATGGGAAAAATTTAACTTAATACAGGCAGTTTGATATATCAGAATTTTCCAAACCTGGTATGCTTGATGGAGATGGGTCTTTAATGAAAAGAGAGGTCTTTAATGATCAAAAGAATGAAATTGTCTATAACCAAGAGTTAGTCTTAACATATCAGAGGCTTGAGGTTTCCACACCTCCTGCAGAGAGACAGTGCCTACGTTTCTCCCCAACACACATTCCTATGAAAAACAATACTTTCTTGGGAAAAGAGTAAGTCTTCCAAAATATAAATGAAGACAAATCTGCGGCTATTTATAGCAAACAAGCTGATGGCATGTAACTAATAGAATGTTCAGCTCCAGAACATTCTAAGCCCGTTGCTTCTGCAGTCAGGTGAGACAGGATCAGACACTCCCATCTGGCACACACAAAATCATCCTCAGCTCACTGTCCACATTATGCATCCGAACAGCCTTGCAACTGTGACAGATCAGCATGGCCCACAAAAGTGATCAAGCTTTTTGCCTGCAGTAAAGAAACTCCCTTGGCCAAAAACACAGAAGAAGGGAAGCCCAGCCCAGTAAGGCCTCCAGACACAGAGGGTGGGGGCAGCCCAGCCCAGTAAGGCTGCCAGACACAGAGGGTGGCTGTTGGTAACCCATCTCCTTTGCCTTTGTGCTTGCCTTTTTTTTTCCTGAAGCCTCTTTAAACTTGCACCTGTTCCCATCACATTATTGCAATAACTATGCACCAACTTACTAGTTAAACAGCCATTAATGGGATCAAGGGAAATACACAACATCTATTAAGGAACTAAGTACTCTTCTGTCAGCTCGCACAGAGCACTTTACTAATGTCATATTTGGGTCGGGTTTAATAAAGAGACAGACTGAATAAGACCTCTGCCAGAGTTTCCATAGGGTCTGGCAGGCCCGTGATTTGCCTTTGAAGAATAAGATTTAGTGTTCATAGCTCATCACAAGTGATACTGCACCTTGAGGACTCTGGTATCATGATACTCAACTCCTGGATTCCAGGCCTTATTCTTTTACTACCACACATTCAAGCTTGAAGTTAGACTACTTTGACCTACAGTCTTTTATACACGAGGCTCCAACACTGTACTTACTAATTTCTTACTACAGATAAGGAGCTTGTAGCACAAAGAGGAGAACAAGGCTGCGATAAGCTCGCCACCGTTCAGTGTTTCTTCCCATGAGACACCCGGCCTCTTCCTACATCATCACGACACAATAGGCCCCAAATAAAGGCTGTGAGAAAGCCACTAAAATGCCCAAGGAGCCAAATCATACTGATCTTGTGACTGTTGCGAATTTCAAAGGCACTGACTTAAGAAGTTTTTGCCACTGCTCACTCTGTGCAGATTGAGACTGGACATGAGCAGCGGTGATGAGAACCAGCGCCGTGGTCAGGAGCAACAGTGCCCGGGTCCGAGTCAGCAGAGTGCGGCCTGAGGAAAAACGTAGAACGTTCTACACGTCTTAAAATGATCTGGGTTTTAGTGCACGAGAATGACTACCTTCTAGAAATCAAGCTTTTTACACAGCAAATATATTCCCCATTTTACAGACACAACAGCTCTTCAACTTTGCAGTGATAATTATGCCTTTTTATTCAACCTCCCTACTTCCTGCTTCATACACAGTAAAATATTCCCACATTTTGTAGCAATTGTTTTTTATAATTTAGTTAGTAAATCCTTTATTAATCTGGATACCCTTCTCCAAATTCCTCCAAACAGCTGTCTTCTATTTAGTAAAACTTTACATTTCTACTGCACAAAAATTCAATAATAATAATGACCTCTTTGAGCCTCTGCAGTGTTCAGTCAATATACAAGATGCTTTGCAAGAAATATTTCTGTGACGATTATTTAGTCATTGTTTTTATATGTAGCGCATATATTTCTCTGGCTAGTATACACACTGGGTTGCTAGGAGCCTATAGAGATCACTCAGTATTTTATTAGATTACAACTATTGAAGAGACTAAATACAAACTCAGTTCTCTTTCGCTCCATAGCCATTGTTGGAAAGTGATACAGTTGAGTTGATACCAGCAAACTCTCCCACAAACAGATATTATATGCCATATTTCCCTGGTTCTAACATTCTTTTCTTCTACTTTTTGAAGTTTCTGGAATCAGAATGTATCTTAAAATTGGTGTCGATATCAGATGTATCTGTGTTGCTTTGCCCCTCTCTACTCCCCACAAAAAGTTGTTATTAAGTGGCTCTTCTTATAGTTGACAGCAAAGTAGAATCAAGGAAAAATGTGACTTACTCTCCATTGGCCCTTACCCCATAGGCCTTCAGATGAAAGCACATCGGTAATAATGATGACATGAATGTTGCCCTAGTCTCTGGCAATAGCTCAGCCCTCAGGAAAGTGCCCTATAAGTATGTCCACTCCTGTGTTCACCAGTTTCCTAGAACCAGGCACCAATGATGCCCATCTGGGTAGAAGAACAATTTAGACCTCCAGGATTCAAACACCTTTGTTAAGAGAGCTGCTGTAGCCCCTGCCTGGAGCTCTCTCTCCAGAGTCCAACCATGAGGCCAGGCCTGGCAGGCGAAGAATTGATTCTTTGTGACCTCCCTACCATGCCTATCTCTAGCAGCTCCTGCAGAAACTTCATCCTGCCCTCATGTCCAGTAAATAAACCCATCAAAGAATCATCTCGAAGTTATATGTTCCACCAAGTAACTGAGGCTCCAAATAAGTCTGAACCCCACCACATGGTCACTGCCAAGACCCCATCCTTACCACATCTTACATACATCCCTATATGACATATCCCATACATGTTCCCATCATGGGAACCATGTTGTTATCTAACATACGCTCACCTGATAAAGTAGAGAAAACAATGATCCTTCTGACTAGAAATGTATGTCAAGTTGGGGGAGACCCAAGGAAGTGTCTAAGAGCCAAACTATCACAATCAGGAAAACACCCAAGTATTAAGACAGAGTAGGAAGACTATTTGGGATGGGGCCACTTTATCTTAAATTACTCCATGTAGCAACGTCTTACAGTCAGCACTTTTAATACGTGTTTGCTTTTCTGGTGTTCATGATAGACAAAGAAAACCAAGCCCCTTCATTAGGAGCAAGGACTGAGCACCAAGGATCAGTAAGACTGGAAGTGCGGACAGTGGAGGTGAGGGAGGGGGCAGGGAGGAGCAGTGACAATGGGGACAGTGGAGGTGGGGGTGCAGGGAAGAGCAGTCACAATGCAGATAGTGGATGTAAGGGAGGGGCAGGGAGGAACAGTCACGGTGGCAGATGTGCGTGAGGCACAGGACACAGGGCACAGACTTATCTTAAGAACTGTTTAGAAAAAAAGGGACTAAGGTGAAGGGTGAAAACCACTGTGCTGGCACCAGCAATCACAAATAGGTAATATACTATTAGATGACAGTTTTAAACTTATCTTGAAACATCATACTATCTCCCATTTATTGAATGCCCATTGTGTGCCAGATCCTGGCCTGACTCTTTTACATGGATAATTATTAATTAAATAAGCTCATAAACAGAGCTTTATTATCCCCAAGCCAATAATTTAAAAATCCAAAAGTGATGATTTCCAGGGGCTGGAGGGAGAAGGGAATGGGGAGTTGTTGTCTGATGCATATAGAGTTTCCAAGTTTCAGTTTTGCAAGATGAAAAAAAATCCGCCGATGGACACTGGCGGTGGCTGCACAACATTGTGAAGGTACTAACAGGACTGCACTGAGGGTTACGGGGAGGAGGAGGGGCACATCATGTATATGTCAAGTGCATTTAACCGTAAGTTTAAAAACTGGGGATTGAGGGAATTCAAAAGAGAACCAAAGACTGTTATATTTTTTCAAAAGTAATCCTTTTAAATAAAATACAGAATTTTAAATATTGAATGCTATTAGCACATATATTTCTCTGGCTAGTACACACACTAAATTTTGGTCTAAACATGAAAACACAACAACACCATTGAACAGCTCCCAAAGGGATTGCAAGTACACCCACCACCACCAAAGAAGTCAAAAAGAACATGGTTAGCTCTAGGAATCAGTGTGATCTTGAGGATCAAACTATTAACTACTACCCAGGAGATATCAAGGCTCATTTAATCTCGTGGTATTCTTCTACGTGAAGAGAAAAACAAACTGGCCATTGTCATCTGTATGATAATAGCCTTTCAGATATATGGGAATCATTCTATACTTCTTGCAAGGGAAATAAAAATCCATATTCTTTAAACTTTTCTTCTCAGGGATTATTGTTCAATCCTTTAGCCTTTCTTCCTTTTTCTGAAAGCTAACTAAAAGAGTACAACTGGAATATTCCTAACACAAAGAAATGTTGGATACCCCAATTACCCTGACTTGATCAATTCACAGCATATGTTTGTACCAAAACATTGCATGTACCCCATAAAGCCATATAACTATCTTGTTACCATAGTAATTAAAAGTGAACATTTAAAAATTAAAAAGAAAAGAGGGGGAAAAAAGGCTTTCAAGATTTGAAGCCTCCAAATTGCTTTAGGAAGTAGTCTGTGAAAAGTTTCAGTAGATTCAAAATTACCTACCAAGGTCAAGGCTGGGTCAAGTTTCCCAATGAACAATTCCTTCACTAGAAGATCTCTGTGTAAAACACAAACAAACTAACATCATCTGCTTAACAATTCATATTGGTTTCCCATTGTACTTAGATTAAAACCAAAGGCTTGGCACCCGTAGCTCAGTGGTTAGGGCACCGGCCACAAACACTGGAGCTGAGGGGTTGGAACCCGGCTGGGCCTGCTAAACTATAATGACAACTACAACCAAAAAATAGCCAGGCATTGTAGTGGGTGCCTGTAGTCCCAGCTACTTGGGAGGCTGAGGCAAGAGAATCGCTTAAGCCCAAGCATTTGAAGTTGCTATGAGCTATGACACCACAACACTCTACTGAGGGCAACAGAGTGAGATTCTACCTCAAAAAAATAAATAAATAAAATAAAACCAAAGCTCTCCATCTGCAGGTCATGTAGGTTCATGGCCACCCTCCTCCATGGCCTTACCCTCTACCTCCAGCTGCACCCCACCTTGTGCACTATACTCCAGCCACTTCTGAACTCCTGGCTGCCTTAAATATTGAAATTTCATTCACACCTCAAAGCCCCACACCTGGCACACTTTTCCTCAGGTATTTTCATAGCCTCATCACACACCTTATCCAGGTCTCTGTCCAAATACAGTCAAACCTCCATGGTTGACTCTCCTATACTGACCACCTACCTAAGTTGACCTAATTTTCATAGACCAGACACACACCACATGTACGTATCAGAACAGTAGGCCGAGTTCCTTATGTTGACCACCTCCACATGTTAACAGTTTGTTATAGTCCCTCAGGTGGTCAACTTACGGAGGCGCTACTGTATATCCTTTTGATGGAGGTCTTTTGTCATCACCATATGTTTGGACAACCCCCTTTGCCTTGTTTAGTTTTGTTGTTGTTGTTGTTGTTTTTTGTTTTGTTCTTGTTTTTTGTTTTTTGGGCCGGGGCTGGGTTTGAACCCACCACCTCCAGTATATGGGGCCGGTGCCCACTCCTTGAGCCACAGGCGCCATCCTGCCTTGTTTAGTTTTTATAACCTTCATTCCTATCTGAAATTATGTCACATATTGCTAGACCAAAATCCATCCGTATTTGTGTATTTATCATTTGCAGTTTGCACCCCCACACACCCCAAATCTAGTCTTGTCTGTCATGGCCACCATTGTATCTCCAGCTCCAGGACAGTATAGGAAGCACAACTAAAGCTCAAATGCCAGTTAAATGTGTGCATGAGCTCACTGATACTTGTTTACGGCATATGCTGCCTTTGAGAGAGCCATCCATGCAAACTTTCACCATAGCAATAACTAAAAAATCCCGCACAGACCAGGTGCAGAAGAAACAGACCTCTAACCCCAAATTCAAGTAGACTGGGGATTAAATTCTGACTCGTCCAGTTATATGGCCTTCTCACAAGCCACATAATCTCTCTAGCCTTGGCTTCCCCTTTCTAAAATGTAGATTACAATGAAGGCTTCATAAATCTATTATGAGGATTAAATAAAACATAATCCATGAAAATCAGATGTTTTATAAACGGGGGCTTTTGCTTATTACCCCCAGGTCTACATTAGTACATATGGGAAGGGGTTGGAATGGCCATAAAATAATTTAATGCCCTTAGAAATGAAGGCCAAGAAATGTTTATAACTTGCCCCTGAGTTCAATGCTTTGTGCAGACAAAAACACTTGCTCAGAAAAGGACTTCCCTATTCCTCACTGTCATTCTTGAGTGTCCATTATTATTCAATAATGTGTCACAAAATCCTCAATGAAGGTGCTCTTTGATAAAAAAGTCTCTGATATCAAGAAAGATAAAGATTAAATTAATAATTAAATCTTCATTTCTAAGGGCATTAAATTATTTTATAGCCTTTAGAAGGCTAAAGATTAAATAATTTAATGCCCTTAGAAATGTTACAATCTATCTAAGAACATAAATCATCTAGAGTCTTTTAAAATGATCTACACATAAGTGTGGAAAGGTAGCATAGGAGAATATTTTGCTAATAAGCAATAATCTAATGCTATTATGGAAATTGAATATTGTCCCTTGAACAGTAGGCAGTAGGGTTTATGACTGCAAACATAGTTTTAGTTTTTCAGAATTTTCTCCCTCCTGGGTGCTTTAACCATTGTAATACTTATCCCCTTCCCTTTATACATGTATTTCTGCATAGGAAGAAAAGAAAGCTGTGCTCTTTAGAGAAAGCAGTTCATGATAATGATTTAGAGGAAGTAGAAAAGTATTTAACCACACACACACTTAGTGTGACTCAAATGGATGCCAAGCCCAGTTCCCTCTGAAGTGCGCACACCATCTGGCTCAGAGAGGCAATGGGATCCTTCATCCTTCTTAGGATGAGAAAGGACAGGCCACACAGCATGGTGGATCTGGCAGCTTCGAGGCAATTTTGTCATTAAATAAATGCTCATTCTTTTAAAAATTATTATAAAAGCAATTCTAACACAAAATTACTGCAAAGCAAATAAAAGAGAGGGAGGTCCTGACCATGTGTGTGCAGAATTTCGTGTGTGATCACAGCAGAATACACTTTGCATTTTTAAGATGAAATATGTAATAAACCACTTTCCAGTGGCATTAATAACTTTCATATTTGGTTATCACATGTGATTCCACTGAGTACATAAACCATAATTTATGTCAAACCCCTCCACCAGTAGACAACTAAAATTATTCCCATTGCGCCCTTCCTTTGACTAGATAGCGTGTGAATACAACTTTTAAAACTTTTCTGTGAATTCTTTTCCTTACAAATGTTCATATTCATTTTAAATCATTCATTCATTTGTTCAAGAAATGTTTATAACTTGCTCCTGAGTTCAATTCTTTGTGCAAATAAAAACACTTGCTCAGAAAAGGACTTCCCGATTCCTCACCATCGTTCTTGAGTGTCCATTGTTATTCGATAATGTGTCACAAAATCCACAATGAAGGTGATCTTTGATAAAAGTCTCTGATATCAAGAAGGCTAGGGCAGTGCCTGTGGCTCAGTGAGCAGGGTGCCGGCCCCATATACTGATGGTGATGGGTTCAAACCCAGCCCCGGTCAAACTGCAACAACAAAAAAAGTAGCTGGGCATTGTGCCGGGCGCCTATAGCCCCAGCTACTACTCGGGAGGCTGAGGCAAGAGAATCGCCTAAGCCCAGGAGTTGGAGGTTGCTGTGAGCTGTGATGTTATACCACTCTACCAAGGGAGATAAAGTGAGACTCTATCTCTAAAAAAAAGAAGGCTAAAGATTAAGCTTACTCTCTGTCCACGAATTTTCCTCTGCCTTAGTTTGCTCAGGCTGCCATAAACAAAAACAAAACCAAAAACAACCACTTTCAGGGTGGCTGAAACACAAAGAATTTGTTTCCACAGTTCTGGAGGCTGGGAAGTCTAATTAGGATCAAGATTTCGACAGATTTGGTTTTGGCGAGGGCTTTGTTGCTGGCAACCTTCTCACTATCCCCTGTCAGGTCCTTCCCGCTGGGTCCCAGGGACGGATGCTGGCTGGTGCTCCTTCCTACACAGACACAGTCCTATACTATGTTAGTATTAGTCCTGTACTAACTATTACTCCTGTTAGTACAGGAGTAAGTTTTCATTTTGCCCATGACATTCCACCCAGATGCAGGACATTTATATCATGTTACACAGAATTATGTATCACAGGCCCTACTCTGTGATCTCATTCTTTTCTCTTTTTAAAATTTTTCAGGATATTATGAGAATACAAACAATTAGGTTACAATATTTGCATTTGTTAGGTAATGTCCCTGTTGTAGTTGTGCCCCTCACCCAGGAGGTGAGAGTACACTGACCCCTGCCCCCTCTCCTCTTCTCTCTAACTCCTCTCCTCTCCCATCCCCCCAACTTGAATTAAATTGCGTTTTTCTCTTATGTGGGTATTAGTTCATCTACTGGCTTCATGTTAGTGTTGAATACATTGGATACTTGATTTTCTAATCTTATGATACTTAACTAAACAAAATGTTCTCTAACCCTGTCCAGGTTAGTTCAAGAGATATAAACTCTCCTTCTTTTTATGGCTGAATAGTATTCCATGGTATACATACACCACAGTTCAGGGGTTGATGGGCACTTAAGTTGATTCCATGTTCGAATGATTGTGAATTAAGCTGCCATAAACATTCTTGTACAAGTGTCCTTATGATAAAATGATTTTTTTTTCCTTCTGGGTAGAAACCTAGTAATGGAATTTCAGTATAATGGAACTCAGAAGGTCTATTCTGAGTTCTTTGGGGATTCCTCATACTTCTTTCCATAGGGGCTGTATTACTTTGCGATCCCACCAATGGTGTAGAAGTGTTCCCCTCTCTCCATAGCCATGTCAACATCTGTAGCCATGGGACTTTGTGATGTGGTCAGTTCTCACTGGGGGTAGGTGATTTCTCAAGGTGGTTTCCATTTGCATTTCTCTAATGATTAGGGATGACTATTTTTTCAGGTGTTTGCTGGCCATTCATCTGTCTTCTTCAGAGAAAGTTCTGTTCATATCTCTTGCCCAGTGATAGGATTATTTGCTCTTCTTTGTTGATTAATTTGAGTTCCCTGTAGGTTCTAGTTATCAATCCTTTGTTATGCAGTTACAAATCTTATGACCTCATTTGAGCTTAATTACTTCCTTAAAGGCCCATCTCCAAATATAGCCAAAGTGGGAGTAAGTTTTCATCTTGCTCATGACATTCCACCCAGATACAGGACATTTATATCATGTTACACAGAATTATGACCATGCTATTGCCTTCATATGGAGACTAAGTATAATTTAGGAAGACGTATATGGGTGCCGAGTTGATAAGGGATGGACTCTTGAGAGATAGTTTTATGTTTCAGCTTGACTAGGCCATCAGGTGCCTGGATATTGAGTCACACATTATTCTGGGTGTTTCTGTGAGGGGAGGGTGGTTTTAGATGAGTTTAACATTTACATTAACGGAGAAAGTAAAGTGGAGTGCCCTCCTGATACAGCGAGCTTAATCTCACCAGTTGAAACCCTGAGTAGAACAAAAGGTTGACCCTCCCCTGAATAAAAGAGAATTCCTTTTGCCTCACTGTTTTTAAGCTGGGACATCATTTTTTCCTGCTTTCTTACTTTACCTGAAACATCATCTCTTTCTCTGTCTTGAACTTGTAGCCTTTGGATGAGAACTATGCCATGAGCACTCCTGAGTCCCTGGCTTGCTGACTACAGATCATGGGGCTTGTCAGCCTCCATAATAGCTTGAGCCAAACCTTTGTAATAATCTCAATATCTCTCTCTCTTCTCTGGAAAACCCTGACTGATCTGACTGATGTACCCTTATAACCCATTCTTTACTATGTGCTTTAAAGCCAGGTGCGGTGCCTCACTCCTGTAATCTCAGCACCTGGGAGGCCGGGGCAGGTAAACTGCCTGAGCTCACAGGTTCGAAACCAGCCTGAGCCTGAGGGAGACCTCATCTCTAAAAATAGCCGGGGTTTGTGACGAGCACCTGTAGTCCCAGCTACTCGGGAGAAAAATAAGGCAAGAGAATCACTGAAGCCCATAAGTTTGAGGTTGCTGTGTGTTGTAACTCCGTGGCACTCTACCAAGGGCAACATAGTGAGACTCTGTCTCGAAAAAAAAAATGTTTTAAAACAGATATAAATATCTTCAAACTTCAAGTAAAATGTACCTTATTTAAGAAGCAGTGTGTTAGTAACTGAGATAAAAATTAAATACCATGGTTTGGGAGTCAATAAAATTATAGATGTATAAATGTTGACCTCTGAAGCAGAACCATGGTGGATTTTTCAGAAAGTGAGAGAACTCCATGCAATTTCAGCTCATCCACTTATTTTGCTCATAGCAGGAACCTCAAGTCACATGAAATAAAGTTTCATTACCAGAAGCAACTTCCTTAATATTCTAAGATAAACCTCAGCTCTGGGGGCATGCAAAGCAACAAATAAATAGACTAAGCCCCCGTGTTTGCTTCCTTTAGGTGCAAATACCAAGGATGCATTCTCTCTCACTATCTCAGTGTAACATCAAAGATCAAAAATTATAAATCCGTGTCTAACTATACAGACAGACACAGATGTGTATGTGTGCGTGTGTGTGTGTGTGAGAGAGAGAGAGAGAGAAACAGTAACTATGGAAACTTTAATTAGGAGAATTTCTTTTAATTTCCTTACCAAGAAAAAGATGAATATTAAAGGTTCTACATGTTGCATGAAAGCACCAAAGCAGCTTTCACAAACACAAGGACCAACTTCTTAAAACCAAAGACAGAGGTGGTTTTAAAGATCATGTCCTTTTCCAGTAACTTCCTGCCAGGAAAGTCAACACCAAGTGACTAGGTCTAGATCACCTGATCCCTTGGACACATAAGCCAAGAAAAACAAAAAGTTTAAAGATGTTAACAAAGAAAAATTATTTTAAGGGAAAAGCCATTAGGACAAGTCAAACAATCACTGTGAAATTGAGAGCAAAAAAGTTGAGGCAAAGCTGCTTCTTTTGAAAATGCCCTGCACATTCCTAAAAAGAGATGGGTCACAGTGGCCTCTGAAGCATCACCCACAGACACTTTGCAGAATGTGCAAAGATAGGTCACCAGTGGCCTCTGAAGAATCACCCACAGATACCTTGCAAAAGGTGTCATGTAATTTTTAAGATCACTCTCTGCTGTGATTTGGATATGCTTTGCTTGCTCCCATCAAACCTCATGTTGAAAGTTGATTCCCCAATATGGCAGTGATAGGAGGGGGGGCCTAGCAGGAGGTGGTTGGGGAATGGGGGCAGATCCTTCATAAATGGCTTGGTGCCACTCCAGAGGTAGTGAGTGAGTTCTTGCTCTGGCAAGACAGGAATTAGTTCTCTCAGGAATGGATTCATTCCCACAAAAGTGAGTTATTCTAAAGCTAGGGTGCTCACTGTCACGTTGACTTCTACCATGTTGTGACACAGCATGAAAGCCGTCACCAGCAGCTGAGCAGGTGCCAGTGCCAGCTCCTCGTGCAGCCTGCAGAACCAGGGGCTAACTTCACCTCTGTATACAATGGACTACAACATCCTCTGCACTCAGAGAACATCCCATCACTCATTCTTTTATTGAAAAACAAATCATCTATTTATTTAACAAATATTTATTAAACATCGCTTTTCTTTCTTCCTTTCCACATCCCAAACTCCAAAGCCTCACATCACCAGTACCCCAGCACAACCTTCTAATCTCACAGCAATATTTAAAAATATTTTTTATAGGATTCCATCCAGATTTGCTCCTCCTAAAATCTCTAAGTCCCAAACATGAGCTCCAACATCTCTTGCCCAACACACACTCAGAGGCTCTCAGCCCAACAACTCGGTTAATATCTCATTAAAGGCAAGTGGACTGATAATTACAACTAAAACTTTACACATAGGAGAGCACATGAATTCGTAAATATTAATTAGAAGATTAGGAGATATTTTGAAAAAGAGATGGTAGAAAATATCACCCACCTACTAACCCCATATTCTGTCACACACAAATATACACACCCCCATGTTAGAATAATAGAGATTAGACCTCTAGGGAATGACTTGGAAAAGTTTTCCACTTTTAAAATGTGGACAAACTTATTACTTATTTAACAAATCAGTGCAGTACCTGCAAGGGGAGTGTGGAAGAAAACACAGCCCCCCTTGGCAATATGAGAAAGATTTAAATATTCCATTTTATCTAAATGTCTAACTAAAAGGAAAAACTGAGTTATGACTTCATCACTTCAATATAACACAGTCATCATCATGATTGTCTGTTTAAAGGAGAGCGGTAGGAAGTATTGTCTTGTCTACACAACTTTACAGAAAGGTTTGGATTAATTTTATCACAGACTACAACGTTGGAAGCCATTCATTTTTCTCCCTTTTCTGTTAATGAAAATATTTCAGGTAGAACTCTAATTCACTGCTCATACTTAACCAATCACAAAGATTAAAAAGGGACGGTGAGTTTTCTTTTGGCTTTGCTTGCCTCTGTCTTTGGCTGTATATCAAATGCACTCAAGCTCTCAATTTTGCCATCATAATTCTTTAATAATGTGGCTTGTAGTATTGATTTCAGTAAACAGACCCTAGAGAGCCTAATAGATTTGAGGGATTTTATGAACAGTAAATAGGCCCATTTGGTCATGTCCTGCAGAGTAATTAGTGTCTAAGTCAATTTCCTCTGCCTTTGCACACGTAGCATCTACTCTGTGGCTAACGCAGGCTTTGGGCAAAAGTAGAATGGGCTGATTAAGAGCTCAGGCTCTGGAGCCCCGCCACCAAAGTGGGAAACTGACTCCACCTGTGACTGGTGACTTGGGACCTCTTCATTCCTTTACTCAAAAATATTAATAAATAATTCAAAATATTTATTGAATGCTGACAATCTGCTAGATGTTATTTTAAGTGCTTATGATGCAAAAAAAAATAAAATAAAATAACAAAGCTAAGTCCCTGCCCTTCTGCAGTTCATTCTAACAGGAAGAGAGAGACAAGGAGAGAGAGAAGTGGGCGAGAGAATGTGAAAGAGTTATCATAAAAAAAGTAAACATGGTATGTTAGAATACGTGTATTGGGGGATCAGATACAAAGTAGAGTGGAAGGATTATAAAGTGAGGGGTCGTCATTTTAAATAAGGTAGTAGTAACGTGAAGTGGGTAAGAAATTTAGCTGCGCCACTTCTGTAGAGTTCAAGGAACATCACAGAAGCCCCTTTGGCTAGAACAGACTAAGCTGAGGGCAAATAATAGGAAGGAAGTCAATTAGGAAGAGGGGCAAAGTAAGGGTGCAGATTATAAGGTCCTTAGAGGAGGCCGTAAGAGTTATACTCTGGGTAATACTGAGAGGGGACTGTATAGCAGGGGAGTGACATAATCTGACTAATATTGAAAAGAATCATTCTGATTTCTGTGTTAAAAATAGACCGAGGGGGCGGCACCTGTGGCTCAAGGAGTAGGGCACCGGTCCCATATGCTGGAGGTGGTGGGTTCAAACCCAGCCCTGGCCAAAAACCACAAAAAAAAAAAAAAAAAAAAATAGACCGGAGGCCAGTCACAACGGCTCACACCTGTAATCCTAGTACTTTGGAAAGCCAAGGTGGGAGGATCACTGGAGCTCAGTACTTTGAGCAAGACCCTGTCTCTAACGAAAAATAGAAAAATTAACTAGACGTGGTGGCACCGGCTAGAGTCCCACGTATTCGGGAATCTGAGGCAGGGGATGGCTTGAGCCCAGGAGTTGGAGATTGCAATGAGCTATGATGAAATTATGGCACTCTAACCTGGGTGACAGAGAGAGACCCTGTCTCAAAAAAAAAAAAAAAAATTAGTTTGGAGTGGGTATGTGGGAAGAGCGAAAACAAAGAGATCTGTTAGAAAACTATTTCAAAAACCCAGAGAAATACAATGCTGTTTACACTAGGGACAGTGAGATATAATCTGATTCCAAATGCATTTTCAAGGTAAAATCAAAAAGATTCCCTGTTAGATTAGATGTGGGAATTGAGAAGAAGAAAAGAATGAGGGATGACCCCACCTGGGTGGAGCAGTCACGTGAAAGAATGGTGCTGCTAGCAACAGAAATGAGGGAGGCTGTCAGCAGGTGAGGTCAGGAGGACACACTGCCCTCCAGCTCAATGCGTGAGATTTCTAAGTGAATGTGACAAGGACAGAATTGGATATATCTGTCTAGAGTTTGGAGGAGAAGTGGAGACCAGAGATACACACTTGGAAAACATAGTCATCAAGACAGTTCCAAAGGAGACCATAGAAACATAAAGAGGATAGAAGCCCGAGCCATGCGATGCTCCAACCTCAAGAGGTTAGGGAGGAGGCGGAGTCCACAAAAGGAGGCTGCAGAAAAGCCCAGTGAGGCAGGAGGATAAGCCAGGAGTGGGGAATCCTGGAAGTCAGGACCGTGAAGAGAAAAGAGTGAATCATTCCAAATGTTGATGACAATTACATTAAAATAAGAAATAGAATTAACTACTGAATTTAGCAACATGAAGGTTATTCGTGACCTTCCGAGAATAATTTAAGCGAAGTAGTAGAGGTAACAGTCTAATTAGAATTAATTTAAGAGTGAAAGAGCATCCCTCTGTCCCTCCCTGCTTTCTGCTTTCTCATCTCTTCCCCCACTCTCTTCCTTCTCTCTTAACATAAAATAAATTTATATTTTTGTATCCTAAAAAGAAAAGAGCAAAAGAGAATAATTGGGGACTGTGGAAATGGTAAGTGTAAACCATTATTATAAAGAGCTTCTGGGAAAAAAAAATTAAAAAGAAATAGGGTCTGTAGGACGAGTTTTCCAGGCTTCTTTTCTTTTCTGTGTTTTTACAAAGGGAGAGGTAGCAGTGTGTGTGTTTCTAACAAGAGTGTTCCAGCAAAGAGTAACAATATACAATGTAGGAAAGAAGGGGAGACGCTGGAGTAATATCCCTGAGCAGATGGAGAAGGGTGAGAGAGGCAAACGGCTGATAACCAGCAAGACTGATTTAAATCAGACTATGGAAACAGGTATCTTGTAGCGACAAGGGAAAAAACAGAAAACGAGAATGCAGGTGTTGGCAGGTGGTTAAATGTGGGAGCCACAGTCTTGTCTGAGTGTAACAATTTTTTCTTTAGTGTAGTAAAAAAGGTCATCAGAAGGGTTTATGGAAGGTGATGTTGGGGGTCCAACCTGTGCCCTACAGGCTGCAGGTGAATGACTGGAGGCTTGTTTTACTTATCTGTTGTGTCAGATATCACCAAAAATATGCATAGATCTTTTTTTGCTCATCAGCTTTCATTAGTGATTGTGTGTTTAGTGTGTGGCACAAGACAACTCTTCTTCTTCCAGTGTGTGGCAGAGAAAAAGAGAAAGGTTGGATGCCACTGGGAGGGCGTGAGATGACTATGCTGGAAAATACAGTAGGAGTGTCAGGCAGCATTGAAGGAACGCTTGAACTCCATAAACGTGGGTTTAAAAAGGACATCGAACTCGAATTAAACAATAAGAAAAAATGCAAACAACCCCTCAATAAGCGGGCAAAAGATTTGAACAGAAACTTCTGAGGACGAAAGACAAATTGCCAACAAACACATGAAAAAATGCTCATCTTTAATCATCAGAGAAATGCAAATTGAAACCAGTCTAAGGTATCACCTAACTCCAGCAAGACTATCCCACATCACAAAGTCCCCAAACACCAGGTGCTGACGTGGATGTGAAGAGAAGGGAACACTTAACACTGCTGGTGGGACTGCAAACTAATGCAGCCTTTTTGGAGAGAAGTAGGGACAATCCTCAAAGATCTAAAAATAGATCTTCCATTTGATCCTGCAACCCCATTACTAGGTATTTACCCAGAAGAACAAAAATAATTTTACCTCAAATACATTTGCACCAGAATGTTTATTGTGGCTCAATTCATAATTGCCAAGTCGTGGAAGCAACTAAGTGTCCATCAACCCATAAATGGATCAACTGTGGTATATGTACACCATGGAATATTATGCAGCCATTAAAAATGAAGGCTTTACATCTTTTGCTTTTACCTGGATGGAGTTGAAATACATTCTTCTTAGTAAAGTATCACAAGAATGGAAAAATAAATATCCAATGTAGTCCTTACTAATATGAAATCAATATATAAACAATTACATGCTCATAAGAACAATAAAACACAACTATAGTCTAGTATGGGGGTATAGGGAGACAGGAGAGGGACGGCTGGAGGACGATTGCTAATAGGTGGGACGGCATGTGCAGGATCTCACCTAATGTGCACATCGTGAGGGTGGATAACACGCCCCCTGGATGAGGGGCTCTTCTACAACTGGAACGTTACCCTGAAATGAGAACAATGAAACCAAAAAATGTGTACTCTCATATTAATTTGAAATAAAAAACAAATTTAAGGAATATTAAAAATAAAATAAATTCTGGAAAAAAAAATAAAGAGAAGATCAAAAGAGACAAAGAGTAGAGAAGGGACTGGTTATAATAATTGACCACAAAATGTAAGGTGGGTAAAGAGATGGGAGAGAGACAGCAAGCAAGCGAAGAGTGAGGTCAGTCAACGGAGGACAGTCCTCATGGGACCACGCCAGATTTGAGTGACAGTCCTCATAGGACCGCCATGTCTGAGTGACAGTCCTCGTGGGACCAGGCCATGTCTGAGTGACAGTCCTCGTGGGACAACGCCCTGTTTGAGTGACAGTCCTCGTGGGACCACGCCAGGTTTGAGGGACAGTCCTCGTGGGACCACACCATGTCTAAGTGACAGTCCTCGTGGGACCGCACCCTGTTTCAGTGACAGTCCTCGTGGGACCACGCCAGGTTTGAGGGACAGTCCTCGTGGGACCACACCATGTCTAAGTGACAGTCCTCGTGGGACCGCACCATGTCTGAGTGACAGTCCTGGTGGGACCACGCCATGTCTGAGTGACAGTCCTCGTGGGACCAGGCCATGTCTCAGTGACAGTCCTCGTGGGATCAGGCCATATCTGAGTAACAGTCCTCGTGGGACCACGCCAGGTTTGAGGGACAGTCCTCGTGGGACCGCACCAGGTTTGAGCGACAGTCCTCGTGGGACCGCACCAGGTTTGAGTGACAGTCCTGGTGGGACCGTGCCATGTCTGAGTGACAGTCCTCGTGGGACCGCGCCATGTCTGAGTGATAGTCCTCGTGGGACCAGGCCATGTCTGAGTGACAGTCCTCGTGGGACAACGCCCTGTTTGAGTGACAGTCCTCGTGGGACCGTGCCAGGTTTGAGGGACAGTCCTCGTGGGACCGCATCAGGTTTGAGGGACAGTCCTCGTGGGACCGCCCCATGTCTGAGTGACAATCCTCGTGAGACAGCACCCTGTTTGAGTGACAGTCCTCGTGGGACAGCGCCATGTTGGAGGGACAGTCCTCGTGGGACAGCGCCATGTTGGAGGGACAGTCCTCGTGGGCCAGCGCCATGTTTGAGGGACTGTCCTCGTGGGACCGCCCCATGTCTGAGTGACAATCCTCGTGAGACAGCACCCTGTTTGAGTGACAGTCCTCGTGGGCCAGCGCCATGTTTGAGGGACTGTCCTCGTGGGACCGCGCCAGGTTTGAGTCCGGGTCAGCGCTAAGAGCAGTGAGGTGGAAGAGGGTGCAATGGAGGTGATGGAGGCTCCAGATCATGTGCACGGGAACCGGCTGTGCAGGTGGGGGGCCGGGGACGGGCAACACCATCAGAGGAGACGACTTCAAGGAATGAAGAGCACAGTGTTAAAAGGACCAAGTATATTTTAAAAAACAAGAAATATGACAGGAGTAATATTAGAGTTCTATTTAGGAAGAAGCTAAAATGATAGGAAAATAAAGGAAATTGCTTTAGGAATTTGAAGATAAAAGAAACAGTAAGTGGTAATGGGTAATACCGCGTAATAGCATCAGAGTCAAAGACGGAAATATTTAGAAAAGAATAATTTGAATGTTTCTAGTATAAAGAAATGACAAATATTTAAGGTGCTACATATCCTAAGCATACTGATTTGATCTTTATAAATCACACGAATGAGACTGGGCACAGTGGTTCACCCCTATAATCCTACCACTCTGGGAGACCCAGACAGGTGGATTCTTGAACTCAGGAGTTCAAAACTAGCCTGAAGAAGAGTAAGACCCCATCTCTACTTAAAAAAAAAAAAAGAAAGAAAGAAAGTAAAAAACCTAGCCAGGCATTGTGGAAGGCACCCGTAGTCCCTGCTACTCAGGAGGCTGAGGCAGGAGGATTGCTTGAGCCCAGAGTTTGAGGTTACTGTGAGGTATGATGCCCTGGCACTCTACACAGGGTGACGGAGTAGGAGTCTGTCTCAAAAATAAATAAACTGAATGTATTCAGTTATCACATGTACCCCAAAGCTATATGCTCCTATTATGCATCAACTAAATTTGGTTTTTTGTTTGTTTTAAGAAATAAAAGAGGGAGAGTGGTCTGGAAATATCAACGGAGAGCAAAGAGGAATCCCACCCATCTCTAGGCCTGGCAGGGTTCTGGGCACGCAAACAATCACCAGTAAGGACACCTGCAGGAAAGACACGTCCTGTGGGAAGGGCCAGTTCCACTCCAGAAAGGAGAGGAGGCAGTCAGGGAAATAGTTGAGATACAGAAAATTTTGCAGATAATGGACTGTGATTTGCCGGTGTTTCTCACCCTCCCTTGCTGGGTCTTTGTCCTAACCTAAGTGTCAGAGCTTCTCAGATTCTTCTCTTCTCCAAGCCAGATATGACCTCTGAGCTTCAGTTAATACACTCAGTTACTTACTTCACAGTGAACGGCCACAGCTGGATATCACTCAGGCATCTCCCACTTCATATGCAGTTGGGCAATTAAGTTCACAACTCGCCCCAGAAGAGTGCTATATACCTCACTGCTGAACATCACTATGGTCACCTTGCAAGTTCTCTCCTTGGCCATCTGGTGACCATAGTGACATTCAGCAATAAGGTATGTAGCACTTTAGTTGTTCAACGCCGTAAACTGTAACTCTAGAGTTTCTCTCACAAAACATCTCAGCCACCAACTCCATCTTCTTCACTTCAGTGAGTAACTCTGGCATCTATCCAGCAGCAAAAGTTGAAAACCTAGAAAATCGGCGTTGTTCCTCCTTATCTGGCTGTACCCTCATCCAGTGCTTATGAAGTCCTGTTAGTCTTCAAAGTATCTTGCAACTGTCCACGCTCTGGAAGATTCTCTGTTGCTACATTACCCCAGCCCCAATTATCTCTTTGCCACCTAATTGCCCCATAACTTGTCTCCCCATATCTATTCTTGTTTTCCCCAAATATGTACCAAATCAGTACCAAAAATGAACTTTTTAAATATAAGTCAAACCATATCTCTCCCTTGCTTGAAACTACTGAAAATAATCATTCCAGATGAAAAAGACAGTTTAATTTATTTATGTTGTGAAAGTCCAAAGGTCTTGTAATCGTGGCATTAAACCTAAGTGCAATAAAGAATAACTGGACACATTTGACAGTTTGAAATCAAACCCTAGAAAACAAAGTATCAAACTGGGATATTTGCTGATGTATGTGCTACTATATCATCAGGCATAACTTCCTTATCACAAATGAATCATTTCACAAGAAACTGAGATAAATCAATAATGAAAAGAATGCTCCAGTAGAAAAAATGGTTAAAAGGTATGAATAAGTCACCAAGTCCAAATAGAAAAAAAAATTACAGACATAAGAAATGCAGCCCTAAGTAATCCATTTGACAAGGCACTGAGATACCTTTTTTTTGTTTGTTTTTGTCAAGTAGGTAAAAATCAAAACACTATTGTAGAGAGGGTAGAAAAACAGGCATTCCCATACACCTGAAGGGACCAATTTTTAATGAACTCATTCTGAAAGAACAAGTAAGCATTATCCTTAAAAGCATAAAAATACATAATAATATCAGTCAATGATGACCCTTACAAAACCGTGCCAAGATTCAGGTTCAAAGATGTGACACCATTTTTTGTTATAGCAAAACAAATCAAAAAAATAAAATAAATCAATACAAATAACTAAATGCTACACAACTTACAAAAATAGAAAAAATGACCATATAAATAACAATCAAAATTGCTTTAAGATACGTTCATTGAGGAACCATTATTCTTAGGTTGTGATCCAGGCTTCTTACCCTGGCCTAGATCTTGGACCCTGCAAGATCTTGGCCTTTTCTAGAACTCTTTATCATTCATCTCTGCTACTAAACAAAATCCTCCCTGCATTCTTTCAGTCTCTCAAACACATCTTTCCTGAACAGCTGCAGCTTCCAGATGTGTTGATGTTCTAGGGATAGGGTGCAATTTTCTGTTTTTTACTTGACCCTTAGAAATACTTTACAGTTTTTTATTACAAAGTACCATATATGAAGGAAACTCTTCCTTCATCTTGAGTAGTAGGTATGAATGAGTGATTTGTCTGAGAACCTGACAGCACTGTGTAAGGTGGGGTGTGAGTCTCGAGGGCGTGCAGAGGGCAAACATCTGTCCGCAGCACCTGGAAATGCCATAAGCTAGAACTTGAAGGTTATTTTTAACACCATGTTATATCCACAATATCAAACTAGACACATCAGCAAGTCCTGGTTTACTGCATTCTCTGGAGCTTATAGGCTGGGACAGCATTAACTCTTCCTTCCCCCCTAACCACTTCATTTGAAAATGTCACTCCCACTGTTTGAGTTCCTCCATCAGTCAAATATATGTGTACATATATATCTCCATCCTCAGTAAATAAGACTGCCAGTAGATCCCTCTATTCTTCTAGAACTCTTGAGGTGGCTCTCAGACTAGAATTCACCTGGTAGGATTCTTATTATACCAAACATCAGCTATAAAACTTATTTATTATTTTCTTTTTTTTTTTTAGAGACAGAGTCTCACTTTATCGCCCTCTGTGGAGTGCTGTGGCATCACAGCTCACAGCAACCTCCAACTCCTGGGCTTAAGCGATTCTCTTGTCTCAGCCTCCTGAGTAGCTGGGACTACAGGCACCTGCCACAATGCCCGGCTATTTTTTGGTTGCAGTTTGGCTGAGGCCAGGTTCAAACCCGCCACCCTCGGTATATGGGGCCGGCGCCTACCCACTTAGCCACAGGCACTGCACAGCTGTAAAACTTTTAAACTCCACAAGGAAAACAATGCTAAAACTTGAATCATGGTCGAATGTCCCTGAAAATCCTTCTGATTTTTTTTTTTTTGTGTGTGTGTGTGTGTACAAAATACAAATGTAACTGGTAATCAGTGTTTGAAGTTTCTGTTTTTATATAAAGCTCCAATTCAATATATTTTAGTACCTGTTCTTTTCTTCAGAAATACTAAATGAAGCATTGCAAATTCAGCTTTACACACAATGTTTTTTTCTTATTTATTTATTTATTTTTTATTTTCACATATACATGTGTTCACAATGATTTTTTAAAACAAATAAATCTCCAAAGATGTAATTATTTAAATTTAATTTTATAAAGATTGTTAACTCATTGAAAAAAATGGAAAATAATTACAAAAATTGCCACTTACTCAAAAAAATCAAGAGAATTGAAATTCTACCTTGTCTTTCCTTAGACCACAAGGCAATAAAGGTGGAACTCAACTCCAACAAAAATAGTCATCCCCACACAAAGGCATGGAAACTAAACAACCTTATGATGAATGACAGTTTGGTCAAGGAAGAGATAAAGGAAGAAGTCCTTAACTTCCTTGAGCACAACAATAATGAAGACAAAAGCTACCAAAACCTGTGAGACACTGCAAAATCAGTCCTAAAAGGGAAATTGATCACTTTAAGTGCCTACATCGAAAAAACAGAAAGAGAACACACTGACCATCTAATGAATCATCTTTAAAAAAATGGAAAAGGAAGAGCAATCCAATCTGAAACCTAACAGAAGTAAAGAAATAACCAAAATTAAATCAGAAATAAATGAAATTGAAAATAAAAGAATCATTCAGAGAATTAATCAAACAAAAAGTTGGTTCTTTGAAAAGAGAAATAATTTTTTTTTATTTCAAGATTTTTTTTTTTTTGGTGTTTCTTTACGTCTTTTTTTTTATTAAATCATAGCTGTGTACATTGATATGATCATGGGGCATCATTCACTAGCTTTACAGACCGCTTACCAAGTTTCACATATACCCTTGTAAGATGCACCGCTGGGACATTACTCAGAAATAAAAACAAAGCAGGAGGAATTACGCTACCAGACCTCAGACTATACTGCAAATCGATAGTGATCAAAACAGCATGGTATTGGCACAAAAACAGAGAAGTAGATGTCTGGAACAGAATAGAGAACCAAGAGATGAATCCAGCTACTTACCGTTATTTAATCTTTGACAAGCCAATTAAAAACATTCAGTGGAGAAAAGATTCCCTATTTAACAAATGGTGCTGGGTGAACTGGCTGGCAACCTGTAGAAGACTGAAAGTGGACCCACACCTTTCACCATTAACTAAGATAGACTCTCACTGGATCAAAGATTTGAACTTAAGACATGAAACTATAAAAATACTAGAAGAGAGTGCAGGGAAAACCCTTGAAGAAATCGGGCTGGGCGAGTATTTTATGAGGAGGACCCCCCCCGGGCAATTGAAGCAGCTTCAAAAATACACTATTGGGACTTGATCAAACTAAAAAGCTTCTGCACAGCCAAGAACACAGTAAGTAAAGCAAGCAAACAGCCCTCAGAATGGGAGAAGATATTTGCAGGTTATGTCTCTGACAAAGGTTTAATAACCAGAATCCATACAGAACTCAAACACATTAGCAAGAATAGAACAAGGGATCCCATCGCAGGCTGGGCAAGGGATTTGAAGAGAAACTTCTCTGAAGAAGACAGGCGCGCGGCCTTCAGACATATGAAAAAATGCTCATCATCTTTAATCATCAGAGAAATGCAAATCAAAACTACTTTGAGATACCATCTAACTCCAGTGAGACTAGCCTATATCACAAAATCCCAAGACCAGAGATGTTGGCGTGGACGTGGAGAAAAGGGAACACTTTTGCACTGCTGGTGGGAATGCAAATTAATACATTCCTTTTGGAAAGAGATATGGAGAACACTCAGAGATCTAAAAATAGATCTGCCATTCAATCCTGTAATCCCTCTACTGGGCATATACCCAGAAGACCAAAAAGCACATCATAACAAAGATATTTGTACCAGAATGTTTATTGCAGCTCAATTCATAATTGCTAAGTCATGGAAGAAGCCCAAGTGCCCATCAATCCATGAATGGATTAATAAATTGTGGTACATATACACCATGGAATATTATGCAGCCTTAAAGAAAGATGGAGACTTTACCTCTTTCATGTTTACACGGATGGAGCTGGAACATATTCTTCTTAGTAAAGTATCTCAAGAATGGAAGAAAAAGTACCCAATGTACTCAGACCTACTATGAAACTGGTTTAGGGTTTGCACATGAAAGATTACACCAGAGAAATAAAATTGATAAACCATTGGCCATATTAACCAGAAATAGAAAAGTAAAATCTATAATAACTTCAATCAGAAATGAAAAGGGCAAAATAACAACCATTACTGTAAAAGGACAAGAGATTTTTTTCTGACTACTACCAAAAATTCTATGCCCAGAAATTTGACAATGTGGAGAAAAAAGACCAATGCCTGGAATCACACCATTTTCCTAGAATTAACTAGAAAGAAGTAGATCTCTTCAACAGACCAATACCAAATACTGAGATTACAGAAACAATGAAAAAGACTCCAACAAGAAAGAGCTTGGGACCAGATGGCTTCACATCAGAATTCTATTACACCTTCAAAGATGAGCTTGTACCTATATTGCAGCACCTATTCCAAAACATTGAGAAGGAAAAGACCTTCCCCAACACATTTTATGAAACAAACATCACCTTGATTCCAAAACCAGGAAAGGACCCAACTAAAAAGGAGAACCTATAGACAAATTTCAATGATGACTATCAATGCAAAAAATACTCAACAAAATCTTAACTAATAGATTGCAGCTACACATTAAAAAAAAATTATACATCACAATCAGGTATGCTTCATCCAAGGGATGCAAGGCTGGTCTAACATACCCAAATCCATAAATGTAATTCAATTCACCATATCAATGATGCAAAAACAAAGACCATATGATCCTCTCAATAGATGCAGAGAAAAAGCATTGACAAAATTCAGCATCCTTTTCTAACAAGAACACTTAAGAAAATAGGAATAGTTGTAACATAATTTCTTAAGCTCATTGAAGCATCTATGACAAACCCACAGCTGATATTACTGAATGGAGTAAAACTGAAAGCTTTTCCACTTAGAATTGGAACCAAAGATGTTCACTATCACCACTGTTCTTCAACATTGTGCTGGAAGTTCTAGCCAATGCAGTCAGGCACAAGAGGGATATAAAGGGCATCCAAATGGGGGCAGAGGAGGTCAGACTCTCCCTCTTTGCTGATGATATGATCTGATACTTAGAAAACCCCAGAGACTCAACCACAAAACTCCTGGAAGTGATCAGGAAATACAGTAACACATCTCAGGGTATAAAATCAATGTCCACAAATCAGTAGCCTTTGTATAGGCCAATAACAGCCAAGTTGAGAAGCAAATCAAGGACACAATTCCCTTCACAATAACTTTTAAAAAAGGAAATACTTTGGAATATTTCTAACAAAAGAGGTGAAAGATCATTTCAAAGAGAATTATGAAACACTAAGAAAAGAAATTACAGAAGATACTAACAAATGGAAGAACTTAACCATGCTCCTGGCTAGGAAGAATCAGCATTGTCAACATGTCTATTCTACCCAAAGCAATTGACAGATTTGATGTAATTACCATTATAATACCAACATTGTATTTTGAAGAACTGGAAAAAATACTACTTTCTTTGTATAGAACCAGAAAAGAACCCATATAGCTATTCTCTTCTTAATAATAAAAACAAAGTCATAGGCATCATCCTACCAGACTTCAGGGTATATTACAAGTCCACAGTATCAAAACAGCATGGTATTTGCACAAAATAGAGACATAGACATAAGGAACAGAATAGGAAACCCAGAGATGAAACCAGTCTCTACTTGCCATCTGATATTGGATAAACCAAACAAAAGCACACAGTGGGGGAAAGAATCCCTATTCAAGAAATGGTGCTGGAGGGCGGCGCCTGTGGCTCAGTGAGTAGGGCGCCGGCCCCATATGCCGAGGGTGGCGGGTTCAAACCCAGCCCCGGCCAAACTGCAACAAAAAAATAGCCGGGCGTTGTGGCGGGCGCCTGTAGTCCCAGCTGCTCGGGAGGCTGAGGCAAGAGAATCGCTTAAGCCCAAGAGTTAGAGGTTGCTGTGAGCCGTGTGATGCCACGGCACTCCACCCGAGGGCGGTACAGTGAGACTCTGTCTCTACAAAAAAAAAAAAAAAAAAAAAGAAATGGTGCTGGAAGAACTGGACAACCACATGTAAAAGACTGAAATGGACCCACACCTTCACTCCTTACAAAAATTGACTCAAGGTAAATAAAAGACTTAAATCTAAGACATGAAATGATGAAAATCTTAGAAGAAAGTGTGGGGAAAAGTCTTAACATCTTAACGATGTTGGACTGGGGAAAGATTTTCTGACGAAGATTTTAGTGACCATCACAATGACATCAAAAATTAACAAATGGGACTTAATTAAGCTGAAAACCTTTTGCACAGCCAAGGACACAATAAGTAAAGCAAAAAATATATATCCTTCAGAATGGGAAAAGATATTTGCAACATAGGAATCTTACAAAGGATTGATCACTAGAATCTACAGAGAACTCAAATTAATCAACAAAGAAAGAATAAACAATCCCACCTACCACTGGGCAAGAGACATGAACAGATCCTTCTCTTATAAAGATAGATGAATAACAAATGTTTGGAAAAATGCTCATCGTTCCTATTGTCATAGAAATGCAAATCAAAACCACCCTGAGATATCACCTATACCCAGTGAGAACAGCCCACATCACAAGGCTGGTGTGGATATGGAGAGAGAGGAAACTTTTTTTACCCTGCTGGCGAGACTGCAAGCTAAAACAACCTTTTTGGAAGGAAGTATGGAGAATCCCCAAAAACTTCAAATTAGTCCTCCCATTTGATCCTGCAATCCCATTACTAGGCATCTACCCAGAAGAAAAAAAAATCCTTTTATCATAAGGACATTTGCACTAGACTGTCTATTGCAGCTCAATTTACAATCGCCAAAATGTGGGAACAGCCTAAATGCCCACCAACCCAGGAATGGATTAACAAGCTGTGGTATATACACACCATAAAATACTATTCAGCCATTTAAAAAGATGGAGACTTTACATCTTTTGTATTAACCTGAATGGAGGTGGAACACATTCTTCTTAATAAAGCATCACAAGGATGGAGAAGCAAGAATCCAATGTACTCAATTCTAATGTGAAGGCAGCAGATGAGTTAATACAAGGAAGGTGGTAGGGGAATGAGCAAGTGGGGAGAGGAGATGGGGGGTCACGGTGCATGACACACCCCTTGGGGGCAGGACACAATTATAAGAGACACTTTACCTAACAAATGCAATCAGTGTAACCTAATTCTTTGTATCCTCAATGAATCTCAAACAATTAAAAAAAAAAACTGCCACTTGTATTTTTGGCTGAAAAATACGACAAAATAGAGAAGGCTAGTGCCTGTATACAAGTGTATTCAATGTAAATGAATTATTTGCAATAAAATTATGCATATTTATTTTCATGACAACTTCCTGCTTCAGAGCCCTCCTTAGTGATATACAGGACTAGAATGCTGCCAACTGAGGCAGGGTAGGACTTCATTCCATCTCAGAAGTGGCAGAGCTATGTCAGGTCACGCGAGCAAACAGCATTAGGTTTCTTTTAATTCTAGGCTGCATTGATGTATTTTCCAGTCCTTCATCTTGTCTCTCTTGAAGTGTGTCCCTCCAGTCCCCTGAAAAAGTATGAACTCAAATCTGTACATCCCTTCTATAATTAGTCATACCGTCTGCATTGGAATAATCACCTCATGTTCATCTCTCTCACCTGAAGGAGCCAGAAAGCAGATTTTTTTTTACCTATAACTCCTTGATCAAAGTAATTACATATTTGAGTTTGTTTTCATGTCCTTAAAATGATGATGATATTAATTTCATAGTGCTTCTGTGAAGAATAAATAAGCTAGGCTGGGTGCCATGGCTCACGCCTGTAATCCTAGCACTCTGAGAGACTGAGGCAGGGGTATTGCTGAGCTTATGCATTAGAGACCAGCCAGGGCAAGAGTGAGACTCCATCTCTACTAAAAATAGAAAAACTAGCCAGGCATTGTGGCTATGGTCTCATCTAACGGCTTCATAAAGGAGAATTTTAAGGAGGACCTACTCTCAACCCTCACGTGGTTGTTGAAAGGCCCTCATCCCTCCCCATGGGAGGACCTCTTCACAAAACATGGCAGAGAGAGTGAGTGCTTGGATATTTGTCCTCTCCAAAGCTCACATTGAAATTTGTCCCCAACACAGCAGTATCAAGAGGTAGGACATTTAAGAGGTAATTGATTCATGCGTGCTCTGTCCTCGTGAATGTCTATTATTCTATTTGCATGTTAATGGATTAATGGGTTAATAGAGTAATGGGTTATCATGGGGTGGGACTGTTAACTTTATCAGAAGAAGAGAGACCTGAGCTAGCATGCTCCATCCCCTCACCGTGTGATGAGTCTCCACTAGCAGAAGGCCCTCACCAGATACAGCCCCTAAACCCTGAATTCTCAGCCTCAGTAAGTATAGGAAATAAATTTCTTTACCATAAATTACCCAGTTTCAGGTATTCTGTTATAAGCAACAGCAGACAGACAAGGACAGTGAGGAAGTACTCAAGAAAGGAACAGTCTTTTTTTTTTTTTGCAGTTTTTGGCCGGGACTGGGTTTGAACCCACCACCTCTGGTATATGGGGCTGGTGCCCTACACCTTTGAGCCACAGGCACTGCCCTAAGGAACAGTCTTTTACAACCTAATCGCAGAAGCAATATCTCATTACTTCCATATTCTATTAATTAGAACTAAGTTGCTCAATCCATCTAACACCCAAGAGGAGGTATTATATGGACTATACCCCAAATACCAGGAGGCTGGGGTCATCGAAAGCTCCTGACCACCTCGTTGTTGATACAATCATTTATATCTCAGAGCAAGGCTAGACAATAGCTGTGCAGTGGTGACGACTTTGCTGAGTTCCTGGACTGGCAGGTGACTGCTGCTCTCTTCCCCTGCTTCTTTACCAAGTGTAGAGGAACTAGAAACCCAACACTGTTTAGGAGAGTTTGTATCTGAAAAATATATCACAATGCTTGAGGCCATGTTTATAGCCAGTGCATACTTAGTATGACTTCATGATGTAATTTAATGGAAATGGAAAACAGAAAACAGGATCCAAAAGATACATTGTCACTACAATATCTGCCCAAACTCTACTTTTTAATGCAGTGTAGTTAGAATACTGTGCATTTCCTGGATTATTCTGGTATTTATGTGTCTTCCACTGTGAACATGAATATTTCCGTAAGTATTAGTTCAGTGCTTTGGGAAGCCTTACGGGACACAGCGGAATAGATCTATGTATTAAATTTAGACATATTACCCTTGGAGTTTGCTAAATGTTTCTCTTGTGACCTGAAGGAGTTAATATGACCTATGTGGCCTAATTTGTATTGAAGACAGCGTCTGAGCATGAAGATAATGAAGCACTGTATATTGGTGTCCTACTGAGATATTGGTTCATAGTTTTTAAAAACAATCCATAGCATATAATGACATTTTCTTCTGTGCCTGGAGAACTAGAAATAATATTTAGACATCGTTACGACTCAAAGATAATCAACAGAAGGAGCACTTGAAAGCTAAGTATCTTTGTTTCCAATGATAGAACAAATGTATTACTACTACTTATGAGAAAATAACCAATCACAGCCATAAAGACAAACTGGAAAAATATGGATTTTCAAACTGTGTTTAATGAAGGCCTAGGATTCCCCATAGATGCCTCCAAAGAACTGCAGGAAGGAAAGGGGGAGCCCAGACAAGGCCCTGAGCCCTCCTGAGCTAGGCTCTCTCTTCAGTCAAGGCAGCTCTACCTTGAACTGTTTCACACATGGGCTTAGCTCAAAACATTACCAAAAAAACTGAAAATGCCCAGGATTGGCTAGTTTATGAAAAATGAAGTCTTCTGCATTGTAGATAAGGATACCAAATATGATAACAGCTTTACAGAGTGATATATCTGCAGAATCTATCACAATTTAACACTGACTATTTTTACCCCAGAGATTCTACATCTAAAGTGCCATATGAGCTAATAGCTGTCTCTTGCACAGCATAAACGCAACTAGAATGGTACTTTTACTGGGAAAGAAAACACTCTTTGACTTAGGAATATGTAGCCTCTGACTGATTTAGTGAATTAAATTATTCTTTCTCTGTTTTGAAACACTATGATGCACATGCATTTGTAAAATTTGAAATTTGAAAAAAAAAAAAAACACAGAAGACAATGCTTCCCTCTCGTTGGACAGTAATTTCTGTTTTTGTAAAAGGGCCTATAGTTTGCATTTTCATATCCAGCAACAAGATGACAACCCAATACAAAAAAAGTACTCAAAAGATGTTTGCTGAATAATAAAATGAACAAATGTGGAGTAGCATGCAAATACATAAAGAGGACATGGTAATACCTGTCTTTGCTTGACATTGTAGCTGTAAATGCTCTTTTCAGCAAAACAAAACAGTCAATTCGTGTATGCTCTCTTACCCATTTTCTACTCACATCCATAAAAGAAAAAGGAATGTGTCACGGAGAACGGTAAATTAAACAGATCGCTCCGGGGCCATGGAAAAGATTGTAAGTTATATGCCTATGATAGTAGCAATCATAAAAGTATTTTTATTATTGTAAGGGCAAGCACTATTTATTTGACATCTGCCAGTAATGGGAAAAATGTAAAGTTTTATATTGTCAATTAGATATCAAGTCACCAACATTATAATTCTGCTAAATACTTTCAGTGATAGTCTAGCGGGAAAGTTTTCCTGATTTGGAACATAGTTTTCCTTGACACACTCTGGGTTACTCCACAAATACTGTCATAACTTAGTGGGCAAGATACAGAAATATGGCTAAAAATTACACTCAGAAAAACAAACTCCACAATATCACCTACATTTCACCTTAACCAAGAAGTGAAATATAGTTATAATGCCTAAAGTATTATCCCAATTAAGGCAGGCACTATATCAATTTATGTTTTGTATTCAGTAACTAGTATGTTATTTGACACACAGTAAGTATCAGCGAATATATGTTATTAGATGATGTTCACAGCAGTGACTCTATACACCTGACTCAGTCTCGTTTGGCCTCTCTGCTCCACTCACATAGTTGAAATAAGTGCCAGAAGTTTTTTTAATAACTCTGCCAGGTACAAATTAGACATCATAAAATTTGCTTAGGTGGTAGAATTTAGATTCTTCACTGGATGGGCCAAATCTCAAATACATATTACTTGCAACATTCCTACTGAGGGGCTCTGCACAGAGCCTTTTTTAATGACTCGCATGTAAGCCCCCATGCTACTGCCACATCACCCATTGAACTAGCAACCAGCTGCTGTAATGAGAGATGGCAGCCAGTCCACAGACATTTCTTGGCCCATTAGTTAAGTTAATAGGAAAGTTCTGCCCAGTAGGGAAAATGGTGAACACTTACAGGATAATACTGATCA
This sequence comes from Nycticebus coucang, assembly GCF_027406575.1. Classification (NCBI taxonomy): domain Eukaryota; kingdom Metazoa; phylum Chordata; class Mammalia; order Primates; family Lorisidae; genus Nycticebus; species Nycticebus coucang. The sequence continues at coordinate 110,975,153 of NC_069785.1, forward strand.
TATCCATCTCTGAGCAAGTTTGAGCTTGAGAAATATAGACTTGAGGACCTAGCAGCTAAATTATAATACCCAGAACATAACAGAGACAAAGTTAGAAGCTGTAGCACTCTACAGGAGAAAGAAGGACCCCTGCGGGGAAGGATCCAGAAGACAACTAGCTCCCTAGAGCTGAGAGGCGATTCCAGTCCAGCTCCATGGAGGAGTAAGTGCACCCTAACGAGCAACCAAGGCACAAGATTTATCGAGTTCACTATTTAGCTGGTTGAGCTCTGCCCTGTTCTGCTGCCTTCCCCACATTGGTGCGCTGTCCCTGTCCACAGAGCTTCTTGAACAAACCATGAAAGCACCAGAATCTTTTTTCTTTTTTCTTTTTTGGTTTCTTTTTTTTTTTTTTTTTTTGCAATTTTTGGCCAGGGCTGGGTTTAAACCCAGCACCTCTGATATATGGGCCCAGCGCTCTACTCCTTTGAGCCACAGTTGCCACCCAAAGCACCAGAATCTTGTCTTACTGCATTGAGTTGCCGGTCAGACTGTGGGTTCAGTGACTGATTTTCTTCTAAGTCATTGCCAAAACTAGGGTGAAAACTCTGTAATTTGACTGCCCAAGGGACTACAAAAAACTGGTCAACATGTGGTGAATGTGTGATCTGTGAAAATTAGGTCAACTTAAGGAGGTGGTCAGTGTAGGGAGGTGACCAAATATGGAGGTTCTCCTGTATTTTGCTTCTAATAAAAATGGTGGTAGGTGGTACTTTCCATTTACTGACCATTTATTTATTCTTTACCCAGCTCATCTTCATTAGACTAAATTCTCCCAAGAAAAAGAAGTACAATTGTTCATTATGCCCATTGTAGAAATAGGCCAACTAAATCTTAGAAAATTTTAAGTCACTTGACCAAAAAGCACACAGCCAGTATGTAGAGTCAACATGCAAGCCAAGGCCGCCAGATGCCAGGTTCTGAGCATGTAGCCACTAAGTACATTGCCCCAGATTTACTGGGCTCAAAGGAGAAAATATAACCCCTGGACCTCCCAAGGAGAGTTATGTGCATAGAATAAACTAGAAAAATATGTGTAGGAGAACCTGGTACTTTGCAAATGTGTAACAAAGAATTGTGACTCAAATGAAACCTAGACTCCACCACGCACGTAAGAAACAACTTATTGGTGCTCACCAAGGAGAATCTGAAGGCCCAGCCACCTGTAAGGGAACAAAAGAGACATAAGGCAAAGGCAATCAGTCCCCAGAGGATTTCTGCAGTTCATGGTCTGTTAAGATGACTATTTAGTTTCCTGACTGCCTTCAGTTCCCTGAGATCCTATAATAACCGTGGCAAAACTTCCTATCCTCTTTATTTCTACTGATGTCCTCACAACAAACCCCTGTTACTTAAGGCACCAGATGTACAGCTTAGATCCTTGAAACCTAAAAACCAAACAAATAATCAAAGACAACCCTAACTAAAACATATGTTGTTGCAAGGAAAAGCATTCATCCTTTGTTTCCTGCTGATAAAGAGTGGATAATAGAGCTAGGAAGACAGAAATGTGCACATAGCAATTCTATCAGCCAGGGTCTCAGCAGGAAACTGGCATATTCAAACTGGAGAATTTGAGAAGAGTTTAATAAAGGGAGAGTTTAATAAACCTATTTAGCAAGGTTTGAGCAGAACTCAGGGAAATCACATGGGGGGATGATACCATTCACCCTCAGGCCTGAAACAGTGAGGGAATGGACAGCTAAGTGGAACCTGGAGGTAAAATGGACTGTGTTGTGAGGTTGGGCTGGGTGGGGCTGGCACAGGAGAGTCACAGGAGCCTCTGGTCTGTGCAAGGGGAAGCAGCTGCCCACAGGGACTGTGCAGAGAGGGAGCCAGGAGAATAGATCCTGGTCCTCACTACCTTCCTCCTTCCACCTTCTTTGACCTCCATGTTGACCAAATTAGACTTGAAGCCAGAGCAGTAGGGAGCCTGTTGTTGTGAGACAACCTTCTGAGAGAAAGGCCAGGTAGAGAGTGGATGTGGAAGAGAAAATTGAAGGACAGTCACACAGAATGGTAAAAAGGAGAAGTGGGTAAGAATCAGATGTAAGAACAAGAAGAGAAATTGCGACAACATGGAGTAGGTAGTTCCATGAATGTGTCAGGTTAGTGAATGGATACCCACAAAAGTCCTTTGCTTTAGCTTGCCACTCTCTTTCACCTTGGGACCAATATTCTCACACTGTTTCCAGGACACCCAAGGTCATTCACCAGCACAGGTCCTATTATATGGTTGATACTAATGATCCAGTTATTCCAAATTTCTGCTCACTGTTAAAAATTTGTTCTTATCATCTTTGCCTCAAGGTCTTACTGCCCTAGATCATGCCAACTTGAAATCTAGCCATATTGGGCCTTATTGTGTAACCTGTAACAGAGAATCTGCACTTTAATATAGATTGTTTAGGGACATACAGTCATTACTTCCGGATTACACCTGATGATAGGGATTTCAGTTTCCAAGGCAAGTTATTCTCTGAAAATAATAAAAGGTAGGTCAAAAAAAAAAAGTCTTCAACAAGAACATGCCATCCAATGTCATTCTGGAAATATTCTATTTATCTCTGATAATTCATTCTAGTTCATTTGACCCATGATACAATCACTCTCTCCTCTGTGATTCCATATTAGTTATTGAGTACTGTTGTAGAAATAGGATTCAATTCAGGAAACGGAAACTACTCCAGATATTTTAGACAAAAGGGCTATTTAAAACAACATTGTTGGGTTAAGACTGATATATGATAAACACTATGTATGTAATACATATTTATGTTGTATAATTAGATAAATTTGGTCTTCATCACAACATATCTTGCATCCTTGTCTTCAAGGATGTCATATAATGCAATCATATGAGATATACTCTTTCTCACCTTCTTTTATTCATTCTTCCTTCTTTCATTCAGTATAATTGTTTTAAGACTCATTTATGTTGTTGCATGTGCAGATCTACCATCCATATATCTTCTCTGGTAAAGAGTCTGTTCAAATAGTTTACCCATTGGAAGGTAGATTTTCTCTTTTTATTGTTGAGCAGTATTGCATTGTCTATCCATTTATCTGGTGATGGACATATGAGTCATTTCCACTTTGAGGCTATCCCAAATAAAGGTGCTAATAACATTAGTGAAGTGTTCTTATAGGGACATGTACTCTCATTTTGGTCATGTAAATAACTCAGTATGGAATGTCTAGATAATAAAAGAGATGTATGGGCGGCACCCATAGCTCAGTGGGTAGGGGGCCGGCCACATACACTCAGGCTGGCGGGTTCAAACCCGTCCCCGGCCAACTAAACAATGACAACTGCAACCAAAAAAAAATTAGCTGGGCGTTGTGGCAGGCGCCTGTAGTCCCAGCTACTTAGGAGGCTGAGGCAAGAGAATCACTTAAGCCCAAACAAGAGTTGGAGGTTGCTGTGAGCTGTGACGCCACAGCACTCTACCAAGGGTGACATAGCGAGACTCTGTCTCAAAATAAATACATAAATAAATTAAATTAAATTAAAAAGTAAAAGAGATGTATGTTTAGCTTTTTAATCAAGTGGCAAACTGTTTTTCCAAAGTGTCTGTGCCAGTTTATATTCCTGAAATCCATGTGCGATAGTTTTAGTTGCTCTGCATTCCTGCCAACACTTGGTATAATCAGTCTTCCTTCACACATTGAAATAGGCACAAGTGTGATCTCACTGTGTTTTCAATTTGCATGTCCTAATAAATAATAATGTTGAGCCTTTTTAAATGTGTTTATTCACCATCTATGTATCTTCTCTAATAAACTGTCTGTTCACATAGTTTTCCCATTTGGGTCCTCTCTGAGGCTAGATAAGAATTACTTTTGTGCAAAGAACAATTACGATTAGGCTGTAAATGTGAAATTCTCAGGGCTCAGTTAGGGTTGGAGCAGTTCAAATTCCTCCAAGTCATAGTGGAGAGACCCTGTTGAATACATTGAGCATTCAGAAGAGATCCCAGAAAAGCAATAGTTTAAGACACGGGGCTAGTTAGCCCAGGAAAAAAGGCATTTCTAGGACTTCCCTAAAGATCTTAAAAACAAATTCAAAGGGATCAAACTTATAATTTAATACCAGAAAAATTATAATTTCTTTAAAGGAACACAATAAAATACAGCACTCAACAACGTAAACTTCATAATTCAAATCCAATAAAAACGTCTAGAAAGGAGAAGAATAAAATATTGTCCACAACATATCACTTAACATAACCAGATATAAAAATGGCAAAGATAATGGAATTAAAAAACAGAGACTTTGATCAGCTGTCGGCTCCCGGACCTCCATAAGAGCTGCGCACAATCAGCGATCAGCGCCCGGACATCCGTAAGGGCTGCGCCGTGATCAGCGGTCTGCCCCAGTCCAGACCCTGGTAAGAGCTGCGCCCGCTGGGCCTCCGCACACCCTGACCAGGAACTCCCGGAGCCCCGCAACCCTATGTCCTCCCTCCTGTACCCTCCCTGCCTCCACACCTGCCTGCTCGTCTGGCCAGGGAGTCTGGTAACCGCATGCCCTCCGGAGCCCTCCTGCCTCTGTGCAGAGCCCTTCTCCTGGCCAGAGACTGCTGGAGTCTTGGGCTCTCTGAGCCAAAGTCACTGGGCGCCAGGCACTCCCAGAACCAAGTGCACCCCCCCTCCCCGGCCCTGTTGCTGGTTCCGGGTATGTCACACTCTGGAGCTGCTCCCACAACCAGAAGTCCCTGGCTTGGGCAGCCCCAGAGGAGCTACACAGGGTCACTCCCTACAAAGACCCAGCAACAATAGAGTGATACCGCTGGGGTCTAATCTTGGAGAGGCACCTCCCCAACTCTGAGATGTTAGTAAGGTAGATTGACTTCCAGACTGGTGGAATGAGAACCTCCCTGAAATAGTTCTTTCTTTTAAGCAACAGTATTGGCAGAACAACTTAAATCAATCATTTTGGAACACTGAAAACTATCCAATGCCAGAGATGAACTAGGAAAAGCTATCTAAGATAAACTCCCAAATCTTAGTAAAACGGTGGGGTCTGCGACATTTTCACTTGGACCTATTCCAACCATCCATCCCTCCCCAGCCTTTCAACCAATAGAGATGCTCTGTTAAAAGCGTCATCCTCAGCCATATCTCCGGCCAGCAGAGGGAACAGTCAGCCAGAGGCTCTGACGGTCATTTTAGTGGAATCAGCTCCTCCTGCTCTGTATATTTTTCCCTTTAACCTTGGGCGTTTTGTTTCTCTTTCTGAAAATATAAACTTGTAATACTACAGAGCCAACAATCATATAAAGAGTGCATCTATAAACGATGTTCATTTTATTTTTACTAAATCATAGCTGTGTACACTAATGCCTTTATGGGGTACAATACGCTGGTTTTATATATAATTTGAAATACTTACAACAAACTGGTCAACATAGCTTTCACTGCATTTTCTTAATTATTGTGTTAAGACATTTATACTCTACACTTAATAGATTAGACACGAACCCTTGTAAGATGCACCATATCAAAACCACTTTGAGATATCATCTAACTCCAGTAAGAGTAATCCACATAAGAAAATCCCAAAACTAAAGATGTTGGCATGGATGTGGAGAAAGAGAACACTTCTTCACTACTGGTGGGAATGCAAGCTAATATGTTCCTTTTGGAAGGAAGTTTGGAGAACACTCAGGGATCTAAAACTAGACCTGCCATTCCAATCCTGCCATTCCTCTGCTAGGTATATATCCAGAAGACCAAAAATCACTTTATAACCAAGATACTTGCACCAGAACACTGTTCATTTTTAAATAGACAACTATTTTAAATTGCACATGAACTTTATGAACAGCCCGTATACATTAACAAGGTTCTTTTGCTGTCTTCTAGAGAATTTATATTGCAACACATTTCTGCACAGTTGTAAATAACTTATGTTCTATAACATCACTTTCAGTTACATGTAAATAAATGAATAAATAAATATGCTAAAAAAGTACCATCCTCAGAGCACAGTGAGTATTTTTAACAAACTTGCAGATCCTTGAAAAAACTCTAAGTATGCTGTGGCTATCTGATTTGACTAAGAGCTCACATCAGCAAGAAACAAAAAACTCCCTGCCCCTACCCCTATCAGAAACTATAGCAAAGAGCTGATAACACCACAGCTGCCTAAGGCTGTGATTTCAGGTTGGGGCAAACAAGAGGCTGGCTGAGAATTTAAAAGGCAGTCCTAGAAAAATAGATGGCCACAGGAAATTTTGAAAATTTCTGGCATATGTCTGGATATCTTAAGTCCTGTGAATATGTGCAAGGCTGTTTGCCTGACGAGGAAAGAAGTGAGAGAGAAACAGGTCCCATCACTCCATTCTAGCTGACCTTGCAGCCCTGCAAAGGCGAGCGGTGAGTGCTAAGGCTTCTCGTAAACTGTCTGAAGTCTGAGGATGGGTCTTGACTCCCAGATCCTCTCGGCAAGGTGTGGAAGACATGTAGACAAGGCATTTAAGTAGTCCTCTGCCTGGCCACTGAATTATGCTGACTCAAGGGTGACTCTTAAAAGTCAGGCTTAAAATTTTTCAAAAGCTAGCAGGAAATTCAGTGGCCACACACTACAAAGAATACAGAATTGAAGAATTAGTTTATGAAAGTTGTTAAACAAAAAAGTGATAGCAAGAGAAACACAAACAACAAAAGCCCAGAAATGATGACAAACTGGAAAGTCTGATATCAGAATTGTTACAATATGTTATTTTAAATCTCCAGTGTTTTAGAAAAATTATAAGACATGCAAATAGGACCATATGCCACAATCATAGGGGGAAAAAGCTAACAGAAATTCCTTACAGAGCTCAGATTTTGGAATTAGTTGACATAAATTTTAAATCAGCATTCTAAATGTGATCAAAGAACTAAAGGAAACCAAGCCTAGAGAATGAAAGGAAAGTATGAGGCTTCACCAAATAGAAAAGTAGAAATTATGTACAAAAGATATAGAAATCACCTATAAATACAGAAATGCTGCAGTTGAAATTATAATAATTGAAATGAAAAATATACTGCAGGGAATCAGCAACAGACTTTAACCAGGAAAAAAAATATCAATTTGGCAAACTTGAAAGATAGGTGAATAGCTGACACTACCAGTATCAGGAATGAGAGAAATACATCACTATACAACCCCCATAGATTAAAGGAATAATAAGAGAATATGAATAGACTAATTCCTCAAAATATACAAACTACCAAAGGTCATTCAAGAAGAAATAAATGGCTAAGGGCTTGGGTTAATTAGGATTGGCACGTATTACTAAAGCTGGGTGACAAACATATAAGGGTTCATTATGCTGTTTCCTCAAATTTTACGTATGTTTGAAAATATTGAGGTTCATTTTTTAAACAAACAAATAAATACAACACATCAAAACAAAGATTTGTCAAATATTTAGGTTACTTTAACTTCCTTGTGGTCTCTATTCTTCTATCAGTGCATGGAAGGGTCTCAGGCCAGCCACTTACCTTCTCTAAATCTCAGTTTCACTATTTGCCAAATGAAAGAATTGGTGATCTCTGAGTTGTAAGAATCTTTCCAGTTCTCAAGTTGTATAATTCTGGACTAGTGAATTCCAAGGCTTTCTATGAAATCTTCCTTCACATAACTCATGAGGGTAAAGTGTGACTGTATTTCCGGGTATAAGCTCTGCAGAGATCATTCTGTTTAGGGAGTAGGGATAGAAATCTGAGTTACCAACAGCTTGTTACTTCCTAAAAATATATTAACCAGAACACAAATACCAAATTTCTCTTAACCACTTTGTTCTTCCTGTCTTCTCTCTCTCCCTCTCTTGCTCTCACGCACCGATGCTCTCTCTTGTTCTCTCCTCTTCTCTTTCCCTCGTTCTTTCTTCTATTTCTTTGTTCTTGTTCTTTATTTTCCCATAATTTCTCTCTCCCCACTCTTGCTGCTCTAGGAAGCCATCTTTCTCTACAGATTTCTCCATAAATGATTGACCAAAGGACCAGCAAATGAGTCACACACAGAGATCATCCCTGAGTCAACCAAAAGATCTATTAGGGCTTTGGATAAAAAGGCAGAGAACTTAAAAATTTATCTAAATATATAGTTTATTCCAAAGTGGCATATTCATTTTTCAAGGCATTTAGAACTCGTGGCTAAACTGCTTTGAAATGTTCTTTCAACATAAGTAATCACATAATTAATTTTTTCAGGTATACGGCTATTAATTTTAAGGGAATAAAGCATTATACTAATGTTCCTAGAAGAATATTAAATGATATATATTTATACTTGATTCAGTGTCAAACACACATAGTAAAATTTTTCTTATCTGTATACATAAAATTTTATATATTTTAGTCAATTCTACAAATAAGCATTTTCGTATATGTAGACATAAATAGTCAATCAGAATATTAAGAAATTAAAACAGCATAACAAACCACTGACAGAAAGTACCATTATAAATCTATTTGTATTTTATAATGTTGCAACACATTTTTTCATTTAACATAATTCCAGAATTCTATACCATAAAAGAAATCTAAAACTAAAAAGAAAGGTAAAACAAAAATAGAAATTCAAGTCCTTTGCATTCCAAAGCAGTAGCTTTTTTTTATTCCATTCTTGCAGCATTTTGACCTCATCTTTGCCATTTTCGTGTGTTATTCCATTCTGTTTTAGTTCCAAATGCAAACAAAGTCCCCAAAGCCTGTACAATGAAAAGAACAAGCTTTTTGTGAGTGAGTACGACCTCTGTGTTTGCTCCATTCTCCCCTGACAGCACTTATTTTGACTGTTTGAATCTCTACTTTAAAGTGATACCCACTTCCTGAACATGAATTACTTTTCAGTTTTATCTTCCTCATGCAGATGAAATTGTGAATTTCTTTCTTTCTTTGTTTCTTTCTTTCTTTCTGTAAAGATAGAGTGTCACTTTATCACCCTCGGCAGAGTACCGTGGTGTCACAGTTCACAGCAACCTCCAACTCCTGGGCTCAGGTGCTTCTCTTGCCTCAGCCTCCTGAGTAGCTGGGACTACAGGCACCCGCCACATCACCCAGCTATTTTTTTGTTGCAGTTTGGCCAGAGCCGGGTTTGAACCCACCACCCTCAGTATGTGGGGCTGGCACCCTACTCACTGAGCAACAGGCACTGCCTGAAATTGTGAATTTCTATTCATCACTTTTCTTCAACAGACTTTGTATGAGCCCCCAAGACAAAGGGAATTCAAGCATCCCTGTTGCCCTTTTCCTCAGCCCCACTGAAATTTCCTGTTTTATCAAAACAGTGCTAATGAAGAAATTTTGTTAACCAATAATATCTTGAAGTTAACTGAAACTCCACCTTACTGAACTCAATGGCAGCAGGTAGTCAAGTTTGTTCTGATGGTGTACAGAGAAATAGAAGAGAGATTTAGTGTTCTGACTTATTATTATTATGGTCATTATCAGCAGTAGCAGCAGCATCAAGAGAAATGACAATGCAATTTACCTCCTTTACTCATCCATCCAGTCGGATGTTTATGCCACTGTTATATAGTCTGGCATATACAAAACATATTTAAGGCAAACCTAGCCCCTGCATATAAAAATATTATAATACTGGAAAGACATCCACACCACTTTGGCTTTTTATGAATTTAGATCTATTTTTCAAATTTCGGTAAAGTATCAAGTTGTATGTGCAACTATCCACTGTATCAACTACTTTTAGCTATAAAAATCATCATCATTTAAGGTTTTTTATGGCTATCCTTTGTCTTTTCAAATTGACCATCTCAGCCTATAAAGAATACTGTTCATGCGGGGAAATATTCCTCTTGATTCACTTTAAAGAACAGTTATTAATCACCTACTATTTATCAACATAATATAAAGTCCCAGTAATATAAAGATAATGCAGAAATTATCTCTGCTCATAGGAGCTCAGGTTCTAGTCAGGAAGACAGATGCACACAGACAACTACCAAACCCAAGGTCAGTGTTAAATTAAGATAATCAAGGATTTTCAGACCTTCCATTTGATCCCACAATCCCATTACTTGCCCAGAAGAAAAAAAATCATTTTATCTTAAGGACATTTGCACTAGATTATTTATGGCAGCTCTGTTTACAATCGCCAAGATGTGAAAACAACCTAAATGCCCATCAACCCAGGAATGGATTAATAAACCATGGATATGTATAGCAAGGAATACTATTCAGCTATAAAAAAAGATGGAGACCTTACATCTTTTATATTATCCTGGATGGAGTTGAAACATATTCTTCTTAGTAAAGTATTACAAAAATGGAAAAGCAAGTATCCAACATACTCAACACTAATATGAAACCAGTAGATGATCTAATACGTACCCACAAAAGAGAAAAACTCAATTCAATTAAAGGTGGGGGGAAGGGTTAAAAGTGTGGGAGGAGAGGGAGGGAGATTGGTGTGCTCCCACTTAATGGGCTCAATGTGGCAGTACATGGAACACCTCCTGGGAGCAGGACACAACTGTAACAGGAACTCTACCTAATAAATGCAAACATCATAACCTAATTCTTTGTACCCTCAAATTAATTTGAAATAAGAAAAGAAGAAGATGATCAAATATTGTGCTGGGCCTACTATAAAAAGTCTATCTTATAAAACGGTCATTTAGGATGAAGAAAATAATGTTATATTTAAGTATGCTTGAACAAATAACATTTTAAAACCAGATATTTCAAACTGAGATTTCTAGCAAAGTTAAAATATTCTGATTTACAACATCATCCATGAAATTGTGAATTAAACTACGTTATTACATAATTATTAATTCTTTTACAAAGTAGAATTAGTGCAATGGAATTAAAACTACATCTACATGGAATATTGTTATCTTCTTTTGCTGATCCTCTAGGATTGTTTAATTACCTAAACTTATGATTATGAATTAGAGCTTTTCACAATTCCTCCTTCTCTCGGGCCAGATCCTAGTGATGCATTTTCACCACCTGATTGACCCAAGAGTAGACCTCTGACGCGTATCAGTTCATCTGTTCTGGATATTTGAAAAAAATAAAATACAGAAGCAGAGACAAAATTTCATTACTCAGAGTAATTGCGATGGCTCATGTCCTGGTGAGTCCTGGTTTCAGTCAGTTTTTAATCCTGAGACAGAATCCACATCAGAGCAAATTTTATATAAAGAATTATTAAGTAGGCATTAAAGGACTGGAAAGGCAAGAAGAGAGCAGAGAGGTGGCCCAGCCAGAGCAGGGAGCACGTCCTAGGAACTGTGAACACAAAGGAGAGAAGCTGCACTTGCTGAAACGTGGAGCACAATTCTGCAAGTTCCTTCTCACGTCTCCCAGAAGACCAAGGGGGACAGAGGGCAGCCTGAGGGATGCTGGTGGTTAAGGTCAGCTGTGGATGAAGACAATTCACCCACAATTCTTAAGTGGCCTAACAATCACAGTGGAGGCAGAAAAGACCCAATGTTGTTTCAGGAGTCAGGAGCCAAGGGGGATGGCAAAAGCAATCCGATCTGTAAAACAAATTCTGAATCCAAAAATGTGATTTCTGAAGTAAACGTTTTTGGTAAATGAGAACTCTGCAGGGACTGTCAGAAAGAGTCTATGTCTGGATCAAAGACTGATATTAACTAAATAGCCAAAAGGGGAATTACGTTCCCTGAGAATAGTAAATTTCCCAATGATTTTAGCAAAGATGTCCCTGCACAGTACAGAAACAACGCTGCCTACTTCCCTAACACCCCAATTTGACAAACAGTTCCTTGCGAAGCTCTGAGTTAGTATTTCAAGATGACCAAGAATAAAATGGAAACTTGCCTAGGGATTTAGTGTAGAAGAATGGGAAAGCTTTGGAGTCAGACAGAACTCTGTATGGAATCCCAGCTCAGTCACTTACTAGGGATTGAGTTGCCCTGGAAAAATTTCTTCCCCTCTCTGTACTTCAATTTTATGGTCTAAAATTCAGAGAGATATTTATAACCACCTCATAGGTTGTAATGATTAAGTATGTTTGTAGAGTATCTGGCTTTCCCTCGCAGAAGACACACACACGCCTGCTGGTAGTTCCCTGTTTCAGTCATTCAGCATACAGGTAGTAAGTTAATCCTCCCTGTTGGAACATACACAAGCCGTCTGCAGAACTCTAAAAGACCACAGTAAACAGGTCATGGGCCTGACCTTGAACCAGCTAACAGTCTAAGTGAAGGAGATGAACCAGTAAATGAACAGTATTTGGTAGCTACTAGCAAGTCTTTGATGCTTTGTGAAAACAATATTTTGTTAGGGTATCTAAGGCAAAGTTGTCACTTCTCATCACATACCCTGTTTCCCCGAAAATAAGACCTACTTACAGGAAAGATAAGACGTCCCCTGAAAATAAGATCTAGCGCATCTTTGGGAGCACACTTTAAAATAAGACACTGTCTTATTTTCAGGGAAACAGGGTAGAAAGCAGGGAATCTGTACATTTAATGCAATAGGATAAATGCTTGATTCATTACAGAAGACTAGTTAATGTAAGCTCCCTTCTCCCCTTCCCAGTGATGATGCATCTTAAATTTGTAATAAACTTGACATTTTTTCCCATTTCTTTGGTAAACACAATTTTTGCTTAGTTATTTTACTCTTTTTATATTTAACATGAAATAAGAGCCTTCTAAAAGTACCCTCCCAATGCTGTCTACAGTTGTTTCTGTACTCTGATCCTTCTGTCTCTGATCTTATCTAGGGTTGGTGTTTCCCTAAGTACTTTGTTCAGATGAAAAGGCCAGGAAATGACCAGGTGACTATATGCCTTCTGGCCTCTGTGAAGAGACAGTATTTGCTTCTTCCAAAACAACCCAACCTATGGAGAGCATCAAAGGTTAGTGGGCTGCTTTGTCCTATTTCAAGGACACTATTTCTGGCAATCTTGTTGGGAAAAAGAACACATTTTTATTCTGAAACTCAAATCACCGGGCAGTAGTGATTTTATATATTGTTTACATGCTAATTTGTCTTTTGCTAGGTTGTCTTTAATCTGAGTTTACAAAGGGAAAGTATGAAAAAGTGTGTAGTTTTTAATAGTTGCTTTTAGCTTCCATGGGTCAAAGACCAGTTTTGATCATTACATCTTGTTCTACCTAGAATTCTTTCCATATCCACTAGAAATGATATATTCACTGTTATAAACTGCAATTTTTTATTATCCCATACATTTTTTGCTGTACAGAAACTCATAGCAGCTTTATTCACAATAGTCAAAAACAGAGAACAATGTAAATGTCCACCAAGAGGTAAATGGCCAACTGGCAGTATACTACTAACCAGATCTCGTGATGTTTTGGTGTTCGTATAGACGAGAAAAAAAATTCTTGATGAAATCTTCACCATTTTTTACAGAGTGATTTATAACATTTTGTTATCGTGAGGTGTTCTTTCAAGGGTATTTTTTTTTTCTGGACAATCACAAGTGCTCTGGATTGTAGAATTGCCTCTTCTAGAAAGTTCTCTTTATCTTGTCCAAAGAAATGTTCCAAAAGGTTTCACCAGTTTCAGACCAGTAATTTTTTTTTTTTGAGACAGAGTCTTACTCTTACTATGTCCCCGAGTCTCACTATGTCCCCCTCGATAGAGTGCTGTGGCATCACAGCTCACAGCAACCTCCAAACTCTTGGGCGTAAGCGATTCTTTTGACTCAGCCTCCCAAGTAGCTGGGACTACAAGCGCCCACCACAATGCCCAGCTATCAGACCAGCAATTTTTGAACAGCTATATTAAGATATAATTGACATAAGATAAAATTTACATGATTAAGGTTTATAGTTTAATAAATTTTGACGTATTTATTGATATTTCCATTGCACCTATGGAAATACCACCTCAACCAAACTGATTAACAGATTCATCACCCAAAAGAGTTTCTTTTTTTTTTTTTTCTGAATATCTATTCTTTATTTTGGTACAAAGTAAACCATTTTATCTGTAAAGAGTATGGCTTTTATATTGTTAGAGAACAAAATTAATACCTGCTACCAACTCAAGGACATCACATATACTTTAGAAAAAAGTCACTGCTATTTGGATTCAAACATACATGGTGTGGAAAAAGGAATAACTATCTTCCTCTCTTGATTTTCCATAACTTTACTAAATCATCACTGGGAAAGCTAGTGGTTGGGATACTACCTAATTATGCCAGAATCTGGTGGGCAAGGAAAACAAGCCATCTGATTCCAGCTAGACTATAAAAATATGACTTTTTATTGTCCCTCTCTCCCGTTTCTGGGGAAGGAAGGCTCTATATTTTATGGGCCAACAGTAGGCTTGTTATATATATGTGTCCCGACCCGCGGGACAGCAACGGGGGACGCAGGAACCACCTAAAGGAGAAAAACAAACAAGGGGCATGAGAAAGGGAGACAAGACAGTTTTCTGATCAAGTCTCAAACTTTATTGAAAAAACTTGTGCCTTATAAGCATTACGGGGAAGGAGGGTGTGTCTTGTTGGGAGGTTCAGAGGAGTTGTTAACTGGGGATTGGCTAGAGTAAGTAAGATGGGGCATAAGGTGATTGGTTGGCTAGTTGCCAGGTAAAGTTACCAGGAAAAGGTAAAACTGTTTTTTACTTGAAGAGGAAGTAAGGCCGAGCTGTACCTTATATGGCTTCCGACATCTCCTCCCTTTTTGTTTTAAGGAGGTGGGCATTAACTGAGAGAGGGAGTAGTGACCTGGCTCCTCTCATGGATTTCCCAGATCCACATTTGTTATTTGCGGTGTCTTTTGGAGAGGAGAGGTAAGCGAAATTTTTGATACCAACCTCTATGCAAGCCAGGTTTGCTCTCAGAGAAAAATCAGAGGGGGTCTGATCCTTCATTTGACTTCTCCTTGGGATCGGGAGGTTGAAGGATTGTGGGACCTTCTCTTGCAATGCCTTGCTGTGCACTCAACTCGGTGCCCATACCCTTTTTTCCTTTTATTAGGAATGGGTAAGTGTACCTCTGATCTATACACTACCCTCATTATGAGGGGAAGCCATGAGAGTCGGTTTCTTGGTCAGACAGAGCCAGGCGATGGTAGTGAATTTGAATTGGTTTTGCTAGGGCAGAGTCTATTTGTTGTTTAATGAAGGTGGTGACCTTTTTGAATAGCCAGGGGCCAAAGGAAAGGACTAACAGAAGACCTAACAGGGGGCCTAGGAGTGGGAGGAGATAAGGGAGAAGTCCATTGAGTCCTGACCAAAGGGGGTTATCACGAAGTTCCTTTCTTCTTTCTTCGAGCTGGTCTTACAGGTTTTTTATCTTGTCTCGAACAATGCCTGACTTGTTGGCGTAGAAACAGCATTTTTCCTGTAAAGCCAAACAGATACCTCCCTGCTCTGCCGTGAGGAGATCTAAGCCTCTACAGTTTTGTAGGACTACTTCTGCTAGGGAGTCTATTTGATCTTGAAGATCGTGAATTGTTTCAGAAAGAGCTGAGACATCCTCTATTAGTTGACGAGACAGTTTGTGGTAGGAATGTATAGATATTCCTGTTCCAGTAACTCCTGTAGCTACTGCTGTAGTGATGCCTAGTCCTGCTATTAGTGGGATAAGTTGAATAGCTCTTTTAGAGCGTGGATGTCCAGCTATATAATCAAGACTGGGGAGAGGAACAGGTTGATCTCCTAGTATAATAGAGATATCAGGGAGTAGTTGGGCGGTTACGCAATAGCCTGTCCAGTTACCTGGTAGGGCCGTGTAGGTCAAATTTCCTCTGCATACAAAAACATGTCTGGGAAGGGGGCACCGGTGTGAGGTGTTGTTAGAAATGGAGGAGCAGTTTGTGAAGGTGATGCTTCCTAAGTCTACATCATAATTATTGTTCTGGGGAGGTTTGTATATACAAGGGGTTTGTGTAAATTCTATAGGTT
Organism: Nycticebus coucang; assembly: GCF_027406575.1. NCBI lineage: Eukaryota > Metazoa > Chordata > Mammalia > Primates > Lorisidae > Nycticebus > Nycticebus coucang. The sequence continues at coordinate 110,991,074 of NC_069785.1, forward strand.
GGACTCTAAAAGGTAGACTGCCACTAGAGTTTAGATGTGAGTTGTTTAGATGTGAAGTGGAGGTGTTTGTTAGTAGGGCTAGGGGCATAGGTATGCCAAGAGTTAGACATAGCCAGCAGTTTTCCGCGAGGGTTGGGTTGGAATTATTTAAAGCTTTGAAAGTGGCTTCTAAAATATCAGAGGTTTGGATGTCGAGATCTATGTCTCGAGATTTAGGTAAAGCTAAGGGGTGGTATTGTAGGGGAGTATATTTTCTTTAATTATTTTTTCAATTTGTTTTTGAACTGCATCTTCTCTTATCCTATCTGATGGCCCACCGCCATCAGATGTGTGAATTGGTGGTTTTAGTGGCCAGCAAACATTTTTGCCAATAGTGCCTAAGCAGGAGGCTTGGGCATATTTGGAGTGTCCCAGGTTATGAGTAGAATCAAGCTCACCTCCAAAGGAGCCAGAATAAGTTCTTTGTAAAATGGCTGTTAGATATGTGTTGCCGTTTGTGTGGGTGCACTGCTGGACACTATTGTAGCACATAGAGTGCATTCGATCGGTTATTTTGCACTCCGTGGGACAAGGTCCTGGTTCGTTTTGAACTGGGAGTATTATTTTGGGTGCCTTAACACACTGCCAGTTTTGCTTATGTCCTCCTCCTACCTGTGACGTGAAAGTTAAATAGGTGGTTTTGCCGCTGCAATCAACTTGGCTAGTATGGGAGGTGGGTATTATTGTAGTTGTTCCTCCCTTACAGTCACAAGGTGCCCCATATAGTTTTTGGAGTTTTAAGAGTGTTGTCAGGGCTGTCCGGGGGTTTAGGGGAAACTGGGGGGTTGTCAGGAATTTTTACTGTGACAGAGGGGCAGGGGGAAGGAGGGCGAGAAGCCTCTTTAAGGACTTCTTCTCCTACTTTGATGACATCTCGAATGTCAGGATCTAGTGAATGAACTTTTAACATGTCATGAATTAAATTCCAGTAGGAAAAGGCTGTAACTGGGACTTTGTCAGGACCAAAGGTGTGGTAAAAGTCCTGCAAGGCAGCTCCTACTCATTCCCAGTGTTTTTGGCTGATTGTTCCCTCTAAAGGGAACTAGGGGCAGGTGTCATGAATAAAATTAAAAAATTCTTTAAGGTCCTTTCTTTTAACCCTTACTCTCACACTCTGAGAGATCCCTTGAAACCGTCAAGGAACATTTCATGTGTACTAAACGAATTCCCCATTATGTTGGCTGGATGGCTCTCTCAGGATCTCGGTTCACGCAAGTCTCCAGTCGACTCGGAACTTAAGTTTCTCTGTGACCACTCTCTCTGTGCCTTACGATCTCTGCTCGCGTGTCATAGGTCAGCAGGTATAATCCGCCTGCTCGGACCCTCTCAGGCAGGACAGCTGCCTACCGCCCTCAGGCTTAGCCTTTGGGAGGCAGCGTCCCTGGGGGTGCCCTTGAGGTGGACGACCGTATAAGACGTAGCGAGCTCAGAGTCTGTTAGAGAGTGTTAGGCAGAAAAACTAGTCCAAGTGTTTTGGAGTTCTCACTGCCGAAACGGGTACCTCTCATCCTTCCCCGCTTTGGCAATGTGAGTGTTGATAAGTGGATTAGATCTGGGAGAGCCAATAATAACAGCCAAGACAAAGGGGTGAAATGTTTGAAATCTTGTAAGTTATCGTTTGCCTACCTTCTCTTCTGATCCGTCTCACAGCGGGTGAACCGAGGCGATCTGAATGGGGAGTGCAGGCGGGTCCTCGCTGCAGCTCCGAAGGGTGCCCGGCCGGGGCTTCCGTAGGCAAGCGTTCTCCTCCAGGGGGTCCCGATCGCCCCACATTGGGCGCCAGGATGTCCCGACCCGCGGGACAGCAACGGGGGACGCAGGAAGCACCTAAAGGAGAAAAACAAACAAGGGGCGCGAGAAAGGGAGACAAGACAGTTTTCTGATCAAGTCTCAAACTTTATTGAAAAAACTTGTGCCTTATAAGCATTACGGGGAAGGAAGGTGTGTCTTGTTGGGAGGTTCAGAGGAGTTGTTAACTGGGGATTGGCTAGAGTAAGTAAGATGGGGCATAAGGTGATTGGTTGGCTAGTTGCCAGGTAAAGTTACCGGGAAAAGGTAAAACTGTTTTTTACTTGAAGAGGAAGTAAGGCCGAGCTGTACCTTATATGGCTTCTGACACATATGTAGGTTCCTTTGGGTACAGTTCCAAAATAAGTAATCAAATTCTAGAGAGTTTGGCATCTCTTGGAAAGAAGCAAACTAGAAGACAGACTGATGATCTGTATTTGCTTAGATGAATAACATTTACACTTAGATGGAGTCCCACTGACACGTTATTAATGCCGAGATGACCATGGCTGTGCTGGTCAGGCAAGTTCATTCAATTGATCTGAATACCACTCCCAGACTTTTATGTGACACATGTGAATTAAGTTCTCGCTGTAGAGTCACAGCCTTGACTCCATCATCTGTGGTTATCTTCTTTGATCTGAATGCCTGTCAGTCCTTGCCAGCTGTTGCAGCCACTGCTTGGTAAAATTTTGCCACGAAGTCTGGCTCACTGATCTCCAAGTGCCTAATAAATTCATTGCGCTCCTGCTCAGCCCAACCTTGAAACCACTGATCCCAAAGGCGTAGCTGGCACTCAAAGATACAAGGTGGTCGGTTTGCCCCAGACACACTAAGCTGCTCCAGACCATCCAGTAGTGGTTGTAATTTTCCTGGTACTGCCTTAGCTACCAGGTCCTGTAGGAAACATTCACGCTGGGGACTTGACCAACCGGCAAACCAGGGAAGAATACACTTCATCTCTTGGGAAGTGATGTAAGACATTGGGGGAAGGGAAAAGTTAGTAATACTATCTGGTACTGTGAGTAAAACAGGAGAAAAGGATGGTGGCATCAAGGAGGAAGATGATTCCAGTGGCACCCTCCTCTGTGCCCCAGAGCGCACTCGGAGATCATCACAAGAGTCCTTAGACTCCAACAATCACCACAGCTTCCATGTTTCCTGAAAACCCAAAGGTGGGCCCCCAAAAGAGTTTCTTGTACTAATTTCTCATCCCTTTCTCCTGACCCATACCCCCTATTCCCAGCAACCACTGATCTGCTTTCTGCCTCAATAGATTAATTGTATTTTCTAGATCCCTGTATAAATGGAATAATAGACTATGTACTACCTGTTGACTTGGTTCTTTTATTGAACTATATTTATATATTTTACGATTGCATGCTGTTATGTGTTATCAATAGTTGATTTCTTTTTAATGCTTGAGTAGCATAACATTGTCTAAATGTACTACAGTTTATCAATTCACCTGCTTTTGGACCTGTGGAGTTATTTCCAGTTTGGATCAATTACAAATAAAGCTGCTATGATAATTCTAGTAGAAGTCTTTCTATGGAAAAATGTCTAGGAATGAAATGCTGGGAAAACATAGAAGGTATATATTTAATTTTTTTTAATTTTCCAAAGTAGTTGCACAATTTTTTATTACTAACAGTGTATGAGTGTTCCAATTCATCCACTTACTTGTAAGCACTTGATATGGACTATCTTCTTAATTTTAGCCTTTCTGGGTGATGCCTGTGGCTCAAGGAGCAGGGCGCCAGCCCTATATACCAGAGGTGGTAAGTTCAAACCCAGCCCTGGCCAAATAAAAAACTGAAAAAACAATTTGCATTTTCCTAATAACAGTGAGAAAGCATCCTAAGACTATGGCCCCAGGAACACTTTCATGCCCTGCACACCTAGCCTCCAGCAATTCATCAGAATTACTGGATAAGTGTTGCTATAAGAGTTTATATGTCTCATGGTCTGCTCCAGGTAAGCAGATTTTGGTTTCTGGATATGCCTGTGTCTCCAGATTTGAGGGTGGCAGTTTGTCCTTCAGTTCTCTAATAGGTCCAAGTAATAGAACTGTCCTTCAGTTCTCTAATAGGTCCAAGACCTCTAATAGGTCTCTAGTAACTTCAGTTCTCTAATAGGTCCAAGAAAAGTCATTGATTTTCAGTTTGTTGAGATTTTTCTCATTGTGAGGATGGCGATGATGACTTCCAAGCTTATTACATGTCAGAACTGAAACAGTGTCAATGAAAAGGTTTTTAACTAAGAGGTTTTAACGAATATTTAATTTATGCAGTAGGTGTCTGATTTTTCTTTTGGGAACTTTCAAAGTTTGTGTTTTCAAGGAATTTTTCCATCTCATTTAAGTTGTCATATTTAATGGCATAACTTTTAAAATCATATTAACTATTATATTTTGATATCTGTAGAATCTATAATTGTGTAACCTATTTCCATTAATAATTTCTGTCTTATCTATTTCCTTATTATTCTTCCTAGAGGTTTACCAATTTTATTACCTTTTCAAATAATCAGCATTGACTTTCATTTTTGTGTGTGGTTTATGTTTTCTATTTTAGTGATTTCCAATTTAATCTTTCTCTTTTATCTATTCTCTCAATATGGTGAAAACTAAGATCTCAGATTTGAAATTTTTTTTTCTTTTCCACTAGAATTGTTTAGTTCTATAAATTTTCCTCTACATATTACTTTAGCTGCATCCTATGTATTCTAATGCTGTTTTCATTTCCACTTAAATTAAAATGTTTTTAATTTTTTATTGCATCTTTGAATCTTAAACAGTTTATAAGAATGTGTTTTTTCAATAGTATAGGTTTTTTCCTGATATCTTTCTGTTAATTGTTACTTATTTGATTCAATTTTGCTCAGAGAACGTTAGTACAATTTGACTCACTAAAAATTTATTCACATTTTTTGTGGCCCAGAACATGATCTATTTTATTAAGTGTTTCATGGGCACTTGAAAATTATCTATTGTTTGGTGGTATGTTTTGTAAACGACACAGGTCAAGTTAGTCTATATCTATTATTCAAATCTTTATATTCTTGATGATTTTCTGTCTTCTTTTTTATCTATAATTGAAATGCAGGTTAAAATACGTAGCTATAATTGTGGATACGTCCATTTCTTTTAGTTCTAACAATTTTTGCTTTATTTTAGAGTTCTGTTACTAGGTACACAAATATTCAGCAATCTTATCCCCTCTTGATAAATTGACTCTTTGTAATATTACCATCATAACTCTGACTATATATCTGTTTATAGTCTTTGCTTGGAAATATAATTTGTCTAAAATTATAATAGCAACTTTAGCCTTGTTTTGACTAGGGTATTGTAGCATATAGTATATTGTAACCATCCATACTACTTTTAACCTAGTTGTAACTTTATATTAAGGTGTCTTATAGATTTCTTGTAGGCACCATACAATTAGGTTCTATTTATCTGATCTGACAGTCTCTACCTTTTGATTAGGTTGTTTAAAGCATTCACATTTAATATGAGTTTTTTTTAATATCTTCAGGTTTAAACAGACCATGTTGATACTTGTGTTCTATGTATTCCACCTGTTACATGATCACTTTTTCCTCTTTTTCGGATTTCTTTTGGATTAATTATAATTTATTTTTAATTTAATCTACTTTTTGATTTAATAACTTTTTTAAAATATATAATATCAGGTCATGTAGATTCTGTGAAGAAAAATAACACAGATGAGAGAGAGAGAGTGACAAAGAGAGCATAGTGTAATCCTAAGCCTTTTTCCTTTGTTACTTCAAACAAAGATGTCTTGGTTAGGAATAAATAAAGTTTTATTTAATTAAATATATTAGAATTTGATTTAAGATAGTTGCTTAAACTCTTAGCCTCACAGCTCCCAGTAACCTTCAAGTATGAGGCCTGCTTCATAAAAGAATTCAAGAAAATAATTTTCCTACCTACCAGACACAAGGTAGCACTTCAGATAATTCATAAACATTCTGCCATCCCAAGTAGAAAAGCAGCCCATTCTTCTTCAAGGTAAGGTGAAAATTGAAACAAGATCGGAAAATTAAACTCAACACTGCATCCTTTACAACACAAGACTATTCACTTCTACTCAGTGTCCTACATCTGAGTAATTAAGATACCTTGGTTACAAAAAGAATTTTTCCAAATCTCTATACCTTTGGTGACTTTTTAGAGCAGTATCAATAGAGGCTTATAAATGAGCACAGATTTTCCCCATTGGCATCCTTCAAAGCCTAAAACTGCCTTGATTTGTAGCAAAAAAGATTGAAAAGTTCTAAATATTCACAAGCAGTGAGCATAATGTTTTAGAGCCTGTGGATATAATGGAGAAAACTGAACTGTTCCATTTTGAGTAATTCAAGCAATTATCAGAGGAATCCATATAGCATATACAAGGCTTAAAGATATAGTAACACAGTCAAGGAAATGTAATTGGATCTTAAGAAAGGGAAAAAGTAGTGTTTAATCAGCATAGTCAGATTGCAGCCTTTTGCACTGGAAAATGCCCTGCATTTAGGTCAGAAGATCTGATTTCTAGCTTAGCTGTACCATTATCATCTATATGATGTGAGGCAAGTGACTTATATTCTCTGATTCAGTTCCTGCAGAAATAACATAATCTTCCTAGAACAGCCACTGGAAATGGTATTTTTAAAAATAAAAGTACCTGGAGTCTAAGAAAATGGATTTAAGTTTGGGCTCTGTCTGAATTGATGTCTTTGAATGTTTCACTTAAACTCTCTGAATCTCAGTTCCTTCTTGCTATATTATATGTAACAGATGGGCAGTATGACTGAAGCTTGAACAGGCTAATGGGGGGAAACGTGTACCTGGTGTATACCAAGTGATCAGGACATGCAGAATGAAGCCATAAATAGCCTAGGCTAAAAGGACAATGGATACCAGTATATTTATGCAATAGGGAGAATTCCTGGAAACTAGTAAACCAGTTGTGACTTTGTGGATTTACCTATTCTGGGAATTTTCAGTCTTATTTATTTGATTAGCTTAGAGACAAGTTCTATGATAAATCTGTTTGATAAGGTAGTGTTTGGAGATCTTTGCAGGACATAAGGAGATCCATGACAAGAAATCCCTGACAGATAGATTTGCAGCATGTTCTATAAAATAGAGATTATTCTTAAGTTGTTTACTGTAAATAAAGTCCTTTTCCTGTCTCCTTGAACTTCCATTTCCCCTCAGCCACTGACTCAGGTACAAAGAGAGACAGACTGGCAAATGGTTTAATATTTTAAGCTTAACTAAGGTGAAATAAGAAAGGTTTTGTTTACTTAGTGCTTTTTGTCCTTTTACAATTTTTTTATTAAGAAATCAAGGCCAGGTGTGGTGGCTCACACCTGTAATCCTAACACTGTGGGAGGCCAAGGCAAGTGGATTGCTTGAGCTCAGGAGTTCAAAACCAGCCTAAGCAAGAGTGAGACCCCATTCATACTAAAAAAGAAAAATAGAAAAAAATTAGCCGGGTGATGTGGCAGGTGCCTGTAGTTCCATCTACTCAGAAAGCTGAGAAAAGACTATCACTTGAACCCAGGAGTTTGAGGTTGCTGTGAGCTGTGACATCATGGCACTCTAGCCTGGGGGCAACAGATTAAGAATACTGTCTCAAAAAAAAAAAAAAAAAGAATGAAAGAACTCAAACCTGCTAAAAAATAAATAAATAAAAAACAAAATAAACAAAAAAATGAAAACTATGTCATGACTGACAAAATAGGACATTCAAGTCAAATCTATAAAGAACACTGGGGCAGTGCCTATAGCTCAAAGGGGTAGGGCGCCAGCCCCATATGCCAGAGGTGGCGGGTTCAAACCCAGCCCCGGCCAAAAACTGCAAAAAAATGAAATAAAAAATAAAAATAAAAGAACACTGGTCTTTGGACCAAACTTCAAATCAAATCTATAAAGCACACTGTTTAGTGTCTTTGGACCAAATTCAAAATGGAGGTTGAGAACAAAAACATGCTTCTGTAGAACTATGACAATGCTTTAAATCTATCTGAAGTGGCGACAAAACTTATGTTGCAAACCAGTAATCCATTGTTTCAAATAGCCTGGGCTAAGGGAAGATCACTAAGCCATTAGGTGGAAGAAACAGAGCTTAAACAGCATTCATTCAGACTTACCATCTTTCAAGGAACTAGGCTACTGGTGAAACAGGGTAGAAGAGAAGGAGTGAGTGGCAATCAGCTCTGCCATGTAGACAAGTCAGTGTTACATTGTCATATGAAGGGCCAGTGAGGTGCGCGGTATCAAGGTCACCTGAAGCAGAGATGAAAGTGTGAAATTCCATGACTAGTAGAGTCAATAATTAAAGTCACTTACTGCTCCAACTTATCCCATAACCTTTTCCTTATATTGTTCTTCCATAAACACTAGATACAGAAAAAGTGGCTCCTATTTAAAGATCAGGAACATCTGAGGAAAAATACACAAAGCAGTGCATATATAGTACAAGAAAAGTAAGCAAATAAATCTAAAATAAGCAAAAGTTAAATATCATACAAGTAAACAGAAAAAAATTGAAAAATAACTTCTCTATGATTTAAATAAAATATTGCCTGTCTGAAACATGAGGTTTCAAATGCAAGATCATAAGACAACCAAAGTACATTGAGTATGAGATGCTATGGATACAAATAAGAAACTGAAGAGAGGAATGAAGAATCACCAAGATAAAATCACTCTGAAAACTACAAAAAGGAAAATACACATGTCTAGCACATGGTGAACAGCATTGAAAATATAATGTAATAAAATTTAAAATTCCAGAGTTAAATAGAAATAATGAGAAAAGAATAAATGTAGACTATGTACAAAAACCAAAAAGTGCCCCAGGAGTGGGGGGGTTGTCTCTAAGGATAAGAATGGAACAAATGGAACAACAACAAAAATTATACATGAAATACAACTAGAAATCAATAGCAAATAATAACAGGAAAATTTAGAAATCCATGAAAATTAAACAACTCACTCTTGCACAATAATTAGGTCAAAGAGGAAATCAAAAGGGAAATTAGGAAACATCTCAAGCTAAATAAAAATGAAAACATAGTATACTAAAATGTATGGGTTGCAGTAATTGTAGTACTAAGAAGGAATTTTATAGTGACAAATGCCTAACTTAACAAAGAAAGACCTTCAACAAATAACCTAACATCACATCTCAAGGAAGTAGAGAGGGAAAAAAAAAAAAAACAAAAAAACGCCTAAGCCCAAAGCTAGCAGAAGGTAGGAAATAATAAAGGTTAGACCAGAAAAATGAAATAGAGAGTAGGAAAAGAATAGTAAAAAAAAAAATTGACAAAACTAAGAGTTACTTTTTTTGAAAAGATGAAAAAAATTGTCAAACCTTTAGCTAGACTAAGAGAAAAGAGGGAAGATTAAATACAATCAGAAATGGAAGAGAAGACATAATTGATGCCACAGAAATAAAAAAGATGAGAAGGGACTATTATAAACAATTATATACACCAACAAATCATACAATGCAGAAGAAATGGATAAATTTATAGAAACATACAATCTACCAACACTAACTCAAATTAACATGTATGCTCAAAGATGAAAAACTAAAAGCTTTTCTCCAAGATCTAGCACAAGGCAAGGATGCTCACTTTCACCACTTCATTCAATACACTATTGAAAGTCCTAGCTAGAGCAAGTAGTCAAGGAAAAAAAGGGGGGGGGATCCAAATAAGAAGAAAAGAAGTAAAATTATCGGTTTGCAGATGACATAATCTTATATGTAGAAAACCTGAAGATTATACATACATACACAGACAAAAAAAAAAACTGTTATAACTAATAAATGAAGTCAGCAAAGTTGTAGGAAACAAAATGAACATACAAAAGTAAGTTCTGAGGAGACCAAGATGTCAAACCAGAAACATTCTACATAAGCTATTCTCATGGAAAGGATCAAAAGTAGCAAGTGAATATTTACCTTTGTACTGACAGTCTAAGAGAGAGCATTCAGAATCAACAGACAGGCAGTAGGAGGCCCCAAAAATGGAGAAAAAAGGTAACCAATGCAATAGAATTGGAGATATATCAGGAAGGAACCCACACATGGGAAGGTGACAGCAAAGAGAACACCAGGGCTCCACTTGCCCCTGTGGACATTGTAATTGAAACTATGGGAGGGACCTCCACCACAGCAGGTCTGATACAGGGTGCTGACTGGAGAATGTGCAGTGCGGCACTGCTCTAGAGCAGTGATTTTTACCCACTGTGCTATAGCACACTGGTGTGCCATGAAAGGATCTTAGGTGTGCCATGAAAATATTGAAGGATTATTAATCCAATTATTTTTGAAAGAAGTTAAAAGCACAGTAAATATATTCTTTTTTTACTCTTTTTTTAATCAATATAATTTAAGTGTACACTAGAAGTTTATAGATTCAACTGTGCCAGGAGATAAAAACTGTAAATAAAACACTTCCCTAGAGAGAAGGCACAGCAGGATCTCACTGGCTTATGAACTCTGGGTGTTGTGGCTGGCACTATTTTGAGATCCCAGCCCTACAGTATTGTGTTTACTCAGGGGTCAAATCCATTGCTGCTGCCTCCTTATCATCCCTGCTTGGCTGGAGAAAGAACAACAAGGCTGAACACTCTCATGTCCCATACGCAGATGCCATGCACCCCCAGTTCAGGTCTTCAAGCACTGCTACCCACTGCTGCCAGTGGACCCGGGCAAGGCAGCTCTTACGCACCACTGACCAACAAATGTGGCCAAGACAACCATAGAGAATGGCAAAGATGTAGGAGAGAAGCAGTGTTAAAGGCTCACAGTGCATCACCTCTCTCCTGTTGAGTCAGTTTTCTGGAGTAGGATTCACAAGCACTGTCCAGGGGCTTCTCCTTCTCTTCCCAGAGAAATAGAATTCCCAGCAGAAGAGAATAGGTATACTCCAAACCTATCTGTTTGAGATGAAATAAGAGGTTTCAAATGAGAAGGAACCAGCATAAAAACTCAGGCAACATGGTGCTCCCTTTGGCAACACATATACTAATATTGGAATGATACAGAGAAGATTAGCATGGGCCCTGTGCAAGGATGACACGCAAATTCATGAAGCATTCCATATGTTTTATGTAAAATAAATAAATAAATAAATAACCTCAGGCAACATGAAGAACCAAAGTGTTTTGTCACCCCCCAAAGGATCACAGAAGTTCTCCAGGAATGGACTCCTAACAAAGGGAAACTGTTGAGAGGTAAGACATGGAATTCAGAATATGGATGTCAAGTAAGACCAATGGAAGTGATAAGAATGTTGAAAATCAACATAAAGAGCCCTACCCCCAAAAAAACAAACTTCAACATTTAAAGAAGAATTAATATCAGTTCCTTAAACTCTACCAAGTCATTGAATGAATGATTTGTGAGCATGAATGAATAATTTACCAAAGAGCTAGATAACATAACTGAAGATGTAACAGAACTTATAGAAATGAAAGATTCATTTAGAGAATTTCAAAATACTGTAGAAAGTTTTAACAACTGACTAGACTAAGCAGAAGAAAGAATTTCAGAACTTGAAGGCAATTCTTCTGAATTAACCCAGTCAAGTCAAAAATGTATAAAAAAAGAATCTAGAAGAATGAATAATCTCTCTGGGAAATATAGGACTACATAAAATAAATGAATATAAGAATCATAGGCATCCCTGAGGAAAAAGAAGAAAAAGCAAAACATATGGAAAACCTATTTGAGGAAATAATTAAAGAAAATGTCCCTGATATCACCAGAGACTTAGATATTTAGGTACAAGAAACTCATCAAACACTTGTAAGATTCACATGGCAAATAGCACATCACCAAGGCACATAGTCATCAGTCTGGCCAAAGTCAGAGTTAAGAAAATCTTACATGATGCTAGATGAAAACAATAACCAACTTACAATGGAAAACTCATCAGAATAATGACAAATTTCTTACCAAAAACTTTACAAGCCAGAAGGGATTTGGATCCCATTTTTAGTTTTCTCAAACAGAATAACTGTCAGCCAAACATTTTGTGTCCTGCAAAACTATGTTCAATAAATGAAATAGAAATAAAGTTTTTCCCAGACAAGCAAATACTAAAAGAATTTGTCACCATAGCCCTGCCATGCAGAAAATGCTTAAAAGCAAAACAGAGTAATCAATACCTACCAGTATAAAAACACCAGAACATTTAAGTTCATGGATCTTATAAAACAGTAACAGAAGGGAGAAAACAAATCAACTAGGTATCGTTCAACATGATGAACAGAACAGTGTCTCACATGTCAATAATAACATTGAACATAAACAGTCTTAATGTTCCATTTAAAAGGTACACATTGGCTGAATGGATTTTTTTAAAAAGGAGACAACTCAAAAACTAAATGATAAAAAACCATGCTTCAAGGCATCTTCTGGTTTAGTCTCTGGGGTTTTCTAAGTACAAGATCATATCATTAGCAAAGAGGGAGAGTTTGACCTCCTCTGCTCCCATTTAGATACCTTTTAAATCTTTCTCTTGCCTTATTGCATTGGCTAGAACTTCCAGCACTATATTGAATAGTAGTGGCAATAGAAGACATTCTTATCTGGGTCCAGTTCTAAGTAGAAAGGCTTTTAGTTTTATTCCATTCAATAAGATACCAGCTGTGGGTTTGTCATAGATGGCTTTAATCATTTTAAGAAATGTTCTACCTATACCTATATTTTTAAGTGTTCTTGTTAGAAAAGGATGCTGAATTTTATAAATGCTTTTTTTCCACATCTATTGAGAGGATCATATGGTTTGTTTTATATTTGAGTTACATTTATGGATTTGTGTGTGTTAAACCAGTTTTGCATTCCTGGGATGAAGCCTACTTGATCGTGGGGTATAATTATTTAAATATAGCTGTAATCTATTGGCTAAGCTTTTACTGAGTACTTTTCCATCAATATTCATTAGTAAAATTGGTTAATAGTTCTCCTTTTTAGTTGGGTTCTTTCCTGGTTCTGGTATCAGGGTGATGTTCACTTCATAGGATGTGTTGGAGAAGGTTCCAGTGAAAATTGCAACAACAAAAATAAATAATGGGGCATAATTAAACCTATAAGCTTCTGTACCACTAAAGACACAACAATTAAAGCAAATCTTTTCCCTTCTAATGGGAAAAGATAATTGCATGTTACAAATCTGACATAGACTTGATAACTAGGATCTATAGAGAACTAAAATTAATAAACAACAAAAAAGAGCAAACGATCCCATCTATCGCTGGGCAAGAGACATGAGCAGAGCCTTCCCTAAGGAAGACAGACAAATGACTAACAAACATATGAAAAAATGTCATCATCCCTAATCATCAGAGAAATGCAATCAAAACCACCCTGACGTATCATCTAACCCCAGTGAAAATAGCCCACATCACAAAGTCCCAGAGTTGCAGATGCTGGCGCGGATTTGGAGAGAGAGGCACACTTTTACACGCTGGTGGAACTGTGAACTAATACAGCCTCTATGGAAAGAAGTATGGAGACTCCTCAAAGAACTCAAATTAGACCTCCCATTTAATCCTGCAATCCCATTACTAGGTATCTACCCAGGAGAAAAAAAAATCATTTTATCATAAAGACTTTTGCACTAGACTGTTTATTGCAGTCAGATTACAATTACCAGGATGTGGAAATAACCGAAATGCCAGAGAATATATTAGCAAGCTGTGGTATATGTATCCCATGGAATACTATTCAACCAAAAAAGGTGGTGATTTTACATCTTTTGTATTAACCTGGATGGAGTTGAAACACATTCTTCTTAGTAAAGTATCACAAAATAGAAAAGCAAATATCCAATATACTCAATACTAATATGAAGTCAGCATATGATCTAATGCACATCCACAAAAGAGAAAAATTCAATTCAAGTTGGAGGGGGGGAAACAAGATGGGGAGAGGGGAGAAAGGGAGGAGATTGGTGTGCCCCCACCTACTGGGCACAATGTAAAGGTATATGGCACACCTCTTGCACGCAGGCCACAGCTATAAGAGGGACTCTATCTAACAAATGCAAACATTGTAATCTAGTTGCTTATATCCTCACATTACCCTGAAATTAAAAAAAAAAAGAAAATTAAAAGAAAAGCTACAGACTAGAAGAAAATATTCGTACAACACATATCCAACAGAAGACCAATATCCAGAATATATAAGGAACTTTTACAACTCAAAAGGGACAAAAAATAGTTTAAAAATATGGGCAAAAGATCTAAACAGACATTATACCAAAGATAATATATGAATAACAACCACACATGTAAGAAAAGGATTAATGACATTAGTTATTAGGAAAAGGTAAATTAAATTTGCAGTAAGATACCATTCATTAGACAGATAGATAAAATGTAAAAATCCAATGATACCAGGTGTCAGCAAGTATGTAAAACTACTGGAACTCTCATACATTGTTGGAACATAAAATGGTACAGCCTCTTTGGAAAACAGTTTCGCAGTTTGTTAAAACAAACATACACCTACCATACGACCTCGCCATTCCAGCCCCAGATGTTTATCTGAGTAGTAGCGTAAGCAAATGTTCACAGCAAAGACTCGTACACAAATGTTCATAGCAGTTCTGTTCATAGCAGCTAGAGATCAGAAAGAACCCATCAAAGGTGAATAGGTAAACAAATTGTGGTGTATCCATAGAAAGAAATACTACTCACCAAAAAGAATAGACAATACATCCAATCACATCAATGAAACTCAAAGTAATTATGTGCTGACTGAAGACAGACACAAAAGTACTGCTTGTATGATTTTATTAACTTACAGTTAAAAAAAATGTAAAGTAACTGATAGCACCAGGAAGCACATGAGTGTTTAATGATGTCAGGGAGGTGAACCGAGGGGCCAATTTGGAAAGGGGAATGAGGAAATGTTAGAGAGTGACGAACGTATTTATGAATTTAATTGTGGTTGTGGTTTCATGTGTCTATTCTCCTGTCAGAATTTACCAAATTGTGCACTGTAAATAGATACACTATAAATAGATGTGGATATCATATGCCTTCATAAAGCTGAAGGTATTTCTTCATAAATAAATTAAGTGGTACTCTAAGTACATGGGTCTCAAGGTTTGGAAAATGCGTTTTAGACAATTTTATAAACTTAGCTAGTATATGACCTTCAATATTTATGGTGATGCTTATAGTTGATCATTCCAAATGCAAAAGACTCCATTGCAAATTTCTATTGCTCTCCTCTCTTTCCTTCTCACTTGGATTAAGTCCCCTGTGACACACGCTATAAAAGTTCAGGGAAACTTCTGGTGGTTCAGATCGGCTTCCTAATTACCAATCCCTGCTGCAGCTGTTTGTGACAAGCTTGAATTAAATAGAAGTGCTTCTGACACTTGTCTAATCTAAACCCAGCACAAAGTCTCATTTTGCCAATATGCAATGACATCCCAAAACCACACATATCTGTCATAATGAAAATGAGAAAAACTGAACTATTAAAGGAAAAAACACTGTCAGACTGGGTAAAAATATGTATTTTTTCTGTCCATAGGAAATGGGTGTGCAGCAAAGTGAGGTAGAAAAATTGTAAATAAAATGAGCAGAATCTTAGTAGGAAAATACATATGTACATACAGCAGGGACCTGCATCAAAAGGGTGTGAAAAGAAAAAACAAGGAAACAAAAGACATTTGATAAAAATAAAGTGTAAACTTTTTATAAATTTTGATGCATCAAATAGAATAGTATCATTATTCAAAATACAAAAAAAACATTAAATATAACAATATTAAGTTACTTCAAGTAACCTCCCTCAGCTCATAACAGATTAATTATGTAATCAAAATAAGAATCAATGTAGAAAATGTTTTCAAAGTGTGATCCAAGGACCACTTGCTGCAAACTTTCCTAGTATTGTTGTAAAATAAAATATATTCCAAGATCTTACTCTGGCCTATGGAATCAGGTTTTCTATGGGGTGGTTTCCTGAAATCTTCATTTTCACAAGCACCTTCAATGAGGGCAGACACTGCCAGTACACATTCTGTAATTGATAAGGTAATACTAATACATCTATCCATAAGTATTATACACTAAACAGAAAATACAATTGCTAATCCAGAATGTTTACAAAATGGACCAGAAATTGTCATTAAATTTTTGAAAAGTAGATACAGTGAAGGCCCTGCCCTTCTCAATTGTAAGGGGGAAAATGCTATAAAATTAATGTATTTAGAAAAGGAAAAAACAACACCTAGACCAGTTGAAAATTAAAAACTCTCTTCTGGGCTTGGTGCCTGTAGCTCAGCTGCTAATGGGGCCAGCCACATACACCGGAGCTAGCGGGTTCAAATCCAGCCCAGGCCTGCCAAACAATAACGACAACTACAACAACAAAATAGCCAGGCGTCATGGCGGACACCTGTAGTCCCAGCTATTTGGGAGGCTGAGGCAAGGGAATCGCTTAAGCCCAAGAGTTTGAGGTTGCTGTGAGCTGTGATGTGACAGTACTCTACACAGGGTGACAGCTTGAGACTCTGTCTCAAAAAAAAAAAAACCTCTCTCCCAAACAATTTGAGCCAAAGAGAAAAATCAACGTGTATAAAGTGTTGAAAGTTTAGAAAATAAAATGACAGGAGATGTACACATTTCTTAGAACCTGTAGAAAATTATTAAGCAGGGCTCAAGAGACTTGCATTGCCCTAAGCACTTAATTACTACGCAAGGAAGATTAATAGTGAGTAAACTCATAGCTCATCTTAATAAATAATGAGGGTAATAACAAAATAAGGCCAAGAAAAAGAAAGCAATTAATAAAAATAAAAAATTAATGGATTTAAAGTTGATTCCTATTATAAATAATTACACATAATAACACTAGCGCTGTTTCTCACAAAGCAGTAAAAAAAGTAAAATGTAATCAAGAACAAAAGATTAGATACTATATAATTCTATTTATATGACATTTTTAGAAAGCACAAAATTTCAGAAGCAGTATGTCAGTAGTTGCTGGGGCTGGAGGAGAGAAGGGGGATTTACTGAAAATGAGCATGAGGGTCCTTTGGGGGTAATAGTTGAATGAATGTATCACTTTACTAAAAATGATCAAACTGTACTTAAAATTTTATGTTTTGTATTTTACTTTTACCTCAGTAAAACTGCCAACAGATTTGCATAAGATCTTGCCTACTTACAACAGAAGGATAGACGTATGTACTAAAGGTGCTATTTCATGAGAGACATTGATTGACTAGGACCTGGGCAGACAAAAAGATATGGGTTGTTCTTGGATAAGGGAAAGAAGGTAAAAATCTCTGAATTTATCTGCAGATTTACTACAATCTCAACAAAAAGTAAAATAAAATGTTAATTAGACAAGCTCATTTAAATGTTCAAAACCTGATTGCTCGGTGGTAGTTGAGATGGCCCTTTACAGAGGGATACAAATCTGTGTCCCTCCCGCCGCAACTTCCAACACCTTAATGAATTCCAGATAGAAAAAAAGAGGGAAAATATCTGAAGTGAACTGAAGTAGAGAGGGTGGCTTTTTCAGGAAGTATACATAACCCAGAAATGATAGAGAAAGGTATGGGTCAAATTGGCTGCATAAAAATTGAAAATGCATTAATGGTAAAATATATCTATAGATATTAACAAACTATTTTAAGAAACAACCCATTTAACAAATAATTTATTTTATTACTGTGGAGGTAACTCTTTCAAATCCCACGTCCGGTTTATGTACACAAACCTTGCTGGTTCAGCCACCAGTGCGTATTTAGTCCTAAGAATTTCTCATCACCTTCGTGTGCTGCCTGCTTCCGTCATGGTCACGGCCACCTGGGCTACTGCAGCCACCTTCCAGCTGGTCTCTCTTTCTCTGCCCTTGCTTCCTTTCAGAGTTTTCACAGAGCAGCTTACACAATCTAGTTAAAACTATGTTAACTCACTCTTCCGCCCAGAAGCCTGATTCACTGCCTTACGATCTCAAACGGCTTTGATTTCTTCTTTCAGAATAAAAAAAGGAAATGTTCCAGTCTTTATGCAATCCAGCCACCGCGTTACTTCTCCTCCTCACCCTGCTCCAGCCACACTGCTCTGGCTGCTCTTTCCTAAATATACCGAAAGCATCCCACCTCTGAACTTGCTCCCCTCCCATGTGCTGTCCCTGTATCTTTACGGATTGTAGCCTCCCCTTCCTCAGACCAATGTTCAGATCGTTTCTCAGGGAGGCCTTCCCTGATTATTCTGATTTAAAATCACAAAATGTACCCTGCTCCCAGAACCTCCCCTCTTCCTCCCTCAGGTGTTTTTCTTCCTCTGGCATATTTTACTTATATGTATTTCCCTCTACTACACACAGAATGTGAGCTTTGTGAGGGCAGAAGTTTTGTGAGGACGTGCAGGAGTTGGAAGTTTCATATACTATTATGGGAATGTAATTGGTGTAACATCTTTGAAGAAAACTGGGTAATCTTTCTCTCAATTTCCAGTGCATATTCCTTAAGAATTTTGCACATGACAATTAATGACAATTAAGGTTATGGGGCGGGGAAGCAGAAAGAGGGACGGAGGGAGGGGGAGGGGCCTTGGTGTGTGTCACACTTTATGGGGGCAAGACATGATTGCAAGAGGGACTTTATCTAACAACTGCAATCAGTGTAACCTGGCTTATTGTACTCTCAATGAATCCCCAACAATAAAAAAAAAAAAAAGGAAAAAAAAAAAGAATTTTGCACGTGTACGCCAGGATATACGTACAATACTGGGTGTAGTGTCTCTCTCCTATAGCCCCGGTTA
Source organism: Nycticebus coucang (assembly GCF_027406575.1). NCBI lineage: Eukaryota > Metazoa > Chordata > Mammalia > Primates > Lorisidae > Nycticebus > Nycticebus coucang. The sequence goes on from NC_069785.1 coordinate 111,009,735, forward strand.
CTTTGAAGGCTGAGAAAGGAGGATCACCCTTGAGCCCAGGTGTCTTAGGTTGCAGTGGCCTATGATTATACCACTGTTCTCCAGCCTGGATTACAGAGCAAGACACCCTATGATGGCAAAAGAGAAAAAGCCGAATAATTGTGGAATTCAATGATATGTCATGCATATTATTCATTCAGCAAATATTTACTGAATGCCCACTTTGTGCCACATGTTGTAGATGCTGGTAATACAGCCACTTAGAAAAGAAAGAGTAGGCTGGGAGTGAAAGGGAGAGGGGGAAAAGGAGAGAGAAAGGAGGAGAGGGGAGGAAGAAGAGAAAGGGAGAGAAGGAGGGGGAGCAAGGGAGAGAAAAAAGGAGGAGAGAAGGAAGGAAGAAAGGAAGAAGGGAGAAAACACAAGTCCCTGCCTCCACCAAGCTTGCTTTTGGCACACGTAAGCATGGTAAATGAAGCGAGATAGTAGTAAATGTGATGAAGAAAAAAGCAAAATGGGTTAATGGAGCAAAGAACAACATGGGCATGGATAAATCCCCAAAGAGATCCTGGCCAGAGACACGAGTTAGTAAAGGCTAGTTTGACCTGACTTTCCACCTCCATGAACTCTGAAATTCAGCACATGTTTGATGTTTGAGATGGAGACTTTACATCTTTATGTTTACCTGGATGGAGTTGAAACACATTCTTCTTGGTAAAGTATCTCAAGAATGGAAAAATAAACAAACATCCAATGTACTCAACACTAATATGAAACAAACATAAACAATTACACGCTCATATGAACAATAAAACACAAATAGTCTAGCAGGTGGGTAGAGGGAGGGAGGGCATGTGGCAGGATCCGAACTCATGGCCACAATGGCAGGTGGATCCCACGCCCCCTGGGTGAGGCGCTCTTTTACAGCTGGAATTTACCTTAGAGTGAGAACAATGTAATCGAAATCTATACCCTCATGTTAATTTGAAATAAAAAAAAAACTATTCAAGCACATGAGTGCTTATGGGTGTCACAGGAGCAGTGAGGGGCTCACGTGACTGTAGTAGAGAAAATGCAGGGAAGAGTAAGAGGGGAGGTGTAACGGTGGAAATAGGCATCAGTTACCATAGGGCATAGAAGGTTAATAAGAATTCTCACTTTCTAAAAGAGTGATAAGGGGCTCGGTGCCTGTAGCTCAGCTGCCAGGGCGCCAGCGACATACACCAGGGCTGATAGGTTCAAACCTGGCCCCAGGCCTGCTAAACAACAATGACAACTGCAACAAAAAAAAAATAGTCACATGTTGTGTTTGGCAGGCACCTGTACTTGGGAGACTGAGGCAAGAGAATCAGTTAAGCTCAAGAGTTTGAGGTTGCTGTGAGCTGCGATGCCACAGTACTCTTAGTGAGGGCAATGTAATGAGACTCTGTCTCTAAAAAAAAAAAAAAAAAAAGAGTGATATGGGAATGTAGTTAGAGAATTTTGAGATGTGATCTGACTTACATTTTTGAGAGAATTTTCAGTACTGTGTTCCGGATAAACTTCACAGGTGCCACAGGAGAAGTAGACCAACTAGGAGATATATAAAAATACAGATAAAAAAATAATGGTGCCTTAAATCAGGAGAATTCCAGGATCACTGTACTAAAATGGGTGAAATGATAACATTATGGGCTTTAAGTTGATGCTGTAAGAGAATGAGACTTTGGGAGACATTGACTTTAGTGAGTGTGTTTTGGAGGTCACAAGCCTCCAATATGACCTACAATGATCCCCACTTTCTGGAATTCACAGCCTGGGTTATATCCTCCCACATTAGATTAGGATGGGTCTGTGCAACCAATAGAATATTGGAGTTAGTCAATAGCATGTCGCTTCCAAGATCAGGCAAGAAAATATGTCACAGCTCTTGTCTTCAACTCCCTCCTTGAATCTGGCTATGAGGAAGGAGAGCTGCGTGTCATGAGAGGCTCACATGGCGAAGTGTTGAGGTCTCTCGCCAGCCTGGAGCCTCGTACTAGCAACCAGCTCGCTGCATGAGCTTGGAAGCACAACTCCTTTAAGTTCCACCCATCCTTTACGTGCTTGCCTTCTCAACTCAAAGCACTTGCACCCTCACCATAGGCCCTGAGCCAGAATCACCAAGGGAAAAATCCTAGCCCACAGAAACCAGGCGATGCCAATGTTCTCATAAGCCACTAAGTCTTGTTATACAGCAACATATAACTAACGTGGAGCCTCTCAATCTATCCATGATTCTTACCTGTTCTTTTGTAGTTTGTTTCCCTGTATCTAGAAACTACTTTACAGGCAAATTCACTTTAGATCCTCGTCAGAATTTATTCCACCAATTACATTTCTTTTTAAATTTCAGATTAAAATATGACTACAAATGCAGTGACTTCTTTATTTCAATAACCATGTTTCTCAGATATTGATTTATTGTTCTTTCCTCTTTTCTGCCTTATTTGCTTCAAAGCTTCTGATTCTTTTTTAATTAAGTCGTGCCTTCACTTGGGGCAGCCTTTGAACATCTTCAAAATACTTATTCTTAATTTTTACAGGCAATCAGTTAAACAATTATTAATTTCATCTGAATTCATTTGAACTTCTCATTGTTTATCATATCGGTTGCCTTTGGGGTTTAGGAACCTCCATTTCAGCCTCCTTTGGGGTAGGAATTTTTGTTGCTGGTGTTGGCTTGCATAACATGTGTTCTATCTTTCCTTTTTCTTCCTTCTATCTCACAAAACTAATTTTATGGTGATCTCTCCTTGGGCTTCCGGGCTGCTGATCCACACCCAGGGCTTCCAAGAGAGCTTTTCACAGGAACTGCCCCATGATAATACCAAGACTACTGTAGACCAAGCTGGAGAATCAGTAAAGGCCATTGTTCAGATTCTCCCTGAGAAACTGTGGCCATATCTTCCTGCCTCTTAAACCTCAGCCTGAAGCAGCTAAAGCCTGGGCATCCGTTTAGAGCAGTTTCTCTCAGCCTCTTCTCACGTGTTGAATGAGGGCTGCAGAGTCCCAGTCCAACACCCATCTTTAAGCAATGGGCATGCGCCCTCCATTGCTTGAGAAGTCCTTTAGGCTTTCTTATTTCTCAGAAGCAATTAAGCTAACATAGTTAGAAAAATAATAAATAAAGCTGTCATAATCAATGTTTATGGTCCTTCCTGAATGGTTAGAAATAAGTCTGCATTCAATGAGAATGTAATTTTATGCCTTCCAACTAATCTTCCCAAGCTATGCAAGGGATAGCCCTTTGTATACCGCACAGGGGGTGGGGGAAGGGGTGCTTTCTACAACTTCAGATTCTAATCACACCATGTTCTTTTCCTATGAACAATGCAGTGCACATGCAATGCCCTTAACCACTTACATGAGCATATCATCTGTAATGAGAATTGTTTTCAAGCATAAGGAAGAGTACATTTTTTTCTTCCCATGCTTTAGCAAGTCTTATGTCCTTGTATTAAACTGTATCTACAAGAGCCATCACCCTGCTCCACAGTTATCACACTTGAATGCATGAATGCATAGATCTCCGCATTCCATCATTGCTCGGGCTCATTCATGTGTCCTTCCACTTTCATCTTTGAATTAATCTTCCTTTAAAGGATGAATAATGAGATTTTAGATGACAAGGCAAAGTGTTATGTCCATCAAATTTTAGAAGGGATTCTTATACATGTGGAAATATGTATGTGTGTGTGAGATTTGGTTATAATTGGGGGGAATCACGTGATTCTCAACATGGTTTTTAATTAAATATTTAAAGTCTTGAAAAGTGAGCCTAAAAAAATTCCCCCAGAATGTCATGATGTCTAAAATAAATCTAGAGATCCAGCCATACGGCCCTGGGATCACCCAGGATGATGAACTAGAAAGTAAGCCTTTCTTACTTGGGTGGAGACTATCTGACCCGACTGCTGACTCGTCTTCTGGGATAAATGAACACTCTGTACTTTGGTCTTCCCTTTGCTCATCCTTCTAAGCCCAGCTTTAAAGGCACTTCAAGGCTACACATTTCTCTGACTCGCATTTATGCAAAATAAATTTTCCTTTTACATACACTTCTACAGTGCCTAAGTACATTAAATTGACTATTTATATATGATTACCCTTAGTCTAAACTGACATGTAAGACTGACAGCAGTGAGGCTGCTTCCTATGGGAAGCTTCTCTGACCCTCCCAGCCACATTTAGACTCTCCTTCCCCAATACTTCCACTGCCCCATACCAACTTCAATTACAGCAATTATTATAACTAGTTTATGTGTGGATCCTTACTAAGCTATTTCTTCCTGAGGGAAGAAATTTTTTTTTTTGTCAACATCTAACCTGTGGTCTATCATGCCCTTAAAGATTATTTACCATATAAGAATTGAATAGACACACGCACATACAAGGTACACACACATATTGCAAAGGCAAGGGACTGTTTTTATCTTTTGCATATGTCCTGTGTGATAGTGTCCTATATATAATAGGTGCTTGAATTACATAAGTAGGAAACGATGAAAATTCATTCTTCCATCCACAGGATTGCTGTTGGTAGAAGGTTCTGCCTAAAAGTTATGCTAATGTCCACATTGTATGCTAACCTTATGCACTGAAGCTATGTACCTTTAGTTTAATACTGAAGAGTGATTTAGACCATGCCTTTCTGTTGTACAAGCACAAAGTACATGAATTGGGAAAGCAGTTAATATGTCCTGGAATGGACATTTGTTTCTAAACGTGGAAGCAAGTTAAATTCTACAGAATCCTGCATCTGGAAGGTTACTATGATCAAGGATTTATTGATGTATAGTTTTGATATATTATACCTAATCATATAGTTGGATGTTCAACACAGAAATAAAATATAGAAAAATTGATTTTTATTACTATTTTAGATTCCCTATAAATGAATGTATAATTATGTTCATGAAGATTTCGCTGGCTATATATTTTCCTTAGCCACCCAGTTGTGTAGTACAGTCTTGACTTTGTCATTCCCAGTAGCTACATCACGTTTGAAATCTACACAACAGCTTTACCCTCTGATCCTTCCTGCCCGTTCTCACTGTTGACTCCACTTGTGTTTTGTTATCTGTCGCTTCTCTCTCTTTCATTTCCACCTGGCATAACCCATCTAGGTAACAACTCTTGTTTCTCTATTGTTTCCTGTATGTAGTATTATCCTAATTTGAAAAAAAAATCTTAATTTTGGCTAACCCCAAATGTTACTTTTCCTAGGTCATCGTCTGAGTAGCTAGAGATGGGTGAAGAATAACAAAACACCACACCTTTGAACTCATGACTGCTTGTTTCAAATGGGCACATATCACGGCTCCGCACTTCTGTTGTGCTTCCCTAGAAGGTGGATTCTCCCACTCTCAAAATAACTATTTCATAACTTTCCTCCAACAGCTCTCTTTACCTTCATGGACAATACTCAGTTGATAACTTTGCCTCAAATTTCATTGAAAAAAATAAAAGGAGAAAACATCCGACAAGAACACCTTCCTCTTCTCACCTTCAGGCACCTATATCCCACCTTCTCTGCTTTTCTTCCTATCATCACGCGTGAGGAATTCCTGCACCTATCAAAGCCACCCTCCCACTTATACTGGGAGACCAGACCTTTTTTTTTTAATTCTGTATTAAATCATAACTGTGTACATTAATGCATTTATGGGATACAATGTACTGATTTGATACACAATGTGGAATGCTTACACCTAATCGATTGACATAACCATCTCCTTGCTTACTTATATGTTGTGGTAAAAACATTCATACTCTATTCTTAACCAGGCCCTTTTAACCTTGTCAAGCACTTCACTCCTTCAATGTCCCCTTTTCTTTTCTGCATTAGTAATGTTCCCAGGGCCGGTATGGTAGCTCACACCTGTAATCCTAGAACTCTGGGAAGCCAAGGTGGGTGGATTGGTTGAGCTCGGGAGTTTGAGAACAGCCTGAGCAAGAGCATCTCTACCAAAAATAGAAAAAGAACAACAACCAAAAAAACTAGTCAAGCATTGTGGCAGGTGCCTATAAGTCCCAGCTACTTTGGAGACTGAAGCAAGAGGATCCCTGATCCCAACAGACTGCAGTTGCTGTGAGCTAGGCTGAGGCCATGGCACTCTATCCAGGGTGACAGAGTGAGACTCTGTCTCAAAAAAAAGATTCGTAATGTTCCCAGAAAAGTAGGCCAGTGCCCATTATTGTACCTTGGTTGTACCATGGCTGACTTTTTGCTCCACCTGAAGTTCTATTCAAGTTTCTATGAAAGAAAATGAAGCTGTGAAGGGATTTGTGCTGGTATCACTGTGTTCTCAGATGTTCTCCCTGCCTGAGATAAGCACGACATCGTCTCCACTTTTCCTCCATACCATCCATGTATTGAGAATAGATTGAATAGATTGGTAAGGGCGTGAGAACAAACCACAACTGGATACCTTAGATTCTACTGACCAACTTCTATCAACCAAGAACACCTTAGTGACAATTTGAACTTGATTTTTTATTTTATATAATGCAGCATATCTGAAGGTCTCTCTAAAATAAGGTTGGCTCTAAAACCAAGCTCCAGGATGAAACAGCTTTTCTTGAGCAAAGGTGTTGTGTCCAGAGGCAGAAAGGCCAGTACTATGGTTTGAATGTGTCCCCCAAATCTCATGTGTTGGGCACTTAATCTCCAGTGCAGCAGTGTTGAGAGGTGGGACCTTTAAGAGGTACCCTCAGTAATTAGTCAGTGTCATTATTATTTTTTTTTTTTTGTAGAGACAGAGTCTCACTGTACGGCCCTTGGGTAGAGTGCCGTGGCGTCATATGGCTCACAGCAACCTCTAACTCTTGGGCTTACGCGATTCTCTTGCCTCAGCCTTCCGAGCAGCTGGGACTACAGGCGCCCGCCACAACGCCCGGCTATTTTTTTGTTGTTGTTGTTGTTGCAGTTTGGCCGGGGCTGGGTTTGAACCCGCCACCCTCAGCATATGAGGCTGGCGCCCTACTCACTGAGCCACAGGCACCGCCCAGTCAGTGTCATTATTGAGGGCATGATTTAGTCATCACAAGAATGGTTTCCTCTTTTCTTCACCCACGTGATGCCTTCCATCCTATTATGACACGGTAAGAAGGCCCCGGACCTTGTACTTCCCAGCCTTACTAACTATAAGAAATAAATCCCTGTTTTTATAAATTATTCAGTCTCAAGTCCTCTGTTACAGCAGCACAAAACAGCAAGACAGTGAGCATCAAGGATCTTTTTTATAATGGCTGCAGCTACAGACCAATATGTAAACATGTGACTATAAAAACGTAAAAGACTTGCTATCATATATTGTGTTTTCAGCCATCCACAATCAGTGATGAACTATTTCAAAAGCCATACTAGCTATTTGCTCAGTTGTTACAAAATAACTCATGCTTCCTATAAATTATCATCACTATTATTGTTCTTGTTAATCAGAGGTTTGCAATGGATACAAAATGGAAACTGACAAAATAATTGAGGTCTTTAAAGTCTCTCTCTCCCCCTTTCTATCACTCACACATTCTCTCTCTCTCACACACAGGCACACACAAATTACCAGTCTTTATAAATGCTACTTGTTGGTTTATCACTATGGAAATTTTGCCAATATGCTGGATAGAAGTCACAACAACAAAAAGCTTCAGTTGCAATAATCATGAATTACAAAAGATGAAACCTATATATGAATATATCACTGGTGCTATTTTAATAGTTTAATAGTACTAGACCTCACACATGGAAGTTTAACTATGAAAGTTCAAAGTCATGTTTGTCATATGCTGTCTGTGTCAGTTCTTAGACTGGAAGCAACAAAAACCAGGTGTAGCTTGAGCAGAACAAGAAATTATTTAGAAGGATAAGACAGCTTAACAGTAAGAACGGAGAAATATGAACAACAGCAGAAACTTCAGAGAGCGTCTTATGGAGGAAACAGCTTGGTTAAGCCACTGTCGGAATGAATGTGATCCTATCAAAATGCACATTTCAGGGAGGAAGCGTTCAGTTGGTTGGTTAAATGCCTGCCCCTTGGCTGAAAAGGTCAATGCACTCACTTAACATTTCCATCAAATTGTACCCAATGAGGATAAGATTATTTCCTGAAAGTAAATTAGGATGCTTTTAGGTAAGGAAATGGATACTTAATCAACTGGAAAAAAAAAAAAAAGATCAATTGGATCCAAAAAGAACATAATAATAAAACTTCTGTTCATATGTACTATTAGAATTCTATTACTTAATCAAAATGGGGACATGAAGTTTATTTAACATTTATTTAACAGACTTAGGACTTTTTGAGACTCTGAATTTTTCCAGTGATGCATCTACTATCTAATTAACACCTAGAGATAATTACTGATGTTGACATTTACACCCCTCATTTGTGTCACCAATTCCTACATCATACTAATTGGCATTTAGAGCCACAGGCAACGTGTTTTTGAACTGAACACTGACACCACCATGCTGTTGTAGATTTTTTGAACAGAAAGACCTATTGTCCTGCTGACATATTAGTATCATTTTTAATTGCATTTGTTTAGGAAGATTTCTCTGAATACATAAAAACGTTGAACAGGTACATGTTACGTACGTTGGAAATTATAAATGAGTGAACTCATTTATAGGGAGTGAACTTACAAGATCTTTGCAAGTAACTATATAACAAGATTGACCACACGGACATCTGGGTTTACTAGCAAGAAGGTTGTTGTCAGTATTCTCTGAACTTAGGAGAAAAATAATTACCTTGATGAAAAGTGGATAGCTACAAATACTGAACTCTTGAGCCAAAAATTTCATACTGCGTCCTTTTTCTTTGCACAATCACAAAATAAATTAATATTTGTACTCTTTGACATTTTGAGTTTATTGCAGACTATTTGGGTTTATAGAAAGAAAGGGGGAAGAGGTCTGAGGAAAGGAGACAAAGGAACAAGGAGAGGAGTGAAATCAAGAAGAGGAGTTGGTAAGGGCTCTTTTCCCTTCCTGTCACTTCTGAACTCAGCCCAGTGTCACACAAGAACCAAATAAATCATTATTCCTCAACAATACAAGTGTCTCATCTTCAGTCTGAGGAGCCTCACCTACACCACCATCAACCCAGATGATTTGCCGAAGTGCATTGCAGATATAAACATGGTATTTTCTGGAGCTTTCAAGGGCCAACAGTGTGTTCCTACTTAGATCTCTCACAGAATGCAACTTCTTCCCTGTTCCAACAAGCCTCCAGTGTGGATGAATACAGGAACTAATACAGTCAGGTCCCTTCCTCCTCTGAGATGTCAGCCTCTGGCATTCATTAAGAGGTGGTCACACTGTTCCGTGATAGCTCTTGCTACCCCCAGCCTTCTCTCTAATGTCCCATTTCCTCCCATGTCCCCTTTGTAGTGGATGAAGACAATTTCCCACTAATTTCTTTTAATGGTCACTCTAGTGGACCCCCTTCCTAAGCCATGGTTCTTAAAGGGATACTTGTATCAAGCCCAAGAAAAAAGGCATATTAAGGCCTATTATATCAGGACCCCACTGGGAAGTAAATGAAATACTTGAATTAATTTGACAATAATTTAACAAAGGAATTTCTCACAAAGGCATCAGTTAATCTCAACGTGAGTTCCTCAGAATATCATCAGCGTTACCTGTGGGGAGTGCTCATAACCAGGCCTCACCCCAGACCTACTGAATCAAGAGATTCTAACACTTAAGAACCACAGCTGTAGGAAACCACAACAGACAGTGCAGGGCCGTGGGGCTAGAAGCAGAGGGCCTGTTACCACACTGAGCCCTGGCTGTAGAGAGATAGTAGTTATCAGAATTTAGGAGAGTGTGTGGAGAAGGTCACCTTGAAGAAGTTGTAACCTTTGGGTCAAGAATGCCGCTAACCCAAGAAGACCCACATTGTGGAAACAGGGGTATCAATGGGCCCACCTCACTCTCCTCCCTTCTTCTGATCTCCCACCAGGGCTTCCCACCGGAGAAGCCTGTCTTGAAACTGAAGACGAGGGAGCCGTCTTCTGTCTCCGTGCAGGTCAGCCTCATGAGGGACAGAGTGGGATGGAGAGAAGGAGAAGGTGGACATGGAGATAGAAGTAGCCACTGGCCAGCCCCAGGCTCGGCTTCTCTCCAGCTGGCCTCACTCACAGAACCATTCTGTGCTGCTATTTATGTGGCTTATTCCCACATACTCCAAGATATTCTTGCATCAACACTAATATTAAAGAAAGTTGTGGTTTTTCATTGTTGTTATAGCCAGACAGTTCAAAGATGCGTACATATTAAAATTGTGATGTTAATGTGATACAACACAGCACTAAGGATAAAAGGGCTGTCCCCCTACAAAGGAGTCCTCAACATAAGCCCATCTTCTCTGATCTTTGCTCATTTATCTATAATCTCTTCCCAACATCCTTTCTCCTCCTAGAGAACACAGGGAAGGAAAGGTGAGCCCTGGGCCTCGCAGCTTCCCCAGGGAACAGTTAGAGAAACATAATTCACGCAAGGACAGCTCAAATGCCAAAACGTCCTTAACAACTACTAAATGAATCACTGGGTGTCTTTCACCTTTTCCTGGATGCAGAATTAATTTTCCTAAATCCTTAATCACCCATTCTGGCAATAGGCCAGAGGAGAGCCCAGCAGCTTAGACTAATTAACTACATTGGGCTTTGCCTGTTTAGGCATTCAGATTACACCTTTAGTAACAGATATTTTGCTTGCCAACATTTAATTCTTCATATCCAATGGTAAAACTGATTTGGACCATTAATCCCAATGCTTTCATTCCAGGGATACTATAATTCAAGTCTTTAAAAAAGTTTTAAAACATATCTCTTTTCAATAAAAGGCTAAGGACTCTTTTCTGTCATTTTCTTTTCCTTCAAACTCTCTTTTAAAGAAAACAGAAAGAAAAAAATCGGATTAAAAGTGTTCTATATTCTTATAATAGGAAATTGCCTTCAACCAACTTATTCTTATGTTGAGCCAAATGGACCTGCAAGTATGACTTGGACCAGGGAGCAACGTTCACGATAGCACAGAACCCAAAGAAGCGTGCAACCTTCACACACGCAGCTCTGGATGCCTGAAATCTCAGTCACACTCACACCTAATTTATCCCGTAATGCTGTTAATTTTAACTTCCAAATTTTTCTCCCAACTGTACTGTCCTGGCTCCTAACCACCTGTGCTTCATTTAAACTCTTATTTATTAACCCTCAGCTGAGCTGTAACATCTATTTCCTAATTGGCCCTTTACTCTGGTGTCTTCCCTCTCAGTTCCATTCCCACCTAAATGACCTTTCCCAAGCTCATATATGATATGTAGCTTTGCTGCTTGAAACGCCTAAATGGCCCCCCACTGTCTGCAGGTTAATCCAGACTCGTTCATAAGGCGCAGAGTCTTCCGAGTCTTGTTTTTCCAAACTTCACATCCTTACCACCTTAACAAAGCCCCTGTCGTGTCGTGTCGTGTCGTGTCGTATTCTGATCTCCACACTTCCACTCCTGCACACTTACCTCTGCTCGTGTTATTTTTTCATCTGAGGGTCTTCCCCCACCCCTATCTATGCCTATCTCCTTTCACGCTTTAAACATAACCGGAAATCCTACCCTCCCACCCAGTGCCAGCCCTGGCCCACAGCGTCAGCCCTGCCCTCCCCCAGCACCAGCCCCGCCCTCCCCCAGCACCAGCCCCGCCCTCCCCCAGCACCAGCCCCGCCCTCCCCCAGCATCAGCCCCGCCCTCCCCCAGCACCAGCATTCTAAAAGCCCCTCTTTGCGTGGAGGGGGAAGGAAAAGCTGAGAGAGGGAAGGAGTGAGGAGGGTGGGGTCTCGGTGTGTGACACACCTTTTGGGATCAAGGCACAATTGTAAGAGGGACTTTACCTAACAAATGCAATCAGTGTAACCTGGTTTCTTGTACCCTCAATGAATCCCCAACAATAAAATAAAAATTAAAAAAAAAACAGGGCAGCACCTGTGGCTCAAAGGGGTACAGTGCCAGCCCGATATGCTGGAGGTGGTGGGTTCAAACCCCGTCCAGACCAAAAACTGCAAAAAATAAATAAATAAAAATAAATAAAAAGAATAAGAGCTCCTCCTTGCACTCTTGCAACCCCTGTACGTCTCTGTTCTCAACACAGACTGCAGTGATCTGGAATTATCTGGAAAAGTGAATTTCCTCTACTTATGAGCAGAAATTATGACTTCATCTTCTTTTTGTGTCCATGACCCAAAAGCGTTTGATTAAGCTTTTTCTTGAATCCATGTAGGACCTGTTGCTAAATTAGCTTTCCCATAGCTCCAAGGCTCTTTGCTGCTGCTGCTGCTGCTGCTGCTGCTGCTGCTGCCCCAACAATGGTACTACGGCCCAATACATGGTTCACATTTTGGTGAAAAAATAAAATGGATGTGATCCTACAACTGAGAACGTCTCACTTAGGGCATAACAAATGCAAAGAAAATACTTCTCCCTAAATATAGTGTTACAGTTAGAATAGTTTATAGTATGGAGTTTGCTTCCAGTAAGAAAGAAAAGAGAATAATTTCCATGAAATTATAAAAAATCTGCCCAGGAACTCATCTTCTCCATGTGCCAGGCCTCTCTCTGTCACTTTTGTCACCTCGTCACACAGGCGGAGGGAATTACAGCCCTGGGTCCAGGATGCTCGGCTCCTTGTGCTGTGTGACCAGCCCTGCAAGAGCCACGGCTCCCTGCTCACTTCCATCAAAAAGCCGGGAGAAAGGCCTGAGAGCCAGCAGGCCCACCTCAGTAGCTCAAGCGGCAGAAGCCCAAACTCTCACCCCAGGAAGTGCATGAATTACTCTCTGCATTTGCTCCAAGACAGCGTCCGCTGTAATTACCTATCATCCCCAGCAGTTTCCTCGCACCAGCTTGCTGAATGCAGTGAGACAATGGGCCCTTGAGTGAAAGGCAGCGACCGGGAGAGAAGCACAAAAATACTTCAGCAAGTGCAATGAGGCAAGTCCTTGAGGAGGAAGAGTTAAAAAGAAAGAGACGAAAGGAAAATTTCTTATGTGAATGCATGGCCAACACAGCCCAGAAAAGAGGCAGCTCTTTTGCCAAAGAGAGGGGATGTCTTCCTGGCCACAGACACTGAACTGGCCTTAGGGCCTCTGTCCTTCCATGCTGGCCTGGTCCCTGGGCTTTGGTCTTCTCTGGCTCCAGGAGTGAGGATGTGGTGGCTCTAATTCCTAGGGAGCAGGAACAGCCACGCAAAAGGGTTTGAGGGCTTTTTTAAACTACCTTTTAAATGTATTACAAAAGCACTATATGTTTATTGTAGAAAAACGTTAACTACAAATAAGTAAGAGAAAAATGCAAAACCTTCCATAATCACACAACTCAGAAATCGATGCATATATTGAACAAAAATAGCATTACACTGCTTAGGAAAGTTGTTTTTTAAAGTTATGAACATGATGTCTGTTTTGTGAAGTGTTCTTTTATAATGTTCTTTTCAGGGGTTGAATATTATTTCACTGCACAGACATACTATAACTTATTTCACCAATTATAAATTGATGAACATTGAGACTATTTCCATTTCATCTCATTTTTTAGGACTTGTAAGATGAGCATCCTTATAGGTAAAATCATAACAATCTATACTTGTCCTGGAAGAAATCACGGCACACAGAATTACTGGGTCAAAAGCTATGAATGTGCTGATGCTATTTATATGTATAGTCAAATTTCCCTGCAGAAAGGTTGCAACAATTTTTATTCCCACCAGCCAGGAATAAAAGTACCCATTTTCCAATTTCCTGCAGGGAGTTCTTGAAAGCAAAGCAACAGAAAATATTCTACAGAGCGCCTATTTAGAAATTGGTCTATTGATCTTCATCCACTTGATTTCAGCTCAGCATTTATTGAGAATATTTCCCATGCTCAGTAATATAGATGGAACCAATACACTCCATGAGTCTAATGTTACACTACTCAATTTTATCAAAATAGTCACACTGGCTGATTCAGAAACACCTGTACGACTATTTTTAAAGAATTGTAGGGTTAACATTTCCATTTTGAAATCCATCTTCTCTAGTTTCTGGTGTTTATTCTGCCTCTGCCTAAGAAGTAATGATGAAGTTCACTACGGAACCAAACCCATTCACACCCAAGTTGAATTTTTCATTAGAGAAAAGATGTTTTTTGTGTTGAATCTAAAATTTCTTCATATAAATTTCACATATTGGTCTACTATTACCTAAGAATGAATGTATTTCCTCTTCAAATACGTTGTCTGTTCTCCAAGGAAAACAAGCCCCAATTCCTTATAGGACATTTTCTCCAAGATCTTGTTTCCCCCATCTAGAATGCCTGGACTTATTTCTCCTTCTCTTTTCTACATCCTGGTGAACCTCTACTCTCCTTCATGGTCTAACAGAAGTGTCACCTTCCTTGACATTTCACCCACTGTATAATCAGTCTAGAATTACTTACTTCCTTTCTGTATTCCCATAGCATTTTGTACATAACTTTAGTATAGGCCTTTGTTATTTAATATTGTAATTATTTGTTTGCATGACTGTCTTCATGACTCACCTGTGACCACTTTGAGGACATGAGATTGTGTCCAAATCACCTCCATGGTATGTGCTCAAAAGCATATGGAAAAAAAAAAATGAAACAGTAGGAGTTCACAACTCATAGTAATCTAGTTTCTAGTTTCTAATACGATAAATGATACATGGATGCAAGTAACTATAACATAAGTAATAAGATACGGAAAACAGTAAATACCATGAGGTGATTATAATTAGGTTCTGTGGAAATCCAAAGATAAGGCAGAAAGAAGAATAGCCTTGAGAGCCCAGCTGAGGTCATGGTTTTCTCACCACAGACAATGTGAAGACAGTGATCAAAGTGTGCAGAAGAGCTCGGGGGAGGGGCAAGAAGTCCACTGACAGACCATAGAGAACACAGGTCAGTGTCCGTGAGGAAAAGGTGGACAGGACGGATGGAGGGACCGCTGAGCGGGAGGTCGCTGACAAAATGTGGCCCATAGGAGAAAAAAGGAGGGAGGGAAATCCCTCCAGTATATCCAGCCTTGTAATTAGAACCCTCTCGCCACTCAGAGGTTGCAAATTCATAACTTGAAGATATGCAGCTTGCAGGTCTGAATGGGTCGGACACTGGGTTAACGTTTTATTCGGAGGCCTCTAGAAGAGTCATGTTATCTTCACTACATCACAATCCCTGCATTCTCTCTTGTCTTAGATTCAGGGCGTTTCACTCATTTATAACTTGTCCCTGGTCCCTGTGTGCATTTGATTTTATCATTCTTAGCAACAATAATTTAAATTTAAAAGTCAAGAGTAGAAGAAACCAGTTTGGGAAAAATTGTGGTAGTTCAGTGGTTTCCAAACCTTTCTTTAAACATTATAATCCTTGATTGAAAAGTAAATCTCAGTTACGAGTTTCATATATTAAAAAAAATTATAAAAGTACTGCATATTTCACAACCACCAGCCCCAACCCCAATTAGCACCTGAGGCATTTTTATAAACCTTAGGGATCTGGAAACCAATTTGAAAGCCTCTGAGATGAATGATAAGTTGAGATTTACATAGATTGCTTTGAGATAACAACATATCTATAGGTGAAAATGTTCAGCAAGCAACTCAGTAAAGAGTATAGGAGATTAGGAGAAAGTTAAGATTTGGATAAAGATTTCAGAGCCATCTGGAAGAAGGTGATATTTGAAGCCATGGTAATGGATGAGATGAGTGAGAAAATGAGTAGGTGGGAAGAGTAAAAAATATAGACAGATAAGAATAGGCCTTTGGGGAATGCCTACATTTATAAGGATGAAGAGTGAAAAATCAACCCAGTAGACATATGAATAATCTGACAAGTAGCAGGAGAATCTGAATAGTATAAAATATTAGAAATCAAGAAAGCAGCTTGAGGAAGAGAAGAGTGATGCAGAGGGCCAGATGAACCAGGGAGAAAGACAAGATTGAGAAAAAGTAATTTGTCAGGCCATGAACAGGCTGCTGAGAATGTGACCCTCCAATGAGCAACTTCAGAATTAAGGTGGGATAGGAAGCAAAGTGCAAACAAGATAAGGAGTAAACAGGCAGAATGTTTACCTCAAAGTCTGAAGTCTGGAAGTCACAGACAAGCCCCAAAGAAGGTGATAAAATACAGTCCTAAGCAAGAGTGCAGACAGGTTGCTAAGAAATGTTATGTTAGGTGAAACCCAAAAACATTGTTATAGAAAGTAGACGCTTAGATTCCTTTAGTCTGTTACATATCTGTTATGATCATTTGGGTCTGCTTAACAGTGTGAGGTCATGGTCAGGGTTTCAATCCCTGGGTAATAATACTCGTTTTCTTATTTGAACTGGAGGTACATCACGTCTAGGGACAATGGTTTTGTAAATGTTCAACATTGAACAAAAATAAAATCAGGAGCATGAGCATGGGTCTGAACAGGTTAGCCTACCATGAAAATAATTCAAAGCAATGCTGTAGTGGCGGTGAGTCAGAAGAGACAGTTCCTTTGTGAAGGACAATGCTTTTTATTGGCGCTAAGCCCAAAGTGAGAAAGTCGGAATATACCACATGGATTTCAGAAGCTTTGAAATGTAATCATGGAACTTGTGTTGGTAACACTTTGTTGTTGACAATGATAGCCGCTGTCATTTATGGATTCTCTAATATGCACCAGGCTCTTTACATACCTCGTCTCCTTTAATCCAAATAGAAATCACACAAAGTAGGGATTTCTAAATTTATTTTACATTTGAAGAAAGAGAGATTCACAAGGGTTAAGTAACCAAGGTCACATGGTTAATAAATGATGGGGCAGGACTGCAATCCAAATCTCTCTTATTCATGTTATTGGCTCCCTACCAGCACATACTGCCTGACAGTAACATTAGATATAACCCTCCACCCATCTGTGCAAACCAACCAAGGCAGCCCCACTTTGCTCTTTGAAGGTCAACCTTCCACCAAGAGACCAAATGTGATTTGGCAGCTTTCTGCCTCTGTAGGACCGTCTGCATCACTGGGTTTAGACCAACTTTATGTGTCCCAGAAAAGTAGACTGTATAATTGAAATAAAGATACAAAACTACTTCGGTCCTGGAGCAGCACCAAAGAGGAAAGTGAATGCAGTTGAATCTCTGACACCTGGGGAGATTCCAGATCAGCGGACCATCTTACCCAAATAATGACACTCAAAAGCCAGGACAGGCCTCATTCATATAAGGTATGAATTAGATATGTATGATGGTTTCCAAATGAGAGGAAGCACAGCTCTGTTTTTTCATACAAGCTATTTCTCCCTGCCAAAACCTTGGGAGAAAAGGGAAAATAAGAGTCTTACCCTGCCTTCAGCTGGCAAGTGTCAGGGCATGCTGAGGAGACTTTCATTCAGCACAGTGTGTGGCACAGATGATTAATATGAACAGCAGGGGTGTCCATATTTAATGGATAAGATTCGGAAATCCTATCTACATGGTGATGGGATTTCAGTCTTGCTGCCAAGACTTACTAGTTGGTTTCTCCTACCTTGGGCTAGTGTAAATCCCAAAGTTTTACCATTTCACTGTGAGAAATCTTAAAATCTGTACAAATCACTCTAAAGTTTGCTGCCCAGATATATTTAGCTCTCCTTGACAAAATGGGTACAGTAAGTACTTAAGGGAAAACAAAAATATCTCATCCTTCTCATTCCTGAATGAGTTTCAGGACACTAAAGATTACCTAATCCTTCTCTGTGTGCCTTAGAAGAGAAGAGTGTGACTTGTTGGTCCTCACTACCTTGATGAGAGTACCCTGGTTGAGGTTGGGTGCCATGAAGTGCTTGTCTAAATTCAGACCAGGAATGGACATAGTTCTCTGATTCACAGAGAAGCTACTGGATTCCCTCAGTATCTGGTCAGTGTAGGCAATCAAGAGAGAAAGAGCAGGTAAGAAATTAACCAGGCCAGGGGTGTCATTATAGCTGTGACTACATTTCCTTTTAGGTGAAATAAAGAATACCTACCAGTGATGTTTTCTACTACCAACACTACATGAATCAACAAACGGGCTACAAAAACACAATACCCTTCAAATATACCAGTGTCTCTTTAGAAAAACCTGAAACTAGAACAAAATGGGACTCTACCAACCTGCTTTCTTATGGCTGTAGTAGACCAAATAATCTTTTTTTTCTTTTTTTTGAGACAGCGTTTTACCACATCACCCTCGATAGAGTGCCGTGGCATCAAACTCTTGGGCTTAAGTGATTCTCTTGCCTCAGCTCCCAAGTAGCTGGGACTACAGACACCCACCATGATGCCCAGTTATTATTTGGTTGCAGTCATTATTGGTATTTGGCAGGCCCAGGCTGGGTTCAAACCTGCTAGCTCCGGTGTATGTGGCTGGTACCCTAGCTGCTGAGCTACAAGCACTGAGCCCAAATAACCTTTGATGTTAAAAATAATTAACTATAAGTCCATACAAAATGAATAAATGATTGAATAAATAAATGGGGGAGGGAAGACAATCCTTATCTACAAAAAAATTCCAAAGTATCACATACTCCATCCTCAAATGGAGCATAGCTCCTCACTCTTTAAGCATGAATAACATAGTTGCATCCTTCTAAAAAGTACAATATGGAATGAGAGACAAAGAATGATGTGCACTACCTCAGAGAAACCTGATATACACTACCTCAGCCAGGTGATCAACGTCAACATCAATAGTAATGACTTGTATTGATAGTATGTACCTTTGGTGTGATGTGATGAAAATGGCACTTTACTTCTGTAGTCTTCCTCCCCCATATCCATAGCAGACTAGTAAAGAGAAAAACATCAGACAAATCCCAACAGAAGCATATCCTAAAACATACCTGACCAATATTCAAAACTGTCAAGGTCATCAAAAACAGGAAAGTCTGTACTGTGGTCTGGATGTTTATATTCACCCAAAATTCATATGTTAAGATCCTAACCCCTAAGGTGATGGTGTTAGGAGGTAGGACCTTTGGAGGTGATTAGATCACAAGGGTGGAGCACCCATGAATAGGATTAGTGAAAGCAGTATAAGAGAGACCTCTTGTTTCTGCCGCCTACCATGTAAGGACAAAAAGAAGGAATGTCTGTGAGGAAAGGGGTCCTCACTAGATACCAAATCTGCCAGCACTTCACTCTTGGACTTCCCATCCTTCAGACCCACATAAATGTCTGTTGTTTATAAGTCACCTAGTCTATGGTATTTTGTTATAGAAGCCAGTCTACTAGTCTGTCTGAGAAATTGTCACAGTAGAGAGGAGACTAAGGAGGTATGACAACTGAAGATAATGTGGTGTCCTGGATGAAATCCTGGAATAGAAAAAGGATATAAGAATATCGGAATAAGATGGTCACTTTATATTGGTCAAGGGAAAAATACAACAAGAAGACGTTTCAATTCTAAATATTTATGCACCCAATTTAAATGCTCCCAGATTCTTGAAACAGACCTTACTCAGTCTGAGCAATATGATATCTGATAATACCATAATAAAAGGGGACCTTAACACTCCTCTTACAGAGCTGGACAGATCCTCTAAACAGAAATTAAACAAGGATATAAGAGATTTAAATGAGACCCTAGAACAACTGTGCTTGATAGACGCATATAGAACACTCCATCCCAAAGATAAAGAATATACATTCTTCTCATCACCCCATGGAACATTCTCCAAAATTGATCATATCCTGGGACACAAAACAAATATCAACAGAATCAACAGAATTGAAATTTTACCTTGTATCTTCTCAGACCATAAGGCACTAAAGGTGGAACTCAACTCTAACAAAAATGCTCAACCCCACCCAAAGGCATGGAAATTAAACAATCTTCTGTTGAATAACAGATGGTTGCAGGAAGAAATAAAACAGGAAATCATTAACTTCCTTGAGCATAACAACAATGATGACACAAGCTACCAAAACCTGTGGGATACTGCAAAAGCAGTTTTGAGAGGAAAATTCATCGCTTTAGATGCCTACATTCGAAAAACAGAAAGAGAGCAAATCAACAATCTCACAAGAGATCTTATGGAATTGGAAAAAGAAGAACAATCTCAGCCTAAACTCAGTAGAAGAAAAGAAATCTCCAAAATCAAATCAGAGATCAATGAAATTGAAAACAAAAGAATCATTCAGAAAATTAATGAAACAAGGAGTTGATTTTTTGAAAAAATAAATAAAATAGATAAACCATTGGCCAGACTAACGAGGAATAGAAAAGTAAAATCTCTAGTAACCTCAATCAGAAATGATAAAGGGGAAATAACAACTGATCCCACAGAGATACAAGAGATCATCTCTGAATACTACCAGAAAATCTATGCTCAGAAATTTGACAATGTGAAAGAAATGGATCAATATTTGGAATCACACCCTCTCCCTAGACTCAGCCAGGAAGAAATAGAGCTCCTGAACAGACCAATTTCAAGCACTGAGATCAAAGAAACAATAAAAAATTTTCCAACCCAAAAATGCCCTGGTCCAGATGGCTTCACTCCAGAATTCTATCAAACCTTCAAGGAAGAGCTTATTCCTGTACTGCAGAAATTATTCCAAAAAATTGAGGAAGAAGGAATCTTCCCCCAACACATTCTATGAAGCAAACATCACCCTGATATCAAAACCAGGAAAGGACCCAAACAAAAAGGAGAATTTCAGACCAATCTCACTCATGAATATAGATGCGAAAATTCTCAACAAAATCCTAGCCAATAGATTACAGCTTATCATCAAAAAAGTCATTCATCATGATCAAGTAGGCTTCATCCCAGGGATGCAAGGCTGGTTTAACATACACAAGTCTATAAACGTTATCCACCATATTAACAGAGGCGAAAATAAAGATCACATGATCCTCTCAATAGATGCAGAAAAAGCATTTGATAAATCCAGCATCCTTTTCTAATTAGAACACTGAAGAGTATAGGCATAGGTGGCACATTTCTAAAAGTGATTGAAGCTATCTGACAAACCCACAGCCAATATTTTACTGAATGGAGAAAAACTGAAAGCTTTTCCTCTTAGAACTGGAACCAGACAAGGTTGTCCTCTGTCACCTTTACTATTCAACATAGTGCTGGAAGTTCTAGCCAATACAATTAGGCAAGACAAGGAAATAAAGGGAATCCAAATGGGAACAGAGGAGGTCAAACTCTCCCTCTTTGCTGACGACATCATCTTATACTTAGAGAACCCCAAAGTCTCAACCACAAGACTCCTAGAAGTCATCAAAAAATACAGTAATGTTGCAGGGATATAAAATCAATGTCCACAAGTCAGTAGCCTTTGTGTACACCAATAACAGTCCAGATGAGAAGCTAATTAAGGACACAACTCCCTTCACCATAGTTTCAAAGAAAATGAAATACCTAGGAATATACCTAACGAAGGAGGTGAAGGACCTCTATAAAGAAAACTATGAAATCCTCAGAAAGGAAATAGCAGAGGATATTAACAAATGGAAGAACATACCATGCTCATGGATGGGAAGAATCAACATTGTTAAAATGTCTATACTTCCCAAAGCAATCTACCTATTCAATGCCATTCCTATCAAAATACCAACATCGTACTTTCAAGATTTGGAAAAAATGATTCTGCATTTTGTATGGAACTGGAAAAAACCCCGTATAGCTAAGGCAGTTCTCTGTAACAAAAATAAAGCTGGGGGCATCAGCATACCAGATTTTAATCTGTACTACAAAGCCATAGTACTCAAGACAGCATGGTACTGGCACAAAAACAGAGACATAGACACTTGGAATAGAATTGAAAACCAAGAAATGATACTAACATTTTACAACCACCTAATCTTCGATAAACCAAACAAGAACATACCTTGGGGGAAAGACTCCCTATTCAACAAATGGTGTTGGGAGAACTGGATGTCTACATGTAAAAGACTGAAACTGGACCCACACCTTTCCCCATTCACAAAAATTGATTCAAGATGGATAAAGGACTTAAATTTAAGGCATGAAACAATACAAATCCTCCAAGAAAGCATAGGAAAAACGCTGGAAGATATTGGCCTGGGGAAAGACTTCATGAAGAAGACTGCCATGGCAATTGCAACAACAACAAAAATAAACAAATGGGACTTCATTAAACTGAAAAGCTTCTGTACAGCTAAGGAGACAATAACCAAAGCAAAGAGACAACCTACACAATGGGAAAGGATATTTGCATATTTTCAATCAGACAAAAGCTTGATAACTAGGATCTATAGAGAACTCAAATTAATCCACATGAAAAAAGCCAACAATCCCATATATCAACGGCCAAGAGACATGAATAGAACTTTCTCTAAAGATGACAGACAAATGGCTAACAAACACATGAAAAAATGTTCATCATCTCTATATATTAGAGAAATGCAAATCAAAACAATCCTGAGATATCATCTAACCCCAGTGAGAATGGCCCATATCACAAAATCTCAAAACTGCAGATGCTGGCGTGGATGTGGAGAGAAGGGAACACTTTTACACTGCTGGTGGGACTGCAAACTAGTACAACCTTTCTGGAAGGAAGTATGGAGAAACCTCAAAGCACTCAAGCTAGACCTCCCATTTGATCCTGCAATCCCATTGCTGGGCATCTACCCAGAAGGAAATAAATCCTTTTATCATAAGGACACTTGTACTAGACTATTTACTGCAGCTCAATTTACAATCGCCAAAATGTGGAAACAGCCTAAATGCCCACCGACCCAGGAAATCTGTGGTATATGTATACCATGGAATACTATTCAGCCATTAAAAAAAATGGAGACTTTACATCCTTTGTATTAACCTGGATGGACGTGGTAGACCTTATTCTTAGTAAAGCATCACAAGAATGGAGAAGCATGAATCCTATGTACTCAATTTTGATATGAGGACAATTAATGACAATTATGGTTATGGGGGGGAACAGAAAGAGGGAAGGAGGGAGGGGGGTGGGGCCTTGGTGTATGTCACACTTAATGGGGACAAGACATGATTGCAAGAGGGACTTTACCTAACAATTGCAATCAGTGTAACCTGGCTTATTATACCCTCAATGAATCCCCAACAATAAAAATAAAAAAAAAAGAATATCTGAATAAAATATAGACATTAGTTAACAATAATTAATAATATTATTAATAACTACTAACAATTAATATTAGGCAATAATGTGTCAATATACGTACATTAATTTTAACAAATATATCCTACTTATGTAAATGCTATTAATAGGGGAAACTGAGATGTATATGAGAACTCTCTGTAACATCACAATTTTTCTGTGTGTCTAAAACTGTTCTAAAAAATAAAGTCTGTTGTAAAATCAAATGAATGAATAAATAAATTACAAAAATACCACTTTTTTAGAATCCAAAGAAATAAAATGTAATGAAAAAAATTGGGTTTAGGTCCCATAACTGGTTGCGCGTTAAGGCCACCTCACCTTTTCGTGTCTGTGAAAGGTAGTGTGGTGTGATGGCTGGGCAGCACAGCTGTGGCTTCAGACAGCCCTGAATTGGCATTCCAGCTCTGCATTTTTACAAGTTCTATGACCTTGAACCTTAGTTTCATCATGTAAGCATAATAATGTCTAACTTAATAGAGTTAATATGAGAATTAAATATAATAGTGTGTTTGGAAGCATTTAGATAAGTAGAAAGCAGTTGAGAGGCGTCAGAGATTTGGCACTGAGGAGGCTGGAGCCTCTGCAGGAATGAAACCCTGTGGTGGCTTATACAAATGAACAGAGCTTTGTCAGACACTGTTAGCAGGACGACTATCCTCAAAGTCAAGGAGCCAGGGAGGCAAAGGCAAGGGCGATAGCCTTAAACCTCCACTCTGCACGGAGCTTGGGCTCCTCTGTCATCTCCTTTAGGAACCCGATCTGAAAACCTCGCTTCCAAAGAAGAGCTGGGAGCAAAGAAAATGAAGCAGAGCAACTTGCCTCAACCTGCAGAGGAAGAGGAAGCAGCCAGCTGCACTGTCTTGGACAATCTATAAAGAAATCAACTGATCCATGGATGTTGAAATCGCCATTCCTTCCAGAAGAATGATTGTTGTTGCACCTTCCTCTTTAGGGCTATTCACTTCGTGTTTAAAATATAGCTTTGGAGGAGAATGAGATCTTTTTTCTCAGAGCATGTAAGGACTGGACCTTTGGCAGTACATTTTCTCGTATCAGAGCTAATCAAAAATGTGCCCCAAGCAGGCTTGGGCTCTACACTCTCCTTCTGTGAGGCCAAACATCCAGGAGCACTCGGCCAGCACTACCTTGAATCCTCCCTGCTGAAGACGAAATATTCAGGATGATACCCACTCTCTAAATCCTTTGAGGTTTACCTTATCATGTGTAAAAAAACTACCCTCATCCTTTTCAGCTATAAACATCATCCTGAAAGGGCACATTTAGAATCATTTTCAGGAGCATTCGCTTGGCACAGGCGAATACACGGCTTTTCCCAATCTCTGTTTAAGATCACATTAGGGTCAGAGAAAGACTGTGACTATGACCTCACACCCAAAAACATGGCAAGAGCAAGGAAGGGCTCTGGAGTCAAAGAAACTGGAGTTAAATCCTGGGTCTGCTGCCTAGTATACCTCAGGCAAGTGGCTTAACTTCTCTGAGCCTCAGCTTCCTTATCTCCAGAAGGGAAATGCAAACTATACAAGACTCAAGTCAGAAGATGAAGACAAAGTCCCTGGCACCACGCTAGGTTCATCCTCAGCATTCAATAAACAATAAGCTTATCCCAAGAGGGGTTTCAAATGAATTAGAGATGGCCCCAGAAGTCTCTGGGAATTTGCTTAATATGGGAGCAAAACGAGACACAGAAATGGAGCCTAATAATTTTAAATTAGTGGGTTGAGAAAAAAATTAACTCTCAACAAAATTGTGAATTATCTAAGTTTATTAGTTGGCATTGTCCCAAGTACACTCATTCTGATTTCAATACAAAATGAAATGTTGCCGAGAATGAAGAGACCAACAGGAGAGCAGCCTGACCAGTCCCCCACAACAACGACCACCAACAGCCCTCTGCCTCCCCTGAAGCCTCTCTCCAGCAGCCTCAGGGCCCTAGGAACAGGTTCTCTTAAAACACATAATGTCGCGATAGAGGCCTATGGGCCCAGAGAGGATCGCATCTGTTCCTGTCACAGGTGACACAAGTTTCAGCCAGGCTCTTCACAGCACAGCCTGTTCTATGAGCTCTCCCCACACACACCCTCGCTAATTCAAGATGTACACGAAGGGCTGACGAACTCGGGGCTGATTGATAACAACTTCAATCTCCTGAGGCTCACTTGTTCCTTTTTTAAAAATTTCATTCTACTTACCAGCTGCTTCTGTTCATAAAAGGCTGGGGAAACATTAGCACCATATGTCTTCTGGTTATCTGGGTGTCTAATGAAAAATGTACTTAAAGGATTTATCAAATCCTAATAGAAGAGCTAGCAATGGAATCAGCCTAACTCAAGAACTGAGTTCTGGTTTCCTGGAGACATGTCAAGGCTTCACTTCCATTTCTGAAGGAAAGCCACGGCTTACAGCCTCAGACCCCCGAGCTGTTCCTTCTTCTGCTTCAACTTGCCTCTGGGGCCTGGCACAGAAATTTGCATCTGTACATATCAAGTAGATACATATTAAATTTAACGGACTCATGACTGTAAGAGAAACATTGTCCTGAGCTATATAATTAATATAAATACACAAACTTGACATTAATTTTGAGTTAGAATTCCTCCTTTAAGTCATGAAAATGTATTTGCTTGTGATGAATAATATATGCTTGTATGTCTGGCTATATTTTGAGAATGGATTATATGATCTGTTTTACTTATTTTTCTTTTTTGAGGTATGGGCTTGGATCCTTGCTTCCAATGTATAAATCTTCATTTCCTGCTTCCGGTGGATAACCATAAACCCCACTACTCCCAGCAAAAGACTCAAATTAACTGGCTATTTACAGATAATGAAACTGCATCCATTGATTTAAAATCAATAGTTAATCTCAAGGGCTTACTGGAGAGGAAAATGCTTGATATTCTGTGCACTGTGTCTGTATCTTTGGCAACTCCTGTACAATTATAGTTAATTTGTCTCTTGCCCGGTTGTTTTCCCATGAACACTGAAAATTCCTCCCAGGAAAGACCTGCAGCTCCGTATATGCCCCTAGCAGTGAGCGCAGAGTGTGCTGCAAGGTGACAGGTAGCACTGAACAGAGACCTGAGATAGGACCTGATGGTTACTGTAAACGCAAGGCAATGACAAAGGGAGAAGGCAGGCATGCCCAGGACGACCTGACACAGAGCAGGGGACATCACAAGCATGACACAGTGGGGGACCAAACTGGGTACCTTCGTCTACAGGCGAACACGGCACCCTCTGCTGTCTTGCCTGAAATCCCTCCCATAGGTCCTGCTCCAGACTGGGCGGCAAAGCTGGAAACAATGCCTGCAGAAGTCCCCTGTGAAAACACTGTGTCTGCAGCTGCCTAGCCCTTTAGTATCTTCACATCCTGTTTTGCTCAACCCCAGCCACAAGACCCTCTGCATGCAAGAAAGACTGAGCAGTAGAGAGTCTGAGCCCTTCCCTGTCCCAATACACTACGGTGATAGAAAGACGAGGCCAGTCCCACTTCCACCAGGTCCCAGGATCACACAGTCTCACCTCTTCTCTTTCCATTTCCCCCTGGCTGTTAGACTGCCGGCCCCACTGTGGTGTTTTATAAATTCAGCTCTCACTGCAGAAATGCTGATTGGGAATAGGGGTTCGCACAGCAGAGATCTGCCCTGAGTTAAATGCTCTCCACTGTTTCTGGAAGTGTGGCGTCTCATCGGATGTGAGTTAGCTCCAGCTGCGCACAGTCCCCTGGTAAGAGGAGCATGTCCCTGCTTCTCAGTCAGCCTATTAACTCTGAGTCCCTGTCAGTCAAGCTTCTGTGCCCTACTTGTTCCAGCTCCAGCAGGGAAATTCACTGTTTAATGCAACCGTTCAAATGGTATATCTGGAAATCTATGTGTTTCCTCCGGCAGCTGTGTTTTCTATCAGCAAATGCAGGGATTATAGATTTGTTTGCTCTTATTTTTAAACAATTTGCAGAAGAATATGCAAAATATTTTAACAAAATGCTATTCAGGTAAGCAATAGATAGCCTAGAGGTTGAGGCAATTGTAGTTAGCGAAAAAGAGGTTTAGATGTGCCTAGCTGAAAATTCCACTTAATCAGAAGATGGCAAAAAAAAAAGAGGAAACCAAGAACGATAGTCATGTTTACTGACTCTGCAATCTTGAATTAAAAATGATATTTATTAAGGATTCTAATTTCCCATGTTGAAGATGTTATGAAAGTTGCAAGAAAAGTTTTCCTGAAACTAAAATACCTACGGGACATTTTGACTCTATGTACCATATTCCAGCAGAGAATTCATTTTCTTTTTAATGCCCAGCTTTTATTTTCATAGTATGTTTCCAGAAGCAAGAAAATAGCATCTATTACTCTCCTAGTTTTGGCCTGCATCATTTAGCAGCCAATGAATTCTTCCCTCCTGGAAAATCCTTGTGGGTGGAAGGCGATGGCGGGGATTTTGACCTTGGCATTTTTGAGATTCTCTTTCTGAGAAGTCACAGAGCACGTAGGCTGGTCGGAGTTGGTTTCCGTCTGTTAAGGAGGGGAGGATGCCTGGAAACACTGAAGTTTCTCTATTACTAATGACTAGATTTTAGAGATTCAGGGACAGTTTTACCTATATAGATAACAAAGAAGCAATCCCACTTTGAACACTTAGAGAAATAGAGTTTAGTGCTTTAAAATTAGAAACAAGTAGGGTGAACTCGAGAAGAATGAATAAAAAGAGTTTCATCTATGTGACAAGCTGACAGAAAGACGGATTCTAAATATAACTAACAGGCAGTTAGCCTTGCCTGAGACCCGTCAGGCCACCAGAGCCCTCCCGCTTCCACTTCTCCTCCCCCAGCCTCATCTCTTCTTGATTCCCATTTCTTTCCCCTTCCCTCACTTCATTTAAGGTAACTAGAAGACCACACAAAAGGCAAAAAGTGAGCTCTCTCCTGAGACACTTAAAATAGCTTTAAAATAATGAAACACTAAATCTGTGGCTTTTGAAGGGTGTGGGGGCAGGAGCAGGAGTGAATCTCTGAAGATCATCCAATCACCTCTTCCTGCCAACCTCCATGTGGGGGCTACTAGTGAAGAGGCCACGTGGACATCACAGCTGCGGAGACCAGCAGCCTCTCCCGGGATTGTCCCCAGCACCCACTTCAGGGTTGTCCCTGACATGGCTTCCCTATGTCCAGAGCTCCTCCTGCCCTTGCTCCCCATCCTCTGTGGCCTCCTGCACTGGTCAGCACTGACCATGAACCCAGGACCACAACCCATCCCGGATGTGGTCACCTTTTCTGGCGTCTGCCCTCCTTTGGGTGAATCATTCCGTCGTCAAGCCCCCAGCATCCGGCTCTCAATCCTATGTAGAAAACAAAAAACAAAGAACACCACCAACTGGATCCCCAGACCACAATCCCTCCTGGGGGGCTGTTCTTATACTGGGAGTTAATCTTCTGCAGTTAATTCTTCCTGTCGTCTAACTACCTAAGGCCGACTCCCCAGAAGAGCTTAAGCAAAAGAGCCTGGGGTGGGCTTTGACCCCCACCCCCAAGTCCCTGTGAGGAGTTGGATGGGGGCTCTGTCTAATGTTCCAGGGAGTCGGCATTAAATCAAGTGTGATGGGAGCATGCCAGGACACACGCACCCCCCCACACACACACAACCCCGCACACACAACTCCACAAAACAGCATCTGTTCCCAGAATCGGTGTGCCACTGACCATTATTAAAGTAAGAATAACACGGCAGTCTGCACAGGCCCTACCGCTGGCTTTTCATTCTCACAAAGAAGGTGCCATCTCCTGCTTCCCAGGCAACTTCCAGATCACATCCCAGAGCTTCTGTTCATTAATTAAGAAGGACAAGAGCCCCCTTAATATCATTGATAATTTGAAAACTACCATTAAAACAATAAGATACTGACTCAGCACCCATAGTTCAGCGGCTAGGGCACTGGCCACATACACCAAGGCTAGACGGTTCAAGCCCAGCCCAGGCCTGCCAAACAACAATAACAACCAAAAAATAGCTGGGCGTTGTGGCAGGCACCTGTAGTCCCAGCTACTTGGGAGTCTGAGGCAAGAGAATCACGTAAGCCCAAGAGTTTGAGGTTGCTGTGAACTGATGCCATGGTATTATGTCCAGGGCAACATAGTGAGACTCTGTCTCAAAAAACAAACAAACAAAAAATAAGATAATATGTTTTTTTTCTCTTTACCAAATTGGAAAGGATTAAAAGTTTGATAACTCACAGTGTGAGTAAGAATGTGAGGAAACTGTTGCTGGCAGCATAAATTTGGGTAATCTCTTTGGAAACCCATCTGGCAGTTTCTTTCAAAATCCGAATTTTCCCACATGTACAACAATGTATATATACATCAGTGTTTGTAATAACATGAAAATAGAAGCAACTGGAAGTTCCACCAATAGGACACTGGTTAGATACACTATGGTATATCCCTACAAAGAAGTAATATGTAGCTATTTAAAAGATAGATAATGATCTGCATAAACTAAATAGGAAAGATCTCCAAGATATATTAAGAAAAAGGCATATATAAATACCATGATCTTATTTATATGTTAAAAAGGAATTTGTACATATGAATATATAATCATGGAAATTTCCTGGAAGAATACTGCACCAATCAGTTAAGTCAGAAAACCACCTGCCCTAGACATTTCAAATAGAGGAATTTAATACATTGCTTAATGGACAATGAGAAAGCTGAGACACTAACCAGAACAGGCTGAGGTATTGTAGGGTTTAGCCAATGCGGGAAGTCGCTGCAATCCCTGTGCTGGAGCAGCAGAGGGAGGGGCAGCGTCCTCCCAGCTCTGTGCTAGAGACGCCTGAAGGAAGCCGGAGCCAGAAGAGAGGTGCTTGCCTCAGACATGCCACCAGAAGCCAGGAGGAGTTTCTTCCTCTTCCTACCCTGCAGTCTCCTACAGTGCAGCCCACTGGCTGGAGCTACCTGAAAACCAGAGGATAAGCCCAGGCAGGGAAGCCGAGTTCCCTGATACACAGAACGGAGAAGAGGAGGATAAAGACAGAGCTTGGAGCAAATACGCCAACGGCCAGCAGAATCACAGTGACTCCTCGACTGTGATTACCTCCTGGGAGTGAAACTTGGAATTTAGAGACGAAAGAAGATTCTTTGTACTTGTTGAACATTTTACAAAGTACATATGTTATTTTCAACATAACAATTTTTAAAAATATAATAAGTCATCATTTTTTGAAGTATGCATTTCCACATTGCATGGCCCATGTTTACGAAGCTTCAGCATGGGACCTCTCCTCCTCAAGAGGCCAACGTGCCCAGATGTTTGTTCTTCTAGTTGCCAAGAGTCCAGAGTTGCCAGAAACTGCCTGATTAAATAGAGGCAAACTTCAGCATAATAAGGGAAGTGGTGTCTGTACATTTGTAAAACAAGGCAACATTCCCTCTTCTACAGGGCAAAAAAGAAGGTGATCTTCCAATAAGTCATGGCCACCAGCTGCAGTCACTCCCTTGTACAGGCTTGGCAACCAGGACCTTCCAGCTGAGCCACTTCAGGGCAGTTTTAGTATACAAAAATTCTAGAAAAAAGTCTTTCGGTGTGTCCATATGCTCTGTTATAGTCTCATGTTGAGATCTGATTCCCAGTGTTGAGGTTGGGACTAATGGGAGGTATCTGGGTCCTGGGTCAAGCCTTATGAATGGCTTGGTGCTTTCCTGGAGGTAATGAGTAAGCTCCAGCTCTATTAGTTCCTGAGCGAGCTGGCGTGCCCCCTCCCATGGCCCTGTGAGTCCTACACACCCTAGCTCCTCCTCACCCTCCACAACAAGCAGAAGCAGCCTGACTCCAGCACCAGAAGGCAAGCAGTTGCTGGAGCCAGGCTTCTTGTACAGCCTGCAGAATCATGAGCCAAGCAAACTTCCTTCCTTTATAAACTGCCCACCCTCGGGTGTTCTATAACAACACCAAAGACAGGCAGGAAGAACAAAAATGCATGCTGACTTGTAAGGACATTTCTGTGATAATCTAGGATGCCGGGGGCTACCTTTTATTATGGTAATGTGCCTTAAAACAAACTATCAGACCCAAAAAGGACTTTAAAATGCATTTTTTTAAATAATAGCCTATTGACACAAAATTAGGATAACTGAAAGTTCCTTTTAATGTATACAACTCAGTGATTTTTTAGTATATTCACACAGCTATACAACAATCACAACATAATTTGAGAAAGTTTTCATCTTCCACAACAGCAACCTTGCACCCATTCACAGTCATTCCCTGTTCTCTCCTCTCTGCAGTCCTGACAACTGCTACTCTCTGTGTCTAAGGATTTGCATGTGCCGGGCATATCAGACAAACAGAGCTACACAGCATGTGGCCTGTGTGACTGGCTTGTTTCACTTCGCATGACGTTTTCAAGGCTCTTCCATGTGTCCGATGTTCCAGTGTTTCACTTCTTTGTACGGATGAATAATATTCTGTTCTACAGCTGTGCCACACTTGTTTCTCCTTCCAGCTTGTTTCCACTTTTACACTATTATGAATGATGCAGGTATGAAAATTTGTGCATGAGTTTTTGTATGGCTATGTGTTTTCCGTACTCTTGGATATTTATTTAGAAGTGGGATTGCTGAGAAACTGCAAATTGTTCTCCAAAGCAGTAACAACATTCCCAGGAGCAACATATGAAGGTTCCAATTTTTCCATATTTTCAACAATAAAGTCTTATAACAACAATTTGTTGTTTTCAGTGTGAAAGTTCTACATTGTGTTAAATTTATTTCTTATTTTTTATTCTTTTTTTATTCTAAGTGGAGTCGTTTTCTTTATTGTCTTAGTATTTTAATTATTTTTAATTTAATTTTGAATTCTTCATCACTAGTATATACAAATGCAATTAATTTTTGTGGATTGATATTGTACCCTGCAACCTTGCTAATTCACCTATGAGTTTTCAGCTGTAAATTTATGGTTATAGCTATACATTTCCTTCTAGATGCCATTTTCCCAACATCTCAATAATTTTGGAATGGATTATATTATATTAGAACTATATCAGAATTATAACATATTATATTTTAATATTATAAAATATTCTTCTTTTACTCTAGTCACTTGTTTTGTTTGTTTGCAAAAGCCTATTTTGTCTGTTATCAATAAAGCCACCTTAACTCTCTTTAGGATATTTGCATGGCATCTTTTTTCATCCTTTTACTTTCAATTTATTTGATCTATACATCTAAGCAAGGCAGGATGGCATATACCCGTAACCCCAGGTATTCAGGAGGCTGACACAGGAGAATTGCTTGAGCCTATGACCATGCTGGGCAACTTAACAAGACCCCCATCTCAAAATATAAAAATTTAAATTAAAAAAAAGGGGATGTTTTTTCTTCCTGATTTCCTCTATTACTGCTTCTATTGTATTTAATAGACATTTTCTAGTATTTCATTTGAATTTTCTTTTTTTTTACTGTGTATTTTTTAGTTATTACCTTAATGGCTACCCATGTATAAAAATAACATCTTAAAACTTTCTAGTTCAGATAAAAACAACTTAATTTCAATTCTGAACAAAACCTTTGTTTCGATTTAGCTTTGGCCTCGACTTCTATGTGCTATTATTGCCATACAAATAACATCTTTATATGTTAAAAGCTCATCAACATAGGTTTATAATTTTTGTTTTATGCAGTTCTCTGTCAAATCAGATAGTAGAAAAGAAAGAATTACAAAAATATTTACACTGTCTTTAATATTTATCTATCTTCACCAGTATCTTTAAATCTTCCTCTGGATTTGTATTACCATCTGCTGTCCTTTCTTTTCAGCCTGACATACTATCTTTATTCTTTCTTGTAGGATACGACTGCTAGCAACAAATTATCTTGGTTTTTATTTATCTGGAAAGTTCTTAATTTCATCTTCATTTTTAAATCATAGTTTTCCTGTAATAGAAATAATTGATAGTCTTTTTCTTTCAGCTCTTTCAACTTGTCATTTCATTGATTTCTGGTATCTGTGACTTCTGATTAGAAAAGTAACCTAT
Organism: Nycticebus coucang; assembly: GCF_027406575.1. Classification (NCBI taxonomy): domain Eukaryota; kingdom Metazoa; phylum Chordata; class Mammalia; order Primates; family Lorisidae; genus Nycticebus; species Nycticebus coucang. The sequence goes on from NC_069785.1 coordinate 111,042,949, forward strand.
TAAGACATTAATAAGATTGATGATCCCATCCACGTAATGAGACACTTTGCTCTTTTTGCTTTCAAGAGTCTCTTTTTATCTTTGGATTTCAACTGTTTATCTGTCGTATGTCTAGGTAAGGTTCACTTCGAGTCTGTCCTAGCTGGTTCTTGAGTTTTTCAGATGCATAGATCAAGATTTTGTTAACTTTGAGGAGTTTTTAGCTATTAGTTCTTCAAATATTCTCGTCTCTTTCTTCTCTCCTCCCTTTCTGGGGCTCCTATTATACATAGTTGGTGTTTTGGGTGGTGTCACACAGTCCCCTGAAGCCCTGTTCATTTTTCTTCAGTCTTTTTTTTCTTTTTGTTCCTCAGATTATATATTCCCTATCAATCTATCTTTAAGTTATCTGATTTATTTTTCTTTGGGCTACTCAAATCTGATGTTAAGCCCTTCTGCTAAATTTGATCTTGTAGTTATCCTTTCCAATTCCAGAATTTCTATGTGATTCTTTTTGGTAATTTCTATTTCTATTGATAACCTCTATCTGGAGAGATATTGTTCTCACAATTTTCTTAGATTTTTAGACATTTTTCATTTTGCTCTATGAAAAAATTTAAAATAACTGACTTAAAATCTTACTAATCCAATGTCTTCCTAGTCCTTCTCAAGGCAGTTTCTGTCAGTGCTTTGTTCCTGTGTATTGGCCATACTTTATTTTTTTCTTTCAATGTCTCTTAATTTTCATTAAAAACTGGACATTATAAATAAGATAATATACTATCTCTGGAAATTCTTCTCCCTACCCTACTCCCAGGTTTTGTTGTTCTTATTTGTTTGATGACTTTTTAAAACTACAGTTGGGTGCTGCATAACAACATTTTGGTCAACAATAAACATCATATACTTAGATACACAGATACTTACCATTATGTTACAACTGCCTGCAGCATTTAGCACAGTAACACACTGAACAGGTTTGTAGCCTAAGAGTAATTAACTATACCATAGAGCCTAGGTGTGGTAGTAGCCTATACCATCTAGATTTGTGTAAGCACACCCTATGATATTCACACAATCACAAAATTGCCTAAAAAATGCATTTTCCAGTCATTAAGCTACACATGACTATAATTCTGTAAATTCTATATTCTTTGTTGTATATATTCACTGAAGTTCTCTGCTTAATTAACTTAGTGGTCACTTATTGATTAGACAGAGATTTTCTTAAGTGCCTTGAACCAATAAATGTCCCAGTCTTTGCTGAGGGTCTGTGTGTTTGTGTTGGTAAGTGACTTCAGTGCTCTGTCAGGCAATTTACAACTCTGCCTTAGCCTTCACTTTCTGTTTGCACAGAGACTCAAAATCAGCCGAAAGTAAAATATTAGGTCTTTTTCAGGTCATTTCTATGAATACACATATCCAGAAACATATGTATGGACTCCTACATTCCCAGGAATATGTTAGAGGAGGGGTGTCCAACCTATAGCCTGTGGGCCACAGGCTGATTTTGTGAGAATTTTTTTGCTTATCTGTGGTGTCAGATATCACAAAAAGTTTGCATGAACTTTTTTCTTGCTAATTAGCTTTAGCTTTCATTAGTGTTTATGTATTTACTGTGTGGCCCAAGACAACTCTAATTTTTCCAGTGTACAATAGAAAAGAAAAAGATTTGCATACCCCTGTGTTAGAGCTTCGTAACACCCCATGTGGGCACCTTAATCTCAATATTTTTCTCTTTTAAGTTTTGTGATCTGCCTCCTCTAACCCCAACTTTGTCCAGTGTTAAATAAATGATTATTTTTGACAAATATTCACACAGAGTAAGGTCTAAGCCAGGTTAAATAAAGACAAACCCTGAGGAAGGAGTTGTTTTTTGTTTTTATAAAGGAGGGGACAGGTGTGTTCCCACCTACTGGGCACAATGTAAGGTATATGCCATGCCTCTTGGGTGCAGGACACAACTATAACAGGAATTATAAGAAATGCAAAAATTATAACCTAACTATTTTTATCCTCATATTAATCTGAAATAAAAAATAAAATACAATAATAAAAATATTTTTTTTAAAAAAAGGGGGCAGGGCTGCAAGACAATAAATAGTGCCAAAACTCTGGGAATAGGACTTTTAGGAAGATCTAAACCCATTCCATTCCTCTGCCAGGTTGCTGGTTATTATAACTATTATAGCAGTGATGTTGTTTCTCACAGATACTATAGATGCAGGGAAAAGAGAAATGATATTAAAGCAACTTCAAAAACTATAGGTTGATTGTTTTTATCATGCTTCAGCTAATATTTATTGAATAAATATTCTTTGGAATGTTGCGATCTTTAATTTTCAGAGTTGTAAAAATTTTGATTTTGATAACTTTTACCAGTGTTCTCACTGCTTTTCTAGAGCAGTGAATTTTCAGAGATCCTTATTCCATCCATCATTCCAGAAGTGTTTCTCCATCTGGAATGCATTTCGTATCTGATTTTGCATTTTTAACAACCTTTCAAATGCCTCTTTTTGTTCCAGACTCATAATTTTACATATATTTATATGATGGCATTTATATAAAACATATGCTATTGTAGGAAGATTTTTCTCACAAATATGCTATGAATCTTTCCACATCAATAACAGATCCATAATTTTAAATGGCTACATTTCATTTAAAACATATTCTCACATTTTTTAAAGGTTATTTTATATTTGATTTATGGTGCATATATTTAAGTTAGGCAGCTATAACCAAGAAATGAACACCCACAAACTTAATACTCAACTTAAGAAGTCTCTACAACTTTATTTAAAATATTAAATCAGCATGATAAATGAAATAAACATTGTGGTCATGGATAGGAAAACTTAACTTTCTGAAGATGTCATTCCACCCAAGTTAATCTATCGAGTAATGCAACACCAATAAAAATCCCCATGTTTTTTGAAGAACTAACAAGCTGATATTTTAAATTGACATAAAATAACAAAGTCTCAAGAATGGTTGAGATGATCTCAAGATTAATGGAAAAAAAATGTAAAAATAATAGTAAAGAATTCCAGGCTCCTCCCCAAACTCACTGAATTAGAATCTTAATTTTCATAAATTTCCCAAGTGATTTGAGTACAGTAATAATGATTCATCAGATAAAACCAAAACACCACTAAGCATGAGAAAAATATTGACAAAATTAATGTCCTTAAAATGAAGACCAGCTAAAAGAGAACTGTAAAGAAAGATAATAAACAAAGGCTATAAAATAGAAGATGATATTGATAGAACAATACTTAATAATATTGACTTATTTTCTACGAATGTAGTAAATCTCTTCACTTATTTGATGGTACAAAATCCCTTTCAAAGAAGTTCTGTCATTTTTCAGAAGGATTAAACCATGAGAAAACAGTAAATGTAGTGATATTGTATGAGACCAGATGATTTTCCTTTGTGGTGATTATGTATGGTTTCATGTGATATGCTCATGTATACCATGGAATACTATTCAGCCATAAAAATGATGGATACTTTACATCTTTTTTATTAACCTGGATGGAGTTGAAGAACATTCTCCTAGTAAAGTATCACAAGAATGAAAAAGCAAGTATCCAATATACTCAGTCCCAATATGAAACCTATAGCAGAACAACTACGCCCCCAGAAGGAGAGAACAAACACAAGTATATTCAATAGGGAGGAGTAAGAAGGAGGGAAAGGGGTAGGGTAGGTGGGATGGAGAATGGTAAGCTCTCCTATAATGGGGACAATGTAAGAGTATACAGCAAACCCCTGCATGAGGGTTCAACTACAACTTGAAATTTACCTTAGAAATATAAACAATGTAACCTAATCATTTATAACCTTATATTAATCTGAAATTTAAAAATATTATATTTATGTATATATAAAATATGGTAAAGCTTTATACTTTTCATTAGCCATTGTTAATATAGGTAATAAATAATCATCTGCAGAACAAATAGATAAATTAGTTTTATCTGAGTAGAGATATAAGGGAGAAAAGAAATCATTGAAACATGCTCAAATCTAATGCAAGAGTTTCCTCTTAAATTTTGCTGCAAGTGATCAACCAACCATTGATTAGGCACCTCTGGTGATAAGTAACTCATTGCTTCATGGAAAAGACTGTACCATTTTAAACAAGGCTAATTGCTGTAGGAGTTGTTCCTTTTATTGAACTGGACTTTATTTCTCTGTAACTTCCACCCCTTGTCATATTTCGGGGAGAATAAATACTGATAAAATTGGATTGAAAAAAAAAAAAACTGTTCAAGAAAGTAAGGTATATGTACATTTCAGTACAGTAGGCCTAGCTCCCAATGTTGACCACCTGTGTATGTTGACAAGTTTGTTTTAGTCCCTTCAGTGGTCAACTTACAGAGGTTCTATATATATAAGAAATGTTTATTGAATTCCCAATTGTAACATTATTGCATTTTAGAGGTCACCACTTATTGGTAAGAATGCATAATTTTTATATATCACAGAATTAAGTTTTCTGTTTTTTGAAAAAGAAAGTTGTCATTTTTATGATTTTCTCCATACATATCTAGGATATATTTTTAATTGTTTTCTACTTCTGGTATATAGAAATCTAATCCATTGTTTAATATTGGCCTTATGTCTGGTCACAGCAGCAGGTGCTTTTGTGCTCTGCACAACTGTTCTTCACCCCACTTACCATGTCAACACAACAGAGGCGAACACTTTTTAATGTGCTGCCTTTGTCCTACCTCAAACATTTATTATGGTGTCTCTCCCTTAGCTCTCCTCTTGGGAGGAAAAATTCTGAGTCACATTTTACATAGCTCTTCAGAAAGTCACCTGTGTCCATTGCGGTAACTAATTTGACACATTCTGTGCTATTCCTTACTCCCTATTTCATTTCCCTTACCATCTCACTGTGGCTTCCTTGAAGTCGCCTTTTTTTTTTTTAGAGACAGAATCTCACTTTGTCACCTTTGGTAGAGTGCTGGGGCATCAAAGCTCACAGCAATCTCCAGCTCTTGGGCTTAGGCGATTCTCTTGTCTCAGCCTCCTTAGTAGCTGGGGCTACAGGCACCTGCCACAATGCCTGGCTATTTTTAATTTTTTATTGCAGTTTGGCTGGGGCCAGGTTTGAACCCACCACCCTTGGTGTATAGGGCTGGCGTCCTACTCACTGAGCCACAGGCACCGCCCACAGGTCACCTCTATGTCAGGTAGGCCTTCCAGAAAGGTAATAATGAGCAATTTTATCTTATTCCTAATTTGAAATAATGCTTCAAACATATTTCCATGAAGAATTAAATATTTGTAGTCAATTTTTATTAGATATCCTTTAACTGAGTAAGTATCTTTATATTCATATTTCACTAAGAGTGTTTCTCAGGAATGTCTGGTGATTTTTAAAAATGTTTGCTGCATCTTTTGAGGTGATTTTATATATCATTTTTCTACTTTCATGTATGATGATGAAATGAATGACATTTTTTTTATTTTCTAATATTAAGCCACTCTCGAATTTATGTGATGTGTTAAGTCAAACTTGTTTATGATGTATTGTCCTTTTATCTGTGGTGGATTCGGTCTGCTAGCAATTTGTTTTAGAATTTCTACATTTATATTGTTCACAAAGGAGATTTACCAGTAAATTTCTTGCTTGTGCTGTCCTCCTCTCTCTCTCTTTTTTTTTTTTTTTGATTGGTTTTATTTTAGAATATCATGAGGGTACAAATGTTTTGGTTACATAAATTGGTTTTGTATAGTTTGAGTGAAAGTTACAAGTGTTCCCATCATCCAGAGAGTATATATTGTACCCATCAGGTGTGAATTTACCACCACCCACTTGCTTGCTTTCAAATGAGTTTACTACCAAATGTACACATGGGTGTTCCAACTTAACAGTGAGTACTGTATGTGTGGTGTTTGTTTTTCCATTCTTGCAATACTTCACTTACAAAATTCTCTTCAATTCCATCCATCCAGGTTGTCATAAAAGATACTAGTTCACAATTTTTTGTGTGGCTGAGTAGCACTCCATGGTATATATGTACCACATATTGTTAATCCAGTCATGTATTGATAGGCACTTGGGTGATTCCACATCTTTGCAATTGTGAATTGTGCTCCTATAAACGTTCCGAGTGCACGTATCTTTGTGATAAAATGACTTTCTTTCTTTCAAGTAAATAAATGCCCAATACTGGAATTAGTGGATCAAATGGGTCTACTTTCATTTCTTTGATTTATCACCATACTATTTTCCACAAAAGTCGTATTAGTTTGCAGTCCCACCAACAGTGTTGTTTTATATGTGAGTTCTCTGTTCTGATCCATTGGTCTGTTTTGTGGTTCAGATTTCATCTAACTTTAGAAAATAGCTTTGAAAATATTCCTTGTTTTTCTAGTCCTGGGAATAAACTTTTCATTAAAAGTTTAATATAAAATACATTTTCTTTATATTTCATTTTTTAAAAGAACATGTTGAATTAATTTATTCAATGGGTCTAAAAATATTCAGGATTTTTATTTTTAAGCTTTATTCTTCTAGAAATAGGTCCAATCACAAAGTCATTAGTATATGTCACCTACCCTTTCATACATGATCAGATTAAATCTCAGAAAGGATAAGGGACGTATTTAGGAGCACAAAGGTAATTAGCGTGTTTTTGGTTAATATTCCTTGAAAATATAAAGAAAGCTGTAGTTAAAAATACTGATGCTCCAAAAATCATGGACTGGAAATGCTAATTGCTAATTATATATTATTTAATATTATATATTCAACTAATATAAACTTTGGATAAAAAATTAGTAAACATGTCACTGTTCAACCCATTTTTTCTCATAATATCAATGACTTAATCCCTAAAGGAGAGGTATCTCATGGGCATTAGCCAATTATCTTTCCATAATATACAGAGTGTTCCTAAAGTCACCGTATAGTGAAAATGGGAAATCATAGCTTAATGTACCATTATTTACAAAATATGCATTAAAAATTTTACAAAGATATGGCCAATATATAGAGAATATTTTGTTAATATTTTGTAAAATTCGTATTTTATTATTTTACTTTAAAGTATTTTTTATTCTGCCCTTTATATTTATACTGTTTCAAAACTTAGGTAATAACTTTTCCATTCTTTAAAAATTTTTAGTTTTGAATAATTCATCTCTCAATCAACTAAAGAATGCCTTCACGTAATTTTTCTCATGGGTTTATGTAACTGACATATTCTATGATTTTGCATTTTAAAAATATATCTGTTGTCAATATCTGATCAAGAATGTCAGGGCATTTTCTGTTTATGTTGCCTTATTTTTTAAAGGAATTTAATGTTTTAGTAGTAGAAAGTCAGCTTGCTTGATGTTCCATTGAACAAAAACAGCTTCTAATTTTCCACCGTGATACTTGTCATCCAAAAGTCCGCCAAGATCGCTAAAGGAGAGTTTTATTGGTGATATCAGTTTGCAAACCAGGTACAGATAGTCTCCACTATGGACAAAAGGTGGTCTCTCCTCGAAGAGGAAAAGGGCAGGTTAGGTTTTATGCCTCACAAGGTCCATATAAAGTAATAGACTCATATATATTCAGCACGTGTTTGGGACACACTATACATGTTTCAGGAGATGAACACATGTTCAATGGGTAAACATACATGTAACTTATATCTCATTTCATTTTTACCTTGAGGTTTTAGCACGGAAATAAGGTGAGATCTGGGTTCTTAAGTCAAAAGGTAAACTGTATGACCACAAAAATAATTTGTGCACAGTCTTTGTCAACTGGCTGAAATTGGCTTGACGTTTACAATGGTTCATCAGGAAAGAGTGTTTGTAAGGCTGTCCTCTGTTCACTCAGAGTTGTAGTGGTCTAGGTTGTAAATCAGAGTTAGGAAGGTTCTGATAATTTGCCTGATAGCTCCTATCGTTAGGTAGTGTAACAGGGCGTGGTTTTCTTATAGCCATAGGAATTTAAGAAGCTGCCCTGACAGCTAAGCCCTGAACCCTTGGCCTGAGGGTAACTTGGTTTCTGTTGAGAGCCGACCTTCTGGGAGACAAGGCGGCCCAGTTTCAGGAAATGTACTTGAGTCAAGGACAGAGCGCAAACCTGGCCTCAGCGGTTTTCCTGTTATGGCTGGTTCCTGAACCAGATTATACTAGAGCCATGCCCCTTTGGTCACAACAGACTGCTAAGGATGCTATTTTCCCCCTAGGCTGTTTTTAATCAAGTTATGCATCTATGACAGGATCATGCCTTCAAGCTACTGTATATAAATCTGTGCAATAAAGCTAAGATTGCTGGTTCCTACTGGGGAAAAGCCCTCCTGATCCCACTGTTTTCTGTCTTTCCTTTCACATCCTGCACCGTCTACTCCCAGGGTCTCTAATAACCTTAGCCAGGCAGGTTCCCTGCAGGTTTCCTTAATCTTAGGGTCCATCTTAGTTAACAACGGACCATTTATTTTAGTCTCTCAGGTCACATACTCATGGAATTGTTTCATTATCCTTGAATAAAATTCCTCCCATTATACCTAGTTATACATAGATGTATTACCTAGAATACAGTGGTACCTTGTAATTTAGACTTAGCTGGAAAGTGTTTATTAATACATATATATTTTGATCATATTTAGGAACACTTAAAATGTATAGGTTGACTCTCCATTTCACAACTTTTGCTACTTTTTTTTCTATCTTTTTATATTTCCTTTTCTCCTTTATTCTCTGAAGCTTTTGAACATTTTTCTTCTTCTCCATAATTACATTTTCTAGAGGGTCAATTCTGCTTCCTCCAGATAATTTAGTTCTGCTCCTAGGTATTGCAATTCTTTCTATTTTTACCTCATAACTACCTTCCATTTCATGTTGTCCTTTATCCCAGACCAATAACAGCCAAGTCAAGAAGCTAAATCAAAGATATAATTCCCTTCACAGTAGCTTCAAAGAAAATGAAATACCTAGGAATATACCTAACAAAAGACTCAAAGGATCTCTACAAAGAGAATTATGAAACCTTAAGAAAAGAAAAAGCATAAGACATTAACAAATAAAACAACATACCATGATCTTGGATGGAAAGAATCAACATTGTTAAAATGTCTATACTACCCAAATCAATCCACAGATTCAATGCAATCCCCATTGAAATACCAACATCACACTTTGAAGAACTGGAAAAAGCAGTTCTTTGTTTCAAGTGGAACCAGAAAAACACCTGTATAGCCAAGGCAATTAGTAATAAAAACAAAGCTGAAGGCATCACTCTACCAGACTTTAGGTTATATAACAAGTCCACAGTGATCAAAACAGCATGATGTTGGCACAAAAATAGAGACATAGACATATGTCTAGAAAACCAAGAGAGAAAAACAGTCTTTTATAGCCATCTGATGATTGATAAACCAAACAAAAGCATATACTGGAACAAAGAACCCCTATTCAATAAATGGTGCTAGGAGAACTGGATAACTACATATAAAAGACAAAAAATGAACCCACACCTTTCACCACAAAAATCGACTCAAGATGTATACAAGATTTAAATCTAAGACACAAAATCGTAAAAATCCTAGAAGAAAGTCTGGGAAAAACTCTTGAGGATGTCATCCTGGGGAAAGATTTTATGACAAAGACTTCAGCGGCCATTGCAACAACAACAAAAATTAACAAATGGGACTTAATTAAGCTGAAAAGCTTTGCACAGCTAAGAACACAACAATTAAAACTAGGAGAGTTACCTATAGAGAACTCAAATTAATCAAGAAACGAAAAGCAAACAATCCCATCTATCACTGGGCAAGAGACATTAAAAGAAACTTCCCTGAGGAAGGCAGACAAATGGCTAACAAACATATGAAAAAATGCTCATCATCCATAATTATCAGAGTAATGAAAATCAAAATTACCCTGAGATATCACCTAACCTCAGTGAGAATAACCTACATCACAAAGTTCCAGAGTTGCAGATGTTGACATGGATATGGAGAGAGGGGAACATTTTACATTGTTGGTGGGACTACAAATGAATACAGCCTCTATGGAAAGACATATGGAGAATCCTCAAAGAACTCAAATTAGACCTCCCATTTGATCCTGCCATCCCATTACTAGGCATCTACCCAGCATAAAAAAAATCATTTTATTATAAGGACATTTTCACTGGAATGTTTACCACAGCTCAATTTACAATCACTAAGATGTGGAAACAACCTAAATGCCCATCAACTCAGGAATGGATTAACAAACTATTATATGTATACCATGAAGTACTACTATTCAGCCATAAGAAAAGATGGTGGCTTTACATATTTTATATTAATCTGGATAGACTGAAACACATTCTTCTTAGTAAAGTATCACAAGAATAGAAAAGCAAGTATCCAATGCACTCAATTTTATTATCAAGCCAGAGACAATCTAACACACACCCACATAGGAGAAAACTTAATTCCATTCATGTTATGGGAAGGGGGAACAAAGAAGGGGGGAGTGCAGAGGGGAGAGATTGGTGTGCTCCCACTTAAAAGGCACAAGTTAGGAATGTATGACACACCTCTTGGGTACAGGACACAACTACAAGAGGGACTCTATCTACAAATTCAAAAATTGTGACCTGGTTGTTTATTTCCTCACAATAACCTGAAATTTAAAAGAAGAATGTGGAGATTAAATCTAATTTATTCTGCATATAACCAAGGTTAGGATCATGCCTATATGCAACGTAGTGATCCACTATTGAAGGTGGACACTTTGTGTATATAATCACATCACTAATCTATCTATGTATATAGATTTTTTTCTTTTGAGACTGAGTTTCACTTTGTAGAGCACTATGGTATCATAGCTCACAGCAACCTCAAACTCTTGGGCTCCAGCTCTCTTGCCTCAATGCTTGGCTGTTTTTTTTTTTTTGTTTTTTTTTTTTTTGTTTTTTGAGATGGGGATCTCTGTCTGGCTCAGGCTGGTCTCGAACCCATGAGCTCAAATAATCCACCTGCCTCGACCTCCTATGTTTAAATATATTTCAACATGTTGTGTCCACCATGCCCAAATGATTAAATATTTACCCAATATTGATTGAGTGCTTTTTATGACTCAGGCAATGTGGTAATTACTAGGGACACAATCACAAGTCACCACTCCTATCTTCAAAGAACTCATAATCTAAGACATGTCTAATAGACCATTATGCATCACAGCTCATTGTGACAAGTGCTTTATAAACTGTCAAGACTGGGAACCCTTTGACTGTGTCAGACAGTTAACTTGAAAAGTAAGTAGAAGTTAGCCATGGGATGAGGGCTGTGCTCATCGCCACCTCTACTGTGCAGAGTCGATGTTAGGGTTTGGATTCCTGCTTTGCCAACTATGAGCTGTATTAGCTTGACAAATCATTTTAACCCATTGGGGCTTTTTCTGTATAATAAAGATTATAATAGTTTCTAAACAATGAAGTTTTTCATATCAAATGAGTTAAGTTAATCTTTTAGCCAGTTCTGGTACATAGCAAGACCTAGTTCAGTGTCAACTTTTATTATCATTATTACTGGCTTGCTTTTCCCCAATAACCTTCCCTGAAGTTTCTAGTCAAATTATAATCATAGTTGTATGTGCTGTCATCTCCAGCACATCTCAAGGGCAGCAGTGTTATGGACACTCAGTGAAGGTTCTGATCAGAGCTCATAAGATCTCACTTGAGTCTTAGCTGAATAATGGGCTGGCTAATGAGAAACCTCAGGTTGAAAAGGAAAAGAGCTTATTTCTTAGAATGCCCCTCCATGATTAGAGGTAAACTGTCCTGCTGATTGATGAGGAATAAAAGAGTTGGGCATGGAGGATGATGGTATCTGTATAACATGATATTGAAGCTGAATTTTTATGTGTGACCATTTCTTTATACAAGATAAACATGTTTAATAAAGAAACTCAGAAAGTATAGACATAAAAATCATGATCAGCTGTAATCCCAGTGTGCAGAACAAAAGTACTATAGCATGCTGACACAAATGCTTCCAGTCTTCCTTCTATACATGGATATTCTGGTAAAAATGCAACTACCTTTCTACCAATCTCCTTCTAAACTCCACACATAATCCCACGTCTCTTAGGAAGAGATGATTGGCCAGAGTTCAGAAAGTCCACGGGGCCATATTTAACCAGGGGACCAAGTTATTATGCCTTAGTAAAGACATCAAGTCTTCACCTTTGGCTTACTTCTTTCTATGGCCTGTGATAAGAAAATCAAGCACTACAAAGTTGTGTGCATGTGGATGTGCATGTGTGTGCATGTGTGTGTACGAGTCCCATCTATTTTGTATCCATAATGCAAGAGGCAGGTTCAACCAGGGCAAACTCTTCAGATTTAGCCATCCCAGATGCAGGAAGCCAGCCTCACTTAAAGGTCTCTATAACAATGTTCTCTTAGCCATCTTTTAACAGAGAGCTAACAGGGTGACTAGTTATTAGTAAACAACACCATCTCCTACTGTTCCTTGAGTATCGCTTCTTTGGTTGGCAACACCACGAGAAAGACACATAATTGATATAACAGAATCCTCTAAAATCTGCATCCCTAACCATAACACCATGATAGAATATCAAATTTTCACCTTTAACCTCTAAAAATACATACAAATAAACCCATTTATTTTTTAAAAAGTTATACTATACCTGTTACTTTATTAATTATTTATATTAATAAGTAATAAATAACTTGTATATTTTTATATTGATAAGTACATATTTAACACATATCTGCTTCCTCACATTTAATTTTTCATTTTGATGATTTTCTCGGGTGAACACTACTATAATTTCTTGAGCCAATCCTCTTTTATTGGAAGTATAATTGTTTTCAAGCTTTGACTATTCAAAGCAATATCTCAGTGAAAATCCCTTTGTAACTGTGTGCTATTATATTCAATGAATATATTCTTCCCCTCACCATGGCAAAACTACATAATATTCTGCCATCCTTTCTACCAAAGCTTGATTTCCACCAGATCTGTATCTAGGCAGCTAGGGAAGCTCATAACCACTCTGCTTCAGATGAAACCATGCAAATAGCCTGAGCAGCTTGGAGTTCCACATTGGATAAACTGGTTCCTCTGGTAACTAATCTTGAATTTCTAATGGGTCCTCTAGAACAGAGGGTACGGCAAAGCTGAATTCACATATCAGATTCAGTCTTAACAATATGAAACAATCAACAAGCAGAGAGGCAAAAATCTAATTGGAGTAATTTAACATACCTGCTGAAACTCTATTATCCAAGTTGCTAGAGTTGGGGCAGGTATTAGGGGTAGTGCTTACTGGACCTCAGAGTCACACTGGATCAGGCTGGTGCTTTTAGGGAATATTTTAGATGGTTTTCCAAGATGTGGCTAAAGCCACAAAACCAAAGCATTTTTTCAAAATTTTGGTGACATCTCCTTTATAATTGCAGGCGATTAAAAGACAATTAAACATATTAACATCTCCTTTGAGAGACATATTTGAACCAAACCCTCCCAACTCAAAGAAATATTGACATTGATGTTGTGTTTAAATAGAAATTCAAGTTTAGAAGTGATAAAAGTGTGACAATAGTCATCATCATCTTTCAAATACTCATTATATAGGACAAAAAAATTAAGATAGGACTGGTGGCCTCCACAAAGCAAACTGGAGAATGTACTAATATACTGGCAGGTGAGTAGAAATTCCTGGGATTTGGGGCACTGTGTATTCTTTCTAGCTCTTAGAACAACTTCCTTTAAAAAACCCTATACATCACCTCTGTTGTCTCTTAAGTATTATCACTTCTTCTTCTCTATTTTTTTTCTCTTTTTTTTGCAGTTGTTGGCCAGGGCCAGGGCTGGGTTTGAACCCACCACCTCCGGCATATGGGTCTGGCGCCCTACTCCTTTGAGCCACAGATGCTGCCCCTCTTCTCTATTTTCATTCCTTTTTATTTCAGTAACTGCCTACTCTTCACCTGATACAGTTGTCAATCATATGGTTCTTCCTCTTTCACCATAATCAAAGGCATGGCACCTAGGCTGTCCAATCAAAGTACCTCACAATCCTTGGCCCAGGAGTAGGTTCGTGACCCAAGCATAGCCAATGATAATCATTGATCACACATTAGTAGGAAGCTGAGAGAGAATTTCTCTCCTACAGATATCAGAAACTTACAGACTATTGAGCTGTCTGATGGCATCATAGTCATTGTATGGAAAAAACCTATTAAGATATTCAAGTTACTTTTTAATTACCTCATTTTGAGGTATTCTTATCTAAAAATCCTAGCATCATTTGACTTCTGCAAGCGGTTACCTGACTTCACAGAAAGGATTAATGTGGAACTGGAAAATTCACATGATTCAGTTATAAATTGCACATAATGTAAAAATTTGGTTCTGGATTGATTTGTACATTCTAGGATTGTGTTGAGGAATACATTCGACTTCATATTTACATTTATTTTTAGGGATTAACACTGACCAAAGTGAGAAAAACTAAATGCCTTCTTTGTTCTTCGCTCATTCTTTTATTAATTCAAATTACTACCTCACAAATTTTTTCCTTTCCTCAAACTCTTCAGTGTTACCTGTTCAATCGCATCATCTTTATTCAAATAGCAATCTCAAGTATTGCTTTTTTTCTACAAGGTTTTTTAAATAATTGTAATGGGGGAGGGAGAGTTGTGGTTAAGTGGCTGTAGAGTTTTAAGTTCTGCAAAATGAAAATGTTCTGGAGATGTTTCACAACAATGTGAACATACTCAGTGCTACGGAACTACATGTTTAAAAATGATTAAAATAGTAAATTTTATATTATGAATTTTACCACAATAAAAAATTTAATAGTATAAAATGATAAAATGTGTTTAAATACTCTATAGTATGTATTACAGGCTGAATTTACCTAAGGAAAAAAGATAAATTGTTGGGAAAACTTTCTGAAGAGCTCTTGGAAGGAAATCTGACCTCTCAGGACATTAGTGTTGTCTTAGGATCAAGACTTCCCAAAATCAGCAAAGCTATTTTGTGTAATAAATAGAGAAGGAGTTGGAGCTCCTCCCTGAAAGAAATCTGGGACAGAGATGTAAAACAGTTACAGGTTGATGATTTGACCCCTTTCATGACCACATGAAGTGTTTGGTGCCAGTAAATTCTTTACAGAGAAATTCACAAAGACATTTCATTACACGTCCTGGGTCAATGCTGCAGCTCGGAAGAGCACTTTAAAAAGCCACTGAGAATCAAAGTTGAAAAGGTTACAACTGATGTTTGCATTAAAATGGTTTAGAGAGCACTTTTCTATTCATAATCCAATTAGTCTCCACAGATACTGATAAAATGGATATTAGTTCCATTTTATAGGCAATTAAGTAAGGCCCAGAAGGCTGGGCATGTTATCCAAAATCATAAATTCAGGAAAGAATTAGCCTAGTCCTCTGCACAATGACCCCATACTTTTCCCACTTACATTTCCACATTGTCCTCCACCAACACTGTGGAAATCTGCCAACTTTCCTCAAAGTCTAAACCTGCCTCCCCTCCCTAGTGTGAACTAAAATAAAATCCTCAGCCCTGCACTGACTAAATGGATCCCCTCTCAGCAAAGTGGACCCCAGAGAAACCTTAAAGCTGAGTTCCCAGCCAAAATGGGAAGTTGGACACATCATTATACCTTCTCCCTTGATAATAGCCATCAGGCTTTTTTCCCTAAGAGCTAAATAGAACCCAATCTTGTGATCTAGAAAAGTAATTCCTCCCTAATAAAAAAGCCACCAGTCATTAAGTGAGTTCAGCCAGGACGTGAAGATTCACAGAGAGGGTTTTTGTGTCCTGGCTTCACCTTTTTGACACAAAAGGGGTGGCCAGTTCTAAACATGGACCCCACAAAAGGGCAAGAAGCTCACTCGAGTAGAAGCATTTCTGTTTTCATAAATATGTATGACTCCTTATGTAGCTTGTTAAATCTGTGTATTTGGCCATCCATATCAGTCAGGGGTCCTCAAACTTTTTAAACAGGGGGCCAGTTCACTGTCCCTCAGATCACTGGAGGGCCAGACTATAGTTTAAAAAAAAAAACTATGAACAAATTCCTATGCACACTGCATATACCTTATTTTGAAGTAAAAAAACAAAACAGGAACAAATACAATCACACCACTGCATGTGGCCCATGGGCTGTAGTTTGAGGACCCCTGGTAGATTCCTATTCCAATGGCCCCTGCTTCAAAACATGACTTCCTGGAATCTGACTGGGGCTCAGACCTCCAGCCTGTTGGAATGGCCATCCACAAGCTGCAGCACTTTATGAGAAATAAAGCTTGCCTTTCCAAATTTTGAAACTCATTATTTCTTTGGTTAACACTAGTGTCAGCTCAAACCTCACATCTCCACATATTCTCCAGTATACAAAATTTGGAGATTAATACAGAAATCATCTGAGACTGAGCTCTTTGAATGTAGCGATCAGACTAAGATTCTATCCATCTTTTAATCTTGACTATACATTGTTTCATTTTTAGACATTTTTATGACCTCTTATTCTAACCACATAGAATACGAAATGAATCATTTCATTTTCCACTTTTTTTTTTTTTTGGCCGAACACTACATATCTCTTGGAAAAAAATGAATCATTTCTTGATGGAATTGAGTGGATTCCAATTTATCACATTGTTTCCCTGATATTAGTAGGTTTTATAGCCCAGGACTTTATTTTACATATTATATTTTCTTTTGAAGACATTTTCTACCCTCACATCTTCTAAAAATAATGACATTGAGAAGAGCTGATTGATATGAAGCACATATCACAGACCACTGAAAATCTGTAGGGCCTTCAGTCACCTTCTTTATTATTCCTATAGTCTTAAGCCTGAAGTCCCTGAATGCATTATGTCACTTGAAAGACATACAAATATTCATTTTATTCTTTTTCTTTTCATGTAATTACTTAAATTAAAGACTTTTAAAACTTGATCTTCTAAAAAAAAAACTTGATCTTCTTTGAAAACTTTTTCACTGCCTTCAACAATCCAAAGTACTTGGCTTCTGATGTGTGTGGGTGGTTATATTTTCACTCTTTTACTTGGGTTATGAGAGAGATAACTTTTTGTTCTTCATTATACCAATTGTCAGAAATTAATCACAGAAATCTAGACAAGAAAAAGTAGAAGACTCAAGCAGGTATTTCCTTGAGACAAGAGTAGAAGGAATCAAGTTCTTGAATTCTAGACTTGTAATGCTAAACCAATCATTTCACTTCTCGAAGGCTCATTTACCTCACAATAAAAATAAAAAGCAGAATCATTTTCACAGCCACCTAAGGATTTGAAAAGACACCCCATAGAATGACGATGAGGACCTAAGCTAAAAATGATGTGTCTCCTCCATCCAGCTCTACCCAAAAGAACTGGTTGGCCTATGCTAGTATTAAATTGGATTTATGGACAAGATTTACTTTGACCACAAAAGTATCCCATGCCTAAAAATATTTGAAAACCACCGATCTACCATTCTTTTATAATTCAACATTCCTTGCCTCTGATCTTGCTCTAAAAAAAACTACTGGTCTAGGCTGTGTACAATGGCTCAGACCTGTAATTCCAGCACTTTGGGAGAAGATCAAGGCATGCAGATCACTTGAGGCCAGAAGTTTGAGACCAAACTGGGCAAGACCCCATCTCTACCAAAAAAGAAAGAAAGAAGAGAATGAAAAGAAAAGAAAGAAAACAAAAGAAAAATTAGCCAGGCATGATGCTGCATTCCTTTAATCCCAGCTACTCAGGAGGTTGGAGTAGGGGAACTGCTTGAGCCCAGGGAGGCTACACTGAGTTATGATCAAAGCACTGCACTCTAGCCTAGGTAACATAGGCAGACCATGCCCCACACACACACAAAAAAATAACTACTTGTCTAAATTTTCCCAATGAACTATTCGTAACCCTCAGGGCATGCCTACCACTGCACATTCATGATGGTCTTGTGGCTTTTCACACCAAGGATTTTTAATAGCATATAATAGAATAAGTTAGAAGCACTTTGACAGATGCTTTCGCATTCATGACCTCATATAACGGACACATATTTGCTGACATTTACCCGTTTGCCACCACTGAAGCTAGCTAGTATAGGAAATGCAATAGGAATATAAGGAGGCAATATGGCATGAGTAATTATATACAAATTTAAAGCAAGCCAATGCAGTCACTTCAAAGAGCTCAGGCTCTCGAAAAAGATGTGTGTGTTTCAGCGGTGCCTTTGGCTCAAAGGGGTAGGGCGCCAGCCCCATATGCCAGAGATGGCAGTTTCAAACCCAGCCCTGGCCAAAAAACGCAAAAAAAAAAAAAAAAAGTATGTGTTTTCCCATGCTGGTTCTGCCATTGATGAATGTAAATTGGGTAATTTCTTTAAGCTGTCAGGATCAGATTTTCACCTACAAAATGAAGAGAATACCTGTCTGTAAGATGATTCTTTGGATTAACAGGAACATTTCACATGTATTGAGGGTTTACAAGGTGCAAGGTACTCTTTAGTCTTTTATATGTATAATATAATTTAATTGTATGTTCAACGAGTTTATTATCGCCCTCAGTTTACATATAAAATAATAACTGAAGCACAAAGAAGCTTGTTCAAGGCCACAAAGCTGTTATGCACAGTAGCTAGGCTTTAAACCCGAAGAATCTAACTCTGGGGATCAACCATTGCACCATGAGGTAACGCACAGCCATCATCTGACACACTGTCCAGAACTGACTAGGCGCTCACTCATGACTAATTCCTTTCTCTCTGAGAATCATTCCACTCTCTTTTCTGTGTGGGTGGAGATGAAATAACAATACTACCAGCCACAAATAAGAGCTTAAGCTCATGTACACACTATCCATTCTGTAACAAAACAAAAATTAAGAAAATAAAGTGAGAAACTTACTGAAGGAGTGGGCTTTTGGCTGGACCTTGAAAACAAGATATGTTTGAAAAGACTGGACAAGTCAGCATTTCAGGAAAACAGACCCTAAGCAAAGGTGTGGAACTGCGGACAGACATGGCGATTAGGGGAAGGGAGGTATTATATTGGAGGCAGACACGATTGCTCTGAATCTTTACGGACATACTTGCCTTTGGGCAAATTAAACATATTTTTTAAATTGGATTTTCAGGAAAAAAATAGAAATGATCATTGAGCTTACGAAAGTATTTTGCTTCTCAGAAGAATTGGCTGAAGAGGTTATCTTGAAATAATGAGCTCCCTTCTGGAATTTAAAAGTGCTCCATTTTTCAGAAAATAAATTAACTTACCAGCTAATTCTAAATATATGATCATTCCTCAAGCAGTGGGATACATGGTTGTTCTGAAAGCAGAAACCTTTTCCTCCAAACCAAATATTTTATATCTCAATACCTATCACAGACAAGAAAAAGACAACTTTCCAGTAAGTCCTGGGTATCCCTGTGGAACTTAGATTAGCAAGCAGAAACCATTCTAGAAGTAACACTTACTTCCCTGATCATAAATTATTGCCAATTTTTTCTGTTTTCGAAAAAATGAAGTATCCAGCCAGCCTCTCTGGCTAATGTTGGTACCTTGGGCCCAGGTTTGATCTCAGACAGCAGTGACAGATGGTGGAAGGATAGCCCATAGACTCTGCCAACCTGAAGACTGGTGAAGTTAACGTAAGCCCATGCTTACGGAATGTTGCTTTGTTGAGTAGTATTTTACTTCCCTTCTCTATTTCCATTTTTTTGGTGTGTGATATGTTACTTTTCCACACTATTTCTTATATGTTAAAAAAAATGACATCCTGAGAATTATTTTACTGCCAGATTTCTTCATGAATGTGAGACAAAGCCTATTGGAGTTCTCTTTCTGCTCTTTTATTTATAAATACAGCTTTCTGTTTTTTTTTTAAGAAGCGTACCCCATCTAGGTTCTTTTGTAGCCTTCCATTATGTGCAGAATCACTCACCACATTGAAAGAATAAATAATTTAGCATTTCTACAACATATAACAAAATCAGGCATTTGAGAAATTCAGATCTGTCCAAATGCTAAATTATTAATAACTGATAACAGAAGAGGAGTGATTTTTGTTCCCTAACAGCAGATTCCGTAGAGCCTTATAGAAATGCTTCACTAATAATTCAAACTATCTAGTCCTAACAAGATGTCTACAAAACTAAAATGAAATGTGTAATCTTATCTACCTCTAATAAAAGAATGTAAGCCTATCCACATGTATTCTTTTTCCTTTTAATTATTTTTTTCAGCTTTTATTGAGGTACAATTGGCAAATAAAAATTATATATATTATATATACATATGTTTAAGGTACATGACATGATGTTTTGATATATCTGTACAATGTGAAATGATTACCACAAGGCAGTTAACATACTCATCACCTCACATAGTTACCTTTGGGTATGTTTGTGTGTGGTAAGAAAACTTTAAAATATACTCTATCGGAAAATCTCAAGAATATGCAACAGAATTATTAACTATGGTTACCATGCTGTTCATTAGATCTGCAGACTTATTCACCCCACCTAGCTGTAATTGTACCTTTGACCAACATGTCCTCATTCCTCCCTTATAACCACTATTACACTGTTTCTGTGAGTCTGAATTTTTAGATTCTACATGTAAGTGAGATTATGCAATATTGGTTTTTCTGTACCTTGCTTATTTCACTTAATATGTACTCCAGGTTCATCTATTATCATAAATGACAGAATTTGCTTCATTTTTTGATTATTATTTAATGACAAATGTAAATTATGTATATTTTTGGTGTACAGCACAATGTTTTAAAATATATATATTGTAGAAGGGCTAAATAAAATGAATTAATATGTGCCTTACCTCACAGACAGTAGAACCTCTGTAAGTTGACACCCAAGGGACTGTAACAAACTGGTCAACATATGGAGGTGTGGTGCTTGTCCAGTCTATGAAAGTTAGGTCAACTTAAGAAGGTGGTCAATCTAGGGAGGTGTTCAACTGTGCAGTACTACCATACTTATTTTCATGATGAAAATACTGAAAATGTATTCCCTTAGCAATTATAAATTTATTGGTTCAGCTCACATGATTCTAATTGAAAAAGTAAAGTTAAGCAAACTTTCCCTGGCTGCACCCATATCAGCTACAGACAAGAGTACGGCATTCAATGGAAATATTAAATAAGTGGGATAAAGACCCTGAAGTATTTCTTTAAGAATTTCAACAGGAGCTGAAACATGGCTTTAGGAGTATGATCCTGAAAACAAAGTGTGGGCAACACAGTGGGTACCAGGACAGGGAAGTGTCCAGTTAAAGCAGGTGTGGGCTGTCGGGGCTGTCACACCAAAGGCCACGGTGACAGTTATAGGATGCTCAGGGCATTTTGCTTGTTGACTTTCTGGAGAGCAAATAATAATAATTATTATTATTTATTATGAAGGTGTTTGAGAAAATTAGTCAAAGCTTTAGCAAAAAAACTTTTTAAAGAACACCAAAACCCAGGCAATCTTCACTAGGGAGTCTCTCTCCACTATGACAATGCTCCTATTCATCCCTCTCTCAAACAAGGGCACTTTTGCATGAGTTTTATTGATAATTCATTAGGCATTCGCCTTTAAGTTCTTATTTGGCTTTTTCTGACTTCTTTTTGTTTCCTAATCTTTAAAAAAAGTCTTTAAAAGATGCCCATTTTTCTTCAGTTAATAACGTAAAAAGACTGCACTGACATGGCTAAATCCCCAGCATTCTCAGATTTTAGGGGCAGACTTAATGACTGATATCATTACTTACAAAAATGTCTTGAACTTGAACTTGATAGAGCTTCTGCCAAGAAATGAAGTTTACATTTTTATCTTTACCTTTTTTTTTTCTTTTTTTTTTTTTTTTTTTTATTGTTGGGGATTCATTGAGGGTACAATAAGCCAGGTTACACTGATTGCAATTGTTAGGTAAAGTCCCTCTTGCAATCATGTCTTGCCCCCATAAAGTGTGACACACACCAAGGCCCCACCCACCTCCCTCCTTCCCTCTTTCTGTTTCCCCCCCCATAACCATAATTGTCATTAATTGTCCTCATATCAAAATTGAGTACATAGGATTCATGCTTCTCCATTCTTGTGATGCTTTACTAAGAATAATATCTTCCACGTCCATCCAGGTTAATACGAAGGATGTAAAGTCTCCATTTTTTTTAATGGCTGAATAGTATTCCATGGTATACATAAACCACAGCTTGTTAATCCATTCCTGGGTTGGTGGGCATTTAGGCTGTTTCCACATTTTGGCGATTGTAAATTGAGCTGCAATAAACAGTCTAGTACAAGTGTCCTTATGATAAAAGGATTTTTTTCCTTCTGGGTAGATGCCCAGTAATGGGATTGCAGGATCATATGGGAGGTCTAGCTTGAGTGCTTTGAGGATTCTCCATACTTCCTTCCAGAAAGGTTGTACTAGTTTGCAGTCCCACCAGCAGTGTAAAAGTGTTCCCTTCTCTCCACATCCACGCCAGCATCTGCAGTTTTGAGATTTTGTGATGTGGGCCATTCTCACTGGGGTTAGATGATATCTCAGGGTTGTTTTGATTTGCATTTCTCTAATATATAGAGATGATGAACATTTTTTCATGTGTTTGTTAGCCATTCGTCTGTCGTCTTTAGAGAAAGTTCTATTCATGTCTCTTGCCCATTGATATAAGGGATTGTTGGCTTTTTTCATGTGGATTAATTTGAGTTCTCTATAGATCCTAGTTATCAAGCTTTTGTCTGATTGAAAATATGCAAATATCCTTTCCCATTGTGTAGGTTGTCTTTTTGCTTTGGTTATTGTCTCCTTAGCTGTACAGAAGCTTTTTAGTTTAATGAAGTCCCATTTGTTTATTTTTGTTGTTGTTGCAATTGCCATGGCAGTCTTCTTCATGAAGTCTTTCCCCAGGCCAATATCTTCCAGTGTTTTTCCTATGCTTTCTTGGAGGGTTTTTATTGTTTCATGCCTTAAGTTTAAGTCCTTTATCCATCTTGAATCAATTTTTGTGAGTGGGGAAAGGTGTGGGTCCAGTTTCAGTCTTTTACATGTAGACATCCAGTTCTCCCAACACCATTTATTGAATAGGGAGTCTTTCCCCCAAGGTAAGTTCTTGTTTGCTTTATCAAAGATTAGGTGGTTGTAAGATGTTAGTTTCATTTCTTGGTTTTCCATTCGATTCCAAGTGTCTATGTCTCTGTTTTTGTGCCAGTACCATGCTGTCTTGAGCACTATGGCTTTGTAGTACAGACGAAAATCTGGTATGCTGATGCCCCCAGCTTTATTTTTATTACAGAGAACTGCCTTAGCTATACGGCGTTTTTTCCAGTTCCATACAAAACGCAGAATCATTTTTTCCCAAATCTTGAAAGTATGATGTTGGTATTTTGATAGGAACGGCATTGAATAGGTAGATTGCTTTGGGAAGTATGGACATTTTAACAATGTTGATTCTTCCCATCCATGAGCATGGTAAGTTCTTCCATTTGTTAATATCCTCTGCTATTTCCTTTCTGAGGATTTCATAGTTTTCTTTATACAGGTCCTTCACCTCCTTCGTTAGGTATATTCCTAGGTATTTGATTTTCTTTGAGACTATGGTGAAGGGAGTTGTGTCCTTAATTAGCTTCTCATCTTGACTGTTATTGGTGTACACAAAGGCTACTGACTTGTGGACATTGATTTTATATCCTGAAACATTACTGTATTTTTTGATGACTTCTAGGAGTCTTGTGGTTGAGTCTTTGGGGTTCTCTAAGTATAAGATCATGTCGTCAGCAAAGAGGGACAGTTTGACCTCCTCTGCTCCCATTTGGATTCCCTTTATTTCCTTGTCTTGCCTAATTGTATTGGCTAGAACTTCCAGCACTATGTTGAATAGTAAAGGTGACAGAGGACAACCTTGTCTGGTTCCAGTTCTAAGAGGAAAAGCTTTCAGTTTTACTCCATTCAGTAAAATATTGGCTGTGGGTTTGTCATAGATAGCTTCAATCAGTTTTAGAAATGTGCCACCTATGCCTATACTCTTCAGTGTTCTAATTAGAAAAGGATGCTGGATTTTATCAAATGCTTTTTCTGCATCTATTGAGAGGATCATGTGATCTTTATTTTTGCCTCTGTTAATATGGTGGATAACGTTTATAGAGTTGCGT
The DNA here is from genome assembly GCF_027406575.1 of Nycticebus coucang. Lineage (NCBI taxonomy): Eukaryota > Metazoa > Chordata > Mammalia > Primates > Lorisidae > Nycticebus > Nycticebus coucang. The sequence continues at coordinate 111,067,101 of NC_069785.1, forward strand.
ATGTTAAACCAGCCTTGCATCCCTGGGATGAAGCCTACTTGATCATGATGAATGACTTTTTTGATGATAAGCTGTAATCTATTGGCTAGGATTTTGTTGAGAATTTTTGCGTCTATGTTCATGAGTGAGATTGGTCTGAAATTCTCCTTTTTGTTTGGGTCTTTTCCTGGTTTTGGTATCAGGGTGATGTTTGCTTCATAGAATGTGTTGGGGAAGATTCCTTCTTCCTCAATTTTTTGGAATAATTTCTGCAGTACAGGAATAAGCTCTTCCTTGAAGGTTTGATAGAATTCTGGAGTGAAGCCATCTGGACCAGGGCATTTTTTGGTTGGAAGCTTTTTTATTGTTTCTTTGATCTCAGTGCTTGAAATTGGTCTGTTCAGGAGCTCTATTTCTTCCTGGCTGAGTCTAGGGAGAGGGTGTGATTCCAAATATTGATCCATTTCTTTCACATTGTCAAATTCCTGGGCATAGATTTTCTGGTAGTATTCAGAGATGATCTCTTGTATCTCTGTGGGATCAGTTGTTATTTCCCCTTTATCATTTCTGATTGAGGTTACTAGAGATTTTACTTTTCTATTCCTTGTTAGTCTGGCCAATGGTTTATCTATTTTATTTATTTTTTCAAAAAACCAACTCCTTGTTTCATTAATTTTCTGAATGATTCTTTTGTTTTCAATATCATTGATCTCTGATTTGATTTTGGATATTTCTTTTCTTCTACTGAGTTTAGGCTTAGATTGTTCTTCTTTTTCCAATTCCATAAGATCTCTTGTGAGATTGTTGATGTGCTCTCTTTCAGTTTTTCGAATGTAGGCATCTAAAGTGATGAATTTTCCTCTCAAAACTGCTTTTGCAGTATCCCACAGGTTTTGGTAGCTTGTGTCTTCATTGTTGTTATGCTCAAGGAAGTTAATGATTTCCTGTTTTATTTCTTCCTTCACCCATCTGTTATTCAACAGAAGATTGTTTAGTTTCCATGCCTTTGGATGGGGTCGAGCATTTTTGTTAGAGTTGAGTTCCACCTTTAGTGCCTTATGGTCTGAGAAGATACAAGGTAAAATTTCAATTCTTTTGATTCTGTTGATATTTGTTTTGTGTCCCAGGATATGATCAATTTTGGAGAATGTTCCGTGGGGTGATGAGAAGAATGTATATTCTTTATCTTTGGGGTGGAGGGTTCTATATGCGTCTATCAAGCACAGTTGTTCTAGAGTCTCATTTAAGTCTCTTATATCCTTGTTTAATTTCTGTTTAGAGGATCTGTCCAGCTCTGTAAGAGGAGTGTTAAAGTCCCCTGTTATTATGGTATTATCAGATATCATATTGCTCAGACTGAGTAAGGTCTGCTTCAAGAATCTGGGAGCATTTAAATTGGGTGCATAAATATTTAGAATTGAAATGTCTTCTTGTTGTATTTTTCCCTTGACCAATATAAAGTGACCATCTTTGTCTTTTTTGACTTTAGTTGCTTTAAATCCACATGTGTCTGAAAATAAGATTGCAACTCCTCTTTTCTTCTGAATTCCATTTGCCTGAAAAATTGTCTTCCAACCCTTGACTCGGAGCTTTAATTTGCCTTTTGAAGCCAGGTGTGTTTCTTGCAGACAGCAAATGGATGGCTTGTGTTTTTTAATCCAGTCAACCAATCTATGTCTCTTCAGTGGGGAATTCAAGCCATTAACATTTATTGAGATAATTGACAAGTGTGGTAGTATTCTATTCGTCTTATTTTGTGAGAGTCCATTGCTTAGTTTTATCTTTTGCATCAGTGTGGAGGTTAGGTTCTGTCCTTTAATCTCTGAGTTCTTACTTTGCTGCTGATCCATTGTGGTGGTCAGTGTGCAGAACAGGTTGAAGTATTTCCTGTAGAGCTGGTCTTGTTGTGGCGAATTTCCTCAATGTTTGTATATCCGTAAATGATTTGATTTCTCCGTCAATTTTGAAGCTTAGCTTAGCAGGGTACAGAATTCTGGGCTGAAAATTGTTCTGTTTAAGTAGATTAAAGGTAGATGACCATTGTCTTCTTGCTTGGAAAGTTTCATTAGAGAAGTCTGCGGTCAATCTGATGGATTTGCCCCTGTAGGTCAACTGGCGCTTACTCCTGGCAGCTTGCAGAATCTTTTCTTTGGTCTTGACTTTGGAGAGGTTCATCACAATGTGTCTTGGAGAAGCTCGGTTAGAGTTGAGGCGACCTGGGGTCTGATATCCCTCTGAAAGCAGTGTGTCAGTATCTTTGGTGATATTTGGGAAATTTTCTTTTATAATATTCTCTAGTATGGCTTCCATTCCTCTGGGGCATTCTTCTTCCCCTTCTGGAATTCCTATAACTCGTATGTTGGAACGCTTCATAAAGTCCCATAATTCTGACAGTGAACGTTCTGCTTTCTCTCTCTTCTTTTCTGCCTCTTTTACTATCTGAGTTATCTCAAAAACTTTGTCTTCTACCTCTGAAATTCTTTCTTCTGCATGGTCTAACCTGTTGCTGATACTTTCCATTGCATCTTTAAGTTCCCTGATTGACTGTTTCATTTCCTTCAGCTCTGCTATATCCTTTTTATATTCTTCATATCGTTCATCTCTTATTTGATTCTGTTTTTGAATTTCCTTTTGGTTATTTTCCACTTTATTAACAGTTTCCTTCATTGTTTCCATCATTTCCTTCATTGTTTTCAACATGTGTATTCTAAATTCCCTTTCTGTCATTCCTAACATTTCTGTATAGGTGGAATCCTCTGCAGTAGCTACCTCATGGTCCCTTGGCGGGGTAGTTCTGGACTGGTTCTTCATGTTGCCTGGAGTTTTCTGCTGATTCTTCCTCATGGGTGATTTCTTTTATCTGTTTACTTGCCCTAATTTTCCTTTCAATTCCTCTTGCTCTTTAAGTTCTTGTGCCTGTGGACTAAGGGTTACAGGACCAGAAGGGTGAGAAGGTTTAAGAGCAAAAAAGCGATGAAAGAAATGAGGACCGAGTGATAAGAAAAAAAAGAAAAATAGAGAAAGGAGAGTGGTTGGGTGAAAGGAATATTGACAAAAAGAAGAGAGGCACAGAAAGAGGGAGACAGAGCAATATAGGTGTACAGTAGGGTACTTTGATACAACCTTAAAAAAAAAAAAAACCACCTTCTGGGAGTGCCAAGTGGGGTGGTTCCCTTGAGGTCAGCAGCTCTTTGCTAACCTGATCAGACGCAGTACCCCACCTCCACCAAGTAGAGAGGAAAGACAAAAATGCTATAAATCAAACCAAAACAAGCAAACAGAAAACTTTACGGGATAAAACTGGCTGGAAAAACCAAATAATAGTGGTAGAAACACTAACAAAAATGAAGTTCTGATTACTGAAATAGGCAGCAATGGGAAATTATAATTAAACTAGAAAAATTGAGAAAGAAAAAGGATCTGTATGGAAAAGGTTGAACTTAAAAAACAAAACAACAATCTAGAACGTCAAAATAAACAAAAAAAACAACCAAACCAAAAAAAAAACCAAACAAACAAACAAAAAAAAACACACACGCAACCAAAAACAAAGCAGTATGTATATGGAGTTGAATATTGTCTGGGCAACACGTGGTCTTCTGGGGTATGAGATGTTAATCACAGTTCTGATATGACTGGAGGCTGCTAGTTTCTCGAACCCCAGCAGGTAGACACCCTAAATCTCTCTTCAGCCCACTTAAAAGGCACTTTGAACTTGTTCACTTACTGAGCAGAAGCTTTCTCAGGGAAGTGCTTGTTGCTGGAATCACTGCTGAAGTGGCTATCCACTTACCCTGTGTGTCAAAACTGGTCTCCCTCTGCCCCCGAGGGTTAGGGCTGCAAGGCGGCTCAGACCCCGCCCTTAGGCTACTTGGTCGCTGGGTTACCAGCTCCCACCCAATTCCAGCTCTGCGACCCTGAGGGCAGAGCTTGCCAGGGCAGATCGCTCACAATGTCTGCCTGTGACCCAGAGCCAAACTCTATTAGCTCCGTCTGGCTCAGCGGCTCAGACTGGGGCCCTAGACAAAGGCCAGAGTTCTCCGCACTCCTGCTCAGGCTCTCCCCAAGGCAGTTCAGCTGAGTGCCAAGTCCAAAGACACCAAAACAGTTCACAGGTAAGGCCTTTCTGGTTTGCAGTCTCGCTGCTACTGAACTTACAGTTGCGGGCGGGTTTAGGCGGATTGAACACACGCGACCACTTGCCGGTTTTCCACTGTTTTAGTCCTCCTCTTGGGGTCCAGAAGTCTCTTGCTGACTCCCTGTATCCTGTCAGGGGTGATGATAGGCAGATCCCACCAGCCAGAGATGCCTGGAGTCCTATATCCCCAGACTCACGGTGCCCAGATGCAAGGAAGCTGTTACTCGGCTGCCATCTTGCTCCACCCTCTATCTTTACCTTTTGATTCCACTTTTCCATGAACATTTCCCCTTGCATTTTAGAAATTAACCCCTTATCAGATGAGTGCTCTGAATATGTTCTTCCATTCTGTGTGTTGTCTCTTTGTTCATTTCTTCCTTTGCTTTTCAGTCTGATGGAGTCCCACTTGTCTATTTTTGCTTCTGTTGCCTGTACTTTGGGGGTCATATTCACAAAATCACTGCTCAAGCCAAAGTCAAGAACCATTTTCCCTATATTTTGTTCTGGTAGATTTACAGTTTCAAGTCTTACATTTAAGTCTTTAATCCAGCTTGAGTTCATTTGTGTATATGGTATGAGACGAGTATCTAATTCCATTTTTGCACAGATGATATCTATTTTCCCAACACCATTTATTAAAAAAACTACTCTTTCTCCATTGCAAACTCTTGGCAACTTTGTAAAAGATGAATTGACTTTTGTTTGAGCACAGTGGTTTGTGCCTATAAAGCCAGCACTTTGGCAGCCTGAGGCAGGAAGATTGCTTGAGGTCAAGAGCACCAGACTAGCCTACAAATTCTAAGAAAAATTAGCAGAATTTGGTGTTTGTGCCTTTTAGCCCCAGCTGCTCAAAAGGCTGAGGTAGGAGGATCACTTGAGCCCAGAAGTTCAAAGTTGCAGTAAGCTATGATTATACCACTGTACTCCAGCCCCATGCTACGGAGCAAGACCCTGTCTCACAAAAAAAAAAAAAATGAAATGACTATAAACATGTGTACCTATTTCTGGGCTGTCTGCTCTGTTCCACTCATCTATATGTCTGTGTTTATTCCCGATCACTATAGCTTAGTAGTATATTTTGAAATCAGGTAGCATGATGTCTTCACCTTTGTTCTTTTTGCTCAAGATCGTTTTGGCTACTTGGGGTCTTTTGTGATTCTATATAAACTTTAAGATTGCTTTTTCTAATTCTGTGGATAAAAGAAAGTCATTGGAATTTTGATAGGAATCTCAATGAACCTGTAGGTTGCTTTGGGTTGTGCAGACATTTTAAAAATATTAATCCTTTTGGGCGGCACCTTTGGCTCTAAGGAGTAGGATGACAGCCCCATATGCTGGAGGTGGCAGGTTCAAACCTAGCCCCGGCCAAAAACTGCAAAAAAACAAAACAAACAAACAAACTATATATATATATATATATATATATATATCCTTTCAATCAATCCCCAAATACAGATATCTTTTCCATTCCCCAAATATAGATCTCTTTTCCATTCCCCAAATACGGATATCTTTTCCATTTATTTGCATCTTCTTAAGGTCCTTTCATCAAAGTTTTAAAGTTTTCAGTGTACAGATCTTTCACTTTGGGGCTAAATTTATTCTTAAATATTTTTTGTGAAACTATTATAAATGGAATTGCATTCTTAATTTGTTTCTGATAATTAGTTGTTAGTGTTTAGAAAACAATTGATTTTGTATCCTGCAATTTTACCGTATTTGTTCTTCAGTTCTAACAAACAAAAGTCTCTTATACATAAAATCTCATCATGTACATACAGAGACAATGTTCTTTCTTCCTTTCTAGTTTGGATATCTTTTATTTATTTTTCTTGGCAAATTGCACAGGCTAGGGCTTTTGGTACTATACTGAATACAAGTGACAAGAATGGGAATCCTAATCACGTTTCTGGTCTAACAGGACAACCTAAAGCCATTAAAGACAGATGTTAGCTGCAGGCTAGTCATCATTAAATTTGTTAGCTGTGTTATCACACTTGGTTCTCATTTCATTGAGATACATTCAATACCTAATTTATACCTAAGTATTGAGAGTTTTTATCATGAAAATATGTTAAATTTTGTCAAATGCTATTTTTGCATCTATTAACAATCACAGGACTTTTAATCCTTTGTTCTACTGAAGTAGTGTATTACATTGATTTGTGTATGTTGAACCATTCTTGCATCCCAAGAGTAAATATCATCTAATCACAGCTTATCATCCTTTTAATGTGCTACTGAAGTTGGTTTGCTATTTATAGCATTTTATTCAGAATTCTTGCATCTTTAATTATTAGAAATGTTGGCTTGAAACTTTCTTTTCTCATAGTGTCTTCATCTGGCTTTGGTACCAGAGTAATGCTTTTTCAGAAAATGAGTTTGAAAGTGTTTCCTTATTTTCACATTTTTGGAGCCATTTGATAAAAATTTATTTACATTAGTTCTTCACTGTAAGGAAGAACTCTTCAGAAAAACTATCAGGTCTTGGGCTTTTCTTTGTTGGGATATTATTCGCATTACTCGTTATAGGTCTGTTCAGATTTTGTATGTTCTCATGATCAGTCTTAGTAGATGGCACATTTCCAGGAATTTATCCATTTATTCTATGTTACCCATTTTGTGGCAAAGAACTATTCATAAGTACTTTCTTGTGATCCTTTGTATTTTTTTAGTACCAATTATAATGTCTCCTCTTTCATTTTTTACTTTAAGTTTTCTCTTTTTTCTTAGTTTAGCTAAAAATTTATCAACATTGTTTATCTTTTTAAAAAAACCATCTAAGTTTCATTGATATGTCTATTCTATGCTTTTCCTAGACTCTATTTTATTTATTTCTGTATTGCGCTTTATTATTTATGTCCTTCTACTGACTTTAGACTCCCTATTCTAGTTCCTTGAGGTATAAAGCTGAGCTATTTATTTGGAATTGCTTTTGCTGTATCTCATAAATTTTTGTCGGTTCTGTTTCCATTTCTGTTTCTGTCATGTAGGGTTCTCCAGACAAAAGGAACTAATAGATTAAACATAGATAATATATGATGGAATTTATTCAGAGAATTAACTCTTATGCTAATGGAAGCCAGAATGGCCAAAAAATGCCATCTGGTGGGTGGAGACAAAGGAAAGCTGGTGGGGTAGTTCAGTCTGAGTTTGAAGATCTGGTGGGCAGTGCGGAGGGCACTGATTTAAGTCCACAGTCTGTAGGCCCAAGAACCCCTAGGTCTAATATCGAAGGGCAAGAGAAGATGATATCCCAGCTCTAGAAGAGAAAGCAAATTTGCTCTTCTTTAACTTCTTCCAGGTAGACCATCAATGGATTAAAGTAACGGTGGCCCACAATGGTGACAGCAAATCTTATTACCTAGGTCTACTGATTCAAATGCTTATCTCTCCTGGAAACATCCTCACACACATATAAATCAAATTTTAATCCCCTGAAGTTGATACTTAAAATTAATCATCACATTCCAAAACATATTTTATTGCCTTTTTAATGTCTTCTTTCACCCATTTTATTTTAGCAGTATGCTTTTGGTTTTCACATATTTGTAAATTTTCCCATTTTTTTCCACTATTCAATTTTAGTTTCATAGTGACCATAGTGTTATGGCCAGAGAACATATTGATATAATTTCAGTCTTCTGAAATTTGTTATTTTTCTCATGATGTAACACAGGATATGTCCTGGAGAATGTTTTCTGTGTACTTGAAAAGATTCCTTTTTTTCTTTCTTCTTGCTGCCTTCCATTATAATTTGATAAGTTTTTATAATGTGCTTTGATTTATTTTATATTCTCTTTCATGTACTTACTATATTTTTTCTTTACCATGAGAATTACAAAAATTATCTTATAGGTAAGAGCTGCGCGAGATCAGCTATTGGCGCCCAGACCTACATAAGAGCTGTGCATGATCAGCTATGGGTGCACGGACCTCTGTAAGAGTTGTGCACAATCAGTGATCAGTGCCCAGACCTCCATAAGAGCTGCGCCACAATCAGCAATCTGCCCCTGCCCAGACCCTGGTAAGAGCTGCACCCGCTGGGCCTCCACACACCCTGATCAGGAACTCCTGGAGCCGTGCAACTCCATGTCCTCCTTCCTGTACCCTCCCTGCCTCCACATCTTCCTGATATCTGGCCAGGGACTCTAGTAGCCGCATGCCCTCTGGAGCCCTCCTGCCTCTGTGCAGAGCCCTTCTCCTGGCCAGAGACTGCTGGAGCCTTGGGCTCTCTGAGCCAAAGCCACTAGGCACCAAGCACTCCCAGAAACGTGTGCAACCCCCTCTCCCACCCACCCTGTTGCTGGATCCTGGTGTGTCACACTCTGGAGCTGCTCCCACAACCAGAACTCCCTGGCTTGGGCAGCCCCAGAGGAGCTACACAGGGTCACTCTCTATAAATATCCAGCAACAATAGAGTGATCCTGCTGGAGTCTAATCTTGGAAAGGCACCTCCCCAACTCGGAGGACAGTTAGAGGCAATGGTGAAAAGACAATCATGAGGCAAAATCAATGGATAAACTCTGGCAATATGAATGATCAGAGTAGATCAACTCCCCCAAGGATCAATAGGGCAGACACAGCACAAGATCCCATGCACAAACAAATAGCTAACATGTCAGAAATCGAATCCAGAATCTGGATAGCAAATAAAATCAAACTAGAATCCAAGCAGTAACCCAAAAGATACCTCAAGAATTAAACAAATTCAAAGACCAAATGACCAAAGATTTTTGACACATTGAGACAAGAAGTTGCAGCCCTCAAAGATCTGAGAAACACAGTAAAATCCCTCAAAAACAGAATGGACCAAGCAGAAGAAAGGATTTCTGACATTGAAGACAAATCTTTTGAACGCTCCCAAACTCTCAAAGAGGAAGAGAAATGGAGGGCAAAAACAGATCACTCTCTCAGAGAGCTCTGGGATAATTCAAAGAAAATCAATATTCGTCTTATAGGGATCCCCAAAAGGGAGGAAGTGGCTTCACAAGGCACAGAGTCTCTTCTCCATGAGATTAGGAAAGAGAACTTTCCAGACATGCCAAGATATTCTGAAATTCAGATAGCAGACAGTTTCAGAACTCCAGCATGACTCAACCCAAATGAGACATCCCCCAGACACATCAAAATCAATTTCACTGAAGTTAATATGAAGGAGAAAATTCTGAAAGCGGCCAGACAAAAGAAAACCATCACCTACAAGGGCAAGAATATTAGAATAACTGCAGATCTCTCTGCTCAAACCTTTCAAGCTAGAAGAGGATGGTCATCGACTTCTAATCTCCTAAAACAGAAAAACTTTCAACCCAGGATCCTGTACCCAACTAAACTGTGTTTCATTTATGATGGTGAAATTAAATACTTTAACGACATTCACATGTTCAAGAAATTTGCCATAAGTAAACCAGCTCTCCAGGATTTTCTCAGACCTATCCTGCATAAAGACCAGCATAATGCTCCACCACAAAAGTAAACCCATCCACAAAATTTTGATCAAATTCCAATTTCCACAGTCGCAAAAGGATTAAAAATGCCCACCAGATCCTCGAAAGGCTTATCAATATTCTCAATTAATGTGAATGGTTTAAATTGTCCTCTAAAGAGGCACAGGTTGGCTGACTGGATACAAAAGCTCAAGCCCGATATCTGCTGCATACAAGAATCTCATCTGACATTAAAAGACAAATATAGACTCAAGGTGAAGGGATGGTCATCTATACTCCAAGCAAATGGAAAGCAGAAAAAAGCAGGCATTGCAATCCTATTCAAAGATGCAATAAGCCTTAAACCAACTAAAATAAGGAAGGATATGGATGGACACTTCATATTTGTTAAAGGCAATACTCAATATAATGAGATTTCAATTATTAATATTTATGCACCCAACCAGAATGCAGCTCAAAAGAAACTCTAACAGACATGAGCAACTTGATGTCCTTCAGTTCCATAGTAGTTGGAGATTTTAACACCCCTCTAGCAGTGCTAGATAGATCCTCCAAACAGAAGCTAAGCAAAGACATTTTAGATTTAAACTTAACCATTCAACATCTGGAATTAACAGACATCTGCAGAACATTTCATCCCAACAAAACTGAATACACATTCTTCTCATCAGCCCACAGAACATACTCCAAAATTGACCACATCCTAGACCACAAATCCAACCTCAGCAAATTTTTAAAAACAGAAATTATTCCTTGCATCTTCTCAGACCATCATGGAATTAAAGTTGAACTCAATAACAACAGGAATCTGCATACCCATACAAAAACATGGAAGCTAAATAACCTTCTGCTAAAGGATAGATGGGTTATAGATGAGATTAAGAAGGAAATCACCAAATTTTTGGAACAAACCAACAATGAAGACAAAAATTATCAGAACCTCTGGGATACTGCAAAGGCAGTCCTAAAGGGAAATTTATAGCATTTCAAGTGTTCCTCAAGAAAATGGAAAGAGAAGAAATTAATAACTTAATGGGACATCTCAAGCAACTGGAGAAGGAAGAACATTCCAACCCCAAACCCAGCAGAAGATAAGAAATAACTAATATCAGAGCAGAATTAAATGAAATTGAAAACAAAAGAATTATACAACAGATCAATAAATCAAAAAGTTGGTTTTTTGAAAAGATCAATAAAATCGATAAACCATTGGCCAACCTAACCAGGAAAAAAAAAGAGTAAAATCTCTAACCTCATCAATCAGAAATGGCAAAGACGAAATAACAACAGACCCCTCAGAAATTCAAAAAATCCTTAACAAATATTACAAAAAACTCTACTCTCAGAAATATGAAAATCTAAAAGAAATCAACCAATACTTGGAAGTACACCACCTACTAAGACTTAGCCAGAACGAAGCGGAAATGTTGAACAGGCCTATATCAAGTTCTGAAATAGCATCAACTATACAAAATCTTCCTAAAAAGAAAAGCCCAGGACCAGATGGCTTTACATCAGAATTCTACCAAACCTTTAAAGAAGAACTAGTACCTATATTACTAAACCTCTTCCAAAATACAGAAAAAGAAGGAATACTACCCAACACATTCTACAAAGCTAACATCACCTTGATCCCTAACCAGGGAAAGACCCAGAAAGAAAAGAAAATTATAGACCAATATCACTAATGAATATTGATGCAAAAATATTCAATAAGATCCTAACAAACAGAATCCAACAACACATCAAAAAAATTATACACCATGACCAAGTGGGATTTATCCCTGAGTCTAAAAGCTGGGTCAGCATACATAAATCTATAAATGTAATTCAGCACATAAACAAACTAAAAAATAAAGACCATATGATTCTCTCAATGATGCAGAAAAAGCTTTTGATAATATCCAGCATCCCTTCATGATCAGAACACTCAAGAAAATTGGTATAGAAGGGACATTTCTAAACTAATAGAGGCCATCTACAGCAAACCCACAGCCAATATCGTACTGAATGGAGTTAAATTGAAATCATTTCCACTTAGATCAGGAACCAGGCAAGGTTGCCCATTGTCTCCATTGCTCTTTAACATTGTAATGGAAGTTTTAGCCATTGCAATTAGGGAAGAAAAGGCGATCAAGGGTATCCACATAGGGTCAGAAGAGATCAAACTTTCGCTCTTCGCAGATGATATGATCATATATCTGGAAAACACTAGGGATTCTACTACAAAACTTTAAGAAGTGATCAAGGAATACAGCAATGTCTCAGGCTACAAAATCAGCACCCATAAATCTGTAGCCTTTATATATACCAACCATAACCAAGCCAAGAAAACAGTCAAGGACTCTATTTGTTTCACAGTAGTGCCAAAGAAGATGAAATATTTGGGAGCATAACTAACAAAGGATGTGAAAGATCTCTATAAAGAGAACTATGAAACTTAAAGAAAAGAAATAGCTGAAGAGGTTAGCAAATGGAAAAACATACCATGTTCATGGCTAGGAAGAATCAACATTGTTAAAATGTCTGTACTACCCAAAGCAATATATAATTTTAAAGCTCCATTGTCATATTTTAAAGACATTGAAAAAATAATACTTCATTTTATATGTAATCAGAAAAAAACCTCAAATAGCTAAAACATTACTCAGCAATGAAACCGAAGCAGGAGGAATCATGCTACCAGACCTGAGAGTGTACTATAAATCGATAGTGATCTAAACAGCATGGTATTGGCACAAAAACAGAGAAGTAGATGTCTGGAAAATAATAGAGAACCAAGAGATGAATCCAGCCACTTACTGTTATTTGATCTTTGACAAGCCAATTAAAAACATTCAGTGGGGAAAAGATTCCCTATTTAACAAATGGTGCTGGGTGAACTGGCTGGAGATCGGTAAAAGACTGAAACTGGACCCACACCTTTCACCATTAACTAAGATAGACTCTCACTGGATAAAAGATTTAAACTTAAGACATGAAACTATAAAAATACATGAAGTGCAGGGAAAACTCTTGAAGGAATCAGCCTGGGTGAATACTTCATAAGGAGGACTCCCCAGGCAACTGAAGCAGTATCAAAAATACATTACTGTGACCTGATCAAACTAAAAAGCTTCTGCACAGCTAAGAACAGAGTAAGTAAAGCAAACAGACATCCCTCAGAATGGGAGAAAATATTTGCAGGTTATACCTCCAATAAAGGTCTAATAACCAGAATCCACAGAGAACTCAAATGTATTAGCAAGAAAAGAACAAGTGATCCCATCTCAGGGTGGGCAAAGGACTTGAAGAGCAACTTCTCTAAAGAAGACAGACGCATGATCTACAAACACATGAACAAAAGCTCATCATCCTTAATCATCAGAGAAATGCAAATCAAAACTACTTTGAGATATCACCTAATCCCAGTAAGAGTAGCCCACATAACAAAATCTCAAAACCAGAGATGTTGGCATGGATGTGGAGAAAAGAGCACACTTCTACACTGCTGGTGGGAATGTACACTAATACATTCCTTTTGGAGGGATGTTTGGAGAATACTTAGAGACCTAAAAATAGACCTGTCATTCGATCCTATAATTCCTTTACTAGGTATATACCCAGAAGACCAAAAATTACAATGTAACAAAGACATCTGTACCAGAATGTTCATTGCAGCCCAATTCATAATCACTAAGTCATGGAAGAAGCCCAAGTGCCCATCAACCCATGAATGGACCAACAAATTGTGGTACATGTATACCATGGAATATTATGCAGCCTTAAAGAAAGATGGAGACTTTACCTCTTTCATGTTTACATGGATGGAGCTGGAACATATTCTTCTTAGCAAAGTATCTCAGGAATGAAAGAAAAAGTACCCAATGTACTCAGCCCTACTATGAAGCTAATTTATAGCTTTCATGTGAAGGCTATAACCCAACTATAGCACAAGAATATGGGGAAAGGGCCAAGGGAGGGGAAGGAAGGGGGGAGGTTAGGGTGGAAGGAAGGTAATAAGTGGGGACACACCTACGGTGCATCTTAGAATGGGTACAGGTGAAACTTACTAAATGCATAATACAAATGTCTACATTACAGTAACTAAGAAAATGCCATGAAGGTGACATTGATCAGTTTGATGAGATTATTTCAGATTGTATATGAAACCAGCACATTGTACCCCTTGATTGCACTAATGTACACAGCTATGATTTAACAATAAAAAAAATCTTGTAGTCTAATCTAAGCTGATAAAATCTAGCTTTGTTTTTCTAATTTCCAAATTTTATGAGGGTATACATATTTTGGTTATGCAGTTTGCTTTTGTATATATTAAGCCAAAGTTGTATTTGTCCCCCTCAGTGACAATGTGTGCAACATACCCATACAGTGTAACCACTGGGTGTGAATTTGCCCATTCCCTTTTCCCCCTCCCCCATCTTGAATTTCACTGAGTTTTGCTTCCATATGAACAAAAATGCTTGTCAATTAGTTCCAATTTAGTATTAATTACTTGAGGCATTTTTTTTTTACATTCTTGTGATACTTCACTTAGGAGAATGTTCTCCAATTCCTCTTGGGTTATTTTAAAAAAGAGTATATTATCATTTTTTAATTGCTGAATAGCATGTAACTCACTACTAGGTTTTAGACATACTATTATGGCCCCTTATTTCATTTCCAGAAAATACAGTTGACAGCATCCTTTCTCATTCATCCATGCAAGTTACAAGTTTCTTGGCTCCTCGGTCTTGCTGGGAGGGTTTCATTTGTTTCTGTCTGTGTAGAATTTATGTTTCTTGATTTTTGTGTATCTCAAAAATTTTGTAATGACCCATGTATTCTATGGCATACATATACCACATTTTATTGATCCATTCATAATTGATGGGCACTGGGCCATTTCCACATCTTTGCAATTGTGTATTGTGCTGCTATAAACATTCAGATACAGGTGGTCTGTTTCATAAAATATCTTTTTAATCCATTCAGTAAATACCTAGTAGTGAGATTGTAGAATCAAATGGTAGGTTTACTTTATGTTCTTTGAAGAATCTCCATGCTACCTTCCACAGAGGTTGTACTAGTTTTTGGTTCTTTCTCTCTTCATCCACAGCAGGATCTGCTGCTTTGGGGCTTTCAGATGTAAATCTTTCTCACTGGCGTTAGGTGATATCTTATTGTGGTTTTGATTTGGATTTCCCCGATGATTAAAGACACTGAGCATTTTTTGGTATGGTTTTTGGGCATTAGTCTGTGTTAATTAGAAAAGTTTCTTTTCAAGTCTTTTTCCCAATTTTTAATGAGGTTGTTTCATCTTTTCTTCTTAATATCCCTCAGCTCTTTGTAGATTCTAGTTATTAATCCTTTGTCAGACGTGCAACACACACACCTATCTTCTCCACTCTGTAGGTTATATATTCACTTTATTGATTATGTCCTTGGCTGTGCAGAAATTTTTTAACTTGATCAAATCTATTTATTTGTTTGTTTATTTCTGTTGCCATAATTACTTTGGATCTCCCTCTTGCCTATACCAATATCTATAAGAATTTTTGTAAGTGATGAGAGATGGGTCCTGTGTCAGCCTTTTACAAGTGGTTATTCAGTGTTCTGGAACCATTTATTGAATGGAGATTCTTTTCCTCAGTGTATGTTTTTCTTTGCTTGGTCAAAGATCAGCTGGTAATATGAGGTTGGATTCCTACCTGAGTTCACTGTCATAGATCTTTATTTTTGTATCAGTATCATGCTGTTTGATTACTATAGGTTTGTAGTATAGCGTGAAGTCTGGTAAAGTGATGCCTCATATTTGTTCTTATAAGATTGGATTGGCTGTTCAAGGTCTTTTCCATAAGTGGCATAGAATCATTTTTTAAAGACTTGCAAAATATGACTTTAGTATTTTAATGGGAATTGCATTGAATATATAAATCACTTTGGGTAGTACAGACATTTTGACAATGTTGATTGTGGAATTACTTGAGCATGATATGTTTTTCCATCTGTTTACTTCTTCTGTGATTTTTTTTCTCAGTATTTAATAATTCTCCCTGTAGAGGTTCTTCACCTCCTTTGTTAAATATATTCCTAGATATGTCATTTTCTTAGATGCTACTGTGAAAGGTATTGTGTCTTTGATTTGATTCTCAGTTTGACCATTATTGGCATATATGAAAGTTACTGATTTATGTAGATTGATTATGTAACCCAAGATGTTGTTGTATTTATTTATCAATTCCAGGAGTCTCTTGGTTGAGTCCTTGGGGTTTTCTGGATATAAAATCATACCATTAGCAAAGAGTGATTGTTTGACCTCTTTCCCCTCTTGGATACCCATGATGTCCTTCTCTTGTCTGCTTTGGCTAGGATTTCCAGCACTACATTAAATAGAAGTGGTGATATTGGGCAACATTGTCTAGTCCAGTCCTAACCAGAATTGCTTTCAATTTTTCTTCATTTGATATGATGTTGGCTGATGGCTTATCATAGATAGACTTTGACAATTTTAAGGTATGTCCCATTTGTAGCAATTTTCTTAAATGTTCCTGTTTTTTTAAATGGTGCTATATTTTGCCAAATGTTTTTTCTGCATCTATTGAGAGGATAATATGGTCTTTGTTTTTGCTTCTCCTTATGTAGTAAATTACACTTACAGATTTGTGTATGTTAAACCAACCTTGAATCTCTGGCATAATGCCATTTTGGTTACAATGATTTTTTTTTTTTTAAATGTGAAGCTGAAACCTTGCTAAGCATCTATAATTAATAAGAGGTATTGGTCTGTGTTTTTCTTTTTCCGTTATGTCCTTTTCTGGCTTTAGTGTCAAGATATTTGCTTTGTAAAATAAGTTGATAAGGATTCCAGCCTTCTCAATACTATGAAATAGTTTCTGAAATATAGGTACAAGTTCTTTATAGGTTTGGTTGCACTCTGGTGTGAAAACATCTGGTCCAGGATCATTTTTGTTGGAAGATTTTTTTTATTGTTGTTTCAATTTCAGGGCTGGACATTGATCTTTTGGGGAGTTCTATTTCTCCCTTATTGAGTCTAGGAATGTGGTGTGATTCTAAGAACTTACTCATTTTCTCCACTTTTTCAATTTTATAAGCATAGAGATTTGCATAGTATTCAGTGATGATGTTTTGTATTTGCATGGTATCTGCTGTTATTTCGCCTTTTTTATTTGTAGTTGAGCTTATTAAGAGTCTTTAATTTTTGTTTCTGGTTAATTTGGCCAAGGGCAACTCAATTTTCAAAGAACCAGAGTTTTTCTTCATTAATCTTTTGTAGGGTTCTTTTGTTCTCAATTATATTTACTTCTGATCAGATATTGCTCATTTCTTTTCTTCTTCTGGGTTTGGGATTTGTTTGTTCTCCCTTTTCCATTTCTTTGTGATGATTCATTAGATTGTTGATTTGTGATCTTTCTGATTTTTGATGTGGACATTTAAGGCAATGAGTTTTCCTCTCAAGAATGCCTTTGCAGTGCCCTACTGACTTTGATTACTTATGGCTCCATTGCCATTTAGTTCAAATAATCATTTAATGTTCACCTTTATCTCCTCCTTCATTTAACTATCATTCAGCTATAGGTTGTTTAGTTTCCAAAACTTTGTGTAGGGATGAGATTTTCCACTGGAATTGATTTCTAATGTTATTCCATTGTAGTCTGAGAAAAATACATGGAATAATTTCTATTTTTTTTTAAATTGTTGAGACATATTTTGTGATCCAAGATGTGACTTATCTTGGAGAACGATTCACAAGCTGATGAGAAGATTATATATTCAGTGGTATTGTGGTGGAATGCTCTGTAAATGTCTGTTAGGGCCTTTTGTTCTATAGTTGTGTCCAATATTGGACTTACATCCAATATTTCTTTGTTTAATTTCTGCTTGGAGGATCTGTCCATTTCTGTCAGTGGAGTGTTGAAATCCCTACAGATTATGATGTTATTTATCATATTTTTTAATCAAGTAGCATTTGCTTTATAAATCTGAGAGCACTATTTTGGGTGCATAAATATTTTGGATTGATATGCCTTCTTGTTGAATTATTCCCTTGACCATTTTCACTTTTCTATAATTTTGTTGCTTTGAATTCAGTGATACCTGCTATGAGAATTGCTATTCCCACTTTCTTTTGCTTTCCATTTGCATAGAATACTGTTTTCCATCCCTTTACCCTGAGTCTGGATGTGTCCTGTGGGCTAGATGCATCTCCTGAAGATAGCAGATAATTGGCTTGTTTTTTTTTTTTTTTTATTCATTCAGCTAGCCAATATCTCTTCAGTGGGGAGTTCAAACCATTCACATTTATTAAAAGAATTAATAAGTGGGATGGATTTCTGTTTGTCTTGTTGTGTGGGACTCTATTCCTTGGTTTTACCTTTTGGACCATTGTGGTATCTAGGCTTTTGCCTTTAGTTTTGGGTAGTTTTACAATGACAGAAGTTTGTTGTACTGGTCCATACATAATGTAGATCTAACTACTTCCTGTAGGGCAAGTCTAGTTATGACAAATTTTCTCAAAGTCTGCTTGTCAGGAAAGGATTTAATTTCTCCATCAAATATAAAACTTATATTTGCAGGATACAAAATCTTAGGCTGGAAGTTGTTCTGTTTAAGAAGATTGATAGGGCTCCAATCCCTTCTTGCCTATAAAGTTTTCACTGAGAAATCTCCTGATCTGCTGTTAACTGATGGATTTTCTCTTATAGGTCAGATGTTGCTTATGACTAGCTGCTTATAGAATTTTTTCTTTCATTTTGACTTTGGCCAGGTTAATTACAACATGACTTGCAGATGGTCTATTTTTTTGAGTCTTTCTGGGGTTCAATGACCATCTAGAATCTGGAGGACTTAATCTCTGGTGATGTTTGCAAAATATTCCACAATAATATCTTCAACTAGAGTTTCCACACTATTAGCACTCTCTTCTTCTCTTCAAGGGATACCTATAATTATGCTTTGCATAGTCTCAAACTCTCTAAGATTGCCGTCCTTTGTTCTCTCCTTTTTTGCCTCTTTAAATGACTGGGTTTGCTCAAGAGCTTTGTCTTCAAGCTCTGAGATTCTTTCTTCTATATGGTTTAATTCATTGCTAAAGTTTTTTCCTGTGTTTTGAAACTCCATTAATGCTTTTCTAATTCTTTAAGCTCCATGATATCTTTTTTTTTTTTTATTATTTTTTTTTTTTACTGTTGGGGATTCATTGAGGGTACAAGAAACCAGGCTACACTGACTGCATTTGTTAGGTAAAGTCCCTCTTATAATTGTGTCTTGCTGCCAAAAGGTGTGTCACACACCAAGACCCCCACCCCCTCCCTCCTTCCCTTTCTCTATCCCTCCTTCTCTCTCTCTGCTCTTCCTTACCCCCACCACCCTCCCTTCTTCTCCCTCTGCTCTCCCCTTCCCCCACCCCCACCATGTATCAGGTCATTAATTGCCCTCATATCAAAATTGAGTACATAGGATTCATGCTTCTCCATTCTTGTGATCTTTAAAGAGCAAATCATGGACAGCCCCTGAGCTAGCATATCATGCTGGGCCTGCAGTGGACTGGGGAGGAGTGAATCAATTTATGCCTTCTTTAAGCCATAACAGTAGCCTGAAAGTGCTTTCCCCATGGAGCACAAGAAGATCTTGGCACATAGGGGCGGGTCTCAGTGGGCTAAAGTCTGTTTCACTTTAGTGGGTTCTTCAATTTCATGATTTCTATTTGCTTCTTTTTTATGGTTTCTATCTCTTTGTTGAAGTTTGATTTTTGATCACGTATTGTTTTCCTGATTTTTTTCTGGTTATCTACCTTTGTTCTCTTGTAGCTCACTGAGCTTCTTTAAAATAGTTATTTTAAATTTTTTGTTAGGCACTTTCTAGATCTCCAGGGTGAGAACAGGTATCAAACCTTATTTATTTCCTTCAGGGTATTATATTTTTTATGATTATTCATGATCCTTGTGTTTTGTGTTGGTGTCTGTGCATTTAAAAAATTAGACACCTCTTCCAGTATTTATAGACAGGCTTTAGCAGGAAAAATTCTTCACCTGTCCAACCCATCCAGAAATTATGTCTAGGCTGGCTGTTGCGATCCATAGCAGGATTGTTGCAGATCCTCAGTTATGCTTACTGGTGGGATGGGAGCCTGGGTTAACTGAAGTAAACCTGAGTTTAGGTCCATATAGGGAAGCCTAGTACCTTATCTAACCTACCTCAAAAAGAATATAAGCTCATCCACATAGAGGTTCTTAAATTAGCTACACAAAGTTTTTCAATACAGTGAAAATTGATGAGGAAATAAACCTTTCTGATTCCCCAAAGGAGAATTTTAGGGTTTTTTTAAATTGTTATTACAGGGGCTAATGATAAGAGATTGTCTAAATCTAGATTATGATTCCAGCTCCTACACAGAGAAAGAATGAAACAATAGGGGATATTGAGAAAAAGATAATTGTTCCAACACTGAGTAAAGGAGTTTTGTTAATATATTCCCCTAATAATTCCTTGGAATGTGAATATAACTGACTGGGAGACATAAGGAGAAAAATTCTTTTCCTTTTATACCAATAAAATAAGGAAACAGTATTTTTCAATATGGATATTATTAAGAGAATAAACAAAAGAAAATGCAAAAGGATAAAAATAGATGTATTTACAGAACACACACATCTCGATACATTATATCCAATGTTTTCCCTGTCTGCATCACATAAGCATGAAAATCCATCCTCATTATGCGGTTCAGGCAGCCCACCAAGAAAGAGACACTTAAAGATGCAGCTCAGGTCTTGATCACTCACCAAATGGGGTAAAATACTCCATTTCTCAGAGAATTTTAAGTGCTTTTCCAAAGGTCTCACAAAAAATGATTCGGTTAGCTATGAAAACAGAAGTTTTAGGGATTCTCAACTTTGTTCCTTGTTCATCAACAATCAAAGGATTCTTCAGATCTTAAATTTTCTTATGTACCTTGGAGATTCAGACCCATCTGTTGAGCCAGTGGCCTAGAGGAAAGATCCAACAAACTTTTTGGAAAGGATTTAAATAAGGAATGTGAAAGGTACAGATTTTCCTGGAAAAACATAAATTGTGAAATATGATGTAAAACAGTAAATCTTACAAGATTGGGTATATAAAGTGTTCAAATAGAAACTCTGATCTGTGGAAACCTGAGAGTATATAGTGGCATTGACCAAGAACTACCATGGTTTCTGCATCTTCAGTGCAAAAAGGATTTCATTTCAGCTCAGTCTCTAAGCTAAAACCTCCCTGAGACATTTAATATCTTTCTCCTTGTGACTAAACCATGACCTAGAAAAAAGAGGTAGGAGCAACCTATGAAAAGAAAGCACAGAACACTCAGATCATAGATCCAAGTTCAGGACCCAACTATCAGAGGGGCCATTTCTACAGTTACAAGTAACATGGGGACTCAGCATTCTGCAGACTATATGGAATAAAAAGAACACAACACCCCATGGAGCTGTCGTAAAGATGGCATTTTGAGGTCTTTATTTCTGTTTTGTCATCCCAACAATTTAATACAGTGAGTGTGGACATCCAATTCAGCCATTCCAAAATAGCTTTCAGAAAGAGCTTCATCCACATCTGGCAGGGGTTGCCAAAGACAGTCAGCAGTCTCTTTTGAAGTTGGGATGTGGGCACCAATAAGCCAAACAAAAATACTCCTAGTGGAAGCGAAATCTGCGCAGAATATCCAGCAATCCATAAGGAAATTGTCATCACAAAGCAAAATTTGGATATTTCTTAGTTGTGTTTCTTTTTTTGTTGTGGTTGTTGAGGTATTTGTTTGAGTCAATCTCACTCTCTGGTATAGGCAGACAGTGACATCATCACTTCTTATTACAACTTCAAATTTCTAGGCTCAAGCAATTCACCTGTCTCAGCCTCCAAAGTAGCTGTATCTACAGTCACACACCACCATACCTAGCTGATTTTCTTATTTTTATAGAGACAGAATCTTGCTATGTTGCTTAAGTTGGTCTCAAACTTCTGACCTCAAGCAATCCTCTTGCCTTGGCCTCCCAAAGTGCTAAGAACACAGGTGTGAGCTATTGCACATAGCACTAAATCACATTTCTTAAGAAAGCTAACTCCTCTTTATCCCCTATTTTCAAGCCTGACACTTTTTGTATTACTTGGGATGAAATAATCTGATAATATTTCAAACAGTGTAATGCAAAATATGTATATCATACGTGCATGTACAAAGCACAGGGCATTAGTTTATGTACGAAGCACAGTACATTAATCACAAGAATGCTATCTTGTGAAACGAAGTCATGGGAAAAGAGGAAAAATGGGAGGATGATATCACACAAACATACACGCTCATAACCAGGAATCTGCCGAAGGAGGCCTAGATTGAGGTCACAGTGTGTGGATTGTGTGTAGGGGAAGCAGTGATGCTAATGCCACCTTAAGCCCAAGTCCCGAGCAAACAGAAAGGTCAGAATGCAAAGCACATCTTAGTTCAGCCAGTGCAAGACCAAGAAAGCACCTCTGGAGGCTGCAGGACAGGCCCAGCCTAGAGGAAGCTGTGAGAGAAGGAAAGAGACTCATTTGTGGTGTTGGCTTACTGTGTCCTTGCACTACGCAGTACCACATACTGCAGAAGGTTACTGCCAAGCCCTCCGTGGCTCCTTTGTTTGTTGTCCTTTGAGTGCCTTCCAAGCGGTACACCATACCAGAAGTTGGGCCCTCAAGCAGTTTCCCAGTGGGCTCCATCTAACGGCTCCACAAAGTTTACCCATGATCATGTTCTGATCTTTTCTTCCTTTCTTCCCCCAATGACCCTTCCTTCAAAGTCTTTCTAAATTATAATTAATCTCATCAAAGATTTGATGGATTTTAATGTATTGTTGAGTTTCCCTTTCCCAACTACACCTCAATAACATCTTGGCCTGATAGAAGTTTTGAAGGTCTTATTTCTGAAAGAATTTTTGACCCAGTAATAAATCCTGAAATAGAAGAATGTGACTGCTCAAATCAGTCTAAATTGCTTATGACTTGGGTTTAAAACCTTGGGGTATTGGGAGGCTTTGAAGGTTTTTTTACAGTTTGTTTTTATTGTGATAGAAAAGGCTATTCAAATCATCAGCCTCACTTAACCCTGGATTTCCCATCCACCTCAGGAACTGCCTGCCCTCCTTTTCTCTCCAGGCTTTGGCTCATTCTCATCATGCTCTCATCTCCACAGTGCTGGTTTTCTTCTTGTTTTTGTTTTTGCTTTGCTTTTGACTTTGCATTTGCAGAAACAAAACAAATACTACCCCAAAACTCACAGGAACATTTTTTTTTACCTTCTTGCAAACAGAGGGCAAAAGAGTCAACCAAACAAAACAAGATCAGTTAGGAATCTTTGTGCAGAAAGAAGTGTGATTTAGAACTTTAATTACTGATGCAAGCAGGGTATGCCTAACGTCTTGCTATAACACTGTTAAGTATACTGAGCGTGTTGAAGCTATTGCATAATGAGGATTAGGTGAGAATGTACCTAGTTATCTACCCAGATTTTCCTCTACACAAAGAATATGAGATGCCTTTTAGGAAATGCAGAGAGGCAGAGGCAATATAATTTGACACTTAGACTGATGTTTTTAGAGGAAGAATGGTTTCTAAAACCTATTCCAAACAAAAATAATAGTTAAGATCCTGAAATTATTGATTAAAAATTCACTTGGCTCCAGAGAGGAGTTAACCTAAAAAGCAACAAGAAGAAACAAGCTTACATTTTTCTTCCAGGGGAAGTTGAGAGAGTGAAGTGATGAAGCCAAGACTAGGAGGTGTCCCGGATCAATTGGTTGCTCACCTGTCTTGCTCCTACAACCCCATGTAGATTTCTTTCTTCTCAGATTGAAGGACAGCAATGATGAGTCCTTAGAATAAGGAAGCATTATCAAAAGGGAAAACTACAGATCTGGAAGTGTGGGGAAATATGGCAAATGTTATTTTATTTTTACTTGCCTCTAGAAAGAGTGACCCAATCTGAGAGGTGTGATTTTTCCTATCTGAAATTTCTCAATATCCCACTGTCAGATTTATCTGCCTCAGGAAACGTCTTTATCACATCAGGTATAAGTCAAGGAAACTTTCAGGCTGCACAAACTATGACCTTATAATTACATTTAGAAAAATATATCCTTCTCAAATTCTGTCACATTATATATTCACTGGGGAAAGAGATGAGAGGAAATTAATAGAATTGAGAAAATGAAGACAATATTCTGAGATTCTGTAATGAGGGGTCCTCAAACTTTTTAAACAGGGGGCCCATTGGAGGGCCGGACTATAGTTTAAAAAGAAAAAAAAAACTATGAACAAATTCCTAGGCACACTGCACATATCTTATTTTGAAGTAAAAAAACAAAACGGGAACAAATACAATCACGTCGCCTCATGTGGCCCGTGGGCTGTAGTTTGAGGACCCCTGCTTCTAAGCAGTGAAGAATCGTCACTGGCTATTTATCACACCTGCTAAATTTCACCTGGAATTCAGTTTCTAAGAAAAATGAAATCCTCGGGGAAGGAGAAAAGATGGCCACCGAGTAGCAGCTTCTGTACAGCCGGGCCCAGTGAGAATGGCGAGAGAAGACTCCAGGCATCTCTGGCCAGTGGGTTTTGCCCAGAAGCTTCCCTTTGGTGACACAGGAAGCCTGTGAGAGACTTCTGGACCCCATGAGGACAGAAGCGGTAGAAAATCTGGCAAGTGGTGGGTGCATTTGGTCAGAGGCTGCCTGCAGCTGTACCCATAGCAACAGGGAAACTACAAGCAGGAAACGCTTTACCTGGGGGCTGTTTTGGTTTTCTTGGACATGGGCACTCAACTGAACTGCCTTGGGATATCTTGGGCCAGTGTATGCAGACGACTTTGGGCATTGTCTGGGGCCCCAGTCTGAGATGCTGAACCGGAAAGGAGTTAATATCGTTCAGCTGTGGGCTGCCGCACAGCTGCTGTGGGAAAGCTGCCCCTGTGTGTTGCAGTGCAGAGATCAGCAGGAGACCTTGGGTGAGCAATCTAGTGACTGAGCTGCCCTAAGGCAGGGACTGAGATGCTGGGGAAGTGCGAAGTTCCAAGTGTGGCAGATTAACACCCTTGACCCTTGGAGGCATAGTGGGATTTGGTGTGGATTTGGTGCATTGGATAAGCAGGCAGCCACACAAGGAGACATCTCATGGATAAATGCTTTTCTTGGAAAGCCTCTGCTTGGCCAAGGTTCATAGTTTGGAGGGTCTTTTAAGTGGGTTGAGGACATTTTTGGGCTCCCAAGCCTGTGGGGTCTGAGAGATCAGCAGAGGCCTCTAGTCTCCACCTCGTACAGCTGTATCAACATTGTGATTAACATCTTATACCTCAGAAGATCACCTGTTGCCCAGACAATATTCAGCAAGATATATATATATATATATACTATTTGATTCTTCAGTTTGGGGGTTCTTGGGGGTTTTTTGAGTTTTTCTTTTTTTCTTTGTTTGTTTGTTTGTTTTTCTTAATGTCAACATTTTTTATTGGCATTTTTCCTGGGTTTTTTTCTTTTCTTTTCTTTATTTTTTTCCACTATCCTAATTTAAATGCAATCTTCCATTTTTGCCTTCTTTAACAATTAGAATTTCATTTTTGCCAGTGTTTCTGCCCCTATTATTTGTTTTGGTTTTTTTTTTTTCCTCCAATGCTTGTTTATTTTGGTTTGATTTATAGTATTTTTGGCTTTCCTCTCTACCTGGTGGAAGTGGGGTACTATGTCTGATCCAGCTGGTAAAGAGCTGTTGACCTCAAGAGAATCACCCAACCCAGCACCCCCAGAGGTTGGGGATCTTCAAGGTTAGGTCATACTACCCTATTATACACCTATATTACTCCTGTTTCTTTCTTTCAGTGCCTTTCTTCTTTTTGTCAATATTTCTTTTTACTCACCCCCTCTTCTTTCTCTTTTTTCTTTCTTTTTTAAATCTTTTTTCCCTCTTGTTCTTCAATTTTCTCATCCTTCTGGTCCCCTGCCAAAAGAAAATATTAAAACTTTAAAGAGCAAGAAGAAGTGAAAGAATAATTAGGGTAAGGAAACAGATACCAAAAAAGCAATCATGACAATTAAGGACACAGTGGGGGGTGGGGGAAGGGGAGAGCAGAGAGAGAAAGAAGGAAGGAGGGGTGGGGAAAGGAAGAACAGAGAGAGGGAAGGAGGGAGGGGGTGGAGCCTTGGTGTGTGCCACACCTTTGGGGGGCAAGACACGATTGCAAGAGGGACTTTAACAAATGCAATCAGTGTAACCTGGTTTATTGTACCCTCAACAAATCCTCAACAATTAAAAAAAAAAAAAAAGCACTCCTGAAGAAGAATCAGCAGGAAAATCCTGGTAACATGAAATACCAGTTCAGAGTAATCCCTTCTATGGATCATGAGGTTGCTACAGCAGAGGACTCCTCCTATAAAGAAATGTTAGAAATGACAGAAGGGGAATTTAAAATACAGATGATGAAAACAATGAAGGAAATTGCTGAGACAGTGGAAAACAATCAAAAAACAATGAAGGAAATTGCTGAGAAAGTGGAAAATAACCAAAAGGAAATCCAAAAACAGAATCAAATAAAAGATGAAAGCTACAAAGAATATAGAAAGGATATAGCAGAGCTGAAGGAACTGAAGCAGTCAATTAGGGAATTTAAGGATGCAATAGAAAGTATCAGCAACAGATTAGATCATGCAGAAGAAAGAATCTCAGAGGTAGAGGATAAAGCTCTGGAGATAACTCAGATAGTTAAAGAGGCAGAAAAGAAGAGAGAGAAAGCAGAACGTTCACTGACAGAATTATGGGACTCTATGAAGCATTCAAACATATGAGTTATAGGTATCCCAGAAGGGGAAGAAGAATGCCCCAGAGGAATAGAAGCCATTCTAGAGAATATTATAAATGAAAATTTCCATGATATCACCAAAGATTCTGACATACTCCTTTCAGAGGGATATCAGTCCCCTGGTCACCTCAATTCAAATAGAGCTCCTCCAAGGCACATTGTGATGAATCTATCTAAAGTCAAGACAAGACTAAAGATTTTGCAAGCTGCCAGGACCCACAGGGGCAAACCCATGAGGGTCAACACGGACTTCTCTAATGAAACTTTTCAGGCCAGAAGACAATGGTCATCTGTCTTTAATCTACTTAAACAGAACAACTTCCAGCCCAGAATTTTATATCCCACTAAGCCTTAAAATTGATTGAGAAATCAAATCTTTTATTGATATGCAAACATTGAGGAAATTTGCTACAACAAGACCAGCCTTACAGGAAATATTTCAACGTGTTCTACACACTGACCATTGCAATGGACCTTAAGCAAAGTAAACACCCAGAAATTAAAGGACAGAACCTAGTTTCCACAATGATGCAAAAGACAAAACTAAGCAATGAACTTTGACAAAATATGATGAATAGAACACTACCCCATTTATCAATTATCTCGATAAATGTCAATGGCTTGAATTCCCCACTGAAGAGGCATAGATTGGCTGATTGGATTAAAAAACACAAGCCATCTATTTGTTGTCTGTAGGAAACACACCTCACGTCAAAAGACAAATTAAAACTCAGAGTTAAAGGTTGGAAGTCAATTTCTCAGGCAAGTGGAATTCAAAGGAAAAGAGGGGTTGCAATCTTATTTTCAGATATATGTGGATTTAAAGCAACTAAAGTCAAAAAAGACAATGATGGTCACTTCATCTTGGTCAAGGGAAAAATACAACAAGAAGACATTTTAATTGTAAATATTTATGCACCCAATTTAAATACTTCCAGATTCTTGAAACAGACCTTGCTTAGTTTGAGCAATATGATATTCTATAACACCACAGTAACAGGGGACTTGAACATCCCTCTCTCAGAACTGGAAAGATCCTCTAAACAGAAACTAAAGATGTTAGAGATTTAAATAAGACTCTAGAACAACTGTGCTTGATAGACGTATATAGAACATTCCATCCCAAAGATAAAGAATATACATTCTTCTCATCGTTCCATGGAACATTCTCCAAAATGTTGTGGAGAATCCAATCTCCTTAGACACAAAACTAACCTCAACAGAATTAAAAGAATCAAAATTCTATCTTGCATCTTCTCAAACCACAAGACACTAAAAGTGGAACTCAACTCCAACAAAAATGCTCAATGTCACACAAAGGCATGCAAGTTAAACAACCTTATGCTGAATGATAGTTGGGTGTGGGAAGAAATAAAAAAGGAAATCATTAACTTCCTTGAGTATAACAACAATGAAGACACAAGTTACCAAAACCTATGGGATACAGCAAAAGCAGTCCTGAGAGGAAAATTTATCTCTTTAGAAGCCTACATTCAAAAAACAGAAAGAGAACACATCAACAAACTCACAAGCCATCTGTTGGAATTGGAAAAAGAAGAATAATCTAAGCCTGAACCCAGCAGAACAGAAGAAATATCCAAAATTAAATAGAGATTAATGAAATTGAAAACAAAAGAATCATTCAGAAAATTAAGGAAGATTTATTTTTTCAAACAACACGGAGTTGTTTTTTTGAAAAAATAAATAGATAAACCTTTGGCTAGACTAAAAATAAAAAAGTAAAATCTCTATTAACCTAAATCAGAAATGACAAAGGGGAAATAACTGATCCCACAGAGATACAAGAGATTATCTCTGAATACTAACAGAAACTTTATGCCCAGAAATTTGACAATGTGAAGGAAATGGATCAATATTTGGAATCACACCCTCTCTCTAGACTTACCCCAAATGAAATAGATCTCCTGAACAGACCAATTTCAAGCACTCAGATCAAAGAAACAATAAAAAATCTTCCAACAAAAAAATGCCCTGATCCAGATGGCTTTACACCAGAATTTAATCAAACCTTCAAAGAAGAGCTTATTTCTATATTGCAGAAATTATTCCAAAAAATTGAGAAGGAAGGAATCTTCCCCAACATGTTCTATGAAGCAAACATCGCCCTGATACCAAAACCAGGAAAAGATCCAACTAAAAAGGAGAATTTCAGACCAATTTCGCTAATGAATATAGGTGCAAACATTCTCAACAAAATCTTAGCCAATAGATTACAGCTT
The DNA here is from genome assembly GCF_027406575.1 of Nycticebus coucang. NCBI lineage: Eukaryota > Metazoa > Chordata > Mammalia > Primates > Lorisidae > Nycticebus > Nycticebus coucang. The sequence goes on from NC_069785.1 coordinate 111,095,766, forward strand.
ATCATCAAAAAGATCACACATCATGATCAAGTAGGTTTAATCCCAGGGATGCAAGGCTGGTTTAATATAGGCAAGTCTATAAATGTTATTCACTGTATCAACAGAAGTAAAACCAAAAACTAAAGGCTCTTCTCCATAGATGCAGAAAAAGCATTCGATAAAATCTAGCATCCTTTTCTAATTAGAACACTGAGAAGAATAGGCATATGTGGCACATTTCTGAAACTGATCGAAGCTATCTATGACAAACCCACAGCTAATATTTTACTGAATGAAGTAAAACTGAAAGCTTTTCCTCTTAAAACTGGAACCAGACAAGGTTGTTCTCTGTCACCACTACTTTTCAACATAGTGCTGGAAGTTCTAGCCAATACAATTAGACAAAACAAGAAAATAAAGGGCATTCAAATCAGAGCACAGGAGGTTAAATTCTCCCTCTTTGCTGATGATATGATCTTATACTTAGAGAACCCTAAAGACTCAACCACAAGACTCTTGGAAGCCATTAAAAAATACAGTAAGGAGGGAGACAAGATGGCGGACTGAAGCCAGCTTTCAACAGAGGCTCCCGTCCAGAAGGAGAGTTAAGGGACAGGAATTTACTAAGTATCCTGGTGGACTTGAGCCTCACCAGGAGAGAAGGTTGAAGAACGCACATCAACACCGCTGAGGCAAGCTGTGATCACAAGGATGCAAACAAAAGGTACAAAATCCACCACCAAGTGGACGGGAGTCCCCCTCCCCCATGAGACCGGCTCAAGAGCCCCACAATTGAACAAGCGGGCAGAAATTAAAGGCCCTCCCACTACACTCCAGGGAGAGACCTTCTAAAAACTGGACCTACCTCCCCTACTGGGGTGCTGTGGCGTTCTCCTGCCGGGCATAAAACTGAATAAAACTTTGGGAATCCTTTGCCAGCAACCCTGAATCCCCGGCGCTCCCCTCCCGCCCACTGAGGTCTGGAGGCCTGTCCCCCAGGAGTTCGGATCCTTGGGTGATTTCTCAAGGGGAGTGGACAGTCCCCGAGTTGCGACTGGTCAGCATTGACTCTGAGGCGCGCGAGTGAGGAGAGGGCACCGGGCTGAAGGGGAGTCACACCTCGGCGGCACTTCCCTGCGGTGCAGTGCAGCAACCCTCCCCAGGCACAAGACTGAATAAGACTCTAGCTTCCCCGCTGAGAGCTGAGAGCCCCTACTCTCACTCGGGGTCTGAGGGCCCATCCCCCAGGAGTTCGGATCCTTGGGTGATTTCTCGAGGGGAGTGCACAGTGCCTGAGCTGCGTCAGGTCAGCGCTGACTCTGGGACACGTGAGCGAGGAGAGGGCACTCTGCTGAGGGGAAATCGAGCCTTGGCGGCACTTCCCTGCGGTGCAGTGCAGGAGCCCTCCCCGGGCCGTAGTGTTGCGTAAAACTGAATGAAACTCTAGCTTCACCCCCCCACTCCCAATCAGGGTCTGGGGGCCCATCCCCTAAGAGTTCTGATTCTTGGGGGATCTCTTGAGGGGTGTGGACCCAGCACAAACTGCGGCCGCTCAGTGCTGACTCTGGGGCGCGGGACAGAGGAGAAAAGGGTTGCCTGAGTGCCCACACCAGAGCAGCAGTTCCCTGGAGGTAGATCAACAGCCGTTTTTTCTTTAACGGCAGAACGCTCACTTCTGGATATTCTGAGGCCACACCCCCTGTCTCCCTGGGCAACCAGAGGAGGCCACCGATGAGCGGGGGATTTCCTGACACAGCTCACAAACCCGGGAAGCTTCCAGGGCAGGGCCAACCCAGAGAGGTGTTCGGACGCAAATCTCCAGCAGCAAAGACGTTTGAACTCAAAACAGCCCGTCTTCTGTAGGCGATTTTGGCAGGAACAGAGACAGAACCCCGCAAAGTTGTCCTGTTCTGTTCTGTTAGCAGCATCCATCAGGGACGGGGCTAAGCCTGAGTGAACACCTCCTTCCCATCATCTGCATCAAGCACTCAAAATGTCAGGCCCCATCTCCTCCTGCTAGATAGCGGCAGTCTGCAGGGGCCTGGCAGACTTCCTTGCGATTCAGGCAGGTGCAAACCCCTGGAGTGTCTGTTCACTGCAGGCAACTGGGTTAGCCATCTGCAGAGATACCAGTGCTGGGTCCAACGGAGGGGCAAACTGGGGAAGGAGACGTCAACCTTCCTAGACTGCTCTGTTTGCTGGGTGGCTCCTCCTGACTCCACGCTGCACTGGGGTGAGCCATGTCAGAGGAATCACCAGGCCCCTGTGATCCAGTTCCCAGAGACCTCTTGAACTCTCCCACCCGAGACAAGTGCCGATTGAGACAGTTAATTTGGAACTTTTGAACTGGGCTAATAGACTGAGGACTTTTCAGGCGGTGCCCTGGGTGTGCAATTGTAGGAAGGTTTGATTCTCCTTTTCCAACTGGGGCCAGAGGTGGGCAGGCGGGGTGACTTAATTGCTGATTTTTCCACACAGCTGAGACTTCAAGCCAGAGTAGAAGTTGCAATAGGATCGAACAGAAACCAGCTGAAAACAAGACAGAACCACTTTGCTCCACCACACCAGACAGGGCCCCAGTTTCTCAGGCCACAACACTGTACGGGCCCTCGATAAAACCCCAGGGGAAAAACCAAAGGGAGTAAAATAACCATGGGGCAGAATCAGCGGAAAAACTCTGGTAACGTGAATAACCAGAATAGATCAACCCCCCCCAAGAAAAGATACGGCAGATGTGATTGAAGATCCCATTCATAAACAACTGGCTGAGATGTCAGAAATCAAATTCAGAATTTGGATTGCAGACAAGATTAATAAAATGGAATTAGGAATTCGAGGAGAAATTCAAAAATTGTCTCAAGAATTTAACGAATTTAAAGACAAAACCACCAAAGACTTAGACACACTGAAGCAAGAACTTACAGCCCTCAAAGATATGAAAAATACAGTAGAATCCCTCAGTAACAGAATGGAGCAAGCAGAAGAAGGGATTTCTGACATTGAAGATAAAGTCTTCGAACACTCCCAATCTCTCAAAGAGGAAGAGAAATGGAGAGCAAAAACGGATCACTCACTCAGAGAACTCTCAGATAATTCGAAAAAAAGCAACATAAGGATTATAGGAATTTCTGAGAACGATGAAGTTGCCTCCGAGGGCACAGAGGCGCTTCTGCATGAAATTATGAAAGAAAATTTTCCAGACATGTCTAGAGAATCTGAAATTCAGATAGCAGACAGCTTCAGAACCCCAGCACGATTCAACCCCAATAAGTCATCCCCCAGACATATCATAATTAGCTTCACTAAAGTTAACATGAAAGAGAAGATTCTCAAAGCAGCCCGGCGAAAGAAAACTATAACGTACAAAGGTAAGAATATTAGAATAACTGCAGATCTCTCTGCTGAAACTTTTCAAGCAAGAAGAGGCTGGTCATCAACTTTTAATCTCCTAAAGCAAAATAACTTTCAACCCAGGATCTTGTATCCAGCTAAACTGAGTTTCATCTATGATGGAGAAATTAAATACTTCAATGACATTCATATGTTGAAAAAATTTGCCATAAGTAAACCAGCTCTTCAGGATATTCTCAGACCTATCCTCCACAATGACCAACCCAATCCTATACCACAAAAGTAAACTCACTCAGAAACTTCGGATCAAACTCCAACTTCCACACTGGCGAAAGGATTAAAAATGTCCACTGGACCTTTGAAAAACTTGATACCCAAAATTCCACCAGACTTATCAATACTCTCCATCAATGTGAATGGCTTAAACTGTCCTCTAAAGAGGCATAGGTTAGCTGACTGGATACAAAAACTCAAGCCAGATATTTGTTGCATACAAGAGTCACATCTCAACTTAAAAGACAAATACAGACTCAGGGTGAAAGGATGGTCATCCATATTTCAGGCAAATGGTAATCAGAAAAAAGCAGGTGTTACAATTTTATTTGCAGATACAGTAGGCTTTAAACCATCAAAAGTAAGGAAGGACAAGAATGGTCACTTCATATTTGTTAAGGGTAATACTCAATATGATGAGATCTCAATTATTAATATCTATGCACCCAACCAGAATGCACCTCAATTTATAAGAGAAACTCTAACAGACATGAGTAACTTGATTTCCTCCAGCTCCATAATCGTCGGAGATTTCAACACTCCTTTGGCAGTGTTGGATCGATCCTCCAGAAAGAAGCTGAGCAAAGAAATCTTAGATTTAAACCTAACCATCCAATATTTAGATTTAGCAGACATCTACAGAACATTTCATCCCAACAAAACTAAATACACATACTTCTCATCAGCCCACGGAACTTACTCCAAAATTGACCACATTTTAGGTCACAAGTCTAACCTCAGTAAATTTAAAGGAATAGAAATTATTCCATGCATCTTCTCGGACCATCATGGAATAAAACTTGAATTGAGTAAAAACAGGAATCTGCATACCCATACAAAAACATGGAAGTTAAATAACCTTATGCTGAATGATAGCTGGGTCAGAGATGAGATTAAGAAAGAAATCGCCAATTTTTTGGAACAAAACGACAATGAAGACACGAACTATCAGAACCTCTGGGACACTGCAAAGGCAGTTCTAAGAGGGAAATTTATAGCACTGCAAGCCTTCCTCAAGAGAACGGAAAGAGAGGAAGTTAACAACTTAATGGGACATCTCACGCAACTGGAAAAGGAAGAACATTCCAACCCCAAACCCAGTAGAAGAAAAGAAATAACCAAAATTAGAGCAGAATTAAATGAAATTGAAAACAAAAGAATAATACAACAGATCAATAAATCAAAAAGCTGGATTTTTGAAAAGGTCAATAAAATAGATAAACCTCTGGCCAACCTAATCAGGAAAAAAAGAGTAAAATCTCTAATATCATCAATCAGAAACAACAAAGATGAAATAACCACAGACTCATCAGAAATCCAAAAAATCCTTAATGAATATTACAAGAAACTTTATTCTCAGAAATATGAAAATCTGAAGGAAATTGACCGATACTTGGAAGCACGCCACCTTCCAAGACTTAACCAGAATCAAGTGGAAATGTTGAACAGACCCATATCAAGTTCAGAAATAGCATCAACTATACAAAACCTCCCTAAAAAGAAAAGCCCGGGACCAGATGGTTTCATGTCAGAATTCTACCAAACCTTTAAAGAGGAATTAGTACCTATATTACTCAACCTGTTCCAAAATGTAGAAAAAGAAGGAAGACTACCCAACACGTTCTATGAAGCAAACATCACCCTGATCCCCAAACCAGGAAAAGACCCAACAAGAAAAGAAAATTATAGACCAATATCACTAATGAATATAGATGCAAAAATATTCAACAAGATCCTAACAAACAGAATCCAGCAACACATCAAACAAATTATACATCATGACCAAGTCGGTTTTATCCCAGGGTCTCAAGGCTGGTTCAATATACGTAAATCTATAAATGTAATTCAGCTCGTAAACAAATTAAAAAACAAAGACCATATGATTCTCTCAATTGATGCAGAAAAAGCTTTTGATAATATCCAGCATCCCTTCATGATCAGAACACTCAAGAAAATTGGTCTAGAAGGGACTTTTCTTAAACTGATAGAGGCTATCTACAGCAAACCCACAGCCAATATCATATTGAATGGAGTTCAATTGGAATCATTTCCACTCAGATCAGGAACCAGACAAGGCTGCCCATTGTCTCCATTGCTTTTCAACATTGTAATGGAAGTTTTAGCCACCGCAATTAGGGAAGAAAAGGCGATCAAGGGTATCCATATAGGGTCAGAAGAGATCAAACTCTCGCTCTTCGCAGATGATATGATTGTGTATCTGGAAAACACTAGGGACTCTACTACAAAACTCCTAGAAGTGATCAAGAAATACAGCAGCGTCTCAGGTTACAAAATCAACATTCATAAATCGGTAGCCTTTATATACACCAACAACAGTCAAATTGAAAAAGCAGGTAAGGACTCTATCCCATTCACAGTAGTGCCAAAGAAGATGAAATATTTGGGAATTTACCTAACAAAAACGTGAAAGATCTCTATAAAGAGAACTATGAAACTCTAAGAAAAGAAATAGCTGAAAATGTTAACAAATGGAAAAACATACCATGCTCATGGCTGGGAAGAATCAACATTATCAAAATGTCCATACTACCCAAAGCAATATATAATTTCAACGCACTCCCTATTAAAGCTCCACTGTCATATTTTAAAGATCTTGAAAAAACATTACTTCGTTTTATATAGAATCAGAAAAAACCTCGAATAGCCAAGACATTACTCAGAAATAAAAACAAAACAGGAGGAATCACACTACCAGACCTCAGACTTTACTACAAATCGATAGTGATCAAAACAGCATGGTATTGGCACAAAAACAGAGAAGTAGATATCTGGAACAGAATAGAGAACCAAGAGATGAATTCAGCTACTTACCGCTATTTGATTTTTGGCAAGCCAATTAAAAACATTCAGTGGGGAAAAGATTCCCTATTTAACAAATGGTGCTGGGTGAACTGGCTGGCAACCTGCAGAAGACTGAAATTGGACCCACACCTTTCACCATTAACTAAGATAGACTCTCATTGGATTAAAGATTTAAACTTAAAACATGAAACTATAAAAATACTAGAGGAGAATGCAGGGAAAACCCTTGAAGAAATTGGTCTGGGTGAGTATTTCATGAGGAGAGCCCCCCAGGCAATTGAAGCAGCTTCAAAAATACACTACTGGGACTTGATCAAACTAAAAAGCTTCTGCACAGCTAAGAACACAGTAAGCAGAGCAAGCAGACAGCCCTCAGAATGGGAGAAGATATTTGCAGGGTATATCTCTGACAAAGGTTTAATATCCAGAATCCACAGAGAACTCAAACGCATCAGCAAGAAAAATACAAGGGATCCCATCGCAGGCTGGGCAAGGGATTTGAAGAGAAACTTCTCTGAAGAAGACAGGCGCAAGGCCTTCAGACATATGAAAAAATGCTCATCATCTTTAATCATCAGAGAAATGCAAATCAAAACTACTTTGAGATATCATCTAACTCCAATGAGACTAGCCTATATCACAAAATCTCAAGACCAGAGATGTTGGCATGGATGCGGAGAAAAGGGAACACTTCTGCACTGCTGGTGGGAATGCAAATTAATACATTCCTTCTGGAAAAATATATGGAGAACACTCAGAGATCTAAAAATAGATCTGCCATTCAATCCTGTAATTCCTCTGCTGGGCATATACCCAGAAGACCAAAAATCACAACATAACAAAGATATTTGTACCAGAATGTTTATTGCAGCCCAATTCATAATAGCTAAGTCATGGAAAAAGCCCAAGTGCCCATCGATCCACCAACGGATTAATAAATTGTGGTATATGTATACCATGGAATACTATGCAGCCTTAAAGAAAGATGGAGACTTTACCTCTTTCATGTTTACATGGATGGAGCTGGAACATATTCTTCTTAGTAAAGTATCCCAAGAATGGAAGAAAAAGTACCCAATGTACACAGCCCTACTATGAAACTAATTTGGGACTCTCACATGAAAGCTATAACCCAGCTACAACTTAACAATAGGGGGAGGTGGGGAAGGGCGGGTGGGTAGAGGGAGGGGGATCGGTGGGATCACACCTGTGGTGCATCTTACAGGGGTATTTGCGAAACTTGGTAAATGTAGAATGTAAATGTTTTGGCACAGTAACTGAGATAACGCCGGAAAGGCTATGTTAACCACTGTGATAAAAATGTGTCAGATGGTTTATGAAGCGAGTGTATGATGCCCCATGATCATATCAATGTATACAGTTATGATTTAATAAAAATATATATATATATTTAAAAAAAAATAAAAAAAGGAAAAAAAATTTAAATATTAATTTAGGGACAATTGGCTTACTTTAGGGGAGAGAGAGAGAGCTTCTTCTCTCTTATAGATCTGTCTTTCCATTTATTTTCATATTTGTATATATCCCTTGATAGCGTCTTCAAATTTAATTCATGTATAGTACATCTTACACATAGCTTGATAACTGTATTCTCAAGTATGTAACTGTATTCTCAAGTATGTAACTGTATTCTCAAGTAGCTCTGTTTGTAGCTATTATAAATGGACTATTTTTTCTTTTTATTTTTTTTTGTCTGTTTATTATGTTGGAAGAGACTGATTTTTGTTACCCAAATACCTTACTGAATTCTATTGTTCATAATGTGTTTTAGTTGAGTATCCTGAGTGTTTTGAGCATAAAGTCGTATCCATACATAGAATAAATTTCCCTCCTTAACTGAAAAAAAAAATAAAATAAAATAAAAAATACAGTAATGTTTCAGGATATAAAATCAATGTCCACAAGTCAGTTGCTTTTGTATATGCCAACAACAGCCAAGATGAGATGTTAATTAAAGACACAACTCCCTTCACCATGGCCCCAAAGAAAATGAAATACTTAAGAATATACCTAACAAAAGAAGTGAAGGACCTCTATAAAGAAAATTATGTAACCTTAAGAAAGGAAATAGCAGAGGACTTTAACAAATGGAAGAACATACCATGCTCTTGGCTGGGAAGAATCAACATTGTTAAAATGTCTATACTTCCCAGAGCAATTTACCAATTCAACGCCATCCCTATTAAAATACCAACATCCTATTTTCAAGACTTGCAAAAAATGATTCTGCATTTTGTATGGAACCAGAAAAAAAACCCGTATAGCTAAGGCAGTTCTTAGTAATAAAAACAAAGCTGGGGGTATCACCATACTGGATTTTAGGCTGTATTACAAGGCCATAGTGGTCAAGACAGCATGGTACTGGCACAAAAATAGAGACATAGACATTTGGAATCAAATAGAAAACCAGGAAATGAAACCAACAACCTACAGCCACCTAATCTTCAATAAACCAAAGAAGAGCGTCTCCTGGGGGAAAGATTCCCTATTCAATAAATGGTGTTGGGAGAACTGGATATCCACGTGTAAAAGACTGAAACTGGACCTGTACCTTTCTCCACTCACAAAAATTGATTCAAGATGTGTAAAGGACTTAAATTTAAGGCATGAAACAATAAAAATCCTCAAAGAAAGAATAGGAATAATACTAGAAGACATTGGCCTGGGGAAAGATTTTACGAGGAAGACTGCCATTGCAATAGCAACAACAGCAATAATAAACAAATGGGATTTAATTAAACTGAAAAGCTTCTGTACAGCTAAGGAGACAACAACCAAAGCAAATAGACATCCTACCCAATGGGAAAGGATATTTGCATAGTTGGAATCAGATAAACACTTAATAACCAGGATCTATACAGAACTTCAATTAATTCACAAGAAAAAAACCAACAATCCCATACATCAATGGGGAAGAGAGATGAATAGAATCTTCTCCAAAGATGACAGACAAATGGCTAGCAATCATATGAAAAAATGCTCATCATCACTAATTATTAGAGAAATGCAAATTAAAACCACCCTCAGATATCACCTAACCCCAGTGAGAATGAACTATATCGCAAAATCTCAAAACTGCAGATGTTGGCGTGGATGTGGACAGAAAGGAACACTTTTACACTGCTGGTGGAACTGCAAACTAATACAACCTTTTTGGAAGGAAGTACGGAGAACCCTCAAAGAACTCAACCTAGACCTCCCATTTGATCCTGCAATCCCATTACTGGGCATCTATCCAGAAGGAAAAAAAAACTTTTGTTGTAAAGACACTTGTGCTAGGCTGTTTATCGCAGCCCAATTTACAATTGCCAAAATGTGGAAACAACTTAAATGTCCTTCAACCCAGGAATGGATCAGTAAGCTGTAGTATATGTATACCATGGAATACTATTCAGCCATAAAAAATGGAGATTTTGCAGCATTTGTACAAATGGATGGAGGTGGAACACATTATTCTTAGTGAATCACAGGAATGGAGAAGTATGAATCCTATGTACTCAATTTTGATATGAAGACAATTAATGACATGGTGCGGCATGGGGGAAGGGGAGAGCAGACAGAGAAGGAAGGAAGTGGTAAGGGAAAGGAAAAGAAGAAAAAAAGAACAAGAAAAAAAAAACAGTGACTAATTTTCACATAAATTGGTTTTAATTTTGACCAAAGTATATTACTTAAACATTAATTCATAACTCAACTTGTTAATATGCTGTTTAGGATATTGTATCCTCATTTTAAGTGACATATGTTTGTAATTTCTCCTTTATAATAATATATTTTCTCCAATTTTAATATCAGGTGTACCCAGATCAAGTAGAATGATTTTGAAGTATTTCTTCTTTTTCTATTGTCTATAAGATTTAGCATGATCTGTTTTTGGGAATTATCTTTTACTTTTATTTAAAAATATTAGTTGTCTATTTTTTTGATACTTAAGTAAGAAGTTAACTGATGACTCCATACTGAATCTCAGAGTCAAAGCATTCTATAATACACATACTCTTATTTGACAATGTGAATGTCACTTTCTTTGCATTATTATTATTATTGCTTAATATTTTGATGTAGCAATTGTCTGAGTCCTGTTCATTCATTCTTTACGAGGTTTTTGTTTCTAGTCCTTATCTTAAACATTGTTATTGTTATTAAATTTTAAGTCTTTTTAATTTTGTGAAGGCAAAAAAAAAAAAAAAAAAACAGAAACCTAATTAACACATGTATATGTAAAAATAAAAATTTTAAAAAAAGAAGAAAAATGAAATCCTCCTATCATCCACCAACACCCTTAGTCCTAAGGTGTCTGATCTGATCTGGGGATCACAACTCTTTGAGAGCAAATACTTCCCTTTTAATGCAAGTATTTTCTATGGCTTTAACTTTCCAGACAGAAAAACCAAAGATAATCTATATAAATAATTTAAAGGTAAGTAAAAAGGAAGTAATTTATAATAAAATAAAGAACTTCTAATATTAAAAAATACTTTGAAATATGGGACAAATCTTTGCTTTGTGAACTTTTGCCCGCAGTGAAGGCTGTCTGACACGCCTGGCTCAGATCTCTACAATACCTGTGGCACTCCTCCTCAATCATCATGACAACCAAATCCTCCTCAGTGAATTTCTGGAAGGCTCCTGTCATCCCTGTGGAGACTACAGATCTGGCTGGTTTACAAGAACCATTCGTAACAACAGAACACACTTAGAGATCAGCTCTGCCATCCTTGGATGGAAGTCCCTCTCTGCAAGGCAAGGCACCCAACATTATTCAATCACTGCATCTCTTGCTCAAACTGCTAAACTGATCTTGTTAACTCTAAATAAACATGTTGAAAACAGTATCAATAGTAAAGGAAAATATCATGGTGAAAAGTATAATGTCAGCTGGTCAAAACTGTTAAATTGATATGACCAAATATTAGGATATTTCCAAATACAGGTCTTTCACCAAATATCTAGATAATGACATCCACATAATCATCCTCAGATGATTGAAAGATTTTTCATCTAGATTTTTTTCACATTTGATGGACCAAAGTGCAAGAGTACATCTGATGCTGATTTGTACATAGTACATCTGACCCTGGAATCAAGAGCCCTCACACATGGAAGAGGATTGTTTTCATAGAAAGAAGTTTGTGTTTTTATAACATTTTCTGATCACCCATTCCCCAACATAACCTTACCTTCTTTTGAAATATGTTACATTTCCAAGATAGCATTCATTCATCTATTCTTTTATTCATTCATTCTTCAGAGCTTTACTGGAAACTTCGTAAAAGTCAGTTACTCTTTGAGTCACACAAAATTAATGATATGGCACTTGTCTGCAGTAAGCTCACACTCATATTTAGGAGGCAGGCATGAAAAACAATTACAACAGGCTCAGCGCCCGTAGCTCAGCAGTTAGGGCACCAGCCACATACACCGAGGCTCGTGGGTTTTGGCTGGTAAGTCTGACAAACAACAATGCACACTGAAATGGTAGGAGTGTTTATCTCTTAGTAATGTTATGATTGCCTTTCTTTACTCTTTGTAATTTACTGAATTTCACTACATCTTTTTGCAATAAATATGTGCTGCTTTTATAAACAGAAAAAAGAGCATAATGGCACTTATTAATTGAACAGTAATTAGTAGCTAAATGGCCAAAAGTAAAGAGAAAAAATAGTAATAAAGGGTAAAAACTATTCATTCACAAACAAGTCATTGACTAGTCCAGAACTGGCTGTGACACAAGTAAACTTTTAAAAATTATACTAAAATTATATATTGTTAACATTTTTGCTTTCTCAGTAGCTAATGATCTCACTGCCTGCTTTATGTACCCACTTTGGTTGCTGTAAGAGCTGGTCTTACCACTAAGTCTCACCTTTAAGAATTTATTATTGCTAGTCTATAGTAATTGACCATTTCCGACTGATTGTCTCTTCCATTATGATTTAAAAACAGAGCACCAAACGTTGAATTTTTTTTATCCCTTGTAGTTACTTTTCTGTGTATTTTAGAGCTTCCCTGTAACATAAGTCAATCAATATCTTTATCCTTATTTACAATGAAAGAATGAATTAACTAAGTCCAAGGCTTTCTGGCAGTGCAATCGTTTGAAATTCCCAAAGGTTTGCCACCTATTTTCTACAAACAAAAACTGAATTGCATGACTTACTTTGTAGGTTGAGGTAAAAGTGTAATTAGTATGAAATGACAAATTGACTATGAATAAACTATAGCAAGGTGAATTTGCATTTCAAGAATTCTTCTATTAAAAGTCACGTGCATGGTCTATAAAAGAGGGCTGGATTTAACCCTTTCAGTTACCGGCCTATTGCACACTACAGCCAAATAGTGACCTGGATGGAACATTGAAGAAAGATCCATTTCCTTTGTAAAACTCAGAATCTTAACTGAAATTTTCAGTGCATCAGGTCACATGAGGACAGCTTGATGAAGCATCGAATGCTGCTCTCCATCTGTCAGCAGAAGCAGTGTTTTGACAGTTCATGGCATATTTTTCAGGTCTACTGAGACCTAGGAGATTATATTAAAGGAATAATTTAGTCTTGTTTCTATGGAAACTATAACCACTCTGTAAGTCTGTTAGACAAGACAGTTTGCAATATGGTATCTTATTCAAGATGAATAGTCTTTGTAATATATCATTGATAAACTTTTCTACCTGGATTTTAACATTTGCTTGAAAAAAATCCTAAATCTGTGATGACTCCACAAGACAAGGATTAGCCAGCCACAGTACAAACAAGCTCCACTGCACTCCAGTTTATATGCTGGGAAATCAGAATGGCCTCTACAGCAAAACAAAAGAAATTCTGCCCAGAACCCTGGAATGACATTTTCACTTTGAACAACTGATAAACATTAGCATTGTCTTAACTGGCCTTTATTTGTATTTCTTTTAATTACTCACTTTTCTTCACTGCAAGGAGATTAGTGCATTTAAAATTAAATTAGCTTGAGGCTTAAAAAAATAGAAAATATGTGTTATCTCTTCTACTTATTAGTTGAGAACATTTATGCACACACACTGTTCTTTCACCAGCATTTATAAAGTCCTGTATAGAAGCTAAAAAAAAAAGAAATTAACATGGTAGCAATATCACCCAACATTTTTATTGAACAATAGCTATAATACAAATATTGTACTTAATGTTTTACGTAAATTATCTCATTTAATTCTCACTATGGCCCTGTGAGTAAATATTTTAATTAGCCCCAAAGCACAGGAACCTTGGTCAGTATCACACAGCTGGTAAAGTAGCAAAAATAAAATTAAAATTTCAGTCTATCTTATTCAAAATCCTGTGATCTTGACATTGTGCTATTCTGCCTATTGCTAAATTGATAAATATTTAATTAATGATGTAACTACTTTAAGCTTGCTTCCTCACTTCTAAAACAAATGGAGATGACCCCTACCTCACAGGATGCTTTTATTGAATCTGTGTTTTAGTTTATAAGTCTCAAAGAGCTATAAAAATTTTAGCAAAGACATTTAGTATTATTGATGCTCTCCTTTTCAAACCAGACACCATCTGCATACAACCAAAGGACAGTGTTTGAATTTTTATATTTTGTATATGTAAGTTGCTTTTAATAGCAATGTCTTGAGAGCATCACATAGAGAGTGAATGGCAAAGAAATATTAATATGAGTAAATTGGACATTAGCCCTAATGGCAAAGTAGTTGTTTTATATATTATTTTATTTTATCTATATAGCAAGTACCAGCAGATCTGAAGACTAGAAAGAGTCTTCATAAAACCAAGGGTGTATTGTCAAAGCTGGTTAACATCACAAAGCAAAAGGGGAACAAACTGTTCCTGTATTCCTTGTGGAAGAACTGAGTTTCTGCTGATTACAGAAACTCAGGACACAGCTGTGAATAGAGAGCCCATGAGCACTGCAGCAACATGTGTTAATTACTTAATGATAGTGACATATGCCCTTGTACAAACAGGTGCTTGAGGTCTATATTCAGCCTTTTATTTCTGACAACGGCTAGCTGTCATTCTTTTGGGGCCATCACGCTGTGAAGGTGCTGGGATGGAGCCAGAGGACCACAGACCTCCACAGTTACATCTCACTCCTGCTGAGCTGCGTGGGACTGTGACCCCAGAAACATTGTGACAGGACCAAGACAGGGCTGATATGGTAGGCAGTCAATCAGATCCAGTTTCAAGTTCCATCTCCACCACTAACTTGGATGGTCTTGGACAAACTCACCAATGTACATTTTGGTTCCCTAGTTTTATAAAGTAGAAATAATAATAAGAACTGTGTTGAGAGTAAAAAGAGGTGTTTACAGGAATGGTATGGAGAAAAGGCTCATTGAATGCTAAATGTTTTTACTGTGAAAATTGTCATATTTAGAAACCTCAAATTAATATCTTTATCTCTTTGACTCCCTGCCTTTGCAAATCAGATACCTCCAGCCTGAAGGGACTACCATGTACATGAATAAATAAAATTTCTAAAAATACTTTTAAAGTAGTGTTTTATTTTCCTCTGTTGTGCTTATCAGGCATCCTCTATATTTCTAGATACTATGAAAATGAGGAGAGATGATTCAGTCTCTTTAAGAAATTCAGAGAACCGGGCGTTGTGGTGGGCACCTGTAGTCCCAGCTACTTGGGAGGCTGAGGCAAGAGAATCGCTTAAGCCCAGGAGTTGCAGGTTGCTGTGAGCTGCATGAGGCTATGGCACTCTATCGAGGGCCATAAAGTGAGACTCTGTCTCTACAAAAAAAAAAAGATATTCAGAGAAATACTCAGCACATAGCAGATATTTAATAAATATTCATTAAATTAGTAAGTTAATGAAAAGTGTCATTAAAACTTGGTTTGACATATGAAAAAATGTTCATCATCACTATCTATTAGAGAAATACAAATCAAAACCACCCTGAAATACCATCTAACCCCAGTGAGAATGGCCCACATCACAAAATCTCAAAATTGCAGATGCTGGCATGGATGTGGAGAGAAAGGAACACTTTTACACTGCCGGTGGGACTGCAAATTAGTACAACCTTTCTGGAAGGAAGTATGGAGAAACCTCAAAGCACTCAAGCTAGACCTCCCATTTGATCCAGCAATCCCATTACTGGGCATCTACCCAGAAGGAAAAAAATCCTTTTATCATAAGGACACTTGCACTAGACTGTTTATTGCAGCTCAATTTACAATCGCCAAAATGTGGAAACAGCCTAAATGCCCACCAACCCAGGAATGGATTAATAAGCTGTGGTATATGTATACCATGGAATACTATTCAGCTAATTTAAAAAAAAATGGAGACTTTACATCCTTCGTATTAACCTGGATGGAAGTGGAAGACATTATGCTTAGTAAAGCATCACAAGAATGGAGAAGCATGAATCCTATGTACTCAATTTTGATACGAGGACAATTAATGACAATTAAGGTCATGGGGCGGGGTTAGGAAAAGCAGAGAGAGGGAAGGAGGGAGAGGGGTGGGGCCTTGGTGTGTGCCACACCTTCTGGGGGCAAGATTTCAAGAGGGACTTTACCTAACAAATGCAATCAGTGTAACCTGGCTTATTGTACCCTCAATGAATCCCCAACAATAAAAAAAAAAAAAGAAAAAGAAAAAACTTGGTTTGAGAGGAGAAAGAAGATGGCCGACAAGAGGCAACTTTTGCCAGAGGCTCCTGACCAGAAGGAGAGATTCTGCACAGATTTGTCTCTGAAACTGAAGGAGGGGAGCTGAGATAGGAAAAAAGAAAAGACAAGAATACATTGTCTCAGATGTGGCAACCTACGTCTTCAAGAAAGAGGATATTAGTGAACAAATTCCAGGTAGAAAGCCCATCACTATGAGGACAAGAGACCCCTCTCCCAAGCAGGAGGGCCACTGTAGGCATTCTGCAAGCAAGAAGGTTACCAAAAAACCTCTCATTTTATCTCACAGGTGAGAGCTGCTAAACACTGGGCCTCCTCCTCCAGAGAGGTCCTATCTGTGAGCCTATGCATAGTCTTGTCCAGCATAAAACTGAACAAATACTCTCCGTGCAATTCGGAACTCTCATTCCACCCTTCCCCGCTTGCCTGGCAGTCTGAGGTCTACACCCTGCAGAGCCGAATGTGTGTGGCAACTCCATAGGAAGTCCAGGCACTATGTGGACAGCAGCATGGAAATAGTGACTCAAGTGGAAACAGGGCGGCACAGGAAGGTAGGGATGTTTGGGAGAGAGAAATGCACAATATTGCCCTGTGGGCAACAGTGCTGAATTTCCCGGGCAGGCCACTGACAGCTGGTTAGGACTTTCAGGGGCAGGAGCAGGGGCACTGACCCCTGTTCAGACTTTCAAGGGCAGAGCCACTGACTCCCAGTCAGGACTTTCATGAGCCAGGGTGCTGACCCCCATTGGGACTTCCAAGGGTGGAACCACTGATGCCAAGTTAGGATGTTTAAGGGTGGG
The DNA here is from genome assembly GCF_027406575.1 of Nycticebus coucang. NCBI lineage: Eukaryota > Metazoa > Chordata > Mammalia > Primates > Lorisidae > Nycticebus > Nycticebus coucang. The sequence continues at coordinate 111,112,666 of NC_069785.1, forward strand.
GGCAATTGATGCCTGATTTGAACTTTCAAGGGCAGACCCACTGACGCCCAGTTGGGACTTTCAAGGGTGGAGCCACCAACACCCGGTTTTGACTTTCAGGGTCCAGGGAACAGATGCCCAGTTTGGATTTACAAGGGTGGAGGTGCTGATGCCTTTGTCCTGACTGTGGCCAGTAATTATTCCTGAATTTTTGTTTCACTAGAGGGCACCAGGCTTCATCCTCTTGGGTATGCTGGATGGAACTGTCTGTGGATCTCTACTATCAGGTAGTTGGAGACCCCCTGAACTCTTCCTATTGAACAGTGATTATACTGTCTGGGTCCACCTGATTAGAACTCTAGGACTTGGCTGTTCACCTGGGGTCCCTTTGAGGTTGAGTGTGGTTCTTTTGGAGTGGGAAAGAACTGAATCTCCTTCACCAGCTGTTGCTGGTGAGGGGCAAGGCATCATAGTTGCTTGTATCATTCCCTAGCTAAGATTCCAGCCTAATACTGAGACTTTTTAGAAAGGAGATTGATTGTATCTCTCCCTATTTATGATTCCAGCCTAATACTGCAACTCCTTAGAGAGGAGGTGGATCCTTAGGTGGCACAATTCAGGACAGAGCCAGCTTGTGCTCTCTACCTAAGGAGGTCTTCAAAGTCTCTGGCTTCAGCTCTGAAAGGGACCTTTGTAAGGGAAAAGCCACAGTCACAAGCCCCAGTTCATTGGTTAAGAGTGAATTAACTCTACTTCCTGGGGCCCCCAATCCAATTGTACCCTACCACTTTTAATAACCAATATCAGAAAATACTCATGGTGTGGAATCAGCAGAAAAACTTGGGAAACATGAATAATACTGAATACACAGCTGCTCATCGGCCCATGGATTATTGTCCAAAATTGATCATATCTTATGACACAAGACTAACCTCAGCAAATTTAAAAGAATAGAAATTATTCCTGGTATCTTCTCAGACCATTACAGAATAAAAGTTGAACTCAACAGCAACAGGAATCTTCTGACTCAAACAAAGTCATGGAAACTAAATAACCTTATGCTGAATGATAGCTGAGTCAAAGACAAGATTAAGAAGGAAATCACCAACTTTTTAGAACAAAATGACAATGAAGACACAAATTATCAAAACCCGTGGGATTGCAAAGGCAGTACTAAGACGGAAATTTATAGCATTAGAAGCCTTCATCAAGAAAATAGAGAGGAAGTCAACAATTTAATGGGTCATCTAAACAACTAGAAAAGGAAAAACATTCCAACCCCAAACCCAGCAGAAGAAAAGAAATAACCAAAAATTAGAGCAGAATTGAATGAAATTGAAAACAAAAGAATCATTTAGAAGATCAATGAATCAAAAAGTTGGTTTTTTGAAAAGATTAACAAAATTGATAAACCTTTGGCTAGCCTAACCAGAAACAGAAAAGTAAAATCCCTAATATTATCAATCAGAAACAATAAAGGAGAAATAAAGACAGACACCTCAGAAATTCAAAACATCCTCAATGATTACTACAAAAAACTCTATGCTCAGAAATATGAAAATCTGGAGGAAATGGACCAATACCTGGAAGCATGCCACCTTCCTAGACTCAGCCAGAAAGAATTAAAAACTCTGACTAGACCTACATCAATCACTGAAATAGCATCAACTATATGAAATCTCCAAAAAAAGAAAAGTCCCAGACCAGATGGCTTCACATCAGAATTCGACGAAACCTTCAAGGAACTAGTACCTATATTACATAACCTTTTCCAAAACATAGGAAAAGAAGGAATACTTCCCAACACATTCTATGAAGCAAATACCACCCTGATCCCCAAACCAAGAAAGGACACAACAAAGAAAGTAAACTATAGACTAATATCAATGACTATCAACCAAAAGTACTCAATAAGATCCCACTAAACAGAATTCAACAACACATCAAAAAAATTATACTCCATGATCAAGTTGGTTTTATCCCAGGGTTACAAGGTCCGTTCAACATATATAAATCTATAAATATAATACATCACAGAAATACAATAAAAAAACAAAGACCATATGATTCTCTCAATTGATGAAGAATAATAATTTGATGATCAGAATACTTAAGAAAATAGGCTTAGATGCAATATTTCTTAAACTGATAGAGGCCATCTACAGCAAACCCACAGCCAATGTTATATGGAATGGAGTAAAATTGAAAACAGTTCCACTCATATCTGGAACTAGACAGGATGACCTTTGTCTCCACCGCTATTCCATATACTAATGGAAGTCTTAGCCATCACAGTCAGGCAAGAGAAGGTGATCAAAACTATCCAAATATGGTCAGAGATAAAACTCTCACTCTTCACAGATGACATGATCTTATACCTGGAAAACCCCAGGTACTCAACTACAAAACTCTTACAAGTGATTAAGGAATACAGCAGCACCTCAAGTTATAAAATCAACACCTACAAATCAGTTGCTGTTATATATACTAATGATAGTCAAACTGAAAATATAGTCAAGGACTCTATTCCTTTTACAGTATTGCCAAAGAAGATGAAATATCTGGGACTTTACCTAAAAAAGGACATGAAAGATCTTTATAAAGAGAATTATGAAACTCTGATAAAAGAAATAGATGTTAACAAATATAGAAACATATATAGTGCTCATGGCTGGGAAAAATCAACATCGTTAAAATGTCCATACTACCCAAAGCAAAAGTTGTGTTTTTGGTGTTGTTTCAATTGCCCAAGGGGTCCTCCTCATAAAAAATTCTCACAGGCCAATTTCTTCAAGTGTTTTCCCTGTACTCTCCTCCATATTTTTATAATTTCCTGTCTTACATTTAAATCTACAGACAACTTTCAGACTTAATGCAATCCTTAAGCACCATTGTCATACTTTAAAGAACTCAAAAAAATAGTACTTCATCTTATATGTAATCAGAAGAAAACTCAAATAGCCAATACATTACTCAGAAATAAAACTAAATCAGGAGGTATTATATTCAGACTTCAGGCTATACTATAATCCAAGGTGATCAAAACAGCATGGTACTGGCACAAAAACAGAGAAGTAGATATATGGAACAGAATAGAGAATTAAGAGATGAGCACAGCCACTTTGCATCATTTGATCTTCATTAAGCCTATCAAAAGCATTAAATGGGGAAAAGATTCCCTGTTTAACAAATGGTACTGGGAGAACTGGCTGGTGACCTGTAAAACACTGAAATTGGGCCCTCATATTTCACCATTAAAAAAAATTGATTCTCACTGGATAAAAGATTTAAATGTAAGACAGGAAATTATAAAAATATGGAGGAGAGTACAGGGAAAACACTTGAAGAAATTGGCCTGTGAGAATTTTTTATGAGGAAGACCCCTTGGGCAATTGAAACAACACCAAAAATCCATTACTGGGATCTGATCAAACTAAAAAGCTTTTGCACAGCCAAGACATAGTAAGTAAAGCAAACAGACAACTTTCAGAATGGGAGAAGATATTTACAGGTTATGTTTCTGACAAAGGCCTGATAACTAGAATCCACATAGAATTCAAACTAATCCATAAGAAAAGAAGAAATAACACCATTTCTTTGTGGGCAAGAGATATAGACACATGGGCCACAAACACATGAAAAAATGCTCATCATCTTGGGCGGTGCCTGTGGCTCAAAGGAGTAGGGTACTAGCCCCATATACCAGAGGTGGTGGGTTCAAACCCAGCCCTGGCCAAAAACTGCAAAAAAAAAAAAAATGCTCATAATCTTTAATCATCGGAGAAATGAAAATCAAAACCACTTTGAGATATCATCTAACTCCAGTAAGATTAACCCACTTCACGAAATCCCAAAACTACAGATATTGACATGGATGAGAAGAGAAGGGAACACTTCTACACTGCTGGTGAGAATGCAAGCTAATAAATCCTTTTTGGAAAGAAGTTTGGAGAATATTCAAGGAACTGAAAGTAGACCAACTATTCGATCCTGTAATTCCTCTACTAGGTATATTCCCAGATGATCAAAAGTCATTTTACAACAACAATATTTGCACCAGAATGTTTATTGCAGCCCAATTCATAATTGCCAAGTCATAGAAGCAACCCAAGTGCCCATCAATCCATGAATGAACTAACAAATTGTGGTATATGTACACCATGGAATACTATGCAGCCATAAAAGAATGGAGACTTTAATCTTTTATGTATACCTGGGTGGAGCTGGAACATATTCTTCTTAGTAAACTATCTCAAGAATGGAAGAAAAAGTATCTAATGTACTCAATACTATTATTTTTTCTCTCAATACTATTAAAACAATATATAATCACCTACACATTCATATAAATGATAAGACAAAACTATAGTCCAGAAAGAAGGAGAGAAAAGGAAAGAAAAGGGAGGTGAAGGTGTAGGCCGAGAGGTGGGAGAGTATTTGATGGGACTTCACCTAATGTGCATCATGCAATTGTACATTTCAAAACTATTAAGAGTAGAGTATAAATGTCTTACCAAAACAAGGTGATGGTTATGTTAACAAGTTTGATGTAAACATTCCATATTGTATATCAAATCAGCACATTGTACCCCATAAATGCATTAATAAAAAGTTATGATTTCATTTTTAAAAGTGATTTTTAAAAAATAAATGTTTGAAAGTATATTTTGGTACAAATTTTCACATATTTTGCATGTCATCTAAAATATTTTTAACTAGTGGAAATTTCATTTTGATCTAATAATAGATAAGAACAATTATTTTAACACCGTAGTTTATTTATTTATTTTTTTTTAATTTTTTTATTAAATCATAAGTGTATACAATGATATGATTATGGGGCATCATACACTCACTTCATAAACCATTTGACACATTTTTATCCCAGTGGTTAACATAGCCTTTCCGGCGTTATCTCAGTTACTGTGCCAAAACATTTATATTCTACATTTACCAAGTTTCGCAAATACCCCTGTAATATGCACCACAGGTGTGATCCCACCGATTCCCCTCCCTCTACCCACCCCCCCCTTTCCCACTTCCCCCTATTGTTAAGTTGTAGCTGGGTTATAGCTTTCATGTGAGAGTCCCAAATTAGTTTCATAGTAGGGCTGTGTACATTGGATATTTTTTCTTCCATTCTTGGGATACTTTACTAAGAAGAATATGTTCCAGCTCCATCCATGTAAACATGAAAGAGGTAAAGTCTCAATCTTTCTTTAAGGCTGCATAGTATTCCATGGTATACATATACCACAATTTATTAATCCATTCGTGGATCGATGGGCACTTCGGCTTTTTCCATGACTTAGCAATTATGAATTGGGCTGCAATAAACATTCTGGTACAAATATCTTTGTTATGTTGTGATTTTTGGTCTTCTGGGTATATGCCCAGCAGAGGAATTACAGGATTGAATGGCAGATCTATTTTTAGATCTCTGAGTGTTCTCCATATATCCCTCCAAAAGGAATGTATTAATTTGCATTCCCACCAGCAGTGCAGAAGTGTTCCCTTTTCTCCGCATCCACGCCAACATCTCTGGTCTTGAGATTTTGTGATATAGGCTAGTCTCATTGGAGTTAGATGATATCTCAAAGTAGTTTTGATTTGCATTTCTCTGATGATTAAAGATGATGAGCATTTTTTCATATGTCTGAAGGCCGTGCGCCTGTCTTCTTCAGAGAAGTTTCTCTTCAAATCCCTTGCCCAGCCTGTGATGGGATCCCTTGTTTTTTTCTTGCTGATGCGTTTGAGTTCTCTGTGGATTCTGGTTATTAAACCTTTGTCAGAGTTATACCCTGCAAATATCTTCTCCCATTCTGAGGGCTGTCTGCTTGCTCTGCTTACTGTGTTCTTAGCTGTGCAGAAGCTTTTTAGTTTGATCAAGTCCCAGTAGTGTATTTTTGAAGCTGCTTCAATTGCCCGGGGGGTTCTCCTCATGAAATACTCACCCAGACCAATTTCTTCAAGGGTTTTCCCTGCATTCTCCTCTAGTATTTTTATAGTTTCATGTCTTAAGTTTAAATCTTTAATCCAATGAGAGTCTATCTTAGTTAATGGTGAAAGGTGTGGGTCTAATTTCAGTCTTCTGCAGGTTGCCAGCCAGTTCACCCAGCACCATTTGTTAAATAGGGAATCTTTTCCCCACTGAATGTTTTTAATTGGCTTGTCAAAAATCAAATAGCGGTAAGTAGCTGGATTCATCTCTTGGTTCTCTATTCTATTCCAGATATCTACTTCTCTGTTTTTGTGCCAATACCATGCTGTTTTGATCACTATCGATTTGTAGTAAAGTCTGAGGTCTGGTAGTGTGATTCCTCCTGTTTTGTTTTTATTTCTGAGTAATGTCTTGGCTATTCGAGGTTTTTTCTGATTCCATATAAAACGAAGTAATGTTTTTTCAAGATCTTTAAAATATGACAGTGGAGCTTTAATAGGGAGTGCGTTGAAAGTATATATTGCTTTGGGTAGTATGGACATTTTGATAATGTTGATTCTTCCTAGCCATGAGCATGGTATGTTTTTCCATTTGTTAACATTTTCAGCTATTTCTTTTCTTAGAGTTTCATAGTTCTCTTTATAGAGATCTTTCACGTCTTTTGTTAGGTAAATTCCCAAATATTTCATCTTCTTTGGCACTACTGTGAATGGGATAGAGTCCTTAACTGCTTTTTCAATTTGACTGTTGTTGGTGTATATAAAGGCTACCGATTTATGAATGTTGATTTTGTAACCTGAGACGCTGCTGTATTCCTTGATCACTTCTAGGAGTTTTGTAGTAGAGTCCCTAGTGTTTTCCAGATACACAATCATATCATCTGCGAAGAGCGAGAGTTTGATCTCTTCTGACCCTATATGGATACCCTTGATCGCCTTTTCTTCCCTAATTGCGGTGGCTAAAACTTCCATTACAATGTTGAAAAGCAATGGAGACAATGGGCAGCCTTGTCTGGTTCCTGATCTGAGTGGAAATGATTCCAATTGAACTCCATTCAATATGATATTGGCTGTGGGTTTGCTGTAGATAGCCTCTATCAGTTTAAGAAAAGTCCCTTCTAGACCAATTTTCTTGAGTGTTCTGATCATGAAGGGATGCTGGATATTATCAAAAGCTTTTTCTGCATCAATTGAGAGAATCATATGGTCTTTGTTTTTTAATTTGTTTATGTGCTGAATTACATTTATAGATTTACGTATATTGAACCAGCCTTGAGACCCTGGGATAAAACCAACTTGGTCATGATGTATAATTTGTTTGATGTGTTGCTGGATTCTGTTTGTTAGGATCTTGTTGAATATTTTTGCATCTATATTCATTAGTGATATTGGTCTATAATTTTCTTTTCTTGTTGGGTCTTTTCCTGGTTTGGGGATCAGGGTGATATTTGCTTCATAGAACGTGTTGGGTAGTCTTCCTTCTTTTTCTACATTTTGGAACAGGTTGAGTAATATAGGTACTAATTCCTCTTTAAAGGTTTGGTAGAATTCTGACGTGAAACCATCTGGTCCCGGGCTTTTCTTTTTAGGGAGGTTTTGTATAGTTGATGCTATTTCTGAACTTGATATGGGTCTGTTCAACATTTCCACTTGATTCTGGTTAAGTCTTGGAAGGTGGCGTGCTTCCAAGTATCGGTCTATTTCCTTCAGATTTTCATATTTCTGAGAATAAAGTTTCTTGTAATATTCATTAAGGATTTTTTGGATTTCTGATGAGTCTGTGGTTATTTTGTCTTTGTTGTTTCTGATTGATGATATTAGAGATTTTACTCTTTTTTTCCTGATTAGGTTGGCCAGAGGTTTATCTATTTTATTGACCTTTTCAAAAAACCAGCTTTTTGATTTATTGATCTGTTGTATTATTCTTTTGTTTTCAATTTCATTTAATTCTGCTCTAATTTTGGTTATTTCTTTTCTTCTACTGGGTTTGGGGTTGGAATGTTCTTCCTTTTCCAGTTGCGTGAGATGTCCCATTAAGTTGTTAACTTCCTCTCTTTCCGTTCTCTTGAGGAAGGCTTGCAGTGCTATAAATTTCCCTCTTAGAACTGCCTTTGCAGTGTCCCAGAGGTTCTGATAGCTTGTGTCTTCATTGTCATTTTGTTCCAAAAAATTGGTGATTTCTTTCTTAATCTCATCTCTGACCCAGCTATCATTCAGCATAAGGTTATTTAACTTCCATGTTTTTGTATGGGTATGCAGATTCCTGTTGTTACTCAATTCAAGTTTTATTCCATGATGGTCCGAGAAGATGCACGGAATAATTTCTATTCCTTTAAATTTACTGAGGTTAGACTTGTGACCTAAAATGTGATCAATTTTGGAGTAAGTTCCGTGGGCTGATGAGAAGTATGTGTATTCAGTTTTGTTGGGATGAAATGTTCTGTAGATGTCTGCTAAATCTAAATATTGGATGGTTAGGTTTAAATCTAAGATTTCTTTGCTCAGCTTCTTTCTGGAGGATCGATCCAACACTGCCAAGGGAGTGTTGAAATCTCCAACGATTATGGAGCTGGAGGAAATCAAGTTACTCATGTCTGTTAGAGTTTCTCTTATAAATTGAGGTGCATCCTGGTTGGGTGCATAGATATTAATAATTGAGATCTCGTCATATTGAGTATTACCCTTAACAAATATGAAGTGACCATTCTTGTCCTTCCTTACTTTTGATGGTTTAAAGCCTACTGTATCTGCAAATAAAATTGCAACACCTGCTTTTTTCTGATTACCATTTGCCTGAAATATGGATGACCATCCTTTCACCCTGAGTCTGTATTTGTCTTTTAAGTTGAGATGTGACTCTTGTATGCAACAAATATCTGGCTTAAGTTTTTGTATCCAGTCAGCTAACCTATGCCTCTTTAGAGGACAGTTTAAGCCATTCACATTGATGGAGAGTAAGGATAAGTCTGGTGGAATTTTGGGTATCGAGTTTTTCAAAGGTCCAGTGGACATTTTTAATCCTTTCGCCAGTGTGGAAGTTGGAGTTTGATCCGAAGTTTCTGAGTGAGTTTACTTTTGTGGTATAGGATTGGGTTGGTCATTGTGGAGGATAGGTCTGAGAACATCCTGAAGAGCTGGTTTACTTATGGCAAATTTTTTCAACATATGAATGTCATTGAAGTATTTAATTTCTCCATCATAGATGAAACTCAGTTTAGCTGGATACAAGATCCTGGGTTGAAAGTTATTTTGCTTTAGGAGATTAAAAGTTGATGACCAGCCTCTTCTTGCTTGAAAAGTTTCAGCAGAGAGATCTGCAGTTATTCTAATATTCTTACCTTTGTACGTTATAGTTTTCTTTCGCCGGGCTGCTTTGAGAATCTTCTCTTTCATGTTAACTTTAGTGAAGCTAATTATGATATGTCTGGGAGATGGCTTTTTGGGGTTGAATCGTGCTGGGGTTCTGAAGCTGTCTGCTATCTGAATTTCAGATTCTCTAGGCATGTCTGGAAAATTTTCTTTCATAATTTCATGTAGAAGGGCCTCTGTGTCCTTGGCTGCCACGTCATCAGCCTCCGAAATTCCTATAACCCTTATGTTATGTTTTTTCGAATTATCTGAGAGCTCTCTGAGTGAGTGATCCGTTTTTGCTCTCCATTTCTCTTCCTCTTTGAGAGATTGGGAGCGTTCGAAGACTTTATCTTCAATGTCAGAAATCCTTTCTTCTGCTTGCTCCATTCTGTTACTGAGGGATTCTACTGTATTTTTCATATCTTTGAGGGCTGTAAGTTCTTGTTTCAGTGTGTCTAAGTCTTTGGTGGTTTTGTCTTTAAATTCGTTAAATTCTTGAGACAGTTTTTGAATTTCTCCACGAATTCCTAATTCCATTTTATTAATCTTGTCTGCAAACCAAATTCTGAATTCGACTTCTGACATCTCAGCCAGTTGTTTATGAATGGGATCTTCAATCACATCTGCCGTATCTTTTCTTGGGGGGGTTGATCTATTCTGGTTATTCATGTTACCAGAGTTTTTCCGCTGATTCCGCCCCATGGTTTACTCCCTTTGGTTTTTCCCCTGGGGTTTTATCGAGGGCCCGTACAGTGTTGTGGCCTGAGAAACTGGGGCCCTGTCTGGTGTGGTGGAGCAAAGTGGTTCTGTCTTGTTTTCAGCTGGTTTCTGTTCTATCCTATTGCAACTTCTACTCTGGCTTGAAGTCTCAGCTGTGTGGAAAAATCAGCAATTAAGTCACCCCGCCTGCCCACCTCTGGCCCCAGTTGGAAAAGGAGAATCAAACCTTCCTACAATCGCACACCCAGGGCACCACCTGAAAAGTCCTCAGTCTATTAGCCCAGTTCAAAAGGTCCGAATCAACTGTCTCAATCGGCACTTGTCTCAGGTGGAAGGGTTCAAGAGGTCTCTGGGAACTGGATCACAGGGGCCTGGTGACTCCTCTGAGACAGCTCACTCCAGTGCAGCGTGGAGTCAGGAGGAGCCACCCCGCAAACAGAGCAGTCTGGGAAGGTTGACGTCTCCTTCCCCACTTTGCCCCTCCGTCGGACCCAGTCACTGGTATCTCTGCAGATGGCTAACCCAGTTGCCTGCAGTGAACAGACACTCCAGGGGTTTGCACCTGCCTGAATCGCGAGGAAGTCTGCCAGGCCCCCGCAGACTGCCGCTATCTAGCAGGAGGAGATGGGGCCTGACATCTTTGAGTGTTTGATGCAGGTGATGGGAAGGAGGTGTTCACTCAGGCTTAGCCCCGTCCCTGATGGATGCTGCTAACAGAACAGAACAGAACAGACAACTTTGTGAGGTTCTGTCTCTGTTCCTGTCGTCGCCTACAGGAGACGGGCTGTTTTGAGTTCAAACGTCTTTGCTGCTGGAGAATTGCGTCTGAACACCTCTCTGGGTCGGCCCCGCCCTGGAGGCTTCTGGGTTTGTGAGTCGTGACACAGGTGGCCTCCTCTGGTTGCCCAGGGAGACAGGGGGTGTGGCCTCAGAATATCCAGAAGTGAGCGTTCTGCCGTTAAAGAAAAAACGGCTGTTGATCTACCTCCAGGGAACTGCTGCTCTGGTGTGGGCACTCAGGCGACCCTTTTCTCCTCTGTCCCGCGCCCCAGAGTCAGCACTGAGCGGCCGCAGTTTGTGCTGGGTCCACACCCCTTAAAAGATCCCCCAAGAATCAGAACTCTTGGGGGATGGGCGCCCAGACCCGGATTGGGAGTGGGGCGGGGGGAAGCTAGAGTTTCATTCAGTTTCACGCAATACTACGGTCCGGGGAGGGCTCCTGCACTGCACCGCAGGGAAGTGCCGCCAAGGCTTGATTTCCCCTCAGCGGAGTGCCCTCTCCTCGCTCACGTATCCCAGAGTCAGCGCTGACCTGACGCAGCTCCGGCACTGTGCACTCCCCTCGAGAAATCACCCAAGGAGCCGAACTCCGGAGGGATAGGCCCTCAGACCCCGAGTGAGAGTAGGGGCTCTCAGCTCTCAGCGGGGAGGCCAGAGTCTTATTCAGTCTTGTGCCCGGGGAGGGCTCCTGCACTGCACTGCAGGGAAGTGCCGCCAAGGCTTGATTTCCCCTCAGCGGAGTGCCCTCTCCTCGCTCACGTGTCCCAGAGTCAGCGCTGACCTGACGCAGCTCAGGCACTGTGCACTCCCCTCGAGAAATCACCCAAGGAGCTGAACTCCTGGGGGATAGGCCCTCAGACCCCGAGTGAGAGTAGGGGTTCTCAGCTCTCAGCGGGGAGGCCAGAGTCTGATTCAGTCTTGGGCCCCGTATGCCCGGGGAGGGTTGGTGCACTGCACCGCAGGGAAGTGCCGCGAGGCGTGACTCCCCCTCAGCCCGGTGCCCTCTCCTCACTCGGCGCGCCTCAGAGTCAATGCTGACCAGACGCAACTCGGGGACTGTCCACTCCCCTTGAGAAATCACCCAAGGATCCGAAGTCCTGGGGGACAGGCCTCCAGACCTCAGTGGGCGGGAGGGGAGCGCCGGGGATTCAGGGTTGCCGGCAAAGGATTCCCAAAGTTTTATTCAGCCCTATGTCCGGCAGGAGAACACCACGGCACCCCAGTAGGGGAGGTAGGTCCAGTTTTTAGAAGGTCTCTCCCGTGGAGTGTAGTGGGAGGGGCTTTAATTTCTGCCCACTTGTTCAATTGTGGGGCTACAGAGCCGGTCTCATGGGGGAGGGGGACTCCCGTCCGCTTGGTGGTGGATTTTGTACCTTTTGTTTGCGTCCTTGTGATCACAACTTGCCTCAGCGGTGTTGATGTGCGTTCTTCAGCCTTCTCTCTTGGTGAGGCTCAAGTCCACCAGGATACTTACTAAATTCCTGTCCCTTAACTCTCCTTCTGGACGGGAGCCTTTGTTGAAAGCTGGCTTCAGTCCGCCATCTTGTCTCTCAGTCTCAACACCGTAGTTTAAAATTATTAGTATTTTGAAAATTACTCTTTGTGAGGAGAGCAAGATGGCAGCTGTGTAACAGCTTCCTTGCACATGGGCACCATGAGAATGGGGAGATGGGACTCCAGGCATCTCTGGCTGGTGGGATCTGCCTATCATCACCCCTATGAGGATACAGAGAGTCAGCCAGAGAATTCTGGACCCCAAGAGGAGGACTAAAACAGTGGAAAACTGGCAAGTGGTCACGTGTGTTCAATCAGTCTAAACACGCCCGCAACTTCCACAGGCACGAGAACTTAAAGAGCAAGAGGAATTGAAAGGAAAATTAGGGCAAGGAAACAGATAAAAGAAATCACTCATGAGGAAGAATCAGCAGAAAACTCCAGGCAATATGAAGAACCAGTCCAGAACAACCCCACCAAGGGACCATGAGGTAGCTACTACAGAGGATTCCACATATAAAGAAATGTTAGGAATGACAGACAGGGAATTCAGAATACACATGATGAAAACAATGAAAGAAATGATGGAAACAATGAAGAAAACTGCTAATAAAGTGGAAAATAACCAAAAGGAAATCCAAAAACAGAATCAAATAAGAGATGAACGATATGAAGAATATAAAAAGGATATAGCAGAACTGAAGGAACTGAAACAGTCAATTAGGGAACTTAAAGATGCAATGGAGAGTATCAGCAACAGGTTAGACCATGCAGAAGAAAGAATTTCAGAGGTAGAAGACAAAGTTCTTGAGATAACTCAGATAGTAAAAGAGGCAGAAAAGAAGAGAGAGAAAGCGGAACGTTCGCTGTCAGAATTATGGGACCTTATGAAGCATGCCAACATACGAGTTCTAGGAATCCCAGAACGGAAAGAAGAATGCCCCAGAGGAATGGAAGCCATACTAGAGAATATTATAAAAGAAAATTTCCCAAATATCACCAAAGATTCTGACACACTGCTTTCAGAGGGCTATCGGACCCCAGGTCGCCTCAACTCTAACCGAGCCTCTCCAAGACACATTGTGATGAACCTGTCCAAAGTCAAGACAAAAGAAAAGATTCTGCAAGCTGCCAGGAGTAAGCGCGAGTTGACCTACAGGGGCAAATCCATCACAGTGACTGCAGACTTCTCTAATGAAACTTTCCAAGCAAGAAGACAATGGTCATCTACCTTTAATCTACTTAAACAGAACAATTTCCAGCCCAGAATTCTTTACCCTGCTAAGCTAAGCTTCAAAATTGATGGAGAAATCAAATCATTTACAGATATACAAACATTGAGGAAATTCGCCACAACAAGACCAGCTCTACAGGAAATATATCAACCTGTTCTGCACACTGACCACCACAATGGATCAGCAGCAAAGTAAGAACTCAGAAATTAAAGGACAGAACCTAACCTCCACACTGATGCAAAAGATAAAACTAAGAAATGGACTCTCACCAAATAAGATGAATAGAATACTACCACACTTATCAATTATCTCCATAAATGTTAATGGCTTGAATTCCCCACTGAAGAGACATAGATTGGCTGACTGCATTAAAAAACACAAGCCATCTATTTGCTGTCTGCAAGAAACACACCTGGCTTCAAAAGACAAATTAAAGCTCCGAGTCAAGGGTTGGAAGACAATTTTTCAGGCAAATGGCATTCAGAGGAAAGGAGAGTTGCAATCTTATTTTCAGATTCATGTGGATTTAAAGCAACTAATGTCAAAAAAGACAAAGATGGTCACCTTATATTGGTCAAGGGAAAAATACAACAAGAAGATGTTTCAATTCTAAATATTTATGCACCCAATTTACATGCTCCCAGATTCTTGAAACAGACCTTACTCAGTCTGAGCAATATGATATCTGATAATACCATCATAACAGGGGACTTTAACATTCCTCTTACAGAGCTGGACAGATCCTCTAAATAGAAATTAAACAAACATATAAGAGATTTAAATGAGACCCTAGAACAACTGTGCTTGATAGACGCATATAGAACACTCCACCCTAAAGATAAAGAATATACATTCTTCTCATCACCCCATGGAACATTCTCCAAAATTGATCATATCCTGGGACACAAAACAAATATCAACAGAATCAAAAGAATTGAAATTTTACCTTGTATCTTCTCAGAACATAAGGCACTAAAGGTGGAACTCAACTCTAACAAAAATGCTCCACCCCACACAAAGGCATGGAAATTAAACAATCTTCTGTTGAATAACAGATGGGTGCAGGAAGAAATAAAACAGGAAATCATTAACTTCCTTTTCATAACAACAATTAAGACACAAGCTACCAAAACCTGTGGGATACTGCAAAAGCAGTTTTGAGAGGAAAATTCATTGCTTTAGATGCCTACATTCGAAAAACAGAGGGAGAGCACATCAACAATCTCACAAGAGATCTTATGGAATTGGAAAAAGAAGAACAATCTAAGCCTAAACTCAGTAGAGGAAAAGAAATACCCAAAATCAAATCAGAGATCAAAGAAATTGAAAACAAAAGAATCATTCAGACAATTAATGAAACAAGGAGTTGGTTTTTTGTAAAAATAAATAAAATAGATAAACCATTGGCCGGACTAACGAGAAATAGAAAAGTAAAATCTCTAGTAACCTCAGTCAGAAATGATAAAGGGGAAATAACAACTGATCCCACAGAAATACAAGAGATCATCTCTGAATACTACCAGAAACTCTATGCCCAGAAATTTGACAATCTGAAGGAAATGGATCAATATTTGGAATCACACCCTCTCCCTAGACTTACCCAGGAAGAAACAGAGCTCCTGAACAGACCAATTTCAAGCACCGAGATCAAAGAAACAATAAAAAATCTTCCAACCAAAAAATGCCCTGGTCCAGATGGCTTCACACCAGAATTCCATCAAACCTTCAAGGAAGAGCTTATTCCTGTACTGCAGAAATTATTCCAAAAAATTGAGGAAGAAGGAATCTTCCCCAACACATTCTATGAAGCAAACATCAGGAAACCAAAACCAGGAAACACCGAAACAAAAAGGAGAATTTCAGGCCGGCGCCTGTGGCTCAGTGAGTAGGGCGCCGGCCCCATGTACCGAGGGTGGCGGGTTTGGGCCTGGCCCCGGCCAAACTGCAACCAAGAGGTAGCCGGGCGTTGTGGCGGGCGCCTGTGGTCCCAGCTGTTCGGGAGGCTGAGGCAAGGGAATCGCGTAGGCCCAAGAGTTGGAGGTTGCTGTGAGCCGTGTGACGCCACGGCACTCTACTGAGGGCGGTACAGTAACACTCTGTCTCTACAAAAAAAAAAAAAAAAAGAAAAGAAAAAGGAGAATTTCAGACGAATCTCACTCATGAATATAGATGCAAAAATTCTCAACAAAATCCTATCCAATAGATTACAGCTTATAATCAAAAAAGTCATTCATCATGATCAAGTAGGTTTCATCACAGGGATGCAAGACTGGTTTAACATATTCAAGTCCATAAATGTTATCCACCATATTAACAGAAGCGAAAATAAAGATGACATGATCCTCTCAATAGATGCAGAAAAAGCATTTGATAAAATCCAGCATCCTTTCCTAATTAGAACACTGAAGAGTATAGGCATAGGTGGCACATTTCTTTTTTTTTTTTCTCTCTTATCGTTTCTTTTTTTAATTAATTTATTTTTTTTTTATTGTTGGGGATTCTTTGAGGGTACAATAAGCCAGGTTGCACTGATTGCAATTGTTAGGTAAAGTCCCTCTTGCAATCATGTCTTGCCCCCATAAAGTGTGACACACACCAAGGCCCCACCCCCCTCCCTCCATCCCTCTTTCTGCTTTCCCCCCCATAAACTTAATTGTCATTAATTGTCCTCATATCAAAATTGAGTACATAGGATTCATGTTTCTTCATTCTTGTGATGCATTACTAAGAATAATGTCTTCCACTTCCATCCAGGATAATACAAAGGATGTAAAGTATCCATTTTTTTTAATGGCTGAATAGTATTCCATGGTATACATATACCACAGCTTGTTAATCCATTCCTGGGTTGGTGGGCATTTAGGCTGTTTCCACATTTTGGCGATTGTAAATTGAGCTGCAATAAATAGTCTAGTACAAGTGTCCTTATGATAAAAGGAATTTTTTCCTTCTGGGTAGATGCCCAGTAATGGGATTGCAGGATCAAATGGAATGTCTAGGTTGAGTGCTTTGAGGTTTTGCCATACTTCCTTCCAAAAAGGTTGTACTAGTTTGCAGTCCCACCAGCAGTGTAAAAGTGTTCCCTTCTCTCCACATCCACGCCAGGGTCTGCAGTTTTGAGATTTTGAGATGTGGGCCATTCTCACTGGGGTTAGATGATATCTAAGGGTTGTTTTGATGTGCATTTCTCTAATATACAGAGATGATGATCATTTTTTCATGTGTTTGTTAGCCATTTGTCTGTCATCTTTAGAGAAAGTTCTATTCATGTCTCTTGCCCATTGATATATGGGATTGTTGGCTTTTTTCATGTGGATTAATTTGAGTTCTCTATAGATCCTAGTTATCAAGCTTTTCTCTGATTGAAAATATGCAAATATCCTTTCCCATTGTGTAGGTTGTCTCTTTGCTTTGGTTATTGTCTCCTTAGCTGTACAGAAGCTTTTCAGTTTAATGAAGTCCCATTTGTTTATTTTTGTTGTTGTTGCAATGGCCATGGCAGTCTTCTTCATGAAGTCTTTCCCCAGGCCAATAACTTCCAGTGTTTTTCCTATGTTTTCTTGGAGGATTTTTATTGTTTCATGCATTAAACTTAAGTCCTTTATCCATTTTGAATCAATTTTTGTGAGTGGGGAAAGGTGTGGGTCCAGTTTCAGTCTTTTACATGTAGACATCCAGTTCTCCCAACACCATTTATTGAATAGGGAGTCTTTCCCCCAAGGTATGTTTTTGTTTGGTTTATCGAAGATTAGGTGGTTGTAAGATGTCAGTTTCATTTCTTGGTTTTCATTTCGATTCCAAGTGTCTATGTCTCTGTTTTTGTGCCAGTACCATGCTGTCTTGACCACTATGGTTTTGTAGTACAGACTAAAATCTGGTATGCTGATGCCCCCAGCTTTATTTTTTTTACTAAGAACTGCCTTAGCTATACGAGGTTTTTTCCGGTTCCATACAAAACGCAGTATCATTTTTTCCAAATCTTGAAAGTACGATGTTGGTATTTTGACAGGAATGGCATTGAATAGGTAGATTACTTTGGGAAGTATAGACATTTTAACAATGTTGATTCTTCCCGTCCATGAGCATGGTATGTTCTTCCATTTGTTAATATCCTCTGCTATTTCCTTTCTGAGGATTTCATAGTTTTCTTTATAGAGGTCCTTCACCTCCTTCGTTAGGTATATTCCTAGGTATTTCATTTTCTTTGAGACTTAGGTGAAGGGAGTTGTGTCCTTAATTAGCTTCTCATCTTGACTGTTATTGGTGTACACAAAGGCTACTGACTTGTGGACATTCATTTTATATCCCTGCAACATTACTGTATTTTTTGATGACTTCTAGGAGTCTTGTGGTTGAGTCTTTGGGGTTCTCTAAGTATAAGATCATGTCGTCAGCAAAGAGGGAGAGTTTGACCTCCTCTGCTCCCATTTGGATTCCCTTTATTTCCTTGTCTTGCCTAATTGTATTGGCTAGGACTTCCAGCACTGCGTTGAATAGTAAAGGTGACAGAGGACAACCTTGTCTGGCTCCAGTTCTAAGAGGAAAAGCTTTCAGTTTTACTCCATTGAGTAAAATATTAGCTGTGGATTTGTCATAAATAGCTTCAATCAGTTTTAGAAATGTGCCACCTATGCCTATACTCTTCAGTGTTCTAATTAGAAAAGGATGCTGGATTTTATCAAATGCTTTTTCTGCATCTATTGAGAGGATCATGTCATCTTTATTTTTGCCTCTGTTAATATGGTGGATAACGTTTATGGACTTGCGTATGTTAAACCAGCCTTGCATCCCTGGGATGAAGCCTACTTGATCATGATGTATGACTTTTCTGAGGATAAGCTGTAATCTATTGGCTAGGATTTTGTTGAGAATTTTTGCATCTATATTCATGAGTGAGATTGGTCTGAAATTCTCCTTTTTGTTTGGGTCTTTTCCTGGTTTTGGTATCAGGGTGATGTTTCCTTCATAGAATGTGTTGGGGAAGATTCCTTCTTCCTCAATTTTTTGGAATAATTTCTGCAGTACAGGAATAAGCTCTTCCTTGAAGGTTTGATAGAATTCTGGAGTGAAGCCATCTGGACCAGGGCATTTTTTGGTTGGAAGATTTTTTATTGTTTCTTTGATCTCGGTGCTTGAAATTGGTCTGTTCAGGAGCTCTGTTTCTTCCTGGCCAAGTCTAGGGAGAGGGTGTGATTCCAAATATTTATGCATTTCCTTCACATTGTCAAATTTCTGGGCATAGAGTTTCTGGTAGGATTCAGAGATGATCTCTTGTATTTCTGTGGGATCAGTTGTTATTTCCCCTTTATCATTTCTGATTGAGGTTACTAGAGATTTTACTTTTCTATTCCTCATTAGTCTGGCCAATGGTTTACCTATTTTATTTATTTCTTTCAAAAAACCAACTCTTTGTTTCATTAATTTTCTGAATGATTCTTTTGTTTTCAATTTCATTGATCTCTGATTTGATTTTGAATATTTCTTTTCTTCTACTGAGGTTAGGCTTAGATTGTTCTTCTATTTCCAATTGCATAAGAGCTCTTGTGAGATTGTTGATGTGCTCTCTTTCTGTTTTTCGAATGTAGGCATCTAAAGCAATGAATTTTCCTCTCAAAACTGCTTTTGCAGTATCCCACAGGTTTTGGTAGCTTGTGTCTTCATTGTTGTTATGCTCAAGGAAGTTAATGATTTCCTGTTTCATTTCTTCCTGCACCCATCTGTTATTCAACAGAAGATTGTTTAATTTCCATGCCTTTGTGTGGGGTGGAGCATTTTTGTTAGAGTTGAGTTCCACCTTTAGTGCCTTATGGTCTGAGAAGATACAAGGTAAAATTTCAATTCTTTTGATTCTGTTGATATTTGTTTTGTGTCCCAGGATATGATCAATTTTGGAGAATGTTCCATGGGGTGATGAGAAGAATGTATATTCTTTATCTTTAGGGTGGAGTGTTCTATATGCGTCTATCAAGCACAGTTGTTCTAGGGTCTCATTTAAATCTCTTATATGTTTGTTTAATTTCTATTTAGAGGATCTGTCCAGCTCTGTAAGAGGAATGTTAAAGTCCCCTGTTATGATGGTATTATCAGATATCATATTGCTCAGACTGAGTAAGGTCTGTTTCAAGAATCTGGGAGCATTTAAATTGGGTGCATAAATATTTAGAATTGAAACATCTTCTTGTTGTATTTTTCCCTTGACCAATATAAAGTGACCATCTTTGTCTTTTTTGACATTAGTTGCTTTAAATCCACATGAATCTGAAAATAAGATTGCAACTCTCCTTTCCTCTGAATGCCATTTGCCTGAAAAATTGTCTTCCAACCCTTGACTCGGAGCTTTAATTTGTCTTTTGAAGCCAGGTGTGTTTCTTGCAGACAGCAAATAGATGGCTTGTGTTTTTTAATGCAGTCAGCCAATCTATGTCTCTTCAGTGGGGAATTCAAGCCATTAACATTTATGGAGATAATTGATAAGTGTGGTAGTATTCTATTCATCTTATTTGGTGAGAGTCCATTTCTTAGTTTTATCTTTTGCATCAGTGTGGAGGTTAGGTTCTGTCCTTTAATTTCTGAGTTCTTACTTTGCTGCTGATCCATTGTGGTGGTCAGTGTGCAGAACAGGTTGATATATTTCCTGTAGAGCTGGTCTTGTTGTGGCGAATTTCCTCAATGTTTGTATATCTGTAAATGATTTGATTTCTCCATCAATTTTGAAGCTTAGCTTAGCAGGGTAAAGAATTCTGGGCTGGAAATTGTTCTGTTTAAGTAGATTAAAGGTAGATGATCATTGTCTTCTTGCTTGGAAAGTTTCATTAGAGAAGTCTGCGGTCACTCTGATGGATTTGCCCCTGTAGGTCAACTGGCGCTTACTCCTGGCAGCTTGCAGAATCTTTTCTTTTGTCTTGACTTTGGACAGGTTCATCACAATGTGTCTTGGAGAGGCTCGGTTAGAGTTGAGGCGACCTGGGGTCCGATAGCCCTCTGAAGCAGTGTGTCAGAATCTTTGGTGATATTTGGGAAATTTGCTTTTATAATATTCTCTAGTATGGCTTCCATTCCTCTGGGGCATTCTTCTTCCCCTTCTGTAATTCCTATAACTTGTATGTTGGAATGCTTCATAAAGTCCCATAATTCTGACAGTGAACGTTCTGCTTTCTCTCTCTTCTTTTCTGCCTCTTTTACTATCTGAGTTATCTCAAGAACTTTGTCTTCTACCTCTGAAATTCTTTCTTCTGCATGGTCTAACCTGTTGCTGATACTTTCCATTGCATCTTTAAGTTCCCTAATTGACTGTTTCAGTTCCTTCAGCTCTGCTATATCCTTTTTATATTCTTCATATCCCTCATCTCTTATTTGATTCTGTTTTTGAATTTCCTTTTTGTTATTTTCCACTTTATTAGCAGTTTCCTTCATTGTTTCCATCATTTCTTTCATTGTTTTCAACATGTGTATTCTAAATTCCCTGTCTGTCATTCCTAACATTGCTTCATAGGTGGAATCATCTGCAGTAGCTACCTCATGGTCCCTTGGCGGGGTTGTTCTTGACTGGTTCTTCATATTGCCTGGAGTTTTCTGCTGATTCTTCCTCATGAGTGATTTCTTTTGTCTGTTTTCCTTGCCCTAATTTTCCTTTCACTTCCTCTCGCTCTTTAACTTCTCGTGCCTGTTGAAGTTGCGGGCGGGTTTAGACCGATTGAACACACGCGACCACTTGCCAGTTTTCCACTGTTTTAGTCCTCCTCTTGGGGTCCAGAAGTCTCTTGCTGACTCCCTGTATCTGCGCAGGGGTGATGATAGGCAGATCCCACCAGCCAGAGATGCCTGGAGTTCTATCTCCCCAGACTCCCGGTGCCCAGACGCAAGAAAGCTGTTACTCGGCTGCCATCTTGCTCCGCCTCTAGGTGGCACATTTCTAAAACTGATTGAAGCTATCTATGACAAACCCACAGCTAATATTTTACTGAATGGAGTAAAACTGAAAGCTTTTCCTCTTAGAACTCGAACCAGCCAAGGTTGTCCTCTGTCACCTTTACTATTCAACATAGTGCTGGAAGTTCTAGCCAATACAATTAGGCAAGACAAGGAAATAAAGGGAATCCAAATGGGAGCAGAGGAGGTCAAACTCTCCCTCTTTGCTGACGACATGATCTTATACTTAGAGAACCCCAAAGACTCAACCACAGACTCCTAGAAGTCATCAAAAAATGCAGTAATGTTGCAGGGATATAAAATGAATGTCCACAAGTCAGTAGCCTTTGTGTACACCAATAACAGTCAAGATGAGAAGCTAATTAAGGACACAACTCCCTTCACCATAGTTTCAAAGAAAATGAAATACCTAGGAATATACCTAACGAAGGAGGTGAAGGACCTCTATAAAGAAAACTATGAAATCCTCAGAAAGGAAATAGCAGAGGATATTAACAAATGGAAGAACATACCATGCTCATGGATGGGAAGAATCAACATTGTTAAAATGTCTATACTTCCCAAAGTAATCTACCTATTCAATGCCATTCCTGTCAAAATACCAACATCGTACTTTCAAGATTTGGGGAAAATGATTCTGCATTTTGTATTGAACCAGAAAAAACCCCATATAGCTAAGGCAGTTCTTAGTAAAAAAAATAAAGCTGGGGGCATCAGCATACCAGATTTTAGTCTGTACTACAAAACCATAGTGGTCAAGACAGCATGGTACTGGCACAAAAACAGAGACATAGACACTTGGAATCGAATTGAAACCAAGAAATGAAACTAACATCCTACAACCACCTGATCTTCAATAAACCAAAGAAGAACATACCTTGGGGGAAAGACTCCCTATTCAAAAAATGGTGTTGGGAGAACTGGATGTCTACATGTAAAAGACTGAAACTGGACCCACACCTTTCCCCATTCACAAAAATTGATTCAAAATGGATAAAGGACTTAAATTTAACGCATGAAACAATAAAAATCCTCAAAGAAAGCATAGAAAAAACACTGGAAGATATTGGCCTGGGGAAAGACTTCATGAAGAAGACTGCCATGGCCATTGCAACAACAACAAAAATAAACAAATGGGACTTCATTAAACTGAAAAGCTTCTGTACAGCTAAGGAGACAATAACCAAAGCAAAGAGACAACCTACACAATGGGAAAGGATATTTGCATATTTTCAATCAGACAAAAGCTTGATAACTAGGATCTATAGAGAACTCAAATTAATCCACATGAAAAAAGCCAACAATCCCATATATCAATGGGCAAGAGACATGAATAGAACCTTCTCTAAAGATGACAGATGAATGGCTAACAAACACATGCAAAAATGTTCATCATCTCTATATATTAGAGAAATGCAAATCAAAACAACCCTGAGATACCATCTAACCCCAGTGAGAATGGCCCGCATCACAAAATCTCAAAACTGCAGATGCTGGCGTGGATGTGGAGAGAAAGGAACACTTTTACACTGCTGGTGGTACTGCAATCTAGTAGAACCTTTCTGGAAGGAAGTATGGAGAAACCTCAAAGCACTCATGCTAGACCTCCCATTTGATCCTGCAATCCCATTACTGGGCATCTACCCAGAAGGAAAGAAATCCTTTTATCATAAGGACACTTGTACTAGACTATTTATTGCAGCTCAATTTACAATCGCCAAAATGTGGAAACAGCCTAAATGCCCACCAACCCAGGAATGGATTAACAAGCTGTGGTATATGTACACCATGGAATAGTATTCAGCTATTAAAAAAAATGGAGACTTCACATCCTTCGTATTAACCTGAATGGACGTGGAAGACATTATTCTTAGTAAAGCATCACAAGAATGGAGAAGCATGAATCCTGTGTACTCAATTTTGATATGAGGACAATTAATGACAATTAAGGTTATGGGGGGCAGGAAAAGCAGAAAGAGGGATGGAGGGTGGGGTGGGGCCTTGGTGTGTGTGTCACACTTTATGGGGTAAGACATGATTGCAAGAGGGACTTTACCTAACAATTGCAATCAGTGTAACCTGGCTTATTGTACCCTCAATGAATCCCCAACAATAAAAAAAAATTAAAAAAAAGAAAATTAGTCTTTGTAGAGATTATGTATTTAACTAGAGAAATATATAATTAGGTAATTGTATTTTATCTTCTGACTTAAAAAATTAGTCCCTTTATAAAATATGAATAATAATAAAATGTAATAAAATGAAAAAACATTGGTTTCTTGGATTCACTGAATAATGTAGTTTGAGACCTAAAACCAAAATTTAATTAAAAATCTTCTTATCATTTGCTATTGTCAAAGTAAATTGCCCTGTAGGGAAAGGAAAATCCTCTTTTCTTTTTATGAGACACAGTCTCATCATGTTGCCCTGGGTAGAGTACTGTGGTGTCACAGCTCACTGCAACCTCAAACTCCCGGACCCAAGTGATTCTCTTGTCTCAGCCTCCCAAGTAGCTGGGACATAACAGGTGCCCACCACAATGCCGAGCTATTTTTTGGCCCAGGCTGGATTTGAACCTGCCAGGTCTGGAGTATGTGGCTGGCACCCTAGCCACCTGAGCTACAAGTGCCAAGTTGGAAAACCCTCTTTTCAATCCATGAACTTGTGGCCAGTATTTCCTTCCATGACTGGAAGGAATGGATGACTGGAACATGGAGCTGGACCCAGAATCACAGCAATGACAAAGCCATGCAGACCTGGGCGATCTACCAATCAGACCAGTTGACTCCAATTTATATCTGGCTCTGCCTGTCTGTCTTCTGGTGATGAAATAGCATTATATGTTCGTGTGTGGCTTAACAACAGGGATGTGTTCTGAAAAACATATCATGAAATTGTGTCTTTGTGCGAGTAACACATAGTGCAACTTACACAAACCTAGATGGTACAGCCAGCTGTATTCATAGGCTTATGTGTGACTTACGGCTCCTGGGCTACAGAGCTGGACAGCGTGTCACTGTAGTAAATACTGCAGGCAATTGTAGCACATTGGTAAGTGTTTACATATCTAAATACTGTACATCTAAACAGAAAAGGTACAGTAAAAATATGGTATCATGATCTTAGGAGACCACTGTCATATATGTGGTCCATCATTGACTAAAATGTCACCATACAACCCCTGACTACATTATATTCACCACACCAAGAAGTAAAGTCGTCTACAGTCACCATGCTGTGTGTTAGACTGTTATTGGCTTTGGTTCATTAATCAAGAATTCAAGGTTCTGACATATTGAAAGCTACTTTGCCTTAAATATTTTATTTGCCTGTCCCATAGCAAATGAGAGAATGCCAGCAATTTTTGCAGAGCACATGGTAATTTAAAGGGAATGCTGTTATGTGATTTATTGTTCCAGGTTAATTTGAGGGTATAAAGAATTAGGTTACAATGTTTTCATTTTTTTAGGTAGAGTCTCTCTTATAATTTTATCCTGCTTCCAAGAGGTGTGCCATACACCCTAATATTGTGCCCATTAAGTGGGAGCACACCCATGCCCCTCCCTCCTCCCCTCTCCTGGCTCCCAGTTTCCCCCCTCCAACCCCAACTTGAATGGATTTGAGTTTTTCTCTTACATGAAGAAAGTGGACAGATTATCTACTGTCTTCACATTAGAATTGAGCACATTGGATTCTTGCTTCTCCATTCTTTTTTTTTATTATTATTAAGTCATTTGTACATAGATCATGAACACATTTATGCCATTGTGGGATTCTATGTGTTGATTATTTGTACAAATTGGAGTGTTTACATCCTACTAATCAACATAGCCTTCACCTCATTTACCCAATTGCAGCATTAAGACATTGTGTTCTACACCTGATAGATCGAACTTGTACTTGCAATATGCTCCATTGGCCCTCCCCTCACCCTCCCCTTCCAACCTTCATCCTAGGCTACAGTTGTGTTTCATTTTTCATATGCAAGGTTGAGTGGTTATAAATTGGTTTCACAGTAGTACTGTGCTTCTCCATTCTTGTGATGCTTTACTAAGAAGAACATGTTCCACCTCCATCCATGTTGATACAAAAGCTGTAAAGTCCCCGGCTATGTTCATGGCTGAGCAGTCTCCCATGGTGGAGATATACTACAGGTTGATAATCCACAGGGAGTGCTGTTTTAAAGAGAAGATCATAGGTGTGTGGTCCCACCAATTACCCTCGCTCCATCCTGGTGGTGCATCTTACAAGGGTACATGTGAAACTTACTAAATGTAGAATATAAATATCTTAACACAATAACTAAGAAAATGCCAGGAAGGCTATGTTAACCAGTTTGATAAAAATATTTCAAATTGTATATAAAACCAGTGCATGGTGCCCCATGACTGCATTAATGTACACAGCTAAGATTTAATAAAATTAATTAATTAATTAAAATAAAAAGAGAGAAGACCATGTTGTTTTTACAGTAGGGAAAAACAGCATGTAACCACACAACAGGTGAGGACAGGTAACCGAGATGAGGCTGCGAAGTGAGAAGCCCCTCGCTCCTTCCCCATCCTTACTTCTGTCCACCCTCCCGAATCGTCTTCTAAAGACGTAAAAGGAGAGGGTGTCCCTGGAAAATACGACTTCGAAACTTTAAGAAAAACGTGGCAAGTAAGGTTTGTTCCAAACCAAACCTCAGCTGGCCTGCCTAGTTTTAGATGCTGTGGAAGATGTTGAATCAGCTCCGCTTGCGTGGAAGGCTCATGGCAGAGCCCATCTAAGACAGACTGTTCCTTGTGATGCTGCTGGCACTTGGTGTTGAGCTCCCTGGGCAGGGGAGTGGATGTGCAGACTAGAGCAGCCCTGCTGCTGCAGATACCTGAGCAGCTGGCGGCGGTGTCGGATCAGGTTCACTGTAGCATCACTATTTTGCATTAGTGAAGAGTAATGGAATTAGAGACGCATTCAACTGGGGAAGATTTTTTATCAGTTCAAATGTGTTTTATCAGTTCAAATGTGTTTTATCATCTTATTCATTTTCAAAAGCCCAGACTGAGAGTAATGTTTCTTCACCGCAGCAGCCTCATCTTACTGCTTGCCCTACCCTCGCCCCTTCCGATCCCCTCTCCCTCTAACCAGGTTGCTCTCCACACAGCTGCCAAATGAGCTGGGATCACTCTTTGCCGGCACTTTCTGCTCCTGAATATGTCCACGTTCTTACTCCATCAATGTAATAAGGCGAGTAAGATCCTACAGTCCCAAAGGCCATAACAGCGGAGAGCAGCAGCTCTACTTTTTGCGTTCCACCCCATCTCATGCCTCAGGGGCAGATAGTTTCATATACAGTAATTAGTCCGCCTTCCCGAGTGATTTGTGCATACATTATCCCTTGAATTTTAAACCCTAAGAGACTGCTTTAGTTTTCTTACTCTATCCTCGATATTTTAAATCACAATTTTTAGTCATTATTTGATTGTGCTAAAAATTGTTTATGTTGAGCCAAGTAGCAAACTGTGCTTATGCTTTCTACCTCGTACAAGTTTCCCTCCCAACATCAATAATTAACCTATTTTGTTCTTAATTTTCTTAATTTCTTGATTTTCTTCCTACAGCCCACGGAGATTCTGTAAAATGCTGCTCAGCACAGTCTTCCTGTTGGTCCAATCTTTTGGAAGATCCATTTGCATCCTTCTCTTTCCTTTTCCTGATCTAGTCTGGTCTGGTGTTGGCGCCCAGCCCTGGATATAGCCATCAGCCTGGATTCCCCCTCTGACGGCCTTTGGATGGAGTCCCCGTTTCTGTAGACCCGTCTTCCTCTCTCGTACCTTAGCCTTCCATTTAATATAGCACTTTTTCTAGGATCTTCTTGAAATAGGGTGCTTAGCAAATATATTTTTGAAATCTTGCTTGTCTGACACTTTTAGTCTATGTTATACCAGATTGATGACTTTGCTTGATAGAGAATTCTATGCTGAAATCATTGCTCTCAACATTTTGAAAACCTGCTCCACTATCTCCCAGCACCAGTGTTGGTATTCCACGCTTCAATTCCATTCTGATTTCCAGTCTTGATCTTTTTTCCTTTTCTCTGGGAGTTTTTGGAATCACCTTTTAACTCCAGTGCAGTGAAATTTTGTGATGATATGCCTTGGTGTGGGTAGTTGACAGTCAGTTTCAATAAACAAATTCATGTCTTTTAGTTATAGGAAAATTTCTGGTATTACTAAGTTGACTCCTGTCTGCCCTTCTACTTCTCTTCTGGAATCTCTCCCTTTCATGGCAGATTCCTGGACTGATCTTCTAATTTCCCATGTTTAATATCCTCTTCACTCTCTCTTTCTTCAATTCCTATTAGTCCAATGTTGTTAACTCTTCTACTTTAGTGTTTGTTTTTTTGGCATTTAAAAATCTAATTTCTGGGCATGTGTTCAATTTTTACATATTTTCTTCTTATTCATTTTTTTAATTTCTAAGAATTCTTTACTGTTTTCTGATCATCCGTCTTCTAGCATCTTCTCTGCCTTGACATTTTTTTCTTACTATTGTTTCTTTTGAACTTTATCTTTCATGTTCTGGAGTGGTCTGGGGAAATGGTCTGAGCCTCATCTTTCAGTTTTCCCAATTTTATGGAGTCCTTAAGTTCAGGTCTGACATCTCCTCCCTGTTCCCCTCCAGGTCTGCTGTCCCAGAGTTCTGTTATGCTGGCAATGGGAGAAGGCAGTCACCATGCAAAGCGAGGGTGGTGAAGGAACTAAAGAATTTTCACCTGGTACATGACTAGGGATATGACTAGTCATGTACCAAAATAAGGAATATTTTGAAGTGAAGGCCATTCAAGGTCAACAAACACTGGAGGAGGTCTTCCCTCTGTCTGCATAAACTGGACTGGTCTAAACAGAGGATCAAAGGGAACAATTGATTGCCCTCCCCCTTTGTGTCTCAAAATATTTCAGGAATGAGGGTTGGGAATGTAGGTGAACTTGACCCAAATCATTTGGGTCCTAAATACCTGTCTCTCAGGTTAATCTACAAATCAATCTGTTTCTCCCCATCCATTTCATCCTTCCTAGCAACCTCCCTAGCAATCATGCATGCTCTCCTCCCCTCCCCACTGAACTGCACTCCTCTGAAAAATTGGGTTATCATTCTGTGATTCCTCCCCATATTCACAGTAGATAAATCCTTTCTCTTATTAATCTGTTTTCATTGTGAGTTGATCTTTCAGCAAACTTTCAAGGGAAAGGATGAGTTTCCCCCACCCCTTCAATGGTCATTCCTTATACTAACTTTCCAGTAACCCCCCATTTTTTAAGCTTCCAAGTCCACTTCTCTACTTCCACCCTCACACTTTTCTCGCACGTGGTGCAGCCAATACCTGAAACTTTGGGGGATCATCAAGATTTGCTGTTCCTCAGAGAGTACTGGCTTGTTCCTCAGCAGAACCTCCTGTAAGCAGCTGGGTTTGAGCCCTCGCTGCAGCCAGGATACCTGCCCCGAACCCCCGCCTATCTTTCATCCTCATATACTGGAGTTACAGACACCCATACTTCTTATTCTCCTTGGTTTTTCTCAAATTTCATATATATTTTTGTTTTTATTTTTTCCAAGAACAGAAAAGTCAGAATTACCATTTATTGACTTTAAAACCATTATTCTCCTCCACGGACTTTTACATAATACCTTGTCTTAAATTTTTCCTTCCCTTCTCTCAAATCTTAAAGTCAGAGTGTAAGTGACCACTGTTTCTCCCCAGTCATGGTAGACCTTATGTCATTTAACTGTGCTTTGATCAAGTTATAAATGCTTTCATCTACTTCTCCCTGCCTGAGGGACTTTTCTGAAACTGCAGAGGCCACTCCATCTGGGTAGATGTGGCTGTCTGGAAAGAACAGGAAATCACAACCTCTAGAAGCACAGCTTCTCTCCATGAATAACCCTTGGGAGAGGATGTATTAATATTCCACCTCTCTCCCCACTTGGGTGAAATAATAATGAGGTGTGTATTACAGCCTTTCTTTTCAAAGTTTCTCCATGGGATTAAGCTTGGTTGCTCACAATGGTGGCTGGCTTAAGAATCCATTATGAGGGAATCAGATCTAAAACAACTATTTGTGTAAGTGCTCATAAGGAAAAGACCTTCTTAATAAAGCATCATGAGAATGGAGAAGCAAGAATCCAACATACTCAATTCTAATATGAAGGAGGTAGATGATCTAATACAAGTTGAGAGATAGGGGAAGGAGGGAGCAGAGGAGGGGATGGGGGTCATGTATACGACACACCTCTTGGGGATGGGACACAATTAGAAGAGGGACTTCAACTAACAATGCAATCAGTGTAACCTAATTCTTTATGCCCTCAATGAATCCCAAACAATAAAAAGAAAAAAGAAAAATATCTTTAAAAATAGGATAACTCAACACCAGATGACACCCATATTCCATTGCTGTTGACAAGTGGGTTTGATGATACCCAGGATGTGAAAGCATCAATGTTACCAAGATTATTGTCAGGGTGGATTGAGGTGGGATGCCAGTGGAAGGGGATACAGTGGCCGGAGAAATCCCTGCATCATGTCAGAGAGCAACCTCGAGTTGGAGCTGTTAGGTTGCTGTGACGTGCCACCAAGGACAGAAGAAAGAAAATGTTTCATTCCACCTCACCTGAGTAACTTAACAAAGGATTCCTGCCAACTACATATGTACTCTCCTTAGTTCTGAATATGCATTTATACTTCACCCTATCTCCTGACACTTGTAGTATTATTTTAATGTCAAAGATTGATGGACTGCCAAGGCCACCTTGACCTATTCTTTAACTTGGCTCTGCTTAATGGGCTTTAAATAAAAGTATTTGTAACTATGACTGTGTATTAAATGAATGCATAAACAAATAAGGAATACATTGGGATAAATTTTAGTTCTAGCTATCTATCTTGGTAGTTCTAGATATACATCTTATTATAACTGAACACGGCTCTGAACGGTCAGACTGTTAATGAATAAGCTATTGTATACAAGTATACCAATCTGGTACCTTACAGAAAACAGCAGATGGGAAGGGAAAATCATTTAAAATCTCTTTAATGTAGATAAATACTTCCCTTTGATTGGAAAGGGACGGAAACAATGGCTTGAAGCTAGGAGCAAGTTGTGCTTTGCTTAAGGTGCAGAGAACTAATGTGGGTGGGAAAGGAGCTAGAGAAGGGCCATTCTCCCCAAACCTCATCCTCCAATCATTCCATTTCTCCATCTCTGCCGCCATCAGTACTTAAGGCTACAGGTGTCATTCCCCAGAATTACAGTGTTAGCCTCATAACTGCTCTCTTAGCATCCTGAATTGTCTTAAACTTTTTAGCAATACCTTTTATCCTCATAACAAACTTACAAAGGCAGACGAGGCCTCCTCAATTTGGCACCTGCCTACATCCAGATCTGAAGTCAATTTTGCACGGCCCTCACCTTATACTTCAGCCATTCTCAAATACAGTAGAACCTCCATAAGTTGACACCTCAGGGACTGCAACAGACTGGTCAACATACAGAGGTGGTCATCGTAGGGAACTAGGCCTAGTGTGCTGAAACATACATGTGGTGCCTGTTCAATCTTTGAAAATTAGTCAACTTAAGGAGGTGGTCGATGTCGAAAGGTGGTCAACTTTGGAGGTTCTACTGTATTTTCAATTCTAGGAAGGCACAATGACTGGCTCACCTTTGGCTTTAGAAAATGCTTTTTTTTTCTTTTTGTAACTTATGTTTTAGTTAGAAATAAGTTCTCCTGTGAGTGACAATGACTTCAACAAGATACTTCATTTCTTGTTCACATAACTCAAGCTGCAATCTATGACTGCTATGGAAACTCTTCTGCAAAATGTCAACTCTATCTAATTTCTTATTCTGCCTCCATGCCTAATTTACTCTAAGGTCAAATATTGTTGCCTCAGCTCCAGCCATCACAACTTCATTCATTGAGAAGGGGAGAAAAATGGAAGTGGGAAATGCATGTCCCTTTATGAATATATACTGTGAACAAGTCAAAGATAATAGCATATCATACTCAGGATTTTGCTAAATGAGTAGATTATAGCTGCTCTTTCCTTGGGAGTTGGGGAGGAATGGATAAAAATGAAAGACAATGAATATGTCAATTTATTCCACTTCAGTAGCTATTTTACTATACATATGAATCTAAGAACATTATGTTGTATACCTTAAATATATACCATGAATCTTTTTTTTCCAAAAAGTTTTCCTAGAGAAGCACCCAATATTTGTGTTTATATCTCACTGGTCAGCACATAGCCACATATAACACCTAACCACAAGTGAGAATAAGAAATAAGTTTTCTGTTTTGAGTAGCCATGTCCTAGCTAAAACTCTATAATTCCACAACTGAAGAAGAAATTGAAGATAGAATTTGAATGGTGAACTTAGCTGTCAACGTCTATAGAAAGCCTTCCTAAACCACCATCTCAATCGTAAAGTACATGCCCCTTCTTTCTGTTCCCACAGTTCCGGCCCTCCTCCCCAAACAACCAACTAGTCACTTCCTTCACGCACATGCACAGACACTAAGGATTTACCCAGATCACTAAACAGAAAGGGGAGGAACCAGGCATTCTGTGTCTGGAGTTGAGTGCCCTGAACCTCTTCACAAAGTTTACTTCTTAATATTTCCCCATTAATCTCTCCAAGAGCAGTGCACTGCCAATCTCAATTGCCACTGCATTCTAACCTAGTCCAAATCCTTACATTTAGCAAGTTCCAAAAAATATTTGTTAAATCAGTGAAAAGGCAAATGTCCTCATTGCACTCTGCCACTGGCCTGTGTTATCTCCAGGACCCAGGCAATTTATACAGGTGAAGAGTAGCTAGCCTCTAATTTTTTAACGTGATTATCTCTTCCAGACCCTTGTATAACAATTGAAGATAGTAAAACAGAGAGAGAATCTCACCCTCGAAGAACTTCAACTCGTTTTTGGTGGAAATAAGACCTAAATCTTCTTGGTGCTTGTCCAAGAAGGACCGGATGTGGGGTATAACTCTGAAACTCTAAATTGATAAGCCCCCCAGGTAAGAACACCTGCTTTAAAAGTAGTGGGGGTGTGGGCTCATCAGGCACCAGGAATCCACTCTCATACATGCCTGTTATCTTTTTGTTAACCTGGACTTAGAACTGCTTTTTTCCCTACAATGTCAAGATATATCTTAAATGTTTCTAGAACATAGTAACATGTTTTATAGCTCTATTTTCTATATGCTATAACTCATGTACTATCTGCTGGAAAACCTCATTACTTTTATATTTATTAATGTTCCACATATTAAAAAAACAAGACAGTTCTGTATCCTTTGGGAATAAGTTCAGGTTGTGTCACTGTCAACCCAGCTGAGATTTCACTGCTTTTGATCAAAGATCACTATAAGAATCACATAATTTATATGATCATTTTTTAAAACCTCAGCACATTGTCCCAGATGTATAAATGTGAATACATATTTCATGAGTTCCTACATTATTTAGAGCGAAGAAGAGAAGTCCAAGTGTGATTTAACAGTAGCTCCTAAGACATGCCATCGTGGTGCTAGATATACGGACAAGGGCTGGGCAGGATGGGAATCACAGGGCTCTAAACGGGAGTAGAGAGAATTCAAACCAGTGAAAGAATAAACTCTGGTGTTTCACTTCAACCAACCCAATCCCCTTCTTCCCCAGCCCAATCCCCACTTCACGGCCCTGTTCACAAGCCTATGTTAACAGAGAGGTATAACATGGTATCTTGAATAATTTTTTCCCCTAGAGCAGAGGTTCTTAACCCGTGGGTCACAACCCCTTTGTAACAATGAAAATACATCCTGCATATCATATTTACATTACAATTCATAACAGTAGCAAAATTACAGTTATGAAGTAGCAACAAAAATAATTTTATGGTTGGGAGTCACCACTATATGAGGAGCTGTATTAAAGGTTACGGCATTAGGAAGGTTGAGAACCCCTGCCCTAGAGGTTCCATATTTAAGCATTCCATTTTCTTTTCCGAACTACCAAACTGTAAGCCTCAAAATAAAAATATAATTTGCATACAAATGCAGAGTAAACATTAATCTAAGTTTCAAAAAAAATGCCAAACCTGACTCAAAGAAAATTTGAAAAACTACAATTTTTATAGTGAGTAGGGAAGAAAAAAGGAATGTTGAGCTAAGTTATATACAAACCTGGTTAAAATCCTTCAGACCACTAAGACCAGAGTCTTTCATGTTTAATTCTCTCCAGAAAAGAAAAAAAATCTTCTAAAATTATCTTATCAGGTTTACAGAATTGTGTACTCAATTGTACAAAGTTTATTCTCTAGTCAAAGGGTATTGTTCTTTAATAAAATGTCACCTAATCATCTTCTCTACTCAATTCTGTCCATGTCTTTTAGACAATTCACCAGAAGCATATCTATAGTTGAATAAGGTGGGTTTATTACTGGTTGCAGTGAAGAACACACAGCATGGGAAACTGCTGGATGTTTTAGAAAGAGGATAGGAGCATGAACATGTTACAGGGTTTGGGTTTAGGTTGAATGTTTTGAGGTGGGGAGTCTAAGAAACCCAGGCTTTGACTTAGTTTTGAGCATTTGGAAACAGGGTCAATTCTATGACTGGGTAACTCCATAAGTCTTATGTATAGGGAGGGACGCTAGAACAAGGATAAAGTCGTGATTGATAGAAACAGTCGTCTTTCTTTTTGGCTGAGAGGGGTATTGGGTATTTTGTGAATGATACCATGACCTTGTTTCTGTCTTTGCTTTTAAAATATGGTCTTGTTTTGTCTCATTTTGTCAGAGTAATCTTGATCTCATTTATCTCACAGTAACCTTGTCTGAAGTTGATATTCTGTGAGCTTGTGTATATCTCACAGGAGAATATGTCCACATTGTGAATGCCAGCCAGCTTATATCAGGGACTGCTTTTTCTTTCTTTTTTTTTTTTTTTTTTTTTTTTCTTTTGTAGAGACAGAGTCTCACTTTATGGCCCTCCGTAGAGTGCCGTGGCCTCACACAGCTCATAGCAACCTCCAACTCCTGGGCTTAAGCGATTCTCTTGCCTCAGCTTCCCGAGCAGCTGGGACCACAGGCGCCCGCCACAACGCCCGGCTATACCTTGGCTGCAGTTTGGCCGGGGCCGGGTTTGAACCCGTCACCCTCGGCACATAGGGCCGGCGCCCCACCGACCGAGCCACAGGCGCCGCCCAGGGACTGCTTTTATTTTTCTTTCTCATTTCCAACTATTGGAAATTTTTTTAGCATAATAAATGCATAAATAAATGAATGGTTGCCAGAATAAATTTGATTTAGGGAAATGAAATGACATTCCTCCCACCCAGGAATTAAGTTCAAAAATGCTCCCATCATCATCACCCTTCTCAACATCCCACCACCTGAGGGACCCCACCCCATCCTGGAGGCAGTGAGGACAGCAAAGATCAGGCTGCTGGGCCCTGATAGCTCTAGCCAAGTGACACGGACCGCGTTCACTTTCCGGGTAGGACATCCCTTTTTAAGTAGTGATGCCACCACCTCTGTCTCTCCTCCTCCTTTTCCTCACCTTTCTCTTTTTCCTCCGCCTCTTCCTCCTCCTCCATTATGTCCTCTTCCCTCTTCTCCTTCTTTCTTTTCTGTTTCTTCTCCTTCTTTCTTTTCTGTTTCCAAAGGAACAAGCCAAAACCTCAAACTGGCACCCCTTGGGGGACCGGGCACACTACCGTGGGGATACCCATCCCTCAGCCCAAGAACTCTGGGGCTACAGCCCTAGACCATCTGGTCTGGCGCAGGCAGCAGCCACATCTCTGGTGGCAGCCAATCTGATCACAGGGGAGGATAGTACCCCCCTGAGTCTTGCAGCCAGGCAGGGCATGTCTGCCACCTGTGGCCATTTGCAAATACTCCAAAGCCCCCTGTTTTGGATCCCTCTCATCTCCATGACTATCCTCTTACGCATATACATGTAAACACACACCTCGTGAGACGGGGATCTGCCCTCCCCCCCAGTGCTCCAGTTGAACAAGCATGTCAGGCCATGCTGCTTGCTCAGGGGAAGCCATGCTCCCTCTGTGGGCCCACTACAGCCTAGGAGCCCCCCACTGAGGCCACAGTGACACAGAAATCCTTGTTGGCTGCCCCCCAGAGCTAAGAGCTGACAGCTGCCTCCTGCCATGTCAAGGCCCCCCAAGAGCCTCAGGCTCCCAGGGCCCTGGGAGGGGGGGTGTGGAGGGTGGGACTCTCCTCCTGCACACCTGCCTCCCTCTCCCTTTTCACTGTTGCTTTTTATGTATAGGTCCCTAGACCTCTCACTTTTTTAAAAATGCATTTTGTGTAAAGAATAAGGAATGTGGATCTTTTTATTTTGCAATCCTGGGCCAGGTAGAAACCGGGAGCTGATTTGACCTTTGTCTTTTTTCATTGGCCATGTTTTGGTTATCAATTTACCTAGAAGTATGTAAATTAGATTAAATTTCTCTTCTGGAAACCAAGTTTATTTACATCGAGTCAGCCCAAGCAGCAAAGGAGACATGCTTAGGGCCCAGTGGGTTCCCAAACATTCAGTCTTCACACTTCTCTCTTACCACCCTCGTGCACACCCTGGGGAAGGTGCTCACTATTCAGGCTCTTCCCAAACTCCTCTCCACTCTGCCCCAGAGTGAGTTTGCTGCATCTCTTGCTATTCATCCCCTGATGGGGTTGACTTCATGAACATCTGATTCCCTTATTATAAATGATGACATGAAATGGCAATTAGGAACAGCTAACGGCACAGTATAAATTTTGGCATCTTTGAGATTTTTGGGACATTTGTCTGTCTTCTAGTTATAGAGCTTGACTTGTGGCACCATTTTACTTTTGTTTCAGTTACTCAACTATACAAGTTCTTCTTCATCTTGCTAAGTTTAAAAACTTACTGAGATAGCGCAGATGTGTGTGTTTGACACACAAACCCACCTCTCTCTACCTTTGTAGAAAGTCTGCTTAATTAAAAAGTGAATATCATTATTTTTCTCCTTCTTGGACAAGGTTTTATAGCAAAACTAAAGAAAATGTTTTCATACCTAATGGTTAGAAAGGACGTTCTCCGGATGTGGACAGCGAATGGGAGACAAAAATGAAAGGACCTATGAGCTCTAGCATGTTGGACTTTATTCAGGGGGTTCTCTGAATCAATCCTAGCCTCTCAGAATGCCGAATTTAGAGCCTTTCTGGAGCTGTGATCCGTCTGGGCATGACTTGTGTCCCTTAAACAGAAAGATAACAAGTAGAAAGGAAAGGGGTGTGAGGCATCCAGGGAAGCATCCTCCAAGGCTGCTTGGGACTGAAAATAAACAGCTTTCTTAGTCACGGAGGAGCCCTCTCCTTTGTCAAGAGCATTTCCCCTTGAGTTTCTCACTGTCTTTCATATGTTTGTCTTGCTGTGCAAGCTCAGGCTTTAAAGGGCCCGGCCTCTGCCAGCACTTTAGTTGCTGTATAACCATCCAACCCCAGAGTTCCAGGACAGACTTCCAAGATCACTGTGAGAGTCACATAATTTATATGGTCTAGATAAGGCATGAGAGTACTTCTGTGGAGAAATAGCAAAAAGTGTGTTGCAAAGTTGGATTGGAGAGAATATTTTTCTTGGATGACTATGCACATACATATATGTGTACACACATACACATTTCATTCAAGACACTCTTCTTACACTGTGGCATTGGCACCAGAGGTAAGATTTGTGTTCACCATTGAATCTGGGCTGTCTTCTGCAATTGCCTGGACCAACAGGATGCGGGGAAGTTGGCTGCAGGGCTTCTAGGGAAGGGCGCAGAGGGCCTCGTGGCTCACAATGGCACTTTCATCTCTCCCGTGCGCTCACTCTCGTCCTCATGCTCAATGCTTACTTGCCCTTGTGGGCCAGCTGCCATGTTTTGAGGAAGCCCAGGCCACAAGGAGTAGCCACCCGCGAGTGTTCAAGCTGATGGTGACAGCCTGGCCCCTATCAACTGCCAGACATGTGAGTGCTTGAGGGGCCAGATGATTGCAGCCTCCCACCTGCAAGTTTTCCAGCCAAGAGCCTCTTGGGAGGCAGAAGCAAAACCCCTCCATTGTGCCCTCTCTGAATTCCTGGCCCACAGAAACCATGAGAGGTAGTAAATAACTTATTTTAAGTAATTAAGGTATTGGTCCATTTACAGCGTAGATAATATGGACAGATTTAGCAGCTAAGTTCTCTAAAAAGCAGAGATGTGGCAATCTTAAAACTTCACTCCCGCTAGACCTCCCATTTGATCCTGCAATCCCATTACTGGGCATCTACCCAGAAGGAAAGAAATCCTTTTATCATAAGGACACTTGTACTAGACTGTTTATTGCAGCTCAATTTACAATCGCCAAAATGTGGAAACAGCCTAAATGCCCACCAACCCAGGAATGGATTAACAAGCTGTGGTATATGTATACCATGGAATACTATTCAGCCATTAAAAAAAAATGGAGACTTTACATCCTTCGTATTAACCTGGATGGACGTGGAAGACATTATTCTTAGTAAAGCATCACAAGAATGAATGAAGCATGAATCCTATGTACTCAATTTTGATATGAGGACAATTAATGACAATTATGGTTATGGGGGGAAACAGAAAGAGGGAAGGAGGGAGGTGGGTGGGGCCTTGGTGTGTGTCACCCTTTATGGGGGCAAGACATGATTGCAAGAGGGACTTTACCTAACAATTGCAATCAGTGTAACCTGGCTTATTGTACCCTCAATGAATCCCCAACAATAAAAAAAAAAAAAAACTTCACTCCCGGTGCAGAGACTCTCCCAACCCCTTTTCTGCTGCTTGTTCATACATGAAGGGTTTGGAGGGAGTCCCAGCACATAATTGTTTTGTTCAGGTTAATCGTGAAAGCGCTAAGTGTAAAGTGGAAAAACACCCTTGCACTTGTTACACGCAGACTCTCAGAAAATAGACTCACTTTTACATCATTAGTGTGATTATGTTGTCCTAATGTTTGCCATTATTATGCTGTGTTCTTGAGTCCATCCACTGTACAATGGGCAAATGGGAAATATAAATATTCCAATCTCTGAAGTGCAAAGGAAAAAGTTTTATTTCCGATTCTGTAAACTAAATAAATCTTTTCAGTTCCTTAAAAATTTGTTTTGGTAATCTCTTTTTCTCCCCACAGAGAGCCTAGTAAACAGCAAGGCAGCGAGTCAGATGTTGAGTCTCCATGGGGTCCTCTGCTCTGAGTTGGGCCAATGCCAGATACTTTGTACAAGATCTTATTTAATACCACAGAAGGAGGGATGGAGGCTGTCCCTAAGCACATTTAACTCAAATGAATACAAGTGCACACATTCAGTAAAAATACAAAACAGAACGCTTATTTTTAACAGTGCCCATGATTCCAGCCATTTCACTCAACGAACATTTGCTTCAGATGTCAAATGGTATCTCAAAGAGAAAAGACTCGACCTGAAAGAGCACATAGCACAAGAGACACAGAGTTTGTACTGAAAGACTGTCAGGAGCTTTCAGAGTGGCTTTGAGAATATGCCCCGACTTGAGAACACCCCCATCAGACCTCCTGGTAATTTGTCCAAAGTCATGAAACTAGCAGATGGTACAGTTGAAGTCCAAACTCAGGTCCATCTGACCTAATCCTATTATTAATCTATTTCTCTCTCTGTATCTTTTTTCCCCTACAAATTCACTATGTTTACAAATTTGTATGCCTGCCTGCTTGGTAGAAATTCATGTAGAATCCTCACCGCTGTGGTCATAAGAGCGAAGAGCAATGGAAAGTCAATGTGGAAACTGACTGAGAGCAAGAGCTCCAGACCCAACTGCCTGGTTTCAGAGGCAGCTGTGCCACTTACCTGCCACGGGAATGTTCTGGTTAGCTATTGCTGCATAATAAACCACCCTAAAACTTTGTGATTTAAAACAATAATTTTTTAGTTTTCATGGTTCTGTGGGTTGACTAGGTGTAGCCAGGCAATCCTTAGAGTCTCTCGTGCCATTACAATCAGGTATTAACTGGTGTTACAATCATCTAAGGCTCAACTGGGCTATCCAAAAGGGTTCCTCTGATTGCTGTATCAGCTGGGGCTGTCAACCAGAATACACTCACGTAGGCCTCCCGTTGAATTTTTTTAACTTCTTACAGGTGACTGGGTTCTAAGAGGCGCTCCTAGGAAAAAGTGTTACAAGAGAACCTGATAGACTCTGTCAGGCTAGTTATGAACTAGCCCTGGAAGTCACGTGGTGTCACTTACACCATGTTTAATCAGTCAAAAGTGAGTCACAGGGCCAGCAGGATTCAAGGAAGCTTCAACGTGAAGATGAGTTGCATGTCCCACAGTGGCCTTGGGCAATTTGTTTAAATTGTGCCTCATTTTTTTCCACCCTAAAACTAGAGTTTATAGGATGGAAACGAGAGGAAGGTGCCCCAAAAGGGAGAGATTGAAAGAAGAAAGGAGGGTATAGTAGGAAAAAGACTCAAAAGAAGTGAATGAGTAGGAAGAGGAACTCTGACTGTTCTACTTGACAGGGTTTTCATCACCTTCAGTGAGGTGGTGCATGTGACACAGCAGGAAGAGAAGTGGCACACAGCAGGTGACAAGTGACAATTACTATCCTTGCCGATGGACACCGTGCTTATACTGGGGCACTGTCCTTTACACACCCTGAGTGCCTTAAACACACACTGTGCTGCTTCCAGAGATAATCAATAGTGCTGTGACATTCTTGGACAGCTTCCCAAGGGTTTCCTGGGAACTCTTTGTTATGGTGGATGAGGCTCATTCCCACCATGAACAAACACAAAAGTGCTGTCACTGTCAACAAAGACTCTCAGTGAGGATGTCTCAAATCCAGCCACACTCAACAGGCTGTCCAATGAGAAGATCAAGGGGCTCACCCACCAATCCTCTTTGAAATTTTAAACATGGCTGCAAGTGGTTCATGTATCAACAATCTGTTTCCCACCTGCTCCAGGACCAGCGCCAAGGATTTCTGGCCTTCCAGAGGTTGGTTCCAAAGATGCAGGTCGAGGAGGGACTGTTTCCCAGACCCCTTTGGCACTAAGCTTGAGAACTTTCTGTACAGCAGGCTGGCTGGATGAGGCTCTGGCTGACTGGCGTTCCTTTTGGGAAAAAAAGAAAAATACGTCAGGATCTACTCAACTGAAAGGCCACATGGTTCTTACAGAATGTTGGCGTGGCCAGCCCATGTCACATCCTCTGTGACAGTGCAAAGACTTTTCCCAGAGTCAGAGTGTAAACATAGTTGCCAGGGGATCAGACTCACAGGGCAGAGTATGGAACCGCCATGTAATGTAGACTTTCCAAGTTTCTTCAGAATTCTCAGAAAGCCATCAGGCATTGCTGTGTATTTTAGAATATACAGAATTCTAAGAGAATCACCAGTTAATCTACCGCCAAGTTCCTGAATGACCCTTGAAGGGACTGTGTATTTCCCAAGACCCCTTGGCACCAACGAGGTGAGTGGCGTAGGCTAAATTAATTCAATTAATTCAATTTTCTTCACATGTCAAATGGGAGTAATGGGGCTCATGTAGTAATAGCAGCAGGTAGCTTGGCCCTAGCTCTGTTACAGAAGAGAAGCTCACTCAGGAGCAGGTAGTAATAGCCACACCTCCCTCGAAGAATGAACTTCAGTATTTGGGACTTTCTCAAAACATCTCAAAACTTGGAAAAGTCACTATGTCGAATTGGACATGTTAAAATGGCCAAATCAAACTCTCCTTTCTTATCATCTCATATCCCAAAGGGAAGATTTGCCTCTTGCTCTATTTACAGATAACATGCTTGTCTGTGCACTAGACGTCACTCTTTCCCTCCCCTCAGCATTCCTCTCCCCACTCTCTTCCTTCCAGTCTTTTTTTCTACCCATATTGTCCTTTCTTCTCCTTTCAATCTCTCCCTTTTGGAGCACTTTCCTTTCATTTCCAAACACACAGGTCCCCAATTGGTGTCCCCTTGAAGAGGAAGTTGTGTTTTCCGGGTACTCCTGCTTAGTAAGCCCAACAATTAAGAGGGGAGGAGTGGTGGGGAAGGAGTTTGGGAGCAGGGAGGGGAAAGAGCAAGAAAGTGAGGGAGCATAAGGCTGTCCTTCTTTAGGGTGAATGTGTGTGGCCGAATCCTCAGAACACTGATTTAGCACAAGTTGCATCTTGACAAGCACTGTGCTAGACATGGAACAAGGACTACATAAGTGAGAAGAGTTTAAAGGAAGACACCAGGCTCCAGGCTGCAGAAATATTAGTAGAATCCACAGAAAAAAAAACAAATTTTGTTATAACAAATTCAAAGCCTATATAACTAGAAACTTTGCAGACTGATACCAGCCCACGTACAGATACAAAGTAATAGTTAATGGAGCAAGTTGGCAAGGTGGTGCCAGATTCCTGCACTCTCATAGTGGACACATTCTCCTACATTTTTTGATAAAATTTCAAAACAAATGCTATTACTATGTACACCTTCCTGCCACTCTCCAAACAATGACTATAAATTGATAACTTTGTAAATAAATTATATTTTCTCAACAAATGGCACTTACAAGAGGCTCTCTTTCTTTTAGGATTTATTTCCCATTAGCTTGGTCCTTAGTTCTTTACCTTTTAGTTTGCCTTCTCCCAATTCCTCAGGGCAAGCAGCTAATCCCTAAGCAAGCACTTAAGAAAAGAAGGCTTTATATTGCCAAGAATTATTTTCTAATTCAGATTATGAACGCTTTTCCTTCTTTTATTCCTTTTATAGTCCGACCTTTTTAAAGTGTAATAGGTTTTCTTAAGGAGAGATAAATACAACAAAGATATCTGAAAAAAATCTTCCCATGCCATGTTTCAAAATCCCATCAAAAGTGTTTTCTATTTCCAAAGCCTCGGGATAAAGAAAAGCTTAATGCTGCCGTAGCCTTGGCATTCACTATGAACAAGCAGTCTGACCTAGTTCTCTCACTTTGTGTCACAAAGTCCTCTGAGCACCTGCAGGAAAAAAAAAGACACAAACCAATTTACTGATCACTCAACATCAGACAGGTGCAAACATCCATATTTTAAAATGAACTTATGAAGTATACATTTTAATATAATCACCGACACAGATTTGTAAGAATATAACTTACTTTTCTTATAATTAGAGTTTGTGAGCTTCCAAGCTCCCTCTTTCACTGATGGCAGAAAACCACATCTTGCATTTCAAAATAAATTCAGTCATTTCCACTTTAAAACTCAAAAATATTCAGTTAATTTAAGACTTTCAAACTCCTCATTCATTTTACCTTCTCTTTACTGGGGATTTAACTAAAGTGTGGAAGGGAGCACTGGGCTTTCCTCATCCTGGGGTTTGGGGAGGTGCCTGGGGCTTGGCACACTCTGAGGCCTCTGCTCAGATGGCTGTGTATCAGCAGCTGTTCCCACTACACTGTCTCCCCCTTGTCTGCAGCACTCCTGACAAAGACCCCCCGGTTTCTTTGTGCTCACCCCATCCCATGTGTTCTCTCTTCCCTACCCCTGACTCTCCCCCTCACTTGGTTTACCAGTCCTCTCTCAACCTGGTGCTTTACTTACATCACCTGGGGTCAGGAAAGGTCATTGAGCATCAAGGTGAAGTAGAGAGTGCTGCTTCCTACTGGGCCTGATCCTCACCATTCCACCTGAGGTGGCAATCCCATCACCACTACCACATTGAGTATGGCCTGCTGTGAATCTCTCTTCTCTGAGTTTCAGGCAGGAGATGAGACTGCATTCCTCTGATGCTCTCTAATATCCAAACCGTTCAGAGCTTTCTAAGGCACCCACATCCATTACTTACCTTCTGCCTCTCCACTTTCTAGCCTTTCTCTCTCCATCCTTCAGTGGGTCAACTTTAGTCTCCTAGTTCTAGTTCATCAAGAATCAAAAGGGTTAGGCATAAATCAATACTAGATTTCTCTATACTCTGTTGCCCTCAAGGCTATGGCTATAGATAATACAAAGTCACGTTTGGAGGACTCAGACTCATTTTCCTTCTTCATCCCTTTTCCTTTAAAAGAACTTTTCAATCGTTCCATTGACTTAGTCTTGGTGGTCATCTTCCTCCCACCTCCCAAGCAGTGGATACAGAAAACCACCACTAGTGACTGTGGAAACGGAGAATAGAAACCTAAGGTTATGTTCCTATCATTTCCATTTTCTTCACACTGCAGTCTGTGATTAATTCTATCTCTGAAGATTGTGGGGGCACACACTTTTCCATGTGTGGGGCATTTCCCGCCTTCATGAAGTTTGCACTCTAGTTGGTTGAAGTAGATAATAAAGCAATTAATTAAGAAGACGGTTCCTAAATATTGTAAGTACTGTGAAGTTATGGTCAAGGAAGGTCCCTATTTAAGCTGACACCCAAATGATAGAGGGAGTCAGGCCAGTAAACAGCCCAGAGAACATCTTCCTAGAAAGAGGAGGCAGTGAGTGGGGGGGAACAGCTGATAGTGTTCAACAGGAGGCCAATGAAACTAGGACATGATGGACACAGGAAAAAATCAGAAAAAGAGGCAAAACCAAAACATGTGGATCCCAGTAGGCAGTCACAAACAATGTGCCTTCCTTCTAAATAAAATGAGAAGTCACAGTGAGTCTTGATCAGA
Source organism: Nycticebus coucang (assembly GCF_027406575.1). Lineage (NCBI taxonomy): Eukaryota > Metazoa > Chordata > Mammalia > Primates > Lorisidae > Nycticebus > Nycticebus coucang. Next base: position 111,156,763 of record NC_069785.1, read on the forward strand.
GAAATCCCACGCATTTTATGTTTTGTGCTTTTAAAAATATTGTTCTGTCTGGAAAATGACTATTCAGGGGAATTAAAGCAAAATTTAGTGGACTTCACCAAAGTGCATCTTGAAAATTTAAAGAAGTAAATGAATTCAAGGTCTAAAAGAAATAGCTTTAAGGAGAATTTCTTATCTGTGAAATAGGGTTGGAATGTCAAATTTCCAAATTATATATAATTGTGTCTTTATTATGCCATCATTAATATCAACATTACATTACCAAGAACTAACTCACAAGTCTCAAGACCATGCTGGGTTCCTCATTAAAGTCTCTTGAGCATTTGCTTAAAGGAAAATCAGGATCCCTTGGATGCTAAGACAAGGCCAACCATCTCATTGGCAGGCCCTTCTTGCCTAACCTCTTACTTGAGACATAAGAATGCTTATCTTCTCAGTATTGTTGCAAAACAATTTGGTCACTAGTTACGTTCCATCTTAACTATAAATCTTAGAGGGATTTTGTTTGTTTGTTTGTTTGTTTTGTAAAATCCATCTCAATTTCCCCCTTTGGCCTTTTGTCTTGAAATAAACCACCCCTTTAGAGTTTCAAAGGAATCAATGCTTAACTCAGCCAGTGCTCATAGCAGGTCACTCTGCACACGAAATAGAAACTGCATTGAGGGGAGACTCACAAAAGCTTGAAGATCACAGTAAACAGTGTGTGACACCAGTGAGTTACAATTTTCTGAAATAGGCAAAGGTTAGAGACATTACTTCCTGGGGTAGTTGGGGATCTCCTGTTGTAATTAAGAGTTCTCATAGCCTGATCCTCTTCGGAGTTCTGGCCACTAGAGAGCACATACAAAAACTGGTAGTCAGTTGGATTCCAAGCAATACTGACAGTAATTGGCCACACAAGTGCTTGAGAACCTCATAGGGTAGAATTGGCCTGATCTGGAAAATGCAGCTTAGATGTGAGAAAAAATTCAAAGTCTTCTATTTTGTAGACATTTGGTTCTATAGCTGGGGAGATGCTTTTGGAGATGAATTGGCTGCAAATCAAGCACAATCCACCTGCATTTCCGGGTGTGCAAACCTAGTGATATCAAAATAAAGAAAAAGGAAAAGGATTGATGTGAGATCATGTTATTTTTTTTTCAGTACTCTCCCATAATACCTCAGTGAAAATGGCATCCAATGAATAACCCAAAATTTTGCACAATTATGTTAACTACTCTTCTTGTCTTCCATAAGTATAACTAAATAGGGAAATATTCAGTCCAATATAATCCTCTCATAAGAAAGAGAATGAAAGTCTTCTTCCCCATGGCTCAGTGCCCATAGCACAGTGATTACAGTGCCAGCCACGTACACCAAATCTGGTGGATTTGAATCCAGCTAAATCAATGACAACTTCACAAAAAAAAATAACCGAGCACCATGGAGGGCACTTGTAGTCCCAGCTACTTGGGAGGCTGAGGCAAGAGAATCACTTAAAGCCTGAGAGTTGGAGGTTGCTGTGAGCTGTGATGCCACAGTACACTACCCAGGGTGACATAGTGAGACTCTGTCTCAAAAAAAAAAAAGAAAGTCTTCCTCCCCAAGAGTATAGTCAGCAGCAAGAAAACAGTAGTACCTTTAAGAAGAATCTGGTGCAGTAGTAACTTGAATAAGAAATTTACCATACTTTGTCATATATATGAAGTGTAACAATTCAGTTCGTGAACTGGTCCTAGGAACAATGCTACATGCCTCGTTGCTGAACATCACTACAGTCACCTTCAGAGGACTCCCCTTGGGAAACTGCACCAACCAACACTGGCCCCTATTCCACCCTTCAAAGCAATTTTGGAATTCTTTTCTGGTATGGACATCAAAGCTGCTGTATTACCCTTAATGTCCCGGATGTCATCAAAATGTCTTTCTCAATTTTTCTTCTATTTTTTGGTAAAGGAAAAAGTCACTGGGGGGTCATATCAGATGAGTAGGGAGCGTGTTACAATACAGTCATTAGTTTACTGGCTAAAAAATCTCTCACAGACATAAGCTGGTACATTGTCCATAAGACAAGAGCCACACCTTTCTAATGCCAAGATTTTCAGTTAAGATTTTCTTATTTCTCTATTGATGTTCACTTGGTCTGCTATGCTTCTCACAGTCATCCAGTGTTTTTGATTTACAATTTGACAAATTTTGGCAATGTTTTCATCAGTTCTTCTTATTACTAGCTGCCATGGCCTCTCCTCATCAGTGATGTTTTCTCAGAAAAATGTTTAATTCACTTGTACATTGCCGTTTTCATCATGGCATTATCCCCATAAACTTGGACTAACATGTCCATGATTTCACTCCCACTCTTTCCGAATTTAATAAGAAATTTATGAATGCTTGTTTATTGCTTTAATTTAAGCTCCAACATTCTCACAACGGCACACAAAAATACACAACAACAATAATGAATGCTACTCAGCAAGACACTGCCACACATTGACACAAACACAACTGTGGGACACTTATATACTGATGTGAAACGTTACCGAGTTCTTTGTATAGTGCTGCCAATGTAAGTGGGTGGCAAGTTCAGGAACTTAATTGTCAAACCTCATAAAGCACACGTTTTTACCCAAAATTTTCAGAAAAATAAAAGGATGCCCCTTATATGTAGGTAGTATAGTTCAGGAGCAGGAGAGCCCTGTGGGCCCTCTTATATGAGCCTTCCAGGCACTCAGGACTCCAGGCTGAGAGGATCTGGGATCTGAGGGAGTGGCCCAGAGTGGCTCTGCATGTGCCACCATCAGGGGAGGGGTGACAAGTGGGGCTTTTAAGGCAGACCACGGTGCCTGACATGGCATAGAGTGTTAGCCCTCCCCAAATGTGTCTCTCCTGATTTGAAGGCAGCCACTTTCTTAAGGGGCTGAAAACTTGGGTCAAAACTTCGGTACACATTATACATGGAAGTGCACTATACATGGCAAAATGTGGTACTTCGTTTTTGATCTTGTATGTAACTACAGCCTGCTTAGAGTCTGCCCGGGATTCAGAGGGCAGGTCTGTGAGAAGGGTAGTGCTGGTCATTCCCTCACCCTTCTTTCCCAGCAGGGTCTGTCTGCCCATGAAGGAGTTGAGAAGGATGTATACTTTGTTCAGATAGGCATATTTCAAAGAAAAGAAGAAAGAGAGCGGGGTTCTGAGTCATTTAGACTATGTTCTTTCTACTTCCTCACTCAGAGGGAGTGAGAGGAAGGGGTGGAGCCAGAGGCTGTCATCTGAGTGGGACCCCCACCACGTGGAAGCGGGAAGCCAAGGAAAGGAATTTCAACCCCAGGTACCTCTCTGCCTTTCCCAATGCAAGCTCCTTGAAAACAAGAACCATGTCTTATTCCTCTTGGCATCTATAAAGCTGGCCTCTGAATGTTTATTGAATTTAAAAGTTCCCTCAGACCTAATCTTTTTTTTTTATTTCACAGCATTATGGGGGTAATACAAATATATTTGGTCACATGGATCACTTGAGACAGGGTTGCAAGTGTGCCCATCACCAGATGGTTTTCATTGCACTGTTAGGTTTTCACATCTCTCCCTTTCCCCCTCACCCAGCTCAATTTCCATTGAGTTTTACTTCCCTTTTGCACGTTAGTGCTCATCGGTTAGTTCCAGTTTAACAGCAAGGATATGTGGTGGTCATTTTTTCCATCTTTAGATAATTCACTTAGGATAATGGTCTCTGGTGCCATCTCAATTGTTGCAATAGCCATTACATCATCCTTCTTCGGGGCTTAGTAGTATTTCATGCTATTCATATAGCACATTTCGTTCATCCACTCAGTAATTGAGGGGCACTTGGGCTGATTCCACATCTTTGCAATTGTGAATTGTTCTGACATAAACATTTGAGTGATAAGCTTTCAAATCAATTTTGAGTGGCAGTAACTAAAAGCAATATTGGGAGAAATCAAGATAAAGACAAAAAATAGAATGGTATCTAGACTGATTAGCTATAATTTTTAAAATATCTGTAAATGTAATCATATCAAGAGGAAATGGGAAAATACTATCAGAAATGAAAATAATTCATTGATACTATGTAATTATGGGTGACATTTCACAGAAATGTTATTTTGCATTTTAATACATTATGTCTTTAATACGTAAGGCAGTATAACGGACATTTATTGTTTTGTCTACTCAGAAAATTACCCTCCCTCCTTTGTGAACTGTTCCTTCCTTTCTCCAACCACACAATTCTGTTAAGAGCTTGAGACATTAGTACTTCGCTTCTTGGGAACAGAGATGGACACTGGACCACAGCCAGACCAAAGAGTCCTGGCTAACATGGGCAGGTGGCATCACCTGTTGTAGAAAGGTCTGGAGTGTCTTATAAATGGTAGAAGACCTACATGTACTTTCTGATTAGAATTAAATGTAGTCAAAGATAAACCTTTCTCCAGAAAAGAAAAATAAAGAAATCAAAGCATCGGGAAGAAGCAATCTCCTGCTCATTTTCCCATTCTTCCTCATCATTTTTCTGCCTTATGAGAACAACCCCTTAGGTGCTTATGAGACCCCTTAGGCCCTGCGGATTGGTGGTGTCTCCTGGGAACCAGACCCCACTGCCCTTCCTCTGGGAGTCCCAGAAAGTGTCTTTTGCTGTTCAGGAAAAGTTCTACCCAGCCAGCAAATGGCTCCTCTTACTTTCTGCCTCTCCCCTCTGACCCAGTCCCCAGCCAATTAAAGAGATCACTGACCCTCATGGCCCTCCTGACTGGTATGTAAGGGAAGGGTTCCAGCTTAGAGGAAAACAATTCTATCAAAGGTCCCTGAGGAATCTAGAGAAGGTGACTGTTGGGAGGTGGGCAAGCTGAATTCCTCATGGACCTTCTACCTCAGGGAAAGGTGCCCTCCAGGGAATGTCTACGTGACTATCCCTGCATAGGGATTCAGCAGTGCAGGTGGGCTATGACCTTTATATTCTTGATCAGTAGTTTAATTTAAGGAAGTTAAGATAGCTCAAAGGGATGAAACTTGTTTCCCCGCTTCTCTTCTCCCTGTGTACGTTATCTGCCTGTTTCAGATGTTCAGTTACCCTGTGCTACTTTTTACCAAACTGCTGCCCTTGACCCACCCTTCCTGGGGGCTTTGAGCTCTCGTTTCTTTTATCTTTAGCTGCTGTGCATTCCTGCACATTTCCTCTGTTGCTGTACTCAATAAAAGACCCCTGACGAGTAGGACCAGGCTTCACTGTCTTGGGCTGCCAGCAGGCACAGAGGACTCTGTAAAGCCTCTTCAGGCTCTCAGGCCTTTATGCACTAAGTTTGTGTGAAAGCCTCTTGATTTTTCCAGCACCATCTCCCTTGTTGACCACTGTCCTAGGCTGGGGTCGCCAGGACTCCTGACAGGTGATTGTGGCCACACACCTTGGATGGAGGGAAGCCCAGCTCTCACCTTGCCCTGAAGCCCAGCTCCCTCAGGCCACAGCCACATGAAGCCTATTCATGCGAAGTTAGAAATGTGGAAATGCTTTGTTTGAATGAGGTGCTTACACTTTTCTTGGTAACAATGCAGAAAGTGTATTAACACAAATTGACACAATTTGTTTATTTTCATTCATTTGTTACTCCCAAAGGAGAGTAGAAATAAACTGAAAGTCAAACTCTCTGAATTGTGCTATTTGGTAAGAACGCCATTATTTTCTTGGTCGTGGTGTTTCTTTCGTGGCATGTGCAAAAGCTTGCATGGGGTTCTAAGGCAACGCAAAAGTAAATGCTTCCTCTCTGTTTGCACAATTCTTTTGTTTTCTAGTTGATAACCAATTATATTCATTCAAATAGTATCCCCCATCTATTTAAGTTAATAAGAGAAATAATAATGACTTAGGGACCCATATTTAGGGAGTACCCTATCTCTTTCTGTGTTTTGGCCATAGGAATTTTACACCATGAATTCATCTAATCTTTTCACCATGTTTATGTTAATATGTAAACTTTACTGAGAACATTCCTTCCTACCAATTTTTTTTCTTTGAGTATTTTATTTTTAATTTTTTCAAATCAAATATGAGGGTACAATTTTAGGTCTCATTCCCAGGGTAAAATTCCATTTGTATAAGAGCCCCTTACAAGGGAGCACGTTATACACCCTCACAATGTATTTGCACAATTTTTAGTGAAAATAACTTTCAATTTTTCCTCACAGCCTCAGTTTTCCTGGACCCCAACATTAATGTACCTGGTGCTGGATTTAGTGCAAAGGAAAAGTGTAAAGTGCAAAGCACCAGCAAGAAGCCATAAATACCCACCGTCATAAAAAGAAGTCTCTATGTGACATGTCAGACCTTCCGTTCAAGAGCCTTTCACACAGATTTCACCAGACACGTCTGCTCCCTGCCACGGGCACAGGTCTATAAAAGCGCCCAAGCGTGTCAGGTTTTCTATGAAGGTGTTTGTGTCCAAGTGCTCAAATACACTATATACAGCACTTCTAAATCAGCTCTGTCCAGGAGAGCTGCCCGTAATGGACATATTTAACATCTGCACTGTCCAATGTGGGACCACTAGCCACATGGAGCAATTGCACACTCACTATATGGTAAGTGACACTTAAGTATTGAATTTTTTATTTACTTTGAATAAAACAAAATAAAATAAAATAAGTATGAAGGATTACAAAATAGGTAACTAGAAACAGAGTGCTTTATGTACACCAGCCCTAGGGAGAACAGAATCCCTTTCACACAATTACAAGTCATTCATAGATGTCCAAAGGAAACAGATAGGGGTTTATTGCATTCATTTTCAGGCTATAACATGCAGTGATAATTTTTTGGCATGTTAGTATGCCAGCAAAATTCAAGCAATGATCTTGCTTTTTATTTTTAATGAATTTGTTGAGGTTTTATTCTCTGTGGTTATCATGAGTCTTATAAAAACACTCGTAAAGCTATGACAAGTTATTATAATCTTATATATTACAAATGAAAGAACAGAAAAAAGGCAAAACACACAAAATTCTACACTTCACTTCCATTCTGCACACATTTTGACTTTGAGTTGTCTCAATTTACTGGTTTTATATGGTTGTTTTCAATATATTTGTCTTTTGGGCTTCATACTAGAGTTATGACTGAATTACACACCTCAAGTTCAGAATATTGGGTTTGTCCACGTACTTCACTTTCCCGTGGGCTTTATTCCTTGGAAACTTTTACACATTAGTGATTGTTTTTCATACTGCAGATCTCCCTTTAGAATTTCTTGAAAGATGGGTCTGGGGTGCTGATTTTCTCACCTTGTCCCAGTTTGTCATCTGGGACAGACTTTAGCTCGCTCTCATATTTGAATGAAAATGTTGCTGGATATGATATTCTTGAATGGCAATTGGTTTTCTTTGAGCACTTTGCAAATGTCATTCCACTTACTCCTACCCTATATGGCTCCTGTTGAGAAGTCTGTTGCCAGACAAAGTAAAGTTCCTTTATATGTTATTTGCTTCTTATCTCTTGCAGCTTTTAATATCTTCTCAACCTTTGAGAGTTTGATTTTTGTGTGCCTTCGGATAGTCTTATTTGGGTTGAATATGTTTGGTGTTTAAGACCTCCCTTTACCTGGATATTTATACCTTTTTCAAGTTTTGAACATTTTCTATTATTTTCTTAATACACTTTCTTACCCTTGCTCTTCCTCAGAGCCCTGAAAATACTAATAATTCTTAGATTAGGATTTTTGAGACAATTTTCTATGTCATGTAGGCAGTTTTCGTTCCCTTTTTTTTTTTCTTTTTTCCTTTTCTGTGTATTTTCAAATAACCAGGCTTTGAACTTACTGATTCCTTGCTGGATTCATTCTGCTACTGAAAGTTTCTACAGAGTTTTTCAGTTCAACAAATGTATTTTTCAGTTCCTATGTTTGTTTTTTTGTTATTTTAATCTCTTTGTTAAATTTCTCCTATGTATTTATGGATTTCTTTTTTTTTTTTTTTTTAGCTGGAGATCTCTTTTTTTTTAATTTATTTCATTTTATTTTTTTATTGTTGGGGATTCATTGAGGGTACAATAAGCCAGGTTACACTGATTGCAATTGTTAGGTAAAGTCCCTCTTGCAATCATGTCTTGCCGCCATAAAGTGTGACACACACCAAGGCCCCAGCCACCTCCCTCCTTCCCTCTTTCTGTTCCCCCCCATAACCATAACTGTCATTAATTGTCCTCATATCAAAATTGAGTACATAGCATTCATGCTTCTCCAATCTTGTGATGCTTTACTAAGAATAATGTCTTCCACATCCATCCAGGTTAATACGAAGGATGTAAAGTCTCCATTTTTTTTAATGGCCGAATAGTATTCCATGGTATACATATACCACAGCTTGTTAATCCATTCCTGGGTTGGTGGGCATTTAGGCTGTTTCCACATTTTGGCGATTGTAAATTGAGCTGCAATAAACAGTCTAGTACAAGTGTCCTTATGATAAAAGGATTTTTTTCCTTCTGGGTAGATGCCCAGTAATGGGATTGCAGGATCAAATGGAAGGTCTAGCTTGAGTGCTTTGAGGTTTCTCCATACTTCCTTCCAGAAAGGTTGTACTACTTTGCAGTCCCACCAGCAGTGTAAAAGTGTTCCCTTCTCTCCACATCCACGCCAGCATCTGCAGTTTTGAGATTTTGTGATGTGGGCCATTCTCACTGGGGTTAGATGATATCTCAGGGTTGTTTTGATTTGCATTTCTCTAATATATAGAGATGATGAACATTTTTTCATGTGTTTATTAGCCATTCATCTGTCGTCTTTAGAGAAAGTTCTATTCATGTCTCTTGCCCATTGATATATGGGATTGTTGGCTTTTTTCATGTGGATTAATTTGAGTTCTCTATAGATCCTAGTTATCAAGCTTTTGTCTGATTGAAAATATGCAAAATCCTTTCCCATTGTGTAGGTTGTCTCTTTGCTTTGGTTATTGTCTCCATAGCTGTATAGAAGCTTTTCAGTTTAATGAAGTCCCATTTGTTTATTTTTGCTGTTGTTGCAATTGCCATGGCAGTCTTCTTCATGAAGTCTTTCCCCAGGCCAATATCTTCCAGTGTTTTTCCTATGCTTTCTTGGAGGATTTTTATTGTTTCATGCCTTAAATTTAAGTCCTTTATCCATCTTGAATCAATTTTTGTGAGTGGGGAAAGGTGTGGGTCCAGTTTCAGTCTTTTACATGTAGACGTCCAGTTCTCCCAACACCATTTATTGAATAGGGAATCTTTCCCCCAAGGTATATTCTTGTTTGGTTTATCAAAGATTAGGTGGTTGTAAGATGTTAGTTTCATTTCTTGGTTTTCAATTCGATTCCAAGTATCTATGTCTCTGTTTTTATGCCAGTACCATGTTGTCTTGAGCACTATGGCTTTGTAGTACAGACTAAAATCTGGTATGCTGATGCCCCTAGCTTTATTTTGGTTAAAAAGAACTGCCTTAGCTATACGGGTTTTTTCTGGTTCCATACAAAACGCAGAATCATTTTTTCCAAATCTTGAAAGTATGATGTTGGTATTTTGATAGGAATGGCATTGAATAGGTAGATTGCTTTGGGAAGTATAGACATTTCAACAATGTTGATTCTTCCCATCCATGAGCATGGTATGTTCTTCCATTTGTTAATATCCTCTGCTATTTCCTTTCTGAGGAGTTCATAGTTTTCTTTATAGAGGTCCTTCACCTCCTTCGTTAGGTATATTCCTAGGTATTTCATTTTCTTTGAAACTATGGTCAAGGGAGTTGTGTCCTTAATTAGCTTCTCATCTTGACTGTTATTGGTGTACACAAAGGCTACTGACTTGTGGACATTGATTTCATATCCTGAAACATCACTGTATTTTTTGATGACTTCTAGGAGTCTTGTGGTTGAGTCTTTGGGGTTCTCTAAGTATAAGATCATGTCGTCAGCAAAGAGGGAGAGTCTGACCCTCCTCTGTTCCCATTTGGATTCCCATTATTTCCTTGTCTTGCCTAATTGTATTGGCTAGAACTTACAGCAGTATGTTGAATAGTAAAGGTGACAGAGGACAACCTTGTCTGGTTCCAGTTCTAAGAGGAAAAGCTTTCAGTTTTACTCCATTCAGTAAAATATTGGCTGTGGGTTTGTCATAGATAGCTTCAATCAGTTTTAGAAATGTGCCACCTATGCCTATACTCTTCAGTGTTCTAATTAGAAAAGGATGCTGGATTTTATCAAATGCTTTTTCTGCATCTATTGAGAGGATCATGTGATCTTTATTTTTGCCTCTGTTAATATGGTGGATAACGTTTATAGACTTGCGTATGTTAAGCCAGCCTTGCATCCCTGGGATGAAGCCTACTTGATCATGATGAATGACTTTTTTGATGATAAGCTGTAATCTATTGGCTAGGATTTTGTTGAGAATTTTTGCGTCTATGTTCATGAGTGAGATTGGTCTGAAATTCTCCTTTTCTTGGGGTCTTTTCCTGGTTTTGGTATCAGGGTGATGTTTGCTTCATAGAATGTGTTGGGGGAAGATTCCTTCTTCCTCAATTTTTTAGAATAATTTCTGCAGTACAGGAATAAGCTCTTCCTTGAAGGTTTGATAGAATTCTGGAGTGAAGCCATCTGGACCAGGGCATTTTCTGGTTGGAAGATTTTTTATTGTTTCTTTGATCTCAGTGCTTGAAATTGGTCTGTTCAGGAGCTCTATTTCTTCCTGGCTGAGTCTAGGGAGAGGGTGTGATTCCAAATATTGATCCATTTCTTTCACGTTGTCAAATTTCTGGGCATAGAGTTTCTGGTAGTATTCAGAGATGATCTCTTGTATCTCTGTGGGATCAGTTGTTATTTCCCCTTTATCATTTCTGATTGAGGTTACTAGAGATTTTACTTTTCTATTCCTCGTTAGTCTGGCCAATGGTTTATCTATTTTATTTATTTTTTCAAAAAATCAACTCCTTGTTTCATTAATTTTCTGAATGATTCTTTTGTTTTCAATTTCATTGATCTCTGATTTGATTTTGGATATTTCTTTTCTTCTACTGAGTTTAGGCTGAGATTGTTCTTCTTTTTCCAATTCCATAAGATCCCTTGTGAGATTGTTGATTTGCTCTCTTTCTGTTTTTCGAATGTAGGCATCTAAAGCGATGAATTTTCCTCTCAAAACTGCTTTTGCAGTATCCCACAGGTTTTGGTAGTTTGTGTCTTCATTGTTGTTGTACTCAAGGAAGTTAATGATTTCCTGTTTTATTTCTTCCTGCACCCATCTGTTATTCAACAGAAGATTGTTTTTTCCATGCCTTTGTGTGGGGTCGAGCATTTTTGTTAGAGTTGAGTTCCACCTTTAGTGCCTTATGGTCTGAGAAGATATAAGGTAAAATTTCACTTGTTTTGATTCTGTTCATATTTGTTTTGTGTCCCAGGATATGATCAATTTTGGAGAATGTTCCATGGGGTGATAAGAAGAATGTATATTCTTTATCTTTGGGATGGAGTGTTCTATATGCGTCTATCAAGCACAGTTGTTGTAGGGTCTCATTTAAATCTCTTATATCCTTGTTTAATTTCTGTTTAGAAGATCTGTCCAGCTCTGTAAGAGGAGTGTTAACGTCCCCTGTTATTATGGTATTATCAGATATCATATTGCTCAGACTGAGTAAGGTCTGTTTCAAGAATCTGGGAGCATTTAAATTGGGTGCATAAATATTTAGAATTGAAATGTCTTCTTGTTGTATTTTTCCCTTGACCAATATAAAGTGACCATCTTTGTCTTTTTTACTTTAGTTGCTTTAAATCCACATGTATCTGAAAATAAGATTGCAACTCCTCTTTTCTTCTGAATGCCATTTGCCTGAAAAATTGTCTTCCAACCCTTGACTTGGAGATTTAATTTGTCGTTTGAAGCCAGGTGTGTTTCTTGCAGACAGCAAATGGATGGCTTGTGTTTTTTAACCCAGTCAATCAATCTATGTCTCTTCAGTGGAGAATTCAAGCCATTAACATTTATTGAGATAATTGATAAGCGTGGTAGTATTCTATTCGTCTTATTTTGTGAGAGTCCATTGCTTAGTTTTATCTTTTGCATCAGCGTGGAGGTTAGGTTCTGTCCTTTAATTTCTGAGTTCTTACTTTGCTGCTGATCCATTGTGGTGGTCAGTGTGCAGAACAGGTTGAAGTATTTCCTGTAGAGCTGGTCTTGTTGTGGCGAATTTCCTCAATGTTTGTATATCCGTAAATGATTTGATTTCTCCATCCATTTTGAAGCTTGGCTTTGCAGGGTACCGAATTCTGGGCTGGAAATTGTTCTGTTTAAGTAGATTAAAAGTAGATGACCATTGTCTTCTTGCTTGGAAAGTTTCATTAGAGAAGTCTGCCATCACTCTGATGGATTTGCCCCTGTAGGTCAACTGGCGCTTACTCCTGGCAGCTTGCAGAATCTTTTCTTTTATCTTGACTTTGGACAGGTTCATCACAATGTGTCTTGGAGACGCTCGGTTAGAGTTGAGGCGACCTGGGGTCCGATAGCCCTCTGAAAGCAGTGTGTCAGAATCTTTGGTGATATTTGGGAAATTTTCTTTTATAATATTCTCTAGTATGGCTTCCATTCCTCTGAGGCATTCTTCTTCCCCTTCTGGAATTCCTATAACTCGTATGTTGGAACGCTTCATAAAGTCCCATAATTCTGACAGTGAACGTTCTGCTTTCTCTCTCTTCTTTTCTGCCTCTTTTACTGTCTGAGTTATCTCAAAAACTTGTCTTCTACCTCTGAAATTCTTTCTTCTGCATGGTCTAACCTGTTGCTGATACTTTCCATTGCATCTTTAAGTTCCCTAATTGACTGTTACAGTTCCTTCAGCTCTGCTATATCCTTTTTATATTCTTCATATCGTTCATCTCTTATTTGATTCTGTTTTTGGATTTCCTTTTGGTTATTTTCCACTTTATTAGCAGTTTCCTTCATTGTTTCCATCATTTCTTTCATTGTTTTCAACATGTGTATTCTAAATTCCCTTTCTGTCATTCCTAACATTTCTTTATAGGTGGGATCCTCTGCAGTAGCTACCTCATGGTCCCTTGGCAGGGTTGTTCTGGACTGGTTCTTCATGTTGCCTGGAGTTTCCTGCTGATTCTTCCTCATGAGTCATTTCTTTTATCTGTTTCCTTGCCCTAATTTTCCTTTCACTTCCTCTTGCTCTTTAAGTTCTAGTGCCTGTGGACTAAGGGTTACAGGACCAGAAGGGTGAGAAGGTTGAAGAGCAAAAAAGGGATGAAAGAAAGGAGGACCGAGTGATAAGAAAAAAAAAGAAAAATAGAGAAACGAGAGGGGGTGTGTGAAAGGAATACTGACAAAAAGAAGAGAGGCACAGAAAGAGGGAGACGGAGCAATATAGGTGTACGGTAGGGTACTTTGATACAACCTTAAAAAAAAACACCTTCTGGGGGTGCCCAGTTGGGTGGTTCCCTTGAGGTCCGCAGCTCTTTGCTATCCTGATCAGACACAGTACCCCACCTCCACCAAGTAGAGAGGAAAGACAAAAATGCTATAAATCAAACCAAAACAAGCAAACAGAAAACTTTACGGGATAAAACTGGGTGCAAAACCCAATAATAGTGGTAGAAACACTAAGGAAAATGAAGTTCTAATTATTGAAATAGGCAGCAATGGGAAATTATAATTAAACTAAAAAAATTGAGAAAGAAAAAGGATCTATATGGAAAAGGTTGAACTTAAAAAACAAAACAACAATCAACAACATCAAAATAAACAAAAAAAAAAACAACCAAACCAAAAAAAAAAAAAAACACAACCAAAAACAAAGCAGTATGTATATGTTATTGAATATTGTCTGGGCAACACGTGGTCTTCTGGGGTATGAGCTGTTAATCACAGTTCTGATACGACTGGAGGCTGCTAGTTTCTCAAACCCCAGGAGGTAGACACCCTAAATCTCTCTTCAGCCCACTTAAAAGGCACTTTGAACTTGTTCACTGGCTGAGCAGAAGCTTTCCCAGGGAAGTGCTTGTCGCTGGAATCACTGCTGAAGTGGCTATCCACTTACCCTGTATGCCAAAACTGGTCTCCCTCTGCCCCTGAGGGTTAGGGCTGCAAGGCGGCTCAGACCCCACCCTTAGGCTACTTGGTTGCTGGGTTACCAGCTTCCACCCAATTCTAGCTCTGCGACCCTGAGAGCGGAGCTTGCCGGGGCACATCGCTCACAATGGCTGCCTGTGACCCAGAGCCAAATACTATTAGCTCCGTCTGGCTCAGCGGCTCAGACTGGGGCCCTAGACAACGGCCAAAGTTCTCCGCACTCCCGCTCAGGCTCTCCCCAAGGCAGTTCAGCTGAGTGCCAAGTCCAAAGACACCAAAACAGTTCACAGGTAAGGCCTTTCTGGTTTGCAGTCTCGCTGCTACTGAACTTACTGTTGCGGGCGGGTTTAGACGGATTGAACACACACGACCACTTGCCAGTTTTCCACTGTTTAGTCCTCCTCTTGGGGTCCAGAAGTCTCTCGCTGACTCCCTGTATCCTCTCAGGGGTGATGATAGGCAGATCCCACCAGCCAGAGATGCCTGGAGTCCTATCTCCCCAGACTCATGGTGCCCAGATGCAAGGAAGGTGTTACTCGGCTGCCATCTTACTCCGCCTCACTATTTATGGATTTTTTTTCTGTTTTATCTTGGAGATTAATGAATTTCCCTTAGCCTGCCTTTTTGAATTCGTGGTCAGCTCACAAATCACTGTCTTGTTAAGATCAGTCACTATACTTTTGCTTTGTTTTTTGGAGGAGGTCATGGTTTCTTATTTGTTGTTTTTTCTTGTAGGTATATTTCTATGTCTTTGTATTGAAAGATTAGTTACTTATTGTAGTTTTCTCTGTCTGGCTTTTCTGGTTTTTATTAAATATAGTTGCTTGATGAATCTTCGCTGCCAGTTTCCTGCAACCTTTTGGCCTCTAAGTGGTGCTTTAAGTCCAGGTTCACCTGGGATGTAGTAAATGGTTGGAAGGCTGTCCCAAATGGGATATCTTCCCAAAGGGATTATTCCAGCAGTGTGGGAAGGAAAGAAATAAAGATGAGAGCATGACTAAATAAAATAGATAGAAATCCAAAAGATCAGCAAAATAACTTTAATTTCTTAAAAGATAAACAAAAATGATAAACTGCAAGCTAGAACCCAGGAAAAAAAGAAGAATATTCCAATTTCAAAATAGAGTGTAGAGAAAAGCCAGGTTCTCCTGCTCACTTTTGGTTGTTTTATATGTTCTTTGTACCTCTCCTTCTGTGTTTCTCTTTATTGTTGTGGTTTGATGGTTTTCTATAGTGGTAATATTTGAATCATTCTTTCTCCTCTTCACTTGTGTCTTTGCTCTACTAGTGAATTTTATACTTTTGTATATTTTTATAATGGTAGATATTATCCTTTCACTTCCAGATTTAGAACACTCTTAAACATTTCTTTTAGGGCTGATCTAATGGTGATAAATTCCCTCATTTACATAGTGATTATGAATTTCCTGATATCTCAAACAAGTTTTTGCTTATATTTGGAAAAATTTTATTTTTCCTGCATGTGTGAAGGATAACTTTTCTGGGTATGATATTCTTTGCTAGTAGAATTGGGGGGGTTAGTTTTGCATTTTGTGTCACCTAATTTTGTTTTGTTTTGTTTTGCACTTTGAATATAGTATCCCATGGTCTTGTATACTGTAAGGTTACTGTTGAGAAATCTATCATTAGTCTGATGGGGGTTCACATGTGTGTAACTTGATGCTTTTTCTCTTGCTATTTTTAGAATTCTTTCTTTGCATTAACTTTTAACAGTTTGACTACAATTTGCCTTACAGAAGTTATTTTAATTAAATGTATTTGGGGATATTTGAGTTTCCTGTGTCTGAACATTTAAATGTCTTGCTAAACTTGGGAAGCTTTTAACGATTATTTCATTAAATATATTTTCCATGCCTTTGACCTTCTCTTCATTTTCTAGAACACATGTTTTCAAATATTTGATCACTTTACCATGTCCCATTTTCAAATATTTGATCACTTTACCATGTCCCATATATTATATACCCTGTTAATTCTCATTTAATCTTTTTTCCTTCTTTCCTGGAATCCTTTCTTCCTTCCTTTTTAATTTCTTTTTCTTTCTATCTGATTCAGTTATTTCAAAAGACTTGTCTAAAGGTTCTGAAATTATTTCTTTTGCTTGATCTAGTCTGTTGTTGATGTTCTCAATGTACTTCATTTATTTATTTTTTATTAAATCATAGCTGTGTACATTAATGCAATCAGAGGGTACAATGTGCTGGTTTTATATACAATTTGAAATATTTTTATCAAACTGGTTTTATCATGGCATTTTCTTAGTTATTGTGTTAAGACATTTATATTCTACATTTAGTAAATTTCACATGTACCCTTATAAGATGCACCGCAGGTGTGGTCCCACAAATTACCATCCTTCCACCCATTCTCTTCCCTCCCTACCCCTCCCCTCCCCTGCTGAACCCCTTTCCCCATATTCTTGGGTTATAACTCATATGAAAGCTATAAATTGGTTTCATAGTAGGTCTGAGTACATTTGATACTTTTTCTTCCATTCTTGAGATACTTTGCTAAGAAGAATATGTTCCAGCACCATCCATGTAAACATGAAAGAGGTAAAGTCTCCATCTTTCTTTAAGGCTGCATAATATTCCATGGTGTACATACACCACAATTTATTAATCCATTCATGGGTTGATGGGCACTTGGGCTTCTTCCATGACTTAGCAATTAGGAATTGGGCTGCAATAAAAATTCTGGTACAAATATCTTTGTTATAATGTGATTTTGGTTCTTCTGGATATATACCTAGTAGAGGAATTGTAGGATCAAATGGCAAGTCTATTTTTAGGTCTCTAAGTGTTCTCCAAATACCTTTCTAAAAGGAACGTATTAGTTTGCATTCCCACCAGAAGTGTAGAAGTGTTCCCTTTTCTCCACGTCCACATCAATGTCTCTGGTTTAGGGATTTTGTGAAGTGGGCTAATCTTACTGGAGTTAGACTATATCTCAAAGTAGTTTTGATTTGCATTTCAGATGATTACAGATGATGAGCATTTTTTCATACGTCTGTAGGCCATGTGCCTATCTTCTTCAGAGAAGTTTCTCTTCAAGTCCCTTGCCCACCCTGAGATGGGATCACTTATTCTTTTCTTGCTAATATGTTTGAGTTCTCTGTGAATTCTGGTTATTAAAACTTTGTTGAAGATGTAACCTACAAATATCTTCTCCCATTCTAGGCTATCTGCTTGCTTTACTTACTATGTACTTGGCTATGCAAAAGATTTTAGTTTGATCAGGTCTCAAAAGTGCATTTGGGGGTTTTTTTATTATTAAATCATAGCTGTGTTCATTAATGCAATCATGGGGCACCATACACTGGTTTTATAGACCGTTTGACACATTTTCATCACACTCGTTAACATAGCCTTCCTGGCATTTTATTAGTTATTGTGTTAAGACATTTACATTCTACATTTACTAAGTTTCACATATACCCTTGTAAGATGCACTGAAGGTGTAATCCGACCTATTACTCTCCCTCCACCCCCCCTCCTCCCTTCCCTCCCTTTCCCCCTTCCCCCTATTCTTAGGTTATAACTGGGTTATAGCTTTCATGTGAAAGCCATAAATTAGTTTCATAGTATGGCTGAGTACATTGGATACTTTTTCTTCCATTCTTGAGATATTTTACTAAGAAGAATATGTTCCAGCACCATCCATGTAAACATGAAAGAGGTAAAGTTTCCATCTTTCTTTAAGGCTGCATAATATTCCATGGTGTACATATACCACAATTCATTAATCCATTCATGGGTTGATGGGCACTTGGGCTTTTTCCATGACTTAGCAATTATGAATTGGGCTGCAATAAACATTCTGGTACAAATATCTTTGTTATAATGTGATTTTTGGTCTTCTGGGAATATACCTAGTAGAGGAATTATAGGATTGAATGGCAGATCTATTTTTAGATCTCTAAGTGTTCTCCAAACATCTTTCCAAAAGGAATGTATTAATTTGCATTCCTACCAGCAGTGTAGAAGTGTTCCCTTTTCTCCACATCCACGCCAACATCTCTGGTCTTGGGATTTTGTGATGTGGGCTAATCTTACTGGAATTAGATGATGTCTCAAAGTAGTTTTGATTTGCATTTCTCTGATGATTAAAGATGATGAGCATTTTTTCATATGTCTGTAGGCCGTGAGCCTATCTTCTTCAGAGAAGTTTCTCTTCAAGTCCCTTGCCCAGCCTGTGATGGGATCACTTGTTCTTTTCTTGCTTATACGTTTGAGTTCTCTGTGGATTCTGGTTATTAAACCTTTGTCAAAGACATAATCTGCAAATATCTTCTTCCATTCTGAGGGCTGTTTGCTTGCTTTACTTACTGTGTTCTTGGCTGTGCAGAAGCTTTTTAGTTTGATCAGGTCCCAGTAGTGTATTTTTGAAGCTGCTTCAATTGCCTGGGGGGTCCTCCTCATAAAATGCTACCTCAGACTGATTTCTTCAAGGGTTTTTCCAGCACTCTCTTCTAGTATTTTTATGGTTTCATGTCTTAAGTTTAAATCTTTAATCCAGTGAGAGTTTATCTTAGTTAATAATGAAAGGTGTGGGTCCAGTTTCAGTCTTCTACAGGTTGCCAGGCAGTTCACCCAGCACCATTTACTATCGATTTATACTATAGTCTGAGGTCTTGTAGCATGATTCCTCCCACTTTGTTTTTATTTCTGAGTAATGTCTTGGCCATTTCAGGCTTTTTCTGATTCCATTAAATACTACCAAGAAAATGAAATAGTATTTTTTCAAGATTTAAAGTATGATAATGGAACTTTAATAGGGATTGCTTTAAAATTGTATATTGCTTTGGGTAGTATGGACATTTTAATAATGTTGATTCTTCCCAGCCATGAGCATGGTATGTTTTTCCATTTGTTAACATCTTCAGCTATTTCTTTTCTTAGAGTTTCATATTTCTCTTTATAGAGATCTTTCACGTCCTTTGTTAGGTAAATTCCCAAAATATTTCATCCTCTTTGGCACTACTGTGAACGAATAGAGTCCTTGACTGTTTTTTCAGCATGACTATTGTTGGTATATATAAAGGCTACAGATTTATGAGAGTTGATTTTGTAACCTGAGACACTCTGTATTCCTTGATCACTTCTAAGAATTTTGTAGTAGAATCCCTGGTATTTTCCAGATATACAATCATACCATCTGCAAAGAGTGGAAGTTTGATCTCTTCTGACCCTATATGGAAATGCTTGATCACCTTTTCTTGCCTAATTGCAATGGCTAAGGCTACCATTACCATGCTAAACAGCAGTGGAGACAATGGGCAATCATGCATGGTTCCTGATCTGAGTGGAAATGATTTCAGTTTAACTCCATTAAACACAATATTGGCTGTGGGTTTGCTGTAGATGGCCTCAATCGGTTTAAGAAATGTCCCTTCTGTACCCATTTTCTTAAGTGTTCTGATCATGAAAGGATGCTGGATATTATCAAAAGCAAAATTTTTCTGCATCAATTGAGAGAATTATATGGTCTTTTAAAATTTGTTTATGTGATGAATTATATTTACAGATTTACGTATGTTGAACCAGCCTTGAGACCCTGGGATAAAACTCACTTGGTCATGGTGCATAATTTGTTTGATTTGTTGCTGGATTCTTTTTGCTAGGATCTTGTTGAATATTTTTGCATCAATATTCATTAGTGATATTGGTCTATAATTTTCTTTTCTTGTTGGGTCTTTTCTTGGTTTGGTGCTCAAGGTGACATTTGCTTCATAAAATGTGTTGGGTAGTATGCCTTCTTTTTCTATATTTTGAAAAGGTTGAATAATATAGGTACTACTTCCTCTTTAAAGATTTGGTAGAATTCTGATGTGAAGCCATCTGGTCCTGGGCTTTTCTTTTTAGGGAGATTTTGTATAGTTGATGCTATTTCAGAACTTGATATAAGCCTGTTCAACATTTCATTGTCTTTTTGTTCCAGAAATTTGGTAATTTCCTTCTTAATCTCATCTATGACCCAGCTATCATTCACCATTAAGTTATTTAGTTTCCAGGTTTTTGTATGAGTATGCAGATTCCTGTTGTTACTGAGTTCAACGTTTATTCCATGATGGTCCGAGAAGATGCAAGGAATATTTTCTATTCTTTTAAATTTACTGAGGTTAGACTTGTGACCTAAGATGTGACCAATTTTGGAATATGTTCCATGGGCTGATGAGAAGAATGTGTATTCAGGGGCAGGAGCAAGACAGCGGTTGAGTAACAGCTTCCTTGCAATGGGGCATGGTGAATCTGGGAAGAGAAGACTCCAGGCATCTTTGGCTGGTGGGATCTGCCCAGAAACATCCCTTTGGGGACACAGGGAGTCAGTGAGAGAGTTCTGGACCCCACGAGGAGGACAAAAGCAGTGGAGAACTGGCAAGTGTTTGCATGTGTTCATTCAGTCTAATCCCTCTGGCAGCTATAAGTTGCTGTGTCATTGCAAACTGGAAACGCCTTACCTGTGAACTGTTTGCATTTTTTTGGACTTGTCATTCAGTTAAACTATCTTGGGAGAACTTGTCCAAGAGTGCAGGGGACTTTACGCGTTGTCTAGGGCCCCAGACTGAGTCGCTGAGCCAGATGGAGCTAATAGTGTTAGGCTGTGGGCTGCATGGAGCCATTGTGAGAGAACTGCCCCCAGCAAGCTCTGCCCTCAGGGTCACAGAGTGAGGATTTGGTGGAAAGAGTCATCTAGTGACTACGCAGCCTAAATGTGGGGACTGAGATACCTTATAGCCTTGGCCCTCAGGGGCATAAAGTGAGACGACTTTTGGCACACTGGTTAAGTGAATAGCCACTTCAGGAGTGATCCCAGTGATAAGTGCTTTCCTAGGAAAGCTTTGGCTTAGTCAAGGTTACCAGTTTAAAGTGCCTTTTAAGCTGGCTGAGGAGAGATTTAGGCTCTCCACCTTTCATGGTTTGAGAAATCAGCAGAGGCCTCCAGTCTCCATCTCTTACAGCCATATCAGCATTGCGATTAACGTCTCAGACACCGAAGATCACCTGTTACCCAGACAATATTCAGCCAGATATATATACTGCTTTGTTTTTGGTTTTGTTTTGTTTTGTTTTTGTTTTTTGTTTTTTAATTTCAACATTTTCCCTATAGATTTTTCCTTTCTTTTTTCTTTCTTTTACTTCTTCATTTTTCTAGTTTAAAAATAATTTTCCATTGTTGCCTTTTTCGACAATTAAAACTTCATTTCTTCTAATGTTTCTACCCCTATTATTTGGTTTATCCCCCAATTTTATACCATAAAGTTTTCTATTTGCTTGTTTTGGTTTGATTTATAGCATTTTTGTCTTTCATCTCTACTTTGTGGAGGTGGGGTACTGTGTCCAAACAGGTTAGGAAAGAGCTGCTGACTCAAGGGAACCACCACCCTGGCACCCCCACAAGTTGGGGGGTTTTAAGGTTGGGTCAAAGTACCCTATTGTACACCTGTATTGCTCTTGTCTCCCTCTTTCTGTGTCTCCCTTCTTTTTGTCAATATTCCCTTTTACCCAATCCCTCTCCTTTCTCTTTTTTCTTTTTCTTTCTTTTTTCCCTTCTTGCTCTTCAACCTTTTCATCCTTCTGGTCCTGTACCAAAAGGACTCATTGAAACCCTAGTACAGAGACATGACAATTTAAAGTGCAAGAGGAAGTGAAAGGAAAATTAGGTGAAGTGAAACAAACATTGAGGAAGAGAAACATGAGAAAGAATCAGCATAAAACTCCTGGCAACATGAAAACTCAAATCAGAGCAAACCCCCCACCCAAGGGACTGTGAGGTAGCTACAGCAGAGGATTCCACATATAAAGATATGATAGACATAACAGGGAATTTAGAACACGGATGATGAAAACAATGAAGGAAATCATGGAAACATTTGATAAAGTGGAAAATAACCAAAAGGAAATACAAAAACAGAATCAAATAAGAGATGAACAATATGAAGTATATAGAAACAATATAGCAGAGCTGAAGGAACTGAAGCAGTCAATTAGGGAACTTAAAGATGCAATAGAAAGTACCAACAGAGGACAAAGCTCTTGAGATAATTCAGGTAGATAAAGAGGCAAAAAAGAAGAGAGAGAAAGCAGAATGTTCATTGACAGAATTATGGGACTTTGTAAAGTGCTCAAACGTATGAGTTATAGGTATACCAGAAGTGGGAGAAAATGCCCCCAGAGGAATGGAAGCCATACTAGAGAATATTATAAAAGAAAATTTTCCAAATATCACTAAAGATTCTGACACACACCTTTCAGAGGGATATCGGACCCCAGGTCACCTCAACTCTAACTGAGCTTCTCCAAAACACATTGTGATGAATCTTTCCGATGTCAAGACAAAAGAAAAGATTCTGCAAGCTGCCGGGAGTAAGCGCCAGTTGACCTACAGGGTCAAATCCATCAGAGTGACTGCAGACTTCCCTAAGGAAACTTTCCAAGTAAGAGGACAATGGTCATCTACCTTTAATCTACTTAAACAGAACAATTTCCAGCCCAGAATTCCATATCCTGCTAAGCTAAGCTTTAAAATTGACAGAGAAAGCAAATCATTTTCTGATAAACAAACATTGAGGAAATTCACCACAACAAGATGAGCTCAACAGAAAATACTTCAATCTTTTCTACATACTGACCATCACAATGGATCAACAGCAAAGTAAAACTCAGCAATTCAAGGACAGAACCTAACTTCCACACTGATGCAAAAGATAAAACTAAGCAATGGACTCCCACAAAATAAGATGAATAGAACACTACCATACTTATCAACTATCTCAATAAATGTTAATGGCTTGAATTCCCCACTGAAGAGACATAGATTGGCTGACTGGATTAAAAAAACACAAGCCATCCATTTTCTGTCTGCAGGAAATACACCTCGCTTCAAAAGACAAATTAAAACTCCGAGTTAAGGGTTGGAAGACAATTTTTCAGGCAAAGGGAATTCAGAAGAAAAGAGGAGTTGCGATCTTACTTTCAGATACATGTGGATTTAAAGCAACTAAAGTCAAAAAAGACAAAGATGGTCACTCTATATTGGTAAAGGGAAAAATACAGCAAGAAGACGTTTCAATTCTAAATATTTATGCACCCCAATTTAAATGCTCCCAGATTCTTGAAACAGACCTTACTCAGTCTGAGCAATATGATATCCTATAATACCATAATAACAAGGGACTTTAACACTCTTCTTACAGAGCTGGACAGATCCTCTAAACAGAAATTAAACAAAGATATAAGGGATTTAAATGAGACCCTAGAACAACTGTGCTTGATAGATGCATATAGAACACTCCATCCCAAACATAAAGAATATACATTCTTCTCATCGCCCCATGGAACATTCTCCAAAATTGATCATATCCTAGGACACAAAACAAACCTCAACAGAATCAAAAGGATTGAAATTTTACCTTGTATCTTCTTAGACCACAATGCACTAAAGGTGAAAATCAACTCCAACAAAAATGTTCAACCCCACACAAAACATGGAAATTAAACAACCTTCTGTTGAATGACAGTTGGGTGCAGGAAGAAATAGAAGAAATCATTAACTTCCTTGAGCATAACAACAATGAAGACACAAGCTACCAAAACCTGTGCGATACTGCAAAAGCAGTTCTGAGAGGAAAATTTATCACTTTAGATGCCTACATTTGAAAAACAGAAAGAGAGCACATCAACAAACTCACAAGCCATCTTAGGGAATTGGATAAAGAAGAATAATCTAAGCCTAAACCCAGCAGAAGAAAAAAATATCCAAAATTAAATGAGCGATTAATAAAATTGAAAACAAAAGAATCATTCAGAAAATCAATGAAACAAGGAGTTTGTTTTTTGAAAACATAAATAAAATGGATAAACCTTTGGCCAGACTAACTAGAAATAGAAAAGTAAAAATCTCTAGTAACCTCAATCAGAAATGATAAAGGGGAAATTACAACTAATGCCACAGAGATACAAGAGATCATCTCTGAATACTATCAGAAATGCTATGCCCCAACAATTGACAATGTGAAGGAAATGGATCAACATTTTGAATCACACCCTCTCCCTAGATTTAGTCAGGAAGAAATAGAGCTCCTGAAAAGACCAATTTCAACCACTGACATTGAAACAATAAAAAAATCTTCCAAAAAACAAAATGCCCTTGTCCAGATGGCATCACACCAGAATTTGAATTTGATCAAACCTTCAAGAAAGAGCTTACTCTCCTTTGCAGAACTTATTCCAAAAAATTGAGGAAAAAGGAATCTTCCCCAACACTTTATACAAAGCAAACATCACCCTGATACCAAAACCAGGAAAAGACCCACCTAAAAAGAAGAGTTTCAGACCAATTTCACTAATGAATACAGATGCAAAAATTCTCAACAAAATCCTAGACAATAGACTGTAGCTTATCATTAAAAAAATCATACATTATGATCAACTAGGTTTCATCCCAGGGATGCAAGGCTGGTTTAACATACACAAGTCCATAAACATTATTCACCACATTAACAGAAGCAAAAGCAAAGACCATATGATCCTCTCGATAGATGCAGAAAAAGCATTTGATAAAATCCAGCATCCTTTTCTAATTAGAACACTGAAGAACATAGGCATATGTGGCACATTTCTGAAACTGATTAAAGCTATCATGACAAACTCACAGTTAATATTTTACTGAATGGTGTAAAACTGAAAGCTTTTTCTCTCATAACTGGAACCAGACAAGGTTGTCCTCTGCCACCTTTACTATTCAACACAGTACTGGAAGATCTAGCCTATACAATTAGGCAAGACAAGGAAATGAAGGGAATCCAAATGGGAGCAGAGGAGGTCAAACTCTCCCTCTTTGCTGATGATATGATCTTATACTGAGAGAACCCCAAAGACTCAACCACAAAACTCCTGGAAGTCATCAAAAAATACAGTAATGTCTCAGGATGTAAAATCAATGTCCACAAGTCAGTTGCCTTTGTATATGCCAATAACAGTCAAGATGAGAGGCTAATTAAGGACACAACTCCCTTTACCATAGCTTCAAAGAAAATGAAATACCTAGGAATATCCCTAACAAAGGAGGTGAAGGACCTCTATAAAGAAAATTATGAAATCCTAAGAAAGGAAAGAGCACAGGATATTAACAAGTGAAAGAACATACCATGCTCACGGCCGGGAAGAATCAACATTGTTAAAATATCTATACTTCCCAAAGCAATCTACTGTTTCAATACCATCCCTATCAAAATACCAACATCGTACTTTCAAGACTTGGAAAAAATGATTCTGCATTTTGTATGGAACCAGAAAAAAAAACGTATAGTTAAAGCAGTTCTTAGTAATAAACACAAAGCCAGGGGCACCAGCATACCTGATTTTAGGCTGTACTACAAGGCCATAGAGGTCAAGACACCATGATACTGGCCCAAAAAGAGACATAGATATTTGGAATCGAATATAAAACCAGGAAATTAAACTAACATCTTACAACCACCTAATTTTTGATAAACCAAACAAGAATATACACTGGGGGAAAGACTTCCTATTTAATAAATGGTGCTGTGAGAACTGGATATCCACATGTAAAGGACTGAAACTGGACCCACACCTTTCTCCACTCACAAAAATTGATTCAAGATGGATAAAGGACTTAAATTTAGGGCATGAAACAATAAAAATCCTCAAAGAAAGCATAGGAAGATATTGGCCTGGGGAAAGACTTCATGAAGAAGACTGCCATGGTAATTGCAACAATAACAAAAATAAACAAATAGGACTTAATTAAAATGAAAAGCTTCTGTATAGCTAAGGAGACAACAACCAAAGCACATAGACAACCTACACAATGGGAAAGGATATTTGCATATTTTGAATCAGACAAAAGCTTGGTAACTGGGATCTATAGAGAACTCAAATTAATCCACTTGAAAAAAGCCAACAATCCCATATATCAATGGGCAAGAGACATGAATAGAACCTTCTCTAAAGAAGACAGACAAATGCCTAACAAACATATGAAAAAAATGCTCATCATCCCTAATTATTACAGAAATGCAAATCAAAACCACCCTGAGATACCATCTAACCTCAGCAAGAATGGCCCACATCACAAAGTCTCAAAACTGCAGATGCTGGCATGGATGTGGAAAGAAGGGAACACTTTTACACTGCTGGTGGGATTGCAAACTAATACAACCTTTTTGGAAGGAAGTATGGAGAAACCTCAAAGAACTCAAGATAGACCTCCCCATTTGATCCTGCAATCCCATTACTGGGCATCTATCCAGAAGGAAAAAAATCCTTTTATTATAAGGCCACTTGCACTAGACTGTCTATTGCAGCTCAATTTACAATTGCCAAGATGTGGAAACAGCCTAAATGCCCATCAACCCAGGAATGGATTAACAAGCTATGGTATATGTACACCATGGAATACTATTCAGCCATTTAAAAAATGGAGACTTTACATCCTTTCCATTAACCTAGATGGAACTGTAACACATTATTCTTAGTAAAGCATCACAAGAATGGAAAAGCAAGAATGCTATGTACTCAATTTTGATATGAGGACAGTTAATGACAATTAATGACATGGTGGGCATGGGGCAAGGGGAGAGCACAGAGGAAAAAGAAGGACGCAGGGGTGGCTAGATGAGCAGATAAGGTAAAGTTGGGTTGAGAGCTTCTGGATTAACCAGTAATTAACCAGTCCTTTGCCCAAGAGCTGGGACTGGTGTCTGTACCTTTTCCCCTAGAGCTTTGCAAAGGACCCTTACAGTGCTACGGCCTGAGAAACTGGGGACTTGCTTGGTGTGGTGGAGCTAAGTGGCTCTGTCTTGTTTTCAGCTGGTCCCTGTTCTACCCTAGTGAATCAGTTAATTTGGGTTGAAGTCTCAGATGTGGAGAAATACCAGCAATTAAGTCACCCCTCCCCCCACAGGCAACAACTGGAAAAGGAAAATCAAACCTTCCTACAACCACACACCCAGGGTACCACTTTGGATAGTCCTCATGTGATTGGCCAAGTTCAAGAAGTCCAAATCAATTGTCCCAGTCAGCACCTGGTCTCAGGTGGGAAAGTTCAAAAGGACTTTGGCAACTAGATAGCAGGGGTCTGCTGGAAGCTCAAGTATGACCTGCTCCGGTGCTCCATGAGGTCAGAAGGATCCCCCCAGCAAATGAATTAGTCTGGGAAGATTGATGCCTCCTTCCCCACCTTGTGCCCCTGTCACACCCAGTCACTGGTAACCTTGCAGGGCTGTGACCCAGTTCCCTCCAATGACCAGATGCTTCAGGGGGGTGTGCCTGCCTGAGCCACAGGGAGATCTATGTGTCCTTGGCCAGGCTGCCTCTCTCTGCTGCTATCCAGCAGGAGGAGCTGAGGCCTGACAACCTTGGGTGCTTAATGGAGGCTGGGGCAGTTCACTCAGTTCCAGCCCCACCCCTGATTGATGTTGCTGACAAAACAGAACAATTTTGCACAATTTCTTTCTGTCTTGGCTATATTCCCCTGAAGACCAGATGCTATTTGAGTTCACAGAAACTGTAACTCAGCCCCAGTCTGTGCCACTGCCTGGAGATGGCGTGTCTGTCTCAGCTGCAGTCTGTGTTGGGGCGGGCACTGTTAGAGTTCACACTCAGCTTTCAGTTCCAACTTCTGCCTACCTGCCTTTGTCTCAGCTATGATCCCTTGAGGGCCGGGTGCTTCTTAGGCTCATTAAAGCAGTCCTTCTGGCTCAGCCCCACCCTGTGAGTATGCCGTCTCTGCACGCATATTCTAGACTCTGTCCCTGTCGCACACCACCCAGGCAGGTACTGCCTCTGGCATACCCTTTATTCACAGGGCTTTCATTTCCATCCTGGATCTGTTCTGCCAGTGGCTGCCACCAGAGAAGATGCCCAGCTTCCTCTGGTTGCCCAGAGTGACAGGGAGTGTCTCTCCAAAATATCCCCAGGGGTGTGAGCCCTATTGTTCCCACCACTGCCTCTGTTGTTGCTCTGTGCTGTGGGGCACCGCCTGTCCCTTTCCCATATGGTTCCCTCAGTTCACCATCTTCTCCTTACTCCCATGCTGCAGAATTAGCACAGACCAGCAACAGCCCACGCCTTGTCCACACGCTCAAGAAAATTCCCAAGCATCTGGACTCCATGGGGAACAGGCTTCCAGACCTCAGGGTGAGAGTGGAGGGGAGTGCTGAGAGTTCAGAATTGCAGTTAGAGAATATATACAGTTTTATACAGTTTTATGCCTGGTGGGAGAGTGCCTGGCACATTCATACGTCCTCTCTAGGGAAGGAGTTGGAGATTTTAGAGGGTCTCTCTCATGGGATAAAATAGGAGGGCATCTGAACTCTGCATGCTGCTTTGTATAGAATATACTGCAAACTGTTCTCATGGAGGAGGGGACTCATGTCCACTTGCTGATGGATTTTTTTTGTTGTTGTTTTTGTTTCCTTGGGGTCACAGCTCACCTCAGCAGGGTTGATGTGTGTTCTTCAACTTTTTCTCTTGGCTCAGATCCAAACCATCGACTTGCTTGCTAAACTTCTGTCCTTTAACTCTCATCCTGGATGGGACCCTCTGTGGAAAGCTGGCTCCAGTTGGCCATCTTGCCTCTGTCCCCGCCCCACACACCCCCCCATGTACTTAAAAAAAAAGACAGAGTCTCACTCTGTCAACCATGACACCATGGCATCATCATAGCTCATAGCAACCTCAAACTCCTGGGCTCAAGTGATATTCTTGGCTCAGATGCCCAACTAATTTTTCCTATTTTTAGTAGAGACAGAGTCTTGCTCTTGCTCATGCTGGTATCCAACTCCTGAATTAAATCAATCCACCTGCCTCAGCCTCTCAGAGTACTAACATTACAGGTATGACCCACCGTGCCTGGCCTCAAATGTATTTTTTTATTTCACATGTTGAATTGTTAGGTTTTAAGATTTCTTTTTTTTTTTTTTTTTTTATTGTTTGATTCCATTTATATGAAATATCCAGAATACGTAGATCCACAGAAGCTTGGGGTGGCCAAGGCACAGAGATAGAGAGGAATGGGGAGTAATGGCTTAATGGGCGTGGGGATGATGAAAATGTTTTGGATCTAGAAAAAGGTGGTGGTTGCATACCACCATGAATGTATTAGATGCCACTGAATTATTCACAGTAAAATGGTTAGTTTTTTTTTTTTTTTAATTTTTTTTATTAAATCATAACTGTATACAATGATATGATTATGGGGCATCATACATACACTTGTTTTAAGATTTCCATTTGATTCTTTTTTGTTATATCTATCTCTTTGCTGAAATTCTCATTCATATACTGAATTATTTTTTTCTGATTTCTATTGGGAGTCAAGGGTCCTGGTTCCCTGATCCCAGTTGACCTGGTTTGATTAGATTACTCAGCTGAGCTAGAAAGTTCAACTGAGGTACAGCAGTAATCAAGAGAAAAGTGAGTGAAAACTGAAAATAAAACTGGAGCAGCACAGGCAGCATGAATGGAAAGCAAAAGTAACCTGCTCAAGTTCAGTGTAACAAAGAGAAGTTTTATTTAAGAACAAAGACAGAGGCTGAGGCAAGAGTTTGAGGTTGCTGTCAGGTATGATGATGACACTGCATTCTAGCATTCTAGCCTAGACAACAGAATAAGACTCTGTCTCAAAACAAACAAATAAATAAATAAATAATCTACAATTCCTTATTTAAAAAAAAAAAAAAGAACAAAGACAAAGCTTAGAGCACTTCCAAAGAAAGTTGGAAGTGGGTCCTTCTTATGAAGGAGAAAAGACATTATTGCCCTTTTCTATTGGTCATTGGTCACCTAGGTTACATCATACCCCCATTCTTGTCCCCCTTTTCTGGTGATTGCTGAGTGGTGAATGTTCTGATGGGGCCTCCAGACTTCTTTGTTCAGCAGGGAAGGCTTCTCTTCCATCTCCCTTGAAGCCCATTTCTTAGTGTCCCTTGTCAATTTCTTTGTATTATTTATCTGTGTATTATTTATCTGTGTTCTCTTTTATCTTACTGAATTTCTTTACCATAATTATCTTGACCTCTTTTTATGGCATTTCATAAATTTCTTTTTCATTAGAATCTGTTGTTGGAGAATTATTATGATCCTTTGGAAGTGTAACATTTGTTACTTTTTCACGTTTCTGGTGTCTTTACATTGATACATGTACAAATGATATAACAGCTCCTTCTTCCAATTTTTGAACTGGCTTTTGTAGAGGAAGACTTTTTGTGAAGATGCATCTGTGGTGATGGTTAGGCAGAGTACTTTAGCATTGAGTCTGGATGCATGCAGCAGTGTAGTCTCTGTATGATTCCTTCAATTGTGAACAGCATCACAGGTGTCTGGGATTTCCTCCAACTGTAGCTTAGGCTACAGTTTTAACAGAGACTGTGAGGAGGCTTTGCTGGGGACAGGAATGTCAGGTAGGCCAGTCTTCAGAGACTGGTGGTGCCAGAGGCAGGCCAAATGTGCTTGTGGGCATCTTATATGAGGCAGTAGTGTCAGCAGGTCCATATGGGCCAATTCTTGGCCTACAGGTGGTGATAGGCCATACAGGTGGATGGTTCCTCAGGTAGCTAGACAGCATGTGTGGCATGAGCAATGTAATAGCAGTGGTGGGACAATACTAGGGCTCCCACAGAGCACTTGCTAATGTCAGCAGTGCCTAGAATAGGCTGGTTAGGCCCAGGTGCTGCCTGCAGGTAAATACAGTGGTGGTGTTGGCAGTAGGCTTGGTGGGCCCATCTGAAGGTCTCTAGGAGGAGTGCATAGATGCTAGTAACAATGGACTTAGGAAGGTGATCTTTATATTCCTGGGTGATATGCTCAGGCACTAGGGGTGTTGTGTCAGGCTAGAAGGGGTTGGCCTCAGGCCCCTGGTGGTCATGTAGGCACAGATACCCATATGCAGGATGCCTGGCAGTATGCAGGGGGCAGTGACCCCTGGGAGTGGGTTGGAAGAGCCTGTCCTGAAGGTACATGGAATTGCATGGCAGCCCTCCTGGGGAGGAAGGATGTGTCAGTGGGAGTAGCCCAGGGCAGGCAGGCAGGCAGGTTTTAGGCTCTAGCAAGTGTGAACTTTGGCCACCAGCAGTAGCATCTGGGATGTTCAGGGACAACCTATCCCTGGGCATATGCTGGATCACAGAGGCCACCTGCCGATGAAGGTGGGTTGTCATCAGCAGCACAAGCAGGTGACTCCGAGGCTCTAAGCAGAGGACACTTCACTTCCTAAGTTCTGGGGGCATCCTGCACTGCACCACCATTTCTCCTGGGTGTAGGATTCAAAGTTCTAGTGGGGGCCCTACCACACCATGGGGTCCTGCTGGCATTGGGATGCACAGTGCTCCAGGTCTATATCAGTGGGAGCTCCTGAGATGTGGAGACACCAGAGCAGGAGGGCCCCAGGGAAGGATGCAGTGTATGGCGGATGGGCTCTCAAAGTAGCATTGCCCTGCAGTTGCTTATGTCTCAGGGGCCCCCTTCTGGGATCTCCTGGCAGCAGCCTGTGCTAGGCTCAGGGCCCAAGTGGGTCAAAAGGCTCTCCTATGACTACGGTTGCAGAAGTCTGTCATGGGAATGAGGGCCACCAGGGCTCTTTCACCTACAGTTTCCCTGCGCTGCAGAGCCTCTCCAAGATCCCAGCAGATCCCGGCAGAGCTGGCTGCTTCACTGCCTTCTCCTTCGATGGCTCTGGTGTCTCCTGTCACTTCTCTGCTGAATTGCAGTGTTGGCTCTTACTTATTCTATTGAAGAAGTGATTATCTATTTGTAGTTTTAGTTCTTCCTTCAGAAGGAAATGAGTGTCAAATGCCTCTAGTCATCCATCTCAAATATCCCCTTATCTTTGAAATAAAACTTAAACTTACTCTTGTAAGCTTTCAAACGAAGTTTTCCAAAGTCCCTTTGGTCCAGAAAGAGCCTTCATTTATTTATACACATAAAAATACACACACCCAGCGTCATCAACATAATCAAGAATGACCTCACCACTGTGTGAATTCCTGGATCCCAGCAGATCCTGGCAGAGCTGGCTGCTTCACTGCCTTCTCCTTCAATGGCTCTGGTGTCTCCTGTCACTTCTCTGCTGAATTGCGGTGTTGGCTCTTACTTATTCTATTGAATGAGTCCTTTAGTTAAATGTTTATTGAGAAATCCAAACTAACATCCAACTATACTGTCTTTGAGGGGAATTCCATCCTAACACAGGTAGATGGTGGCATCATAACAAAAGTATGGAAGTTTTCCAAATTCCCATTAGTTGAATGTTTATTGAGATATCCAACCTCATTTGCAACATGTTTTGGAGAGGGAACAGGGAAAACTGCAGATCAGCTCACCACTGAGTCTGGATGAGGATTCCTGAAGCCCTGTGAGGTGGGCCTCAGCATCCTTCCTGCTGCTGCCCCACTACCCTGCTACACTGTGGGCCAGGCCTCCCCTTGGTTTAACAGTGGCCATTGTGTTTGCTAGAGTTGACATTAGCTTGACCTTTCTCACAGCCTCTCCATCAGAGCATCATGCTTGTATTACAATATCAGGCAGTGTCCTCAGGTGCAAACTGCTTCCCTGGTGATGACACATTTACTGCATTTGAAAGGTTCTATAAACTTCAATTAGCCAGACAGAATTCTACCAAAAGGCTTTAAAATAGTTAAACAGGAATATGAGTCATTCAAACTCAATATTATAGAAGTTTCACTAGGGATTTCTTTCTTCTCTGAATGACAAGAATAACAAAGGCTTATAAAAAAATGACAGTAATCTGTAAACTTTATTTCTCTTTGCCTAATAGAATTGGTCAGATCTTTCCCCAGGGGGCTTGAGGTGTACGTGCCATGCACACTGCCTTTAAGGGTCATGATACTTTACATTTGTACCTAGAGTTATGAGGTGAGTGGACATTTCCCAACTGGGCATCACATGGGGTCAGTTCAAGGAAAGGACATAAGAAGTCTCTTTCTGGACCACAGTCATGCCATCTTGGAGGGACAGAGTCCCACAGAGCAAGGCAAGCAGTAAACAGTACAGTCCATGCTGCAGAGCCCCAGGTCACCAGGAATTTACACAGTGGTGAGGTTGTTCTTGATTATGTTGATGATGCTTTGTGTGTGTGTATTTTTATGTGTATACTTGCCTTTCTTTCAAGATACAAGCTTGAGAAATGGGTGTCTAGTCACATCTAGCCTGGCTTCTTAGTTTATAGCCTAGTCATCAAGAATGGAAGAGCTAAATCATGAAAGAATTTGGTACAAGGTTATTACAGGTAATGTCAGAAGGGAGTACATGTTTCTCTGTTTCTTTCTCTTATACTTACCCATTTGACAAACCATTAGCCATGCATTCATTTAACACTAAGGGCTGGAGCAGGGAGAGCCAGGTGAGGAAGCCAATTAGAGCCTGAATTGGTTAATATGTTTGACCAGCCAGCACCTGCAAGACCTTTAGATGCAGTCATCAAACTGTGCAGTAGCTTACATTTATATACTTACATATAAGAATAAAGTTATATTTGTATCCAAGTTAAGAAGAGAACAGAGAGAATAAATGACTTGCTGGTCAGCAACAGAGATAAGCCTGGAAAACAAGCAGGGTTTTTCTAGTCCATATTCATTAGTAAGTACAGGAGATGGTGTCAACCATACTGTCTTTTAAGGTAATTCCATCCTAACACAGGTAGATGGTGGCATCATAAAAAAAGTATTAATGCAGCTATTTCTTTTCTTAGAGTTTCATAGTTCTCTTTATAGAGATCTTTCATGTCCTTTGTTAGATAAACTCCCAAATATTTCATTTTCTTTGGCACTACTGTGAATGGACTAAAGTCCACTGGAAAAACATACCATGCTCATGGCTGGGAAGAATCAACATTGTTAAAATGTCCATACTACCCAAAGCCATATACAATTTTAATGCAATCCCTATTAAAGCTCCACTGTCATACTTTAAAGATCTTGAAAAAATAATACTTCGTTTTATATGGAATCAGAAAAAACTTTGAATAGGCAAGACATTACTCAGAAATAAAAACAAAGCAGGAGGAATCACGCTGCTGGACCTCAGACTATACTATAAATCGATATGATCAAAACAGCATGGTACTGGCACAAAAACAAAGAGGTAGATGTATGGAACAGAATAGAGAACCAAGAGACTAACCCAGCTATTTACCATTATTTGATCTTTGACAAGTCAATTAAAAACATTCAATGGGGAAAAGATTCCCTATGTAACAAATGGTGCTGGGTGAACTGGCTGGCAACCTGTAGAAGACTGAAACTGGACCCACACCTTTCACCATTAACTAAGAGAGACTCTCACTGGATTAAAGATTTAAACTTAAGACATGAAACTATAAAAATACTAGAAGAGAGTGCTGGAAAAACCCTTGAAGAAATCAGTCTTGGTGAGTATTTTATGAGGAGGACTCCCCGGGCAATTGCAGCAGCTTCAAAAATACACTACTGGGACCTGATCAAACTAAAAAGCTTCTGCACAGCCAAGAAAAACAGCAAGTAAAATGAGCAAACAGCCCTCGGAATGGAAGAAGATATTTGCAGGTTATGTCTCCAACAAAGGTTTAATAACCAGAATCCACAGAGAACTCAAACTTATAAGCAAGAAAAGAACAAGTGATCCCATCTCAGGCTGGGCAAGGGACTTGAAGAGAAACTTCTCTGAAGAAGATAGGCGCACAGCCTACAGACATGAAAAAGTGCTGATCATCCTTAATCATCAGAGAAATGCAAATCAAAACTACTTTGAGATATCATCTAACTCCAGTAAGATTAGCCCATATCACAAAATCCCAAGACCAGAGATGTTGGCGTGGATGTGGAGAAAAGGGAACACTGCTGGTGGGAATGCAAATTAATACATTACTTTTGGAAAGATGTTTGGAGAACACTTAGAGATCTAAAAATAGATCTGCCATTCAATCCTATAATTCCTCTACTAGGTATATACCCAGAAGACCAAAAATCACATTATAACAAAGATATTTGTACCAGAATGTTTATTGCAGCCCAATTCATAATTGCTAAGTCATGGAAAAAACCCAAGTGCCCATCGATCCATGAATGGATTAATAAATTGTGGTATATGTACACCATGGAATATTATGCAGCCTTAAAGAAATATGGAGACTTTACCTCTTTCATGTTTACATGCATGGAGCTGGAACATATACTTCTTAGTAAAGTATCTCAAGAATGGAAGAAAAATTATCCAATGTACTCAGCCATACTATGAAACTAATTTATGGCTTTCACATGAAAGCTATAACCCAATTATAACCCAAGAATATGGGGAAGGGGAAGAGGGATGGGAGGAGGGGAGGAGGATGGGCGGACAGAGGGTGATTGGTGGGATTCCACCTGCGGTGCTACTTACAAGGGTACATGTGAAACTTAGTAAATGTAGAATATAAATATCTTAACACAATAACTAAGAAAATGCCAGGAAGGTTATGTTAACCAGTGTGATGAAAATGTCAAATGGTCTATAAAACCAGTGTATGGTGCCCCATGATCGCATTAACATACACAGCTATGATTTAATAAAAAAAAAGAAAAGAAAAAGAAAAAATAAATAAATTGAGAGACAATAAAAAAAAAAGTATTAATGCAGCCAGAGTTTAAAAGATGTATTTGAGGTGGGCTCTGAACAATGAGTAGGATTTGGATGGACAGAAATAGAGGAAAAGCTTTTCACATGGAACAAACAAAAGGAGCCAAGAGCCAGGAGTGGAAAGTTCAGGACATGTGTGGGAGAACATCCAGTTTGACTGGAGTTCCAGGTATGCTTCTTAGCCTCCTGGAGCTAAGACACAAATCCACCTATACTCACAGCTTCTCTTTGAGCAGCCCCATGGGAAGTAGATAAGAGCTTTAGAGTTGAAGTTGGATTCTAATCCTAGCTGGGTCACTTCCTGGAGAACAAGTCCAGGAGACACTGGGCAATAATTTCACCATTCTCAGTCTTAGTTTTCTCACTGGTATGTGGAACAGTAAAATGACTTCCTTGGCTGTTTTTGAATATATCCAGCCAATCCACAAATATATACTCAGCATCTACTGTGGACAGGGTAATGCCGTGACGGAAACAAAGGGTGGCTGCTGCCCTCATGGAGCTCTCAGTCTGGTGGGAAAGTCAAATACTAAGTAAGTGGGAGCTGTTCATCCCTCATTTATCAGCTTAGAAAGACTTTCTGAGCTTTCCTCCCTCCCTCCTTTCTAATCTGAGTCAGCGCCACCATCACCCCTCACCCTTATTTTTTTCCATAGCTCTATGTGTATTTGCATCAAGACTACTGTCTTTATTTTAAATTATAAGTTTATTTCAGAAAGAGCTAGGTAAACAAGTGGGCAAAGAAAGTTCCAAGCAGAGCCTGTTCCAGCAGTCTATGTAAGGCCCTAGAGGTGGGAAAGAATTTGGGCCTTTTGAGGACTTGTAGGAGAAGAATTAGGAGGGAAAGGGACTTAAGATGTGTTCAGGGAAATAGGCATGGATCAGACCATGCTGGATCTCCTAGGCCAAGATTAATAACTTATTTTTGCTGTGGGGAGCCTTTGGTGATTTTAAGCACATAAAAGTCTGCAATGAATGAGAGTGGAGTTAACCTTGCAGTTTCCTCCTTAGCAGTTATTCCATTTCCCCTGAAATGAAGGTAAGACTGGCCCATCCCCAGGCACTTATTGGTTCATGACCCAAGTTGGCACATGACCCAATGTGTCAATCAGAGGAGCCTTAGGAACTTAATTCAACAGTCAGAGGAAGGAGAATCCTCTCTCTTATCCAAGGAAGCAGCAGGCAACTCTAGGAATTTACTGTAGTTTTGACATCAGAAGGAAAGCCCAAGGATGAAAACAACCCACAGAGGAGGGCCTAGGTGAGGGGTTGACAGAGTTTTGACAATAGTTTTGTCCTCAGAAGGAAAGCCCAAGGATGAAAACAACCCACAGAGGAGGGCCTAGGTAAGGGGTTGACAGAGAGGAAGAGCATGCAGTCTTGTG
The DNA here is from genome assembly GCF_027406575.1 of Nycticebus coucang. NCBI lineage: Eukaryota > Metazoa > Chordata > Mammalia > Primates > Lorisidae > Nycticebus > Nycticebus coucang. The sequence continues at coordinate 111,193,854 of NC_069785.1, forward strand.
GTACCTGGAAACCCCCCAAAGGAGGTCCTGTCTGTGGATTTTCTGGGCATCTAAGCCAATAAATTCTTTTTATAATTCACAATAAATAAACAACAACAACTAAAAAAAAAAAAAATCAGGATGAATATGGTGACCTTAAATGCAAAGCTCTTTAACATGGAACTAGTGGAATGGGATATTAGCCAGGTGACTGAGAGAAGTGATTAGGTCTCATGCAAAGGGGGTTCTACAAGGGCACCAGATATCCTCATAGAGTCTGAAAATGGAAGAAAATCTAAAATCGAAGGTCATGTGGGCTCCACCGACCTTCATGACTCTTCACCCTCATATCCCACTCCTAACAAGATTCACTCCTCTTCACATGTTGCTTTTACCACTTCCAAATGGCTTTCCTGTCATAAACCCTGTATACATTGTTTTCTATACAATAATTTTTACCTGTTTAAAATCTTGGTTTACTAACTCATGGTCATCGTGACCCATGGATCGACCTCTGTCATACTACTCACCAGCTTCAGACTCCACTGCTGACAGCCTGATACCTCCTTGTTTTCCCAAACAAGTTATAGAGAATGGGAATCAAACCAACCTGCTCCTTCCTCTTTGGCCAGAGCTTGTCACACAGACCACCTCCCAGGTGGCAGCGGACTGCCCCTGGGTCACACCTGAGCTTTCTGTGGTTACAGCATCAGATTTGCTGAGAGTGCTTCAGGCACAGTGACATGTGACTGAGCTATCTACACACTGGGCCTGATGGGGAAAAAAGGGGACAACATCTTGGAATCTCTGTCCAAAATGTTAATTTCACTACTATAAGCAAAAACTTTTAATTTTGAAAGGATTAGAATGCTATCAGTCTCTGATGTCCTTGAATAGACTTTCCTTGAACCAAGAAATAATCATTTAATTCATTGGGAAACAAAATGAACCATGAAAATGGAAATTGTGAGTTACTCATTTGGAAACTAATTGGAGGAGAAAACAAAGTCTGCAATCAAATGTGCATCTGCTTAAAAGCAGTGTCTGTGATAGAACCAAGTGTGTTCTCTTTCCTCTATTTTTTTTTAACATCCCTCCCAGGCTTTTTAAATAGATGAAATGTAACTATAAATTCGAGAGCATTTTCCGTATTGCTACTAGGACCCAGTGGAACCAAGGCATCTAAGCTTCTTAAAGAAAATTTAAGAGAACCCTGATTGTGCTGTCGTACACACTTATTTTTGAGTCCAGCATCTGTGTTGCAGCATTGCCTCTAGTCTGATTTATTTGAAGATGGTCTTTATGCCTTTAAAGGAAGAGTGTACTATCATTCAAATAGCATCATCAACCTTAGCTCTAAGCATTCTTCCACTTTAAAAATAAAACCCTTCTCTTTCCTCAGCAGCTAAGGAAATTATCAAGGCTTGGCCTATACATGGGCTGCCATTTTCTCTCCTACCTTGCTCCCCAATCACCCTTCTAAACAGAAAACTGAGAGGGAAATGGAATGCCTGGGGCTGGGCCTCCTCCTATTGACATGGTCAAGAGATCAGGGTCTAGTGGCAGGTGTGGCAAATTCTGATTATTTTACTTGTTCTCCTAGGATCAGTTGCATTTGATTCCTGCCATCTAAATTCACAAGACACATACACACACACACACAAAAGAAAGCAAAACAGCAGCAACAACAACAAAACAACAAAAATATATAAATTCACAACATACTGCCATCAGGACTGATTTCACTTAAAAAGACAGCAGACTTGGGGCAGACACAAATGGCTGACTGGAATCAGCTTTCCACAGAGGCTCCCATCCAGAAGGAGAGTTAAAGGACAGAAATTTAGCAAGTAAGCTGATGGTTTGGAGCTGAGCCAAGAGAGAAAGTTGAAGAATGCACATCAACCCTGCCAAGGTGATCTGCAACCCCAAGGAAACAAACAATAGGTACAAAATCCATCATCAATTGGATGGGAGTCCCTTCCCCCATGAGAACATACTTGCTACAAACAAGTGAGTACAGTTTAGATATCCTCCTATTTTATCCCATGGGAGAGACCCTCTAAAAACCAGAACTCCTTCCCCAGAGAGGACCTATCAGTACCCCATGGCACTCTCCCACCAGGCATAAAACTGTATAAAACTGTACATTCTCTACCTGCAATTCTGAACTCCCACCACTCCCCTCCACACTCACCCTGAGGTCTGGAATCCTATCCCCCATAGAGTCCAGATTCCTGGGCATTTTCTCAAAAGGTGTGGACAGGGTGTGGGCTGTTGCTGGTCTGTGCTGATACTGGGGCATGGGAGTAATGAGAAGATGGTGAACTGAGGGAACTATATGGGAGAGGGAGAGGTGGTGCCCCAGGGCACAGAGCAGCAGTGGTAACAGTGGGAACAATAGAGCTCGCACCCCTGGGGATATTTTGGAGAGACACTCCCTGCCTCTCTGGGCAACCAGAGGAAGCTGGGCATCTTCTCCAGTGGCATCCACTGGCAGAGCAGATCTGAAACGGAAATGCAGGCCCTGTGAGTAAAGGGTATGCCTGAGGCAGTATCTGCCTGGGTGGGGGCGGTGCCCACAGAGACAGCCATACTCCCAGGCGGGGCTGAGTCAGAAGGGTTTAGTGAGCCTAAGAAGCACCCAGCCCCCAGGGGATCATAGCTGAGACAAAAGCAGGCGGGGAGAGTCTATAACTGAGAACTGAGTGTGAGCTCTAACCGTGCCTGCCCCAACACAGAATGCAGCTGAGACAGACATGCCAGCTCCAGGCAAGGGCACAGACTGGGGTTGAGTCACAGTTTCTGTGAACTCAAACAGTGACTGGTCCACAGGGGGAATTAGCCAGGACAGAAATAAATTCTGCTAAAATATTAGTGTCAGCAACATCAATCAGGGTGGGGCTGGAACTGAGTAAACCGCCCCAGCCTCCATTAAGCACCTGAGGTTGTCAGGCCTCAGCTCCCCCTGCCGGATGGTGGAAGAGAGTGGCAGCCTGGCTGAAGAAACATAGACTTCCCTGTGACTTAGGCAGGTGAAAACCCCTGGAGCATCTTCTCATTGGATGGAACTGGGTCACAGCCCTGTGGGGTGACCACTGATTGGGTGTGGCAGAGGTACAAGGTGAGGAAGGAGGCATCAACCTTCCCAGACTAATTCATTTGCTGGGGGGGGTCCTTCTGACTCCATGGAGCACCGGGGTGAGTCATACTATAGCTGCCAGCAGACCCCTGCTATCTAGTTGCTGGAGACCTGTTGAACTCTACCACCTGAGGACTATCCAAATTGGTACCCTAGGTGTACGGTTGTGTGAAGGTTTGATTTTCCTTTTCCACTTGTTGCCTGTGGGAGGCAGGGTGACTTAATTGCTGGTATTTCTCCACAGCTGAGACTTCAACCCAGAGTAACTGATTCACTAGGGTAGGACAGGGACCAGCTGAAAACAAGACAGAGCCACTTAGCCCCACCACACCAAGTAAGTCCCCAGTTTTTCAGGCTGTAGCACTGTAAGGGTCCTTTGCAAAGCTCTAGGAGAAAAGGTACAGACACCAGTCCCCTAGCTCTTGGGCAAAGGACTGGTTAATCACTACTCCAGGAGCCTCCAACCCAACTTCACCTTATCTGCTCATCTACTCAAACCATGTAAAATAATCATGGGGAAGAATCAGCAGAAAAACTCCAGTAACATGAATAACCATAGTAGATCAACTCCTCTAGAGAATGACATGGAGGACACAACTGAAGATCCCATTCATAAACCAATGGCTGAGATGTCAGAAATCAAATTCAGAATTTGGATTGCAAATAAGATTAAAAGAATGGACGTAAAGTTGGAATTAGAAATTCAAGGAGCATTTCAAAAGTTGTCTCAAGAATTCAATGAATTCAAAGACAAAATCAACAAAAACTTTGACACATTGAGACAAGAACTTGTAGCTCTCAAAGATCTGAGAAATAAAGTAGAATCCCTCAGTAACAGAATGGAGCAGGCAGAAGAAAGGATTTCTGACATGGAAGACAAAGCTTTGAATACTCCCAAACACTCAAAGAGGAAGAGAAATAGAGAGCAAAAAAGGATTATTCTCTCAGAGAGCTCTGGGATAATTAAAAAAAAAAAAAACTAATATTTGCCTTATAGGAATTCCTGAAGGTGATGAGGTGGCTTCGAAAGGCACAGATGCTCTTCTTCATGAGATAATGAAGGAGAACTTTCCAGACATGCCAAGAGATTCTGAAATTCAGATAGCAGACAGTTTTCAGAACCCCAGCCTGACTCAACCCAAGTAATACATCTCTAGGCATAAATATATCTCCTTATAATTAACTTCACCAAAGTTAAAATGAAGGAAAACATTCTGCAAGCAGCCAGATGTAAGTAAACCATAAACTACAAGGGGAAGAATATTAGAATGACTCATCTCTCTGCTGAAACCTTTGAAGCTAGAAGAGGGTGGTCATTGACTTTTAACCTCCTAAAACAAAATAAATTTCAACCTAGGATCCTGTATCCAGCTAAACTGAGTTTCATTTATGATGGAGAAATTAAATACTTTAATGATGTTCATATGTTAAAGAAATTTGCCATAACTAAACAAGCTCTCCAGGATATTCTCAGGCCTATCCTCCATAATGACCAGCGAAATCCTCCACCACAAAAGTAAACTCACTCAGAAACTTTTGATTAAATTCCAACCTCCACAGTGGCAAAAGTATTAAAAATGTCCACTGGACTTTCGAAAAACTCAATACCAAAATTCTACCAGGCTTATCAATACTTTCAATTAATGTGAATGGCTTAAATTGCCCTCTAAAGAGGCACAGGTTGGCTGGCTGCATATAAATCTCAGGCCAGATATCTGCTGTATATAAGAATCTCATCTTATTTTAAAAGATAAATATAGACTCAAAGTGAAGGGATGGTCATCTATATTTCAGGAAAATGGAAATCAGAAAAAAGCAGGTGTTGAAATTTTATTCACAGATACTAAACCAACAAAAGTAAGGAAAGATAAGGATGGTTACTTCATATTTGTTAAGGGTAACACTCAACATGATGAGATTGCAATTATTAACATTTATGCACCCAACCAGAATGTGCCTCAACTTATAAGAGACACTCTAAGGGACATGAGCAACTTGATTTCCTCCAACACCATAATAGTCGGAGACTTTAACACTCCTTTGGCAGTGTTGGATAGATCCTCCAGAAAGAAGCTAAGCAAAGAAATTTTAGACTTAAACTTCACTGTTCAACAATTGGATTTAACAGACATCTACAGAAAATTTCATCCTAACAAAACAAAATACACATTCTTCTCAACAACCCATGGAGCATCCTCCAAAATTGATCACATCTTAGGTCACAAGTCTAACCTCAGCAAATTTAAAAGAATAGAAATTATACCTTGCATTTTCTCGGACCACCATGGAATAGAAGTTGAACTCAATAACAACAGGAATCTGCATACTCATACAAAAACATGGAAACTAAATAACCTTATACTGAATAATAGCTGTGTCATAGACGAGAATAAGAAGGAAATTACCAAATTTTTGGTACAAAACGACAATGAAGACACGAATTATCAGAACCTCTGGGGTACTGCAAAGGCAGTCCTAAGAGGGAAATTTATAGCATTGCAAGCCTTCCTCAAGAGAACAAAAAGAGAGGAAGTTAACAACTTAATGGGACATCTCAAGCAACTGGAAAAGAAAGAACATTCCAATTCCAAACATAGGGGAAGAAAAGAAATAACCAAAATTAGAGCATAATTAAATGAAATTGAAAACAAAAGAATTATACAACAGATCAATAAATCCAAAAGTTGGTTTTTTGAAAAGGTCAATAAAATAGATAAACCTTTGGCTAACCTAACCAGGAAAAAAAGATAACAATCTCTAAATTCATCAATCAGAAATGGTAAAGGTGAAATAACAACAGACTCCTCAGAAATTAAAAAAAAAACCTTAATATTACAAGAAACTCTATTCTCAGAAATATTAAAATCTGAAGGAAACAGACCAATACTTGGAAGCACGCCACCATCCTAGACTTAGCCAGGAAGAAGTGGAAATGTTGAATAGGCCTATATCGAGTTCTAAAATAGCATCAACTGTACAAAATCTCCCTAAAAAGAAGGCGGAGCATGATGGCAGATGGGACAGATGTGTAACCCACCTCTCCCAAGTCATCAGGTGACAGAAAGAGGGGTCTGGACCTTTTCCCCATGTGGATTATTGGTGTGGACAGACAGATGGAGACGAGCAGTGAATTGTGGATTGCTGTATATGAGGTGTAATTTAAAACCCCAGACTCTGTTGGAGAGACTTTTCACGCTTGGCCATGCTGGCTGGCAGGCCCCTCCCTCATGGAGGATAGCAGCCTGCAACTCCTAGCAAAATCCAATTGACGAAAATGTATTCCTGAGCTGAGTGTGGCACCCAAAAGGAGAGCCAGTAAGAACCACAAGGTGCTAAGCAACCCGACAGAAAACTGAAGGGAAGGGATCCCGCCCAGGAAACAGACATTTTGAATTATCCGAAATAGCGGACACCTTCCCCCAGAACAACAGGAGTGATTAAATAGACCAGACCATTCCTGGTGGGGAATATTGGAGTGGCTGGCAGTTCAGGCAGTGAGGCAAAATGGCAGGTGGCTGGACTCAAAAGTCCAGATCCAAGTGTGACTCAAGCCACAAAAACTGAGGATAAGGTTGCCGTGTGCTGCAGCTGCGGGGTCGGGGCCGGCACCGGCTACAGGAGCCACCAGCAGCTTAAGCCAGCGGCAGCCAGCACCCTCCTCCACAGCCAATTGCAGTCGGCAGTCTGCAAGAGAATATGGGAGCAGAGTGGAAAGATTTGTGAAGCATGGACTCTCACATTGAGCTGGGAGGTCAGATAGGAGTGCTGTCTGAAACAGAGCAGCTGAGGTTACACAACAATTAGATAATAAACTTTTACAGAAACACCAAAATGGCGATGGGCCAATTAGGGTAGTTACCATGGTAACAGTATAAACTGTGAATCAGGTATAAGCCTGGGAACCACTCACAGCACCACCTGCTGTCCAGAAAGTATATTGCATTATAAATATATTCCTACAAAAGTCAATCCCTACATCATACATATAGATGTATATTCCTACATATATACAAGAATAATACTTTTGTGGTTTCTGCCTTTTTTTCTTTCCTCACTATTTTCTTGGAGAAGCTATTGTAATTTTTATTTTATATATACACTTTATTTTTATTTTTTCTATTTTTAATATTTTTGTTCTTTTTTAACATTTTTATGAACACCACTTTTTTTCTCTTCCTCCTCTCTTCCTCTTTTTGCCTGCTTATGGTTTCTGAGAGTGATTACATCAGATTTTTAGAGGTTTTTTGTTTGTTTTGTTTGTATGATTTTTACCTATTTTTCAATTATTTTACGATATCATTATTTTTATTGCAGTTCTTTTTTGTTGTTGTTGTTGTTGTCTGAATGTCTATGTGTTTCTGATTTTTTGTGCATCTATAGCCTTGTGTATCTGGTAGCCTTTTTATCTGTTTATTTGCTCATTTAGTCTCAATGAGTTTGGTGTTTCGACCTGCAATTCTGAGCCCCCAGCACTCCCCTCCACTCTAATTCTGAGGTCTGGAGGCTGAGGTCTGGAGGCCTGTCCCCGAGGAGTCCAGATTTTTGGGTGATTCCTCAAGGGGCGAGGACAGGGCCTGGACAGCAGCTGGTCAGTGCTGATTCTGTGGCACAGAAGTCAGGAGACGACGGTAGGGAGAGAAGGAAGCATGCAGGAATGGCAGTGCCCCGAGGCGCAGAGCACTAGCCATTTTTGATAACAATAAGACCCACCCCTGGATATCCTGAAGCCAGACCCCCCTGTCTCCCTGGGCAACCAGAGGAGACTGGGCATCTTCTCAGATGGCAACTACTGCAGAACAGACCTGGGACTGAACCCTATTTAACAAATGGTGCTGGGTGAACTGGCTGGCAACCTGTAGAAGACTGAAACTGGACCCATGCCTTTCACCATTAACTAAGATAGGATCTCACTGAATTAAAGATTTAAACTTAAGACACAAAACTATAAAAATACTTGAATACAGTGCAGGGAAAACCCTTGAAGGAATCGGCCGGGGTGAATATTTTATGAGGAGGACTCCCTAGGCAATTGAAACTGTATCAAAAATACGTAACTGGGACCTGATCAAACTAAAAAGCTTCTGCACAGCCAAGAACATAGTAAGTTAAGCAAGCAGATGGCCCTCAAAATGGGAGAAAATATTTGCAGGTTATACCTCCAATAAAGGTCTAATAACCAGAATCCACAGAGAACTCAACATATTAACAAGAAAAGAACACGTGATCCCATCTCAGGGTAGGCAAGGGACTTGAAGAGAAATGTCTCTAAAGAAGACATATGCATGATCTACAGACACATGAAAAAAAGCTTATCATCCTTAATCATCAGAGAAATGCAAATCAAAACTACTTTGAGATATCACCTAACCCCAGTAAGAGTAGCCCACATAACAAAATCCCAAAACCAGAGATGTTGGTGTGTATTTGGAGAAAAGGGCACACTTCTACACTACTGGTGGGAATGCACACTAATACGTTCCTTCTGGAAGGATGTTTGGAACTACTTAGAGTCCTAAAAATAGACCTGCCATTCGATCCTATAATTCCTTTACTAGCTTTATACCCAGAAGACCAAAAACCACAATGTAACAAAGACATCTGTTCCAGAATATTTATTGCAGCCCAATTCATAATTGCTAAGTCATGGAAGAAGCCCAAGTGCCCATAGACCCATGAATGGACTAGCAAATTGTGGTACATGTATACCATGGAATATTATGCATGCTTAAAGAAAGATGGAGACTGACTATAAAATGGGTTTGTAGGAATTTGTTCTCTCTTCCTTTCTCCATGTGTCTCTGTGTGTGTTTGTTTTAAGAGATGTGGTCTCACTGAGTTATCCAGACTGCCTTGAACTCCAGGGCTCAAGTGATCCTCCAGCCACAGCCTCCTGAGTAGCAGGTACTACTGATGTGCACTACTGCACCCAGCTCCTCCTGCCTTTTGTCACCTGAGGACATAGCAAGAAGGCCCTCAATAGACCAAATGCTGGTGCCTTGGACCTCTCAGCCTCCAGAATAGGACAAGATGGCTGACTGAAGTCAGCTTTCCACAGAGGCTCCCATCCAGAAGGAGAGTTAAAGGACAGAAATTTAGCAAGTAACCTGGTGGACTAGAGCTGCACCAAGAGAGAAGGTTAAAGAACGCACATCAACCATGCTGAGGCGAGCTGCAACCCCAAGGATACAAACAAAAGATACAAAATCCATCACCAAGCAGATGGGAGACCCCTCCCCCATGAGAACAGCTCCCAGTGCCCCACAAACAAATGAGCAGAGTTCAATGGTCCTCCCACTACACTCCACGGGAGAGACCCTCTAAAAACTGGACCTACCTCCTCTACTAGGGTGCCACAGCATTCTCCTGCCAGGCATAAAACTCTCAGCTCCCAGCACTCCACTCTCACCCTGCGTCTGGAGGCGTGTCCCCCAAGAGTCCATATTTTTGGGTGATTTATCGAGGGGTGTGCCTAAACTGCAGCTGGTCAGTGCTGACTCTCGGGCATGGCAGTGAGGAGAGGATGGTCAGCTGAGAGGGAACCACACCAGAGCAGCGGTGCCCTGAGGCGCAGAACAGCAGCTGTCTTTTTGTAACAATAGGGCTCACTCCTGTATATTCTGAAGCCACACCCACTGTCTCCCTGGGCAACTAGAGGAGCCAGGCATCTACTCAGGTGGCAACCACCACAGAACAGATCTGGGATGGAAACCCAGGCCCCATGACTAAAGGGTTTGCCTGAGGCGGTACCAGCCTGGGTGGAGCGCAGAGCTGGGAAGTTCCCAGGGTGGGGCTGACCCATAGGACTGCTTCACTGAGCCTAAGATGCACCCAGCCCTCATGGGATCATCAGCGTATAGACAAAGGAAGACAGGAGGCTAGAACTGACAGTTAACCAAATACAAACCTGTAGGAGCAAAGACAGGGCCTGAGGAGCAGGCTCTGGGAACTCAAAACAGCTTCTCTTCTGCAGGGGAATTAGCAGGGACAGAAACAAATTCCCACAAAGTTGTTCTGTTCTGTTCTGCCAGTAACATCAATCAGGGGTGAGGCTGGAACTGAGTAAACACCCCCCAGACTCCATCAAGTGCCCGAGGTTGTCAGACCTCACCTCCCCCTGCTAGATAGAGGCAGAGCGCAGCACCCTGGCTGAGAAGAAATAGATTACCTTCTGATTCAAGCAGGGGCAAATCCATGGAGTATCTGTTCACTACAGGCAACTGGTTCACAGCCCTGCGGGGCTATCAGTGATTGGGTGTGACAGAGGTGAAAGTTGGGGAAGGAGGCATCAACCTTCCCAGACTGATCTATTTGCTGTGTGGGTTCTCCTGACTCCACGGAGCACTGGAGCAAGCCATATCAGAGTAGTCACCAGACCCCTGCGATCCAGTTGCCAGAGACCTTTTAAACTCTCCCACCTGAGACAGCTGCTGACTGAGAGAATTGCTTTGTACCTTTTGAACTGAGCCAATCACCTGAGGACTATTCAGGTGATGCCCTGGGTGTGTGGTTATAGGAAGGTTTGATTTTCCTTTTCCAACTGTTACCTGTGTGTGGGGGGTGTGTGTGTGACTTAGTTGCTGGTATTTCTCCACAGCTGAGACTTCAACCCAGAGTAACTGTTTCACTAGGGTCGGACAGAGACCAGCTGAAAACAAGAGAGAACCACTTAGCCCCACCACACCAAACAGTCCCCAGTTTCTCAGGCCACAGCAATATACGGGTCCTTGACAAAGCTCCAGGGGAAAAATCAAACAGTGAAAAATAATCATGGGGCAGAATCAGCGGAAAAACTCTGGTAACATGAATAACCAGAATAGATTAACCCCCCCAAGGGAAGATATGGCAGATGTAACTGAAGATCCCATGCATAAACAGGTGGCCGAGATGTCAGAAATCGAATTCAGAATTTGGATTGCAAACGAGATTAATAGAATGGAGGAAAATTAGGAATTAGTAATTCGAGCAGCAATTCAAAAGTCAGAATTAGAAATTAGAGGAGAAATTCAAAAGTTGTCTCAAGAATTTAACGAATGTAAAGACAAAACCACCAAAGATTCAGATGCACTGAAGAAAGAATTTTCAGCCCTCAAAGATATGAAAAATACAGTAGGATCCCTCAGTAACAGAGTGGAGCAAGCAGAAGAAAGGATTTCTGACATTGAAGACAAAGCCATTGAACGCTCCCAAACTCTCAAAGACAAAGAGAAATGGAGAGCAAAAATGGATCATTCTCTCAGAGAGCTCTAGGATAATTTGAAGAAGGCTAATATCTGCCTCATTGGAATACCTGAAAGTGATGAAGTGGCCCCACAAGGCACAGAGGCCATTCTCCATGAAATTATGAAAGAGAATTTTCCACACATGCCAAGAGATTCTGAAATTCAGACAGCAGAAAATTTCAGAACCCCAGCACAACTCAATCCCAATAAGACATCCCCCAGGCATATCGTAATTAACTTAACAAAAGTTAATATGAAGGAGAAAATTCTGAAAGCAGCCAGATGTAAGAAATCCATTACCTACAAAGGAAAGAATATTAGAATGACTGCAGATTCTCTGCTGAAATTTTCAAGCCAGAAGAGGGTGGTCATCGACTTTTAATCTCCTAAAGCAAAATAACTTTCAACCCCAGAAACTCTATCTAGCTAAACTGAGTTAAATTTGTGATGGAGAAATTAAATATTTTAATGACATTAATATGTTGAAGAAATTTGCCATAACTAAACAAGCTCTCCAGGATATTCTCAGACCTATCCTCCATAATGACCAGCCCAATCCTCTACCACAAAAGGAAACTCACTCAGAAACTTTTGATCAAACTCCAACTTCCACACTGGCAAAAGGATTAAAAATATACACTGGAATTTCAAAAAACTCAAAACCCAAAATTTTATCAGACTTATCAATATTCTACGTTAATGTGAACAGTTTAACTGTTCTCTAAAGAGGCACAGGTTAGCTAACTGGATATAAAAACTCAGGACACATATTTGCTGCATACAAGAGTCGCATCTTACCTTAAAAGACAAACATAGACTCAGGGTGAAAAGATGGTCATCCATATTTCAGGCAAATGGTAATCAGAAAAAAGCAGGTGTTGCAAATTTATTTGCAGATACAATGGGCTTTAAACCAACAAAAATAAGGAAGGATAAGAATGGTAACTCCATATTTGTTAAGGGTAATACTCAATATGATGATATCTCAATTATTAGTATCTATGCACCCAACCAGAATGCACCTCAATTTATAACAGAAACTCTAACAGACATGAGCAACTTGATTTCCTCCAGTTCCATAATAGTAGATTTCAACACTCCTTTGGCAGTGTTGGATAGATCCTCCAATAAGAAACTGGGCAAAGAAATTTTAGATTTAAACCTAACCATCCAACATTTGGATTTAGCAGACATCTACAGAACATTTCATCCCAACGAAACTGAATACACATATTTCTCATCAGCCCATGGAACATACTCTAAAATCGATCATATCTTAGGTCATAAGTCCAACCTCAGTAAATTTAAAGGAATAGAAATTATTCCTTGCATCTTCTCGGACCACCATGGAATAAAAGTTGAACTCAATAACAACAGGAATCTGCATACTCTACAAAAACATGGAAGTTAAATAACCTTATGCTGAATGATAGCTGGGTCAGAGATGAGATTAAGAAGGAAAGTGCCAAATTTCTGGAACAAAATGACAATGAAAACACAAATTATCAGAACCTCTGGGATACGGCAAAGGCAGTCCAAAGAGGGAAATTTATAGCACTGCAAATCTTCCTCAATAGACGGGAAAGAGAGGAAGTTAACAACTTAATGGGACATCTCAAGCAACTGGAAAAGGAAGAACATTCCAACCCCAAAACCTACTAGAAGGAAAGAAAAAACCAAAATTAGAGCAGAATTAAATGAAATTGAAAACAAAAAAATTACACAACAGATCAATAAATTAAAAAGTTGTTTTTTTGAAAAGGCCAATAAAATAGATAAACCTTTAGCTAACCTAAACAAGAAAAAGAGTAAAATCTCTAGTCTCATCAATCAGAATCGACAAAGACCAAATAACAACAGAGTCCTAAGAAACTGAAAAAATCCTTCATGAATATTACAAGAAACTTTATTCTCATAAATATGAAAATCTGAAGGAAATTGACCAATACTTGGAAGCACGTCACCTTCCAAGACTTAGTTAGAATCAAGTGGAAATGTTGAACAGGCTCATATCAAGTTCTGAAATAGCATCAACCATAGAAAAACTCCCTAAAAAGAAAAGCCCAGGACCAGATGGTTTCATGTCAGAATTCTACCAAACCTTTAAAGAGGAATTAGTACCTATATTACTCAACCTGTTCCAAAATGTAGAAAAAGAAGGAAGACTATCCAACACGTTCTATGAAGCAAACATCACCCTGATCTGCAAACCAGGAAAAGACCCAACAAGAAAAGAAAATTATAGACCAATATAACTAATGTATATAGATGCAAAAATATTCAACAAGATCCTAACAAACAAAATCTAGCAACACATCAAACAAATTATATATCATTACCAAGTCGGTTTTATCCCAGGGTCTCAAGGCTGCTCCAATATAGGTAAATCTATAAATATAATCCAGCATATAAACAAATTAAAAAACAAAGACCATATGATTCTCTCAATTGATGCAGAAAAAGCTTTTGATAATATACAGCATCCCTTCATGATCAGAACACTTAAGAAAATTGGTCTAGAAGGGACATTTCTTAAACTGATAGAGGCCGTCTACAGCAAACCTACAGCCAATATCGTATTGAATGGAGTTAAATTAAAATCATTTCCACTCAGATCAGGAACCAGACAAGGCTGCCTAATGTCTCCACTGCTCTTTAACATTGTAATGGAAGTTTTAACCACCGCAATTAGGGAAGAAAAGGCTATCAAGGGTATCTACATAGGGTCAGAAGAGATCAAACTTTTGCTCTTCGCAGATGATATCATTGTATATCTGGAAAACACCAGGGATTCTACTACAAAACTCTTAGAAGTGATCAAGGAATACAGCAGCATCTCAGGTTACAAAATCAACATTCATAAATCAGTAGCCTTTATATATACCAACAACAGTCAAGCTGAAAAAACAGCTAAGGACTCTATTCCATTCACAGTAATGCCAAAGAAGATGAAATATTTGGGAGTTTATCTAACAAGAGATGTGAAAGATCTCTATAAAGAAAACTATGAAACTCTAAGAAAATAAATAGCTGAAAATGATAACAAATGGAAAAACATACCATGCTCATGGCTGGGAAGAAACAACATTGTTAAAATGTCCGTTCTACAGAAAGTAATATATAATTTTAATGCAATCCCTATTAAAGCTCCACTGTCATACTTTAAAGATCTTGAAAAAATAATTCTTCGTTTTATATGGAATTTGAAAAAAACTTGAATAGCCATGACAGTACTCAGAAATAAAAACAAAGCAGGAGGAATCATGCTACCAGACCTCAGACTATACTATAAAATGATAGTGAACAAAACAGCATGGTACTGGCACAAAAACAGAGAAGTAGATGTCTGGAACAGAATAGAGAACCAAGAGATGAAATCACCTACTTAACATTACTTGATCTTTGAAAAGTCAATTAAAAACATTCAATGGGGAAAAGATTCCCTATTTAACAAATGGTGCTGGGAGAACTGGCTGGCAACCTGCAGAAGACTGAAACTGGACCCACACCTTTCACCATTAACTAAGATAGACTCTCACTGGATTAAAGATTTAAACTTAAGACACGAAACTATAAAAATACTAGAAGAGAGTGCTGGAAAAACCCTTGAAGAAATCCGTCTGGGCGAGTATTTTATGAGGAGGACTCCCCAGGCAATTGAAGCAGCTTCAAAAATACACTACTGGGACCTGATCAAACTAAAAACTCCTGCACAGCCAAGAACACAGTAAATAAAGCAAGCAAACAGCCCTTAGAATGGGAGAAGATATTTGCAGGTTATGTCTCCGACAAAGGTTTAATACAGAATCCACAGAGAACTCAAATATATAAGCAAGAAAAAACAAGTGATCCCATCGCAGGTTGGGCAAGGGACTTGAAGAGAAACTTCTCTGAAGAAGACAGGTGCACGGCCTACAGACATATGAAAAAATGCTCATCATGTTTAATCATCAGAGAAATGCAAATCAAAACTACTTTGAGATATCATCTAACTCCAGTAAGATTAGCCCGTATCACAAAATCCCAAGACAGGGGGAGAGACAAGATGGTGGACTGAAGCTAGCTTTCAACAGAGGCTCCCGTCCAGAAGGAGAGTTAAGGGACAGGAATTTAGTAAGTATCCTGGTGGACTTGAGCCACACCAAGAGAGAAGGTTGAAGAACGCACATCAACACTGCTGAGGCAAGCTGTGATCACAAGGACGCAAACAAAAGGTACAAAATCCACCACCAAGCGGACGGGAGTCCCACTCCCCCATGAGACCGGCTCAAGAGCCCCACAATTAAACAAATGGGCAGAAATTAAAGGCCCTCCCACTACACTCCACGGGAGAGACCTTCTAAAAACTGGACCTACCTCCCCTACTGGGGTGCCGTGGCGTTCTCCTGCCGGGCATAAAACTGAATAAAACTCTAGCTTCCCCGCTAAGCGCCCAGCACTCCCCACCACTCTCACTCAGGGTCTGGAGGCCTGTTCCCCAGGAGTTTGGATCCTTGGGTGATTTCTCAAGGGGAGTGCACAGTGCCCGAGCTGCGTCGGGTCAGCGCCGACTCTGAGACACGCAAGCGAGGAGAGGGCACTCTGCTGAGGGGGATTCAAGCCTTGGTGGCACTTCCCTGCAGTGGGGTGCAGCAGCCCTCCCCGGGCAACAATACGGCCAGGCACAAAACTGAACAAAACACTAGCTTCCTCGCCGAGCACCCAGCACTCACCCCGACTCTCACTCGGGGTCTAGAGGCCTATCCCCCAGGAGTTCGGATCCTTGGGTGATTTCTCGAGGGGAGTGCACAGTGCCCGAGCTGCGTCAGGTCAGTGCTGACTCTGAGACACATGAGTGAGGGGAGGGCACTCTGCTGAGGGGCAATCAAGCCTTGGCAGCACTTCCCTGCGGTGTGGTGCAGCAGCCATCCCCGGGCAACAATACGGCCGGGCATAAAACTGAATGAAACTCTAGCTTCCCCCCCACTCCCACTCGGGGTCTGGGGGCCTGTCCCCCAAAAGTTCGGATTCTTGGGAGATCTCTCGAGGGGTGTGGACCCAGCATAAACTGCGGCCGCTCAGTGCTGACTCTGGGGCGCGAGACAGAGGAGAAAAGGGTCGGCTGAGTGCCCACATCAGAGCGGCAGTTCCCTGGAGGCAGATCAACAGCCGTTTATTCTTTAACGGCAGAACAGCTCACCTCTGGATATTCTGAGGCCACACCCCCTGTCTCCCTGGGCAAGCAGAGGAGGCCACCGTTGAGCAGGGGATTTCCTGACACTGCTCACAAACCCGGGAAGCTTCCAGGGCGGGGCCAACCCAGAGAGGTGATCGGACGCAAACCTCCAGCAGCAAAAAAGACACAAACCTCCAGCAGCAAAGACGTTTGAACTCAGAACAGCCCGTCTTCTGTAGGCGATTTTGGCAGGAACAGAGACAGAAACCCGCAAAGTTGTCTGTTCCGTTCTGTTCTGTTAGCAGCATAAATCAGGGATGGGGCTAAGCCTGAGTGAACACCTCCTTCCCATCACCTGCATCAAGCACTCAAAGATGTCAGGCCCCATCTCCTCCTGCTAGATAGCGGTACACTGCGGGGGCCTGGCAGACTTCCGTGTGATTCAGGCAGGTGCAAACCCCTGGAGTGTCTGTTCACTGCGGGCAACTGGGTTAGCCATCTGCAGAGATACCAGTGACTGGGTCCAACGGAGGGGCAGAGTGGGGAAGGAGACGTCAACCTTCCCAGACTGCTCTGTTTGCTGGGTGGCTCCTCCTGACTCCATGCTGCACTGGGGTGAGCCGAGTCAGAGGAGTCACCAGGCCCCTGTGATCCAGTTCCCAGAGACCTCTTGAACTCTCCCACCCGAGACAGGTACCAATTGAGACAGTTGATTTGGACTTTTGAACTGGGCTAATAGACTGAGGACTTTTCAGGCGGTGCCCTGGGTGTGCGGTTGTAGGAAGGTTTGATTCTCCTTTTCCAACTGGTGCCAGAGGTGGGCGGGCATGGTGACCTAATTGCTGATTTTTCCACACAGCCGAGACTTCAAGCCAGAGTAGATGTTGCAATAGGATCGAACAGAAACCAGCTAAAAACAAGACAGAACCACTTAGCCCCACCACACAAGACAGGGCCCCAGTTGCTCAGGCCACAACACTTTATGGGCCCTTGATAAAGCCCCAGGGGAAAATAAAAGGGAGTAAAATAACCCCTTACCAGGAAAAACTCTGGTAACATGAATAACCAGAATAGATCAACCCCCCAAGAAAAGATACGGCAGATGTGATTGAAGATCCCATTCATTAACAACTGGCTGAGATGTCAGAAATCGAATTCAGAATTTGGAAGTAGACAAGATTAATAAAATGGAATTAGGAATTCGAGGAGAAATTCAAAAGTTGTCTCAAGAATTTAACGAATTTAAAGACAAAACCACCAAAGACTTAGACACACTGAAGCAAGAATTTACAGCCGTCAAAGATATGAAAAATACAGTAGAATCCCTCAGTAACAGAATGGAGCAAGCAGAAGAAAGGATTTCTGACATTGAAGATAAAGTCTTTGAACGCTCCCAATCTCTCAAAGAGGAAGAGAAATGGAGAGCAAAAACGGATCACTCACTCAGAGAGCTCACAAATAACTCAAAAAAAAGCAATATACGAATTATTGGGATTTCTGAGAATGATGAAGTGGCCTCGAAGGGCACAGAGGCCCTTCTGCATGAAATTATGAAAGAAAATTTTCCAGACATGCCTAGAGAATCTTAAATTCAGATAGCAGACAGCTTCAGAACCCCAGCATGATTCAACCACAATAAGTCATCCCCCAGACATATCATAATTAGCTTCACTGAAGTTAACATTAAAGAGAAGATTCTCAAAGCAGCCCGGCGAAAGAAAACTATTACGTACAAAGGAAAGAATATTAGAATAACTGCAGATCTCTCTGCTGAAACTTTTCAAGCCAGAAGAGGGTGGTCATCAACTTTTAATCTCCTAAAGCAAAATAACTTTCAACCCAGGATCTTGTATCCAGCTAAACTGAGTTTCATCTATGATGGAGAAATTAAATACTTCAATGACATTCATATGTTGAAAAAATTTGCCATAAGTAAACCAGCTCTTCAGGATATTCTCAGACCTATCCTCCACAATGACCAACCCAATCCTATACCACAAAAGTAAACTCACTCAGAAACTTCGGATCAAACTCCAACTTCCACACTGGCGAAAGGATTAAAAATGTCCACCGGACCTTTGAAAAACTCGATACCCAAAATTCCACCAGACTTATCAATACTCTCCATCAATGTGAATGTCTTAAACTGTCCTCTAAAGAGGCATAAGTTAGCTGACTGGATACAAAAACTCAAGCCAGATATTTGTTGCATACAAGAGTCACATCTCAACTTAAAAGACAAATACAGACTCAGGGTGAAAGGATGGTCATCCATATTTCAGGCAAATGGTAATCAGAAAAAAGCAGGTGTTGCAAATTTATTTGCAGATACAGTAGGCTTTAAACCATCAAAAGTAAGGAAAGACAAGAATGGTCACTTCATATTTGTTAAGGGTAATACTCAATATGATGAGATCTCAATTATTAATATCTATGCACCCAACGAGAATGCACCTCAATTTATTAAAGAAACTCTAACAGACAGAAGTAACTTGATTTCCTCCAGCTCCATAATCGTCGGAGATTTCAACACTCCTTTGGCAGTGTTGGATAGATCCTCCAGCAAGAAGCTGAGCAAAGAAATCTTAGATTTAAACCTAACCATCCAATATTTAGATTTAGCAGACATCTACAGAACATTTCATCCCAACAAAACTGAATATACGTACTTCTCATCAGCCCACGGAACTTACTCCAAAATTGACCACATTCTAGGTCACAAGTCTAACCTCAGTAAATTTAAAGGAATAGAAATTATTCCTTGCATTTTCTCGGACCATCATGGAATAAAACTTGAATTGAGTAACAACAGGAATCTGCATACTCATACAAAAACATGGAAGTTAAATAACCTTATGCTGAATGATAGCTGGGTCAGAGATGAGATTAAGAAAGAAATCGCCAATTTTTTGGAACAAAACGACAATGAAGACACAAACAATCAGAACCTCTGGGACACCGCAAAGGCAGTTCTAAGAGGGAAATTTATAGCACTACAAGCCTTCCTCAAGAGAACGGAAAGAGAGGAAGTTAACAACTTAATGGGACATCTCAAGCAACTGGAAAAGGAAGAACATTCCAACCCCAAACCCAGTAGAAGAAAAGAAATAACCAAAATTAGAGCAGAATTAAATGAAATTGAAAACAAAAGAATTATACAACAGATCCATAAATCAAAAAGCTGGTTTTTTGAAAAGGTCAACAAAATAGATAAACCTCTGGCCAACCTTATCAGAAAAAAAAGAGTAAAATCTCTAATATCATCAATCAGAAACAACAAAGATGAAATAACAACAGACTCATTAGAAATCCAAAAAATCCTTAATGAATATTACAAGAAACTTTATTCTCAGAAATATGAAAATCTGAAGGAAATTGACCGATACTTGGAAGCACGCCACCTTCCAAGACTTAACCAGAATCAAGTGGAAATGTTGAACCGACCCATATCAAGTTCAGAAATAGCATCAACTATACAAAACCTCCCTAAAAAGAAAAGCCTGGGACCAGATGGTTTCATGTCAGAATTCTACCAAACCTTTAAAGAGGAATTAGTACCTATATTACTCAACCTGTTCCAAAATGTAGAAAAAGAAGGAAGACTACCCAACACGTTCTATGAAGCAAACATCACCCTGATCCGCAAACCAGGAAAAGTCCCAACAAGAAAAGAAAATTACAGACCTATATCACTACTGAATATAGATGCAAAAATATTCAACACGATCCTAACAAACAGAATCCAGCAACACATCGAACAAATTATACATCATGACCAAGTTGGTTTTATCCCAGGGTCTCAAGGCTGGTTCAATATACGTAAATCTATAAATGTAATTCAGCACATAAACAAATTAAAAAACAAAGACCATATGATTCTCTCAATTAATGCAGAAAAAGCTTTTGATAATATCCAGCATCCCTTCATGATCAGAACACTCAAGAAAATTGGTCTAGAAGGGACTTTTCTTAATCTGATAGAGGCCATCTACAGCAAACCCACAGCCAATATCATATTGAATGGAGTTAAATTGGAATCATTTCCACTAAGATCAGGAACCAGACAAGGCTGCCCTTTGTCTCCATTGCCTTTCAACATTGTAATGGAAGTTTTAGCCACCGCAATTAGGGAAGAAAAGGCGATCAAGTGTATCCATATAGGGTCAGAAGAGATCAAACTTTCGCTCTTTGCAGATGATATGATTGTGTATCTGGAAAACACTAGGGACTCTACTACAAAACTCCTAGAAGTGATCAAGGAATACAGCAGCGTCTCAGGTTACAAAATCAACATCCATAAATCAGTACCCTTTATATACACCAACAACAGTCAAGTTGAAAAAGCAGTTAAGGACTCTATCCCATTCACACTAGTGCCAAAGAAGATGAAATATTTGGGAATTTACCTAACAAAAGACGTGAAAGATCTCTATAAAGAGAACTATGAAACTCTAAGAAAAGAAATAGCTGGAAGGAGGCGGAGGAAGATGACGGCCGAGTAACAGCTTCCTTGCATCTGGGCACCATGAGTCTGGGGTTATAAGACTCCAGGCATCTCTGGCTGGTGGGATCTGCCTATCATCAGCCCTGAGAGGATACAGGGAGTCAGCGAGAGACTTCTGGACCCCAAGAGGAGGACTAAAACAGTGGAAAACCGCAAATGGTCACGTGTGTTCAATCCGTCTAAACCCACCCGCAACTGTAAGTTCAGTAGCAGCGAGACTGCAAACCAGAAAGGCCTTACCTGTGAACTGTTTTGGTGTCTTTGGACTTGGCACTCAGCTGAACTGTCTTGGGGAGAGCCTGAGCGGGAGTGCGGAGAACTTTGGCCTTTGTCTAGGGCCCCAGTCTGAGCCGCTGAGCCAGACGGAGCTAATAGTGTTTGGCTCTGGGTCACAGGCAGACATTGTGAGCGATCTGCCCCGGCAAGCTCCGCCCTCAGGGTCACAGAGCTGAAATTGGGTGGGAACTGGTAACCCAGCGACCAAGTAGCCTAAGGGCAGGGTCTGAGCCTCCTTGCAGCCCTAACCCTCGGGGGCAGAGGGAGACCAGTTTTGACACACAGGGTAAATGGATAGCCACTTCAGCAGTGATTCCAGTGACAAGCACTTCTCTGGGAAAGCTGCTCAGCAAGCGAACAAGTTCAAAGTGCCTTTTAAGTGGGCTAAAGAGAGATTTAGGGTGTCTACCTCCTGGGGTTTGAGAAACTAGCAGCCTCCAGTCGTATCAGAACTGTGATTAACATCTCATACCCCAGAAGACCACGTGTTGCCCAGACAATATTCAATAACATATACATACTGCCTTGTTTTTGGTTGTGCTTTTTTTTTTTTTTTTTTGGTTTGGTTGTTTTTTTTTGTTTGTTTATTTTGATGTTGTTGATTGTTGTTTTGTTTTTTAAGTTCAACCTTTTCCATACAGATCCTTTTTCTTTCTCAATTTTTTTAGTTTAATTATAATTTCCCATTGCTGCCTATTTCAATAATTAGAACTTCATTTTTCTTAGTGTTTCTACCACTATTATTGGGTTTTGCACCCAGTTTTATCCCGTAAAGTTTTCTGTTTGCTTGTTTTGGTTTGATTTATAGCATTTTTGTCTTTCCTCTCTACTTGGTGGAGGTGGGGTACTGTGTCTGATCAGGTTAGCAAAGAGCTGCTGACCTCAAGGGAACCACCCAACTGGGCACCCCCAGAAGGTGGGGGTTTTTTAAGGTTGTATCAAAGTACCCTACTGTACACCTATATTGCTCTGTCTCCCTCTTTCTGTGCCTCTCTTCTTTTTGTCAATATTCCATTTACCCACCCCCTCTCCTTTCTCTATTTTTCTTTTTTTTTTTTCCTTATCACTCGGTCCTCCTTTCTTTCATCCCTTTTTTGCTCTTAAACCTTCTCACCTTTCTGGTCCTGTAACCCTTAGTCCACAGGCACGAGAACTTAAAGAGCAAGAGGAAGTGAAAGGAAAATTAGGGGAAGGAAACAGATAAAAGAAATCACCCATAAGGAAGAATCAGCATGAAACTCCAGGCAACATGAAGAACCACTCCAGAACAACCCCGCCAAGGGACCATGAGGCAGCTACTGCAGAGGATTCCACCTATACAGAAATGCTAGGAATGACAGAAAGGGAATTTAGAATACACATGTTGAAAACAATGAGAGAAATGATAGAAACAATGAAGGAAACTGCTAATAAAGTGGAAAATAACCAAAAGGAAATCCAAAAACAGAATCAAATCAGAGATGAATGATATGAAGAATATAAAAAGGATATAGCACAGCTGAAGGAAATGAAACAGTCAATCAGGGAACTTAAAGATGCAGTGGAAAGTATCAGCAACAGGTTAGACCATGCAGAAGAAAGAATTTCAGAGGTAGAAGACAAAGTTTTTGAGATAACTCAGATAGTAAAAGAGGCAGAAAAGAAGAGAGAGAAAGCAGAATGTTCACTGTCAGAATTATGTGACTTTATGAAGCGTTCCAACATACGAGTTATAGGAATTCCAGAAGGGGAAGAAGAATGCCCCAGAGGAATGGAAGCCATACTAGAGAATATTATAAAAGAAAATTTCCCAAATATCACCAAAGATTCTGACACACTGCTTTCAGAGGGCTATCGGACCCCAGGTCGCCTCAACTCTAACCGAGCTTCTCCAAGACACATTGTGACGAACCTGTCCAAAGTCAAGACAAAAGAAAAGATTCTGCAAGCTGACAGGAGTAAGCGCCAGTTGACCTACAGGGGCAAATCCATCAGAGTGACGGCAGACTTCTCTAATGAAACTTTCCAAGCAAGAAGATAATGGTCATCTACCTTTAATCTACTTAAACAGAACAATTTCCAGCCCAGAATTCTGTATCCTGCTAAGCTAAGCTTCAAAATAGACGGAGAAATCAAATCATTTACGGATATACAAACATTGAGGAAATACGCCACAACAAGACCAGCTCTACAGGAAATATTTCAACCTGTTCTGCACACTGACCACCACAATGGATCAGCAGCAAAGTAAGAACTCAGAAATTAAAGGACAGAACCAAACCTCCGCATTGATGCAAAAGATAAAACTAAGCAATGGACTCTCACAAAATAAGATGAATAGAATACTACCACACTTATCAATTATCTCAATAAATGTTAATGGCTTGAATTCCCCACTGAAGAGACATGGATTGGTTGACTGGATTAAAAAACACAAGCCATCCATTTGCTGTCTGCAAGAAACACACCTGGCTTCAAAAGACAAATTAAAGCTCCGAGTCAAGGGTTGGAAGACAATTTTTCAGGCAAATGGAATTCAGAAGAAAAGAGGAGCTGCAATCTTATTTTCAGATACATGTGGATTTAAAGCAACTAAAGTCAAAAAAGACAAAGATGGTCACTTTATATTGGTCAAGGGAAAAATACAACAAGAAGACATTTCAATTCTAAATATCTATGCACCCAATTTAAATGCTCCCAGATTCCTGAAACAGACCTTACTCAGTCTGAGCAATATGATATCTGATAATACCATAATAACAGGGGACTTTAACACTCCTCTTACAGAGCTGGACAGATCCTCTAAACAGAAATTGAACAAGGATATAAGAGACTAAAATGAGACCCTAGAACAACTGTGCTTGATAGACGCATATAGAACACTCCACCCCAAAGACAAAGAATATACATTCTTCTCATGACCCCATGGAACATTCTCCAAAATTGATCATATCCTGGGACACAAAACAATTATCAACAGAATCAAAAGAATTGAAATTTTACCTTGTATCTTCTCAGACCATAAGGCACTAAAGGTGGAACTCAACTCTAACAAAAATGCTCAACCCCACCAAAAGGCATGGAAACTAAACAATCTTCTGTTGAATAACAGATGGGTGAAGGAAAAAATAAACAGGAAATCATTAACTTCCTTGAGCATAACAACAATGAAGACACAAGCTACCAAAACCTGTGGGATACTGCAAAAGCAGTTTTGAGAGGAAAATTCATCGCTTTAGATGCCTACATTCGAAAAACAGAAAGAGAGCAAATCAACAATCTCACAAGAGATCTTATGGAATTGGAAATAGAAGAACAATCTAAGCCTAAACTCAGTAGAAGAAAAGAAATATCCAAAATCAAATCAGAGATCAATGAAATTGAAAACAGAAGAATCATTCAGAAAATTAATGAAACAAGGAGTTGGTTTTTTGAAAAAATAAATAAAACAGATAAACCATTGGCCAGACTAACAAGGAATAGAAAAGTAAAATCTCTAGTAACCTCAATCAGAAATGATAACGGGGAAATAACAACTGATCCCACAGAGAAACAAGAGATCATCTCTGAATACTACCAGAAACTCTATGCCCAGAAATTTGACAACGTGAAAGAAATGGATCAATATTTGGAATCACACCCTCTCCCTAGACTCAGCCAGGAAGAAATAGAGCTCCTGAACAGACCAATTTCAAGCCCTGAGATCAAAGAAACAATAAAAAAATCTTCCAACCAAAAAATGCCCTGGTCCAGATGGCTTCACTCCAGAATTCTATCAAACCTTCAAGGAAGACCTTATTCCTGTACTGCAGAAATTATTCCAAAAAATTGAGGAAGAAGGAATCTTCCCCAACACATTCTATGAAGCAAACATCACCCTGATACCAAAACCAGGAAAAGACCCAAACAAAAAGGAGAATTTCAGACCAATCTCACTCATGAACATAGACGCAAAAATTCTCAACAAAATTTAGCCAATAGATTACAGCTTATCATCAAAAAAGTCATTCATCATGATCAAGTAGGCTTCATCCTAGGGATGTAAGGCTGGTTTAACATACGCAAGTCTACAAACGTTATCCACCATATTAACAGAGGCGAAAATAAAGATCACATGATCCTCTCAATAGCTGCAGAAAAAGCATTTGATAAAATCCAGCATCCTTTTCTAATTAGAACACTGAAGAGTATAGGCATAGGTGGCACATTTCTAAAACTGATTGAAGCTATCTATGACAAACCCACAGCCAACATTTTACTGAATGGAGTAAAACTGAAAGCTTTTCCTCTTAGAACTGGAACCAGACAAGGTTGTCCTCTGTCACCTTTACTATTCAACGGAGTGCTGTAAGTTCTAGCCAATATAATTAGGCAAGACAAGGAAATAAAGGGAATCCAAATGGGAGCAGAGGTCAGACTCTCCCTCTTTGCTGACGACATGACCTTATACTTAGAGAACCCCAAAGACTCAACCACTTCCGAGAAGTCATCAAAAAATACAGTAATGTTTCAGGATATAAAATCAATGTCCACAAGTCAGTAACCTTTGTGTACACCAATAACAGTCAAGATGAAAAGCTAATTAAGGACACAACTCCGTTCACCATAGTCTCAAAGAAAATGAAATACCTAGGAATATACCTAACGAAGGAGGTGAAGGACCTCTATAAAGAAAACTATGAAATCCTCAGAAAGGAAATAGCAGAGGATATTAACAAATGGAAGAACATACCATGCTCATGGACGGGAAGAATCAACATTGTTAAAATGTCTATACTTCCCAAAGCAATCTACCTATTCAACACCATTCCTATCAAAATACCAACATTGTACTTTCAAGATTTGGAAAAAATGATTCTGCGTTTTGTATGGAACCGGAAAAAACCCCGTATAGCTAAGGCAGTTCTCTGTAACAAAAATAAAGCTGGGGGGCATCAGCATACCCGATTTTAGTCTGTAGTACAAAGCCATTAGCTCAAGACAGCATGGTACTGGCACAAAAACAGAGACATAGACACTTGGAATCGAATTGAAAACCAAGAAATGACACTAACATTTTACGACCACCTAATCTTTGATAAACCAAACAAGAACATACCTTGAGAGAAAGACTCCCTATTCAATAAATGGTGTTGGGAGAACTGGATGTCTACATGTAAAAGACTGAAACTGGACCCACACCTTTCCCCACTCACAAAAATTGATTCAAGATGGATAAAGGACTTAAACTTAAGATATGAAACAATAAAAATCCTCAAAGAAAGCATAGGAAAAACACTGGAAGATATTGGCCTGGGGAAAGACTTCATGAAGAAGACTGCCATGGCAATTGAACAACAGCAAAAATAAACAAATGGGACTTCATTAAACTGAAAAGCTTCTGTACAGCTAAGGAGACAATAACCAAAGCAAAGAGACAACCTACACAATGGGAAAGGATTTTGCATATTTTCAATCAGACAAAAGCTTGATAACTAGGATCTATAGAGAACTCAAATTAATCCACATGAAAAAAGCCAACAATCCCTTATATCAACGGGCAAGAGACATGAATAGAACTTTCTCTAAAGATGACAGACGAATGGCTAACAAACACATGAAAAAATGTTCATTATCTCTATATATTAAAGAAATGCAAATCAAAACAACCCTGAGATATCATCTAACCCCAGTGAGAATGGCCCACATCACAAAATCTCAAAACTACAGATGCTGGCGTGGATGTGGAGAGAAAGGAACACTTTTACACTGCTGGTGGGACTGCAAACTAGTACAACCTTTATGGAAGGAAGTATGGAGAAACCTCAAAGCAATCAAGCTAGACCTCCCATTTGATCCTGCAATCCCATTACTGGGCATCTACCCAGAAGGAAAGAAATCCATTTATTATAAGGACACTTGTACTAGACTGTTTATTGCAGCTCAATTTACAATCGCCAAAATTTGGAAACAGCCTAAATGCCCACCAACCCAGGAATGGATTAACAAGCTGTGGTATATGTATACCATGGAATACTATTCAGCCATTAAAAAAAATGGAGACTTTGCATCCTTCGTATTAACCTGGATGGATGTGGAAGACATTATTCTTAGTAAAGCATCACAAGAATGGAGAAGCATGAATCCTATGTACTCAATTTTGATATGAGGACAATTAATGACAATTATGGTTATGGGGGGAAACAGAAAGAGGGAAGGAGGGAGGTGGGTGGGGCCTTGGTGTGTGTCACACTTTATGGGGGCAAGACATGATTGCAAGAGGGACTTTACCTAACAATTGCAATCAGTGTAACCTGGCTTATTGTACCCTCAATGAATCCCCAACAATAAAAAAAAAAGAAATAGCTGAAAATGTTAACAAATGGAAAAACATACCATGCTCATGGCAGGGAAGAATCAACATTATTCACAATGTCCATACTACCCAAAGCAATATATAATTTCTACGCACTCCCTATTAAAGCTCCACTTTCATATTTTAAAGATCTTGAAAAAACAATACTTCGTTTTATATGGAATCAGAAAAAACCTCGAATAGGCAAGACATTACTCAGAAATAAAAACAAAGCAGGAGGAATCACGCTGCTGGACCTCAGACTATACTATAAATCGATATGATCAAAACAGCATGGTACTGGCACAAAAACAAAGAGGTAGATGTATGGAACAGAATAGAGAACCAAGAGACTAACCCAGCTATTTACCATTATTTGATTTTTGACAAGCCAATTAAAAACATTCAGTGGAGAAAAGATTCCCTATTTAACAAATGGTGCTGGGTGAACTGGCTGGCAACCTGCAGAAGACTGAAATTGGACCCACACCTTTCACCATTAACTAAGATAGACTCTCATTGGATTAAAGATTTAAACTTAAGACATGAAACTATAAAAATACTAGAGGAGAATGCAGGGAAAACCCTTGAAGAAATTGGTCTGGGTGAGTATTTCATGAGGAGAACCCCCCGGGCAATTGAAGCAGCTTCAAAAATACACTACTGGGACTTGATCAAACTAAAAAGCTTCTGCACAGCTAAGAACACTGTAAGTAAAGCAAACAAACAGCCCTCAGAATGGGAGAAGATATTTGCAGGGTATATCTCTGACAAAGGTTTAATAACCAGAATCCACAGAGAACTCAAACGCATCAGCAAGAAAAAAACAAGGGATCCCATTGCAGGCTGGGCAAGGGATTTGAAGAGAAACTTCTCTGAAGAAGACAGGCACACGGCCTTCAGACATATGAAAAAATGCTCATCATCTTTAATCATCAGAGAAATGCAAATCAAAACTACTTTGAGATATCATCTAACTCCAGTGAGACTAGCCTGTATCACAAAATCTCAAGACCAGAGATGTTGGTGTGGATGTGGAGAAAAGGGAACACTTCTGCACTGCTGGTGGGAATGCAAATTAATACATTCCTTTTGGAAAGATATATGGAGAACACTCAGAGATCTAAAAATAGATCTGCCATTCAATCCTGTAATTCCTCTGCTGGGCATATACCCAGAAGACCAAAAATCACAACATAACAAAGATATTTGTACCAGAATGTTTATTGCAGCCCAATTCATAATTGCTAAGTCATGGAAAAAGCCCAAGTGCCCATCGATCCACGAATGGATTAATAAATTGTGGTATATGTACACCATGGAATACTATGCAGCCTTAAAGAAAGATGGAGACTTTACCTCTTTCATGTTTACATGGATGGAGCTGGAACATATTCTTCTTAGTAAAGTATCTCAAGAATGGAAGAAAAAGTACCCAATGTACTCAGCCCTACTATGAAACTAATTTGGGGCTCTCACATGAAAGCTATAACCCAGTTACAACCTAACAATAGGGGGAAGTGGGAAAGGGAGGGGAGGAGGGGGTGGTGGGTTGAGGGAGGGGGATCGGTGGGACCATACCTGTGGTGCATCTTACAGGGGTATTTGCGAAACTTGGTAAATGTAGAATGTAAATGTTTTGGCACAGTAACTGAGACAATGCCGGATAGGCTATGTTAACCTTTGTGATAAAAAATGTGTCAAATGTCTATGAAGCGAGTGTATGATGCCTCATGATCATATCAATGTATACAATTATGTTTTATTGAATCATAACATTCAATAAAAAATAATTAAATTAAATTAAAAAAAAATCCCAAGACCAGAGATGCTGGTGTTGATGTGTAGAAAAGGGAACACTTCTACACTGCTGGTAGGAATGCAAATTAATACATTCCTTTTGGAAAGATGTTTGGATAACACTTAGAGATCTAAAAATAGATCTGCCATTCAATCCTATAATTCCAAGACCAAAAATCACATCATAACAAAGATATTTGTACCAGAATGTTTATTGCAGCCCAATTCATAATTGCTAAGTCATGGAAAAAGCCCAAGTGCCCATCGATCCACGAATGAATTAATAAATTGTGGTATATGTACACCATGGAATATTATGCAGCCTTAAAGAAAGATGGAGACTTTACCTCTTTCATGTTTACATGGATGGAGCTGGAACATATTCTTCTTAGTAAAGTATCTCAAGAATTGAAGAAAAAGTATCCAATGTACTCAGCCCTACTATGAAACTAATTTATGGCTTTCACATGAAAGCTATAACCCGGTTATAACCTAAGTATAGGGGGAAGGGGGAAAGGGAGGGGAAGTAGGGGGGAAGCAGGCAGAGGGAGGGTGTGTGGTGGGATTACACCTGTGGTGCATCTTACAAGGTTATATGTGAAACTTAGTAAATGTAGACTGTAAATGTCTTAACACAATAACTAAGAAATTGCCAGGATGAAGATGTGTCAAATGGTCTATAAAACCCGTGTATGGTGCCCCATGATCGCATTAATGTACACAGCTATGATTTAATAAAAAATAAAAAAAAGAAAGATGGGGACTTTACTTCTTTCATGTTTACATGGATGGAGCTGGAATATATTCTTCTTAGCAAAGTCTCTCGGGAATGGAAGAAAAAGTATCCAATGTACTCAGCCCTACTATGAAGCTAAATAATAGCTTTCACATGAAGGCTATAACCCAACTATAGCACAAGCCTATGAGGAAAGGGCTAAGGAAGGGGAAGGGAGGGGGAGGTTGGGGTGGAGGGAGGGTAATGGGTGGGGCCACACCTACAGTGCATCTTAGAATGGGTACAGGCAAAACTTACTAAAGGCAGAATACAAATGTCTACATACAATAACTAAGAAAATGCCATGAAGGCTACGTTGAACAATTTGATGAGAATATTTCAGCTTGTATATGAAACCAGCACATTGTACCCCTTGATTTCACTAATGTACACAGCTATGATTTAACAATAAAAAATAAATAAATAAATAAATAAAAGGGACAGAGAGTCTCTATCTGCTGTACTCCAACCTTAGCCACATTTTATCGGGCCGCTTTTGAGCATGCCAAAGCATCAGGGCTCTGTACTATTTCTCTGCTACCGGAACTGAGCAAAAGCCACAGGGGTGTGTTGCTTCATTACAGCTTTCCAGGGTTCATTAAATAAAAATAGCTCCAAATGGAGTTACATTAGAAAGCACTTGAATTAAACATCAACTGCTAATGAGCACCTTTTCAAGACAGTCCCCTGAAAAGCAGAGCTTATCACCATTACCAATTGTTTTTAAGACCAGTTTAGGGAAAAGACTGGTTTTTCCCTGAGAATCAGGGTGGCTTCCCATGGAGATGGACGTCAGATGGTACAACCAGTTTACTGAGGAGTCTCAAAGACAGATGGAGGGACAGAGAGGAAATGATATGCCAATTTCCTGGGCTGGGATTGTTTCAGTCAGCTATACAAATAAAGCCTACTGCCAGTTTTTCCAGTTCTCTCGGTTTAGAACATTGGTATATATGGACAAGTTTATTGTTAACTTTGAAATCCTTGGACAAAAGAAAAATTCTCATGTGACATCCTAATATAATAGTTTCCATGGCATACATTTACACACACGTGTATATATATATACACATGGTTTTCAATGACTTCAAAAACACCCCAAATGTTAAGGATGTTATATCCTAAAACTCTTCCTGTTCTTGACTGATAAATTTGCTGGTGGAGGAAGAAGTGTTTGATGAGGCCATAGTATAGAAAACAAAGCCCAGTAATCACAGAAGTTACACACGTACATTCACACACATACATCTGAGGCGGCCTGAATGTCAAATAT
This sequence comes from Nycticebus coucang, assembly GCF_027406575.1. Taxonomy (NCBI): domain Eukaryota; kingdom Metazoa; phylum Chordata; class Mammalia; order Primates; family Lorisidae; genus Nycticebus; species Nycticebus coucang. The sequence goes on from NC_069785.1 coordinate 111,225,290, forward strand.
GTCACACACTTATGTCAGGAACACTGGGAAACATGTAAGATCCATTTACAAGGATTCATAACCATTTCCTCTGGATTACAAAAGTTCAGGTTATTCAAAAAGATTTTCATGGTATATATTAATAATATCCATTTCATTCGCTGGAAACTTCTCTTTCTAGAACCATATGCTCTTATTTTGTATTAATATCTTCCTCACTTTCTATAATTTTATGTCATTCTTTTTTTCCTAATTCATTTACCCAACATTTATCAATACAAAAATGTCTTTTGACTTTCCTAGTCTCCTCCTACACAGACTGGAGTGAGGGACGGGCACCTTTCTGCACCTTTCTTTTTGCAGCCCCTGTGTGGACGAGACCAGCATCACTTTTTAGAAAGTGTGGGTATATCTTTCATGCTTAGCCTTGAGGCTTTAGCTGGAATTTGAAGGAAACAGCATATGTCCATTTAACAGCCTATTATATTTGAGAAAGAGACTCGATAGTTCATTGCAAGAGTGAAGAATCATTTTCTCTCTGTTTCATTTGATCTTAGCTACCAGGTGTCCAGAAGGCCTTCAGAATTTTCAGAATTTTCCTTAGGGAAAGGGGCAGAAAAAAGAAGCCAGAGATGGAAGCCTAGTGTTAAAGATTCCCTTCTTTGCTGTGTGTGAATAACTAATTTGAAATTATTTATAAGCTAATTACAGAGACTGGAAAAGAGGTAAACGTACCACTTTTCTTCCTTTGATAGTTTTGCCCAGGAGGGACATCTAAAAACTTAATGTGGATAAGGAGGAGCAAAGGCTGTGAGGACCGTAGTCAAGTCCCTTCATTTCTTTCCAAGTTAAAGATATGGTGAGAAAGGTAGGAAACACAGTCAGCCAAGCACAGCCTCCCTCTGCTCAATGGCAAGTGTTTATTAAACCCTATTATACATCAGGTACAGCACCAGGCTTATGCTCTACTGGCCAAACTAAGATTCGGATATGGTCTTCAGATTTGTTCATTAGAATAGCCATATCCCTCACTTTTACAAACGGCAAATTTGCTGTTGCTTCAAAGATGTAGATTTCCTACCCTTCCTAGCAATGAACAAGATTCCAGCTACGTTGCCCAATAAGATCTGCAAATATGTTTGGCCCATTACTATTCCTTGTCTGGATGTGCAGCTTATGAAGATTTCCAGTATGGCTGTCAGACAGCTGCGATGCTGTGCAGAACCCTGGGGCGCTTTATCTCACACGCTGCCAACCCACCTCCCGGCTGACGTGCATCTGGCTTCTTCACTAGCATCTCAACACAAGCTCAGCCACTGTGGTCAGGTGGAAGGTTGGCTGGTGGGAGATGGGAATATTTTTCAGAAAGCTAAAAACTGATGGTTTCTGGGTCAAGAAAATGTATGTTCACATAAAAAATTACAAGTGTAGAGTTCTTTTTAATATTAGACTAATTTCCTCCAAACACACAGGACTGCAAGGAAATGGGGGAAAGGTTGATTGGCACAAACCAGGCCTGGGTTTCACAATACAGAAAGAAAGAAAAATGTCTTAGCACTGCTAAGTTTTTATTTCATAGAAGAATTTAATAACCGGGTATAAAATAAACAGAGCTCACACAGACATCTATTTCATTTGCACCTATGCCTCCCACTGTGATCAGATGTAACCAGATAGTAAATCCAACTCACAGGGCAAAAAATTTTAAATGTTGGAAGAAAACACTCATCATTTTGTTGCTTTTCCCAGGCTGTATCGCGTTCAGCACAGCTTTTCAGCCACAGGCCCCTGACGGCTGCTTTCTCTGAAGCTTGTCTGTTCTGCTTCTTTGATAGAATGGGCATTAATTCAATTGCAGTTAATTTACTAAGAAATCTTGAATGGGATGAAGCCCATCAGTAGTTACTGAACATGACATATGCTAAAAAATAGTAAGGGAATAGTCATAATATTTATTAATCTATGGGATTATAACAATTATATATAAGTATATAATTTAATAATTATGTTTTAATAGGTATATAACAACAGTTTATTAACTATTTTAGTAATTACAAAAAAGTATAACACAGAATTTCTATCATTAAGAAGCTTGGCATCTGTTCCAAAAATGCCAAATACTTATTACAGGAGAGGGCAAATTGGCTGCTTGAGAAAGTGATATTTGGGTTTGGATAATTATAACAAAAAGTCCGTTTGTAGGCCAGGCTCATTCACAAGATGTGTGAATGTATCTTTTGGCTTAATCTTTGCCTAGATGGACACCCTCTTTCCAGGTGAACTTGGTCTTCAAGCATTGCAAAGTGCTGCATCTAATTCTAATTCCAGGATTCTAAGTCCTTGGCCAGGAGGGCCAGCACTGTCGACCTAAATCCACAGCACCTGAATTAGGAACAAGACCTAGTTTCTTCATGCCCGGATGTGAGATTTGTCGGTACATGAGAGCAAGGTACACTGATGTAATCCTCAGTAGTGCAGATGGCTGTTCTGACTCTGACAGCCTGTTCGTCAATGCAAGAACACTTGCTTTAATCTCTAAAGAAAACACCAAATAAAATGCAATTTTTCAATCTAAGGAAAAAAAGTTCATCAATGCATGTTATCCAAGTGATGGAGTAGTCCAGCCAGCTAGGTAATTGGCCTGTAATGTGGACATGCACAGGAATGCAATTTACTTTTCATCGTCCTTGGTCAAGCTATGAATTGAAATCACAGTAGGAGCACAAGGCTATCAGGGCCAGAGCAAGGAGGAAAATAGGACTTGGCGGCCAGGAGCATTCACACCCAGCCAAAAACACATGCCAAATGAGGCTTAAAATGAAGTTTTTATGTCCACATTTCACGGACATGAAAACAATTCTTCCCTTTCCCTACCCCCACCGTCATCATAGTGTCTTAACCCCATAGTCACATGTGCACTATCTGATTATGACTCTGTCGCCTGAACTGGGTGATCCTTCAAATACTCGGGTGGGCAAGTGGAAGAATTGGAAATCTGAAGACCAGAGAATTGGTTTCTATTCTGACCAGCAGTTGTAAATGGGCAAATTACAACCTCTCAGAATGTCAGTTTCATCATCTGTTATATGAAGATAACATAGGACCTGCCTGCCTATTATACATCTCTTTTCTCTTTCTTTTCGTAGTAAAAAATTGAATAGTCACAATCTTGATTTCTTTACTCGTTCCTTCCCCAATCCAAAACTGACCTCTACTGGAATGCTCTGCCTAAGAGCTCTGCTGTCAAATCTAACAAATTCTCAAGTGCTTTTTAACCTTTCACTTAATCTTAGATACTTTTGGCACTGTTAAACATCTCTGTTCTGAAAGTCTCACCGCAATTGTCTGACGTGACAAATCCTCTCCATTTCCCTTCAGTATCAGGGTTCTCCATGATCTTGGCCTGGATGTTTTCACCATCAGCATCTCTCTTTGGATTCAACTGCTTTTTATGAGTTGATGCTCAGATCCAGGTCTGATATGGGACCACCACTCTCCAGAGGTCCATTCTGCTACTGGAAATATCCTCTTGGATATCCCATAGCTCTCAATTCCAGACTTAACAAACCAAATTCATTCGGCTCCACATTCCTGAACATGCTTCAAAGTGCTTCTCTGGAACTCTTCCATGACTTGTTTTCAAAAGTCTATTTCCAAAATGCTTCTCAAATATATCTTTTACCCATTATTGCTACTACTTTGGCCCAGGTTCTTTTCATCTGTACAGACTATATTGTAAATGCCTACAAACTAACCTCCCTCCTGTTATGTCAGGTCCTTCTAGGGCATAAGCATGGGTACCAAGGTGGTCTTTCTAAGCAACAAATCTGGCCATCTCTCCACCATACCCTTAAATCTTTAATGATTCCCATTACCCACAGATAAAATCCTCACTCTTGAATGTAAATGTCCCTATGTTCTGGCTCCTTCCCTCCCTCAGAAGTCTCAGTTCTTGGATCTCTTTCATTCCCACCTTGATTACAGCCACTCTGAAATCCTCATCATCTCCATCGCCTGGATGGCAACTTAGTGAATTTCCTCTAGGTTACCCCTTTCTGGAATGTTTTCTCTTCTTTTCTGCTTAACACATTGACTGCCACACTAGAAAAAAACTTTTTTCCTTGGGGCCACGGTGTTTTATTAGGTCAGGGTCAGAAGACCAAGGCCTCAGGCTCAAAACTAATGAGAGTTAAATACAACTTACATAGCAGTTAACATGTTAAATTCATTCATCCTCCAAGACTCAGTTCCCACGTCTCCTTCCCTGTCAAACTCCTGATTCTTCTCCTGCTCCCGTCTACCTCCGGTAGTTCCTTCCAGCTGGGTCCCAACTCCATTTATATATGGCAGATAGAATGCAGGGTGCCTGGAATCAGGAGGCACCCTGAACCCTCTCTGCTGTAGATCATGAGGAATCAGGACTTGAATGTCACCTGCCTGCATGTCACAAACAGGCCTATTGTGTTAACTACACAAACTGTGAAGGGCGCCCTCTCCTGGTGAGGATCTGCTGGTGCCTCCTGCAACTGACAACATGCTAGTCTCAGTGGGATTTTAATTGCTCATTCTCCAGAAGCTTAGTTCCTTCATTTGTAGAAATGGGATGTTAATAATAACACGGACATTCAGAGTACCCCCTTAGTGAGTGACTGTGAAAGCCAAGGGAGATAACGCATAAACAATGTTCAGCACGGGACCTGGCACAGAGTAAGTGCTCACTTACAACGATGACAGCGCCTTGTTTTTCTGTAGGGTTAGTCTCAAATTTGGTCTTCCAAACCAAAACACCACTGCAGCTTTTGTACTTCTGCTGGCCACCATAGTATTAATGTTTACATACCAGAGCATGGATATTTAAATCAGTTGTGCTGAAATCTTCCTTGATCATATAGTCATGTTAACAAACCCTAATAGCAATAAGGGTTAGGAATTTATGGGACTTACCATTATCTAAGGGGGAAAATCATCTGAGAGGTGAGGAGGTGAGGAGAAAGAGAATTAAAGTTAGTCTTGACAGAGATGTCGAGTCATCTGGAAGCTTAAGGTTAGGTTAGTTTTATTATAATTCATACTTTCACTGGGTTTCTTTCTTTTGAGTATTTCTTTTACAGGATGTCCATGATTTCCTGTGTTAGCCTGGCGTGTGCCTAGAGGGAACTTATTTGAAAACTGTAAAATTAAGATGTTGTTTTTCTAGGAAAGAAAAAAGGTGGAAGCAAAGACTTAGCATGACACAAATGAGATGAGTAACTCAGACTCCACACTGACAGCCCATTCCACTGAGTCTTCGCAAGAGAATTCAAATTGTGTTCTAGGAGAAATATTCCCTCTTAACTGCAGCCACTTAGGGAAATGGGTCTGTTGACTTTCAGCTCCTTCTCCCTCCCCACCAACCACAGAAAAAGCAGATTTACACGAAAATATAAACTTGCACCCAGAGTTCTATGGCAGGTGAAAGACTTTATTAAAAAACTTGATATTATGATTCTTTAAAATTATAAACTACTACTTTATTGAGAACAAAAGGGCCTCTTGTGATACAACTGACTCCTTACTGTGATGCACCTATTTATTTTCTGTTTTATCCTCACCTCCACCCCCTCGTTTTGCTTCTATCATTTTCCACAGCATAATAGAAAAGGTCTTTAAATTTAAAAATTATGGTTTCAAGACAGAGAACTAGGCATATTTTACAAACTCCTTATACCTTTCACCAAAAAAATGCACCTATGTCTACACACACACACACATATTCTATTCTTTGTCTTTGTATAACCGGACATGTGTGACCATGCAGAGAAATTCTAAGCTACCAGAAACTGTGACCACTGCCTGAGACACTAAGAGTAGAAACCGGACTCGGAAGGAAACGAGGCCCAGAACACATGTGGGATCCATGTGGGGTTCCACCTGAGAGCTGCCCAAAATGTGTGGGACCCCAACCAAGGGGCAATCAGAGCAAGAGATGCTGAGAAGGGAAGATGAGAACGCCCAGTACAGGGGCAGGGAGCCGGGTGGGTGCCCGCCCTTCTCTCAGCGTGAGCACCTCTAGAGAAAACATGCGCCTCCCTCCTGAGTTTCCTACCTCGAGGCGCACATTGGTGTCTATAATTCCTCCCACAGACTGCAGCTCATTCCCTACTCTTCACCTTCGAATCTCTCAGCAGTCAGAATCATCCCTGACCCTACCTGAGCCTTCTGTTGGACCACTCTTCTTTGGCTTCCCCAAGACTATTATCAATCCTCGATCTTCTTTTTTTTTTTTTTTAATTTTTTGTTTATTTATTTTTGTGGTTGCAGTTTGGCCAGGGCAGGGCATGAATCCGGCACCCTCGGCTTATGGGGCTGGCACTCTACTCCCTGAGCCACAGGTGCCGCCCCTGATCTTTTTCTTAGAAGAAAATATAATAACTGTTAGCTTGTAAACTCTCCATTAGTATAGGATCAATGTCAGCAGTACTATATAGCTACAAATATGCAGAACTTATAATACTGATACTGGTAGGCTAGACTGTCACTCACTAAGCACGCTGTTCTGGAGTGTGCAGCACACACACCCTTACTGACCACCATACAGGAATCCCACGTATTACCTCTAACTCTACGTGAGAAACTGAGGCACAGAGAGATCTGTGTTTCCAAATCTTACAGTTAATCAGAGCTTGTGTGCTTAAACACTCCATGAAACTGGTGGTAGCACCTTCAAAGCCATTTTTTGGAATTTTTAGAATTTCATTTTAAAATTCCATTGTGTGAATTTCATACTTTAATTTCTGCTTCAGCAGAAGCACTAATACAAATTATGACTGAGATCATGGAACATTTTTAGCATTGTTGGTACCCCCCAAATACACTCTTTGTTCTCTACCCTCTTTCATGTAGTTACTACTTGCAAGACTTGACCAGATCCCACAGATGTGAGGTAAAGAGAACATCTACAGCTTCAGCCCCACGGAGGCTCTGCCTTCCAGGTTTTCACCTCTCTGGTTTCCTTTCATGATGATCCAGTGGGTGTCAATCTGTACAGAGAATCAACTGAAGCCAAATTATAAGTTTACTCCAGGAACTTTCCAATAGAGTGAGAATGACTACTATCATTTTCATCTTTTTTTTTTTATTAAATCATAGCCATGTACATTAATTCAATCATGGGGTACAATGTCCTGGTTTTATATACAATTTGAAATATTTTCATCAAACTGGTTAACATAGCCTTCACAGCATTTTCTTAGTTATTGTGTTAAGACATTTGCATTCTACATTTAGTAAATTTCACATGTACCCTTGTAAGATGCACCATAGTCTCACCAATTACCCTCCCTCTACCCAGCCTCCCCTCTCCCCTCCCCTCCCAAACCCTTTCCCCCATATTCTTGGGCTATAATTGGGTTATAGCTTTCATATGAAAGCTATAAAATGGTTTCATAGTAGGGCTGAGTACATTGGATACTTTTTCTTCCGTTCTTGAGATACTTTGCTAAGAAGAGTATGTTCCAGCTCCATCCATGTAAACATGAAAGAGGTAAAGTCTCCATCTTTCTTTAAGGCTGCATAATATTCCATGGTATACATATACCACAATTTATTAATCCATTCGTGGGTCAATGGGCACTTGGGTTTCTTCCATGACTTAGCATTTATGAATTGGGCTGCAATAAACATTCTGGTACAAATATCATTGTTATAATGTGATATTTGGTCTTCTTGATACATACCTAGTAGAGGAATTATAGGAAAGAATAGTAGGTCTATTTTAAGATCCCTAAGTGTTCTCCAAACATCTTTTCAAAAGGAATGTATTAATTTGCATTCCCACCAGCAGTGTAGAAGTGTTCCCTTTTCTCCACATCCACACCAACATCTCTGGTTTTGGGATTTTGTGATGTGGGCTAATCTTACTGGAGTTAGATGATATCTCAAAGTAGTTTTGATTTGCATTTCTCTGATGATTAAGGATGATGAGCATTTTTTCACATGTCTGTAGGCCGTACACCTGTCTTCTTCAAAGAAGTTTCTCTTCAAGTCCCTTGCCCAACCTAAGATGGGATCCCTTGTTCTTTTCTTGCTATTATGTTTGAGTTCTCTGTGAATTCTGGTTATTAAACCTTTGTCAGAGACAACCTGCAAATATCTTCTCCCATTCTGAGGGCTATCTGCTTGCTTTACTTACTGTGTTCTTGGCTGTGCAGAAGATTTTAGTTTGATCAGGTCCCAGAAGTGTATTTTTGGTGTTGCTTCAATTGCCCGGGGTTGGAGAGGGGGCACGAGAGTCCTCCTCAAAACATACCCACCCAAGCCGATTTCTTCAAGTGTTTTCCCTGCACTTTCTTCTAGTATTTTTATAGTTTCATGTCCTAAGTTTATATCTTTAATCCAGTGAGAGTCTATCTTAGTTAATGGTGAAAGCTGTAGGTCCAGTTTCAGTCTTCTACAGGTCTCCAGACAGTTCACCCAGCACCATTTGTTAACTAGGGAATCTTTTCCCCACTGAATGTTTTTAACTGGCTTGTCAAAGATCAAATAACGGTAAGTAGCTGGGTTCATCTCTTGGTTCTCTATTCTGTTCCATACATCTACCTCTCTTTTTGTGCCAGTACCACACTATTTTGATCACTATCGATATATAGTGTGCTCTGGTAGTGTGATTCCTCCTGCTTTGTTTTTATTTCTGAGTAATGTCTTGGCTATTCAAGGTTTTTTTCTGATTCCATATAAAACAAAGTATTATTTTTTCGAGATCTTTAAAGTATGACAGTGGAGCTTTAATAGGGATTGCATTAAAATCGTATATTGCTTTGGGCAGTATGGACATTTTAACAATATTGATTCTTCCCAGCCATGAGCATGGTTATGTTTTTCCATTTGTTAACATCTTCAGCTATTTCTTTTCTTAGAGTTTCATACTTCTCTTTCTAGAGATCTTTCACATCCTTTGTTAGGTGAACTCCCAAATATTTCATCTTCTTTGGCACTACTGTGAATGGAATAGAGTCCTTGACTGGTTTTTTAGCATGACTATTGTTGGTATATTATAAAGACTACAGATTTATGAGTGTCCCAGATGCTGTTACCTCCATTCAGGTATGACTGTCATTCTGGCAACTTCAGAAGACCAGAAACCAAGCAAAACCCCAAATTCAGAGGAAAATGATTAGAAACTATGAAAAGAAAATCAATATGGAATTACAATTTAAAAGTTCTAGGAGATGGAAGACAAGCACCAATCTATTAAATAGTGACATAAGCTCCCTGAACTGAGGACAGATCATCAGATCAAAAGAGCTCACCAAATATAAGATAAAGTTAATAAACAACGACAGGATCAATTACCCTGTAGTTGATGTTCTTTAACTTTAAATTTTAAGGAAAAAATGTCTAGTCAGCCTGGCTGAGGAAAGTGTATTATCAACACAGAACGAATTGTGTAGGCCTTAGACTCCTCCACAATATTAAAGGTTAGAAGACTGAAACCAGAGCTACACATTTTTGAAAGAAAATTATTGATTTGATGATTTCTAAACTCAAAGATTTCACAAATAATTTTCAAGACAAGCCTGCACAGTGAGCTTTCAAGTGGGACCAGCAGGGAACCTCCAGCACGGCACAAGAGCAGCCATGGTACCATCAGCTTTCCATACCTGCCATACCCAACGAGTCTGAAGTCATCTTAAGATTTACTCATTGAAACTCTCTCATTCCTCTGAGATGTTTTCTAATAATACACAAGTTCTTTAGCTGTATTTTGTTGCTGTTATTGTTACTGTTTTTAAGACAGTCTTGTTCTGTTGCTTGGCTAGACTGCAGTGGTGTCATCACAGCTCCCTGCAACCTCAAAATCCTCGGCTCACAGGATCCTCCTTCCTTGGCCTCCCAAAGTGCCAGGATTTTAGGCATGAGCCACTGCACCTGGCCTTAAAATATGCGTTAAATAAATATTTTAACATGATTAAGCTTTTCAAATTAGCCAACTAATTCACCCACTAATTCTCCCTTCTCAATACAGACAAAAAATCAAAACCTTCAGGCAGATTAATGTGTACAGAGTAGTACCTCAGGGGCCTTTGTGCCCATTCAGCAAACATACAGTCATGCTTTAATCTCAGTGACATCTCAGGAAATATCCCTGCCACACCACAAACAGTGAATCCAGTTGTTCACAGCAGGGACCCTGCCAGCCCAGAGGAAATTCTGGAAATCTGTGGGGTATATTGTTCGAACTGTAAGTTTTGTCCAAGAATTAACTCATTGAAGAGCATGTCTGTTACTTATATTTAGGACATTGTATCAATTTGAAATTATATGTGTCAGTTATATTATCTGTGAATTTCACCCAGATAGTAAAGATGACATTAAAACACATTTATTATGAAAAAAATACGGTATGACTGATAGCAGGACTGGTGGTGCTTTGTTGTTTATCCAGTCTAATTTTCTTTGATTTGCCCATGTGTTTCCAAATATTTTATTTTGAAAATTTTTACACATTCAAAAAGTTGCCAAAATAATACATTTGACACCTGCTTGCTGTTCCCCAGACGCACCGGTTTTAACACTGTGCCTCATTTTGTTTGTCTCTCTGCAGACACACATACTTTCCTCTCAACCACTCGAACTCTTACAGACTTTGATACCTCATCCCTAACTACTTCAGCACACAACTCGAAAGAAATAAAGCGTTCTCCTGCACACCTGTATAACCACAATGATCACGCTCAGGAAATTTAACACGGACTTTTTTTAACCTAGTGAGACACAGTCCATGTTCAAATTTTGCCAGTTGTTCCAGTAATGTCCTTTTATAGCTGTTTTCCACACACTGACTTCCGTTGCTATATTTTTCAGTCTCCTCTGACCTAATCCGTTCGCCAGGCCCCTTGTGTCTTCACACTATTGACACTAGTAAAGAATGTGGGCTGCTTGTTTTACAGTATTATCTTGAAATTTAGATTGTTTTCTGATATAAAATTTTTTTGTACATTACATAAGTGATGTTACGAGCTTTTAAATGTTATCATCACACTTAGAGGTAAAGAAAAATATTTTATCCCATCATGTTTGATCATTTAGTTAAGAAAATACCTAACAGATTTTTTCCTTGAAAAGTTCTGAGTGCCCTGCAGCTGTGTCCGGCATGCCACACACTGCTCGTGCCTGACGGTGCGCTGGTGCTTCCCCAGCACCTTGTGTGCTTCAGCAAACTTGCTGGGTGACAGCTAAAATGGCTGAAGCACATGGAGGCCTTTTCAGAGACAAAGAGGAGACACATCCTGACACCACTGACACCTGCATCTGCAGTTAGCTTAGTCTTGTGCATTTTTCCACCACCTGTGACATTCCAGCAAGAAGATCACATCTGCCACCAATAGGATACAGCCCTGGCCAGTTTCCGCTATAGATGGAGTAGAAATTCAGAAAGTTTTCTGTTGTGCGCAGGCCGTGCTTGTATTCCTTCAAAGTAGGAGTCCACGTGCGTGCACATTTGAGCCTTTCTCCCCAGCACCCATTCTCCTCCTGACTACCCCGTTTCTCCGAAAATAAGACCTACTTAAAGGAAAGATAAGACGTCTCCTGAAAATAAGACCTGGCACATCTTTGGGAGCACACCTTAAAATAAGACACTGTCTTATTTTCGGGGAAACAGGGTATCCCTGTTGTCAAAAAAAAAAAAAGAAAAGAAAAGAAAAGTTACTGGTTTAGGGGTGGCACCTGTGGCTCAATGAGTAGGGCGCTGGCCCCGTACACTGAAGGTGGCGGGTTCAAGCCCGGCCCCGGCCAAACTGCAACAAAAAATAGCCAGGCGTTCTGGCGGGTGCCTGTAGTCCCAGCTACTTGGGAGGCTGAGGCAAGAGCTGGAGGTTGCTGTGAACTGTGACGCCATGGCACTCTACCGAGGGCGACAAAGTGAGACTGTCTCTTAAAAAGAAAAAAAAAAAAAAAGAGGAAAGTTACTGATTGTGTGAAAATACACTGTTATGCATCATGAAAGTTGTGAGTCCCAATGATATTCTTCCAGAGAGAGACGCTAAATGCTCAGCACTAAAATACAGGCCACCTTACTTGTACTCATTTTTTACTTGCTACTATAAAGATTTCAGAAGCTCGGCCCTCAAGACGCTGCTAGTAAGTTACCTTAACATATTCTTCTTGATTGTGTTCAGTTATCATGATTTAAAAATAGAATAGTGATTCCAAAGGGGGGAGAGACTTAAATAAATACAGTAGATCAACTTATATATATACATATATTTTTATTTCATGTTTTCTTTTATTTAGATGAAATAAACTTCCATTCTCTACCACTAATTATATTTTAAAATAGAGCCATGTTTATCATTGTTTATTAACAAAATTAGGGGTATATTTTGTATTAATATATTTCAAACTCCTTTTGAGCCCAGCACACTTTGAGTTCTAGTGCCAGATAAATAAGTAGCTAGACGCACTATTCAAATATTTTGTCTTACTGGTGCCAGGTCTTTGAATTCAAAGAATAGTTCATAATATTAAATTATAGTAAACTCCTTGAGAGGAAATAGTTTTTTGTCTTCTAATATAATATAATATGCTACCATGAGCATTTAAATTCCTTTATCCTGATTTGCTGGTGGCCCATTTGGTTCTCATTTAGAATATCTGAGATGAAATTTAAGAGACTGTAAACTTAAAATATTTCAGCAAAGTCTTTTTTAAAATGAGCAATTTGTTTCTCACTTGCTAGAAAATTAAGATCCTTTGAGTATTATAAATACCTTATATAGTCGTACATTCTAAAAGTTATGCCAGCTAATAATTTTATACATCTTAGTAATGCCTATTCTCCATTCCCTTGAGTTACATTTAAAAGGAAAGCAGACAATTAATATTCAATTAAATTCAAGAATGTAGGAAATCTATTAGGTAGTTGAAAAATTGCTTCTTGTTGATAAAAGCCAAGTTGCATATTAAGGAGATGCATAGATAGAATAGTTCAGACTCTCAAACCTTGACCCCAGGAAGAGTCTGTATTCAGCAAAACTCCACTTACCAAGGCAATTTGGAATTATACCAAATTATCATCACATGGAACCAGATTTGCTGTAAAGAAGCCAAATAGGGAACATTTGAAAAGGGAGAACTAATAGTTACAACTTGTCTTTATTATTCTTACTCTGGATACACATTAACTGAAGGAATTTCAACAGCTTTTGAGATTTTGCCCGCTTTACCCCTATTCTCTGCTGTCTGTAAGCATCCTCAAGCCAGGTTCTAACAAGAGACTTACACTACCCCTGCCTCATAAGAACACCAGGGCACTTAAGTGACGTGCATTAGGCCACACAATAATTAATATTCGACTATACCATTCCAAAGTCAATGCTCTTTACATTATACCATACATACCATGATGTGGCCAAATAGGAATTCATAGATTAGTAGAAATTTGAAAATAATTTGACATGGGTTGCTACAATACCTTTATTTAGAAGCCTAAAATACATGCAACTGTATTTAGTTGTTGATTTGTATACAGCATCTAGCAAGTAGTCTGACATTGAGTTACACTAAATTATAGTAATTATGATGAAATATGACTGTGTAATGATGATTAACAACACCTTAATATTCTCACTCTTCATCATTAAACAGTCTCTTCATGGACACAACCAATTTGAAAGATAAAATTAATGGAAAGCACCAACTGCAGTAAACTCTGCTGCCACGTATGTCACAGAGATAAATCCCAGGTAATGATTCCAGAGCTGGGAGATACCCATACATCACTTTTATTTATTTATTTTTGCAGTTTTTGGCTGGGGCCGGGTTCGAACCCGCCACCTCCCGTATATGGGGCCTGTGCCTGGACTCCTTTGAGCCACAGGCACCGCCCATATCATTTTTAAAATGTCATTTTTACTAGTGAAGATTGTGATATTTGAAAGCCACTGCTGAAAGATACCGGGTTTTATAAAGGTGTTTACGAGGCCAAAGCACAGACGAGTCTGCCTGTGACCCTTTTCCTGCCTGGCACCTGAGTCGCACTTCATCTCTACACTGAGAAGCCTGTGGAATATTTGGCTGAAGTTGCAGTTTACACCAGCCTTCACTTCATTCTAACAAGGTGACCACAAGACCTTTAAATGACCTTCCTTATTTTTTTTTTTTTTATTGTTGGGGATTCATTGAGGGTACAATAAGCCAGGTTACACTGATTGCAATTGTTAAAGTCCCTCTTGCAATCATGTCTTGCCCCTGACCTTCCTTAATATCACGTACTCCCTTCCAGATGAGTTGTCTGAAAAACTACTTCAAGCAGGTTACCACTTAAAAAAATATCTACTAGTGCCAAATATTGAATGAAAAAGCTGTAATTGCTCGGACTTTTGAGACTTTCCAAAATTTATCCCACACCTGTCCGGATATTGTTATCTCCTCAGAATCCTTCCAATGACATTTGTAGACTTTTTGTTTACTTGTTGTTCTCCAAACGCACCTTGTGTATTTCCCACCTTCTCTCACTCTATTTATCCATACCCTACTGACTCTCTGACTGGCCACATCTTACTCATTAACTCATTTGAAATTCCAGTTTTCTAAAACTGTACCAACTTGAGCAACTTCTCATTCCTCTGAGATGTTTTCTAATAATACACAAGTTCTTTAGCTGTATTTTGTTGCTGTTACTGTTATTGTTTTTAAGACAGTCTTGTTCTGTTGCCTGGCTAGACTGCAGTGGTGTCATCACAGCTCCCTGCAACCTCAAACTCCTCGGCTCACGGGATCCTCCTTCCTTGGCCTCTCAAAGTGCCAGGATTTTAGGCATCAGCCACTGCACCTGGCCTTAAAATATGCATTAAATAAATATTCAAAGCTTAACATGATTAAGCTTTTCAAAGTTTCACTTCTCAAAACTTTAATCTCCTTGAATGGAACGAGTAAATATTTACTTAGTAAATTTGTTTAGTAAATATTTACTTAGTAAATACTTGCTAATTTGACTTTATCCTTAATTAATAAACCCTTGACAAATGTAAGGAGGCCAGGTCACAAAGACCAAAAAAAAAATTATTGACTTTGTTTCTTAGCTCTATACTTCATAGAAAATCTTTGGTTAAATTTGGTGATTTTTAATGCAGACTGACTATCTCTGTTGATACATTTAGATGTAAAACTGCCATCTTAGTTTCTAACTACATGTCTGTTCTCTCTCCCTTCTTGTCTACTTTTGTTACCACAGATTCCCCATCTATTAGCTTAGTAGTGATACGCTCTTTTATAATTGTTCTGATGGTGATTATCTAAGAAATTCTGCCATGTATCCTTGACTTTTCAAAGTTTGCCTTCTTCGCTGCAAAGACTTTGAACACTTTAACTCCATTTATGTCACATAACAGATTGCATTTTCCAGAATCTTATGCAACAATATTTTAGGTTCTACATGGTCTTCTGGTACCCATCACTCCACCAGAAAAAAGGGGAATCTATCTTTCCTCCCATTGGAACTGGGCATATCCTCGTGATTGTGCCAGTAATCAGAATCCTGCAGATAGGGTGATGCAGGCCTGGCTTCTCAGAGGACAAGTGATGCCAAACTTCAGGCTTGCTTTGATGATCATCTCTCCTTGGTTTTCACTGTCTTGTGAGGTCTTCTATATCTATACTTCCAAATATGCAGATTTTGTTTATTTGCATTTTCCCAGATATTTTAGTTTTCCTCTATGGGAAAAGTTATATCAAATCTCTTACTTCACGATGATATTAAGTAGACAGCTCTGGTCAAATCTTTAACATTGGAAATTAACCTTATAGAGAGTGCATGTGTACTAAGCAGAGAAAATTCTGTTGGATATTAACTTTCATCCTTTCCCCAATTAACATTACATGTCTTTTTATTTGTTCTCATATAAAATAATGTTTTGACTTTTGGCCTGTTATTCAGTTATTTCTATATTGAATGTATATATTTTGTAATTTTTGATGACAGATTACTGAATTTAATATACTGTACAGTATTATTAGCAAGGCCACTTTGGGGTGGGAGGCTATTTAGAAGAGGCATCAAATTTCTCAAGCTGAGCCTATGAGAAATATAAGTTTGCTGGCAAATATCAGACTAAAATCCTTTCAATGATATTGTGGAAATTACACGACTGGAGTTACCTTCATACAATTTCTTGCCTGTGATGATGCAAAAAAGGCCCATTAATACCAAATGTCAAAGTAAACTGAAGATGGATCATGGTATACAAGGGTTCCATGAATTTTCTTTAAAAAGTGAAACATTATGGCAGGAAACAAGGTGGTAAGAATGCAAAGTCATACACATAGTTATTATCAATAAAACTATTAAATGTCAAATTTTAATCATCCTTTATGTATAGAGAAAAATATATTAACTATGTCAGTCAATATGAACAAATTAGTTATAAAAGAATGCTTTTGATACTGTTCTCATCTAGTTATAGGACAAAGATGTCTTTGGTATTGAGTGAAAATTTCATTGCCCACTACAGAGAACTTACTGTGACAAAAAGTAAATGTTAGGCTGTGATCCACTCATTATTTTTAAAGTAGTTTATAGAATATAAAAGATACCTATAATTTTACTGGCCTTTCATAATTCACTAAGAAATTTAAAATGAAATTTTAAATATATCAAAATATTCAACTCATGCTTGCTTTCTGGAACATGTAAACATTTGTATGATAAATCCTTTAAGTCTTACCTCAAATACCCACTTCTATGAAACTTTCTCTATTTTTCCAGATGTAAGCAATTTATGAACTCTAAAATTTCATTTATTGTCCCAGTGGAACCTAATACATTTGTGTGTTTGTTTATTGCATGAGTAAAATTTTGGTTATGACAGCAAATATGTCTTATTCATCATTTCATTCCCCCAGTGTCCTTCCACATAAGAAAGTTTCTGCACGAATGAATAAATTTTTCTATGTTTAGTCAAGCTATAAAATAAAGAGAACACAAAGAATTATACAAAATAGAGGTTTTTACAACATTCCATTTGATTTTTCCCTTAAGTTTGAAATATGCAGGATTATGTTCAGGAGTATATGAGCCTTTGCAAACTGTTATTTGCTTATGTGAGTGACGACAGAACAAACAAAATAAAAAAATACAACCAAATTTTAGTTAAATTTTGTCACAGGGCAATGTCCTAAATTTTAATGTCTAATGCATACAAGGTCATTTTTCTCATTTAATTTTTATCACAATTATACCTTATAATCACATGACTGTTTCCTAGGTGAGACAATCAGGCTCAGAAGAGAATCTTACTCTGGGCCACTGAGTTGATTGGCATTCAGTTGAGTAATACTAATGCACTGTTGGTGAGACTGCAAACTAGTACAGCCTCTATGGAAAGGAGAATGGAGATTCCTCAAAGAACTAAAAGTAGACCTACGATATGATCCTGTAATCCCAAAAGAAAAAAAGCTACTTTACCATAAAGACATCTGCACTTAAAAGTTTATAGTAGCCCAATTCACAATCACAAAGATGAAGACACAACCAAACTGCCTTTCAACACACGAAATTGTGGTATATATACACCATGGAATATTCTTCAGCCATAGAAAGATGGAGATTTTGTATCTTTTATAACAACCTGGATGTAATTGGAGACCATTATCCTAAACAAAGTATTATAAGAACAGAAATTAGGAGATTAACACCTACATGCTCACATATGAGAATAAAACTCAATGAAATTCAAGTGGAAAGGAAGGGCTGGGCCTCACCCAACTGGTACATTACAAGGGTATACTGCACACTTCCTGGGTGAAGTAATTTCACCTTACAAAACCAAATTATGTAACCTAGTTGCATGTACCCCCAAGTCAATCTGAAATAAAGTTTTGATGGATTCCCTTTGATCCTTGTGACTACATATATAGAAGATAAGTATCACATACTGAACATATTGTGAATTATGAAATTTTTTCAAACTTTTAATGAGAATTTTACAGTCATTAATACTTTCAAAGCTCTAGTTTTTAATGACTGCATAATGTAACAGATTATGAATACTCCAATTAATCCTTTTATTTTGATGCAATTTTTTCAAAGTGTTTTCAAATTACACATTAAAGAATACTTTTATATCCAATTTCTTTTACTATATCGGATTAATATTTTACTTGGGTAAGAGCTGTGCCATGACCGCGATCAGGGCTCACACAGACCTCCAGAGGAGCTGCACCACGACCGCGATCAGCACCCGCCTGGACCTCGGTAAGACCTGCACCACAACCAGCGCCTGCCCGGCCTCTGCACGCCCTGACCAGGAACTGTGGGAGCCATGCAATCCGGCATCCTCCCTCCTGTACCCTCCCTGCCTCCACACCAGCTGCTCATCTGGCCAGGGACTCTGGTAGCCACGTGCCCTCCGGAGCCCTCCTGCCTCTGTGCAGAGCCCTTCTCCTGACCAGAGACTGCTGGAGGCCTGGGATCTCTGAGCCAAAGTCACTAGGCACTAAGCACTCCCAGAAACGTGTGCAACCCCCCCTCCCACCCACTCTGTTGCTGGATCCTGGTGTGTCACACTCTGGAGCTGCTCCCACAACCAGAACTCCCTGGCTGGGGCAGCCCAAGAGGAGCTACACAGGGTCACTCCCTACAAAGATCCAGCAACAACAGGGTGATCCTGCTGCGGTCTAATCTTGGAGAGACACCTCCCCAACTCTGAGGATGGCCAGAGGCAACGGTGAAAAACAATCATGAGATGAAAAACTCATGCCAATATGAATAATCAGAGTAGATCAACTCCCCCAAGGATCAACGGGGCAGACACAGCACAAGATCCCATGTACAAACAAATAGCTGAGATGTCAGAAATCGAATTCAGAATCTGGATAGAAAATAAGATCGAATTAGAATTCCAAGCAGTAACCCAAAAGATATCTCAAGAATTCAACGAATTCAAAGACCAAATGACCAAAGATTTTGACACATTGAGACAAGAAGTTGCAGCCCTCAAAGATCTGAGAAACACAGTAGAATCCCTCAGTAACAGAATGGAGCAAGCAGAAGAAAGGATTTCTGACATTGAAGACAAAGTTTTCAAATGTTCCCAAACTCTCAAAGAGGAAGAGAAATGGAGGGCAAAAACAGATCACTCTCTCAGAGAGCTCTGGGATAATTCAAAGAAAACCAATATTCATCTTATAGAGATCCCCGAAAGTGACAAAGTGGCTTCACAAGGCACAGAGTCTCTTCTCCATGAGATTATGAAGAACTTTCCAGACATGCCAAGAGATTCTGAAATTCAGATAACAGACAGTTTCAGAACTCCAGCACGACTCAACCCAAATAAGACATCCCCCAGACACATCATAATCAATTTCACTAAAGTTAATATGAAGGAGAATATTCTGAAAGCAGCCAGATGAAAGAAAACCATCACCTACAAGGGCAAGAATATTAAAATAACTGCAGATCTCTCTGCTGAAACCTTTCAAGCTAGAAGAGGATGGTCATTGACTTTTAATCTCCTAAAACAAAGTAACTTTCGACCCAGAATCCTGTACCCAGCTAAACTGAGTTTCATTTATGATGGCGAAATTAAATACTTTAATGACAAGCACATGTTGAAGAAATTTGCCATAACTAAACCAGCTCTCCAGGATATTCTGAGACCTATACTTCATAAAGACCAGTGTTAATAGTCCACCACAAACCCACCCAGAAAATTTTGATCAAATTCCAACTTCCACAGTTGCAAAAGGATTAAAAATGTCCACCAGACCTTCAAAGGCTTATCAATATTCTCAATTAATGTGAATGGTTTAAATTGTCCTCTAGGGCGGCGCCTGTGGCTCAATTGGTAAGGCGCCGGCCCCATATACTGAGGGTGGCGGGTTCAAACCCAGCCCCCGGCCAAACTGCAAACCAAAAAATAGCCGGGCATTGTGGTGGGCGCCTGTAGTCCCAGCTACTCGGGAGGCTGAGGCAAGAGAATTGCTTAAGCCCAGGAGTTGGAGGTTGCTGTGAGCTGTGTGAGGCCACGGCACTCTACCGAGGGCCATAAAGTGAGACTCTGTCTCTACAAAAAAATAAATAAATGAATAAATGAAAAAAAAAATTGTGCTCTAAAGAGGCAAAGGTTGGCTGACTGAATAAAAAAACTCAAGCCAGATATCTGCTGCATACAAAAATTAAAAAACAAATATAGACTCAAGGTGAAGGGATGGTCATTTACACTCCAGGCAAATGGAAAGAAGAAAAAAGCAGGCGTTGCAATCCTATTCACAGATGCAATACGCTTTAAACCAACCAAAATATTGAAGGATTAGGATATTCATATAATAACTTCATATTTATTAAAGGTAATACTCAATATGATGAGATTTCAATTATTAATATTTATGCACCAAACCACAATGCACCTCAATTTATAAGAGAAACTCTAACAGACATGAGCAACTTGATTTCCTCCAGTTCCATAGTAGTTGGAGATTTTAACACCCAATTAGCAGTGCTGGATAGATCCTCCAAAACAAGCTAAGCAAAGAAATTTTAGATTTAAACTTAACCATTCAACATCTGGACTTAACAGACATCTACAAAACATTTCATCCCAACAAAACTGAATACACATTCTTCTCATCAGCCCACAGAACATACTCCAAAATCGACCACATCCTATGCCACAAATCTAACCTCAGCTAATTAAAAAAAAACAGAAATCATTCCTTGCATCTTCTCAGACCATCATGGAATAAAAGTTGAACTCAGGAATAACAACAGGAATCTGCATACCCATACAAAAACATGGAAGCTAAATACCCTTATGCTGAAGGATAGATGGATTATAGACGAGATTAAGAAGCAAATCACCAAATGTCGGGAACAAAACAACAATGAAGACACAATTATGAAAACCTCTGGGATATGGCAAAGGCAGTCATAAAAGGGAAATTTATAGCGCTGCAAGCCTTTCTCAAGAAAATGGAAAGAAAGGAAGTTAATAACTTAATGGGACATCTCAAGCAACTGGAAAAGGAAGAACATTCCAACCCCAAACCCAGCAGAAGAAAAGAAATAACCAAAATCAGAGAACTAAATGAAATTGAAAACAAAAGAATTATATAACAGATCAATAAATCCAAAAGTTGGTTTTTTGAAAAGATCAATAAAATAGATAAACCTTTGGCCAACCTAATCAGGAAAAAAAAGGGTAAAATCTCTAATTTCATCAATCAGAAATGCTAATGATGAAATAACAACAGACCCCTTAGAAATTCAAAAAATCCTTAACAAATATTACGAGAAACTCTACTCTCAGAAGTATGAAAATCTGAAAGAAATCAACCAATACCTGGAAGGACACCACCTACCAAGACTTAGCCAGAACTAAGTGGAAATGTTGAACAGGCCTATATCAAGTTCTGAAATAGCATCAACTATACAAAATCTCACTAAAAAGAAAATCCCAGGACCAGATGGCTTTACGTCAGAATTCTACCAAACCTTTAAAGAAGAACTAGTACCTATATTACTAAACCTCTTCCAAAATATGAAAAAGAAGGAATACTACCCAACATTCTACAAAGCAAACATCACCTTGATCCCTAAACCAGGGAAAGACCCAACAATAAAAGAAAATTATAGACCAATATCACTAATGAATATTGATGCAAAAATACTCAGTAAGATCCTAACAAACAGAATCCAACAACACATCAAAACAATTATACACCAAGTGGGATTTATCCCAGAGTCTAAAAGCTGGGTCAACATACATAAATCTATAAATGTAATTCAGCACATAAACAAATGAAAAAATAAAGACCATATGATTCTCTCAATTGATGCAGAAAAAGCTTTTGATAATATCCAGCATCCCTTCATGATCAGAACACTTAAGAAAATTGGTATAGAAGGGACATTTCTTAAACTAATAGAGGCCATCTACAGCAAATCCACAGCCAATATCATATTGAATGGAGTTGAAATCATTTCCACTTAGAT
Source organism: Nycticebus coucang (assembly GCF_027406575.1). Lineage (NCBI taxonomy): Eukaryota > Metazoa > Chordata > Mammalia > Primates > Lorisidae > Nycticebus > Nycticebus coucang. The sequence goes on from NC_069785.1 coordinate 111,247,239, forward strand.
AAGGAAGCAGGCAAAGTTGCCATTGTCTCCATTGCTGTTTAACATTATAATGGAAGTTTTAGCCATTGCAATTAGGGAAGAAAAGGCGATCAAGGGTATCCACATAGGGTCAGAAGAGATCAAACTTTCACTCTTCGCAGACGATATGATCTTATATCTGGAAAACACCAGGGATTCTACTACAAAACTTTTAGTGATCATGGAATATAGCAATGTCTCAGGCTACAAAATCAACACCCATAAATCTCTGGCCTTTATATATACCAACAATAACCAAGCCAAAAAAACAGTCAAGTCTATTCCTTTCACAGTAGTGCCAAAGAAGATGAAATATTTGGGACTATACCTAACAAAGGACATGAAAGATCTCTACAAAGAGAACTATGAAACTTTAAGAAAAGAAGTAGCTGAAGATGTTAAGAAATGGAAAAACATACCATGCTCATGGCTGGGAAGAATCATCATTGTTAAAATGTCCATACTACCCAAAGCAATATATAATTTTAATGCAATTCCTATCAAAGTTCCATTGTCATATTTTAAAGATCTTGGAAAAATACTTTGTTTTATGTGGAATCAGAAAAAACCTCGAATAGCCAAAACATTACTCAGCAATAAAAACAAAGCAGGAGGAATCATGCTACCAGACCTGAGACTGTACTATAAATCCATAGTGATCAAAACAGCATGGTACTGGCACAAAAACAGAGAGGTGGATATATGGAACAGAATAGAGAACCAAGAGATGAATCCAGCTACTTACAGTTATTTGATCTTTGACAAGTCAATTAAAAACATTCAGTGAGAAAAAGATTCCCTATTTAAGAAATGGTGTTGGGTGAAGTGGCTGACAACCTGTAAAAGACTGAAACTGGACCCACACCTTTCACCATTAACTAAGATAGACTCTCACTGGATAAAAGATTTAAACTTAAGACATGAAACTATAAAAGTACTTAAGGAAAGTGCAGGGAAAACTCTTGAAGGAATCGGCCTGGGTGAATATTGTATGAGGAGGACTCCCTAGGCAATTGAAGCAGTATCAAAAATACATTCCTGGTACCTGATCAAACTAAAAAGCTTCTGCACAGCCAAGAACATAGTAAGTAAAGCAAGCAGACAGCCCTCAGAATGGGAGAAAATATTTGCAGGTTATACCTCCGATAAAGGTTTAACAACCAGAATCCACAGAGAACTCAAACATATTAGCAAGAAAAGAACACGTGATCCCATCTCAGGGTGGGCAAGGGACTTGAAGAGAAACTTCTCTAAAGAAGACAGATGCACGATCTACAAACATGAAAAAAAGCTCATCATCCTTAATCATCAGAGAAATGCAAATCAAAACTACTTTGAGATATCACCTAACCCCAGTAAGAGTAGCCCACATAACAAAATCCCAATACCAGAGATGTTGGCATAGATGTGGAGAAAAGGGAACACTTCCACACTGCTGGTGGGAATGCACACTAATGCATTCCTTCTGGAAGGATGTTTGGAAAATACTTAGAGATCTAAAAATAGACCTGCCATTCGATCCTATAATTCCTTTACTAGGTTTATACCCAGAAGACCAAAAATCACAATATAACAAAGACATCTGTACCAGAATGTTTATTGCAGCCCAATTCATAATTGCTAAGTCATGGAAAGCCCAAGTGCCCACCGACCCATGAATGGACTAGCAAATTGTGGTACATGTATACCATGGAATATTATGCAGCCTTAAAGAAAGATGGAGACTTTACCTCTTTCATGTTTACATGGATGGAGCTAGAACATACTTCTTCTTAGCAAAGTATCTCCTGAATTGAAGAAAAAGTATCCAATGTACTCAGCCCTACTATGAAGCTAATTTATAGCTTTCACATGAAGGCTGTAACCCAACAGCACAAGACTATGAGGAAAGGGCCAAGGAAGGGGAAGGGAGGGGGGACGTGAGGGCGGAGGGAGGGTAATGGGTGGGGCCACACCTAAGGTGCATCTTAGAATGGGTACATGAGAAACTTACTAAATGCAGAATACAAATGTCTACATACAATAACTAAGAATATGCCATGAAGGCTACGTTCAACAGTTTGATGAGAATATTTCAGATTGTATATGAAACCAGCACACTGCATCCTTTGATTGCACTAATGTACACAGCTATGATTTAACAATAAAAAATAAATAAAGAAAGAAATAAAGAATGGGGAGAATCATTCCTATTGGGAGGTTTTGAGGATCCATTGAGTCAACAACGGGAGAACAGCATCAGTGCCTCTCCCATGTAGCCGATGGCTACCAGGCTCCCAGGCCACACCAACTAATTGACTTGCTAAGTTACCAAAGCACCCTCCTCAGATGCAAGGAAAGCCACGCATCTTCCACCACATCCCCATAATTCACAATCTGTCCAGCCCAGACAAGCTCCTCGCAGGTGACAGAAGGACATAGCTGTTGCCCTTCTGTGAGAAGCAAGAGCTGCACTGTTAGGAGTTTTTTGAGAATCCTGAACAAGGTCTTCTACTCCCCAAGTTTCCACTGCTTTAACTGTAAAATGGGATAATAAATGCACCTATATTGCAAGATTATCATGAGGATTAAATGATTGCAAAGCACTGAGCCCTGAGCCAGTTAAGTGCAGTGGTTAAAAGAATGGGTCTGGGATTTCCTAGACTCCAGAACTTCTTTGAGTGCGAATCTTGCCTCACCACTTCCTAGCTGTGTTAGCTTAGGAAATTTCTTAAGCATTGGGCCTCAATTTCTTCATCTATAAAATGAGGATAGGACTAGAACCCAACTCACAGAGTGGCTGAACAGCACCAAGATAACAATTTGAAAAAATAAAATGATTTGAAGCTGACCAAAAGTTCTCGAATGGTAGGGTATAGACACCATCTGGCAACAATGATTAAAGATTCATTAAGCTTTAGTGTCCCTGATTGCCAACCACAGCGATATCATTGAGCTTTTAATCATTTGTAGCAATAGAATTGAATTTCAGTAAGCGTCCTTTTCATTTCAAGAATGATTCTCTTTCTGGAAGGGAGCAACATGGAAACTGCAAAGAATGTGGATTCAGACCAAGCGTCAAATCCCGGACCTTTGAACCTGGGCAAATCGCCGCCCCTCTATGGACCTCACTTTCCTCCTCTGTTTACAATAATTATCCCAAGCTTGCTGGGTTCCCTCGGGGTGATAGGAGACACTGGAGTCCATCCTCCAGCCCTCCTGTGATGAGGATCAGCTTCTGGACTCCAGTTTCCAGCATATGCTTTGTGTTCTGCAGTTGCCATGGCAGCGAAGTTTGCTGAAGGTTGGTGCTTGCTTATTGTTCTCAGGAACCTGCCCCCAGGGCTGTACTTGCACTCTGCACCTGGACACGTGCACCGGGAGCGCAGTCACAGTTCCAGGAAATCATCAGGATTCCTGGTCCCCCTGCCTTCCTCTGGCCATCTGGAAATCTAGCTAAGGACGCCTGTTCCACGGAAAGATCAGCTAAGGTCTGGGCTTAGGCAGCAGACAGACCTGGTTTACTTCTCATTCTTTTTAATTTAAAAATGCATGCTCTTGGGCAAGTGACTTCCTCTTTGATCCTTAGTCTCCCCACCTGTGAAATGGGGCTGATAAGGGTCACTGGGGCACTGTGCCTCCTGTGTACTGAGTTCTATCTACTATTCTTGTTAAAGATAAAAGTTGGCCAAAAAATAAAAAAATAAAATATATATATATATATATATATATATAATATATATATAAAAATATATATATATATATTTTATTTGGGCTAGACCATAAGAAGTAGAATCAATCAAATATTATAAATAATTTTAACACTCTTGATACATTATATCAAAACTTCTTTACAATAAGGTTGTATGAAGTTGGCTCGCACCAGAAGTTTGAGTATCATGAACTCTCAAAAGTATTGTTGCAATTTCAATATCTTAATTAAATTTAAAAAAATGGGATGCCACTTTTGGGTGCATATTGGCACAAAATGTGATAGGCCAAACTTATTTTGTGTATGACAGTCATTTTTATTTCTTCTGTGAATTATTTGCCTATTCTTTTTCCCCCAATTCTTTACTAGCCTGTTTTTCTCCTGATTTAATTAATTATTCACATGTTAAAGATAAAAACTTGTGTGAAATACATCAGGAAAGTATTGAGCTTAGTTTACTTTGCCTTTTTAGTTTTATATACATATACATATATATATATATATATATACATTTTTTTTTTTTTATTGTTGAGGATTCATTGAGGGTACAATAAGCCAGGTTACACTGATTGCAATTATTAGGTAAAGTCCCTCTTGCAATCATGTCTTGCCCCCATAAAGTGTGACACACACCAAGGCCCCACCCACCTCCCTCCATCCCTCTTTCTGCTTCCCCCCCATAACCTTAATTGTCATTAATTGTCCTCATATCAAAATTGAGTACATAGGATTCATGCTTCTCCATTCTTGTGATGCTTTACTAAGAATAATGTCTTCCACTTCCATCCAGGATAATACGAAGGATGTAAAGTCTCCATTTTTTTTAATGGCTGAATACTATACCATGGTATACATATACCACAGCTTGTTAATCCATTCCTGGGTTGGTGGGCATTTAGGATGTTTCCACATTTTGCTGATTGTAAATTGAGCTGCAACAAACAGTCTAGTACAAGTGTCCTTATGATAAAAGGATTTTTTTCCTTCTGGGTAGATGCCCAGTAATGGGATTGCAGGATCAAATGGAAGGTCTACCTTGAGTGCTTTGAGGTTTCTCCATACTTCCTTCCAGAAAGGTTGTACTACTTTGCAGTCCCATCAGCAGTGTAAAAGTGTTCCCTTCTCTCCACATCCACGCCAGCATCTGCAGTTTTGAGATTTTGTGATGTGGGCCATTCTCACTGGGGTTAGATGATATCTCAGGGTTGTTTTGATTTGCATTTCTCTAATATATAGAGACGATGAACATTTTTTCATGTGTTTGTTAGCCATTCATCTGTCATCTTTAGAGAAAGTTCTATTCATGTCTCTTCCCCATTGATATATGGGATTGTTGGCTTTTTCCATGTGGATTAATTTGAGTTCTCTATAGATCGTAGTTATCAAGCTTTTGTCTGATTGAAAATATGCAAATATCCTTTCCCATTGTGTAGGTTGTCTCTTTGCTTTGGTTATTGTCTCCTTGGCTGTACAGAAGCTTTTCAGTTTAATGAAGTCCCATTTGTTTATTTTTGCTGTTGTTGCAATTGCCATGGCAGTCTTCTTCATGAAGTCTTTCCCCAGGCCAATATCTTCCAGTGTTTTTCCTATGCTTTCTGGGAGGATTTTTATTGTTTCATGCCTTAAATTTAAGTCCTTTATCCATCTTGAATCAATTCTTGTGCGTGGGGAAAGGTGTGGGTCTAGTTTCAGTCTTTTACATGCAGACATCCAGTTCTCCCAACACAATTTATTGAACAGGGAGTCTTTCCCACAAGGTATGTTCTTGTTTGGTTTATCGAAGATTAGGTGGTTGTAAGATGTTAGTTTCATTTCTTGGTTTTCAATTCGATTCCAAGTGTCTATGTCTCTGCTTTTGTGCCAGTACCATGCCATCTTGAGCACTATGGCTTTGTAGTACAGACTAAGATCTGGTATGCTGATGCCCCCAGCTTTATTTTTGTTACTAAGAAGTGCTTTAGCTATATGGGAATTTTTCCGGTTCCATACAAAACGCAGAATCATTTTTTCCAAATCTTGAAAGTACGATGTTGGTATTTTGATAGGAATGGCATTGAATAGGTAGATTGCTTTGGGAAGAATAGACATTTTAACAATGTCGATTCTTCCCATCCATGAGCATGGTATGTTCTTCCATTTGTTAATATCCTCTGCTATTTCCTTTCTGAGGAGTTCATAGTTTTCTTTATAGAGGTCCTTCACCTCCTTCGTTAGGTATATTCCTAGGTATTTCATTTTCTTTGAAACTATGGTGAAGGGAGTTGTGTCCTTAATTAGCTTCTCATCTTGACTGTTATTGGTGTATACAAAGGCTACTGACTTGTGGACATTGATTTTATATCCTGAAACATTACTGTAGTTTTTGATGACTTCTAGGAATCTTGTGGTTGAGTCTTTGGGGTTCTCTAAGTATAAGATCATGTCGTCAGCAAAGAGGGAGAGTTTGACCTCCTCTGCTCCCATTTGGATTCCCATTATTTCCTGTCTTCCCTGATTGTATTGGCTACAACTTCCAGCACTATGTTGAATAGTAAAGGTGACAGAGAACAACCTTGTCTGGTTCCAGTTCTAAGAGGAAAAACTTTCAGTTTTACTCCATTCAGTAAAATATTGGCTGTGGGTTTGTCATAGATAGCTTCAATCACTTTTAGAAATGTGCCAACTATGCCTGTACTCTTCAGTGTTCTAATTAGAAAAGGATGCTGGATTTTATCAAATGCTTTTTCTGCAGCTATTGAGAGGATCATGTGATCTTTATTTTTGCCTCTGTTATTATGGTGGATAACATTTATGGACTTGAATATGTTAAACCAGCCTTGCATCCCTGTGATGAAACCTACTTGATCATGATGAATGACTTTTTTGATTATAAGCTGTAATCTATTGGCTAGGATTTTGTTGAGAATTTTTGCATCTATAATCATGAGTGAGATTGGTCTGAAATTCTCCTTTTTGTTTGGGTCTTTTCCTGGTTTTGGTATCAGGGTGATGTTTGCTTCATAGAATGTGTTGGGGAAGATTCCTTCTTCCTCAATTTTTTGGAATAATTTCTGCAGTACAGGAATAAGCTCTTCCTTGAAGGTTTGATAGAATTCTGGAGTGAAGCCTTCTGGACCAGGGCATTTTTTGGTTGGAAGATTTTTCACTGTTTCTTTGATCTCAGTGCTTGAAATTGGTCTGTTCAGGAGCTCTATTTCTTCCTGGCTGAGTCTAGGGAGAGGGTGTGATTCCAAATATTTATCCATTTCCTTCACATTGTCAAATTTCTGGGCATAGAGTTTCTGGTAGTTTTCAGAGATGATCTCTTGTATCTCTGTGGGATCAGTAATTTCCCCTTTATCATTTCTGATTGAGGTTATTAGAGATTTCACTTTTCTATTCCTCGTTAGTCTGGCCAATGGTTTATCTATTTTATTTATTTTTTCAAAAAACCAACTCCTTGTTTCATTAATTTTCTGAATGATTCTTTTGTTTTCACTTTCATTGATCTCTGATTTGATTTTGGATATTTCTTTTCTTCTACTGAGTTTAGGCTTAGATTGTTCTTCTTTCTCCAATTCCATAAGATCTCTTGTGAGATTGTTGATGCGCTCTCTTTCTGTTTTCCTAATGAAGGCATCTGAAGCGATGAATTTTCCTCTCAAAACTACTTTTGCAGTATCCCATAGGTTTTGGTAGCTTGTGTCTTCATTGTTGTTATGCTCAAGGAAGTTAATGATTTCCTCTTTTATTTCTTCCTGCACCCATCTGTTATTCACAGAAGATTGTTTAATTTCCATGCCTTTGGGTGGGTCGAGCATTTTTATTAGAGTTGAGTTCCACCTTTAGTGCCTTATGGTCTGAGAAGATACAAGGTAAAATTTCAATTCTTTTGATTCTGTTGATATTTGTTTTGTGTCCCAGGATATGATCAATTTTGGAGAATGTTCCATGGGGTGATGAGAAGAATGTATATTCTTTACCTTTGGGGTGGAGTGTTGTATATGCATCTACCAAGCACAGTTGTTCTAAGGTCTCATTTAAATCTCTTATATCTTTGTTTAATTTCTGTTTAGAGGATCTGTCCAGCTCTGTAAGAGGAGTTTTAAAGTCCCCTGTTATTACGGTATTATCAGATATCATATTGCTCAGACTGAGTAAGGTCTGCTGAAAGAATCTGGGAGCATTTAAATTGGGTGCATAAATATTTAGAATTGAAATGTCTTCGTGTTGTATTTTTCCCTTCACAAATATAAAGTGACCATCTTTTTCTTCTTTGACTTTAGTTGCTTTAAATCCACATGTATCTGAAAATAAGATTGCAACTCCTCTTTTCTTCTGAATTCTATTTGCCTGAAAAATTGTCTTCCAACCCTTGACCCGGAGCTTTAATTTGTCTTTTGAAGCCAGGTGTGTTTATTGCAGACAGCAAATGGATGGCTTGTGTTTTTTAATCCAGTCAGCCAATCTATGTCTCTTCAGTGGGGAATTCAAGCCATTAACATTTATTGAGATAATTGATAATTGTGGTAGTACTCTATTCGTCTTATTTGGTGACAGTCCATTGCTTAGTTTTATCTTTTGCATCAGTCTGGAGGTTAGGTTCTGTCCTTTAATTTCTGAGTTCTTACTTTGCTGCCGATCCATTGTGATGGTCAGTGTGCAGAACAGGTTGAAGTATTTCCTGTAGAGCTGGTCTTGTTGTGGCGAATTTCCTCAATGTTTGAATATCCGTAAATGATTTGATTTCTTTTTTTTTTTTTGTGGTTTTTGGCCGGGGTTGGGTTTGAACCCACCACCTGGGTTTGAACCCAAATCAAAATGATTTGATTTCTCCGTCAATTTTTAAGCTTAGCTTAGCAGGGTACAGAATTCTGGGCTGGAAATTGTTCTGTTTAAGTAGATTAAAGGTGGATGACCATTTTCTTCTTGCTTGGAAAGTTTCATTAGAGAAGTCTGCCGTCACTCTGATGGATTTGCCCCTGTAGGTCAACTGGCGCTTACCCCTGGCAGCTTGCAGAATCTTTTCCTTTGTCTTGACTTTGGACAGGTTCATCACAATGTGTCTTGGAGAAGCTCGGTTAGAGTTGAGGCGACCTGGGGTCCGATATCCCTCTGAAAGCACTGTGTCAGAATCTTTGGTGATATTTGGGAAATTTTCTTTCATAATATTCTCTAGTATGGCTTCTGTTCCTCTGGGACATTCTTCTTCCCCTTCTGGAATTCCTATAACTCGGATGTTGGAACGCTTCATAACGTCCCATAATTCTGATAGTGAACGTTCTGTTTTCTCTCTTCTTTTCTGCCTCTTTTACTATCTGAGTTATCTCAAGAACTTTGTCTTCTACCTCTGAAATTCTTTCTTCTGCATGGTCTAACCTGTTGCTGATACTTTCCATTGCATCTTTAAGTTCCCTAATCGACTGTTTCAGTTCCTTCAGCTCTGCTATATCCTTTTTATATTCCTCATATCGTTGATCTCTTATTTGATTCTGTTTTTGGATTTCCTTTTGGTTGTTTTCCACTTCATTAGCAGTATCTTTCATTGTTTCCATCATTTCTTTCATTGTTTTCAACATGTGTATTCTAAATTCCCTTTCTGTCATTCCTAACATTTCTGTATAGGTGGAATCCTCTACAGTAGCTACCTCATGGTCCCTTGGCGGGGTTGTTCTGGAGTGGTTCTTCATGTTGCCTGGAGTTTTCTGCTGATTCTTCCTCATGAGTGATTTCTTTTATCTGTTTCCTTGCCCTAATTTTCCTTTCATTTCCTCTTGCTCTTTAAGTTCTCGTGCCTTGGACTAAGGGTTACAGGACCAGAAGGGTGAGAAGGTTGAAGAGCAAAAAAGGGATGAAAGAAAGGAGGACCGAGTGATAAGAAAAAGAAAGAAAAATAGAGAAAGGAGAGGGGGTGGGTAAAAGGAATATTGACAAAAAGATGAGAGGCACAGAAAGAGGGAGACAGATCAATATAGGTGTACAGTAGGGTTCTTTGACACAACCTTAAAAAAACCCCACCTTCTGGGGTTGCCCAGTTGGGTGGTTCCCTTGAGGTCAGCAGCTCTTTGCTAACCTGATCAGACACAGTACCCCACCTCCAGAAAATAGAGAGGAAAGACAAAAATGCTATAAATCAAACCAAAACAAGCAAACACGAAACTTTATCGGATAAAATTGGGTGAAAAACCAAATAATAGCGGTAGAAACACTAGCAAAAATGGAGTTCTAATTATTGAAAAAGACAGCAATGGAACATTATACTTAAACTAGAGAAATTGAGAAAGAAAAAGGATCTGTATGGAAAAGGTTGAACTTAAAAAACAAAACAACATCAAAATAAAAAAAAAAAACCCAAAAACAAAGCAGTATGTATATGTTATTGAATATTGTCTGGGCAACACGTGGTCTTCTGGGGTATGAGATGTTAATCACAGTTCTAAGCAACTGGAGGCTGCTGCTTTCTCAAACCCCAAAAGGTAGACACCCTAAATCTCTCTTCAGCCCACTTAAAAGGCACTTTGAACTTGTTCGCTTGCTGAGCAGCTTTCCCAGAAAAGTGCTTGTCGCTGGAATCACTGCTGAAGTGGCTATCCACTTACCCAGTGTGCCAAAACTGGTCTCACTCTGCCCCTAAGGGTTAGGGCTGCAAGGCGGCTCAGACCCCACCCTTAGGCTATTTGGTCGCTGGGTTACCAGCTCCCACCCAATTTGACCTCTGCGACCCTGAGGGCAGAGCTTGCCGGGGCAGATCACTCACAAATGGCTCCCTGTAACCCATAGCCAAACACTATTAGCTCCGTCTGGCTCAGCGGCTCAGACTGGGGCCCTAGACAACGGCCAAAGTTCTCCACCCTCCCGCTCAGGCTCTCCCCAAGGCAGTTCAACTGAGTGCCAAGTCCAAAGACACCAAAACAGTTCACAGGTAAGGCCTTTCTGGTTTGCAGTCTCGCTGCTACTGAACTTACAGTTGCGGGTGGGTTTAGATGGATTGAACACACGCGACCACTTGCCGGTTTTCCACTGTTTTAGTCCTCCTCTTGGGGTCCAGAAGTCTTTTGCTGACTCCCTGTATCCTCGTAGGGGTGATGGTAGGCAGATCCTACCAGCCAGAGATGCCTGGAGTCCTATCTCCCCAGACTCACGGTGCCCAGATGCAAGGAAGCTGTTACTTGGCCGCCATCTTGCTCCACCTCTCATTAGTTTTATATTTTTAATGCACGTATATGTGCATGTATGCATGTTGAATTGTGTGCATGTGTGTGTGTGTTAAAACTATTGCCCTTCAACTGCTTTTATACCTAGAGTGGGACCAGAAAAGCCTCTAGACATAAAATTTTTGAATTCAACATCAATTCATCAAAGATATCCAAATTCAACATAGTATGAAAGTTGTAGCCAAAACAATCAGGCAAGAGAACAAAATAAAAGATATCTAAATTGGAAAACAAGTAGTCAAATTATTTCCATTTGTTGATTATATAATCTTGGATGAAAACCCTAAAGGACTCCTAGAATTCATAAATTCAGCAAAGTTTCAGGATACAAATAAATTTACAAGTATCAGTAGCATTTCTATACACCAGTAACAATCAAACTGAGAACCAAATAAATAAGTCAATCTTATTTACAATAACTACAAAAAAGTAATAAAATAGTTAGGGATAAACTTAACCAAGGAGCTGAAAGATTCTGTTAGCACTCCAATTTGTACAAATAATCAACACACTGAAATTGGCATAAATGTATTTATAATCTATGTACAAAAGACTTAATAAAAAAAGAAAAGAAAAACTACAAAATGCTTGTGACAGAAATCATAGATGACAAAAACAAATGGAAAAAATTGCATGCTCATGAATGTAAAGATTCAATATTGTTAAAATGATCATACCACCCAAAGCAATCTATACATTCAGTGCAGTTCTTTTTTTTTTTTTTTTTTTGTAGAGACAAACTCTCACTTTGTTGCCCTCAGTAGAGTGCCGTGGCATCACACTGCTTGCAGCCACCTCCAACTCCTGGGCTTAGGTGATTCTCTTGCCTCAGCCTCCGGAGTAGCTGGACTACAGGTGCCTTCTACAATGCCTAGCTGATTTTTTTTTTTTTTGGTTGTTGCAGTTTGGCCGGAGCTGGGTTCGAACCTGCCACCCTCGGTATATGGGGCCAGCGCCCTACTCACTAAGCCACAGGCACCACCCTCAATGCAATTCTTATCAAAATACCAACACCATATTTTACAGAATTAGGAAAAAATCTAAAAATTCATATAGAACCGAAAAGAGGACAAAAAGTCAAAGCAATCCTAAGCAAAAGTAACATTTCAAAGCATCACATTATCTGACTTCAAATTACACTATAAGGCTATAGCAACAAAAACAACATGGTACTGGCATAAAAATAGACACACAGATCAATGGAACAGAAGAAAAAAACAGAAATAAAGCCCCACACCTACATCCAACTGACTTTTTACAAAGCTCATTAAAAATATACTCTGAGGAATGGACACCATATTAAATAAATGGTACTGGGAACATAGGATAGCTCCATGCAGAAGAGTGAAACTAAACCCTTGTGTCTCGCCACATATGCAGCACAAAAATAAACTCAAGATGGATTAAAGACTTAAATGTTAAGACCTGAAACTATAAAATTCCAGAAGAAAACCCAGGAAAATTTCTCTGGACATTGGCCTAGGCAAATAATTCATCACTAAAATCTCAAAGCACATGCTACAAAACCAAAAATAGACAAGTGAGACTAAACTGAAAAGCTTCTGTACAGTAAAAGAGATAATCAACAGTGAGTGAACAACTTGCAGAATGGGACAAAACATTTACAAATTACGCATCTTACAGGGAACTAATATCCAGAATCTACAAGGAACTCAACAAAAGCAAATAACCCCATTAAAAAGTGGGCAAAAGACATGAACAGTCATTTTTTTCAAGAGACTATATGTATGTAAGTTGCAAAAAAAATAGGAAAAATCGCTAATCATGAGAGAAATGCAAACTAAAACATGAGATACCATCTTACTGCATATTAAAAAGTCAATAAATAATCACAGTGATGAGGATGCAGAGAAAAGGGAAGGTTTATAAATTATTGGTGATGATGTACATTAGTACAACTTCTGTGGAGGCTGTACTATGGAAAACAGCATGGATATTTCTTAAATAACAAAAAATAGAACTACCATTCAATCCAGCAATCCCACTGAGTATCTACCCAAAGGAAAAGAAATCATTATATCAAAAAGATACTTGCACTTGTTTGCCATAGGATTATTCATAATAGCAAAGATATGGAATCAACATAAGTGTCCATGAATGGATGAAAGGATAAAGAAAATGTGAATATATTTACACACACGTACACAAACATTCACACATTACACCATGAGATGCCACTCAGCCATAAAAAAGAATAAAATCATGTCTTTTGTAGCAACATGTGTGGAATCAGATGCCCTTATCTTACGTGAAACAACTTAGAAACAGAAAATCAAATGTTTCATGTTCTCACATATAAATGGAAGTGAAATAACATGTATACATGGGCATAGAGAATGGAATGAATGGAGATGAATTGGAGATTCAGAAGGGTGAAAATGTAGGAGAGTGACAGGAAGGGATGAGAGGAAAAATTACTTACTGGGTACAACGTGCATAATTCAAAAGATGGTTACCCTAAAAATTCAGATTTCACCACTATGTGCTATATTCATGTAACAAAACTGCACTTGTATTCCCTAAATCTATAAAAATAAAAAAGGCTCATTTAATTTCTACAAAATAATAGCAATTCATAGAGCATATAAATTAACATTCAATGAACAGCATCTCTGCAATAGAGAGGGAGGTTAATTGCATTTGGAGACTTGAACAGTTTCACTGAAAAACATTTCTTGCAGGTGAGAAATTAAAAAATTAGAGAACAATTAGAGAGAATAGTATAATGCCCCTCAGTTTCATACTGATCAATATATGCCAATCTTGTTTCATAAACTCCATTTACTTCCCGGAGCTTATTTTGCCATGAATTCTAAACATCAAATCATTTCATCTGTCAAATTTTAGTACATGTCTCTGAAAGGTAAGTGCTATTTTTAAAACATACCAACAATACCATTTTCATAACTTTAAAAGCAACAAGCACAACTTAATATTTTTAAATATGAGGAGAGCAAGATGGCGGCCGAGTAACAGCTTCCTTGCATCTGGGCACCGTGAGTCCGAGGAGATAGGACTTCAGGCATCTCTGGCTGGTGGTATCTGCCTATCATAACCCCTGTGAGGATACAGAGAGTCGGTGAGAGACTTCTGGACGCCAAGAGGAGGACTAAAACAGTGGAAAACGTCAAGTGGTCACATGTGTTCAATCGGTCTAAACCTGCCCGCAAATGTAAGTTCAGTAGCAACGAGACTGCAAACCGGAAAGGCCTTACCTGTGAACTATTTTGGTGTCTTTGGACTTGGCACTCAGTTGAACTGCCTTGAGGAGAGCCTGAGCGGGAATGCGGAGAACGTTGGCCATTGTCTAGGGCACCAGTCTGAGCGGCTGAGCCAGACAGAGCTAATAGTGTTTGGCTGTGGGCGATCTGCCCCGGCAAGCTCCGCCCTCAGGGTCGCAGAGCAAGAATCGGGTAGGAGCTGATAACCCAGCGACCGAGTAGCCTAAGGGTGGGGTCTGAGCCACATTACAGCCCTAGGGGCAGAGTGAGTCTGGTTTTGGCACACTGGGTAAGTGGATAGCACTCCAGCAGTGATTCCAGCGACAAGCACTTTCCTGGGAAAGCTTCTGCTCAGCAAGTTTATAAGTTCAAAGTGCCTTTGAAGTGGGCTGAAGAGAGATTTAGGGTGTCTACCTGCTGGGGTTTGAGAAATCAGCAGCGTCTAGTCGTATCAGAACTGTGATTAACATCTCATACCCCAGAAAACCACGTGTTGCCCAGACAATATTCAACAACATATACATACTGCTTTGTTTTTGGTTGTGTTTTCTTTTTTCTGGGTTTTTGTTTTTTTATTTTTGGTTTCGTTGTTTTTTTGTTTATTTTGATGTTGTTGATGTTGTTTTGTTTTTTAATTTCAACCTTTTCCATACAGATATTTTTTCTTTCTCAATTTTTCTAGTTTAATTATTACTTCCCATTGCTGCCTTTTTCAATAACTAGAACTTTATTTCTGCTAGTGTTCTACCAATATTATTTGGTTTTTCACCCAATTTTATCCCGTAAAGTTTTCTGTTTGCTTCTTTTGGTTTGATTTATAACATTTTTGTCTTTCCTCTCTACTTGGTGGAGATGGGGTACTGTGTCTGCTCAGGTTAGCAAAGAGCTGCTGACCTCAAGGGAACCACCCAACTGGGCACCCCCAGAAGGTGGTTTTTTTTAAGGTTGTGACAAATTACACTATTGTACACCTATATTGCTCTGTCTCCCTCTTTCTGTGCCTCTCTTCTTTTTGTCAATATTCCTTTTACCCACCCTCTCGCCTTTCTCTATTTTTTTGTCTTCTCACTTGGTCCTCCTTTCTTTCATCCCTTTCTTGCTCTTCAACATTCTCGCCCTTCTGGTCCTGTACCAAAAGGACTCATCTAACCTTTAGTCCACAGGCACAAGAACTTAAAGAGCAAGAGGAAGTGAAAGGAAAATTAGGGCAAGGACAGATAAAATAAATCACTCATGAGAAAGAATCAGCAGAAAACTCCAGGGAACATGAAGAACCAGTCCTGAACAACCCCGCCAAGGGACCATGAAGTAGCTACTGCAGAGGATTCGACCTACAAAGAAATGGTAGGAATGACAGAAAGGGAATTTAGAATACACATGATGAAGACAATGAAAGAAATCATAGAAACAATGAAGGAAACAGCTAATGAAGTGCAAAATAACCAAAACAAACTCCAAAAACAGAATCAAATAAGAGATGAATGATATCAAGAATATAAAAAGGATACAGCAGAGCTGAACGAACTGAAACAGGCAATTAGGAAACTTAAAGATGCAATGAAAAGTATCAGCAACAGGTTAGACCATCCAGAAGAAAGAATTTCAGAGGTAGAAGACAAAGTTCTTGAGATAACTCAGATAGTAAAGGAGGCAGAAAAGAAGAGAGAGAAAGCAGAACGATCACTGTCAGAATTATGGGACCTTATGAACCGTTCCAACATACGAGTTATAGGAATCCCAGAAGGGGAAGAAGAATGCCCCAGAGGAATGGAAGCCATACTAGAGAATATTATAAAAGAAAATTTCCCAAACATCACCAAAGATTCTGACACACTGCTTTCAGAGGGATATCGGACCCCAGGTCGCCTCAACTCTAACCCAGCCTCTCCAAGACACATTGTGATGAACCTGTCCAAAGTCAAGACAAAAGAAAAGATTCTGCAAGCTGCCAGGAGTAAGCGCCAGTTGACCTACAGAGGCAAATCCATCAGAGTGACCGCAGACTTCTCTAATAAAACTTTCCAAGCAAGAAGAAAATCGTCATCTACCTTTAATCTACTTAAACAGAACAATTTCCAGCCCAGAATTCTGTACCCTGCTAAGCTAAGCTTCAAAATTGACGGAGAAATCAAATCATTTACAGATATACAAACACTGAGGAAATTCGCCACAACAAGACCAGCTCTACAGGAAATACTTCAACCTGTTCTGCACACTGACCATCACAATGGATCGGCAGCAAAGTAAGAACTCAGAAATTAAAGGACAGAACCTAACCTCCACACTGATGTAAAAGATAAAACTAAGCTCTAACAAAATAAGATGACTGGAACACTACTACACTTATCAATTATCTCAATAAATGTTAATGGCTTGAATTCCCCACTGAAGAGACATAGATTGGCTGACTGGATTAAAAAACACAAGCCATCCATTCGAGGTCTGCAAGAAACACACCTGGCTTCAAAAGACAAATTAAAGCTCCGAGTCAAGGGTTGGAAGACAATTTTTCAGGCAAATGGAATTCAGAAGAAAAGAGGAGTTGCAATCTTATTTTCAGATACATGTGGATTTAAAGCAACTAAAGTCAAAAAAGACAAAGATGGTCACTTTATATTGGTCAAGGGAAAAATACAACAAGAAGATGTTTCAATTCCAAATATCTATGCACCCAACTTAAATGCTCCCAGATTCTTGAAACAGACCTTACTCAGTCTGAGCAATATAATATCTGATAATACCATAATAACAGGGGACTTTAACACTCCTCTTACAGAGCTGGACAGATCCTCTAAACAGAAATTAAACAAAGATATAAGAAATTTCAATGAGACCCTAGAACAACTGTGCTTGATAGACGCATATACAACACTCCATCCTAAAGATAAAGAATATACATTCTTCTCATCACCCCATGGAACATTCTCCAAAACTGATCATATCCTGGGACACACAACAAAAATGAACAGAATCAAAAGAATTGAAATTCTACCTACTATCTTCTCAGACCACAAGGCACTAAAGGTGGAACTCAACTCTAATAAAAACGCTCAACCCCACACAAAGGCATGGAAATTAAACAATCATCTGTTGAATAACAGATGGGTGCTGGAAGAAATAAAACAGGAAATCATTAACTTCCTTGAGCATAACAACAATGAAGACACAAGCTACCAAAACCTGTGGGATACTGCAAAAGCAGTTTTGAGAGGAAAATTCATCGCTTTAGATGCCTACATTCGAAAAACAGAAAGAGAGTGCATCAACAATCTCACAAGCCATCTTATGGAGTTGGAAAAAGAAGAACAATCTAAGCCCAATGTCAGTAGAAGAAAAGAAGTCTCCAAAATCAAATCAGAGATCAATGAAATTGAAAACAAAAGAATCATTCAGAAAATTAATGAAACAAGGAGTTGGCTTTTTGAAAAAATAAATAAAATAGATATACCATTGGCCAGACTAACGAGAAATAGAAAAGTGAAATCTCTAACCTCAATCAGAAATGATAAAGGGGAAATAACAACTGATCCCACAGAGATACAAGAGATCATCTCTGAATACTACCAGAAACACTATGCCCAGAAATTTGACAATGTGAAGGAAATGGATCAATAGTTGGAATCACACCCTCTCCCTAGACTTACCCAGGAAGAAACAGAGCTCCTGAACAGACAAATTTCAAGCACTGAGATCAAAGAAACAATAAAAAATCTTCCAACCAAAAAATGCCCTGGTCCAGATGGCTTCACACCAGAATTCTATCAAACATTCAATGAAGAGCTTATTCCTGTACTGCAGAAATTATTCCAAAAAATTGAGGAAGAAGGAATCTTCCCCAACACATTCTATGAAGCAAACATCACCCTGATACCAAAACCAGGAAAAGACCCAAACAAAAAGGAGAATTTCAGACCAATCTCACTCATGAATATAGATGCGAAAATTCTCAACAAAATCCTAGCCAACAGGTTACAGCTTATCATCAAAAAAGTCATTCATCATGATCAAGTAGGCTTCATCCCAGGGATGCAAGGCTGGTTTAACATATTCAAGTCCATAAACGTTATCCACCATATTAACAGAGGCAAAAATAAGATCACATGATCCTCTCAATAGATGCAGAAAAAGCATTTGATAAAATCCAGCATCCTTTTCTAATTAGAACACTGAAGAGTATAGGCATAGGTTGCACATTTTTAAAACTGATTGAAGCTATCTATGACAAATCCACAGCTAATATTTTACTCAATGGAGTAAAACTGAAAGCTTTTCCTCTTAGAACTGGAACCAGACAAGGTTGTCCTCTGTCACCTTTACTATTCAACATAGTGCTGGAAGTTCTAGCCAATACAATCAGGCAAGACAAGGAAATAAAGGGAATCCAAATGGGAGCAGAGGAGGTCAAACTCTCCCTCTTTGCTGACGACATGATCTTATACTTAGAGAACCCCAAAGACTCAACCATAAGACTCCTAGAAGTCATCAAAAAATACAGTAATGTTTCAGGATATAAAATCAATGTCCACAAGTCAGTAGCCTTTGTATACACCAATAACAGTCAAGATGAGAAGCTAATTAAGGACACAACTCCCTTCACCATAGTTTCAAAGAAAATGAAATACCTAGGAATATACCTAACCAAGGAGGCGAAGGACCTCTATAAAGAAAATTATGAAATCCTCAGAAAGGAAATAGCAGAGGATATTAACAAATGGAAGAATATACCATGCTCATGGATGGGACGAATCAACATTGTTTAAAATGTCTATACTTCCCAAAGCAATCTACCTATTCAATGCCATTCCTATCAAAATACCAACACCGTACTTTCAAGATTTGGAGAAAATGATTCTGCATTTTGTATGGAACCCGAAAAAACCCCGTATAGCTAAGGCAGTTCTTAGTAATAAAAATAAAGCTGGGGGCATCAGCATACCAGACTTTAGTCTGTACTACAAAGCCATAGTGGTCAAGACAGCATGGTACTGGCACAAAAACAGAGACATAGACACTTGGAATCGAATTGAAAACCAAGAAATGAAACTAACATCTTACAACCACCTATCTTCGATAAACCAAACAAGAACATACCTTGTGGGAAAGACTCCCTATTCAATAAATTGTGTTGGGAGAACTGGATGTCTACATGTAAAAGAATGAAACTGGACCCACACCTTTCCCCACTCACAAAAATTGATTCAAGATGGATAAAGGACTTAAATTTAAGGCATGAAACAATAAAAATCCTCCAAGAAAGCATAGGAAAAACACTGGCAGATATTGGCCTGGGGAAAGACTTCATGAAGAAGACTTCCATGGCAATTGCAACAACAACAAAAATAAACAAATGGGACTTCATTAGACTGAAAAGCTTCTGTACAGCCAAGGAGACAATAACCAAAGCAAAGAGACAACCTACACAATGGGAAAGGATATTTGCATATTTTCAATCAGACAAAAGCTTGATAACTAGGATCTATAGAGAACTCAAGTTAATCCACATGAAAAAACCCAACAATCCCATATATCAATGGGCAAGAGACATGAATAGAACCTTCTCTAAAGATGACAGACGAATGGCTAACAAACACATGAAAACATGTTCATCATCTCTGTGTATTAGAGAAATGCAAATCAAAACAACCCTGAGATATCATCTAACCCCAGTGAGAATGGCCCACATCACAAAATCTCAAAACTGCAGATGCTGGCTTGGATGTGGAGAGAAGGGAACACTTTTACACTGCTGGTGGGACTGCAAACTAGTACAACCTTTCTGGAAGGAAGTATGGAGAAACCTCAAAGCACTCAAGCTAAACCTCCCATTTGATCCTGCAATCCCATTACTGGGCATCTACCCAGAAGGAAAAAAATCCTTTTATCATAAGGACACTTGTACTAGACTGTTTACTGCAGCTCAATTTACAATCAGCAAAATGTGGAAACATCCTAAATGCCCACCAACCCAGGAATGGATTAACAAGCTGTGGTATATGTATACCATGGAATAGTATTCAGCCATTAAAAAAAATGGAGACTTTACATCCTTCGTATTAACCTGGATGGAGGTGGAAGACATTATTCTTAGTAAAGCATCTCAGGAATGGAGAAGCATGAATCCTATGTACTCAATTTTGATATGAGGACAATTAAGGTTATGGGGGGGAAGGAAAAGCAGAAAGAGGGATGGAGGGAGAAGAGTGGGGCCTTGGTGTGTGTCACACTTTATGGGGGCAAGACATGATTGCAAGAGGGACTTTGCCTAACAATTGCAATCAGTGTAACCTGGCTTATTGTACCCTCAATGAATCCCCAACAACAAAAAAAAAGATATTTTTAAATATACCACCAGTGTTTGCATTTCCTTTGTACATTTTGAAGCAATTTTCTTGAATCGAGATCCACATGATAATCATATAATAGTGATTAGCTAACATGTTATAAGTTTTTATTTATATATACTACTCCCTTTTGTTCTACAGGCCATTTGTTCTTTAGATTCCAATCATAGTGAATTATTGTTTCCTTTAAATTCGCAGTTAGAGCTATTGCTTGATCAGGTTTAGAATTTTGTTTTGTTTTTGCATGACTACTTCATAGGTGATGCTTCATCAGGAACTCTGGTTGACTTCCTTTTTTTTTTTTTTTTTTGCAGTTTTTGGCCAGATATGGGTTTGAACTTGCCACCTCCGGCATATGGGGCCAGCACCCTACTCCTTTGAGCCACAGGCACACCCACCTTCCCTTTTTACGCTTACAATCATTAATAATCTTTGCTGAAACCCATCAAATCATTAGGGATTGCAAAATGATGATATTCTACCATTCTCTAATCATTTATTAACTAAAATTCTTCTGTAGATAGAAATTTAAACTTCAGCTAACTACTGACTACTAGGAGATAAAATTCACATATGAAACACTTTGTTGTGAAATCAAATTTAGAGTCCACAATATTTCAACTAACAGTGTTCAATATCCTTGGAAGCCGTTTTTCTATTCCTTTTCAACAGACAGGCTAGGAAGCATATACACACACGTGTACGTGCATATATGTGAACACGCATGTGTATACATAGAGAACACTGCCCTGAAGGGTGTGGACCCACTGCTCCAAGGAGGAACAGAGGTAGGTTCTTGTGAGCCTCTGCTCTCAATGTGTTTTGTCAAGCAAGAAATTCACAAACCATCATATGTGTTTCTGTTTAAAGACACTTAATATATAGTGTTGATTCATTAATATTGACTTTACTGTTAACATTATGATTCATGTCTAAGCCAAACATAGACTGCAAAAAGGACAGTTGTTTATCAAAGAAGAGCTGAAGTAAAAAGGCAAAGTGTTACCTTGTTTGACCTCAACGGGGAATCTATGTGTCTGCCCAACCACTCAAATATGTTGCCACTCTGAATATATCCATGAATGACTACAGAAGTGCTGTAAGTATTGATTTCGGGGTTACAAATTACTTTTAGCAAATATGCAAATTAAGAGGAATGACTCTCTATGCATGTAAATATATGTACACCTATAGTAATAATTATCATTGTATAATTAAGTATTTTAAGATAAAATGTATAAGTAATATTTATATTCAGACTATAAGGCTTTTATTAAATTGTGTGAATCTTATATCCGTATCTCTTTTCTCCCATGCTGAAAATCTCAGTTCTTAATGATAGTAATGTAATTCCAGGGCCAAGATTCATGATAAATGAGACAACAACTTGAAACCACAGGATGTGAATTATTGACTCTTCCTTTTGCCTCCGGCTCCAACATGACTCTGCATGGTGTTGGCACTCCTCCTGCCTTTACCTGGAAAATTTTGACTTGAGGGACATTAATATTTTTAAGTATCACATTAAAATGTTTATATTGGTTAGTTTTTTTTCAGTCCTCTTATATTTTGTGCCTGAGACAAATGTGCTTTCCCCTCCCCCTAGTCCTGGCCCTGAATAATTTCTCATTTAACTTATTATACAGTTGACACCCACCAGTCTAGGAAAACAAAACCAAAAGAGTTCACAATAATCAATGAGTATAAGAGATAGGTTAAGCCAAGTCTTGTTGTGATTACTTTTACACCTAGGATATACCCAAGCAGCATATGCAAATTACTGGGTTTAAACATTACACAGCCTGATTAGTTCAGTGGGAATGGGGCTGAACACCTCGGGGGCCCTTGGGGTCTCAGAGCCACTTCCCTCAGTCTTGAGCCCTGAAGTTCAACATGAAAAGGAATAAAAAGGAAAAAAAACAAATAATAGTTCTGTATTGTTATGCCACTAGCTGAATAAAGTTCATTTTTCATTTTCCTTCTGATTTTGAGTAATTTCATTTTAATAATTTTAATCTTAGTTGATAATTGTACAAAATATATGATTTTGTATATGATTCCAAACACCAATTGACAAAAGAAGATATATTTAAATCCCATGATTTTATTCCTGTATTCCCTATCTCTCCCTATAGTTAACTAGTTTTTTGTTTTGAGACACAGTCGCACTCCATTCCCCTGGAGTGGTGTCATAGCTCACAGAAATCTCAAATTCTTGGGCTCAAGCGATTTTCTTGCCTCAGCCTCCCCGAGTAGCTGGGACTTTAAGGCACCTGCCACAATGCCTGGCTATTTTTAGATACGGGGTCTCACTCTTGCTCAGATTGGTCTCAAATCCCTGACTCAGCCTCCCAGGGTGTGAAGATTACAGTTGTGAGCCACTGTGCTCAGTCCATTAACCAGTTTTTAAAAACATTGTTTTAGGCGTCCACTTATTGTTTAATATAACCAAACATACACACACACACACATATCCTCCAACTTATATATATGGAAGCTCTATTTTCTTGTGTCCATCTTGCTTGCAAAACAATATATCCTGGAGATTAGATATATAGACAGATGCTTTATTTCCTTTATAGTTGCATAATACTCCATTGAAAATACACTATAGTTTAATCAACCATTGTTTAATCTCCTATTTATGGTTATCTGGGTTGTCTCCACTTTTATATTATGAAAAATAATGCTTCATTGATTCTTAGAGGTAGAATTCTGAACAGAAAATAATTTTTAAATAAGTTTATACAATCAAATGCATTATCCTTTTATGATTTCTGAATTTTGTGCAATTGTTCGAAAACTGTTGTTCATTCCAGTTATAAATGAATTGGCATTTTATTTCCCTAGCATTTACATGGTTATAATTTTTAACATTTAACTCTGATCCATTTATATCTTTTTTTCCTGATGAACTATGTGAAGAATCTATTTTCCTTTCCCATACAACTATACAGTTTGGCCCAAAACATTTACTACAAAGTTAATTATTTCCATAATTCACTTTTACTGAATACTAATTCTCATAACCAACTTAGTCTTCTGGTCTACTTTTTATTTTATTTTATTTTATTTTTTGCAGTTTTGGCGGGGGCTGGGTTTGAACCTGTCACCTCTGGCATACAGGGCTGGCACCCTACTCCTTTGAGCCACAGGTGCCACTCTTGGTCTACTTTTTATTCTGTTTCATTGGTCTGTCTATTCTTGTTCCAATACCTCCTTGTTTTAAGTATAGAATTTTGCTGTGTTTTAGCATCTGGTAAGTTAGCT
Source organism: Nycticebus coucang (assembly GCF_027406575.1). NCBI lineage: Eukaryota > Metazoa > Chordata > Mammalia > Primates > Lorisidae > Nycticebus > Nycticebus coucang. The sequence goes on from NC_069785.1 coordinate 111,270,994, forward strand.
ATCTCATTCCCCATGCTCTTCTTTCTCGTGGTTTTCCTGGATATTCTCTTTTTTCCCACAAAAGTAATTTTATAATCAACTTGTCTGGCTCCAGAAAAATATCAGATTTTATTCTTGAGATTGCTTTAAATTGATAAATAAGATTAGGGAGAATCAGCATCTTTAATATGTTGAAAATTCCTATCCGAGCATTTTGCAGTTGTTTCACGTGTTCAGCTCTATTTGATGTCTTTTGGAGTGTTGTATAGTTTTCCCCATAAAGGTTTTGGACATTTATATTGTTTATGCCTAAGAGATTCTATTGGTGTGGGAGGGTCTTCTTCATTGGGAAGTGTATATGGGTGGAAGCTGTGTCTATGTGTGGGTGATGTGTGTAAGATGACAGATGGACAGACAGACGGATGGATAGATAGATAGGCAACACAGAAGGGTGGAGGCTGTGTCTGTGTGTGGGGGGTGTATAAGACAGACAGATACAGATAGACAGATAAACAGATAGATGGATAGACAGATAGACAACAGAAAATGTCTTTGAGAGGATCTTGATTCCAAAATTAGCAAAGCTTTTGTAAAAGAAGCTATTATAAATATACTCAATAAACTAAAGAAAACAATATTTCTTTAAAAAATAAAAGATTATATAATGAGATGTCTTGGCAAATAGAGAAAATCAATAAAGAGATAGAAATTATAATTAAAAAATGAGAAATTATAGTTAAAAGTGAAAATGAAAAATTCACTAGAGAAGCACTGTAGTCAATTTAAGCTGGCAGAAGAAAGAATCAGAGAACTTTTAGTTAGATAAACATTATGCACCATGAAGAACAGAGGGTAAAAAAGTACTGAAGGAAAATGAACAGAGCCTCACAGAAATGTGGGGCTCATATGATAGAGAACATCAAATACTTCCAAGTAGGGCACCAGATGGAGAGAATAGAGAGAAGCAAAAACTATATGCAAAGAAACGCCTGAAAAAATCCAAAGTTTTGTGGAAAATATTAACCTACACATTTAGAAAGCTCAACAACCTAAATATTTGTACCCTCTTATTAATCTGAAATTTAAAAAAAGAAAATAAAAAATGAAAAGCTCAACAAATTTCTAGTACAATAAATGTAAAGAGCACCACACGCAAACACATCATAATAAAAATTCTGGAAGACAAAAAATGAATCTTAAAAGCAGTAATAGGTAAACAACTCATCACATACAAGGGAACCTTAATAAGAACAACAGTTGAATTCCCACAATGGGAGCCAGAAAGTAGCAAAATGACATAGTCAAAGTGCTCAAAGAACAATTGTTAGCTAAGAATTTTATATTCAACAAAACTATCTTTCAAAAACGAGAGTAAAGAGATGATGGTTAAATGTTGCAGTTTCTCTGTGGAAATTGTAGTTTCTCTGAGGAAACGGATCACAGGACACAGATGATCAGTACAAGCTGTGAGCAGAGAGGCTCACCGACGTCACTCCACAGAGAGCAAGCCCCTCAGCTCCTGCAGGTTTTTTATTAGAAAACATTACGAAGCTTTGTCAACAAAGCTTGATTCCAAAATTAGCAAAGCTGTAAAGAAGCTATTATAAATATACTCAATAAACTAAATAACAGTTCTCACAGTTCATAGTTTCTTTCCTCACCAACTTTATTGGTTTGTAATCTACACATAAACGTTTCCTCGACTGCTTCCTGACCCTCCTCCCCCATGGGAACACAGAGCTGCTTGGTGACATGCTGCCAGGCTTCAGATGCTCCTGTGCCTGCATCAGGAACTCTCTGAACACTCTCATGTCCTCCAAGGTTGAAGTCAGGTCACAAACTGAGGAAAAGTCCATCCACAGTCAAAGAGTGCAAAGGTTCAGTGTGTATATACATACACACATGTTAAGAGAAAAAAAACTATTAAAATTGTAATTATATATACCAGTAATGTTTGTTATCCTGTATTGTATCTTGTAAATCTTGTAAATGCAGAAGTCAAATGTGACTTCAGTGTTACAATTTTAATACAGTTTTTTTCCTTTCTTAAAATGTGTATACATGTTTTGGCGCCCTCTGTAAATCAAAACATCACATTGTAAATCTTAAATATATATAATTTTTATTTGTCAAGTATACCTCAATAAAGCTGGGGGGGGGAGTGAATAAACATTCCCAGATAAACAAAAACTGAGGAAATACTTTGCTAGCAGACCTGCTTTACAAAAAAGTACTAAAATAAGTTATTCACGCTGAAAGCAAGTAATACAGACAGTAATATGTACCCCCCACACACACACACACACACACAAAGAATCAAAGGGGACTGGTAAAGAGCACTGGTAAAATTCATGCTATTAATATTATGAATATAGTACAATTGTATATTTCTTCTCTTGAGTTAAAAACCTGAACCCATGTTATACACAAAAGTAAAATATTTGTCAATAAGAGCACAAAGTAGACAGGTGGGAATAAAAGTGTATTGGATTTCCCATCCAAGTACCAACCAGGCACAGCCCTCCTTAGCTTCCAAGATCACATGAGGGTGGTATGGCTGTATATATGTACCAAGGACTACTACTCACCCTTAAAAAACATGGTGAACTAATACCTTTTGTAACAACCTGGATGAAACTGGAGACCATTCTTCTAAGTGAAATATTACAAAATGAAAAACAAACACTACATGTACTCCGTATTAAGTTGGAACTAATCAATTAACTTATGTGCACACATGGAAATAACACATCAAAATCAAGTAGGTGACGGGGAAAGAGAATGGGTAAATTCACACCTACCAGGTGCAATGCACACTGTGTGAAGGGTACACTTATAACTTTGACTCAATGGTACAAAGGCAATTTACATAACCAAATCATTTATATACCCATAAAATTATAAAGCAAAAATTTTCAATATAAAAATATACAATAAACTGTATTGTAATAAAATGACTCTGGCTGGCAACTCAAAGCAACAGAAACAAACTAAGAAACTTGAAATAACAAATAAGAATGTTAATATAACAAATGCTATACATATATGTGTTTATACTACTCTTTTCTCTAGATTTCTTTAAAAGACTTAACATATAAAATAATAATACCTTGTATTTGTAACATAAATTTACAAAATATGTATAACAATAATAGGATAAAAGGTAAAAGTGAGAATAGAGCTATCCAGAATGACATTTCTACGTCTCACTGAAACTAAGACAGCATAATTCTAAACTAGATTCTGATATATTAGTATGAACTTGGGAAGTCCCACTAGTAGAAAGGATATTTAAAATACAGTGAAAAAAATTAAATAAATCAAAATAGTACACTAAAATTATTCTTAATGCAAAAGAAAGTTGAAAAGAAGGAGAGAAGAACAAAAAGTGCATAACCTATGGGAAACAGATGGCAAATGGGAGATGTAAATACAACTATGTGTAACAATAACAATATTGAATATAAAGGAATTAAATAATCTAATGACAAACCAGAGACTGTCAGACTGGATTAAGAAAACAAGTTCCAACTCTATTCTCTAACTACATTCTGTCTCCAAAAGACACACTTTAGATTCAGATACAAATAGACTGAAAGTAAAGGAATGCAAAAGGATATATCATACAAAAGGCAACCATGACAAAGCTGAAGTGGCTACACAAATAGATTTTACAACAAAAGTATTAATAGAAACATAATAATGAATAATCTATCAGGAAGATACAACATTTATAAAGATATATGCACCTAACAACAGAGCCACAAAATACATGAAACAAAAACTTAGAGAAATAAAAAAATAGGCAATTATACAACAATAGTTAGAGATTCCAATATGTAACTTTTAATTTTTAAAAACCCACTAGGTAGACTATCAACAAGAAAATAAAATACCTGAACAACACTATATATTAACTAGATCCAACAGAAACCTATAGAACCTTTATCCTATGGTAGGAGAATACATATTTCTTCTCAAATATTCATGGAACATAATCAAGGATAGATGCCAGACCACAAAACAAGCCTCAAGAAATTTAAAGAATTTAAAATTTAAACTTGAAATCAGGCCAAGTTTGTTCTCCAACCACAATGAAATAAAAATTAATGATAAAATCCATAATTTACATTAAACACAGAACACACATAAATACCAGATAGCACTGCAAGTGTTGTAAACCAAAAACTACAGCTGATGCAGGAAGATTAGAAAGGCATTAGTTATGTGAGATATTAACAAACCACTCTCAATAGAAGACAAAATAAGAAGACTTTTTATTAATATTACCAATTTGATCTCCTTACTCATTCTTGGTCTGATCAGACTTTCTATTTCTTCTCAACTAAGTCATTGCAGTTCTGTTTCTAGGAATTTATCCATTTCCTCAAAGTTATCAATTTACCATAACTGTTCGTAGTGTTACTGGAGGAAGAGGGTGCAGCCACCTGAGAGGGTCTGACTGCCTGTCACTGTCCAGCCAAAAGGCAGAGACAAGAATCAGGTCCACCCAGCTTTACTGTCAGAAGGCCAACAACAAGAGTAGCTCCTCAAATCTGTTCTGACTCAGAAATACAATTCTAATAGTTTTTATAATGAGATACAAAGAAACAAACCTAGAAATTTTTAACTTTATCTAAAAGAATCATCAAAGAAAACAACATAAAGGTAGCCTTTAACATGTAATAATACTCAAACATAAAAGTAATCTTTAACAATGTAACAACACTAAAGTCTCGTAGTCATGGAGAAATCTCAACCCTCAAAGTCTTTTGAGATGAGCATCCTCATAGTCATGGAGAAACCTCAACCAGATAAACACAGCAGGTATATGGGGAAAGAACGTGGGCTCAGCAAACTAGGTCAGCTGTACTGCTTCAGCTTAGCTTCTCAGACTCCATCTTGCAGGCCATTTTTCTGGCTTCAACAGTAATATTCGATGATCCTTTGTATTTCTGTGGCATCTATTGTAATGACTCCTCTTTCATTACTGATTTTGTGTCTTCTCTTTTTTTTTTTTTTTCTTTGAGACAGAGTCTCACTTTGTTACCCCGCTGTATAGTTGCCGGGAGCCAAAACATATCACAAAAATGCCCCTTGCTAGCCTGCTTGATTTGCGGTTTTACGAGCAAACTACTCTCGGGAATTCAACCATAACAGCAACGGTACTTTCCGCTTGCGTATCTCTTCAAAAATGCACCCCCCACCTTAGGGACCTTCTCCTAGTAATTTTCCAGAAACTAGCCCCCTCCCCGCCCTGTTAGGAATAGCCCTTAGTTACTTCCTCGTTTGTGTGCTTATAAGTCCAGCTGAAAAATAAACTCGACGGAGCTTGATTAGACTCTTGACTTGCTCTCATTCTTTCATATCTCTTGTCCCCTCATTCGACTGACCCCCTTTGTTTCCCAGGTCCCTGTTGAATTCCCCGCAGGCCGGGGCAATTGGCGCCCAAACGTGGGGCAAGGGTATGGGGGTGTCATCAAACGTTGCTGCCAGTAAGGGTACCCTTATCATTGGATTGCCGCAACACGAAGGTTGTGAGTGAAAATCCGCACTGTGATCACCATGCCACAAGAAGGACGTGAGTGAAGATCTGCACCGCGATCACCGCAGAATTGCCCACCTGTGAGTCTGATCCGTCAAGGTAAGAGAAAGCAATGAGTTTATGGGACAAACGTTAAGTAAACATGACTCGTTTATTCAGGGACTCAAGGAGTCCCTCAAGACATGAGGAACTCAGGTAAAGAAAAAAGATCTCTATAAATTTTTTGTTTTTATTGGTGATATCTGTCCTTGGTTCCCCCAAGAAGGCACTATTGATGTTCTAAGATGGACTAGAGTTGGTGATTGCCTAAAAGATTATTATAGAACATTCGGCCCTGAAAAAATCCCCGTTCAGGCATTTTCCTACTGGAATTTGATCTATGAAATTTTAAAAACTTACAACCAATGGCCTGATGTCCAAGAGGTTGTTAAAGGAGAGAAGGCGCTTAAAGAACACTCCAGACCACCCTCAGCCTGCACTTCTGTTTCTGTTCCTATGCCTGAGCCTGACACTCCCCCCAATCCTGAACCTCCCAAACCTCCTGTTAACTCCCTATACCCCTCCCTCGAGGAGCCCCCCCCGACCCCCTCTCCCCCGAAGAAACGACCAGCCGGGAAGAGGAGGCCGCTAAGTATCACAATTCTGACTGGCCTCCCTTCCCTTCCGTCCTAAATCATCCCCCTTCCTATGCTTCTGCCCCTCCATTTTGTGCTCCGATTCTAGGCGTAGAAACTCCAATTGAAAATGTCAAACGCAAATTATGTCAAGAGGTCTCCTCCCTTAAGGACTTACTCCAAACAAGAAAGGAACATTTAAAACTCATTCAAGAGTTACGTGCTTCTCATTCATTATCTGTGCCACACCTCGTACCCCTACTACAGTATTTTGGCAACATGGTCCTCTCTTATGGACCCACCTTCCTGCTTCCCCTTCCAAGATTCTCGTCCCTTATGCTACCTTAGTTGCCAACCTTGTCCGTTTAGGACGCGAACAAAGTCATCAGTTCTTTGGCAAGGATCCTGACAGGTTAATATTACCCTATACAAAAGACCAGCTAAACTGGCTCTTACAAACCACAGATGAGTGGCCAATTACCTGTTTATCTTTTTCCGGTGCAATTGACAATCATTGCCCTGCCGACAAATTACTCCAATTCAGCAAAATTCACCCTTTTATTTTTCCAAGAATAACTTCCTCTCAACCACTTCCTGAGGCATGCCTTGTATTTACCAACGGCTCCTCTAATGGTCTTGCTGCCTACACCATAGACGGACAAACCACCACTGTCCAATCACCTTTTAAATCAGCACAACTTGTAGAACTTTATGCAGTAATTCAAGTCTTCTTAACCTTAACTAATCATCCTTTTAATCTATATACTGATAGCGCTTACATTGCTCATGCAGTTCCTCTCCTTGAGACAATTCCCTATATTAAACCCTCCACCAACGCCACCCCCCTTTTTATCCACCTCCAAAAATTAATCAACTCCAGAAATTACCCCTTTTATCTTGAACACCTTCGCGCCCATTCTGAGCCCGGTCCTCTCACCAAAGGAAATGCTTGTGCTGATGCGGCCACACGCCTCACCTTCCCTATTTCTGTAGACCCTATTGCTGAAGCCCAGCGATGCCATGCCCTACATCATTTAAACGCCCAAACCCTACGGCTAGCTTTTAAAATTACCCGGGAACAAGCACGACAAATTGTTAAACAATGCCCAGCCTGTGTCACCCTACTACCCTCCCCTCATATAGGTGTTAATCCCAGAGGTCTAATTCCTAATGATATATGGCAAACGGATATTACACACATCCCTGAATTTGGCAATCTCAAGTACTTGCATGTAACTATAGACATCTTCAGTGGATTTATATTTGCTACCCTCCATACTGGAGAAGCCTCCAAAAACGTTATCGCCCATGTCCTTAATTGTCTCTCAGTCATGGGCAGACCTAAAATCATCAAAACTGACAACAGCCCCGGATACACCGGAAAAAACTTTCAGTTTTGCCACCAAATGCAGATTAAACATATTACTGGCACACCTTATAATCCTCAGGGACAGGGCATCATTGAACGTGCTCATCAAACCCTTAAAAATACCTTTCACAAATTAAAAAAGGGAGAATTATACCCCACGAAAGGATCCCCAAGAAACATTCTTCATCATGCCCTATTTGTCCTTAATTTTTTAAATATGGATGCCCAGGGCAAGTCTGCCGCTGACCGCCTTTGGCACCCAGAAACAAATAACAATTATGCCACAGTCCTATAGAAGGATCCACTCACCTCAAAATGGAACGGCCCAGACCCAGTTCTTATCTGGGGCCGAGGATCCATATGCCTATTTGATACCAAAGAAAATGCAGCCAGATGGCTGCCTGAAAGATTAGTAAAACAAATTGATAACAATTCTAAAATCCAGGGAGAAAAACCTCCCTGAGATTATCTTTCTCCTTTCCCTTCCAGAACCACGGATTTCCATCCATGATGCTGCCTTATCTCCTGATCTTCTACCTCCCGGTACTGGGCCAACCTGTTCCAGCGGTCACCAAGCCCTTCGCTTGGTGCTTTTATTTAACCAAAAACTCGACTGATGAAAAAAGGTTTCGGCCACCTCCTAGCCACTGCCAACTGCCCGCCTTCTGGATGCAGTTCTACCAATTTTCTTAATTTTACTGACTTTGTCTATTTCTACAAGAAGAATGTTGTTACTTTGTTAATGAATCAGGCATAGTAGAGACACAGATTGACAAACTTCATAAACTTAGCTTAGATTTAAAAAAACAAAAATTTTCTTCTGAGGCAAAAGAGTGGTGGAAATCCTCCATGTACTCCTTACTCATGCCTCTTGCAGGTCCCCTTATTAGCTTGCTATTAATAATCACCCTTGGACCCATCATTCTTAACAAAATCATGAATTTTATCAAATCACAGATTGACTCCCTGGCATCAAAACCCATTCAAGTCCATTATCATAGACTCGACCTTGCAGACCGGAGCCTTGAGGAACCTAACAACAAAGATATTCCTTCGGGAACCGCGTAAGCACTATGCATGTTGACTCACCGTCATATGTGAGTACAACCTGGGTACCTTTTTACAGGGTGCAATAAAGACACTGCAAAGGGAAGGCATAAATAGCCTGAGTCCCTTGGAAGCAAACCTGATTTGCATAGAGGTTAGTGTCGTAAAAATTTCTCCTCTCCTCCCCAAAAGACACTCAAACTTATCATGCGGTCATTATGCCCGCGGGAGGAATCAGGTCAATACTTCCCCCCAAAAGGTTAATGCCCTCTCCTCTACGCTGACAACTGACAGACCCCAACAAATTTAAAAACTAAAAGGGAAGAGATGCCGGGAGCCAAAACATATCACAAAAATGTACCTTGCTAGCCTGCTTGATTTGCAGTTTTACGAGCAAACTACTCTAGGAATTCAACCATAACAGCAACGGTACTTTCCGCTTGTGTATCTCTTCAAAAATGCACCCCCCGCCTTAGGGACCTTCTCCTAGTAATTTTCCAGAAACTAGCCCCCTCCCCGCCCTGTTAGGAATAGCCCTTAGTTACTTCCTCGTTTGTGTGCTTGTAAGTCCAGCTGAAAAATAAACTCGACGGAGCTTGATCAGACTATTGACTTGCTCTCATTCTTTCGTGTCTCTTGTCTCCTCATTCGACTGACCCCCTTTGTTTCCCAGGTCCCCCATTGAATTCCCCACGGGCCGGGGCATATACTGTCATGGCATCACAGCTCACAGCAACCTCAAATTCTTGGGTTCAAGGGACTCTTTTGCCTCAGCCTCCTGAATAGCTGGAGTACAGGCTCCTATCACAACGCCCAGCTATTTTTAGAGATGAGTTCTCCCTCATGCTCAGGATGGTCTAGAAACTGTGAGCTCAGGCAATCTACCTGCCTTGGCCCCCCAGAGTGCTGGAATTACAGGTATGAGCCACTGCGCCTGAATGATCTTGCAGCTTCTTTTTTTCTTAGTCTAGATAAATGTTTGTTGATTTGTATCTTTAGAAAAACTTTTTTTTTTTTTTTTAGTTTTTACTTCACTTCTTTGTTTCTACTAACTTTGGGCTTGGTTTGTTCTTTTCTTTCTAGTTCTCTGAGGTATAAAGTTAGGTTGTATATTTGAGAGCATTCTTCTTTGATACAGGTGTTTAAACTGCTTCAGTTGCTACCCATAAGTTTTGGCACACTGTGTTTCCATTTACTCAAAGATATGTTTTAATATCCCTTTTAATTTATGACCCCATGGTTGTACAGAAGAATTTTAATTCCACATATTTTACATTTTCTGAAATTCTTATTATTCCTAGTTTCATGCCATTATGGTTAGAAAAGATATTAAATATTATTGGAATTATTTCTGTGTATTTCATATTGTGTGTTGTCATGCTAACTTTAATTTTCTAATTGTTAAGGGTATACAATAGATATCTGTATATTGAACTTAAAAAAATAATAAAATGGGGTGGTGCCTGTGGCTCAGTGAGTAGGGCGCCGGCCCCATATGCTGAGGGTGACGGGTTCGGACCCAGCCCCGGCCAAACTGCAACAGAAAAATAGCTGGGCGTTGTGGCGGGCGCCTGTAGTCCCAGCTGCTCGGGAGGCTGAGGCAAGAGAATCGCGTAAGCCCAAGAGTTAAGAGGTTGCTGTGAGCCGTGTGACGCCACGGCACTCTACCCGAGGGCGGTACAGTGAGACTCTGTCTCTACAAAAAAAAAAATAAATAATAATAATAATAATAAAATGGTAAACATTAAAAAAAACAAGTAGTAATACACCAAAAAAAATTTTTGTTGTCTTATTTTGTGGCTTAAAATGATCTATCCTGAAGCAAGTTCCCTATGTGCCTTATAAGAATATTTATTCTTTCTGTTGGATGGAATGTTCTGCATATATCTATTAGATCATTTTGGTCTAAAGTATAATTCAATTCCAACTTTTCATTATTGATTTTCTGGCTGGCTAGTCTGTCCATTGTTGAAAGTGGGTATTGCAATCCCTATTATAAGTATTACAGTCTAACTCTCCCTTCTGATCTATCAAAGTATCTTTTATATATTTAGGTACTCTCCATTTGGGTGCATATAGATTTATAACTTTTATATATTCTTGATAAATTCACCCCTTTATAATTATACAATGACCTCCATTTCTTCTTACATTTTTTGACTTAAAACTTATTTTATCTAAGCATAGCTACCCCAGTTCTTTTTTCCATATGCATGAAATACATTATCTAACTACCTACCTTTAGTCTACGTACATCTTTAAAGGCAAAGTGTCTTGTAATCAGTACAGAGAGCGGTATTTGGTTTTAAAAAATCCATTCAGCTATTCTATGACTTTAATTAAAGAATCTAATCCATTTATATTCAAGATGATTACTGATAGGTAAGCACTTACTATTGCTATCTTGTTAACTGTTTTCTGGTTTTCTAAATCTTTTTTTTTTTTTTTTTTTTTTTTTTTGTAGAGACAGAGTCTCACTGTACGGCCCTCAGTAGAGTGCCGTGGCGTTACACGGCTCACAGCAACCTCTAACTCTTGGGCTTACGCGATTCTCTTGTCTCAGCCTCCCGAGTAGCTGGGACTACAGGCGCCCGCCACAACGCCCGGCTATTTTTTTGTTGCAATTTGGCCGGGGCTGGGTTTGAACCCGCCACCCTTGGCATATGGGGCGGGTACCCTACTCACTGAGCCACAGGCGCCGCCCGGTTTTCTAAATCTTTTGTTCCCTTCTTCCTCTCTTGCTGTCTTTGTGATTAGATGATTTTTCTTTAATGGTATGCTTTGATTCCTTACATTTTATTCTATGAACATCTCATATAGGTTTTTGCTTTGTGGTTACCATGGGTATTACATAAAGCATCTAGCTATAACAATGGTTATTGTAAGCTGATAACTTTGAGCATATAAAAAATCCACACTTTTGCTCTTCGCATTTTATATTTTTGACCATCACAATTATATCTTTTTATATTGTGTATTACTTAGCAGATGATTGTAGCTATTATGTTAATAGTTTTGTGTTTTTATCTTATTAAAGAGATAAGTGATTGACACAGTACTACAATATTCAAGAATTCTGAATCTATTTATTTAGCATTATTGTCAGGAACATCAGGTAGTAATTAACTCCATCAGCTTTTGATTGTCTGATTCTTTCTCTCTCCTTGATTTCTGAAGGACAGCATGGCCAAGTAAAATATTCCTTGTTGGCGGTGCTTTCTTAAATTTTTTCCCTCAGCACTTTAAATATACCATCCCACTCTCCCAGCCTTTAAGGTTTGTGCTGAAAAACCTGCTGATAACCTTATTGCTATTGCCTCCTATCTGATATGCTTTTCACTTACTGCTTTCAGGATCATGTCTCTCTACATTAAATTGTATGTCTCAGTGTCATCTTATTTGGACTGAATCTTACTGAAGACTTTTGACTTTTCAGCACCTGGGTATTTTTACTTTTCCTCAGATTTGGGAAGTTTTCAGTTTTGTTTTGTTTTTTTTTTCCAAAATAAGTTTTTCTGCCCACTTCTCCATCCTTATTTCTTAAATTTCTATAATACAACTGTTAGCTTATTTTATTCTGTGCCATAAATCCCATTAGCTTTCTTCATTCCTTTTCCTTCTTTTTCCTCCTCTGACCATGTATTTTCAAATAATGTCTTTGAATTACTCTTTCTTCTTGATCAATTCAGTTAATATTCTTTACTGCATTTTTCATTTCATTCATTTTTCTTTAGCTCCAAATTTTATTTGGTTCTTTTAAAGATTTCAATTTCTAATTTTATTGATGGCTTTCCAGATTTCACAGAATTGATTCTCTGAATTTTCTTAGCGTTCCCTGAGCTTCCTAAAAACAGTTATCTTGAAGTCTTTGTCAGGCAGTTTAATCATCTCCATTTCTTTGGGGTTCACTACTGGGAAATTACTGTGTTCTTTTGGCGAAGACACGGATTCTTGGTTATTCATGTTTTTTGCTGCCTTGTAAGAAATTGTTCGCAAACTTGCAACCGTGCACTTACGCTGCCAGCACTGTACCAACAACTCATCACCTCGGTACATCAACATTCTTACAGTTGTGTTCGTGTCAACATATGGCAGTGTCCTGCTGAGTGACATTCATTACCGCTGTTGCAAGAATGTGAGAGCAAATAAATGAATTACAGCAAAAAAATGTGAAATTTCTTGCTAAACTTAGAGTGCAAGTGATATCAGGGACATGTTAGTCTAAGTTTATGAGGATAATGCCACTAAGAAAATGGCAGTGTACAGAGTAAACTTTTTTTTGTTTACTGATGAAGAGAGGTCAGGGTGGCCAATAGTGAGCTGAATGGCTAAAAACACTGCAAAAATTCATAAATTGTGCTTCAAAATTGTGGGCCTTGAGAAGCAGAGCAGACCAAGTAAACACTAATAAAGAAACAGGAAATTCTTAACTGAAAATCTTGGCATAAGAGAGGTGTGTGCAAAATGGTTCTGAAGGATGCTCACTGATGAGCAAAAGCAAAGGAATGCCAAAGTTTTACAAGACCATTTGGAGAGGCAAAGTGATGTTTTGGGCTGTATTATCAGTGGTGATGAAACATGAGTGAATATGACCCTGAAACAAAGCATCAAATTCTCCATAACCAAAAATACTTCATCAGTCCAAATCAAGAGTCAAAACAGTATTGCTAATCTTTTTCATATTAAAGAGCATTATTCATTATGAATTTGTACCAACTGGACAGTTTACTACCTGAAAGTGCCAAAAAGGTTGCATGAAAAAGTAAGATAACATGACCTGAAATTTCACCAACTCATAGCTCTTGCACTATGACAATGCACCAGCTCACACAGCACTGTCTATGACGGAGTTTTTAGCTAGTAATCAAATGGCTGAATTATAACACCTTCCATACTCATCTGATCTGTCCCCCCCACCCGCCGCAAGTTTTTCTTTACCTGAAGATAAAGGAAGTATTGAAAGTAAGACATTTTGATGACATTCAGGACATCAAAGAGTAATATGATGACAGATCTGATAACCATTCTAAAAAAAGAGATCCAAAATTTCTTTGAAGGGTGGAGTAGGCACTGGCATTGGTGCACAGCTTCCCAAGTGGAGAACATTGAAGGTGACTATAATGATATTCAGCAATGAGGTGTGTAGCACTTTTTCTAGGATGTGTTCATGAACTTAATTGTCAGATCTTGTAGCTTGATGTCTACATATTCGGTCATTTTATGGGCTGGTTTCACCAGGAAAATACATTGCTCTATGCAAAGGTGCAGCAGTTCTGGCTTCAGAGAAGGCACGGTATCCAGTGTTGATGAAGACTGAAGGCATCTTTGGAAGCCAATGCGGCGAATGTCCTGGCAGTGGTGAGGGCTGCTGGGACCAGAGGCAACGGCTGCTAAGACCTCTCCAATCTCTTTTTCTCCCACTTTCAATAAAGTATGTTAGAGAAAATAAAATATTAAGAATATCATAAGGAAGAGAAAATATATTTGCCATGAAGTGGAAGGAAGCATATCATCATAAAGATCTTTATGTTGAGCAGATTGAGGAGGAAGAGGAAAATCCATGTGTAAGTGGACTCACATAATTCAGCCAGTTTGTTAAAAGGTCAACTTTGTGGGCGGTGCCTGTGGCTCAGTCCGTAAGGCGCAGGCCCCATATACCGAGGGTAGCAGGTTAAAAGGTCAACTGTGTAATGTATAGTTACACTTCTTACCTTCCCTCCTGTGTCACTGTTGTCATTTATTTATCCATGTAGCTGTCCTTCCAGTTGTCCTTTACATACCTGATAATTTTTGACAGGATGCCAGATATTTTAACATGTTGTGACTACTAGACATATCTTTATTCCTACAAATATTTTTGAGCTTTGTTCTAGAATGCTGCTAAGTTGTGCAGAAAGAGTTTGATCCTTCTTCCTCTTATCTTTAAAATTTATCAATACTGATTGATGGTTGGTCTTGTGATAATTATTCTGTACTACTTGAGCAATTATTTCACACTACACACTATCATTAGATGTACTTTACCTAATTCCCAGTCAAACATGAAATCTTCCACTCTGGCTGGTGGAAAATATTAGCTCTAACTCTTTCAGGTAGTTTTCATACATGCATGCACTCATCAGCACACAGAAACTCAGAGGTGACCCTATGCACATCACAGAATTCTCTTTCTGTGAAGTCATTCTCCCTCCAGTAATCTGTCTTGCTGCCTTGTTCTCTCCTGGTTTACAGTTCTATTTCTTCTATTTGGGTAGTTTGATAGGCTCTGCCCATTTTTTCTCATTTTACCCTACAGCATGAAAACTTTCCTAAAGCAGTAAAAGAGGGCAATTCAGGACTCAGTTTCATCTGTTTCCCTTCTCTTAGAGATCACTGTACTTGGTTGTATTGTGTGCCATGCCTTAACTGTTATTTCATGTATGTTGTCTGTCTACTGTCTATTTTAAGCAGTAATCAACAGTCTGTGGTCACTCTGTATAGAAGTGTAATTCTTGAGCTATTTCTTATTAAAAATAAAGGATGACAGCATAAACTGTAAACCTAGAGTTCAGAGGTCAGAGCGAAGAGCCACAGAATCTTCTCAAGGAGCTAGAGCTGATGACCTAACCAAGAAATTATCAATATATGTCTGACTTAATTTTAGCATATTAGTGAACAATGACTTCCCTCTAGTGATTGTGCCTACCACAGTCAATGTATGTTTCCCTTACTATTGTATGTTTGGGGGGGGGGTGTGTGGGTGGGTGTGTGTGTGTGTGTGTGTGGGTGTGGGTGTGTATGTAGAGGACAGATCACTTCTCTCTTACGTTTATTTCAGATGTGTGGAAACACATCCAAGGAGCCTCACCCCCATCTGGACCTGATTTAGAGCCTAAGCCTAATGCTCTACTGGGATGAAATTTTCTTAAGAGGATTTGAATCCATTTTTCATGTAGGAGGAATGTTAATTTGCCACCAGAGGCAGCGTTGTGGTGAGCCTACCTGTTAAGAGGTAGGATTAGGATCCCTTCTTCTTCCCTCTGTGACAACTATGACATACAGCAAAAACAAAACTGTGCCAATCATCTGGGCCCAGGCCCTAAGATATCCAAGAGCTATGCTTTGAAATGGTGGCTCTGAAGAAAGCTAGAACCCATATACAAGTCCAACCACCATGAAATTACCGTACATGGTGAAAAGTGATGCCTTGTCATTCCAGCCAGGCGCCAGACATGTGAATGAAGCCATTCTGGACAATTCAGACTAACATCCACCACATAAAGAACAGAGCCCACCCAGACATACGACACAGTAGTCTCTGACGTCTGAGCCTCTGTAGCTAAGGCCCCAGAGCCCATGAAACAAGGCAAATTATCCAGACGAACCCTGACCAAATGGCTCACCTACAGAACAGGAGAAACAGTAAAATGGCTATCATCACAATCGACTCAGTTTTGAAATAATCTGTTACATGGCAGTAACTCCACCAGAGTTCAGAGTGGATACACCTACAACAAACAAAAAAACAGACACAACAGGAAAGCCACATTGCCTCTGGATCCATGATTCTCCAGTTCAAGAAAGACCTTTCCATAGTACTTACCACCTCTGGCATTTTCTAGATAATTCATTTATTTTGTTTAATGTTTGTTTAATGTCTGTTTTGTTACAATTTAAACTCCTCAAAGATGGGGAGTTTTACTGTCATTCACTAATGTCTCCTCTACATGCAGAACAGTGACTAGCATGTTGAAGACATTAAATATTTGTCAAATAAGCCAACTTTGAAAATGGTATTTAAGCCGATTATAATGATGGGATTACCTTGGGGATGAATGCAGCAGAGAAAAGAAAAGGTTTAAAAATGGGTGTTTCCATATTCAGAAGCTGAGTATAGGGAGAGAAACTAGCAAAGGCAACAGAGAATAGAACTAGTATAGAAGAAGAAGAAATAAAAAACAGTATTCTAGAAGCAAAGTAAAGAGAATGTTTCAAGAAGGAAAAGTGATCAAGTATGTTACCGATAATGCTGACAGATAAAGGTGAGCACTGGATATTATTTGCTGGATTTATCCGTGTGGAAGGTGGTGGACGTTCTTGACATGGACAGTTTAGTAGAAGGATGAAGATGAAACCTAACTGTACTGAGAATAGGAGAAGAAAGGAGAGAGAGGAAAAACTTTTTCCTGTCAATTGAAAAGATGGGAAGAGGGGGATGTGATGTTGGGGTTTGTTGTGGATATACTATAAAATTATTTTTGCATCCCAATAAAAATAATCCATAAAGTAGAGAAAAACCTAATAATATGGTGAGAGTAAGGGCAGTTGAGTAGGTGAGAGGCAATAAAATCCAGTATATAAATGAGTATGAGATAAGAACAGCCACACGATTTATCTATAGTTAGGAAGAGGAAACAGCACATGGGACAAATGAGGTATATTGATAGACGTGTCAGAAACTCCCTTCTATTTGGTTCTATTTTCAGTAAAATAGTAAGGACTTCAGCTGAAGGAAGACATGAAATAGTCCTTTAGCATTATATTCAAATACACTTGCCACATACCTTAGAACTTCTCACACTGTGTTGCGATGATGGACATGTTTCTTTCTCCACTAAACTGTAGAGTAACTTAGGGCAGGCGAAGTACTTCTTATTTTTGTACTACCAGTATGTAACACTGTGCTTTACAAATATTTGTTGATTCACTGAATAAATAAGTGAATGTTATAGAATCCCTTAAGATTTTGGAGCAAAGTCAAGAGAGTTTGAAACCAGCAAAAAATAAAACATCCATCAAATGTCTATTTGATATATATTTAAATGTAATTTGAAAATACTGAAACCTGAAACCATTTATTTCAATTTACCTGTGAAATTAGAGAAACTATATATAGAACATAAACATTTCACTTTTTAACATATTAAGGAAGTAATGAAATGCTGATATTAAAAATAAAATGTGTCCTGGGAAGGGTGCAGGTAACATTTACTAAGTGAAGAGTATAAGGGTTTGAACACAATAATTAAGAAAATGCCATGAAGGCTATGTTCACCAGTTCGGTGGAAATATTTCAGACTGTATATGGAACCAGCACATTGTACCTCATGATTGCATTATTGTACACAGCTATGATTTAATAAAAAAGAAATAAATTAAAAAGAAAGAAAATAATAAAATGTGTCGAGTTATGAGTAACTCTGGACTATGGTTCATAGTGACTCTAAGTATTCAATGTTTTATGACAAAAGTTCAAGATTACACTCCAAAAAGACCAACATGTTTGAAAAAAGTTACTATAACAGTATCTTCCATATTAAAAAAAAACAGGGGCACTCTTACACCATAGTCGTATTTTTAAAGGATAGGGTTTTCTCTTTACATCAAGCATTGAGAACAAATAAAAACTAAGTACCTGGGATAGACTGAAGGACAACAGAACTCCCAGAGTTTAGAATATTCTCATTACTAAAGATTTTGTGATAATCAATACCATTCAAAAATGATATGGCTACAAATTTAAACTTTCTTATCAACCCCAAACATCCTTAAATTGTGTTATTTGAAACAATTATTTTTTTGAAACAATTATTTTTAAGTCCACCAAAATTCAAAGATACTATTTAAAACTCCAGAAATAAAAACAAACTTGAATCATGAATATTTTATACTTTTACTATTATTTAATTTTTTAATACTTTGAGACATTCTTTTCCCTTTAACAAAAAGAACAGTGGTGATACTATATGCTGCAAGTAGAAAATTAAGATCTGTTCTATAAAACGCTAAGATCTCTTCTATAAAATGGAAAAAATTTCAATTATTACTGTCTTATTCTAAAACATGCCAAGCAACAGACTTAACCTTGAAGCAGACCCATTTCTCTCTGAACCAAGGATTTTTCTAGGCTCCTAAATACTCCTCCAGAAAAGCCCTTTTCTAAATTAACTGACTAGTTCAGAACACCAAGTATGGACAGACCAGGAATGTGAGCAGGCCGTCCAATGTACACATACACAGACACATGTGGAAGTCAGTGAAATGAATGAAGTCTTTAGGAGCAGGTGGGGAAGAAAACACTACAACTGCATGAGTTGTCAGGAACCCAGAGCAGTCTGCTGCTGTCAATCTCTTTCTATGATCCGAGGGTCAAGTGTTTAGTGATATATAATGGAAATAAAACTGAACAGGATCTGAAGAGAAAATTAAAAATGAAAGTTAGGCCTCAACATTTTTTACTTTTGGTGAAGTCATATGGTTTCCACCACTGAGCAAACTGTAGCGCCTTCTTCCTCTGATCCTCAAAGCTTTCTCGGATTCCTTTCCTCCAAAGTCTTGGTTCTATATCCAACATCCCACCAATGATTTCCTTTTAAAGAATGAGAAAAATACAAATACATGCATGTATAAGTAAGAACAAAGACAGGGATGAAACTATTTCTGTTTATTCTGCTATTAAATGTAGCAAGTAAATGTTAAATGTTCTCAGTTAGTTCTTACTACAACACCCTGTGACTCTAGGAGCCCCGGCCGGCAGCACCTCCTGTTGGCAGGCGTGCACTTTGCTGCTTGTTGGCACATCTACCAGATGGCAGCAAATAGGAGGGAAAGTGAAACTTAATGAATGTTAGCCACACTAGCAGCTCTCACAAACAGTTTGGAGAAAAGTTAATCAACCTATGCCAATGATTAATTTTGTTGCTCGACTGGAGTTAAAGCTCAAGCTAATGTTCTCTCCACCACCCAGTATATTGATAATCCAGTTGGACGTCTTTTTTCAGGAAACAAAATCATACTTTAAAAATCATACTAATCATACTAATCTAAATAAACCTAGAATTAAAAATTATAAATCATTTTCATTTAAAATGTCACATTCTCTATTAAGAGTATAAATGTCTTAACACAATAATTAAATAAGTGAGGTGAAAGCTATGTTAACCAGTTTAATGTGAGCATTCCAAATTGTATATAAAATCAGCACATTGTGCCCCATAAATGCAGTAATGTACACAATTGTACATTATGATGTACTAAATGATGTAATAAAAAAATAAAAAGTCACATTCTCAAAGCCCTAAAAGATTAAGAAATTAATCAAACTTATATATGTGAGTATCCATGTACAGAAAGATACGGAGGAGATTTGTAACGCTTAGAGACAGGGCAGACGGTAAAACAGAAATATACTGTGCAGCTGTGCCATGTGGTGATATCTTGGACAAATCACACAACCTCTGATTGTAAGTTCTTCACCTTAAATATACCATGAGAAGTCACACTGCTCAAGCAAATGACTTATAATGTAGGGGCTACAAAGATAACTGAAATATAGCTATCTGTCTTCAGAGATCTTAGAATAGAACATGGAGCTGTGGTAGGAGCTGTACACTGGACTGCCTTACAAAGCAGAATAAGGTTAAGTGTGAAACCAGACCCTCTGCAGACTCAAAAAAAGAAGAACTTCCATTAGTTAAGTCAGAAGAAGCTTCATGGAAAAAGGAATCCTCTATCAGCAGGAAAGGGAAATAATAGGGACAACAGAAACAGTAGATCACACACAACATGGAGAGAAATGGGGCAAATTTATTTTAACAGTTCCTTGGCATCAGTCCAAGTAAGCAATGTAGTTCAAGAAAGCCCAGCTTATAAAAGTGGACCTAAAATTGTCTCCATAAAACATGAAGTTTTGTCTTATATATACCACATAGGATTGATTCTTTTTTTTTTTTTAGGTTTGGCAGGGGCTGGGTTTGAACCTGCCACCTCCAGCATATGGAACCGGCGCCCTACTCCTTTGAGCCAAAGGAGCCACCCCTAGGATTGATTCTTGTTCTATTACTGAGGCAACTGTTAATGGACAGAAACCACCCCAATAACTTCTTCTTGCCCTCTCAACAACTGCTTAAGGAGGCCAAAGGAAATTCTTGGGCCCATAGGCCATTTCCTGAAAAACAGACTTTGAGGAAAATGGCTCAGTGACATAACGTCGACTGGGGAAATTTTCCTTTTAACCTTTAAACAGTATCATACCCATAACACATAAACATAATATGTGAAGGGAGGTAGTCCCCAATTAAATTTACACAACTTGGGAAAAAAATGGGCATTTTACTTCCTTTTCACTAAAAGCAGGTTTTTTAAAAAAAAATCAATCCAGAGTCTGATGCCGTTCAGTTACAAGCTCTACTAAATATCAACAGAGTTTTTCAGGGCAGTGAAAAAAAAAAATTCTTTGTAGTTAACTCTGAAAAAATATTCCGAAAATTTCTCAAAGAGGTTTCTGTAATACATTACAAAAGTTCAAAGTTATAGGTGACTTTGGGCCTCTGGTTAACCCATTAAAGACAATCATGTAAAAAGTTTGAATCTAAAACTCTGTAAGAGTTGAGCTATCTCTTGGCACATCCCTGTTCATTGTAGAAGATGTCTTATGCAGGAGGTAAAAGTGCGGAGGAAAGGGGGAGTAGAGCGAGGAAGCAGGAACCCCAAGCAGAAGCATTAAGGAATTGGCTGCATAGGGCTGATATGAGAGGAGAGGCCTGATCTACACTAGAATGAGAGGTTACTTCCTAGAGGTATTACCATCCAGGCTTCTTGTGACTATTTCAGTTGCTGCATTAATTTCATTTCAGTTCCTGACACTAGCTAATACACTTCCCAGAAACTCTAGACCAGGGGTCCTCAAACTGCGGCCCGCGGGCCACATGAGGCATTGTGATTGTATTTGTTCCCATTTTGTTTTTTTACTTCAAAATAAGATACGTGCAGTGTGCATAGGAATTTGTTCACAGTTTGTTTGTTTTTTTTAATTATAGTCTGGCCCTCCAACGGTCTGAGGGATAGTGAATTGGCCCCCTGTTTAAAAAGTTTGAGGATGCCTGCAGACCTTTAATTTAAGGACTATATTCCTAGAAAGCAATCTGTAGCAATGGAAAGGACATACTGGCAAATCAAAAATTTGCACTCTAATATCCACCTAGAAAGTATCAATGTAAAATGCGTCATGTATGCTTCTTGGATCGTACCTCATTAACTATAAGTGAGGAGGTGATATGATTTGTTCTCTAGTCACCCATGACCATAGATATCCCTGTTTCTGTCATTTATTCGCATATAGCGCTGGGAAAGTTACTCAATCTCTCTGTAGCTCAGTTTATTCATCTGTAAAATGCAAGTTGTATCTACACAATGGAATCAGTGTGAGCATTAACTGAGAGCTTAGAACAGTAGCTGGCAGCCTGTAAGCCCTAATAAGTGCTAGCAACTACCATCAATCTCAGCACAAGGCTAGTTGACTCAAAAAAAACCAAACCATTATAATCACGGCTATGTTAAGAAATGCTCAGTTCCAAAGTGACATCAAAGTGACAATCCTGACTCTCTTATAAATAGTCTATTTTTTTTAATTGTTAATAGTTTTTCAGTTCTCTCTGAAAATTTGGTGGAGCAGTCCTCACCAACCTCACTGCACACTGTGCCCAAAGTTCTGATTTTGCTTCAAAAGAAAGGCATCACCAAATTGCTAAATTCTACAATGTTATCAAATTTATGAGTATACCTACCTTTCCAAAGTATGGAGGAAATTTGTGCTGATCTTCAATGACATGGGCAAACCCTCCTCGGAGGCCAAAATCCACAGAGAAATAAGGTAAGCCTTTGGGAACCTAAGTAAACAGACAAATCATGTATGAAAGACAGCATGAAATCAGAAAATAATTCTTAACCCCTATTCCTGCTCCCTGGCAAGACAGTAATTAAGCATCTCTCAAGATAAACATATAAAATAAATTTCCAGTTCTAGAGATACTTAAGCAATGACCTAACATTCTGAGGAAAAGATTTCATTCTCGTGGCCTTTCAACCAGATACTTGTTCATCATATCTAGTAATTATAATCAAAACCAATTTTTTTTTTTTGTCCTTGGGGAAAACCAGGGTAAAAGGTGCTTATTTTTTGTAATATAATTACAGAGTGATTTTCCTTAGACCACACAAATAGAGAATAAGAATATGCGTTCTTATATTTTACTCACAATGCAGAACAGGAAGCAGGGCTCGGCCACATTGTTTATAATATCCCTGAATCCTCACTGCTATATATTTATCAAAGATAAATTATACAATAAAAATCATAATTGTTTATTAGCTGGTGAGAGGGTATAGCGATATTTAGTTTACCAAACTTTCTTTGAAATATCTCTAGGATTAACTATTATATTTTATCCTTCCCATCCTTCCTCCTTTTCCCCTCCTTCCCCGCCCCACAGTATTTTAAACTATATTTTAACCAGAAAAGGCCATAATTTCTTGTTTTCCCTATCAATTAAGTAGATCTTGTGTCCTTCTTAGACTTTTTATGAAGCTACAACTTAGTCACTAGAATTTATCTAAGGGGGTCAATTTATAGTAACATTTCACTAATCCTCTCATACAATCAGTATTTACTAATTTGAGCACTGAATCACATATTACTTCTTAACTATATGAAGTTTGTATTGTCCTCAAGGAGGCATGACTTAGAAGGGCACAGTATGGTAGACTGATAATCTTAAAATATTATAAAGCAATTAAAATGAGGACTTACACTAAGTTGTTCATGTTACAGAAAAATAAAAAATTAAAATCAGCTTAAAACTATTATATAATATTAAAAGCAGAAAAATGGGTTACTATTTTATGGCTTACTTTTTCTATATTTCCACACGTTTAAACATAATTATCCTTCTATGACCTTGACAGGAAAAATAAAAGTAAAAAAGAGACAGGTAAGGTTTTAAATTACAGCTCTGATTCTTATAAATATGTGACCTCAGACACACATTTACCTAACATTTCTGAGTTTCTAGAGAAATACAAAGAGTTCAGAGGTTTGCAGTGAGGATCAAATAGGACAACGTAAATAAAGCGTCCAGCCCAATTCTTGGCACAGAGAAGATTATCTGAATATAGAGGATTATTACTTTCATTACTATCTCCCATACAAGAATGCCTTGTGCAGACCCAGTGGTCAAAGAAAAAAGGACTGAAGGCTCCATTTGAATATTTTTGCAAAAAAAAAAAAATGAATATTTTTGCAGACTGAACTAGATTAACAGGTATGAAGCATGACTCTGAGTGACTACAAGAACCTTATTAAAGACTATCAAGTAGAGGACAATATTTAAAGGAGAGGAATAACTTGAAGAAGAAATTTGGGACAATATGCCTTTTGTTCATATAATACTATGGTAGGCAGAATAACAGTTTGCTAAAGATGTCAATACCCAAGTCATCATTTTGCCATGAATATGTTACTTTATGTGGCAAAAGGAACTGTGCAGATGTGATTAAGTTAAAGATCCTGAAAGGAGAATATCCTGGGTTATCCATATAGGTCCAATGTAATCATAAGGATGCTTGTAAGAGAGAGACAGGAAGGTCAGAGTCTGAGAAAGATAAGAAGATGTGAAGGTCAAGGAAGGGGCCATAAGCCATGGAATGTAGGTGGCTTCTAACAGCTGGAAAAAGCAAAAAAACAGACTCATCCCTAGAGCCTCCAAAACAAATGCAGGCCTAGTGACACCTTAATTTAGATGAGAGAAATCCATTTTATACATGTGATCCACAGAACTGTAAGACAATAAATCTGTGGTGTTTTAGGTCACTAAGCAATACCAAAGGTAAATAAATTGGACTTAACTAAATTAAAAGCCTTCTGCACAGCAAAGGAAATAAATTAAAAGCCTTCTACACAGCAAAGGAAATAATCAACAGAGAAAACACAACACTAAAGAACAGACGCAAATATTCTCAACCTATACATGTGATAAAGGGCTATATCCAGAACAAAGAACTCAAACAAATCTTCAAGAAAAAAAAAAAACTATCAAAAAATGGACAAAAGATATGAATATAAGTTTTTTAAAAGAAGATAAACAAATAGACAAATGAAAAAATGCTCAACATCACTAATTATCAGAGAAATGCAAATTAAAACCATAATAAGATACGACCTTACCCCAAGGAATGGCCATTATTAAAAAGGAAAAAAAACAGATGCACCAAGAGACTACAAATTAGTACAACTTTTTATGGAAAACAGTATGGAGATTCCTCAAAGAAATAAATTACCATTCAATCCAACAATCCCACTACTGGGATTTCCCCAAAGGAAAATAAGTCATTTTAACACTCAAATTTTACTGTAGCATAATTCCCAATCACAAAGATGTTGAATCAACCTAAGTATCCATCAATTCATGAGTGGATAAAGAAAATGTGGTATATATATACCAGGAAGTACCACCCACCTATAAAAAGGAACAAAACAATGTCTTTTGCAGTAACATGGATGAAACTGGAGACTTCTACACATTACTCTTAAGGGAAGTATCTCAAGAAGGGAAAAACAAATACCAGATGTCCACTCTAATAACTGAGAGCTAAACAGTGGGCACACATGTGCACAAAGATACGTAAAAGACATTGAAAACCAAGAAGTAGGGAGGTTGGGAGAGGACAAGGGGCAAAAATTTGCTTCTCGGGTACAATGAGCACTATTCTGGTGATAGGCAGACTAAAAGCACTGACTTAAGCATTGTAGAAGGTATCCATGTAACGTGTATCCTCTTAATATTTTGAAATTTAAAAAATAATAATAAAAAAAGTTTCAGGAAGAATTCTCATAAAAATCTCAAAGAAACAGCCTTATTTAAAATGACTGCTTTTGTTTGAGAAGAAAAGAAAAATTTATTACTTCACCTGTAAGAGGAAAAATGACATATTATTCATACCAAAATAGCAAATTTCCCCAAACATAAGCAGAAACAGAGTTTTTAAAGGGGAGGGCCTGGCTCAGCACCTGTGACTCAAGTGGCTAAGGCACCAGCCACATACACCTGAGCTGGCGGGTTCGAATCCAGCCCGGGCCTGCCAAACAACAATGATGGCTGCAACCAAAAAAATAGCCAGGCATTGTGAATCCCAGCTACTTGGGAGGTGGAGGCAGGAGAATTGCTTGAGCTCAGGAGTTGGAGGTTGCTGTGAGCTGTGATGCCACAGCACTCTACCCAGGGCGACTGCTTGAGGCTCTGTTTCAAAAGAAAATTAAAAATTAAAAAATTAAAAAATTAAGGGGAGGGCCCATCGTTCTTCCACTAGTTACTGAGTCTAATCTTCCCATCTCTGCTGAAGACAAAGCCACGACCTCTGCCCACCTGGAGGCCTGAGGGACTTTGCCAACCAGGTTCCAGGGCCTCCATCTCCATCTCAATACTTCAGCTGAACCATTTCTAGTAGCGCAAAGAACAAAAGACATTCCCCTCCCCCTCCCAACAATGAGTCTCAGTTTCCAAACAGAGTGGGAAAAGTTTTAAAGACACAAAATATTTCTGCCCATTTTTCTAGGTCATTCACTCTGGTACACATTCCTCACTCTCAACATTACACTTCCATATCTATGGGAGGAGGGGAAAAGTAGTTTTAAGCTACTTCTGGATGAACTGGGGTGATGTTTCAGATGGAAGGTTTATACTTATGTATATCACTGCAAAACTCGTGAGGCGAAAAAAGTTGTAAGTTTTCCTGACGTTTATTATCACACAACTTCTTTGCAGTGAACATTCAGATATGTTTTTCTTGTCTATTTCCATCAACTTCACACTGCACTGCTAAGAAATCAAAAGCCCTCACAAAAGTAAACAAGATAGGCAGAAAAAGGAAAGCTTATCTCACACAGCCAAGAAAAACATAAATTTTTTTTTTTTTAAAAGCCAAAGTGTAATACAAATACAGGCCAGGCAGGGTGGCTCATGCCTATAATCCTAGCACCTTGGGACGCCAAGGCGGGTAGATTGCTTGAGCTCAAGAGTTAGAGACCAGCCTGAGCAAGAGCGAGATCCCTTTTCTACTAAAAATAGAAAAACTAGCTGGGCATTGTGGCTGATGCCTTTTGTCCTAGCTTTTCAGAAAGCTGAGGCAAGGGGATCTCCTGAACCCAAGAGTTTAAGGTTGCTGTGAGCCATGACGCCACAGCATTCTACCTAGAGTGATAGAGTGAGACTATCTCAAAAAAAAAAAACCATCACACAAATATCTGAATCTCTATTAGAAGCCATGAAGTTACTCAGTAAAAATAAAAATCACCCTATCCCCAATGATGCAGGCAAAATATTTCATGAGATTCCTAAGGACACAAAACTTCTAAATGAAGTATGAGGGGTTCCTTTCAGGAGTAATAATAAAGGTAAAAAGCTTAATATTGTTCATGCTCAGAAATACTTTTACCTTAAAAAGACAGTAGAAAGCTTGTTAACCTAAAAAGTCACCTGCTTAAACTATTCTTACACTCAAGTTTCTATGACAATTCCATCCATGTAATTACAGAATCCTAAAGCTACAGGGACAGTAGGAGGTCATCTGTCTCATACTTCACCTACTATGACTCTCAAATAGTCTCCGACACAAGACCATGTGGTTGGTGCCTTAGTAAAAACAATTGTTATCTTTGAAACACTTAAAAGTTGAACATACAATTGCCATTCTTACAAGGACCTGTACCTGCTTCTTATTTTCCATATTGCTTACGTTAAAATATTAAGATCTCCTGGCAATTTAATTCAGGATAGTCCAATCCAGGCTTCAAAGAACAAATAATAAATACTAGATGGTTCACCAGTAAGAAAACTGTGTATATAATGTAGCAAATGGGAAATAGTACCTTTCTTCTAAATTTTCCACTTGAAATATTTTCAATAGCTATTAAAATTGTGTTCTAAAAGAATATGTAAAGGAATGGGAAATTATGATATGAAAAGTGAAAAATCTAAAAAGTGAAAAAAATCTAAAATTTTTTTTCTAGTCATAAAAAAAATGTATGTACATTAAATACTTTCTTCTATAGGCCCACAAGGGAGAGCAGTAAAGAGGACATTTAGGGTTTTTTTTGTTTGTTTGTTTGTTTGTTTTTTGGTTTTTAGTATGTTGTCTGGCCCAATTCACCAGCAAGAGAAAAGAAAATGTAGTGATGTTTTACCCCTGAATTAAAACTACATATCTTCAGTAATGCAATGAAATTTAATAAGAGATACAAGCATAATAAGGAAACCTATTATTCACATGACATATAACAGGAGCTTGGCTTTCCAAAAGAAGCAATGAGGGAGAAATACTCTTAGCGACATCTACTAGAACAGAGGCTGGCAAACTTTTCCTGTAAAATGGGCCACATAATAAAATAGTTTAGGCATCATAGCTCATACAGTCTCTGTTGGGACTACTCAACTCTGCACTTGTAGCATGAAAGCAGCCATAAACAATATATAAACAAATGGGTGTGGCTGTGTTCCAATAAAACTTCATTTACACAAACAGGTGAAACACCGGATTTAGCAAGTAGGCTTGAGTTAGCAACCCTGGCACTAGAATATAAACTCCATGTGGATAGGGATCTTTTCTGTTTTGTACACTGTGCACAAGAATCACTTAGAACAGTACCTGGTACACAGCAGTCAATAAATATTTGTAGAATAAATTATTTCTTGACTAGATAAACAAGAAGGAACTCTCAGTTCTATAAATCTCTATTCCATTTAGCTTATGTTTACTTTATATTTCTAGAAAAGAGAAGGAGCATTACAGAAGTATTGTTAAACTTATGTATAACTTTATCGAGAGGTTGATCAAGCTTAAACTATGAAACATGATTAGGCAAATCTCCCAAAGAACCCATAATCTAACTCAACTACTATTTTATAGGAACATAATAGGGAACTTCTCTATAAGAAAAACAAAATAAATTCCAAATTCCAAATGGAACCTATAAGAACATTGTTCTCTCAGTATAATTTCAGTAAAAGAAAGCCTCTCTCCCTATCTGTCCCATAGGGCTGAGAAGCCCACCAGAGGAGCTCTCAGGGCAGAGTCTAATGGCAGACATAGACAGCTATGGGATAGAAGACAGGGTTAAACGTGCTCAACAGAGTGATCTGGGAGAAAGCCAAGCATCACTGCTGGCCTGAGTACTAAAAACAATGCTCACTAGACACAGCACACAGTCTCAGCCCTAAGTCATATTGAGCAGTAATAAGAAAAAGGCAAGACTTAAGCGCAGGAAAGAGAATGTGTTAAGAGTTAAATCATGCAGTTAAAGAAAAACTCCTTGTTTTTGAACCTTGGCTCTCTCTTTGAAGCTTGCCACTGTGCTGTGTTTTCTCATGCCTGACAATTTCAATAGAAGCCTGTGTGGAACACAGGGAAGGGCTGCACCCTTGTCCCCCGTGGGGAGGGCCCTCAGTTCAATGCAAACGGACTGAGCAGGGGACACAGGGAAGGGTTGCACCCTTGTCCCTCCATGGAAAGGGCCCTCAGTTCAGTGCAAACGGACTGAGTAGGTGACACAGGGAAGGGCTGCACCCTTGTCCCCCGGTGGGGAGGGCCCTCAGTTCAATGCAAACAGATTGAGCAGGGGACAAAGGGAAGGGCTGTACCCTTGTCCCCTTAGTTCAATGCAAACGGACTGAGCAGGCGACACAGGGAAGGGCTGCACCCTTGTCCCTCCATGGAAAGGGCCCTCAGTTCAATGAGAACGGACTGAGCAGGGAACACAGGGAAGGGCTGTACCCTTGTCCCTCCCCCCCCACCCACCCCCCGTCCCCCCGTGGGGAGGGTCCTCAGTTCAATGCAAATAGACTGAGCAGGAAACACAGAGAAGGGCTGTACGCTTGTCCCTCCCCCCCCGCCCCCCCGTCCCCCCGTGGGGAGGGCCCTCAGTTCAATGCAAATGGACTGAGCAGGTATTATTATTCTGCATCAAGCTGCACTGACAGACAGTTATTATAGCAATGTGCTCAAGGTCAGCAAGAAACATTCATTTGAATAAATAAAAACTCTTTAAACATAAGCATTTTCTAGACCAAATAGAATGAAAATAACTTCTTTATTTGTAAAATTAGATACTTCACCTTTAGTCATTCATCTAAATGGTTTCCTT
This sequence comes from Nycticebus coucang, assembly GCF_027406575.1. NCBI lineage: Eukaryota > Metazoa > Chordata > Mammalia > Primates > Lorisidae > Nycticebus > Nycticebus coucang. Next base: position 111,300,498 of record NC_069785.1, read on the forward strand.
CTCAACTAAGATGCAAGATTCTGAACCCTGGGGTTGTTTTTTATATTAGAAAAAAACTGATACTTACAGACTTCCTGATGTCTTTTGAAGAGAGATCAATCAACTTCTTATTCATGGACCATTCTTCATCAGATTCCATTATGGCTTTCTAAGAAATAGCCATTTGTTAAATGAAAAAATAATATATAAGCAAATACAAACAGACAGTTTAAAACAAAATAATACAGTGAATTAACTATGAAGTATAACAAGGTAGTCATTACTCTAAATAATCAAGGCTTTAATTTTCAGTATTTAAAATTGAAATTTTCTTTTTTTTTTGGGAATTTATTTTTTAAAGTTCTAACTTTAGCCAAAATAATATTCTTTCACTCTTTCTTAACTCCTGTACTAACTTCAGCTCAACCTTACTGGACAACCCTTAGTAAGACTGAGCAATTTAATATTAAACCTAATCTGTGACCATGAAAGTTCACAAATTGCTTACTGCATTCATAGAAATCTACTAAAGTGAATTCATTTTAATGCTCTTCTTCCAAATACCAACAGAATAACATATATGCTTTTTAACAACCAAGAACTTGAACTATTTCTGCTCATATAACAAAGAAGTAAAAATGTAGGAACAAATTGCTCTAAAAAATTAAGCTGTTTTTTAAAAATGCAGGAAATATAATGGTCTATTCCAACCTCATAACAACTTAACTTTCCTTGTATACCACTCTGCATTTTTCTTCCCCTCCATATATAAATTTTGTTTTTGATGTCAGAATTTATACAACTGTTAATTTGTCAGTTTGTAATTAAAAAAATAAAAGTTAAAAGAACATAGGAAAAAAAATACACAGAAATAGAATTGGCACAGGATTCTTCTGTTCAGGGCTGGACAGGGACCCTAATTTTCTAGGCCTAGGTGATCTCAGAAATCAGTCTCATGGCTCAGCGCCCGTAGCTCAGTAGTTAGGGCACTGGCCACATACACCAAGGCAGATGGATTCAAACCCGGCCAGCGCCTGCTAAACAACAATGACAACTGCAACCGAAAAATAGCCGGTGTTGTGGCGGGCACCTGTAGTCCCATCTACTAGGGAGACTGAAGCAAGGGAATCGCTTAAGCCCAAGAGTTTAAGGTTGCTGTGAGCTGTTACGCCACAGCACTCTACTGAGGGCAATGTAATGAGACTCTGTTTCAAAAAAAAAGAAAAGAAAAGAAATCAGTCTCATCACAGATCCCCAGACAAAAAAGGCCCCTTTCAGGCCACATTCTCTGGACACAAACAAGATTCATGAAAAAAGCAGCCTGACTGGTATCTCATTTGGGCCAGTTCCTCCTGGAACAAGGAACACACACCCTAATATCTGACCTGGGGCAAAGCTTTCAAGGACATATTCCTTTGCTAATTTTAGGATTATTTCTTCCCGCAGGTTCCTGGTCAATAGTGACAAGTTTCAGACATATATTCCCAACCCCACCCCCGCTTGCGGATAGCACAAAGCAATATATAAACCTACTGCCCACTGGGGCTCCCCCTCCATTGCCAGAGATTCTGTTCCCCCTCTTTCTTTTATTTACCTCTTCTATTTTTCAATAAAGTCTGACCTTTCACTTACTGGCGAAAGGAATCTATAGACTCACTAGTGGTTCTGTTTTCATTCTTCAAACTCTGAGATCAAGGACATGACACAGAAATTTTGGCTTATACAGAATTCTAAGACTCTCTATGTTCAGCAATATGACTACTATTTGTGGTAAAGAAATATTCAATAGAAAGAAAAAACAAGGTGATAAATATAAAATAACCTCATTGTTTTTTTCAATATAGTTGTTACTGAAGAAACTTTTAGAGATAAAATTAACATTCAAATAAATACAATTTAAACATCACATTACATAGCACCATTCCCTCCTTAACAGATATGGAGACAGATACTGGCTTGACATCATAATATAGTACATTCAATAGGAATGCATCTGTAATGATCATAAAAGGTTTAGTGTAAAAGAAAAAAGTGAGTGACACCGTTCTAAGAATGTCATTTCCGTCACTCCACGTGAGCAACAGTGGTACTCTGCTGGACCACATACTTCACCTAGGACTCTGAGGACGCACCAGAACAAGTTATGTGGAAAAGTGTAATAAGCTCTTTGTCAACTGAATTTGGTTAACAAAGGACTGGTACTGATCTTTGGGATTATCCGGCTTATTCTCTTAAACTGTTAAAGTTTTTATTTTTCATTATAGGTACATAAATAGTGATATATTGAGGCATATGTGATGTTTGATATAGGCTCATGAGGTGTAATGAGCAAATAAGGGTAACTGGGTAATAGCATAATTCTCTTCATCAAATGATCAGACCATCTTTAAAGATTACTAGAGAGAAAACAGATTTTTACCAACTCATAAACCTGACAGATTTTATAGCTTTTTACTGTAGCTTAGAGTTCATATTAATAAATTTTACCATCCTATACTGTATAAACATACCATACACAATCTTCCTACACAAACTCACAAAGCGTTACCTTCCTTCTTCTTTGGGCATGTTATTATTTCATCCAGGGTTCTACACTTATGCCTTTGTCTAAAAATTATACTATATTCAGATCAATATCAAACATATACTATTTGTTTAGTAAAAGCTGGCCTGAATACTGTAAATGACAGTTGGTTGTGAACTCTAGTTATTATTTTATATGCAAAAATGTTTATCAAAGTTAGAAATTTTTCTTTTTACAAATAGCATAATAAAATATCAAATGCTAAAACTTACAGCAGTAACTCCCCTGAGCAATTGTGATCTGCACTGCTTGCATATTATTATCTGTGGCTCCAGTGTATTTCAATAATCAATTTTCTAGAGTTGTATCTACAATTCTTACTTAAAAGCACTTCTAGGTAAAGTCCTAACTGCATTTGAGAAAAGGGAAATTAAAACAGAAATTGTAAGTTAACTTTTGATAGTATATTCATACTTCTAAATAAGCATACTTTTAAAAGATCAAAATTCCAAATTTCTTTTGAAAGAAACTTTGATACCAGAATGTTCTGTGCTTTCCTTCATTTCTTTATGTGTTATAAAATTTGATATAAGTATATAGGAGAAAAATACATAGTATAGTAATAAAGAGAACTATATTCATAAAATAGCACTGTATCAAAAAATAAGTAAGAATGCAAAGACTTATCTATAAATACCTTAAAATAGATAGGAGCCATATCTCCCACCTCCTTTGGGAGAGGAATACATTCATAAACCATGTGGGACTGTCTCTTGGTACGCATATTAGTTTCTAAAAAGATACAGTCCAATCCTTTATCTTCAAACATCTTTACCAATGATTTCCTGAACATCTGAACAAAGAGAAAGAATTAGATAAATAAAACAGAGGAGATTCAAAATCAAGAACTTATAAGAGATTTAAATATGAAAATAAAAAGTACACCAAATCCCTTTAAAATAAAAATAAATAAAACAAAAAGTCATGCCTGATCTTTGCTATGTTACCTTGTAATCATAGTTTCTAAATCCACTATATAATTTCACATTATTTAAGCAACTTTTTTTAAAATCCACTCTGTAGATATTAGAAATAGTTCCAGTAAACTAAAATGATAAAAGAAGGACAAATAAAATTGAGGTAGTAAAATATGAAGAACTGACAGTAAAATCATAAGAAAACATCCATAAGCCCCAAAAGGGGCTCTGAGCAGATGCACGTCCTCAAATTCAGAAACAGACAGCAAGAGGTAAAGTCTCCATCTTTCTTTAAGGCTGTATAATATTCCATGGTGTACATATACCACAAGGATGGAGCTGGAACATATTCTTCTTAGTAAAGTATCTCAAGAATGAAAGAAAAAGTACCCAATGTACTCAGCCCCACTATGAAACTAATTTAGTTTCATATATAGCTTTCATGTGAAAGCCATAACCCAGTTATAACCTAAGAATATGGGGAAGGGGGAGAGGGAGGGGAGGGAGGAGGGAGGATGGGTGGAGGGAAGGTGATTGGTGGGATTACACCTGCAGTGCATCTTACAAGGGTACATGTGAAACTTAGTAAATGTAGAATATAATTGTCTTAACACAATAACTAAGAAAATGCCAGGAAGGCTATGTTAACCAGTGTGATGAAAATGTGTCAAACTGTTTATAAAACCAGTGTATGGTGCCCCATGATCGCACTGATGTACACAGCTATGATTTAATATTAATAAAATAAATAAATAAATAAAATAACACACCAACAGACAAAAAAAAAGAAAGAAAGAAAGAAAAAAAGAGACAGGAAGAGAATTCACTTCCAAATGTTTCCCTATGCTCGTGGCATCTTCACTAGTTGGTTCCTACATGTTTTCTGACCCCTTACTTGCAATCTTGCATTCAAACAGTCCTCTATTTTCACATATAATGCAATCCCGGCATTCATACCAGTCTTGGCATGAAAGTGAAAAAACACTAAAACTAAAAAGAGAGTTTTCTTTTCCCAAAGGACTAAGTATTACTATGCTCCCTTCTGCACGTACATACATATATACGTATTTCACACTCCAGGCCTCAGGAACAGCTGTTTGTAGAGGGTGGCTGAATGGAGCTGAATGGTCCAGGATATTTGCGTGCATTCACTTGGCACTCCCTGCAGTACAGCATGGAGCTAACAACCAGTGAAAGAGGGAAGAGCAGGCTGGGTACCACGGGCTAGCTCTCCCCACACCACCAGGTTCTAGGGTGAACACCTACACGTCTAAGGATTCTAAGTACAAAGTTGACCTTGTAAGGTGTTATGCAAGTATATTTAAAGATAAAACACATTTTATTTAGATTTATCAGCTCAATTTGTAACTTTTTAATATTTTGTGTGTGTGTGTTAATTTAATCATACCAATATTCATTTACAGGGTAAGGAAATACCTCCTCATCTTCATCTCCTCCACGCACCATGCAGTCCCACCACAAACACCCACCCAGCTTGCCTGCTACACACACCACTGTCCAGATACAAGGGTAGCCATTGCTGCTCCTGTAGTCACCCACAGAAGCAAAGGAAAGGCAAGGAACTTTTAAATATTTTAATTAAACTAACTTTGAGATAATTACAGATCACCTGCAGTTAAAGGAAATCAATTTCCCCCAATGGTAACATCTTACAAAGCTATAGTACAACTATGCTGCTGATTCAGAGTAATTCCACCATGACCCACAAAGACCTCCCCATTCTTTTGCTTCTTTTCAGAGACAGGATCTCACTATGTTGCCCCGCCTGAAGTACAGAGGGTATTCACAGTTGCAATCACAGTGCACTACCACCTCAAACTCCTAGGCTCATCCTGCGGAGTAGCTGTGACCTACAGGCACTCGCTGTGCCCGGCTCCTGTTATCCTTTTGTAGACACAGTCATTCACACCTTATCTGGTCCCACACTCCCTTCCCCACCTTAATTCATAGCAACAGCTGATGTACTCTTTTCATTTCTTTAATTATGTCATTTCAAGAATGTTATATAAATAGAATCATGTAATCTTTGGGGGTTAGTTTTTTTCAATTAGCATTATAATTCCCTAAAGTTCCACATAGGTTATTTTACATACCAATACTTCCTTTTTTTTAATTGTTGAATAAATTAAAATTAGGAATTAGTTTTCCTAATATGGATATACTGAAATACTTTTAACTATTAACCTTTACAGTATATCTAGAATGTTTCCAATTTGGGGCTATCAAAATAAAGTTGCCATGAACATTTGCACACAGGTTGTTGTGTAAACATAACTTAATTTCTCTATGGTAATATGCCAAGGAATGTAACAGTTGCACATTAAGACCTAAAGTAGTTGCACATTTCATGTTTTAAAAAATTGACACTCTCTTTCCCAAATTGGCTATACTGGTTTACATTTCCACACAGGAGCAATCCTCCATATCTTTGCCAGCATTTGGTGTTGTTAATATTTTTTTATTTTACATTTTGATAGATATATGATTTATCATTATGGTCTTAATTTGCATTTTTTAATAGTTAATGATATTTATATCTTTTTATATGCTTATTTTTCATCTATATTTCCTTTTCCATGAAATGCCTCTTCATGTCTTTTATCCATTTTCTAATTGGATTGTTTGTTTTTTACTAAGAAGTTCTGACATCCTAGATTTTTATATTTTATTTATATATTTGGGATATAAATTTTTGTAAGATATGTGGTTTGTGAGTATTTTCTCCCAGTTGGTAATTTTTCTTTTTACCCTCATGAGGGACTTTCAAAGAACAAAGTTTTTAATCTAATAAAGCTTGGTTTATCAATTTTTATTGTTGATTATACTTCTGGTGTCAAATCTAAGAACTTTCTATGTACCGAAGATCCTAAAGATTTTTATCTTATTTTTTTCTAAAAGTTTTGTAGTATTATACTTACATTAAAGTTCATGTTTAAGGTTTTCTTAATTTTCAGTATTTAGAAAATTTCCTATTATCTTTCCACGATTTTCAGTGGAATTTCACTGTGGTCAGAGAATACACGGCATGGCTTCAATTGCTTTAAATTTATTAATGCCCCCATTTATGTGGCGAATATAGTCTATTTTGATACGTGTTCTGAAACAAAAAGCATTTTTTCTTTTTTTTTTGAGACAGATTCTCACTCTGTTGCCCAGGCTAGAATGCCAAGGCATCAGTCTAGCTCACAGTAACCTCAAACTCTGGGTTCAAACAATCCTGCTGCCTCAGCCTCCTAAGTAGCTGGGACTACAGGTGTTTGCTACAACATCTGGCTAACTTTTTCTGTTTTTACTAGAGATGGGTGGGGGTCTCACTTTTGCTCATGTTGGTCTCGAACTCCTAAATCCAGAGATTCTCAGCTTGGCACCCATAGCTCAGTGAGTAGGGCGCTGGCTACATACACCAAAACTGGCGAGTTCGAGCCGGGACCAAGCCAGGTAAACAACAATGATAACTGCAACCAAAAAATAGCCAGGCATTGTGGCAGGTGCCTGCTGTCCCAGCTACTTGGGAGGCCGAGGCAAGAGAATTGCTTGAGCCCAAGAGTTTGCGGTTGCTATGAGCTGTGATGCCACAGCACTCTACCAAGGGCGACACAGTGAAACTCGGTCTCAAAAAAAAAAAAAGGGATTCTCCTGCCTCAGCCTCTTGGAGTGCTAAGATTACAGGCATGAGGCACCACACCCAGCTTAAATGTGTATTTTCTGATATATTTTCTGGGTAGAGTGTTCTATTAATATTAATTAAATCCTGAATGATATAGTTACAGTGGGCTAAATAATGGCCTCCAAAGATACCTTATGTCCTAATCCCTACAATTTATAATGTTACCATATTTGGCATAAGGGGCTTTTCAGATATAATTAAATTAATAATCTTGAGATAGTGAGATTATCCTAGATCATCTGAGTAAATCTTAAATGTAATTAAAAGTGTCCTTCTAAGAGGCAGGCAGAGGGAGGTGTTTGTTTGTTTGTTTGCTTATTTGTTCAGAGACAGAGTCTCACTCAGGCTAGAGTTCTGTGGTGTCAGCCTAGCTCACAGCAACCTCAAACTCCTGGGCTGAGTGATCACTCATCACTCCTGAGTGATCCTCCTGCCTCAGCCTCCTGATCAGGTGGGACTACAGATACCCACCACCATGCCTAGCAAATTTTTCAATTTTTAGTAAAGATGGGGGTCTCACTCTTGCTTAGGCTGATCTCGAACTCCTGAGTTCAAGCCATCCTTCTGCCTCAGTCTCTCAGAGTGCCAGGATTACAGGCGTGAACCACCACACCCAACCAGGCAGAGGGAGATTTGACCAGAGAAGAGAAAGCAATGTGATAACAGAAAGAGATCAGAGTGATGTTGCCACAACCCAAGAAATGCCACAAGAAACCAGAAGAGGCAAGGAATGGATTCTCTCTGAAGCAATAAGTCCTGTCAAAACTTTGATTTTAGCCCTATAAAACTCATTCCGAATTCTGACCTCCAGAACTGTAAGAGAATACACTTCTGGTATTTTACGCTACCAACCCTGTGGTAATTTGTTAGAAACTGCAGTGGTGTTTTTAAGTTCTTATATGTTCTTGCTGGTTTTCTGCCTGGTTGTTCTTTCAATTGCTAAAAAGAAGGTGTTGATGTCTCCAAGTAGAATTATGAATTTGTCTGTTTTTCCTTTCAGTTCCCTCAGTTTTGGCTGCACATGTTTTGTACCTCCGTGTTAGTCCACACACATTTAGGACTGCTACGTCTTTTTGGTGGATTGACCGTTTATTTCATTATTATGTAATGTCCTTCTCCTTTCATTACGTAATGTAATTTTCTCTGCTCTGAGATCTACTTTATACAGAGTCACTTATGCTTTCTTTTTTTTTTTATTAAATCATAACTGTATACATTGATATGATCATGGGGTGTCATACACTCGCTTCATAAACCATTTGACACATTTTTATCACAGTGGTTAACATAGCCTTTCCGGCGTTATCTCAGTTACTGTGCCAAAACATTTACATTCTACCTTTACCAAGTTCTTTTGATTAATGTATGTAGACACACATTTTTCAGCCTCTTATATTATTCTACTTGTGATATTACATTTGAAGTGGGTTCCCTGAAGGCAGCATATAGCTGGGGTATTTATTATGCTCTACCAAACTCTATCTTTTAATTGATATGTTTAGAACTGTTTGTAATTTAACATAGTTATTGATATAGTAGAGTTGTTTTTTTCTAATTTTAATTTTTTGAGACAGAGTCTCATTCTGTTGCCTCAGACTAAAGTACCATGATGTCATAGCTCACAGCAACCTCAAAACTCCTGGGCTCAAGCAATCCTCCTGTCTCAGCCTCCCAAACAGCTGGGACCACAGGCGCTCGCCACCACATCCAGCAGAACCCACAGAATGCTCAGGAATTGGCAGCACAAAGTATTTATGAAAGTGGAGGTAAAGAGTGGCTAAAAACAGATGACTTAATTGAAAGCATTTTGAAAACGCAATTAATATGCTAGATCCTCTCTTCATCAGCAGAACATATAGGATACAGGATTACCTTCTGGAAAAGGTAAAACAAGGTAGCTGAGCTGGGAAATCCAGACACAATTGAGAGTATACGTTATGAAAACACAGGTGTTATAGGAAAGGCTACTTAATGTCCTTAAATGTTCAACATTCTGCCACTCCCAGGGTTTTTCACCTTCTCAGCTCCCAGAATACTGGCTGGCAAGTATTGTTGCCAGCAATGAATGACCTTGGCTGGAGACTGAAAGAGTCTTTTTCTGGAGGGTCCGTCCAGTTCTAAGAAAAGGACCTCCAGGTACCAACAGTGGCTGTTTCCCAGTGAAATGTCCCCACTCTTCACTCCCCTGTGAAGTCCACAGTCAACAAGCATCAAGGGTCAGACTCTCTCTCCTGCTGCCAATTGGGATATTTTAAAAAATGAGTCTATAGTGTCAGACTATAGCATATGCATGTGTTTAAGCAAATTTGTCAAAGTGGTAAGAATTTAAAGGGGACCAAGTGTCATTATGTATTTAACAAAACTAATAATTTTGGCTACATACAGTGGCTCACACCTATAATCCTAGCACACTGGGAGGCCTAAGTGAGCGGATTGCTTGAGCTCAGGAGTTCAAGTTGAGCAAAAGCAAGACCCCATATATACTAAAAATAGAAAAACTAGCCAGGTGTTATGGCAGGCACCTATAGTCCCAGCTACTCAGGAGGCTGAGGCAAGAGAATTGCAGGAGCCCAAGCGTTTGATGTTGCTGTGAGCCATGGCACTCCACCCAAGAGGACAGGGTGAGATTCTGTCTCAAAAAAAAAAACAAAAAAAACTAATAATTTGGACCTTATTAATTTGAAATTTGTGATTATTAAACTGTGTACTGGCTCGGTGCCTGTGGCTCAAGCCAGACACATACACCTGAGCTGGCGGGTTCGAATCCAGCCTGGGCCTGCCAAACAACAAAGATGGCTCAACCAAAAAATAGCTGGGCGTTGTGGCTGGCGCCTGTAGTCCCAGTTACTTGGGAGGTGGAGGCAGGAGAATCGCTTGAGCCCAGGAATTGGAGGTTGCTGTGAGCTGTGATGCCACAGCACTCAACCCAGGGTGACAGCTTGAGGCTCTGTCTCAAAAAAAAAAAAAAAACTGTGTACTACAACAAGGCACGGTAGCTCACGCCTATAATCCCAGCACTGTGGGAGGCTAAGGGGGGAAAATTGCGTCAGCTCAGGAATTTGAGACTTGCCTGAGCGAGAGTGAGATCCCCAACTCCTAAAAAAAATGAAAAAACCCACCCAGGCGCCACAGCCAGCACCTGTAATCCCAGTGGCTTCCAGAGGCTGAGGCAACAGGATGCCTATAGCCCTAGTCTGAAGTTGCAGTGAGCTATGACACCACTGCACTCTGCTCAGGGCATAGGGTGGGACTCTGTCTCAACAACAACAACAACAAAAAAAAAAAAAGCAAAGAAATAAAAATAAAAAATAAGCAAGGAAATTAAAAATAAAAAATACATAAAAAACTGTGTACTACCGAAATTTACCTTTGCATTTTCTATTAAATAGAAGGTCTAAAATTAAATTTAAATTTTGGTGATAATGGTGATTAAAAACCACCTGAAAGAAGAGGCTTTTGTATTTGCAAACAATATTTTGTGTTAAGTTAAACCATTTTTTAAATCTATCCAACAAAAGAGGTAAATAATATCAGAACAGAATTAATTTGAGTTGTTGTACATATTGTAAAGTAAAAAAAAAAATTTATGAACTACTTCTTTAATCTAGGATTCAGACATTTCATTAACTACCTGAAGTAATTTATAATTTCTAACAAGTTTTTCCATTTATTACACAAAAGGGTTTATAAAGCCATTATTTGCATAAAACAATTTAGCTTTTCCTCCCTCTCTTGTTTTCCATAAAATCTGTAAAATTATAATACAATGTGAACTAGCATAATCCATACTTTTGGCAGAATTAATAAACCATTTTATCTCTGCATTTCTCACAGCAACTAAAATATTATGTTCACGTACTCAGTATCTGTTGAACTGAATACATTTCTTCTTTATCCACTTCGATTTTCTTTCGCCAAGTAGATTAAATGCTTATAGAAATAAAAAACCTACACACTAGATTCTTGTAATTACTTAAAATATTTTTGGCACTATAATTTACTATAAGTTACATCAGTTTTATATGCATAAATTTTTAAAAGGCATCCCCCCAAAAATTCTAAAATAATTCTGAAAACCAAATCTCCATATTTTCCACCTTAAATTACACACTGGTCATAGTATCTACAACTCAGAAGAACCAAAGTTTCAGATAAAAAAATGCCTGTCTTGGGCGGCACCGGTGGCTCAAAGGAGTAGGGCGCCAGCCCGATACGCCAGAGGTGGCAGGTTCAAACACAGCCCCAGCCAAAAAAATGCCTGTCTTCATTCTTACTCTTTTTTGGCTACAGATGTAATAAAACAAACTGCTCTTCTACCTTTCACAGCATAAACTTAGAAAGCACAGGGTACAAGAGAATAAATTTCATGCAATGCATTGAACACCTCCTCCTCTGATATCCTTAGCACGCGCGGCCAAGATCTGTGGTCTCTTGTGAAGCAATAAAAAAAAAAAATCCCTGAATCCAGAAGTTGGACCAGGTTATGAAGGCAGAAGAGCAGAAATTAGAGCTATTAACACAATCACCACAAACCAAGGCCGCTGAGAAGGCCAATTCCACAACAGGAAAATATAGCAACTGCTAAATATAAACTTGTGACTCTTTACATCTCTTTTCATTATCTGAAAATTTCTTTCTTTTTGGCTGGAATTTATTAGCTTCCTGTGGTAATAATGACTCTCTCATACTACACAAAGCACTGATTAGAAATCTTAGATTGATTTCTTTTAAGTAAAAATAATTATTACTTTGTCACAGTTTATTTAGTAGACAAAAGTTTTCAAAACCAGGGGTACATAAGGGAAATAAAATGATAGAAACATTATGATCCCAAACTATGAAAACACAAGTATTTAAGTTCAGAAACTAAAGTCATTGAATAAAGGTATAAAACTGGCTGGAATTCTTCACAATAGTTTGCAACAACTGCTCATGAGCCCTGCAGTGATGATGAGCATATGGTGCTGACCTGAACTTCCTCCCAGATGTCTTCATCCAATAAAGTAGCTGCTCTGTGGTGCTGCAAAGGGGCTATCAGGCAGTGGCCCTCAGTGAGAGAGCAGGAGTTGGGTAAACATAAGTAAACCTGTGGGAAACAATCGAAAGGTGAAATATTATTACTATTTAGTCTTAGTTATAACAGATGAGCTCCTAATAGGGAAGTTTAAACATTGTAAAAGCCATAAAGATGGTTTTTAATAAACTGGAAACTGAGAGCACAAGTCTCAATTTTCACTTACACATCAAAGATTAAGATTAGCCAAGGAAGGGCAGAATGAACGAAACTTTACCCCTAACTTTAAGGAGCTATATTTTTTAAAATTCTTGAAACAACACAATTTGCCCAAAAATAAAAAGGCACATAGCCTGGTAATTTGAGTTGTCCAACTGACGCTCATTAATCAGGCATTCCTTCTCTCATTAGCTAAGAAAGGAGAATTAACCCAGCTAAGAAAGAAAGGAAATGACTTTAGAATGGCTTTACTGCTGTATTTAGTTGTATACACAAATTATCTAAAAGCTGGTACTTTTTTTCCATTATACACAACTGTCTTAAAAAAAGAAAGGTTAACTGAAATATATGTAGTGAACAAAATGGTTTTTCTATTTTCTATTATTTTTTTTAAGTTTTAACTAGAAATATTTTACATGGCAGAACTTTATTTATTTAACAGAATAATGAGAAACAACAAAGTAGGGGTGGGTCGGTATCTGCATAAATTTACAGTAAAATCACAACCATATTTGCAAAAAGAAAAAAAAGAAAGATTTTAAGAGCTAAAGGACTAGCAACAGGCCTCTTTTTTTTTTTTTGACAGGAATCTGCTATTTAATAATAAGCCGTACTCTACCATACATATCTATGCTAAAGCAAACAATTTTCAAAAGAATCTTGGAGTACAATAGTTATTCCTAAGTATGACAAAAAGGCATAGACACCATAAAGAAAGACACTAATAAAATTAACCTCATTTGATTTTTAAATTTCTGAATGGGAAAATAAATCAACAGACAATGGGGTGGGGATGGCAATACTTGTGACAAAGGGCTAATTTCCTTACAAGTACACAGTAGTTTTACAATTTCCAACATCCAGTTTCAACAAGGAGAAACAAGATTCCAATTCTGCCATGGCCTAGCTTTGTGACTGCGGGTAAGTTGCAACCTCTATGAGGCTGGGGCTCCACTTCTCTTAGAAAAGCTGGACTGGCCAGTCCACAGCAGGATCCAGTAAAGTGTGACTGTCTCGAAAACTTCTGTAAACAGTTCCCCAATTCAAAGCAAAACTGAAGGAGGCATTAACAAACGTGCTGAAGTCTTGCTCTTCCATACACAGACAGGCTTTGGCTTTGGGCATCGCGCATAGCACAGCTCCTGTGAGCCACCAGTCATCGTCACACAGTCCATCACAGTTATAGGAGGGTGGGGGGGGCTATAAAACTTAGAAACTGAAATATTGAAGAGAATAACTAAACTTCCTAAGTGATATACTGAGATAAAGAGCCAGGTCAAGGGCGGCGCCTGTGGCTCAGTGAGTAGGGCGCCGGCCCCATATGCCGAGGGTGGCGGGTTCAGACCCAGCCCCGGCCAAACTGCAACAAAAAAAAAAAAAAATAGCCGGGCGTTGTGGCGGGCGCCTGTAGTCCCAGCTGCTCTGGAGGCTGAGGCAAGAGAATCGCGTAAGCCCAAGAGTTAGAGGTTGCTGTGAGCTGTGTGATGCCACGGCACTCTACTGAGGGCGGTAAGTGAGACTCTGTCTCTACAAAAAAAAAAAAAAAAAAAAAAAGAGCCAGGTCAAATATCACTCATAGGTCAGATAACATGCAATAAAATTAATTTTAAAAGTGTTATAAACATAACCATCACCTAAAATAGATATTGAAAATTATTTTTCCCTGGGCAGTGATTAGAACCTGAGGGGAAGGGCCACATTTATGGAGTATATATAGTTCCCTTACAAAAGAGGCCCCAGGCTTGGTACGTGTAGCTCAAGCAGCTAAGGCTCCAGCCGCATACACCAGAGCTGGCAGGTTCGAATCCAGCCTGGGCCCACCAAACAACAATGACAACTACAACCCAAAAATAGTCAGGTGTTGTGGCAGGCACCTATTGTCCCAGCTACTTGCGAGGCTGAGGCAAGAGAATCGCTTAAGCCCAAGAGTTGGAGGTTGCTGTGAGCTGTGACGTCACATCACTCTACCCAGGGCGACAGCCTGAGGCTCTGTCTCAAAAAAAAAAAAAAAAAAAAGAGGCCCCAGAGAGTCTGTTTGTCCCTTTCAAAGGGACATGTGAGGACCCAGCAAGAAAAAGGCTCTTCATAAACTAGGACATGGGCCCTTACCCGACACTGAATCTGCTGGCACCTTGATCTTGGATTTTCTAGCCTCCAGAACTGTAAGAAATAAATTTCCATTGTTGATACATCACCTAGTCTATAGTATTCATGATCTAACAGCCCAAACTAAGACATGGGGGAAAAAACAAATAAACAAGTGAAAGGTACAGCATGTCAGACAGTGAGAAGGGTTTCTAAAAAGACATAATAGGAAAAGAGCACAAAAAGTGTCCAAAGAGAAGTTAAGGAGCACCGGCTGGGATGACATCTAAGATGAACCTAAAACAGGGAAGGGTGTATGCAGGAAGTGCTCCAGGGAGAAGAAAAGGCCTGTGAGAAAGGAGTAGACTGGGTGTGCTCCCCACAGTCGGCCAGTGTGGCTGAGAGGGGAGAGCCCGGGAGGGAGGCAATGGGAGGGAACGGGCCTACAGGCCACAATAAGGAGTCTGGCTTTTGTCTGAGAGCCAGATTTGACTGATACAGACCTAAATTTGAAAATATGAAAATATAACTCTGGCTACTGTATAGAGAAGGGGACAAGAGAAGAACCAGAAAGGTCCATTAGGCAACTATTGCACACAAGAGTCCAGCAACAGACGAGGGTCACTGGAGCCACAATAGGAGGTATAGAGATCAAGAGACGTGATCAGATAGGAATACACTGTGAAACTTATTCATTCAATAGGATTTAGAGATGGGCAGTAAGAACTACCCCAGTGTCTAATCTGAGCAAATGGAGGATGAAGATGTACTGGGGCAGGTATCAGATGGGGTAACGGTAAAGGGAGGGAGGGGACATTCTGTCTCAAATATCTATTAGACTTCCAAGTGGAAAAGCTATTAAATAAGTGAACCCAGAATTCGGGGAGAGATTTGAGTTATGTAAATTTGCTAGAAGAATATAAAAATAACTAGTCAAAAATTAGATGGGATCACTTGAGACAAAGGTCTCTCCATTACAGCATTTTAAGAGGGTATAAGTAAAAATTCTGAAGAAGTCTTCTGAAGTAGATTGACTACACAAACACATTAGGCTGTTCAGTCCTCCAAACACCCACACCCTTTACAGCATTACTGTAGCTTCTCCCGTCAAGGGGTGGAGACCTGGCCTGTGACTCACAAGGGCCAAAAGAATAAGGTAGAAGTGATTGTGGTCTGGTCCAAGTCTAGGCCTCTAGAGCCCCAGTGCACTTTTGCTCATTGTCTTGGAATGAGTGTAGCCCCCATATGAACGAGCCCATGCTAGCCCACTGGAAGACTAGAAACCACATACAACAAATGTGCCATCCCAGCTGAGACCATCCTAGGCCTGAGGCCAGGTGACCCAGCAGCTAACTACAGGTGCAGAGTCAGGCAGCTAAAACCAGACCAGACTGCCTACCCATACAATCAAGACTTAACAGCTGACTATGGTCTTCACCATACATTTCAGTGTAGTCTGTTACATATGAATATTATTACCTCTCCTCTTCACCCACGAGCAGCGCCTGTGGCTCAAGGAGTAGGGCGCCAGTCCCATATGCCGGAGGTGGTGGGTTCAAACCCAGCCCCGGCCAAAATAAAAGTATAAATGGAAGAGCTAATTCTCAGCTTTTATACACAGTCTTTATAAATCTGAAGTATGAAGTCCAATAAAGGCAGCACCCACTTCAGACAACTTGTAGTTCCAAGAATAAACCATGTTGTCCTCTATCTTCTAATCCCTGGCATGTATCCTACTCTACCACTACACTGTAGCACAAGACTCACTTCTCTAGAAGCCTTCTAGAGGCTCCAGGGTACTGGAGGAGTCTTCCAGATACTCCAGGGTAACTGATATACTCTTCTGTGTTCCTGTAACTCTCCTGGCACATATATCACAGCAGTTAAGGCTGGTCTATTTATGCTTTTGTCTGCTCTCATAAAAGTGTAAACAACCTGAAAAGATTTTAGCTGCATTTATATTTCTAGGACCTAACAATGCCTGACAGATGATACTAAATGCTCAATACCTGATGAATGAATGAATTAAACAATTCTGTTTCTTTTTCTAACTCAAATTAAAAGCAGATGAATGGAATCATATACAAATATTAAAGAATAAACACAAATCTTCAAGTTATGAGCATAACACTTCTTTGGCTTATTCTATAAAATACCCATCCATTGACTGCTAACCTACTCTGGGAAAAACCCTCATACGGCCAGCACTCTGGGCAGCCAAGGCAGATGGATTACTTGAGCTCAGGAATTTGAGACCAGCCTGAGCAAGAGCAAGACCCATCTCTAAAAATAGCCAGTTGTGTGGCAGGCACCTTAAGCCCAAGAGTTTGAGGTTACTGTGAGCTGTGATGCCATAGCACTCTACTGAGCACAATAAAGTGAGACTTTGCATCAAAAAAGAAAAAAAGCCTCACAGTTTGCTGAAAATACTAATAACGATATCATAAAAAGTACAGCATTCACCTGTAACATGATTGTCTATGTGGACAATCACAAAGAATCAACAAAAATTTCCTGGAACTGATAAGTGACTAAGCAAAGTAATAGCATAGAAGGCTAATATACAAAAGTAACTACTTTCCATGTATTAGCAATGAACAATTAAAATTCAATACCACTTGCAATAGCATTCCCAAAGTGTAATACTTAAGTATAAATTTAATAAAATATGTACAGGATCTGGGTGTGGAAAATTATAAAACTCTGATGAAAGAAACCAGAAAAGATCAAAATAAACAGAGAAATGTTATGTCTGTGGATTCAAAAACTCAGTATTGATTAATTCTACCATTGATCTATAGATTCAATACAATCCAAATCAAACTCTCAGCAAGCTATTTTTTAGATATTAGAGTATTTGTTCTAAAGTTTAAAGCCAAGTCGAAGTCTCACACTACCTAAGATTTACTGTAGATTTAATGTAGTAGCCAAGACAGCACGGTACTGACATATAGATCAACAGAACCGACTACAGAGCCCAGAAACAGGACCACATAAACACAATCAACTCATCTTTGATAAAGGAGCAAAGGTAATTCAATAAAGGATTGTCTTTTCAACAAGTGGTGCTTGGAACAACTGACATGCACGTGCAAAAACATGAATCTAGAGAAATCTTACGTCTTTCACAAAAATTAACCCTAAATATAAAATGCAAAATTACAAAACATCTAGAAAAAAATTGTAGGAGAAAATCTACTTGACCCTGGGTTTGACAATTTTTAGATATACATGAAAAGCATAATTAAAGAGAAAATGGTAACTCAAACTTCATGAAGAATTAAATACTTCTATTCTGCAAAAGACACTCTTAAAAGAATAAAAACATGAGCCACTGATTGGAAGAAAGCATATGCAAAACAGATATCTGGTAAAAGAACTGTGCCCAAATTATACATTAAAAAAAAAGAAAGAAAGAAATCTTAAAGCTCAAGAATAAGAAAAAAACAAATAATTAAAAATTAAGCAAGAGATTTCTAGAGACACCTCACCAAAGATAATATACAGATGGCAAAAAGCATATGAAAAGATGCTGAGTATCTCTGTCATTAAAAAATTGAAAATCAAAACAATGAAATACCACTAGAGGATTACTAAAATCCAAAAAACTGACAATGCTATACCGAATGCTGGTAAAGATGTAGAGTAATGAAGTTTTCATTCATTGCTGTTTGAAATGAATAATTGGGCAACACTTTGGGAGATGGTTTGGTGGTTTCCTGCAAAGCTGAATAGTCCTACCATGTAATCCAGCTAGTGTTTACCCAACTAATTTGACAACTTATATGTACACAAAAACATGCATACAACTGTTTATAGTAGCTTTATTTAGAATTGTCAAAAACTGAAAGCAATCAGGATACCCTTAAAAAGGTGTAAGGATAAATAAACTAGCACAGCTATACAATGAAAAATTACTCAGCCATAAAAAGAAATGAGCTACTAAGGCCATGAAAAGACCTAGAAGGACCTTAAACTCATGCTGTTAAGTGAAAGAAGCCAGTCTGAAAAGACTATTACCAGGCATGATTTCAATCATTCTAAAAGGACAGAAAACATAAAAACAGATCAGCTTTGGCCAGGAGTTAGGCAGGGATGGCTGAATGTGGGAAACATAACTCTCTACTCCTTATGCACAGACTATGCACAGTGATTTTCTTCCAAAGAGTATACTTAGGGGGAGGGGGAGAAAAGAGAGTCAGGGAGATTAACTTCACAGTGGATAGACAGAAAAACACTAACTCAGCCAGTCAACAGCGGTCAACATCAACAGAGATACATCACACTGAGACAATGTCATAAAATGCCATTTTATTTCTGTGGTTTGCCTTCCAAAAACCAAAATCTGAGTTTTGCCATGAGGAAAACATCAGACAAATTCTAATAGAATAGAGAATACCTGGCCAGTACACCTGAAAACTCTCAAGGTTACCAAAAACAAGGAAAGTCTAAAAAACTGTCCCAGCCAAAAAGAGCCTAAGAAGATGTGACTGGTGGGATCCTGGAGAAAAACAGGACACTAGGTAAGAACTACAGAAATCTCCATAAACTCCTCAGTAACAGCATCAGTACTAATTGTGTAATTGTAACAGACAGACTACACTGGAGTTAAGATGCTAGTAAGAAAGGAAACTGGGTCCCAGGGACATGGAACTCCATGTGCTGTCTTCTCCATTTTTCTGGAAATGTAAAACTATTGTTCTAAAAAAAGTTTTGGATGTTTTTTAAAGCATAATATTAAGATAAGAAGGTAGATAGACCACTTTTATAAAAAGAAAAGAGAGAGAAGGCAAGGCTGGCTGCTCAGAAAGTTTACTGTCTCTCTGAATGCAAATATAGTTTCATTAATATATTTGAATTTCAGAAATTACTTTAAATATTAGAAATATAAGGTGAGAACTATCAAGTGGCTCTGAAATACTGTTTGTTATTATATTTCAGCTTAAGGGCAAAGTAACTCCTTAGAAACTCATAACCATATGTGATTAACTTGGGGAATAATTTGTTATATATTAGCTACAATGGATGAGATAGGCAGTCAGATCAATATTGTGGGAAATTGATAAAATTCCTTCTGATCAGTATTTCAAATATTTCTATACTGAAATATGCACAGATCAAAGGCTGAAGGTAAATGGTAGTTTTTAAAGCAAAGACAGCAAAATAAAGCACAGGTGGAGAAAGGAGAGATTCAAATGATCTCAAAACCTTCAGAATTAAAAGCGTGGTCCAAGGGCAAAAAAACAGAATAGTCAATTCTCAAAAATTGAAAGCAAAAAAAATTGAACACCATTAGAAATGACTAATTGGAAAACGTGACTAGTTCACAACCAAAAAGGAAAACAGAAGAAAAGTAAAGGAATGTTGAACAGACAATGCAAGACTTAAAAAAACAGAAATTTCTGTTTATCAGCCAAGACAATTTCCTGTGAACAGAAACACCTCCCTGGGAGCACAGCCTGTAATGAGGATGCCACCGAGCGTCCGCAGACTTCACACCTCTGTGCCTCTCTGGACTCGGCCTGTCTTCAGTCCACAAGGGAAAAAGAAAGAAACCCTGAAGTTTCCCTAAGGCACTGTGTGAAAAATTTAAGTATTACCCTATTTAGTCTCACATTTTTAAAGGGGAATAAAATATTCATACATGAGATAATAATTGTAAAAATTTAAATGTTTACCTGAAAGTCAGGAAAGGAAGTTAGAAAAATTAATATGGGTAATTGGTTAAGGTGGGTTTTTAAAAAGTTGGTTAAATTTTGAACAGAATTTTTACCACCTTTTTTGATAAAGCATGAAAGAAAAGAGAAGAGACAGTAAGTTAAGTAAAAGAAACCAAAATCCAAACTAACATATTAACTATTTTAATGATCTAAAGACACTAAAGACTACAGTGTGAGGGGCCTGGTGAGGGCGCACACACGAGACAAACAGCACCAACACACGCAGGCACATTCCCCGAACCACGCCTCCCTGCCTCCCGGGAGCGGGTCGCTCACGCCACCTCTTCTGCCTTCCCCTCTCCCTCCGCTCCAGACTCCAGTTCCATCGGTGCCAAGCTCGGTTCCTGCTCAAGGCTTTACCCTCAGTGATGTTCCTTCTGGAAACATCACTCATTCATTTCCTCATGTTACTTGCTCCTTTCCACCTCACATATCTTTACTAACATATCTCACATATCTCAGAGAAGCCTTCCAGACCACCACATCAAAAATAATACCCCCATCATTTTACCCCATTCCCTCACTTTATTTGCATATGACAATTAACATTCTCTTAAATCAAGGCAATTATTACTTTATTTATTTTCTGGCCTATTTCACCAGAATACAAGCTCCAGAAGTTTACCTGATTCTCTACTTTTTCCCAGTGACTAATTAGGGTCTATCACATGTCAGGCATACAAAACTATTTTGCTCAATGTAAGAATTAAATCACTAAACATTTATTGAAATAAATGACTATTATGTACCACAAACAAGGCTAGATGATTGGTATACAGCAGTTGAGTAAAAGTCATCTCTGTCTCCATGGAGCTTAAAAACTATTAGGAGACAGACGTAATAAGTAAAAGAAAGAAAATATAAACCTCTTCAAACTGTGAAATAATCTAGGAGGAAACACACGAGTTCTATGTGAAAGTAAGCAAAGATTAATAAATGTTATACTTCTTACCTTAAGTCCTATTGCAATAATAAGGTGCTTGGGAAACTGAGAGCTGTCAAAACAATACAGACATTTCTCCATCTGTGCAGCAAGATTCCGATGCTCAGCAACAGCTTTCCTCCTCTGTTTCTCTTCTTCGCTGCGACATTCTCTCTCGGCTGCTTTGGAGACAAACATGTCATCCAGAGTATAATAGTCTCCATCTGCTTTTCCCATAAACTGAAAAAGCAAAATAACAGTAGTAAGGAGAAGAAGGCAGTAGTTAAAATTTTATTGTACTGTAGGTTCCTAAAAGCACATCAGTAAGTTCTAGGATACAATTTATACATTAAAAACAAAAGAAAAAGGGGTGGTGCCTGTGGCTCAGTGAGTAGGGCACTGGCTCCATATTCTGAGGGTGGCGGGTTCGAACACAGCCCTGGCCAAACTGCAATAAAAAAATGGCCAGGCATTGCTGAGGGCACCTGTAGTCCCAGCTGCTCGGGAGGCTGAGGCAGGAGAATCTCCTAAGCCCAAGAGCTGGAGGTTGCTGCAAGCTGTGATGCCACAGCACTCTACCAAAGGCAACAGAGTGAGACTCTGTCTCTAAAAAAACAAACAAAAAAAAGAAAGAAAGAAAAGAAAAAGAAAACATCATTAAAATTTAACCTTGACTTTTAAGAGTCAATCTATCATCATCATCACCATCATCATTACAATAGCTAAAATTTATTGAATATTTACTATTTCCAATTCTATGCAATTCATTCTTGTTTATAGGGTGATGGTAGGGACCATCATCATTTTCATCCAATAGATGAGAAAACAAAATCACAGAGGCAAGAAACTACTTTCACTTTAAAAATTAACAGACACACTGTAAGAACGTAAAACATTTTTCTGCCGTATCTCTAGGTGCCTTCTTTACACACCTCCACCAACATAAACTGGACAGAATTATGCTTTTAAAACACAAATCTTATTTTCTTATCTATGTTCTTGATTAAAATCCTCAGAGAGTTTTACACTGTGTACAGGATCAAGTCCAAACTCTGGTCTGGCCTACTAAATCATATATGTAGAAAAAATAATATTTAAAAGCTTAGATTCCACAGTCAAAATCAATGTGGTAAAATTCAATCTGCATAACCTTGGGCATGTTATTTATTATCTATGCTCTATGTCTTACTTTCTCATTTTACAATGGTTATGACAATATAGATTAAATATTCCTTATCCAAAATTTTTAGGACCAGAAGTGTTTTTGGATCTCAGATTTTCTTGGATGTTGGAATCTTTGCATGTACCTATGCAATATCATGGAGATGGAACTTGATTCTAAACACAAACTTCGTTTATGTTCATATATCCCTTAGACACATAGCCTGAATGTAATTTTATACAGTACATAAATAATTTTGTGCATGTAACAAAGTTCTTATACACTGAACCATCAGAAAGCAAGTCTCACTATCTCAGCCGTCCAGACAGAATCACAGCAGGTTCACGCTTAAGTGTACCTGCTGCTGCATTAGCTCGTCCTCACACAGTTACCTGGTCCTTGGCATCCATAACTCTGGTAAAGGCTGTCAGAGTTTTTCAGAGTGAACACATGGGCCAGGTATGGAGTTTTCTACATGTGGCATCAGAGAGATGCTCAAAAAGTTTCAGAATTTAGAGCACTTCAGATTTCAGATTTTTGGATTAAGGATATTCGACCAGTATTAGCGACCTATTAGAATTATCGCACTTAACCTCACAGCATGTTCCTGGTGCACACTAAGAACTCACAAGTGTGAGCCACCATCACGATTTCAAGTCTCCTCACAACCTGGCACTGACGGCCTCTCCAGACACGTCCAGCCGCCCTGTTTTCAGTCCTCAGAAGCACAGTTAGCTTCAGGCTCTGCACATGATGGTGCCCTCAATTTGCCCTCAATGTTGCCCCTCTAATTCTACTTGCTATTCCATCCTAGGCTTAGAATTTAGTTGTTACCACCACAAAAGAAACTTCCTCAATCTTCCAGGCCCTGATCTGTACTTACATCAGTCTCACGACTACGCTGGATCATAATTGTTCATTAACATGTCTTATCTTTTTCTTTTTTTTTGTAGAGACAGAGTCTCACTTTATGGCCCTCGGTAGAGTGCCGGGGCCTCACACAGCTCACAGCAACCTCCAACTCTTAGGCTTAAGCGATTCTCTTGCCTCAGCCTCCCGAGTAGCTGGGACTACAGGCGCCTGCCACAACGCCCGGCTATTTTTTGGTTGCAGTTTGGCCGGGGCTGGGTTTGAACCCGCCACCCTCAGTATATGGGGCCGGCGCCTTATCGACTGAGCCACAGGCGCCGCCCTTCTTTTTCTTATTATGTTCTACTTACTGTACTAATTACTAAAACAAAACAAAACTATGTTTTCTTCTTCATCAAATACAAAGCAACAGCAATATGCTTGGATGTTAACAGACATGTACAAAGACTTGAAGGCAGATGAAGTAGCTCTATGTATGTCAACGTAAATTTCAGACGAAACAGCATTATAAATAATAAAAAAGGTAGTTTGATAATAACAAAAGAGTCAAATCATCAAGAGGACCTAACAATCCCAAAGTTTATGTGTCTAGTAACAGTACATAGGACCAGAACTGCAAGAAAGACAGATCCATAATGTAACCAGAGAGTTACATGCCACTCTATCAGTACAGAACAACCGAAAATCAACAGGTACATGAAAGACAAAAACACACTACTGCCGGACCTAATGGGCACTGAGAGAAAGTCCATCCAACAGCAGCAGAATACACATTTTTCTCTCAAGTGTACACTGAATATTCACCAAGATAGATGACATTCTGGATTCTAACACAAGTCTTAATAACTTTAAAAGGATTCTAGTAACAAGTATTTTGTTTAATGCGATCCCTATCAAAGCACCACTGTCATACTTTAAAGATCTGGAAAAAATAGTATTCCATTTTATATGGAACCAGAAAAAACCTCGAATAGCCAAGCCATTACTCAGAAATAAAAATCAGGAGGAATCACACCACCAGACTTCAAACTATACTATAAATCTATAGTGATCAAAACAGCATGGTACTGGCACAGAAACAGAGAGGTAGATGTATGGAACAGAATAGAGAACCAAGAGATGAACCCAGATACTTATTGTCATATGATCTTTGTTTTGTTTTGTTTTGTTTCCTTTTTTTATTTTTATTAAATCATAGCTGTGTACATTAATATGATCATGGGGCACCATACACTTGATTCATAGATCATTTGACACATTTTCATCACACTAGTTAACATAGCTTTCATAGCATTTTCTTAGTTATTTTGCCGAGACCTTTACATTCCACATTTACTAGGATTCAAATATACCCTTGTAAGATGCACCGCAGGTGTAATCCCATTAATTCCCCTCCCTCCACCCACCTCCCCCCTCCCTGTCATATGATCTTTGATAAGCCCATCAAAAATATAAATTGGGGGAAAGATTCCCTATTTAACAAATGGTGCTGGGAGAATGGCTGGCAACTTGTTGACGACTGAAACCGAACCCACACCTTTCACCATTAACAAAAGTTGACTCTCACTGGATAAAAGCTTTAAACTTAAGACATGAAACTATAAAGATTCTTGGAGAGAGTGCAAGTGAAGAAGTTGGCCTGGGAGAATACTTCATAAGGAGGACCCTTGGGCAATTGAAGAAACACCAAAAATACATTACTAGGATCTGATCAAACCAAAAAGCTTCTGCACAGCCAAAAACACAGTGAGTAAAGCAAGCAGACAGCCCTCAGAATGGGAGAGGATATTTGCAGGTTATGCTTCTAACAAAGGTTTGATAACTAGAATCCACAGAGAACTCAAACTTATTAATAAGAAAAGAATAAGTAATCCCATTTCATCGTGAGCAAGGGACTTGAATAGAATCTGCTCTGAAGAAGATAGGCACATGGCCTACAGACACATGAAAAGATACTCATCATCGTCAGAGAAATGCAAATCAAAACCACTTTGAGATATCATCTAACTCCAGTAAGAGTGACTCACATAACAAAATCCCAAAACATCCCAGATGTTGGTGTGGATGTGGAGAAAAGGAACAATTCTACACTGCTGATGGGAGTGCAAGCTAATACATTCCTTTTGGAAAGAAGTATGGAGAATACTCAGGGATCTAAAAGTAGACCTGCCGTTTGATCCTACAATTCCTCTACTAGGTGTATATCCAAAAGATCGAAAATCATTTTATAACAAAGATATCTGCACCAGATTGTTCACTGCAGCTCAATTCATAATAGCCAAGTCATAGAAGAAGCCCAAGTGCCCATCGACCCATGAATGGATTAATAAATTATGATATATGTATACCATGGAATATTATGCAGCCTTAAAAACTGCTGGAAGAAAGGAGATAAAGAAAAGGAAGAAAGGCATGAAAATAAACCTCTTTATTGTCTTTACTAAGAGTCCTGAAGAAAGCTTATGACATTATATAAACTCAATTTGGTACACTACAAATGCAAATCAAAACCACAATGAGTTAACCACTTCCCCCTCACTAGGATGGCCAGAAGCAAACGGTCAGATAATAATGTGCTGTCAAGGACATGACGAAATCAGAACCTTCGCACACTGCTGATGGCTGTGTAGAATGGTGCACCTGCTCTGGAAAGCAGTCTGGTAGCTCTTCAAATAATTAAACATAGATTAATGAAAAAATTAAACATATGGGTTACAATATGAGCCAGAAATTCCAGTCCTAGTATATACCCAAGGAAAATGAAAACATATATCCACACAAAAATTTGTACATGAAACCTTATAGCAGCACTATTTGTAAAAGTCAACAGCAGAAACAGCATAGATGCCCATGAGTGACAGATAAAAAAATGTGATAAAGCCATGCAAAATGGAGTATTAGTCATGAAAAAGAATGAAGTACTACTACCTGTAAAACGTTATGCTAAGGGAAAGAAACCAGTCCTGAAAGACCCACTGTTATATGATTCCATTCATACAAAATGTAGAGAACATGGAACCCCATTAAATAGAAAATAGATTAGTGGGTGCTAAGGGCTAAAGGAAACAGGCTTGAGAGGGACAGACAGTGATAATGCAGGGCTTCCTTTTGAGGTAATAAATATGTTCTAAAATTGACTAGGGTGATAGGTGCACATTATCTGTAAATAGACTAAAGATTGTTGGATTGTGTCCTCCCCTCCCCTCCCCTTCCCTGCCCTCCTTCCTTTCTTTTTTTTTTTTTTTGAAAAAGAGTCTCAAACTGCGGCCCTGGGTAGAGTGCTGTGGTGTCACAGCTCACAGCAACCTCAAACTCTTGGACTTAAGTGATTCTCTTGCCTCAGCCTCCCAAGTAGTTGGGAGTATAGATGCCCACCACAATGCCCAGCTATTTTTTTTGTTGCAGTTGTCATTTTTTTTTTAATTGGCCCAAGCCGGGTTCGAACCCACCAGCCTCAGTGTAGGTAGCCAGCGCCCTGCACTGAGCTACAGGTGCCTCCCTGAATTGTATATTTTAAATGGGTTGTGACCTGTGTGGTGTGTGAATTGTATCTCAATAAAGCTGTTTTAAAAACAAAATAACTTAACTTTACCCAAAGAGTGAACTGGCCTTTGCCCTCTGCTCCTCAGAGATAATCTCTAAACACTTGGAGTGTCCCACCTGGTAAGATTATCTGTTTAACTGGGATCCTCTGGCCACACTAGATAGTCTATGCCAACAATGTGCTTTATTACGTGGCTTTGAGCCAAATACCAGCTCCACCTCCAGAGTGACTGAAAACCAAGGTCATTCACACAAGCAATTAATCATGTCTGTGACAAAACCCTAATAAAAACTCTGTACAGTGAGGCTCGGGTGAGCATTGCTGGTTGGTAACACAATGTGTATACTGCCACACATCATTTCTGGAAGAAGTAAGACTTGTCCACAGCTCCACTGGGAGGAAACAACTGGATGCTTTGTGCGTGGTGACTCAAATCCACGAATCTTTTTCCTTCACTAATTTTAATCTGTATTCTCTCACTGTAATCAATATTAACTATGAAAGTAACACCTTTCACTCAATTCTGAGAGTCCTTTCAGTTAAGTATAAACCTTGAGGGTGGTCTTAGGGATCCCTGAACTTGCAGTCAGAAGTGAGGGAGTCGTGAGGGTCTCTAACATCATGGCTGCCTGGACAGCCAGGACTTAGAGCACATTTACAGAAATGGTCACCAGGAGGTTTGGAGCTCTGCCTCTCCTAATGGACACAGAATGCAAACCCATTTGTGTCCCATGTAAAAATATTTACATCACTAGCCACACCTACCATTGCCCCAACAAGCTTATGAACAAGGTGGCCATGCAGAGGCAGAAGTTATGAATGAGCTCATCTGCACGCACTGGGCTATATCCACAGCTGAATACCCAGTCTGCCAACAGCAGAGACTGCTACTGATCCCCTGATCTGACACTTCCCTAGAGAATCAGGCACTGGCCTGGCATCAGGGTGAACAGACCGGACTACTTCCATCACGGAAGGGGCAGTGCTTTGTTCTTCCTGGAATAGACACACTGGATATGGACTTACCTTCACTGTGTGCCATGCTTCTGCTAAAACTACTGTCTCTAGACTCAACAGCATCATGGTATTCCACACATCACTTCTGACCAAGGTACTAATTTCACAGCAAATTAAGTATGGCAATAGGCTCATGTTCACTGAATTCACAAGTCTGACCATGTTCCTCATGACCCTGAAGCAGCTGGCTGATGAGAACGGTGAACTGGCCTTTGGAAGACAATTATGAGTGCCAGCGAGGTGACGATACCTCGGGCTTGGCAACATTCTTCAGGATGCAGTATATGCTCTAGAACAGCCTCCAAACTATGATCCTCCCAACACCAGGACTCACAGGTCTGAGAATTTAGGGGGTGAATGGGAATAATGATATGGGTAAAATGTCTATCATTATTGCCCCCAGTGATACACCAGCAAAATTTTTGCTTCCCATCCCTGTCACTTTATAGACTCTACCATCTAGAGGTTTTAGTTCCAAATGGAGGAATAATTCCACCAAGGGACATAACAGCAACTCACTGAACCTGGATGTGAGACTGTCACCTGGCCGATTTGGCTCCTCCTTCCATTGAATCAAAAAGCACTGTACTGGCTGGAGTGACTGATCCTATCAAGAGGAAATCAGATCAGACTACACAACAGAGATCAGGGGAAGTATGTCTGGAAAGCAGGAGACCATTTAGAGCACCTCTTAGGCTTTCATGGCCTAAGAATAAAGTCAATGATTAACTACAACTCGATTAAGGCAGGACTGCAAATAAACAGCCAGGCCTTTATAACGAAGGCTTGGGTCACCCCACTGATCAAAGACACAGCTAAGCTAAGGAACAAGCCCAAGCTAAGGTGCTACTGAGGGCAAAGGGAATACGGAATAACTAGTAGCCACAAGTATTAAAGTTATAAATACTGGTTGAAACCACAAGACCAGTTGCAGTAATTAATATTGTAACAGTTACAAGTATCCCCTCAATATCCTGATATGAAAATGTATATGTGAATACATGTTTATATTAGCCACATATGTGTCTTTTCTTCTCCTCACATATCCCCTTACCGTCTAATATAACATGTATCAATAATAGTTTTATATTCTTTTCTGGGGAAGGGCTTGGCACGTTTTTGGTCACACGTAGAATAACTATATGATGCTAAGCAGAAGCATGCTTTATATTATTTTATTTGTAGATTAAATATGGTTTAAAAGGAGATGCTCCAAAGTAACAAGGAGTAGACTGTAGTCCCTATGTCAATTTGTCTAGTCTATAAATGATGTACATTTACCAGAATCCCCCTTCCCATAAGTTTCTGGCTAAAGTGGGCAACAAAAGGGCTTCTAATGGGGGACATGAAGGGTAAAAGTGAAGCAGTGACCACTTTATGGTTTGTGCACTTTGTCACTTATCTGCTGGCTCCTCGCTAGCACCAGCAGCAACTACTCCCTTCCCTCCACTCTCCTTCAGCCTCTCCAATTTCTGAGTCAGACGTGTGTACTCAGCTCCTGGCCCCTACCGGACATCCACACCACTGAAGTCAGATGTGACAAGAACTGGTAAGCATCCTTTTCCATCTTTGAGGGCTCCAGCTTGTGCTTGCAGATGCAGCTTCCTCTTGTTTCCCCACTGTTTACAACCATTTTCCCTTCCCAAGATCCTGCCCTGTGGATGTCAAGCTCCAACATCAGACGAAAACACAACAGCTTTACAGAGACTGCTTAACCAGCTCCCACAACTGCATACGGGCAAAAACTTATAAAATCCCTGCACGTATATGTGCTTCTCTAATTGAAAAGCAACCAATACAGATCCAACCTTCTGTAAGCAGCAGTAGCAAGCTATTTTTGTTAAGAGGCTCTGCTTGTACATTTTTTCGAAAATATTCCAAGAACAAACACTATTTTTAATATATTTAACCACTGTTCAAAAATAGTATAAACATTATATAAAATTTAAGTGTTTCAAATGTGAATTGTATAATATGGTTACTGGAAATTAATATAATAATAAGACCACTCCTATTCTGCTTCAGTCCCTCTCCAATGACCAAATCAAACAATACTACCATATTTTATGTAGTACGTCTAACCTGAATGTAATCAGTCCTCTCCTTTCTCTGGTCCTACGCCTTGGTCGCTATGTTTTTTATAGAATAGGCACTAAATTTAACAAATGGCTCCAGTATAAATTCATAAGATAAACTGGCTCTTCAACGTAATTGGGTTAAACTTCCCATTTCCCATGGTAGCTATTTCGGAAGATGACCAACAGACCTTGGAAAGTCTAATAACTCCCCTCTTACTCTCAGTAGATAACTTCAAAGAGAAAATTAAAATCAAACAAGAGCTTCCTCATCTTTCTACCAATGAACCTATAAACTACCTAGCAAATACATGCTACATACTCCTTCCCCCTGCCATAATGAAGGAAACATTGTATTCCCATATAAGTCAACGCTGCCATCCCTGCACCGGGCCCTATCCCTCCTTACATGTTCTGGATGGGACAGATCTCCGCGGTCTGCTCAGGTATGCCAGTCATAACTTCTCCTTTTTCACTATTGGCTTTTCTTTCCCTTTCCAACAATTCTTCCAAATAAGAATTTAAGTAGTAAGTATGCTAAAGATGCTTTTATTTTAAACATCTGAATGGAATACACATCCACTTGCCATCACAGTCACAGCTAAATGAACTGTCATCAGGATTTTATTAAAGTGACTGATAACTGGTAACAATGTGTGAAGTGCCAAATTATGACTGATGTTCATAATACAGCCTTGGTTATTGTAAACTGGTTCATAAGTCCTTCTGAATAGTCCAAATTTTCCCAATAGCTAAGGGTTTATCATTTCAATCTAAAAACATTTCTTATGTAGTCATTTTGATAGGAGACATTTTAAAACTATTATAAACATTCCTACCTTTTAAAACATAATATGCAGAACTGGATTTAATTTTTTCCTGATAAAACATATAATTATTGTGACAATAACATGTCACAATTCAGGAATGGTACGCTGGGAAGCCAGCTGCATCTATGCTAGCTGTATCCACAAGACTTCCATGCTTTTTTAGTTATTTCTCTCCCTTTTTTCTCCTCATTGTTTGTTTTCTACATAAAGTCAGCCGTCAGTTCTTACTGCTATAAGCATTTCTCCTTGTGGTAGTCTATTTCCTCACAATTTGATGCACTTATATTTCTGGTCTAAAACTGGGTAACAAAGCACATAAGAATTACATGTCATATAAAAGACCTTCAGAGGTACCTTCTCCGGGTAATCAATAGATAGTTGTTAAATGTAGAGTAAAAACAGAAAAGCTAGCCAATAATCCACTAAGATTTAGCTAGCATCAAGAGAAGAGACACAAAATGCCACATTTTAAAACCACAATGACAAACCACCAACACGGATTCACATGCTTGCCTTACTTCCTGGCCCACAGAGACATTCTAGATAGAAGCAACTTTTTGAATCCTGTTTCTTTACTACCAAACCCCATTTGTATATTGCATTATCATGATGCTAAAATATTCACAATAATTTATTACAAAAAAGAAAATAAAGAAAGTAACTCCATACATTTAAAAAATTAATTTAAGATTACTTAAAACCCAACCAAAGACTGAGATTCCTACATGGAATTATTCCTCGAAGTGGAACTAGAGCCCACTTGGCAAAGGCAAAGAAGAGCAAATAACGCTGTATTAAGACAACATAATTAAAACTGTGGTATTGTTCTTTACCTTATGTTTTTATGCTACGTGAAGCACAGAAACTGGTCTGAGGTTATCAACATAAGGAACTAGGCTTCCCATGCTGATATGTACGTATGGTGCATTTCTGGTCCATGAAAATTAAGCCAACTTAAGAAAGTGCTCAATGTAGGGAAGTGGTCAACTATGGAGGTTCTACCATAATTAAAACTCTCTTAGTTCACAAAGAACCAGTATCATTATCACTTAGTTCATTTAAAAGAACACTAATCAAGTATTAGCTTTTTGAAATAGCAATTAATGTATTACATGTTTCAGTTATTCATATAACTATCAAATAAGCATTCAGCAGTCAACAGCCCTTTAACACTCGGCCTAGTAATTATCAAATAAATATTAAGTTTAAGTTTAAGCTGACAGAAAAACTTCAAATGAAGTATGTCTTATTTCAAGTTGACTGATGAGAAATAAAAAAAGAAAATACACATCTTACTATAGCAACTCTCTGCTGACATACTCTATTTCTAAAAGTTGTTTTTCTACTAA
Organism: Nycticebus coucang; assembly: GCF_027406575.1. Classification (NCBI taxonomy): domain Eukaryota; kingdom Metazoa; phylum Chordata; class Mammalia; order Primates; family Lorisidae; genus Nycticebus; species Nycticebus coucang. The sequence continues at coordinate 111,332,473 of NC_069785.1, forward strand.
ATCATGTACCCTATAATGCTAAAAAGTCAGTATCTAAATAGATATGCTGAATGAACCATAAATTTAGCTACTAACCAACCCTGTTTAAAAAAAAAAAAAAGGCAAGACAAGATAAACCAATGGAATTCCACTAAATTATAATAAAATCTTATGAGCTAAGATGGTATCAGAATCAAATTCTTTCACTTTGAGATGATTTAAGTCCCTTAAGTTGATTTCTTATTATTGAGTTCCTTACAAAATATTTGGGCATTAAAACTAACATATTAGAGATGTAATAAGTTTTCACGGCACAAGAATGAGTCATTTTTTCCTAAGTGATTATCTCTTCGAGGAAGTAAAAATCATCAGTATGTCCTAGAAGAGAAGAAATCACTGATGTTGAATCACAGAATTAAGAAAACCTCATCTCAGACACTGAAAATTGAAGTGGGTATTTCAGAACCCATAAATAGTGTAGAAGATTTGATCTGTCAGCAACAAAAATCTAGGGCAGGTTCTTAGTTCTATATTCTCTTACTATCTAAGTAAATAAAAAACTTTAATATTAACTTTGACAAATAAGTGGCAATGTTTTCCATTAGAATATTTCCATGTGTAAAAGAACTGGGAACATTATAAGTAATTTCTGCCAATTTTTTCTTTCCCATTTGCATCTGTCTGATACCTTTAAGAAAACTATTCAACAAGAATTTTTTTGGGGGGGGTAGGGGAGAAAATTGAAATAGTGTTATTTTAAGTTCACTTTCCCATTGTTTCTATCTTTCGCATTACTGGGCGTGCACATTACATAAACACACATAAAAATCCAGATTCCTCCTAAAGTCCTCGCTAAAAGAAAGACAATAACAGGAATTAGAGGTAGTAATCAAGATTATTCTCCAATAGGAAGTGGGCTTATGTCTAATTCTATGTATTCAATATTCAATAACCATTCAGTTTAAGTTCAACCTTAAAGAAAAACCTCAGCTTTCGGCATGAATTATGGACAAATGACTTTTAAGGGGGCTATAAAAACATTGCTAGTTTTATTTAGGCAACCTAGTAATATACACATGCCATTTGTTAGCATCTGAGTTTCCAATTACACACTACATATAAATATACTGAAAAGAATATCATGATTTTCTGTTGTTATTGGGGATTCATTGAGGGTACAAAAGACCAGGTTACATGGTTGCATTGCATGTTAAGTAAAGTCCCTCTTATGATCATATCCCATCCCCAGGAGGTATGTCACACCCCATGACCTCTTTCCCCTCTCCTTTCTTCCCTCTCCCTGCATATCCCTTCCCCCACCCCCCAACATATACTAGGTAATCAATTGTCCTCATATCAGAATTGAGTATGTGGGATTCTTGATTCTCCATTCTTGTGATGCTTTACTAAGAAGAATGTGTTCCACTTCCATCCAGATTAATACAAAAGATGTAAAGTCACTATCCTTTTTAGTGGCTGAATAGTATTCCATGGTGTACATACACCAAAGCTTGTTAATCCATTCCTGGGTTGGTGGGCAGTTAGGCCATTTCCACATTTTGGTGATTGTAAATTGAGCTGCGATAAACTGTCTACTGCAAATGTCCTTGTGATAAAATGATTTTTATTCTTCTGGGTACATGCCCAGTAATGGGATTGCAGGATCAAATGGGAGGTCTAGTGTGAGTTCTTTGAGGATTATCCAGGCTTCCTTCCAAAAAGGCTGTATTAGTTTGTAGTCTCAATGTAAGGACCAAGTTAACTCTATTTTGTTAAAACTAACTTCATCTTGTCTCTCAGTCTTCATTTTGCAGCTGCATACCAAAGGCATTAGGCAACTTACTCCCTCCCCCAACCCCCGTCCTTGCCCCATGATCCACGCTCTTGCGCAAAGTCTGCTCCGAGCAATAACAGCACTTTCTAGACGGCCAAGGACAACTTCTCGGTCCCGTAGCTCACCCCACATCAGCTCGCCTCAGGGGCTCACCTCACACCTCCTCCCTTTTTTCTTTTCTGTACCCTTAAAACCTCCCTCCTTTTCGAGATCGGGGCTTCTCTGCTCTCCTGCTGCGTCAGGAGCAGGAAGCCCAGGCTCGAGTTTGTAAATAAACAACCTCTTGCTTTTGCATCAGACTTGATCTCAGGGTGATTTATGTGGGGAATACCGCGACTGGGGCACAACATTTGGGAGCTCGTCCGGGAGAACCCCCCAAAATCACCAAGTACCTGCTCTGGAGGTGAGTGTGTGTGTGTGTCAGCATTTGTCTTGTCCTGTTCGTGTTGGTTCCATTTGTTGAATCTATAGTTGGGACGTGGAATCCCCGGCAGAGTAGAAGGGGGGACGCCCCATGAATGGGGGACTGGGACGTGGATTCCCCAGTCCCTGGTCAAGAAGACCACAGAGAGGCGATCCTTCTGGTTGAGAGACAAGGCGGGTCGCGACCACCAGATGGAGTTACACCATCGTCTCATTTCAGTTTTGCCTGAAAACCTGCAAGGGCAGGCTTCTGTCTTCTGGAGGAATCTTGTGTGTTATTTGTTTTGTCTGTGTTTTATTATATTTGGAGGGCGACATGGGACAGACGCAGACAACCCCCCTCTCCCTAACTTTGACTCATTTCCAGGACTTCGAAGACAAAGCCCAAGAGTACGGCTTCAATGTCTCCAGAGGTAAACTTGTGGTTTTTTGCAGGAATGAATGGCCAGCGTACCACGTCGGATGGCTACCAGCGGGCCCTTTTCATCTCCCCATTATCTTTCAGGTCAAAGACATAGTCTATCGATCTGGGACAGGGCACCCGGACCAGATCCCATATATAACTACTTGGCAGGACCTCGTGGAGAACCCGCCATCATGGTTAAAACCCCTTCTTCCTCCATCAGGCAAGGAAGTAGCTAAACTCCTAGCCTCAAAGGAGAAAAAAGAGAAGTCCCCTGAACCCACTGCCCCTGCCCCGGTCCTCCAAGGAAGAACTGATCCAGAAGTGCTCTTCGCCCCTCCCTATCAACCTTCACCTCGGGGGCACCTGTTCCTCAGAGTCCGCCAGGCAGTGAGGCCAGTCCGGCCCCAGGTCCAGAGGGTAGCCACCAGAGCCCACCTCACACCCACCATAGGGCCCTGCGGGATCTGACGGCAGACTCCACAGTGTTGCCTCTCTGCGCGGCAGACCCCCGAATTAGCCGCACCACTATTGGCCCTTCGCCACAAGTGATCTTTATAACTGGAAAATGCAGAACCCTAAGTTCTCCGAAAAACCTACTGCCTTGATTGACCTCTTAGACTCAATTCTTTTTACCCACCAGCCTACCTGGGACGATTATCACCAACTGTTACAGGTTCTTTTAATCACTGAGGAACGGAACCGCATCTTGGCTGAGGCCAGAAAGGCTGTCGAGGACGCAGACAGAAGCCCCACCACCAACCAGGCTCTCATCGATGCCGCTTTTCCTCTTACTCGCCCCAATTGGGACTTTAATACGGGAACAGGTCAGGTAAGACACCAAGTCTACCGCCAGACTCTAATGAGGGGTCTCCGTAAAGCGGCTAGAATGCTGACTAATTTGGCCAAGGTAGGTAGGTGATGTACAGCAGGAAAAGACAGAATCCCGAGCAGCTTTCATAGAAAGAATTATGGAGGCATTCCACATGCACAAACCCCTAGACCCTGAAGCTGAGAAGAATAGAGCAGCAGTTGTCATGTTCTTTGTTAATCGGTCAGCTCCAGACATTAAGCGCAAGCAGCAGAGAATAGATAGACTGGGTGAGAAGTCCTTGCAGGATCTCCTAGAAGTTGCTGAAAGACTCTACAACTGTGAGACCCCTGAAGAAAAGCAAACAATGGCGGCTAAAAGACAGACCCAGGAATTAGCCAGGATCTTCCTGGCCTCCACGGCTGTGACCTCAGACAAAAGAAACAGGCGGCTGCGCCGACTGGCAGCAGGAGGTAAGGAGAGCTCCCCAGGCGGGGAAAGGCTCCGCCTCCAGAGAGACCAGTGCACCTATTGTAAGGAACATGGACACTGGGCCTGAGAATGCCCCAAGTAACCACCTCCCAGACCTTCATGCCCCCCCTTAGCGCCAGTCTTGGAACTGAGCAGGCTCGAAGGGTAGGGGGATCAGGGGTCACCTCCTCTCCCCAAGCTCCGGGTAACTCTCAGAGTGGAGGGGACCCCATTAATTTCCTGGTAGATACCGGAGCCCAGCATTCAGTCCTGACACAGGACCATGGCCCTATGGATGCCAGGAAATCATGGGTCCAGGGGGCCACGGGCATCAAACAATATTCATGGACTACCTGAAGAACTGTGGACTTAGGCGTGGGTCGGGTATCCCATGTGTTCATGGTTATCCCAGACTGCCCCTACCCACTCCTTGGGCGGGACCTCCTAACCAAGGCAGGGGCTCACATCATCTTCAAAGACGAAGGACCCCTTGTCACAGATCAGTATGGGAGTCCCATACAAATACTCAGCCTACAACTTGAAGATGAGTACAGACTGCACCAGCAGCAGCCTGAGAGCCATCAGCCGACAGATATCACTGTATGGCTAAAAACCTACCCATTTGTCTGGGCTGAGACTAGAGGAGTGGGGCTAGCTGCCCACCAACCACCAGTTATCGTAGAGCTCAAGCCAATGGCTGAACCCGTACGAGTACGGCAGTATCCCATGTCTCAAGACGCCCGGCGGGGCATCACGCCTCACATCGGGAGGCTTTTTAAGAGTGGGATATCAGTGCCCTGTCAATCTGCATGGAACATTCCCCTGTTGCCAGTAAAGAAGACACTGACTAATGACTATAGACCAGTCCAGGACATAAGAGAGGTCAATAAGCAGGTACTAGACATCCACCCCACAGTCCCAAACCCTTATACACTATTAAGTGCTCTCACCCCTGATTGAGTATGGTACACTGTTCTTGACTTAAAAGATGCCTTCTTCAGTCTCCCGCTAGCCCCCCCAGAGCCAGGCAATGTTCGCCTTTGAGTGGAACGATGAAGAGAAAGGGATCCATGGTCAACTTACCTGGACCCAGCTGCTGCAAGGGTTTAAGAACTCCCCCACCATCTTCAATGAAGCCCTACACGAGGACCTGAGTGAGTACCGGCAGCAGCACCCTCACCTGACTCTTTTACAGTGTGTAGATGACATTCTGATCGCAGCCAAGACAGAAGCAGAATGCCACCAAGGCACCCAGGACCTGCTGACTGCATTAGGAGCTCTGGGGTACTGGGCCTCTGCCAAGAAGTCTCAGATTTGTCAACAAACTGTGAGTTATCTGGGGCACATCCTTAAATATGGGCAGCGGTGGCTGTCCCAGGCAAGAAAAGAAATAGTTCTGAAAATCCCACACACACACCACACAGAGAGGAGTGCGGGAGTTCCTTGGGTCAGCTGGGTTCTGCCATCTGTGGATTCCAGGGTTCACGGAGATAGCAAAGCCCCTCTATGAGGCCAACCGCGACAGCCTGCCTTTCCAGTGAAGCACAGAACAAGAACAAGTCTTCCAGGCCCTGAAACGAGCCTTGCTCTCAGCCCTGGCCCTAGGACTCCCAGATATTACCAAGCCTTTCATCTATATGTAGATGAGCACAAAGGCATAGCAAAAGGAGTGCTTGCTCAATCGCTTGGTCCCTGGACCCGGCCAGTCGCCTACCTGTCAAAGAAACTAGACCCTATAGTGGCAGGCTGGCCCCCATGCCTACACATCATTGCAGATACTGTATTGCTGGTTAAAGACGCAGATAAATTGACTTCAGGGCAGGAGCTATTAATCACGACCCCTCACACCATTGAGGGAGTCGTCAAACAGCCACCGGATCGGTGGGTTGGCAATGCCCGACTCCCCCACTACCAGGGCCTTCTGCTGAACCCTCAATCAATCCAATTCCTGCCAAAGATCTCTCTCAATCTGGCGACCCTACTGCCAGATCCAGACCTAGACACCCCTCTCTGTGACTGTATTGACATCCTAGCCAAGGTTCACAGTGTACACCAGGACCTTACGGACCAGCCCCTCCCTGACGCGGAGGCCACCTGGTACACAGATGGGAGCAGCTGACAGGCTGTCCGGCAGGTCCAGAAGAGGGGAGAGTAGGGCCAGCCTGACTCTGTCCCCGGGACTGAGCGGGATGGTGAGCGTCGGCAGCCCGAACAGGGACACACAGAGCTGGGAGTCTGTCGAAGCAGGAACTCAACTTTATTGCATCAAGCAGCCACTTATATAGAGCGTGGGGAAGGGGCGGGGAAAGGAAGTGGGGGATGAGGTACGGGAAATGGTGTGGTGGGTGGTATAACAGGGTTGGGCCAATGGCATGGTACTACGTTGGCTGTATCTAGGTAGAGGCAGTTTCAGGCCAGGCCTTGCTGAGTCATTGCTACGTGGAAGTAGCTCGATGGATCTACTTCTAGTCAAGCTCCGGAAGCTGCACTAGGCCTAAGGCACATGGCAGGGCCCAACAATTCCCCCTTTTGTTTTTTGTATGGTGGAAAAACATAGTCCCTGTCTCAGGTTGCCTGCTCTTGCAGTTTCAGTCTTACCCATCATGGGGATACAAATGTCAACGGTTTGGTCCCTGTCTTAGGTTGACTGAACACAGAGTGATCTTACCCCTCTTTCTTTGGGTACTATGAATGTAATCCACCGTGCAGCCTCTCCATATCCTGTCTTAGGTTGTCCCAGTTTTGGGATCTTACCAGTCATCGGTGCTATGGAGGGCGGTTAAGAATATTCATGGTTAATGAGCTGGTGATAGTGGACCTCAACCTGATTTAAGTTTATTGCCTCTAACCTTTTTAACAGGGTCCAAAGGTGATAACATAAGAGTAAGTAAGGGTCAGGGGAAGAAGGTAGGGTAAAAAAACCATGTAGGCCCGTTCCAAAATTTCTTTTCTTCTCTTTTCTAGATCTTCTTGGAGTGTTTTAATCTTGTTTTGCATGATCCCAGATCTGTTGGCATAAAAGCAGCACTTCTTCTGCAAAAATAAACAGATGCCTCCCTAGATGCTATGAGACCCCAGATAGCGCTGGGGTCGTCCATTCCCTCATCACTGAAGGGGATGAACATCATTAGCATCATCAGCAGTGGAAGCAGTTGCTTCCTCATTGGGGGTTCCTTCTGGGGGGGGGAGAAGAAAGATACTTCTCAGGGGCATTAGACCCCCTGGATAAATTAAGGTTATCCCCTACTTGTTGGGGCAAGTATTTAAAGGGAGATAAGTGTGGGTCTTCTTTGGAAAAATTTAAGATATTTAGTGTGAATAGAGCCTTTTTCAACTGATCGTGAGGGGGTATAGACTCCCCCTTTTCTTTTTGTAATTGACCCTTAAGGGTTTGATTGAATCTTTCAATGATAGCTTGACCTTGGGGTTGTGTGGTATGCCAGTGGAGTGTGAAATTTTCCTACATGTTTGTAGGAAATTTGTAAAGGATTTGCTTGTCAGTTTTAATTTGATCAGGTAGACCAAGGGTAGCAAAATATTGGAGCATATGGCTAATGGCATGTTTAGTTGTTTCTCCAGCATGTGCTGACGCCCAACAGGCGCGGGAGAAGGTGTCAATGGACACGAAAATGTATTTAAGTTTTGATATGAGTTAGTTGGTGAAATTGTGTTGCTTCTGTTACTGTAGTAGGACTGTCCACTCAAATAGTATGTTAGGTCGCGTTCTTAAATCTGGCCCTCGGAAATTGGTTGAAGGTATGGAAAAGGCAAACCTTTCCATATCATTTGGATGGAGGGGCTTTAATGTCTATGACTGTGAAGCTGTGGGAATTGCGGGAATTCCGAGAGGGATCATCCTGTCATTTATTTTTCTGAGGTCTTGTAGGAGTCTCCAAGAGCCATTGGGCTTCTTGATTATGAATACTGGGGAGTTCCAAGGGCTAGTAGATGGTCTTAAATGCCCTTGGTCTAACTGTTGGTTGACTAACAAATGTACATGTTGGAGTTTATTTGAAGGGAGAGGCCACTGCTCTACCCATACAAGGTATCCAGGTGTCCATCGAATTTGGAATACGGGGGGATGAGCAGTGGCCTTTAGAATTGGGGGTGAACCCGGGAGTGTTCTTGATTGACTGGTTCGAGGTATGGGTCATCTGGATAATAGTACTGCCCTCTCTGTTTTTGTTGAAATTGCTTTTCAAGTTTATCTTGGGGGTGATCATCCTGAGAGTTGTTATGGTCGGTGGTGATAAATGCCTCCGCCTCACCTAAAATGTCTTGACCCAAGAGATTGGCGGTTAGGCCCGGGACCACAAGAGGGTGCACCGCCCCATGGTTTCCACTAGGGTCCACCCAGGGGAACCAGGCGTCGGTCTCCCAGGTCTCCCAGGAGATAGATCAGCCACCCACGCCTAACAGGGATGGTCTAGGTATTAGCCGCCAAGATTGGGGTACTTCCTCTTTCCTGATAACTGTGCGGTCTGCCCCAGTATCGATGAGGAATTTGAAGGATTTATCTCCAATTGTAAGGGTTATTTTTGGTCTCATGCCCGCAACTAGGGGAATGGTCCAATGAGTTTGTACTGGTTTGCTCCCCTTTTTTAACAGGGCTGGGGATAGCCCCGCAGGGAGTTTAAAGGCTCACCTTTGAGATTGAATTTGGATTTGCAATTGTGGGCCCAATGAAAGGCTTTTTTACAGCGAGGGCAGGGGGTGCAGGGGCCATTCCCCACTGGTGGGTCAGGGGGGCATTTGGTTTGGTTAGGGCATTCCCGCTTGAAGTGGCCCTTTGTACCACACCCAAAACATGTCCGCTTGCCTGCAGTAGGGGCTAATTGAAGGGCATTAATGTGTTTGGAGTTCTTCCTGGCGGTCTGCCTGAAGTGCCGAAACCATCGCCCTTGCTTGATCAGACATGGAACCAACATCTCGGGTAGCTATGATCCACCTCTCCATCGCCTGGTTTCTTAACCCGGTGCAGGCGAGCTTAAAATCAGTGGTCATGCCATCCCAGACTAAAGAACGGACAAATTGGTCCCATAACTCTCCAGCAGGGAACTTTCTTTTTAGGCTTTTTTGGACTCTGTCTATAAAGGTGGAGAGATCCTCTGTGTGTTTCTGATTGATTCCCACTATGGGGGATTCAGTGGGGTCCTCGTCTAATTTCTTCCATGCAGCTAGCCCACTGGCTCTGACCTGATCTTGGTAAGGAGCAGGACTAGCTGCCTGCTGGAGACCAGTGGAAAATTGATCAGCCGTACCATAAAGCATGCCATAAGTTATGGGTATGGGAAGTTGGGCGCTCTGATTATGTTCTCCCTGAACACGGCACTCCTCCTGGAAGTAGGCCATCCACGTAAGGAATGTGGGGCCCGGAAGTACCGCTTTGGCTAGTTCTTTCCAGTCTCGGGCTATGCACGCTTGGTGCGCTAGCCCTTCAAGTATGGTTTCTGCCCAGGGTGAGTTAGGGCCGTCCTCAGAAACTGCCTTTTTTAGATCTTTGAGATCTTGAGCCTCCCAGGGGTACCAGGCTGCGGGCGAGTACCTCCGGGATTAATATTAACCGGAAAAGGATTGGTAGCTCCGCCCTCAGTACCGCTTTCTCCACCATATGGAGGAGGTGCAGAGGGGGCCCGGAAAGGATTAGTTGGAGGATTCCCAAAAGGGTCGAGGGAAGGATAGAGAGGTTTGGGTTGACTTGGCGGGCCAATGAGGTCTGCAGACTCAGGGCTCTGATCTGGGCTGGGTTCTGCTTTGGGACTTTGATTCTCCGCTTCTCTTAGGGTTGATGCTCCCTCTGTTTTCTTGGGGGGATGGGGGTGGGGGAGGGGGCAAAAAGCCCTTTAAGGCAGATACAGTAGGGAGTGTCCCAAGCCAGGGAATCTCCCCCCTTTTTATATGTGCTCTTCTGATTAATCTTTCAACCCTATCCCAGGTGTCCCAGTCAAAGAGGTCTCCAGAAGCCAGGGTGCGACCTTAAGTAAACATTCCCAGGCTTGAAGGGTCTGACTATCCAAGAGGTCTAGTCCTCTGCTTCTGAGTAAGATTTTAAGGGATTCCAAAGCAGGGTCAAATTTGGAATTGGACTTCCCCATAATTTATAGGGGTACACTCACCCGCAGACTGATTGTCCCATCACTGAACTTCGAGACAAAAAGTGAAAGTGGCCTTCCTCACACAGGGCACCAGTCTGCTGGGCGTCCGGCAGGTCCAGAAGAGGGGAGAGTAGGGCCAGCCTGACTCTGTCCCCAGGACTGAGCGGGATGGTGCGCGTCGGCGGCCAGAACAGGGACACACGGAGCCGGGAGTCTGTCGAAGCAGGAACTCAACTTTATTGCGTCAAGCAGCCGCTTATATAGAGCATGGGAAAGGGGCGGGGAAAGGAAGTGGGGGATGAGGTACGTGAAATGGTGTGATGGGTGGTATAACAGGGTTGGGCCAATGGCATGGTACCACGTTGGCTGTATCTAGATAGAGGCAGTTTCAGGCCGGGCCTTGCTAAGTCATTGCTACGCGGAAGTAGCGCGATGGATCTACTTCTAGTCAAGCTCCGGAAGCTGCACTAGGCCTAAGGCACATGGCAGGGCCCAACAAGCAGCTTTATACAAGATAGATGCAGGTACGTGGGGGCGGCAGTGGTGTCTGAAACTGAGACTGTATGGGCAGAGCCCCTTCCAGCTGGAATGTCAGCTCAAAAGGCTGAGCTCATAGCTCTAACACGAGCCATGACCCTGGGGAAAGGCCTAAAACTTAACATTTCTACTGATAGCTGATATGCCTTCGCCACTGCCCACATACATGGGGCAATTTACCAGGAGAGAGGACTCCTTACAGCGGAGGGAAAGACTATCAAAAATAAAAACAAAATACTCGACCTCCTAAGGGCCTTATGGCTTCCCTAGAAACTAGCCATCATTCATTATACTGGCCATCAGTGGGGCGACTCCCCTGTAGCCAGAGGCAACCGGCGGGCCAACCAGGTCGCCAGGACTATAGCCACCTCAGTTATCCAAGAGCTTCCTATTACTACATTGCCAGACCCTGGACCCCCAACACTTCCACAATCCCCGGAGTTTACTCCAGAGGACCTAAAATGGATAGAGCAGATCCCACAAGCCCACTCCCTCAAGAAGTACAACAGATGGTACGTCACCTGTGATGGCAAAGCGCTTGTGCCAGCAAAACTGGGACAGGAAATCCTCCATAGGATCCATTCATCCACCCACCTAGGGTAATGCAAGATAAAAGACTTGCTGCGCCAGGCCAAAATCAAGATACAAAACCAGAATACTAAAATTGATGAAACTGCAGCTTCATGCAAAGTATGTATTGTGACTAACAGTGTATCTAGCTCCCACAATCCAGGGTCCAGAGAGCATGGGACAGACCCAGGTACATACTGGGAAGTGGACTTTACTGAAGTTAAGCCAGGTAAATATGGATACAAATATCTCCTTGTTTTCGTAGATACATTCTCAGGATGGGTAGAAGCATTTCCGACCAGAAATGAGACTGCGCAGGTAGTAGCAAAGAAAATACTAGAAGATATAATGCTAGGTTTGGAATCCCTAATCAGATAGGATCAGATAATGGCCCAGCCTTTACTTCTCAGGTAGTGCAGAGTCTAGTGGAAGCCTTGGGGACTAATTAGAAATTGCATTGTGCCTATCGACCCCAAAGTTCGAAGCAGATGAACCGCACCCTAAAACAGACTCTGACTAAATTAATCACGGAGACTGGTGGTGACTGAGTGTCTCTCCTCCCCTTTGCCCTGTACAGGGTGTGAAACTCACCCTACCTTTTAGGAAAAACTCCCTATGAAATTCTCTTTGGAAGGCAACCCCCTATAGTCCCTAAGTTACATTACAATGCCCTCACTTCAAAGGGCCTGGATCTTAAAGCTTGGAAAGATTATGCAGTAACTTTACATTTCTATCAAAAGGCACAACGAGCTGATTGGGAGAGACTTATAGCCCTCTACAACTCAGGACCTGTCCCTGAACCACACGCTTTCCAGACTGGAGACTGGGTGTATGTGAAACATCACCTAAAAGAAATGCTGGAGCCCTGGTGGAAGGGCCCATACACCATGGTCCTCGTTACTCCCACCGCACTCAAGGTTAACAGCATCACCTCCTGGATACATCACATGCACGTTCCCCTAGCTGACCCATTCACTATCAAAGAAGACTCCACTCCCCAGGGGAAACTCCGATGGGACCCTGATAACCCACTGAAGCTCAAACTGCAGAAATGCCAAGATCCCTGATGCCACCATATGTGTACCACTTACTGATTTATTCTGCCTTGCTGATTATACCCCTCACCGCTAACCCTCATCGCCCCGTTAAAATAATGTGGCTAGTCACTGATACTAGCACAGGGACGGTGCTCAACCAGACCTCTGGAGTTCACCCTAAGGATACTTGGTTCCTGGAGCTCTTAGTCGACCTACATAATCTGGTAGGGATTAGACCCTACCCCTCAGGGTGGCAGTCATATTGGTCCAGCAATACGCTAACCAGGTACTTTTATGTCTGTCCCGGTCACCTTCCTAGTAAGTGTGGGGGAGCAAATTCATATTTCTATAACTCATGGAACTGTGTTTCCACCAGGCAATTATGGTGGAACCTCCCGAGACAAGGAGACTTGATCCAAGTAAAGAGGAAGGGTGTTTGGAGAGGGCACTCCTGTGCAGGAGGTCCCAAACCTGACACAGTCAGTATCACCTTTACGGAGAAAGGAAAGCGAATGCTAGATTGGGAACTTGGCAAATGGTGGGGCATGAGGCTGTACGACGTGCACAGCAAAGACCCGGGTAATATTTTCCAACTCAAAATCTTATACACCCCTGTTAGTGATAAGCCTGCTGCAGTGGGCCCCAATATAGTGCTTGCCTCCCCCTGTAGTCACCCCTAAGCTCCATGGCTCCCCTAACTCCCAGGACTGAGCATTCAGTACCCAAAGTCTGACTCTAAACCCCATACCTGTGCCTACCACAGATCCCGATCCACTTTGGAAGTTAGTCATTGCTACATACCAAGTCTTAAATACTTCCAGACCAGACCTTACTGAGTCCTGTTGGTTATATGTAGAAGCCAGACCCCCATACTATGAGGGAATTGCCCTAATAAGCAAAACTAAGATCAGCTCCCAGGCTAGTGACTGCCATTGGCTACAGTCTAAGCCCCAAGTCACCCTACAGTCCATTATAGGACAAGGAACCTGTATGGGTCAGACACCCCCCCAGTACCAGCATCTATGTTATCAAACTCTCACCTGGGATGGAACTGAATATGTAATTCCCACCAACAATTCCTGGTGGGCTTGCTCAACAGGGCTCACCCCATGTCTACATGGGGCAGTCCTTGATTTAACCTGGAGCTTTTGTGTCTTAGTGCAGCTCATCCCCAAGCTGGTCTATTACTCAGAAGAGGACTTATATCGGGCATACAAGTTAGCTGCAGTCTCACTTCCAAGAACCAAGAGAGAACCAGTCACAGCAATAACTCTAGCCATGCTCATGGGACTGGGTATAGCAGGAGCAGGCACAGGAATTTCCTCCTTAGTCCTACAAAACAAGAACTACGGAGCTCTGCATGCTGCAATAGACTTAGACATAGAAAGAATAGAAAACTCCATTTCCCACCTTCAAGAGTCCCTAACTTCCCTCTCTGAAGTAGTACTCCAAAATAGGCGAGGGCTAGACTTACTGTTCCTTCAGCAAGGTGGATTATGCACAGTCCTAGGAGAAGAATGCTGTTTTTATACTGACCACTCAGGAGTAGTCAAACAGTCCATGGAGTTAGTGAGAGAAGGTCTCCATAAAAGAAAACTTGAGCAGAAGCAGTCTCAGAGCTGGTATGAATCTTTGTTCAGCAAGTCATCCTGGCTCACAACTTTAATTTCAACCATAGCAGGCCCACTTGTAATCCTATTACTGCTATTAACTTTCAGCCCCTGCATAATTAATAAATTACTGGCTTTCATCCGAGCTAGAATTAATACTGTTCAATTAATGGTCTTAAGAGCACAGTATACCCCCCTCAGCACTGAACACACCAGCAATGGCATAGAACTAGGGCTCGTAAAACACACTGAAGACCCATGATTGGATCTTCTAGGCACAAGAAAAGGGGGGAATGTAAGGACCAAGTTAACTCCATTTTGTTAAAACTAACTTCATCTTGTCCCTCAGCCTTCATTTTGCAGCTGCATACCAAAGGCATTAGGCAACCTGCTTCCTCCCCCGACCCCCGTCCTTGCCCCATGATCTGCGCTCTTACGCAACGTCTGCTCCTGCTCCGAGCGTGATAACAGCACTTTCCAGACAGCCAAGGACAACTGCTCGGTCCCCTAGCTCCCCCCCATCAGCTCGCCTCAGCGGCTCACCTCACACCCTCTCCCTTTTTTCTTTTCTGTACCCTTAAAACCTTCCTTCTTTTCAAGATTGGGGCTTCTCTGCTCTTCTGCTGCTCAGAAGCAGGAAGTCCAGGCTCGAGTTTGTAAATAAACAACCTCTTGCTTTTGCATTGGACTTGGTCTCAGGGTGATTTATGTGGGGGATCCCGCAACTTGGGCACACCACCACCAGCAGTGTAAAAGTGTTCCTTTCTCTCCACATCCACGCCAGCATCTGCAGTTTTGAGATTCTGTGATGCAGGCCATTCTCACTGGGGTTAGATCTCAAGGTGGCTTTGATTTGCATTTCTCTAATAATTAGGGACAATGAGCATTTTTTCATGTTAGCCATTCATCTGTCTTCTTTAGAAAAGGTTCTATTCATTTCTCTTGCCCAGTGATACAAGGGATTGTTGGCTCTTTTTATGTTGATTAATTTGAGTTCTCTATAGATCCTAGTTAACAAGCCTTTGTCTGATTCATAATATGCAAATATCCATTCCCATTGTATAGGTTGTCTATTTGCTTTGGTGGTTGTCTCCTTAGCTGTACAGAAGCTATTCACTTTAATTAAGTCCCATTTGTTTATTTTTGTGGTTGTTGCGATTGCCACTGGAGTCCTCTTCATAAAGTCTTTCCCCAGGCCGATATCTTCAGGTGTCTTCCCCACACTATCTTTGAGGATTTTTATTGTTTCGTGCCTTAGATTTAGATCTTTTATCCATCTTGAATTAATTTTTGTGAGCAGAGAAAGGTGCAGGTCCAGTTTCAGTTTCAGTCTTTCACATGTGGATATCTAGTTCTCCCAGCACCATTATAGGGATTTTTTCCCCCAGTACATGTTCTTGTTTGGTTTATCAAAGATTAGGTGGCTGTAAGATGTCAGTTTCATCTCATGGTTTTCTATTCGATTCCAGATGTCTACATCTCTATTTTTGTGCCAATACCATGCTATTTTGATCATAGGGCCTTGTAATACAGCCTAAAGTCTGGTAGGCTGATGCCTCTGGCTTTGTTTTTATTGCTAAGAATTGCCTTAGTTATACAGGGTTTTAACTGGTTCCACACAAAACGAAGAATTATTTTTCCAACTCTTGAAAGTATGATGTTGATATGGGGATGGCACTGAATCTGTAGATTGCTTTGGGAAGTACAGAGATTTTAACAAGGTTGATTCTTCCCAGCCATGAGCATGGTATGTTCTTCCCTTTGTTAGTATCCTCTGCTATTTCTTTTCTTAGGGTTTCATAACTTTCTTTATGGACGTCTTTCACCTCTCTTGTAGGTACATTCCTAGGTATTTCATTTTCTTTGAAGCTACCGTAAAGGGGACTGTGTCCTTAATTAGCTTCTCATTCTGGCTGTTATTGGCATATACAAAGGCTACTGACTTGTGGACAGAATATCATGATTTTTGAAATTTAAAAACATATTCAGTCAATCCTTGATGTTGTACACTACAAATTAACCACACATTCCAGGAAATCTTTCACATAATTTGACTATTCCTATGACACAATTCTAGCTAATAAAACCTGAATTTGACAATTTCTCTGCAGCTCAGTCAGTGTTGTAACCACTAAGAAATTTTTAAAAATGTGGTCTCTACCACATTTTAAAGTGGAGCAGGTTGACAAAAAAAAGGTCAAGAAAATAAGAGATGAAAGATTGTATTTCCCCCGCCAGATGATCAATACATCATTTTATTCATCATCCTTATTTTTTTTGCACTTGTTTTTAAAATATTGTTACAAAATCAACACTATAGACATCAATGGGAACAAAAGAAAATGTGAATTTTCTAAGCAATTTAGTGTAATACACAAAAGGGATTTTTAGAGTTCCATGCACTTGACTTCAAGTCTCAAATATGTGATTCCAGAAAATAAATATTTACTGAAAGCTATTATGTGCTAAGGACTGTACAAGGTAGGATACAAGGGTGAGCAACAGCAGACATAAGCCCAGAGGCAGGGAACTTACAGAACAGTGGGAAAGACATTAACTAAAGGATTTCTCAAAGACCTGTCAAGTCAGAGCTGCAGCAGCCACTTGAGATGCTAACAGAGGAAGTAACAGGTCAGAGTGGAGGCTTTCCTGAAAGAGGACTGGTGAAGGTGAGGCTTGTCTGCATCATCCATTTAATCAGCTAGACCAGTGGTTCTCAACCTTCCTAATGCCGCGGCCCCTTAATACAGTTCCTGTGGGTCGCTGAGCTAGACCAAGGGGGTAAAGGTAGTAAAGAACAGCAGGAACAGCAAAAGGTCTGTGGCAGGAGACAACACAGCACACGTGAGAAACTGAACCAAGTCAGCAGGGCTGGAGCAGAGCAGCAGAGCAAAAGCAAGTGTGGTTCCAGGAAAGGCCAGAGAGGCAGCAACCAGATCACCCAAGGTCTTGGGAGGCCTGGTGTGGCTTTTAACCTAATGGCAATGAAATGCCAAAGGAACAGATGTATATTTTGAATGAAAAATATTACTCTGGCTTCAGTGAGACAGAGTTAAGGAAGAACTGGAAGAAGATAAGGAATGCAGCAAACCAGTGAGGGGGCTATTTTACAGACCACGTAAGAAGTGATGGTAGCACGGATTGGGTAGTGGCAAAAACAATGAAGAGAAGTAGACCAACTGGGCGTAGGAAGAAGACAGATTTGATGTGGGAATGAGGGAGAAAGGTCACTCTTCCTTGTCTGGTAACGCCGAGCTTTCTGCCCTCAGTTACGGAGTAGTATTACAAACGGTGCAGGAGCACTTAAGACAAACCAGACTCTCTGAAGGGCTGTGTGATCACTGCAACAAGGGAAGTTCTTTTGTATTCACTAATGATACCAAGTGTCTACATAAGTTAGGGAGTTAAACCAATTTATTACTGATAATTTTGTTTAATCTGTTTCCAAATGCAAGCATGGTAATGAAAGTAGTTAGTAAATTAACCTAAATTTTAAAGCATACAAAAATATCAGTGTCTAAACTTGAAAGCTAATTTGTTTTCTCATTTTGAAGTCTGAATTTAAAAAGTCTGAAATACTACATTTTATAGTCAGATATTCACATCCTTAAACGAAAACTCTATAAAAACTGAAGCCTTTTTATAAGTGCCATTATGTGGAAACAATAGTTTGCAACAAATCTATCTAATTAATGTTGCATTATTATACAAGGATTACCAACATCAAAAAAATTAGACTACAGATTAATTCTTACAAGAGTATTTTAAGTTTTATGTCAATGTTTTTGGACTCAACATTTTAATAAAGTCTATGAAACTGTCCTTCAAGCTTAAAGCCCTCGACTTCATCAGAAAGAAATGAATTAGTTGATTAAAGTAGTTGCATATTATTTTGAGCTCTATTTTTCTTTAAAAAGAAAAAAGAGCTGGGCGCAATGGGTCACACCTGTAATCCTAGCCCTCTGGGAGGCTGAGGCAGATGGATTGCTTGAGCTCGGGAGTTTGAGACCAGCCTGAGCAAGAGCAAGACCTCATTTCTACTAAAAATAGAAAAACTAGCCAGGTGGTGTGGCATGCGCCTGTAGTCCCAGCTACTTGGGAAGCTGGGGCAAGAAGATCCCTTGAGCCCAGAAGTTTGAGGATGCTGTGAACTATGATGCCATGAAACTCTCCTGAGGACGACAAAGTAAGACTGTCTCAAACAAAAGAAAGAAAGAAAGAAAGAAAAGAAAAATGGATAAACTATTGAACCAGTATATTCAATTGTCAACCATTTAAACTTTGGCCAAAATCTGAGAGACCTCTACTAAAATCCTCATAAAATCTTACCACAGTCAAAAACTGGGACATGTTCACAACTGATGCCACTAAATACCCAGTAAGATAGCTGTTATCTAAAACAAAACAAAACAAAACAAAACAAAAAAAAAAGAAAAGAAAATAAGTATTAGCAAGAATGTAAAGACACTGGAACTCTAGTGCATTGCTGGCAGTAGTGGGAAGTGTGCAAACTCTGGGAAAAACCTGGTAGTTCCTCAAAAAGCCAAACATGGAGTTACCATTTGATCCAGCAATTCCACTTCTAGATATAAACCCCAGTGAAATTGTGAAACTTGCTAAGTGGAATAAGTCACATGCAAAAGGGTAAGTATTGTATGATTCTGCTTATCATGAGTGCCCCAGAATAGAAACATTCCCATGAAGGTGTTACCTCTGACCCGAGGGCCAGGAGTAGGAAGGCAGGAAGAGGGGTCACTGTTTAATAGGTATAAAGCTTCTGTCTGAGAGGATCAAAAACCTCTGGAAATGGACAATGGTGATGGTTGCAAAATACTGTCAATGTACTTAATGCCACTGAATTATACACTTAAAAATGGTTACAATGGTAACTTTTATGTTATGTGTATTTTACCATTAAAAAAAATCATGACCTGGACTAAAGAACATTAATGTATTTTTCTGGTGTTCCTATCTCCTTCCCACTCCCCTTTATCCCTAGGGGAGGTTCAGAAAAACAAAAATACTTTATTAAGCAGCTTGTACTGTATTCAAGCCTACAACTTTTGGAAAAATCAATAAACTAAGTCAATATTTATCTTACTTAGTTCCATAAAAGCATAATATCACTTCTACTATTTTATGACATCCAAATTTCAAATTTCCATTAGGGGACAGCACAGGAACGTATACATGGTTTTATACTCTTGAATTAGCCTCTTCCAAAGCTAATTTCACTCCATATCTATGAAAGTCTATGAAAATGAAAATGACTATTATGAGAACTAAAATGCTCAAAGGGGTCTGCAATAAGTTGGCAATTTTCCAGATTCCTCATCGTATTCTACTCATATGTTTAAGAAAGGTATATCACTTAATCCTTCAAATTTTGTTATCAATATTACAGGGCAATGTAATATTAATAATGGAATGGAATGTTACAGTTTACTGTTTATAGTTTACTGAAAATTCAAAAGTAGAGGATTTCAAGTCTATATCATTATGAAAACACATAATGTATTTAAGATTACTTCCAGCAGAAAATATATTAAGACTTAAAGTGTCAGAAATGCAGAAAAAATAAAACTGTCAATAGAAATACAAGTATCTTTTATTAGACAATAAAATCATCTTGTTTTCTCATAATTTAAAGTAAAAGCCTAATGACTTCACGTCTTTTTTCTCTCCCTTACCATTACTCTCTTGTATCTTCCATCCTTCCTCCCCTCCAGTCCATTTTTAGTGCTCTATCAGTACAAAAAGTATAAAATTACTGCCCACGGTGGTAACAAACTTAATGAGGAAAGACGTATATAGATCTCATGAAGACATGCCTGAGTTTACGTTGCCAAGGAAACACTGACGTCTTAAATTTTAAAAGGAAGAGTTTATATTTAAAGTGTGTTGGCATCAACAGAATGTATTTTAAGAAGCAGCAAAACATACATAGCTTACTATTCCTAGATACCCATGAAGGAACCATGAAAACTGAACAAAAACAATTAAGTTTAAGTAACAATCAACAACTATCCATTAACATGAGTCACTTGAATGTTTCAAACTGGACGTTAAAAGGTGAGGCTTCCAGTGCCGGCTTTTCCAACTCATTAGCTGTGGGAACTAGGAAAATTACCTGGCCTTGTGTAAGCCATTTCATTCTTTTAGAGCTTCAGTTTCCTCATTTGTAAAATGTGGAAGGTTAAGCAAGTTTAGAAGGGTTCCTTTCCAGAATCTAAAATTCTCTGGTTACGTAATTTTACAGGAAAAAAGTTATTTACCAAAAAGAAGTTACTATTAATTTATACCTACTATCTTCTGGAAAATCATAATAAATGGGACCAATATACCCTCTTCTTCAGAATATTTTTTATTGTTCCCCTTTTTTCATTAATAATGAGGGGACACATTTGAGGAAAAATGAGAAATATACAAAGGATTTTTAAAAAACAACAACCATAATTCCTCTATTCAAATACAGTCAAGTTAGTGTTTGATATCTTAACCTCGTTATAAGGAAGACATACTACTAAAGATCTAAAGGTAAAATAATACTGGAAAGAACATGAATATAAATAATCTGAATTTAAGGTAAATAAACAACGACAGCTGAAGACAACACAGTTTCCCTAAATACTGACTAGCAGCAACAGTCTAGGTATCCAACATGAAGCCTTTCCTGTCACCCCAGTTTACATTACCAGGTTACCCTGGTGTTACCTGTTGTCATAGTACTCTGCATACCCACAATCACTAAACTCATACTTCACAGTTCCTTATTTAATGTTTCTTTCCCCCCACCAGCCTCATCAGCTCATGCAAAGATCATGTCTTCATGCACCAGTGAGTCCCAGTAGAATACCTCACACACTGGGTGACATCAGTTAACATTTGCAGACTAAATAAACCAGGGGTACTCAAACTTTTTAAATGGGGGGCCAGTTCACTGTCCCTCAGACCACTGGCGGGCCAGATTATAGTTTAAAAAAAAAAAAAACTATGAACAAATTCCTATGCACACTGCACATATCTTATTTTGAAGTAAAAAAAAACAAAACGGGAACAAATACAATCACACTGCCGCATATGGCCCGCGGGCCGTAGTTTGAGGACCCCTGAAATAAACAGTCTTATTCCATACCAGCTAGTCCTGATGGGCTACTTTTACCAATTTCAGGTAAACCACTAAGTAAGAAAAGGTGAGTATCCCTTATCTGAAACACTTGGTAACAAAAGTGTCTCAGATTTCAGATTTTCTTGCATTTTGGAATACTTGCATACACAAATATCTTGGAGAGGGAACCCAAGTTTACACATGAAACTCATTTATGTTTTGTATATACCTTATACATTACCTGAATTTTATACCAAGTTTTCAATAATTTTGT
Organism: Nycticebus coucang; assembly: GCF_027406575.1. Taxonomy (NCBI): domain Eukaryota; kingdom Metazoa; phylum Chordata; class Mammalia; order Primates; family Lorisidae; genus Nycticebus; species Nycticebus coucang. The sequence goes on from NC_069785.1 coordinate 111,353,625, forward strand.
GCACAAAACCAAGTTTGTATACATTAAACATCAGAAAGCAAAGGTGTCACTATTATTAGCCACCCAAGGTCAGCACTCAAAAAGTTTAGAATTTTAGGGTACTCTGGATTTTGAATTTCTGGATTAGGGATGCTAAATCTGTGCCCAAATTCAAAGATATTTGTATTAAAAGTATGTGCTATTTAGATATCCTAATTTAGACATTAATAAACTCCCAGGCCAAATCAAGCCAGCTACCTATTTTTATAAATAAAAGTTTGTTGGGATATAGTCATACACATTCATATACATAGTGTGCATAGAGGCTTTTGTGCAGAGCTGGTACTTCCAACAGAAAGGCAAAAATATTCGCTATCTAGACCTCTACAGAAAGTTCACCAACTTCTGTCCTAGACCAATGCTTGCCAACTAATAATAAAAAGAAACAAAGGACAATGAGCTTTTGTGTTCATTTATGAAAATATGTAACATATCCAAAGCATACACCAATATTATCATCTTTAAAAATGCAATGACTAAGCCAATTTAGTTTATAAACTTTTAAGAGTTAAAAGAATTAAGCACAGTATTTACAGAAATGGTCAGTACACCAAATATGTACTTTGTTTTTCTATAATTACTTCAAAGTTTTAACAGAGCTGATTTTAATTACTTAACATACAAAACAAATTGCTACTATGCTATAGTTAATTATCAGGAAGGGTAAACTAAAAACCACAATGCAAAATCAGTACTTCCAAAGCAACCTGTGTCTCCATTAGCTCCACTGCAGGTTAAGTGGGAACTGGCTGTATTAAAAAAAAAAAACTTTTCTTCTTTTTTAAGAGAAACCGTCTAATATGATTCAATACTATCCCTTCAGCTCTCACACACAAATCAATTTTCAGCCATGAAAAGTAAACATAATTGATTGCAAGAGAGCAAAGGGCTAGAGTTTACTGCATTTACTTAGTTGCTATAAGCAAATTAACATCTAACATCTCCATTAAATAATACAAAATAAACAATTTGCTTGGATATAAATAAAACCCTTGTCAAAAATGTTAGTACAATATTATGACAAATTCAAAATACATAAATTGATCAGCACTTTTTTGAAAAATCTAGATTGAATGTCAATCATCTGTACACTCAATAATTTGTAGGTTCACTTAATGCTATAGATTCTGATCAGTATCTTTTGAAATTATTAGGTAATGAGGGTGGAGCAAGATGGCGGCCGAGTAACAGCTTCCCTACAAATGAGGATATGTAATGGTGAGTCTGGGGAGATAAGACTCCAGGCATCTCTGGCTAGTGGGATCTCCCTATAATCATCCCTTTGAGGATACAGGGAATCAGCAAGGGACTTCTTGACCCCAAGAGGAGGACAAAACAGTGGAAAACTGGCAAGTGGTTGCGTGTGTTCGATGGACCTAATCCCGCTGGCAACTGTAAGTACAAGCAGCAGTGAGACTGCAAACCGGAAAGGCCTTACCTGTGAACTGTTTCAGTGTTTTTGGACTTGGCACTCAGTTGAACTACCTTGGAAGGAGCTTGAGCAGGGGGGCGGAGAACTTTGGGCAATGTCTAGGACCCCAGACTGAGCCGCTGAGCCAGACAGAGCTAATAGTATTCGGCTATGGGCCGCAGGCAAATGGAAAGCACAAAAAAGCAAGCGTTGCTATACTATTCGCAGACGCAATAGGCTTTAAACCAACCGAAATAAGGAAAGATAAGGATGGACACTTCATATCTGTTAAAGGTAATACTCAATATGATGAGATCTCAATTATTAATATTTACGCACGCAACCAGAACGCACCTCACTTTATAAGAGAAACGCTAACAGACATGAGCAACTTGATCTCCTCCAGTTCCATAGTAGTTGGAGATTTTAACACCCCTTTAGCAGTGCGGACAGATCCTCCAAAAAGAAGCTAAGCAAAGAAATTTTAGATTTAAACTTAACCATTCAACATCTGGACTTAACAGACATCTACAGCACATTTCATCCCAACAAAACTGAATACACATTCTTCTCATCAGCCCACAGAATATACTCCAAAATTGAACACATCCTAGGTCACAAATATAACCTCAGCAAAGTTAAAAAAATAGAAAGTATTCCTTGCATCATCTCAGACCATCATGGAATAAAAGTTGAACTCAATAACAACAGGAACCTGCATACCCATACAAAAACATGGAATTAAACAACCTTATGCTGAAGGATAGATGGGTTATAGATGAGATTAAGAAATCACCAAATTTTCAGGCGGCGCAAGATGGCAGCCGAGTAACAGCTTCTTTGCGTCTGGGCACCGTGAGTCTGGGGAGATAGGACTCCAGGCATCTCTGCTGGTGGGATCTGCCTATCATCACCCCTGAGAGGATACAGGGAGTCAGCGAGAGACTTCTGGACCCCAAGAGGAGGACTAAAACAGTGGAAAACCGGCAAGTGGTCGCGTGTGTTCAATCCGTCTAAACCCGCCGCAACTGTAAGTTCAGTAGCAGCGAGACTGCAAACCAGAAAGGCCTTACCTGTGAACTGTTTTGGTGTCTTTGGACTTGGCACTCAGCTGAACTGCCTTGGGGAGAGCCTGAGCGGGAGTGCAGAGAACTTTGGCCGTTGTCTAGGGCACCAGTCTGAGCCGCTGAGCCAGACGGAGCTAATAGTGTTTGGCTCTGGGTCACAGGCAGCCATTGTGAGCGATCTGCCCCGGCAAGCTCCGCCCTCAGGGTGGCAGAACTAGAATTGGGTGGGAGCTGGTAACCCAGCGACCAAGTAGCCTAAGGGCGGGGTCTGAGCCACCTTGCAGCACTAACCCTCGGGGGCAGAGGGAGACCAGATTTGGCACACACGGTAAGTGGATAGCCACTTCAGCAGTGATTCCAGCGACAAGCACTTCCCTGGGAAAGCTTCTGCTCAGCCAGTGAACAAGTTCAAAGTGCCTTTTAAGTGGGCTAAAGAGAGATTTAGGGTGTCTACTTGCTGGGGTTTGAGAAACTAGCAGCCTCCAGTCGTATCAGAACTGTGATTAACACATCATACCCCAGAAGAGAACGTGTCGCCCAGACAATATTCAATAACATATACATACTGCTTTGTTTTTGGTTGTGTTTGTTTTTTGGTTTGGTTGTTTTTTTTTGTTTATTTTGATATTGTTGATGTTCCTTTGTTTTTTAAGTTCAACCAATTCCATACAGATCCTTTTTCTTTCTCAATTTTTCTAGTTTAATTATAATTTCCCATAGCTGCTATTTCAATAATTAGAACTTCATTTTTGTTAGTGTTCCTCCCGCTATTATTTGGTTTTCCACCCAATTTTATCCCGTAAAGTTTTCTGCTTGCTTGTTTTGGTTTGATTTATACCATTTTTGTCTTTCCTCTCTACTTGGTGGAGGTGGGGTACTGTGTCTGATCAGGTTAGCAAAGAGCTGCTGACCTCAAGGGAACCGCCAAACTGGGCACCCCCAGAAGGTGGTTTTTTTTTTAAGGTTGTATCAAAGTACCCTACTGTACACCTATATTGCTCTGTCTCCCTCTTTCTGTGCCTCTCTTCTCTTTCTCAATATTCCTTTTACCCACCCCCTCTCTTTCTCTATTTTTCTTTTTTTTTCTGAACACTCGGTCGTCCTTTCTTTCATCCCTTTCTTGCTCTTCAACCTTCTCACCCTTCTGGTCCTGTAACCCTTAGGCCACAGGCACGAGAACTTAAAGAGCAAGAGGAAGTGAAAGGAAAATTAGGGCAAGGAAACAGATAAAAGAAATCACTCATGAGGAAGAATCAGCAGAAAACTCCAGGCAACATGAAGAACCAGCCCAGAACAACCCTGCCAAGGGACCATGAGGTAGCTATTGCAGAGGATTCCACCTATAAAGAAATGTTAGGAATGACAGAAAGGGAACTTAGAATACACATGTTGAAAACAATGAAAGAAATGATGGAAACAATGAAGGAAACTGCTAATAAAGTGGAAAATAACCAAAAGGAAATTCAAAAACAGAATCAAATAAGAGATGAACGATATGAAGAATAAAAAAAGGATATGGCAGAGCTGAAGGAACTGAAACAGTCAATTAGGGAACTTAAAGATGCAATGGAAAGTATCAGCAACAGGTTAGACCATGCAGAAGAAAGAATTTCAGAGGTAGAAGACAAAGTTCTTGAGATAACTCAGACAGTAAAAGAGGCAGAAAAGAAGAGAGAAAGCAGAACGTTCACTGTCAGAATTATGGGACTTTATGAAGCATTCCAACATACGAGTTATAGAAATTCCAGAAGGGGGAGAAGAATGCCCAGGAGGAACGAAAGCCATACTAGAGAATATTATAAAAGAAAATTTCCCAAATATCACCAAAGATTCTGACACACTGCTTTCAGAGGGCTATCGGACCCCAGGTCGCCTCAACTCTAACCGAGCTTCTCCAAGACACATTGTGATAAACCTGTCCAAAGTCAGAAGAAAAGATTCTGCAAGCTGCCAGGAGTAAGCGCCAGTTGACCTATCAGAGTGACCGCAGACTTCTCTAATGAAACTTTCCAAGCAAGAAGACAAGGGTCATCTACCTTTAATCTACTTAAACAGAACAATTTCCACCCAGAATTCTGTACCCTGCTAACCTAAGCTTCAAAATTAACAAAGAAATCAAATTATCTACAGATATAGAAACATTGAGGAAATTCGCCGCAACAAGACCAGCTCTACAGGAAATATTTCAACCTGTTCTGCACACTGACCACCACAATGGATCAGCAGCAAAGTAAGAACTCAGAAATTAAAGGACAGGACCTAACCTCCACAGTGATGCAAAAGATAAAACTAAGCAATGGACTCTCACCAGATAAGACAAATAGAATACTACCAAACTTATCAATTATCTCAATAAATGTTAATGGCTTGAATTCCCCACTGAAGAGACAAAGATTGGTTGACTGGATTAAGAAACACAAGCCATCCATTTGCTGTCTGCAAGAAACACACCTGGCTTCAAAAGGCAAATTAAGGCTCCGAGTCAAAGGTTCGAAGACAATTTTTCAGGCAAATGGAATTCAGAAGAAAAGAGGAGTTGCAATCTTATTTTCAGATACATGTGGATTTAAAGCAACTAAAGTCAAAAAAGACAAAGATGGTCACTTTATATTGCTCAAGGGAAAAATATAACAAGAAGACATTTCAATTCTAAATATTTATTCACCCAATTTAAATGTTCCCAGATTCTTGAAACAGACCTTACTCAGTCTGAGCAATATGATATCTGATAATACCATAATAACAGGGGACCTTAACACTCCTCTTACAGAGCTGGACAGATCCTCTAAACAGAAATTAAACAAGGATATAAGAGATTTAAATGAGACCCTAGAACAACTGTGCTTGATAGACGCATATAGAACACTCCATCCCAAAGATAAAGAATATACATTCTTCTCATCACCCCATGGAACATTCTCCAAAATTGATCATATCCTGGGACACAAAACAAATATCAACAGAATCAAAAGAATTGAAATTTTACCTTGTATCTTCTCAGACCATAAGGCACTAAAGGTGGAACTCAACTCTAACAAAAATGCTCGACCCCACCCAAAGGCATGGAAATTAAACAATCTTCTGTTGAATAACAGATGGGTGCAGGAAGAAATAAAACAGGAAATCATTAACTTCCTTGAGCATAACAACAATGAAGACACAAGCTACCAAAACCTGTGGGATACTGCAAAAGCAGTTTTGAGAGGAAAATTCATCGCTTTAGATGCCTACATTCGAAAAACAGAAAGAGAGCACATCAACAATCTCACAAGAGATCTTATGGAATTGGAAAAAGAAGAACAATCTAAGCCTAAACTCAGTAGAAGAAAAGAAATATCCAAAATCAAATCAGAGATCAATGAAATTGAAAACAAAAGAATCATTCAGAAAATTAATGAAACAAGGAGTTGGTTTTTTGAAAAAATAAATAAAATAGATATACCATTGGCCAGACTAACGAGAAATAGAAAAGTAAAATCTCTAATAACCTCAATCAGAAATGATAAAGGGGAAATAACAACTGATCCCACAGAGATACAAGAGATCATCTCTGAATACTACCAGAAACTCTATGCCCAGAAATTTGACAATGTGAAGGAAATGGATCAATATTTGGAATCACACCTTCTCCCTAGACTCAGCCAGGAAGAAATAGAGCTCCTGAACAGACAAATTTCAAGCACTGAGATCAAAGAAACAATAAAAAAATCTTCCAACCAAAAAATGCCCTGGTCCAGATGGCTTCACTGCAGAATTCTATCAAACCTTCAAGGAAGAGCTTATTCCTGTACTGCAGAAATTATTCCAAAAAATTGAGGAAGAAGGAATCTTCCCCAACACATTCTACGAAGCAAACATCACCCTGATACCAAAACCAGGAAAAGACCCAAAAACGGAGAATTTCAGACCAATCTCACTCATGAATATAGATGCAAAAATTCTCAACAAAAACCTAGCCAATAGATTACAGCTTATCATCAAAAAAGTCATTCATCATGATCAAGTAGGCTTCATCCCAGGGATGCAAGGCTGGTTTAACATACGCAAGTCTATAAACGTTATCCACCATATTAACAGAGGCAAAAATAAAGATCACATGATCCTCTCAATAGATGCAGAAAAAGCATTTGATAAAATCCAGCATCCTTTTCTAATTAGAACACTGAAGAGTATAGGCATACGTGGCACATTTCTAAAACTGATTGAAGCTATCTATGACAAACCCACAGCCAATATTTTACTGAATGGAGTAAAACTGAAAGCTTTTCCTCTTAGAACTGGAACCAGACAAGGTTGTCGTCTGTCACCTTTACTATACAACGTAGTGCCGGAAGTTCTAGCCAATACTATTAGGCAAGACAAGGAAATAAAGGGAATCCAAATGGGAGCAGAGGAGGTCAAACTCTCCCTCTTTGCTGATGACATGATCTTATACTTAGAGAACCCCAAAGATTCAACCACAAGACTCCTAGAAGTCATCAAAAAATACAGTAATGTATCAGGATATAAAATCAATGTCCACAAGTCAGTAGCCTTTGTGTACACCAATAACAGTCAAGATGAGAAGCTAATTAAGGACACAACTTCCTTCACCATAGTTTCAAAGAAAATGCAATACCTAGGAATATACCTAACGAAGGAGGTGAAGGACCTCTATAACGAAAACTATGAACTCCTCAGAAAGGAAATAGCAGAGGATATTAACAAATGGAAGAACATATCATGCTCATGGATGGGAAGAATCAACATTGTTAAAATGTCTATACTTCCCAAAGCGATCTACCTATTCAATGCCATTCCTATCAAAATACCAACATCGTACTTTCAAAATTTGGACAAAATGATTCTGCGTTTTGTATGGAACCGGAAAAAACCCCGTATGGCTAAGGCAGTTCTCTGTAACAAAAATAAAGCTGGGGGCATCAGCATACCAGATTTTAGTCTGTACTACAAAGCCATAGTGCTCAAGACAGCATGGTACTGGCACAAAAACAGAGACATAGACACTTGGAATCGAATTGAAAACCAAGAAATGAAACTAACATTTTACAACCACCTAATCTTTGATAAACCAAACAAGAACATACCTTGGGGGAAAGACTCCCTATTCAATAAATGGTGTTGGGAGAACTGGATGTCTACATGTAAAAGACTGAAACTGGACCCATACCTTTCCCCACTCACAAAAATTGATTCAAGATGGATAAAGGACTTAAATTTAAGGCATGAAACAATAAAAATCCTCCCAGAAAGCATAGGAAAAACACTGGAAGATATTGGCCTGGGGAAAGACTTCATGAAGAAGACTGCCATGGCAATTCCAACAACAACAAAAATAAACAAATGGGACTTCATTAAACTGAAAAGCTTCTGTACAGCTAAGGAGACAATAACCAAAGCAAAGAGACAACCTACACAAAGGGAAAGGATATTTGCATATTTTCAATCAGACAAAAGCTTGATAACTACGATCTATAGAGAACTCAAATTAATCCACATGAAAAAAGCCAACAATCCCATATATCAATGGGCAAGAGACATGAATAGAACTTTCTCTAAAGATGACAGATGAATGGCTAACAAACACATGAAAAAATGTTCATCATCTCTATATATTAGAGAAATGCAAATCAAAACAACCCTGAGATATCATCTAACCCCAGTGAGAATGGCCCACATCACAATATCTCAAAACTGCAGATGCTGGCGTGGATGTGGAGAGAAGGGAACACTTTTACACTGCTGATGGGACTGCAAACTAGTACAACCTTTCTGGAAGGAAGTATGGAGAAACCTCAAAGCACTCAAGCTAGACCTCCCATTTGATCCTGCAATCCCATTACTGGGCATCTACCCAGAAGGAAAAAAATCCTTTTATCATAAGGACAGGACACTTGTACTAGACTGTTTATTGCAGCTCAATTTACAATCGCCAAAATGTGGAAACAGCCTAAATGCCCACCAACCCAGGAATGGATTAACAAGCTGTGGTATATGTATACCATGGAATACTATTCAGCCATTAAAAAAATGGAGACTTTACATCCTTCGTATTAACCTGGATGGAAGTGGAAGACATTATTCTTAGTAAAGCATCACAAGAATGGAGAAGCATGAATCCTATGTACTCAATTTTGATATGAGGACAATTAATGACAATTATGGTTATGGGGGGGAAGCAGAAAGAGGGAAAGAGGGAGGGGGGTGGGGCCTTGGTGTGTGTCACACTTTATGGGGGCAAGACATGATTGCAAGAGGGACTTTACCTAACAATTGCAATCAGTGTAACTGGCTTATTGTACCCTCAATGAATCCCCAACAATAAAAAAAAAAGAAAAAAAAAAAAAAAAAAAAGAGGGACTTTACCTAACAATTGCAATCAGTGTAACCTGGCTCATTGTACCCTCAATGAATCCCCAACAATAAAAATTAAAAAGTAAATAAATAAAAAAAAAAAAGAAATCACCAAATTTTTAGAACAAAACAATAATCAAGACAGGAATTATCAGAACCTCTGGGATACTACAAAGGCAGTCCTAAGACAGAAATTTATAGCACTGTAAGCCTTACTCCAGAAAACGGAAAGAGAGGATGTTAATAACTTAATGGGATATCTCAAGCAACTGGAGAAGGAAGAACACTCCAACCCCAAACTCAGCAGAAGAAAAGAAATAACCAAAATCAGAGCACAATTAAATGAAATTGAAAACAAAAGAATTATACAACACCTCAATAAATCCAAAAGTTGGTTTTTTGAAAAGATCAATAAAATAGATAAACCTTTGGCCAACCTAACCAGGAAAAAAAGAGTAAAATTTCTCATTTCATCAATCAGAAATGGTAACGATGAAATAACAACAGACCCCTCAGAAATTCAAAAAATCCTTAACGAATACTACAAGAAACTCTACTCTCAGAAATACGAAAATCTGAAAGAAATTGACCAGTACCTGGAAGCCTGCCACCTACCAAGTCTTAGCCAGAACAAAGTAGAAATGTTGAACAGGCCCATATCAAGTTCTGAAATAGCATCAACTATACAAAATCTCCCTAAAAAGAAAAGCACAGGACCAGATGGCATTACGTCAGAATTCCACCAAACCTTTAAAGAACTAGTACCTATATTACTAAACCTCTTCCAAAATATAGAAAAAGAAGGAATATTACCCAACACATTCTACGAAGCAAACATCACCTTGATCCCCAAACCAGGGAAAGACCCAACAAGAAAAGAAAATTATAGACCAATATCACTAATTTCAACATATGGCACCAGCAATGCCCTGACTCCTAACACTTCTTACCAGTACTAATATAGTACTGTCCCGCCTAAGTGATCTCCCTGCTTCCATTCTTGCTACTCTAAACAAAAATTCTGTCAAAAGAGAAACCAAATCATGACTCAGCCATGTGACAAACCTTCAAATGGCTTCATCCTTAAGACAAAAGTACTTCTCACACCCCGTGAGGCCCTGCGGGGTCTGAGTGTGCTGCTTCCGTCCTCACCTTCTGTCTTTCCTTTTCTCCATCTACTCCCAGTCACAATTATCTCTTGGTGTCTCTTGATTTCTTGAAGCTTGTCACTGCTTCAGAGTCTTTGCATCTGCTGTGTCTTTCACTCGGAATAATCTTCCCTCAGATATTCACAGGAACCACTCCCTCACTTTGTTCAGTGAATACTGAAACATCACCTCCACAGAAAGGCCTCCCTTCAGCACTCTACTGAAAATACTACTTCATCTCCATCTACTCTGTGCCATTCTCTACAGTAATATTTTCTATTTTGTAATATGTTCTGGGTATTTGTTCACTGTCACATCCACTAGAAATATAAGCTCCTTCAGGGCCTGAACCTTGACTTGATTGCTTCTCTATAACTCCTACCTAAAATGGTATCTGGAACAAATTAGGTGTTCAATAACAACTGTGAAATTAATAAATGACTATTATAATTTCTAACAAAGATTTTTCTCTAGTGTATAAACGTGAATGGACTATATGATTAGCAAAACTATATTTAATTTAGACTTCCATTTAAAGTGGCATCATTCTTGAAAAGGAAACTCTCATAAAAATATATCCTCCTCCTTTCTGCATTAAATTTCCAGACCCTAGAAAATTTTAGCATTTCACCCAGAATTAAAAGAGGTAAAATTATCCTAATGGGATAAAGTTAAGATTGCATGTAATTCTTGAGGAAGAGTTTAAACTGTGTTTATTTTATTTCCTCCTCAAAACATACACACACAGAGCTTTATTTTAGTTCTAAGTTAATTTTTGAGCAGGGAATACAGTCACAGTAAAAAAAATAAAAGACTGTAAGTCTGAAAAGGTATACAGTGAAAGGTCTCCCTATCCCATGCATATCTCTTTCAAATAACCAGTTCAAGCTCTCACTACCAAAAGGTAACCATTAGTAATACCATAAGGGTTTGGTAATTTTTTTCTGTAAACAGCCAGACAGTAAATATTTGCAACTTGGTGGCCTATGCACTGTGTCACAACCCCTCAATGCAACCATTAGAGTGAAAGCAGCCTGCAATAATATGTAAATGTATGTATATGGTTATATTTCAATAAAACTTTATTTGCAAATATATAGGTGGTAAGCTCAATTATTTCCATGGGGGGGCAAATATTACAGAGCTAAGTTTAAATATAATGTCTCTTCATAGAACGTTTTAACAATAGTGTTTAGAAAGGACTACAGTGAAAGAGGCTGCAACAAAGAATGCTACTCAAAACAAAAATTCATCCTGCTACGCATAACAATGTGCTAATATATTTTCATACAAATAAGACATTATTACAAGACACCTTCTCCATAATCCATAATGTACTACTCCAGATAGTTTCTTCTACTTTCTCATGGCATAATTAAGAAGGATTGGAAGAACATTAAGACAAGACAGATTGCCATTTCTAAAGGACAGCACTGGAAGAACATAAATAAGTAAGTGTAAAAAGACAAGACAAACTGGTAATCTAACTAGCGGCACATTGCCAATCACTAAACTCTGGCCTAGGCTCAGTGCCCGTAGCACAGTGGTTATGGCGCCAGCCACATACACCGAAGGTGGTGGGTTCAAACCCAGCCTGGGCCAGCTAAACAACTACAACAACAACAATAAACTCTGGCCTAAAATATTCTCTTAAATGACAGTAGATTAAACATACAATTAAAATCTTCACAGAATACATTAAAGTAAACCAGAGTCTATATTTTTTAAAAAAACACAATTTCAAATATATATCTCTCAATTGTATTGATTTCAAAATTTATGTTCTTAATGTGTCTTATAAAGGATTTAATTTACTAAAAGCAATCAAGGTTAGAGAGAACCAGATCTCTCTGAAAAGTAGATCACTGTTAAAGAATTAGCTTCTCAAAATTTAAATGTATTCTAGGAATATATCTTACCTTAGATGCCATTCTCATAAAAAGGTTGTTTTGATTTTCTGCTGTTCCCATCTTTTCATTTCTGACTAAATCGTTTAGGCTTAGATTATCATCATCATGAAAGTATCTGACCCTTTCTTTTTCCTCATGGGTTGAAACCTAAGACAAAATGAACATTATTAATTTAGTTAAAACGTGAGTCTCTGAAGTATTCATTACCAGATTACCTATAAATCTGATATTAAATGCAAAACTCCCACTATGTTTCCTTTTAGTTGATCCCATTCTACCTGCTTCCATGTGAAAGAACTCCCATGATAATACCACCCCCTACTTCTGCCCCTTTACTCTCCATTTCCCCAGGATGATGGCTTGACATTATCTGGTTTCTGAGTTTTGATTAAAGAGCAAAACTACTCTATCCCTTCTTCTCTCTTCTCTGCTCTTCTCTTCCCTGTAGTTAAAACTCTTTACCACTATTGGGGAAAGTCTACAGTTACCTAGAGAAGGAGTAAGCATATCAAAAACAGAGGTAAAGTATGAAAAAATCCACTGCTATGGACTTAATATTTGCATCACCCCAGAATTCATATGTTGAAATCCCAATGTGAAATCATTAGAAGGTGAGGTCTTTTAGGTCATGAGTGTGAAGCCCTCATGGATGGAATTAGTAACCCTATTAAAAAAAAAAATGCCAATTTTTCTCTCTCCCTCTCTTTCTTTCTTTCCCCTCTCTGCCACACGAGGGCACAAGAAAAAGACCACCTTCTACAAATCAGAAAGTACAGCCTCACTAGACAGTGACTCTGCCAGCACGCTGATGTTGGACTGCCTAGTCTCTGAACTGTAAGAAATAAATTTCTGTTGTTTAAGCCTCCCAGTCTACGGTATGCTGCTATAATATCCCTAACTAAGTCAGCACTTTTAATTATTAAACTCTCATCCCACAAACAGCTTTATCAACAACAGCTGATATTCTGATTCCCAACTAATTCACTCCTGGGCGTTCCAGCCAGTTCTCTAACCAGGTACAGAGAAGAAAAGTGCCATTTATTTCCTCACCACTCAAGTTTCCCCAAAGCTTCTCTCACATTTCCTTAACCAAACAAAACCTGGTCTTCAACACCTCTGAGATCTTTGGAACCAGAGTCCCACTATTTTTCCCAACATTATTATTCTTTCTTTCACTAGCTTAAACTTCATGTTCCGCCATGATTTCAATCACACCCTGGTCCAGACACTTAATTTCCAGCTCTCTTATCCTTTCATTATATTCCAAGAGCAAGCTCTAACCCTGAATAAATGTGTCTGCCTCTTTGCTCCTGTGTCTAGATGGCTCAGCAGGTGCACAGCATGTAAGTCTAAGAAGGCCCTGATGCCTTCTGGCAATGCATTCACGGACCCCTATTCAGTCCTGTCATTTCAGATAATTCACACCCTTACCATTCTCCGACCACATCGCCTCTCTAATCCCCAATTCTTTCCACTACATTAGAAAAGGTATCATCCCACTTCTATTTGTTGGTGAATTAATTATTATCTCTGGCACCACAGACACTCAACGGGCAAGTAATAAACACTTGACAGAAAAACTCCGAATGAACAATTCTTTTGTGTACCCAAAAGAAAAAACCTAACTTGGGAAAATTAAGTACCTGTTTTTGTCATCTCAAGAGCCTCAAGATAGTGCTAAAAACTAATTCCTAGAGTTGGAAGATGGAAAAGAAAATTAGGTTTCTAAAGGATCACAGTACCTATATAAATAAGACACTATAGTACATGGATACCCCACCACCGGCTCTCAAATTGGCTATCTAACACAGGAAAAGGTCAAGGAGACCAAGATCTTCCCTAAAAGCTATGGAAATTTTGCAAAAAGAAGCTCAAAACATCAAAGAAATGTGCACAAAATTAAAATTGCCTTTAACTTTCAATGTGCATTTCTTTGGGAAAAATACAGCTGGATAAGATTCAATTTTATAAAATTCAAAGGGCTATAACTAAGAATAAAATTAGTAACACAGCTGGCCAGGCATGGTGGCACATGCCTGTAATGCCAGCACTGTGGAGGCTGAGGCAGGAGGATCCCCTGAAGCTCAGGAATTCAAAGTTAAAGTGAGTTCTGATCACTACACTCCAGCCTGAGAGACAGGGTAAGACCCTCTCTTTAAAAAAAAAAAAAATTAGTAACATAATTTGCTACCTTACAAAGTTTGCAGTAGAAAGACACATTTCTTTTCTTTTTTTTTTTTTGTAGAGATAAGAGTTTCACTTTACTGCCCTTGGTAGAGTGCTGTTCCATCACAGCTCACAGCAACATCCAGCTCCTGGGCTTAGGCAATTCTCTTCCCTCGGCCTCCCCAGTAGCTGGGACCACAGGCACCCAGCTATTTTTTTGTTGCAGTTTGGCCAGGGCTGGGTTTGAACCCACCACAGAAAATGTTTTGTGGTCTGATGCATAGAAAGCCCCAAGGGGAAAAAAGGAATCTGAATTAATAAACAAAGACAAATGTTAAACACACCATCTGTCTCTTTCTTCTTCCTCCTTTTGGTTCCGGAGATTTTCCTGGTGTGTTCACAGGCCATACTCTTCCAGACTGATCTGTTCTAACAAGGATCACTTCTTGCTCGTCTTCATTCTATAAAAAGATTCAGAGATAAGTTTTGAAAGTACACTGAAGTGTATTTAGTAACCAAAAAACCCAAAAAAAAAGATTCAAGTTTTCATATAATATTATAGATCATCTTAAGTCTTCCAGATTTTTATTACCTGCTATGCCATGAAATGATACATAATCTTTTCAGAAGATGGATGGGGAAAATTCCTAAAGTTTATTCTATTAATTTTTTAAAAAAGCAATCTCAGAATTTTTTTAAAAATCAAATTTCACCTAGAAAATACTAAAATATGACAAAGTATCAATACTCCACCCGTCATTTTATGAGAGTACCTATCACTTATGCAGCAGATGTAGTATTTAATGAACGTTTTTTAAATTTAAAGACCCTACTAAGATTTGATTATAAGAAATAAAGCAACTAAATGACAAAACAAATTTGCTAAACTAGCTACTCGAATGATACTCCATATAACTTTTCTTTCTATTAAAAGCCCTCAAATGTTTTTCAGTTCTCTAACTCTCCAGAAGTTATATTCCACACACTTTTAAGCCTTAATCATTTTCCTACAAACTTTTTGCCAAATACAAGTCTGGCACAGTATAGAATAAGAGCAAACTTTATTCTATTTTGAAAATGAAATGGTACTAGAAAGGTTCTAATTGAGAATAAATAAAGATTATTAGGAAATGACTTTGTTGAGTCTATTTGAAATAAGACTAGGCAAATTAGTCACATTTCAATTTTCATCTCAAATTAGGATTTTAAAAAATAAATTTCAATTCCATCTAATAGAGATTAGTTGCCCTGTTGAAATGAAGAAAAAAATGCATGCTTATTACTGATCTTATATTGACTCCCAAGGCTAAATGGACAGTAAAGATTACCATTGTTTTTCTTCCTTAATGAATAAATTAACAAAGTGAAATATTTTAAAGGATCTCTCTACTCATTCTCTCACTGGACAACAGAGATGGGCAACGTATTATATAATCTGGCTTCTAACTTTATTGCATGGCTATGGGGCTGGTCTCCCAAAGGACTTTCAAATTACTAAATCCAATAAATACTTGTTACATCATTACCTCCCTTGATTTGAGAGCATTTAGCTCTGTTTGTTATATTTTCCAGCCTGAAATTCTTTTTTTTTTTTTTTTTTTTAGACAGAATCTCTCACTACGTCACCCTCAGTAGAGTGCCACAGCGTCACAGCTCATAGCAACCTCAAACTCTTGGGCTTAAGCAATTCTCTTGCCTCAGCCTCCCAAGTAGCTGGGACTACAGGCATCTAACGCAATGCCCAGCTTTTTTTTTTTTTTTTTTTGGTTGGAATTGTCATTGTTTAGCAGGCCCAGGCCAGGCTTGAACCTGCCAGCCTTGGTGTATGTGGCTGGGGCCCTACTCACTGAGCCATGGGCATGGAGCCCTGAAATTCTTATTACAGACATAAACTCTCTACTCTCATGACTCTGCCTTTATCTTTCTGATGCATTCATTCATTCATTCGCTTCTTTGTTCATTCAGCCATCGAATATTTCTGAAGGTATCTATCCTAGTAGTCAAAAGAAATATAGTCCATGCCTTCAAAAAGCTTACAGCCTAGCAAGGAAATTATTCCCTACACGAATTATCGATATATTTTTTTTTAAAGTCACTTTTACTTTTTCCTCCATTTCCAGCTACCCCTCAAGTGCTGATGATTCCAAGGTTCCTTGGTTTCTAAACCTGAAAACTTAATGATCACTCATAATGCAAAAAGTTCATTGTGTTCAATACAAATACAATCATGCCATCATTTGCTTAAAAATCTGCAGGGACCCTGTATCACCTAAGAGATCAATACCACTCCAAGGATGGCCCACAGACCACTAAGAATTACCAGCCATGAAGTACTTGTTACTAATCCATGAGGTAAGTCTAGAAATTGAGTGTTTATAAACTTTCATAGAAACTGTACAGAATAATTCTATGGTTCGAACTAAATAAAAATTTGGGACTTAGATTTCACTTTTCTATAATTCATTTTCACTGTATTTTATGTAACTATTAATTCATTACAGACTAGAAAATTTTTAACGTAATTTTTTTTTTTTTTTTGCAGTTTTTGGCCGGGGCTGGGTTTTGAACCCGCCACCTCCGGCATATGGGGCCAGCGCTCTACTCCTTTGAGCGACAGCACCGCCCTTTAATGTACTTTTATACATACACAAACAACCCTGATTCTAAACCACACTCTAAATAGTACCCAATAGTGATAAAGGTTAAGCATTTTAACACAGTACACAAGGCCTTCAAATTCTGGCCTGAGATTTTTCTAGCTCCTCATAGTTTTTATAAATTTACTGTACGTTTTATTTCTTCTGCATAGAATAATCTCTTCTTACTCAACTAGGAAATTAATGATTTACTAACAGCCAATGCTCTGTTATCAAATGATTTCAGGCACATTTATATTACTAGACTGTAATATTTTCAGTAACTATTTGTCTACTTATAATTATCTGTCTTTGCAGGACAAAGACCAAGCTATATACTCCTCAGTATCTACAGACCTGTCACAGTGCCAAACAAAAACAGGAATTCAACAAATGCTTGATAAATGGCATTAACAAGCTGGTGCCTCAGACAGATCAATTATACTCCCAAAGCGAACCCCCTTCCTGCCTTATTCATCTTTCTTCCCTTTGTCCACTTTCTGTGCCTTAGGCCTGTCAGTTGAAAAGACTTAGTTGTGCCATTTTGGGCACCCAAGACAGTGCATTCTAACAACCTACTTGGCATTAAAACCCAAGATAGAAATGAGAAGTTCATTCTACACAGAAAATATGCAAAAACATTTTCATCAGCGATGTGATTTAGTAACTGCTCTCTAAAGAAAGCAGAAACACTTCCTGATATAACTAGAAAGCATTTATAAAATGTTCCATTTTCATAAGAATGCCAAATGCTCTAAGTTTTTAAATTATCCCCAACAACTGCAGTATGGTCTATAGGACATCATATTTTAAAACGGCAAAATGGATTATTTACTATTAAAGTTTTATATGGACATTTTAATTAACAAATCTCAAAATGTTCTGAGACCATTCACTCATTTAACACAGCCAGCAATAACCTTCCCTACTGGCATGATAAAGAATTTTCTCCCATAAAGTACATATCACCTTTATAGTAATAAAGAATCATATTTACCAGCAAAACACACTTCAGAGTCTAGTCATTCTAAATTTCTACTTAACCTAATAGATGTTTAAAACTTTGTATGTCTCATCTTTCCACACCAAAGGACCAAACTACACACTGCTGTCTCTAGACCCTGGCATAGTGCCAAACAACACTGAGCACTCAACAAATGTTTGATAAATGGAATTAGACAGACTAATTAGACTCCCAAAGTTAACCCACTTTCCCCTCAACTCTCCTCTGCTACGTCCTTTTCTAATTTCTGTTCCTTAGGCATGGCAATACAAATTATACTAAGTTTTTCCACTTTGGGGTACCCAAGATAGAAATATTAAAGAGCCCAGAAATATTAAGTTCATAATTAGCTAACACATTAATTCAGAAGAGACGGCTCCTTTAAGAATCTGTGTAAGTGTCAAGCAACTCTCATCCACAGACCAAATCCACTTTACTGCTTATTTTTGAAACCATAACGGCTCTTCAAAAAAAAAAGTCTTTTTTAAAACAAAGTCTTAAGGATTTCTGAAGTGAAAAAGGTTCTAACTATTTGGGAGGATTAGAAAAAAGCTTTAGCCAGGCGCAGTGGCTCACGCCTGTAATCCCAGCACTGTGGGAGGCTGAGGAGGGAGAATTGCTTGAGCTCAGGAGTTCGAGACTCGCCTGAGCGACAGTGAGACCCCAACTTGTGAAAAAAATGGAAAAACCCAGCTGGGCGCCGCAGCGAGCGCCTGTAATCCCAGCGGCTTCCGAGGCTGAGGCAGCGGGATGCCCACAGCCCGAGTCTGAGGTTGTGGTGAGCTACCACGCCCACTGCACTCTGCTCAGGGGCATAGGGTGGGACCCTGTCTCAACAAAAAAAAAAAAAAAAAGAAAGAAAAAAGCTTTAATTAAGGAGGTAAAGACCAACACTGAAAAGTGAATAAATTTCAAGAAAGTGATATCTGACACAAATAATAATTATTTATTACTACTATTATTATTATGTAAATGTCAAAGAAACGTGGGTTATGTGTAAGACAGCTTTGAAGCTTGGGCTAAAAAATGGGGCCACACTGCAGAAGGCTCTACTACAGAAGGTCTGGTCGTTCATACAGTTAGCATTAGACAACCACTTGAAGTGTTAGTGTACGAATTATTATGGCCACGAAGATACTTCAAAAAATCTGGCAAAAGTGAGTAAAACAGGCTGGGTGTGGTGGCCACGCCTGTAATCCTAGCACTTGAGAGGCTGAGTTGGGTGGATTCCCTGAACTCACAGGTTCGAGACCAGCCTGAGCCAAAGCGAGACCTCATCTCTAAAAATAGCCAAGCATTGTGGTGGACCCCTGTAGTCCCAGCTACTTGGAAGGCTGAGACAAGAGGATCACTTGAGCCCAAGACTTTGAGGTTGCTGTGAGCTATGACGCCACAGCACTCTACCAAGGGCGACAAAGTGAGACTCTGTCTCAAAAAAAAAAAAAAAAAAAAGTAAGATAGATTGCACAGTATACCTAGTTTTAGTTACCCTCCTTTAGTCCTGACTTTTTAATCCTATTTATAATTTCTCATTTCCTTAATCTGCGTAAGAAATTTTGAATTATTCACTTTTTAAAAATAGAAGCTACAATAACTTAGTGAAAACAGTCATCCTGAAGAAAATTCTATAGAACTTGATTTTATACATTTTAACCTCTTCTCATACAGACAATAAATTATGTAAATGAATCTTTGAGGAAAGACTTTAAAAATCAGTTATAAACTTCATTATATCCTAAACCTGATTCTCCAAAACAACCATTTCTTTGCCCTTCAGAATCAAAGAAGAGGTACCATGTAAACACAAGTACTTAAATAGGTTTAAACCCTTCCTCTCTCTTTAGTTGTACATCAGGACAAGTTACTTAACCCTCTGTGCCCAGTTTCTTGATCTATAATACTGGAATAATGACAGGGACTACCTCCAGGGCTGTTGTGAAAACTGAACAAGTTAACTTATCTAACTTCCAACCCTATAAATATCCAACTCAGCCCTTCAACTTCTATCTATATTTATGCCCATGATGAATTCGCACAGTATCATGAATTTAAGTATCATCTATATCAGCAGTACTGAACCTGTGGTTCGCAACCCATAGGAACTATATTAAAGGGCCACGACATTAGGAAGGTTAAAAACCACTGATCTATATGCTCATAACTCCCCAATTTTATCTCCAGCCCAGGATCCTCCAAACTCCCAACCATCCAACTGCCTACTTGATATTTACACTGGTTCTACCTCTAAAAGGCATCCAAACTCTGTATATCCAAAACAGGATTGCTCATCTTTACCCCAAAAAGACTCTTCCTCTTTCTTCCATAATTCAAATAATAGTCACTTTATTCTTTATTCAAGCTAAAATCCTTGGGGTCCTCTTAGTGTCCTTTCTTTATCACGTTTCCTGCCCACCTTCCACCTAAACCATCATGAAAATCCTATCAGCTCTCCTTTCACAATATTTATAAAAAGACATTTATACAAATAAAAAACACAATCATTTCAAACTGTTCTTAACAGAGAAGGCAGGATGGTCCAGTCAAAATTTTATTTTGTGCTCAAAACTTTTTAATAGCTTCTCATCTTAGAATAAAAGCTCGCTCCCTTGCTATGACTTTCAAAGCTTGATGTGATCTAGCCTCCCACAGTTTCTCCAGCCTCCATCTCCTCCTTCCCTCTCTCGTTTGCTCCTCTCCAGCAACACTGGCCTCCATGCTGTTCTTCCTGCACAGCAGACATGTTCTTATCTCTAGGCTTGTAAATTTTATTTTCCCTATGCCTAAAGTGCTCTTCACTCAGATACACAATCACTGCTTCACTTACTTTGAGTCTTTTTTTCTTTTTTAAATGAGACAGAGTCTTATGCTGTAGCACTGGGTAGAGTGCTGTGGAATAATAGCTCACAGCAGCCTCAGTATCTTGGCTCAAGATATCTCCTTGCCTCAACCTCCCAAGAAGCTGGGACTACAGGCACCTGACAAATGTCCAGCTAGTTTTCTATTTTTAGTAGAGACAGGGTCTCGCTCTTGCTCAGGCTGATCCTGACTCCTGAGCTCAAGCAATCTACCCTCCTCGGCCTCCCCCAGTCCAAGGATTACAGATGTGAGCTGAGCTACCACACCAGCTGTCAAGGCCATATTTTCAATGAGAATTGACCTGTATGCCCTAAGCCACCAACCCACCCATCACTCAAAACCCCTAGTACCCTGCTATAGAATGTATAATTTTCTAATATGCTATATAATTTATTTATTAGTTTTATCATTTATTTTTCCTCTATCCCTTCCCAAATGAAAGTTCCATGCAGGCAGGTATTTTTATCTGTTCTGTTCACTAATAGATGAATAAATCATAGAACAAAGTGATTTGTTTTATAATAGATACCTAATTCAAGACTCTCATTCTGTAGAAGAAGAATTTAAGGACCATTTTTACTTGAATTAAGATCAAATAGTCAGTAAGCAGCGACATCTAGAATAAAACTAGGTCTCCTTGGTCATATCCCTAAGCTTTTATCCACCAGGGCACAATGGTAAAATGTAAGAGAATACTTATATAAATAAATTTTTAAAACAAGCAAACAAATAAGTATACATACATACAGACAAACACACACAGATAGAGAAACATTAAAATGCTGCCCTGCAGAGTAAGGGTGTCATACAAGGTAATAACCGGCCTGCAAACAGACCTTCTCACTTACCTCTTCTCCAGATTTTCTTGATATCTGTGTTATAGTTTCTTTGAATTTATTTGCCTTTTCTAGTTGAGATTTAAGCTGTTCAGCTAATTCCTTCAAAAACAAAAACAAGTAAAAATTGATATATGTAGCTTTAGTCTTTACTATAGAGTATTTCAAATTTGTACAACAGAAGGAAAAATAGCACAGCTAACTCCCATGCAGCCACCATCTAATCTCAGCGACCTACTCTAGAGGCTTAGGATGTTCCTTTTTAACGAATTTTTCTCAGTTATAAAACGTCTAAAAACTCCATGACATTTGTTTATGCTCTGAAGGTAAATAATTACAAAGACATATATTTTGGGTGGTTAAGGGAGACATAAGAAATACATTATCTTAAGAATGTCATTTTCATAATTCCTTAGATATTAGAAACTTCTAATACTTGCAACTTTAGTTATTTATAACAAGGCAACAAACACATGATTTAAAATAGTACCATCTTTATTGTTAAGTAATTTAGATAGAAATTCTAAATATATTTCAATTTTGCTGCAGGAAATTTATATTATATAAAACAACTATCATATAAAGCAATTTCATGAAGTAATAAATTAAACATGTAGACTGATGTGACAAGAGAAGAACAGCGTGCTCCCCTGCAGTAGTCCCAGACAGAGGGATACAGATTCTAACCTCTTATCCAGGTGACTTCTCTTTCATTATTTTAACTAATTCCTCTGAACTTTCAAAACTCAAACTTCACATTCTTAATGATCATTATTATTATTGGTTTATCTCTCTTATCAACTTCTAAGGTAAATCAAAAGTGTTACTCAGAACCAGATTCAAAGAGACAGAACAGCAAACGTAAGATACGTCTTTTATTAGACAAACTAATAAAAACAGAAATATCTTGTTTGGCTACCATTTGTTCTACTAAAGAGTTCTGTACTGATAGTATATCAAAATGGAAAACTATTTAAAGATCACTTACATTTGGGTTTGAGACAGGTGGACAAATTTGAACATGACCACAACTAATCTCTTTATCTGGGTGTGCTGGTCTGCCACATGCCCTTTGATATATACACCTTATTGTATGTAATTTTAACAGGCATATGACAATAAATGAATGAATGCCGCTCTTACAAAATCATCCCTATTTCTATTCATTCTGAGGTAAATCACTTTTAACTCAAACATTACTACAAGAATTAAGTTAGCCTGTACAAATCAGCTAACATAGTATCAAGCACAAAAACATTTCCTTAAAACTTGAATCAATGACTGAATCATCTTTTTTAAAGGCTCATTGTTTTCTAGGATTTCTCAGTAAAATGATTTAGGAAAGTAATAAGCATTCTTAATAACATGACTAAAAATGGGGAAAAAACAATGACATCTTCCTTTCCCTTCAAAGAGAAATGCAAGAAAAAAGCAAATAGCAGAGTAAAAAAGAAATTTAAAAGCACACAGTTCCCGAAGATCTTAAATTTCAGATATAAGGAAGAAGGGAGATCATTTATTTTAGAAGTAGGCAGATAGTACTGTTCCTAGAAACATTTAAGAATTTCTTTGAGAAGTCAATAAGGAGCAGTTATCTCTGTAGTGTGCTACATCCACATTGCTGAAGAGCTCCTAAAATCACTCATAAGAAGTTGACAATTTAATCATTGTTCTCCAAAGAACAACATCTAAGAGTCTTACCATATTCCCCATCATCTCTGCCTTGATAATCTTGGCTCCCAACTTGTTCTTCTCATCAACACTCAGGATGTGGACAGACCCATCTTCTGGACTACGGGTAGACCAGGATAATTAACAGCATATGAAATATATAAACAGTGCAGTACCAACATTAAGTCTCAAATGTTATTTTAAATGAGCTCAACAAAGCATTCACCACCAACAGAAGACCATGATTTTAAGACATAAGAATTAATACATAAGAATTGACCTCGAGGGGGATGATGGGAAGATGGCGGACTGAAGCCAGCTTTCCACAGAGGCTCCCGTCCTGAAGGAGAGTTAGGGGACAAAAATTTAGCAAGTAACCTGATGGATTCGAGCAACACCAAGCGAGAAAGTTGAAGAACGCACATCAACCCTGCTGAGGAGAGCTGCAACCACAAGGAAGCAAACAAAAAGTACAAAACCCATCACCAAGCGGACAGGAGTCCCCCCTCCCCCACCTGATTGGCTTAAGGGCCCCACAAACAAAAGGGCAGAAATCAAAGGCCCTCCCACTACACTTCACAGGAGAGACCTACGGACCCACCTCCCTTACTAGGATGCCTAGGCGTTCTCCTGCAAGGCATAAAACTGTATAAATCTGTAAATATCCTTTGCGAGCAACTCTGAGCTCCCAGCACTTCCCTCCACTCTCTCTGAGGTCTGAAAGCCTGTTCCCCAGGAGTTTGGATTCTTGGGTAACTCCTAAGGGGAGAGGACAGTCCCCGAGCTGCGTTTGGTCAGCGCTGATTCTGGGGCACGCAAGAGAGGTGAGGACAGTCAGCGGAAGTAGACCCTCACTAGGACGGCACTTCCCTGAGGCAGGTGCAGCAGCCCTCTTTGGGCAACAGAACAACCAGGCATACAACTGAGTCGAACTGTGTGGACCTCGCTACCAGCTGTCCTGAGCTCCCTGCTGCTCTGAGCTCCTGGCGCTCCCCCGCCCTCGCTCTGTGGTCCAGAGACCTGAGCGCCTGCCGTGTGACCGGGCAGGGAGCTAGGTGGAGCTGAGTCTGTTTTTCGCTGCCCGGTGGTTCTGGGCTCCAGCCGCTCCCCCCACCCCGCCCCCACTCTGAAGCCTGAAGGTTTGTGCTGCGACGGTACAACCCGGCGAGAGACTAGGAGGAACTGAATTTGCCCACTGTCGACCGGGCTCCCTACGGCTCAGAGCTCCTGCTGGCTCTAGGTACCAGGCACTCCCCCCACCCTCACTCTGTGCTCTGGAGACCTGAGCGCCTGCCGTGTGGCCAGGTAGGGAACTGGGTGGAGCCGAGTCTGTTCCCTGCCCTGTGGTTCTGGGCTCCAGCCACTCCCCCCACCCCACCCCCACTCTGAAGCCTGAAGGCTTGAGCTGCGCAATACAACCGGGCAAGACACTGGGAGGAACTGAATTTGCTTGCTGCCGACTGGGCTCACTGCAGCTCGGAGCCCCTTGAGCTGTGGTCTGGAGACCTGAGCACATGCCGTGTGGCTGGGCAAGGAACTGGGTGGAGCTGAGTCTGTTCACTGCCAGCAGTTCTGGGCTCCAGCCGCTCCCCCCACCCCACCCTCACTCTGAAGCCTGGAGGCTTGGGCTGCAGCGGTGCGGTGGAGCAAAAGATTGGGAGGAATTGAGTGAGCTTGCTGCTGGCAGCACTGAGCTCCCAGCGCCCTACTCCACCCTCACTCTGCGATCTGGAGGCATGTCCCCCGGGAGTCCAGATTCTTGAGGGATTTGTCCGGGCGTGGACAGTGCCCAAACAGCGGCTGGTCGGTCCTGACTCTGGGACACAGGAGTGAGGCTGGGGGAGACCCACATCAGAGAGGCAGTTCCCTGAGGCGGATGAAGCCATAACCCCTGCCTCCCTGGGCAACCCCTGAGTACAGGATTTGCCTGAGGTGACTCACAGACCCCGGAAACATCCAGGGTAGGACCGACTCGGAGAACTGAGACTTCAACCCAGAGTAAGTGCTTCACTGGGGTCAAACAGAAGCCAGCTGACAACAAGTCAGAAACACTCCGCCCCACCACATCAGACAGGGTCGTAGTCTCTCAGGCCACAACACTGAACGGGCCCTCAACAAAACCCTAGGGGAAAAATCAAAGGGAGTAAAACAACCATGGGGCGGAATGAGCGGAAAATCGCCCGTAACATGAATAACCAGAATGGATCAACCCCCCCAAAGAAAGAAATGAGCAACGCCTGTGGCTCAGTCTGTAAGGCCAGCCCCATATACCGAGGGTGGTGGGCTCAAAACCAGCCCCGGCTGAACTGCAACCAAAAAATAGCTGGGTGTTGTGGCGGGCGCCTGTAGTCCCAGCTACTCGGGAGGCTGAGGCAAGAGAATAACTTAAGCCCAGGAGTTGGAGGTTGCTGTGAGCTGTGTGATGCCATGGCACTCTACCAAGGGCCATAAAGGGAGACTCTGTCTCTACAAAAAAAAAAAAAAAAAAGAAATGGCAGATGTAATTGAAGATCCCATTCATAAACAACTGGCAGACATGTCAGAAATCGAATTCAGAATTTGGATTGCATACAAAATTGATAAAATGGAATTAAGCATCCGAGGAGAAATTCAAAACTTGTCTCACGAATTTAACAAATTTAAAGACAAAACCACCAAAGACTTAGACACACTGAAGCAAGAATTTGCAGCCCTTAAAGATATGAAAAATACAATAGAATCCCTCAGCAACAGAATAGACCAAGCAGAAGAAAGGATTTCTGACATGGCAGATAAAGCCTTCGAACGCCCCCAAACTCTCAAAAAGGAAGAGAAATGGAGAGCAAAAACGGATCATTCTCTTAGAGAGCTCTGGGATAATCCGAAGAAGGCAAATATACGAATAATAGGAGTTCCGGAAAACGATGAAGTGGCATCGATGGGCACAGAGGCCCTTCTGCATGAAATTATGAAAGAGAATTTTCCAGACATGCCTAGAGATTCTGAAATTCAGAAAGTAGACAGTTTCAGAACTGCAGCATGATTCAACCCCAATAAGTCATCCCCCAGGCATATCATAATTAACTTCACTAAAGTTAACATGAAGGAGAAAATTCTCAAGGTTGTCAGGCGAAAGAAAGCCATTACCTACAAAGGTAAGAACATTAGAATGACTGCAGATCTCTCTGCTGAAACTTTTCAAGCCAGAAGAGGGTGGTCATCAACTTTTAATCTCCTAAAACAAAATAACTTTCAACCCCGGATCTTGTACCCAGCTAAACTGAGTTTCATCTATGATGGAGAAATTAAATACTTTAACGACATTCATATGTTGAAGAAATTTGCCACAACCAAACCAGCTCTTCAGGATATTCTCAGACCTATCCTCCATAATGACCAACCCAATCCTCTACTACAAATGTAAACTCACTCAGAAACATCTGATCAAACTCCAACTTCTACAATGTCGAAAAGATTAAAACTGTCCACTGGACTTTTGAAAAACTCGATACCCAAAATTTCACCAAACTTATCAATAATCTCCATTAATGTGAATGGCTTAAACTGTCCTCTAAAGAGACATAGGTTAGCAGACTGGATACAAAAACTCAGACCAGATATCTGTTGCTTGCAAGAGTCACATCTTAACTTAAAAGACAAATACAGACTCAGGGTGAAAAGATGGTCATCCATATTTCAGGCAAATGGTAACCAGAAAAAAGCAGGTGTTGCAATTTTATTTGCAGACACAATAGGCTTTAAACCAACAAAAGTAAGGAAGGATAAGAATGGTCACTTCATATTTGTTAAGGGTAATACTCAATATGATGAGATTTCAATTATTAATATCTACGCACCCAATCAGAATGCACCTCAATTCATAAGAGAAACTCTAACAGACATGAGCAACTTGATTTCCTCCAGCTCCATAATAGTCGGAGATTTCAATACTCCTTTGGCAGTGAGGGATCGATCCTCCAACAAAAAGCTGAGTAAAGAAATTTTAGATTTAAATCTAACCATCCAGCATTTAGATCTAGCAGACATCTACAGAACATTTCATCCTAACAAAACTGAATACACATACTTCTCATCAGCCCACGGAACTTACTCCAAAATCGATCACATCTTAGGTCACAAATCTAACCTTAGTAAATTTAAAGGAATAGAAGTTATTCCAGGAATCTTCTCAGACCATCATGGAATAAAACTTGAGCTGAGTAACAACAGGAATCTACATACTCATACAAAAACATGGAAGTTAAATAACCTCATGCTGAACGATAGCTGGGTCAGAGATGAGATCAAGAAGGAAACTGCCAAATTTTTGGAACAACATGACAATGAAGACACGAACTATCAGAACCTCTGGGACACATCAAAGGCAGTTCTAAGGGAAATTTATTGCGCTGCAAGACTTCCTCAGGAGAACAGAAAGAGAGGAAGTTAGCAACTTAATGAGACATCTCAAGCAACTGGAAAAGGAAGAACACTCCAACCCCAAACCCAGTAGAAGAAAAGAAATAACCAAAATCAGAGCAGAACTAAATGAAATTGAAAACAAAAGAACAATACTACAGATCAATAAATCAAAAAGCTGGTTTTTTGAAAAGGTCAACAAAATAGATAAACCATTGGCCAACCTACTCAGAAAAAAAGAGTAAAATCTCTAATCTCGTCAATCAGAAATGACAAAGATGAAATAACAACAGACTCTTCAGAAATCCAAAAAATCCTTAATGAATATTACAAGAAACTTTACTCTCAGAAATATGAAAATCTGAAGGAAATGGACTGATACTTGGAAGCTCATCACCTTCCAAGACTTAACCAGAATCAAGTAGAAATGTTGAACAGGCCCATTTCAAGCTCGGAAATAACATCAACCATACAAAACCTCCCCAAAAAGAAAAGTCCAGGACCAGATGGTTTCACATCAGAATTCTACCAAACCTTTAAAGAGGAATTAGTACCTGTATTACTCAAACTGTTCCAAAATGTAGAAAAAGAAGGAAGACTCCCCAACACGTTCTATGAAGCAAACATCATCCTGATCTCCAAACCAGGAAAAGACCCAACAAGAAAAGAAAATTATAGACCAATATCACTAATGAATATAGACGCAAAAATATTAAAGAAGATCCTAACAAACAGAATCCAGCAACACATCAAACAAATCATACATCATGATCAAGTTGGCTTTATCCCAGGGTCTCAAGGCTGGTTTAATATACGTAAATCTATAAATGTAATTCAGCACATAAACAAAGTAAAAAACAAAGATCATATGATTCTCTCAATTGATGCAGAAAAAGCTTCTGACAACATCCAACATCCCGTCATGATCAGAACACTTAAAATCGGTATAGAAGGGACATTTCTTAAACTGATAGAGGCCATCTACAGCAAACCCACAGCCAATATGATAATTGAACGGAGTTAATTGGAATCATTTCCACTCAGATCAGGAACCAGACAAGGCTGCCCATTGTCTCCATTACTTTTTAACATTGTAATGGAAGTTTTAGCCACCGCAATTAGGGAAGAAAAGGCGATCAAGGGCATCCACATAGGGTTAGAAGAGATCAAACTTTCGCTCTTCGCAGATGATATGATTGTATATCTGGAAAACACTAGGGACTCTACTACAAAACTCTTAGAAGTGATCAAGGAATACAGCAACGTCTCAGGTTACAAAATCAACATTCATAAATCAGTAGCCTTTATATATACCAACAATAGTCAAGCTGAAAAAACAATTAAGGCTCTATCCCATTCACAGTAATGCCAAAGAAGATGAAATATTTGGGAGTTTATCTAACAAAGGATGTGAAAGATCTATATAAAGAGAACTATGAAACTCTAAGAAAAAAGATAGCCAAGAATGTTAATAAATGGAAAAACATATCATGCTCATGGCTGGGAAGAATCAACATTGTTAAAATGTCCATACTACCCAAAGCAATATATAACTTCAACGCAATCCCTATTAAAGTTCCACTGTCATACTTTAAAGATATTGAAAAAAACAATACTTCGTTTTATATGGAATCAGAAAAAACCTCGAATAGCCAAGACATTACTCAAAAATGAAAACAAAACAGGAGGAATCACGCTACCAGACCTCAGACTATACTACAAATCGATAGTGATCAAAACAGCATGGTATTGGCACAAAAACAGAGAAGTAGGTGTCTGGAACAGAATAGAGAACCAAGAGATGAATCCAGCTACTTACTGTTATTTAACCTTTGACAAGCCAATTAAAAACATTCAATGGGGAAAAGATTCCCTATGTAACAAATGGTGCTGGGTGAACTGGCTGGCAACCTGTAGAAGACTGAAACTGGACCCACACCTTTCACCATTAACCAAAATAGACTCTCACTGGATTAAAGATTTAAACTTAAGACATGAAACTATAAAAATACTAGAAGAGAGTGCAGGGAAAACCTTTGAAGAAATTGGGTTGGGCGAGTATTTTATGAGAAGGACCCCCCGGGCAATTGAAGCTGCTTCAAAAATACACTACTGGGACTTGATCAAACTAAAAAGCTTCTGCACAGCCAAGAACACAGTAAGTAAAGCAAGCAAACAGCCCTCAGAATGGGAAAAGATATTTGCAGGTTATGTCTCCGACAAAGGTTTAATAACCAGAATCCACAGAGAACTCAAACGCATTAGCAAGAATAGAACAAGGGATCCCATCGCAGGCTGGGCAAGGGACTTGAAGAGAAACTTCTCTGAAGAAGACAGGCGCACGGCCTTCAGACATATGAAAAAATGCTCATCATCTTTAATCATCAGAGAAATGCAAATCAAAACTACTTTGAGATATCATCTAACTCCAGTGAGACTAGCCTACATCACAAAATCCTAAGACCAGAGATGTTGGCGTGGATGTGGAGAAAAGGGAACAATTTTGCACTGCTGGTGGGAATGCAAATTAATACATTCCTTTTGGAAAGATATATGGAGAACACTTAGAGATCTAAAAATAGATCTGCCATTCAATCCTGTAAGCCCTCTACTGGGCATATACCAAGAAGACCAAAAATCACATCATAACGAAGATATTTGTACCAGAATGTTTATTGCAGCCCTATTCATAATTGCTAAGTCATGGAAAAAGCCCAAGTGCCCATTGATCCATGAATGGATTAATACATTTGTGGTATATGTACACCATGGAATACTATGCAGCCTTGAAGAAAGATGGAGACTTTACCTCTTTCATGTTTACATGGATGGAGCTGGAACATATTCTTCTCAGTAAAGTGTCTCAAGAATGGAAGAAAAAATACCCAATGTATTCACCCCTACTATGAAACTAACTTAGGACCTTCACATGAAAGCTATAACCAAGTTACAACCTAAGAACAGGGGGAAGGGGGAAAGCGTGGGGAGGGAGGGGGAGATGGGTAGAGGGAGGAGGATTGAAAGGATCACACCTGTGGTGCATCTTACAAGGGTACATGTGAGGCCTGGCTGATGTGGAATGTAAATGTCTCGGCAAAGTAACTGAGAAAATGCCAGGAAGGCTATGTCAACTAATGAGATGAAAATGTGTCAAATATTCTATGAACCAAGTGTATGGTGCCCCATGATCATATTGATGTACACAGCTATGATTTAATAAAAAAAATAATAAAAATAAATTAATTAATTAATTAAAAAAAATAAAAAAAAGAATTGACCTCAATGTATCCACAGTTTAAGGTCAGTTTTTGCCTTAAAGTTTTTTTTAAAGAAAAAAACTTCAGGGCAGTACCTGTGGCTCAGAGGGTAGGGCACTGTCCCCATATACGGAGGGTGATGAGTTAGAACCCAGCCCTGGTCAAACTGCAACAAAAAAATAGCCAGACGCTGTGGCGGGCACTTGTAGTTCCAGCTACTCGGGAGGCTGAGGCAAGAGAATCGCCTAAGCCCAAAAGTTGGAGGTTGTGTGAGCTGTATCAAGGGCGACAAAATGAGACTCAGTCTCTAAAAAATAATAATAATAAATAAATAAATAAAAATTAAAAGAGGTATTCCATTTAAAAAAAAAAAAGAACTTCAAAAGGGAGTAATAAAGAAAATTTGCAACCAGAATATATCTAACCTGTCATAATTTCAAATATAAAGGATATAACCATGATATCAGTTTTCCTGAATTAATAAATTTTACAATACTTTATTAAAATTAACCATAACCATATTTTCTATAAATTTAGTTATCCAAATCAAAACTTGACCTAATAACAACTTTTAAAAAGTTATTTTTAAATAGTTAATTCTTCTGGCCTAAAAATATAGAAATCATTTAACAGATAGTATTTGAATTTTTTTAAAAGATAATCTCTACAAAAAAATCTTCAACCATCATTTCTTTTCATATTGGTGAAAGGAAAGGCAATACTCTGGTGTTTAGACTAAGAAAGCTAAAATATCTGATGTAAAGCACCAAGAGAAATGAACACATCTTCATTCCCCTCATGTTCTTTCGGTCTACATTTTAAAAAGCAAACAACAGAAGCGGGAGGGGCACTGTGCCCATGTGCACAGGAGACCGTAGTACCTTTTGTGTTCTTTTGTGGGGAGGGTCATTACTTACATCAAAAGCTGCCATTTGTTCATATGGAAACTATTTTTTAATTTCTTTTCAAATTAAATTCTGAGGTACATGTCATTTTTATTGTATTGTAAATGTAATTTATTTGAATTTCACCATGCTCAAAATCCAACAGTCAAGTCTTCAAAAGGTTAAAAAGCAAAATGTCTACCGCTGGTACACAGATAAGTAGTAACCAAATCCTTGCAATGGGCCACAGAATTTGGAAGCCTCATCATTGCCCCCAGATGCAACTCAAGCTCCTCCTCTCCTTTTCTACGTTACTCCTGTGGTTTAGGGCTCCATGTCTCTCAACTGCAACGTATCTGCCTCCTAACCAGCTTATCTGCCTCAAGCCTGTTCCATTTCACAATCTATTCTTCATGCTGCCTCTAGACTCTCCTTAAAATGTGAACATGGGCGGCGCCTGTGGCTCAGTGGTAGAGCGCCGGTCCCATATACCAAGGGTGATGGGTTTGAACCCGGCCACGGCCAAACTGCAACAAAAAATAGCCAGTGGCGGCGCCTGTAGCTCAGTGAGTAGGGTGCCGGCCCCATATGCCGAGGGTGGTGGGTTCAAACCCAGCCCCGGCCAAACTGCAACAAAAAAATAGCTGGGCGTTGTGGCGGGCACATGTAGTCCCAGCTACTCGGGAGGCTGAGGCAAGAGAATCGCGTAAGCCCAAGAGTTAGAGGTTGCTGTGAGCCATGTGACGCCACGGCACTCTACCCGAGGGCGGTACAGTGAGACTCCGTCTCTACAAAAAAAAGAGAAAAATAGCCAGCATTGCGGCGGGTGCCTGTAGTCCCAGCTAGGGAGGCTGAGGCAAGAGAATCGCCTAAGCCCAGGGGTTGGAGGTTGCTGTGACGCCATAGCACTCTACCGAGGGCAACAAAGTGAAACTCTGTCTCAAAAAATAAAAAAATTAATAAAAAATAAATAAAATGTGAACATGGTCTATTTAAAATACTTGAGATACTTCTTTCCTATCATTCATAAAATACTGTCCAACTTATACACATGACAAGCTGTACAAGGCAGCACTTGGAATATCTGCCTACTCATTTTCTTTTTAATATTTTGTTTTTAATTATTACGAGTACATAATAGTCATATATCTTCATAGGACTGCCTACCCATTTCCCTCCCACTCAACCATATGCATAAATCATCCAGAGGGTAGGGTATGGTAAACACTCTACCAGGATTCAGAGATAAAAAGACTAGAAAGAGAAGTACTTTGTCCTCGGAAGCCACCGCATCACACGCTCCAAAGCATGGCTGCAAATGCCCAGCCACACCACACTCTCTTATGTCTCCATGCTCTTCTCTACAAGTTGGTTGTCCTTTCCCATTTGCTGCCTAACAGTTTAGTCCTTCAAAACCTCACAACTTTCCCTATACAACTTTGTTGTTCTCCCTAACCTAATCCCAGAAAAGCTCAATACCTCTTTTTGTGTGTTAACTACTGTAAGTATGAAGTATCTGTATTTATAGAGATGGTCCCTGATATACAATTGTTCAACTTGCAACTTCTCAACTTTATGATAGTGTGAAAGTGATAAACATTCAGTAGAAATTGTATTTCATGTACCTATACAATCATTTTGTTTTTCACTTTTAGTACAGCACTCAATAGGTTACATGAAATATTCAATAATTTATTATCAAACAGACTTTCATGATTTTGTAATTCTATGCTAATGTTAAGTGTTCTGAGCACATTTACAGAAGTGTTAGGCTAAGCTATGATGTTCAGTAGGTTAGGTATATTAAATGCATCTTGGACTTTTACAATATTTTCAATTTACAATGGCTTTATTGAGATGCAATCCCACTGTAGGGAGAGGAACAACTATACCTGTAAGTATCATGGCATTTCTGTGCCATATTTTTTCACAAATCTGTATTACTGCCTCTTCTATATTATGAGTTCCTTGAAGGCAGACATAATGTCATTATTTCTACAAATAGGCCTAGGATATAGAAGCATTCAGTAAACATGAGTAGGAAAAAAGAATTCATCAAAGGCCAACTTAAGCTCCAAGGGACATCTCTTACACAAAAATAATCTCCCCTTGTTACTCCATTTCTCGTCACACTAGTCCAGAGAGTTTTTCAAATCCAAATGAGTGTAAAACAAGTCTGTGTCTCATCTGAGAATGACTTGAGGGAAATATAATGTACACATGGACAAATAACTTTAGGGTAATTTTCTTCCAACGGTACATCAAAACTTTGGGATGAAAATAAGCTAATAGTAATAACGGTCATAACAATGAGATAACATTTCAATTTTGTGAGTTGTATGTAAAAAAATTCTTGCATCGCTTTTTTTGTTTCCTGAAACTACCAAACTCACTGTGGCCCATATATAGACCAAAAGGATTACCAATATTCTGGAGATCATATATAAACACTGACATAAGTCATCAAGATTTCCTAAATTTTTCTCCACTGCCATTCACAATCTGAAGCCACACTTTCCTTTTAACTTCTCCACCCAAGGCTAATCCTCCACTTGTACTGTACAAGTAAAGTAGATCGTGAGTTCACCCGCCCTGACTTCGAGGATCTTGCTCAATTGTCCCGTCTATCATCTCTCTGTATGTTTTCCTCCTTCTAAATATGAATCTGACCCTTTTCCATTGAATATAAACAATTTATATTCAAAGAACTCCCTTTTAAAAGAAAAAAAGGAGGGTGGGGGAAGAGAGGTATTTCATTTAACCTTATCTCCCACAAGTAACTTCTATCTCCACCATTCCGTAAAGCATAATTTAATGTACTGAAATGCAGCTTTCTACACACTCTTCTACAACAAAAATACACTTGTCACATCTGGTGCTGTCCATCTAAGGGGCATCTCTTTGCCATCTTACTTTCCTCTCTCCCTCAATTCTCAGGATACAAGCTTATTGAATCAACCAAGGAAGAGCAACAGTGAATTCCATCCAGAAAAGCCCACGGTTTCAAGAAGGTAAGTGGAATTTCAAGAGACCTTTAAAGAGGTGGCTTCCACTCTCATGAAATGTAATACTCTACGCAAATCATCTTTTGAGTATTTTCTAACAGGAATTGTTTATTAATAGATAGAAAGTAGATGATGATAAAGGACATGACATATAGAAATTATTAATATCTCTTATACTAATAATTTCAATATTAACAGTTATTCAACACACTTAATATGACAATAATACATGTCAAGTAAAAACATTAAAATGATAGTTGGGCACAAAATGACTGAAGGATATATTATTCTGTTTTATTTTGTTTATGCTACAACAAAGACACTGCAGCAAAAAAAAGCAGGGAACAGATTCTTCTTCTCTACACATTTATAATGAGCAGATGCTTTAAAAGAAACATCACCATGACACCTGCAATTATCCTACAAAAAGAAAAAAGTACAAGCCTTTCTCAATTTCTGGGATTACTGCTATATTTCAGAAGTCCTCTTTAGAATTAATTTCTAAGAAGCAAATCCTACTTCCCCAGTAAAATGTACTCTCTTTAAAACATATGTACACCTTTGAGGAAGAAGTGATTAAAAGGGCGCCAGCCTTGGGACTGCAAACTAGTACAACCTTTCTGGAAGGAAGTATGGAGAAACCTCAAAGCACTCAAGCTAGACCTCCCATTTGATCCTGCAATCCCATTACTGGGCATCTACCCAGAAGGAAAAAAATCCTTTTATCATAAGGACACTTGTACTAGACTGTTTATTGCAGCTCAATTTACAATCGCCAAAATGTGGAAACAGCCTAAATGCCCACCAACCCAGGAATGGATTAACAAGCTGTGATATATGTATACCATGGAATACTACTCAGCTATTAAAAAAAATGGAGACTTTACATCCTTCGTATTAACCTGGATGGAGGTGGAAGACATTATTCTTAGTAAAGCATCACAAGAATGGAGAAGCATGAATTCTATGTACTCAATTTTGATATGAGGACAATTAAGGTTATGGGGTGGAGGAAAAGCAGAAAGAGGGACGGAGCGAGGGGGGTGGGGCCTTGGGGTGTGTCACACTTTATGGGGGCAAGAAATGATTGCAAGAGGGATTTTGCCTAACAATTGCAATCAGTGTAACCTGGCTTATTGTACCCTCAATGAATCCCCAACAATAAAAAAAAATAAAATTAAAAAAAAAAAAAAAAAGCCAGCCTGATGACATTTCAAAACCTGGAGTATACTGCAATTTAATCATGTGTCACAAACCAACATTTCAGTTGATGACAAACCACATATATAATAGCGGCCCCTAAAATTATAATACCATATTTTTACAGTAACTTTTCTATGTTTTGATATGAACGATACACACATACTTATCATTGTGTTATAAATTGTCTACACTTTTCAGTACAATAACATGCTGCTCAGGTTTCTAGCCCAGGTGCAGTAGGCTGCACCATCGAGGCTTATGTGGGTGCACTCTGTGAGGTACATACAACGATGTCATTGCCTAACGACAATTTCTTAGAACATATCCCCACTGTTAAGCAACACACACTGTATGATTTCTCCTGCTAGCAGTGTTCACAAATCCCACTTAATTATTCTTTTCTTACCATTTGTTCCCCTATTTGCTCCCTCACCTAAGGATCTCGTGACTACATTCAGAGCCTTCAGAACCTGGCATCCTTCTCTGGCCCTTCTGGGCTACAGTAACAAACTCTGCCAAGAATGACATCAAAAGATTAAAATACTTTACAAAATAAGTAGTTTCTGATATCAAATTTATAGAATATAAGCCTATCACAGCAATTTCTGTTTATGTTATATACTACTCCAGGTTTCAAATTCCTAGAAGTACTTAGCCACTGTATTTCCCAACAAAAGAAAAATATATACAAAAGCACATTTCATTTCTAATACTAATAAGCTTAAAGTTCTTAACCATATAGGCCCCTATTGGTGGATTTTTTTTTTTTTGCTAGTTAAGATAATCACAGAGCCTAAAAAAAATAAGAAAGCAAATAATAAAAAATTTGATCATATTAAGGAAAGAATGAAAGCATGGATAAAAAAAGAAAAAGAAGGAACAGGGAAAATTAAATGTGAACTACTTTATTGTATGACAAATACAAAGAGCTCTCACAAATAAAGAATCACTCAAAAAGTAGGTAAAACATGACTAGTTACAAAAAAAATAAGTAACACTTATAAAAATAGGACCAATTTCCTCCATACTAAAAGAAATAAAAAGAGTCTGTTTCTCAGCTATGTATATGGCAAAGATTTTTTAAAAGCTCAGTAATGCTACTGGCAAGGAGAAAGTCATTCTCATGTATGATTGTTAAGAGAGCAAATGGGTTAATACCACAAAATCTATAAAAAGTGCATGTTCTCTTTGGCCTGACGATTCCACTCCTTGGCACTAACTTAACATTATATTTAAATAGTGTTTAAAGAAACACATAAAAATTTTACTATAGGCTCGGTGCCTGTAGCTCAGGGGCTAGGGCATCTGTTCGAACCCGGCCCAGGCCTGACAAACAACAATGACAATTACAACAAATATCTAGGTGTTGTGGCGGGCGCCTGTAGTCCCAGGTACTTTGGAGGCTGAGGCAAGAGAATCACTTAAGCCCAAGAGTTTGAGGTTGCTGTGAGCTGTGGCGCCACAGCACTCTACTGAGGGCAACAGCTTGAGAGTCTGTCTCCAAAAAAAGAAAAACCAAAACGTTACTGCAGCATTGTTTGTAAGAGCAACAACCTAGAAAGAACCAAAACCCATCCATAGAAGACTTGTGAAAAATATTAGGCTATTCCTAAATTTTATAACAGAATATTAAAAAACCTTTAAAATCAAAAAGGGAGATACATATGAGCTCACGTGAAAAGATCTGTTGACTGAAAAAAACATTCAGAACAGTATACGCATTATAAAGCTATTTAACATACATAATCTATATGTAATTTTAAATATTGGGGTAAATATACATATTCAAATGCACTTTAAAAAGTTTGAAGAAACATCATTAACTTGTTCACCTGGCAAGTGGGATTAGGGTTGGGTTCACAAGGCATGGAGATTCTTTTTATACCCTTCTATTTGAGTTTTATGTTCTTGTTTTATACCCTTCAGTCTATAATGTTTAAATTTTATACAGTTACATTTATTATTTACATGATTTCACATGGCTTAATATTTTACAAAATAATATTAAGGTAAAAGCAACAAAGGTAAACATATATAAATAATACATATAGAGAAATATAACCACTGTCACTATTTTCCAATCATTACCATATATATTAGAGAAAGATATTAGCTGTTTCAACTTTTCCAGAGTCTGGCAAACTGACCTATGTTACGCTCCAGTTTCCATTTTAGAGCAGACGAGTATTTTCCAGTCTTCAACTGAAAATTCTTGACTTCCTCCAGTTTATGTATCTTTTTTTCTCTCTCTTTTACCTCTAGCCAACTGTTCTCATATTCTATCTAAATTACTCTCACAAAGGGTATCAATAACTTTTCCATAATTATTATATAACAGAGTTTTTCTTCCAAAGCCAACTGTGGTTCTCCTTGCAACCTTATTTGAAAGTGTGCTAAATAGGCATTGAAAGACATGAAATCAATCTAAGTTCTCCAAACACCTTATTATACTATCATATTAATAGCAACAACAATAGCAAGATTTATAGAATACATACTTTGTGTCGGATAACATTCTAAGTTTTTCATGCTGGGTGCAATGGCTCACGCCTGTAATCCTAGCACTCTGGGAGGCCGAGCTGTGTGGATTGCCTGAGCTCAGCCAGGAGTTCGAGACCAGCCTGAGCAAGAGCAAGATCCCGCCTCTAAAAATAGCCAGGCACTGTGGCAGGCACCTGTAGTACCAGCTACTCAGGGTGCTAAGCCAAGAGAATCACATGAGCCCAGGAGTTTGAGGTTACTATGAGCTATGACGCCACACCACTCTACCAAAGGTGACAAAGTGAGATTCTGTCTCAAATAAATAAATAAAGTTTTTCATATATATTTAATTCACACAACAATCTCATGAAGTAAATATCCCTGTTTTAAGATAAGGAAAATGAAAGCACAGTGAGATCAGTGTCAACTCCTGTGAAAGTCATAGACCTAGGCAATGGTTACATGTTACAAGCTTGCCTAATAAAATATGATACCCAGTCAAATTTGAATTTCAGGTAAACAAGAAATATTTTTTAGTATAAGTATGCCCAAATATTGCAAGGGAGTTCTTATTTTTTATTTAAAAATCTGAAAACGCTGTAACAACTGTAAAGTAACATCATACAAGTTACACCCTCAGTTCTCTAGTTCTCTCAACTGCAAAATACATGTGTCAGATTATGATTTCTTCTCATTTTAAATCACTTCTATGATTTTTTTCCATATTTAAAATTCAGTTGTTCTAAAACTCCCAAGAATTCTAGAATTACGTAAAAAATGCAACATACTCCCTGAATAATGTTCAGACAAATTAATAGCTTCTAACAACCTTTCACTGAGTTCTTCTGGACATTCTTCAAGGTCCTATCTTGATCTCTTAACACCCTCAAGAGCCTTTTCTTTTTCTTTTGTGTGTGTGTGTGTTTCCTCAATTTGTCTTTCCCTCTCCAGTCATGAAATTCACAGAAAACTTCAAACCCTGACATTGAAATTATCACAGCTAACAAAGAACACTATCTTCAAAT
Organism: Nycticebus coucang; assembly: GCF_027406575.1. NCBI lineage: Eukaryota > Metazoa > Chordata > Mammalia > Primates > Lorisidae > Nycticebus > Nycticebus coucang. The sequence continues at coordinate 111,392,975 of NC_069785.1, forward strand.
AAAAAGTAAAACACACACACAGCTTTTAGTAAGTGCCTGTATTATAGTGTGTCTATCAAAAGCTTAGAATTTAAGTAAGATACACAAACATGAAGCAATTAGACAACCAGATGGAATACTAATGGTGTAAGATTACTTTGAATACTCTGCTTAGCTACAGTCACAAAAGTCAAGATCTACTGATGGTCTAAATGCTAACTCAACCCTAGTAATAGCAGGAAAACAAAGCCCCATCTCACCAGCAACTGGGCACCTGGAGTAAAGCCTGGACAATCACATGCGTGCCCGGCCTCGTACACCAATCCCTGTCATGTTCATTCAGCCACTATACCTGGATTTTTCCTTCAGTTTGCAGGGAACAAAGCCCTGACCTGAACCAGGGCCCATCTGACTGGGGCTCAATCATTCAGTTCACATTTTGCCAGCTCCCTCCCACGGAAAATAACACACTGTGCTTCCTAATCCCCTGCTTCCAAAGGAGTCATTAACAAAACAGACTAACAACCCCGACCACAGTGCTCACATCTACTACCACCACTGATGTCTATTATTTCCTAAAACTTCCTCCTTTGTACTCCACTCACTTGGTGGCATCTTTTAACATATTTTAATGAGCATTCATGGGTAAGTTTGTTATTATCCTTTAGACACTTCAATCAAGTTTTCATTGGTTTGATCCCACTCTGCACCTCCCCTCTTCTAACCTAATCCTACATAAGTGCAACAGATATAACAATAACAAAATTATTAGTTTCTTAACCATTACAGGTACAACCACTATCTTGCTTTATTTTTCATTTAAAACTAACATTATCTTTAAAATCTGTCAATTGCCCAAACTGGATAATTTCTTTCTCTGAAAAACAACCATAATTTACGCTTCCTTCCGCAGGATCTTTGCACATCTCTGTCACTTCATCTCTGAGCTATGGCAGCATATTTCCCACCAGTCTCCTAGACCTTTTCTAGACATGCAATATTTACGAATATGATTATATTTAATAAGAGGAAGTAATATGGAAGTAGCAAAACGTACCAAAATCTCTCACAGTATAGCCATTTAAAAGCTTAACTCATTCAGTTGTTTAAATTGCAATAAAGCAACAAATTTTTTAAATCAAACTGTGAAATAAAATGCAATCCATTAAACACTACTACTAACATCATTAAATCTGTATATCTTACCTCTTCTATGAATTTCAAGAAATGGGAGACCACAGTTGTTATCTAATAACTGATGTCCTAAAATAAAGATACTCAGTTCTTTGAATCCTCCAGACTTTACTATCTATTCATCAGGTTAAAAAACAAATGATAGAATACCTTGCAGATGTAGACTTTGCATCCCGCAGATATTCATCTCTCAAGCTTCTGCCTTGTGATTTTTCTCTCGCATCTTCTGGAATGTGCCGGTATTCAACACTGCTGCTGGTTTCCAGTGACTTTTCATTTGAATGTTTCTTGTCTCCTGTTCCATCAGACTGACTCCACGATGTTAAACGTTCTTCACTCACCTCAGTAGGTTTTCGAAAACCACAATGTGAAGAACCCCGAGCTACCAATGCTGAAGATGAACTAGCTGGTTCAAAATTTCTGCCCTTGCTGTGATATGATAGTTCATCATCATCAGAGGGTCTTAAAAACTTAGGTCTCAGATTTCCAAGGGAAGAAAACTCTTGACTCTCCCATGGGTTGGATTCTCTTCTACATGTTTCTAAAGATTCAGATTTCTTACCTTTTTCATCACCACTAAACTTCCCTTTATTGCTGTTGTTTGTAATATCCATTGTAGTGTATCTATCCCTTGAACTGTTATGTTTTACTAAGTCTGATTTTCTACTTTCTTGACTATTTTGTGCTTTATCTGAAAATGCTGGTTTCTTCCACTGTTCTCGTCTATAATCTTCTTTTGTAGATACAGTTTTTTCAGCTGCTTCTAATTTCGACTGAAATATTTCCATTGACTATAAAGAAGGAAAATTTTTAAAAATATTTAATATTAAAAGTTCAGTGATTTGGCCCCCAAATGCCACTGTGCCATAACCCACAATAAAAACTCCACCACAAGGTAAGGGCAGATCCATACAACCATCCCACCCTGAAATAAATACAAGCGAATGATGAAAAATTACTAAATAAAAAAAAATCCCAAAAGGAGAGCCACTTAGGCCAAATGCTGTGCAGTAACACAAACTATGAAACAGAAAACAGCAGGGGTCAATGGTAGCTCATGCCTATAATCAAGCACTCTGGGAGGCCAAGGCTGGAGGACTGCTTGAGGCCAGGAGTTGAAGACCAGTCTGAACAATATAGCAAAATCCCATCTATACAAAAAATAAATTTAAAAAAAAATCAGCTGGGCTTGATGGCACACACCTGTAGTCCCGGCTACCTGGGAGACTGAACCAGGAGAATCACTTAAGCCTAGGAGTTTGAGGTTGCAGTGAGCTATGACAACATCACTGCACTCTAGCCATGAGGCTGTCTCCAAAAAGAAAAATAAAAGAAAAAAGAAAGGAAAGGAGAAAATAAAATGGTTGGGACATAAACTTTAAAAAAATTAAACCCAGCCAGGCATTGTGACGGGCGCCTGTAGTCCCAGCTGCTTGGGAGGCTGAGGCAAGAGAATCACGTAAGCCCAAGAGCTGGAGGTTGCTGTGAGCTGTGTGACACCACGGCACTCTATCAAGGGCGGTACAGTGAGACTCTGTCTCTACAAAAAATAAATAAATAAATAAAAAATAAAAAAATAAAATTAAACCCTATTGGTAGTAAGATTCCAGAATTTACTGTATTGCTAAATGTAACAGACTTTCATGAAAAAAAGAAAAAGACTTGTAAATAAAAACCTGTTATGTCAAAAAAAATTGCCTAGACACACTGAACAAAAGAACAGAAAGTGCTGAAAACCAAATTATCTTGGGAATTCTCTATACTGTAGGAATAAAGATGGAAAATAAGCATAAGAAAAAAGTCGCCCCTTGATTGCACTAATGTACATGGCTATGATTTAACGGGACGGGACGGGACGGGACCGGAAGCGAAGGGAAGATGTCCCTAATGGGCATCCAGGTCTAGGGGTTAAATAAACCTTATCCTCTGTTTTTGAGGGATTTGGGTAATTGCGAGTAGGAGACTTCAGCTGCTCTGATGGGAAGGAAGTGCAGGGCAGGGCTCTATGACCTTTTGGGAATAACAGGAAGCTTTCAAAGTAATAAAAACTCTTTTCAGTTTAAAAAAAGAAAAAAGTCACATGGACAACTGATTCTAGAGACACTAAGATGCATGAGTTAATACTTCCACAAAGCAGCAAAGATGATGAAAGAAAAGTATTAATAGAAGAAATATGTAAAAAACAGATTTTCCAGATCAGGGGGGCTCATCCCAACAGTCTTGGGGGCAAGGGAAGTGACAAAAAACTTGCACTCTTAGAAAAAAACTCTAAGCCCTGAATCTGAAAACTTAAAGAAAAGAAAAAAATCCTTCACAAAGACTGGCTTAAGAAGGAGCAAGTGTGAGTATGTATGGATGGAGGCAGGTAAATAACACATCACCTACAAATTAAAGATTGTTACCAGATTTTCATCTATATTACTAAATGAACAATGGAATAAAAACCACATTTTGAAAAAAATTATTAGGCTACAATTCTATAGAAAGAATTCAAGCCAGCCTGGTGGTATAGGACTTTAGTCCAAGCTACTTGGGAGACTGAGGCGGGAGGGTTACTTATCTTCCAGCCTGAGCAACATAGCAAGACTTGTTTCTTAGATAAAAATCCAAGAATTCAGGTTCAGTCCCTGTAGCTCAGCAGCTAGGTTACCAGCCACACACACCAGAGCTGGCAGGTTCGAATCCAGCCTGAGCCTGCCAAACAACAATGACAACTACAACCAAAAAATAGCCAGGTGTTGAGGCAGGCACCTGTAGGCCCAGCTACTTGGGAGGTCGAGGCAAGAGAATCCAGCTTAAGCCCAAGAATTAGAGGTTGCTGTGAGCTGTGACACCACAGCACTCTACCGAGGGCAACTCTATCTCAAAAAAAATAAATAAATAAAAATAATTCAATTCACAAATTATCACTCCCTAGAATGGGCAAAAGAAAATTATGTTCAAAAATGCAAGCAATCAGAAGACACATCACTTAGTAATTCTGTAGGGAAAAAATTACTTAACAGATGATTAAGCCAAACCATATATGAATTAGGACAAAGATCTCTGACAAAAAAATATGCCATACACCAAATGTCAAACGTAATGGTCAAGTCCAAATAACTGCTCATGAGGTTGCAAAGTTAAATACAGTGTCAAGGACTTTTCCTTGAAAACCTGATACCTAAGAACAGAGACAGAAAGGTGGTAACAGAGGCAGGAGAAATAGGGAGACGAAGAACAAAGACTACAGAGTGTCAGTGGTGCAACAAAGGGACGGCACTGAATAATATACTATGGATTGAAAATTTCCTAAGAGAATATTTTTAGGTAGTTTTACCACAAGTAAAAGATAACCATGTAAGATAAATGATACATAACTTGCTTGTGTAGTAATCATTTCACTACACATATAGTACATGTGTATCAAAACATCACGTTATGTATCTTAATATATACAATATAAAAATTAAAACTTACAAAATAAAAAATGGGCCAAAAAAGCACCTCTTATTAAACTGTGATGTGAGGATACTTTATTTAAACATGACAATCTTCATCTCAAATACAGGAAGTCATCATTTAAATACAGAAAGAGAACTATAGTAGCCTCCAATCCCCTTATTAAAGTTCTAAAATTCTAACTACTTCAAGAAGAAAAGAAAATTTAAATATTTCATCAAGGGGAAAAAAGCAAAATAATTATAATTTACATATAACTACACTCTCAGATAACTCAAATTTTAAAAATATATATAAGGCTGGCATGGTAGCTTATGCCTGTAATCCCAGCACTCTGGGAGGCTAAGGTCGGCAGATTGCCTGAGCTCGGGAGTTCGAGACCAGCCTGAGCAAGAGCGAGACCCCCCCCATCTCAAAAAAAAATTAAAAAATTAAAAATATGTATAATTAATGAGAGTTTAAAAAACTGACAAACTAACACCAACAGCAAGTCACAAAATATTTTTTAAAATAGGATTTATAATTGAAACACATAAAAATAATCTCAATGACACATACATGTACGATAGCTACACAGAGAAAATTACTAAACAGCATAAATGAAAACTCAACTAGAGAAATATCCAATATTTTAGGATGAGATGTCTCAGTATTAAGTCAACATAAGGTTCATTAACTTAACATTAAAACATATTAGTGGGAGGGTGATTGGTGGGATTATACCTGCGGTGCATCTTACAAGGGTACATGTGAAACTTAGTGAATGCAGAATATGATTGTCTTAACACAATAACTAAGAAAATGCCAGGAATGCTATGTTTTTTTTTTTTTGTTTTGTTTTTTTGTAGAGACAGAGTCTCACTGTACCGCCCTTGGTAGAGCGCCGTGGCGTCACACGGCTCACAGCAACCTCTAGCTCTTGGGCTTACGCGATTCTCTTGCCTCAGCCTCCCGAGTAGCTGGGACTACAGGCGCCCGCCACAACGCCCGGCTATTCAGGAATGCTATGTTAACCAGTGTGGTAAAAATGTTTCGAACTGTTTATAAAACCAGTGTATGGTGCCCCATGATCGTATTACTGTACACAGCTATGATCTAATACTAATAAATAAATAAATAAATAAAAACATATTAGTTACCCTTGATTTGTTTATACATTTAACTAAATTTAAATCCAAATTCCAAAAAGTTATAAATTTAAAATGCATTTATAGGAAAAAATGTTTATTTTTGTTGAGTTTTAACTTTACAAAATAATTCTAAATTTAAAAAGGTTAAACACATAAAGAAACTTAAATTTTTTAGTGACTAGTAAGACTTACCCTGCCACATGGTAGGCATTGATAATTATTTGCTATCTGCAGAAATTACTAAAAACTACAATAATTATAACTGATGAGACTAATTCCAAGGCAAAAACAGAAAAACCAATGAAACAGATCTGAAAGTAAAAAAATAGACCCATGCTTATAAGAAAATTTAATGTATAATAAATGTGCCATTTCAAATCCATTGGAAAAGAACAATTCACTCAACATGTTGTAAATAGCCATCTAAAACTGTAAGGAAAGTTAGATACCTACTTCATACCATATACAAATCTATATACTCCAGAAAGACTAAAGATAAGTATAAAAATTAAAACCAAACAAGTACTCAAAGGAAACACACAGACACAGATTTTTATGACCTTGGGGATGAGCTAAGCCTGTCAATGAACCACACCAAGAGCCATGAAAGAACCATCTGAGGGATTTTCCAAAGTAAAACTATTTAAAACTTGCCAGGGTGGCACCTGTGGCTCAGTGGGTAGGGCGCCGGCCCCATATACCGAGGGTGGCGGGTTAGAACCCGGCCCGGCCAAACTGCAACACAAAAAAAAAATAGCTGGCGTTGTGGTGGGTGCCTGTAGTCCCAGCCACTCAGGAGGCTGAGGCAAGAGAATAGCCTAAGCCCAAGAGCTAGAGATTGTTGTGAGCTATGATGCCACAGCACTCTACCAAGGGCGACAAAGTAAGACTCTGTCTTTCAAAAAAAATTTAAAAAAAAAAAAAAAACTTGCCTATAGCAAATTATCAACTAAGTAAAAAAAAAAATAAACACACAAAGCTTCGGGGAAAAAAATTGAAACAGATTTGTTGAAAAGCCTTAAGCAAATCCCAAATGAAAAATGGAAAAATAACATCAAGGTTCAATTCACTAAAAAAAAAAAAAAAAAAAAAAAAATGAACAAACAAAAACAAATGGCCGGTTTTGTCTGTTCTTTTTCCTTTAGTCATGCTGGTGGGTGTAAAATAGTGTCTTTTGCGGTTTAGTTTAAATTCCCCTGAAGACTAACAATATTTGCATAGTTTCTATTAATATATCTTTCAAAAGTGACCTTTCAAGTCTTCGCCCATTTTTACTGGATATTTGCCTTTTTGATTTATTTATTTGGAAGAATTCTTTATATGCTTATATTGTAGACATGAACCCTTTGTTGTTTTTTCCGAAACAATATTCAGTTGTTTCTACACCACATGTTACAAAGGCTTGCCTTCTGCCTTCATTTGATTTGGTGCCTTGGCCAAAAATCAATTATCATAGGTCTGTGGGTGAATCTCTGGACTGCTGCATTCCATTCATCTATTTGCCTCTCTCTATGCCAATGGCAGTCTACCCTGACAAGGGTACATCTAGAAATCAAGTTGTGTAGTGCGTCCTCCAACTTGTTCCTTGGTTTTCAATATTGTGTTGTGTTGGCTCTTAAAATTCCTTATATTTCCATATAAATTTAGGATAAACTTGTAAAAAAAAAAAAAAATGGCCAAAATAAGTGTGAAAAAATTCCAATTCACTAGCAAACACATGTATAAAAATAAAAGCAAAAAAAAAAAAAGTTTACCAATCACAACAACATGGACTATAAAGAATGATAATCTTACTGTTGAAAATTATGTGATAAAATATACTTTTTAGTATGAATGATTTGTTCAATCATTCTGTAGTGAAATTTGGCAACACATATCTCACTTTAAATGTCTATTTAGGCCAGGCACAGTCGCTCAGCCTATAATCCTAGCACTCTGGGAGGCCAAGGTGGGAGTATCCCTTGAGCTCAAGAGTTTGAGACCAGCCTGATAAAATAAGACCCCTATCTCTACTAAAAATAGAAAAACTAGCCAGTCCTTGTGATAGTCCTGTGCCTATAGTCCCAGCTACTTGGGAAGCTGAGGTGAGGCAGGAGGATTACTTGAGCCCAGGAGTTTGAGGTTGCTGTCAGCTAGGCCGAGGCCAGGGCACTTTAGCACAGGCAACAGAGTAAGACTCTGTCTGAAAAAAATTAAAACAGAAAGAAATGTCTGTTTAAAAGCAATTTTGTGGTAGATTTGTATTCACTAATGGCTTAAGATTTTTTTTCATTCATTGCTTTACATATTAGACATTTTCTTCTCATTGTAAGCAGACTCAAATTAGTCAACAAAACATCTTTTAAATCCCCTCCCAACAAAATTAATAAAAGCGATTTCATTTTTAGTAGTTCACGTTAATAACCAGATAAATATATAAAATGCACTGGACAAAGATAGCACAGTGCAATTTAACAGGAAAAGAGGAAAACATATAAATATCCATTCACTGACAACCAAATAAGTAATGGAAAACCACATAAATATACAATGCTAACAGCACATTAAAATATATATATTTACTAGCATCCAACTATGTTTATATTAGTAAGTAAAAGAAACAGGGTATATTCTACCTGCTTTAAAATACAGGGAAAAGAATAGTCTGGAAAACTATATTCCAAAACAAATGTTAACAATGATTCTCTTAGAATGACAAGTGATTTTTTTACTTCCTTTTTTTTTTTGTTTGTCACATGCCTATAGTTTTGAAATCTTACTACTTTCTAAGCCTACTTTCCTCTGGAAATTGAAGAAAGAGAAACAAAAAAGGGATCATTAATAACTGCAGGAATAGAAAGAGTGTCCACACATGGTGAACGGAAGAACAGGTGCTATCACACCGCATATCGCTGCTTCGCTCCACTGTTTCAAGAATGTACACACACACACACACACACACACACACACACACACACGCTCTGTCTCTAGTTCCACTGTTTTAAGAGTACACACACTCTCTTTCTTTCTGATTCCACTGTTTTAGGAGTGTACACACACTCGCTCTTTCTAGTTCACTGTTTTAAGAGTGTACACACACTCGCTCTTTCTAGTTCCACTGTTTTAAGAATGTACACACACACATGTATGCTCTGTCTCTGGTTCCACTGTTTTAAGAGTGTACACACACACTCTCTTTCTGGTTCCACTGTTTTAAGAGTGTACACACACACTCTCTTTCTGGTTCCACTGTTTTAAGAGTGTACACACACACTCTCTTTCTGGTTCCACTGTTGTAAGAGTGTACACACACACTCTCTTTCTGGTTCCACTGTTTTAAGAGTGTACACACACACTCACTTTCTGGTTCCACTGTTTTAAGAGTGTACACACACACTCACTTTCTGGTTCCACTGTTTTAAGAGTGTACACACACACTCACTTTCTGGTTCCACTGTTTTAAGAGTGTTCACACACCCGCTCTTTCTAGTTCCACTGTTTTAAGAGTGTACACACACTCGCTCTTTCTAGTTCTACTGTTTTAAGAATGTACACACACACATGTATGCTCTGTCTCTGATTCCACTGTTTTAAGAGTGTACACACACACTCTCTTTCTGGTTCCACTGTTTTAAGAGTGTACACACACTCTCCCTTTCTGGTTCCAATGTTTTAAGAATGTACACACACACATGTATGCTCTGTCTCTGGTTCCACTGTTTTAAGAGTGTACACATACACACTCTTTCTGGTTCCACTGTTTTAAGAGTGTACACACACACTCTTTCTGGTCCACTTTTTTAAGAGTGTACACACACACTCTTTCTGGTTCCACTGTTTTAAGAGTGTACACACGCACTCTTTCTGGTTCCACTGTTTTAAGAGTGTACACACACACTGTCTTTCTGGTTCCACTGTTTTAAGAGTGTACACACACTCTCTCTCTTTCTGGTTCCACTGTTGTAAGAGTGTACACACATACGCTCTTTCTGGTTCCAATGTTTTAAGAGTGTACACACACACACTCTCTCTTTTTAAAAAATCTGAGAATACCAAAACTCTAAAAATATACCAAAGTTTCAACAGTGATTATTTCTAGAAGTATAGTATGTAGGTTTTTCTGCATCATTTAAATTTTCTCACAATGAAAAAATGTTATTTTTACATTAAACACACGTACTTAACCTTTATATACATAAATTTTATATCATTATGTCAATAAAAACATGATAAATAAATTAACATAATAATAAAAAGCAGAAAATTACTTCAACAACATAAAGATATAAAACTTATTGTCAATTCAAAATTTATTGTCAATTCGTTTCATGACACAAAATTAAAGGCACTTAATTTTCCACATAACTCTGAAAAGATGTGTCTCCTTAATGCAGATACTCACCCCGTATCTTTCAGCTACAACATCCTCAAAATTTCGGTTTTGTTTCTCAGCTTGTTCCTTCATTCTTTGGTAAGACTTCCTTAGCCAGCTCAATCCACCATCTTCTACCACTGAAACTAAATTCCAGTATAAATGTTAGTTATACTTTTATTGTGGTTCTCATCAAATATTGCTTCTATGCTGATGTGTAATGTATAAAATTAAGTATTTTTTTCTAAATATATAAAAATCAGAAGTGCATTTAAAATCTGACATATATTTGAGTGCCTATATAGGCAAGCTAGAGTTTTGTCACTATTAAGAAGGAAAAGATAAATTTTCTTCAATCTAAGAAAATGAGATCAAAGGACATAATTACAAAAAAAGATAATACATGGCAACTATATGAAAAGAAAAGGGTTATAGAAAATGACAGAAGTGAAAGATTATTTCTAACTGGGAGGTCAGGGAAAATTCCACAAACCAGACTCAAGAAAAGGAGTTGGATTTCTATAACACAAGGTAAGAGTAGGGGGAACATGCCAGGAAATAAATAAGGAATAAAGGCACATACATAGGAAAGGAAAAAGCTACCTCAGATGCAGCATAAAAAACAAAAAAGGAAGCTACAGAAGATAATGCTAAAATAGATGTTTAAACAAATTATCCTACTTCAGTCATGATTGCTCATTAGGGACATTTGAATGCCTTCAACAAACTTTATTAAGCTTGTTTTATTTCCTTCTAAACACACCATACTTTTGATATGGATAAAGAAGAAATCAAATTAATTACTTAAATCAAAATTCTGTCTGATATTCCTTGCCCAAAATAAACCTATTATAAAATCACCCCAGTTCAGTAACCAAAATGCGTATCTGACATGTACAACAATGTGCATAGGAGAACAATCTGTAATTATCCTGGTTTGGAAACAACCTAGGAAATATTCACAATCATTAAAAGAGATACACAGATTGTGATAGAGTACTATTAATAAAATACACTGTTACACAGCAAGAAGAATGAAGAAACTGCAACTACACACAACAACACAGGTGAACCTCAAAATGTGGACAGGAGGCAGAAACCAAGGAGGACAGTACTGATTTTTGGAATTATGACAGAAACCAGGATAGGGGTTACCCTTTTTATCACTGGACACAAAGGGGATTTCTATCAATGTTGTTTCTCACACTGTGCGCTGATGACACAGCTGCCTTCACTATGTGAAGGACGCGCACAGCTTGTGTACTCTTCTATGTACGTTAGATTTCAACAAAAAATTTACTTAAAGTACAGATTTTTCAATCCTCAAACTAATTCTGCACAAATTCCCACATTCAAATCTCAAAAGTTTATCTTTACCAAGCAACCTTTTCCAATATAAAGTGGCCTTGCTTTACAGGTCTAAATATTCTACATTTCAAAACCAAGATCTCTAGTTAACCGAATGATTTCTCTTTTCATTCAAAAGCTTATTTTACTTACTTTTGCTATTTTCTTCCTATTTACATAGTCTATGAGTTCAAAATTAATAGTACAACGACCCAAGGAACTTAGTCTAAATCTGCAATCTACATAGTGGTAAGTAACAGAAACCCCTAGTAATAAACGCCTCCTACATTAATGTATCAGCCATTTAACTAAGTTGTTTATTCCACAGAATTATCTGTGACACTGATAAAATGCTGATGGGCACAGCAAAAAGTTCCTAACAATCACCAAGATACTAACATGGCTCAGAGAAAAAAAAAAAAATAATAACAGAGGAAAAATAAGACTGCTTATATTCCTCTATATTAACATTTATGAAAGAAATCTTACTGAAGTAAAAATTTCAGCCAATTCAGTCACAAGTTAAATTTACATCTTTAGAAATATTTATGTAAGTCACCTTTAGTTGTTAATATGTTCTATTTCAATAGTCCTATTAAATTTTATAGAGAGATGGTACTAATGAAGTAGTTTTAATTTTAAAAATCACCAAATTTAATATACAAAAAGCAAACAAAAAAGCAGTACTATCCTGAAATTCAATTAACAAACATTTAATGAATATTTACTTTGAATAAGAAAACTTGTTAATAAACACAGTAAGAAGTAAAAACATGAATATGGCAGGGTCCCAAGTCCTCTATGCTGAGATAAAGATCTATTAAATAATTACACCAAATTCACTGGCAGGAGACCTAGATTTCAGTCTTCCTGCTACTATCTAAAGAGTTGTAAGATCTGAGGCATCTCATTAACTTCTTTGGAACTTTGCTTCTTCATCTGTAAGATAAGGTACCTGATTTAACCACCTTTGAAAGTCCTTACTATTCAAATATTCTAACCAAAAAATAAACAACAGGAAGAATAAAATCATATCAAAAGGGGCTCAAGCAAGAACTTCTGCTAATTATACGGCAAGAAACATAGTCTTCTACTAAAGAACCCAGGGTAAGTAACCCTGGACCAGGTGTCAGAGGACCTGGATTCTAGTACTAGTCATATGACCTTGAAATACTTACCTGGCCAGTTTAAGCCTTTCCTAAGCTATAAAGGTCAGAATAATAACATCTACTCTGCTCTCTTCACACAGCTGCTATGAAAATAAGTTGATACATAAATGTGCTATGTAAAAACTCTAAAACTGTACAAATATTCCCACTACTAAAATGTGATTTAAAATAATTTTGTATTAGCTCAGAAAATAATTTTCTTATTTTTCCACCTAATTTTCTCTAAGGAAAAAAAATCAAGATTAATGAATTAGTTATTGAAAATATGGCACCTCAATCATTACCAAAAATGTTGATATGAGAGAGAGCAAGATGGTGGCTGAGTAACAGCTTCCTTGCATCTGGGCACAGTGAGTCTGGGGAGACAAGACTCCAGGCATCTCTGGCTGGTGGGATCTGCCTATAATCATCCCTTTGAGGATACAGGGAGTCAGCGAGAGACTTCTGGACCCCAAGAGGAGGACAAAAACAGTGGAAAACTGGCAAGTGGTCACGTGTGTTCAATCAGCCTAATCCCGCCCACAGCTGTAGGCAGTGTAGCAGCGAGACTGCAAACCAGAAAGGCCTTACCTGTGAACTGTTTTGGTGCTTTTGGACTTGGCACTCAGTTGAACTGCCTTGGGGAGAGCTTGAGCAGGAGTGTGGAGAACTTTGAGCATTGTCTAGGGCCCCGACTATTAGCCGGATGCAGCTAATAGTGTTTGGCTGTGGGCCACAGGGAGCCATTGGGAGGGAACTGCCCCAGCAAGGTCCGCCCTCAGGGTTGCAGAGTAAGGATGGGGCGGGAGCTAGTAACCTAGTGACTGAGCAGCCTAAAAGGAGGGGACTGAGCCACCTTACAGCCCTAACCCTCAGGGGCAGAGTGAGACCGGTTTTGGCACACTGGGTAAGTACAATCACTTCAGCAGTGATTCCAGCGACAAGCACTTTCCTGGGAAAGATTCTGCTTAGCAAGTTTAGAAGTTTAAAGTGCCTTTTAAGAGGGCTGAAGAGAGATTTAGGGTGTCTACCCTGTGGGGTTTGAGAAATCAGCTGAGGCCTACAACCGTATCAGCACTGTGATTAACATCTCATACCCCAGAAGACCAACCTATTGCCCAGACAATATTCAACAAGATATATATACTGCTTTGTTTTTGGTTGCTTTTTTCTTTTAGTTTGTTTATTGTTTGTTTATTTTGATGTTGTTGTTGTTTTTAATTTCAGCCTTTTCCATATAAATTTTTTTCTTTCTCAATTTTTCTAGTTTAAATACAATTTCCCATTGCTGCCTTTTTCAATAAATAGAACTTCATTTTTGCTAATGTTTCTACCCCTATTATTTGGTTTTCCACCCAATTTTATCCTGTAAAGTTTCCTGTTTGCTTGTTTTGGTTTGATTTATAGCATTTTTGTCTTTTCCCCTCTACTTGGTGGAGGTGGGGTACTGTGTCTGATCAGGTTACAAAGAGCTGCTCACTCAAGGGAACCACCCAACCAGGCACCCCAGAGGTTGGGATTTTTTAAGGTTAGGTCAAAGTACCCTACTGTACACTTATATTGCTCTGTCTCCCTCTTTCTGTGCCTCTCTTCTTTCTGTCAATATTCCTTTTACCCACCGCCCCTCCTTTCTCTATTTCCTTTTCATTCTTTCCTCCTTTCTTTCATCCCTTCTTGCTCTTCAACCTTCTCATCCTTCTGGTTCTGTACTAAAAGGACTCATCGAAACCTCAGTCCACAGGCATGGGTACTTAAAGAGCAAAAGGAAGTGAAAGGAAAATTAGGGCAAGGAAACAGATAAAAGAAATCACTCATGAGGAAGAATCAGCAGAAAACTCCAGGCAACATGAAGAACCAGTCCAGAACAACCCCGCCAAGGGACCATGAGGTAGCTACTGCAGAGGATTCCCTATAAAGGAATGTTAGGAATGACAGAACGGTAATTTAGAATACACATGATGAAAACAATGAAGGATATGATGGAAACAATGAAGGAAACTGCTAATAAAGTGGAAAATAACCAAAAGGAAATCCAAGAACAGAATCAAATAAGAGATGAACGATATGAAGAATATAGAAAGGATATAGCAGAGCTGAAGGAACTGAAGCAGTCAATTAGGGAACTTAAAGATGCAATGGAAAATAGCAGCAACAGGTTAGACCATGCAGAAGAAAGAATTTCAGAGGTAGAAGACAAAGTTTTTGAGATAACTCAGATAGTAAAAGAGGCAGAAAAGAAGAGAGAGAAAGCAGAACGTTCACTGTCAGAATTATGGGACTTTATGAAGCGTTCCGACATACAAGTTATAGGAATCCCAGAAGGGGAAGAAGAATGCCCCAGGGGAATGGAAGCCATACTAGAGAATATTATAAAAGAAAATTTCCCAAATATCACCACAGATTCTGACACACTGTTTTCAGAGGGATATCGGACCCCAGGTCGCCTCAACTCTAACGGAGCTTCTCCAAGACACACTGTGATGAACCTGTCCAAAGTCAAGACAAAAGAAAAGATTCTGCAAGCTGCCAGGAGTAAGTGCCAGTTGACCTACAGGGGCAAATCCATCAGAGTGACTGCAGACTTCCATAATGAAACTTTCCAAGCAAGAAGACAATGGTCATCTACCTTTAATCTACCTAAACAGAACAATTTCCAGCCCAGAATTCTGTACCCTGCTAAGCTAAGCTTTAAAATTGACGGAGAAATCAAATCATTTACGGATATACAAACATTGAGGAAATTCGCCACAACAAGACCAGCTCTACAGGAAATACTTCAACCTGTTCTGCACACTGACAATCACAATGGATCGGCAGCAAAGTAAGAACTCAGAAATTAAAGGACAGACCCTAACCTCCACACTGATGCAAAAGATAAAACTAAGCAAATAAGATGAATAGAATACTACATCACTTATAATTATCTCAATAAATGTTAATGGCTTAAATCACCCACTGAAGAGACACAGATTGGCTGACTGGATTAAAAAACACATAGCCATCCATTTGGTGTCTACAAGAAACACACCTGACTTCAAAAGACAAATTAAAGCTCCGAGTCAAGGGTTGGAAGACAATTTTTCAGGCAAATGGCATTCAGAAGAAAAGAGGAGTTGCAATCTTATTTTCAGATATATGTGGATTTAAAGCAACTAAAGTCAAAAGAGACAAAGATGGTCACTTTATATTGGTCAAGGGAAAAATACAACAAGAAGACGTTTCAATTCTAAATATTTATGCACCCAATTTAAACGCTAGCAGATTCTTGAAACAGACCTTACTCAGTCTGAGCAATATGATATCTGATAATACCATAATAACAGGGGACTTTAACACTTCTCTTACAGAGGTGGACACATCCTCTAAACAGAAAGTAAACAAAGATATAAGAGATTTAAATGAAACACTAGATCAACTGTGCTTCCTAGACGCATATACAACACTCCATCCCAAAGATAAAGAATATACATTCTTCTCATCACTCCATGGAACATTCTCCAAAATTGATCATATCCTGGGACACAAAACAATTATCAACAGAATCAAAAGAATTGAAATTTTACCTTGTATCTTCTCAGACCATAAGGCACTAAAGGTGGAACTCAACTCTAACAAAAACGTTCGACCCCACACAAAGGCATGGAAATTAAACAACCTTCTGTTGAATGACAGATGGGTCCAGGAAGAAATAAAACAGGAAAGCATTAACTTCACTGAGCATAACAACAATTAAGACAAAGCTACCAAAACCTGTGGGATACTGCAAAGCAGTTTTGACAGGAAAATTTATCGCTTTAGATGCCTACACTTGAAAAACAGAAAGAGAGT
The DNA here is from genome assembly GCF_027406575.1 of Nycticebus coucang. Classification (NCBI taxonomy): domain Eukaryota; kingdom Metazoa; phylum Chordata; class Mammalia; order Primates; family Lorisidae; genus Nycticebus; species Nycticebus coucang. The sequence continues at coordinate 111,409,393 of NC_069785.1, forward strand.
ACATCAACTCACAAGCCATCTTATGGCATTAGAAAAGGAAGAACAATCAAAGACTAAACCCACTAGAAGAAAAGAAATACCCAAAATCAAATCAGAGATCAATGAAATTGAAAACAAAGCAATCATTCAGAAAACTAATGAAACAAGTAGTTTTTTGAAAAAATAAATAAAATAGATAAACCATTGGCCAGACAAATGAGAAATAGAAAAGTAAAAATCTCTAGTAACCTCAATCAGAAATGATAAATGGGAAATAACAACTGATCCCACAGAGATACAAGAGATCGTCTCTGAATACCACCAGAAACTCTGTGCCCAGAAATTTAACAATATGAAAGAAATGGATCAATATTTGGAATCACACCCTCTCCCTAGACTTAGCCAGGAAGAAATAGAGCCCCTGAACAGACCAATTCCAAGCACAGAGATTTAAGAAACAATAAAAATGATTCCAACCAAAAAATGACCTGGTCCAGATGGCTTCACTCCAGAATTCTATCAAACCTTCAAGGAAGAGCTTATTCCTATACTGCAGAAATTATTCCAAAAAATTGAGGAAGAAGGAATCTTCCCCAACATGTTCTATGAAGCAAACATCACCCTGATACCAAAACCAGGAAAAGACCCAACCAAAAAGGAGAATTTCAGACCAATCTCACTCATGAATATAGATGCAAAAATTCTCAACAAAATCCTAGCCAACAGATTACAGCTTATCATCAAAAAAGTCATTCAATATCATGATCAAGTAGGCTTCATCCCAGGGATGCAAGGCTGGTTTAACATATGCAAGTCCATAAACGTTATCCACCGAATTAACAGAGGCAAAAATAAAGATCACATGATCCTCTCAATAGGTGCAGAAAAAGCATTTGAAAAAATCCAGCATCCTTTTCTAATTAGAACACTGAAGAGTATAGGCATAGGTGGCACATTTCTTAAACTGGTTGAAGTTATCGATGACAAACCCACAGCTAATATTTTACTAAATGGAGTGAAACTGAAAGCTTTTCCTCTTAGAATTGGAACAAGACAAGGTTGTCCTCTGCCACCTTTACTATTCAACATAGTGCTGGAAGTTCTAGCCAATACAATTAGGCAAGACAAGGAAAGAAAGGGAATCCAAATGGGAGCAGAGGAGGTCAAACTCTCCCTCTTAGCTGACGACATGATCCTATACGTAGAGAATCCCAAAGACTCATCCATAAGACTCCCAGAAGCCATCAAAAAATACAGTAATGTTGCAGGATATAAAATCAATGTCCATAAGTCAGTAGCCTTTGTATATGCCAATAACAGTCAAGATGAGAAGCTAATTAAGGACACAACTCCCTTCACCATAGTTTCAAAGAAAATGAAATACCTAGGAATATACCTAATGAAGGAGGTGAAGGACCTCTATAAAGAAAATTATGAAATCCTCAGAGAGGAAATAGCAGAGGATTTTAACAAATGGAAGAACACACCATGCTCATGGATGGGCAGAATCAACAATTTTAAAATGTCTATACTTCCCAAAGCAATCTACCTATTCAATGCCATTCCTATCAAAATACTAACATCGTACTTTAAAGATCTGGAAAAACTGATTCTGCGTTTTGTATGGAATCAGAAAAAAACCCGTATAGCTAAGGCAGTTCTTAGTAATAAAAATAAAGCTGGGGGCATCAGCATACCAGATTTTAGTCCGTACTACAAAGCCATAGTGGTCAAGACAGCATGGTACTGGAACAAAAATAGAGACATAGAAACTTGGAATCGAATAGAAAACCAAGAAATGAAACTAACATCTTACAATTACCTAATCTTCGATAGACCAAACAAGAACATACCTTGGGGGAAAAGACTCCCTATTCAATAAATGGTGTTGCAAGAATTGGATATCCACATGTAAAAGACTTGAAACTGGACCCACACCTTTCCCCACTCACAAAAATTGATTCAAGATGGATAAAGGACTTAAATTTAAGTTATGAAACAATAAAAATCCTCAAAGAAAGCATAGGAAAAACACTGGAAGATATTGGCCTGGGGAAAGACTTCATGAAGAGGACTGCCATGGCAATTGCAACAATAAAAATAAACAAATGGGACTTCATTAAACTGAAAAGCTTCTGTACGGCTAAGGAGACAACAACCAAAGCAAAGAGACAACCCACACAATGGGAAAGGATATTTGCATACCATACAAAAGCTTGGTAACTAGGATCTATAGAGCACTCAAATTAATCCACATGAAAAAAGCCAACAATCCCATATATCAATGGGCAAGAGACAGGAATAGAACCTTCTCCAAAGAAGACAGATGAATGGCAAACAAACATATGAAAAAATGCTCATCATCCCTATCTATTAGAGAAATGCAAATCAAAAACACCCTGAGATACCATCTAACCCCAGTGAGAATGGCCCACATCACAAAATCTCAAAACTGCAGATGCTGGCGTGGATGGAGAGAAGGGAACACTTTTACACTGCTGGTGGGACTGCAAACTAGTGCAACCTTTCTGGAAGGAAGTATGGAGAAACCTCAATGCACTCAAGCTAGACCTCCCATTTGATCCTGCAATCCCATTACTGGGCATCTACCCAGAAGGAAAAAAATCCTTTTATCATAAGGACACTTGCACTAGACTGTTTATTGCAGCTCAATTTACAATCGCCAAAATGTGGAAACAGCCTAAATGCCCACCAACCCAGGAATGGATTAACAAGCTGTGGTATATGTATACCATGGAATACTATTCAGCCATTAAAAAAAATGGAGACCTTACATCCTTCGTATTAACCTGGATGGAAGTGGAAGACATTATTCTTAGTAAAGCATCACAAGAATGGAGAAGCATGAATCCTATGTACTCAATTTTGATATGAGGACAATTAATGACAATTAAGGTCATGGGGGGAGGAAAAGCAGAGAGAGGGAAGGAAGGAGGGGGTGGGGCCTTGGTGTGTGCCACACCTTCTGGGGGCAAGACATGATTGCAAGAGGGACTTTGCCTAACAAATGCAATCAATGTAACCTGGCTTATTGTACCCTCAATGAATCCCCATCAATAAAAATTTAAAAAAATAAAAATTAAAAAAAAAGTTGATAAAACCTTCCCAAAACATTTAATCACAGAAGTATTTGATATCATCATCATTCAGTATTCATTGTATTCTAGATACTATGCTAAAAAAACTAATTTTAACTACACATAATGTTGGATACTACCATTATTCCCTATTGCACATGAATAAATAGGGCTCAGAGTGATCAGGAAATTTTCCCACAATCACGAAGGTAAAAAGGAGAAATACCAAACTTCTAATCCCAAGCAGACTGACTCCAAAGTCTGAGTCCTTAACAATACTGTGCCACCCTCACCTCCTTAGTGCTGATATCATAACACCCTGGAGGCCTTGCAGTTTCAGAGCCACCAGTCTGAACAGAAGGGTACCACCACCTGCACGCACAGTAAAGCCTGGTAATTTTGTAAAACTTAATTTCAACCCCAAGATCTGAGCTGCTGACAGAAGCTTTCTGTCATTTTTCTTCCTCCAGAATAAATATAATATGAGAAAAGGAAGTGATGAAAGAGTGACATGACCAGTAAAGGAGGACTACCTAAAAGCTTCCCTGCAGTCGCAGCTGCTCGGGAGGCCGAGGCAAGAGAATAGACTAAGCCCCAGAGCTGGAGGTTGCTGTGAGCTGTGATGCCACAGCACTCTACTGAGGGCAACAAAGTGAGACTCTGTCTCAAAAAAAATAAATAAAAATAAAAATAAAAGCTTTATTTTCCCAGGTCTCTCTGACTTTGCTATTCCAGGTAGCTAAAAGATAGCCCCTAAGGTAGAACTCCAGGTCTTCTTTACTCAGTAAAGTCAGGAATCTGCAACTGCAAATGTCCAAAAACTGGGTTTATCATTTCTAGGTAAGATAAATTTATTGACTATCCTCTGAAAATGGGGGAGGGAGGGTAAAAAGCATGGATCACAAAATTCGCCCTCCATAGTAATGATTCACTGAGCTAATTTATTCCTCCTCAAACTTTTTTTTAAGTTTCTATAAAGTAATTATTTCAAAGAGAACCTATAAAGTGGAACTATAGTTACTATTACATAACTCAACACAAATACTTCTGCCCATGCTGAAAAGCAAAAGAGAAACTGTTGCAATTACGAATAACTTCAGTAAAACTGATAGATAAAATTATAAAGAACCTGTAAGATGGTTCTAGGGACATCTCTATATAAAATATAAATGTATTTTTTCATTTATATTTTAGATATTTCATTTTTCAAATATCTAAAATAAAAATAAACTATATATAAAAAGCAAGAAAATATCCTACTGATGAATCACTAAGATGAAAATATATCATGTAACTTATAACACTGGTATCTATATGCTGGGTTAACTGAAACTGAACTTTCACTAAGATGTCAATGCAATACTTCATGGGCATATAAATATTTTTAAAATTATGTTATGAAGTATGCTTACATGGCACAAATATTTTGTCTCCATCTGCTGGAAAACAGCAGCACTTTCCTAATTAGGGTCAATACAAATCTTATAAATGCTAGTAAAGTAGGAATTTCTGAAGAGATGAACCACACCTCCAATGTTTATACATCATTTTCATGAAATGTCACAGACTTAGTACTTTTTACATTTTGTTACAGAATGTGACAAACCAAATGCATTATTGCATCCTCACAGAACCATGTTTTGTTTCAATCCAATTTAAACAGAAACTTATATATGAGAATATTATCAAGTATAAAACTATGTATTTAATCAACTTTTTCCCTAATATATCATAATTAAAACAATCTTCCCAAGTAGTAACAATTTAAATAAGAAAGCCTTATCAATGTTTTATCATATGTAAACTCAGGTTTTTCCTTTAGAAATACCAAGTTTTAAGAAATGTCTGTGTATCTATAATCGAAATATAGGAATACCTTTAGTAATCGATGATACACTACAGTCTTCTGGGGGAAGACCTGTCCCACCATCCTTCCAATATGGATTCAATTCTCTTTCCAGGAGTTTGGACTAGAACAAAACATTTCCAGAAGTCAGATTTTAAAAATTAATACACCACACACCAAAAATTAATAAATAATAAATCTGCAACCCAGTTAACAATTGTAACCCTGGACAAATCAAAACATTTTTAACATATGCTATGTTTAACGTACGTCCTATAACTTGCAGGAAATAATATCTAAACTCACATTCATCTAATGTTTTTATTATATGTATAGTATGTCTCAGAATTGTGCTGGATGTAGAAGATGTAAATTACTGTTAATAATCCTGATCAGGGGGCCGGGCATGGAGGCTCATACCTGTAATCCTAGCACTTGGGAGGCCAAGGCAGGTGGAAACCTTGAGCTCACAGGTTCAAGACCAGCCTGATCCAGAGCAAGACCTAATCTCTAAAAAAAACTAGCCAGGCCTTGGGGCAGGCACCTTGTAATCCCAGCTACTTGAGAGGCTGAGGCAAGAGAATCACTTAAGCCCAAGAGTTTGAAGTTGCTGTAAATTAAGATGCCAAGGCAATCTGCCAAGGGTTTCAAAGTGAGACTCTGTCTCAAAAAATAAATAAATAAATAATCCTGATCAGCCCTTGCTAGCTTATAATACAGTGAGGAATTCAGACAATAAATAACTGGTACATATGTTGAAATCCAAAGTACTAAATCTACATAAAGAATTCAAACCCCTTTCACAATGAAAGATCAAAGCCATCCTTGAAAAAGTAATATGTGCAGTCTTAGCCCTAAAGATGTTCAAAAATTAGCTAAATTTTCTTTTTGGAGTGGGGAGGAGGATAAAAAGGTTCAATGTATAAAGAATAACAGCATGTTCTTAAAACCCTAGAGAAAGAAAAAACAGCACTTTTGAAGAAAAGCAATTCTGACTGGCTAACACCTAGTGTAAGTAATGACAAGAGGCTGGCTTGTGGAATAATCAAGGACTAAGCCACATGAGCCATTCTGACTTGCTGCAGGCAATACAGACTAACGAAAACGATCAGCTTCTTATTACACAAACAGCAAACTAGTCTCAGTGTGGCAAAAAGACCGGAGAAGAACAAGATAAGAGTGTGAATCTAGGCAGAGACTGTGGCAGCACTCCAGGCAAGAGGTGCTAGGGGCCTAACCATAATCAAGGTGCCCCCTGGGTTCCAAGCCCAACGCAGGCATGGTCCTTACCATCAATGAAACTACGGTCTAGAGACAAGTAGGCAAGATCAATCCAGACAAGTGCACTGAAAGTACAGAATGTTACAGAGCTACACACAAGTGAGACCTAAGTTGACCTTGGGGGTCAGAAAATGCTTCCTACAAGAAGTAATGCTGACAATGGGATGGAGAGAAATGGAAAGTATTAAATGTTATGAACTTCGGTTTCCAGGAATATGAACCAACCATACTATTGAAAATAAAAATGGGGTGGCGCCTGTGGCTCAGTGAGTAGGGCGCCAGCCCCATATACCGAGGGTAGAGGGTTCAAACCCGGCCTCGGCCAAAACCGCAACCAAAAAATAGCCGGGCGTTGTGGCGGGCGCCTGTAGTCCCAGCTGCTCTGGAGGCTGAGGCAGGAGAATCGCTTAAGCCCAAGAGCTGGAGGTTGCTGTGAGCTGTGTGAGGCCACGGCACTCTACCGAGGGCCATAAAGTGAGACTCTGTCTCTACAAAAAAAAAGTAATAAAAAAAAAAAAAAAGAAAGAAAATAAAAATGCTTGGTAAACTTTAAAAAAAAAAAAAAACTTTTTAAATGTACCCATGCGCTGACAAAAAGGTAAAAAAATCTTCAAATGACAAAATTTAAGTTAAAGGTTAACTCAAAAGGATAAACAGAACAGTAAAGCATGAGGATTTGATTTCTCAGAGCAGTTTGTAGCAAAAAAGGTTCTGCCGCCTCCTCTTAGCTTACTACAAAATCTTTCAGTATCTATATCCAAGGAATTTCTTCCAATGATCTTATCTAGACACTCAAGAGAAACACATCAGATACTCAACAGGATTTTTCAAAAAGGTCAGAATTACATACTGAGAAGAACAAGTGACACGAGATTAGACCAATTGTTAGATATGATCTGAAAATATATAAAACACTGAGGACATACAACAAACAACTTCTACAAATCAGTAAGGAAAAGACAAATGACCCTAGTAGAAAAGATAAAAACATAAACAAGCACTGCACAATACAAGAAATCTGCAGAAAAAACACGAAAAGATCTTTCTTGTGATAACCAGGTAAACGCATGTAAAAACAATGAAATACCATCTTTCATCCATTGATTAGTCTGATGAAAGTTTAAATTTGACAATTATAGATACTATGCATTGGAAAAGGAACATGTTGCTGGAACAATATAAATTACTATAATCTCTTTGCAAATATCTGTCAAAGAAGATAGGTACAAATTCTATAAATGCAATTCTACTTGTAGATATGTACCACAGAGAAATGTGGACACATGTGCATGAGAAAATTCATACAAGGTCTTGCTTGTTCACTGTTTATAATAGTGAAAAACAGTAAACAATGTAAGTGTCCAAAAGTAAAGGAACAGATGTTTAAAGTATGGCTTAGTTGAATGATGAAAGACTATATAACAAAAAGAAAAAAACAGAAATAAAATATCTCAACAGGAATCTATCTCTAAAACATGTTCAGGCCTTCTAGTCAAAATGGCTTACTAAGCTTCCACCTCATAACAATCCCTCCACCCAGGAAACAGAAAAGATATAAATATAAAACATATTGAAGATCAAAACAAGATAAAGATCTACGTGGATAAGAAACAGAACACAAATGCAAAGTAGTCATTAGGACTGAGGCCATAGACCTACTGGGTTCCACGTGTTAGCAAAAAGTGATAATTCTAAGTTTAATTGGTATAAGATAAAAAACACTAAAATTGCTCCAGCTAAGACCAAAGAATGGAACCAGTCCTACGACACAAAGTCAAGGACTTGAGACAGGGAGAGCTCCTGCTCATGAAAGATGGCTGAAGAACTGGCATGAGGTTCAGAATGGGTCCACAGACAGGTGCTGCAGGTCTGCTGTTCTAAGACAATGTGGCATGAGGAGAGATGAGGACACAGCACAGATGCAGCCTCAGCACTGGTTTTCAGACTGTTCTGTGACCCTGACTCATGGTGCAAGAGAGAGAAATCAAAATAAGAGTTTTAGGAGAAAAAATGTATGTCTTTCTTATATATGATACATTTGTTATTTTATATTTTTAAGTGTTGATTGCATTAAATTCATCACCCACATTTTGAAAAACACTAGCTTAGAATGCAAAAGAAATAATATTCTAATATCGAGAAAAGAAATAAAAATCAACATATTTCACATTGAACAATTAAAGACCATCATTTTAGATTTCTTCCCATTACCTTCACTCTATCTTCACTGCCACTATAAGAATTAACATTCGAGGACAGCACAGTGGCTCACGCCTGGAACCCCAGCACTGTGAAGCCCAGGTGAGTGGACCAGCCTGAGCCAGAGCGAGAACCTGTCTCTAAAAATAGCCAGGTGTTGTGACAACACCTATAGTCCCAGCTACTCAGGAGGCTGAGGCAAGAGAATCGCCTGAGTCCAAGACTTGAAGGTTGCTGTGAGCTGTGACACCAGGACACTCTACCAAGAGGGACAAGGTAAGACTCTATCTCAAAAAAAAAAAAAGAATTAAAATTTGGTTTTAAGACAAGACTCACTTTTTTTCTCAAAAATAAAACAAATATTGGAGCGGTGCCTGTGGCTCAAGGAGTAGGGCGCCGGTCCCATATGCCAGAGGTGGCGGGTTCAAACCCAGCCCCGGCCAAAACAAAAAAAAAAAAACAAATATTGTCATTTGTTATTTAAAGAATATGATGATGTGTGGCCAGGCGCAATGGCTCACGCCTGTAATCCTAGCACTCTGGGAGGCTGAGGCAGGTAGACTGCCTGAGCTCACAAGTTCAACCAACCTAAGCAAGAGCAAGACCGTGTCTCTACTAAAGACAAGACCACAAAAAATAAGGTGGTGAGGTGATGGATATGTTAATCAGTTTGGTCTAAGCATCTGATTTAAGCATTTGATTGTATATCAAATCATCACATTGTTCCCCATAAGTGTATACAATTATGATTTTAATTAAAAATTAAATTAAAAAAATAAATTAAAAAAAAAAAAAAACAGAAAAACTACCTGGTGTTGTGGCAGACACCTATAGTCCTAGCTACTTGGGAGGCTGAGCAAGAGGACTGCTCAAACCCAGGAGTTTGAGGTTGCTGTGAGTTATGACACCACAGCACTCTACCAGAGCAACAGAGTGAAACTGTTTCAAAAAAAGAAAAAAAAAAGAATATGATGATGTGCAAAGAACACACCCAAAATGACATGCAGATGGTAAAAATTAGCTAATCTCACTCACTAGTCTAGATGGATTTACTTCTGCACATAACAATCTGAATTCTTACCTAAGCAAAATCATAAATTATTACGGAATACCAAAATTTAGAACAAAATTCAAAGATTTACAGAACAGCAAGGTAACTGGAATTGATGAGAGAAAGAAGACTAAATCTACAATTTTAAATATACAAAAAGTCATGTGCAGAGTTCTATACTAGCTAAGGAAGATACAAATAAACATAAAATATAGAGTCTCAAAAGCTTATAATCATCTCGTAAGGGAAATAAGATAAGACCTTCTATCCTGTGAGTAACTTCACAGAAAACTACAAGTTCTATGTAGCAAAGGAACAAAGGAAGTGCTGTGCAAACATAAAGGAAGAAGAGATTTATTTCAGTTCAGGGAAATAGGAAGAGTTCTATAGTATACATGAAATAGACCTTTAAGGATAAACAGGACACAGGCATACAGAGATGAAGGCAAATGCAAGTCTGCTTTCTTACAGATTCCTCACAAGCTGTTTTCTTTCTGTGAATGAAAAGTATTTGACAAAGAAACGCCTTTCTAAGCTAATCTTTAGAATATGTTACTAGAGCATGTTTCTTCCACCCTTGACCCTAATAGGCAACACAAAGAAATCCAGCAATAAAAGACATGTGAGCATGCTGTGTTTCAGATGTATCATAAACTGTTTTCTCTCAATGAATGGAAGAAAACCAAGTCTGTAAGCAAATGCTGAGAATTTGCTATTAGAACATGCATCTTTTTGTTTTGTTTGGAGGGGATGGTTTACTTCAGTGTTTTCTATTTATGTAGACTTAGGGGTACAAGGGCGGCTTTGTTAAGTGCATATATTATGTAGTAGTGAAGTCTGGACTTTTTGTGTATTCATCACCTGGAGAGAGCACTGTACCTGATAGGTAATTTTTCATACTTCATCCCTTTTCCACCCATCTACATTTTATAGAGTCACCAGTGTCTATTTTCCCATGATATACCCAGCTCAGTTCCCACTTATAAGTGAAAACACACATAACTGCTGTTACTTTATAAAGGTATATTAAATAATCCAATAGATAAATGTTTTATGGGTCCAATTCTACAGTTTATTGTTTCAGGAGACTGTCTATCATGTGCTAACCTTGTATCTTCAAGTATTTGTGATTTGAGGTTGTGAGTCTATATTCCATAGAACTTGGTTTCTGGGAAAACTGTGAGACCCAGATTTGATAGTGTGATCATCCAGAAAAGACTAGTGGTTATTTCTGCCAAGCACTTCAAGGCACTACCAAATCAAGAATGTTTTGAAGTAAATTCCCACCTTAAATAGTTTCAGACCACATAGGTGACGTGAATTCAAGCCAAAAACCCTATGGATCCAAGCTATGAACCTCCATAGTGCCATCTTGCGGTTAAATTTCCCTGGAGACATTTTCCTCCCTCTGCCATATAAGATGTTTGACAAGACAAGCAATTTTTCTTGCCTTCAACTCATTTTTTTTCAAGTTCATTCTTTAATTGAGGATAGACTCTGTGGGGTCCCATATTTACAGGGGTTTATCAATCAGATGTTCCCAACTCATGCAGGCTCTTGCCTTTATCTCCTACCCCCAAGCATCCATTAAAATTGAAATTCTAGATTATCAGACTTGTGTGATACCCCAGGAAAGTCACCAACTTCAGCAATTTCTTACTTCTCTGAATTCATGCTTTTGCTTCATTTTCTAGCCTCTAAAAATTTCCCATTGTTTTCTTACCAGCAAAGTGGCCAACAAAAAAATGTAAAATGAAAATTCTTATATTTTATCCAGAATTTTGAGGTGTCTTGAAATGGAAGCATTTTTATGGTATTTAATTCAGTACATACAATAAAACAAAAGTTGAGTGGGTTTACTTTTAATTCAATGACATTAACCTAAATTCAATATTCACTCAACTATATACGCCCTAAATTTATGAATCTCGTATACCTCTAAACTGACTTCCTATTGGAAACTTACTTTAAAGAACTTATATCACATTTCAAAGTTGTTCTCACCAGTTTTATTAAATGCCACAAAAAATAAATTATTTTACAAGTAAAACTGCATGAATGTAAGTCTTACCAGTTTAGTAAAGGCAAATTTGAAAGTTAAAGCATTTCTAATATTCTCTCACCTGCTCAAGTGCTTGAGTTTTCTCTTGCTCTATTTTCTTCATTGTTTCCTTCTCAGCTTTGAGTGATGATGATGACACAGTTTTAACAGACATAAAATCAACAGTGATCCATTCGTCCCTCTGTTAAAGAAAGGAAACTATTTTAATCTGAACTGATTAGAACTTAATAATATAAATAATAATAAAGGAAGTCATTTCAATTTGAACTGATTAGAACTTAATATAAATAATAAAGGAAGACATTTCAATCTGAAGTGTTAAAAATGAAATAAATAATAATAAAGGAAGCCATTTCAATCTGACTGATTAGAACTTAATAATAAAATAAATAATAATAAAGGAAGCCCTTTCACTAGGAACTGATTAGAACTAGTAAGAGCAGGGATCTGGGAGGCAATTAAACCTGAATCAAATGCTACATGGTTATATGACTTCAAGCAAATTTCTTAATATCTGCATGCCTTAGTCTCTTCCCTAATAAAATGAGATAAAAACCCTACCCTTCAGGATTGTTCTAAGGAATAAACAAAATAACAAACGTAAGGTATCCAGCCCAGTGCCTGGCACTCAACAAACATCACTTCCTTTCCCCTGTTGTCCTTCATCTATGGCTGAAAGTGGGTAAATTACATTCTTCCTTAGGCAGATGAACTATAACCCAAAATTTCTGAAAGTTTTCAACTGTAAGTATTGCTAAGAAAATTAAGGTATGAAGTGAAGGAAAAGAAAAATTATGATTGACCTCTACTCACTGTAGAAAGGTCAAATATAGGTAACAGCAAAAGGCTTCCACATATAAGGGGAAGTGCAACTTCTCCATCAACAATCAGATGCGGGAAAACCTCAAAGGGACTAGAACAGAAATGAGCACTCCCTGCCTCATAGCAGGAGAAGGGCAGTCTAAACACGCAGCAGATGGCATTACTGCCAAAATTATTCATAGAATACATTGTTTTCAGACTCTAATTTTTCTCCTGAAGAAATTAAAATCATCTTTCAACACCCATGTATTCTTAGAAGTTGACGATTCTTTCTTTAAAATCTGGTGGCTTGCTTACCTGAATAACTTGGTCGTCATCTTTTTGTTCTGACTTTTCACCTTTCACTCTCCAGGCCTTTTCCTTGCCAAGAGTCTGAGGTGGAACAGCTTCAACCCACTCATCTTCAGAGCTCTGAGAACATTTAGCATATAAGTGAAATTCTCAAATTTGCTTACTTTCATATAAAATGTCTGTGCTGTTGTTGAGTAGTACAAATTCAGCTTCCTAGAGAAAATTCTTACACTATATTTTCCCTTTAAAAAAAATGACACTGAAAATTTGAAGAAAAAAACATGTAATCCACTATTTGGGTTAAGCTCAAAAACACAACCAAATTATTTTTATTTTCTTATCAGTTTATTATCAAGTCAAAGTAAAAAAATTAAAATTAAAATTAAAACTGTCAAAAAAAAAAAAATTAAAACTGTCTGTTGAGAACTCACTTCAGCACAGAGCTGCAGTGCCACCAACACCACCAGCTAGTACTCATATCTTTGCAGCACTGGAATAGGGGAAACAACATCCAAGTAAATGAGTTTGCTGTTTGCCCCTAAGTTTCAAATTTTGAGATTTCCCTGGATCTAAAAATGCAGAGGTCTTAGGTAACAGCTTGACTAGCAAGGCATTTTCCTTACTGTGTTTAAATACCAGATTATTATCAATTAAGAAGTATCTAATCCACATCTACTACAGGGTGATCATTATGCCAGGTTCGGGGTTTAGTTTTCCCCAAATGTATCCATCTACTCTTCTATGTCAAGTAGTGTACTAAGTACTCTCACATCCATTCTCACACTGACGTTTTAGAACACCCGCATAAAACATGAGTTTGGTTTTACAGGCATATAGAAGGAAATCTCCCCCCAAATCTAAGTACTTTACCCAGGCTACATGGGTGAGAACCAGAATAGAAATCTAGATTTGTCTGGCTCTAAAATATATAAGAGCTATAAAACTCAAGTGTTGGAAAGATTCTAGAAATTACCTAATGCAAATCACCTGTTAAAGTACAGTTGTGAAACTATGAAGCCAAGAGAGGAAAAAATGAGTGAACAGCAAAGCAAACAGAATGTGGGTTTCTAGAATGAGACTCGTATTCTTTCATTCTACAAAGTTCTTAAGAATTACATACATTCTTCTTTGACTATAGAACACAAATGTTTCTGTCAAAAAGTATAATCTACATGGAGTAAACACATTTCTATTTTACCAAAATTGCCAATTGTTTCCCAAAGCAAATTTTATCCATTCACATGAGCCTTGATTCAAGAAAACTTAGAACTAGCTATTTATATTTATAGTTAAATTTTGTAAGATTATCACTATAAATGTATTTCTGGCCTACTCATGTTTATATCATCAAATCAATTTAGAGAAACCCTCTTCTTCCTAATTCTTACCAGATGTTGACCAAACATTTGGTCAACCACAGCAACAACCCAATCTCCAACTCTCGATAAATCCCCTTACCATGATCTGCAACTTCAATTTAGCTTAGCTAGACTCAATCCCAAGTAAAATTCTCCTTAACTGGTCCTTGGTCAGTTCTCTCTTCTATTCCCTCTCTCTCCTTTGAAGCATTTGTCAGTCACATTATTTGTGGGACTATGTGACTGTCTCACATTCCTGCTGGGCAGTAATTACTACAAGGACAGGAACTACTGCTTCTGCCTACCTTAATACATTGGCAGGTAACGTTACCCTCTTCCATACCTTCCTCAGTGTATACCAAGCCCCATTCCCCACACCTTCAGCAAGTGATGTCTCCTCTTACCTCATCAAGAAAAATGAAACTACCTTAGCTTCCAACCCACCCTCCAACAAAATTCACACACAGCTGTGCCTATCCTTACCCCCTATTAACTCTTCTTGTTCAAGGCAAGTCTTCCTCCAAAGGTTTTCATCCCAACCATTCCTATTCTTCCAGGACCTTGTTCCATAAATTACCTCCTTCTCTTATAGCTTCAAGAAAAGATCCCTAATGGCCTAGAAACATGCTCAAGTATTTCCCATCCTTTCACCCTTTTGGGGGGGTGGCGTGAGAGGATGAGGACATTCCTTAATTTTGTGTATCCCTCTAGCAGGAATTTATCTTCCACCTTCCATTCTAAGATACACTTGAAATAGTAGTCCACATCCACTGCGTTCATACCCTCACTTTCATATATTTTTCTCAAAACTCTACAATATAGCTACTGCCCCATTAATCTACTGACACATCTTAAAGGTTCCCCGATGGCTTCCACTGTGTCAAATTAAACAAAATGTTTCAGTCTTTAACCCCATAGACTTGTCTGTTCAACACAATTCTGTTAGTGACTCCCTTTCTGGACCTCCATGGCACTCTCCAGTTCTCCTCCCACTTCCTTCATGCACTCTTCCTCCTCCGCTCAGCCCTTAAAGAGCCATGTTATTTGGGGTTCCATTCCTTGCCCACTACATTTTCTAATAGCTCAACATTCCCGTTAAATACACTCTCATAGCTTGAACTACTACTCATTGTGCTGTTATCTTTCAATTTTGTCTAACAGAAAGCTTCAGTGACTTAATTGTCTACTAACATATTTGGGTGCCATAATAAACTGAACAAGAACAAAAAATAAAACCATCCCCTTCTTCCACAATATCTGTCCCTCCTTCTGTATTACTGAACCAAGTTACCTGGCACAACCAACCACCCACTTAGCCAAGTCAGAAACTCAGGATCATCTTCTTCACCCATCCAAATCTGTTATTTTCATCATATAGTGACTACACCATATGATTACCATGGGAGTCTACTGTTACCCTGATCACAGCTGATCAGTTCAAAGGTAGGTACCTGACCCAATCATAGCAATCTGAGTCATTCCTCAAGAATTTGAAATTAGGGCGGCACTTGTGGCTAGGTGAGTAGGGCGCTGGTCCCATATACTGAGGGTGGCAAGTTCAAACCCAATCCCAGCCAAACTGCACCAAAAAATAGCTGGGCATTGTGGCGGGTGCCTGTAGTCCCAGCTACTCGGGAGGCTGAGGCAAGAGAATCACCTAACCCCAAGAGCTGGAGGTTGCTGTGAGCTGTGATGCCACAGCAGTCTATCTAGGGCAACAAAGTGAGATTCTGTCAAAAAAAAAAAAAAAAAAATTTTTTTTTTAAATTAAATCTTCCGATCTGCCATAGTTAGACACATTATCCAACGTGCCACTGACCCACACTGAAATTAAATATTAATGGGAGGATATTAAACTAAAGAGAACTGGAAAGGCATTGGCAGAGACCATTTCTGTCATGAGGAATGGAATTCAGCAAAAATGGATCTGTTTCTAGAAAAAATGCATAACACAGAGGGGGAAAAATAAAAACAAGAAGATTCCAAAACTCATTCACAATTCTAATTCCAACTATTTCTGAAGCCAAGCTGCATTCCTACACTTAGCTGTCTTATGAGAATTTTGTACCGTTAATAATAAATTTCCACTTGTTTTCGCATAAGCCAATTTATGTTTGGTTTCTGTTAACCCACAACCAATATTACCAACTCAAATATATTCTCTCCTTTCCAGCCTTAGAGCAGCAGCCCTAGATGGGATCTTATCTCTCATCTGTACAACTGGAGTAACCAAATTAGTCTCCTGGACTCCAGTCTTTCCTGCTTCCTTTCTTCTCCAAATCCACCTACCTCAAAGACATTTAGAGCATAAATGTGACATAAGGAGACATCTGACCACTGTGCTCGTCTTCTCTGGCTCTTTGCCACAAAGACTGGTAGTTATTCCTTCTCTTTTGTATAAATAGAACCCAATTTTACTTGGAGAAGCAATGTGCTTCTCATGGTAGAATGTGAAGCTTTATGAACAAGTGTCCAATGAGATGTTAATAAAAGTACTGTGGGGAGCTTTCTGGAAGTCAAGGCAAGGAAAAAATTAAAAAAGAGCATCCTCTTTCCCATTATCTGGACTAAGAGGCAATGCTGTAAGTATGATGAAAGATCCAGACAAGAGAAGCCCTGGTCTCAGCAGACCATGCTAATCCTAGATTGCCTCCTTGATACCTCTCATATGTTTAACCAATTGCTATTTTGAGAGTTTCTAACAAATGCAGCTGAACTTTATTGGATTATATACCCCGTAATGATTTAGAAGGCCCTATCAATTCTTATACTTTAATCTCTACTCACTCTCTCCTTGTTTTATAATCTAGTACTACCAAATTGCTTATCATTATATTTACATACATACATACACACACATACACCATATTATCTCATACTTCCATGCCTCTGCTCTCACAATTCCTTATGCATGGAGCACCAAGCACATCTTTATTTGCCTAATTCTCACTAATTCTTCAATTCTCAACTCAAGCATCATTTTCTCAATAAATTTGCAAATAAAACCCTCCCTCAATACCTGTATCACCATGGCATCATGAGATTACAGATTAATATTACGTATCTATTTATCCAATTAGAAAATAAACTCCCCAAAGTTTCCAAAAAAAAAAAAAGACCCTTTGCATTTTTTTACATTCCTATGTCTAGAACAGTGTCTTGTAAAGAACAGGCACTCAACAAATGTGTTGAAATTAACTGAAAACTCTTACTCTTCTAAAGCAATAGTCAGAAACTTTATGCAGCAGCCTGCATTCAAGAATTAATTGCCAGCCACTGAATGGAAGGCATGTTCGTGATGCAGTTAATAGTCTGACTGTTCATTTACGGAACAGTAAGACCTAAACCACTCTACACAATCCTCCTGCACCCACCTCTTCAGCAAAATTGATGTTTCCCTCTCCCCACGCTATAACTTCAGTTTCCTTGCCAGTTTCCTCCAGTTTACCTTGAAGAATCAGAAACTATAGAGCTTACTATACCTCCAGACCTAACAAAGACCTCAGCACTCTCCTTCTCACATGTAGCCCTCAGAACTAACCACACTCCTAATCCTATCTAGACGTCAAAACCTAGAAGGTGGGACCAAGACAAGAAAGTGCTACCAGAAGAAGGGTGGTGCCTGTGGCTCAAAGGAGTAGGGTGCCAGCCCCATATATGTGAGGTCGCAGGTTCAAGCTCGGCCCCGGCCAAAAACTGCAAAAAAAAAAAAAAAAGAAAGAAAGAAAGTGCTACCAGAAGAAAATCAAGGGAACCTGAGGACTTCTGCTTCTAGCCATGACATAACGAATGGCAACAGGAAATAGAACATATGTGAAACAACTGTTTTTGCACACTGAATGTTAGTGCACAACTGTGACACCTGATAAAAGGGAAGCAAATGCAGTGAACACTGCAGTCGCCATGGCTTTTTCCCTGGAGGCGTTTTCCAGGCCAAGGCACAAAGAAAGATAACCCAGACAGACAGGACAATCTCACTGAGGTAGGAGACTGCATTTGAATTTTGTGAAGGCTGGGACAAAATATAGATGAGAAAAGAACTACACAGAGAAAGAGCACCAGAAATCTACACAAAGGACCAGAGAACCTTTAAGTGAATACCACGCTGCACGTGCTGAGAGTGAGAGTCCAAACACTCGGGCCCAGGTAAGTGCCATGGAAGGAACAACTGCTGGAGAGCTGTGAGCAGGAGAATCCCCAGAGCTCACAAAGGGCTAGAAGACATTCTAGTTGCTACTAACCAGAATGGAGAAACCTTGTTGAACATGCAGGACAACCAGCAGAGAAACCCACCAGGGTCAGGCCTTAGTAGAAAGGCTGTACCAGTCCTAGCATAAAGCTATTCTAGCTGCATACTAACAAAATCTAAAAACAAGCCTTGACAGGATTAATGTAATCCACAATTAACTGTCTGCCAAAAGAAAACTCAATACCCCTTAAAGAATGTCAACAAAATCCAGCAGTCACAATATAACTGTCGCAAGGTTCACCATATAATTAAAAATTACTAGACATTCAAAGAAGCAGGAAACCGTGACCCAAAGTCAGGAGAAAAACAAATTATTTGAAACAGAACAAGAAAATAAAAGAGATAATGAAACAGCAAACCAAGACATTGGCACAGCTCTTACAGATGTGTTCAGGGAAAGGATAACATGAACATCAAGAGGAGATAAACTAAAGATATAAAAAGACCCCTATGAAACTTCTGATGAAAAATACAACACCAGAAATGAAAATGTCAATGTGTAAGGAGAACAGCAGACCAGACACTGCAAAGGAAAAGGCCTGTGAACCTGGAGCTTATAGCACAGCAATGAAATCTAAAGCACAGAAAGGAAAAAGACCAGAAAGAGGGAAAAAAAAAAAAAAAAAAAGAAGAAGAAAGTAAACAGAGGCTCATCAAAAAGAAAGACACAAAACAATAGTCAGAAAGTTTCCAATTTGATGAAACTATACACTTACAAATCAAGAAGTACAGTGAACCTAAGGCAGTGTAGTCTAAAGGTTCACGTCCCCCCACCCTATATTCCTGTGTTAAAATCCTAATCCCCAAGGCGATGCTATCAGGAGGTAGGGCCTTCATGGGATGATTAGGAATGGAATTAGTACCCTTATAAAAAGGGCCCCAGAGAGTTCCTTTGTGCACTTCTGTCACAGTGAGGTCAGAGTGAGCAAACAGCTATCTGTGAGGAAGCCAGACAAGTCTGCAATGTCCTGACCTTGGACTTCCCCACCTCCGGAGAGTGGCAAGATCAGCCACCCAACATATGATACTTGGTATAGTAGCCCAAATGGACTTGAGATGACAAGACAAACCCAAACAAGTCAACAAGGTGCATCACAACTGATTTGCTAAAAAAAAATAATGGTAAAGAAAAAACTTAGAAAGCATCCAGAATAACAAGGAAGACTATATCCAGAAGAAAAAGAATTTTTAAAAAAATTGTAAGGCCGGACACGGTGGCTTATGCCTGTAATCTGTGTAGGTGGAGGTGAGAGAATCACTTGAGCTCAGGAGTTTGAGCCCAGCCTGAGCAAGAGTAAAACCCCATCTCTACTAAAAAATAAACAGAAAAAAAATTAGTCTGGCATCATGGCGGGTGCTGGTAGGACCACCTACTTGAGAGGCTAAGACGAGCATCACTTGAACCCAGGAGATTGAGGATGCAGTTAGCTATAATACCACTGCATGTAAATCTACCCAGAGCGATACAGCAAGATTCTGCCTCAACAGAAAAAAAAAAAAAAAAAACATAAAACTAAAGCAGTTGCTTTTGAAAAATGAGGAACACCTAGTAAGCCTACATTATAAACAGCCCCTCTATCCAAAAGAAGGTAAGAAAAGGGAAGGGGAAAGAAATAAAGAACAAATGGGACAAAATGAAAAGGAATAGCAAGGTAGACAAACTTTTTTTTTTTTTAGAGACAGAGTCTCACTTTGTCACCCTCGGTAGAGTGCTATGAATTCACAGCTCACAGCAACCTCCAGCTCTTGGGCTTAAGTGATTCTCTTGCCTCAGCCTCCTGAGTAGCTGGGACTACAGGCGCCCACCACAACACCCGGCTATTTTTTTGGTTGCAGTTTGGCTGGGGCCAGGTTTAAACCTGCCACCCTCGGTACATGGGGCAGGCGCCCTACTCACTGAGCCACAGGTGCCGCCCTGGTAGTCAAACTTATTCATCAGCAATTATATTAAACATAAATCATCTAAACCAGTGCTATTCAATAGTATTTTTATATAACTGTACTGTCTGATATGGTAGCCAATAATCTAGACAAATGTGGCTACTGTGCAATTAAAATGTGGCTAGTGAAACGGAAGAAATGAATTTTCAACCTGATATAATTTTAATAAATTTTAATAAAAATTTAAAAGTTATATATACCACTACCATATTGAATAGTGTAAAACACCATCTAATAAAAAAAGAAAAAACTGATAGATAGGCTAGACAAAAAAGCAAGACCCAAATATATACTCCCTACAAGAAATATACTTTCAATATACAAGAAACAGATATATTAAACCTAAAAATTTTTTATAGATACACTATGAAAATATAATAAGAAAGCTTATAAGAGGGCTTATTAATATAAGACAAAATAGACTTTACATAAGAGTATTACCAAAGATAAAGAGGAATTTTTCACAATAAAACAATTGTCAATTCATCAAGAAGCTGTAACAATCCTAAATGTATATGTACCTAATAAAGCTTCAAAATACCTAAAGCAAAAACTCACAAACTCAAAGCAGAAATAGACAAATGCCCAATTACAGTCAGAGATTTCAATATTGTTCTCTCAGTAACCAAGAGGACAAATAAACAGAAAATCATATTAATACAGGATACTTAACACTCTTAACCAATGTCCACTGACTGACATTTATAGAACACTCCATCTAACACAAAAGAATACATATTTATTTCAAATACACATAGAATGTCCACCAAGACACACCATATGCTATTCTTAGCTTTCTGGGCTATATATATATTTTTTTTTAAGAGAAAAAAGAAAAGATATATTATAAGCTACAATCTAAGTCTCAATAACTTTCTAAAAAATGACATTATACAAAGTATATTCTGTAACAATAACATAATTAAATCGAAAGTCAATAACAAAAAACCTAGTAAAATCCCCAAATATCTGGATATTTTAAAACTCACATATATAATTCATGAATTTTTTCCAAAGTAAAGTTAAAATATATAATCCATCAGAATTAGAAGGACTAAAAGAAAAATTTAGAGATTAAATATTCATTAGAACAAAGGACCATTTAGAATCAATGACCTATGCAAGCATCTTAGGAAAAAAAGAGAGCAAATCAAGGGCGGCGCCTGTGGCTCAACAGAGTAGGGCACTAGCCCCAAATGCCGGAGGTAGTGGTTCAAACCCAGCCCCAGCCAAAAACTGCAAAAAAAAAAAGCAAATCAAATACAAAATAAGTACCAAGAAAAAAATAACAAATATAATTTAAGTCAATGAAACAGAAAATACACAGAGAAAAAAACAATGAAACTAATAGGTAATTCTTTGAAAAGACTAATAAACCTGATAAATCTCAAGCAAGATTAACCAAGGAACAAAAGAAATTACCAAAATCAGAACAAAAGACTAATAAACCTGATAAATCTCAAGCAAGATTAACCAAGGAACAAAAGAAATTACCAAAATCAGGAATGAAAAAGGGTTCCACAGACATTCAAAGGGCAAACAGAATATTTATGGCAATAAACTTGACAATTTCAATGAAAAAAGCAAATCATTGAAAAACCCAAATTATTAAAACTCAACAATAAGTAGAAAATAGAGTACTAAAAACCATAAGAAATGTATCAAAAAAGCTACTAGCCCTAGTATTGTGAATTTAACGAGGTGAAAAGATACAAGATAAATATACAAAAAAATAGTTGTATATTTATATACTAGCTGCAATTTTTTAATTCTATTTATAATAGCACTCCAAGAAAACAAAATATAAAAAAACAACAAAAGATATATAAGATCGCTACTAAAATTCCAGAACATTGTAACAGAAATTAAAGAAGCCTTAAACAGATAGAGAGATGAACCATGTGCATGATGGATTGAAAGACTCAATATTTTAAGATGTCAATCTCCTAAAGTTGTCTACTAACATACAAAATAATTCTAATCAAAATATCAACAGACATATTTGTTGAAAGTAATAGGCTGATTGAAAACTTACAAAGAAATGCAAAGAACTTAGAGTAGGCAAAAAAATTTTCAAAAAGAGTAAAATCAAAGAACTTTCACTGCATGATCCAAACTTATCCTAAAGCCCCTATAAGTAACATAGTGTATTTATGAGAAACACGTAGCTCAGTGGAGCAGAACAGTCTTCATGCTCCACTTGTCTTCAACAAAGAAGGCAAGGAAATTCAATAGAGAAAAGTTAGCCTCTCAACAAATGATTCTAAAACAAATGGAAATTCATATGGAAAAAAACGAACTTCAACACTTATAATACATTACTAAACAAAAATTAAAGACTATAATTTATTAATAATAGATCACAGATAAACAAAAAAGCCAAAGCTATATTCTAGGTAAAAAAAAGGGGAAAGTCAAGTGTGAATGAGGTATAAAAAGATTAGGACACCAAATCACTAGTAAAAAATAATAAAAATAAGATCAATAACATATAAATGGTACTTCACAAAGGAAGACACAGAATGGCTAATAAAGACTTAAAATGATGACTTACATCACTGTTTGTCAAAGAAATACCATGAGATATTACTACACACATCAGCAGAATGGCTAAAAATTATAATGACTCACAGAATCAAGAGCCCACACACTGTAAGGAAGAGTGTAAAATGGTCTAATCACTTTGGAAAATAATGACATTTTCCCAAAAGAAATAAAAGCATATGTCTGCAAAAACACCTGTACACAAATGTAGAAATAAAAGCATATGTACACAAAAACACCTGTATACAGTACCTTTGTTCAAAACAGATCCAAACTAAAAATGACTCAAATATAGTAATTTCCAACAGATAAACAGATAAGCAAATTACAGTATATGCATACAATGAAATACAGCAACAAAAAGGTAAGAACTACCAACACATGCAACATGAATGGTCGAGTCAAGGAGCCAAGTACAAACAGGATCACATTTTATGAACATATTTATATCAAATTTGTGAATAGCAAACATTAGAATGTGTTAAAGTAGGTTTGTGGTTGCCCAATTTGGGGGGAGAAGGGGACTGACTGCAAAAGCCATGAAAAACTTAACAGGACAGTGAAAGGTTCTGTATCTTAACTGACATGGTTAAACAGGTACATTCATCAAATAGTACATTTAAAACAGGAGCACTATATTATATGTAAATTACACTTCAGTAAGTTGGTTTTAACATAAAGGGACCTTGAGAAGGAGCAAGATGGCGGCCAAGTAACAGCTTCCTTGCAACTGGACATGGTGAGTCTGGGCAGACAAGACTCCAGGCATCTCTGGCTGGTAGGATCTGCCCATAAACATCCCTTTGAGGACACAGGGAGTCAGCGAGACACTTCTGGACCCCAGGAGGACAAAAGCAGTGGAAAACTGACAAATGGTTGCATGTGTTTGTTGGGTCTAATCCTGCCAGCAGCTGTAAATACAGCAGCAGTGAGATTGCAAACTAGAAAAGCCTTACCTGTGAGCTGCTTTGGGATTTTTTGGACTTGGCACTCCATTGAACTCCCTTGCGAGAACTTGGGCAAGAGTGAAGAGGACATTAAGCGTTGTCTAGGGCCCCAGACTGAGCCACTGAGGCAGACGGAGCTAATAGTGTTCACCTGTGGACTGGGTGGAGCCCCTGTGGGAGAAGTGCCCCAGCAAGTTATGCCCTCAGGGTCGCAGAACAAAGATCAGGAGGGAGCTAATAATCTAGTGACTGAGACGCCTTGCAGCCTTAGCCCTCGGGGGCATAGGCGAGATCAGTTTTGGCACACTGGTTAAGTGGATAGCCACTTTAGGAGTGATCCAGGGGACAAGCACTTTCCTGGGAAAGCTTCTGCTTAGCCCAGTTTAGCAATTTAAATGCCTTTTACAGGGGTTGAGGAGAGATTTAGGGTCTCCATTTTAGGCTCTCCACCCTGCGGGGTTTGAGGAATCAGCAGAGGCCTCCAGTCTCCATCTCCTACAGGCGTATCAGCATTCTGATTAACATCTCAAACCCCAGAAGATCACCATTCAGCAAGAGATATACACTACTTTGTTTTGGGGTTGTTTATTTCCCCTTTGGTTGTTATTGTTGCTGTTGTTTTGTTTTGTTTGTTTGTTTTTGTAGAGACAGAGTCTCACTGAACCCCCCTCAGGTAGAGTGCCATGACATCACATGGCTCACAGCACCCTCTAACTCTTGGGCTTACACATCCTCTTGCCTCAGCCTCCTGAGCAGCTGGGACTCCAGGCGCTATTGTTTGTTTTTTAATCTCAACATTTTCCCTATAGATTTTTCCTTTCTTTTTCTTTCTTTTCTTTATTCGTTTTTCTAATTTAAATATAATTTCCCATTGTTGCCTTTTTCAATAATTACACCTTCATTTTTGCTAGTGTTTCTGCCCCTATTATTTGGTTTTTTCCCCCAATTTTATCCTGTAAAGTTTTCTGTTTGCTCGTTTTGGTTTGATTTATAGCATTTTTGTCTTTCCACTCTACTTGGTGGATATGGGTTAAACTGTCCCACATAAGCCACACAAGGCAAGTCTGTAATGGATTAAAAATGGCTTTTCCTGACAAAAAGGCAAAAAGGGAACTGGATTCCCCTCTGAGGCATACTCAGAGCCAGTTCTGGAACAGTTTCTCTGATGTTATGCTCCCGTTAAGCCCACGTGGTCAGAGACTTACAATCTCTCCACTGGAGATATGGGCCAGAGGTTGACAGGTGTTAAAAACACATTGTCTTTGGAGCCTAAAAGTCTCTGCCTTGTGGAAGAACAAAGTCATTACTCCATTATGAGTCAAACTAAGTGGGTTCTTGAGGGATTTTGTTTCCCCTTCTTCCCCAGGAGTACTTTGTGATTTTTATTTGGATATCTTGCTCAAGAATTAACATATGTCTGAGAAGAAAGAAAAAGCAGAGGAAATTGTGCTGATTTGTAGACTTGATGTCTCCTCACAAGTTAAGGTTAGATAGAAAGAGTTAAAGATCATAGATTAAGTGTGTATGTGACCACCAGTGTATATAACATAGTCAAGACTAAAGATGTTTTGCTACACGCCATCCCACGCATTGTAGTCTGTTTCTTGTTTACACTTAATAATTACAGGAGCGAGCTTAAACCCATGACAAAGCTGCTGTTCTTTCGCGTCTCCGGTCACGCAACAGTGGAGGTGGGCTACCAAACAGGCTAGCAAAGAGCTACTGACCTCAAGGGAACCACCCAACCGGGCACCCCCACAGGTTGGGGGGTTTTTAAGGTTGAGTCAAAGTACTCTACTGTACACATATATTGCTCTGTCTCCCTCTATCTGTGATCCTCTTCTTTTTCTCAATATTCCCTTTTACCCACTCTCCTTTCCCTTTTTTTCTTTTTTTTTTCTTCTTTCTTTTTTCCCTTCTTGCTCTTCAACCTTCTCATCCTTCTGGTCCAGTACCAAAAGGACTCATCGAAACCCTGGTCCAGAGGCACTGCAACTTAAAAGACCAGAAGGAAGTGAAAGGAAAACTAGGGTAAGGAAACAGATAAAAGAAATCACTTATGAGAAAGAATCAGCAGAAAAATCTTGGCAACATGAAAAACCAGTCCAGTCCAGAGCAACCCCTCACCCCATGTGAACATGAGGTAGCTACTACAGAGTATTCCACCTATAAAGAAATGATAGAGGGGAGGAGACAAGATGGCTGACTGAAGCCAGCGTTCCACAGATGCTCCCGTCCAGTAGGAGAGTTAAAGGACAAAACTATAGCAAGTAACCTGGTGGATTTGAGCTGCACTAAGAGAGAAGGTTGAAGAACGCACGTCAACCCCACTGAGGCGAGCTGCGACCACAAGGATACAAACAAAAGGTACAAAATCCATCACCAAGCGGACGGGAGTCCCCTCCCCCATGACAACGGCTCAGAGTGCCCCACAAACAATCGGGCAGAGTTCAAAGGTCCTCCCACTACACTCATGGGAGAGACCCTCTAAAAACTGGATCTACCTCCCCTACTAGAGTGCCACAGCGTCGTCCTGCCAGGCATAAAACCGTATAAACTGTATTCAGTCTCTACCTGGAATTCTGAGCTCCCAGAGCTCCCCTTCACTCACACTGAGGTCTGGAGGCCAGTCCTGGTCGACGGAGAGGGGACCACACGGGAGTGGCAGTTCATGAGGCACAGTGCGACAGCCGTCTTTTGGTGACAACGGCCAGGCATAAAACTGTGTAAAGCTGTGTGTGTTCTCTGCCCGCAACCCCAGGCTCCCAGCGCCCCCCGTGCTCCCATCTGCTCTCGCTCCAAGGTCTGGAGGCCTGTCCCCCAGGGCTCCAGACTCTTGGGCAATTGCTCAAGGGGTGTAGACAGTGCTGGACTGCAGCAGGTCGGTGCAGACTCTGGGGTACAGGAGCACAGAGAGGACGGTTGATGGGAAGGGAGGTACACTGGAGCAGCGATTCCCTGAGCCATAAAACAGCAGCCCTCTTTTGCTAGCAATACGGCTCACTACAGAATATTCTGAAGCCCCAACCCGTCTCCCTGGACAACCAGAGACTCTGAGTATAGGATTTGCCTGAGGCAACTCCAACTTGCAAACCAGGGAAACTCCCAGGGCGGGGCTGACCCAGAGGTCCGCTTTACTAAACCTAAGACGCACCTGGCCCTCAGGGGATCGTCAGCCTATAGACAATACAAGAGCAAAGACAAGCTGATTTGGAACTCAATTCAGCTTCTCTTCTGCAGGGGAAACGCAGAGTTGTTCTGTTCTGTTCTGTCAATAACATTAATCAGGGGCAAGACTGGACCTGAGTGAAAACCCCCTACTTCATCAAGCGCCTGAGGTTGTCAGGCCTCATCTCCCACTGCTAGAGAGAGGCAGAGCACAGCGGCCTGGCAAACTTCCTTGTGATTCAGGCAGGTGCAAACTCCTGCAGTACCGAGTCACTACAGGCAACTGGCTCAGCCAACTACACGGCTATAAGTGACTGGGTGTGACAGTGGTGCAAGGTGCGGAAGGAGGCAACAACCTTCCCAGACTGATCTATTGGCTGGGTGGCTCCTCCTGACTCCACGCGGCACTGGAGCAAGCCACACCAGAGTAGTCAACAGACCCCTATGATACAGTTCCCAGAGACCTCTTAAACTCTCTCACCCGAGACAGGTGCAGACTGAGACAACTGATTTGGACTTTTTGAACAGAACCAATCGCCTGAGGACAAATCAGGTGGTGCCCAGGGTGCACGGTGGTAGGAAGCACCTGGAACACCACTGCTCCTGGGTGCACGGTGGTTTGATTTTTCTTTTCCAATTGTTTGCCGGTGGGGTGACATAATTGCTGATATTCCTCCACAGCTGAGACTTCAATCCAGAGTATCTGTTTCACTAGGGTGGAACAGAAACCAGCTGAAAACAAGACAGAACCAATAAGCCCCACCACACCAGACAGGACCCCAGTTTCTCAGGCCACAACACTGTACAGGCCCTCAACAAAGCCCCAGGGGAAAAAATAAAAGGGACTAAAACAACCATGGGGCGGAATCAGCAGAAAAACTCTGGTAACATGAATAACCAGAATAGATCAACACCCCCCCCCCCAAGGAAAGATACAGCAGATGTAATTGAAGATGCTATTCATAAACAACTGGCTGAGATGTCAGAAATCGAATTCAGAATTTGGATTGCAGAAAAGATTAACAAAGTGGAATTAGGAATTCGAGGAGAAATTCAAAAGTTGTCTCAAGAATGTAACGACTTTAAAGACAAAACCACCAAAGACTTAGACATACTGAAGCAAAAATTTGCAGCCCTCAAAGATATGAAAAATACAGTAGAATCCCTCAGCAACAGAATGCAGCAAGCAGAAGAAAGGATTTCTGACACTGAAGATAAAGCCTTTGAACGCTCCAAAACTCTCAAAGAGGAAGAGAAATGGAGAGCAAAAATGGATCATTCTCTCTGAGAGCTCTAGGATAATTGGAAGAAGGCGAATATCCAAATAGTTGGAGTTCCAGAAGCAGATGAAGTGGCCTTGCTGGGCACAGAGGCCCTTCTGCATGAAATTATGAAAGAGAATTTTCCAGACATGCCTAGAGATTCTGAAATTCAGATAGCGGACAGCTTCAGAACCCCAGCATGACTTAACCCCAAAAGACATCCCACAGCCATATCAAAATTAACTTCACTAAAGTTAATATGAAGGAGAAAATTCTCAAAGCTGCCAGGAGAAAGAAAATCATTACCTTCAAAGGGAAGAATATTAGAATGACTGCAGATCACTCTGCTAAACCTTTTCAAGCCAGAAGAGGATGGTCACCGACTTTTAATCTCCCAAAGCAAAATAATTTTAAACCATGGATCTTGTATCCGGCTACACTGAGTTTCATTTATGATGGAGAAATTAAATACTTTAATGACATTCATATGTTGAAGAAATTTGCCATAACCAAACAAGCTCTTCAGGATATTCTCAGACCTATCCTCCATAATGACCAACCCAATCCTATACCACAAAAGTAAACTCACTCAGAAACTTCGGATCAAACGCCAATTTCCACACTGGCGAAAGGATTAAAAATGCCCACTGGACTTTTGAAAAACTCAATACCCAAAACTTCAGCAGACTTATCAATATTCTCCATTAATGTGAAAGGCTTAAACTGTCCTCTAAAGAGGCATAGGTTAGCTGACTGGATACAAAAGCTCAGGCCAGATATTTGGTGCATACAAGAGTCACATCTTAACTTAAAAGAGACAAATACAGACTCAGGGTGAAAGGATGGTCATCCATATTTCAGGCAAATGGTAATCAGAAAAAAGCAGGTGTTGCAATTTTATTTGCAGATACAGTAGGCTTTAAACCATCAAAAGTAAGGAAGGACAAGAATGGTCACTTCATATTTGTTAAGGGTAATACTGAATATGATGAGATTTCAATTATTAATATCTATGCACCCAACCAGAATGCACCTCAATTTATAAGAGAAACTCTAACAGACATGAGCAACTTGATTTCCTCCAGCTTCATAATAGTCGGAGATTTCAACACTCCTTTGGCAGTTTTGGATCGATCCCACAGCAAGAAGCTGAGCAAAGAAATCTTAGATTTAAGTCTAACCATCCAACGTTTGGATTTAGCAGACATCTACAGAACATTTCATCCCAACAAAACTGAATACACATACTTCTCATCAGCCCATGGACCTAACTCCAAAATCGATCACATCTTAGGTCACAAGTCTAACCTCAGTAAATTTAAAGGAATAGAAATTATTCCATGCATCTTCTCGGACCACCATGGAATAAAACTTGAGGTGAGTAACAACAGGAATCTGCATACTCATACAAAAACATGGAAGTTAAATAACCTTATGCTGAATGATAGCTGGGTCAGAGATGAGATTAAGAAAGAAATCGCCAATGTTTTGGAACAAAACAACAATGAAGACACGAACTATCAGAACCTCTGGGACACCGGAAAGCCAGTTCTAAGAGGGAAATTTATAGCACTGCAAGCCTTCTTCAAGAGAACGGAAAGAGAGGAAGTTAACAACTTAATGGGACATCTAAAGCAACTGGAAAAGGAAGAACATAACAACCCCAAACCCAGTAGAAGAAAAGAAATAACCAAAATTAGAGCAGAATTAAATGAAATTGAAAACAAAAGAATAATACAACAGATCAATAAATAAAAATGCTAGTTTTTCAAAAAGGTCAATAAAATAGATAAACCTTTGGCCGACCTAATCAGGAAAAAAAAAAGAGTAAAATCTCTAATCTCATCAATCAGAAACAACAAAGACGAAATAACAACTGACTCCTCAGAAATCCAAAAAATCCTTAATGAATATTATAAGAAACTGTATTCTCAGAAATATGAAAATCTGAACGAAATTGACCGACACTTGGGAGCATGTCACCTTCTAAGACTTAGCCAGAATCAAGTGGAAATGTTGAACAGGCCCATATCAAGTTCAGAAATAGCATCAACCATACAAAACCTCCCTAAAAAGAAAAGCCTGGGACCAGATGGTTTCATGTCAGAATTCTACCAAACTTTTAAAGAGGAATTAGTTCCTATATTACTCAACCTGTTCCAAAAGGTACAAAAAGAAGGAACACTACCCAACACGTTCTATGAAGCAACATCACCCTGATCCCCGAACCAGGAAAAGACCCAACAAGAAAAGAAAATTATAGACCAATATCACTAATGAATATACATGCAAAAATATTCAACAAGATCCTAACAAACAGAATCCAGCAACACATCAAACAAATTATACATCATGACCAAGTCGGTTTTATCCCAGGGTCTCAAGGCTGGTTCAATACATGTAAATCTATAAATGTAATCCAGCACATAAACAAATTAAAAAACAAAGACCATATGATTCTCTCAATCCATGCAGAAAAAGCTTTTGATAATATCCAGCATCCCTTCATGATCAGAACACTTAAATCAGTATAGAAGGGACATTTCTTAAACTGATAGAGACCATCTACAGCAAACCCACAGCCAATATCATATTGAATGGAGTTAAATTGGAATCACTTCCACTCAGATCAGGAAGCAGACAAGGCCGCCCATTGTCTCCATTGCTTTTTAACATTGTAATGGAAGTTTTAGCCACCACAATCAGGGAAGAAAAGGCGATAAAGGGTATCCATATAGGGTCAGAAGAGATCAAAGTTTCACTCTTCGCAGATGATGTGAAAGTATATCTGGAAAACAATAGGGACTCTACTACAAAACTCTTAGAAGGGATCAAGGAATACAGCAGCGTCTCAGGTTACAAAATCAACATTCATAAATTGGTAGTCTTTATATATACCAACAACAGTCAAGTTGAAAAAACAGTTAAGGACTCTATCCCATTCACAGTAGTGCCAAAGAAGATGAAATATTTGTGAATTTATGTAACAAAGGACGTGAAAGATCTCTATAAAGAGAACTATGAAACTCCAAGAAAATAAATACCTGAAAGGGGAGACAAGATGGCGGACTGAAGCCAGCTTTCAACAAAGGCTCCCGTCCAGAAGGAGAGTTAAGGGACAGGAATTTAGTAAGTATCCTGGTGGACTTGAGCCTCACCAAGAGAGAAGGCTGAAGAACGCACATCAACACCGCTGAGGCAAGTTGTGATCACAAGGACGCAAACAAAAGCTGAGACTTCAAGCCAGAGTACAAGTTGCAATAGGATCGAACAGAAACCAGCTGAAA
This sequence comes from Nycticebus coucang, assembly GCF_027406575.1. Taxonomy (NCBI): domain Eukaryota; kingdom Metazoa; phylum Chordata; class Mammalia; order Primates; family Lorisidae; genus Nycticebus; species Nycticebus coucang. The sequence goes on from NC_069785.1 coordinate 111,440,778, forward strand.
ACAAGACAGAACCACTTTGCTCCACCACACCAGACAGGGCCCCAGTTTCTCAGGCCACAACACTGTACGGGCCCTCGATAAAACCCCAGGGGAAAAACCAAAGGGAGTAAACCATGGGGCGGAATCAGCGGAAAAACTCTGGTAACATGAATAACCAGAATAGATCAACCCCCCCAAGAAAAGATACGGCAGATGTGATTGAAGATCCCATTCATAAACAACTGGCTGAGATGTCAGAAGTCGAATTCAGAATTTGGTTTGCAGACAAGATTAATAAAATGGAATTAGGAATTCGAGGAGAAATTCAAAAACTGTCTCAAGAATTTAACGAATTTAAAGACAAAACCACCAAAGACTTAGACACACTGAAACAAGAACTTACAGCCCTCAAAGATATGAAAAATACAGTAGAATCCCTCAGTAACAGAATGGAGCAAGCAGAAGAAAGGATTTCTGACATTGAAGATAAAGTCTTCGAACGCTCCCAATCTCTCAAAGAGGAAGAGAAATGGAGAGCAAAAACGGATCACTCACTCAGAGAGCTCTCAGATAATTCGAAAAAAAATAACATAAGGGTTATAGGAATTTCGGAGGCTGATGACGTGGCAGCCAAGGGCACAGAGGCCCTTCTACATGAAATTATGAAAGAAAATTTTCCAGACATGCCTAGAGAATCTGAAATTCAGATAGCAGACAGCTTCAGAACCCCAGCACGATTCAACCCCAAAAAGCCATCTCCCAGACATATCATAATTAGCTTCACTAAAGTTAACATGAAAGAGAAGATTCTCAAAGCAGCCCGGCGAAAGAAAACTATAACGTACAAAGGTAAGAATATTAGAATAACTGCAGATCTCTCTGCTGAAACTTTTCAAGCAAGAAGAGGCTGGTCATCAACTTTTAATCTCCTAAAGCAAAAAAACTTTCAACCCAGGATCTTGTATCCAGCTAAACTGAGTTTCATCTATGATGGAGAAATTAAATACTTCAATGACATTCATATGTTGAAAAAATTTGCCATAAGTAAACCAGCTCTTCAGGATGTTCTCAGACCTATCCTCCACAATGATCAACCCAATCCTATACCACAAAAGTAAACTCACTCAGAAACTTCGGATCAAACTCCAACTTCCACACTGGCGAAAGGATTAAAAATGTCCACTGGACCTTTGAAAAACTCGATACCCAAAATTCCACCAGACTTATCCTTACTCTCCATCAATGTGAATGGCTTAAACTGTCCTCTAAAGAGGCATAGGTTAGCTGACTGGATACAAAAACTTAAGCCAGATATTTGTTGCATACAAGAGTCACATCTCAACTTAAAAGACAAATACAGACTCAGGGTGAAAGGATGGTCATCCATATTTCAGGCAAATGGTAATCAGAAAAAAGCAGGTGTTGCAATTTTATTTGCAGATACAGTAGGCTTTAAACCATCAAAAGTAAGGAAGGACAAGAATGGTCACTTCATATTTGTTAAGGGTAATACTCAATATGACGAGATCTCAATTATTAATATCTATGCACCCAACCAGAATGCACCTCAATTTATAAGAGAAACTCTAACAGACATGAGTAACTTGATTTCCTCCAGCTCCATAATCATTGGAGATTTCAACACTCCCTTGGCAGTGTTGGATCGATCCTCCAGAAAGAAGCTGAGCAAAGAAATCTTAGATTTAAACCTAACCATCCAGTATTTAGATTTAGCAGACATCTACAGAACATTTCATCCCAACAAAACTGAATACACATACTTCTCATCAGCCCACGGAACTTACTCCAAAATTGATCACATTTTAGGTCACAAGTCTAACCTCAGTCAATTTAAAGGAGTAGAAATTATTCCATGCATCTTCTCGGACCATCATGGAATAAAACTTGAATTGAGTAACAACAGGAATCTGCATACCCATACAAAAACATGGAAGTTAAATAACCTTATGCTGAATGATAGCTGGGTCAGAGATGAGATTAAGAAAGAAATCACCAATTTTTTGGAACAAAATGACAATGAAGACACAAGCTATCAGAACCTCTGGGACACTGCAAAGGCAGTTCTAAGAGGGAAATTTATAGCACTGCAAGCCTTCCTCAAGAGAACGGAAAGAGAGGAAGTTAACAACTTAATGGGACATCTCACGCAACTGGAAAAGGAAGAACATTCCAACCCCAAACCCAGTAGAAGAAAAGAAATAACCAAAATTAGAGCAGAATTAAATGAAATTGAAAACAAAAGAATAATACAACAGATCAATAAATCAAAAAGCTGGTTTTTTGAAAAGGTCAATAAAATAGATAAACCTCTGGCCAACCTAATCAGGAAAAAAAGAGTAAAATCTCTAATATCATCAATCAGAAACAACAAAGACAAAATAACCACAGACTCATCAGAAATCCAAAAAATCCTTAATGAATATTACAAGAAACTTTATTCTCAGAAATATGAAAATCTGAAGGAAATAGACCGATACTTGGAAGCACGCCACCTTCCAAGACTTAACCAGAATCAAGTGGAAATGTTGAACAGACCCATATCAAGTTCAGAAATAGCATCAACTATACAAAACCTCCCTAAAAAGAAAAGCCCGGGACCAGATGGTTTCACGTCAGAATTCTACCAAACCTTTAAAGAGGAATTAGTACCTATATTACTCAACCTGTTCCAAAATGTAGAAAAAGAAGGAAGACTACCCAACACGTTCTATGAAGCAAATATCACCCTGATCCCCAAACCAGGAAAAGACCCAACAAGAAAAGAGAATTATAGACCAATATCACTAATGAATATAGATGCAAAAATATTCAACAAGATCCTAACAAACAGAATCCAGCAACACATCAAACAAATTATACATCATGACCAAGTTGGTTTTATCCCAGGGTCTCAAGGCTGGTTCAATATACGTAAATCTATAAATGTAATTCAGCACATAAACAAATTAAAAAACAAAGACCATATGATTCTCTCAATTGATGCAGAAAAAGCTTTTGATAATATCCAGCATCCCTTCATGATCAGAACACTCAAGAAAATTGGTCTAGAAGGGACTTTTCTTAAACTGATAGAGGCTATCTACAGCAAACCCACAGCCAATATCATATTGAATGGAGTTAAATTGGAATCATTTCCACTCAGATCAGGAACCAGACAAGGCTGCCCATTGTCTCCATTGCTTTTCAACATTGTAATGGAAGTTTTAGCCACCGCAATTAGGGAAGAAAAGGCGATCAAGGGTATCCATATAGGGTCAGAAGAGATCAAACTCTCGCTCTTCGCAGATGATATGATTGTGTATCTGGAAAACACTAGGGACTCTACTACAAAACTCCTAGAAGTGATCAAGGAATACAGCAGCGTCTCAGGTTACAAAATCAACATTCATAAATCGGTAGCCTTTATATACACCAACAACAGTCAAACTGAAAAAGCAGTTAAGGACTCTATCCCATTCACAGTAGTGCCAAAGAAGATGAAATATTTGGGAATTTACCTAACGAAAGACGTGAAAGATCTCTATAAAGAGAACTATGAAACTCTAAGAAAAGAAATAGCTGAAAATGTTAACAAATGGAAAAACATACCATGCTCATGGCTAGGAAGAATCAACATTATCAAAATGTCCATACTACCCAAAGCAATATATACTTTCAACGCACTCCCTATTAAAGCTCCACTGTCATATTTTAAAGATCTTGAAAAAACATTACTTCGTTTTATATGGAATCAGAAAAAACCTCGAATAGCCAAGACATTACTCAGAAATAAAAACAAAACAGGAGGAATCACACTACCAGACCTCAGACTTTACTACAAATCGATAGTGATCAAAACAGCATGGTATTGGCACAAAAACAGAGAAGTAGATATCTGGAATAGAATAGAGAACCAAGAGATGAATCCAGCTACTTACCGCTATTTGATTTTTGACAAGCCAATTAAAAACATTCAGTGGGGAAAAGATTCCCTATTTAACAAATGGTGCTGGGTGAACTGGCTGGCAACCTGCAGAAGACTGAAATTGGACCCACACCTTTCACCATTAACTAAGATAGACTCTCATTGGATTAAAGATTTAAACTTAAGACATGAAACTATAAAAATACTAGAGGAGAATGCAGGGAAAACCCTTGAAGAAATTGGTCTGGGTGAGTATTTCATGAGGAGAACCCCCCGGGCAATTGAAGCAGCTTCAAAAATACACTACTGGGACTTGATCAAACTAAAAAGCTTCTGCACAGCTAAGAACACAGTAAGCAGAGCAAGCAGACAGCCCTCAGAATGGGAGAAGATATTTGCAGGGTATAACTCTGACAAAGGTTTAATAACCAGAATCCACAGAGAACTCAAACGCATCAGCAAGAAAAAAACAAGGGATCCCATCGCAGGCTGGGCAAGGGATTTGAAGAGAAACTTCTCTGAAGAAGACAGGCGCACGGCCTTCAGACATATGAAAAAATGCTCATCATCTTTAATCATCAGAGAAATGCAAATCAAAACTACTTTGAGATATCATCTAACTCCAATGAGACTAGCCTATATCACAAAATCTCAAGACCAGAGATGTTGGCGTGGATGCGGAGAAAAGGGAACACTTCTGCACTGCTGGTGGGAATGCAAATTAATACACTCCTTTTGGAGGGATATATGGAGAACACTCAGAGATCTAAAAATAGATCTGCCATTCAATCCTGTAATTCCTCTGCTGGGCATATACCCAGAAGACCAAAAATCACAACATAACAAAGATATTTGTACCAGAATGTTTATTGCAGCCCAATTCATAATTGCTAAGTCATGGAAAAAGCCAAAGTGCCCATCGATCCACGAATGGATTAATAAATTGTGGTATATGTATACCATGGAATACTATGCAGCCTTAAAGAAAGATGGAGACTTTACCTCTTTCATGTTTACATGGATGGAGCTGGAACATATTCTTCTTAGTAAAGTATCCCAAGAATGGAAGAAAAAATACCCAATGTACACAGCCCTACTATGAAACTAATTTGGGACTCTCACATGAAAGCTATAACCCAGCTACAACTTAACAATAGGGGGAAGTGGGAAACGGGGGGTGGGTAGAGGGAGGGGAATCGGTGGGATCACACCTGTGGAGCATATTACAGGGGTATTTGCGAAACTTGGTAAATGTAGAATATAAATGTTTTGGCACAGTAACTGAGATAACGCCGGAAAGGCTATGTTAACCACTGGGATAAAAATGTGTCAAATGGTTTATGAAGTGAGTGTATGATGCCCCATAATCATATCATTGTATACACTTATGATTTAATAAAAAAATTAAAATAAATAAATAAATAAATAAATAAATACCTGAAAATAATAACAAATGGAAAAACATACCATGCTCATGGCTGAGAAGAAACAACATTCTTAAAATGTCCATTCTACAGAAAGCAATATATAATTTCAATGCAATCCCTATTAAAGCTCCACTGTCATACTTTAAAGATCTGGAAAAAACAATACTTCGTTTTACATGGAATTAGAAAAAACCTCAAATAGCCAAGACATTACTCAGAAATAAAAACAAAGCAGGAGGAATTATGCTACCAGACCTCAGACTGTACTACAAATCGACAGTGATCAAAACAGCATGGTATTGGCACAAAAACAGAGAAGTAGATGTCTGGAACAGAATAGAGAACCAAGAGATGAATCCAGCTACTTCCCGTTATTTAATCTTTGACAAGCCAATTAAAAACATTCAGTGGGGAAAAGATTCCCTATTTAACAAATGGTGCTGGGTGAACTGGCTGGCAACCTGCAGAAGACTGAAACTGGACCCACACCTTGCACCATTAACTAAGATAGACTCTCACTGGGTCAAAGATTTAAACTTAAGACGTGAAACTATAAAAATACTAGAGGAGAGTGCAGGGAAAACCCTTGAAGAGATTGGTCTGGGTGAGTATTTTATGAGGAGAACCCCTCGGGCAATTGAAGCAGCTTCAAAAATACACTACTGGGACTTGATCAAACTAAAAAGCTTCTGCACAGCCAAGAACACAGTAAGTAAAGCAAGCAAACAGCCCTCAGAATGGGAGAAGATATTTGCAGCTTATGTCTCCGACAAAGGTTTAATAACCAGAATCCACAGAGAACTTAAACGCATTAGCAAGAATAGAACAAGGGATCCCATCACAGGCTGGGCAAGGGATTTGAAGAGAAACTTCTCTGAAGAAGACAGGCGCACAGCCTTCAGACATATGAAAAAATGCTCATCATCTTTAATCATCAGAGAAATGCAAATCAAAACTACTTTGAGATACCATCTAACTCCAGTGAGACTAGCCTATATCACAAAATCCCAAGACCAGAGATGTTGGCGTGGATGTGGAGAAAAGGGAACACTTTTGCACTGCTGGTGGGGAATGCAAATTAACACATTCCTTTAGGAAAGAGATATGGAGAACACTTAGAGATCTAAAAACAGATCTGCCATTCAATCCTGTAATCCCTCTACTGGGCATATACCCAGAAGACCAAAAATCACATCATAACAAAGATATTTGTACCAGAATGTTTATTGCAGCCCTATTCATAATTGCTACGTCATGGAAGAAGCCCAAGTGCCCATCGATCCACAAATGGGTTAATAAATTGTGGCATATGTACACCATGAAATATTATGCAGCCTTAAAGAAAAATGGAGACTTTACCTCTTTCATGTTTACATGGATGGAGCCGGAACATATTCTTCTTAGTAAAGTATCTCAAGAATGGAAGAAAAAGTACCCAATGTACTCAGCCCTACTATGAAACTAATTTAGGATTTTCACATGAAAGCTATAATCCAGTTACAACCTAAGAAAAGGGGGAAGGGGGAAAGGGAGGCGAGGGAGAGGGGTGGTGGGTAGAGGGAAGGGGATTGGTGGGATTACACCAGCGGTGCATCTTACAAGGGTATATGTGAAACTTGGTAAACGGTCTGTGAAGCTAGTGAATGACGCCCCGTGATTATATCAATGTACACAGCTATGATTTAATAAAAAAAAAAATGTTAGAAATGACAGAAAGGGAATTTAGAATACACATGATGAAAACAATGAAGGACATGATGGAAACAATGAAGGAATACTGCTGATAAAGGAAACAATGAAGAATACTGCTGGAAAATAACCAAAAGGAAATCCAAAAACAGAATCAAATAAGAGATGAACAATATGAAAAACATAGAAAGGATATAGCCAAGCTGCAGGAACTGAAGCAATCAATTAGGGAAGTTAAAGATGCCATAGAAAGTATCAACAACAGATCAGACCATGCAGAATAAAGAATCTCAGAGGTAGAGGACAAAGCTCTTGAGATAATTCAATAGTTAAAGAGGCAGAAAAGAAGAGAGAGAAAGCAGAATTGTTCACTGACAGAATTCTGGGACTTTATAAAGGGTACAAACATACAAGTTATAGGAATCCCAGAAGAGGAAGAAGAATGCCCCAGGGGAATGGAAGCCATACTAGAGAATATTATAAATGAAAATTTCCCAAACATCACCAAAGATTCTGACACACTTCTTTCAGAGGGATATTGGACCCCAGGTTGCCTCAACTCTAAACAAACTTCTCCAAGACACATTGTGGTGAACCTGTCCAAAGTCAAGACAAAAGAAAAGATTCTTCAAGCTGCCAGGAGTAAGTGCCAGTTGACCTACAGGGGCAAATCCATCAAGGTGACTGCAGACTTCTCTAATGAAACTTTCCAGGCAAGAAGACAATGGTCATCTACCTTTAATCTACTTAAGCAGAACAATTTCCAAGCCAGAATTCTATTTCCTGCTAACTTAAGCTTTAAAATTGACGGAGAAATCAAATCATTTACTGATATACAAACACTGAGGAAATTCGCCACAACAAGACCAGCTCTACTTCAACCTGTTCTACACACTGACCATCACAATGGACCAAAAGCAAAGTAAGAACTCAGCAATTAAAGGACAGAATCTAGCTTCCACATTGATGCAAAAGATAAAACTAAGCAATGGACTCTCACAAAATAAGATGAATAGAACGCTACCATAATGATCAATCATCTCAATAAATGTTAACGGCGTGAATTCCCCACTGAAGAGGCATAGATTGGCTGACTGGATTAAAAAACACAAGCCTTCCATTTGCTGTCTGCAGGAAACACACCTAATTTCAAAAGACAAATTACAATTGCAATCCGAGTTAAGGTTGGAAGACAACTTTTCAGGCAATTTTTCAAGCAAATAATCTTTCAGGAATTCAGAAAAAAAGAGGAGTTGCGATCTTATTTTCAGATATATGTGGATTTAAAACAACTAAAGTCAAAAAAGACAAAGATTGTCACTTTATATTGATCAAGGGAAAAATACAACAAGAAGACGTTTCAATTCTAAATATTTATGCACCCAGATTTTTGAAACAGACCTCACTCAGTCTGAGCAATGTGATATCCTATAACACCCTAATAACAGAGGACTTTAACACTCCTCTTACAGAGCTGAACAGATCCTCTAAACAGAAATTAAACAAAGATATGAGGGACTTAAACGAGACCCTAGAATAACCGTGCTTGATAGATGTGTATAGAACACTCCACCCCAACGATAAAGAATACACATTCTTCTCATCGCCCCATGGAACATTCTCCAAAATTGATCACATCCTAGGACACAAGACAAACCTCAACAGAATCAAAAGAATTGAAATTTTACCTTGTATCTTCTCAGACCATAAGGCACTAAAGGTGGAACTCAACTCCAGCAAAAACATTCAACCCCACACAAAGGCAGAGAAATTAAACAACCTTCTATTGAATGACAGATGACTGCAGGAAGAAATAAAACAGGAAATCACTAACTTCCTTGAGCATAACAACAATGCCGACACAAACTACCAAAACCTGTGGGATACTGCAAAAGCAGTTTTGAGAGGAAAATTTATCACTTTAGATACCTACATTCGAAAAACAGACAAAGAGCACATCAACAAACTCACAAGCCATCTTAGAGAATTGTAAAAAGAAGAACAATCTAAACCTAAACCCAGCAGAAGAAAAGAAATCTCCAAAATTAAATCAGAGATCAATGAAATTGAAAACAAAAGAATCATTCAGAAAATTAATGAAATAAGGAGTTGGTTTTTTGAAAAAATAAAGAAAATAGACAAACCTTTTGGCCAGACTAACTAGAAATAGAAAAGTAAAATCTCCAGTAACCTCAATCAGAAATGATGAAGGGGAAATAACAACTGATCCCACAGATATACAAAAGATCATCTCTGAATACTACCAGAAACTCTATGCCCAGAGATTTGACAATGTAAAGGAAATGGATCAGTATTTGGAATCACACCCTCTCCCTAGACTTAGCCAGGAAGAAATAGAGCTTCTGAACAGACCAAATTTCATGCCCTGAGATTAAAGAAACAATAAAAAAGCTTCCAACAAAAAAAATGCCCTGGCCCAGATGGCTTCACACCAGAATTCTATCAAACCTTCAAGGAAGAGCTTATTCCCATACTGCAGAAAATATTCCAAACAATTGAGGAGGAAGGAATCTTCCCCAACACGTTCTACAAAGCAAACATCACCCTGATACCAAAACCAGGAAAAGACCCAACTAAAAAGGAGAATTTCAGACCAATTTCATTAATGTATATAGATGTAAAAATTCTCAAGAAAATACTAGCCAATAGATTATAGCTTATCATCAAAAAAGTCATACATCATGATCAAGTAGGTTTCATCCCAGGATGCAAGGCTGGTTTAACATACGCAAGTCCATAAACGTTATCCACCATATTAACAGAAGCAAAATTAAAGATCATATGATCCTCTCAATAGATGCAGAAAAAGCATTCGATAAAATCCAGCACCTTTTTCTAATTAGAACACTGAAGAGTATAGGCATAGGTGGCACATTTCTAAAACTGATGGAAGCTATCGATGACAAACCCACAGCTAATATTGTATTGAATAGAGTAAAACTGAAAGCTTTTCCTTTTAGAACTGGAACCAAGCAAGGTTGTCCTCTGTCACCAGTACTTTTCAACACAGTGCTGGAACTTCTAGCCAATGTAATTAGGCAAGACAAGGAAATAAAGGGAATCCAAATAGGAGTAGAGGAGGTCAAACTCTCCCTCTTTGCTGATGACGTGATCTTATACTTAGAGAACCCCAAAGACTCAAACTCAAGACTCCTAAGTCGTCAATAAATACAGTAATGTCTCAGATATAAAATCAACGTCCACCAATCAGCTGCCTTTGTATACGCCAATAACAGTCAAGATGAGAGGCTAATTAAGGACACAACTCCCTTCACCATAGCTTCAATGAAAATGAAATACTTAGGAATATACCTAACAAAGGAGGTGAAGGACCTCTACAAAGAAAATTATGAAATCCTAAGAAAGAAAATAGCAGAGGATATTAACAAATGGAAGAACATAAACGCTCATGGCTGAGAAGAATCAACATTGTTAAAATGTCTATACTTCCCAAAGCAATCTACCTATTCAAAGCCATTCCTATTAAAATACCAACATCGTAGTTTCAAGATTTGGAAAAAATGATTCTGCATTTTGTATGGAATCCGAAAAAACCCCGTATAGCTAAGGCAGTTCTTGGTAATAAAAATAAAGGTGGGGGCATCACCATACCAGATTTTAGGCTGTACTACAAAGCCATAATTGTCAAGACAGCATGGTACTGGCATAAAAATAGAGACATAGACATTTGGAATCAAATAGAAAACCAGGAAATGAAACCAACATCTTACAACCACTTCATCTTCAATAAACCTAACGAGATCACAGCTTGGGAGAAAGACTCCATATTCAATAAATGGTGTTGGGAAAACTGGATATCCACATGTAAAAGACTGAAACTGGACCCACACCTTCTCCACTCACAAAAATTGATTCAAGATGGATAAAGGACTAAAGTTTAAGGCATGAAACAATAAAAATCCTCAAAGAAATCATAGGAAAATCACTGGAAGATACCAGCCTGGGGAAAGACTTCATGAAGAAGACTGCTGTGGCAATTGCAACAACAACAAAAATAAACAAATAGGACTTAATTAAACTGAAAAGCTTCTGTACAGCTTTTCAGACAACCTACACAATGGGAAAGGATGAATCAGACAACAGGTTGTAACTAGAATCTACAGAGAACTCAAATTAATCTACATGAAAAAAGCCAACAATCCCATATATCAATGGGCAAGAGACATGAATAGAACCTTCTCTAAAGAAGAAAGACAAATGGCTAGCAAAAATACGAAAAAATGCTCACCATCCCTATCTGTTAGAGAAATGCAAATCAAAACTACCCTGAGATACCATCTAACCCCAGTGAGACTGAACCACATCACAAAATCTCAAAACTGCAGATGCTGGCATGGATGTGGAGAGAAGGGAACACTTTTACACTGCTGGTAGGACTACAAACTAATACAACCTTTTTGGAAGGTTTGATCCTGCAATCTCATTACTGGGCATCTACCCAGAAGGAAAAAAATCCTTTTATCATAAGGACACTTGCACTAGACTGTTTATTGCAGCTCAATTTACAATCGCCAAAATGTGGAAACAGCCTAAATGCCCACCAACCCAGGAATGGATTAACAAACTGTGGTATATGTACACCATGGACTACTATTCAGCCATTAAAAAAAATGGAGACTTTACATCCTTTGTATTAACCTGGATGGAAGTGGAAAACATTATTCTTAGTAAAGCTTCACAAGAATGGAGAAGCATGAATCCTATGTACTCAATTTTAATATGAGGACAATTAAGGACATGGTGGGGGAAGGGTAGGGCAGAGAGAGAAAGGAGGGAGGGTTGCAGAAAGGAAGAGCAGAGAGAGGGAAGGGGGGGTGGGATCTTAGTGTGTGCCACACCTTTTGGGGGGAAGACACGATTGTAAGAGGGACCTTACCTAACAAATGCAATCAGAGTAACCGGGTTTCTTGTACCCTCAATGAATCCCCAACAATAAAAAATAAATAAATAAATAAAATAAAATAAAGGGACCCTGACAAAGTCAAGATATGCTCTACAGCCTCACCTGGATCTTCAATGCTGCTCAGCAATTTTTCTGCTTCTCTTTTATTACTCAGGCAAAGTTATTTCAAATCTACACCATTTCCCCGTGTCTTATTTTTATTGCTAAATTATCTTCTCAGTGATTTTACTTTCCAACTCACAAAAAACAAGGAGAAACATCACTAATCAGGTCCCTTCTCACCACGCTTTCCCCTTACTTATCTACGTTTGCACACATTTTTACAACCTCAAACCTAGCTCAGAAGGGAGGGTGCTCCTAGGCCTCATCAAGTTTTCTCTTGGGACCCTACTAATCCAAATTTATCATTCTCCTCATTATTATTTATCTCTCCTTCCCTAAAAATGTTTTCTCAAAAAGACCTCCCAACAACCCTGGCTCCTCCAGCTTCCCCTCCATCTTTCCTTCCGTTTATTACCAATACAAACTTCTCTTTCATTCTTCAATTCATTTCAATGTAATGTGGCCCCAGGGCATTCATTTAAATTACACTAAGGCAGTCATTTTCAACTGGTATGCCGGTGTGCCACAAAAATTTTTAAAGATCATTTGTTAAATTGCTTTTGAAAAAAGTTCAAAGGACAGTAAGTACATTCTTTTTTTTGCTCTTTTTTTGGATCAACATAATTTAAGTGTGCCATGAAAGATTAATTACAGGTTCAAGTGTGCTGTGAGATAAAAATAAAAAGGTTGAAAAACACTGCTCTAAAGATGTATGTTATACAATTCATGTATGTATAAGTGTACATACTGTATGTTGCAACAAAAATATAAATTATATACACATTTATTTCCAAGAAAGAAATAAGAAAAAAAACAGGATGTGTCTCTAATAAGTTAAAGAAAGTACCCATGATCAATGACATAAATGTTTAAACAGCCTGGCACATCTGGAACCGCTTAGCCCATGATCTTGCATAAACTCCAAAGAGTTTTAGACACCTCATTGAAATAAACAACATAGTACATACGTGTTTTTTTGGAGAAAGGATTGTTTACTTTTATTAGATTCTCGATGCCGTCAACAATCCAACTCACAATCATAACAATGTCTGTATACCTTCTCTTTAAGATCTTCTAACTCCCCAAAAAAATAAAAATAATTAAAAATTTAAAAAAGGGGCCAGGCGTGGTGGCTCACGCCTATAATCCCAGCACTTGGGAGGCTGAGGTTATGTGGATTGCCTGAGCTTACAGGTTCAAGACCAGCCTGAGCCCAGAGCAAGATCTCATCTCTTTAAAAAAAAGATTTTCTAACTCCCTTTGTTCTGAGTTACATACAAAGACTTTTTTCCTACATAATTTAAATACTTCTACCATTACTAAATGTGCTGGCTAATCTACAAGACTGCTCAGTCATATTTCTCACTGTGAATTAATGCACTCTATTCTCAAATAAGATAGGCTTTCAAGGTCAAGTACCACTTTGGGGTATTGAGAATTACATAACTTTTGGCACATAACTTCATCTAACCTCCTATACTAAGAGTTTTTTTTGTTTTTTTTGTTTTTGAGGCAGAGTCTTGCTTTGTCGCCCTCAGTAGAGGGCCCTAGCATCATAGCTCACAGCAACCTCACACTCTTGGTCTCAAGCAATTTTCTTGCCTCAGCGTCCCAAGTACCTGGGACTACAGGCCTGGCTATCTTTAGAGACAGGGTCTTGTTCTTGCTCAGGCTGGTCTCAAACCTGTGAGCTCAGGCAATCCACCAGCCTCGACCTCCCAAAGTGCTAGGACCATAGGCATGAGCCACTGCACCCAGCCCTTATACTAAGAGATTTAACCAAACTCTAGCACGGCTTCTAGTTGCAGAAGATTATGCTTCTAGGATGAATGACTCTAGCAAATGCCTGCTTGAGATAGCTCAACATTGCCAGGAAGATTTACTATTTGTTCTATCCAACCCTCGATGATAGGCCCTCAATTCCCTTTCTTAGGGCATTTACTAAAGAAAGCTCACAGTTGTGAATATGGTATCTTTGACCACTCAGAAGGGTCTCTTTCAAAGACCTGAAAGCCATTCCTCTGAAATGTAATCATTAGGAAAGACAGGGCCTCTATCTCCCAGTCTCTGTGGGAGGATAGAATCCTAACTACAGTAATTGCCAGCTGGCAGTGACAGCTGTCCTAATCGAATTTACAATGACCAACCCTTTTTAATTTTTCATTTTTCTCACTCTATTGATCCCTTCCTCTTCCCCACCCTCATTCTCCCTTTAAAGTGCCAAAATTAGGATGGAATTCATCAATTTCCCCTACTTTCAGTAGTAACTGAATAAAATCACATTAACTAATATCCAGCTTATCTTTAATGGTTACTGCCAAAAATTTAGTTTCTGAAACTACAGGGGGACCAGACTTCGGGCTATAGTGATTCAACCAAAAGGATAACCCTATGAAAATCATATGTGAGAAACCAATTATCCCTAAACATCTCTAGCTCATCACTCTCTAAGCATAATTTCTTTCCCCTGAAAATAAGAATGAAGGATTTGACCTGTTTTCTTTTCTTCTCTGAGTCCTCTTCAGCTCAGAGTTAACTAGAGACAGAGTCAGTATCCTCTTCCTTTGGACCCCAAAAGTAAGCACATAAACACATCCAACTGTAAAGACTTAAATGTCTGCCAAATACTTTCATGTCATAACTAGTAATATGTTGAGTCCTCATACATTTTTAAGTTCCCAAATGTTATTCTTTCAAATAAAATTTCCTCAAATAGTTGCTATGATTAGCTTTAGTACATACTTACTGATGAACTGTCAGATGACTCATTGTATTTTTCACATTTCTGTTTCTTGCTCTTTTTTTTCTTCTCTTTCTTTACTTTTTTTGAGTGTTTGTCTTTTTTCTTCTTTTTCTTCACAGAGTGTTCCTATCATTTTGAACAAGCAAGAAAGGAATTTTAGTATTATCTTCCTTCAGAAGGTAACATTCTGAAGGAAAAAATTCACGCTCTAATAAATGTTAAGTCTTCCATGAAATGAGACAAAGAATATGATTAAATAAATAAAATCTTCTAAGAAACCTTAACATGCCTTCTATTAACATGTACACTACTAATAATCCAATAGCTGAGATTCCTTACCAGAAAAATGTGAGAAAAAAATTTTTATGTGTAGATTTATGTGACAGATATAATCAAATAAACATATATTCACAAATATGTATACATTTACATACAAAAACACACACAAATTTAGGCTATAGGGTGGGTGCAGTAGCTCATGCCTATAATCCTAGCACTCTGGGAGGCTGAGGCAAGTGGACTGCTTGAGCTCAGCAGTTCGAGACCAACCTGAGCGAGTACAAGACTCCATCTCTAAAACTATCCAGACATTGCGGCAGGTGCCTATAGTCCCAGCTACTTGGGAGGCTGAGGCAAGAGAATAACTTAAGCCCAAGAGTTTGAGGTTGCTGTGAGCTATGATGCTACAGCACTCTAATGAGGGCAACAAAGTAAGACACTGTCTCAAAAAAAAAAAAAAGATTATTAGGCTATAAAAAATGTAACAAGATAATATGAATTAAAATTACAGGAAGAGGCTGGAAGGAGGAAGAGCAATGGGGAAGGAAAGATGCAGATCAAAGAGGACAAAGCTTAAGTTACAGAAGTAAGTTTTACTGATCTACTGCACAGTATGGTGACCAGTTAATGCACTATGTATTTCAAAACTACTAAAAGAATAGATTTTTAATGTTCTTCCCACAAACAAATAAGTTGGTGAGGTAATAGATATGTTAATTACCTTGGTTGAATCTTATGATATGGTGTACATAGATCAAAACATTGTCTTGTACCCATAGATAAACACAATTATTATTTTTTAATTAAAAATAAATTTAGAGGCTAGGTACCTATGGCTTAAGCGGCTAAGGTGCCAGCCACATACACCTGAGCTGGCAGGTTCAAATCCAGCCAGGGCCCGCCAAACAATAATGATGGCTGCAACCAAAAAATAGCTGGGTGTTGTGGCAGGCGCCTGTAGTCCCAGTTACTTGGAAGGCAGAGGCAGGAGAATTGCCTGAGCCCAGGAGTTGAAGGTTGCTGTGAGCTATGATGCCACGGCACTCTGCCCAGGGTGACAGCTTAAGGCTCTGTCTCAAAAAAAGAAAATAAATTCAGAAAAAATTGTAGGAAGAGAAAACAGGCTTGCGATCTAAAAATAAATGAATAAATAAATAAATAGGAATCAAAGACATAAAGCTTAAAATGCATGATTTTTAAACCTATAAGCTTGCTAAAAGTAGGCTAGAGATGTGAAGTTTTCTTCTGCTATCTCAAGTAACAAAATCTTTCCAATGTTGTAATACCAAAATGTTAAAATATATTACTTCTGCCAATGAGATAAACCTATTCAGTAATGCCAACTATGTGGTATTTGTTCTGTAACTTAGAAAAGCAGTCTATAAAGTTGTTACTCCAAAATTAACTTGAATAAGTGCAAAAAGGGACAGATAAGCTTACATCAAGTAAACCTACTAGTACTCACCTGTGAGAATTGTTCAATTCGCTCATTCACATCAGGTAGCATCCATGTATCCTCACCCCGAAGTCGCTTAAGTTCTTTACGTCTTTCTTCTTTTTCAAAATTGGCTTTAGCCTACAATAACAAAAAAGGGCAAACTGGCAACTGATCCAAATGTTTTCCACAAAAAAAAAAAAAAAGAAGAAGAAAATGAAAACCTACCCCACTTTTACAAAAAGGTATCTACCCATAAACGAATAGACTATTCCTTGACAGGAATTTGCTTCTACAGTGTTGAAAGATTTAAAAAACAAATCACATTACCAATGTCCAGTGAATTAAGCCACCAATTAGGGACAGAAGGCTGAGACCTATTCCAAGCCCTCCCTCTCTCTAAATTCAAAACCTCAAATATGATTTGGACCCCCTTTTCCCTTCACCATCCCCATGGATACTGCCTTATTTGCAAGTTAAGGGACTGACCTCCATGCCATCAATACACAAAGCCTATACCAGAATACCCAGCCCCCTGAAATGCTTCAGAATCATCTTTCTAAAAATAAATGATCATACTGCTAATTTTTACTCATCCCTCAACAATAGCCATTGCAAGTTATTCTTAGGAAGTTGTTCCTGACCTTTCTTTCTTCCCTGTAAACTCCAAAGCTGGGTTTGCTACTTATCAAACTCTATGCATACTCTACTACAAGATTTATCACAGCTTACAAATCCTACTTCCAAAAACTGCTTAAAACACCACAAAAGCTAGCCAGGCATTGTGGCAGGCGCCTGAGGCAAGGGAATCGCCTAAGCCCAGGAGCTGGAGTTTGCTGTGAGCTGTGACGCCACAGTACTCTACCGAGGGTGATAAAGTGAGACTCTGTCTCTTAAAAAAAACACCAAAAAGGCAAGGATGAATATTTACTATCCATATATATTATCTATGTTGAAATCAGAAAACAATACCAACCTTTCACCTGTCCAAGACTAACTGCCCACTCTTCCCCTTTAAAATCAGGCCGTAACCATTCCACTTCTCCTTCCAATCTCCTCTTCATCTTCTCTACTGATTCCTTCTCATCTATATTTAAAGTCGTTTAAAACTCTTCCATCTTAAAACAAACAAAACTGAACACCCGGCATGGGGGTCACGGTGTATGCCACACCTCCTGGGGGAGGGTCACAATTATAAGAGGGACTTTATCTAACAAATGCAATCACTGTAACCTAATTCTTTGTACCCTCAATGAATCCCAAACAATAGAAAAAGAAAAAAAATAACGAAAACCCTCACTGTGTCCTATGTTGGTCTTCAAACTGCAACTTTGCCCTTTTATTGTCCTACTTCTTACGCAAGGCAGATAATTCAATACAGTTTACTTCTTCGACTCCTTATGTTACCTATACGCATCTCAACCTTAGTGAGAAATACAGTGTTTCTCAATATTCTGTGAAAAGCTATATTTCCTGAATCTCTTGTGTTAACTCTTATTTGGATCAGTAGAGGTTTACAGTAAGTCTAGAATTGATACTATGTAAAACAAGAGAATGAAAAGTCAAACTGAGTCTACTCAAATGCAAATTACATGTGCTTCTGAAAAAGGAAAATTTCGTGTCAGAACCTGCACTAGCAGTAACTGAGACTGTGAAACACAATGGCACTGCCAGTCCTCAGAAGTGGCAGGATACCTAGAAAGTATACAGTCCAGGTGACAGAAACACAAAAAATGGATAATTTAAAAGGAAACTTGAAGAAAAAGATACGCTTTCCCTGAAAAGAGAATGAGCAACGGGAACCTGCCAGCGCATCTAGAAGGCAGGGAATATACAGGAATTTACCGGCATTGCACAGGGAGGCGTCATCCAAAGTGGGCACAGCGGTATAGGAAGGAGCGGGCGGGTTACCTTCCGGAAACCCTCAACTTCCACAACGTCAAATAACTAAAAAAGCCACAAAACGACGGTACCTGACGCAGCACCTCGGCCCTGACGATCCGGGTCTGTTCTTTACGCTCCTCAATACTCTTCGCACTTTCAAATCTACCACCGGCAGCCGCCATAGTTGTTGTCACCGTAAAGCTAAGAAGCCGTCAGGAAATCTTAGTTTACGACAGTCGTAATTTAGAAAACAAACAGGGACTTCCGAGCAGGGAAAGGCGGGGCGCGGCTCCTCCAACAGCGCACGCGCAGTTCTCGCAGTTCTCGGCGCCGCTTAAGGTTCCGGTGGTTGCTCCACCTCCAGATTTTCCGAGTGATACGAAGAGCGGCGGGAGGTGTGTTCCCTTTTGGGTTCCGAGTTATCTGAGAGTGGGAGTAATATCGGCGTTTGACAACTTGTCACGAAATTAACCGGAGTAACTCCTACAAGTTAAGTCCACACCTCTTGGAAGTTTTGCACCTGATGCCCTTTCTTGCCAGAGGGTCACGTCCCCGAACTGAACCAACGGGCTGGAAATATGTGAAATAGTCATGTGAATTTTGCATTTTACTTCATAATTTACCCATGCTTATTTTAATTGTTAGAAGTTCACATTTTTTTCCTCTAATCTCAGCACTTTTTGTCGCAAATGGGCAATTACCTATTTATTTGTGCAAGGATTTGTTTTCTTTTACGTATGTTTCTCCCAAACGTAAAACTTTAAGTTTCAAAAATAAGAAGACATTCAAAAGTATTTGTCAGGTTCTTTAAGAATAAAGAACAGTAAACATTTATATCACAAAGAAGTCTGGAGAATAATTATTGATATCTTAAAGACACTAAAAATAATTAACATAAGGCAGGTTGAGGTAAATATCCTTTCTTTTCAAGTTTCATAAAATTGAATGTGTGTTTGCAAGAAGCTTGGAGTTTCTACTTTAGCTACCATTCAATGAAAGTCTGAGTACATACTTGTTTGATATTCTATAGAATGTACTCTTTTTTGTTATAGAAAATTTAATTTTAACTACCTAACTGGTCTTATAATATTTAACCAACTGACTACCTTGACTAATTTTGTCATCATTAGCTAATAATAAAGTCCTCTTGGGATTCAGAAAAATATCCATTTCACTTTTTGCATCAGTTACAGGACAGATAAATATTAATAGTGAAACCTGTGTGTTTTAATCTCTTCAGGCAGCTTTAACAAAAATGTCATAGACTGGATGGCTTATAAACAACAAACATTTATTTCTCGCATTTTTGGAGACTAGGAAGTCCAAGATCAAAGTGCTGATTTGCTATGTGTCCTGGTGCGTAGATGTCAGTCCTTTATTCTGTCTCATAAGGCGAGTAGGTGGGGGATCTCTCTAGGACCTCTTTTATAGAGGCTTTAACCCCATTAAAGAAGATGCTGCTGTCATGACATCATCACCTTCCAGAAGCCCTACGTCCACAGACCTTCACATTGAGGAGTAGGTTTCAACATAGTGATTTTGCAGAACACAAGCATTCAGTCTATATAGCCAAGTTATATGAAGAAAACTTTAAAAATCTTACATAAGCCTCAGAAGACTAGAAGGAATGGAGAGGTATGCAATGTGCTTAAAGAAGAAGGATCCACATCATAAATGGTCAATTCTCCTTGAATTAATTTGTAAATATAATGCAATACAAATAAAATTACTAACAACGAAAATGTTGGGGTCAGAGAGGAGAGCTAGACACGTTGAAACAGAAAAAAAAGGAGGTTGTTTTGGCTAGGTTTGCATTTGGCCACACCTAATAAAAATCTGGTCCCATGGTTTAATCTCATAAGAGGTGTTCTATTAAAGAGCCTGAGGGAAGCTGGTCCAGGAATGGTGCAGTTGCTGGAGGGACCAGATTGTTTCTCCTTTTCTGCTTTGTTGCAGTCTTTGGTCTTCATACAAAGTGTCACATTCTTCTACATCTGTGCAAGCATAAAAGGGAGGAACAAAGAGTAAAAGATGTATGCTAACTGACCCTATTTTCTATTTTAAAAGTGATGGCTTTTAAAAGCCCAATATAGTTTCTTCCCTGTAAATCTTATGAGCCAAAAAAGTAGGTTACATGGCTACAACTAATGACAAAAGAGTTACAAAGATTCCAGTACAACTGTGTTATGTAATGCCGCTCAATGTGGGTTTTCCCGACGTTTCTTTGTGATTAGATTTACGGTAGGTGTCTTGAGCTGTCCTCTCACTGCATCCTGTTGGGTTGCCTACGATTTCCGTTTGTTCCAATACTGGTGATGTTAATCTGATCGTTTAAATAAAGTGATATGTGCCAAACTTCTCTGCTGTAAAGTATCTCTATTCCTTTTGTGATTAGTATTTTGTGAAGTGATTCTTTGAGTTACTATTAGTATTTTTTTTTTTTTGATGCTCAGATTTTCCCAGGTTAGGCCAGTGAGAGCCCTTACAAGCTGGTTTCTGTGACCTTTAGACATGTACCCCTATTCTTTGTGCATTTCCTTTCTAATACAAGAAGATAATCCATGTTCATTTTGTACCTTCTCTATATAAGCCCTGGAGTCAGCATTTTTTCCAAGAATCTTGGTTTTCTTTCCATTTAAAATTGTATTTAAAAGATGTCAAGCAAAAACAAATCTGGGCTTAGGTAAAAGAAAAATTTTATTCAAAAAGATTTGCAATGTGGGGAGAGCGACTATTACAATAGGGAGAACATTCTGAAACTAAGATCTGTAAAGGTTTCGAAGGTTGGGAAGAAAGAGCTTTTCTTTTACAGGGTAGCGGAACAAGGCCTGGAAAGACCCAGGTTGGAAAGAGTGGGATGAACAGGTGGTGTGACAATTTCCCAGAACACAAAAGGGTAGGAAGATTTCTTAATGGTCAGTGTTTTCCAGGAGCATGAGGTTCAGGTAAAGTTCACAATTGTCTTTTTTTTTTTTCTTGTGTTTTAATAAAAATTCATAATTGTAAAGACCATATCTGGGTAGTAGGTATGCTCGTTAATATTGAGATGTTGCTGTTCCCAGATCCTCCCAATGGGCAGAGCTAGGAAGACATATATAAATATAGATAAAGATATAGATACATGCAACTATTTCCATATCTACTTCCGTGTACTGAAAAACATGAAT
Source organism: Nycticebus coucang (assembly GCF_027406575.1). Lineage (NCBI taxonomy): Eukaryota > Metazoa > Chordata > Mammalia > Primates > Lorisidae > Nycticebus > Nycticebus coucang. The sequence continues at coordinate 111,462,353 of NC_069785.1, forward strand.
TCACACAAATACCTCCAATTCTAACTCAGCACTGTAGGGTTCTTTATTTCCATATTTATAAATCCATACTCCAACAGGGATAAACCTAATTCTCATTATTCTTAGTATATTAACTTACTTGATCAGTCATCCGATATGTAACCAACTTTCTGTTGCCATCAGCACTCCTTCCCTTGAAGGACGCTGTCCTCGCCACACGGAGGTCTTGACAACCTGTCCCAGGCTAACCCCTGGGATCTGACACCCTGGACAGGGCTACCATCCTACACAGGTGCACTCCTCACCCTGCTGGTCTCTGATCCCCGAGTCTCAGGTGCGTCTCACACACGTAGGCACCTTCACACCCCAGCTGTGCTCAGGGCAACTCTCCCACTCACTCACCTAGATGCAAACTTTGCTCAGTCTGCTAAATGACTTTGGTGTTGAAGGAACTGGAAGAGGGAGATAAAGGCTGAAGTTTCTCTTAATCTATAAGAAATTTCACCTAACCTCCCGTTTTGGTGTCATGCAACTTATGTATTGAAGAAACTGGGTCCCTTTGCTTTTAGATATCTCACAGTCCAAGTTCAGCTTATTGCATCTTCTTTTCTTATTTTAACATTTCTTTATCCCCTATGAACTAGTAGTTAGATTTAGAGATGTTATTAAATTCAGATTCAATATTTTTTGAAAAAAATACTTCTGTTTACTTCCATTACATCACATTTTTTTCTTAATATTTTTGACAGAGTCATCAGAGTCTCACTCTGTTGCCCAGGCTGGAGCGCAGCAGCATCATCAGAGCTCACTGCAGCCTCAGACTCCTGGGCTCTAACGATTTGCCTGCCCCAGCTTCCTGAGTAGCAGAGACTGCAGACACGCACCATGTCTGGCTAGCCTGGTTTTGCTAATTTATCTTTCTGGGGGGGGGGGGGTGTAGAGACTGGGTCTCACTTTTGCTTAGGCTGATCTTAATAGCCTGATCTCAAGCAGTCCTCCCACCTCAGCCTCACTGGGATTACAGATGTGAGCCACCTGCCTGGCCGTTGCATGACATCTTGAAGCACATCTTAGTTGTACTTTTCATGAAGATTGACAAGTAGGTTCAGGTGTTGTTAGCCTGAATTTATCCATTATTGGGGTCCTCATCGAGCTAATCGTTTTAGCATTAATTACCATTTTTAAGATCAATTATTTTTCTATAGAACTGTTTCAAGCTATTGAAATAATTTTTTTTACTTCTCAAAAGTGGCCCTTGTCACCTACTGGGATCTCCTTTAGGTTGGCAGCTATATCCTGTGTAACATGGTCCCAGTGGTCTGGTAGTTTCTTTGCTTCCTGGCATCCTTTACGTTTGCTACTCCAGATGTAGGATCAGTCATTTCATGAGGAATTCCTGTTCCTCTCAGTGGAAATTGATACTTAGATGCCACCATTTGGTCACTGTTGGTGCTCGGTGACGGACTACAAGGTGGTCCTTATACCTAAACCTATACAATGAACTAACTAGGAAATACATGTTTTCACAAGTTCATAATGAATTTCAAAATGACTTATGAACTCATAAAAATGTTTCCAATTTGAATGAAGATTGCAAAATTTTTATTTTATATTTGTGTCACTTCACACATCGAAATTGTGGTTCCTAATGATAAATACTATTTTATCTTTATGCCTGTATTTTCCAAAAAACAGTATCGTGGTTGCTGATGGTAACATGCAATTTGATGTTTACTTTCAATTATTTTTGTCCTTACAATTGTCCTTTATTTTGTCCTACAAAATCCTACTAAAATTTAAAATATATTTTAGAGTCACTTAAAATAATTTTTCTCAGTGTGGTTATACCATAACTAGATATTTAGTTAGGTTCATTTGTAACTGTTTGCTTTTCACTTTAAGGTTTTCTGTGCTTTTTAATTTAATTTTGTTTTAATTTTGTAAAACATGTAATCTAAACTCTGAAAACAAGTGACTTCATCAAAATGATAACAAGGACACAAGCTTTCAAACACAAGCAAAACAGTCCTAAGAAGAAAATTCAAAGGCTTAAGTGCTTACATTAAAAAGACAGAAACATCACAAATTAACAACATAATATCATGTCTCAAGAAACTAGAAAAAAGACAAATCAAACCTAAAGCCAGCAGAACAAAAAAAATAAAGCTCAGAGCAGAACTAAAGAAATGGCTTGATACAGGCAAACGTGGGGACGAGGGCGTCTCATACCTCTGTGGATAGAGAAGAAAGAAGGAGCAGAGGACTGAGATCTTTATTCTGTTCTCACATAGGAAATGAAAGTATATGTACATTTAAATTAATATTTGCAACTTTTAATGATTTAAAGTAATTTTTATTTATAATTGTTATGGTACTTAGCATTAAAATTTCATTTTTATCTTGTATGTTTTTGTATTTTTATTGTTGTTTGCATTAGCAAAGCTTAGGTATAGAAATACAGATGGGTTTCCGTGTACCTTGAAGATCTTTACTAATATGATGGCATTGTTATTTTGCCTCCGTTACCTTGTGTTAGAGACTTTCCAACCTTCTGATTCATCAAAGAAGATTGATAAGGAAAAACATAGACTGTCAGTGCGGTAGAGTGCCCCTTACTCATTTTTGTTCCCCTAGGTCAGGGCACTGAAAGACTGGATTTGAACAACCTTTGATTCATTTATTCAACAAACACGTATCAAACATAGACTATGTACCAGACATTATCTAAAAGCTGAGTCTCTAAAGATGAAAACCACTGGCCCTGTCTTCAAAAGCCTAGCAATGGAGACGAGCAAGTAAACCAGAAATTAGGCACTGACATCTTTACTTTTCCTTGAACTGGCCAAGCATGTGCCTACCATTTGCACATGCTAGTCTCACAGCCAGAATACTCTTTTTTTTTTTTTTTTTTTATTCTTTTAGAGACAAGCTCTATGTTACCCAGGCTGGACTGCACTGCCTGTGGTCAAGCCCTTCTCCTGCCTCAGCCTCCCAAGTAACTGGAACTACAGGCACATACCACTGTGCCCAGCTTCTTTTTAAATTATGTAAATATTTACACAGTTTCAACTAAATACACTTAGAGAAGTCTTGTTTCTGTACCTCTTCCCTCAACTGTTCCCTCACTCTACTATAGGTAATCATTTTTATTAGCCGTTGGTTATTCTTCTTTGGTTTCTTTTCAAAATTATAGGCACAAAAGGAAGTGTACCATACATTTTGTACCTTAAGATGTGATTACAATACGGTACATAGCATTGTTGACAAGGTGTTTTTCAAAATGAAAGCAAAATGCCTATGAATTCAACCTATACTGGAAACATGGGAGCTAGAGAAAAAGTGATATTACAAGGAAGCAATTGATAAAATCTAGAATTCTAACTGACAAACAATGTATCTCAGATCACTCCATAGCAAGATACACGTATTTCATCCTAATTCCTTTTTGTATCTGCGTGGTATTCTGTTACAAGAATTTATTCAAATTCATTTGTAGCCTGTTTTTCCTCCACCAAAATTAAGTTCTATTAGAGCAGATATTTTAATGTTTACTTCAGTCCTAAAACAATACCTACCATAAAAACATATTTGTTGAATAAATTTCACGTATGTGGTAGCTGTGACAAAGGATCCTGGGGGTGATTAGGGGAGGAGGGGGTAGGTAAGAGATACTCTTAGGTCAGGGCTGAGACTTCTCAAAAGACTTCCCTTAGGCAGTAATTCTAAACTGAACCCTGAAAAACCTGTAGGTATTAGCAGGAGAAAGAGATTGGGGTAAAGGGGAAGGTGACTGCTGGGCAGAGAGCACACAGTGACCAAATGTACAGAGGCATGAGGGAACATGTCACATTCGGGGCAGGGGAACAGGCTAATTGGCTGCCCCCACATCTAACAAATTAGCTAGGAGTGAATTTGAATGACTCCTTCTCCTTATGTTAGCAACCTTGGGAGAATCTTGATTCTTTGTATGACACCTGACACCTGACTATCCCGGGCTTCATTCTTGAAAAAAATCTATAGAGCTTGAGGTCAAGTGCTGCTCAAACCTGTGTATAGCAGGAGTTTCCATCACCCAAAAGAAAAATGCCAAATAAAAAAATCTCCCAACAAAAACAACAAAAAAAAGTCCCAGGTGTAAGATTATCTCCCATCAAGGGACCCACAGACATTCTTTTTATCTTCTTTACAACTTCAATAAATAGGTCTCTGCATCAAGACACTGGGCATCATGAGTGCTTTATTCAGTTAACCCAAATATGTAGATAAAGAAAGATTGAGCTAAGCCGAAAGTCAGGGAAACCTGTAACATGTATATTCAAGGGGAGAAGTCCGATAGGTAGCTGGATGCATGTGTCAAGGGTAAGAATTTACAAAAAGCCATAAACTGTACTTCTGTGATCTCCGAACTCTGTTCAACTCCAGAGTAGGTTACAACCAAAAAGAACTGACAGGCTTTTGGAGATTGTGTGGCTTGATTCATTTCATTAGAGGCTGCACACTGCACAACTGCTGTCTCAGCCCAGGGTAATCAGTCAAGGCAGAACTGATGGGAGGAGCTGCTGCACTGCTCACCCAGAGGCATCCTAGAAAGCAAGAAAGCAGTGAAACGGCGTCTGAGCACCCTGGTGTGGTTTACGCAGTGACCTTGCATCTCTGTCAGTCACAAGGGCTTTGAAAGCTCATTTCACTGTTGAGAAAGAAACACCCATGAGCCCTCCTACTGAAAAGAGCCACCGGAAATGGGCACATCAGGACACATATTCCACAGTGTAGAGGCGAGACCACGCCAGTATTGTTACAGCGAAAGCCACGGTGGCCAAGCAAGCCGGGTTACAAGGACAAGCTGCCTGTGTCTGCATTGTCAGGGCTCACAGGGCTGCGCTGCCCTGCCGGCTCCATCTCCACCACTGCGGCAGGTGAAGAGATGTGTGAACCAGTGAGGCCCGATTTCCCTCAGATCCTGACATTGTTCAGTTCTGTTCCTCACAGAAGACAGCCAAGGTCCAAGGGATGGTGAGTTGCTGAAACCTGGGCTCCTGGTCAGACACAGTGATAAGCCATACCATTGCTGTCCCATCTCTGCCTTTCTGAGCTGACCAATGGCCTCTGCACTTAGGAACTCTTACATGACTGACACGCGTTTGTCATTCATGTCTTAGATAAAATGTCCTTTCCTTGAGGGAGCCCTCTCTGAGCACATAATCCCATTTCCCCACCCTGACATCCCCCCCCCCCATTACTCTGCCACATCGCTCCATTTTATTTTCATTACAGAATTTATTTCTACCTGCAATTATCCTGACTGTTTACTTCTTTCCTCTGGTGTCTTTAGCAAAGTGCCTGGCACGTGGGAGCTTAACCAATTTAGTGAATGAGTGAATTTATCTAAAGTAATTGTACTCATCTACTGACTGTTTAAAAACACTCTTTTCCAAACCTCATCTGTTTGAAATTCATGCTAATTCTTGCAGGAAGTGAAAAGTTATCAGTTTGTACAAAATTGCTCAATAATAGTTTAATACAGATTGGCTACTAGTTGAGAGAATTTGTCTTAAAATGCTTAACTTATCTATACAGTGAAGTCACATTTTGTAGAGGTTAAACTCTATCCTCAATGTGTAAGGCAAACATCAAGCATAGTCATGATCATCACTGAAAATCCCTCAAATTGTTGTAAAATACAGGTGCATGGTCTGGACAAACAACCATATACAGTAATAGACGTATGTTTATTAATATGTAATGTGTGTGGAACATGGAACATCACAAATAGCCTGTCTTTGAGGTTGAAACATGTCTTATAAATAGGATGACCCCACGTCCCCATTTACCTGGGACAATTTAATTTACATCTCTTGTCCTGATCAAGTTATCAATAGCACCCCAGTTTACCTTTGGAAGTATCCCACTTGGTATAATGTCATACAATCATACAGCCTCTGTATTATGAAGCCAATTTTAACTCTTCAACATAAGGCTGGCTATTTTTAAGTAAGGTAGCATTTAAGGTAAGGCCCTTTCTCACAAGGTGCTGGTGTTCAACACATATTTAAAAGTCCCTGTCTTCCAGCCCCTAGAGTAATACTTTGAAAGGTATTAATGAGGTGTTAAATGCACAGATTCTAAAGCAGTGGTTCTCGACCTTCCTAATACCACGACCCTTTAATACAGTTCCTCATGTTGTGGTGACCCCCAATCATAAAATTATTTTCATTGCTACTTCATAACTGTAATTTTTCTACTGTTATGAAGTAGCAATGAAAATATCTAATAGTAGTAGTAAATATCTAATATTAGGCGACCCCTGTGAAAAGGTCATTCGACCACCAAAAGGGTCACGACCCACAGATTGAGAACCGCTGTTCTAAAGCCAGACTTCCTGGATAAATTCTAACTCTGCCACTAACTGGCTTCATCAGTTTACATAATCTGTATCAGGCTTTGATTCCTTGCCTATAATGGGAATGATAATAGTGTAAACCTCATAGAACTTCTGTGAGAATTAACTACAACATGTTAGACCATTGCCTCCAAATTCCAAGTGTTCGGTATATGTCAGCAACAGTTATTTTCAGACATTGCTAAGGACTTAGTTTCTTACTAGTCTTACTATATTGCCCTCGGTAGAGTGCTGTGGTGTCACAGCTCACAGCAACCTCCAACTCTTGGGTTTAGGCAATTCTCTTAACTCAGCCTCCCGAGTAGTTGGGACTATAGGCGCCTGCCGCTGTGCCTGTTTTTTTTTTGTTGTTGTTGTTGTTGTTGTTGTAGTTGTCATTGTTGTTTGGCAGGCCTGGGCTGGATTTGAACCTGCCAGCTCCGGCGTATGTGGCTGGCGCCCTAGCTGCTGATGCCGAGCCACAGGTGCTGAGCCAGGACGTAGCTTCTTCTCAGTCACCTGATGCCGCACTAAGCCAATTTTCTCCTCTAATCTTCATGACGTGGGTGCTGGCTAATTTCATTGCACTCATCTTTGTAAGTTATACAGGAGAGAAACTGAGAAAGCATTTCCCTGTAAGCCCTCCTTGCCAGCGCTTCCCCAGAATTGGAACAGATCACCGCTTCTCCGGATGAGCACCAGACAAGGTAGCCAGTGTATTTAAAGGACACATTGTCCAAAGCCACCTTCACTCCATCTGCTTTACATTAGTTAAGTGCTAATGTGTTTAATTTTAAGCATAATTTATTTTTAAGCTTAGAGATGTCACAATGATAAATACTTTTGTTACTGTCCATTACCTTAGCAGAATCACTTTGAAAATATTTCTTCTTCTGTGAAGAACCCAACAAGTTCATCTCCACCCAATATTTAAACAAAAACCTAAACTAGCAAGATACTGGGGGTGTTTATATACTGGGAAATTAGGTGACTACTCTGGACCCAGAGTCTGGTGTTCCTGGGGGTGGATCTGGCTCAATGGACACTTCCCTTTCTTTTTTTTTTTCTTTTGTAGAGACAGAGTCTCACTTTATGGCCCTTGGTAGAGTGCTGTGGCGTCACACGGCTCACAGCAAACTCCAACTCCTGGGCTAAGGCGATTCTCCTGCCTCAGCCTCCCGAGTAGCTGGGACTACAGGCGCCCGCCACAACGCCCGGCTATTTTTTTGTTGCAGTTTGGCTGGGGCTGGGTTTGAACCCGCCACCCTCGGTATATGGGGCCGGCGCCCTGCTCACTGAGCCACAGGCGCCGCCCAACACTTCCCTTTCACATGTCCACTCCATGTGCCCATCCATCTAATGAGTCTTCCCCATTTCTGTTTTTCCCTCCACTGAGGTAGAACTGGGCTGGATTATGGGACTGGAGCCTGTCCTGAGCTTCCTGCAGGTGGAGAAGGACTCTGGGACCTCCCTTTCCCCTTCACTGGGGCTGGATTCACTTTTTTTTTTTCTCTCTCTCTCACACTATTTGGAATGCATCTTCCAATGTTTACATTTCTGATTTCTGATCCCTACCAGATTACCTAGAATGCCTGTTGGTCTCACCCTTGAGATATTGACACCTTCCCTAATCCAAACAGGAGTGGTTGAATTTCCTTTATTTTGGTGACTTGAGAATGTTATTTCTACATGGAGGTGATACTGAGTAATTCTCCCCACTCAATAGTAACACTAGTGTTTGTGTGGTGTGAAGACAGTTGATCCCACCCACCCCAGTGGTTTGAAACTCCCACTGTTTGGCCAGCTGAGACTTTCACTGGTCTGGGACCTGGGTTGGCTGAATTTACTGTTGCCAGATTTTTGGTCCTCTAAGCAAGAAAGGCAAAGAAGGACAAGCTCTGACTTTCTATTTTCTCACACATTAAGTTCATTGTATTTTAAGTACCAATCAACTCTTAATTATCCGCATTCATGGAAGGCAGTGATGAATATTTCTGTGCAGCAGAGTCCTCACTCACATGTGCTTTAGAGCATGGTCACTTTCCCAGGCAGCAGATTACTTCGATGGTTATGCTGTGCTCATTATTTTATTAATACGGATCTGCTTTCCCGGAACACTGTGCCAAATGATTCTCAAAGGAGACATCACATAGGCCTGTTTGTTAGCGGGATCCAGTCTTGGATTCAGTATTTAGATTAAATGTTGGCTGCAAGAAAATTCCATGCATCTGCGGAAGAAATGAGATTGTATGGTAGGATTAGGGGCGGAAGTGGGTATGATGGAGTGAAGTATTGAACATGGGGATGGTTAGGGTTCCCACACATCAGCAGTAGGATGATAACAGGCAGAACTGGGGAAAACGAGAGAATTTATTTATTCAATGACAACTTGTCACAGTGTTTGTATGTTTAGGGACCATATGGTTATTTACCTTGGTAGTGAAAATCTTTCTATGCTTAAAAGTTAAAAAGAGGAAGGGAAAATAGAAGACAAGGACAGTAATTGGGGGAGGAGAAGGGAGGCTACCTTGTGTTTACCTAGTGTGCCATCCTTGGCGGGAACTGTGCAGCGTGATGCCTGTGCGTCAACCCTGTGTATTACCGTCCTCACCGTACAGATGGGCAAGGGCTGCTCAAAGAGGTCAAGTCAGGTAAGAATCCAAGATAATCGGATTTCAGTGTCAGTATTACTACCCACTCTTTATTTTGTAGTAGAAAAGGCAGTGGTGTTAAGTATAACTTGAATAAAACAACAAGAAGAAAAACAAGAAAAAACATTTCTTGCGATGATGAAGCCTAAAACATTTCTTTCAATGAGTGAGCCCTTTCAGCCTTGGATAAAAGATGATTTGGGGAACTAGTGGTAGACAGAAGAGAATATATTTATATTTATATTCTCCATGTTAGTATAAATTTGATTACTTATAACAACATATCAAAACAGACTACTTTTTTTGGATTTTTTTTTTAGAGACAGAGTTTCACTTTATCACGCTCAGTAGAGTGCCGTGACATCACCGCTCACAGCAACCTCCAGCTCTTGGGTTTAGGCAATTCTCTTGCCTCAGCCTCATGAGTAGCTGGGACTACAGGTGCCCACCACAACGCCAGCTATTTTTTGTTGCACTTTGGCCGGAGCTGGGTTTGAACCCACCACCCTCAATATGTGGGCCCAGTGCCCTACCCACTGAGCCACAGGCGCCACCCAGAGATTAGGTTTTCTAAAAGTATCCCTGCTTGAGCTGAGGCGAACTACATCTGAGGGAAAACTATGTTATAGAAAGGCAAAAGTCTTTGGGAGCCTAGAAAGGGAATAGCATTAGCCATTATCTAAGGGGGAAAAGCAGAGATTTTTGACATATGAAACACCAGAGAAATGTGAACTGTGAATGTTTTGTTGATTCTTATCACAGTATAAGAAAAATGTCCCTCGAACCCTATAGTAATTGGAGCATTGTATCACATTTGATTCATCATTGAATGAAAAAAAAATAAAATATTCCACACACACAAACTTTTAATTATCATCTGTGATTCACAGGCCATAACATTACTTCGCACAAATCTAGGGATCACCATTCCCATTTTATTCTATGGATTCCACAAACATGTTTTGATGACTAACTCTGCCTCCTAAGAATGTTAATACTGATATAAAAGCATGCCTAGAATTACAAGTCAGAACATAATGACAAGTAGTATCTTCTCTGGAAAAAAATGTCCTCCACAAAAGAAGCTTGAATAGTTTCTTATAACTTTGGGTACTGAGACTCAGTCTCCCGCTCCTGGTCAACTCTGGCCACTGGGTCGAAACTGAGTTTCCAGTATTGGCCTCAGATTTGCAGGTCCGGAAACTCAGCACCCTCTATGCTGAGTAGGAGGCCCCATCTAAGCGGCAGCAGGTTTCCTCATGGCTCTTTAAACACGACTAGTTTTATAACTCTGTATTTTATATTAGGCCATATTGATTGACTGCGACCATGGAATAGATGCTACATATCTCACAAGGTAAATAGGGTCCTTCCCCGGTAAGGATGGAATTTAAAGAGATGACTCTCCAAGGGACAGTACATCTATCAGAGGTGTACATATGGTCAGATACCAAAAGGGTTGTTATGCAGAAGTTTGAGCACTACCACTTTGCTGTGGTTTCTGCTTATTTCCTCAAATTCTAGGTGTTTTGTTTTTTTTTAACATGATCAGTCTTCTGGAAATGCAAAGATCTCAATTTATTTCTCTTTTTTGCCTTTTACCTCATTTCTTATAGGACTATTTCCCACAGGCCACAAAACCCGTATAGTTCACAATGTCACTATATGCCCAGAAAATAAGCAGAATGAATCAAACAAGACCAGTCATCTCCATTACTGAGACATTCTGCCTCGGATAACCTCATTCTTTTCCCACGTTTTCTCCTCAAAGTGCTTCAGCTCACATGGAGTATCTAAAATGCAGATTGAAAGGTCATGTTGCAGTGAAGATTTGTCTGATAACATCTACTTGCTTTCAGGAACAAGTTTTATTGCAAAAGATAGCATTTTACCCAGCAGGGCTGGAAGGTAGGGAGGGGAGAACTTGAAAGGTACAACATGGCACGGTAGAGAACAATGATGTCTTGTTTATATTTTCATCTGACAAAGCAGGTTTCCAGAGCAGTGCTCTGGGATGACAGTGCCCTGCTTTATTGTACATTTTCCCCGACACTGACGTGATGATGTAAGTTTTCTGTATCTGCACTACCCAGAGCAGTCGCCACTCACCACGTGAGGCTACTGAGCACTTGAAATGCGATTAGTTAAACTGAGACTGAATTTTCAAATTCTATTTAATTTTAATCAATTAATTTAAGTTTATTTATAAAATCCTTTTTCTTTAAAATGGACTCTTGCTCTGGAGTCTGAGCTGGAGTCCAGAGTGGCATCATAATTGCTCACTGAAACCTCCAAGTCCTGAGCTCAGGTGATCCTGCCGCCTCAGCTTCTCATGTAGCTGGGACTACAGGCACCTGCCGCTACACCTGGCTAGTTTTATTTTTAATAGAGACAGGGTCTCCCTCTTGCTCAGGCTGGTCTTGAACTCCTAAGCTCAAGCGATCCACCCACCTTCACCTCCCAGAGTCCTGGGATTACAGGCATGATCAAATCACTTTCAGTTGTTCGTGTAACAGCACAAAGGCAAATGGAACTCATAAATTATGAATACCCTGCCCCTTTAACAAAAGCTTAGTATGTTTTTACATTTTTAAATCAATGAATGTAATTTTAAAATCACCTTTAATTTTTACATTAACAATAGTTTTCTGGTTTTTTTTTTTTTGTAGAGACAGAGTCTCACTTTATGGCCCTGGGTAGAGTGCCGTGGCCTCACACAGCTCACAGCAACCTCCAACTCCTGGGCCCAAGCGATTCTCTTGTCTCAGCCTCCCGAGTAGCCGGGAGTACAGGCGCCCGCCACAACGCCTGGCTATTTTTTGGTTGCAGTTTGGCCAGGGCCGGGTCTGAACCCGCCACCCTCGGTATATGGGCCTGGAGCCTTACCGACTGAGCCACAGGCGCCGCCCAACAATAGTTTTCTGAAATATAATTATCTGGAACCATGTTTAAAAAGCCTTTAAACCAGCGTTTCTCAACCTGTGGGTCGCAACGCTTTGAGGGTTGAACGACGCTTTCACAGGAGTAGCCTCAGACCGTCCTGCATATCGGATATTTACATTACGATTCATAACAGTAGCAAAATTACAGTTGTGAAGTATCAACGAAAATAATTTTATGGTTGGGGGTCACCACAACCTGGGGAACTGTATTAAAGGGTCGTGGCATTGGGAAGGTTGAGAACCACTGCTTTAAACCATTAAAAGGCCCCAGAGGTCTTTAACCTACCGGAAGAAAAGGAAGGAATGAAAAAAGGGAGAGAGAGAGGGCGGGAGGAAGGAAATAACAGTAAGCCATCAAATTTCTGAGCATTAGAGGGTTACAGATCAGTTAGGAGGTCAGTTAGGAGGTTACAGATCAGTTCTTATGCCTGAAGGAACCACTGGAGAGGCAGCGGTAATACCTTGATGGTGGCGTCTGCCTTTGACCTTCGGTCAGGTTGTTGAGCACCGCAGTACTCTGAAGCTGTGCATCTTCCTTAAGGAAGTTTATTTCTCCGATCTTTTTTTAAAGGGAGTCTGACCTGTTTTTCCTCCACGCCATTCACGGACTGCCCTGCTTGCTTTCCCTCCTCCCTTCTCCCCAGCCATTTCTTCCCCACTACCAGATTTGTCTCTCTCATTTATCACTTTATTTTAAATTGGCATGGGGTGTGAGCCAGACCTCTATATTTTTTGGTAATTATTTCTATTTTGACATCTAATAATTATACATATTTATGGGTTAAAGTGATGTTTCAATACATGTGACAGACTTCTGTGTTTTTAAGATCCCCGGGTTGTCCTGATGTGCTGCAAAATAGAGAACCACTGCTCTTGTCCAGCCAGACTCCGCTTCACCGCTTGCTAAGCCCTTCACCATTTACACCTGTTAAAATCCTTAGCCAGACTTCAAAGTCCAGCCAAAACACCACTCCTACCAGGAAGTCTTCTCCCATTACCCTAACCAAATGTTACCACAGCCTTTCTTTAAATTCCTAACCACTTTGTTCCATGTATATAATTCCTTATTGTTACAATAATTGTCATTTACTTAGTTTTCAAAATTCTTCCGTAAATCTCTCTTCCGATCTTTATTTGCTGTATAATACAGGCTTTATCATTCCCAAGTTATAGATGAGGAAACTCTGGCTTACAGTGTATATGTGAGTTTCTTTTCCAAGTTCACACAATTGGCAAATGAGCCTGGGTCTCCTGACCCCATATAGTCTTCTTGTTGGAAATATTTAAACGGAAATGAATCTCCTTTCATTCCCATCAGAGCATATAAAAATCACCTTTGGAGCACGTCAAACGCACATACCTCAGTGCAGCCTGAAGGGGTTCAGCTCACTTGGGCTGACATGCAAGCCTGGATTTTCATCGGACACCTCTAGGTAGTTCTCATACAGGAGATAGGGGCCACACTTTGAGAAACACTCTTCCAGGTGGTTACACACCACATAGAGATTGTAGGAGAACCTCAAAGGGCCATTTTACCACGTAAAGTCATGATTCAATAATAATTAAGAATTAAGAATGGGGAAAACATTGTTTAGCTAGTACAGATCACAGCCCTGTGCCCAAGCACACTGTTCCTCCGTAATTGTGAAAGTTGCTTCTTTAAAACCATATCTGCCAGCTTTCCAATGAGTGGGTAGCAGGCTGACCAGATATCTGCTCAGGGATCAATGCAAAGCTCCTCCCTCTGCCCCGTGACAGGTGGCCAGACCTCCTCCTCTGCCCCCTGACTAGTGCGCAGACTTCCTCCCTCTGCCCTGTGACAGGTGTGCAGACCTCCTCCCTCCTCTGTCCTGTGACAGGTGTGCAGACCTTCTCCCTCTGCCCCGTGACAGATGCGCAGACCTCCTCCCTCCTCTGCCCTGTGATAAGTGTGCAGACCTCCTCCCTCCTCTGCCCCATGACAGGTGTGCAGACCTTCTCCCTCTGCCCTGTGACAGGTGTGCAGACCTCCTCCTCTGCCCTGGTACAGTTGCTCACTTTGTATTTCTCCTCTGGGAAGCACAGGGGTCATTTACAGCTGTTTTCATCACAGAAGGGTTTTGGAGAAACTCATTTGGCTCAGAGTTTTCAAATCAAATATCCCTCATAAGAGACTCTTTGCTGACCTTTTGTTCAGTTGACTAGGGCAATGTTTGGAGGCCACCCGGAAAAAAAAATCTCTGCCCAGATTAGAAAAGGACCACCTGTTTCCATGAGACAAGGTTGAAGTATTTTAAATAAGTTATAGTTTTGCAACCTTGACATCCTAAGGAAGACAGCATTTTGGTGCCACCTAAGATAGAAACTGCCATTTGCCAGTTGGCATGAACTTTCTTCTGTGGTTCATCCTGGCCTTTGGGTGAACTTTGTATAGTCCAAGAAGACTGTTCAGGTCTATTCATTTCGCAAGCAGGAGCCAGGCATAAAGAAGGCTGTTCAGTAACTGGAGGCACAGAGATCTTTCCTTCCTTGAGGGAATCTTCAGTCACCTATGTGGTGTGACATAGAAAGAGGACAGAACGTGATGTGGAACACGCGTTTGAACTGAATTTTAAAATAGAGCAGAAGCTCTCTATTCACATGATCACCACTTGAATTTAGAGCCACAGAACTCCTGCCTTTTCTCCTCCCACCTCTCAGAATCCTCCGTCTTCTGAGGAAGGTCAGAAATGCTTGGTCAGTGATTATGACATTACTTAGTGTAAACCACAGGGCCTTGATCTTGGTAAAAAAAAAAAAAAACATTGTGCTGTGCAATTAACTTCTTGGAAAGAGAAGTAGGAAACCAAGCAGCTTTGGGGTTTGGAGGCTAAAGGGAGGAGTCCTCAGTTAGGGGTAGGTCCATCCACTCTCCCCCTTTCAACACCCCCTGTCTCCTGGGAAGCCAACCTTTACAGACTGCATCCGCTGCCTTCCTTTGTTTCCTGGTTTTCCTTGGGTTCAGCCACTAAGAGGCACAGAGACCCAGGGCAGTGGGAGAAGGAAGTTGTGATACTTATCCCTGAAGGGCCGTCATTCAAGGTGTGTATGATCTTTTAGCAAAGGACACAGCTCTTATCATGAAGCCCTCTCCTGGAACTACCCTCTCCTGGCTCCAATAACTATCCTCTTCCCGCTGGCCTGGTGCTTCCTGTCTGGAGAGAATAAAGCCCCCACCATCACGAGGTACGATGTGAGTCTGCTTTCTTCAGATGATCTCCCTTGACTTCGTATCAATGCCTTTGTGAGTAGTCCCTTCATTAAACTCTCCTCAGGCCCTAATTGAATGTGTCATCTGTGCAGTTTTCTGGGGTCCAGAGTTCCATAGAAGGCAGCCCATGAACAGGCTATGTCCAATGATGTTGGGCTTCCTAGTAATCTTAGTGGACAGAAGCTAGGGGTGGCTTTTGGAAAGTAATGAAAGAAAGTTCACAAATAAGATAATAAGCCAGGTATGATCTAATTTTTACCCCCCAAATAAACACCTTCTCCAACACTCACAAAGCCCCAAAATATGTTATGCCACAAACCAAGTTTCAATAAATTATAAAAAGTATAAGCAGCACAGACAACATTCTCTGATCGCAAATGTAATAAGATTAGAAACTCATTACTAAATCAGAAAATAAAAGTTTCCACTATAACTGGAACATTTCAAACACTTTTATGTAAATAACTCTTTGATCAAAACCAAAACTCAAAAGGAAGTTGACAGATTTTTATTATAAAAATCAATCACAATGAAAACATGCCATTATCAGGACTTAAAGAAGATCTTAAAGTAAAATGGAATTTTATTTCAATATAAAAGAAAAATATGTGAATTAAGCATTGGCTTTAAAGGGAAAGCAAAAGGAAAGCCATTGAGTTAGAAAATAGAAAAACAGTATGAAGAATAAATAAATAAATTTATTTCTGGGACTTTACCTAACAATAGCAATCAGTGTAACCTGGCTTATTGTACCCTCAATGAATCCCCAACAATAAAAAAAAAGAAAAAAAAAAAAGAAAGAAATTTATTTCTTTATAAATAAATTTATTGGGGGGAAAGTTAGGCAAGCAACTAATGGGATGAAATGATAATGAGAGACAGTACAGAAACACAAAGAAATTATTATTATTTTTTTTGAGACGGAGTCTCAAGCTGTTGCCTTGGGTAGAGTGCTGTAGCATCACAGCTCACAGCAGCAACCTCCAATTCCTGGGCTCAAGTGAGTCTCTTGTCTCTGCCTCCCAAGTAGCTGGGAGTACAGGTGCCCGCCACACCTGGCTATTTCTTTGGTTGCAGCTGTCATTGTTGTTTGGCGGTCCTGGGCTGGATTCGAACCCGCCAGCTCAGGTGTATGTGGCTGGCGCCTGAGCTGCTTGAGCCACAGGCACTGAGCCACAAAGAAATGATTTTTTAAAAAGTAATCACAGGAAGGCAGTGCATGGAGCTCAGTGGGTAGGGTGTCGGCCCCATACACCAGGCTGGCATGTTCAAACCCGGTCCAGGCCAGCTAAAACAACAATGACAACTGCAACAACAAAAAAATAGCCAGGTGTTGTGGTGGGTGCCTGTTGTCCCAGCTACTTGGGAGGCTGAGGCAAGAGAATCACTTGAGCCCACACGCTTGAGGTTGCCGTGAGCTGTGATGCCAAGGCACTCTACCAAGGGTGACATAGTGAGACTCTATGTCAAAAAAAAAAAAAAAAGTAATTACAGGAAAAGAAAGCTAAAAGAACCATAAAAGACCACTCTGCTTCACTCTGCAAATAATTATAAAAATCTGGGTAAAAGGTGAAGAGGCACAAAATTTAATCATACTTCCAGGGAAGAAACAGAGAATTTATCAAAGTCCTAACCCCTACTTAACCAAATAAAAATTGTTTTAAAAGCAGGTACAAATTACTTTTGAAAGAATTCTGTCAATCCCGTTTAAGAAGCAGATCATTTTATTGCCAGTTAATGTGGAGCTCAAGGACTGGGATGAAGAGAGTGATTGAGTGGAGAGAAAACTTCCAAATTATTTTATGAAGAGAATATAACATTGTTACTAAAACCTAGCCAAGACTACAGATAAGAAAAACTACAATTCTTACTTGTGAATATCAATCCAAAAATTCTGATTAAAATATTATCCCATTAAAAGAAAACCACAAAATTTCATACTTTAAATGATTTGACATTAAGATATCAATTAATGTAATTTATCAGATTGTAGAAACACTCATCTCTTTGGGTGCTCACGTGGTATTTTTAAACAAGATTCTTAACAAGATTCTTCTTTAAACAAATCTCAATAAAATAGAAATAGACTAGAAATTAAATTTCAGTCATTTCTGCCTCAAAACCAGCAACTTGCTTCCTGGAAATCACCACAGTCATTTCCACTCAAGTCAGGAATAACACAAAAATAATCAATATGTCCACTAATTTTTAACTTTGTCCTACAGGTGTTAGCTAATGCAAATAGACAAGAAAAAGAATTTAATTGCAGTGAGGATTTAAAACTGTGTTATTTGCATGTGATTTGACTAGATGTGCAGAAATCAAAAGAACACAGGAAATTTGATTGGAAGATACAAAATTGGTACATATTAATTAAAGATTGTTAGATTTAGGGTCAGGGTTAGGAAAAAAATTAAATACACACGTATATACAAATGACTAGTTAAAATACATACCATAGTTTTGGATTACAGGACTCAACTTCATAAAAATATCAGTTCTTCCTAAACTTATATATAATTGCTATATTCCAATAAGAATGTCAACAGTGTTTAAATTAGACAAAGTGATTCAAAAGTTTATATAAAAAAACAAATATACAAGAAACTGAATAACAAGAGCAATTGGGGAGTGTGGTATGTGAGTAGGCCGGACAAACACTGTACATCTTCAAAAATTAAAACATTATGGGGGGATCTTTTATAACCAGAACCTTACCTTGAAGTGAGAACAATGTAACCTAGAAATTTGTATCCCCATATTAATCTGAAATTAAAAAAAAAAAAAAGAAAACATTATGGAACTGGGCCAGGCATAGTAACTCACGCCTGTAATCCCAGTACTCTGGAAGGCTGAGGTGAGTGGATTGCTTGAGCTCAGGAGTTCGAGACCAGCCTGACCAAGAGCCAAATCTCCAAAAACACCCGGTGTTGTGGCAGGCACCTGTAGTCCCAGCTACTTGGGAAGCTGAGGCAAGAGAATAACCTGAGCCCAAGAGTTTGAAGTTGCTGTGAGCTGACAGCCACGGCACTCTACTAAGGTTGACAAAATAAGACTCTCCCTCAAAAACAAACAAACAAAAAATTATGGAATGGTACACAAGCAGATAGAGAAATAAGTAAAGAAACAGGAATGCACAGAAATATATCCAAGTTTAATATGTGGTAAATGTGACATCTTAAAGCAGTAAGACAAATATAGACTTTTTTTTTTTTATTGTTGGGGATTCATTGAGGGTACAATAAGCCAGGTTACAGTGATTGCAATTGTTAGGTAAAGTCCCTGAATATAGACTTTTTAACCAATGGTTTTGGGTCATCCAAGTAGCCTCTTAAGGAAATAAATAATTTGATCCTTAAAGTAAAGCCAAATGATTGCTAGCATTTAAGTATGGGGTAAGAGTGTGGGAAGACACAGGACACATCTTGATTATCTTGGAGTGTGAATATCTAAATTTGATTCAAAATCCAGAACCACTGAGGAAAAGATTGACATCAGAGTCCCATCTGTGGCCATCTCTACCATAAGCAAAATACAAAGAAAAATAAGAACCTGGAAAAAAATATTTGCAATCCATCTTACAAAAGGCTAATCTATAGATTTTCTATTAGGAAATCTAATTTATCTTTTTGGAGCACTTATCAGATTTTATAATTATATTTGTATATTAATTTGTTTTGTTTTTTTTTTAATTCTCCTGTTACTTTATTTCAAATAACATTTCCTTTTAGCCACACAAAAGAAAGTTGTAAACAGGCTTGAATGTACTTGGTATCATTTACCACAAACTTCATTTCATATTCTTGGAGGTTGTTACGGAAAAATAATCCTCCAGTCCAAGCCTTAAGAGGTTGTAAAGCTACAGCATTTTTCCACAAATGCATTTGTTTAGGATATGTGGCAATTCCAGGTAATGGGGGTGGGGGGAACCCTCCGTTCGTCCATGAAATACAATATTCTGGGCTTCAGGAAGGCAAGGGCCAGGTTTATTTTATTCGCTAACATATTATCCAGTACCAGCACACAGTGAGCATTCAATCATTACTTGTTGATTATTTAACAAACCAATGAAATGCATGCAATGAGTGACAACTCTAAAATCCAGGCGACATGAGATAGTTCTTATCCAGCGATCGTACCTCTCTCATACAAGATTATGATGTGTTTTACACACTGATTAGCTTTTTTGGAGATGAATAAACTTGATACAACAATTGCAGATAGATAACAAATTTATTAATACTTCTCCAAATTTTAGCTGTACTTAATTATGACATTCTTTCAACACATAACTATTGATCCCCTCCTATATATCAACAGTGATCCTGTTTTAGTCATCTAAAATAAAGAAGATAATTCATATGCACAAATGAATATAACAAGGTACACAGGAATAAATAAAAGCATTCTAACAAAATTCTTTGGCAATCAGAAGAGAAAGAAATTATTTCCACTGGGAGAAACAGGAAAAGGCTTTATGAAAGAGATAACACTTGTGGTCTTAAATAGTGGGTGAGATTTGAGTATGGGAAAATAACAGAAAGATATTCTAAGAGAAGGAAGAGCAAGAATCAAGAAGAAAGGAGAAACAGAAAGATATTCTAGGAGAAGGAAGAGCAAGAATCAGCAAATGATACAGAGAATGTGTAGAATGCATGGAAAAGGGCAAATAATTTGAGGTGAATGAAGCCTTGGGTGTGATTTGGGGAGCGGAGATACTTGCATTGGAGACACAGCAGAGCATAGCAATGAAAGGTTACATACGCTTTCTGTTAATTATAGGATTTTGGATTTCATTGCTGAGAATTAGAAGTCACTGACAAAGTTTGGTTAAGGAGAGACACCTTCAGATTTTATAAAACTCATTTGGCACAGCGGTGCAGAGAATTAGAAAGGCCAAGCTTGAGATGAGGGGAATCAACGCCTGAAATATTTGGAAGTGGAGTCAGCAGGACTTGCAAAGCTAAGATCCCTGTGACTGTGAACAGCTCCGCACAGAATCAAGGCACGGTCCCAAATTTTGAAATGTAAACTCTAGGTGGCATGGAGTACAGGGAAAGGAG
Source organism: Nycticebus coucang (assembly GCF_027406575.1). Taxonomy (NCBI): domain Eukaryota; kingdom Metazoa; phylum Chordata; class Mammalia; order Primates; family Lorisidae; genus Nycticebus; species Nycticebus coucang. The sequence continues at coordinate 111,482,596 of NC_069785.1, forward strand.
TGTCGTTCAACAAAGGAAGGAGAGGCCTGGGCAGACCTTTGAACGAGGCAGTCCCCAGGATACGGACAAGAGAGCTTTCATAGGTTTGCTTTTAAATGGAATTTGTATGTAAGCTGGAACAAGCACATTGACCTTTTACCTGTAATAGTCTCCTTTCGTAAGGGCGAGTTGTACCTGGGTTGGATGTTTGTAACTCAGGGACTGCTATACCTATGAGAACATGCCTTCTGTGAGTCCCTGGCCAGCTGGTGCTGCTAAGTAAATCACACTTTTAGTGCCTTAAGGACCTATGTTTTGTACTCAAGTATGAATCAAGAATCCAAAACCTGGCTTGCTCCTTTTTATTAAGAAAACTAAGTAATTAAGCATTTTGAACATAAAGCAGGATTTAGCTAGAGTGATCTAAAGAAAAAGGAAAATGAAAAAACAAAAGAAAAAGGAAAATGAGTTAGAAATATATTTTGTTTGTTCATTCAGTGTCTACCAGGTACCAGGGATGTGCCTTTACTCAGGTGAGCACACCACGTCTGACATGGCGGCTGGGGCTGGAGTCACCACCAGGTTAACTCCATGATAATCCACTGCTGCTCTCCAAGATCTGCCTGTTCTCTTTATTAGCCAAAATGGTGAGTTGAAATGGGATGTGATGGGAATCACCACCTCTGCATCCTTCAAGAAGACGCCTTGAAGGCAGCACTGATCTCCACCCTCCCCCCAGGGACGTGGCACTGTTTTCATTAGGAAGTCAGGTCTAGTGGCTGGCTGTGGCCTTTCCTATGAGAACAGCGCTCAAACCACAGGTCAGGGAGCCAATGAGGGATCCTGCCAGTCACTGAGTGCGTCTATCATTCATTCTGGAAATGGGGAGATAACCACATACGGTCTGGAAACCCACTGGATCCATTGGACAAGGACCTGAGCTAGAACTCCATTGGTCCTCTGACTTCCATAAGCCCCACTCTGACTATAGGGCCACCGTGATACCGTGAATCTCCTGGACTCATATCAGTTCCTGCAGTCCCCAAAGATCTGATTATTTCCTTTTAGCAGGGTCCTTCATCAAGAGAACCAGACCTCCCCTTCACTGAAAGGGCTCTGGGGCTCGTCGCCTGTGGCTCAGTGGCTAAGCCACATACACCTGAGCTGGCGGGTTCAAATCCAGCCCAGGCCCGCCAAACAACAATGACAGCTGCAACCAAAAAATAGCCAGGCGTTGTGGCAGGCACCTGTAGTCCCAGCTACTTGGGAGGCGGAGGCAGGAGAATTGCTTAAGCCCAGGAGTTGGAGGTTGCTGTGAGCTGTGATGCCACAGCACTCTACCCAGGGTGACAGCTTGAGGCTCTGTCTCAAAAAAAAAAAAAAGAAAGAAAGAAAGGCTCTGGGCCTGTGAACTGGCTGGAGTCTGGAACCATGACTCTGTTTTGGTGATTCAGGTTAGACTTGACCTAGAGGTCTTCTGCTTTTACACATCAAGTAAGAATTCAGCATATCCTCATCGACTTCTCTTCCAGGGACACCACTGTCAGCTAGCCAATGCTATGGGTCTCTGGGAGTCACTCTGTCTTGACCCACTATCCACCATGGCAACCATAGCCCCTTGCTTTCGGTGATTAAGTACCACCGCTTAGCCACCCTGGGATCCAATTATCCCCATTACATTTCGGGACCCAGTTTGTTGGCAGCAGTTCTTCAAGGATGTTGGGGTGCTTACAAATTTGAGATCTCTTTGGAGCCCTCCAGGATATTCTTTCCTTAAAGGCATGACTGCCTGCGTTTTTCAGCAAAGCCGCTTATGTGAGCTGGGGGGGAATATTCCCCAAAACTCACATCTAGCCCAAGTTCTGGAAATGTTCCTTCTCAGAGCCTCATACCTCAAGGAGCACCAATGAGACTGATTCACCTACAAGGGTGCAGGGGACTGTGCCCTTCAGTACCACGCTGTCACCCCTACACCACTGTTCTGCATGGTGCTGGAATCTCTCCAGCCCTTGTTGTCCTGCCTGTCGTTACAGGCAGTGCTGTTCCTCCCATAGAAGATGCTGCTCTGTCATTTCTGCCCTTCCAGAAAGACCCCAGGTGCCGATGCCGCAAGCCTATACACTGTGGGTTCATTTGAATCCTTTTTAGAGGAAATTTAAAGCAATAATAAAATGCTTGTTGTTGCAGCCTTTTATTGCAACAACATCTTGGCTAGAATAGCCCAAATTTCCTTTGGGAAACTCTTCCCCGTTCTCCATCCCGTTGTTTGTGTGGGACAGATGCCACCCAAAGATACACAAGAGGGCCCTGACAGGCTGAGCCAGTCAAGGCATCTCATCCCTCTGGCCCTAGAGCCAGATGCAGAGAAGTTCACGAGTCTAGGCCTGAACTATCAGTACTCCATCCCCTGACACAGTGAGCAGGCACAGATAATCCTGTGCTGCCAGTCTCAGGACCATGCAGTCCAATAACCAGTGACAACCTGGGAAATGGTTTTTGAAATTGTTATTATTGGCTGATTGTTTCCTTTGGTCTGCTTGACAGTGTGAAGATTTATTACTCTTTATTTCACAGGGAGACTTATTAGGATGGCTTCTTTAGTTTATCATCTAAGAGGGGAAAAAGGAAGCTTTCTGTAGGAAAATCTGCAGTATCTGGATTAACCTTTATTTTACCTTTCCCATCCCTGCCCTAAGGTTAATCACAAATTAAACTTGAAGGAATACACCACATACTCTTTTTCTTTTCACTTACAGTCTGTCCCTCACATAGGATTCAAAGGGCTGGGTCAGGGACCAAGTCAGGTAATAATCATCCAGAGATCCACCTCTACACACACACTCACACGTGCATGCATGTGCTGGCCACACGTTTTGAAGAGGGGATTACACTGTAGGGTCATCAGTGCTTGTCGTGCTTAGACTGGGGGTCTGGCTTAGTCTCATGGGTATCAGCAAAGGAAAGTCACTTGTAGAGCCTTAAATTTTGCAATTTTTAAATTTCTGTGGAAAGCTGACAAAAATATGGACCCCCCTAACAAGGAAGATGTCCACCTGCACTTGCATACAAAGTTTTGTGTACAAAGGCAGGTGACTCACAAACCCTCTGAAACTTACACAGGGACCACAGGTTATAAGAGCCTTCCTGAACCCTGCAGTGCTCTCCTAGCACTTCACACTGATTCTTCAAAACAGATTTTATGGTGGTGCCTGTAGGAGTAGGGCACCAGCCCCATATGCTGGAGGTGGTGGGTTCAAACCCAGCCCCCGCCAAAAACTGCAATAAATAAATAAATAAATAAAAATTAAAAAAAATTATACTAACATGCCTACTATGGAGTTAGATCAAAACATTAAAAAAAAAAGCAGATTTTAATGGCTTTTATTTCCTTAAATTTTCTCTGCTGGAAACAACAGAAGCCAGAGTGGGTGATTTAAAAAATTGTATTAGATGCTTATTCACCATTTCTTATTAATGAATAAGAAACTCCAATTGTTTTTGCAAGAGTGAAGGTAATGAGACTGTATTCTGATAGAAAATCTTGCGCTTTCTTTTTTCTTTCACATTTTCTCTTTAGGTTTTTTTGGATCTGTAAATAGAGCCACCTCAGAAGGGAAGGCAGCAATAAAGCTTCTAATAACTTCTTTTCATCCCCATTTATTCCCTCTTGCTTCTGCAAAGGGCATTTGAAGGTTATGCTCATACAAGCCCAGCTCTTCCTAGGGAAGCAATTTCTTTCTAGTGATTTACTAAAAATAAAGAACCATCAATCATTTGCCTTTCCATCACTTACAAAGGGTTGGACTCTGTAAGTGCGTTTGTTTCTCTTGGTCTGATGATCACTACGGGAATTTATGGTCTCAGTCATTGCCCTGCATTCTGGGCCTTTCTATTTTTGCACACTGACTGCCCACATAGCTGAGCTCAAAGTAACTGCGGGGTTGTTTGCAGTGGTATTCACAGGAAGATTTGCCCAGGGCAGCACCATAGAGGCAGAGAAGAAAAGGACAAAGGAAAATTGCACTCACTTGACCTAAAGGACGGCAAGAAGCGGCTCACACAGTCATTAGTGTGGGGACGTGGTCAGCTCCACCTGTTCTCCACCTTCTATCCCACTCCTCAGAAGTCCTGATGGTTCCACTTCCCAATTTCATATCCAAAGGCCCTACTATTTCTCCCCACCTCCTCTGCTCACACACTGTTTCAAGCCAATCCTGTCTCTTATCTGGATTACATCGAAAGCCTCCTACTTGGCCCCCTTGCTGCCAGCCTCCATCCTCTACACAGTAGCCAAAACATCCCTGTAAAATGAGACAGAGCATGTCATTTGTTCATTCAAAACCCTCAAACAGGTCCCATCTCAAGGCAGAGACCAAAGGCTTTGGGGCATGCCCTACACGGCCTCCCCAGACTCCCAGACTCATCTCCAACTACTTTCACTCGCTCTGCCTCATCCACGCTGGCCTCCCTCTCACCTTGGACTTTGCACTGTCTGGAATATTCTTTTCCCAGATAAGCACATAGTCAGCTCCGCTACTCAAATGTCATCTCACAAAAAACCATCCTGACCACTTTTGCCCCCTAAATCATAGGATCTTGCTATGTTGCCCAGGCTGGTCTCAAACTCCTGAGCTCAAGGGGTAGTGTCACCTCCACCTCCCAACTGCCTGGGACTACTGGTGCCAGCCATCACACCCAGCTTCTGGCCATCTTTTAAGGACTGAACTCATCTGCCTTTCCACTTTTTCTGATGGAGAAAAAAGGTGTATCACTTTACAACACAAAATATTATTTACTCATTATGCTTGTTTATTCCTCCATGTGCTGTTACACCATCCCCTCCAATTAATGCAAACTGTGTAGGAACAGGACCTCTTTGGGTGTTCCCTTCTGTATCCATATTTAAATAGTCCCTGGCATGTGGGAGGCAATCAGTAAATATATGCTGACTGGATTGTATGAATGGATTTATTAATGAATATCGACATTAAATTCACTATACATACAATGATTAGAAAAAGTACAGACCAGATTGCTGTCAGGTGTGCAGTCAGGGCAAGGGTCAAGGGAGGAGCACGCTGGCATTTACTGCCCCTCTGCTCCGCGCTCAGCACAGTGACGTGTCGCGGCACACAGTGCACCCAGCAGACCGGCAAGGTGAGCATTACTGTCCTCGCTCCACAAACACGTATTGCCCCAAAGGCCCACATTTTCAATCCATGTCTGACTTCACAATGATTTCTTTCTAAAATCACTAGATAAATTTGCCTCAGGTCAGAAGTACATGACATGATAGTGACAGATGCTAAAAAAATGAAGCAGGCACCCAGTTGCCACACTGACAAATATGACTAAATTTTCAAAGATCCAGCTGCAAAGCTAGAAAAAGCAGCCTCCAAGATGGAGTCTCAAGTCTGAGCTGAAGCCATACAGCTGGCCCAGCCTGCTCGGCTCACATTCTGTCCCCACACCGGTGATGATCTAGTCAAGGCTTCACCATGGTTGTGCAGATGTTTTTATCTCGGAAGACTCTGGGGAGGTAGGCACACACGCACAGTAAGTATTGTGATATCATTGGAGCAAAAGTTACTTTAATGATTTTTTTTTTTTTTAAGATATTTTGTTAGGAGGGGCGGCGCCTGTGGCTCAGTGAGTAGGGCGCCGGCCCCATATGCTGAGGGTGGCGGGTTCAAACCCAGCCCCGGCCAAACTGCAACCAAAAAATAGCCGGGCATTGTGGCGGGCGCCTGTAGTCCCAGCTGCTCGGGAAGCTCAGGCAAGAGAATCGCGTAAGCCCGAGAGTTGGAGGTTGCTGTGAGCCGTGTGACGCCACGGCACTCTACCCGAGGGCGGTACAGTGAGACTCTGTCTCTACAAAAAAAAAAAAAAAAAGATATTTTGTTAGGGTAAAGATTACTTTTATTACTATGTTGTTAGAGTGAAGGTTATTTTTATGTTGTTTAAACATTTTGCATTGTTAGACCAAAAACTGCTTTGGTGTTGTTTTCTGTCAGATAAAGTTAAATTTTTCTAGGTTTCCTTATATTTTATCATAAAAATTATTAGAATTGTAACTGAGGCAGAACAAAATTGAGAGACTGCTCTCGCTGCTGTCCAGAATCGCTGGCCTTCTGACAATAAAGTTGGTTGGACCTAATCCCCGTCTCTGCATTAGGCTGACAGCAACAGCTCTCTGGTAACAGCTGTAATTCACACAGCGTGTAAAACATGACTCAGGTCATCATAGCCACATTATTTCTTAGACTTCTGTTTTATCCTATCTGGTGATGATTTGAACAGATGACCTTCCATGCCATAAATAAGGCTTTAAATTCACATGCAAGGAGCCAGTGTTTCTACTCAGATGATCTTTATCCTCCATTCCCAGATATTTTCATCTAGATGTGATAAATGGCAGAGTAAGGAGTGAAGAATGATGAGACACCGTATCATGGGCTCTCCTCAGCCTCTACGGAAACTTGACATTCTTTCTCTCGGTAACTAAAGAGAAATTCCTAGGCACACTTCCTGGGTGAAGGACTCAACTACAACTCAGACTGGATTTCACCCTCCAAATGCAAATAATGTAACCTAATCGCATGTACCCTCATATTAACCCATTAAAAAAAAAGACTGCAGTCATAAGTTAATTGGAAGTCATAGCTTATATTTTCTCTTCCTTTATTACAATCCTTCGAAGCCAAAATCAAAAGACTTCTACTGAAGATTCTTCAGAAGAAAGCCAGCAAGAGTTTACTTTGGAGATTCCTCTTCAGTTTCAAGGCACAAACTACACAGGTGTAGCTAAGCAGTGAGAAGCAGCTGGAAACGGGCAGTGGAGAGAGAAGTAACATATTCTCTGACCACTTTTGTGAGTCTAAAACATTCCTAAATTTGCTTTAATGCCCTGGTGAGAACAAAGGACTTACTGCTTAGTAAACTCTTGGCTGACAGCTGAGGTTGCTATTCCAAAGCAGAAGCCAAAAGGTAAATGATGCAAGGAAAGTGTTTCTCTTAATTTTTTTTTCAAAATGTCAGTGAACGAAGAAATATTCAAATTAGCAAAAAGAATAAATAACACATTTTAAGAATTTTTAGTCTTACGGTCTGTTCAACACGACTTACCTCCTTTACCTAGAATCTCAAATTCTCAAGCACAAGGTTCAAATTTATATTTAGGAACCAACTAAGATCATATTTCTTTAATATATAAGAAAAAAAAAAACAAGTGACAGTTTTGAAAGTGGGTACATATGAATCTATCTTACGTTTAATTAATTGATTCAGCCATTGTAAAAATTATAAAAACTCTCCACCTGGTCAGCTCAGTGTGGCTGGACGTTTATTAGTTTTCTCCAAGAGCATGCTCCTGGTTTCAGTGATTTTTCTCTGCTGTTTTTCTGTTTTCTATTTCAATGATCTCTGCTCTGATCTTTGTTTTCTTTCTTCTGCTTTCATTTGCTTTTCTTTTTCTAGTTCCTTTAGAAGGAAGTTGAGGCCCTTGGGTTTGGGACTTTCTCTTCTTTTCTAATGCAGGTATTTAGTGCTGTAAATTTCCCCCTACGTAGTACCTTGGCAGTGTTGGGAGTCCCCAAGACCACATGTAAGTTCCATGACTCACTAGAAGACCTACAGCACTCAGCATATATTCATGTTCCCGGCTATGAATAAAGGATAAAAAAGGGCAAAGGTACATAAGGCAAAGGTCTGGAGGAAACAAGTCACAAACTTCCAAGAGTCTTTCCCCAGTAGAGTCACACATGTAAGAAATTATGACAAAAGTGTAAATAAAATGTTACCAACCAGAAAAGCTAGAGACTCAGAACCCACAGGTTTTACTGGTAACTGGCCAAGTTGGCATGCTCTGCCGGGCACTTATCCAAATCCCCAAAGGGAAAGCAAGTGTCCAGCATAAACCACACTGTCTGCACGAGAGTTTAGGCACAGTGAGCCAATCTGATCATGAGGTTGGCGAGTTCTCTGGAAATCCAAGTTTGCAGATGCCAGCCCAAGGCCAACCTTGCTGGCAGCCTGATGTGGTTACTACCCCTTTCTGCATAAGGTGCAGCCTGAAGATGTGGTGTGTTGTGCTTTCATTTTTATACTGTTCCAAATACTTTCTCTTTTTTTGCTCTTCCTTAATCCATGGGTTATTTAGATTCAAAATATTTAAGGATTTTTCCAGAGGTCTTTTGTTATTAATCTAATTCCATTGTGGTCAGAGAGTGTATTTTGTATGACTTGAATCCTTTTACATTTTAGTCTCATCTCAGGCCCCAGAACATAGTCTTTCTCAGTCAATGTTCTTTGTACACTTGACATGAAGGTATATTCTGCGGTTGTTGACAGTAATATTCTGTAAATGTCAACATAGTTGGCTGACTGCATCGTACAAGTCTGCTATTCCCTCCCTCTCTTCTATACCCTTCTATAGACTACTGACATTTCCAACTATCATTGTGAATTTGACTACTTTTCCTGCAGTTTTATCAGTTTTTGCTTCATATGTTTTGAAAGTTTTATTAAATGCATAAACAAAATCAAAACCTTTTATTACCTGATTCCCAGATTTATTTTTAAACTACAGTAACCAAAGCACTGTGATAGTGCCATAAAAATACATAAAATAAAAGAACAAAAGTAGAGTCCAGAAATATAACCACATATATATCAAATGATTTCCCATAAAGATGCCAAGTAATTCATTTGGGAAATCAATCTTTTCTAAATGATGCTGCAACAACTTAGATGTGTGGTTGTTTCAGCATCTAGCTCCTAGTTGGCCTGATACAGTTACTAAGAGCAGTAGGCCCATATCAGGCCTCCTAGCAACTAGCTGCTGAAACAACATGCAAAAAAAAAATGAGCTAACCCCCACCACAAATCACGTACAAAAATTAATTTGAAATGGATCACAGCCATAAAGGCTAAAACTGTAAAACGTCTAGATAAAAATACTGGAGAAAATCTTAGCGATTTGGGTTAGGTAATCATTTCCTAAATAAGACAAAAAGCATGCTCTATAAAGTTTTAAAAACTGATAAGCTGGGGTGGCGCCTGTGGCTCAGTGAGTAGGGCGCCGGCCCCATATGCCGAGGGTGGCGGGTTCAAACCCGGCCCCTGCCAAACTGCAACAACAACAAAAAAAAAAATAGCCGGGCGTTGTGGCGGGCGCCTGTAGTCCCAGCTACTCGGGAGGCTGAGGCAAAAGAATCGCATAAGCCCAAGAGTTAGAGGTTGCTGTGAGCCGTGTGATGCCACGGCACTCTACCAAGGGCGGTACAGTGAGACTCTGTCTCTAAAAAAAAAAAAACAAAAAAAAAACAAAAACTGATAAGCTGCACTTGATCAAAATTTTAAACGTTGGCTCTTCAAAAGGCATTCTAAGAAAATAAGAAAGCAAGCCACAGACTGGCAGACAATACTTGCAGAACCTATATATGAAAAAGCACTTGTATCCAGAATACACATAACTTATATAACTCATTAAGAAGAAAGAACTCAATTTTTTTTAAATGGCAAAAGATAAGACACTTCAACCAACACATACAAATGGCAAATAAGCGTATATAAAAATGTTCCAAATGACTGGTCTTTAGAGAAATGCAAATTAAAAATATAAAAAGACATCATTAACCACCCCCCAATGGCTACTGATGATCCCAAGTGCTGGCAAGTGTTGGTGAGAATGCAGACTGGAACAGCCTCTATGGAAAACAGTCTGGCTGTGTCTTAAACACAGACTGCCCACAGGACCCAGCAATTCAACTCTGAAGTATTTACCCACGAGAAATTAATGCCTATGTCCACATAAAGGTGTGTTCTCAAATGTTCATAGTTGCTTTTTATTTTTCCGAGACAGAGTCTCGCTTTGTTGCCCTCAGTAGAGTGCCATAGCATCACAGCTCACAGCAACCTCCAGCTCTTGGGCTTAGGAGATTCTCTTGCCTCAGCCTCCCTAGCAACTAGCTGCTGAAACAACAGTCCTGAGTAGCTGGGATTACAGGTGCCCACCACAACACCCTGCTATTTTTTTGTTGTTGCAGTCTGGCCGGGGCCGGATATGAACCTGCCACCATTGGTATATGGGACCAGCACCCTACTCACTGAGCCACAGGCACCACCCCATAGTTGCTTTTTAATAAACTATTAGTTCTAAACTAGAAACAATCCAAACTGGTGAATGGAGAAATAGTGATCTAGTCAGCAATACTAGTCAGCAGTAAAAAGGAACAAACTATTAACATGGATGATCTGAAAAGTACTATGCAGAGTGAAAAAAGCCTGACTGAACAGTCTGCTAAGTGTGATTTAATTTATACAAAATTCTAGAAGAGGCCAAAGTACAGCAACAGAAAGCACACCCGGTCTTTGCCACAGGAGGAGAGGGTTGGCTGAAAGGGGCAGGAGGGAACTTTGGGGGTGATGAAAATGTTTGCTGGGTTGATTGTAGTAATAATTACATGACAATATACATTTAGCAAAACTCATCAAAGTTTTCCAGTTAAAATTAGGCAATGTTATATATAAACCATACCTTATAAAAGCTGATATTAAAAACATTTAAAACATTTAACTGTTACTTCAGCTGTTTTAAATTTTGAAGCTTATAAAAGTATACAAATCATAAATGTACAGACCCCCATTTTACACATAACCCAGGGGACAGAGGACACTCTTAATACCCCGAAAGACCCCCTCGTTCCCTCCAAGTGAAACTTGACTGCTGCTTAAGTTTGTAAAAATATACTTTGATATTCCCTTTTTTCAATATTTTCCTAAAGGAAATTGTGTAGTAAAGAGTTAACTTTTTCCCATGAGAGGCATGGCCCTTACGTGACAGGAGACTCCTGAGAGTTCATTTCTGGCCCTTGGAATGTCCTGGCTGATAAGCATGTCTGTTTACCTGGAGACAGTGGGCCAAGAATTATCAGCTCAGATTTCCAGAGGGACTGAGGACTAATGGTCAGCTGCATGTGCAGTCAACCATGTCTATGTGACTAAGTCTCAATAAAAACTCAGAACACCACATGTATTATCACACAGCTTTGCGTGAGCCAGTCCCATCCACGATGCTATCGGGAGACCACTGAAAGCTCCATGCATGGAGATGCCCCGATTCTGCTCCACGTGCCCCTCTCCCCTTGGCTGATTTTAATTTGTATCCTTTCATTGTAATAAGCTATAACTGTGAGCATTAATAGTTTCAGTGAGTTCTGTGAACCCTTCTAGCAATTGTCAAACCTGAGAGTGGTCTTAGGAACACCCCAAATTCCCACTGGCATCAGAAGTGTCAGTCTTCTTGGGTCTCCCAAACTTGTAGTTGTTGTAGAAAGTGACTGGGGATTCCTAAACTCTGCAAAAATCATATAGTATTATTTTGTATCTGGCTTATTTTACTCAGAATTATGTTTCTGAGATTTATCTGTTTTGTAGCTTAAAGTACATGCACCTTAAAATGCTCCTATGCAATAACGTATTGTATGAATTTACTATAATTTAACTCACTCTACTATTGATAGACATTTGGATTTTTTCCAGAGTTGCACTATTGGTATTGACAGACCTACAAGGAAAAATTGAGAAATCTAAAACCATAGTGGGAGATTTTAACACATCTGTCTCAACTGGTAAGAACAAGCAAATAAAAAAAAAAAGAGTAAGAACACAGATTTTTACTACACAATTAACAAATTACATTTAGTATCATTCAATATCTAAAACTCCTTTGGGCCTCCTTTGGACGTAATAATCATGAATATATCCCAAATGCATAACATATTCTTATACTATTTTCAGATCTTAATATGCAAGTATTATTTCTGTGGATTTTCACATCAACTCTTCCAATTTTACAGCTAAAAAAACCTGAAGCATAAAAAAGTTAAGAAATTTGTCCAAAGTCCCACAGTTAATACATGGCAAATTTAGAATTAAACTTAGGAAATATGATTCTAGAGCCAAGTTCTGAATTCTTACACTATTATATTTTTCCAACATTTTCCATTTTGTCTCTCTTCTTGAGTCAATTTTGGTATTTTTCATCTTCCTAGAAAATCATCTATTTCATACTGATTTTAAAATGTATTAGCATGACTTGAATTGCAAATTTTGATGTGAAGTTCCAGAATTTGTATCAGAAATAAAATTATTTTTAGCCTATATTCTTCTCCCCATATCATGAACCTTATAAATTCATCCAGAGGAAATTGTACATCTGGATCTTGTAGTGAAATTCCATGACAAAAATAATCATCATTTCATCTACATGTTTCTGAAAGCTTGATGCTTGGAGATTAAATATCACTAACATATAACAAGATACATAATTATCTAGGTAGACATAATTCACAGAAAGCAATTTTTCTCTAAAATAGTCTTAAGTATTACTACTACAAAAGTAGTACATGCTGGGAGGAAAGTGTTCAAAATTTTTTTCTTTAAAAAAAAAAGCCTTTTCTTTCTCGACAATTATTTTGACCTACACTTCATTTCTACCTTTGTTCCTCCTGGAAACATGACCTAGGCCAGGTTACTAAACAATATTGTGTAGAATTTCAAAATAAAAAACCCGATTGTACCTGGACTGGGGACAAACTATGAACTAGAAATAACTATATATTAGTTTTCTCTTTAATTATGAGATAATTTACTCTTTAAAAAAAGAGAAGCTGAAGCATTTCTTCTCGTATATGGTATGTTCATGTAAATAATCAGATCTTTTGAAGAATTACACACCAGTTCCCCTGATCATAGTAACTTTGCAGAATGTGGACATTACTCAAAGCCTGGCAGGCAGCCTCCAGTTCCCCCTCACGAAACACATGGTAGTAACGATGGAGCACAGGACTTCGGTTGTGAGATCCTGCTGGATCAAATGTCTCAACAGGTTTGCCCTTGTCAGAGTTTCCTCTAAGGTGCCAGGGAACCAGCACATCTTGAGAATGAAAAGAAGTCCTGTTAGTATGAATAGGCAGCTTAGAATCTGTAACTTTCCTTGAATTACATCCTCCCTCCTGAAAGTCATTAATGGTGGGCACAGAAGATGCTGAGTCTTGATTGCCCAAATCAGGCATTTGCTCCATAGGCAGCCCTGGCACCGAGGCATCACCGTTTATCTCCTCTTTCCTTCCTTGGCTAATTCTGTTTTCTCTAAGATACTTGGACTTCTGCTTATTATATTCTTGTTCCATTGCCCAGACGTAAATGAGTGCCTTCCCATTAGGCCTCAGCAGTCGAACAAGTTCTTGAAGAGCTGCCACCCTACGTTCCTAAAACAACAACAACAACAACAACAAAAACATTTATCAACCAAAGAGATACAGAAAAAAAAGTGGGAAAATATCACTGACTGTAGGACTATTTTCAATTAGGATGAACAATAAGAAAATCTAACAAAATGTGTTAGAAACAAAAAATATATGAAACAAAAAATAGGAAAGGGTATTCTGTTCTGTGTTCAAGAAAAAAGTTTCGAGGAAGTAGGGAAAAAGAAATTTTTATTTCTGTTAACCTTCCCTGTGAGAAGGTTCTTCCTTAACCGACTGGCAAGGATACATGAAACAAATGATGAATTCTTACAAGGCTATCAGCAATAACATAAAGTGCTGTTAGGTCACTGATTATATTTACACACTGCGTGCTTGTACAAAGAGTTGTGTAAACTATATTATGGTTGCTGATAGGATTTTTTATTTAAAAAACCCCAAAGACTCCACTAAAAAAACTCTTAGATTTAATGAATGAATTCAGTAAAGTTTTAGGATACAAACTAAATGTACAAACATTTGTAGCATTTCTATATACCAATAATGATCTAGCTGAGAGTCAAATCAAGAAGGCAACACTATTTCTAATAGCTAAAAAAAATAAATAAATAAAAATACAAACCCTAGGAATCTTTTTAACCAAGGAGGTGAAAGACTTCTACAAAGAAAACTATAACACACCGATGAAAGAAATCATAGATGACAGAAACAAATGGAAAAACATCTCATGTTCATACATCAGAAGAATCAGTATTGCTAAAATGACCATAATGCCCAAAGCAGTCTACAGATTCAATGAAATCTGTATTAAAATACTAACATTATTCTTCATACAATTGGAGAAAACAATCCTAACATTCACAAAGAGTGGGATCCCATTGCTACTAAGAATAGAAAAATCAGCCAAGCACAACGGCTCGTACCTGTAATCCTAGCACTCTGGGAGGCCAAGGCAGGTGGACTGCTTGACCTCAGGAGTTCAAGACTAGCTTGAGCAAGAGCGAGACTCTCTTTACTAAAACTAGAAAAAAACTAGCCAGGCATTGTGGTGGGTACCTGTAGTCCCATCTAGTTAGAAGGCTGAGGCAAGAGGATCTCTTGAGCACAGAGAGTTTGAGGTTGTTGTGAGCTGTGACACCACGGTACTCTACCTAGTGTGACAAGAGTGAGACTCTGTCTCACCAAAAAAAAAAAAAAAAGAAGAAGAAATCATGTCTTTTGCAGCAATATGGATAGGACTGGAAGCCATTATCTTAGTGAAACAATTCAAACACAGGAAGACCAATACCACATGTTCTCACTTATAAGTAGAAGCTAAGTAATATGCACACATGTACAGGAGTGTGGAATGATAGATAAGGGGGACTCAGAAGATGAGGAGTTGGGAAGAGCATGGATGATGAGAAACTATTTAATGGGCACAATGTACAGTATACAGGTGATGGATACACTAAAAGACCCAACTTTACCACTACATGATACAGTGTATCCAGGTAACAAAATTATACTGGCAACTGATAAATTTATAATTAATCAATAACACACTACTAGCAGCTAAATAAAAGTCTTGAAAAAAGAAAAGGAAAGAAGGAAAAACAGAATGGGAAGTGAGACTCACATGTGAGGGACGAGAGTACAGACTGAGAAAGAAAACTGGGAAAGAGAAACAGAGACAAGCCTCAGAGTCTGAGGAGTGAGCGCTCAAGAGGCCTAGAGTTGATGATCTCAATCTCTTCCCACTAAAATTCAGCGGTTCTCAACCTGTGGGTCGCTACCAATGAAAATACATCCTGCATATCAGATATTTACATTACAATTCATAACAGTAGCAAAATTACTGTTATGAAGTAGCAGCGAAAATAATTTTATGGTTGACAGTCACCACAACATGAGGAACTATATGAAAGAGTCGCGGCATTAGGAAGGTTGAGAACTACTGGCTTAACATAAGGCATGTAGAAGTGCATGAGAATCGGACAGAAAAATGCAAACATACACACCAGTAAAGCACAGAGTCCCCTGAGACCTGTGTTTAAGTGAACACGTGCATTCTGCAGGCTCTCTCACAAAGAGGGCAAATGGGCCGGGCACGGTGGCTCACACCTGAAATCCTCGCACTCTTGTTAGGCCAAAGCAGGAGGATCGCTTGAGCTCAGGAGTTTGAGACTGCAAGTGCAAGACCACCATCTCCACCAAAAGTAAGAAACATCGGCCAGGCGTTGCGGCACGCCTTGCAGTTTCATCTACTTGGGCTGAGGCAGGAAGATAACTTGAGCTCAGGAGTTTGAGGTGACTGTGAGCTATGACTTCACAGCTCTCTAGGCTGGGGCAGCAGAGTGAGACTCTGTCTCAAACAAACAAACAAAAAAACTCAAACAGGGAAAATGGTGTGACAAGAGAATAGAAAGAAATAAAAAGCTAAAACAGGGTCCTAAATCAGTAAAATCCATAAACTTTTCCTGCCATTTTAGTTGCAAGTTTTCAGAGAAGGAGCAAATACTCACTACGGTTGCAAAGTGGTGAATAACAGCAATGGAGAGACCGGCGTCACAGGACCCAGTGAGGAGTGGCACCGCCAGCGCGTCACACACGAAGGCCTCAAAGCGCTTCTCTCTACAAATGGCCACAAGGTTTCGGCTACGATCACATCCAATCTGTAACAAAGAAATAAAGAATTTCATAACATTTTGTTTAAATATCACAAAAAAGTAAGAGCTAGGGGCTTATTCCATCATCTTAAACTCATTAGACAGATTTCATATTCATTGTGAAATTGTCTGAGAGCCCGATGTTATCGGTTCTTATAGCCAGTACAAAGCCAGAATATGTAATTGTTCAGAGCAGCATTTATTACCATAGGAGACATCAAACAGAACTCAAACTGGTCAATGGAAACAAAATGACTAAAATAAAAATGATAGCAGTGGAATTAGGCAGTCCAAGTTTGTACCTAATTTATCACCATTCTTAATATCATGCATTGAAAACTGGAAATTATCCCATAAACACAGATATTTAATCCTGTGGGGGGACCTACGATATCTCCCATTCCTACTCATACTGTACTGTGATGACCCAGAGAGTAGGAGGATAGATGGTATTTTTTCCTTTTTCTTTATACTTTCCAACATGCATTACTATTACAATCAGAAAATAAACCCCCCAAAACAAAAATTGTTTTCATTTTTTAAGGCTAGTAAATCTTTTCTGCTGATTACCAAACTTTATCAAGAATAAAGTGCTGAATTTAAAATTTGTAACAGTCTACTTAATGGAGCCCTTAGTATAACCAAGCATCCTGCAGAACGAGGCCCTGTGGCAGCTGGCAGTGTCTCGCCCCTCCATCGGCAGGGGAGGCCGACAGGCCCGCGCAGGGGTCCGGCTCTGTGGGAAGGGTTCAGGGTTGGGGTTTCCCATTGTGTCTCTAGTTCCGTTGTTTTGTACATAGTTTTGCCATTTAGTTCTAAGAATATCACATCTGTCTGTACGTACACACACACACACACACACACACTGCAATGTACCCATACAAATTAGGGAAGTAACGAGAGAGGCTTAAGAAATAGTAAATTACTAGAAAATGTCTTTTTAACCCAATCTCTTTAATAGGAAAAGAGTTATATAAGCAGATTTAGTCAAGCAGAAGTGGCCCTCCAAGCTTGTATTTGTTCATTTGATCTTTTGGTATAATGAACACTGATCCTATGGTTCCCTCAGCCATTCTGAGAATACAAAATATGAATACTTTTATCAAAACAATTCTTACTGAGTTAAATCACATTGCCATGCTAGTCACACTTAATGAGTTTGTTCAGTTTCTAATTGGTATTAAGCAGCTTCTATATTCTATCTGCTTTAATTTCTAAAACAAGCTAGAGGTAAAGTTTAGCAATTTTTCTTTGATATATTTTAAGATGTAAAAATACTAAGGGCTCATTAATAACAGCAGTGGCATGATTTCCAATTAACTGCTCCCTTTAACTGTGTAAGATACACGCCTGGCTTATTATATTTATTTTCATCCATATTTTATGCCACTCAGCCAGCAGTTACATCAGGTAACAATGCCACTCAAATAATATGCACATTATATTTTGGTGCTTTTTGTTACATTTAAATTCCGTTCTTAGGTTCCGAAGTTTCAAGTATGCCCAGTTCTGACAGAGATAGCTACACCTTGCAACAAGTCAACAGGAAGAAACCCAATCTACCTCGAAAGCAAATCCTCACACACAGGGCTCCATAGTCACTCAGAGGTGGAAAGCTATTATCTGAGACCCCCAGATAAGACAGAACAAGAACAACAGCCAAACTAAACAAGAGAAAATTTCCCTCTCCACCTTGCCAGACTCTTACGGCTATTTGTACATAACACTCCTTTCACCAAAAAGAGAGAACGTGGGCAATTCTAATAATACAGCCCAGGTCTACACAGGTGTGATTTCCCACTGACCTACGGCCTGACTCACGCCTGGCTCAGCACTCCCATCTTTCCCTTGCTTTGCCAAAGTCTTCCATGTAATAGAGTCAAATCGTCACCATTATTTTTCTTTTCTCTTTCTGTTTTTAAGTTTCTTCAGTTTTTATACCAAGGATAGTATTGAGTATTTGAAAATCTCCCTAATAATGATGTTGCATGATGTCAACAACAGGACAAAAAAGGTCCTATTTATAAAACCAACACATATACAAAGAATCAGGAAAAGCCACATATTTCTGTGTGCTGGGCAGAGAGCAATGATATCAAAACATGTACATATTAGGCTTAAAATGTATACTTTTTCTCCTATACAATTTTTAAAATCCTCAACAAAAACATTAAATATGTAATTCTAGAAGTACCGGGAAACTTGAAAAAATATTCACTCTAGTTATCAAAGGTGCAAACTAAAACAAGGTTCCATTTCTCTCCTACTAAACTATCAAAATTATTTTAAAACCAGAACACACCACAGTGATGGCAATATGATAAAACTTATTTTCAAATGTTGGTGACAACTGAAATTGGCTCAACCATTTAAAAGAGCAATTAGGCAAACCTTGGTGTTAAAAAAAAATGTTCATAGCTTTTGATCCAATAATTATTCTTCTAAAAATTTATCCTATGAAAATAATCCAAAGGGGAAAAGCTAACCAGACTCATAACAACTGCCTTTTCCTGAGAACTGATTAAGGCACATTCTTTGTATCAATGAACTTAATCCGTATAACACATTTTGAGTTAGGTATTATTACCACCACATTACAGATGAGGAAACGTCATCTCAAAGAAAATAACTACTTTGCCCTAAGTTGACCAGTAGTTAAGTGGTAGATTACAGATTTAAAACCTAGTTTTTCGGGGCACCTATGGCTCAGTGGGCAGGGTGCCGGCTCCATATACCAAGGTTGGCAGGTTCAAACCCGGCCCCAGCCAAACTGCAACAAAAACATAGCCGGGTGTTGTGGCGGGCGCCTGTAGTCCCAACTACTCTGGAGGCTGAGGTAAGAGAATCGCCTAAGACCAGGGGTTGGAGGTTGCTGTGAGCTGTGTGACGCCACGGCACTCTACCGAGGGTGATAACATAACTCTGTCTCTACAAAAAAAAAAAAAAACAAAACCTAGTTTTTCTCTTTCCAAAAATCCATATTCTTCCTTTCTGTCCCACTATCTCTCAATATACACGTTCATTATGGTGTTATTTGTAGTAACTCCAAACTGAACACAACCAAATGTTCAGTAACATCCACTGAATGTAATATTATAAAGTCTAAGTATCTTCAATAAGTGGTACTGGGAAAACTAGTTATCTACATACAGAAGGATGAAGTTAGATCCTTATCTCACAAAATATCAACTCAAAATGAATCAAAGACAAATGTAAACAAGACATGAAACTGTGAAACTACTGAAAGAAAACACAGGGAGAAAGCTCTGTAACATTGGTCTGGGCAAGAAATTGTTCAGATATGACTCCAAAAACACAGGCAACAAAAGCAAAAATCAACAGGGTTAGACCAAACTAGAAAGCTTCAGCACAGCAAAGGAAATAATCAACAAGGAGACAACCTACAGAATAGGAGAAAATATCGGTAAACCACGTATCTGATAAGATGCTAATATCCAACATACATAAAGAGCTCAAACAACTCAATAGCAAGAAAACAACCTGATTTTTAAATGGGCCAAAGACCTGAATATATAGTTCTCAAACGAAGGCACACAAATGGCCAACAGGTATATGAAAACCGCTCAACATCACACTAATCATCAGGAAAATGCAAATTAAAACCACAGTAAGATATCATCTCATGCCTGTCAGAATGGCCATCACCCAAAAGATAAGTGATAAGTGTTGACAGTGTGGAGAAAAGGGAATCCTTATATACTGTTGGTGGGAATATAAATAGTACAGCCAATATGGAAAACAGTAAGAAGGCTTCTCGAAAAAATTAAAATTAGAACTACAATATGATCCTGCTAGGTGTACGCCCAAAGGAAACAAAACCACTGTGTCAAAGAGACACCTGCACACCCATGCTCACTGCAGCACCATTCACAACACCCAAGATATGAAATCAACCTAACTGTCCATCAGCAGATGAACAGATAAAGAAAAATGGTAAATACACACAATGGAATACGTATTATTTGGCCATTTACAACCGAATAGATAAACTGGAAGCCATTATGTTAAGTGAAAAAGACAGACACAGAAGGCAAATACCACACAGCCTCCTGCCCGTGTGGAATCTAGAAAAGCTGATGTTCTGAGAACTAGAAGAGAAAGGCAGCTGGCAGAGGCCGGGGTGCTCTGGAGGTGATGGGGGTTGGGGCAATGTGGGTTAAAGAAAATTTCAGTTAGACAGGAGGAGTAAGTTCCAGGGATCTACTTCACAATATGGTGATTACTGTTAACAACAATATACTGAAGCTTCTCACAAAAAAATGGTAACTATGTGAGGGAACACATGATAATCTGCTAGATTTAGTTAACCCACAATGTATATATACATCAAATCATACCATACATGACAAACACATACAATTTCATCTGTCAATTTAAAAATTAGAATAAAATAGAGAAAAAAGAATACTGGATAATTAACATATAAAATCCAGAAACATTATATGACTACTTATCAAAATGGGAACATTAAGTGACTTTAACGTTAATAAATGACTTTCCAAACTGCATACTGTACAATCTCAGTCCCATGAACCTGGACGCTGTGCGTGTACACTCAGGATCTAGAAGGACGTGTCAAACTACGAACTGCCTGTGATTGCAGATGACTGTTCACACTCAGGATCTAGAAGGACGTGTCAAACTATGAACTGCCTGTGATTGCAGATGACTGTTCACACTCAGGATCTAGAAGGACGTGTCAAACTACGAACTGCCTGTGATTGCAGATGACTGTTCACACTCAGGATCTAGAAGGACGTGTCAAACTATGAACTGCCTGTGTGTGATTGCAGATGACTGTTCACACTCAGGATCCAGAAAGATGTGTCAAACTATGAACTGCCTGTGATTGCAGATGACTGTTCACACTCAGGATCTAGAAGGACAGTCAAACTATGAACTGCCTGTGATTGCAGATGACTATTCCTTGCTTCTTGTGTTTTCCAGTTTCCTATACTGCATATATTAACTTAAAAAGAAAATAAAGCTTATTGTAAAAATTTGGGAAAAAACATTTATAGAAAAAACACTAGAAAGATATTCATCACAATCTACTGGTTTATTGGGGTGATAAGGTTATAGGCAGATACCTTTCCTCTTGTCAGTTTTCTGAATAATGGATGTATTTTTTATTTCTTAAAAATATACACTTTTAAAACTATTAGGAAAATATGCAAGTGTAAAAAAAATCAGACTGGCGCTATCCAGTCAAAGTGCAGAGAACTAAGCAAAGGCCCCAGGGAAGCATACTACAGGCTGAGCATCCCAAGTTCAAAATGCTGGGAACCACAACTGCTTTGGATTTCAGATATTTTTGGATTTTTTAATATCTGCAAATACACACTAGTTGAGCATCCCTAATCTGAAAAATCAAAATCTGAAATGTTCCAATGAGTAATTCTCTTGATTATCATGCCAGTACTCAAAAAGTTTCAGATTTTGAAGCAGTCCAGATTTCAAATTTCTATATTAGGGATTCGAGTAGTGCCTTCAGCAGTAACTAGCTGAATGACATAGGAAAGCAACTTAATATCTCAGACAAGTAGTTTTTATTCATTCCTTGAACCAACATTTCTTGAGACTACCTTGGAGATCAGACCACGAAGAGGCTCCCGGGAGCAGCAGACAGGGAAGAACACGGCAGACCACTGCTGACAGCAGAATGCAGGTAACAGACAGAGCGTGCCTGTGGTTTTCCAGTCCTTACAAATATGTGCCTTCTTGAATCAACTGCAGATTTTGGGGTCTGTCACTTGTTTATCAAGAAATCATCCTCACTTGTAGCAGAACAGTGTTACCATTATGACTAAGTCAGTGTGGGTCACTTCAACCTGATTCCACAGTCACAAATAATACCTGACTAGATAAAATCATAGGCCATCAATTATCAGCAAGAAAGTACAAAAGCAGAGCCTACTGAGAAACATATTCAGACAGAACTTTTTAATTAAAACACCAGAAGATATCACCTTGTTTGAACTGCAGTGACAGTTATGATTTTAAGTGACACATCAAAAACTGGAGAATGTTCCCTATAAAAAAATCTAATCTGTAGAGTTGTGTTAAGTGCCAGATAACTTTACTGATAAAACAATCATATTGGAAAGCAAAATATGATCAGATAAAACAACTATAATGATGACATAAATTTCTAGAGAAATAAGAAGGAATGGTGGTATTTGTTAATTTTCAGTCTGTTTATTACTTTTCTGCAATGACCTAAAAAACATTAGATGATGAGGAAGAAAGATGATGGTAACCACAGCAAATCAAGCAAAAAGGAAGTCAGGAGCAACATTACTTGCCATATATAATTCCTTATTGATGCCAAGATACTTTCCATTCCCACATCCAACATCGGCCACTATGGAGCCACTTGGCAAAGCCTTCAGGAACTCCACAACGCGCGGCCACGGGGCATGTCTCGTGCAGCTGAAGTGCCCGGCAATCTCTTCATAAACCCGATGGACATGCTCTTGCTCCAGCTGTGAGGCTTCTTCATCATTCTCTGGAAATGAGGGAGGAGTCTCTTTCCTCTGGCTGTCACAGACCAAGGGGTAACCTAAATGGAAAAATAAAGCAATATAAACCTTTCATTTTTATCCAAATGATTCATCAAGTACCAAGTTTTCCTAAAAGAAAAAGGAAATCAAAGTAAATTTGGTGACAGGGTAGATAGGTCCTGATTTATCAGTTTATTAAAAAAGAAACCTCTTCCTTAACAAATCCAATTATACGCATGAGAGGTCTATTATATATAAAAAAGATGCACTTACAACGCAACATGACTACAGTTCCGTACCTGCTATAAAATGATACCTAGTTCATCTTGGGATTAAAGAGTCCTCTTAATCAAGAAAGGATTTATAGGTCTGATCTAACTTGGAAAAAAATTAGCTAGATTAACAAGATTTAGGACGTTTCCCTTGGCAGGTGAAAGGGATAGGAGTTCTTCTAAAGACATTAAGACTCTCAAAAGAAGAACAAGACCTAGAAGCAAAGTGTCCCTTGGCAATAATCACAGATATTCACTGAAGGCTTTCTGAAGCAGATACATGTATTGTCTCAATCCTTGCAGAAATGCTATGAGACATGGGCTATTACATCCATTCTACAGATGGGGGAGCTGAAGCACAAAGAAGTTAATAATATTCCCACACTGTCAGAGATAGTGAATCACACAGCCAGTATCTGAATCCAGGCGGTGCAGAGCCCAGAGCCCACATTCTCCATGACCACACTGTGCTGCCTGCTTCAGGAGAACCAGCAAACTCTGAGAACACCACAAGTAGAAGAGGCGAAAGAGGAAGTTCAGGACACAATGTCTCACATCAGGGTTGAAGCTGTTCCTTCTTTTCTGCAGTAATGTCTAATGCTAATTTTAAATCCTCGCCTGTTCTCTGCTATGCTATAATTTCTGTTTGTCTTCTGCCAAAGCCTGTGATGTACAACATCTTTCTATGGGCAGTGTTCTAGGGAGTAAAGGAAGGAGGAGTAGCATTACCAGAGAAACCACAGACAAACCCAAGGCAATAATTAGAAATCATGTGACAGCAGAGAATTTGACTACAACAGTGATGGCTTCAGGAATGAACATAAAACAAACCTCTTTTCCCTAAATATAACTAAAGTATGCCAAACCTTAAGAAAGCCTAACACAGGGGTGGGAGTATCTAGTGCCTATTAATGGGTGAAGGGAAATGCTAAACATTTTTAATGTGTATTTAAGAAAATGGCAGCCCCCCAAAGCTTGAACACTCTAAAACATACATGTAGAAACAAAGAGGGTATGTTATGTTGATTAATTTAGAAGTATGATTATACAATGAACATGGTCTTAGTACAATTGGAAATTATGAACATCTACATTGTCTAAAGAAATAAGCAACCCTTATCACTTATAATGTGACCAAAGAACAAATTTTGACCAAAAGTATGCAGAGGATACCTTAACTTTAAGAAAAACCATCACTATTCATCAGGAAAATGTAAGTTAAAACCATAAGATATCATCTCATATCTGTTAAATGACTGTTATCAAAAAGATAAAAAGTATCAATGTTGGTGAGGATGTGGGAAAAAGGGAACCAATCCCCTGGCACACTGTTCATGAGAATATAAATTAGTACAGCCATTATGAAAAACAGCATGAAGCTTCCACAAAAAATTAAAAATTGAACTATCTGGGTAGTGCATATGGCTCAGTGAGTAGGGGGCCGGCCCCATATACCGAGGATGGCAGGTTCCAGTCCAGCCCTGGCCAAAGTGCAGCTGGGCATCGTGGTAGGCGCCTGTAGTCCCAGCTACTTGGGAGAATTGCCTAAGCCTAAGCCCAAGACCTGGAGGTTGCTGTGAGCTATGATGCCACGGCACCCTACCGAGGGCAACAAAGTGAGACTCTGTCTCAAAAAAAACCCCAAAAAACTATTGAACTATCTAATCACACTACTGGGTACACATCCAAAGGAAACGAAATCAGTATGTCAAAGAAATATCTGCTCTCCCCTCTTCATTGCAGCATTATTCATAACAGCCAAGATAAGGAATCAACCTAAGTGTCCATCAAATGGATAAACAGATAAAGAAAACATGGTATTGAAGGACCCAGTGACGCAGTGATGCCATTTTGGGCTTTTAGGCTTTCATCCTCCATTTGGAGAAAACCTGAAAGCTCCTAGTTTCGTTTCTTAGTAAACCACATCCCTCCCTATCTCCCGGGATGCGTCCCTGTCTTCCGGAGTGCGTCAGCTCCCCCCCCGTTAAGATTGGTGGGACCCTATCAGCTTTGCTTCCCACACCCCTCATCCCATACCCCCCTCATAAAAACCCGCACGCAGCAAGCACGGGGCTCTCGGTCCCAGCTATGTCTGGGGTGCTGACAGCCCAGGCTCGAGCTTGAATAAACGCCCTCGTGTGATTGCATTGGTGTCTGGCTTTTTTTTTTTTTTTTTTGAAGTTAGATTTTATTGAAATAATTTATAACAGTTTTATTTTATCAGTGAGTAATTTAAAATAAATAAAGCCTGAAGCTTATTTGTAATTTTGAAATTTAAAATACCATGGCTTAAAAATACTGTTTCCCAAAATAAAGTCCATTTATATATCTTTGGAGTCTAAGAATTTCAAGTTCAATATCCCTGTTGTTACTTGAAATCTCTGATTTGTAAAATATTTCCATGACATGAAACAGTGTATTTTACATACTTATTTTTTTGCTCTAACACATTTGAAAACATTTTCCCATTTTGTGAAACTTAATATTCTAATACCAAAACAATTTTATTTCATGTAAATGTAATTTATGAATCTCATGTTCCATTATTTTTCAAAATAAGAAGTAAGGACATAGGTAAGAATCACTCTGTAGAACTATAGATTCTAAATTTATTTTCGTATGGGCAGCTTGAATTTTACTGCCAAATTAGTAAAAAAAAAAAAAAAAAGTCAGACTTATCCTGGAAGATGAAAACATGGCTCGTTTAAAATGACAACAGCAAAACAGTTAAACCACAAGGATCTGTACTATATCACATCTATTTCCCTGCAAAATAGAGGAAAGTATTACAGAAACTAAATGTCCACTAGATGCCACATTTCGTTTGATGAATTAAGCAGTAGTTTGACTTCCGGCAAGCTTTATGCAGATACTACTGAAGCTAGTAATAGGACCCCAGCTCAACTGTTTTTTCTTTTTTTATTAAATCATAGCTGTGTATATTAATGTGATCATGGGGCACCATACGCTGGTTTCATAGACCGTTTGACACATTTTCATCACACTGGTTAACATAGCCTTCCTGGCATTTTCTTAGTTATTGTGCTGAGACATTTATATTCCACATTTACTAAGTTTCACATATGGTGTCTGGCTCTCTTGTGTGGTCATTGGGGACCCCGATTCTCAGGTGTAACATTTGGTACATTGGCCAGGAAGCCCCAAGACCCTGAGAGACCCCACTCGGAGGGCTAGTAAGTGTACATGTTTTTGTCTTTGTGAATTCTTTCTGTACTGTGCAGGTTTGGGGTTGGTTTGGGCCTAGGTAGACGCACTGGAGGGCCACCTCCCATGGGGAAGGCTGAGACGTGGAAACCCCAGCCTCCTACAGTGGGGATCACTTGGAATCGATCTCCTTAGGGCTTTTGAGTAGGTTCTGGGACGTGGAATCCCCAGCCTCCTACAATGGGGATCACGTGGACTCCATCCTCTTAGGGCTTTTGAGTGGCAGCGGTTACGCCCACATATGAGTGCCAGGCTGTCCATTCACTTTCAGTTTTGCTTCACTTCAGTCTGCAGCGTGTCTGCCTTTGTTTTTATATTGTGTATATTGTGTTGTGTGTTGGCTGGGCGCTCTGAAGATGGGACAGACTCAGAGACTCCCCTTTCACTTATTCTTGACCACTTCCAGGACTTGCGGGCCTGAGCCCGGAATCTGGGTTTAGTGGTGAAGAAAAATAAACTTGAGACCTTTTGCAGGAGCGTTCTTGCTAAGGAGCAGGGCGAGCCGGTGCGGGGGCACGGGGCTGGGATGTGAGGAGCGGCGGGCGGCAGGCTCCGGACTCCCGGCTCTGCACCGCCGGGGCTGTGAGCGGTGGCGACTGCCCTGCTGTGGGCAGCCTGGGTGCCCAGTAGCCGGGTGGAACCAGAGCACGGGTGGCTGCACAGGCCCCTCTCTCTGCGGCACCATGGTTGTTCCCCACACTGGACGCCTCGCGGAGCCCATCTCCACCACTCCAGGTTCGGGGATCTGAACTCGCATCCACCACCACGACTGACCCCAGCCCACAACCACGTGCACGGCCAAACCCCAGCGCCCCACTGCCTCAGGCAGCTGTGCCAGCGCCTCCTGCCCTCTCAGGCCCCACAGTGCGCTGGAGGCAGAACCTGGTTGAGGACCCGCCTCCCTGGCTGTAAAGTATTTTACTGCCCTGGTTGGAGAAAACTGAGGCCAGCACAGTGCTTGCCCTGCGGGAAAAGCCTAAACCCAAAGACACTAACCCCCCCCCCCCCCCCGTATCCTGTCTTGCCAAGCAAGGCAAACCCAGAAGAGCTTTTCCGGGCCCTACCTTCCCTTGATCCAGGCATGCCCTAGTGCCCAGTCGGTCCCAGGAGAGGATGAAGTGGCAGCAGCGCCACCTGTCAGTAGTCCACCGAGGGCCTTACGGGATGCATCTGGACAGCCTGGGCGGGCTGTAGCCAATTCTACTGCCTTAACGCTCCAGGTGGTGGGCCCTCCTGAGGAGGGAACCCTGCACTACTGGCCTTTCGCCAGGAGTGATCTATACAACTGAAAAATACAAAACCCTAAGTTCTCAGAAAAACCCACCGTCCTTATTGACCTATTAGATTCTATCTTTTTCACCCATCAGCCCTCTTGGGACAACTGCCAGCAGCTGCTACAGGTCCTCTACACTACCCAGGAGAGGGACCAAATCTTGGCAGAGACATGGAAGTCTGTCCTGGACGCTGAACGACAATAGGCAGCCTACTGCGAACCCGGCATTAATTGAGGCCGCGTTCCCACTGACTCAGCCAGATTGGGATTTTAATACAGCAGAGGGTAAGGAGAGGCTCCGAGTTTACCGCCAGACTCTAATGGGGGGTCTCCGAAAGCGGCAAGGAAGCCAACTAATTTGGCCAAGGTAGGAAATGTACAGCAAGAGAAAGATGAGTCCCCACCCGCCTTCCTAGAGCGGATCATGGAGGCATTCTGCACTTATACGCCCATGGATCCAGAGGTGGAGAATAGTAAGGCAGCTGTCATGATGGCTTTAGTTAATCAGTCAGCTCCAGACATTAAGAGAAAACTTCAGAGAACAGACAGGTTGGCAGAGAAGTCCCTGCAGGACTTGCTGGTGGTGACTGAAGGAGTATACAACAACCGAGAGAGCCCAGAGGAAAAACAGACACGTGCCAGCAACATGCAGACCAAGGACCTTACTAAGATCCTGCTTGCTGCCATGGTAAGCGGCTCCAAAGAGAAGGTGAGGAGGGTGAAGAAACTGGCCGCAGGAGGAGTTAGGGAGTCGCCCTGGGGGGATTGACCTCGGCTACGGACAGATCAGCGTGCATACTGCAGGGAGACTGGCCACTGGGCCAGAGAATGTCCAAAAAACGGGACAATGAGGACCCCCTCGAAACCAGGCCCACGTCCGAGTGGGTAAGAATAGTGACCTTGATAATGAAAAACGTAACATTGGTATATATCTGCCTTCATGAAAACGCCATTTTCAATGACAAATTAGAGGACAGACCAGTGCCTGGATGGAGACTGGCCTCTAGCATCTGATGTGAATTCAGAGACCACAGTCTGTAACTTAATTACACTTAGCTCATGCCAAAAACTAGTTGAGTGAGTATAGGCATAAGTTTGCCTACTTCTTCCTGTTTTCTTTGATATTATTTAATGAATTCAAACTGCAGGTAATGGTTTTGTCTTTTTGTAATAGTTAATAAGAAAATAATAAAATGAAGTTTTCAGCATACACTAAAAATCATTCCTTGTGTTTCCCCAATATATTGTATATGTGTATGTATAGACTGAATTGCTTAATATATGAATAGAATTGTTGGAATCTAAACTACTTGATAGAGAAGAATTATGGTTGTAGGGCAGTGATTTTCTTTTTATCTTTTTTTTTCTTTTTGAGACATCCCAACATTTTATTCACAACAATATTTTACTCCATCTCCTTCCTTGGGGAAGGCTTTGGAGAGCTAGTGTACACGATTCCTGGAAAGGAGGGGGAGCACGTGGAATAACTCATATATTGAGGGCAGTGATTTTCGAACAGTGTGCTATGAGAAGATCTTAGGTGTGCACCGAAAAATTTTTAAGATTATTAATTAAATTATTTTTGAAAGAAGTCTAAGAACAGTGGACATGGGGGCAGGCCGAGTGTCACACGCATTTATGGTCATCCCAGACTGCCCTTACCCCTTATTTGATAGAGACCGCCTTCATAAAATCGGAGCACAAATTTCTTTCAAACAAGGAACGCCACAGGTTACAGACAGACAGGGGCATCCTGTTCATGTCCTCACCCTGCACTTAGAAGATGAGTATTGACTCCATCAACAACCTCTGCCACGGAGCCAAGCGGATATCTCCGAGTGGCTTAACTCCTACTCGTCAGCCTGGGCTGAAACAGCCTGGCAAAACACCGAGCCCCGATCATAGTCGAGCTCAAGCCTGAAGCTGAACCGGTGCAGGTAAGGCAGTACCCCATGACCCCTGAAGCCAGAAACAGAATCCTGCCACACATTCGGTGGCTACTAGACACGGGAATCCTGATCCTCTGCCAGTCCCCATGGAACACCCCCTTGTTACCAGTTAAAAAGCCCCTCACTAATGATTACCGGCCAGTTCAAGACCTCCAAGAGGTTAATAAGTGGGTAATGGTCATTCACTCAACTGTACCAAAACCCCTACAACCTCTTAAGCTCACTGGCCCCCCTTAAAAGAGGGGGGCTTGTCGCTGGGGTCCCAGAGCCAGGCCCTGTTTGCCTTCGAGTGAAGTGATCCGGAGAGAGGCATCAGTGGACAGCTAACGTAGATCCGCTTGCCACAAGGGTTTAAGAATTCTCCACCTATCGTTGGTGAGGCCCTGCATGAGGACCTGGGTGAGTTCCGCAGGCAGCACCCCAACCTGACCCTCCTCCAATACGTAGATGACATCCTAGTGGCAGCCGTCAGCAAACAGGACTGCTTACAAGGCACGCGAGACCTGCTCGTCACACTGGGGGACCAGGGGTATCAGGCATCAGCAAAGAAAGCCCAGATTTGTCAGCAAACTGTAAGTTACCTGGGATATACCCTTAAAGATGGTCAAAGATGGCTCAGTGAGGCCAGGAAGCAGACTGTACTCAAAATCCTGACCCAAACCAACCCCAGGCAGGTGCAAGAGTTTCTGGGGTCTGCAGGGTTCTGTCGACATTGGGTACCAGGCCTTGCTGAAATTGCAAAACCCCTCTATGAAGCCACAAGGCAGAGGCACCCCTTCGAGTGGACGACAGAAAGGGAATTAGCCTTTCAGAGACTTAAGACTGTTCTGCTTTCTTCCCCCGCTTTGGGGCTCCCTGACATTACAAAACCATTTCATCTCTATGTAGACGAACTAGATAACTAAGGGGGCGTTGACCCAGACCTTGGGGCCCTGGACCTGCCCAGTAGCCTACTTATCAAAAAACTAGACCCGGTGGTGTCAGGATGGCCCCCCTGCCTCCACATTGTGGCAGCCACTACACTAGACCCGGTGGCGTCAGGATGGCCCCCCTGCCTCCACATTGTGGCAGCCACTACACTAGACCCGGTGGCGTCAGGATGGCCCCCCTGCCTCCACATTGTGGCAGCCACTACACTAGACCCGGTGGTGTCAGGATGGTCCCCCTGCCTCCACATTGTGGCAGCCACTACACTGCTTGTAAAGGACACAGACAAACTTACCCTGGGGCAGGAACTATTGCTAACCACACCCCATGCCATCGAAGGGATCTTGAAACAACCCCCGGACCAGTGGATGAGCAATGTGCATCTAACACACTCCCAGAGCTTGTTACTTAACCCCCCATGAATCCGATTCTTGCCCAGCACTGCCCTAAACCCTGCCACTCTCCTGCCCAACCCAGATATGGAGACACCACTCCACAAATGCCAGAATATCCTTGCCCAAGTCCACAGCACACGCCAGGACCTGACCGACCAACCGCTGTGGAACCCTGAGGAGACCTGGTTCACAGATGGCGGTAGTTTTATAAAAGATGGCCAACGGTACACGGGGGCGGCAGTGGTCTTTGAGGCAGGTACACTTTGGGCTGAACCTCTTCCAGTCAGAACCTCCACCCAGCGGGCTGACTTAATTGCCCTTACCAGGGCTTTGGTTCTAGGCCAAGGAAAAAAGCTTAATATCTATACTGACAGCCGATACACATTCACCACCGCTCACATACATGGGGCCATCTACCGGGAGAGGGGATTGCTGACAGCAGAGGGGAGGACTGTTAAAAACAAACAAGAAATACTAGACTTACTAGCCGCCATCTGGCTACCAAAAAACTAGCCATTATCCATTGCCCAGGACATCAAAAGCCCACTACCCCAGTAGCAAAAGGCAATTATCAGGCAGACAAGGCCTCTAGAAGTGCAGCCCTCAGAGCCAAACAGGCCCTGGCAGTTAATCTACCTGACACTGGGCCTCCAGTCCTGCCAGAAGAGTCCAAATACACCCCTGAGGACTTGGCCTGGATCCACACCATCCCTCAGACATATAACCCCTCCCAGTATAACGGCTGGTGGCACACAGCTGATGGGAAAATCATCCTCCCTGTGCAGCTGGGGCTAGACATTTTACAGCGCATGCACCAAGCAACCCATATGGGCAGCAGGAAGTTAAGAGATCTAATCCGACATGCACGGATTAAGATCGAGAGAATGGATGCCAAAGTGGACCAGATAGTTAATGCTTACAAAGTTTGCCAGCTCACTGATGCCCGAGCTGGACCTACCACTCAAGACACCCGCACAAGGGGCACCAATCCTGGTGCGTATTGAGAAGTGGACTTCATGGAAATTAAGCCTGGTCAATATGGATACAAATATCTCTTAGTCTTTGTAGATACTTTCTCAGGGTGGGTAGAAGCCTTCCCCACCAAACATGAAACTGCTCAAACTGTGGCAAAAAAGCTGCTAGAGGACATTCTTCCCAGGTATGGACTGCCAGCTATAATTGGCTCAGACAATGGGCCAGACTTTATATCTCAAATAACTCAGAGGGTAGCCACAGCACTGGGAACAACCTGGAAATTACATTATGCATACAGGCCCCAGAGCTCAGGGCAGGTAGAACTTTAAAAGAGACCTTAACCAAATTGACCCTGGAGTCTGGCGGGGACTGGGTGACTCTTATTCCCTTTGCCCTATATAGGGTCAGAAATTCCCGGATACCCTGGGTCTCTCTATGCTAGGTCTTTCTCCCTATGAAATTCTCTATGGGAGACCATCTCCTATTATTCCAAATAACCACATAGATCTTTTAACAGGAGGCAAATGATGAAGATTTTCTCCTTTCCCTCCACTATTACCAGCAGGTTCAGAAAGAGAATTGGAACTGCCTGAGTGCCACCTATGTGGCGGCCCGATCCCAGAGCCTCACAAGTTCCAGCCAGGGGACTGGGTCTATGTCAAGAGACACCAGCAGGAAACTCTCGAGCCATGGTGGAAAGGGCCTTACACTGTGATCAAGACCACCCCCACCGCACTCAAGGTCAACGGCATCGCTACTTGGGTCCATCACACCCACATCCGGTTGGCAGACCCGTTTGCCATCAAGGAGGATTATATCCCACAATGGAAGCTCGAGAAAGACTCTGCCAACCCACTCAAGCTCCCCTGACGATCCCAGACTCACCACTGAGGTCCCATGATTGGGTCCTCTTAGTTACAAGGAGAAGAGGGGAATGAAGGACCCAGTGATGCAGTGACACCATTTTGGGCTTTTAGGCTTTCATCCTCCATTTAGAGAAAACCTGAAAGCTCCTAGTTTCATTTCTTTTTTTTTTTTTTTTTTTAACCTAGTTTCATTTCTTAGTAAACCACACCCCTCCCTATCTCCTGGAGTGTGTCAGCCCCACCCCA
This sequence comes from Nycticebus coucang, assembly GCF_027406575.1. NCBI lineage: Eukaryota > Metazoa > Chordata > Mammalia > Primates > Lorisidae > Nycticebus > Nycticebus coucang. Next base: position 111,515,143 of record NC_069785.1, read on the forward strand.
CACCCCACCCCCGCTGTTAAGATTGGCAGGACCCTATCAGCTTTGCTTCCCACACCCCTCACCCCATACCCCCCTCATAAAAACCCCGCATGCAACCAGCACGGAGCTCTCGGTCCCAGCTGCATATGGGGGTGCTGACAGCCCAGGCTCGAGCTTGAATAAACGCCCTCGTGTGACTGCATCAGTGTCTGGATCTCTCGTGTGGTCACTGGGGACCCCGATTCTCGGGTGTAACAGTATATATAAAATACATAATATCATATATTGTATACACAATAGAAGACTGTTCAGCCATAAAAAAGAAAGAAATCCTGTAATTTGCAACAACACAAATGAATGCAGAGGATGTTTATTAAGTGAAATAAACCAGGCACAGAAAGACAAATACCACACAGTCCCACTTACATGTGGAACCCAAAGAGCAGAGCTCACAGACCCACAGGGTAGAGTGTGGCTACCAGGGCTGGGTGGGAGTGGGGAAGAGTTAGAGGGATTTTGGTGAAAGGAGCCAACATTTCTGTTAGACAGGAGGAATAAGTTCTATAGTTATTAACAATGTATTGTATTCCTAAAAATCACTAACAGAACAGCCTTTAAGGGTTCTCACCATAAGTAGTTTTAAGTATATGAGGTAATATACAAGGTGGCCATCAAGTTTGTGTGCAATTTTTAAAAGACAACTATTTTAAACTGCACATGGACTTTATGGTCACCCTATATATATGTTAATTGGCTCGATTAGCCATCCCACGGTGTAAACATATTTTAAAACATCTTATGCATGATATATACAATTTTTATTTGTAAATTTTAAAAAAATCTGTGAAGTGAACATCCAATGACAGCTTCTTACATTTACTAAATGCCCATAAAGACATTTGCAGGGGCGGTGCCTGTAGCTCAGTGAGTAGGGAGCTGGCTCCATATACAGAGGGTGGTGGGTTCGAACCTGGCCCCCGCCAAACTGCAACAAAAATATAGCCGGGAGTTGTGGAGGGCGCTTGTAGTCCCAGCTACTCGGAAGGCTGAGGCAAGAGAATCACCTAAGCACAAGAGCTGGAGGTTGTTGTGAGCTATGATGCCATGGCACTCTACTGAGGGCAATAAAGTGAGACTCTGTCTCTAAGAAAAAAAAAAAAAAGACATTTGCAGAGGAAAACTAGCTTCTTAAAGAGGAGCTGTGTTTTCTTTTTCCATACCTTATAAAGCTACACTCATCAAATACTAAATAAACATTTTTTAAAATTATGATAATAAAAATTCCAATATTTTAAGGCTTCATAGACACATTTACCAAAATAACCCAAAACTTGTTTTAAGGTTCACTAACATCAAGATATCAAATATAGATGACTTCAAGTTTTCCATGAGATAACATCTTAGAGATATAACAAGGGTTTTTAATTCAAAACGATTTAAGATTAGGCTACTGGTATACACTACCCATAATTAAAATCCCCGGGATATAAAAAGGATTTTTATTTTTTTTTAAGACAGAGTCTCATGTTGTCACCCTCGGTAGAGTGCTGTGGCGTCACATCTCACAGCAACCTCCAGGTCTTAGGCTTAGGCAATTCTCTTGTCTCGGTCTCCCAAGTAGCTGGGACTATAGGCACCTGCCAAAACGCCTGGCTATTTTGTTGTTGTTGTTGCAATTTGGCCAGGGCCGGGTTGATGCTGCTACCCTCGGTATACAGGGCTGGCGCCCTACTTGCTGAGCCACAGAGACCACCCTGAAAAGGATATTATTATCACTATCATTACAAAATATTATTTACAAATGAAAGAGGTGTCTATTAATTGAGTCCAAGAAATCCAGGAATGATGTTCTGATACAGGCGATTCAAAACAGCGTTCTTACAACAAGTTTTTGAGCAGTTCTCTTATTCCCTTCTAGGTTTTCAAATTGACTAAAACATAAAACACTGTTTATCTCCTTAAAGTTATCTATTATAGAACAATGTGTCATCTCCGACTTTAGTGGGTCCATACATATGGTGCATCTTGAAAGAGTACAGGTGAAATTTACTAAGTGTAAAGTATAAGGGTTTGAACACAATAATTAAGAAAATGCAATGAAGGCTATGTTAAACAGTTTGGTGAAAATATTTCAAACTGTATATAAAACCAGCACATTGTACCTCATGATTGCATTATTGTACACAGCTATGATTTAATTAAAAAAAAGGTAATTTAGAAACTTGACAAGCTTTTCCCGTCAAAATCTATTATTGTACTAGTCATATTTTATTGTCCTAAAATAAAATTGCAGCACTCTTAACTGTTACTTCAATAAGCAAAATATTTATTGGGTACCCAACTATACTCAAGTACTAAGTTTGGGGAAAATAAAAATGGTAAGATACAGTCCCTGCATTCAAAGAATGTAAAACAGTACAATGATGGTGGTTAACAAAAGCATACGAAAGTACAACACAAGGCAAAACATGACGAATGCCATTAGACAAGTTAAGAAAAAGTTCTCTTCGCTGCTGACAAGACCATATTTACTCCATTTTAACATTTAGAAATAAATTTAAATACTTACAACAGTTACAACGTGTTTGCCTCACTTTCCTAAATGTAAATGATGTCCGTATTCCTCTCTTACTTAAAGTTAAATCTCCAACATCACTGGTGATAATTCCACTTCTGTGACTCACAGATGCTTGAACAGTATCAAATTTTCTAGGTGTGATTCTAAAAACAAAAGGCAAAATAATTTACTTAATATTGTATTAATAAAAGTATTTCTGGTGTTTTAAAAATATGAAGAGAGAAGAACTTATTACAATTATCTATTAGATTCTCTGAATTGTTAGGCATGAAGAAAAATAAAGAATTAGAAATACTTAAGGAAATTACCTTCAAAATATTAAAAGTATGTACAGCTAACAATATCAATTTTAAAAAATACAAATAGGGCAAAGAAACAAATAGATGATAAATTTAAATTCAGTATCAGTAATTTTGATAAATATAAAAGTGCTAAGAACTTCAATTAAATAACAGATTGCTGGACTGAATTTAAAAAATTAAATTCAACTACACAGTGATTATAAGAAATATACTTTGTAAGCACAGAGAATGGTTGAAAGATAAAAAACATATACATACATATATACACATACATATGTATATAAAACACTAAAACATGCACTGTGCATAAACCAAGCAAAACTAAAAGAAAAGTGTTATAGCTATATTAATTAGACAAAGTAGACTTTAGGTAGCATTACCCCTTTAGATGAAAAGGGGTATTAAAAATTGTATATATTTGTATGCCTGTGAGTAATAACATAGTGTTAAAAATATATAAAACAGAAAGCGAAAAAAACCTAATGGTGAAATAGACAAATACATAATTATCACTGAGTTTTTAATACAACTTTCTCAGTAACTGAAATCTAGTTAAGGGTCAAGAATACTCACATCAAGAGACATCGCACGTTGTTAAAATGTCCCTATTACCCAAAGCAATATACAATTTTAATGCAATCCCTATTAAAGCTCCACTGTCATACTTTAAAGATCTCGAAAAAATAATACTTCATTTTATATGGAATCAGAAAAAACCTCGAATAGCCAAGACATTACCCAGAAATAAAAACAAAACAGGAGGAATTATGCTACCAGACCTCAGACTATACTATAAATTGATAGTGATCAAAACAGAATGGTACTGGCACAAAAACAGAGAGGTGGATATATGGAACAGAATAGAGAACCAAGAGATTAACCCAGCTACTTAACCATTATTTGATCTTTGACAAGCCAATTAAAAACATTCAGTGGGGAAAAGATTCCCTATTTAACAAATGGTGCTGGGCGAACTGGCTGGCGACCTGTAGAAGACTGAAACTGGACCCACACCTGTCACCAGTAACTAAGATTAACTAATCTCACTGGATTAAAGATTTAAACTTAAGACATGAAACTGTAAAAATACTAGAAGAAAGTGCAGGGAAAACTCCTGAAGAAATTGGCCTGGCAAGTATTTTATGAAGAGGATCCCCCAGGCAATTGAAGCATCAAAAATACATTACTGTGACCTAATCAAACTAAAAAGCTTCTGCACAGTAAGTAAAGCAAGCAGATAGCCCTCAGAATGGGAAAAGATATTTGCAGGTTATGTCTCTGACAAAGGTTTAATAACCAAAATCCAGACAGAACTCAAAAGTATTAGCAAGAAAATAAGAAGTGATGCCATCTCAGGGTGGGCAAGGGACTTGAAGAGAAATTTCTCTGAAGAAGACAGGTGCACAGCCTACAGACACATGAAAAAATGCTCATCATCCTTAATCATCAGAGAAATGCAAATCAAAACTACTTTGAGATATCATTTAACTCCAGTAAGATTAGCCCATATCACAAAATCCCCAAACCAGAGATGTTGGCATGGATGTGGAAAAAAGGGAACACTTCTACACTGCTGGTGGGAATGCAAACTAATACATTCCTTTTGGAAAGATGTTTGGAGAACAATTAGAGATCTAAAAATAGAACTGCCATTCAATCCTACAATTCCTCTACTAGGTATATATCCAGAAGACCAAAAATTATAAGACCAAAAATCTTATAATAAAGATATATGTACCAGAATGTTTATTGCAGCCCAATTCATAACTGCTAAGTCATAGAAGAAGCCCAAGTGCCCATCAATCCATGAATGGATCAATAAATCATGGTATATGTACACCATGGAATATTACGCAGCCTTAAAAAAGATGGAGACTTTACCTCTTATGTGTTTACATGGATGAAGCTGGAACATATTCTTCTTAGCAAAGTATCTCAAGAATGGAAAAAAAAGTATCCAACGTACTCAGTCTTACTATGAAACCAATTTATAGCTTTCTTAGGAAAGCTATAACCCAATTATAGCCCAAGAAGAAGGGGAAAAGGGAAAGGGTGGGGAGAGAGGGGACGGGGAGAAGATGGGTGGAGAGAGAGTAATCCGTGGGACCACACCTATGGTGCATCTTACAAGGGTACATGTGAAATTTACTAGGTGTAGAATATAAATGTCTTAACACAATAACTAAGAAAATGCTGTGAAGGCTATGTTAACCAGTTTGATGAAAATATTTCAAATTGTATATAAAACCAGCAAATTGTACCCCACGATTGCATTAATACACACAGCTATGATTTAATAAAAAAAATATTGCAAATAATAATAATGTAAAAAAAAGAGAGAGAGAGAGAGAGAGATGCTGTAGACTCGTGACCTGAAGCAGCTCGGAGCTGGTGAATAATAGCTCTTCAAGTCTGCAATAAAAAATGGCCTCCAATAAAACTACATTGCAAAAAAATGGGAAAGAAGCAGAATGGAAAGAGTAAAAAGGTTGAAGAAGCAGAGCCTGAAGAATTTGTGGTGGAAAAAGTTCTGGATGGACGAGTAGTAAATGGGAAGGTGGAGTATTTCCTGAAGTGGAAGGGATTTACAGATGCTGATAATACTTGGGAGCCTGAAGAAAATTTAGATTGTCCAGAGTTCATTGAAGCATTTCTTAATTCTCAAAAAGCTGGTAAAGAAAAAGATGGTACAAAAAGAAAATCTTTATCTGACAGTGAATCCAATGATAGCAAATCAAAGAAGAAAAGAGACGCTGCTGACAAACCAAGAGGCTTTGCCAGAGGTCTTGATCCTGAAAGAATAACTGGTGCCACAGACAGTAGCGGAGAGTTAGTTTCTTATGAAGTGAAAAGATTCAGATGAGATAGATTTCGTGTTGGCAAAAGAGGCAAATATGAAGTGTCTTCAGATTGTTATTGCTTTTTATGAAGAGAGACTAACTTGGCATTCTTGTCCAGAAGATGAAGCTCAATAATTGTTTGCATTGCTTTATATGCATACATACATACATATATATATATATATATATAAATAATATATAAAATATGGGTCTTGGCTTTTGATTGATGAATGTGAAGAAATAACTAAAATCAAGTTTGATATGTTCATTTTGAAAGTAGTACTGGAAGAGTCATTTGGGGGGCTTGCATCAATAGCACTGGTTACTTTGAACAAATGAAAGCTTTCTCTAGTTGCTTCCTTTATCAGAAAAAAACATTTGATACCATGGTATATTATTTCCTCTGCATTAGAGAACAGCTTTTCCAAATGCTAAGGGAAATTTCCATAGCCATTATTCAGTAAGAACTCTTTGCCTAACAGTTTAACTCTTTGCCTAAGGACCATTCTGGGTTTTTTGTTTTTTAATTTGTTTCTGTATGTGTATATGTAACGTGCATATGTAAATAATTTTCTTTGTTTTTAAACATTCACCAAAACAAAAATCACAGGTGTCTGCAATACCATCATTCTGAGCAATGTAAGAATAGAAAATTTTCCTGCAGGCATAATGTTTCAAATTAAATAATTGATTCTTAATTGGACAATTTAAATGGATAATTTAAAGGCAGCCATGTCAGAATCTGTATCTATATATGTAGTCATATAAATGCAAAATTGTGTTTACTAAATTTCTAAAAGGAAAAGCTTTATCATTACCAATAACCTCCCCACCCAGATGAGGAAAGTAGACAAATCCTGGTGTGTTCTAATGAGGTAAATAAATAAGACTTAGTTAAGTGGTCATCAAAGCTTCCTCTAGTAAGCCATTCCTAGGCTTGGCTTACAGAAACCTGATCTGATGGTTAAGCCATGTTGCAGTTTCAGACCTGCTGACATAAACATGTGAACAAACTCTGTAATCTAAACTACTGACCTGCATGTTTTCTCCTTACCCTAACTCATTCTTTACGTGTAGACTCAAACTTTTCAGTATTTGGTTTGCTGGTTGAGCAGAAGCCATAAAAAAAGCCATAATAGGGTGGCGCCTGTGGCTCAAGAAGTAGGGCACCGGTCCCATATGCTGGAGGTGGCGGGTTCAAACCCAGCCCCGGCCAAAAACCACACACAATTAAAAAAAAAAAAGCCATAATAATCAGAATGTTATCCAACTGTATATTGTTTACTTTATTGTGAACAGTGGTGAACAGTGGTCAATAAATAGTTTTATATTCCTTAAAAAAAAAAAGAATATTAACACCAGGAAACAATAGAACTAACTCTTAACATTGTGTAAAGTTGATAAAATGTGTAAAATTGATAAAATAAGTAAGATAAAGACTGAAAAATATAAAGAGAGAGATCTAAACTATTATGGATTGTAAGATGGTTTGAAGAAAACCCCTGGAATAAGATCAAATTTTTAATAGGAAAAAGAAATCTTTCGGTAGGAAAACAATACCCTTTTGGGAGTTCAATTTATACACAATGAAATGCCCAGATCTTAATTGTACAATTCAATGAGTTTTGATAAATATACACCCTCATTTAACCACCACATCAATCAAGATACAGAACACTTCCATCACCCTGGGAGTTCCCTTGAGCCCTCCCTCTTCCTGTCAATCCTTCCCACCTGAAGCAACCAGTGGCTGACTTCTATCAGTATAATACCCGTGCTTGTTCTTGAGCATCAAGACACAGTTAGTACTATTCTGTGTCTGACTTTGTCCATTCAACATAATGATTTTGAGATTCATCAGTAGTTTACTGCCTTTCTATTGCAAAGTATGAACGCACCATAATTTATCCAAGGTTTCTTTATCTTAGATATTTGGTGTTCCCAGTTCAGGACTATTATGAATAAAGCTTCTGTGAACACACTTACACAAATCACTTTTGGATATATATTTTTATTACTCTTGGGTAAATACCTAGGAGTGAAACTTGTGGGACATAGGGTAAGAAACTGCCAGTTTTCCAACGTATTAAATACAATTTTACATTCCTACCAGCAACACAGAGAGTTCCAGGCTGCTTAACATTCTAGTATTCTCTGAGTTTTAAATTTCAATCATTTTAGTGACAGATAAGAAACTGTAGGGGGAGGAGACAAGATAGCTGACTGAAGCCAGCTTTCCACAGAGGCTGCCATCCAGAAGGAAAGATAAAGGACAAAAAATCAGCAAGTAACCTGGTGGATTTGAGCTGCACTAAGAGAAAAGGTTGAAGAACGCACGTCAACACCACTGAGGTGAGCTGCGACCACAAGGATACAAACAAAAGGTACAAAATCCATCACCAAGCAGAAGGGAGTCCCCTCCCCATGAGAACGGCTCAGAGTGCCCCACAAACAATCAGGCACAGTTCAAAGGTCCTCCCACTACACTCCACAGGAGAGACCCTCTAAAAACTGGACCTACCTCCCCTACTAGGGTGCCACGGCGTACTTCTGCCAGGCATAAAACTGTATAAAACTGTATATAGTCTCTACCTGGAATTCTGAACTCCCAGCACTCCCCTCCACTCACACTGATGTATGGAGGCCAGTCCCCCAGGAGTTCAGAGTCTTCAGTGATTTCTCGAGGCGTGTGGACGGTGCCTGGACTGCAGCTGGTTGGCACCGGCTCTGGGGCACAGGAGTGAGGAGAGGATGGTCGGTGGACCAGGGACCGCATGGGAGCGGCAGTTCCCTGAGGCACAGTGTGACAGCCATCTTTTGGCGACAATACGGCCAGGCATAAAACTGTGTAAAACTGTGTGTGTTCTCTGCCCACAACCCTGGGCTCCCAGCGCTCCCCTCTGCTCTCGCTCTAAGGTCTGGAGGCCTGTCCCCCAGGAGTCCGGACTCTTGGGCGATTGCTCGAGGGGTGTAGACAGTGCCAGGGCTGCAGCCGGTAGGTGCAGACTCTGGGGCACGGGAGCGGAGAGAGGACAGTTGGCCAAAAGGGAGCTGCACCAGAGCAGCGGTTCCCTGAGGCATAAAACAGCAGCCCTCTTTTGCTAGCAATACGGCTCACTACAGAATATTCTGAAGCCACACACCCTGTCTCCCTGGGCAACCAGAGACTCTGAGTATAGGATTTGCCTGAGGCAACACCAACTTGCAAACCGGGAAACTCCCAGGGCGGGGCTGACCTAGAGGTCTGCTTTACTGAACCTAAGACGCACCTGGTCCTCAGGGGATCATCAGCCTATAGACAATACAAGAGCAAAGACAAGCTGATTTGGAACTCAATTCAGCTTCTCGTCTGCAGGGGAACCTCAAAGTTGTTCTGTTGTGTTCTGTCAGTAACATTAATCAGGGGCAAGACTGGACCTGAGGGAAAACCCCCCAACCTTCATCAAGCACCCGAGGTTGTCAGGCCTCACCTCCTCCTGCTAGAGAGAGGCAGTACGCAGCGACCTGGCAGACTTCCTTGTGATTCAGGCAGGTGCAAAATCCTGGAGTACCGGTTCACTACAGGCAACTGGGTCAGCCAACTGCAGGGCTATCAGTGACTGGGTGTGACAGTGGTGCAAGGTGGGGAAGGAGGCATCAACCTTCCCAGACTGATCTATTGGCAGGGTGACTCCTCCTGACTCCACGCACCACTGGACTAAGCCACACCAGAGTAGTCACCAGACCCCGGTGATCCAGTTCCCAGAGACCTCTTAAACTCTCTCACACAAGACAGGTGCAGATTGAGACAATTGATTTGGACCTTTTGAACCGAACCAATCGCCTGAGGACAAATCAGGTGGTGCCCTGGGTGCACGGTGGTAGGAAGGTTTGATTTTGTTTTCCTATTGTTTGCCTATGGGGGGCAGGATGACTTAATTGCTGATATTTCTCCACAGCTGAGACTTCAATACAGAGTATCTGTTTCACTAGGGTGGAACAGAAACCAGTTGAAAACAAGACAGAACCACTTACAACCACCACACCTAACAGGTTCCCGGTTTCTCAGGCCATAGCAATATATGGGTCCTCCACAGCGCTCCAGGGAAAAAAATCAAACAGTGAAAAACAATCATGGGGCAGAATCAGCAGAAAAACTCTGGTAACATGAATAACCAAAATAGACCAACCGCCCCAAGGAAAGATATGGCAGATGTAACTGAAGATCCCATTCATAAATGACTGGCTGAGATGTCAGAAATCGAATTCAGAATTTGGATTGCAGACAAGATTAATAAAGTGGAATTAGGTATTCGAGGAGAAATTCAAAAGTTGTCTCAAGAATTCAACAAATTTAAAGACAAAACCACCAAAGACTTAGACATACTGAAGCAAGAATTTGCAGCTCTCAAAGAAATGAAAAATACAGTAGAATCCCTCAGCAACAGAATGGAGCAAGCAGAAAAAAGGATTTCTGACATTGAAGATAAAACCTTTGAATGCTCCAAAACTCTGAAAGAGGAAGAGAAATGGAGAGCAAAAACGGTTCATTCTCTCAGAGGGCTCTGGGATAATTTGAAGAAGGTCAGTATCCGAATCATTGGAGTAACTGAAACAGATGAAGTGGCCTCACTGGGCACAGAGGCCCTTCTGCATGAAATTATGGAAGAGAATTTTCCAGACATGCCTAGAGATTCTGAAATTCAGATAGCAGACAGCTTCAGAACCACAGCACGACTCAACCCCAATAAGATAACCCCCAGGTATATCATAATTAACTTCACTAAAGTTAATATGAAGGAGAAAATTCTAAAAGCTGCCAGAAGAAAGAAAACCATTACCTTCAAAGGGAAAAATATTAGAATGACTGCAGATCTCTCTGCTGAAACTTTTCAAGCCAGAAGAGGGTGGTCATCAACTTTTAATCTCCTAAAGCAAAATAACTTTCAATCCTGGATCTTGTATCCAGCTAAACTGAGTTTCATTTATGATGGAGAAATTAAATACTTTAGTGACATTCATATGTTGAAGAAATTTGCCATAACCAAACAAGCTCTTCAGGATATTCTCAGACCTATCCTCCATAATGACCAACCCAATCCTATACCACAAAAGTAAACTCACTCAGAAACTTCGGATCAAACTCCAATTTCCACACTGGCGAAAGGGTTAAAAATGTCCACCGGACTTTTGAAAAATTCGATACTGAAAATTTCACCAGACTTATCAATATTCTCCATTAATGTGAATGGCTTAAACTGTCCTCTAAAGAGGCATAGGTTAGCTGTCTGGATACAAAAACTCAGGCCAGATATTTGTTGCATACAAGAGTCACATCTTAACCTAAAAGACAAATATAGATTCAGGGTGAAAGGACGGTAATCCATATTTCAGGCAACTGGTAATCAGAAAAAAGCAGGTGTTGCAATTTTATTTGCAGATACAATAGGCTTTAAACCAACAAAAGTAAGGAAGGACAAGAATGGTCACTTCATATTTGTTAAGGGTAATACTCAATATGATGAGATTTCAATTATTAGTATCTATGCACCCAACCAGAATGCACCTCAATTTATAAGAAAAACTCCAACAGACATGAGCAACTTGATTTCCTCCAACTCCATAATAGTCGGAGATTTCAACACTCCTTTGGCAGTGTTGGATCGATCCTCCAACAAGAAGCTGAGCAAAGAAATCTTAGATTTAAACCTAACCATCCAACATTTGGATTTAGCAGACATCTACAGAACATTTCATCCCAACAAAACTGAATACACATACTTCTCATCAGCCCATGGAACTTACTCCAAAATCCATCACATCTTAGGTCACAAGTCTAACCTCAGTAAATTTAAAGGAATAGAAATTATTCCATGCATCTTCTCGGACCACCATGGAATAAAACTTGAGGTGAGTAACAACAGGAATCTGCATACTCATACAAAAACATGGAAGTTAAATAACCTTATACTGAATGATAGCTGGGTCAGAGATGAGATTAAGAAAGAAATCGCCAATTTTCTGGAACAAAACGACAATGAAGACACGAACTATGAGAACATTTGGGACACCACAAAGGCAGTTCTAAGAGGGAAATTTATAGCAGTGCAAGCCTTCCACAAGAGAACGGAAAGAGAGGAAATTAACAACTTAATGGGACATCTCAAGCAACTGGAAAAGGAAGAACATTCCAACCCCAAACCCAGTAGAAGAAAACAAATAACCAAAATTAGAGCAGAATTAAATGAAATTGAAAACAAAAGAATAATACAACAGATCAATAAATCAAAAAGCTGGTTTTTGGAAAAGGTCAATAAAATACATAAACCTTTGGCCAACCTAATCAGGAAAAAAAGAGTAAAATCTCTATTCTCATCAGTCAGAAACAATAAAGACGAAATAACAACAGACTCTTCAGAAATCCAAAAAATCCTTAATGAATATTACAACAAACTTTATTCTCAGAAATATGAAAATCTGAAGGAAGCTGACCAATACTTGGAAGCACATCACCTTCCAAAACTTAGCCAGAATCAAGTGGAAATATTGAACAGGCCCATATCTAGTTCGGAAATAGCATCAACCATACAAAACCTCCCTTAAAAGAAAAGCCTGGGACCAGACGGTTTCACATCAGAATTCTACCAAACCTTTAAAGAATTAGTACCTATATTACTCAACCTGTTCCAAAAGATAGAAAAAGAAGGAAGACTACCCAACACATTGTATGAAGCAAACATCACCCTGATCCTCAAACCAGGAAAAGACCCAACAAGAAAAGAAAATTATAGACCGATATCACTAATGAATATAGATGCAAAAATATTCCACAAGATCCTAACAAACAGAATCCAGCAACACATCAAACAAATTATACATCATGACCAAGTTGGATTTATCCCAGGGTCTCAAGGCTGGTTCAATATACGTAAATCTATAAATGTAATACAGCACATAAACAAATTAAAAAACAAAGACCATATGATACTCTCAATCCATGCAGAAAAAGCTTTTGATAATATCCAGCATCCCTCCATGATCAGAACACTTAAGAAAATCAGTATAGAAGGGACATTTCTTAAACTGCTAGAGACCATATATAGCAAACCCACAGCCAATATCATATTGAATGGAGTTAAATTGGAATCATTTCCACTCAGATCAGGAACCAGACAAGGCTTCCTATTGTCTCCATTGCTTTTTAACACTGTAATGGAAGTTTTAGCCATTGCAATTAGGGAAAAAAAGACGATCAAGGGTATCCATATGGGCTCAGAAGAGATCAAACTTTCGCTCTTCGCAGATGATATGATTGTACACCTGGAAAACACTACGGACTCTACTACAAAACTCTTGGAAGTGATCAAGGAATACAGCACTGTCTCAGGTTACAAAATGAACATTCATAAATCAGTAGCCTTTATATATACGAACAATAGTCAAGTTGAAAAAACAGTTAAGGACTCTATTCCATTCACAGTAGTGCCAAAGGAGATGAAATATTTGAGAATTTATCTAACAAAGGATGTGAAAGATCCTATAAAGAGAACTATGAAACTCTAAGAAAAGAAATAGCTGAAAATGTTAACAAATGGAATAACATACCATGCTCATGGCTGGGAAGAATCAACATTGTCAAAATGTCTATACTACCCAAAGCAATATATAATTTCAACGCAATCCTTATTAAAGCTCCACTGTCATACTTTAAAGATCTTGAAAAAACAATACTTCGTTTTATATGGAATCAGAAAAAACCTCGAATAGCCAAGACATTACTCAGAAATAAAAACAAAGCAGGAGGGAGGCGGAGGAAGATGGCAGCCAAGTAACAGCTTCCTTGCATCTGGGCACCGTGAGTCTGGGGAGATAGGACTCCAGGCATCTCTGGCTGGTGGGATCTGCATATCATCACCCGTAAGAGGATACAGGGAGTCAGCGAGAGACTTCTGGACCCCAAGAGGAGGACTAAAACATGGAAAACCGGCAAGTGGTCGCATGTGTTCAATCCGTCTAAACCCGCCCGCAACTGTAAGTTCAGTAGCAGTGAGACTGCAAACCAGAACGACCTTACCTGTGAACTGTTTTGGTGTCTTTGGACTTGGCACTCAGCTGAACTGCCTTGGGGAGAGCCTGAGCGGGAGTGTGGAGTACTTTGGCCTTTGTCTAGGGCCCCAAGTCTGAGCCGCTGAGCCAGACGGAGTTAATAGTGTTTGGTTCTGGGTCACAGGCAGCCATTGTGAGCGATCTGCCCCAGCAAGCTCCGCCCTCAGGGTCGCAGAGATAGAATTGGGTGGGAGCTGGTAACCCAGCGACCAGGAAGCCGAAGGGTGGGGTCTGAGCCGCCTTGCAGCCCTAACCATCGGGGGCAGAGGGAGACCAGTTTTGGCACACTGGGTAAGTGGATAGCCACTTCAGCAGTGATTCCAGCGACAAGCACTTCCCTGGAAAAGCTTCTGCTCAGCAACTGAACAAGTTCAAAGTGCCTTTTAAATGGGCTGAAGAGAGATTTAGGGTGTCTACCTGCTGGGGTTTGAGAAACTAGCAGCCTCCAGTTGTATCAGAACTGTGATTAACATCTCATACCCCAGAACACCACGTGTTGCCCAGACAATATTCAATAACATATACATATTGCTTTGTTTTTGGTTGCGTTTTTTTTTTTTTTTTGTGGTTTGGTTGTTTTTTTTTTGTTTATTTTGATGTTGTTGATTGTTGTTTTGTTTTTTAAGTTCAACCTTTTCCATACAGATCCTTTTTCTTTCTCAATTTTTCTAGTTTAATTATAATTTCCCATTGCTGCCTATTTCAATAATTAGAACTTCATTTTTGTTAGTGTTTCTACCGTTATTATTTAGTTTTTCCAGCCAATTTTATCCCATAAAGTTTTCTGTTTGCTTGTTTTGGTTTGATTTATACCATTTTTGTCATTCCTCTCTACTTGGTGGAGGTGGGGTACTGTGTCTTATCAGGTTAGCAAAGAGCTGCTGACCTCAAGGGAACCACCCAACAGGGCACCCCCAGAAGGTGGGTATTTTTTTAAGGTTGTATCAAAGTACCCTACTGTACACCTATATTGCTCTGTCTCCCTCTTTCTGTGCCTCTCCTGTTTTTGTCAATATTCCTTTTACTCACCCCCTCTCCTTTCTCTATTTTTCTTTTTTTTTTTCTTATTACTCGGTCCTCCTTTCTTTCATCCCCTTTTTTTGCTCTTCAACCTTCTCACCCTTCTGGTCCTGTAACCCTTAGGCCACAGGCACGAGAACTTAAAGAGCAAGAGGAAGTGAAAGGAAAATTAAGGCAAGGAAACAGATAAAAGAAATCACTCATGAGGAAGAATCAGCAGAAAACTCCAGGCAACATGAAGAACCAGTCCAGAACAACCCCGCCAAGGGACCATGAGGTAGCTACTGCAGAGGATTCCACCTATACAGAAATGTTAGGAATGACAGAAAGGGAATTTAGAATACACATGTTGAAAACAATGAAAGAAATGATGGAAACAATGAAGGAAACTACTAATAAAGTGGAAATTAACCAAAAAGAAATTCAAAAACAGAATCAAATAAGAGATGAACGATATGAAGAATATAAAAAGGATATAGCAGAGCTGAAGGAAATGAAACAGTCAATCAGGGAACTTAAAGATGCAATGGAAAGTATCAGCAACAGGTTAGACCATGCAGAAGAAAGAATTTCAGAGGTAGAAGACAAAGTTTTTGAGATAACTCAGATAGTAAAAGAGGCAGAAAAGAAGAGAGAGAAAGCAGAACGTTCACTGTCAGAATTATGGGACTTTATGAAGCGTTCCAACATACGAGTTATAGGAATTCCAGAAGGGGAAGAAGAATGCCCCAGAGGAATGGAAGCCATACTAGAGAATATTATAAATGAAAATTTCCCAAATATCACCAAAGATTCTGACACACTGCTTTCAGAGGGCTATCGGACCCCAGGTCGCCTCAACTCTAACCGAGCTTCTCCAAGACACATTGTGATGAACCTGTCCAAAGTCAAGACAAAAGAAAAGATTCTGCAAGCTGAAAGGAGTAAGCGCCAGTTGACCTACAGGGGCAAATCCATCAAAGTGACAGCAGACTTCTCTAATGAAACTTTCCAAGCAAGAAGACAATGGTCATCTACCTTTAATCTAATTAAACAGAACAATTTCCAGCCCAGAATTCTGTACCCTGCTAAGTTAAGCTTCAAAATTGACAGAGAAATCAAATCATTTATGGATATACAAACATTGAGGAAATTCACCACAAGACCAGCTCTACAGGAAATACTTCAACCTGTTCTGCACACTGACCACCACAATGGATCAGCAGCAAAGTAAGAACTCAGAAATCAAAGGACAGAACCTAACCTCCACACTGATGCAAAAGATAAAACTAAGCAATGGACTCTCACAAAATAAGACGAATAGAATACTACCACAATTATCAATTATCTCAATAAATATTAATGGCTTGAATTCCCCACTAAAGAGACATAGATTGGTTGACTGGATTAAAAAACACAAGACATCCATTTGCTGTCTGCAAGAAACACACCTGGCTTCAAAAGACAAATTAAAGCTCCGAGTCAAGGGTTGGAAGACAATTTTTCAGGCAAATGGAATTCAGAAGAAAAGAGGAGTTGCAATCTTATTTTCAGATACATGTGGATTTAAAGCAACTAAAGTCAAAAAAGACAAAGATGGTCACTTTATATTGGTCAAGGGAAAAATACAACAAGAAGACATTTCAATTCTAAATATCTATGCACCCAACTTAAATGCTCCCAGATTCTTGAAACAGACCTTACTCAGTCTGAGCACTATGATATCTGATAATACCATAATAACAGGGGACCTTAACACTCCTCTTACAGAGCTGGACAGATCCTTTAAACAGAAATTAAACAAGGATATAAGAGATTTAAATTAGATCCTAGAACAACTGTGCTTGATAGACGCATATAGAACACTCCACCCCAAAGATAAAGAATATACATTCTTCTCATCACCCCAGGGAACATTCTCCAAAATTGATCATATCCTGGGACACAAAACAAATATCAACAGAATCAAAAGAATTGAAATTTTACCTTGTATCTTCTCAGACCATAAAGCACTAAAGGTGGAACTCAACTCTAACAAAAATGCTCGACCCCACACAAAGGCATGGAAATTAAACAATCTTCTGTTGAATAACAGATGGGTGCAGGAAGAAATAAAACAGGAAATCATTAACTTCATTGAGCATAACAACAATGAAGACACAAGCTACCAAAACCTGTGGGATACTGCAAAAGCAGTTTTGAGAGGAAAATTCATCGCTTTAGATGCCTACATTCGAAAAACAGAAAGAGAGCACATCAACAATCTCACAACAGATCTTATGGAATTGGAAAAAGAAGAACAATCTAAGCCTAAACTCAGTAGAAGAAAAGAAATATCCAAAATCAAATCAGAGATCAATGAAATTGAAAACAAAAGAATCATTCAGAAAATTAATGAAACAATGAGTTGGTTTTTTGAAAAAATAAATAAAATAGATAAACCATTGGCCAGACTAACGAGGAATAGAAAAGTAAAATCTCTAGTAACCTCAATCAGAAATGATAAAGGGGAAATAACAACTGATCCCACAGAGATACAAGAGATCAGCTCTGAATACTACCAGAAACTCTAGGCCGAGAAATGTGACAATGTGAGAGAAATGGATCAATATTTGGAATCACAAACTCTCCCTAGACTCAGCCAGGAAGAAATAGAGCTCCTGAACAGACCAATTTCAAGCACTGAGATCAAAGAAACAATAAAAAATCTTCCAACCAATAATGCCCTGGTCCAGATGGCTTCACTCCAGAATTCTATCAAATCTTCAAGGAAGAGCTTATTCCTGTACTGCAGATATTATTCCAAAAAATTGAGGAAGAAGGAATCTTCCCCAACACATTCTATGAAGCAAACACCAACCTGATACCAAAACCAGGAAAAGACCCAAACAAAAAGGAGAATTTCAGACCAATCTCACTCATGAATATAGGCGCAAAAATTCTCAACAAACTCCTAGCCAATAGATTACAGCTTATCATCAAAAAAGTCATTCATCATGATCAAGTAGGCTTCATCCCAGGGATGCAAGGCTGGTTTAACATACGCAAGTCTATAAACGTTATCCACCATATTAACAGAGGCAAAAATAAAGATCACATGATTCTCTCAATAGATGGAGAAAAAGCATTTGATAAAATCCAGCATCCTTTTCTAATTAGAACACTAAAGAGCATAGGCTAGGTGGCACATTTCTAAAACTCATTGAAGCTATCTATGACAAACCCACAGCCAATATTTTACTGAATGGAGTAAAACTGAAAGCTTTTCCTCTTAGAACTGGAACCAGACAAGGTTGTCCTCTGTCACCTTTACTATTCAACGCAGTGCTGGAAGTTCTAGCCAATACAATTAGGCAAGACAAGGAAATAAAGGGAATACAAATGGGAGCAGAGGAGGTGAAACTTTCCCTCTTTGCTGACGACATGATCTTATACTTAGAGAACCCCAAAGACTCAACCACAAGACTCCTAGAACTCATCAAAAAATACAGTAATGTCTCAGGACATAAAATCAATGTCCACAAGTCAGTAGCCTTTGTGTACACCAATAACAGTCAAGATGAGAAGCTAATTAAGGAGACAACTCCCTTCACCATAGTTTCAAAGAAAATGAAATACCTAGGAATATACCTAACGAAGGAGGTGAAGGACCTCTATAAAGAAAACTATGAAATCCTCAGAAAGGAAATAGCAGAGGATATCAACAAATAGAAGAACATACCATTCTCATGGATGGAAAGAATCAACATTGTTAAAATGTCTATGCTTCCCAAAGGAATCTACCTATTCAATGCCATTCCTATCAAAATACCAACACCGTACTTTCAAGATTTGGAAAAAATGATTCTGCATTTTGTATGGAACCGGAAAAGACCCCGTATAGCTAAGGCAGTTCTCTGTAACAAAAATAAAGCTGGGGGCATCAGCATACCAGATTTTAGTCTGTACTACAAAGCCATAGTGGTCAAGACAGCATGGTACTGGCACAAAAACAGAAACATAGACACTTGGAATCGAATTGAAAACCAAGAAATGAAACTAACATTTTACAACCACCTAATCTTCGATAAACCAAACAAGAACATGCCTTGGGGGAAAGACTCCCTATTCAATAAATGGTGTTGGGAGAACTGGATGTCTACATGTAAAAGACTGAAACTGGACCCACACCTTTCCCCACTCACAAAAATTGATTCAAGATGGATAAAGGACTTAAATTTAAGGCATGAAACAATAAAAATCCTCAAAGAAAGCATAGGAAAAACACTGGAAGATATTGGCCTGGGGAAAGACTTCATGAAGAAGACTGCCATGGCAATTGCAACAACAACAAAAATAAACAAATGGGACTTCATTAAACTGAAAAGCTTCTGTACAGCTAAGGAGACAATAACCAAAGCAAAGAGACAACCTACACAATGGGAAAGGATATTTGCATATTTTCAATCAGACAAAAGCTTGATAACTAGGATCTATGGAGAACTCAAATTAATCCACATGAAAAAACCCAACAATCCCTTATATCAATGGGCAAGAGACATGAATAGAACTTTCTCTAAAGACGACAGACGAATGGCTAACAAACACATGAAAAAATGTTCATCATCTCTATATATTAGAGAAATGCAAATCAAAACAACCCTGAGATATCATCTAACCCCAGTGAGAATGGCCCATATCACAAAATCTCAAAACTACAGATGCTGGTGTGGATGTGGAGAGAAGGGAACACTTTTACACTGCTGGTGGGACTGCAAACTAGTACAACCTTTCTGGAAGGAAGTATGGAGAAACCTCAAAGCACTCAAGCTAGACCTCCCATTTGATCCTGCAATCCCATTACTGGGCATCTACCCAGAAGGAAAGAAATCCTTTTATCATAAGGACACTTGTACTAGACTGTTTATTGCAGCTCAATTTACAATCGCCAAAATGTGGAAACAGCCTAAATGCCCACCAACCCAGGAATGGATTAGCAAGCTGTGGTATATGTATACCATGGAATACTATTCAGCCATTAAAAAAAATGGAGACTTTACATCCTTCGTATTAACCTGGATGGACGGGGAAGACATTATTCTTAGTAAAGCATAACAAGAATGGAGAAGAATGAATCCTATGTAGTCAATTTTGATATGAGGACAATTAATGACAATTATGGTTATGGGGGGGAAACAGAAAGAGGGAAGGAGGGAGGGGGGTGGGGCCTTGGTGTGTGTCACACTTTATGGGGGCAAGACATAATTGCAAGAGGGACTTTACCTAACAATTGCAATCAGTGTAACCTGGCTTATTGTACCCTCAATGAATCCCCAACAATAAAAAAAAATTAGAAAACAAAGCAGGAGGAATCATGCTACCAGACCTCAGACCATACTACAAATCGATAGTGATCAAAACAGCATGGTACTGGCACAAAAACAAAGAAGTATATGTCTGGAACAGAAAAGAGAACCAGAGATGAATCCAGCTACTTACCATTATTTAATCTTTGACAAGCCAATTAAAAACATTCAGTGGGGGAAAAGATTCCCTATTTAACAAATGGTGCTGGGTGAACTGGCTGGCAACCTGCAGAAGCCTGAAACTGGACCCACACCTTTCACCATTAACTAAGATAGACTCTCACTGCATCAAAGATTTAAACTTAAGACGTGAAACTATCACTAATGAATATAGATGCAAAAATATTCAACAAGATCCTAACAAACAGAATCCAGCAACACATCAAACAAATTATACATCATGACCAAGTTGGTTTTATCCCAGGGTCTCAAGGCTGGTCCAATATACGTAAATCTATAAATGTAATTCAGCACATAAACAAATTAAAAAACAAAGACCATATGATTCTCTCAATTGATGCAGAAAAAGCTTTTGATAATATCCAGAATCCCTTCATGATCAGAACACTCAAGAAAATTGGTCTAGAAGGGACTTTTCTTAAACTGATAGAGGCTATCTACAGAAAACCCACAGCCAATATCATATTGAATGGAGTTAAATTGGAATCATTACCACTCAGATCAGGAACCAGACAAGGCTGCCCATTGTCTCCACTGCTTTTCAACATTGTAATGGAAGTTTTAGCCACCGCAATTAGGGAAGAAAAGGCGATCAAGGGTATCCATATAGGGTCAGAAGAAATCAAACTCTCGCTCTTCGCAGATGATATGATTGTGTATCTGGAAAACACTAGGGACTCTACTACAAAACTCCTAGAAGTGATCAAGGAATACAGCAGCGTCTCAGGTTACAAAATGAACATTCATAAATCGGTAGCCTTTATATACACCAACAACAGTCAAATTGAAAAAGCAGTTAAGGACTCTATCCCATTCACAGTAGTGCCAAAGAAGATGAAATATTTGGGAATTTATCTAACAAAAGACATGAAAGATCTCTATAAAGAGAACTATGAAACTCTAAGAAAAGAAATAGCTGAAAATGTTAACAAATGGAAAAACATACCATGCTCATGGCTGGGAAGAATCAACATTATCAAAATGTCCATACTACCCAAAGCAATATATAATTTCAACGCACTTCCTATTAAAGCTCCACTGTCATATTTTAAAGATCTCGAAAAAACATTACTTCGTTTTATATGGAATCAGAAAAAACCTCGAATATCCAAGACATTACTCAGAAATAAAAACAAAACAGGAGGAATCACACTACCAGACCTCAGACTTTACTACAAATCGATAGTGATCAAAACAGCATGGTATTGGCACAAAAACAGAGAAGTAGATATCTGGAACAGAATAGAGAACCAAGAGATGAATCCAGCTACTTACCGCTATTTGATTTTTGACAAGCCAATTAAAAACATTCAGTGGGGAAAAGATTCCCTATTTAACAAATGGTGCTGGGTGAACTGGCTGGCAACCTGCAGAAGACTGAAATTGGACCCACACATTTCACCATTAACTAAGATAGACTCTCATTGGATTAAAGATTTAAACTTAAGACATGAAACTATAAAAATACTAGAAGAGAATGCAGGGAAAACCCTTGAAGAAATTGGTCTGGGTGAGTATTTCATGAGGAGAACCCCCCGGGCAATTGAAGCAGCTTCAAAAATACACTACTGGGACTTGATCAAACTAAAAAGCTTCTGCACAGCTAAGAACACAGTAAGCAGAGCAAGCAGACAGCCCTCAGAATGGGAGAAGATATTTGCAGGGTATATCTCTGACAAAGGTTTAATAACCAGAATCCACAGAGAACTCAAACGCATCAGCAAGAAAAAAACAAGGGATCCCATCGCAGGCTGGGCAAGGGATTTGAAGAGAAACTTCTCTGAAGAAGACAGGCGCAAGGCCCTCAGACATATGAAAAAATGCTCAACATCTTTAATCATCAGAGAAATGCAAATCAAAACTACTTTGAGATATCATCTAACTCCAATGAGACTAGCCTATATCACAAAATCTCAAGACCAGAGATGTTGGCGTGGATGCGGAGAAAAGGGAACACTTCTGCACTGCTGGTGGGAATGCAAATTAATACATTCCTTTTGGAAAGATATATGGAGAACACTCAGAGATCTAAAAATAAATCTGCCATTCAATCCTGTAATTCCTCTGCTGGGCATATACCCAGAAGACCAAAAATCACAACATAACAAAGGTATTTGTACCAGAATGTTTATTGCAGCCCTATTCATAATAGCTAAGTCATGGAAAAAGCCCAAGTGCCCATCGATCCATGAATAGATTAATAAATTGTGGTATATGTATACCATGGAATACTATGCAGCCTTAAAGAAAGATGGAGACTTTACCTCTTTCATGTTTACATGGATGGAGCTGGAACATATTCTTCTTAGTAAAGTATCCCAAGAATGGAAGAAAAAGTACCCAATGTACACAGCCCTACTATGAAACTAATTTGGGACTCTCACATGAAAGCTATAACCCAGCTACAACTTAACAATAGGGGGAAGTGGGAAGGGGGGGTGGGTAGAGGGAGGGGGATCGGTGGGATTACACCTGTGGTGCATCTTACAGGGGTATTTGCGAAACTTGGTAAATGTAGAATGTAAATGTTTTGGCACAGTAACTGAGATAACGCCAGAAAGGCTATGTTAACCACTGTGATAAAAATGTGTCAAATGGTTTATGAAGCGAGTGTATGATGCCCCATGATCATATCAATGTATACAGTTATGATTTAATAAAAAAAAAAAAAGAGTAAAACAAAAAAAGAATGTAAAAAAAAAAAAGACGTGAAACTATAAAAATACTAGAGGAGAGTGCAGGGAAAACTCTTGAAGAAATCAGTCTGGGCAAGTATTTTCTGAGGAGAACCCCCCAGGCAATTGAAGCAGCTTCAAAAATACACTACTGGGACTTGATCAAACTAAAAAGCTTCTGCGCAGCCAGGAACACAGTAAGTAAAGCAAGCAAACAGCCCTCAGAATGGGAGAAGATATTTGCAGCTTATGTCTCCGACAAAGGTTTAATAACCAGAATCCACAGAGAATTCGAACGCATTAGCAAGAAAAGAACAAGGGATCCTATCACAGGCTGGGCAAGGTATTTGAAGAGAAACTTCTCTGAAGAAGACAGGCGCATGGCCTTCAGACATATGAAAAAATGCTCATCATCTTTAATCATCAGAGAAATGCAAATCAAAACTACTTTGAGATATCATCTAACTCCAGTGAGACTAGCCTATATCACAAAATCCCAAGACCAGAGATGTTGGCGTGGATGTGGAGAAAAGGGACCACTTTTGCACTGCTGGTGGGAATGCAAATTAATACATTCCTTTTGGAAAGAAATATGGAGAGCACTTAGAGATCTAAAAATAGATCTGCCATTCAATCCTGTAATCCCCCTACTGGGCATATACCCAGAAGACCAAAAATCACATCATAACAAAGATATTTGTACCAGAATGTTTATTGCAGCCCTATTCATAATTGCTAAGTCATGGAAAAAGCCCAAGTGCCCATCGATCCACGAATGGATTAATAAATTGTGGTATATG
The DNA here is from genome assembly GCF_027406575.1 of Nycticebus coucang. NCBI lineage: Eukaryota > Metazoa > Chordata > Mammalia > Primates > Lorisidae > Nycticebus > Nycticebus coucang. The sequence continues at coordinate 111,538,926 of NC_069785.1, forward strand.
TACACCATGGAATATTATGCAGCCTTAAAGAAAGATGGAGACTTTACCTCTTTCATGTTTACATGGATGGAGCTGGAACATATTCTTCTTAGTAAAGTGTCTCAAGAATGGAAGAAAAAATACCCAATGTACTCAGCCCTAGTATGAAACTAATTTAGGGTTTTCACATGAAAGCTATAGCCCAGTTACAACCTAATAGGGGGAAGGGGAAAAAAAGGAGGGGAAGGATGGGGGAGGTGGGGATTGGTGGGATTACACCAGCGGTGCATCTTACAAGGGTATATGTGAAACTTGGTAAATATAGAATGTAAGTGTCTTGGCACAGTAACTGAGAGAAGGCCAGGAAGGCTATGTTAACCAGGGTGAAGAAAGTGTGTCAAACAGTCTGTGAAGCTAGTGAATGATGCCCCATGATCACATCAATGTACACAGCTATGATTTAATAAAAAAAAAAAAAAAAGAAAAGAAAAAGAAAAAGAGAGATAAGAAACTGTACTTTTAATTTGTATTTCTCTGATAACTAATAATGAGCATCTTTTTGTGTGTGTATGAGCCACTCCTAGTCCTTTTTTGATGAAGGAACTATGCAACTCTCTTGTCCAATTCCTTGTCAGACAGTGCAGATGTTTTCTCCCTATCCCCGTATGTAGCTGCCTTTTTAATTTCTTTAGATAGAACCCTGTTCTGTCACCCCAGCTAGAGTTCAATGACATCATAGTAGCTCACTGTAACCTCTAACTCTTCGGCTCAAGCAATCCTCCTGCTTTAGGCTCCCAAGGAGCTGGGACTACAGACATGCACCACGGCCCAGCTAATTTTTTTCTATTTTTTATAGAGACAGGGTCTCTCTTTTGCTCTGGCTGATCTTAAACTCTTGATCTCAAGCAATCTTCACACCTTGGCCTCCCAGAGTAGGATTATAGGCATGAGCCATTGTGGCCAGCCTCATTTTTTTAACAGCATCTTCAAAGGAGCACAAGCATTAAACTTTGATGACGCCTAATTCATTATTTTTTATAGTAAATGTGTTACGAAATCCTGCTAAAAAAAATAATGTCTACTCCAATGCTGCAAAAATACCTCTGTGTATTTTCTTTTAGACAACTATATAGCTTTTGGTTTTACATTGACATTTAAGATCTACTTCAAATTAATTTTTGAGAATGCTATCAGGTAGACCAAGTTTCATTTTACTTCTACACAGATATCCAGTTGTTCTAGTACCATCTTTTGAAAAATTTCCCTTCTACATTTAATTGGATTCAAGCCAAAAATCAACTGAATTTATATGTGTGGAACCATCTCTGGACTCTGTTCTGTCCCACTGATCTATTTGTCTATCTGTATATCAATGATGTATTCTTTTTTTTGTTCAGTTTTTTTTTGGAGATAGAGATTCATTCTGTTGCCACAGCTACAGTGCAATAGCATCATTATAGATCACTGCAACCTTGAATTCCTAGGCTTAAGAGATCCTCCTGTCTCAGCTGGGACTACAGGAATAAACCACAGCACCAGCAGTACACTCTTGATTATGTAGCTGTATACAAAGTCTTAAAAATCAAATAGAATAAATCCCCAATATTATTTCTTGATTGTTTTGACTAGACCCAACTAAAAAGGAGCATTCAATAAAATTCAGCCTCCCTTTCTAACAAGAAGACTGAAGAATATAGGCATTGGCAGCACATTTAACAAACGCACAGCTAGTATCATACTGACTGGAATAAAACTGAAAGCTTTTCCACTCAGAACTGGATCCAGACAAGGTTGTCCCCTTATTGCCACTACTATTCAACATAGTGCTGAAAGTTCTAGCCATTGCAATCAGACCAAGAGAAGGAAATAAAGGGCATCCAAATGGAAGCAGAGGAGGTCAAACTCTCCCTCTTTGCTGATGATATGATTTTATACTTAGAGAACCCCAAAGACTCAACCACAAGACTCCTGGAAGTGATCAAAAAATACAGTAATGTCTCAGGACATAAAATCAATGTCCACAAGTCAGTAGCCTTTGTGTATGCCAACAACGGCCAAGTTGAGAAGCTAATCAAGGACAAAATTCCCTTCACAGTAGTTTCAAGAAAATAAAATATCTAGGAATATACCTAACAAAAGAAGTAAAGGACCTCTACAAAGAAAATTATGAAACCCTAAGAAAAGAAATAGCAGCACATATTAACAAATGGAAAAACATTATGGCTGGGAAAAATCAACATTGTTAAAATGTCTATACTTCCAAAACAATCTACAGATTCAATGCAATCCCCATTAAAATACCAACATCATACTTTAAGATCTGGAAAAAATAATTTTCGTTTTGTATAGTAATAAAAAAAAAACTGGGAGTATCACCCTACCAGACTTTAGCCTATACTACAAGTCCATAGTGATCAAAACAGCATGGTATTGGCACAAAAACAGAAACATAGACATTTGGAACGAAATAGAAAACCATGAGATGAAACTAACATCTGACAGCCACCTGATCTTTGATAAACCAAACAAGAACATACACTGGGGAAATGCATCTCCATTCAATAAAGGTACTGGGAAAACTGGATAACTACATGTAAAAGACAGAAACTATTGATTCAAGATGGATGAAAGATTTAAATCTAAGGCATGAAACAATAAAAATCCTCAAAGAAAGCATAGGAAAAACACTTGAATATATTGGCCTGGGGAAAGATTTTATAAAGAAGACCTCTGTGGCGGTTGCAACAACAAAAATAAATAAATGGTGGCTCGGCACCTGTATCATAGTGGTTACGGTGCCAGTCACATACACCGAGGCTGGCAGGGTGGAACCCAGGTGCCAGTCACATACACCGAGGCTGGGGGGTTCGAACCCAGGTGCCAGTCACATACACCGGGGCTGGTGGGTTCAAACCCAGCCCGGGCCAGCTAAATAACAATGACAACTGCAACAAATTAGCCAGGCATTGTGGCAGGCACCTGTAGTACCAGCTACTTGGGGTACTGAGGCAAAAGAATTGCTTAAGCCCGAGAGTTTGAGGTTGCTGTGAGCTGTGATGCCATGGCACTCTACCAAGAGTGACATAGTGAGACTCTATCTCAAAAATAAATCAATCAATAAATAAATGGGACTTAAATTGAAAAGCTTCTGTACAGCTAAGGAGACAACAGCCAAAGCAAACAGACAACCTTCAGAATGGGAAAAGATATTTGCATATTACAAATCGGACAAAGGCTTGATAACTAGGATCCACAGAGAACTTAAATTAATCAGCAAAAAAAAAAAAAAAAGAGCTAACAATCGCATCTATCACTGGACAAGAGACATGAATAGAACCTTCTCTGAGGAAGACAGATGAATGGCTAACAAACAGATGAAAAATGCAGATAGTCCCTACTCATCAGAGAAATGCAGATCAAAACCACCCTGAGATATCACCTACCCCCAGATATTAGCCCACATCACAAACTTCCAAAGCTACAAATGTTGGCACAGATGTGGAGAGAGGGGAACACTTTTACATTCTTGATAGGACTTCAAACTAATACAGCCTCTTTGGAAAAAAATATGGAGCATCTTCAAAGATCTCAAATTAGATCTCCCATTTGACCCCACAATCCCGCTACTAGGTACCTACCTAGAAGAAAAAAAAAATCCCATTTTATCAGAAGGACATTTGCACTGGATTGTTTATCACAGCTCAATTTACAATTATCAGGATGTGGAAACAACCTAAATGCCCATCAACTCTGGAATGGATTAACAAATTGTGGCACATGTACACCATGGAATACTATTTAGCCATAAAAAGATGGAGACTTCACATCTTTTGTAATATCCTGGATGGAGTTTAAACACATTTTTAGTAAAGTATCACAAGAATGGAAAAGTAATTATCCTATGTCCTCAATACTAATATGAAGCCAATAGATAATCTAATGCATGCCCACATAGGAGAAAAACGCATTTCAATTCAACTTGAGGGGAGGGGTATAAGGGGAGAGGGAGGGGTACTCTCACTGAATGGGGTAGGAGCGTTGACACACCTTTTATGTGTGGCACATAACCACAAGAAAGACCCTACCCAACAAAATCAAAATATTTTGACCTCATTATTTGACCCTCACATTTATCTGAAATAAATTTACTTTTCAAAAAAAAAAATCATTTTGACTATTCTAGATCCTTTAAACTTCCTCATAAATTTTAGAATCAACTTGCCAATTTTGTCAAAAATAAAGTCTTTTAGGATTTTGATTAGAACTACATGGATTCTACCCAATTTATAGGTAACATATCTTTTTTTTTTTTAAGTGATTTTTCTTTTTTTTACAGATAGAGTCTCACTTTGTCACCCTGGGTAGAGTTCCCTGGCATCACAGCTCACAGCAACCTCCAGGTCTTGGGCTTAGGTGATTCTCTTGCCTCAGCCACCTGAGTAGCTGGGACTACCAGCGCCCGCCACAACACCCAGCTATGTTTTTGTTGTAGTTTGGCTGGGGCCAGGTTTGAACCCACCACCCTCGGTATATGGGGCCGGTTCCCTACTCACTGAGCCATAGGCGCCACCTAAGTAACTGATGTCTTTATATTAAATTTCCTATTCATGATCATGGCATCTGTATCTCTCCATTTATTTTTGTCTAATTTCTCTCAGCAAGGTTTCATAAATTTCAGTGCATGTCAGTAACATCTTTTGAAAATTTATTCCTAACATTCAGATCTTCTGAGGCCAAGTTTTCTGCTTGATGTACTCCAAGAAGGCTCTCTCCCTAAAGAAAAGATTTCCTATTTATAGAGAATGAGCTAAGCCTGAAAGATCTCAGCAAATTATATAAAAATATAATTTCATACCTAAGCTGTAGATACTTTTGTACTAAGAGCCAGATAAGTTTTTCTTTTTATTTTTTAACAGAGGATCTAGAAGAAAGGTCCACCATAGTACTAATAGGGATTTGATCCTAAAGTGAAAAAATATACTGTATTTGAATTCTCTTTTTTTTTATTTTCCCTTTGGTAATCAGTTTTCTGTACTGTTTATTTTATTTTATTTATTTTTATTAAACCATAGCTGTGTACATTAGTATGATCATGGGGCACCATACACTTGGTTCATAGATCATTTGACACATTTTCATCACATTAGTTAACATAGCTTTTGTAGCATTTTCTTAGTTATTTTGCTAAGACCTTTACATTCCACATTTACTAGGATTCACATATACCCTTGTAAGATGCACCACAGGTATAATCCCTTTAATCCCGCTCCTTCCCCCTCTCTCCCCCCCCTCCCTTTCTCCTTTCTCCCTATTCTTAGGTTGTAACTGGGTTATAGCTTTCATGTGAAGGTCCTACATTAGTTTCATAATAAGGGTGAGTACATTGGGTACTTTTTCTTCCATTCTTGAGACACTTTACTAAGAAGAATATGTTCCAGCTCCATCCATGTAAACATGAAAGAGGTAAAGTCTCCATCTTTCTTTAAGGCTGCATAATATTCCATGGTGTACATATACCACAATTTATTAATCCATTCGTGGATCGATGGGCACTTGGGCTTTTTCCATGACTTAGCAATTATGAATAGGGCTGCAATAAATATTCTGATACAAATATCTTTGAAATGCTGTGATTTCTGGTCTTCTGGGTATATGCCCAGTAGGGGGATTACAGGATTGAATGGCAGATCTATTTTTAGATCTCTAAGTGCTCTCCATATGTCTTTCCAAAAGGAATGTATTAATCTGCATTCCCACCAGCAGTGCAAAATTGTTCCCTTTTCTCCACATCCACGCCAACATCTCTGGTCTTGGGATTTTGTGATATAGGCTAGTCTCACTGGAGTTAGATGATATCTCAAAGTAGTTTTGATTTGCATTTCTCTGATGATTAAAGATGATGAGCATTTTTTCATATGTCTGAAGGCCATGCGCCTGTCTTCTTCAGAGAAGTTTCTCTTCAAGTCCCTTGCCCAGCCTGCGATGGGATCCCTTATTCTTTTCTTGCTAATGCGTTTGAGTTCTCTGTGGATTCTGGTTATTAAACCTTTGTCGGAGACATAACCTGCAAATATCTTCTCCCATTCTGAGGGCTGTTTGCTTGCTTTACTTACTGTGTTCTTGGCTGTGCAGAAGCTTTTTAGTTTGATCAAGTCCCAGTAGTGTATTTTTGAAGCAGCTTCAATTGCCCGGGGGGTCCTTCTCATAAAAAACTCGCCCAATCCAATTTCTTCAAGGGTTTTCCCTATACTCTCTTCTAGTATTTTTATAGTTTCACGTCTTACGTTTAAATCTTTAAACGTAGAGTCCCCAGTGAGAGTCTATCTTGGTTAATGGTGAGAGGTGTGGGTGCAGTTTCAGTCTTCTACAGGTTGCCAGCCAGTTCACGCAGCACCATTTGTTAAATAGGGAATCTTTTCCTCACTGAATGTTTTTAATTGGCTTGTCAAAGATTAAATAACGGTAAGTAGCTGGATCAAGTAAGAAGCTGGATCTATTCTGTTCCAGACATCTACTTGTCTGTTTTTGTGCCAGTACCATGCTGTTTTGATCACTATCGATTTGTAGTATAGTCTGAGGTCTGGTAGCGTGATTCCTCCTGCTTTGTTTTTATTTTTGAGTAATGTCTTGGCTATTCGAGGTTTTTTCTGATTCCATATAAAACGAAGTATTATTTTTTCAAGATCTTTAAAGTATGACAGTGGAGCTTTAATGGGGATTGCATTGAAATTATATATTGCTTTGGGTAGTATGGACATTTTAACAATGTTGATTCTTCCCAACCATGAGCATGGTATATTTTTCCATTTGTTAACATTCTCAGCTATCTCTTTTCTTAGAGTTTCATAGTTCTCTTTATATAGATCTTTCATGTCCTTTGTTAGATAAATTCCCAAGTATGTCATATTCCTTGGCACTACTGCAAATGGGACAGAGTCCTTAATTGTTTTTTCAACTTGACTATTGTTGGTATATATAAAGGCTACCGATTTATGAATGTTGATTTTGTAACCTGAGACACTGCTGTATTCCTTAATCACTTCTAAGAGTTTTGTAGTGGAGTCCCTAGTATTTTCCAGATATACAATCATATCGTCTGCGAAGAGCGAAAGTTTGATCTCTTCCGACCCTATGTGGATACCCTTGATCGCCTTTTCTTCCCTAATTGCCGTGGCTAAAACTTCCATTACAATGTTAAAGAGCAATGGAGACAATGGGCAGCCTTGTCTGGTTCCAGATCTAAGTGGAAATGATTCCAATTTAACTCCATTCAATATGATATTGGCTGTGGGTTTGCTGTAGATGTCCTCTATCAGTTTAAGAAATGTCCCTTCTATACCCATTTTCTTAAGTGTTCTGATCATGAATGGATGTTGGATGTTATCAAAAGCTTTTTCTGCATCGATTGAGAGAATCATATGGTCTTTGTTTTTTAATTTGTTTATGTGCTGGATTACATTTATAGATTTACGTTACTGAACCAGCCTTGAGACCCTGGGATAAAACCGACTTGGTCATGATGTATGATTTGTTTGATATGTTGCTGGATTCTGTTTGTTAGAATCTTGTTGAATATTTTTGCATCTATATTCATTAGTGATATTGGTCTATAATTTTCTTTTCTTGTTGGGTCTTTTCCTGGTTTGGGGATCAGGGTGATGTTTGCTTCATAGAATGTGTTGGGTAGTCTTCCTTCTTTTTCTACCTTTTGGAACAGGTTGAGTAATATAGGTACTAATTCCTCTTTAAAGGTTTGGTAGAATTCTGATGTGAAACCATCTGGTCCCGGGCTTCTCTTTTTGGGGAGATTTTGTATGGTTGATGACATTTCTGAACTTGATATGGGCCTGTTCAACATTTCCACTTGTTTTTGATTAAGTCTTGGAAGGTGACAAGCTTCCAAGTAACGGTCAATTTCCTTCAGATTTTCGTATTTCTGAGAGTAAATTTCTTGTAATATTCATTAAGGATTTTTTGGATTTCTGAGGAGTCTGTTATTATTTCATCTTTGTTATTTCTGATTGATGAGATTAGAGATTTTACTCTTTTTTCCTGATTAGGTTGGCCAAAGGTTTATCTATTGTGTTGACCTTTTCAAAAAACCAGCTTTTTGATTTATTGATCTGTTGTATTATTCTTTTGTTTTCAATTTCATTTACTTCTGCTCTGATTTTGGTTATTTCTTTTCTTTTACTGGATTTGGAGTTGGAGTGTTCTTCCATTTCCAGTCTCTTGAGATATCCCATTAAGTTGCTTATTTCCTCTCTTTCCGTTCTCCTGAGGAAGGCTTGCAGTGCTATAAATTTCCCTCTTAGAACTGCCCTTGCGGTGTCCCAGAGGTTCTGATAGTTTGTGTCTTCATTGTCATTTTGTTCCAGAAATTTGGCAATTTCCTTCTTGATCTCATCTCTGACCCAGCTATCATTCAGCATAAGGTTATTTAACTTCCATGTTTTTGTATGTGTATGCAGATTCCTGTTGTTACTCACCTCAAGTTTTATTCCATGATGGTCCGAGAAGATGCATGGAATAATTTCTATTCCTTTAAATTTGCTGAGGTTAGACTTGTGACCTAAGATGTGATTGATTTTGGAGTAAGTTCCGTGGGCTGATGAGAAGTATGTGTATTCAGTTTTATTGGGATGAAATGTTGTGTAGATGTCTGCTAAATCTAAATGCTGAATGGTTAGATTTAAATCTAGAATTTCTTTACTCATCCTTTTGTTGGAGGATCGATCCATCACTGCCAAAGGAGTGTTAAAATCTCCGACAATTATAGAGTTGGAGGAAATCAAGTTGCTCATGTCTGTTAGAGTTTCTCTTATAAATTGAGGTGCATTCTGGTTGGGTGCATAGATATTAATAATTAAAATCTCATCATATTGAGTCTTACCCTTAACAAATATGAAGTGACCATTTTTGTCCTTCCTTACTTTTGTTGGTTTAAAGCCTATTGTGTCTGCAAATAAAATTGCAACTCCTGCTTTTTTCTGGTTTCCATTTGCCTGAAATATGGATGACCATCCTTTCACCCTGAGTCTGTATTTGTCTTTTAAGTTAAGATGTGACTCTTGTACGCAACAAATGTCTGGCCTGAGTTTTTGTATCCAGTCAGCTAACCTATGTCTCTTTAGAGGGCAGTTTAAGTCATTCACATTAATGGAGAGTACTGATAAGTTTGGTGCAATTTGGGGTATTGAGTTTTTTGAAAGTCCAGTGGGCATTTTTAACCCTTTTGCCATTGTGGAAGTTGGAGTTTGATCAGAATTTTCTGAGTGAGTTTACTTTTGTAGTAGAGGATTGGTTGGTTATTATGGAGGATACGTCTGAGAATATCCTGAAGAGCTGGTTTCGTTATGGCAAACTTCTTTAGCATATGTATGTCATTAAAGTATTTAATTTCTCTGTCGTAAATGAAACTCAGTTTAGCTGGATACAAGATCTGGGGCTGAAAGATATTTTGCTTGAGGAGATTAAACGTTGATGACCACCCTCTTCTGGCTTGAAAAGTTTCAGCAGAGAGATCTGCAGTCATTCTAATGTTCTTCCCTTTGAAGCTAATAGATTTCTTTCGCCTAGCCGCTTTGAGAATTTTCTCCTTCATATTAACTTTAGTGAAGTTAATTATGATATGCCTGGGGGATGTCTTATTGGGGTTGAGTCGTGCTGGGGTTCTGAAGCTATCTGCTATCTGAATTTCAGGTTCTCTAGGCATGTCTGGAAAATTCTCTTTCATAATTTCATGCAGAAGGGCCTCTGCGCCCAGTGAGGCCACTTCATCTGTTTCAGTAATTCCTATGAGATGGATATTTGCCTTCTTCGAGTTATCCCAGAGCTCTCTGAGTAAGTGATCCATTTTTGCTCTCCATTTCTCTTCCTCTTTGAGAGTTTGGGAGCATTCAAAGGCTTTATCTTCGATGTCGGAGATCCTTTCTTCTGCTTGGTCCATTCAGTTGCTAAGGGATTCTAGTGTATTTTTCACATCTTTGAGGGCTGCAAATTCTTGTTTCAGTGTGTCTAAGTCTTTTGTGGTTTTGTCTTTAAATTCGTTAAATTCTTGAGACAGCTTTTGAATTTCTCCACGAATTCCTAATTCCATTTTGTTAATCTCGTTTGCCATCCAAATTCTGAATTCGATTTCTGACATCTCAGCCATTGTTTGTGAATGGGATCTTCAATTACATCTGCTGTATCTTTCCTTGGGGGGGTTGATCTATTCTGGTTATTCATGTTACCAGAGTTTTTCCGCTGATTCCGCCCCATGATTGTTTTATTCCCTTTGATTTTCCTCTGGTGTTTTGTTGAGGACCCGTACAGTGCTGTGGCCTGAGAAACTGGGGCCCTGTTTGGTGTAGAGGGGCTAAGTGGTTCTGACTTGTTTTCAGCTGGTTTCTATGTGACCCTAGTGAAACAGTTACTCTGGGTTTAAGTCTCAGCTATGGAGAAATACCAGCAATTAAGTCACCCCACCCACCACAGGCAACAAATGGAAAAGGAAAATCAAACCTTCCTACAACCACACACCCAGGGCACCACCTGGATAGTCCCCAGGTGAGTGACTCAGTTCAAAAGGTCCAAGTCAATTGTCTCAGTCAGCAGCTGCCTCGGGTGGGAGAGTTCAAGAGGTCCCTGGGAACTGGATCACAGGGGTCTGGTGACTGCTCTAAAATGGCTTGCTCCAGTGCTGCGTGGAGTCAGGAAGAGACACCAGTAAATAGATCAGTCTGGGAAGATTGATGCCTCCTTCCCCACCTGTAGCTCTGTCACACCCAGTCGCTGCTAGCCCCACAGGGCTGTGACCCAGTCAGTTGTCTGCAGTAAGCAGATACTCAAGGGGTTTGCACCTGCCTAAGTCACAGGGTAGTCTGTGACTGCTCGACTAGGCCGCTATTCTCTGTCTTTATCCAGCAGGGAGTGGTGTGGCCTGTCAACCTCGGGCACTTGATGGAGGCTGGAGGTGTTCACTCAGTTCCAGCCCCACCCTTAGTTTATGTTACTGGATGAAGGGAACAACCCTATGGGAGTTTGTTTCTGACCTTGCCAGATTCCTCTGTAGAGGAGAGGCTGATTTGAATTCCCAGAACCTGTGTCTCAGGCCCTGTCTTTAGTCCTGCGGGTTTGTATTCGCAGCACGATCAGTTGTTGGCTGTAGCCTCTTGGCCTCCTTTGTCTATAGGCTGGTGATCCCCTAAGGGCCAGGTGAGTCTTAGGCTCAGTAGAGTGGTCCTCTGGATCAGCCCCACCCTAGGAGTTTCCCGGCTCTGCGGGTGTGTTTTCTAGTCCCCGTGTTCCACCCAGGTCAGTACCGTCTCAGGAAAACCCTTTACTCACAGGGCCTGTGTTTCAGTCCCAGGTCTGTTCCATGGTGGTTGCCATCTGAGAAGATGCTCGGCCTCATCTGGTTGCCCAGGAAGACAGGAGGAGAGGCTATGGGATATCTGGGGGTGGGCCTTGTTATTGCTGAAGACGGCTGTTGCTCTGCACCTCGGGGCACCACCGCTCCAGTGTAATTCTCTCTCAGCCGACTGTTGTCTTCTCGCTCCTTTGCTACAGAGTCAGCACTGGCCACCTGCAGTCCAGGTCCTGTCTACACCTCTTGAGAGTTCACCCAAGAATCTGGACTCCTGAGGGGGCAGGTCTCCAGATCACGGAGTGAGAGTGGAGGGGGGGTGTTAGGAGCTCAGGGTTGCAGGTCGTAACACCAAGCTCATTGAGACCAAATGAACAAATAAACAGATACAAAGGTTACCAGGCACATGGGCCCATAGATACAGAGACAGACGGAAACACATAAACATACAAGCAATAGCCACGACAACAGCAATATAAGAACAACTGCAATAAAAATAGTGATAATCGCAAAATAATTGAAAGGAAAAAAAAAGAGAGAAAAAAGTGGTGTTAGAAGGAATGTTAAGTGAGAAGAAAGAAGAAATTAAAATTAGAAGACAGAGAAATAAAAAAATATCTATATAAAAAGTAATAATAAAAAATTATTGAAATCTCCTCTAAGAAAATGGTGAGGAAAAATCAGACAAAAAGAAAACAACAGCAAAAACAAACAAAGAAACAAAAAAACACGAAAACCAAAACAAAACAAAACAAAAAACAGGCACCACCTGCAAAAATATTCTTGTGGTAGAAATATACCTATAAATATCTATATGTCTGCTGTAGGGATCAACTTTCGTAGGAATATATTCATACTGCAATATACTTTCTGGACACCAGGTGGCACTGTGAATGGTTTCGAGACTTAGACCTGGTTTACAGTTTATACTGTTACCATGGTAACCACCTTCCATGGCCGATCGCCATTTTGGAGTTTCCGTAAAAGTTTGTCGCCTAAGAATTGTGCAACCTCAGCTGTTCTTTTCCGGACAGCACTTGCGACTGACCTTCCCACTCAGTGCAGGTGTCCACACTTCCTAAGTCCCTCCACTCTGTTCCCAGGTTCCCCCGCAAACTGGCGACTGCAATCGGCCATAAGGGGAGCGGTGTTGCGTTCGCGCGGTATCTCCTGTAGCTGGTTCCCGGGACTTCAGCAGCCAAAGCCGGTCCGTGGCTTCAGTAGCTTCGTGGCTCCAGAAGCCAAAGCCGGGTCCTAGGCTTCAAGCCGGTTCCCGTGGTTGGAGCACTCAGGGGATTTATTCTGAGTTTTATGGTTCAGAGTTTTGGATGGGCGTCCGCCAGTTCGCTGCACAGCCTGAACTGCCAGCCCCCTCTAACACCTGGGGGAAAGGTGCCTGCCCTTTTGGGTAGTTCAAAATGTCTGTTTCCCGGGCAGGATCCCTTCCCTTCAATTGTCCAACAGTTTGCCCAGCTCCCTGTGGTTTTGAGTGGCTCTCCTTTTGGATGCCTCCCTCAGTTCAGGATTAATTACTTGTCAATTGGATTTTGTCAGCATTTACAAGCTGCTGACCTCCGTAGGGGAGGGGCCTGCTGGCCGGCACGGCAGAGCAGGGAAGAATCTCTACAACAGAGTCTGTGATTTTAAATTACCCCTCATATATAGCAAACCGCCAGTTCACTGGGCATCTCCAGCTGTCTGTCCACTCCAATAATCCACACACAGGGAAGGTCCAGACCGCCTTTCCTCTCACCTGGTGGCTTGGGAGAGGTGGGCTACACGTCTGTCCTGTCCGCCATCATGCTCCGCCCCTCTGAATTCTCAATATTCACTGTGTCACTGCTATATTGTTTCACTCCACCAGTTATTAGAAACACATTTTCCAGGCTGATTGTAATTTAAACAACATAATGATTAATAAATTATGAATATTGGAAGGGAAGTGTTTTATGGGTCTTGATGTTATTTTAAGTAGCATTTTTATTTCATTTTCCAAAAATTAATTTCTAAATATTGACCTCGTATGATATTAAGTTCTAGTACTTGTTTAATAGATGCCCTAAGATTTTCTATATCCTGAGGGTGCAGTGGCTCATGCCTGTAATCCCAACACTCTGGGAGGCTGAGGCAGGAGAATTGCTTGAGGTCAGAAGTTTGGGACCAGCCTGAACAAGATTGAGACCCAAACTCTACTAAGAATAGAACAAAAAATTAGCCAGGTGTGATGGTGTACACTTGTGATCCTAGCTACACAGGAGGCTAACACAGGATTGTTTTGAGTCCAGGAGTTTGAGGTTGCTGTGAACGATGGTGATGCTACCTTACTCTAACCAGGGCAACAGAGTGGTATCCTGTCTCAAAAAGAAAATAGAAAAAAAAAGATTCTCTACATCCACAATAATGTATTCTACAGATAAAGTTTTACACCTTTCAAATTTTTATGATTTTTATTTCTTTTTCTTGACTTCTTATACTGGCTAAGATATCCAATACAACATTAAGTGGAAGTGGTTAAAGCAGATACCCCTGAATTGTTCCATATCTTCAAAAAAAGTACATATTTCACCATAAAATATGATGTTATCTGTGGCTTTTTTATAGATACCCTTCATGAGATTAAAGTTCCCTTCTTTTTTTTTTTTTTTGTGAGACAGAGCCTTAAGCTGTCTGAGTGGAGTGCTGTGGCATCACAGCCCATAGCAACCTCCAACTCCTTGGCTTAAGCGATTCTCTTGCCTTAGCCTCCTAAGTAGCTGGGACTACAGGTGCCTGCCACAACACCTGGCTTTTTTGGTGTAGTTGTCATTGTTCTTTGGTAGGCCTGGGCAGGCCTGGATTTTAACCCACCTGCTCTGGTGTATGAGGCTGGTGCCTTAGTCGCTTGAGCTCAGGCGCCGAGCCTAAAGTTCCCTTCTTATACTAGTTTGCTGAATTTTTATCATGAATGGGTACATAAGTTTATCAAATATATTTTCTGTATCAATCAAAATTATTGTTTTTAGGCCAGGCATGGTAGCTCAAACCTATAATCCTAAGACTCTAGGAGGCCAAGGTGGGTAGATTGCCTGAGCTCACAGGTTTGAGACCAGCCTGAGCAAAAGTGAAACCTAAAAGTCTCTAAAGTAGGCCAGCACTGTGGCAGGCACCTGTAGTCCCAGCTACTTGGGAGGCTGAGGCAAGAGAATCGCGTAAGTCAAGAGTTTGAGGTTGCTGTGAGCTGTGATGACACAGCACTCTCAAGGGCAACAAAGTGCTTGTCTCAAAGAAAAAATAATTATTGTTTTTTCCTCCTTTATGATGAATTACATTGATTGATTTTGAAATGCTAAACCAAACTTGCAATACTGGTAATAAACTCCAGTTGGTTATACCGTATTTTCTTTTTAATATATTGCAGGATTAGAATTTTTAATGTTTTGTTGAGGATATTTCCATCTCTGTTATGCAACATATTGGTCTGTCATTTTTTTTATTATAATGTCCTTGACATGTTTTGGTATCAACAGTAATGCCATCCTCACAAAACAAGTTAGGAGAAAGGCTCTTTTTGAAAAGCTTGTGCCAATGGCAATTTCTGAAGAGGTAAAAGCAAGCAGTCATTGTCTGAATTTCTATTGTTATTACTTCAATAACTGAAAATGATTAAAACTATAGTGCTGAACAAAATCAAGATATTTTAGAAGAAAAAGTGTCTTAAAACTCTTATTAGCAAACTAATTCCTCTTTTGGGGACAAAGTACTTATCTATTATGGCTTTTTTTTTTTTTCAGGTTAATGTTAGGGTACAACCACGTCACAATATTTGAATTTATTAGGCAAGGTCCCTCTCGTAGTTGTGTCCCACACCCAGAAGTTGTGCCATATACCCCTACATTGTGTCCATTAAGTGGGAGCACACCAATCCCCCTACTCCTCCCTTCTCTCTACCTTGGTCCTCTTCCCCTCAACTTGAATTAAGTTTTTCTCCTATGTGGGTGTGTATTAGATTATCTACCAGCTTCATATTAATATTGAGTACACTGAATATTTGCTTTTCCATTCTTGTGATACTTCACTAAGAAGAATGTGTTTCAGTTCCATCCATGTTAATACAAAATATGTAAAGTCATCATCTTTTCTCATGGCTATGAATAGTATTCCATGGTATATATACAACACAGTTTGTTAGTCTACTCTTGAGTTGATGGGCATTTAGGCTGTTTGCACCTCTTGGAAATTGAGCTGTGATAAACAATCTAGTGCAAATTCTGACTCGTTTAAATTACTTTGTTTCCCAAAAGCTAAACCCTAAGCAAAGGTCAAGAGATTTTTAACTGCTTTTGTACCAATCTGAGATTTTTAGGAACTGAGAACCCATGTGTTAAAATAATTTCTTTAAACATTAGTAAACAACTTGTCCCTCTGCACTCAAATCATAATTGAGTTGGGAAAATATTCAATAAAAAGATTTTTATAGATTTAAATAAAGTTCCTTATAAGAGATCTCAGGGCAGTAGATAACACAGTCTGTAAAAGTTCAGATAAGGGAAAAATTATCGCAAGCTAATGTAGTCAAGAAAAGCCTTATAAACTATGAAAGAAGCAAAAGAGATGTACATTAAAAACACAGAGAGCTGGCAAAACTGAAGGCCAAAAGGCACAGTCTGAGTTAAGAGAGAAGGGAGCAGACAAGTTTAGCTGTGACACTGCAGGAAAGAGCACAGACCCTGGAGCCAGACTGCCTGGCTTCTGGTCTCGCCTCTACCACTTACTGCTTTGGGATGTTGTATAAGTTACTCAACTTGTTTGTGTTCTTATTTCCTTTAAAAATGAGGACAAAATCATGGAACAAGCTTCTCCAGTGATTGAATTAAATGACTGAAGATACATAAAGCTTTTAGAACAATTCCTGGCACAAAGAAAATCCTCTAGAAATAATTCAAAAGGAGAGTTGACATAACCTCATGAAATAATACCTACTGAGGTCAGATGGCATAAATAAATGAAGCTGGTGGGTTTGTTTAAAAAACATATTATTTGCTATTAAACACATGGAAGTCGTCTTCATTTCAAAATTTTTCTGGAAAAACATAATGATAGTCTACCTCTCCATTTCCTACTTTTAATACAGACATGAGTTCCAGAAATACTGAATTTTCATATAACTTGGTTATAAGATAAAACAATATAAGAAGTACAGTGATAACCGACAAATGATACTCAGCTGTAGATCAAGAGAAGTAATAGGAAAGAGCAGAAAAGAAGGAACTGGAGGTCACATCTAAAGAAAGACAGCACTATTGAGTCTCAGTTACTGCTGCTGTACCAGTAAAACAGAACACACCTCACTGCAAGTTTACCCACATGCTGCCAGTTTGCTACCTTTGATTTATAGCGTAATATTAAATTTGAACTTGATCAGCCGGGCACAGGGGCTTACACCTATAATCCTAGCACTTTGGGAGGCTGAGGTGGAGGATCACTTGAGCTTAGGAGTTTGTGACTCATAAGACTCTAAGCATTGTGGCTGGAGTAGTAGTAGTTCCAAGTAGTACCCTGTTTCCCCAAAAATAAGACAGTGTCTTATATTAAGGTGTGCTCCCAAAGATGCGCTAGGTCCTATTTTCAGGAGACGTCTTATAGTTCCTGTGAGTAGGTCTTATTTTCGGAGGATGTCTTATTTTCGGGAAAACAGGGTAGTTCCAGCTACTTTGGAGGCTGAGGCAGGAGGACCAAGGATTCTGAGTTTCTGTGAGCTAGGCTGATGCCATGGCACTTTAGCCTGGGGCAACAGAGAGACACTCTGTCTCAAAAAAAAAAAATTTGAACTTACCCTAACTAAAGTTACATTGAGGTGTTTGGAATTCATATTATAGGGCAGTAATTACTTTTTAACCCAGGTTCCTCTATATCCCTCTTCAGTGCTTTCTAGTACCTTTTTTTCTAGCATAGAAATAAAATAATTTCATCAAGGATTATTTCCCATATTTTTTAATGTATTAAATATGCTTTTCTAATCTATTCTCCTTTCCGCCCAAAGATTCTGATAAACATCTCAGTTGTTGGCATAACATTTGCCTGATGTGTTTCTACCTCCCTCCCTTCCCATTTCTCCATCTCTCTCTTGTCCAAACACACACAGCCACACAAAGTCACATTACAGGCAATGGGTACTAATGGTAGCCTTCAGCGGAAACAATACTGAGGGTTTTCTTCTTCCTGAAAATATTGTAGAGAATTTTGAGTCCAGGGCAAGGATTAAAAATAAATCTTAACTATACTTTGTCTTTCCAGAGCTAAGTATGTTAATATTTAACAGAATAGCAAGCATCCAATAAGAGAATAGTGTGATCAAAGGGCGTTTTAGGAGAACTAATTACTCAAATAAAGTATTTTCATATTTTATATGTATATACATTGCTTCCTAGTACTTTCTAGTACACTCTAGTACACATACACACACACACACATGAAAAGTAATTTCTTATTTTGCATTTGCTGCAATATTGTAACCAGGTCTAGGAACAAATTTCAATGGCCCCTATTTTTTTTTTAATTAATACAATCTTCTCCCTCTCCTTTTAGGTCGACACAGCTTGACAACCAGAACTAACTTTTTTTTTTTTGTAGAGACAGAGTTTCACTTTATTGCCCTCGGTAGAGTGCCATGGTGTCACACAGCTCACAGCAATCTCCAACTCCCGGGCTTAGGCGATTCTCCTGCCTCAGCCTCCCAAGTAGCTGGGACTACAGGCGCCCGCCACAACACCCGGCTATTTTTTGTTGCAGTTTGGCGGGGGCTGGGCTTGAACCCGCCACCCTCGGAATATGGGGCCGGCGCCCTGCTCACTGAGCCACAGGCGCCGCCCAACAAGAACTAACTTTTAACTAACTGGCCTTTTGAGTTATCTTCCAAAAATGGCAGAATTTTGGTGAGACTAAAGAGTTGAGATTCCAAAGGTCCCTGGGCAGACTTCCCAACACCAAAAGTCACAATCCCTTGCTAACCTGCTCCAAGACACAGAGCCCCTCCTTAATTTCAACACATTCCAAATTCCCAATGCATTGGCCCCTCATTTAAAGCCCCTGACTCCCTTAGTTAGTGATTTGAGGCTGTTTCCCCTGTTCATAACATTTTCATTAAAAATTCCTTTCTTTGCTGGCTCAGCGCCCGTAGCTCAGTGAGGGCGCAGGCAGCATACACTGAGGCTGGTGGGTTCAAGCCCAGCCTGGGCCTGCTGAATAACAATGAGAACTGCAACCAAAAACAAATAGTTGGGCGTTGTGGCAGGACCCTATAGTCCTAGCTACTCGGGAGGCTGAGGCAAGAAAATTGCTTAAGCCCAAGAGTTTGAGGTTGTTGTGAGCTGTGATATCACAGCACTCTACCAAGGGCAGCATAGTGAGACTCTGTCTAAAAAAAAAAAATTCCTTTCTTTGGCAATCCTTGTTGACTAAATAATTGGCATTCTCTGCAACTAGCAATAGGTTCCAATCTGGAACACCTCAAGGTTTCATTTACAATACTACTACTCTTCAGCAGTATAAACATTAGTAATAGCAAACTGCTTAAACCCAAAAAGAAAATATAAATATTTTAATGGCCATGAAAAAATATCAGATAAATTTAAGCCCCATGTGCAAAATCAGGCCATCATTTTTTTATGGCTCACATTAAGGACAAATTTATTTACATGTTCATTTCCTTGAATTGTCAGAAATACAACTGACAGAATACAGTCCGTGTTCTAAGTGACAATATTTATAAATGTTAGCAGTGTAATATTCTCATAAGGCTAAAGATGAATTCCTACCTAAAACACACACTTACTTTAGATTTTAATTAAATCAAACTCAAATTGAGAGACATGGGGTTGGCAAACTTCTTCCAGATAATAAATATTGTTTTATCTGGCAAACTTCTTGGCCAGACAATAAATATTTCAGGCACTGAGGGCCACATATCATCTCTGCCAAATATTTTATCTTTATTATCTGGCAAACTTCTTGGCCAGGTAACAAATATTTTAGGCATTGAGGGCCGTATATCATCCAAATATTCTTTATTGTTTTTATTTCGTTTTTACAGTGCTTTAAAAATGAAAAGACCATGCTTAGCACAACAGCTATGCAAAAATAGGCAGAGGGTTGAATGTGGCCCATAAGCTGTAGTCTGCCAGCACCTTGTTTGTTTTGAGACAAAGTCCTTTTTCTTAGGAAATGCACAATGAAGCACATTAGGTAAAGAGCCATGGTATTTGTGACTTATTCTCAAGTGATTCAGCAAAAATAAGGATAACATATGTGAGCAAGAAATAAAAGATGTGGAGAGATGTTCACAATTGGTAAAGGTAGGAGAAAGGAGTTCACTATACTATGTTTGTGAGTTTGCTTTAAATTTAGTCTGTTTTTCAAAATAAAAAGCTAATCTTCAAAAAAAAAAAAAAAAGCCATAGAGCATAGATGCTCTCTGATGAGGTTTGAACCCAGAAGCCTCAAGGTACAGGCATAAATCAAAAGTATTCTGTCATGAAGGTCGTGTGAATACATACCCATGGGTCCAAAGGTATCGCGATTCTCCTGTCATCACCAGCAAACTACGACGAGGCAGCAGGACCGGCACTGTGACTCCATCTGGATGTTTAAAATCCATGACAACCTTAAAGCAAAGACAAAGACATAGAGATCAATCTAAAATTTCATTACTCCAAGGATTATAATGGTTAATAGAGTCTAGCTATCTTCTTAGGCTAACAGATTGAAACATGATAATGTTTATAGAACAGCACTGCCTAGTGGTTCTCAAATGTTAGTGTACATGATAATCAACTGAATGACAAAACAATCCTGTAATTTATCCACAGAGATTCAGACTCAGCAGGTCTGGAGTGAGGCTCTGACAACTGCATTTCTAACAAACACTCCAAGAAATTATGAAGCAGGTGGTCTCAGGCTCACACTATGGAAAACAGTTGGGTAGTGGTCAAACACAGGGACTTGGGGGCTGAAACACTGATATCTTGGCTTTTCCATTTACTGGTTCTATGACCCAGGAGAAGCCATTTAATCCTTGTGCCTCAGTTTTTCCAACCCTTACAAGGTTGCTACACGAACTAAAGATGAGATAGACATAAACCACAGTATCTGGCACATAGTAATACACAAAAAAGAAATATTTTTTATTATTTACAGAATGTTAATAATCCAAGAAGAAGTGACTAATAAATATAGATTCTCATATAATCCATTTGTACCTTTAAAGTCTACGAAAACATACTGGAAGGAGAGGCTTATTAATAAGAGATAGTCAAAGAGGACAGGAACATTTTCAGCAACTTTTCCTAAGTTATGCTCAAAGATTATTCCGAGTAGCAACCTATAAAAATACAATACCCAAGAAAATGTGTGTGTCCTTGGAACTCACCGAACACCGAAGACTTCAGTATAACCAAAGCAATAGCTGACAAATGTGAATTTAAAAGGCATACAACAGGGCTGAAAATATTTAAGTAAACAAATCAACCCATTTCAAAAACAAATGTAACAACCAAGTATAAGTGGGATGAACAAATTTCGCATAATGCCTTAAAGGTAAACTTAGCACAGTACTCGGCACAAAGTAAGCATTTAATAGTGGTAGCTGCTATTATTAACTATATGGGATCAAATTAGGTAACACACAAAAATTCTCTATAAACCACAAAAAATTATATAGATCTAAGCTAGGGTATTTTTCCCTTTCTAACCTTCCAATTTAAGTATAGAAAATAAAGTAAGATGATAAAATTTAATTTCCCAACATTATCTTTCCAAATGTCCACATATAATTTCATATAATCATACTCCAAAAGCATTCTGTTTATATATACTGCAGTTCAATTTTGAAGTTTTTAGAGATCAAGTGTATTGATATCTGCCACTTTCTTAAAATGTCTAAATAAAAGAAGATGGACTAGTTCCTTCCCTCCCTCCCTCCCTCCCTTCCTTCTTTTTCTTTCTCTCTCTCTTTCTTTCCTTTTCTTTCTTTCTTCCTTTCTTTCTTTTCTTCCTTTTCCTTTACTTTGTTACTCAGTCACCCTGGGTTTGAGTGCCATGACATCATAGCTCATGAAAACCTCAAACTCTTAGGTTCAGGTGGTTCTTTTGCCTTAGCTTCCCCAAGTAGCTGCTACAGGTACCTACCACAGCAACTGGCTATTTTTAGAGATGGGGTCTCACTCTTGCTCAGGCTGGTCTCAAACTCCTGAGCTCAAGCAATCCACTAGCCAGGCCTCCCAGAGTGCTAGGATTACAGGCGTGAACCACTGAACCTGGCCATTGAAAATGTTTTTCTTATTAAATTGAATTGTACATGTGTAAAAAAAAAAAAAAAAGAAGATGGACTAATAAACAGAAGGCTAAAGTGATGGATATATATTTGATGAAGCAAGTGTATTAAAATGTTAAGTGTGGAATCTAGGTAATGGATATATAGGTATTTACTACCCAATTCTTCAACTTTTCTGTATGTCAATTTTCTTAATAAATTGTTGGAGAAAAAAATCACCACAGCCCATTTTTAAACCAATGTACATAGGTTTCAATTTTCTTCTGTTCTTTTTCTTTTTTTAGAGACAGGGTCTCACCCTGTTGCCCAGAATGGAGAGCAGCTGGTGCCATCAACCCCGGACTCAAGGGTTACTCAGCCTAAGCCTCTGCAGCTGGGACACCAGGAGTGCACCACCATGTCTGGCTCATTTTTCTGTTTTTGAAGAGACAAGGGTCTCACTAGACACATAGGAAAGAATAATGAGAATATTTCTAATATTACTTTATTAGAGACAAATACCTGTGGCTCAAAGAAAATCCACATCCAAATAAAAACTGTCATGATGGGAAAATATTTTCAAAAACTAGACTCTAATTCATTCGTCAAACAAATGCTTATCAATGACTGTGTGAGACATCAAAGCTACAACTGTGAATAAGAGAGACAGGTTCTCTGCACACTAGGAGGTTATAGTTTCAGGCAAATATTTAACATGTTTTACAAATGCACAATACTTATGTATTTCTGAGATTCAAATATATTCCGTCCTATCAACAAAGTAATGATTTTCAAATAGAAAAATTCTAGTTTAAACAAACAAGGAGAACTAACAAGAGATGTATGAACATAATACTAAATTTGGAAATGCAACCAAACAAGCCACAAGCTATGGTAGTATGTTAAAAGATGTGGAGAACACTTATCATTGATGATCATTACTGATCTGTCCTTCCTTCCTGAGCACTGTTTTGTAAAACATTATGTTAAGGACTAGTAACAATTAGGTCAATTGACTTACCTGATTATCAAGTATTAAAATAACACAATTATTCATTCATATATTCAATAAAAATTTATTTTATGACTTTGTGCTAAATACAGTGCCAAGCGTGAGATCACAAAAAGAACAAATACACACAAAAAAGGTGTCAATTACACACTATGGGTATTATTTTCCTAATAATTTTTCTTAAAAACAATTAAGCAAAATAATAAAACTAATAAACACAAATCCTCTATAAAAGAATTTCCCAATATAAAAAAATCACATATGCTTTATACATTTTTAAATGCATAAAATATAGGAAAGTGCAGAGAGAGAAATAAAGTAACTCTCCAGGGATAACCATCGCTATTAACATTCGGACCTACTTTTTTCCAGTGAAACTGCTTATTCTTTTTTGTTTGTTTGGTTTTTTGTTGTTGTTGCTGTTTAGAGATGGGTCTTGCTATACCTCCTGGGCTGGAGTTGAACCCCTGGGCTCAAGAGATTCTCCCACCTCAGCCGCCAAGTAGCTGGGACGACAGGCACACACCACTGCACCCAGCCAAAATTTCTATGTAATTTAATTGAACACATATTTTTTTATGAAATTTGGCATCTTGCAATTTTTACATTATATAGAGTAACAAACATTACTGATATCTGAAATATCATTTCTAATGATAGCAAAATATTTCATCATATGGCTGTACCATAATTTACCTTGGTATTGTTTTGTCAGATACTTAATACACGTATATTTTTATTATAGTATTTTAATGAGCAACTTAATAAACTTTTATCATAACTTCTATCTTAGAAACAGAGTTGCCAGGCCAAAGAGTATGAGCAATTTTTAAAGTTCTTTATTAAGAGAGACAAACCGCTATCCAAGGGCTCGACCAATCTACACTTCCACTAGTAGTATAAAACCATTTGATCATGTTCTCACCAAAAACCTTAATTTCAAAACTAAATAAACCATACATTATTGCTTTACTTTGCAAATCACTGAAAACTTAAATGGCAGATCATTTCTAATTGTTATCTTTTCATTTATGGTCTTTTTTTTTTTTTTTTTTGGAGAGACAGAGTCTCACTTTACTGCCTTTGGTAGAGTGCTATTTAGGGTCATTTTAATGTATGACAGTTTTCAGGGCCAGCTTCAGAAGCACTGAAACCGACCATAGAAGGGACTCTAACGCTGGGCTTAATGCTCTGCTGTCACTGTCCTGGAATTCTTAACATTATCTTTGAACCTGTGTTTTGCTAACTGGAGTCTGATGAAGTAACTGAACATGTGCAGAGGAGAGGAGATGCACACACGTGCCTGCCCTCAGTCCTTTGAGGCCCACTTGGGTAACAGCCCAGGAGGCCCTAAGAGCACATAAAGTGTGAGAGTTCAGCAAGATTCAGAGTACAAGGTACTCATTTTATATCTACTGCTGAGTCAGCAGGTTCTCTGACAGTGAAAAGCCACCAGAACTTGCTTCCTAGGCAGAATGAAGGCAATGATGTTGCAGGAAACAAAAACAACCAGTGAACCCTACTGTTATATCCTTTCCTACTCATGTTAGTTCCCTGCATTAGCCAACCACTTACAGTGAAAATGATGACACAGAAAAAATGGAAAGATAAGACAACCTGTCAGGAACTCAGCTGCAAAAGAGCTCAGCTGCCCGGTGTTAGAGCAGCCAATTAAAGCAACAAGCTAAAAAATGATCCCTTATTACAATAGTATTAGCAGGGGTCTAAAATCAGACACCATTTACCTGCTAAACCTTGTACCAGTCAAAGGTGAGGTGGATCACTGCAGACACGGGGATCACCTCACTGTTGAGGGAGCCCTGAACATAAGCCTCCAGCAGTTGGACAAACACAGTATGTCAAGGGAAGGGGGCAGGGGGAGGACCAGGAGCTGGAAAGCAGTGAGCACTAAGTCACAGGGAGGACAACTGTCTTCCAGGTTTCCCACCTCCCCCCACAAGGTGGCCTTGGCAGAGGCACCTGAAGAGGACCTCAGATGAAGATACCCAGCAACGAAGATGCCTGGGCTAAGAATGCAAATAAGCGTAAGAACATGAGCGCCAGGGAAGCCTATCTCTTTTATTTGCAACTCCCCTGAGAGACAGGCTGTTAAAGCACGGGCTACACATCAAGTCTGGTCCCGGGAGCGCTTTCCCACACAGGCCAGTTAGGGATAGCCTTTGTAATCACTTACAGTCAGGCCTAAAAAATCACATCAGGTTTCAGTGTGGACCTCCTCCCACCCATACTTCCTCTTCCTTCCAGACCCTCCTTACTCATCACGAAGGCAGACAGTAGGATGTGTACCTATCAAGACGCAAAACCAAAACAATTACAGTTGAATTAGTTTTGTGCAGCATTTCCACTACTCTGGTAAAAATGATCACATAAGCATCTACAAGTAAAAGATACAAATTAAGTTTGGTGATTCCATATTAGTTAAGTGTTTGTGTTTTGTTTTGTTTTTCTTGAGACGGTCTCACTATGTTATCCTGGTAGAGTGCCATGGCATAACAGCTCACACAACCTCAAACTCTTAGGCTTAAGCAATACTCTTGCCTCAGCCTCCCAAGTAGTTGCCAAATAGCTGCCACCACAACAGCAGCTATTTTTTTTTTATTGTTATAGTTGTCTTTGTTGTTTAGGAGGCCCAGGCCAGGCTCGAACCTGCCTTGGTGTATGTGGCCGGTGCCCTAAGCACTGAACTATGGGTGCTGAGCCAAAGTGTTCTTACATTTGCATTTAAAACTAGTAGCATAGGGCAGGGCCTGTGGCTCAAGGAGTAGGGTGCCAGCCCCATATACCGGAGTTGGCAGGTTCAAACACAGCCCCAGTCAAAAACTGCAAAACAAACAAACAAACAAAAAAATAGTATTATACAAAATAAAAATAAGATTAAAAATTCATGCCAATAATTTAAAATTTAGATTTTCTTACTAAGAAAGACATTAAATACCAAATAAAAACCACCTTGATAAGACAGATGAGAGAGACCATAGAAGAAAAAAAAGCTGGTGTGGGAGGCGGAACATGATGGCGGACAGGACAGACGTGTAGCCCACCTCTCCCAAGCCACCAGGTGAGAGGAAAGGCGGTCTGGACCTTCCCTGTGTGTGGATTATTGGAGTGGACAGACAGCTGGAGACGCCCAGCGAACTGGCAGTTTGCTATATATGAGGGGTAATTTAAAATCACAGACTCTGTTGTAGAGATTCTTCCCTGCTCCGCCAGGCCGGCCAGCAGGCCCCTCCCCTACGGAGGTCAGCAGCTTGTAAATGCTGACAAAATGCAATTGACAAATAATTAATCCTGAACTGAGGGAGGCATCCAAAAGGAGAGCCACTCAAAACCACAGGAGCTGGGCAAACTGTTGGACAATTGAAGGGAAGGGATCCTGCCCGGGAAACAGACATTTTGAACTACCCCAAAGGGCGGGCACCTTTCCCCCAGTGTTGGAGGGGGCTGGTGGTTCAGGCTGCACGGCGAACTGCCAGGTGCCCATCCAAAAAGGAAACTCTGAACAATAAAACTCAAAATAAGTCCCCCGAGTGCTCCAACCACGGGAACCGGCTTGAAGCCTAGGACCCGGCATTGGCTGCTGAAGCCGCGGAAACCAGCTACAGGAGATAGAGTTGAGAGCACCAAGGACCCCGCGAACTCAGCACTGCTCCCCTTATGGCCGATTGAAGTCGCCACTTTGCGGGAGAACCTGGGAACAGAGTGGAGAGACTTAGGAAGCGTGGACACCTGCACTGAGTGGGAAGGTTGGTCGCAAGTGCTGTCTGGAAAAGAACAGCTGGGGTTGCACAATTCTTAGGCGACAAACTTTTACGGAAACTCCAAAATGGCAATCGGACATGGAAGGTGGTTACCATGGTAACAGTATAAACTGTAAATCAGGTATGTCTCGGAACCACACACAGCGCCACCTGGTGTCCAGAAAGTATATTGCAGTATGAATATATTCCTACAAAAGTTGATCCCTACAGCAGACATATAGATATTTATAGGTATATTTCTACACACAAGAATATTTTTGTAGCTGGTGCCTTTTTTTTTTGTTTTGTTTTGGTTTTTGTGGATTTTGTTGTTGTTGTTTTGTTTTTGTCTGTTTTTTCCTCACCATTTTCTTAGAGGAGATTTCGATAATTTTTTATTATTACTGTTTATATAGATATATTTTTATTTCTATGTCTTCTAATTTTAATTTCTTCTTTCTTCTCACTTAACATTCCTTCTAACACCACTTCTTTCTCTCTTTTTTCCTTTCTTTCAATTATTTTACAATTATCACTATTTTTATTGCAGTTGTTCTTATATTGCTGTTGTCGTGGCTGTTGCCTGTATGTCTGTGTGTTTCCGTCTGTCTCTGTATCTATGGGCCCATGTGCCTGGTAACCTTTGTATCTGTTTATTTGTTCATTTGGTCTCAATGAGCTTGGTGTTACGACCTGCAACCCTGAGCTCCTAACACTCCCCTCCACTCTCACTCCGTGATCTGGAGACCTGCCGGCCCAGAAGTCCAGATTCTTGGGTGAACTCTCAAGAGGTGTAGACAGGACCTGGACTGCAGGTGGCCAGTGCTGACTCTGTAGCAAAGGAGCGAGAAGACAACGGTCGGCTGAGAGAGAATTACACTGGAGCGGTGGTGCCCCGAGGTGCAGAGCAACAGCCGTCTTCAGCAATAACAAGGCCCACCCCCAGATATCCCATAGCCTCTCCTCCTGTCTTCCTGGGCAACCAGATGAGGCCGAGCATCTTTTCAGATGGCAACCACCATGGAACAGACCTGGGACTGAAACAGGCCCCGTGAGTAAAGGGTTTTCCTGAGACGGTACTGACCTGGGTGGAACACGGGGACTAGAAAACACACCCGCAGAGCCAGGAAACTCCCAGGGTGGGGCTGATCCAGAGGACCACTCTACTGAGCCTAAGACTCACCTGGCCCTTAGGGGATCACCAGCCTATAGACAAAGGAGGCCAAGAGGCTACAGCCAACAACTGCTCATGCTACGAATACAAACCCGCAAGACAAAAGACAGGGCCTGAGGCACAGGTTCTGGGAAATCAAATCAGCCTCTCCGCTGCAGAGAAATCTGGCAAGGTCAGAAACAAACTCCCACAGGGTTGTTCCCTTCATCCAGTAACATAAACTAAGGGTGGGGCTGGAACTGAGTGAACAACTCCAGCCTCCATCAAGTGCCCGAGGTTGACAGGCCACACCACTCCCTGCTGGATAAAGACAGAGAATAGCGGCCTAGTCGAGCAGACACAGATTACCCTGTGAATTAGGCAGGTGCAAACCCCTGGAGTATCTGCTTACTGCAGACAACTGACTGGGTCACAGCCCTGTGGGGCTAGCAGCGACTGGGTGTGACACAGCGGCAGGGTGGGGAAGGACGCATCAATCTTCCCAGACTGATCTATTTACTGGTGGTTCTTCCTGACTCCACGCAGCACTGGAGCAAGCCATTTTAGAGCAGTCACCAGACCCCTGTGATCTAGTTCCCAGGGACCTCTTGAACTCTCCCACCTGAGGTAGCTGCTGACTGAGACAATTGACTTGGACCTTTTGAACTGAGTCACTCACCTGGGGACTATCCAGGTGGTGCCCTGGGTGTGTGGTTGTAGGAAGGTTTGATTTTCCTTTTCCATTTGTTGCCTGTGGTGGGTGGGGTGACTTAATTGCTGGTATTTCTCCACAGCTGAGACTTCAACCCAGGGTAACTGTTTCACTAGGGTCACATAGAAACCAGCTGAAAACAAGTCAGAACCACTTAGCCCCTCTACACCAAACAGGGCCCCAGTTTCTCAGGCCACAGCACTGTATGGGTCCTCGATAAAACACCAGAGGAAAATCAAAGGGAGTAAAAGAATCATGGGGCAGAATCAGCGGAAAAACTCTGGTAACATGAATAACCAGAATAGATCAACCCCCCCAAGGAAAGATACGGCAGATGTAATTGAAGATCCCATTCACAAACAACGGCTGAGATGTCAGAAATCGAATTCAGAATTTGGATGGCAAACGAGATTAACAAAATGGAATTAGGAATTCGTGGAGAAATTCAAAAGCTGTCTCAAGAATTTAAAGACAAAACCACAAAAGACTTAGACACATTGAAACAAGAATTTGCAGCCCTCAAAGATATGAAAAATACAGTAGAATCCTTTAGCAACAGAATGGACCAAGCAGAAGAAAGGATCTCTGACATGGAAGATAAAGCCTTTGAACGCTCCCAAACTCTCAAAGAGGAAGAGAAATGGAGAGCAAAAATGGATCACTCACTCAGAGAGCTCTGGGATAACTCAAAGAAGGCAAATATCCAACTTATAGGAATTCCTGAAACAGATGACGTGGCCTCACTGGGCGTAGAGGCTCTTCCACATGAAATTATGAAAAGGCAGTTCTAAGAGGGAAATTTATAGCACTGCAAGCCTTCCTCAGGAGAATGGAAAGAGAGGAAGTAAGCAACTTAATGGGACATCTCAAGAGACTGGAAATGGAAGAACACTCCAACCCCAAATCCAGTAGAAGAAAAGAAATAACCAAAATCAGAGCAGAACTAAATGAAATTGAAAACAAAAGATCAATAAATCAAAAAGCTGGTTTTTTGAAAAGGTCAACAAAATAGATAAACCTTTGGCCAACCTAATCAGGAAAAAAAAAGAGTAAAATCTCTTAATCTCATCAATCAGAAACAACAAAGACGAAATAACAACAGACTCCTCAGAAATCCAAAAAATACTTAATGAATATTACAAGAAGCTTTACTCTCAGAAATACGAAAATCTGAAGGAAATTGACCGTTACTTGGAAGCACGTCACCTTCCAAAACTTAACCAAAATCAAGTGGAAATGTTGAACAGGCCCATATCAAGTTCGGAAATAACATCAACCATACAAAATCTCCCCAAAAAGAAAAGCCTGGGACCAGATGGTTTTACGTCAGAATTCTACCAAACCTTTAAAGGGGAATTAGTACCTATATTACTCAACCTGTTCCAAAAGGTACAAAAAGAAGGAAGACTACCCAACACGTTCTATGAAGCAAACATCATCCTGATCCCCAAACCAGGAAAAGACCCAACAAGAAAAAAAATTATAGACCAATATCACTAATGAATATAGATGCAAAAATATTCAACAAGATTCTAACAAACAGAATCCAGAAACATATCAAACAAATCATACATCATGACCAAGTCGGTTTTATCCCAGGGTCTCAAGGCTGCTTCAATATACATAAATCTATAAATGTAATTCAGCACATAAACAAATTAAAAAACAAAGACCATATGATTTTCTCAATCGATGCAGAAAAAGCTTTTGATAACATCCAACATCCCTTCATATCAGAACACTTAAGAAAATTGGTATAGAAGGGACATTTCTTAAACTGATAGAGACCATCTACAGCAAACCCACAGCCAATATCATATTGAAGGGAGTTAAATTGGAATCATTTCCACTTAGATCAGGAACCAGACAAGGCTGCCCATTCTCTCCATTGCTCTTTAACATTGTAATGGAAGTTTTAGCCACGGCAATTAGGGAAGAAAAGGCGATCAAGGGTATCCACATAGGGTCAGAAGAGATCAAACTTTTGCTCTTCGCAGATGATATGACTGTATATCTGGAAAATACTAGGGACTCTACTACAAAACTCTTAGAAGTGATCAAGGAATACAGCAGTGTCTCAGGTTACAAAATCAACATTCATAAATCGGTAGCCTTTATATATACCAAAAATAGTCAAGTTGAAAAAACAATTAAGGACTCTATCCCAATCACAGTAGTGCCAAAGAAGATGAAATATTTGGGAGTTTATCTAACAAAGGACATGAAAGATCTATATAAAGAGAACTATGAAACTCTAAGAAAAGAGATAGCTGAGAATGTTAACAAATGGAAAAATATACCATGGTCATGGTTGGGAAGAATCAACATTGTTAAAATGTCCATACTACCCAAAGCAATATATAATTTCAAAGCAATCCCCATTAAAGCTCCACTGTCATACTTTAAAGATCTTGAAAAAACAATACTTCATTTTATATGGAATCAGAAAAAACCTCGAATAGCCAAGACATTACTCAAAAATAAAAACAAAGCAGGAGGAATCACGCTACCAGACCTCAGACTATACTACAAATCGATAGTGATCAAAACAGCATGGTACTGGCACAAAAACAGAGAAGTAGATGTCTGGAACAGAATAGAGAACCAAGAGACGAATCCAGCTAATTACCATTATTTAATCTTTGACAAGCCAATTAAAAACATTTAGTGGGGGTCTCTCACTCGCCACCGACAACCTGCCATGCCGCGCGCACACCCTGCCGCCGCCCCGCAGAAATGCTTCGATTACCCACAGTTCTTCGCCAGATAAGACCAGTGTCCAGGGCACTGGCTCCCCATCTCACTCGGAC
Organism: Nycticebus coucang; assembly: GCF_027406575.1. NCBI lineage: Eukaryota > Metazoa > Chordata > Mammalia > Primates > Lorisidae > Nycticebus > Nycticebus coucang. Next base: position 111,569,985 of record NC_069785.1, read on the forward strand.
TTATGCCAAAGATGTAAAATTTGGTGCAGATGGCCGAGCCTTAATGCTTCAAGGTGTAGACCTTTTAGCCAATGCTGTAGCCGTTACAATGGGGCCAAAGGGAAGAACAGTGATTATTGAACAAAGTTGGGGAAGTCTCAAGGTAACAAAAGATGGTGTGACTGTTGCAAAGTCAATTGACTTAAAGGATAAATATAAAAATATTGGAGCTAAACTTCTTCAAGATGTTGCCAATAACACAAATGAAGAGCCTGGGGATGGGACCATCACTGCCACTGTGTTGGCACGGTCCATTGCCAAGGAAGGCTTCGAAAAGATTAGCAAAGGTGCTAATCCAGTGGAAATCAGGAGAGGTGTGATGTTAGCTGTTGATGCTGTCATTGCTGAACTGAAGAAGCAGTCTAAACCTGTGACAACTCCTGAAGAAATTGCTCAGGTTGCTACAATTTCTGCAAATGGAGACAAAGAAATTGGCAGCATCATTTCTGATGCAATGAAAAACGTTGGAAGAAAAGGTGTCATCACAGTAAAGGATGGAAAAACACTGAATGATGAATTAGAAATTATTGAAGGCATGAAATTTGATGGAGGCTATATTTCTCCATACTTTATTAACACATCAAAAGGTCAGAAATGTGAATTCCAGGATGCCTATGTTCTATTAAGTGAAGAAAATTTCTAGTGTTCAGTCAATTGTACCTGCTCTTGAAATTGCCAATGCTCACCGTAAGCCCTTGGTCATAATTGCTGAAGATGTTGATGGAGAAGCTCTAAGCACACTCGTTTTGAATAGGCTAAAAGTTGGTCTTCAAGTTGTAGCAGTCAAAGCTCCAGGTTTTGGTGATAATAGAAAGAACCAGCTTAAAGACATGGCTATTGCTACTGGTGGTGCAGTGTTTGGAGAAGAGGGGTTGACCCTAAATCTTGAAGATGTTCAGCCTCATGACTTAGGAAAAATTGGAGAAGTCATTGTGACCAAAGATGATACCATGCTCTTGAAAGGAAAAGGTGACAAGGCTCAAATTGAAAAACGTATTCAAGAAATTGTTGAGCAGTTGGAGATTACATCTAGTGAATATGAAAAGGAAAAACTGAATGAACGTCTGGGAAAACTTTCAGATGGAGTAGCTGTGCTGAAGGTTGGTGGAACAAGTGATGTTGAAGTAAATGAAAAGAAAGACAGAGTTACAGATGCTCTTAATGCCACAAGAGCTGCTGTTGAAGAAGGCATTGTTCTTGGAGGGGGTTGTGCTCTGCTTCGGTGCATTCCAGCCTTGGACTCATTAACTCCAGCTAATGAAGATCAAAAAATTGGTATAGAAATTATTAAAAGAACACTCAAAATTCCTGCAAAGACCATCGCTAAGAATGCAGGTGTTGAAGGATCTTTGATAGTGGAGAAAATAATGCAAAGTTCTGCAGAAGTTGGTTATGATGCTACGATTGGAGATTTTGTGAATATGGTGGAAAAAGGAATCATTGATCCAACAAAGGTTGTAAGAACTGCTTTACTGGATGCTGCTGGGGTAGCTTCTCTGTTAACTACAGCAGAAGTTGTAGTCACAGAACTTCCTAAAGAAGAGAAGGACCCTGGAATGGGTGCAGTGGGTGGCATGGGAGGTGGTATGGGAGGTGGCATGTTCTGATTCCTAGAATAGTGCTTTACCATTAATGAACTGCGACAAGAAGCTCAAGGCAGTGTTCCTCACCAATAACTTCAGAGAAGTCAGTTGAAGAAAGTGAAGAAAAGGCTGGCTGATGTTTAAGAAAATCACTATAACCATCAGTTACTGGTTTCAGCTGACAAATATAATGGTTTACTGCTGTCATCCATTGTCCATGCCTACAGATAATTTATTTTGTATTTTTGAATAAAAAGACATTTGTACATTCCTGATACTGGGTGCAAGAGCCATGTACCAGTGTACTGCTTTCAACTTAAATCACTGAGGCATTTTTACTACTATTCTGTTAAAATCAGAATTTAAGTGCTTGCCATCACCAGATGAAAAGTTAAAAAGCAGCCTTTCTGTGGAGAGTAAGAATAATTGTGTACAAAGTAGAGAAATACCCAATTATGTGACATCCTTTGTGTAATAAAAATTTGTTTAAAGTTAAAAAAAATAATAATAAAACATTCAGTGGGGAAGATTCCCTATTTAACAAATGGTGCTGGGTGAACTGGCTGGCAACCTGCAGAAGACTGAAACTGGAACCACACCTCTCACCATTAACTAAGATAGACTCTCACTGGATTAAAGATTTAAACCTAAGACATGAAACTATAAAAATACTAGAAGAGAGTGCAGGGAAAACCCTTGAAGAAATTGGATTGGGCGAGTTTTTTATGAGAAGGACCCCCCGGGCAATTGAAGCTGCTTCAAAAATACACTACTGGGACTTGATCAAACTAAAAAGCTTCTGCACAGCCAAGAACACGGTAAGTAAAGCAAGCAAACAGCCCTCAGAATGGGAGAAGATATTTGCAGCCTATGTATCCGACAAAGGTTTAATAACCAGAATCCACAGAGAACTCAAACGCATTAGCAAGAAAAGAACAAGGGATCCCATCACAGGCTGGGCAAGGGACTTGAAGAGAAACTTCTCTGAAGAAGACAGGCGCACAGCCTTCAGACATGAAAAAATGCTCATCATCTTTAATCATCAGAGAAATGCAAATCAAAACTACTTTGAGATATCATCTAACTCCAGTGAGACTAGCCTATATCCACAAAATCCCAAGACCAGAGATATTGGCGTGGATGTGGAGAAAAGGGAACACTTTTGCACTTCTGGTGGGAATGCAGATTAATACATTCCTTTTGGAAAGAGATATGGAGAGCACTTAAAAGATCTAAAAATAGATCTGCCATTCAATCCTGTAATCCCCCTACTGGGCATATACCCAGAAGACCAAAAATCACACCATAACAAAGATATTTGTATCAGAATATTTATTGCAGCCCTATTCATAATTGCTAAGTCATGGAAAAAGCCCAAGTGCCCATCGATCCACGAATGGGTTAATAAATTGTGGTATATGTACACCATGGAATATTATGCAGCCTTAAAGAAAGATGGAGACTTTACCTCTTTCATGTTTACATGGATGGAGCTGGAACGTATTCTTCTTAGTAAAGTGTCTCAAGAATGGAAGAAAAAGTACCCAATGTACTCACCCTTATTATGAAATTAATGTAGGACCTTCACATGAAAACCCAGTTACAACCTAAGAATAGGGAGAAGGGGGAAAGGGAGGGGAGGGAGGGGGGAGGTAGGTGGAGGGAGGGGAATTAATGGGATTATACCTGTGGTGCATCTTACAAGGGTATATGTGAATCCTAGTAAATGCGGAATGTAAAGGTCTTAGCAAAATAACTAAGAAAATGCTACGAAATCTATGTTAACTAGTGTGATGAAAATGTGTCAAATGATCTATGAACCAAGTGTATCGTGCCCCATGATCATACTAATGTACACAGCTATGACTTAATAAAAATAAAGAAAGAAAGAAAGAAAGAAGAAAATAAAGCTTTATATTTTAGTACCTTTAGTGATACATCTGCCTGCTTTTTGAACACAAAGTCTACATTTTCATTTTGAACAGGGTTCTGTAATTTCAATAGCTGGCCCTAAAAGCTATTCATTTTTTTTTATGCTGTCTATTGTTTTGTGCTCACGAAACACAAAAATATAGTCTATTTCTCTGTAGGCTTACAAAGTCTCCCGTCCTGAGCAGACCAATGTTTACTTCTATTTTCTTGTAGATTTCATGTTATTCTTTACATTGAAGTCTTTATACCTCTGAAATTTATTTTGAAATATAATTTGACAGTAGAGGGGTTTTTTTTTCATTTAATGATAGAATTTTTATTTATAAAATTAAATGTAGATTTCCTACAAAAATCAAATTTTTCTTAAAACATTTCATCATCAAAATAGTGTATTTAAAGTATCTCTACTTTACCCAAACGCTTGTTAAAAGACTAAAACAAACAAACAAAAAGGCTTAAAAAATTCACTAAGGATTCACAATCAATCACATTCCCTTGCAACTGCTGAACCATTCTGCCATGTTATAGTTTTGCTCCACAGGAACTTTTTCCAATTATTGTTCTTGGTTTTACCTATTTTCTCTATTTTCTGAGATGGCAGAGTCAATAAGATCACGTCCCCAGCAAATTCATGGAGCGTGACTGAGGATAATGTTGAGTTCAAAGCAAATAAATAAAACCTGAGACATTGTGATCTTACACATCCAAAATACAAGAGAACAAAGACACCAGATACAGTTATCCCTCTGTCACCCAAGTAAAGATAAGATTCATGACAGAAAAGTACATGAAGGAATAAACAGATCTCCATGTTGGCTCAACAGGATAATGAACAACGTATTACCACTGGGAACACTTCTGAGAAAGAAAACAAACTTAGTCCTGATTCCTAATAGTCAGAAACAGGCTAACACCCTTAACCTTTTGAGAGAAACCCGTGAAGAGTATCTGGATGAGCAACAATATGATGTGAAGAATGATAAAACCTGAGAGGCCAGAATTTACTATACTTAACCAAAGAAAATATGTTTCATAGCTGAATGTCCACCTGCTTCCCCACACCCTACCAAATATAAATCTTCTATAGTTGTGCTAAATTTTCACTTGGCCCAAATGAATTAAGAGTTTGCTTTTCATTTTAAATAGCAAAAAGAAGGTTCCACAAAAGATGATACCCCTAGAAGTATACTTTCGCTAAACTGAATTTTTGGTAGAAGAAAAGCTTGCTGCTGTATTTTCCAGGGCAGAGGAATTGATAGTAATTTTGCCCTAGAGACACCCTGGGGATTAATAGCTGATGTCAGTGACCTTTAAATCTTCTACCTATGTGATACAGCCCATTCTTTGAAGACAAATTAAATTCAAGGCCCACCACAAACCCATTTCCCTTATTGGTTCCTACTGGCAAGGAATATTTTTAAAGCATACAAACAAAACAAAACAAAGCCACAGACAGGACACTTAAATCCACTCGGCCAAGTTTCTTGGAAGGTGGAATCTCAAAAGTATCAAGTCTCCTGAAACTCAAAGGAAAAAACCCATCCTGAAATCAACTTATAAGACTTCCCATTTGAAAATGAGTAAAAGAAGACCAGCTCTGCTCCCTTGTCCTCAAGTCAGCAGCAATTTTATAAAGTACAGTCCTCTATATTCTGGTGGTGAGAGGAGACAAACTGTAATGGTGCCTTATGACACAGAAGAACAGGCCCTGGATATGTAGTATCTACAGCAATCTTCATTGCCTCTGAGAAAAAATGAGAGACAGAACTCATTTGATGCATCTGGTATAAAAACTGTCCTAGCTGATGAGGTACTACTATACCACATTTAGGGTACACATCTGGGAACACACCTGCAGTGCCACATTTGTGAAATAAGCAAAATTAGATCAGGGAAATTTTTAAAAGATAACGCTATAAAAAATCTCCTTCATAGCACAAGCCAGTAAATTCCACTGTTCAAACAACTCTGCCTTCCAAAAAGAGGTCTCAGCTGTTAAAAGAATAGATCCTAATATGTCTTCCTCTTCACACCCAAATACAGATGGCTTTGAACTCTTCTGCTAGCTAGGCTGAAGAGTAATGTAAATGAAAAAAGGAGGCATCTTTTATTTAGCTCAGCGTTCTAAATACATTGCCAAATGGTACAATGGAGAACAAATTATATATTGTGTAACAGAAAAATAAGCTTAAAAAAGAAAAGATGCTAAATTAAAAACACTTTAGTCACCACTGCACATACAATATTATAAATGCTTAGCTTAAACATCTAAAAGATGATATGCCCGTGTTTACGTGTTTATGCAAGGACCACTTGCTATGAGCTCTCTTTTATCATTTATCACTGTGGTTTCATTAATTTGCTTCATTTGTTTGCAGGAAATACGAAGTGAAATCCACTACCATTCAAAATGGGCTCTCAAAAGAATAACAAACACTTCAATAAAATTAAGTTTTACTTTATATATAAGGCCACAGATGTTCCATTACCTCTGCTTAAAAAATGAATGTTTTAAATTTTGTCTTTGTTTACTTATTATGTTCTGACAAGTACACATACTCAACAAACATATTTTTGGACAGAAGGTTTTCCAAATTCCATACATTTATTTTCTGGGCTTTCCTCCTTAAGCGAAATAAATAATAGATTCATATACACTAATAATGACAATTAGAATGTGAGAGTAGTAAGAAAAACAATAGTCATGGGTATATCTATTCCTAAGACCCTGGGTTGTTTCCCATAAGGAAAAGGTCACTTTATACAGCATCTACCGCAGTTCCTAGCATAAATAGGTAACTGCTAGGGTGATGATCATGGCAATGGCAGTATTGGTGACAACAGAGGCAGAAGCAACAGCAGCTGCTAATACTACTACTAAATGCTTATCAACTCTCTGTGACAATTAAAATGCAAACATTATGTGCCAACTTCAACTTAAAACAGCACAGAAAACAAAGTGATTTCTCTATGGTCAATTAAAATTTACTAATAGGGATAAGCTAGACCCCAAGTCTCCCGACTTACTCAATGTTGAATCCAGATTTCAGACCCACGGATCTGAAAACAACACACATAGGCTTTAACTGTTTCAGTTTCTGGCACTACACTGGAATATTTACTTGAATGATGATTAGAAATGCCATTGGGGGCCTATATTACTTTATTTCTATTTATTCTTTGAAAGAATAAATCTAAAATCCTACTGCATGTCAGCATTTTCTATCACAATGGTTCAAAATCCTACCTAAACAACACAATCACCTGTGCTTTCTACAAATACACAAAGGCAGCCTTCGTCTCAGACATTCTGAATCAGAATAAGCCATAGCACCTACTTTGGAAAAAGACAGTCTAGCAGGGGAACAAAAAAAACTCTGTAGATATTCTAAAACAGAAAAAAAAAAAAAAAGAACTGAAATTAGGACATCAATGAGTGAATTTAACAGCAATTATGAAAGGCTAAAGAAAGAACTAGTGGCAAAAGAAATAATTTAAAGTGTTACCATAATTTTCTTCTTCAGTAGGTCCTTGGTCTTGGGGATCTGAAGAATGAACCCACAGGCCACAAGTAATATAATGCAAGCTATGGCCCTAGATGGGGTCTTCATCCAAGGAGCCAATTATCTCAGCCCATTAAGTTGCAAAAGTCATCATAGTAAGAAATATTCACCAATGAACTGACTTCTTATAAAATTAGTACCTGCCCAAATAACTCTCTCTCTTCAATACCAGTAGTTATGTCTGCCTACCATGGTAACCCCTTTGTCAAGTCTTCCAATAAATGTTAGCATTATAAATATTAGCCAATGCAATGTAAATATAAGACAAGTTGAAATCACAATTCTTGGAAAAAACAGAACATTTTCTGAAGTTGATGAAAGGAATGTCAGAGAACCATTTAAATCACATGCAAAGCCATCTAACATTTAAACATCTGGCAGAGTTAGGACTTTTACAATAAAGAAGAGAAAATAACATAATAATGCACAATTGGTGCTTCTAAATAAAATAATGTGAATATCAGAGGTTTAAGACAGACTCTTAGAAAAGCAAATAAAGACTTCAATAATATTTTAGGGAATGCAAAGCCTCTCTTTATAATTAACCTGTAAAAATTAAATAAATTTTTAATGTGTGATAACATATTATGATAAAATGATACATTTTATCAGAAAAACTATCAAAACAAAGTTCATGTGATTCATTCTTTGTTCTAAAAACTAGTGCATAATTGTAATATGATATAAACATTAAATGAAAATTTTTAAGAAACCTTCTTCATAAATTTTAGTTTCTTTTTTGGGGGGTAAGCCTTAACCAAAAATTTTCTTTCTTACTTACAATAAAAGTTTGGTTCTGGTTTTAAGTAGATGCACATCAAGTGGTCATTTTTATCCTCAGCTGACCAAGTCTTATGGTACTTAATGCCCCAAAACCTTACTAGTTCATAATCACAAGGAGGTTTATGACAAGGGCAAGGGCATCATCTTTTAAAACATGTCTGGCCAGCAAAGGCAGACTGCAGTTTGCAGGACCGCCAACCTACTGGTGAAGGAACACATAACAGCAACAGCCTAACTGACCTCACAGGGTGCACCTGACAAATGTGTCCCAGCTCAACATCCTCCACATTGGAAAGTTCCCTAATCTAGTCCTTGGGTATATGAGCATCGAGTATTGAGAAAAAAGAATCTGACTGGTTCCTTAATGAAATCACTGAGCTAAACCAACAAATTAAAACTTTTGGAACTAGCCCTCCATGAAACATTTTTACGAGATATTAGCTGGTCTTTGTTGTATAATGACCTTCATTTGAGTATTCATCTATTATTTGCAACTATAAAAGTATCCTCACTTTTATACCTATCATATAACATAAATATATCTACCCGAAAACTTTTAGAGGTACAAAAGCATTAAAGAAAATCAGAACTTATTTGTACAGACAAAACTAATATATTTGAAAAAAGGAAGACTATTCTGGCTTACTACAAAATATACACCATCTTTTAGATATGCTGTAAGAGTTTTATAAATATGCTCAAGAAGTCATAAAAATAAAGGCACTTATGTAACACTTAAAGTTAGGAATACTTCGTGGGAACACTTTTAGATGGAACATTTGAAAAGTAAAAAAGGTCTGGGTGCAGTGGCTCACACCTATAATCCTAGCACTTTGGGAGGCTGAGGCAGGTGGATTACTTGAGCTCAGAAGTTCAAGACCAGCCTGATTAAGAGCAAGATTCTGTCTTTCCTAAAAATAGAAAAATTAGCCAGGCATTATGGCAGGCAACTATAGTCCTAGTTACTCGGGAGGCTGTAGCAAGAGAAATCACTTGAGTCCAACAGTTTGAGGTTGCTATGAGCTATGAATGCCACAAGACTATACTCAAGGCAACAGAGTGAGACTCTGTCTCAAAAGAAAAAAAAAGGAATTAAGAAGGATCTTAGAAATTTCCCAGAAAAGAGCAAAAATAAAAGATAACTTCGAAGGAGAGGGGAGACAGGGTGGGAGGGATAGTAGGAGTTAGTAGGGGGACCACACCTATGGAACACATGGCAAATACAAGTTGGATCTATCATGTGTAGAATACAAATGTCCTAATGCTATAATTAGGTAAATGAGGTGAAAGCTATATTGATTAATATGATGTAAGTACTCCAATTTGTACAAAGAATCAACACATTGAAAATGGCATAAATGTATTTATGATCTATGTACAAAAGACTTAAAAAAATATATATTAAAAAGATAACTTCAAGGATTTTTGGTCACTTACAGTAAATGTCTTAAAACAACTGATATCACAGATAAAAAACAATAAAAGCAATAGGTATAAATGTATCGTACACAGATTCTAGGTCTAAAGTCAGGTGCCAGAAGAGAATTTAAGTAATTACATAGAAGTTACTAGAAGAGAAGTACTAGAAGAAAATTCAAGCATAAAAAAAAAAAAAAAAATTAGCATAAAAAAACACAGTAAAGCACAGAGTGCAGGAATATTAGTCTATCTTTCTTGTGACTCTGGAAACCCTACTTCTCGGCCCTGAGTTCCCCTTGTTAGCAAAGTGAAGGCTACAAGTAAAGAAACCTGAAACAAGCATTCCTTAATGAGCCTTTAAATGTATGGATTGCTCTGGGTTTGAAAAAATTTTCCCATACATTAATTCATTTTATTCCCATCACAATCCTTCAGCAGGAAAGAGATATTATTAACCCCATTTTATTAACCTCATTTGATAGATGAAATAAAGGCCCAAATTTAGTAGTCTGTTTTAAATAGCATGATAAACTGAAATGTTTAATAAACATGTTTTTTCAAAATTACAAAGAATCTCCTTCCCTTAAAAACTATTTTTTAAAAGTAAATCTACAGTTCCTGTCTTAATTTATAACGTGCATATTTTCCAGTTATTACAAAAACAGCTTTAACCAAAAATTCCATCATTCAAATTGGTGGGTGAAAATTACATGTCTCCAGAAACACCAAATGAAGACAAGGATTACACCAGATTTTCATTCCTACTAGGGCAAATTTTCCTTTTTCCAACTTCTAAATAAAAACTGCAGAGTAGTGGTGGGATATTGAGTCCTCATACCTCATATTTCCCTGGGAAGGGAGGGAATTTCCCTCAGAGCAAAAAGTGAAAGCACAATCCTAGTTTTTCTCTACCTCTTCACTTACAAATCCCCAAGAAATAAGTGATGCCTTAGCTGGCTAGTTAGTCAGAGCCAAACCCATTTAGCTCAGCCCTTTCTTCTTTTTCAGAGCCAGCAGGTTTGAAGGGTCTGAGGCAAGCTCCTCATGTCCTGTGTGACAGGAGCAGTCTCTCTAGACAGGGGAGGTCACCAGTTGTCCAGCTGGGCCAGTGACAAGGTCAGTATGTCTCTGTAATTCAGAGGTGAAGTATTAACACGTCCACTTGGCTATGGATCTAAAGCCATGTTCTGTCATCAGTTTTGTCAGTAGTAAGTTGACACTCTGACCTCCAATTATATTTGTCTCATTTCTTAACTGGTTACACAGTTCAGAGGAGAAAGCAAAGAGGTTCTTCACATGTCCCCTAAAGCTACAAGCAAATATGGAGGATAAAAATAAAAATAAACCAGAGACAAGCTCTTTATCCTTCCTCCTCATCCTCATTCCTTTTGAAAGCACCTGTACTTAGAATCTACACATGTATTTGATAAGATGATTTTATCATATCAAACTAATAGTACTAATTCTCTGGTCACAATATCAACATGATCACTCAAGTTAGCAAAGGTTAAGAAGCCAAAGCACTGATGGGAACTATAAAAATACTAACTAGTAAGCAGTCTTGTCCAGGAACAAAATCAAAATTTAATGCAGCCTCTAGTAATATCAGATAACCTCATATTTTAAGGATTCTTTTAGATTTAAAATTTTGACTTCTATCTAAAATTCTGTCCACATGAATCACTTTAAATCACATTTTTAATATCTTCTTTAAGAATTTGAGAAACTGCTACTATAAAAAATGATTAAAGAAATATGACTCCTTATTTCTATCTGTAAAAATGAATATATTACCCTCTACTGCTCAGAGTTTTTGAAAGGATTTAATCAGGTAATATATTTTAAAAGTTTATTGAAATTCTGTACACATATGTTTTAGTTCTGTTTTCTTTTTATATGACCTGCAGGTACTACCTTTTGCCACTAGATGGCAATGTTGTATCAGCAAATCAAAAAAAAGTTGCCCAGGATGTACCAAAGGAAGTCTAGATTTTACTTAACTGCTGTGATATGTGGAAACTAAAAAATTAAATTACAAGTGTTTTCCTGACATCTGAAGAGCTGACAGATAAAACTTTGGACATTCAAAAGAAGAGGCTGTGGTAATTTCACATTCTGTAAGAAGTCAAATTGTTAACGGTGCCCTTATTTTATCTTAATTTTAATTAAGAATGTGGGTAATCCTATGAAAAGGGCATTGTACAGGTAAGATGTATGCTGATCACCAGTAGAAATGTCTGAAGATTTACCTCTGACCCCAAACTGAGAGAAATGATCTCATCCTCAAAAGCAGAATGTGTGTCAATATGAGCGGGAATCCCTAAGATGAAAAAGAGAACATGTCACTTCATTTTTCCTGTTAGAAGATTCAAGATGACTCTAATTATAGCCTCACACAAGTATGGTGAAAACACTGGCAATTGGGAAGGTACTATAATTATAGTTAAAAAGAAATAATTAGGGTGAATTTGACTATAACATATTCAACTACATCTGAACTAAAAATACATTAACTTCAAGTTAAAGTGCCATTGAGACATGATTCTAAAATCAAGGGTTGGGAGCCACGGCCTAAAAAGAACACTTACCCATTCTAGCCCAAGAGGAAGATGTAAAAGATAAACACAAAGTCATTTTTTTACCTTGAACATTAAATTCCAAGTTCAAAGGAACTTGGATTCCAGAACAAAAGCAGAATCAACAATTAAGATAAGGCTTCCTCCACCAATTATCAATCTACGTTAAGTGATTACCTCTAAAGTAGAAACCTTGGCACACGGCCAGCGTGCACAAAGCAAGACAAGACGCTTACAGAATCTATTCAAGATACTTCCTTACAGACAATATTCAAGAACCTTAGAGATCAAGGTCAAGAAAGGTACCTAGATAACAAAGGAGGAATGCCTTAGGCTTAGCTGATTTGGTTAGTCAAAAGTCAAGCTCACTTGGCTTGGCTCTTTCCTCTCTCTTTTTCAGAACCAGCTGGTTTGAAGGGGCTAATGCAAGCTCCTCATGTCCTGTGTTACAGGAGCAGCCTCTGCCTCAACAGGGCAAGTCGCCAGTTGTCCAGCTGTGCCAGTGACAAGGTCAGAATGTCTCTATAATTCAGAGGTGAAGCATTAACAGTTCACTTGGCTAAAGAACTAAAGCCATGTTCTGCCTTCAGTTTACATTGTGACGAATGTAGAAAAGAAAAGAAAACTCTAACTCCTGCCACTGATAAAAGGCTTAAGTTAGACAGGCCTTAAGTGTAAGGTCCTAATCTGGGGAGAGGGATGGTCTCATAAGAAGTGGAAGTCCTGTCCATCCTGCACATCTCAGGGAGAGAGGAGACCTGTCAGCGCACTGAGAAGGTTCAGGCCAGGCAGAGAGACTCCCACCCCCACCCCCACCCCACAGGAATTCCATCCTGTACATCCCAGGGAGAGAGGAGGCCTGTGAGCGCACTGAGAAGGTGCAGGCCAGGCAGAGAGCCTCCCCCTCCAGGAACTCCATCCTGTACATCCCAGGAAGAGAGTACGCCTGTGAGCGCACTGAGAAGGTACAGGCCAAGCAGAGAGCCCTCCCAGGAACTCCATCCTGCACGTCCCAGGGAGAGAGGAGGCCTATGAGCGCACTGAGAAGGTGCAGGCCAGGCAGAGAGCCCCCCCCCCAAGAACTCCATCCACAGCCCCTTGAGCTTGGACTTCCCAGCTTCCAAACTGTGAAAAGAATAAATTTCTGTGGTTTAAGCCAAAATAAATAAATAAATAAATAAAAGCCTTAAAATCATTTGATTACTACAAAGATCAGACGAAGATGCTACTAATTTTTAAGTATAAGAAATCAATATTGGCGGCGCCTGTGGCTCAAAGGAGTAGGGCGCCGGCCCCATAAACCCGAGGTGGTGGGTTCAAACCCAGCCCTGGCCAAAAACTGTAGAAAAACATAAATAAGTAATAGAAAGAAATCAATAACCTAAAGATTTTTCACCAACATGGCATCTTAAAATTGTCTTCCACATTCTCAAATGAGGAAAAGAGAAAGACCATCCAATTATCCTTCTTCTCTGTATTTGTACATTATTTGATTTCTTCCAGTATACATGTCTCCTATTTTTTAAAGCCATTATTTCCCTAAGTGAAATTTTGAGAGAACAAAAAGAAAAAAAAAGTCACAAACTGGTTTGTGTCAGACTGTTTACACTTTAAGAAGAAAGTTCCTCAAGGGACTGAAGTGTAGCTCTGCAAAGGACTTGGGTCAACACAGGTAAAACACGTAAACAGACGCACAGAAGTAAAATAGTTTGAGAAGTATACAGTCTACTTAGTTTTGAAATACATGACTGCAATTTTAAAGTGCTCACCATGTCCAGGTTCATATTGATTTACGGTCACTTGATCAGGTTTATGTCTAATGTAACCTTCCTTCCACCATTTCTCCAGAAGGCTATCACAAATGTCAGGAAGACCTAGGCAGTAATCATAATGAAAAAACTAAAATAATTAGTTTGCATGTTTTATCCAAGAATAAAAAAAAGTCATTGCAGTCAGATCCATTATTGTAACAATAAACCCACAAGGAAAATTTAAAAATAAAAACAAAAATTAAGAACTTTAAAAGTTATTGATTTTTTCAAATAAAAAGCCCAAAAGAATAACTGTACTAACACTTTTGGTATTTTATAAAATAGCAATAAAATTATAAATATATACTATTTATTGGAAATTATCTTGACCAACTTTCTTTTTTGTTATTTTAAATTATCCCACTTATTTTACATTTAATTATCTTAAATTATTTCTCTTAAAAAAACTACACCTTCCAAAGGAAATAACTTACCATTTTTGGAATCATAAATATTATTTCATGATAGAAGGAAAGACTAAAGTCATTTAAAAAACAGCTAAGTTTAGGCCAGGTGTGGTGGCTCAGCCCTGTAATCCCAGCAGTCTGGGAGGCCAAGGCGGGTGGATTGCCTGAGCTCACAGGTTCAAGACCAGCCTGAGCAAGAGTGAGACCCCCGTCTCTAAAAATAGCAGGGCATTGTGGCAGCTGCCTATAGTCCCAGCTACTTGGGACGCTGAGACAAGAGAATCTCTTGAGCTTAAGAGTCTGAGGTTGCTGTGAGCTTACAGCACTCTAACGAGGGCAACAAAATGAGACTCTGTCTCAAAAAAAAAAAAAAAAATCAGTTAAGTTTAGCTCCAGTGAAGAATTATACCAAAAGATTATCCAGAATATATATAAATTCTTAATTGATTAGGCAATTCATTTCAAAATCCACTGACAGAGATGAAGAAGAATTCACAAGGAAAGAAATATAATGACCAACCTTTCCTAATCAGGAAATTACAAATTTAAAAGTTTTACAATATCACGTCAGTAGAGATTGGTACAGGAGATAAAACATTCGGTGAGAATATGTTGGTATAACTGTTAGGGAGACAATTTGATAATATCTATTAGTGACTTTAATGAACAATCTTGAAACAAGTCTACTTCTTAGCAGTCTCCCTTGAGAAACTCTGATAATGCATAAAGAAATTTGTACAAAGATACTCACCAAAGCATTACTTATAAAAGCTAAAAATTAGAAACAACCTAAACGTCTATCAATAGGGAATTAATTGAATAAACTATAAAGAGTTGTTCAGTAAAATAAAAATCTATCTAAGATCTCCCAGACATACAGTGAAGGGAAAGAATGAGGGAGAGTGATGCACGTAATGTATGAACGGACAGTGTATGCCCCCACACACACACCATGCACTATCGTGTGTGTTAGCAACTGTGCACATTCACAGGTAGATATATTTGAATGTAAATTTATTTTTTGAAGGATTAGAAGAATATATACTAAACCAGAATACATACAACTGCATAGCATGGGCCACAGGCAGACGATCTGAGGACTGTTTTGCTCATCTATGGTGTTGGTATCACAAAAAGCTCATCTGCTTCCATCAGTGCTTGTGTATTCAACGTGTGCCCCAGAATGCCCAGGGCAACTCTCATTCTTCTCATTTGTGGCAGAGAAGAAAAAACGCTGGACCGCTTTTAGCTGTTAATAGTACATACTTCTAAGAAGAAATATGCACATAAAGGCAGTAATTTTAGCTCTATCCATATGTTGAATTTTTTTAATAAAACTATACTATTTATCTAATTAAAATATTTTAAATCAACTGTTTTGAAATCTTATCTAAAAATGACAAATGAATGCCCTACCCAATTATAATATACTTCTAATGCATTAAAGCTTTTTTCTGAAGCAGAAGTTATTAAAAGTCACTTACCCCCAGGTAATGGTTTATCTTTGTCTACATTGTTGTTTTCATAGAGAAATTCGTAACCAAAATGCCGTACTCTTCTGTGTTTTAAGGACTTCTGGACTGTGTGAAGAAAGAAAGTAAACTACTGAGGAGCAAAAACATTGCATTTCTTTGTATGTTTCAAAGTCAAAATTTTGAGTAAGGATTAGTTTAGTAGCAATAATTTCTCTTAATTGTTAAATTACTGTCTTTAATAAAATTAACTGCCTCATATTTGCTGTTCTGTCAAATTTAAAATTCTAACAAACTCTAGTTTCATCCAATCAATCTGAAAGCTAACCATGTACACTGCTGCCACTCACAAAACTACTAATGAGTCAGAGTAACTCTGATTTGTAAATATCTCTAGAAAGTTCTTACTACATTATAGTGGTATGGTGTTGAACTACTGATTCTGCATGGGAAATGTGCCTTTGGGTAAAAAGGAATGAAAAAAATAATCTAAACAAAAGGGTTTGTAAAAGCTACATAATTACTTTTTAACCTGAGACTCTGCTGGATTTATTTATCAATTCCAGGAGTCTCTGGGCAGAATCTTTTGGGTTTTCTACATATAAGATCACATCATCAGCATAGAGTATTAGTTTGATCTCTTCCTTCCCCATTTGGATGCCCTTGATTTCCTTCTCTTGCCTGATTGCTCTGGCTAGGACTTCCAGCACCATGTTAAATAGAAGTGACAGTGGGCATCCTTGTCTTGTTCTAAGTAGAAATGCTTTCAATGTTTCCCCATTCAGTATGATGTTGGCAGCAAATCTGTCATATGCAGTTTTTATGTTCCATCTGTGCCGACTTTGTTAAGAGTTTTTATCATAAAAGTTACTGAATTTTGTCAAATGCTTCTTCTGCATCTACTGTGATGATAATATGATTTTTGTTCATGCTTCTGTTTATGTAGTAAAATCACATTTATTGGATTTACGTATGTTGAACCATTCTTGCAACCCTGGATGAAGCCTACTTTGTCATACTCATGGTGGATGATTTTTTTGATGTGCAGCTGAATTCAGTTTGCTAGAATTTTAAGGATTTTTACTTCTATATTCATAGAGATATTCATCTATAGTTTTCTTTTTTTGTTGTGCCCTTTCCTGGCTAAGATATCAGGGTGATGCTTTGTAGAACGAGCTGGAGATTCCTTCCTTGTCAACGTCATGAAATAATATCGGCAGTACGGATACCAATTACCTGCAGATCTGATAAAATTCAGCTGTGAAACCATCTTGTCTGGGGCTTTTTTTGTTGAAATATTTTTTTATTCCCACTTCAGTTCTGTTGCTTGCTACAGGCAGTCCCAAGTTTATGAACAAGATAGGTTCTGTGGGTTTGTTCTTAAGTTGAATTTGCATGTAAGTTAGAACAGGTACATTTATCTATTACTTGTAATAGCCTCTGTTCATAAATGTGAGTCATATGTCAGTCAGATGTTTGTGAGGCAGGGACTTAATAAAACACCTCCATTCGTTAAGTGCAAGTTGTACAGAAGTTGGATGTTTTTTAACTCAGGGACTGCCTGTACTTATCTGTTTAAGAGTTCTGTTTCTACCTGATTGAGCCTTGGGATACTGTGTGTTTACCAGAATTTGTCCATTTTTCTCAACATTTTCAAGTTTACACACATAGAGATCTTTATAGCATTCACAGATGATATTTTGTATTTCTGTAGTATCAGTTGTAGTATCTTCATTTTTATTTGTGATTGAGCTTATTTGGATGCTTTCTCTTCTATTTTGGTTAATCTAATGAAGGGTCTATCAACTTTGTTTATCTTTTCAAAGAACCAACTTTTTGTTTCATTAATCATCTGTATTATTGTTTTGTTTTCGATTTCATTTAGCTCTGCTCTGACTTCAGGTATTTCTTTTCTTCTGCTGGGTTTTGGTTCGGTTTGCTCTTGGGTATTTACCCAAAGAAAAAAAAGTCATTTTATCAAAAAGCAATTGTACTCCAATGTGTATTGCAGCACAATTCACAATTGCAAAGATGTGAAATAAAAAAGTCCCCATCAATTCTCGAGTAGTTTAATAAAATGTGGTATATGTATACCCCATGGGCACTACTCAGCCATAAGAAAAACAAATGCTTTTTGCAACAATCGATTGGATGGAACTTCCAGTTTCTCCTAAGTGGAAGTATTGCAAGAATGGGAAAACAAACACCATATGTACTCACTATTAAATTAGAACTAAAACTGATCAACACTCAGGTGCACAGGTGGAAGTAAAACTCAACAGAAATCAAATAGGTGGGAGAGGAGAGGATGGGTGAAATCATGTTGAATGGGTACAATCTACACTACCTGGGTGATGGGCACACTTGGACTCAAGCACTACAAACGTGGATTATGACTGACTGAACCCCCCAAGACAGAATCCCACTCAGCATCCTGGAGCCTCAGTTGGCCTTAGCTGGTGAGGGCATCATCCCCTCCGCCAGCAAGCTGTCGCACACTGTGGCCCAAGAACCAGTGCAAAACACCCCTTGTCCAGGGAAACAGAGTTGTGGCCACAAAGGCAGCCAGCCCCTAACCAATAAGGGAATGCAAATTCCTGAGAACCTGGTGCTAAACACTTGTAGCTGACCTACTTCTGGATTGGGGTTTCATACACAACAGAGCAGCTCCCTTGCTGTGATCTGTTGAAAGTCAACCCTCAACACAAGAGTTTATTTTAAAAAATTAAAAAATAAAAAAAGGAGAGAAAAAAGAGAGACAAAAGAGAAAAAAAAAAAAAGAGGGCAGCGCCTGTGGCTCAAAGGAGTGGGGCGCTGGCCCCATACGCCGGAAGTGGCAGGTCCGAACCCAGCCCCAGCCAAAAACTGCAATAAATAAATAAATAAAAAGCAGGACAAAAGCAATCCACATAACCAAAACACGTATTCCCCCATAATATCCTGAAATGAAAAAAAGTGACCCGAATGTTAAGTAATAAATATTAATCTGGTTAGAGTTTAAACTGATAGTATATAAATGTTATTTATCATTACTGTTCCCAATAATTGTTAGTATGACTTGCTTAACATTAGATTCAGGCCACTTTCAAAAATTTTCAGAAAATATTAATAAGCCAAAAAAGGGAGGAGGAAAGCAACAACAACACGGCATTTTGGAGAAATTTTTAGATATCGGTTTTAAAAAGTTTTACTTACAATTGTGATTATCTGTATCTTCTGTCCAATCAATACTTTCCAAAAGCAGTTTCTCCTCCTCAGAAGAAATGATTTCTTCCATGACCTTGAGGCCTGGTGGTAAGGCTTGAGGCTCCAACTCTTTCCATTGAACTAAGGGAAAACAAATTAAAATAGTCACGTACAAAACTAATAGTTCATATATATAAACAATTCTGTTCAATAGCTACTTATCAGTTTACAAAACTCCCAATCCTCATTTTCAGAAATAAGAATGCTGAAAGGCACACAACATATTAAAAGGGCAAAAAACAAAGACCAAGATCAAAATTACTGTACATTTTACCCACTGCAATTACCAAAAGCAAATAGAAGGATATTTATTTAAGTGTTCTGTTTGAACATGATTAAGTCACTTTTTAAATCTTACTACAAGACAAGGTTTCCCATAATATCCACAGGATGCCCCTCCATAAAAAAAAGTCAGATTGTCTCTAAATAATGAATACAAGAATTTAAATGCTCATTTTTGTTCTTAAGGTCTTCATACTAGCTGGCTATGGTCAAGTAACAGAAAAATGTAAAATAACATAAAACTTTCTAAAGAAATAAAAAATACCATTTATGAGGAATTATTTAACATATATTAAAATAAAGTTCCTGTATTTTTTAAGTTTTAGATAGGTACAGCTACAGCTCTAGAAGGAAAAGAAAAAGAATTTACTATTAGATAAAGGAATAGTGTATTCACATTTACTATTAGGGGCTGATCATTCATGTTACAGATATGATTTCTGAAGTTTTTCTGCCAGGCAGTTTTCTGCCAGGCCAATTAACTCTTTGAATTATTTAATATATAAAGTCACAAAAATAGTAAGTACCTACTAGATTCTATTAGTAACATTTCAGAAACATAAATAGCAAATCATTGATAACTATATGCCAGTCCCTACCATGTGCCAGACATTATTTATTTAAACTACATAAGGAAAACTTTGGGAAAAAGTAATTATAGTATAAATAATTTCTATTTAGTTTCCTAAATATTTTTTTTAAGAATAAAAAATATCCCTTATGGCTTGACACCTGTAGCTCAGGCAGCTAGGGTGCCAGCCACTTACACCAGAGCTGGCAGGTTCGAATCCAGCCCAGGCCAAAAACTAGCTGGGCATTGTGGCAGGCTCCTGTAGTCTCAGCTACTTGGGAGGCAGAGGCAAGAGAATTGCTTGGACCCAGGAGTTTGAGGTTGCTGTGAGCTGTGACACCACAGCACTCTACCCAGGGAGACAGCTTGAGACTCTGTCTCAAATAAATAAATAATAAATAAATAAAAATAACCCTTATATTTGTTACTCAGTACCTACCATATGACAGATATCAAAATATTTGTAACACATTTCTGTTATCTTTTTTTTTTGTGTGTGTGGTTTTTGGCCGGGGCTGGGTTTGAACCCGCCACCTCCAGCATATGGGACTGGCGCCCTACCCCTTGAGCCACAGGCGCCACCCACATTTCTGTGATCATTAAAAATGATTTCCAAGTTTAAAAGTATGACTGATTCAGTGTTAGAAGTACATCTGTATTTTATGAAGGATTTCAAATAAAGAACACTCCAAAATTCATTTTGCACAATTCTTACTGAGTATTCAATATACTCAAGGGTAGAAAACTCAGTAACAGTATTTCCTGCTTAAAACTTACTCTTTAGCCATTCAGTTTTCAAAACCTGATCAGAAACACCTAATATACAAGGACAATCTAGTTTCTCAAATAGAAAAAGTTTAAATCAGATTTAAAATCAAATACATAGGAACACTGAGAAGTGTAAATTTCTAAAATATATCTTCAAAAGTCTTTAAAAGTTTTCCTTTGAGTCTTGTTTTACAAAAACATAAATTTGATCAAATTATCCTCAGCTACCCACCCCCAGAACATCTGAACTGAGCTCCTTCATCACCTAAATAATTTCACTTCTTCAAGCACACTACCCAGTGGGTGTCATACTGGACAGCACAGACACAAACATTCCTGTCCTCACAGAAAGTTCTACTGGGCAGCAGTTTTAGGACTTGTTAACGGCTGAAGGTACTCCTCCATAAACGTGAAGATTGGCACATAACCACTTGGACTACAATGAATTCTCCAGTGATTGATTCAAAGCTTCTGGGCAGACACTATGAAATAAATTGGTGATCTGGATCCTCAACATTAAACCTTGAAAAATACAATTAGGTAGAAGAATTCCAAAATAAGCAAAATGCATAATAAATATATTGTTGATTGGTGAGGACTGCTTCCCTAAAGGCAGGATATGTCTTACTCACCTCTGTACCTTCTACTAGTCCCAGGGACAAACTAAGTGCTTAGGGAATGGTTTTTACAGTAAAATGGGCTGCTAACCTGCTGTCCTAATTTTGTTTCTCAATAACTGAACTCCCGAACATATGTCTATGAAAAGAAAACTCACAAAAAAAGAACCACTTTTTAAAAGACAACTGTATCTTAATACCTTTTTCCACAAAATTCAAATACAGAATGATCTTTTGTCCTAAATCGTCCACTATTTCTTTTCCATTGAGAGTAACATAAGCTCTCTTGGATTCTTCTGTAGTTTTGTATCTTGCAAATGAGTAGGGCTTGTTAGGTGGCATCAAGAGAGCATCCAGGGGTCCACATTTCTCCAAAACTGGGAGCAGCTGGCTCCTACTCACACCATTACCCAAACCACCATTGGCAACAACCAGGTTCTTAAAAGACAAAAAGAAAAAGTAATATGAGTAATATAAGATTTCTAAACAACTGTATGCCTACATGAAAGAAAAACACAAATTTAAGGGAGGAGGTGGAAAGAAGGAAAAGGGAGAGAGGAGAAGGGAGGAGGATTAGTAAATTCTCACCTAATGGGTACAATGTAAGGGTACACAGCACACTCCCTGAGTGAAGGGTTCAACTACAACTTAACTTTACCTAACAAATGCAAACAATATAACCTCATCATGTGTACCCTCATATTAATCTTAAATTTTAAAGTGATTTATACAAAGATGTAATTAAGGGGGAAAAAGTTTCCTTATAGTAATTATTTCCTTTGCTCATTTCGTACAGAGTACATAAACCAATCTACTAAATATTTGGGGAAGAAAAAGTACTACTCGTATGTTGTAAATAATATTTTTTTTTGGAGACAGTCTCACTTGGTCACCCTCGGTAGAGTGCCATGGCATCATGATTCACAGCAATCTCAACTTCTTGGCCTCAGGCGATTATCTTGCCTCAGCCTCCCAAGTAGCTGGGACCACAGGTGCCCACCACAGTGTCCGGCTATTTTTTAGAGATGGGGTCTGACTCTGGCTCAAGACAGACTTGAATCTGTGAGCTCAGACAATCCACCCACCTTGGTCGCCCAAGTACTGGGATTACAGGCGTGAGCCAACCTATTTCAGCAAAATATTCATTTCTCAGTGACCGTAAGTGCAAATTAAAAGAAGATGCTATTATTCAGAAATACAAATTTAACAAAATCAAAGGGTAAGAGGAGAAAAAACAATCAATTACATAATACTTGCTTTTTGCCAGAGATTGTTCTATATGCTTTTACCTAATTAATCCTCATTAACATAACCTTCACAATAGAAGAATTTATTTGGGTAATATTAGCCCCACTTTATAGAGGAAAAACTGATGATCAGACAAGTTAGATTAAATGGTTAATTAGGGGTGAGTTTCAAACTTGTCAGTTTCCAGAATCCACATTCTTAATATAACCATTATACAATGTTTACTAAAAACTATTAATGAAAGTAAAGGTACTGGCTCAAAAAATCAATTATAGGTTCTATTAAACATAATTTAGGAAAAATTTCCTCCAGGGAAATTCAGTCTAAGTAATTTGGTCAGTTTGTAAGTTTAATTCTGCACTAAACTCTATTCAAGGACATTATGGAGGGATGGAGGAGTCATCTCTTATTTTATACTTTTATTTATTTATTTTAGAGACAGAGTCTCAGTTTGTTGCCCTCGGTTGAGTGCAGTGGCATCACAGCTCACAGCAACCTCAAACTCTTGGGCTCAAGGGATTCTTTTGTCTCAGCCTCCAAGTAGCTGCCACAACATAGGCAATCTACCAGTCTAGGCCTCCTAGAGTACTAGGATTACAGGCATAAGCCAGTGCACCTGGCCTTCCTATTTTTATTCTGATGTTTATGGCCTAGCACCCATAAACACCCATAAAAGTAGCCTGTATACTTAAAAAATAATTCTATGTGGTGTTAAGATCTTTAATTTATGGTTTACGACTTCTAAAAACATTGTAGTATAACAAAAGTAAGCCAAGGAGGGCCTACTCTAATCAATTTCATCAATTATACCAGGTGTGGACAAAGTTTTTCTGGTAATAGTAGATATTCCATGTTTTGCAGGCCATGTAACTTGCTATCACATAGTCTCAGCTTTACTTAAAACTTTAAAAGTGTAAAACCCATTCTGAGCTCAGAAGCCTAATTTGGCTTGAGGACAGGAGAGGTTAGTACATAGTGAACTAGTTTTATTATACAAAATAAGACTATCTAGAACCTTGTTTAAAAAGGATATAATAGAATTATTATAAAGTAGATAAGAAGAAAAGTAAAACTGTTTTGTCATGGGACAGCCAATACTTTGTATGTATGCAAATATATATGTGTATATATATATATATACACACACATATAAATAATAAAAAACCCACTAATATACTACTGTATTATATGGCACAAATTTAGTTTCAAATGGCTTGCCTTAGACCTCATTTATCATCTAGTAAGGTTTATTAACTAAAATATCATAATGATTTGGTTAGATGCAGCCATAACTACAAAAGCACTTTCATTTCTTAAATCTAAGGAATTACAAAGGTCACATAAATCCCAAGGGTTCACTACACCATCTAGGAATGAAAGGTGATGAGGAGGCACAAGTGGAAGAGGGTCCTCACAGAGGCTGTCCAAGTGACTTGTGGATAACTCTAAAGGCAAACACACAAAGCAAGTGCAATAGGGGACGGGGCAGGAGGAACTTACATCCCATTACATGTGAGTTATGCAATATGATTAAATGTAATAATTATTTTATTCATAATTATTCAAGCAATTTTCCAAATACTGATACATATGACGCAGGGAATTTAAACATTTTGACAATTTCAGGCTCACTGCTCTAGAAAAATCTTACAAACTATAAATTTGAACAAAGGAAACACTATTTATCCATAACACATCGTTAGAAGAATATTTGTACTCCCCTAGGTAAATAAAATATAATTAAAGGTCCTGCTACAATTTTATTCTTTTCCTTTCAAATACAGTACAGAAAAAATAAAATGCCACTTTGAAGGCCATGAGAGGAGATGAAAGCTTCTGGAGAGACCCTAAAGAAAAGACAAACCCAACCAGAAGCTTCAGAGGCTACAAAGAAACTCAGCCCATTTTTTTTTCTTATTAGTTTCTTCATGACCCCTGTAAGGAAAAGAATGTAAGTCATGGTTGGGAAAAGAAATATACTAATTATTCTAATCTATTATCTGTTCTATCCTTGCTATAGAAATTTGACTTAAATTCTCTAAAGTCAAAAATATTTAACTCCAAGTATGGGCCTTTTGCCTGCTGTATTCAAATATCCCTCAACATTGAGGAATGAGACTGCTCATTCCTAAACTATAATGAAACACAAAGACATCATCCCAAGCCCAAGGGAAGGATATCGGCTGAGAGTCAACAGGCCTAAATTTCAAACCCAGCTCTACCTTCAGAATTGTATGTTTGCCTCTCAGTTAAATGATATCTATGATTCCTTCTCACTCTTACAACTTTATGATCCAAAAATAGTCTCGTTTGAATTCCTTACATTCATGTAGTATTTTAATGTCTAAGTATCAGGAGAGTCTCTAGAATCCAACGAGCAAATAGGGTAAAAAGGTATGCAATACTGCGCCCTGCTTCCAAATGAAGAAAGCCAAAGTCAAATGTTACTCCACATGTCCAAAGAAGTGGAGAAACTAAGAGTTAAACTGCATTTTTCTAATTCATAGCCCACAAAATCTCAGTCCCTCATATTTATTATCTTATTTAATCATTGCCATCAGATAATGAAAAGACTTTGTCAGCAAGATCTAATAAAAGAAAAAATGCTTTGTAACACATAATCAAAATGCTTTATAAAATAGGTGAGATTGGAAACAGAAGAAAGAAGAGTTATTAGAATACAAAAGACCTAGCTTTAAGTTTCTATTAGCAACTTCCTAGCTTTTATCAATGGACCTAGCATAACATCCTAAACTTTAGTTTTTTCATCTATTTCCTATGGATATTTGGGGAATTAAATATAATAATACGTAAACTCTGCAAACTGAAAAGGCTGGTACAGAGATATTATTATTAATATATACCCACGACTTCCTCTCATTCAAGCCAACACAAAAGAAATTCAAATTATAGACTAAGCTATGGCCGAAGATAGAAAGTCAGCAGGTCCTATCATACGTGTATTTAACACAGATGTAACATATGATTGAACAACTACAGCCTTGAGCAGCTATTAAGAATTTCTATATCAATATACATTAACATGTCAATGCATTTACAATGTAAATGCTAATAACAGTTTTAGGTCACCTGAGTGGCATAGGCGACTGTCTCAATGCCTTCATGTCTCAGCAAGGTATGCCTGGCTTTCATCTGTTTCCTTAAGAACTTCTTCTCCATTTTACTGAGTTTGTAATTATGTTGATGGCTACTATCCATAGCAATACTGAAAAAAAAAAAAGTAAAAAAACTGTCAACCTTAAGAGTCCTGAAGAAACAATTACAATGATGTTATTCATATATTTTATAGTTTATAAATATTTCCATTTGAATGTTTTGTTTACCTTTCAATAACCAAGAGAAGAATGAATCGATAAACAGAAAATACAGTAAAGGAACATTTACGAACATCTAACTGCATCTTTGATAGGTCTAAAAAAATGTTCTAATGTAGCTCCATTAAGTCTGCCATTTGACTCGCAGTCCTAGGTAAAATGTGCCGTGGACAAATTCACAATTATCATGTAAAGCAAGGCAAAGAGCAGAGAGGGAGGAAGAGGAGCACAGGCAAGGGCAGAAACAACACAAAATTCATGGAAGAATACACAATACGACTCCATTTATATAAAGGTCAGTATCAAAAAGTAAGCCATATATTGTTTAGCAATACCTATACAGCAAAACTAAAAGTGAAGCAAGGAAATAATGAACACAAAATTCAGAAGAGGTTATGTCTGTGAAGAAGGAAAGACACTGATATGGAAGTGACATATGTGAACATGGAAGGTATTTCTTAAGCTAGATGGTAGGTGTAGGTATTCATTCTATTATTTTTTAATCTGTTCATGTCATGTATTTATGTCTGTAACTTTTTTCCCTTTTGTCTGTCACCCTGGGTAGAGTGCCCTGGCATCATCATAGCTCCCAGGAACCTCCAACTCATGGGCTCAAGGGATTCCCCTGCTTCGGCGTTCCGAGTAGCTGAGACTACAGGTGAGCATCACCATGCCCAGCTAATTTTTTCTGTTTTTGGTAAAGATGAGGTCTCCCACTTGCCCAGGCTGGTCTCAAACTCCTGACCCCATGTGATCCTCCCACTTTGTCCTCCAAAAGTGCTAGGATTACAGGTGTGAGACATTGCACCCAGCCTATAATGTTTTAAATGACAGTAATAATAAGAATCCCATAAAATTGTGCTTTCACATTATTGAAATACATCAATCAGCAAGTACTAAGTATCTTCCCGAGGGTCCTCTGTAATCATATATCCAAATCAGCATCCTGTAGCATGCTTTATCATAGTAGACTATTTTATTTTGTTCATACAATTAGAGCATAGAGAGTATGTTGACCTATTTTACACACTTGGAATTCTCCGAAGTTAATAGAAGAAACAAATTTAGGGGGTTATGCAAAATCATATTTCCAAACAACTCATAAATAGTCACAGCTGTAATTGCTAATCTTTAAGTACAGAAAATAAAATACCAAGTCTATTAAAATGCCAGCAGTCCAGCTTCCCAACACATGGAGTTAATAAGATAGGAGGTAAGGCCAGTGAGGCAGGCTAGTTGGACAACATAGTAGGGAGATGAGAGGTAAGAAGACCTGCAATAATCCAGCTTGGCAAAGTAGAAATGCTGATCTATGCTGGAGAGTAGAAAAGGGAATAGTGGGAGAGGGGAAAGAGGAAGGATGAAAGAAAAGTTTCAGGTAGCATCAACAGGCCTTGATGTATACTCAGAAATGAAGGAGAGAGAAACCAAAAGGATAAAGCTGAGTGACTGAGAAACCAGTGAGGTCCTTTCAAAACTGGAAAGTCAGGAGGAGCTACTCAGGAAGGGAGGTAATGAGTCAGATTTATGATATAATATGTTCAGGCTACTGGTGAGACATACAGTTGCCATGTCACACTGACAGGTGCCAATATGAAGTGGCTCCTAGGAAAAGGACTGAGATTAGAAAGCATTAGGATTGTATTAATCTTGATGTACTTGAAACATATTCTTCTTAGTAAAGTATCACTAGAATGGAAAAGCAAATATCCAATGCAGTGAATACTAATATGAAGCCAGTAGACATCTAATTCATGATCGCACAGCAGGAAAAATATTCAATTTAAGTTGGGGGGAGAAGGATGAGGGAGGGGAAGAGGGGACAGGGGTTTGGGTGTTCCCACTTCATAGGCACAATGTAGAGGTGTATGGCACATCTTTTGGGTGGAGGACACAATTACTGGAGGGACCCTACCTAACAAATTCATATATTGTGACCTGGTCATTTGTACCCTCACATCAACCTGAAATTTTAAAATAAAAGCATTGAAAGTCATCATTGGACAGGAGGGGGACAACTGAAGGGATACTTCTATCACTGCACTAATTACAGTGATTTGTTCTAATATCTGTCCCCTTCCATTGAACTGTGAGCTTTTTGAGGACAGAGATAAAAACATACTTTTCTTAATTACCCCAGGGCCTCATTCAGTGATATGAAGCCGTGTTTGGAAGTCTAGGTTCCAGGTTCAAATTTCAGCTCCACCACTTACTAGCTCTATGTTCCTAGGGGAGTTAATTACATATCTGTTTCTATTTCTTCATCTTTGAATAGGGATAAAAATAATAGTGCCCATCTCATAGCTTTTTAAGGAAAATTAAATTTATTACTATACTATTGTTTTCAGAAGATCAAGATGGCTTAATAAGAGAAAAAACAGCTGAGGGCCTTCAAAGGAGGTATTTTATAGCCATTCCATTCTAAGATCTCTATCTTTTGAAGCGCCTACTCTACAGCACATCATGGAGAACAAGTGGTGAGTGCCCTACAGAATTTTTTCTTAATATTTCATGGAAGGAAAGACTTCAAAATGAAAGAAACAGAAAGAAAAGATGCCAAATACATCTTTTTACAAGTCTGCCACTGTAAGTCCAGCACCAGCAGATGGAGCCTCATAACTGCATTTTTGTCATCCCCTTTCCTTTCTCCCTCCATTGGTCACCCAATATTGCATGTAAAGAAAGATAAATCTAGATGTCTTTTGAGGCTCATTTTTCCTCCATTCCAGTAGCTTGGCAGTGTGCTAGCCCAGCAGGTCTGAGTCACCTTAACAAAGAATAGGCTGATACCACCTGCTGAGGTCTGGAACTGCTCCTTTCCAACAAGGCCTTTTCCCTGGCTAGGGAATATTCACTGTGGCACAAATGTTTAGATGCTCCGTGCCATATTATGGGAGTGAGGTCACTATTTACTAGGATACTAGTCATGCTGAGTCCAGTCCAGCCACCTCCAGCCTAAGCCTTCTCTCTGTGGGATAATGAGTGTTTAGAGATTACGCACACTCTGCTACTTCCATGTTAGTAAATTTAACCCCAATACATCCCATTGGATAGTGCCCTAAGTGATAATGGTAGTCTGTGTGTCCCTGCCCTCCTTGAGCAACAGAAAACCTATTATAAACCCAGTAGGATAAATAAATGTTCCTGTGCTTGTATGTAAACTATAATTACTAGCAAAGAATAGAAAGAACCTGAATTCCTACCAAATGAGGCCTGATTTTAAAGTACAGCACGAGTATACAAAGCTTACATGTAAATCTTTAGAATACACAAGAAACTGGCTCAGCGCCTGTAGCTCCGAGGCTAGGGTGCCAGCCACATACACCAGAGTTGGCGGGCCCAAATCCAGCCCCGGCCTCCCAAGCAACAATGACAACTACAACCAAAAAAGAACCGGGCGTTGTGGCGGGTGCCTGTAGTCCCAGCTACTTCGGAGGCTGAGGCAAGAGAATCACTTAAGCCCAAGAGTTTGAGGTTGCTGTGAGCTGTGACGCCACAGCACTCTATGGGGCAACATAGTGAAACTCTGTCTCAAATAAAAAAAAAAAAAAAAAAGAATACACAAGAAACTGGTGATATGGATTACCCGCAAGGAAGGGAAATGTATAGATGAGTATCGGTATGCGAGGGAGTTTTCTTCTTTCATGACTTTTGAGTTTAGTAGCTATTCAAATTGCCTCACCTATCTTTTAAAAAACAAACTGTAAAGGTTTAAAATTATTAGAAACGCTACATCCCATATCTTGTCATGTCACCATATTTTAACTCTTTGAAGAATACTATACGTTGTTTAATAAACCTAAATCAAATTTGCCGTCTTAGCTCCTCCTAAACTTCTCCAGAGTTCTGAGTTTGGCGGCTTCCACGTTTTCATTAATTGTGTATCCCTAACTCTGGAGTTCTCACATTGTATTATAATTATCTGTCTGTGTTGGGCTCAAAAAGAAGACTATCATCTATTTGAGAGCACAATTTGATGCCTGACATACAGTGGACAATAATTGTTCAATGACATTAATCAGACCCACAGGCTGACACCACCAGAGGCCTAAGGGTTGCGGGGATTGCTCAAATAAAAGCACAGGAACAATCAGCTGCGCCAGCGATAAAGCCATCGGCACTGCTTTTGCTTTACTCTACTGATACTGGTCAGAAAAGTCCCAACGCGCCCGATTAAGAAGCCCCAGGTTGCAACCAACTGTCTCCAACCCTAAAGAAAAGAGAAGATTAGCACAGGCACCACATGAGCACCCGCCAAAACACAAACACGTGCCCCTTAAACACTAACACAACGAACAGAAGCCCTACGTCCCACAGACGGTCCCAGAGCGCTACCCGCCCACATTATCTGTGCTTTCCCTGGGTTTTCGGCCCATGTCAGCGAGGCGGGTGAAGAACGAAGAGGCTGACAAGAGGAAGCAGAGGTTTGCTGCCTATGTGTCCGCCAGCAAGGGCCACTCGCCTCTGCCTTGGCTTAGGCCGGATTCTAACCAAGCAGGTATTCTCTCCTTTGCGAGACTTTATGCTCTAACCCCAGAAAGCGGCGGTAGGTACTTGCAGACCACCTCACCCGGGCGCGGCCATGTTGGAGAAAAGTGCACTACGTTTCCCATGAGTCAGCGGGGCGAAAACTAACTCCCACAATCCCCTTGGCCTCCCAGAAGACCTCACGCACATTTTCCGGCTGAGTGTCTTTGCGAACTGGTCTCTGTTACCGTGGTCTCTATTACTCAGTTTTGTTTGGTAAGATGGTAATAATTAACAATGCAACTTTATTATTATTTTTTTTTTGTAGAGACAGAGTCTCACCTTATCGCCCTTAGTAGAGTGCCGTGGCGTCACACAGCTCACAGCAACCTCCAACTCCAGGGCCCAGGCGATTCTCCTGCCTCAGCCTCCCGAGTAGCTGGGACCACAGGCGCCCGCCACAACGCCCGGCTATTTTTTGGTTGCAGTTTGGCCGGGGCCGGGTCTGAACCCACCACCCTTGGTATATGGGTCCGGCGCCCTACCCGCTGAGCCACAGGTGCCACCCGCAACTTTATTTTTATTGGTCCTTCCCCAAATGGACAGGGTCAAACAATTTTGTGTCCTTCGGTTTCTCTGTAATGCCCCGCCTGCCCCTCCCCGCCACCTTGCGCTCTTTGTGCATCTTTCCTCCTGAATCGTTTAGAGGTATGGGAGAGACTCCCAGGGTCCAAAAGAAGATTGTATGGGCAGGAGAGAAGGAGGGTTTACTATGCATGAATGTGCCAGGGAAATGGTGAGAACCACAGAGTAATAGGAAGATACATGCACGAATGTTGAAGGAGGGCAGGAGAATTGCCGTCCTGTAGTGTTGCAATGCCCAAATCTATGCTGCAAGGTAGTGAACTATCGGTAAAAGTTAAGGTTGGCGAGCTGGCCAGGAAAAGGGGCCCTGAAAAGAGAGTGTTGTTGAGTGGAAAAATGATTTGTGTAAAGAATAAGTTAGAAGGGGGAAAGAACAGAATTTGGGAGGCAAATACGCAGCGATTTCAATAGTCCAAGAAAGAAAAAGGGTGGTACCAAAACTGAAAAGGAAAAGTGAGGAGGCAAGTGCAAGATGCAAAGATCAAACCAACAAGACATTGCAGACTACTTGGGTGTAAGAGAAAACGTCTCCCCCATTGCAGTCTTGCTTCTGACCTGCTAGGTGCTTTCAAAAGTACATCCTAACTGAACTTTCCGCAATGACGGAAATGTTTTAAAATCCGAACTGTCCCATATGATAGGCTTTTGAGCATTTCAAATGTGACTGGTAAACTATGCACTGAATTTTGAATTTAAAAAATTTATTTAATTTTAATTAAATAGCCACATGTGCTAGTGGCTCCCAAATTGGACAACAGTGTAACATTAACATAGCCCCTTGTCTCCTATTGGCAACTTTAGTTACTTCATCTCAGTCTCTGTCCTCTTTAAGGCGCGGAAGCTTTTAAAGCTTTTGATTTTCTAAGCCTCTGTAAAATCATTCTCTTTTAGTTCTCTTTATACATCTTGATCACTTGCTTTCAGAGTTTTCCACAAGCTTCTCTAATTAAACACAGCAACCCCTCAGGTTTTATGTTTGACCTTTTTCTTTTATTCTACAGCCTCTTCCTGCCTGCCTTCCCAAGAGTTTTAAAGAGATATACGGATAATTCCCTAATCTTTACCTTCAGCCCTTACTTTTTTTTTTAAGAATCAGTTTGGTTTACTGAAAAGCATATGGGGGTATTGGGTTATGACCTAAAGTAGAAACTACAAAATAGCATTTTCCTTTTAAGACTGATGTGATAATTAAGTAAGATGTGTTAAATGGTTGTTTATTTCTCCTCTTCTGCTCCTGAGTTATAAGCCCAAATTTCCAACCATCTCCTGTCCAACCCTGCCTCAATATCCTTTAGAAAAGTAGATAAATTAAAAAAAAAAAAATTGTATGTAACCCTTTGTATATAAATGAAAGCACAGTGAAAATAAGATGGCTGGTCTGGTCAGTTTCTTGGCAGCTCCCCATCTCCCATTCTTACTGTTTTGTAAATTTAGCTCCCACCCTGAAGATGCCTATCTTGAGTAGTTTAGGTGGATTGATTTAGGAGATTAGCTTTTGAATTGCAATGTTGTTTTGAGTCCTGATTATTGTTTGCTGTGGGTCATGAGTTCTACCAATTATTGTTTAAGATAAGGGTTAACATGGTCTTCACTTTGAACTTAAATATATAAAACTGTAATTTTGGAAATGGAAGAACAAAACGGCCTTAGAGAGGCTACTCACTGTTCTCCAGAATCCCATCCTTCTGACAAATAGTTTGCTTGACCTATCCTGGTCTCTGCATGTTGGCTGACAGTGACAGGTGGCTGGACCCTCTTCATCTGGTAACACAGGCCCTTGTCTTTTTCTTGGAGTATTTCATAGACCATTTCTCCTAGAGAAGATGACTCCCTGGGTGACTTTCTGCTACATTGTTCATTATGTAACCTCATCATATTTGATAATCTTGTAATAACAGTAAGTTCATAAATGTTGAACTGAAAAGGAATTTTAATTTGAAGGTAAAATTCATCTTTACCTGTGCCAAAAACTACATGGTAACCTATAATTTTTCAAAGGTACAAAATGCTCACCTAATGACTCTTTCCTTAGTAAAAAATAGTGTTAACTTCAAGAGAGGTGAATTTGCTGTCAACTGCAATAGGGTTGGTAAGATTTGTCTGTGAAATCCAGATAATAAATATTTTTGGCTTGTGTTCACATATTTTTCTTTGTCTATTCTTAATAACCCTTTAAAAATGTAGAAACTTGTCTTAGCTCTTTCAGCTTGTGCTAGCAGAATTTGGCCAATAGGCTATAGTTTTCCAACCCCTGAACCCTCTTCTTGAACTTTGTAATCAAGAGCACAGTCTCAAGGTGCAACTAAGATGGCCCCACTAATGAAGATATTTATTGTAAATCATATTATACTATAAGTGAATTTAATCAGATTAGACCATACTACATTTTAAAGCATTTAAAGGTAGAGTTGAAAAATTAGAACTAGGAATGGGCAGCACCTATGTCTCAGTGAGTAGGGCGCCAACCCCATATACCAAGGGTAGAAGATTCGAACCCGGCCCCAGTCAAACTGCAACAAAAAATAGCCAGGGCATTGTGGTGGGCACCTGTAGTCCCACAGGTACTCTGGAGGCTGAGGCAAGAGAATTGCCTAAGCCCAAGAGCTGGAGGTTGCTGTGGCATCAGAGCACTATACTGAGGGTGACAAAATGAAACTCTCTTTCTAAAAAAAAAAAAATTAGAACTAGGAACAACATATACTTTAGAATTGATTTTAATTGCCAGTAACAGAAAACCAAAAATACTTTTTAAACAAATAGTTAATTTTCCTTAAATCACAAGCCATCCACACAAAAGGAATCACTAACATGTTTCATGAGGTCCACGACTGACATGTTGGCAATGGGGACACAGGAAGCCAGGCCAGTGAGCTTCCCATTCAGCACAGGGATGACCTTGCCACAGCCTTGGCTGTACCAGTCAAGGCAGGGATGATGTTCTGGAGAGCCCCAGGGCCATCAGGCCACATCTTCCTGGGGGCCATCCACAGTCTCCTGGGTGGCAGTGACAGTTGGTATAGGAGGCATTGCTGACAATTTTGAGGCTGTTTTTGTACTTATGGTTCATACCCATCGCAAACATGGGGCCTCAGCAGAAGGAGCAGAGATGAAGACCCTTTGGCACCCCCCTGTAGGTGAGCCCCAGCCTTCTCCATGGTGGTAAAGATGCCAGTGGACTCCACAACATAGTCAGCGCCTACCTTGCCCTATTTGATTTTGGTGGGTTCTTGCTCCTGGAAGATGGTTATCAGATTTCCATTGATGACAAGATTCCTGTTTTCAGCCTTGATTGTGCCATGGAATTTGCCATGTGTGGAATCATACTGGGACATGTAGACCATGTAGTTGAGGTCAATGAAGGCATCATTGATGGCAACAATATCCACTTTGCCAAAGTTAAAAGCAACCCTGGTGCCCAATACAACCAAAGCCATTTATTCCGACCTTTACTTTCACCATTCAGGGATGTGGCTGGTGCTGCAGGAGAAGCAGCCCCTAATGAACGGGAGGATCAGAGAGCCTGTTGATCTTCATCCTTGATGTGTCCTTGTTACATGGTGTCTGCTGCAGCTCCAGATATCTTATCCCTATAGTGTTATAGTGGAGGAAAGGAGCAGTGTTTCCATCTCCAGAAAATCAGCTCTCAATGGACTTTCCTTTGTTTTCTTGACCACAAATGGGTTGCATACGATAGTGGACAG
Organism: Nycticebus coucang; assembly: GCF_027406575.1. Lineage (NCBI taxonomy): Eukaryota > Metazoa > Chordata > Mammalia > Primates > Lorisidae > Nycticebus > Nycticebus coucang. The sequence continues at coordinate 111,604,450 of NC_069785.1, forward strand.
AATAATGGGCCTCCATGGACATCCACAATACTCCCTGGAACCTGTGAGTATACAGGTATAATTAGGTTTACAGACTTTAAAACAGATTATCCTAGCTTATCGAAGAGCCCAGTCTAACCACGCTATTCCTTAAAAGAGCATTTACTTGAGCTGGAGTGAGAGATGAAGCAGAGGGAGTCAATGATTCCAAGTAGGAAGGAGTCAATACTGTGTTGGTGGCTCTGAGATGCCAGGGTCCACGTGTGTGGGCCTGAAGAGAGGCCTCAGTGAGCTACGAGAAATGAAAACTTCATACTTCAACCACAAAAAGCTGGATTCAGTCAACAACCTTAACAAATTGGAAGCAAATCCTTCCCAGAGTGTCTCAATAAGAGCCCAGCCAGCCAGCATTTTGATTTTGTCTTTATGAAACTCAAAGCAGAGAAACCAACCCAAACTTCTAACCTGTAGAACTGTGAAATAATAAATTTAGACTGTTTTGAACTGCTAAATTTGTGGTAATTTATTACATCAGCAAAAGAAAACTAATACACAAGCATATCCCAGACCAGTCACTGGCTAAGGGAAGTAAAATTACCATGACTGTTTTAAGGCCAATTAGGATTCACTCTGTGGAGCTAAGATGAAGCCTATCCTCCCTAAAACCAAGACTTTTGACAGACTATGTTAGATTGGGGTTGGGGGTGGAGTTTTTTTTTTTTTTCTTTTGAGACAGAGTCTCACTTTGTCGCCCTTGGGTAGAGTGCCTTGGTGTTATAGCTCACAGAAAACTACAACTCCTGGGCTTAGGCGATCCTCTTGCCTCAGCCTCCCGAGTAGCTGGGACTACAGGCGCCTGCCACAATGCCCGGCTATTTTTTTGTTGCAGATTGGCCCGGGCTGGGTTTGAATCCACCACCCTCGGTATATGGGGCCGGCGCCCTACTCACTGAGCCACAGGCAGTGCCCTTGGAGTTTCTATTAGCAAGAAAAAAGGGAGAGATTGGTTGGATGGACGATCAACAGTTGTTTCATAAGAGAATTGAGCATTTATTTCTGGCCAGATTACAATAATAACAACCTATCTCAAAACTTAAGAGAAAAGGGTGCTAAAAGGATGTGAACTCTCATCAACTAATAAGTCATCCAACATAGAATCCCAAAAACTATTATATACTCCTTCAAGACTCTTCAGTCAGAAAACATTGAATATAGCCCCAAATAAGACCGGGTGCAGTGGCTCATGCCAGTAAGTCTAACGCTCGGGGAGGCTGAGGAGGGTGGATCGCCTGAGCTCAGGAGTTCAAGACCAGCCTGAGCAAGAGCGAGACCCCGTCTCTAAAAATAGCCTGGCATTGGGGCGGGCACCTGTAGTCCCAGATACTTCAAGAGAATCACTTGAGCCCAAGAGTTTGAAGTTGCTGTGAGCTATGAGGCCACAGCACACTATGCAGGTGGCAAAGTGAGACTGTCTCAGAAAAAAAAAAAGAAAGAAAGGAAAGGAAATAGCCCCAATAGTCCTTGAAAACTGTTACATATTTACTGCAGTTCCAAACCTGATACTGCAGTTTCAAATTCAATTTCTGTAATTAGAGGTTTCTAACCTCCCTTCCCCTTCCCATCTACCACCACCATTTGATGCTGGCTACTTTCCGATTTTTCTTCCAGTTGCACCCAGTGGCAACTGTACAAGTTTTACTCACACCCATTTATGATTTTTAAAATAAAATTATTTCTCAGTCTTTCCACTTACTCTTCCGCTACATCCACCTCCTGGGTAAACGGCAACTTTGTATCAGGTGTCCTTCCCAAACTTGGGTCTTCTGTGCAGTTTTTCTGGCCCACTGGTTTCTTGAAACTCCAGCAAGAATTCATAATGTAAAACCATCTAATGTTCACTGTTACATTTTAGGACTGAATACATTATTCATGCCATGGTGATAAAAATTCAATGAAAAGTTTGCAGTTTTATAAGTCATATGGCAAAAGTATTCCCCATGCAGTAATTAGAGGCAAAACGTAACCAAGAAAAAAAAGAAAGAGGGGTCAGCCTTCAATTTGTAATATAGAAACTCAGTGTAGGGGATTGTTCTTTGATGATTTGTAAAACGTAAGTTTTTAACCATGAAGCATAAACCTCCTAAAGTGGTCTGTTTATTCTTGAGGCTGAAGGCCTATTTTGCAGAATAATTTTTCTGCAACAGATTTTTCAAGCAGACAAGAATAAAGAAATAGACAACACAGGGTGCAGGAAAATCTTTGAGGTGCCTAGAGGCATGAGATTTGTGGATTTTTAAAAGGCTGTGATAAAATAAAAGTCTTAAAATGTTTCCCTTAACTCTATAAGAAAAAAAAACTCTCAAAAATGTGTAAACACCACATTTTAAAATGTCTCACCCCTTCACCCCTTTAATGGCTCCATATTATCATTAATCTCTCAAAAGACCCAAAGATACTTGCTCAAAGAGGGCAAGCTTCATCAGGAACTGTACTGGATATGAACTCGTATCTCACACACCTTTTGATCATTTCTAAGTCAGCTCTGCTTCGATGGTCTTAGTTATTCCATTGTGACTGAGATTTCACTCTAGGAGCATTCGCTCTTTTGGCATTGTTACTTGTACTTGAATTACTATTTTTATTCATCTACACTGTAGGGAATTAAGAGTTTTCTAACCCATTTGTCCATCTTCAAAAATAGTTTTGGATTATATAATCCAAAAATCCATTTACCAAGCATAAAATATGTCACATTTAAAGCAAAAGGTAGCTCCCCTGGCTGTGAACTCCCACTCCGGCCTTCTTTTAGAGCACTTATCGTAAAGTTCCTGACCTGTGACATCAGACATGCAGAACTACAGAAGCGTCCAAGATACTAAATGTGGGTTAAATTGTTTTAAATAAAAATGGAAATAGAATTTCCAATATGTTCTTCCACATCCCCCAAGTCACACACACTTCACTGTAGAGGCTACTGCAGTGATAACACAGATATGAACAGGTTCTTTACAGGACATGTTTCTGAAAGGACAGTTCTTAGGCTGTTTGCATCAGAATCACTGGAGTGCTTGTTTAAAATCATAGCCTCTCACCCCATAGACATAACAAGTCAGCTTAAAGCAAATATAAATTTTAATAGTTTCTCTGAACCCCAGTGGGTATGTGCTTTAAAATCTCTGGGTCCAGGACCCAGTAATTTGCATGTTTTACAAGAAATCCTACTGCTTTTACAAGTGTCCAACCATTGAAGAAAACATTGTATATTATTCATTGACATATATACCTCTCTAAAAATCATCCCCAGAGTGTCAAGCTGCCAGATTTCTAGTATATTTGGGATTTTTATTTCAGGGAAAACATTTTAATTTAATAAGATACAAAGGATCAAGATGCCAAATAATACAAAACTCAGATTATTAAATTATTAAAGAACTCATAAAATTGTGTCTAAAAACAAGTCTGATACCTGGTATCTCTATATCCCATTTTATAGATATAGCAACTAAGCCTAAAAGACAGAGTGTATAAACTGTTTAAGGAGAAGATTTATATATGTGTGTATATATATATATATTCTTTTTTTTTTTTTTCATAGGGACAGTCTCACTTTATCATCCTCGGTAGAGTGCCGTGGTGTCACACAGCTCACAGTAACCTCCAGTTCCGGGGCTTAGGCGATTCTCTTGCCTCAGTTTCCCAGTAGCTGGGACTACAGGCACCCGCCACAACGCCCAGCTATTTTTTTTGTTGCAGTTTGGCCAGAGCTGGGTTTGAACCCACCACCCTCAGTATATGGGGCCGGCGCCCGCCTCACTGAACCACAGGCGCCGCCCAGGAGAAGATATTTTTTAAGAGTTATTTACATTCAGATCTGTGTTATCACATGCATAAATGGACTCACCTTTGTAAGTTAAACTGTATACCATTTGGCTCAGCGCCCATAACACAGTGGTTATGGCACCAGCCACATGCACTGAGGCTGGCAGGTTCAAATCCAGCCCGGGCCAGCCAGAACAACAATGACAACTGCAACAAAAAATAACTTTTGAAATCTTCAATGGTTTATACAGAATCTTAAATGAAACCTAAGGTGCTATGTTATTTCTAAAAGTCAAACAGCATTACTGGTCTATTTTCTTCTTTTGCCCCAGCTTTCAGCATCAGAAATAAGATTAGACAGACTTTTTCCTTGTCACAACAATGGGGGCCCATTTGTTGTCTACATATCTTGCTCTGTAAACCTTTTTCATCCTCAATAAACTTTGTTTCATAAAAAAGAATAAATAATATTGGATATCATCATTGTCTCTTCTATTTGAAGTATGGGAGCATGTGGTTGACAGAAAGCTAACCAAACCTAGAATTTACTTTTCAATACCTCTACGAAGTCTATTAATATTCTACAGGTGAGGACTTAATAATTAGCATTGATTATGGAATCTTTCTTCATGAAAAGACAAGCAGGGCTGCGGCCTGAATACTGGTGTCTTTGTCAGGTAAGTTCAAACTCAGTCCCTACAACAGCATTAAGGAGGGGCCTTTGGGAAGAGGAGAAGTTGTTAGAGAGCTCCACCCTCACAAGCAAGATTAGCACCCTTGTACTAAGAGGATAAAGGAGCATTTCCCCCTTCTGTCCTTCCACCATGAGAGGACACAGCAAGAAAGTGCCATCCACAGAGAAACAGGCTTTCACCAGACACCTTGGTACCTTGGCCTTATACTTCCCAGTCTCCAAAACAACACGGAAGAAATTTCTGTTACTTAGACAAGGTATTTGGTTACAACAGGGAGAACAGACCAAGACACATACCAAATAAGCAATGGTTTTGAAAAATTCATTTGAAACAAGAGATTTAAGCTTTGCACAGTGGCAGCACCATTGCCAATGAGGTTTATCCAAGGTGCCATTATTGTTAATTGAAAACTTTTCCCAATACCCTGCCATGGCTGCTTGTAATATAATTAGTTGGCACAGGCAATTTTTGATGGTCTCTGTAGAGACTGAACGGGAAATAAAAAAAAGAACCAAGAAGTTGAAGTTTAATTATCAACCTGGTAACATAGATAGACCACGATCTTGTGTGAACAAATGTTTTTCATGTTTGTCATTATTATTTAGGGCTTGTGAATTTCTGACTTATTTCTTATGTCATCCCCATATTACAAATTCCTCCACAGTTGTAAATACTTTTTTTGGCCAATTACATATATGTTTTGGAAGCAGTGGCTCACTTTAATTAGTTCTAATCTAACTCAAGGTGATTAGAGTGAGGTTAGGTGGTTAGATAAGCATTGGCTGAGAATTCAGGAAACAAAAAGTTAGGGACAAATTGTTAAAGACACGAGGGTCTAGGGCCAGAACAAATACAGTAAGCTCCTGGCCATGTTTCCTTCTGTGAAGCAGTCACTCGTGATCAGGAGGTGGCAGCAGTGGAAGCAGGAACTTCTTGGGGGAAAAGGAATCCTGGGGTAAATACTAACACTGAGAACTCAGGGTCCTGTCTCAAGAACCTGGGAATCATCCAAGGCTTTTGGCTGGGAACGAGGCCTTTAGAAGGTGTCACTTCCTGGAGATGATCCTAGACTTCTCCTGTTTGAGAGTCCAAAAGAGGAGTCTAAGTACCAGAGTCAAGGGATAGGCATTTTGAGCAGAGGTTACCAAGCCTGCAACAAAAGGGCTTTCAAAAGTCAGCCCACCAAGGAAAGTCACCAAAAAGTAATAGACACAAACCCGCTATAAGAAGAATCAGATGAATTAGGATTTTAGCCACAAGCCACAGAACAGAGCAGAAAACAAATCTGACTGGGAACTCAAAGATGAACATGTCATTGATCTAGGCTGGGCCTCTGGTAGCACATGGGCAGGCCTCCTGGAGCACAGGGGGCTCAGCTAGGGGATGTTTTGGCAATGGAGAACCATCATATATTGGTTCAGTTTAGTTCAATTTCCTGGGCTATCTAGGTGCCTGTTAGAGCAGTTAAAAATCTAATGATGTAGATCACTTATGCCCCCTTGTCAGTTAGATGTTAAATAGTGACAAGAAAGGAAACAAGGGCATCGATTGTCAGCTAAAAGAGGACTAAGGATCGTTTCCAGTATCTTGAAGAGATGGTTCAGGGAGAAGAAAAAAAGTCAGACCTAATCACCAAGAGAGGGAGAGATACCACAGCAAGTTCACTTCCAACATGACTCCTTACATTCTTGGTTGTGCTTTTTATGAAGCATGGCTTCTTCTCAAAGCTATCTAGAGCTGCCCTTGGTGCTGCTAGAGAAGTCTGCATCAGGATGCACTCGTAGGATGAGGAGAAATGGAGAAAGGAGGTCAAACCATACTAACGGAGGAAAAGCTGAGAATTGTTTGGTGTTCTAAACAAAACACTTAGATTTGAGAGATCATTTGCGTTTCCTAAGGGAAAATGTGCTTCAGGAATATTACTTCCATTAGCCATACTTTTCAGGTTTTATGAGCAGGGGTGAGTGCAATATGTATTGAGTTATCTGGACCAGAGTCCAGGATGAAGTGAGAATCAGGCATCCTTCAAGTCACAGGAGAAGGCAGTAAGCATGAGATACACAGCAGAGCCTCGGGCAGTCCTTTTAGTACAAGCCATCCTCTTTTACATCAGGATCCACACTCATGCTCTCATGTCTGGGTCAGTTTGGAACAAGGGCTTGGCAGCATGATCCCAAGGCAGAAGATGGCAGGCAGACAGCTAACACCAGAGTATTCCATCAGAACACCCTAGTTCTGATTCCTTACAAACGGGACAAAGGGGCCTGCAAGGATGTCTGGCATATAGAAACATCATGAAATACATGACAGCCTGAGACTCTGTCTCAAAAAAAAAGAAAAAAAGAAAAAAGAAACACCCTTTGTTCCACAAAGCAATGGAAGGGAAACTAGATATGTTGTCCAAAGATAGAAGATGCTGGTCTCCGTGGTGAAAGGCCACAGGCGATGGAAGTGACAGCTTTCAAAGAAAGGACCGACTCCGAGGTACATCAGGTTGGAGTTGGGCCATGCCAAGCCAAACAAATCCTAAGAGAGTAAGAACATGTTCAAGAAGTAAGTGCCTACATGTGAGGTTCCTACATGGACCTGGAGGTTGAAGCTGCAATCGACAGTCTTATCACTGAAGGACTGAAGACATAGCCACGGTTAATAAGATCCAGTCCTAAAAGAAGATGGCATGAGAAATGCAACTCCTATCGCTCCAGACAATGTAGTTTCCATACCAAGCATTGACCAGGAAGCCAGAGTTCAAGGTCATGTGCAGGTGCTGGAATTGGAAAAATAAAGCAGCCCAGGCAGAGATCAGGTTTTCAGTATGAAACTGAGCCATCTGCACTTGGGGGTCCATCAAACATATGGCTGGAAAATTCTCAGACTGCCAGGATTGAGATAGGTCTGCTATCAACAATTCTGCTGTGACACTTCCATGTCCACTGGGGAAAGGCACATAGTCTAAAAATAAAAATCTGGTTACTGCTTCTGTCCCACACCACTGCTGTATCCTCCCCCCACCCAAAATTGTCAGGGCTCGTCATAAATGTTATCATAGTGCATTCAGAGGGGGCCATTCTAAGACAGGTTGCTTACCCTTTGAGACAAGTGATAGTCTGATTTCCATGTGGCCAGAAGAGTCCCCCCACAAAAAAAAAAAAAACTAGGAAAAGAAAAGTCCACACCACAAAGCTAGACAGAACTTTGGTAACTCCCCTGCACGTCTCTAGCCATCAGTGAAGTAGGAGGCACTGCAATGAGATGTCTCATACCTGGATCTGCAAGATTGATCTTCCCTAGGGAGGAAGGGCAGGCAGCCTCAGAGCAGCATCCTCGTCCAGTAACAGCCTGGATGTCACAGGTCACAGTTTCACCAGGGTGACATTCAATGTCTAAAAGGCACAGGTGAGGCTGCAAATGCACCCATGTTCTTCTTTACAAGGTATAAGTTATGTGGTTAACAAAAAGAACCCTCTCTAACCCTTTAGTGGAAATAAGGACTTGAAATGTACATGTGCTCCCAGCTACGGACAGGCACACCTAGTCAGTCCAGTGGCTACAAAGACCAGAAGAGGCCTCCACCAGAAACAGCTGGGAGTTCCGCTCTTCCACTTTCCACAAGGTCTGCTTAAACAAAAGGGAAAGATACAGAGCAAACATAAAACTAGAAATCAGTTCATTAGAGTAGGGATGTTGCCAGAAGACAGTATCCTGAAAAATCAGGACATAGGCTGTGTTGTGCAAGCCACGTAATACCATCGCTAAACAAGCACAGTGACCAAAAGGAAAAAATCCGAGAGCAGGCAATTTGGGAATTCCTGGAGCATCTTCAGGTGTCCTGAGGGTTTGAGGGTAAAACCCACTCCTTAGAATTCCCCCAAACAAGGCAGGGACTCAGTTCTCAGGGAAATCAAGGTCTCATGTAGGTGCCACCAATCCCTCCTGCTAGGTTAGGATGGGGAGTAGCAGCTGGAGCAACTTTGAGCCTACAGGTGGGAAGACAAGTAGCTACAGGTGTGCTCCAACAGTGGGCACAAATCAGGCCCGCAGGGAACAAAAATCAGGTGAAGTCTACTTTATATCACTCCTACAATGCTCAGATACATTGCACCTCTAGGCTCTTACAACTATTTAATTTTTAGATTGTTATTCAGTTTCCCTTAATTAAACCAATTCTTTAAAGGCCACTTTTTATACTTTTGTATGTATTCAATAGCATCCAGAATCAAGTACTACATAGTACTACATAGTGCTCAAAATGTCTTTGTTGGTTTGTTCCGTTAGCTAATTTAAAGGCAGAGCAGTGGGGCAGAGAGCATCCTGCATGGGAGTGTGAATGAGGGAAGTTCTATTTCAGCCAGTCTTGCTACATTTCTACACCTCAGTTGCTTCTCTGTAAAATGAAGTCCGTTGGACTAAACCATTGGTTTTCATATTGTGTTTTTTGGGCTTTATTAGGGCTGCTTTGAGATTGCCTCTGGTAGGCACCAAACGCAGTGAAATGAGGCCAGGAGAAGGATACCAGCCCCCTCACACTTTGGGGTTCACAGTAGGAAGTTATTTACAAGAGTTCAGCAGCTAAATTTTTTTTAATTACCTGACTTGATTATTGGAAGGTCCCTTGCTCTGTAACATTATGATGTTGTCATTTCATTGTCATTCCAGAGGGATGAGTGTCTTATTTGGGAGTGGATCATCTCAGTCTAGAAACCATGCTTCCCTATACCGTCATCAGCCCCTGAGGACATCTCCCACTTTCTCAGATGCCGTTTGCGTCTACCTGCAGACCTCTTTTGCACTACTAGGCTCAGTCATCTCAAACGTGTAACCTCCTCCCTTTCCTCCAACCTTCCTGTGAACCTAGTTGGTGTCCTAATTGTGGAGAGGCCCCCAGGGCACCTTCCTCCTTCCGCTCCCCGTTTGGATACATTCCTGGCTCTTTCTACTTTTCTTCTCTGAAGCTTTTGTGCCTTGTGTTTCTTGCTGTTCCTCTTTTGCCTGGCATGGCGTTTGGCTTTTCCCACCCTTTGGCTATTTATGCCTGAGGATTCCCAAGAATACTAAAAAATTTTTGTGGGTGATGCCTGTAGGCTAATGGCCTAACCACTAAAGGAAAGGGGATGGGAAAGGAAGGCAGAGAAAAGATCAAAGGAGAGAAAGAGGGAAAGGAAATTAGAGAAGGTGTGTGTGGTCTCTCAGCATGTGGTCATGTCCACTCTTCCTTCCTCCTCCTCCTCCTAAATACATTCCTGTCTCCACTATGAACAGGGCTGCTTATGATTAACAATTAGTAAAAGAATAAAACTTGCACTCTCCATTCCTTCTCAACAAATAGCAGTCAACTAATGTGACCTTGAAAGACGTGGTGGGCTCTTGGGTCAGACTGCCCGGAATCTCACATCCTCCACCGTTACTACATTTGTGACTTTGGCCTCTTTATACCTCAGGTTCCTCATCTGTATGTGAAGTGGGGATGATAATAGAATGTGCCGTTAAGGTTGTTATGAGAGAAAAATGAGGCATATAGGTACCTATGGCGTTCTAAACAAGTTCTGGCACAAAGTAAGGCACCATCAATGTTGGCTGAGTGCCACATCATGTTCCCTTGTGAATAACTTGGCCCAGCCCTGTGCAACCCCGCCCTGCCTACCACAGCCTAATGAATGTTGATGGCAAGCTTCGGGGCCCCTGATGTTGTTGCTGCTCTCTGAGGAGTGACTATTAAATGCTCGCACTGTTGTGCTAGCAACGCACTAGTTTCAGTTAGGCAAAGAAAGGAGCTAACCACATTGGCTGTCTATTCACAACTGGCCTGTTTAGAAGGTTCAGCCTGGGGTAATGTATAAGTTTTATTATTTAACTGCAAGAATACAATAGAATATGAAACATATGAGCTTCGCTTGCTGCTTCTACAGGATTTGGCTCATCTCCTAAGTGTACGGTTTTTAATCAGCTCCGTGGATTAGAATTACCTGGGGGAGTTTTCAAAAATCATACAGGCATGGGCTGCATCCCCCAAGGCTTCTGATTCACAAGGCCCAGGTGATGTTCTGGCATGTTTATTTGGAAAACATTTACCCAAGTGATTCTGAGGCAGAACTACTGTTCAAGTATTTCTGGCCTCTTTCTTCTCATTCAACAAAAACTAACTTCAACTGGAATGTAAAGACCAACCCCAATTTTCAAGGTGTACTAGAATGTTCTTACTAAATTCTTCACTCACAGGACAAAATGTCTATAACATACCATAAAATTATGAATTAATATTGCATTACTAGCAACCCTTCTAGGAGGTTTTTCTGCCATTTTAATGAGAACAACAAGAAAAGAAAGGCTTTGTGGACAATTTTGCAGCTCACTTCTTTCATCTGAAGCTGACTCTACACTGGGATGTTGAAAGCCTGGTGGTGTTGCTGATGCAACTTCTACCTTTGTTTAGATGTCTTTTCTCTTACTTTCTTATTTTAGGGTGCTGGTCTGCTTTCACATATGAAGAATCCAAGTCACTCAGAATTTTGATCAGAGACAAGAACATAATAGGGAATAGGAAAAATATAATTGAATTCCATCTGGTGAATTAAAGCATGTGTTTTAGTTTCATAAAAGAATAGATGTAATAAATAAAAAAAGACATACTAGTTCACCTACTGGAGGCTCCTCAGCCTCCAGAGTTCTCTCTATTATCACTGACTGCTTGACTGCCTTTAAAATTTTTTAATGATTCTACCATCTGGAATAGTCCCTTCTGTAAGGGCTCTAAGGTATATAAGCTGAAATGATCCAACAAATTAAAAAAGGATTTTAAAAGGTAATTTTATTTTTTTGTACATTCAACACAATTTCTCATCTCCTTTGTTCCCAAGTCTACAAGAATCAATTATGCCATACTGGGGGAGTCCCTGATGTCATTTTAGTTAATATGTAAAATGCTTACAATAGTTCCTGGCACATAGTAAAACTTGTTTTACTTGTTATTTTTATAATTTTAATTATCTTCAGGTAATATTATTATTGTCCTTGGGCTACTACTAATATTTTAGACCTCAATATATGGAATCTCTCCTAGAACTGTATTTTATTTATAGTTGGCACTCAAGAAATCTTGTCGAAGTAAAGGAAGTTAAGCATTGTGAATTCATAAATTATGCCTTTACATTTCAGAGATGCTTCATAGAACAAATGCCCTTTCTACACTAACAAAAGAAAAAAAGATAAGCCCAGCTGTTATATGGAATTTTAAGAGCTGAAAAGTCAGACTTCCAAAGGTGCAGCATTCTAAGTGGTTTTATACTGTGATTAATACACTTAGAAACCTGGAGCTGTGAAATGCAAAGCCAAAGACTTTGACGTGACCTGGGTGCCTGTGCTGCGTGAGTAACAGGGCACTGCCATGATGTGCCGTGGAGCTGAGACCTAGATGTGACTCTTGGGTGGAATGTTTCCATTGTGTGTAGGACATCCCCAGACATACTAAAGAAGGAAGATCACAAATGCTCCTTCCAATGAGCCCCTTCAGAAACCTGGCCATTTCTCTAGTCCACCACTGACTCTCACTAAGTTTCTCTGTTTCTATGACTTTTTTATACTACTAGACCATGAGCATTTCGGGTCTGTTTTCATAGTATTCACCTTCATATCTTCAGTGCTCCCGAACCTAGCACATAGCACTCAATAAATGTTAAATGAAGACAGCACATCACAGTAATCTTCCTCATTTTGCATATTAAATTAGTAGGAGATGTGTCTCCATGCATATGGTAACATTTTCCTAAATCAAAAATGGAGATTCACCACTGAAACACAATTTGACAATGAAAGAAATACTTGAAGTCTAGACAGTCTCAGAAAATTCTGAGCAGATGAATACCCTGTCCACAAAGTAGCTTCATTATTAATTTATTCTTCCCTTTCTCACTTTATCTATCTGCCTATTCACTTACGTATCTTTCATCCATCCCTTACTTATTCAAAGTGCATTACCAGATCATGTTTTAAAAAATGAGGGGAAATGTTAAATAGTTATATAGTGACAACAATTACCTTCTTTGGCTTTTCGGTACAGAGTTTTTTCTAATAGTTCATATATAATATAGGATTTTACTGAAATTAGTAAACATTTTAAAATATTTATCAAAATGTACACAAAAACCTAAAACAAATTCTTCACCACATAAATAATTGTCATGGAAAAGAACAGAATTTATTTACTATATTTTCCTATCTACTATAAGTTGATAAATTCCAAAGAAAAAAGAAATTTAAGGTACCAATCTGTCTAAACATAACTTGATCGTCAGTGCGGTCTCACCCAAAAATGAACAAACTACTACATAGATTTGGAATCAGAATTCATTAGTTTTAAAATAAAAATGAAAACCTGCTCCACAGACATAAATAAGCTTTCCGTTTTTATTTTTAGTATGAAATAAATAGTATATTCAACATTAAGTCAAATGTGAATTTTTCATTAGAAAATGTTTTGAAATAAAACAATTTCACAAATTCATAAGCATTGGAATAAGAAACTTAAAAAATGTTGTAATATATAATAGCTATTGTTAGAATGTGTCCTTTTAATAGTTTAATATAACCAAGCCATCTGTATTAAATGTAATTTTGCCTAAGATTTTGGTGTCTACTTTTTTTTATTCTTCAAAAAAAAAAAGTATAGGGTGGCACCTGTGGCTCAAGGAGTAGGGCGCCGGCCCCATATACCAGAAGTGGTGGGTTCAAATCCAGCCCTGGCCAAAAATTGAAAAAAAAAATGTATAGTAGAATTTTTTAAAATAAACTAGGGCCCAATTCAAATTTTTCACTACATGTACATTGTTTAGCCACATAGATTGTGCTGCCAAATCAGCAAAGTACTGTCTGTCTACTGACAGCTTTACCATGATAAAGAATACATGTGAGAAAATAGACTGTTATTTTAATGAAGACTATATATAAATCGTAATTATTTAGAATTATTAGGCTATCTGGGTATCTGTGCCTGAAAAATTTTTTTCATTACTTAAGATTTTTCATTACTGATTAATGATTACTGGCCCTTCCCCCCGTCATTTTTTCCCCAAAGGGAGAACCATTTTCTTTCCAATGATGATATCTGTCCCTTTTCTTAGTATGGAGATTTATTTCCCCAATGGATTAGAAAAGAAGGAGCCATTTCTCTGCTTGCTGGCTATAGTCTTCTTAACTGCATCCTTCAAGTCAATGCCAGAAGTAGGGAGGACTTGGATGTTATTGAGTATGTTCTGAGGCTCCTAGACATTGATTTCTTCAGATGTGACCACCAGAAAGACCATGAGTTCATGAGCAATCCTTAATTACACATTGACAATAATACCAAAATTCACTATCTCACTTAAAACAATGTTGAAAAGGATTTCAAACTTAGGATCAGCAATGAGCAGTTTAAATGTTCAGTGTATCAGAGCTTCCTTTACACTGCTACTGAGGCCTAAGAACTTGGAAGGTTTTGACTGTTACGGAAAATGTCTCACATAGCCTTGTCTAGCCCAGTACCACTTACAAAGTAAGTGACATGCTCACTTAGTTTATGTATTTTAGGTCATATCTGGTTCCTTCATTTTCAATAGATGCATTTTTTATTTGTAATCCAGGATAATTTGTCCAGTTTATCTTGCCATCAAAATAGACAATTTGTCATTCCAGAGTTTCACCAAAAGTTTCACTTCAAGCTAAGTACCATCAGTTTTGGAGAAGAAATAATAACAGCTTCTTGATTTGATCCATAGCCTGAATTTCATAGACCCATAGGAGCATAAACTTTCTCCCATTCACTGACCTTGGCTAATCTTTATACCTTCAGAAATGTAAATTTTCTACTTATAAATAAATTCTAGTATAGAAGCTGGCACTTACTGATGTTAATGCCTTTTGTGGAGGCTGCCCATCTGGAAATGCCCCTGCAAGATTGGCCCATTAAAACTTCCAAGTAGGAACAGGATGTGCTGTATCAGTCACAAAATATTCAAACTTTTACCCTGTTGTCTGACATCAGTTTCTTGCTCTTAGATTTCTGTAGAATCAGCCATCTTTTAGAGATTAATTAAACTTCCTTGGACTTGTCTGACAAGAGTGGAGCCTGAGCACCATCATTCACAAAAGTTTGTGACCTGTATTTTCATGAGGAAATGACATCTTAAACAAACACCAGGCAGAGAGGAGTCTGGACGATGGAGATAAGAAAAGAAGGAGGCGGACGGCGCCTATGGCTTAGTGAATAGGGCACCAGCCCCATATGCCCAGGGTGGCGGGTTCAAACCCAGCCCCGGCCAAACTGCAACAAAAAAATAGCCAGGCATTGTGGTGGGCGCCTGTAGTCCCAGCTGCTCGGGAAGCTGAGGCAAGAGAATCGCGTAAGCCCAAGAGTTAGAGGTTGCTGTGAGCTGTGTGATGTCATGGCACTCTACCTGAGGGCGGTACAGTGAGACTCTGTCTCTACAAAAAAAAAAAAAAAGAAAAGAAAAGAAGGAGGCTTTATACGGATTTAATTATCTAGATACAAGATAAATAATGCAATTTAATTATTGGAAACAAGCCTTTAAAAAAAAGCCTATATTATATGTTTGCGTGTGTGTTTATACTTCCATACAGATATGAGTTTGTCAAGATCCCACATGACAGCCAACTTTTTATCATCAATGTCTAACATATATCTAGCAGCTGCTTAATAGATGTTATTAAATGAATTGCATTTTGGACTTATACTTGAGCTAGTGGAAACCCTCTCTAGATCACATTTTGAGAACAAATGCCATAGCAATATGTCTAAGAACTTTACCTTATTTGGCTTAAAGCATTCTCTGACATGATGATTAACTCTCATGGAATCCCAGTCACAATTTTATCACTATAGATATTAATGGGCATGTTAAGTACAACTGCCACATGAGTTTTGTATCCAGACCCTAGGCCCATAAAACCTATTCTACTGGAAAGCAGAGTGGCCTTATACATATCAATTTCTCACCTTTATACAACAGTTAAGCAAAATTAGCTGACATCTAAGACTTTTTAAGTCCAGAGGCTTCCTTTCTAGTTTAATTATGCTAAGAATACTTTCCTGCTACCAATTCTTCAAGTCACAGTGCTTATGACAAGAGCTAAATTGAAAATAAGTAAATGGGCCATGACTTCCACCCCACCCACAAAATAATCCAGGAAGGAAATTCTGACTTTTCCATTGCTCAATCTAACTCTGCCAGAGAAAAAAACTTCTGGGTGGTGAAATTTTTATTCAAATAAATTCCTAAAGATGGTGTTCAGTAAGAGATTGCCTGAGCAAGGAAGTATATCCACCCGTCTAGAAAAGAAACAAACTCTGTGTCACTAATGGGCCAATGTGGAGTCTAAGCAGATTCCAGAATCTTCTGGCTCTTCCCCTTCCTCTTCAGCTCTCCTGCTGTAACTTTGCACAGGCTTTACAGTCACAATATCCTCCTCTGTGGATTCTTTACTCATTACTTGTAATGCTACATCCCTCAGTTTCTTCACTTAACCTCTCTGTTGATTGCATGTTAATCCGCTAAACAGGTTTTTTTTTTTTAATACAAAAATAATGCAGAACTCAGAAGTGGGAAAATCTGTGGATTTGTGGCTAAAGAGAAATAAGGAAAAGAAAATTTGAGCTGAATCCCGGTAAACCAACCCTGGAATTAGTAGGAAGACCATTCAGAAAAGAACCATGGACTAAGGAGGCAAATGGAATTGATAACCTGCATAAATTCATTCATTCATTCCATGAACATTCATTAAACATCTATTACATACTGGCCACCTGCTAATTTTGTAATAAGAATGAATGACACCCTGCCCCAGAGCTCACATTAAACAATGGCAAGGTTGTCAGTAGTTGCTATGGAAAACTGGTGTAGAGACATGCTTTGGAAAAGTGGGTTCTAAGTGGTGCCTCACGCTCAGAGGAAAGCTTAAGACAGTCAGACAGTAAGTAGAACCAAAAAGTCAGATGATGTATGACAGAGAATGACCACTGACTTAAATAGAGCCAAAAGGTGATGAGAAGATGAGGGATTGAGAGTAGTGCAAGATCCTGGAAGAGATGTTTGGGATGTAGGAGGTCCGGGAATCCAGGCTGAGCCTGGAGAAATGCCATTCCTGAGATAGGAGAAGGGATATAATCTGGTGTGGAAATTAAACTCTCTGGACCTCTGCCTTCACCTTCCATTCATCACATGGGATTGCAGGTACCACCCTAGAGTGATTCAGGGTTAGCACAGTTTTAATTGAAGAAATCAAGTGAAAGGGGTAAAAACCATTGGTGCAGCAACAGACTGGCAGGGATCTATCTCCTTGAAGTTTGGTCAGCATCCGGCAAATATTAACATTATTATTGACATCTTCTGGAAGGAAGAATCAAGACCCTATAGATTCATTCAAAGGATAACACAAAGACAAAAAAAAAAATCCTTGATCTTTGTTCTTAGTGATTTATAGCTTTTATGTTTGTTTCCTGTCTTTTTCAACTAGACTGTAAGTTCCATGAAGGCAGGAACTTTGCCTTGTTCATTGCTGCTTTCCCACACTCAGAATGGTACCTGAGCATGACAGTTGCTCACCAAATAGTTTCGCAAGGTCAAACAGTGGTGATAGACGGTGGTGGGCGCTGGGGTAGCAGTATCCACTGGTGATAGGACAACACAGCATCAACTCCACCTTGAGGTTTAGGGTGAGGCTTCAGAGAGAAGGTAGCATTTGACCTTGAACAGTGACCTTGAATGGAAAGAGAAAGCTATTTCAGAAATGGTGGACTATGAATAAAGCAAAGTGTGATGAAGAAAATAGTATATTTGGGAGATAATGAAAAGTTTACCTTCCAAATGTTGAAACCTTAAAGTGGACAGTATAAGTAGGAAGTAAATTTCTTCCCTACAGGCTATGTTACTCCATGGAATACTGGTGAAACAAGGGCCACAGGGAGATGCAAGTAAATAAAATTACTTTCAAAAGACTATGGAGTAAAATTGTTTTATCAGGCAGATAAGCCGGTTACTAAATCAATCTTTCCCCAGAAGCTGTTCCTTGCAAAAAGGCCTCACATGCAGCCTTGGTAAATCTTTTCCCAAGAGGTTTATTCAAGGAAGTATGAAGAAACTGGAGTGTGGAAAGAAAAGTAAATAGTGGCTGATGTTTTTAATAACGATAAAAAAAAATCAGAAAGATCAAGGCTTTCAGGCCATTTGATGTGAAGAGGGAATATGATAAACGTTCATCATTCAAGGATTATCACTAACTCAACCTTTCATAAAATCATAATAATGGAAGTGGAACCTAAAGGGACTAAAGGGACATCTGCTAGGTGACAGGTGCTTTGGGGATCCGGGATACTCTTTGCCACCGGCTCCTGGGTAATCCTCAAACAGCTCACAGAGGTAGGAGTCACCACTCTCCAGGGGACAGGTGAGGAAACAGAGGCCCAGAATGGCGAAGTGACACGGAAATCCACGCTGACCTCAAAGCTCATCCTCTTTCCCCAACCCGTGATTAGCTATAGAGAAAACCTTCTTCATCAAACATGAAATACAATCCCAAAGGCAAGGATTGTGCGTGTGTAGAAAGTGGGTTCTGGGGCCAGTGCTGTTGTCTTGCGGGGCAGTGTTCCCCGAGTAGCCTACAACACGTCCCATTATAATTAACCCCGGGGTTAAGGCATTGTTTTTGAAGCCCAGGTTGAAATACAGATATGGACCTGGGAGGATTGACACGATCTCTCAATTACACCTAATTACAGAGCTGGCTCTTTGAGAACTTGACCCGACTGGTCCAGTACCGGGCAGGGCGGGCGAGGCCTGGAGGCGCCGGAGGCAGGTGAGCGGCGGGTCTCCGCGCTGGGAGGCTCTCGGGGCTCTGAACTAAAAACAAACTTTGACGTCTGGACAATTCCCCGGGGAAGGGACTCTTTGGGAATCCCACTGACAGGTCATTTCAGGTTCACCATCTTCCCGTCCTTGGCGCCTCCCAGGGGTAGACGCCGGGGCCCTTAAACCCGGCCTCTGCGGCCGCCCCCGCCCCGGGTCAGCGCGGCGGGGTCCGCAGATTTAACCCTTTCCCCGCCCCGCCCCGCGCCGCACCGCCCCCGGCTCCGGGCTGGGCATGCTCAGTCGCCGCCCGCGCCGGCTCCGGGGGAACCTCCGCGCACCCTGCCCGGCTGCTCGTGGCCGCCTCCCGACGCGCTGAGCTGCGCTCGCCTCGGCGCGACCCAGATTCCCGCCCGCCCCGCCCGCCCGCGCTCGCAGCCTGAGCGGCAGCCGCTGCCGCCCTGTCCAGCCCGCGAGGGGACCCACGGAGCGCAAGCCGGAGCCTGGGGAGGAGGAATGGAGCCCGCTTCGCCCCGCGCCGGGGGGTGCTGAGCGGCCGACGCCGAGGCCAGGTGAGTGGCGACCCGAGCGGAGCCGCAGGGCGAGAGGAAATGCCCTTGGAGAGGAGAGAGGCGGCCGCGAGCGCGCGGGGGGTCGGTGCCAGCGGCTGCGTCTGGGCCGCCGCAACAACGGGAACGGGCAGAGGGGACAGGAATGAAAGCGCGTACTCCCTGGTGCAGGGACTCGGGGTCCCCCCGGACTGTGGACCTCTCCCCCACCCGACACCCTCGGCGCTGCAGATGGGCGGGAGAGGCTGTTCGCATCCCGGCCCGCGTGGTCGCCTAGCGACTGAGCGCCTCCGAGAGCGCCGCGGGCGGGATCCCGGGGCCGAAGCCAAAGCGGGAGGCGGGGACGCAGGGCGGCCTGGCCGGGTCGCGCAGTCGGTGGGTCCCGGGCACCCGTGCCTCGCGGGCTGCGGCCCCTAGAGCCAGGCCCGTGGGACCAGGCCGGGGTCCTCCTGACCGCGAGCCGAGAGGAGCCACCTGCGGGGACGCCCTGCGCTTTAGAGAAGCTCCTTCCCGGACAGGTGGGATTGACCAGCGGGTGGGAAGCGACAGCCGCGGAGCAGCGGAGTGTGGTGGGGGTGCTGGTGCTGCTGTGGGTGCCGACTGCCCCCATGCGCCGTGTGGCTGCTCGATCTCTAAGTGGCGAATCCGGTAACACACCTTATGAATATTTCAGGAACGACCTCGCAGGCTCGCTCGCTTCAGATCAAGTTTAATAAATATGCATGTCTGTTTTACTGCTCTGCGCAGGCAGGCGAAAGCCCCAACCTGTGCCCTGAGCTTTCCACATTTCATCCCTTTAACCACCAACGAGGAAAAACACACTCCTGACTCCTACCGAGCTTTAGGTTAGTGTCATAAATTGGGACTGTCACTTGGAGAGGCCGGCTCCGGGCAGCCACCCAGGCTTTGTTCTGCGTCTCCGCAGCGCAGTGCGTGTCGTGCGGGCAGCGTGACAATTGTCCTTCGCTGGTGCAGCCAACATGGTGGAGAGCAGGTAGTGTGCTTTTACTGGGATCAACGTCTGAAATCATTATCATCTTATGACAACACATACTTATGGCAGACTTAGTCATTCCCTTCCCAGAGGGACCTCCCCGAGGCCAGGCCAGTTGAAATTTCGGCAAAGGCACACTCTCTACCTTGGGAGATGTTTGTCTCTTCTTAATCTCTATCATGGGAGTAAGAAATGAACGTCTTCTCTGCACGACGTCCTCATGGTCCAGAACACTGGAAGAAAACCCATTAGTGTAGGGAACCTTCGGGAATGGGACAGGCTGTCCAGCTTCTGTCCCTACACCTCGGTTTATAACTTCCATTGCACCAGCACCACTAACTAGTAAACTGGTAACACACAACAGTCGGTATTTAAAGATGATCCTCCTTTGCAGAAACAGCCCGTGTTTCTCCCTTTCTGTGAACCTATAAGGAATTCCTCTATGGACCAAAATTTCCAGCCTCTAGTACAAGATGCTGAGACAACTCTTTTCTCTTGCCTGCCCATTCACGGTGAAGCCCAAGTGCTTCAATTTGCAGACGTTTCACGTTTAGGGGAAGCTTTTTCAACAAAGACCTGCTGTGGTTACATCACAGGCTCCACCCCCGCCTGCCAGGCTGCTTCTGCAGGCCTGTTAGTGAGGACGGGACGTATTGCTGCTGTGCTTGATTAAAGAAGAAAAGAAATCCCAAAATGAAAGATTTGCTTATTTCTCTTATTGTGTTTTGCTGATTTAATTGAAAAATGATATTTTCAGCTCAATGCCTGTAGCTCAAGCGGCTAAGGCGCCAGCCACATACACCAGAGCTGGTGGGTCCTAATTCAGCCCCGGCCTGCCAAACAACAATGACAATTACGACCAAAAAATAGCCAGGCTTTGTGGTGGATGCCTGTCGTCCCAGCTGCTTGGGCGGCCAAGGCAAGAGAATCACTTAAGTCCAGGAATTGGAGGTTGCTGTGAGCTGTGACAGTACGGCACTCTACCCAGGGCGACAGCTTGAGGCTCTGTCTCAAAAACAAAGAAAAGAAAAATGATATTTTCAAAAATTGTTAATTATCGATACATGCAGATAGAAGTTAACTCAGGCATAGTAATAAATGTATAAATACTAGCTTTCCAAGAGATTTTGAACATTACAGTATTCTTTGATAGTTATTGATAGTTATTATAAACATTATATAATGTTATTGATAGTTATTATAAACATTATATAATAAGTAGCATTTCCTAAAGTATGTTTCTGAGATGCTCAGAAAGAAACCTGGCACCATTTAACAAACATAAAATCTGGATAAACAAGAAGTTTGGATACAAACTTCCAGGTACCCTGAGGAAGCATTCCCTGAGGCCTATGAGAATTTTTTAAAAAGTCACTGGTAGGATAATCAGATTTAGAAAATAAAAATACAGGCTGTCCTGTTAAATTTTAATTTCAGATAAAACAGTGAATTGTCTGTAATATAAATGTATCCTGTACAATATTTAAGATATAATATTTTTTAAAAATTAGTTGTTTGTCTCAAATTCAGTTTAGACTGGGCAGCCTGTATTTTTTTCTGGCAACCTTAGTTACTGGAAATGTTTCATTCCTCCTTTTTTGGGTCACTTATGGGTTGAAAAAACAAAGTGGAGCAGAAATCATATGCCATGCTGTCCTGCAGACAATCTGGGACAAGCTCGGCTCTGTTTTAAACTTTGGATATAACTCATGCTTTAAAGTGAGTAGTTTAGATTCAGCACATATTTGCTGAGCACCTGTGCTTTCTGGGCTTCATGAAAGGTGCCAAGGATACAAAGATGAAAAGGGGAAGGGGGGCAAGGGAGGGATCTGCACCAGCAGCTGTGGGACTTGCCCATGGTGTGTTATGTGCTGGAGGTGGAGATTCTCTTCTGCAGGAGCCTGGGACAGACCCTGACTCCCACTCAGGGAGGAAGAGGCCTAGCAGTTTTGACTTGGCTGGTCGTGAATAAGATAATGAGATCTTATCCTGGGAGAAAAGAAACCCCTGTGTTTATGGACAGTGGAGTGGAGTTTGAAGGTAAAGGATTTTTCTAATGGCCTTAATCAGAGGACAGAGTGGCCTGCTGAGAATGAGGGAAATGAGAAGGGAATTCTAAAAGGAAGATTTTAAATAGTTGCCAATGGGAATGGAAGGGGAATTCTAAGAGTGACAAATGTACAGTTGGGCAAATGGTGCATGGTGCTTGGGTGGATGCATCTCATTGCATTTAAGGTGCCAGGTGATCTGCCCTTGGACTCAAACCTTCAGCGCCCCTTCATTCCCTTTCCACGATGTCATGTCTCCATGGGTAAAAAAGTCATCACCACATAACCCTGGAATATATTATTTAAAAGTTTTATTACTTTTGTATAAAAGTAGATTTTCAAATATAATATTTGCACTGCTGGTCAGTATTCACTTGCTTCTTCTGGCACACATTCCTAAAATAAGGTAAGCAGATATATTGGTTTTAGCAAATCTACTACTTCAAAGAGGAAAAGTCATTAAATTATGATTATTTTCTGATTTTGTTTAGCTATCTTTAAAAATTTTTTTTTAATTTTAAAAATTATTATGGGTGCATAATAGTTCTTTATCTTTATAGGGTACATGTGATATTTTGATACAGACATACAATGTGAATTAATCCAATCAGGGTAATTGGGCTATCTCTCAGGTCAGGCATTTATCATTTCTTTGTGTTAGGAACATTCCAGTTCTATTCATTTAGTTATTTTAAAGCATCCCCCAACTTATTTCTTATAGACACTTTGTTGTTCTATCAAATATTGTTTACTCTATCTAACTATATATTTGCTCCAGCTATCTTTAAGGAAGCAGATTCTGATGATGGAAAGAATGTACATTTTCCAGATAAAGCATTGCTGAAAATGACCATCTGAATGTCCCAAATGAAATTAATTAAAAAAAATAGTACACCACATACATTTGTGTGTTTGAAGACCTAGAAGGTGCTTTCATTATTGATCAGCATCAGAGGCATCCAAGGAAGATCAAACTAATACAGTCCACGTAAAGAACAGTTTATTTGCAGAACTCCAGCAACTGATGACTAAGTGCCATTCTAGATCGTACATTTGTCAACAGAATCTGGTTACCTTTCACAAGAGACTGAAATGTTTGAGTATCCATATATGGGGTTTAATTTCCATTTTATATTTTACAATACGTTCTTGAACTCATAAAAATCATCCTGCGCTAGCCCACTAATACGTTCCTTCCGGAAGGATGTTTGGAGAATACTTAGAGACCTAAAAATAGACCTGCCATTCGATCCTATAATTCCTTTACTAGGTTTATACCCAGAAAACCAAAAGTCACAATATAACAAAGACATCTGTACCAGAATGTTTATTGCAGCCCAATTCATAATTGCTAAGTCATGGAAGAAGCCCAAGTGCCCATCAACCCACGAATGGACTAGCAAATTGTGGTACATGTATACCATGGAATACTATGCAGCCTTAAAGAAATATGGAGACTTTACCTCTTTCATGTTTACATGGATGGAGCTGGAACATATTCTTCTTAGCAAAGTATCTCAGGAATGAAAGAAAAAGTATCCAATGTACTCAGCCCTACTATGAAGCTAAATTGTAGCTTTCACATGAAGACTATAACCCAACTATAGCACAAAACTATGGGGAAAGGGCCAAGGAAGGGCAAGGGAGGGGGGAGGTTTTGGTGGAGGGAGGGTAATGGGTGGGGCCACATCTATGGTGCATCTTAGAATGGGTACAGGCGATTGCACTAATGTACACAGTTATGATTTAACAATGAAAAAAAAATCATCCTGTGCTAAACTATAGAATGATGAAGTTCAGAGTCTTTCTTCCCAAATGTTTATCCTTTGAAATAGAGCAGAAAACAGTTCTATTCCAGGCATTTGTACTGTTCCTCTTTGCAGCATTTGTCAAACATGTTCTGCCTTCTAATTCTGATAATATATGGGGGAAAAGCGATCAAGGACATTAGTTGCAGCTAAAATTTCAAGGCATTTATTTAGACCACAGGTTTTGTCTTCAGCGAGGTTTCATGCAGACACCACTTATTAAAGAAAAGCTCACTGCAGTAATATCTAATGACAGTTCATGTGGACTATCACCCAGAAACAGCTTTAACTGAAACTGTGCTCAATTCACATTTTAAGCCCTCAGTAAATACTCTAAATTTAAAGATTCTGAAGACAATATGTTCTTGCATCCCAGGAGCTTTTAACCTTCCAACTCACTTGTGCTGACCGTGAACAAGTCATATTTTACATCAGTTTTTGTACTATAAAATGGAAGATATGCACATTAAAAAATGTTATGCCAACCCCAATCTCTGTATCTATAAATAAACTTTAAGTGTTATGGTGGTTCTCAGGGATAAATAACTTAATTATCGATGAAATTGGACAATTTGTATAATGTCTGTGCACTATATATAATGTTCTTAGATGACAATGAAATAATTCACAATTCGATTCTTTGCC
The DNA here is from genome assembly GCF_027406575.1 of Nycticebus coucang. NCBI lineage: Eukaryota > Metazoa > Chordata > Mammalia > Primates > Lorisidae > Nycticebus > Nycticebus coucang. The sequence continues at coordinate 111,628,839 of NC_069785.1, forward strand.
TTCTTGGTGCAAAGCAGAGTTGATTATGTTAAATGCCTAAGGAGAGCTCATTAAGCCCTTTGAAAAAAATCAGTCTCAAGCTATCTAATGAGTGCAGATTCAAAGGTCCTTACATAGCTTTTAAACCTAAGTTTCCATTTTAATTATTGGTATTAGGACTTGGGTAATTAGAATGCTTATAAGAGCTTATTTCAGCTGCTGTAACTCTCCTTTCTATTTTTCCTTGTGCAGTAGTTTGTGAAAACCTGACATATGTTTGGAAGGTTTCATTCATGATGAAACTAATAATTTATTTATCCCACAGCTGTTTTTTTGGTTTAACAGATATCACCAATGACATAAACTCTGCTCTCTAAATCTTTTTCACTGTAGTAGTTGACATTATTTAAAATGTGAGCCAGTCTCCGGAATGAATTTACTATACAAGTCCAATTCTTCCTTTTTTCTTTTAAAGAAGAATAGGAATATTCTACCCTTCAGAATTTGGAAGCCATATTTTCTGAAGAACCTATATTCCAATAGAATATTTATGTTTAATTTTTTATAAGAAGAAGTGTTTTACTTATTTTATGGCACGTTTCTTTTAGAATGCACAGATTTGGTCCGGGGTTCCATGAATCCTTATAAGAAATATGAGGAAGATGTCCAGGCACAGTGGCTCATGCTTGTAATCCTCGCACTTTGGGAAGTCAAGGTGGGAGATTGCCTGAGGTCAAGAGTTCAAGGCTGCAGTGAGCTGTGATGATGTCTCTGTGCTGAAGCCTGACAGAGTGGGAATCTGTAGACAAGTAGGTGAAACTGTGGCATCCAAGTAACTGACACTTATGCCAAGCAGAGTGTGCCTGTTGCCGCATGTTGGTCGTCAAGGCAGCAGGAGCAAGCATTCAGTTCAGGCCCTCGGTGTTTTGAATGATGTCCACACACTGGGAAGGCAGTTGAGTTAAGGAGGCTGCCAGTTCAAATGCCTGTCTCCTCCAGAAACACCTTCACAGATACACCCAGAAATACTGTTTAATCAGGCATCCCTCTGCAGCTGATGAAAAAATTAACTATCACAGGGACTTTGTTACATTACGAGGCAGAGCCCACTCCCCACTATCAAGGCTGAAAGTGCCAGATGCTTCCCTTCCCAAACATCCCTGTACTATAGGCTCTGCCCTAGTAACCAGATGATCCAGTTGGCAGTACCCCTGCTGGAGGGGCAGTGGAGCCAGCTCCAGTCTGGGCCTAGTGGTGGCAGTAGCAGTATACTTGTGGGGCCAGTTCTGTGTCAGCATTTTAAGCATTAGTTTTGGCTACATAGCCTTTAAACCCAGTTTTCTACCTGGACATTTTGCAGATTCCTTCAGATACATTCCTTTTCTGTTTAAATAGAATGAGTTTCTGTTCCTTGCAGTGATAAACCTTGACTGGTACAGAGTGCAAGTCCTTGTCTACACAGGCAGATTAGCCTGTGAGCGCACCTACTGAGCACACAGCACTCTGATGGTGCAAAAGGAAATGTTTATTCATCCTCTGAGTTTTTATGGAACAAGGCATCTTGCTTGACTTTGCACAGAAGGAGAAACATACAAAGTTGGTATTTTCAAACTAGTGCTCTGGAGACAAGTGGGATTAAGTGGGGACACTACTGACAAACTCGAGATACTGCTCCACTGATTTTAAAGATTGATTAAGTACGGAGATGAAGGATTGGGATATGACAGGGTACTTTTCAGGAAAATAAATACTGTGTTTCATCAATTCTAAGAGGCAATTTTTTTCCTTCATTCAAACATCTATAAAATTAGGAAGCATTGTTAGAGTATGTAGTATTTTTTTTTTAATTTTTTTTATTTTTAATTTGAGTGTGCTTGTTCATCTTTGTTTTAAGTACTCCTTTTTTGTTGATTTTCTTCTTTCTCCTGCGGTGCTGGCTGTTTTTGATGTTGTTGGTAGAGACGGGGTCTTACTCTGGCTGACTGCTGCTCATATGGGTTTTGAACCTCTGAGCTCAGGCAATCCACTTGCCTTGGCCTCCCACAGCGCTGGGACTACAGGCGTGAGCCACCATGCCCGGCCGAGTATGTAGTATTTTAATTGTAACATTTTTCTGTTCAACTCAGCTATCATTTCACTAACTCTAAGGTGTCATTGATATACACTATTATATTTTGTACTACTAAGAAAAAAGCTCAATAAGTAACTTTATTTTTTGAGACCAAGTCTCACTCTCTTGCCCTAGGTGAGAGCTATGAGTGTGCCATGGCATCATCATAGCTCACAGCAACCTTAAACTCCTGGGTTCAAGCAATCCTCCTGCCTCAGCCTCCTGAGTAGCTGGGACTACAGGGGCCCACCACAATGTCCAGTGAGTTTTTTCTATAGTAGAGATGGGGTCACACTCTTGCTCAGGCTGGTCTTAACCTCCTGAGCTCAGCAGTCCACCGATCTCGGTCTCCCAGAGTGCTAGGATTACAGGTGTGAGTCACCACACCCACCTAATAAGTAATTATCTTTAAAATGACTATACCTAGCAGTATACTGGTTGCTGTAGACTAGCAGATTCAAAACGACTGTAAGAAAATTAAGTCAGTCTTGGAAATGATGTGGGTTCAATACCAAATTCCTTTTCATTGTTTCATAGTCTCCCAAAGAGTAAGACTGGCCTTAAAGTCTTATGAACAAATTCAGGATAATCATCATATCCTGTAAAAAAGAAAAATGCCCAGGATACTTAAAGTGATTCTCAATTTTGTGGGTAGCACCTTTTGGGGGGAGGGTAACATTTTATTTGGAAAATGTTATATATATATATGTGTATGTGTGTGTGTGTCAGTATGTGTCTCTAAAAGACAATGATCTTTTAAAAATATGTAATCAGGCTTGGCACCCATAGCATAGTGTTTACATTGCCAGCCACATGCACTGAGGCTGGCGGGTTCAAGCCTGGCCTGGGCCAGCTAAGCAACAAGGACAACTGCAACAACAACAACAACAAAAAAAAAAAAAATAGCCAGGCATTGTGACCGGCACCTGGAGTCCCAGCTACTTGGGAGGCTGAGGAAAGAGAATCGCTTAAGATCAAGAGTTTGAGGTTGCTGTGAGCTGTGATGCCACGGCACTGTATCTATGGTGACATAGTGAGACTCAAATGTAATCAATATTTTACTAATATACCATTTATTATATCCCTGGGTAAGATATAATTTGTGGCACTTTTTAGTAAACAAAATTTTAATTTATTTTAATTAGGTTTTAAGTTGCTTTTGTCTTTTGGAGATTTTTATTTTTTATTTCCAGTTAATGTGAAGTTATAAACAACTAGGTTACAATATTTGCATTTGTCAGGTAGAGTCTCTCTTGTAGTTGTGTCCCATACCCAAAAGGTGTGCCATAGACCCTTACAAAAAAGGAAGTTGATTTAGGTTTATTTCAGTGTTCACTGATGTCTTTTTATGAAATTTGTATGTTGTTGACTGGTCAGATCACAGTTCTGCAATAGTATCTACCTTGATTTTTCATTCTGTGGACTTTGAATGTTCTCAAGCTGAGGATTTGTGACAAGAATATTCTTGCTATGTCCAGTGCAATCTTCAGGAAAGCCACATATGTACTCCTATTAGTTTTGGTCCCAAACAGATGATTCAGAATTACTATATCAAGTGACTTGGACATTCCTTTAGCTAATAAGCACACGTCACCTTGCGCTGAAACTTCCCTAACAAATTGATAAAGAGATGCAAGGCAGGAACTCGCATGAGGGTCCCAAAACTCTGCAAAGGAGCAGCCTTAGCTAAAATAATAATAATAATCAGCCACTGTGCCCTATTTTGCTTGATGAATAGTTAGTCTCTCTCTACTTGTTTGCTTCTCTATAATTGCTACTTGAAAGGGCACAGCTCGTAGTCATAAAGATGCTTAACTTTTCCCCATAGATAACAACACCTGTTTGGAACCTCAGGTACTTTCTGAGGTATCTTCTGGGTCCTGCATGGGGTAGAGTGACTGACCCACCCAAGCAGCAGCCCACACCAAAGGACTGATGGTTTTTCTCCAAGCTAGCCAATTAGTGGGCTCTGATTGCCTAATGCTCTGCCCACCAAACCATCTTTACGAATCCTGTCTCCCCAGTTCTCTGGGAGGTGGATTTGAGAAATTCCTCCCATCTCCCTGTTTAGCACTATGTGGAATGATCTCTTGCTCTGCTGTCAACCCTGCTGTCTCTGGGTGTTGTCATGCTGCTGGACAGCAGGCAGATGAACCGTCAAAAGCCTCCAACAAAACCATGTCAACATTTGTTAATTCAAACTCTTCCACATTTCTAGTAAATATTTTCCATGCATCTTCCTCTATGTCAAATCCAACACACATATGCAAAGTGTAGTCTGCTCTAGAAGTAGCTTGGGCTGTTGTGAATGTGTTCACTTGTTGCAGGCCAACTCTTTAATTTCGTAAGCCTTAGTTTCTTCATTTATTTTTATTTTTATGTGAGATGTGGTCTCACTCTGTTGCCAGGCTGGAGAGCAGTGGCCATTCACAGGCGTGATTGTCATAGTGCACTACAACCTTCAATCCCCGGGCTCCATAATCCTCCTGCCTCAGCCTCCTGTAGCTACATACGTGTACCTCCGCATGGGGCCATTAACTTAAGAGGCAGCTGGTGCCTCTGCCTGTGCTGAAAACACTGCCCTATGGCATCATTTTAAAATTTGTTTTGGGGCAGTGCCTGTGGCTCAAAGGAGCAGGGCGCTGGCCCCATATGCTGGAGGTGACAAGTTCAAACCCAGTCTCGGCCAAAAACTGCAAAATAAATAAATAAATAAAATAAAATTTGTTTTGTTTGTATCAAAGTAAAAACACATGGTTTAAAACATCATAGTACCACAGGACTTATAATGGGAAAACTGCAGTCCTCAAGCCCTAATATATCTCTATTCCAGATTTCTGTTTTCCAGAAACAGTTAATTCTTTTAACTGTTTCTTCTGGTGTGTTCCACTTTAATTCTAAATAACTGTTTATACTTCTATTGCTCAATATATTTAAAGTACCAAATCTACTGATTTTCTTATGAAGAAATGAAGATTCTAACATTCATATTAGATTCTTACATTTCTCCTTCCTCAGTTCTCCCAATATCACTATTTTGATTAAATAAATATACAATGCTTATTTTGACACTGTAAATTTTATTTACAACTTATTACATCTTTTTTATTTGTACAACTTTTTGTTTTCTTGAGAATTAGTGGCTGAACTGTTTTTATTTGCTGCTTTTCTATTGTGCATATCACAGATTACCCCCAGCCAATGGAACTGTGAATACTTCCCCCACACAATTATAGATGTCAAATAATCTGTCCATTCCAGTTTTTTCACGGAAGTAGTCCTTTCTTCAGTCCTTTGGAATGCTGGTTGGATTATTGTTAAGAGACTTCCACTCACCATGATCCTAAGGAATCATCTTTTTCCCGTGTGGGATTTTCTGATTCCTGGGTGCAGGGTCTTTCTCATTCTCCACTTTGATTTTGGTGGAATGCTTCCTTCCCAGGCTTCCAGAAAGGGCATGCTTGGCAGATACCGTGGAAGACTTGTATGTCTGAAATTGTCTTTATTCTTCCCCCACATTTAATATTTTAGCTAAATAATTCTTTCTTATTTACATTTAAATAAGAAATTGTTTGTTTCCATGTTTCTCTTGACAAATTGAATGGCTCTGATTCTTGGTCATTTCTGTGTAACATGGTTGTTACCATTCCCCTTCTGGAAAATTTTGTTTGTAAAATCTCACCATGATGTGCCTTGGTGAGGATCTTTTGTTATTCAAGGAGCTGAGTACCTTGTGGGTCCTTTTGACCTTGAGCCTACCTCACCAGTGTTCTTTAGTTCTTGGAGCTTCTTGTGTTATTTGATAATTTCTTCACTGACATTTTCACTTTTCTTTTTCTTGTGGATGTTAAACCTTTTCCTTGTGATTTTTCATCTTTTTGACAATTTCTTCTGTCAGATTCCCTCAAATCTGGAAGATTTCTTCAACTTTGTCTTTTATTTCTAATATCCTTATAAATTTTTCAAGAACATTTTCTTATTCTTTTAATGAGTTCTCTTTCCTGTTTCATCTATATAATATTTTTCTTGTATCTATGAAAATTAATAATGATGTTTTGGTAGTTTTCTCCTATTTTCATTATCTCTATTTCTTCCAAATTCCCCCCTTTTTCTCTTTCATTGCTTTGAGGTCTCTATAATTCATGTTAGAAATTTCCCTTGATTTTATGGTAATCCTTGGTTATCTGTTCATATTTAAAATTGAGGCCCTAAAATGCTCTCTGTGACCGAGTAGTACTTGTTGACCACTTGCTTCATCACAGCATTGGGGGCTAAGGCTTCACTGGGGGAGAGCTACACGTGTCGGTAGTTGCTTGGTTTCCTAAGACATAAGTCCTCTCTTATCCTACCTGAGGAGTAGTATGCTGATTGCCTCTGTTTGGGGAGTTGAGTGGGAGAAAGCTGGCAGGGATCTCATATTTATGACGTTGACTTTTATACAACCTTTTAGTATTCAACATAGCAACTCAGTCTCATTTTCTTGCATTGCCAAGTTCACAGCCTCTCTAGCTCAACCTCTATACATACCTCTTTATGTACATGAGTATCTCACTTCCCTTGACAGACTGGAGAGGGGTTATTGTTATAGCCCAACCAGGTCTCTTGCCCACTGCCCTGTGAAGGCCAATCTACCCAGCAGGGGTTGCAGTGGAGAAAAAGCTTTATTTTGTAAAATGTCAGGCAAGAATGCCAGGAGTAATTTCTCAAATCCAACTCCTTGATATCTTCGGGGCTAAAGTTTTTAAGGGTGGTTTTGTTGGTAGAATTTTTTTCTGCAGTAGGTCCTTGGTCTTGGAGATTAGAAGAATGAATGAACCCACAGACCACACAGATCACTGGTAAGATAGGATTCATTAGATAGAAAGGAATATAGAAGGAATAAAAATCACCAGAGGTTCTGACAGAGGCAAAGACCCAAATGGGAATCTCTGCATGTGTCTTTTGTCTTGAGAATTACATTTGTACAGGAGTTGATAGATGGAAGACACCTTTTCAATGTTGATGAGTGTATTAACAAATGAATGCAGTCCCTCCAGCTCTGGGGAAAAAATGGCAGGGCATCTATTTCAGAAGAGGCCCAGCTTACATGAAATTGCCAAGGCCTAGAAAATGGGGTTCCCTGTCTAGCCCTGAGTGGGGAAAACTCTGTATCAGACAAGCAAAGAGCTGGGGAATTGGGTCTGCTGATTGGCCAGGGATGAACTTACAGAATTAAGTCACAGATATTATCTTCTCAGTTGGGAGGTTTCCTGGGTAGAGGGTTTCAATGTTGTTGGATCCTTTCCCACATCTATCCACTTTTAAGGTTTTGTTGTTGTTGTTGTTAAAAATAAAGACATAAACACATTAGCCCAGGTCTACACAGGGTCAGGATCATAACTGCCGTGGACTTCCACCTCTACATCTTGTTCCATTGGAAGGCTTTCAGGGGCAATAACAGGCATAGACTGTCATCTCCTATGATGACAATGCCTTCTTCTGGAATACCTCCTGAAGGACCTGCCTGAGGTCCTTTATAGTTTTGTTTTATAAGTAGAAGTATATTCTAAAATAACAATAAAAAGTATAGAATACTAATACATAAACTAGTAACACAGCCATTCATTATCTTTATACAACTAGTAGCACAGTAAGTTAGCGTCAGTAGGCAACTCTCCATGCAGAGTATGAGAAATACCTCAAAGACCAGTCTTAGGATTTGTAGCAACAGCAATGTTATCTATAGAACCACAAGTCTTAGGATTTACAACAACAGTATTATCTATAAAAATAGGGGGGAGGCACAACAACAGTGTGTTATCTATAAAAATAAGTGGGGGGGAGGCACAACCTTGGGAGGATAGTATCTTTAAGCAGTTACAACAGCAAGGAAGTTAGGGAACAATGACTAGTTCAATGGCCATGTGTATACTTTTATAAAAATCAGACTTTGATTACTATTTATTCCTCCTGTTTCTATATTATTCCAACATGGATAGTTTCATTATGCCTAATTTCAAAGGATAGAGAAGGAGACCTATGCCCTAACTCATCCTATGACAATTTTCAACTAAGCCTATTTTGGCTTCATCCTGCACTCCCATTTTTACAGGAACTAGGCATCTCTACTTCCTCAACATGACTGAGATTCTGTGCTCTAAATTATATTGCCTCTGAGTCACATCTGCCACTACAGACTCAGTCAGTAAGGCTAAGTCAGTTACCCCTCATGCATCCCTTTCAGCTTCCAGAATTCTGCTGACATCCCACGTGTACTTCTGTTGCCTTTAGTCTTGTGCCTTTTTGACTTTTTTACTCTGATGTTGGTGGGATTTCTTGTGTTTAATTGTCCAATGTAAGTGGAAATCCATGACACAGATTTTAAGATATTAATGGGAAAAGACCTAATTTCTGTAAAGTACATTGGTTTGGCCCCCAAAAGTGGACATCTCAAAAGTGGCAGGGGTGTGTGTGTGTGTGTGTGTGTGCAGGTTTTCCAGTGGGTTTAAAGATTCTTTAATTTGTAATTGGTTAAAGAAATGAAGCTTTGGTCAGGTGCAGTGGCTCACATCTGTAATCCTAGCACTCTGGAAGGCCGAGGTGGGTATATTGCTTGAGCTCAGAAGTTCAACACCAGCCTGAGCAAGAGTCAGACCCTGTCTCTACTAAAAATAGAAAAACTAGCCAGGCATGGTGGCACATGCCTTTAGTTTCAGCTACTCAGGAAGTTGCTCAGGAACTTGAGCCAAAAAGTTGGAGGTTGTTGTGAGCTGTGAAAACTCCAAAGCACTCTAGAGGTAACAGAGTAAGACTCTGTCTCAACAGCAACAACAAAAAGAGTGCTTGAAGCTTTGCCTTATAGCCTTAGGCCTGTTAAAGAGTTATAAAGGGTATCTTCAAGAAGTGGGTGGGCGTGATGAGGCAACTCAGCTTTAGAGTATTTCCGGTGTTCCCTTGGCCAAAAAGGGGTCCATTCAGTTATCTAGGGGGCTTAAGATTTTGTTTTAGTTCACAAGTAGCTCACTTTAAAAAAATTAAAGTCACAAAACAGTATTAAGTGCATCAGCAATAACAACTGTGAGGAAGCTTCAAAACCAGGAGAACATGGGACCACAGACACCAGCAAAGAACCTTTCAAGAAACAGCTTCACATGTGTGAAAGGCCAAATAAGAGAGCAAAGGGAGCATGTGCTCACCCACCCACCCTCTGTGTGGTGAGGAGTGCTAAGCCTTCCTGAAATGCTGGTGATCAGAGCTGACTTTGTGTTCAAAGGAAGTTGGGGCCGTGTGTGTGGATATATGTGTGAGTGAATGTGGGTGTGTGAATGTGTGCATGTAAACGCGTTTGTGTGAGTGAATGTGTGTGCGTGAATGTGTGTGTGAATGTGTACGTGAATGTATGTGTGTGAATGTGCGTGAATGTGTATGTGAGTGTGTGTGCATGTATGTAGGGAACTTGTGATAGGGGAAGAGAACCTGGGCTCACAGACCATTGGGTAAGGGATGGGCGGCTCTCCGGGAAGCTAAGAAGGACATAAGTTGCTCTCACATAAACAACCAATAGTGTATTATGGAAATACTTAATGTGGCTTAAGCTGAATAAAAATGTTCAAGTCAGGGAATGATAATCCTCTAGGGTGATTTGCTGCAGGCGTTTAGTAGTCTTGGTCACCAGCTAGTGAATTCTCCTGTAGAAACATCATAGCCTGGAATCTGGAAGTCAGTAGGCTTCAGTGTTATTGTGTTTCATTGATTCTAAGGTGCTTTCCCCCGACTTCATTGAAATCGAGGATGCATCACAGTTTAATTAATGGCATTTTATAACCCCGTAAGGGGGCATGAAATAATGGTGCATTTTACCATTGATGGCACCGATGAAATATTATTCGAAAGAATAAAATAATATTCACTCAGCAAACATCTATCAAACCATAGCTCTAAAGTACATTAAAAAAGAATTTTTGGTTCTACTTTATGGGTTTTTGCAAAAGCCCAGTCTAAATGGTCTACCTCTCATAAGTGAATGCTTTTTCCTCAAGGGTTAGTAGTTACCTTAAGAGCAGGTGGCCTGCTTGCTTCCAAGCCCCTGGAAACACCTCAGTTTGCTTGCACTGGCCTGTCATATGTTCAAGGTAAATGCCTTCACTATATCCTGCTTATATGAAAGCAAAAAATTTGCCCAAAGCATCAGGTTATATTGGCAAAACTGTATCTTTTTTATTTTTGTGTGAACATAAGTTTATCATTCCTTTATAGTGATTTTATTTGAAAACTAAAATGTATAATTGAAGAATATAAAAAGAATCTAGATTATTTTTGTGAGAAAATGGATTAATAGTTATATTTTGAAATCTATTTATTTATTTATTTATTTATAGATAGAATCTCACTTTGTCGCCCTGGGTAGACTGCCATGGTGTCATAGCTCACAGCAACCTCAAACTCTTGGGCTCAAGTGATTCTCTTGCCTCAGCCTCCCAAGTAGCTGTCACTACAGGTGCCCACCACAACACCCAGCTATTTTATTAAAGATGAGATCTTGCTCTGACTCAGGCTAGTCTCAAACCCGTGAGCTCAAGCGATCCACCCACCTTGGCATCCCAGAGTGCTAGGATTATAGGTGTGAGCCACGGCAGCAGCCTTCCTTATTCTTTTGTTCCTGAGAGATAAATTTCGTCAATCCTGCCTAGGTCTCACCCCCTTTCCTGCCTCCATGAAAATAGCACGTAAGATGTGGGAAACCACAATGAAAGTTGGAAAATCACTATGACTTTGAAAGCAGATCATAAATATACTTGCAGACAACCTTGAACACTGTGGCTGGCATTGACTTCTCTTGCTATAAATCACAAAAATAAACTCAGGCTGAGTGTTTTATTCATGAAAAGGGGGTGGGGAGACCCTCTTTGCTGTCATTTTAAAGAGTGTCTGTGGAGTGTTTTTCAAGCTAATCACCAGAGAAGGAGGAAAGGAAAGTTCTGGAATGGGGCTTTAGAGAGATCATTGTTCATGAGCATTATACCTCTGATATGATATGCTGACTTGTATGTGTGAAATGTAAAGGCACACTCTGAAAGATTTTTCATTCCACTATGATGGTAATTTTTATATTGCTTTTCCTTGTCATGTGGTACCTGTATGAAGTCAAAATTGCATTTTATTCATGCTTCAGATGTTCATAAATAGCCTTAAAATTTTTTCTTTTTCTTTCCTTTCCTTTCCTTGCCCATTCCTTCCCTGTCTATTTCATGATGTAAAGTCTTATTGCATTATATCCTTTGAATTTCTAGGTTTCCCTTGCACAGGCACAGTGCTTCTTAGGATTTGACCAAATAGGAGGCAAGATGCAAATTTAGCCCTCATCTGAATTTGCTAATTCAAACCTATCTATTTGACTAATCTGAATCTGAAAATTGGCCCATCTGATTTAAGAAGACTGGCTGTCTCATGTTCTGGGCTCCGCCAGAGCCCAGCCCCTCACGTGGCCAGGGGCTCACCATCTACCCCTTACCCACAAACCATCTGTGCTTCCGAGTGGGAGGGCAGGCTTGTTTTGGAGAACTTTCTCTATGTCTTGAAGACCATCCACAGACATGCGTATGTGCAGAGCATAATAAAAATTAATGGATCTGTGAGCTTAATTAATCACATCTTAAAACTACATTGGCTTCAGTTATCTGCTAGTTTAGACCTTTTTTTTTTTTTTCCCAAAATAGAGTTGCCTTTCTAACTAAGAGTAAATTTCACGTCTTACCACAAAAAATATCAAATAAGTGAAAGGATGGATATGTTAATTAGCTTTATTTAATCCCCTTTGTGTGTGTGTGTGTGTGTGTGTGTATCAACACATAACATTGTACTCCATGAATGTAATAAAACTATGATTTGTTAAATAAAAATAATATCAATGGGCCGCACCTGTGGCTCAAGGAGTAGGGCGCCAGCCCCATATGCCAGAGGTGGCGGGTTCAAACCCAGCCCTGGCCAAAAAAAAAAAATAAATAATAATAATATCAATAAGAGGTGTTCAGGACCAGCCTGAGCAAGATCCCATCTCTACTAAACATAGAAAAATTAGCTGGGCGTGGTGGTGGCACAGTAGCTGGTGGTTCCAGCTACTTGGAAGGTTGGGGCAGGAGGATCACTTGAGTGCAAAAGTTTGAGGCTGCAGTGATCTATGATGATGCCACTGTGCTTTAACCCAGGCAACACAACCAGACTGTGCCACCAAAATAATAATACTAACAATAACAAATACAGAATAGTTACCTTTCTCCTCTATTTTACCTTCACCTAGACATAGTCATCAGTAACGAAGGGGTGGAGAAAGAGCAGCCTATGTTGGTTCCTGCTAGATTCCCAAATCTCTCTTTGATTGGCTGATTGAGGGACGTCACCATCATGATTTCAGTTAGAGCCTAGAAGGGCCACAAGTACATACAGTTAGACAGTGCACAAGGGAAATGGGAATTTGTCACATAGGTTAAAAAGAATTTACTTGTAGTTTTTTATTGTTGTTGGGGAAACTTTCTTAAATACTTTTTTTTTTATGGTTCAGATTTATTTCTTTATTTCTTTATTTTTTGGCCGGGGCTGGGTTTGAACCCGCCACCTCTGGCATATGGGACCAGCCCTACTCCTTGAGCCACAGGCGCCACCTTTCTTAAATACTTTTAGAAAAGATTTAAAGTGACATCATTTAATAAAGACATAGGAGCAAACTTGCCACAAGATTTCTTCTGACCCTCAAATCAGCTGTGGATCACTCTTATATTTAGGAAAGAAAATGACAACAATTATTATTTAGGGATCTTATTGGTTTACATGTCATTGTTTTCTTTCTTCTTTCATCTGAAATGAGAATGGCCCAAGCAGAGGAAATAAATTAGCGGCAGATACTTAGAGAGTGCTGCTCTGGAATTGCTCATCTGTGCATGTGCTCCCTGCCCCCCACAACTTCACTGTTACGTGGAATGCTTTTTGTTCTGATTTTCACTCACGGAGGGAAGTGGGGACGCTCCCACTTGATGGGCACAGTGTTAGGGCGCATGGCACCTCTTGGGAGCAGGACATAATTATGAGCGGGAACCTACCTAACAAATGCAAACATTGTGATCTAGTTCTTTGTACTCTCAAATTAACCTGAGGGTACAGTGCGTTGTATTTTGAGGGCGACATTTTGATTGATTTTGTTTTCCTCCTGGTGTTGCAGCGTGAAACAAGAACCATAAGAAGCAGTTAGGGAAACCTGAAGGAAGGTGGGACTGCTTTTGCTTTACAACGAATTCAAGAAAAACTCATTCAAGTTAGTATAGGTGACTTAGAACATTTTACCAGCCACAAGATTTATTTTTCATGTAGTAGAAAAAACAGATATTTTCACCTATAAAAGAAAGGGTATGATGTGTTATGAAGAGTAAAGAGGGGAACAGAAAGGAAAATGAGGGACAGAGCTGCATTGGAGACCCGGTCACACCGACTGACTCTGCCAGAGAGCAGTGTGGACCCCAAGCTTGAATTTCACTGCATTTTCTAAACCCATGGTAAGAAGCACTAGATTTACATTTTATGGGGGAAGGATATTTTTATTATTAGTTATCTGAGAATTATATTCCTAGCCATTCATATCTCCTTAGAAATGTAGCCTCAATAAAGATCATCTAAAACTCATATTTTGGGCTCTATCATATAACTTCTCTCCATAAATTTTTCTTGTTTAGAAACTTCCAGATCAAAAAAAAAAAAGAAAGAAACTTCCAGATCAACAGTACATTTGCTTCAGGAAAGAGGTTAATTTTCAGTGGCAGAGTCACTGTTCTTATTCCAGGGTCTGCTTGTAGTTCCCAGAAGAACACTGTGAAGTTCTGAGGGGCAGGTGTGCCTCGGGCCTTGGTAATTCCCGTCTCTGCAGTTTAGTTGGAACTGAATACACCATATAGTCTTTTCACTCTCATGTCAGTCCAGAATTTTACGCGGGTGGTTTACAGAGGCAGCAGCAGAGGGTCATTAATAGCACTGCCTCAGGAGCCAAGGTTTCTTACCCTCTCTGTGTCTGAATGTCCTCAACTGTAAAATAGAGGTAGTAATTAGTATTCATTTATAAAATGACTGTTAAGATTAAGTCTTAACAGTGAATATAAATTAATATAAGTCCATAGAATATTGCCTGACACATAATCAGCGCTTTGTAAATATTAGCTGTTATCATTAGTTTCATAAAACCTTCAGCTGACTTAATTTTTAAAATCAAATTTTTCTTAAATGTATTTTATACAACATTTTTTTTAAACCAGGATAATCCCAAATTGGACAGTACTGACTCGTGGGTTGTCCTTTATTTATGTATAAGCAGTATGAGTCCATGAGCATTTTGTTGTGTCAAGAAATACATGAAAAACTGCCTTTTTTCCCCATCTCACATAGGGGTTAAGATTTTAAAGAAAGGAGTTCTGTACCCTCTAGTTAAGTCTCTCGTTCGTTCCCTGGGGTGTTTAATAGACAGTTCTACTTCTAAGAGGTAGGGTTACCCCATAGTACTTTACAAAGAGCCTCAGGGGGCTTCTTGCTCAAAGGAGATAGGGCGAGATCCTTGCTGCAGGCTCCAGGATGAGTTTCAGAAGTAGCAGACCACACTCACTGCTGCTGCTTTCTTCCCAACTGGGGAGTAGTGGGGAGACCGGAGGCAGATAGCCCCATGGTGGCACTGAAGTTATCAACTGATCTCTGGGGGACTTTGATCTGGCATGACCACACGATCCTTCCCTTTGGATGAGTTCAGGGCAATGTCCTCAAACATGTAGAGTGAAATTACTACAGATGAGGTTAAAGAGTTAGAAAACCCAGGATTATAATTATATTCTTTATCTCGGTTTAAAAGAAGATCTACAAATTTTTTTTTCCTTTCAGTTGGGAGGTTTACAGTTCATTAGTGCTGTTATTGAATAATGCTGTTTTAAAAAGTGCATTTTTCTGAAAGGGTACAAAGTTCACTGCCACAAGTATGTATTGAGCACTCCGGGTGCCAGGCATTGTACCAATCCATGGGTGTTCACAGGAAAGAAACGTGAAACAGATCATGTCAGAACAAAATCAGAGATTTAACGAACAGCGGGTAACTCTGATGTCCAGGGTTAGGGGGGAGATGCTGAGTTGGCACAAGAAAAGAATTTCTGTAGACCGTGATTAGGATGTAAAAGTATAAACTCATTTTATCTTTTAGAAAGAGAGAGGGACTGAGACGGGAAAATAGTGGGGAAAGAGAGAGAGAGAGAAGAGAGAGTCAGTGGCATCCCAAGGAGAGGAAGAATGCCCCCAGTCGAGGTCAAGCAGGTGCTGTTTTACGGGGGACAAAGAGAAAGAAATTGCAGCCAAATTCGTAAGGTATTGTGGAAGTGACTGTTCTATCTAATTTTTCTCCAGTAAGGTGGAAGGCTGACTTTTTATCCTGGGCCCAAGATGTTCATGTCCCATTGTTTGTCAGGGACACTTAGGAACCACTTGAGGCTACAGCAGGAAATTCTGAAAGGCAGAGAGCTGATGAAATGTAAAGAGAAAGCATTGACCTTTCCTTTTTGTGTGTCAGACTCTTCAGTGGCTTGTATAAAGGAACATGGGGGTGGATGGGGGGGTGGCGGGAGACATGTTAGTGAGTCTGCTCAGCCTAGAATGAAAGCAGGCAGAGAGAGAGGTTGATTTTAGTCCTTACAGAGTGACCTGTGAGTTAGTAATTTTTGTATTATTTCACAATAAAAGCTGATCATCCTACATCCACCCCAAGTGGAAAACCCCTGCGGAGAGGAAGGGATCAGGAAGCCATAGTACAGCTTGAGGCCCGTGAACTAACCAGGTGGTGTCAAAGTCAGCGCCAGCCCCCCAAAAGGGTGAATTTTTGAAGTGTAAATAATGCCTCAGTAAATCTAAATTAAACAGACAAAAAACTAGTATCCGTATTTTTCAATTAGTGAAATGTATATAAACCAGACAAGTAACTTGCATTTAACTGGGTGAAAAGTCAATTGGCTAGTGAGTAAAAACACTGGAGAAGTCTGCCTCAGTCACCTTTGTGTTAGAGCACTGCGTGGATAAGTGAACTGAACTTCTGCCTGTCCTCAGACCCTGGCTGGCCACTTGAGATACGCTGACCCAGTACAGAGGAGGCCTACTATGACTCAAAGGGTATTTCAATGTCAATATGGCTTAGAGTACCAGGCACTGTACCCTGACTATGATTTGTTATAACACAGAACACCTATTTAAAAATAATGGGGCAGCACCTGTGGCTCAAGGAGTAGGGCACTGGCCCCATATACCGGAGGTGGCGGGTTCAAACCCAGCCCCGGCCAAAAAAATAAAAATAAAAAAATAAATCAGTGTCTGCCTCCTTTAAAACAAAGCTAGACTGAAAAAATAAAGCGGTAACTTCTTGTTTTCTCTGTAGAACGTTTACCCAGGCTGTTTAGTGAGTACAGTGGTGATGAGTTAACAGTGCCTGCACAGCCTTTCTTCTACCACCCAAAGCCATTTTTGGTGTTTCCTCTTTGGGGGACAGATAGTTAGATCTAATTGTTACCTTTGTTTCCTGTTTGGGGGGACAGATAATTAGAACTAATGGTTATTTTCCTTTTCTTCTCTTCTCCCACCCAATCAATCAGTAAATCCAATTGATTCTACCTTCTAAATACGAGAGGGTGCCAAAAAGATGTATGCACACTTTAAGAAAGCAAAAAAACCTGTTAAAATTGTTACACTCAATATGTGCTGGCCACAGAAGATGGACACTAAGCCATGCTGAGCACCTCCTGTAGTTGCAGAAGTCAATGTGAGTTCAGTGCTACAAATTTAACACAGTTTTTTTCCCTGCAGAAATTGTGCATACTTTTTTTGGCACCCTCTTATTTCCCCCCATCTGTTCACGTCTCTCTCTTACTGTTGTCCTCTCAGTTCAGGCCACATCAACTTGCCAGAATTTATTTCGACAGTCTCCTAAGTGATTCTCCACTTGGCAAAATGATCTTTTACATTAGAGGAGAACATAATAAGAATGATGGAATAAGAATACTAATAAGTCTTGTACCCTCAACGAATCCCCAACAATAAAAAAAAAAAAAGAAAAGAAAAGAATCAAGAGAGCCACTCACTAATGCACAGTGTGTACCCGCCACTGTGGAAGCAGCTTCCGTGCTTGGGTTTGTTCAGTCCTTAGAACAGCCTGACAGAGTAGTTGTGATTACTCGCCGCAGTTAGCAGGATGGACAGGATGAGTAAACTTGTCAGAGGCTACCACTTGGCTGGGGGCAGATCCTAGATGTGAACTCTCCATCTCTGAACCCTGTGGTCTTAGTGACCATGCACACTCCCTGTCATATTTGCCAGCTTTTCCCTTGACTAGTAAGGGTCCCTCCCGGTGGGACTAACATATGTGGCATTACTCAGCACAGGGCTGGGCACACAAGCATTCAAGAAGCTTTTGTAATGGATAAATTTAGGAACTACTAATCCCGCATCATTATGAAATAAAACTTTTTACAAAAACCTTTTTTAAATGAGGTAAAATATACATATATGATGTTCCATCTTTGCTATTTTTAAGTGTACTGTTGAGTAGGAAAACTAATTAGCTAACTGAAATTAAGCCATTTAATTTGGGGTAAAAGTTTCTTCAATTGATAAAATGTTTCTAAAATATAATGCATTCTTTGCTACCTTAGGCGTAGAGGAATTTTAATCCTAATGACAAAAAGCTACTGTTATGAACAACAAGTGTTGTATTTGCTAATTAGTAATTTCTTCTGCATTTTTTTGAGACAGAGTCTTACTATGTTGCCCTAGTTAGAGGATTGTGGTGTCACAGCTCATAGCAACCTCAAACTCTTGGGCTTAAGTGATTCTCTTGCCTCAGCCTCCCAAGGAGCTGAGACTACAGGCACCCACCACAACACCCAGCTATTTTCTGGTTGCAGTAGTCGTTGTTGTTTAGCAGGCCCAGGCCAGGCTCAAACCCGCCAGCTTCAGTGTATGCAGCCGGCACCCTACTCACTGAGCTATGGGTGCCAAGCCTGCACTATTGACTATTGTTTTAATTACCAGATATATGCTGAGAAAGCCAAAATCTTCGTCCCTTATCTGGACTGTTCTCCTGACCTTTATATCCATGTATTTTTGCTCTACACAAAAGTTCAAAATGTCCCAAGGCCTTTTCCATGCTCAGATCCCCAAATCTGCTTCTTCAGAATTCTCTGTCCTACCCTGTTTCCCCGAAAATAAGACAGTGTGCTCCCAAAGATGCGCTAGGTCTTATTTTCAGGGGATGTCTTGTCTTTCCTGTAAGTAGGTCTTATTTTCGGAGGATGTCTTATTTTCGGGGAAACAGGGTAGTGACTAAGTCCACTGTCTATCCATTTGCCAGCCATTAACATAGGCATAATGTTTGACTCCTTTTCTTCTTTTCCTTCACCAAGCTCCGACTCAGTCAATTAACAAAGATACTATCAGTTCTACCTTCTAAATATCTCTCAAATCCTTCCTGCTCCTGTCTCTGTCCATTGCCTTTGAAACGGTCATTTGGCAAAACTTGCCCTTTTCCGTTAGGTTGGTTTGCCCAAAAGATCAACCCACAGTTACGGTAGATCAATAAGAAAGGTTTATTTCCAAATAACATGTGCATACGGGGAACCACAAGAATGATTTCCCAAAATCTCAGTAATGGTAGCGGCTCTTAGAGATGTCTAAGGGAGAGGGGAAGAGTATGGAAAGTGTACTTGTAGCATTTGGTTGCTGGGGGGAAATGTGTGTCAATGGGTAGAAACAGATTGATTTGCAGATTAACCCGAGACACAGGTCTCCTGCTTCAAATGACCTGAGGGCCAGGTCTATGTGATAATGAGTCCAGCAGCCCCTTTTCTGGTTCTAAATCAGGTTACTCAGGTTTTGTAGAGGAGAAGCCAGTGCTTTCTGATCAAAAATGGCCTTTATACGTAAAATACTCTTTATACCAAGGAATCATATTTTGAAGTGAAATTTCCTTTGCTCCTCCACCTTGTCCTGCCTGGGTTATTGTAATGAGATTGTAAATGGTGTCCAATACTCAGAATTTCACCACAGCACCATTTATTCTTCTACAATCAGAGCATATGTTGTAGACCAGAGATTTGATCATGCACGTTTCTGCTTGAAAACTTTCAATAGTTTGAATTCAATAAGGTTTGAATTTCTTTGCCATTGCTTGAGGGGTCCCCCAGGATCTGACCCCTGACTTGCTTTTGCGCATCTAGCCATCCCGTTTCCACCCGTGCCTCTGGCTGAGCACCAACACTAAGTCCTGTTGAACCTTCCCGCAGACACACTGTGCGTTCTGCTCTAGGGCTGTGGGTGTGCTGGCTGGAGAAGCACCAACCTTCAGGACTGGCGTCTCTGTGTCCCGCTGTCCCTGGGCCTAGTTCCCTTGTCACGCTGTGTTTACCTGTGATCTTCTCTCCCCTCCTCCCTCAAGACTGCTGGGTCCCCATGGTGGAGCCACGCCCCTTCTCACCCTGTAACCCTAGTGCCCACTCAGTGTTAAACCATCGCGGGCATTGACATGTTCTAATAAACTTTTAATTTTAGAATAGTTTTAAATTTACAGAGAAGTTACAAAGATAGCACAGGAGAGGTCCTTTATACCAGCACCCAGTTTCTTCTACCGTTAACATCTTACATTAATATGATATATTTGTCACAACAAATGGGTCAGTATTAGTACCTCATTATTAACTAAAGTCCATTCTTCACTCAGGTTTCCTTAGATTTTACCTAAGGTGCTTTTTCTATTCCCAGATCCCGGTCGGGATACCACATCACACTGCAGTCCTGTCTCCTTAGGCATGGACCTCTTGGCTGTGACAGTTTCTCGGATGTTCCTTGTTTTTTAAGCTCTTAAGAGCTGCAAGCAGTACTGGTTGGGTGTTTTGTGGAACGCCCCTCTATTGGAGTTCTGGTGTTTTTCTCATAATTAGACGGGTTGTGGGTTTGAGGGGGACCACAGAGCTATCAGGTCATACCAAGGTCACCCCCCATAAACATGGTTGCTCACTGGCGATGTTGGGCTTGATCACCTGGCTGAGGAAGTTTGGTCAGGCTTCTCCATTGTAGTTATCCCCCTCCCCCTTTCCATACTGTACTCAAGAAATATCCAACATACACTTCAGGGGGAAGTGATCATTAGTCCACTTCCTTGATGGCAGAGGATCTACATAAATATTTGCCCATCGGGAGCACTTTCGTGGGTGTAATGTTTATCTGATGTGCCCTATTTTGTTTTTCTTGAGCACTTCTTGACTCTCTGGCACAATAAGGTGTCTTTGGTTCCCCCTACCCTGTCCCAGCCCTAGAATCAAGGAGCCCGGGTTCCATTTGTTGTTGATTGTGTTTGAAACCACAATCTTAAGTTTTGGGTGGGCACTGACCAAATTAAATTAAAATTTGGATTCATTTTTACAAACCACAAAAGTACGAAGTATTAATATATGTTCTGACCACCTAAAATGAACAAATATTTTCTCTTTAGTTTGCTTCTGACATAGTTTAACATGCATCAAGTTGAAGGCCATTTTATTCCTCCCAATTCCAAACCCCTCCCTCTCTTCCTAGAAGCAACCACAATCTTAAGTTGGTATATAGATATTTTTTTCAAGCATGCATGGAATATGTATATATAGAGAAACAAATATATCTTAAATAGATGACTGTTTAAAAGCTAAATGTGAGTTCCCACATGCTGGGCTGTTCTTTATTGGCAGCTGTGTCTCCACTTAAGCCCTGGACCACACTCTCAGGCCCTTGCTACAGCTGGAGCCAGAGTCTCATGGTCCCTTCTCGCGAGAGATGCCGCCTTTCTGCTGTTGCTTTTAGCCACTCTCTTCCTGGTCTGTTTCATACCCTCTCCTCCCAGCTTGACTTCATAGGCCTCCCCTTGTGTCCTTCTTACCAGGAGGAAAAAGACCAGCATTCTGATGTGTAGGCTTTGGGAAAGCAAGTTGTACACTGAAAAGTGCCAGACAAATAAAGAACCTTACTGCTCTGTTCACAGTGCCAACAACAACAACAACAACAAAAAATGGGGTGTGGGGCTTGGGGCATAATTCATTTTTGAAATTTCTAGTTCTTTAGCAGCTATTTTTTGCAGCTTTTTGGCAAGGCTGGGTTTGAACCCGCCACCTCCGGTATAGGGGGCCAGCGCCCTACTCCTTCAGCCACAAGTGCTGCCCTAGCAGCTATTTTTGAACTGAAATATATTGTCAGTTGCTTCTGGTTATTTCTGAATTAGAAGGTTGAGGGTGCCAGATTGAAGATATCTGGAAATCTGGATAATTTCATCATTCTTCATTTTAAGTTTTCTTATAAATACTGTTCCTTAAGATACAGTATTTATAGGCTGGACGCAGTGTAATCCTCACACTCTGGAAAGCCAAGATGGGAGGATCACTTGAGCTCAGCAGTTTAAGACCAGCCTGAACAAGAGTGAGACCCTATCTCTACTAAAAATAGAAAAATGAGCTAGCCATTGTGGCAGGCGCCTGCAGTCCCAGCTACTTGGGATGCTGAGGCATTAGGTTCGCTTGAGCCCAGGCTTCGAGGTTGCTGTGAGCTAGGCTGATGCCCTGGTAATCTAGCTTGGGTGACAAAATGAGACCCTATCTCAAAAAGAAAAAAAAAAAAGATGTTAAGTACAATACCCAAAATAGAGAAAAATCTTACCATTGAAGAAGTTGCTCATCAAACTAATGATTTCTTCAGCAAATTACTTAAAATAAAAGGCTAATTGTATAATTATAAAATGAAAGACCGCAGCTATGGTCTCCATCCATTGAATTGCGTTGCTGTGTGGACAATTCAGTCTATAATGTTTTGGGTGGTAACATGTTGTCTGCTTACCTCAGCAAATAGAAATCTTAATTTGGGGTTTCTAGCTCCCTTATTAGTAAATGTATCTAATTTCTTTCCACAGTTCATCCCTATTTGACAAAGGCAATTTTGGAAGCATTTACCTGAACACAGTTTGCACAGCATCTGGACAGTCAACTCGGGCACAATGAAGCACTTCCTGAGGTAAGTAGCTCCCTGATGAGCCTCTAAAGCAGAGAAACTTCCTGCTGGTGGGAGTAATCTTACTGTTCACCATTTATGATCCTATAACCAGGTCTCTTAGGATCCCATAGAATAGCATTGCATTTTGACTGGGAGTAATCTGGTCACAAGGCTCCTGCACTAACTCCCTCATGTTGAAGCTTGCAGACCACAAGAGACCATGGGCACCAGGTCTGGGTACTTGGGGAAGCTTGAGGCCATGTGTATCTGCAGAGCGGTGAGCTGCCTGCCTGCAAGTTGAGGCTTAAGGAATTAGCAGGCAGTGAATCAATTAATATAACATATATTGATCATTTTCCTGAAATCAATGATTTTAAATATCCCTAAATTTAGATTTTGGTTGGCTGCCTATCCATACAGGCATTAAAAAAAATTTTTTTTTTGTCAAAGTATGTATTCTAAGCTTCTGCTCTTCCTGCCTCTGTAATATCTCTGAAGTCTGTATGAATTGTTGGTTCCCTGAAGATTATGCAATATGTTTTATGTTGGTGTTTGGGGTGGTCTTGTTTTGAAAGCCATTTGGCTGGACTTGTAGTGATAATTATTTTCAAGGGTGTTAATTACCATCCACTCTTCTAGTAATGAAATTCCCAGAGACATTTTATATAATATTAAAATATGAGAAAATAAAGTTCATCGGGTCATGAATGTTAGAAAATACAACGCACTTTCTAGAAGATTAGGCTTGTTTTTCTTGAGACAGTCACCTGCCTTTATTATACATTCCCATTTTTTTTTCTAAGCAAATAATTGCTGGGCTTGCTGCTTTTAGGAAATGATTTGATTCCTTCCATGGCTGTAATTTAAAAATTTTTCCCCATTGGTTTTGGTTCCATCATTGTTTTGGGGTTGCTTGGATCAGTTTTTGTGGGGTTCACCATGCTTCGGTGCAGCTACCTGTGTTTGCTGGATCTTAGAATTGTAAAAACCTCACCAGAGGTTTCTATGAAACTATTCACAAGTATCAGCATTTGTTTTATTGTACAGAATATTTCCCAGTCTGTTTATCTCAACTACATAAAAAATTAGTATTTGAAAAATCACTAGAACATTTGCCCGCCAAGTGTTTGCCCTGGTATGTTCTTGGTTGTCATGGTAATTAACTGATCTGTTTATACATTCATGAGACACTGGTACTTAGGACTGCCTCCTGAATGCAAATGTGGTGTCTTTTAGCTGTAGAGATACGTTCACAGAAAGCTTTAGTTAGACTTACTGTTAGAAACAGCTCAGAAGTCAGGAGCTCCCTTCATCAAAGGGAGCGGAGGTGGTGGCAAGGCCTGTGCCAAGCCCTGGACTCCTAAAATAATTCTTCTCAATTTGTCTTAGAAGAGCCTGAGCAGCCTCAAAACCAGCCATTTTAGGAGAAATAGCAGCCTTTGCTTCTGCCACTTGTGTTGCTACATGGCACAGGTGCACACTCTCTATGGTAGAGTTGTTGTTTTTGTTTTTTTTTTGAGACAGGGTCTCACTTTGTCACCCTTGGTAGAGTGCTATGGTGTCATAGCTCACAGCAACCTCAAACTCTTGGGCTCAAGCGATTCTCTTGCCTCAGTCCCCCGAGTAGCTGGGACTACAGGCGCCAGCTATTTTTTTTAGAGGAGGGGGGTCTCGCTTCTAGCTCAGGGTGGTCTCGAACCTGTGAGCTCAGGCAATCCACCTGCCTCAGCATCCCAGAGTGCTGGGATTATAGGCGTGAGCCACCATGCCTAGCCTGAGATTATGTTTTAAAATTAATTTGTTTATGATGATTTAGAACTGGTAGTGAAAATCTACCATTGTAATTCTGCACAGAGTAGCACTAAGTATAATAGAACCCACACATCCCTCTTATGTGTTCTGATAACAAATTTTTCTCTTTTACCTTGGCACATAGGCCGGGCGCTGGCTCACACCTGTAATCCTAGCACTCTGGGAGGCTGAGACGTGTGGCTTGCCTGAGCTCATGGGTTTGAGACCAGCCGAGCAAGAGCGAGACCCTGTCTCTACTAAAAATAGAAAAATTGAGGCAAGAGGATCACTTGAGGCCAAGAGTTGGAGGTTGCTGTGAGCGATGACACCACAGCACTCTACCCAGGGCACAGCTTGAGACTCTATCTCAAAAAAAAGCAACAAAACTTGGCACATGTACTTTATAATTATCATTTGGCATCGATTATATGAAGCTGAATCTAGGGTAACAGATTGCATATCAAGAAAGAAACTTGAAAATTTTTTATTAACCACTGGTTTTTAATAATCTTAGTTGATTGTTGCTTTTAGCTTTAGTTTTTGTTTTTAACACTTTTTAATTAACTTATAATGTATGTGCATACGTTATATGTTAATATTTGTGGGCTCTGGAAGGGATAAGATGGGAAGAAGTACTAATCCTGCATTACAAACAGTATCAGAACTAGAAGGCTGTTTATTCCCTGCAGTCCCTTCCCACAGATGTTGGGCAATTTTGTTTGAACCAAAGGGAAGGTTATGTAAACATAGCCTGGATAAATCAGGTGTTAATTCTTGAGTTCAACAAATATATTATAAAGAATGAAGAGTTGACTTTCTCTGAGAAGAATTCAGTGTTATTTAAAATTCAGCGTTATTTAAAAGCCCACAGAGTGATTTATCTGTCAACTTCCAAGATATTGTACAATGAAGGGCTTCCACAGCTCTAGAAGAAATCTTCAGAAACCAGGCTGTGGGAAAGAATGGATTTTGATCTACATTTAAGATGCATGATGCTCAATTGCTGCCATCAGATATGTAAATAGTATAACTATTCAGAGCATAAAGGAATGGAAAAAATACTCACCATGTATTAAAAATTACATGAGATATACAAAATAAATGCTACTGGATCAGTACACCAGCTAAAGGATGCATTTAAAATTGAGAGTAGATAGGAGATATTGGAGATGTGCGTCATAGTCATCTGATCTGACTCTAGTCTTGGTCTGCATGAAAGTAAAACATGAGATCAGATGGATAAGAAAATTACGTAGGCCGGGTCTGGTGGCTCACGCCTGTCATCCCAGCACTCTGGGAGGCTGAGACAGTTGGATTGCCTGAGCTCACAAGTTCAAGACCAGCCTAAGCCAGTGCGAGACCCTGTATCTTAAAAAAAAAAAAAAAAAAATAGCCAGACATTGTGGCCGGTGCCAGTAGCCCCAGCTAGTTGGGAGGCTGAGGCAGGAGGATGGCTTGAGACCAAGACTTTGAGGTTGCTGTGAGCTATGACACCACAGCACTCTGCCCAGGGTATAGGATAAGACTCAGCCTCAAAAAAGTCAAAAAAAATAAATAAATAAAATAAGGATAGAGGATACAGGAGGTGGAGAAGATGCTGTGGACCAAGCAAAGGAAGTATGGCTAGCGCCTCAGACACTAATGTTGGAGGTAGACTCTGTTTAGGGTGAGTAGAAGATAAGGTGCAAAGAGCATGTTGAGGGCAATTCTTGGTCACCTTTGCAAGCACAAGGTAAAACAGCCCAGAAGCGTTGTGACATTTTCACCCCTATTTAAAGTAGACCTCAAAGAGAAGGGACAGTCAGATAGAAAAGCTCCTCTTCCGACTTTACCTAACAAATGCAATCAGTGCAACCTGGCTTATCGTACCCTTAATGAATCCCCAAAAATAAAAAAATAAAAAAAAAGAAAAGAAGATGTGTCAAACGGTCTATAAAACCAGTGTATGGTGCCCCATGATCACATTGATTTACACAGCTATGGTTTAATAAAAAAAAGAAAAAGAAAAATGTTTAAGAAATAAAAAAAAAAAAAGAAAAGCTCCTCTTCCAACACATGCCTGACAGTCAGATAGAAAATCTCCTCTTCCAACACATGTCTGCCTTCTCTGAAAGCCAGAAGTCTATCCAACTCCTGCACCTTACAAATGAGAAAGTCACACAACTCACAGTGGCAAATTGGGACTTAGAGGCAAAGGCTGGACTTTCCATTCAGCACCCACCAGTTCCCACTGGTTTTGAAGGGAAGAAGGTGCAGGGATGTGTAGTTGTTCCAGGATTTGATTAGCATTGCTGGAGGCATGGACTGAGATTATGAGACGGAGGAGCTAAGTCCCAAAAAGGGGAAGGTTATGGTTTGAGCATCCAAATACCTCTCTCTCTGCAGACTGGTACTTTTAGGGATAGTTTTCTCTTTTTGAGGGCACATACACATGTATGTATGTATGTTTTATGTATTATACGTGTGTATGTGTACATATATAACACATACAGATATATAAACACACATACATCTATACACACATAAATTATTTTGTTCCGTGCATTAAAAAAAACAAATACTGTTTCCATGCAATTGTTAAACTATGTCAACCTGAATCTTTTTCTAGGCGATTTTCTGTAGGCAGCCTGTCGAGAGCCTGCCTACACCCCAACCCTCCTGTCTGGACTCACCCTCAGCTTTTTCTTGGTCACTTCCCTTTTGTTAAGCTCCTGCAGAGCACATGCAAGGTGAATGAAAGCTGTGGGCACTCAGCAGGTTGCTGTGAATTTCATTCATTCACCTATGGGAATTTTCACTTTTTTTCAGAAGTGACTAGGACATGCTGATTTTCTAGGCTGTTCATGTCCTTGTGGGATAATCAAGAGTTAGCTTTCCTGTCTAATTTCAGAGGAAAGTACTTTCCTCTGCCTCCTTAACACCCTGGGAATTTTCCTTTTATGGAATCATCACACTGTTGTTCAACTTTTTGTTGTATCATCATTTTCTTTATTAGATTATAAGTTTCTTAAGGGATGTCACGTTGCTTGCAGTGAAATTAAGTTCTTGACTCACACTCACTTTTTCCACCACCCTAATGCCCACTATTTTTTCTTCTATGCTACATGGCCAATCTCATTTTTTTTTGTTGTTCTTGTTTTGTTTTGTTTTGAGACAGAGTCTCAGTTTGTTGCCCTGGGTAGAGTGCTGTGGTGTCATAGCTCACAGCAACCTCAAACTCTTGGGCTCAAGTGATCCTCTTGCCTCAGTCTCCTGAGTAGCTGGGACTACAGGCACCTGACACAACACCCAGCTAGTTTTTCTATTTTTAGTAGAAATGGGGTCTCGCTCTTGCTCAGGCTGGTCTCCAACCAGTGAGCTCAGGCAATCCACCCACCTGGGCCTCCCAGAGTGCGAGGATTATAGGTGTGAGCCATCTTGCTCTGCCTGCCGCCAACCTCATTTTATATTTGTTTAGTTCCAAGAAGGAGTAAGTAAACTACCTTTCAATTACCATTTTGTGTTTTTCCCTCTAATTCATTTTAAGTCTCTTTCCTTCAACTAGTCTAGGTCTTTAACTCAGAATAAATTAATTTATTTACAATAATGAGAATGTCCTCTAAGCTGGTTATTTAAAAATTTTTTGAGCTATATATATGTAGTAAATCTATAATAATAACAGACTCATTCCTTATCCCCTATAGAAGATTTTGAGGCCTATGGAATAGGATGATGGCACATTAATGATATCCCTTGATAACTTTATTTATATATTTATTTAATTTTGCTTATCTTTCAAATATTTTTATTTGGTAATCAAAGTTTATATTTGAGATTACATTTAAATAACTTTTAAATGTCAAACTGTAATATGTTTGCCATTTCTTCTTATCAGTAAGACAAAAGATTATCCAAAGAACAAAAAACAAATCTGAATTTTAATAAAAAATAAATCATATAAAATGTATATATTTAAACTTCAAATTTTTAATTGAATAATATCATCCATAAATTAAGAGAAACTTGTGCCTCCTTTTCTTTGAAAGGATAAACCAACAGTTTATTTATTTTAATTATCCCACAATTGGCTATTGCTCTAGAAGCCTCCAATGTAATGTCCCTGGAATGTAAGGACTGCCCTTTGCTATAGCAATAGAATTTGGAGTAACATCAACCCATGATAGATATATACCCACCAATCCTGTTAATTTTTACTTTTCAGAAGGCAGTGTGATCTCTTTAGCAAAAGGATGGTGGAAAAGACCATGGGGCCCCACACTGCCTGGGCGCAGGGTTTTGGGGCATCTCCCCTGATCTGTGGGGGGAAATACTCTTGTTTTCCTAAAGACCCACAGATGATTGAAACCTCCTTTTAAAGATAGTCCCATTTACAAGGTCAAACACCTGTTGATAGCTGATTGCCAGGACCCCTGATTAGAAACTTCGTTGGAGCCACAAAATGAAACCTGAGAGAGCTTGCTCTTCTTTATGGCCGTTTAGACAAAAAGTATTTCATCTGGGAAACTGTGATGACTTTTGTACTTATCCTTCCTCACCAGTAGTGTACTTCTTGTTTATTACAGGATTTCTTCAAGCAAGAATTAACTTTCATTAACACATTCATTGAAACTGTTCAAAATAAGCCACTTTTATTGTTCTAAAAGAAGACGTCAGAATCATAAATTTAAGATGAAGAAGTAGGGTGGACCCACAGGTACCCACACCCCCTCCCGGTGGTCCCACAGGTACCCACACCCCTCCCGTGGTCCCACAGGTACCCACACCCCTCTCGGTGGTCCCACAGGTACCCACACCCCTCCCGTGGTCCCACAGGTACCCACACCCCTCCCGGTGGTCCCACAGGTACCCACACCCCTCCCGGTGGTCCCACAGGTACCCACACCCCCTCCCATGGCTCCACAGGTACCCACACCCCCCACCCCCAGGCAAGGGTCTGGGGTTCCGGGTGCAGCTCCTCATGTCAGAGGCATCATCCCTGCTGAATGGATTCCTCTAACAAAGTGTTGCAAGACGGGAGCTCGCTTCCATCTGGTAGCAGAGATACAATCCAATTTGAATAATTTACATTGGGTGGCTATTCTGGTTCAAGCTAGAGAATGAATTTTAAATAATAAACGTGATTATAATTGCTTTATGGAAGAACACTGCTGTGAGCTCAGCCATAAACCTCCCTCCGCAGCATATTAATAAATAGCGGTAACAGAAAGCACTGGAAATGGAACACGTGGAGTAGTTCTTATTATAAGTCCGATTCTCCCAGTGTCTGAGCAAAGCATTCATCTTAGGAGGCTACAGTCATTCTTTTCGGAACCCTGTCAAAAAGCTGTGATTAGAAAAACAGGAACAAACCCCTAAAACTGCTGCCTATGCAGGTAGTTATTAAAAAGAGGAGGTGGTGATCAGTATTTTCTCCTTCTAGTCATGAAGATTCATTATTGTTCCTACAAAATCTAACAGATCTTTTCTGTAGTGAGTTGGGGATCTTCCATCAGAACAAAGAAAACTACGTCTAGTGTTAGGGAGAAGAGGCAAATAATGCCAATTAAAACTAAGCTTATTGAGTTGCTGATTCAGACTGGGAGGGAAAAGCAGCACAGGTAGAAACCACCCCCTGAAACCCCCAACCCCGAGCATAGGGTTCAGATGGTGGAGAAGGTGTGGGATGGAAGGATGGGATTAGGGCTGGTGCAAGAAAAGGCAAGTGGGACAGGTCTCCCAGGCACATCTGAAATGCCTCCTTCTGAGGCATGCAGCCAAAAACGCAGGATGTGAGGCAAAATGAATGAGAAGGAGGAAAGGAAACAACCCCAAAGTCCTTAAATTCAAATAAGAAACAGACATACTTTCTCTTTCTCCTTTCTTTGCCCCCTTAGCTTGAGAGCCTTTACAGATGTAGTTCTTAATTTCTTCCCTTTCCAGGTTTACATGCCAAACCAATTTAACATCCCCTCAGAATATTTAATCCTGTTTATTGTTCTGCTTTTGATCCCAAACCGCTCTGTGACTTAAAATAAATCTTCCAGGGTGGTGCCTGTAGCTCAAAGGAGTAGGGCGCCAGCCCCATATGCCGGAGGTGGTGGGTTCAAACCCAGCCCTGGCCAAAAACTGCAAAAATAAATAAAGAAATAAAATAATTAAAAATAAATCTTCCAAAGTAAGGGGCAGTCTAGGTGTTTCCACCTCTGACCATGCCTTACCTGGACCAGGTTTATGAACTAAACACAAAATAAATTACATCTGTCAAAATACTGTTTGATCTGATGATTTGGATTGAAAAAAGGTAGTATCTAGCATAGCAAGCTGGCCTTTTAATGGAATATCTGTGGGCATGTTGACCCATTGGAAAAATAAGGAAAAAAATTGGAATATATTTTGGATAAAAAATTTTAAATATAACTTGGGTAATAAGTACTATTACCAGTTTCTACTGGCATATTATGAAAGGGGAAGCAGTATATAGAAGTCATCTCATAATTGAAGTGGCATTCCTCTTTCCTGATTTGTAATATTGTTCATGATTATTCTAAAGGGAAATGCTGCATTTCACAGCCCGGTGAGCCCAAGAAGTGATGCTTCACCCCTCCCTGCTGTGGATTCGTGTTTTTGTCAGTGTGAGCTTCTTTGGGGGAGTTTAAAAAAAAAACAAAAAAAAACCAGATAAAAGCAAAAAGAATGTAATGTCTTTTCTCTCCTTTTATGTAAGATTGTCTTGATGCAGAACAATAACAGGCATATTTTTCTCATGTGCAAAGAGGCCAGTGGCAGAAATTACAGTTGGGCTGTAGGTCACTTTACTCGTGTCTAGTTCCTGCTACCTGGATGACATTTCTAGGTCTCAAGCCACATCATTGTATAGTCCTGATAGGTCAGGGGAAATTTTCTGTAGCTTAAATTAAGCTATAATAGAATTGGTGTCTTGTTCCTTATCATCAGGACCCTCTTCTCTAGGAAGATTTAGTCTTATAAGTCTTATAAGAACCAGATTATCGGCGGAGGGAGGGTGACCGGTGGGATCACACCTGCTGTGCATCTTACAAGGGTACATGTGAAACTTAGTAAATGTAGAATATAATTGTCTTAACACAATAACTAAGAAAATGCCAGGAAGGCTATGTTAACCAGTGTGATGAAAATGTGTCAAATGGTCTATAAAACCAGTGTATGGTGCCCCATGACCGCATTAATGTACACAGCTATGATTTAATAATAAAAAATGAAAAATAAATAAAAAAAAAAAGAACCAGATTATCATGTGATCACACCTGTGCTATCGTTCTTGGAAGGCGGCTTTGTTTCAGGTGTGAGCTCACACATGAGGCCCACTTCACTGAAGGTTGCACATGAAGTGAATACCATGGAAAGCTTCTATCCCTGCCTGCATAATAAGAATAATGCCTCCCAATAATTAATACCACTACCATTTGGCTGGGGACCAGTTAACAAAGAGATTGCTCAATCATTTTTTCTGGCATACCTATTCAGTATTTGGAAAATGAAAACCTTCCAAGAGATCAAGTTAAGGTTTTATAAATCATCTCACTTGTCTAATTAAAATGTTCCACTAAATTTATTTTTAGGTTTTTTTTTGGAAGCTGTTAACCTAAATCCTAACAGATCTTAGAACATATTTGACTGGAACAGTTGAATGTTAAACTTTACAATATAGTAAACCCATTTTTGGTCTTTTCAGCGCAATCTGGCTGATTTTGTACTGATTACACATAGAAATTTTATATGCACTTTTGTAATGGCTTTTGGTGACCACTTATACATTTTAATTTTTGTTATGCCTTTCATTTTTCTTAAATAAAATAAAAATATTTATTATAGAAGAAATACTTAATCAAAGAAGAAAATAAAAACTGCTGATCATTTCATCACCTACCAATACCACTATTAACATTTTTTGTTGTCTATCCTGCTTTATACATTAGTATTAAATTTTTTTAAAGGAAAAGTAGATAATTTCATACATATGCTTTGTAACTTTTTTTAACTTGGTGAATGAATCATGGACAGTCATGTTATTAAATATCCTAGGACACTGAGGATATTTCATTGCCTGCAAAGTATTCCATTGTGTCACCTGAACGTAGCAGCTTGGTTGCTTCTACTGTTTCTTTCCATTTCTTTTGCATTTATTATGAGATACAGACCTCATGCCTTTGTACAAACCAGACTGTTAGAATTTTCATTTTTAACACAAAGCTGTTGAGGATAGGCAACCAAAGCAATCTGAGCAAAGGAACACAGCCAAAGGAATGGATCACACACCATTGTCGAGTCTATTAATTAATTAATCCAATTCATCTGAATGACCATGGGTCCTCTTATTTTAGAGCTGGCAGGAATTAGTGAACTTGTGAGAATAAAAAAGAAATCTCATAGAAATTACACTAATAGGCCGTACATGGTCACTCACGCCCATAATTCTAGCATTTTGGAAGGTTAAAGCGGGAGGATTACTGAAGACCAGAGTTCAAGACCAGCCTGAGCAACAAAGTGAGACCTTGTCTCTACAAAAAATAGAAAAATCATCCAGGCCTGGTGGTGGGCACTGAGTAGTCCCAGCTACTCAGGAAGCTGAGGCACGAGGATCACTTGAGCTCAGGAGTTCAAGGCTGTAGTGAGCTGTGATGATGCTACTGTACTCCAGCCTGGGCAGTACAGCAGGGCCTTGTCAAAAGAGAGAAAGAGGGAGAGAGAAGTTCCTGAATAATAGGTCCTCTTTACTTCTGACTCTTGAGTCATTTTGAGACTTGAACAATGCCATGAAGCAGTAGACACTCAACATTTTTAAAATGAAAAGTCATCATAAAGACATTTACCTGTGCTGGAGAGAGGTGAATACACAGAAGCACATTATTGGTGACAGGGTAGTTGATAGTTTGTTGAGGTATTAGAGTCAGGTAAGGTGTGCAATAAAGAAACCTTTCTTTAGCAAGGGCCAAAAACTTCTCAGGTAGTTCTGAAAAGTTTAAATTAGAGAAGGTTATTACCTCTAAGGAGAATCAATGGCCAGCAAGTCCAGGGAGTGTTATGATTGGTCAGCAGAGGAAGCAGGTGGCCACACAGCCAAGTCCTCAAGGGGGACAGTGATCCCCAAGGGCTGGAGATGACCCAGGGCAGGCTGACAGGCTGTTCATGGAGGCAACAAGAGAACGCACTCTTCCTCCGTGTCCAAGGGAGAGGGAACTCCTAAAACACAAGCTATATTGAAGGACTGTGTATTTCAAGGTACTGATTTATTTCCAGAATGCTTTTAGGCAACAGTGGAAAAATAAAGGATTTCAAGGAATGCTTCACCCTCAGTTTGATGGAATATAAAATTTACTAGAACAGGGCATATGGAGTTGCACAAAGTCATAGTCAGTTTACTGCAAATAACTAACATGGGATTAGAAGCACACACTTGCAAATCCGGAGTCTAATGGTTGTTTGTCTCCTGGGCTGCTTTTCCTGCTGGTGGTGGCTTCTCTCTTTGCCTTCCAGACTTCTATCGGAAGGTGCTATCTTTTGTTTTTTCACAGAATGTTGATCCAGGTATGCCTGTATTTTTACTGTAAGTTTTTGTGGCGCTGCCTGAAATTTGTAATGAGGAAGCTAACTGGAAGATGTGAACTACAACGGATCTGTTACAATACCAAGCCTGGAGCTTCTAGAACCATGAAAATCGGTAAGCATGAAACAAAGAAGTCAAGTAAAACAGAGCCGGTGGGATTAAGGGTGCAATGTTATATTTCAGAATGGTGATTTAAAACCATTTGTAAAGAATAATTTTGGAATAACTATTTTTGTTACTGCTTTAACAGAAACATCATTAAGGGATTCAAAAAGTAAGGTAAGCAAAATCATTTCTTTATTTTTTAGCAATTTTTCACTTGGAGGCTTACCTATCATAAAAAGTAAACAGTTTAAGAAACAAAAATCTACCATTGGCTATGAAAACTAATGGAAACTTCCATCTGAAAGAATCATTTGTCCGTGATAAATTACTATACTTTTTACATGAGAACGGCCATTGTAGGAGAATTTCTAGGCAGATTTGTGAAGCATTTATTGCTTCCCCATAAAATTAAAATCTTTTTAATGTACCTTCCAAAATCACAAATATTCCTTGAAAAATAGGAATAGTGTTGACTCTCTAGTTTTTCTTCCATATCCAAATTATGTAATGTTATACTCAAGAATTTCTAATAATGACAAAGATGCCACCATACTAGCTTTCATAGCACAAAGAAAACCTGTTTTATTTTTATGTATTATTTTATATATATATATTTTTTGTTTATTTGTTTTGAGACAGAGTCTCACTATGTCACCCTCAGTAGAGTGCTGTGGTGTCTCTTGGGCTTAAGCACCTCAGCCATCCAAGTAGCTGGAACTACAGGTGCCTACCACACTGCCCGGCTATTTTTTTGTTGCAGTTGTTATTGCTGTTTAGCTGGTCTGGGCCGGGTTTGAACCCGCCACCCTCGGTGCATGTGGCTGGCACCAAGCCATACATATTTTTTAGGAACAGAGTCTCACTCTATCACCCAGGCAGGCTGGAGTGCAATAGAAAAATCGGAGCTCACTGCAGTTTTGAATACTTGGGTTGAAGCAATCCTCCTGTCTCAGCCTCCCAAGTACCTAAAACTACAGGCATATGTCACCATGCTGGGCTAATATTTTCATTTGGGGGTAGAGATTTTCTTTGGTGGGGCTGGGGGAATCTCACTATGTTGCCCAGGCTGGTCTTGAACTCTTGACTTCCAGTATTCCTCCCACTCCAGCTTCCCAAAGTGCTGGAATTACAAGTATGAGCCACTATTCCTTGTCGAGATTCTTACCAATTTTATCTTATTGTTTAATTTTGGTATCCTTAAGACTATCTCCTCTTTAATCAAAAATATAATGCCCATTAACCAGGAAACTATGTTGGGTGAGGAAAAGAAAATATAACATTTCAATATAAGTATCTTGAAACAGATGAAACTATTAAAAACAAAACAAAAACTCCAAAATTTTATGTATTTTCCCAATAAGGTAATCAGGAAAATTGCACTAACCCAATGAGGAAATCACACAACTGCAATTGTAAAAACATCAAATTTGTTAGAATTCAAGTGCAGTAAATCAGTTTTTGCTTTTAGCTTATGTCTTCATATAGAAGCTTAAACGAAACTTAAAGCCTCTATCACAGATCAAGCCCCTGGGGTTAATGAAAAGGAAACTGATTGAAACCTGTGTTCCAGCTGCTGCAGACTTCAGTGAGCGTTCACCTTGATGCCATTGAAAAAACTATAGAAGACATCATGGAACTGAAGAAAATTAATCCCGACATAAATCCACAGTAAGAATCATTTTCTTATGTCAGACGCAAGTCACATGGCCACGGATTTCATGCTTTTTTCTCTCTTCCTCCCGCTCCTTCCTTCCCTCCTTCCCTGAAATAATCATCCACAACGTTTTGACTCTCGGATGAAGAGTAGAGAAAAAAAGTACCTTTGTCATGTTTTAAATGGCAGCGACTCCTTTTGTGGGT
The DNA here is from genome assembly GCF_027406575.1 of Nycticebus coucang. NCBI lineage: Eukaryota > Metazoa > Chordata > Mammalia > Primates > Lorisidae > Nycticebus > Nycticebus coucang. The sequence continues at coordinate 111,664,286 of NC_069785.1, forward strand.
TACGTTTGTGCTTCTGAGATGCGGTGAATATTATTAATATGAGGGTGAAAGCTGAGATGAAGGAAGCCCACTCATCAACAGTCACCCTGTTCTATGCCTGTGTGTTATGTTAACAGTAGATGTTCACATTTTAAATGTGCCTGAGGTGACTCTGCTCCATCTAGAATAGTCCTTCGGTTCCTTCATGAATATTTCTTGGTGACATGCAGATAATCTGAGAGACAGTTCCTACCTGCTTGTCAAGAAGACAGATGTGTGGGAGGGAGTGATGGTTTTAATATGAAGGCTTTAGAACTTTATAATTTATTCCTCTCATCTTGGAAGTATTAAAATGCATTTGGCAATGTACATGACATTTAAAATTAGCTTTATATTTTCCTTTGGGTACAGAAATTTTTCAGTAAAATTTGGGGCTTAGGATATTAAGAAGAATAAATTCCAAAGGAAGATATATTTAGAGACGGTTTCAGGTTGGTAACATTCAGACAGTCTTTCAGATGTTCATACCTGAGAACTTCAGATATTACCCCCGAGAAATGGTTTTAATTACCAAAGAGGGGGGCTGCAGTTGAAGAGAAGTTCAGAGCACACTTTGCATAGGTTTATCACTTGATAGGGATTTTAAGTACTAGCAGCCCAGGGAATCATAACAAAAGCCCCATTTTCATCTGGAAAACTCTTCTGCAGCTGCTTCAGCTAATTAGCTGCCTTGCCATTAAAAGTTGACTCACTTATAGAGTATCTTCTTCTGACATATATTTTGTTCCTCTGGGAAAGTGATAAGAAGGCAATTCATTATAATTTAGATTGCACCAAAAATTTAAGACTGTAACTGGGCATGATGGATATATTACTTCTATAATCATATTTAAAGATTGTATTACATTCAATGGCAAATCATTTTTATGTCTATTCTGTGAAATTCATGTCAGTTGCATTCAAAAGCACTTCTTTCTCATCTATGCCATCAAATTCTTTTGATTTTATGTGGAAAAAAAAAGAAAAATCTTTATAGGTACAGGTTGGGCATCCTTAATCTGAAAACCCAAAATCTGAAATTCAAAATACTCCCAAGTCTGACCTCATGTGATAGATTGCATCTATTATTAAAAATATTGTATAAAATTACCATCAGGCTACATGTACAGGCGTATATGAAACTTAAATGAACTTCATGTGTCGACTTGGGACCCACCCCCAAGATATCTCCTTACATGTCTGCAAATATTCCATAGTTCAAAACACTTCTGGTCCCGAGAAGCTTAGATGAGCAACACTCAGCCTGTAGTTTTGTTTTTTCTTTATATCTCAGTGTGAATTCTACCTTTTTCCATGTTGACATTGACAATATCTAATATTTAAAAAAGTAAATATTTTTCTGAGAAAACAGGAGAAATAGAAGATTAGGGATGGGGAAAGATAATGTACCAAACTACTACTCCTATTAACCTCACTTTACTTTAATTACATTTTTTCAAGTGCCACTTCTGGTGGTACTAAACGCTACTATGAAAAGAAATTTAATTGACTTTCTTTGTTCTTAACTCTTTTATTTCTTCCATTCTCTTCTTTTTTTTTTTTTTTGTAGAGACAGAGTCTCACTGTACCGCCCTCGGTAGAGTGCCGTGGCGTCACACGGCTCACAGCAACCTCTAACTCTTGGGCTTAAGCTATTCTCTTGCCTCAGCCTCCCAAGCAGCTGGGACTACAGGCGCCCACCACAACACCCGGCTATTTTTTTGTTGCAGTTTGGCCGGGCCTGGGTTTGAACCCGCCACCCTCGGCATATGGGGCCGGCGCCCTACTCACTGAGCCACAGGCGCCGCCCCTTCCATTCTCTTCTTTACCCGAAAATCATCTCTCTTCCAAGCCCTGCATTGATTTTCTGGGTGACCAGTGCCAGTTTGCTCTTTTCTAAATTTAAATATCTGGTTTAGTTTTTTGGTGATATGGTAACAAGTAATATAAATGCTATTTAATTGAACACTCAATTTTATTAAAAAGTAGTATTCTAAAAAAAAAGTAGTATTCTTGAGTTGTCTGATAGTAGTATACAATCCTAAACATGTTTCCTTCAACTCTAGATTTAACTTCTATGCGTCTCATTTATCACACCACCCCCAAAGGAAGAAGGTAGTGTCACTGTTGTGATTATAACCACCACCATTACAACAAAAATGCTCAAAGTCAGGGAGTGAACCAGGAACAGGAATGTATTGGACTGTATCGTATGAAATTTGCCAGTGTTCAATCATTTTTGAGCCACAGAAAACACAGGCCTGTAAAGAATGTAGCCAGAATAAATAAACATGAAGTGGCACCTTGAGATTTACTCTATATGACAGTAGTTTGTATGAAAGGATGTTATGATTAGTCAACAGTTTAATAAACTTGTAATCTGATGCAACTTCTTAAGAAGATTCTATCCTACCTTACAGGTTGTAGAAAAGGAAAACTGTTTCTGATCACAGAAGCAAAGATCCCCTGTGTGTTATGATTACTACGTTGTTTTCTGTTCCAGTGATATAGTTTGAGGGAACTGTTAATCAGACAGTGCACATTCAGAGCAGACTGAGCATGGCTGTCAAGCATGTTCCGTGAGAGGGAATTGAAGAATTTGGGAATTTTTTTAACCCTCCAGATGAGACTAGAAGGAAGAATCACTTTCTTAAAATAAATAGGCATAAGGGGGAAGATGGAAATAAACTTGCTTAGAGGACAGAATTTGAACCGCTTGGTAGTAAGAAAACCAGATGGTTTTTCAGATAAGATAAAGTGTTTGGACAGCTAGGGGAGTGGTTGCCATGTAACGGGAAATCTTGTAAAGTTGTGATGTTTCTCTTGGTACTGCCTTATCTGTGCAGGATACTCCTAAGTAGAGGTACTTTTGTTATTTTGTTTCATTTCTTTCTTTCTTTTCTTTCCTTTTTTTTTTTTTTGAGACAGAGTCTCACTTTGTTGGCCTGGGTAAAGTAGTGCTCTGGTGTCACAGCTCACAGCAACCTCAAACTCTTGGGCTTAAGCAATTCTCTTGCTTCAGGCTCCCAACTAGTTGGGACTACAGGCACCTGCCATGATGCCCAGCTATTTTTAGAGATGGGATCTTTTTTTTTTTTGAGACAGAGCCTCGAGCTGTCACCCTGGGTAGAGTGCTGTGGTATCACAGCTCACAGCAACCTCCAACTCCTGGGCTAAAGCGATTCTTCTGCCTCCACCTCCCAAGTAGCTGGGACCACAGGCACACGCCACAACGCCCGACTATTTTTTGGTTGCAGCCATCATTGTTGTTTGGCGCGCCCGGGCTGGATGCGAACCTGCCAGCTCAGGTGTATGTTGTTGGTGTCTTAGCCACTTGAGCCACAGGCGCCGAGCCTAGAGGTGGGATCTTGCTCTTGCTCAGGCTGGTCTCAAACCCATGAGCTCAGGCAGTCCACCTGTCTCGGCCTCCCAGAGTGCTAGGACTACAGGCATGAATCACTGCACCCAGCCATTTTATTTTATTTTGGAAATTTTCTTCCCTCAAAGTCCCTGAGGACTGTTTCTCTGACCTGTCACACACAGCTTTGTGCAGTGATTCTGATCTATCCACTGAGCGAGGCTGAACGCTCGGTGTTTAGAACCCTTTATCACCAATATTTTCTGCATCTTCCTTTCAAGTCACCTGCATAAAAAGGTAACTTATTTTTTAAGTTACACTGTTGCAGTTTAGCTTATGAAAAAGCCAGAAGTTGAGATAAATTTTAGCCAGGTTCTACACCTGTCCATGTGGGGCTTCAGAATTGTGCTTCCATTAAATAGATTATATTTGAACAATTTCCTGAACATTATATTAATATGAGAAGTTGTATCATTCATACATCGAGTGAACAAATGTCAAAAGTACACATTTCATTTTCCTCGTGTATTTCTTCTACTTTTGCACACCTTAGGCTGGGAATCTCTCTGCAGGCTTGCCTTCTGCAGATTGTTGGGTACAGAAACCTTATTGCAGATGTGGAAAAACTGCGCAGAGAGCCCTATGACTCTGAGAATCCCCAACATGAAGAGATGCTTTTGAAGGTTAGTCCTTGAACGTACTTCAGTTCCTCACTTACGTCAGCTAACAATTCACCAAGCGCCTACCATGTGCTGGAAACTGCTCTGGACACCGGGAGAACAAAAATGAACCAGTCACAGGCCGTAACTGGTTGGTAAGGCTGAGTTCTCTTGCTGGTTAACATGTCAGAGGTAAATTTTTCATCAGAAAATTCATGTAAGAAGTTATGTTTAAAAGGCATTTTTCTTTCGTAATTTGAGAAAGCATGGAGGTGCTCTGCATGGGCGCTCACATTTGGCTCAAGTTTAAATTGTTTAACATGTGCTGAAAGCCAGCAGGAGAAATAGCATTTGTCAAAGAGTGACTTGGGATTTTCTTTTTTTTTTTATTGTTCAATCATAGGTGTGTACATTAGTGCAATCAAGGGGTACAATGTGCTGGTTTCATATACAATCTGAAATATTCTCATCAACGTAGCCTTCTTGGGATTTTCATTTATGACTTTCAATACACATCAAAGAAGATGAAGTTGGTTTCTGCTTCAGCAATAGCCCTCTTGGGAAATTACCCAAGATCTTAATGCTGATTATTTATTCATGTAACTTGGATTGTATTAGAGAGGAGGGAAAGGTTTATGTTTGGCATATTGGATTCGTTGGAAAAAATAATGTGAAGGTATAAATGCTTCTGGCTGTCAAAGCAAAATCTTTAACATCTTACAGGATCCAATGGTATATTATGAAACATCAGTATAGCTTTTCTTCAATACACTGAATTATGAGTTAAAGAAACTAAGATCCTCTCAAAATTAAGACTAATCTTTACAACCATGTATTTATCTAAAATGTTGTATAAATTCAATTCTGAAAATAGATTGCTTTTTAGAATTAGTGTGCTTCCTTATACTTTCCTGGAATTCAAAATGGCAGTAACAGAATTGAAAAAAAATTTGTTTAGCTGCCTTAATTTTATTTTAGTGAAAAATATCAATAGAAGACATAATTTTAAAAACTCATCCTTTTGTTTTAAGGAGTATGTGCTTTTGTGTGTGTAAGTACTTACACAGGTGACTCATTTCTCTCTGCTGATTAGTGCTGGATCTGATGTGAATCATTAAAAATTAAAGAAGCCTCATTCTTGGCAATAGTTTGTTTTCTTCTCTTTCTTCCCTGCTTAATTTTAGCTAACCTACTAGCTAAACTTCTTCTCCTTTTTATTACTTTTTTTTTTTTTTTTTTTGCTGACCATTTTCTGGTGGGGGTAGTTGAGTTCAACAAAATGACCTACTGGTAGGAAATATGAAGCAAATAAAAGAAAAAGGAGGCCTGGTGTGGTGGCTCACACCTGTAATCCCAGCCACTGGAGAGGCTAATGCAGGAGGATAATTTGAATCCAGGAGTTTGAAAGCAGCCTGGACAACATAGAGAGACCCCATTTCTATAAAACTTAGCCAGGCATGGGGGTGCATGCCTGTAATCCCATCTCTTGCTGAGACTGGACTTGAAGTCCTGGCCTCAAGTGATTCTACTGCTTTGGTCTCTCCTAGTGCTAGGAATAGAAAAGTGGTTCTCAACCTGTGGGTCACGACTCCTTTGTAACAATGAAAATACATCCTGCATATCAGATATTTACATTACAATTCATAACAGTAGCAAAATTATAGTTCTGAAGTAGCAACAAAAATAATTTTATGGTTGGGGGTCACCACAACATGAGGAACTGTATTAAAGGGTCACGGCATTAGGAAGGTTGAAAACCACTGGAATAGAGGCATGAGCCAATGCATCTTGACAGAAATGACTCTTAATTACTGCACTGCACCACATCTTGCCCACATGTGCACTTCCAGGGCGGACCCAGGGTTTGTGTTTAAATGCCAGAGTTTAGACTTCATCTGAAAAGTGGGTAATCAGACACCTAGTTCACAAAATTGTTTAGAGTGAGAGTCAGCAAGCTAAGGCCTGTTGTGAGCCAAATTTGGCCTGCCACTCACTTTTATAAATACTATTTGATTGCAGTGGCACCAGACACATTCATTAATGTACAGTGAATGAGGCCAAACACGTTCATTGATATGCAGCGAATGACTGCTATCCTACTTCAAAGGCAATGTTCAGCAGTTACAAGGACTGTGTGTTCACGAAGCCTACTTACTCATCAACTGGTCCTTTACAAAGGTTGCTAACCCCTGGTTTATAAGATCAGTTAATATTCAGTATTACCATGCTGTGTAAGGCTTGGCAATAGGAGAGCATTATCAACATTACTAGAGTCCTAAAGCATAAAACAAATCTGGATCTTATGATTGTTTGAACAGAGACCAGGATGAAATTGAATAATATTACTATATTCTTATAGCACCGTCCACATGAATTATTCAAATAGGCATTTCTATTAAAAGTGTTTTGACCAAGTTAATAATGAAGGCAGAATTTTAAGTGAATCCATGCACTTAATAGAAAACAGAATTAAAAGACCCTCTCCTGATGGGAAGAGGTTTCCTTGGTGAGACATTTCTTCCCTTGAACTCTCTGCCTTGAGAGTAGACAGATGCATGGCCTTGTCCTTCCTGTTCTGAAGCAGACCTGAGACAAGACGGAAGTATTCAAATAAGCCTCAATAAAGGCTGAGTTCAAAGGGAGAGAGTTCAGCAGAAAGAATAGACCATGAAGGTTGCTGACTCAGAGGTCTGCCTGCACATCTGAAGCTTGACGACCGCTGTGAGAATCACTCAGCCTAGAGCGTGGTTTCCTGCACTTGGCCGGTGGCCTTGTGTAACTTCTCCAGGTAGTACAGTCTGAGACAGCTGAATTCCTCAGAGAGGCCACCACAGGCCCCCAGCTCAGTTCAGACTTAAAGTCGGCTTCCTAGAGCAAGAAACTACCTCACCCTTCACGAGCGCCCTGCCTCCCAGTATTGTTTTTTCAAGAAAGAGCCTATTTATCAGAAGAGAACCAAAATAGCATGAGGATTTTTTTTACAGGAAAAATACACAAAATTGTACTTCATAAAAGTATTTTAGCATAATGGGCTTTCATCTTCCAAAACAGGATTAACAACTTAATTGAGAACACTTTTTAGCCATTTAGTCTAGTCTGGTATAATCCATGAAATCATTAAAATGAAATTTCTTTTCAAAGCACTTTATCAGTCAAACTTTTTACTCTCCCAGACAAAGCACTCACCTAGTGAGGAAGGTTTATAACCTACCTGCCATTTAGCTCCACTCACTTGATGAAAGCAGGTAATTTTTAGTTACACAGGGCCCTAGAGTACTTCAAATTATTATTTAAATGAATGTGATGTACTTTACATTTTAGTTCCTTTTTTCCCTCCATTGTGGCAGGAACTAATCAGTTCCTGAAGGATTTTTTCACGAGACCTTTTCCTGATGATCACTCAGCCTCTCGTAATGCTGTCTTTTCTAATGAACTGAAGCATTTTCTGTCCTGAGGACTGCAGAGCATGGGCATGTTCTCGTATGGATTATATAAAAAGAGATTTTGCTTTCAAGCATGGTAGATTTACGTTCTTTCCTCTGAAGTTTTTTTCTCACTCTTTAGGTAAATTGAATTTACCAGTAGTAGCACCAACATAAAATACCGTATATTGTGAATAATAAGTAACTTTAGTGTCTAAAATCACACTGACAAAACAAATTATAGCTTTTTATTTGTTAGTATTTTTCTTTCATTGAATGTTATGTTTTATAGTGTGTCAGATACGTGATAATTTGATATAAAGCAAGATCTTTGAGTGTTGAAGCTTTAAAATTCATGTAATACAGAATAAGCAATTTGGGAATTTCATGATTTCTCAAATAGTAATAAGTATAATAATAATAGCCATAGTATGGAAATTTTACATTTGAATTAATACCCTGTCTATAATGAAGATATAACATCCAATATTAATAGTCTAAAAAGTAAATTTGCTCTTATACCCATCTCTATTGGAACTAAGTTTGGGCATTACATTTTATACAACTGTGGGTCTCAATCTTCCTCTCTGTACGGAATCTTTCTACAGAAAACTTGGAAGAATAGAACCAATTTATTAAGCAGTGGAGAGAATAAAGTTTAGAATTTATACTTGTCCATTAATTGATTCGAATTGAAATTCTTTTAGGTGACTCTTATGAAGTTTATTTCTGAACATTGCTGACCTCTCTTTCTCCACTTACATGATGAATGAACTTTACTCTCACTCCTGTCGTGGGTGAAACATGAGAAATGGAACAGGAGTCCGCCTGCTTTTCTTTTTGTTAACAGGCTGATAGAAGTTTTGATGTAACAGTAGGAAGCCGTCTCTGAGGATTCAAACGATGGATGTTCTCCTTTCCCTTTACACCCTTACATATTTTTGACAGCACCAGGCCTTTTTTGTAGGAGATTATCTTTCTATCCACTTATCTAATTTTCTTTTTTTTTTTTTTTTGTAGAGACAGAGTCTCACTGTACCGCCCTCGGGTAGAGTGCCGTGGCGTCACACGGCTCACAGCAACCTCCAGCTCTTGGGCTTAAGCGATTCTCTTGCCTCAGCCTCCCGAGTAGCTGGGACTACAGGCGCCCACCACAACGCCTGGCTATTTTTTTGTTGCAGTTTGGCCGGGGCTGGGTTTGAACCCGCCACCCTCGGCATATGGGGCCGGCGCCCTACTCACTGAGCCACAGGCGCCGCCCCACTTATCTAATTTTCAAGTTAGAAATTAAAACAGAAAGATTTAAAATCCTAAACAATATGTCTGCCTTCCACTGCTTTCAGAGCAATGACCCAATGGCATGTTCTGCAGCCTCTGGAAATTTTCACTGTGTACTCGTAAGGAGATGAGCGTGAAAGGCAAATAACCTCTTACTTTGTTATGAAATAACCACTCAGGGTACCTTCAAGCAGTCTTCAGAACATACTCGGAGAACTGCGGTCAGAGAGAATTAAAAGATGATTACACCTTTAATTATAATGTATTTACACATATTCAGCTTTGCAAAAGCTCCTTCGAATAATGTAGTTTACGAAATCTGAACTAATAGGAAATGGTATTTTTATGTATATATCACCAAGGTACTTCTCTTTTTTTGTCTCTAGTTATGGAAATTCTTGAAGCCCAATACGCCCCTGGAATCTCGGATTTCTAAGCAGTGGTGTGAAATTGGTTTCCAAGGTGACGATCCTAAAACGGACTTTCGAGGAATGGGACTTCTGGGACTGTACAATTTGCAGTAAGTAAAATGAAGAATAGTTGAGGGTTAATGTGATGCTCCTTAAACTGAAATGGCAAAGAGGATCCACTTCGTTATCAGTTTCAAAACCTCTTCCCAGCTGGGAACGGTGGGTCACACCTGTAATCCTAACACTCTGGGAGGCCAGGGCAGGTGGATTGCCTGAGCTCAAGAACTTGAGACCAGCCTGAGCAAGAGTGAGACCCCATTCTCTAAAAATAGCCGGACCTTGAGACAGGTGTCTATAGTCTCAGCTACTTGGGAGGCTAAGGCCAGAGGATTGCTTGAGCCCAAGAGTTCAAGGTTGTTGTGAGCTATGACACCTCCGAACTCCACCAAGGGTGACAAAGTGAGACTCTGTCTCCAAAAAAAAAAAAGCCACTCCTAGAGGACTCCAAGAAAACATTCAAGTACCCTGACAGGTAACTCAGGTGCATAAAATTTTTAAAAGCTCCTACCATTTTCCCTCTATCTCAGCATGCTTCATGGATTTTTAAAGGAAATCTCAAATACATTTAAAAAAAATTTTATTATGAAAAATTTCAAACATATACAAAAACAGAGGGAAGATTGTAAAGAACCTCCTTACATTGATCACCCAGATTCAGTAATTGCCAATCTTTTGAAATTCTTGCAACATTCTATTTTGGCAGAAAAATTAAATTGAAATCCTACACTTTCATTTCACCCACCCCTCATATTTCAATATGTAGTTTTAAAAACATTAATATGATTTACATTAATTACACTGTCCTTATATTTAACAAAATTAACAGTGACTTCTTGGTGTCCTCTATATCTATTCCATAGTCCAGTTTCTCAGCTCTCTCAAAATGTCTTTTTACAGTTGGTTTTCAATGCAATTCCATATCAGATCTACCTATAACACTTGGTTAATGTGACCCTGCAGGTCTTTTTTAATTAAAGCCATCTCTCCCTCTTTCCCCCTCTTTTTGCCACCCCCCACCCCCCCACCGGTGTCATTAACTTATAGACAGTTCCAGGTCAGTTGTCCTGTAAAATATCCCATGGCCTGGATTTGTCTGTTTGTGCTTGTACCCATCCCCTGTATTTCCTGGAAAATGGAAGGTATTCGGAAAGGCTTGAAGAGATTTAGAGTGACGTCACGGAGGGAGGTCTGCCACATCCTACCTCTGCTCCATGCCAAGATGGATCAGAAGGACCACAGCCTGATGGCTCTATTGCAAAGTCCCCATCAGCCGTTCCTCCTTCCGTGATATTCACTGGACCAATCAATTGCTCAAAAGGTGCTTTTCTAATTCCCATAATTGTTGGCTAGAATTCTGTAGAAACTAAGTTCCTTTTGTCAACTATAGTTATTTGGTTTCTCTAAAATGCAGGCAAGACAAATATTCAGTTTTTCATTTGGTTGCCAGTTCTGAATAAAGACTTGGTGCCCTAATTCCCTGGTTTGTAATCAAAAATATTTTTTGCTTTGTCTATTTTTTAAATACTGTTTAACGCTTGCATTTTATATGCTTCTTGTGATTCAACTAATTCTGCTCATTATTTTTTAGGCTTAAATTAACAGTGATTTAATTAACCATTTTTTGAGTTAAAAGAAGTCCTTTCCCAGCTATGTCCCACCATACTAGTGATAAGGTAGTGTTGTATTTTTAAAAGAAATTAAGCCTTTAGTCATTTTTGGTGACACCCAATTTTTTCCGCTACATCTTCCCTTTGTGTTAAATTTAAGAAGTTTAGTAATTACCCATTATTTTATAAAATGTTTTAAACGGTACATTATTATGTAATGTGAATGAATAGAATGTAAATTTTAATAAGAAAGATGATATTACAAATAAGTGGGTAAGTTTTGCTCTTTTAAATAATTGTAACTGGGACAATTGTAACTGGCCTCTCATTTAGGGAAAAAAATAGAACTAAATCTCTACCTCATCTCAATTCTTCACAAATTAAAAGTCAAAAATTTTCCAACTTTCAGGAGAAAATCTACAAGATGTCTGAATAAGGAAGGACCTCTTAAAGATACAAACTAAAAGGAATCATCACCTAGAAAAGTAGAATCAATGACTTTCCCATATTACCGGCCCTGCACACCAGGGGCCGTGGGTTCGAACTTCGCCTGGGCCTGATTAACAAAAAAATAAATAAATAAAAAATAAAAAAATTCACACATTAAAATCAAAAATTTCTGTAAGATAAGCCACTGTAAACCAAGTGGCAGGAGACAAGACTGGCAGAATTCAGTGTGTTATTTCTTTATTTGAGGACTTTTTAGATATACTGAACCAAGAAATATGAGCAGATGAGACATACAGAGGAAACCCAGGTGGCTGGCAAAAGTGTGAAGAATCAGTTTCATTAACCAATGTGGACGTACACGTCACAATGGCTGACTTTGGTTTGAAATTCTCCGAGAGGAAATTCAAGAGCATGTTTTATACTTTAGACCAGTCATCCTCAAACTGCGGCCTGCAGGCCACATGAAGTGGTGTGAATTGTATTTGCTCCCATTTTGTTTTTTACTTCAAAATAAGATATGTGCAGTGTGCATAGGAATTTGTTCATAGTTTTTTTTTTTTTAAACTATAGTCCGGCCCTCCTGAGGGACAGTGAACTGGCCCCCTGTTTAAAAAGTTTGGGGACCCCTGCTTTAGACTTATGCAGGAAACATATACACATCAAATTAAATAATACATGCTATAGTTTTATAGTGGTCGCTATAAAGCCCTTTTTTTTTTTTGTAGAAACAGAGTCTCACTGTACCGCCCCCGGGTAGAGTGCCGTGGCGTCACACAGCTCACAGCAACCTCCAACTCTCGGGCTTACGCGATTCTCTTGCCTCAGCCTCCCGAGCAGCTGGGACCACAGGTGCCCGCCACAACGCCGGGCTATTTTTTTGTTGCAGTTTGGCTGGGGCTGGGTTTGAACCCGCCACCCTCGGCATATGCAGCCAGCACCCTACTCACTGAGCCACAGGCGCCGCCCTATAAAGCCCTTTTTACGAATTATTTTTGAGGGTATGTAGGTTTTTTGTACTAAAAATTTCACTACCCCTTTTCTATTTTTTTTTTTTTTTTTGAGACAGAGTTTTGCTATGTCACCCTTGGTTGAGTGCTGTGGCGTCACAGCTCATAGCAACCTCCAATTCCTGGGCTTAGGTGATTCTTTTGCCTCAGCCTCCCAAGTAGCTGGGACTACAGGCGCCCGCCGCAATTCACTACCCCTTTTCCTCCAGAATAGAATTTTTTTTAGCATGTCTAAGCTCCATAAGATATTTTTCATTTATCTAAAATTAATGGGCGTGTTGGCTCACATCTGTAATCATAGCACTCTGGGAGGCTGAAGCAGGTGGATCGCTTGAGCTCAGGAGTTTGAGACCAGCCTGAGCAAGAGGGATACCCTGTCTCTACTAAAAATAGAAAAACTATCTGGGCACTTGTGGTCCCCATTACTTGGGAGACTGAAGCAAGAGGATCACTTGAGCCCAAGAGTTTGAGGTAGCTGTGAGCTATGACGACATTACAGCACTTTACCCAGACCAACAGACTGAAACTCTTTCTTGAAAAAAAAGATTTGAATACCAGTGAATGTTCTCCAGGAGAAACATCCTCTGTCATCTCCTGAGTCTCTGTTCTCTGTGCCTTTTCACTGTCCTGGCCGCTCACGGAGTCCCATCACCCAGGCTCCTGCCTTCCAAGACTCACAAATGCTGAGCAATCCGGCCTGCTCCTCTGTAACTCTTCCTAGTAATAAAGTCCTTGGCAAAGCTGTAATGACATTTTCAAATGTACTAAGTACATTTCTAAATCTGTGTAACTTTCACACCTACCCTAGCATAGCATTATATTTGGAAAATTCTATTATGGAAAATTGCTCCTTCTCTGAAGGAGCTGGTGCCAGTGATGATCTTGTGCTGGCTTTGATCCAGGACCCAAGTGGCTTCACCTGGGTTAGAGTAAGCACACCCAGCACTGTGCAGCCCGGGTTTTCTCTCCCTCTGACTGCAGGTATTTTGCGGAAAGGGATGCCACTGTGGCTCAGCAGGTTCTCTCCGACTCTCTTCATCCGAAATGCAGGTAATTGTTGCAAATAAAAGGTAGGTTAGGCTTTATAATTAGATAAAATTAACTTCATCTCCTTATGGCTCTGTCAAGATTCTCCAGAAAGTCAGCTCACCAGAAGTGAGGCTTAAAGCCCTTTCAAACAAACCCTTGTGACAAATGCTGGAGAGGAGGGTTAAAACTTTGGGTAGGTACTGTAAAATTTAAGATGCAGAGTAGCACTGTTCAGATGGGCTGTGTACTTAAAGGGGCTGAAAATGTCACCAGTATGTAGGAAGATTAGGGAAGTGAGTGTGGAAGAAGGGCAGGGCCTGGAGAAAGGTCCAGAGAGAAGGGACACAGAGGGGTGTGAGAGGGAGAATGGAAGGCCTGAAGTCAGGAACCGGCTGACTCCGCAATTGCCGATGCTTTTTTATTTCATTTTATTTTTTATAAAATTCTAGATTCTAAACTATTTGTGTTTTCATTTACCTTTCTAAATTTTTTTCTTTGGTTACTTAAAGGGATATCACTAAAGAGGAAATAAGGTATTTTTTCTTTGCTTTTGTGTTTTATTGCTTTTGTAATATTTTAGAATAAGTATGGGTAAGAATTTTTTCAAAAAATATAAATTTATGGAAAATTTTTAAAAAGCAAACATTTATCAAGTTTTTACCTATTAGAGGTAATATTTGGGCTATGTTTTAGTAAACTGGAAACTAAATTAGCCTAATCTGAAAGAAAATGTCTAAGAGCCTTTCTGCAACCATCATTCAATCTGGTTGGAGAAACATTATGAAGACTCATCTAAAAGCCAAACATCTCACAGGCACATTCTGATTCTATCCAACCTCCAGAGAAGGGCATTTTGTTTGGAAATTTTGTTGTCCAGAGCAAATTTGCTCTTTTATTAATAAATTTCTAATTTGATTATTATAAATAGTAGTAAATATGTATGTATATTAGTTATTCTTCTTATGAATAACTTAGTTATATATCACAATCTTAGTTATATATCACACTTTTATCCTCAGTATAATGATAGGTTAGTTGTTAGTACTAATGCTTGCTAAGTAAGTTAAAAATGTTATAATATTATCAAAATTCAAGAATAGGTTGACTAGGGTTTTTTAAGGTTCATTAAGTTATATTATCCTTCCCAAATTTACATTTATAATCTTTTATAAGACTAAAAATTCATTTTCTTTTACTTACTTTAAGATGGTTAAAATCAAGCTATTTAAATTTTAGCGAACTATATCTTTTGAACTGCACATTTCTGTCACATGGAGACTTTGAACTCCCTAATTAAAATTGGCTGGGGAGCCTGTATGGGCATTTCCTGGAGGAACATCTTCCAGAAGATGTGAATCCTCCATGGTCCTTTTAAAGTGACAATAAGCTTAAAATACTTTTGATTAATAATTGGAAATGTCTAAGGCTTTTAGACATTTTCTATCAGATTAGGCTAATTTAGTTTCCAGTTTACTAAAACACAGCCCATATATAATTCTCCTCCTTCTCATTGGAGGAGAATTAATTTTGTCTATGAGTCATTCTCAAAAAAAGACCTTCTAGTTGTGTCTCCTGCATCAGGCATCAGAGAGAGGAGGTATTGGGGGTTTATGTGACTGCTCTTATTTAAGAAGAGATTAGCATTTGTGTGTGTGCGCATGTGTTTATGGTCATAGAGAGTAAAATACCATGCTTTAATTCCTCAAACTGTAATAAAATAGAATAAAATTTGTATATCGATTACTTCAAATTGACGGTAAATGTTACTGGATGCAAATCAGAGCATTTAAAAATGCTGCTCCTTCTTCACTAGTGTCTGAAAGAAGTAGATATTGATCAATTTTGATATCAACATAGGTTCTGCAAATCCCTGAATATCAGGTGTTCAACAGAGAGAAGTTACATGCTAAGGAAAACCCTTTCATGTCTGTCCCCTGCAAGCGTGATACGTTACTGCTCTTGCAAATATCCATCTGTCCAGTCCTAGAGTAACTTGAGGGATGAAGGTGCACTGAAGTGTGAGAGGAGGAATTTTGACTGTTGGTTTTGCATGCATTTATTTCTTCCTGATGAGAGAAATCCCATCTTTTGGGGCTAGGATCTCTTTCTTATAAGTAATCATATGAGTAAAGGTCATTTGGCCTTTTTTTATTATTTCCAATGCAAATAGAATTTAATTTGACAAATATACAGACACAGTATATTAAAAGCTTGGTTAAAAAAATAGATGCTTATAAATTCTTATCTGTAAAATTTCTTAAACTTCACACATAACTCATTTTCGTTTGGCCATGAGTCTTTTAAAGATCTCCTGATTGCTCTTTGGCTTGACTATTTGGTTTTTTTTCTACAAGTTACACTTTAAAACAAGTGACATATTTTAACATGAATTAAAAGCAGTTACTTTGAATTACAGCTAGTCATTTGCAGAGTAGACAGTATACATAAATATCAGTTTTGCATGATGTTTTTGTGGTTACGTGGTGTGTGTGTCTTAAACAGTGTTTGCTGTGTATTTTAGAGAATCTTCCTTTCTCCTACTTAGATAGAAACTAAGTGCGTTATAACTCTGGCTTTTAAATCTTATTTAGTTCAAATGTTAACTATAGTTTTTAGGGTAAAACGCTAAATAAAAGTTCTATCAGACACACAGGAAAGTGGAACATGGATCCTCCCTACAAAGTGTTTTCAGTATGGAGGGAATGGGTTGGATGCACAAATATACCAGATAATAGGATGTGAGGCAGTATTTCCAGAATCCTCCATGGTGGAACATTTTCTAAAGTCTTATTCAGAAGCTCAAATAATAAAGCAGATTAAAAAGTAGCTGCTATGGCTTAGCTGAGTAAACATAGCTCAAAGAAATACCATAGTGCACATTTCCTCCGTCCTTTCCTTTTTCCCCTCCCGCCTTCCTTCCTTCCCTCTCTCCCTCCTCCTTTCCTTCCTTTCTTCCTTCCTCCCCTCTGTTCCTCACCCCTTGCTTCCTTTCTTCTTTTCTTTCTTTTACTCGAGTTAGTAAAAGCATTTATTTGGCATCTGCTGTGTACCAGACAACACAAATAAAGCTGAGCGGGTTTATTTGCCATGAGATAAAACCAAACAACATGCAGCAGGGACTCACGAGCTGGTGAGGGAGCATTAGGTTAAAGGGGAGAGAGGCCAGTCCAGGTTTCAGGGAGGAGGCACTTGAAACTAACGACGGTGTGAAAGAGGATCTTGATGCCAGGCCTTTGGGGCTGTCTCCCGTGACCGTACAAAAGTGAATAGTGGGTGCGTATAATAGCATGGCCTTAAGTAACACCACTTCTGAGCTTCACGTAAATTGTACTGTGGCTTTTTAACTGGACAACATTTAAGTTGATTAGTGTTAGATAACTGATTACAGATATCTCTGCATATGGTTAACAGTTTCAATATAAGCATTAAAAGAGAAAAGTACCAATCAAAGATAAAATCTTATTTACTTATTCATTCATCTATTCAGCAAATTCAGCAAAGCAGAATGGGAAAAGAAAAGGATGGATAAAGCAATTGGGTGAGTATGGGATCTCCTCTGTAAAGATTATCAGTCTGGACCAGAACCAAAATAGAAATGTCCTAAGAGCACCATGAAAAACAAAAAATGATGCAATTTCACTACTCCTGATATAAATATAAAATCCAGGTGAATTTTAAAAAGTATTCTATGTTTTGGCATTTATCTGTATGATTGTGTGATATTACTTTGCCTCTGACCAACATAAAAGGTAGAAAGTTATAATTGTATGAAAATAATTTTCAGAATTCATTTAGAATTGGGTGTTTGGTGGTTTTCTTTTAAGGATTTCTATCAAGTGGTGGGCTACTGGATAAAAATTTACTTTGGAAAAAATTTTTTATGATGCCCTATTTCATCTAAAAATATTACTGAACAAAAACCTTTTTTTCTGTGCTGGATTTATATTGGCAAAGAGAAATTAAGAACTTGTTTCTTTTAATTTTTAGTAAACATGTAAGAAAGGAACTAGAAAATATAGACTGTGTTAAGGTACTTTTCAAAGTTTTTCTCATCTTAAAAGTAATATGATTTATTATACAAGATTCAGAAAATATGGGGAAGTAATCAAAAAACCACTCAGTCTTTTTATTCTGGCATACGCATTAATATTAATCTTTTTACTCTGGCATACCCATTCATATTTTGTGGCATTTCATGCTAGCCTTTTGTCCATGCAGATCTGTGTATGTTTAATGAAATTCAGCTTGTTCTACCACGTTTTACATCCTGCTTATTCTTTAAAAATATAGTTTTAATCAGCTGTAATATGTCATATATAAGATTACACCAATGTATTTCATTTGTCATCTTTTTTAGGAGATCTAAATGGTTTCCATGTTGTTTCCATTATAAATAATGCAGTGACAAATATCCTTGTCTATAAAGCTTTGTCCACTTTGAATTTTGTCTTACCATGTTTGGAAACAGAATTACCAAGATGTAGCACCTGAACTCTCAATTCTCTTGATAATGTAATACTGAAATTTTCTAGTAAGTCACAAAAGTCAAAGTTTTGAGAGGGTAGAAAGAGCAACAGCCTGCCACTCTGATAATTTAATAGTAATTTAAAAATCAGATGAGCGTGATTTGAATTACTCATTTCCCATTTGTGACACCTGGTTGGTTTTGTGGTTTAACTTCACAGGTACTCATTTGCAATTGTGGGCATCAATATTACTGACCTGGCGTATAATCTACTGGTGAGCGGAGCTCTAAAAACCCATTTCTACAATATTGCCCCAGAAGCTCCAACGTTGTCTCACTTCCAACAGACCTTCTGTAAGTGTCCCACTGCTTAATTATCAACATAGGTTTCTTTTACAGTGGTTCTCAACCTTCCTAATGCCGTGGCCCTTTAATATAGTTCCTGTGGGTTGCGACCCACAGGTTGAGAACCGCTGCTTTAGAACATTCCACACAAGGGCTGCAGCTGTGAGACCTTTGTGATTTGACTGCTTTGGGAGCCTTGAACTTCCTCCTTTGGTTTTGACCTTGTTTTCTCATTCTGCATTTGTATTTTCGGGAGGAAATTATTGTGGATTTTCTCTTTCCCAGCTCTTGCACAATATCCAGCGTATCAGTACCTGGTCTGACTCAAGTGTTTTTCTTTCTCTATTCCTCGTGGCCTAGCATTTGAGAGTGCAGGTTCTGGAGGCACCCTCAGTTGATTCCCAGATCTGTGTTTTAGCAGAAATGAAATCTCCAAAAAGAGATTAGAAGATAAAGTCGAAAAACTCTCCTAGAAAGTAGAAGAAAAAGATGTAGATGAAAAACAAAAAACAAACAAACAAAAAAAAAAAGGTTGGGGCAGTGCCTGTGGCTCAGTGAGTAGGGCACCAGCCCCATATACCAAAGATGGTGGGTTCAAACCCGGCCCCGGCAGAACTGCAACAAAAAAATAGCCAGGCATTGTAGCAGGCACCTGCAGTCCCAGCTACTCGGGAGGCTGAGGCAAGAGAATCTTCTAAGCCCAGAAGTTGGAGGTTGCTGTGAGCTGTGACACCACAGCACTCCACCCAGGGCAACAAAGTGAGACTCTGTCTGTAAAAAAAAAAGGGTTGAAAAAGTAAAGGACCCTTCCTGGAAGTCTTACGTTTGAATAATAGAAATGCCAGAAATAGAACAATGAAAACTAAGAAGAGGGGAGGGAATCAAAAAAATGAATCAAGAAAAAATTTCAGAACTGAAGGATGAGTTTTCGTATTTAAAGTAGTAGGCACCAAATTAAAGATTAATATAGACCCACCAAGATTAATGTCATTATGAAATTTTATGACACTAGAAAGAGGTGATCCTGAAAATTTATAAAGCTGTCACATAAAGAATTGAGAATGAAGATGACTTTGCACTTCTCCACATCAACATTGTATTCTAGAAGGGGGTGGAATAATGTCTTTAAAAATTAATAGAATATTTTTTAAGGGAATATGATTTCTGGATTAGAATTCTAACTACCAATTAATTATGGGAATAGAATATAAAGACATTTTTTCAAATGCAAAGTCTTAAATATTTTACTTCCCTGTACCTTTATCGGAAAGCTCTGGAAGGGTATGTTTCCACAAAATAAGAAAGTAATCCTGAATGGATAAAGGAGATCTAGAAAATGGGAAGTAGTGAAGAGACACTGCAGGAGAAGGGTGAAGGAAAAGCCAAGATGATATCCGTACAATAGACTGCAAATCACAAATTGCATTTCAGAAGATCAGGGGGCTCTAGGAGACTTTGAAGAATTTGAAATGGACAGAATATCTACCATGTTCAAACACATTGAGTGAACAGTGGCATATGTAGGAGATAGTTTAGGATTAAATTAAGTAGAAAACTGAGCAAATTAACAATTAAGGCAGTTATTAATACTGGGTAAAGGAATGTGTGAGAAAGTAAGTGACGTGTGGCTGGAGTGGGTGAAAGGATGATGAATCTTCAATAAATGTTTAAATATTTATAAAGAGAAGTTTAAAAAATACAAGCAATGAAAACCATCTTATTTTAGAGTTATGGAAATAAATAATTAAAGCAATCAACTTACAGCATTGAAATGTTGCTTTAAGGAACCAAGAATTAGGGCAAGATATGCTGCTACTTTTTGTTTATTTGGTTTGGATTTTTAATTTTTGTAATAAGACTTGTTAAAACTTGTTAAATATTTGACTCTGAATTACATGTATATGTAACTCAGATAAAAATGAAAAGGAAATTTTAAAACACTTATGCTTTATACTTGTTAATGGGAAACGTAAGTTGTCCCTTCAACACATTATTGCTTCTCCCACCCCAACAACCAGACGATCGTCTTCTTTCCAACAATACAGGGTGTCCCAAGGGTCACCCACAAAGTCACCACACAAAATATTCATTACAAAATTTTACAAAGAGGTGGCTAACCCATTGAGAATATTTTGTAAATATTTAGTAAAAATTTGTAATGACTGTTTTCTAAATAAACCTGAATGGAACTGGAGACAGCTCTAAGTGAAGTGTCACAACCCGGAAAAAAGGAACATCACATGTGCTTTCTTGGTGCTAAATTGGAACTGGTAGATGAACACCTCCATGCTCATGTGAGAGGAGAACTCAGTGAAATTCAAGGGGAAAGGGCAGGTAAAGTCCCACCTACCGTGTCTGTTGTACCCTCCCTGGGTGAAGGACACACTTGCAACTCGGACTTTAACCTCCACAAGCAAACTATACAACCTGATCATATGTACCCCCCTGTTAATCTGAAATTAAAAGAACAAAAAAAATAGGAGCTGCAGATGAGGATATTAAAACTTGTTTTTAATTCTTCCAAAAAATGTACCTATAAACAAAGGTACATTTAGCTATAATTTCCCATTTTCCCTATGTATGGCAACTTTGTGGCCAATCGTTGGGGCACCTGTATTGTTGAGATTTTACTACAGATCAGGTTCTGCACCAAGGAAGATAGGCATCTAAAGAAATAATTGAAATATAGTGGGAAGAATTTTGTGATTGAAAAAGTAAAGATTCTGATTTTAAAAATTGAAAGGGTAATGGCTGGTGCAGCTCACCCAGTCTGGGAGTCAGGGAACCCTCCCCAAAGCAAACACCCCTTTGATGGAGACCTGAAGGACGGGTGGCAGAAAACAAAGCAATGGTGGCTGAGTGGTCCAGCAAAGGCCACAAAGCAAGAGAATATGTGGATTCAAGAAATAGACCGTAGGATGTAAGAGGCAGGTGAGGAGAGATGACATTGGAAATGTAAGAGCCTGTACTAGGGGCTGATCCAGAAGAGCTTTGCAAACCACATCGGGAGCATAAACATACAGACAGTGCAACCCTTTGCTGTGCTTCCCTGGCCTTTTACACTTACTCTGTATTTACAGTGCTCTCGAGGGAAATCAGGGAAACCGTTCTAAGGGGAATGGAATGAGTTTCGTTTGGGCTCACTGAGGGTGAATTCCTCCAGGGAAATACATCTGGAGCTGCAGAGTGGGCATTCTAATGTGAAGCTCCAGAGCTCTGAAGAGTTAGAAGGATTTGTGCTACAGATTTGGGATTTGTCAGCACTGAAAACAATATCAGAGCCACGTGCAGGGAGCTCACCCAGGAAAGGATCAGAGTTAGAATCCTAAAGAGCTGGTATTTAAGGGCAGGATTATTTGTTTTGTTCACTGCTGTATTCTCAGCTGGTAGATAGTAGGAGCTCAGTAACTGTTGGATGGGTGGATGGATGAGAAGCTAAAATATTGGATGATGTTCTTTGCAAGGAGAATAGAAATCTAGTTTCTCTGGAAAAGTTTAACGTTGGCTTGAATTGTTACGCCTCCAAGAGAATCCTGGCCCCGATGGACAAGCAGATTACTTATTTCCTAAGGCTGTCACCAGCTTTTGGAAACAGCAGCAATCCCCCTATGGACTGGGAGTAGCAGGGGGACTCAGTCCTGTCTAGGGGAAGTGCCCTAGACTCTCTATTCTTCCACTGGACACGATTGGTGCTGCACGCCTTCCCTGTGCCCTGCTCTCTAATAACTGGATGCAGCAAAGCAAAACCAAGAGACATTCAGGCAGCAGCAGATACGCTGCGGGCTTGAGTTGGAAAGCCAAATTACTATTCAAAACAAGTATTTCCACTAGGTTGAATATGAGAATATAATACTGTATCCTTCTGACTTCACAGTATTATTCAGTGTTCACTGATACAGGCTGAGGCAGTATGTCACAAAAATTGCATTCAGTCTAAAGCTCCGCTGAAGTGGAGTGAGGTTAGGGGTGACAAGCAGGAGGAAAGCACAATGGCCAGAAGAGGAAAAGAAATTATTTTTTTCTCTATCCCCGCAAAGAAGGACCTATTCAGTAGGAATAAGAACCAGAGGAGCAGAATGCACTGGAAGGCAGCCTGTTGCTGTGGTGGGAAGTCAGTTGGTTTCAGGTCCTGGTGTCCAGCTGCAGCTGTAATTGTTTGCCACTCCAGTATCTTGTCTGAGTCCACTGTCCTTGTTTGCAAAACGGAGACACAGGGTTTGTATTACCTACTTCCCAAGCTGTTAGAAGATGAATGAGATGGTGTAAGCCAGCGGTTCTCAACTATAGGTTGCCGCTCCTTTGGGGGTTTCCTGCATATCAGATATTTACCTTACGATTCATAACAGTAGCAAAATTACAATTATGAAGTAGCAACGAAAATATTTTATGGTTGGGGGTCACCACATCACAAAGAGCTGTATTAAAGGGTCACGGCATTAGGAGGGTTGAGAACCACCAGGTGAACAGCAGCCTGGCCTCTGTTTTCTCCCTCTTCTTTCTGTGACACTCTGTTAGCATTTTCAGTTAACAAATCCCCAGCTGAGGGTCTCCACCTGTCTGCTGAGAAGCAGGGAGCACGAGGGCTTCACCTTTCCCTCATCCTCAGCGCCTCCTCCTGTGTCTGTTACAGATCTGTGAACAGAAGGGTCAACTGACCAACTGACCAAATGAACTTTTGAAGACTCTGTAATTTCTCTAAATGATCTTTTATGATTACAATATGTACGTTGGGAGCCAGGCCACCATTTCTGCATTTTGATTAAGATCACGTAATATGGGCTCGGCACCTGTGGCTCAAGCAGCTAAGGCGCCAGCCACATACATCTGAGCTGGTGGGTTCAACTCCAGCCTGGGCCTGCCAAACATTTTTATGTACATTGCAGAAAAGTAAAATCTTCATTAAAAATTTTTTTTCTCAAAATGACTGTTTGTCATTGCCATAGGAGTATTAATGAGATGCATCATGGATGATTTTAATTCACAGTGTTGGAAACCAGACTCTACATACAAAATAGCTCAGGCCTCTTCATTTGAGCTCAGAGACCAGTCAGGAAAATTATGTATGTATTTTATATAGTAAGAAGAAATTATAAATTATCATAGATCTCTTTTAGAACCATAAAAATTGTAATAGAAGGAAATTTAAGTAAAGTCCCTTAAAAGGAAGCTAAAGGAATTTACTTAAAAAGAGAGCCTCTTCTAGACCAAAGGTTCTCAACATTAGTGGCATGAGATCCATGTTACTGAACTCCACGTCTGGTTAAATCTGGAAAGATCTGTATTTCTTACAAGCACCTCAGACCATTCTTGGACTCTTTTAGTTTTCCCAGTCACTGATATGGACAGATGGTTGAATTCGTTTGGGAGAATAAGATACTGAGATCAGAGAAAACATGTTTCTGTTGATGTGCATTAAAAGAACTAGATGATAAAGCAGACTCCAAATCACAGCTTGTGAGAAATAGTGAGAAAAAAAGAGATGCTCACCCTGGAAAAGAGACGAGCGGAGGGCACACGGCACACTTCACATACCCGAGACAAAGAAAGGTTGGATGTGTTCTATGAAATAGAGGGCAGTAGGTTTTGGCCCCACATGAGGAAGAACCTTTTAAGATCAAGTTTCTCCTAGAACAGTCAGGTATCAACAGAGAAGTTCAAGCCTGGATGCCACCTCAGAGAATAAGTGTCCGGAGAGCAGATATATGGCAGATGGCTCATAGGGTGGCTGACGCCTCTGATCTGAGGCTTTTCTGGTGTAACCATGTTCCAGTGACAGTGGTAGTAGACCCTGGATTGTGTAACCAGGAGGTCAGTTGGGTGATGGCTGGTGTGTCCCTGTCAGAAGTACTTAAAAATAAATAAATAAAAACTTAGGTCTTCCTCCCTAAACGAATATGCTAGCTGCTAGCTCCACGTGGCCGCTGAGCACTGGATGTGGCTAGTCCAAATGAAAGGTGCCATTAAGTATAAAATACATACTGGATTTTGAAAACCTGAAACAAAAATAATGCAACAATCTCATTCATAATTTTAATGTATCTTATATATTGAGTTTAAATAATTATTAAAATATCTCACAAAAAAAGAAGGATTAAAAGGAGTCATGTCAGTTATTGTATGTGGAGGGCCCCCAGACAGGCTAGAAATACAACAGTCAACCCAAAAGAAATTCAAAGTAACAAAATTCTCTGACTTCTCCCCTTGTGTCTGTGGAGAGACCACTTGCTTAAAGACGTACAGGCAGACTTAGCAAGGTGACGCGCGATGAGTAATCAGAGGGGTGAGTCTGTGGATGTGAACCTGCAACTGGCATGTGTGTTGGGGACAGGGAAGGTCATTTCTGGGTTTCTATTATGGTGAAATATGAATAATGATTTTTAAAAATCACTTTATAGCACTGTGCTGAAGGTTTCCCAGACAAAGCTAGTTATCACAAAAGCAAAAGCTACTGATGCTCTGATGTTTCTTTAACTGTTAGAATTGAGTATGTTTCTTCCAAATTCCCCCCCCCCCCCCGCCCATAATGTCCACTGCCTGTTCCTTCCCATTTCCATTTACATGTGGCGGGGAACAGCAAGGATTCAAACCAGATTTCTGGCTGAAGAATCCCAGCTCCTTCTACTGCCTTCTAACATTAAGACAAAGAAAAACTGGCATAACACTTGCCTTTCTTACCATTTCTTTTCTTTGTTAACTATGATTATTTCCTTAAATGTTTTTATTCTGATGGATAGATGCACCTGAGCTTACAATGAGTTTATTTCATAAAAATATCAAATGTGGGGCAGCGCCTGTGGCTCAAAGGACTAGGGCGCCGGCCCCATGTGCTGGAGGTGGTGGGTTCAAACCCACCCCCAGCCAAAAACTGCAAAAAATATATATATATATATATCAAATGTGAATTGAATTCACATTTCAATTCTAAAAGTGGTGCTTAAAAATAGACCACAAATATGGTGGAGAGCAAAGAGCACAGTGGAGAACAGAACGCAATGAATAAGTTCTTATTTCAAATATTTAATATTTACCCCCCCCACTTTTTCCAATCTAGATCACTGATAGATAACATTTTTGAGACACAAAAGCACTTCAATATGAAATTATGTTTCAGAGCAAGAAAGTCTTATTAACAATTTCATGTAGTTTAATGACCAGTCTTTGTTGTTCAAAGTTGATTTACAATTTTTATTGTCTCATAATAGATTGTCAGAATGCATTTGTTTGATTTGTCAGAGTAATTTAAAACTTTAGTTAAACCAAATATCAAGAGAAAAAAAGCTGAGTAGAATAATTTTGAACGTTATGTTAATTTAATTAGGAGAAGAAGGATAAAGTAGTTACTGTCAGCCTTTCAGAGTTTGTTCCCAAAGTGATTCATATTCAAGAAACAGCAGAATTGATTTGTCTTCCTGTTTGAGAAGAGAGTAATTCCAGGGCCAGTTGCAAAAACCTTGCGGAGTAGCAGCCTCTACTGTGTTGGTCTTAAAGAATAATCTGAAAACAGTGTTATTTGCTATATTTTGATGTCTTCTTAAGCTTAATGGATGCCAAGGTTTGCTCCAACATCTCCTTCAGCATTCAGGATGATGTTGAATGGGATTTTTCTCCTGTGTTTTCTCCTGTGTTCTTAGCATTTTATTATCTCTAACAGGCTATTTGATGCATGAATTTCATAAGTTTTGGATTGAAGAAGATCCCATGGACATAATGGAATTTAATCGTGTGCGAGAGAAATTCCGTAAGAGAGTCATCAAACAGCTGCAGAACCCAGACATGGCGCTGTGCCCACATTTTGCCGCCTCGGAAGGTCTAATCAACATGTAGTCGCCACGCTGGAGTTAATGGGCCCCCTGGAACACTGCCTCATCATCCTGTTAGATTTCTGCTTAGGTCACAGCTCACATGGAATGCACACAGTGGTTGCATGCATGCCTTTTGGTACAGTATTTTCATCTCTTGGTCCTAATTCCAAGATCCCCAGATACCACTGTTTCTGGAGTGTCTTTCATCCAGTCACTGCTCTATTGTGGCATCGTGCAGTGTTACATCTTGCCTTGATAGCCAAGTATGGAGAGAGTTTTCTATTTTTTTAGATTTTTTTCCTCCCCCTCATAATTCAGCATTAAAGAATTGTATTTCTCTAGCTGTATTTTGTATGTAAGAGTTTTAGCTGAATCTTGTTCTGTGAAAGCCTTTTAATTTATTGATAATGTTTCATCACTACTGCTGCTAGCTTTTCAAGCCGACTTCATGCTTGGACCTCATTCTGATAAAGTGTAAGACTTTAAAATAATACAGACAGACACATGATACGCCAAACTGTTCCTGCAAACATAGCTGTGCTTCATGAAAACATAACGAGGCTTACAAGAAGTAACTTTAGGTAGGAGCTGTTTTTGTTTGAAGTACTGCAGAATTATACTGTGACTTACCCCCCACCCCAGTCACAATTGTGTCATAGTCATTTGGATATCAAATTAGTTTATTCTCATAATTTCATGGGCTTGGATGCCTAAACATGTTTATGATGCATGGAGCCTAAGAAAAGAAGTAAACGTATTTCAAAAGCTGCAAAAGGTTTTTCACTGCCTGCCTCTTACTGAACTCAGTTACACACTCGCACTGTTCTGATCCAGGCACCTTTGCTTGGGGAACCAAGTGCTGACTGGTTTGTTTTCTATGTCAAGGAGCCATATTAAAAAACAATTTGCAAGAAAATGTGTCACAAGAGAGCAACCTAAGTTATGTGACAGTGCAATATTTCTTGAAAAGAATGACCTTATCTTGTGTCACTGAACAAAGTAAATTGCTTGGAAGGGGAAAAGTCAAATCATTCCAAAACTGCTAAAATTTATTTTAAAAACCATGATTTAGTTTGGAATTATGATTGTAGTCTGTTGAATAGTATTTACCATGGCATTTCATACCCATGGTATTTTATACCTCTGACTATCAGTTTTAGTATTACCAGATGTTTGTGTAATCACTGGCTTATTTAAATGAATTTTAAGTACTGCCGAATTGTCAGTTATATGAATAAATTACATGTCATTCTACTGTAACCTGTAGTGGATTTCATTTTAATATTTTTGTGCTCGTACAGCTTCTGAATATGCAAATATGTGAGTGGGTAGAATATCAAAGGCAGCCGACCTGGGGCTGACAATAAATCATGCCACTATCCAGAGTCACCAGACGTGGGTTAGAATGTGTTGATCTTGAGACCTAATGGTGCTGTACTGAAAGGATAAGATCTGACTTTGTCTTCATAACTTCCCATGAAATCTGGCTTGGCTCCTGCTGGGGCCGCTGACACAGCAGAGACACTCACTTGTCCAGTCTCATCCCTCTGGGGCTCACTATCCCCATTGCCTTTGGACCGTGTACCAGGAGGTGGCATATGTCAGTGTTTCTGTCACAGCCCAGTGCCTGTTCTTAGAAGGGGGAAGGAGAGGGGATAGCTAACACATGATGTGCAGCATGAGTAATGACAAGAATAGACATTCCTCTCCTCAGGAAGTGAGAACTTACAGACCTAGTAACTGGCCTGCCGCGGGAGCCCCACATTTCCATGACACCTGCTGGGATGAGGCTGAATTTCCACCGCACCTGCTGGGATGAGGCATTCTTCCATACACCAGTAAGGCGTGGCAGCCACGTGTGTTCATTGTCTCTTTCTGTCTGCTGTGGTACACATCACTGACACGGCTTGATAACATGTGGCACTTACACCAGTTCACGTCTCTTCAGTTGGTGCCGACGAAGCTAAGAGTGCCCCTCCCGCTCCTTGAAGGCTTCCTTTCTGTTGTATCTTAACATGGCTGAACAATATTAGGGTGAACAGGCTCTGACAGCTCCTCTAGCTCCGAGTATTATTAGATTTCTCATTCACACCACTTTGTAGAAGATGCACGCTCCCCAGGAACACAAAGTGAGGTGGGAAAAAGAAGAGGAGGGTTTCAGCAGCATAAAAAACGTGTGCTCTCTCTGTGCGTGTGTGTTTCCTGGGGGTATTTCTAGCTTGCTTATACTTAACTCTAGCAAACAAGGGCCGACCATATAAAATGTAAATTGTGTAGCAAGATTCTTCTAAGCTTTCCAAAATACTACTTGCTATGACACAAAGACATTCCAGTTTGCATTACAGAAAGAAAACCCTTGGAAGCACCATTTCTGAAACTGAAGATTTCCATCTGACTTTCCTTGTTACAGTTCTCGTTATTGTGTGTACTGAAAATGACTTTGCCTTAGAACCACCATCTTTTCTATATTTGAAAAGAGACTTAAATTTGTACCAACCCCAAGAGATGGGCTGACCTTACAACATAATATATATCACCCAAAATCAGGATATTTTTGAGAGAGAAAGAAGATGTTAATAATTTCTTTAGGGAGTGGCACCTATGTCTCAAAGGAATAGGGTGCCGACCCCATATGCCAGAGGTGGCGGGTTCAAACCCAGCCCTGGCCAAAAACCACAAAAAATAATCATAATAATAATAATAATTTCTTTAGGAACAATAGGGTAAACTGAGACAGTTAAGGAAACTGAGATGTTAGGTGATCAAGAAAGACCAAGAGACAGATGTAAGTATAGCTATTGTTCACCCACAACTTAACTGAGCAAATACTACCCCATTTTTGCACTTTCTGGCCTCTAGCAGAAGTACATCATAGGGACGTAGCCATTTTGCTAATGTTCGTGACTGCTCATGCTACGTGCCGGGACTACGCTAGTCCTTACCCGGCATCATTTCATCTCCTTGACAACGCACAAAGTCTGATGGGATTTTTTGTTTGTTTGCTTATTTTTCTAGATAAACAGGCTTAGAGAATTTAATACATTGCCAAGGGTCTCAACAGAGAGACAGCTAGACTTTGAACCCAAAGCCATAAGCCCAGACTGTTAATCCATTATGTTGTCCGCCTAGTTGGAATTCTTCTCTGCTGTCCCAGGGGCCTGGAACTATTAACACACACACACACACACACACACACACACACACACACACACACACACGCTCCCCCTGGTGGTAATAGATATGTTAATAAATAGTTCTTGCTCAGATAGAGTGAATGCAAATGCTGCTATCCTGTCCCTTGGGACTTCCGGCAGTTGAGGTAAGATTTGTTCCCCTTTGGGGCTTATTTATTTGCCACAAGCCCTTCCCCAAACCAAACCCACTTATAAGCTGTGAACACACACACACACAACACACAAGAATTCTTTCCCCTTGACACACAAAGAACAATTCTGACAGATCCTGAGCTCTTCCTCCTGATCCCTGTCTCTCTTGGGAAAGAAGGCTGCGAGCCATGTCCCTGCTCCCTGGCAGGAAACTCAGCAAGTTGGGTTTGCAGAGCCTGAGCTGTGGCAGGCTCAGGCTGGAAACCACAGCGCATCTCTGTGGAAAGAGAAACAGGGGCCTGTGGCCTCTTCATAAATAAAACCTCCCTTCACAACTGGAGCTCTTGGGCTGACACAGCCTCCAGAACGGTGCTGCTCAGAGACACATTCCATCACTGGGAATTTGGAGGGAACCCCACTCGGAGTCGGGAGGGGGTCAGGACAAGGTTGCAAAGATCAAGATGTTGAGTGTTCTCTATCATAGCATCAGACTGTGCTTCAGAAAAGACCACAGAAGAAAAGTTTATAATGACTAGTGAGAAAGTGTGACAAAAAAGGAAAGAAAGCTGAGGTTAAATTTGAAAATCCAGCTAGGCATCTGTTTTTTGAAATTATCTTTTACTTTTATTTATAAATATTAGTTGTCTATATTCTGATACTAAAAAAAAATAAGAAATTAACTGATAACTCCATACTGAATCTCAGAGTCAAAGGATTCTATAATAGACATACTCTTACTTGACACTGTGAATGTTACTTTCTTTGCATTATTATTATTGCTTAATATTTTGGTGTAGCAATTGTCTGATTCCTTTTCTGAATGTATTTATTTTCATTCGTTTGTATTATTTCTGAATGTGTTTTCGTTTGTTCTTTATAAGGTTTTTGTTTCTAATCCTTATCTTAAACATTGTTATTGTTATTATATTTTAAGTCTTTTTAATTTTGTGAAGGCAAAAAAGAATGAAAACCTAATTAACATGTGTATATGTAAAAAATAAAAATAAAAATAAAAAAATCCAGCTAGGCGCAGTGGCTCATGCCTGTAATCCTGGCACTCTGGGAGGCCAAGGCATGTAGTTAGCCAGAGCTCAAGAGTTCGAGACCACCCTGAACAAGAGCGAGACCCCCATCTCTACTAAAAATAGAAAACTAGCCCAGCATTGTGGTGGTCGCCTGTAGTCCCAGCTATTCGGGAGACTGAAGCAAAAAGATCACTTGAACCCAAGAGTTTGAGATTGCTGTGAGCTATGAGGCCATGGCACTCTGCCCAAAGAAACATAGTGAGACTCTGACCCCAAAATAAATAAGAATAAATTAATTAATTAATTAATACATAAATGTGAAAAACACAGTTACACCGCCTTCATCGCGCAAGTTAAGTGGTCTGTTTGTGACTGTACAAAGGCTCAGATGAATTCCACGTCTTCGCCAGGCATGGGTTTTGGAGTAGGGTTTATCGGGAAAATGTCTAAAGCAAGGATCAGCAAGAGAAGGTAGAAGTGCTTCCTGTTGTACCAAGGCGTGCCGGGGCCTCGGTGCTGGGTGAGGCACCCCGTAGGTTGGAGTTCAGGTGAAGACAGTCCCTGCTCCCTGATGCTCTTTCTGTTAGGGTGAGTCTGAAAGCAAAATTGGCAGAGGGTGACGATCTGATCATACGACTTTGTGGCCAGGTGGGCTGCACTGGCCACTGGCTGGGAGCCGAACGTGAGCACCAGCTGCCCTGCACCTGGATGGGCCTCCGGGATTTTGCTCTGGGGGAGGAAATCTTAAGTCCTACAGAAAGCTAATCTTGGATGCAACTGCTCTGTCTGCTGGCAGAGAGAAGAGCTTTCGGTAGCAGCTGGTTTGTCCAAGCAGCCCACGGAGAATTTATGAGTTATTTTTCTGAGAAATCCTTTCATCTCACATCCATCTACTCACATCGTTGACATATTAGCCCCTCTGTGCCAAGTGTGTAGCAATTATAGAGGAATAAGGACACAGCAGCCTCAAGCTGTGTGATCCTAAGAGTTACATGATCCACTTTTGGTGAAGATTTTGCACTTTCTGCAGGAAACATTTAATAATCAAAAGGCCCGTGTTCTAGACATGTGCTGCCAGCCTTCCTTAGGTCAGTAACGTAGTCCCTCTAACTTCGATTTTACCATCCATAACATAAATATGAAAAGGGCAGGTCCTCTTGGTAGGATTATTGTAAGGGTAAAAATCAAACGAGCTCTGCTTTGGCTTTTATCCATTTGGTTTTCATCTGTGAGTTCATTTTAACAGAGAATACAAAATGTGCCCTTGTAGCTAGTGTTCCCCATTAATTCAATTCAGTAAATATTTATTGAGAACTTACTCTCGTGCTAGGCTTCATGCCAAGTCTGGGGATCAAATGGGAAACAAGACAGTGGCCTTGGTCTCAGGAACCTCCCACTCTGAATCTAGCACTTTGCATCTCAAAGCAAAGTCTGATCTTTGGTCCACCAACAGGAACCCGGGGCCCCACCCCAGACCTGCTGAAGGAGAATCCTCATCACAACACTCTCCCTAAGCGATCTGTGCGCACATTAAGTTGAAGAAAACTCTGCTCTTGGTATTGATCTGGCTGTTCTCCACTGAAACCCGACAAGGTTTAGTCTTAACTGTTAACGGTTTAGAAATAAATTAAACATTCCTTTGTTTTCTTTCAATTTACTGTCAGTACAACTTGACCATGCTCCCACCTCTAACAAAGAAGGACGGTGAGTTTGTTGTCATTGCCCAGAGGTTCAATCAGAACTGGCCCGGAGAAGGAGGAGGCCAATCACCCTGGACACAGGCCTCTGAGGACAGCCTGTCCCCACCCCAAATGCATCATAGGAAGCTTCCTACAATCGCCAGAGCTGGTGCTTCCCCTCCAGACTCCCATGATGGCCTGTCTCAAAGCTGGCGCTGTCTCCCCCAGACTCCCATGATGGCCTGTCTCAAAGCTGGCGCTGTCCCCCCCGCCAGACTCCCATGATGGCCTGTCTCAAAGCTGGCGCTGTCACCACCCCCCCCCAGACTCCCATGATAGCCTGTCTCAAAGCTGGCGCTGTGCCCCCCAGACTCCCATGATGGCCTGTCTCACAGAATTTCCTCTCCAGGCATCTGTCAGGATGGCCAGCCCCCTAGACACTGGAGAAAACAAATACTTAGACTTCACTTGTTGGCATGCTAGTTTTCCCTTCACTAAACAGAATCACCTAGTTCCAACTTGGAACTGTGTTAGTCTGCTCAGGCCACCAAACAAAATACCACAGACTGGGTGGCTTAAACAGTGTTCTCAAGGCCCTGGAGGCTGGAAGCAGGTCAGGTCCCACGTGGCTGAGTTCTGGAGAGGGCCTGAGCTCTGGAGAGGGCCGGAGCTCTGGAGAGGGCCTTCTTCCTGGCTTGCGGATGGCCACGTGCTCAACGTGTGTTCATACATTTCCTAGGTGCATGTGTGTGAAGAGAGAAGAGACCTCTCACTTTCTTCTCAGAGCAGCCAGTCCTCTTAGATGACGACCTCATTTAACCTCAGTTGCCTCCAAATACTTCTCTCTCCAAATGCAGTCGCACTGGGGGTCAGGGAATGTGCATTTAGGGGGTCACATTCAGTCCACAGCAATAGAAGTTATTGGAAATCTGAGCTTTGTGCTTTCTAGAGTGAACCTAGGAGCTAGAAGGCACCAATTCAATCAAAATAATGCGACTCTCCTGCCCAATTGTTCTGACTCTTTTAAGAGAATTCCAAAAACATTTGCACAGCAAGTTAGAACCCATCTTAATTAAACCAAAGAACACACACTAACAACAACCTGAACTTTTTTTAATAATCTAGAATAAAGATGAATTTAAATCGGTTAAAGATACTAGTAAATTACAAGAAAGCTATTAAAATGGGCTTAGAAAGTGTATTGCAGCTCAATTTATAATCGCCAAAATGTGGAAACAGCCTAAATGCCCACCAACCCAGGAATGGATTAACAAGCTGTGGTATATGTATACCATGGAATACTATTCAGCCATTAAAAAAAATGGAGACTTTACATCCTTCGTATTAACCTGGATGGAAGTGGAAGACATTATTCTTAGTAAAGCATGACAAGAATGGAGAAGCATGAATCCTATGTACTCAATTTTGATATGAGGACAATTAATGACAATTAAGGTTATGAGGGGGGAAAGCAGAAAGAGGGATGGAGGGAGGGGGTGGGGCCTTGGTGTGTGTCACACTTTATGGGGTCAAGACATGATTGCAAGAGGGACTTTACCTAACAATTGCAATCAGTGTAACCTGGCTTATTGTACCCTCAATGAATCTCCAACAATAAAATATATATATATATATATTTTTTGTGATTTTTGGCCGGGGCTGGGTTTGAACCCGCCACCTCCAGCATATGGGACCGGTGCCCTACTCCTTGAGCCACAGGCGCCACCCATAGATTAATATTTTTAAATTACATTAATTTGGTTCCCCCCCAGCTTTCAATATCATTTTTTATTAAAAATTAAGATAATTGTATTTATTACAGCATGAAGTTATAAAGAATAACATGAAGCGACCCCACGAACATTTCTCCCAGTTTTCCCAGTGGTAGTCTTACATAATTATAGTGCAATATCACAACCAGCAAATGGGTATCACCTACCCACCTTACTCAGATTTCACCAGTTTTACGTGTACTAATTTGTGTGTGTGTTCAGCTCTATAAAATTTTGTAATGTTGGTAGATTGGCTCAGTCATCACCACAGGTGATATTTAGAACAGATCATCACCATAAGGACATCTCTTGCTGCCCTTTTGTAAATACCCCCCACCTCCCCCAAACCCTGTCTCTAAGACCTGGCAACCCCTAATCTCACTGATCTGTCCCTCATCTCTGTCATCTGATCCTTTCCAGAATGTTACCAGTAGGACCATACAGTTGGTAACCTTTTTTAAATTAGTTGTTTTGCTCAACATAATTCCCTTGAGATCTATCCAAGACCGTTTATGTTATCAATAGTTCATCTCTTTTATTGCTGAGTAGTATTTCATGGAATGAACACTTTTTCTTAAGTCATAAATACATAAATCATGTATACGTTAATGCATTTATGGGGTACAATGTGCTGATTTTATATACAATTTGGAATGCTTACATCAAACTGCTTAATATAGCCTTCACCTCACTTATTTACTGTGTTAAGACATTTATACTTTACACTTAATAGATTTGACATGTACCCCTGAAATATGCACCATAGATGTGGTACCACCATTTACCCTCTCTTCACCCAACCTCCTCTTTCTCTCTCCCTCCTTTTCCCCTTTCATCTTGGGCTGTAGTTGGGTTATAGCTTTCATATGAAAGTGGGTGATTATAAATTGGTTTCATAATAGTGCTGAGTACATTGGATACTTTTACTTCCATTCTTGAGATACTTTACTAAGGAGGATATGTTACAGCTCCATCCATGTAATCATAAAAGAGGTAAAGTCTCCATATTTTTTAAAGCTGCATAATATTTCATGGTATACATATATCAGAATTTATTAATCCATTCATGGGTTGATGGGCATTTGGGTTTCTTCCATGACTTGGCAATTATGAATTGAGCTTCAATAAACAATCTGGTGCAAATATCTTTGTTGTAAAGTGATTTTTGGTCTTTTGGATATACACCTACCATTGCAGGATCAAACAGCAGGTCTACTTTTAGATCCCTAAGTGTTCTGCAAACTTCTTTCCAAAAGGAACATGTTAGCTTGCATTCCCACCAGCAGTGTAGAAGTGTTCCCTTTTCTCCACATCCACGCCAACATCTGTAGTTTTTGGATTTTGTTATGTGGGCTACTCTTACTGGCGTTAGATGGTATCTCAAAGTGGTTTTGGTTTGCATTTCTCTGATGATTAAGGATGATGAGCATTTTTTCATGTGTCTATAAACGATGTGCCTGTCTTCTTCAGAGAAACTTCTGTTCATTTCTCTTGCCCACAATGAAATGGGATCACTTGTTCATTTCTTAGTTTGAGTTCTCTGTGGATTCTGGTTATCAAACTTTTGTCAGAAATATAACCTACAAACATCTTCTCCCATTCTGAGGGCTGTCTGGTTGCTTTGCTTACTGTGTTCTTGGCTGTGCAGAGCTTTTTAGTTTCATCAGGTCCCGGTAATGTACATTTGGTGTTGCTTTAATTGCCCGGGGGAATGACCATTTTTTAACCATTTATTTAACCTTCATCTGTTGAAGGAAATTTGGATTGTCCCTTTATATGTATGAGATACTAGCCCTTTCTTTTTTTTTTTTTTATTGTTGGGGATTCATTGAGGGTACAATAAGCCAGGTTACACTGATTGCAATTGTTAAGTAAAGTCCCTCTTGCAATCATGTCTTGCCCCCATAAAGTGTGACACACACCAAGGCCCCACCCCCCTCCCTCCGTCCCTCTTTCTGCTTCCCCCCCCATAACCTTAATTGTCATTAATTGTCCTCATATCAAAATTGAGTACATGGATTCATGCTTCTCCATTCTTGTGCTTTACTAAGAATAATGTCTTCCACTTCCATCCAGGTTAATACGAAGGATGTAAAGTCTCCATTTTTTTTAATGGCTGAATAGTATTCCATGGTATACATATACCATAGCTTGTTAATCTATTCCTGGGTTGGTGGGCATTTAGGCTGTTTCCACATTTTGGCGATTGTAAATTGAGCTGCAATAAACAGTCTAGTACAAGTGTCCTTACGATAAAAGGATTTTTTTCCTTCTGGGTAGATGCCCAGTAATGGGATTGCAGGATCAAATGGGAGGTCTAGCTTGAGTGCTTTGAGGTTTCTCCATACTTCCTTCCAGAAAGGTTGTACTAGTTTGCAGTCCCACCAGCAGTGTAAAAGTGTTCCCTTCTCTCCACATCCACGCCAGCATCTGCAGTTTTGAGATTTTGTGATGTGGGCCATTCTCACTGGGGTTAGATGATATCTCAGGGTTGTTTTGATTTGCATTTCTCTAATATACAGAGATAATGAACATTTTTTCATGTGTTTGTTAGCCATTTGTCTGTCATCATTAGAGAAAGTTCTATTCATGTCTCTTGCCCATTGATATATGGGATTGTTGGCTTTTTTCATGTGGATTAATTTGAGTTCTCTATAGATCCTAGTTATCAAGCTTTTGTCTGATTGAAAATATGCAAATATCCTTTCCCATTGTGTAGGTTGTCTCTTTGCTTTGGTTATTGTCTCCTTAGCTGTACAGAAGCTTTTCAGTTTAATGAAGTCCCATTTGTTTATTTTTGTTGTTGTTGCAATTGCCATGGCAGTCTTCTTCATGAAGTCTTTCCCCAGGCTAACATCTGCCAGTGTTTTTCCTATGCTTTCTTTGAGGATTTGTATTGTTTCATGCCTTAAATTTAAGTCCTTTATCCATCTTGAATCAATTTTTGTGAGTGGGAAAAGGTGTGAGTCTAGTTTCAGTCTTTTACATGTAGACATCCAGTTCTCCCAACACCACTTATTGAATAGGGAGTCTTTCCCCCAAGGTATGTTCTTGTTTGGTTTATCAAAGATTAGGTGGTTGTAACATGTTAGTTTCATTTCTTGGTTTTCAATTCGATTCCAAGTGTCTATGTCTCTGTTTTTGTGCCACTACCATGCTGTCTTGACCACTATGGCTTTGTAGTACAGCCTAAAATCTGGTATGCTGATGCCCCCAGCTTTATTTTTATTACTAAGAACTGCCTTAGCTATACGGGGTTTTTTCCGGTTCCATACAAAACGCAGAATCATTTTTTCCAAATCTTGAAAGTACGATGTTGGTATTTTGATGGGAATGGCATTGAATAGGTAGATTGCTTTGGGAAGTATAGAAATTTTAATAATGTTGATTCTTCCCGTCCATGAGCATGGTATGATGTTCCATTTGTTAATATCCTCTGCTATTTCCTTTCTGAGGATTTCATAGTTTTCTTTATAGAAGTCCTTCACCTCCTTCGTTAGGTATATTCCTAGGTATTTCATTTTCTTTGAAACTATGGTGAAGGGAGTTGTGTCCTTAATTAGCTTCTCATCTGGACTGTTATTGGTGTACACAAAGGCTACTGACTTGTGGACATTCATTTTATATCCTGAAACATTACTGTATTTTTTTATGCCTTCTAGGAGTCTTGTGGTTGAGTCTTTGGGGTTCTCTAAGTATAAGATCATGTCATCAGCAAAGAGGGAGAGTTTGACCTCCTCTGCTCCCATTGGATTCCCTTTATTTCCTTGTCTTGCCGAATTGTATTGGCTAGAACTTCCAGCACTATGTTGAATAGTAAAGGTGACAGAGGACAACCTTGTCTGGTTCCAGTTCTAAGAGGAAAAGCTTTCAGTTTT
Source organism: Nycticebus coucang (assembly GCF_027406575.1). Lineage (NCBI taxonomy): Eukaryota > Metazoa > Chordata > Mammalia > Primates > Lorisidae > Nycticebus > Nycticebus coucang. Next base: position 111,701,876 of record NC_069785.1, read on the forward strand.
ACTCCATTCAGTAAAATATTAGCTCTGGGTTTGTCATAGATAGCTTCAACCAGTTTTAGAAATGTGCCACCTATGCCTATACTCTTCAGTGTTCTAATTAGAAAAGGATGCTGGATTTTATCAAATGCTTTTTCTGCATCTATTGAGAGGATCATGTGATCTTTATTTTTGCCTCTGTTTATATGGTGGATAACGTTTATGGACTTGCGTATGTTAAACCAGCCTTGCATCCCTGGGATGAAGCCTACTTGATCATGATCAATGACTTTTTTGATGATAAGCTGTAATCTATTGGCTAGGATTTTGTTGAGAATTTTTGCGTCTATGTTCATGAGTGAGATTGGTCTGAAATTCTCCTTTTTGTTTGGGTCTTTTCCTGGTTTTGGTATCAGGTTGATGTTTGCTTCATAGAATGTGTTGGGGAAGATTCCTTCTTCCTCAATTTTTTGGAATAATATCTGCAGTACAGGAATAAGCTCTTCCTTGAAGGTTTGATAGAATTCTGGAGTGAAGCCATCTGGACCAGGGCATTTTTTGGTTGGAAGATTTTTTATTGTTTCTTTGATCTCAGTGCTTGAAATTGGTCTGTTCAGGAGCTCTATTTCTTCCTGGCTGAGTCTAGGGAGAGCTTGTGATTCCAAATATTGATCCATTTCTCTCACATTGTCAAATTTCTCGGCCTAGAGTTTCTGGTAGTATTCATAGATGATCTCTTGTATCTCTGTGGGATCAGTTGTTATTTCCCCTTTATCATTTCTGATTGAGGTTACTAGAGATTTTACTTTTCTATTCCTCGTTAGTCTGGCCAATGGTTTATCTATTTTATTTATTTTTTCAAAAAACCAACTCCTTGTTTCATTAATTTTCTGAATGATTCTTTTGTTTTCAATTTCATTGATCTCTGATTTGATTTTGGATATTTCTTTTCTTCTACTGGGTTTAGGCTTAGATTGTTCTTCTTTTTCCAATTCCATAAGATCTCTTGTGATATTGTTGATGTGCTCTCTCTCTGTTTTTCGAATGTAGGCATCTAAAGCGATGAATTTTCCTCTCAAAACTGCTTTTGCAGTATCCCACAGGTTTTGGTAGCTTGTGTCTTCATTGTTGTTATGCTCAAGGAAGTTAATGATTTCCTGTTTTATTTCTTCCTGCACCCATCTGTTATTCAACAGAAGATTGTTTAATTTCCATGCCTTTGGGTGGGGTCGAGCATTTTTGTTAGAGTTGAGTTCCACCTTTAGTGCCTTATGGTCTGAGAAGATACAAGGTAAAATTTCAATTCTTTTGATTCTGTTGATATTTGTTTTGTGTCCCAGGATATGATCAATTTTGGAGAATGTTCCATGGGGTGATGAGAAGAATGTATATTCTTTATCTTTGGGGTGGAGTGTTCTATATGCGTCTATCAAGCACAGTTGTTCTAGGGTCTCATTTAAATCTCTTATATCTTTGTTTAATTTCTGTTTAGAGGATCTGTCCAGCTCTGTAAGAGGAGTGTTAAAGTCCCCTGTTATTATGGTATTATCAGATATTATATTGCTCAGACTGAGTAAGGTCTGTTTCAAGAATCTGGGAGCATTTAAATTGGGTGCATAAATATTTAGAATTGAAACGTCTTCTTGTTGTATTTTCCCTTGACCAATATAAAGTGACCATCTTTGTCTTTTTTGACTTTAGTTGCTTTAAATCCACATGAATCTGAAAATAAGATTGCAACTCCTCTTTTCTTCTGAATTCCATTTGCCTGAAAAATTGTCTTCCAACCCTTGACTCGGAGCTTTAATTTGTCTTTTGAAGCCAGGTGTGTTTCTTGCAGACAGCAAATGGATGACTTGTGTTTTTTAATCCAGTCAACCAATCTATGTCTCTTCAGTGGGGAATTCAAGCCCTTGACATTTATTGAGATAATTGATAAGTGTGGTAGTATTCTATTCATCTTATTTTGTGAGAGTCCATTGCTTAGTTTTATCCTTTGCATCAGTGTGGAGGTTAGGTTCTGTCCTTTAAGTTCTGAGTTCTTACTTTGCTGCTGATTCATTGTGGTGGTCAGTGTGTAGAACAGGTTGAAGTATTTCCTGTAAAGCTTGTCTTGTTGTGGCGAATTTCCTCAATGTTTGTATATCCGTAAATGATTTGATTTCTCTGTCAATTTTTAAGCTTAGCTTAGCAGGGTACAGAATTCTGGGCTGGAAATTGTTCTGTTTAAGTAGATTAAAGGTAGATGACCATTGTCTTCTTGCTTGGAAAGTTTCATTAGAGAAGTCTGCAGTCACTCTGATGGATTTGCCCCTGTAGGTCAACTGGCGCTTACTCCTGGCAGCTTGCAGAATCTTTTCTTTTGTCTTGACTTTGGACAGGTTCATCACAATGTGTCTTGGAGAAGCTCGGTTAGAGTTGAGGCCACCTGGGGTCCGACATCCCTCTGAAAGCAGTGTGTCAGAATCTTTGGTGATATTTGGGAAATTTTCTTTTATAATATTCTCTAGTATGGCTTCCATTCCTCTGGGGCATTCTTCTTCCCCTTCTGGGATTCCTATAACTCGTATGTTGGAACACTTCATAAAGTCCCATAATTCTGACAGTGAAGGTTCTGCTTTCTCTCTCTTCTTTTCTGCCTCTTTTACTATCTGAGTTATCTCAAGAACTTTGTCTTCTACCTCTGAAATTCTTTCTTCTGCATGGTCTAACCTGTTGCTGATACTTTTCATTGCATCTTTAAGTTCCCTAATTGACTGTTTCAGTTCCTTCAGCTCTGCTATATCCTTTTTATATTCTTCATATCTTTCATCTCTTATTTGATTCTGTTTTTGGATTTCCTTTTGGTTATTTTACACTTTATTAGCAGTTTCCTTCATTGTTTCTATCATTTCTTTCATTGTTTTCAACATGTGTATTCTAAATTCCCTTTCTGTCATTCCTAACATTTCTTTATAGGTGGAATCATCTGCAGTAGCTACCTCATGGTCCCTTGGTGGGGTTGTTCTGGACTGGTTCTTCATGTTGCCTAGAGTTTTCCGCTGATTCTTCCTCATGAGTGATTTCTTTTATCTGTTTCCTTGCCCTAATTTTCCTTTCACTTCCTCTTGCTCTTTAAGTTCTCGTGCCTGTGGACTAAGGGTTACAGGACCAGAAGGGTGAGAAGGTTGAAGAGCAAAAAAGGGATGAAAGAAAGGAGGACTGAGTGATAAGAAAAGAAAAATAGAGAAAGGAGAGGTGGTGGGTAAAAGGAATATTGACAAAAAGAAGAGAGGCACAGAAAGAGGGAGACAGAGCAATATAGGTGTACAGTAGGGTACTTTGACACAACCTTAAAAAAACCCCACCTTCTGGGGGTGCCCAGTTGGGTGGTTCCCTTGAGGTCAGCAGCTCTTTGCTAACCTGATCAGACACAGTACCCCACCTCCACCAAGTAGAGAGGAAAGACAAAAATGCTATAAATCAAACCAAAACAAGCAAACAGAAAACTTTACGGGATAAAATTGGGTGAAAAACCAAATAATAGCGGTAGAAACACTAGCAAAAAGGAAGTTCTAGTTATTGAAAAAGGCAGCAATGGGAATTTATAATTATACTAGAAAAATTGAGAAAGAAAAAGGATCTATATGGAAAAGGTTGAAATTAAAAAACAAAACAACAACAACATCAAATAAACAAAAAAAAAACAACCAAACCAAAAAAAAACACACAACCAAAAACAAAGCAGTATGTATATGTTATTGAATATTGTCTGGGCAACACATGGTCTTCTGGGGTATGAGATGTTAATCACAGTTCTGATACGATTGGAGGCTGCTGATTTCTCAAACCCCAGCAGGTAGACACCCTAAATCTCTCTTTAGCCCACTTAAAAGGCACTTTGAACTTGTAAACTTGCTGAGCAGAAGCTTTCCCAGGAAAGTGCTTGTCGCTGGAATCACTGCTGAAGTGGCTATCCACTTACCCAGTGTGCCAAAACCCGTCTCACTCTGCCCCTGAGGGTTAGGGATGCAAGGCGGCTCAGACCCCACCCTTAGGCTACTTGGTCGCTGGGTTATCAGCTCCCACCCGATTCTAGCTCTGTGACCATGAGGGCGGAGCTTGCCAGGGCAGATCGCTCACAATGGCTCCCTGTGACCCACAGCCAAACACTATTAGCTCCGTCTGGCTCAGCGGCTCAGAGGTGGGGCCCTAGACAATGGCCAAAATTCTCTGCACTCCCTCTCAGGCTCTCCCCAAGGCAGTTCAACTCAGTGCCAAGTCCAAAGACACCAAAACAGTTCACAGGTAAGGCCTTTCCGGTTTGCAGTCTAGCTGCTACTGAACTTACAGTTGCGGGCGGGTGTAGACCAATTGAACACACGCGACCACTTGCCGTTTTTCCACTGATTTAGTCCTCCTCTTGGGGTCCAGAAGTCTGTCGCTGACTCCCTGTATCCTCACAGGGGTGATGATAGGCAGATCCCACCGGCCAGAGATGCCTGGAGTCCTATCTCCCCAGACTCACAGTGCCCAGATGCAAGGAAGCTGTTACTCAGCCGCCATCTTCTACTAGCCCTTTCTTATATGCAAATACTTGTGGCTTGCAAATATTTTTTCCACATCTGTAGTTTATGTTTTCATCCTTTTAACAGAGTCTTTCACAAAACAAAAGGTTTTAATTTTGATGAAGTGCAATCTACCAGTTTTCCTCTTGTGGATTGAACTTTTTTTTTTTTTTATAGAGACAGTCTCACTTTATCACCCTCAGTAGGGTGCCATGATGTCACACAGCTCACAGCAACCTCCAACTCCTGGATTTAGGTGATTCTCTAGCCTCAGCCTCCCTAGTAGCTGGGACTACAGGCGCCCGTCACAAGACCCAGATATTTTTTTGTTGCAGTTTGGTCAGGGCCAGATTTGAACCCACCACCCTGATGCCCTACGCACTGAGCCACAGGCGCCGCCCATGGATTGAACTTTTAATGTCAAGTCTAGGAACTCTTCATTCATCTCTAGGCTTTAGAGATTTTCTCCTATTATATTTTTCCTAAAGGTTTTATAGTTTCACAATTCACTTTTAAATTCACGATCTATTTTGAGTTAATTTTTGTACGAAGTATGATATTTAGGTAGAGGTTCGTTATTTTGCCTGCTAATGTTTAATTGCTCTGGCACCATTTATTGAAAAGGTTATCCTTCCTCATCAAATTGATTTTGCACCTTTGTCAAAAATCACTCAGCTGTAGGTGGCACCTGTGGCTCAGTGAGTGGGGCGCCGGCCCCATATGCCAAGGGTGGTGGGTTCAAACCCAGCACGGCCGAACTGCAACAAAGAAGTGGCCAGGAATTGTAGCTAGCACCTGTGGTCCCAGCTGCTCAGGAGGCTGAGGCAGGAGAATCGCCTCAGGAGCTGGAGGTTGCTGTGAGTCGTGACACCATAGCACTCTATTGAGGGGGACAAAATGAGACTCTGTCTCAAAAAAAAAAAATTATTCAGTTGTATTTATGTGGGTGCTGTATGTTTTTGTTTTTGTTTTTGTTTTGAGACAAAAATCTCATTTTGTCACCCTAGGTAAAGTGCCATGGTGTGATAGCTCACACCGACCTCAAACTCTTGGGGTCAAGAAATCTATTCGTCTCAGTCTCCCAAGTAGCTGGGACTATAGGCACCCATCATCACGCCAGGCTAGTTTTTCCATTTTTAGTAGAGACCACATCTTGCTCTTGCTTAGGCTGGTCTTGAAATCCTAAACTCAAGCAATCCACCCGCCTTGGCCTCACAGAGTGCTAGGATTACAGGCATGAGCCACCGCGTCTGGCCTGCTGTAGGTATTTATAAAAATCACTTTATCGGTCAGGTGTGGTGGTTCATGCCTGTAATCTTAGCACTCTGGGAAGCCAGCATGGGAGGCTCCCTTGAGCTCAAAAGTTTGAGACCAGCCTAAGCAAGAGCAAGACCCTGCCTCTACTAAAAGTAGAAAAATTTGCTCCACAAGGTGGATGCCTTGTAGTCCCTACTACTTGGGAGGCTGAGGCAGGAGGATCACTTGAACCCAAGAGTTTGAGGTTGCTGTGAGCTAGGCTGATGCCACAGCACTCCAGCCTGGGCAACAGAATGAGACTCTGTCTCAAAAATTAAAAAATCACTTTCTCTGTCTCATCTTTAGTTTCTTACCTGAGAAACATAGTTCATTTAAAAAATAACTATTGTAGGTGGGAGAAAGGGTCATTCCTTTCCATCTGGTGGCAGCCATCAGATGACCCAGGAGGGTAAATGCAGGCATGTCCAGGACTGTGGGTCTGCTGCTGGTGGCATCGCAGCTCTCTGCGCCCCACAGGGCTCCCCACCCCACCTGGCTGGATACGGCTGCAGACCGGGATACAAGGTTATGTCATATGCAGGACATTCTCCCAGTTCCTAAGGGTGCAACCTATGGCAAGCCTGTACATCATGGTGTTAACCAGCTGGAGTTTGCTTGAAACCTTCAGTCTGCACTGAGGAGCGAGCTGGACGTCACTGGGGGGCTCTAAGAGTACTGAATTCTCCCTGAATTAGTGAACATACAAATTTTTTGAGGTTGTCCTCATTGATCCATTCCATAAAGCTATCAGAAGAAATCCTGACACCCAGTGGGTCACCAACCAGTTCACAAGCACAGGGAGAGGCGTGGGCTGACATCTGCGGCTGGAAGACCCATGGCCTTGGAAAGGGCCATAGGTTCCAGCACACTATTGGTGGTTCCCACCAGGCAGCTTGGAGAAGGTGCAGTACTCTCCAGCTCCACCATTACCACTGATATATGTAAGGTTTGAAAAATTCATAACTTGGGCGGTGCCTGTGGCTCAAGGAGTAGGGCGCGGGTCCCATATGCCAGAGGTGGTGGGTTCAAACCCAGCCCCGGCCAAAAAAAAAAACACACACACACGAAAAATTCATAACTTAATAAACAATTTAGAATGGTCAAAAAGAAAAAAAAGAAAACAAAAATAACTATTGTTCTTCTGCTATGAGGCAGACAGTGTGCTAGGCACACCATTCCCACCGTGAAATTATCAGTCTCAGAAGTGAATAAACATCTAAGCAAATACATCACAATAGGACACGGATAATAATTCAGCTCAAAGACTTTGAGAACATTCATCGTGGCTGTAGGGAAGGGCGGAAGAGTTTCCCAGAAAGAATATTACTTAACCCAAGTCTTAAAAGCAGAGTAGGAATATCCAGGTATAGCAGAGACTGCTAATTGTTTCCTAATATCTGAGTGAAACTTCTCTCATAGTAATAGAAACACCTAACATCTAGCTGGAGTACTGGCTACGCGGAACAGAGGAGATTTGCTGGTTCTGGCTTCACTTGCAGCTAAAGTAATATCATTTGACTATTTCTAACTAATAGCATATAAGTGGCAGTGTTGTTGGAAGCATCCAAAAATGTTCCATTAAAGATACGTGGCACGTACCCTCTGCCTCTTTTATCCTCCCTTCCTCCTGCAGTAACCATATGTGACAGGAGCCATCTTGGACCCTAAATCCTAGGGATGTTGGACAGGGAAGCTAAAAGTAGCCTAGGTCCCTAAGACTCTGGACAGGGAAGCCCTGGCCTGTTTTCCTCCAGATTTTAATGTGAAAGTGAAATAAAGCATCTTGTTTAAGCTACTGTCCTTTATTTAGGTCTCTGTAGTTGACAGCTAATAGACCCAGGTAAGAATGCATGGAGTCTCACCTGGTTGACGCACGCAGGGCAAGCACTCCATTAGCTTGGAACAGCTGGAGCACAGGTGCTTTCGGGGCTTTTTTTTTTTTTTGAGATTGGGTCTCATTCTGTCATCCAGGCTGGAGTGCAATGGTGTAATCATAGCTTACTGCAGCCTCAAACTCCTGGACTTAAGCTATCCTCCAGCCCCAACCTCCCAAGTAGCTAGGACTATAGGTGCACCCCACCACACCTGGCCAATTTTTTTAATAGCTGGGGGTCCTGCTATGTTGCCCAGGATGGTCTCAAACTCTTGGGCTCAAGCGATCCTCCCACCTCATCCCCCCAAATGGCTGGGATTGCCCTCATGAGCCCAGCCCACTGGTGCTTCTCAGTACCTAAATATAAATGAGATGGGAGCCAGAGACAGAGGCAGAAGCTGGGTTATGAAGCATGTAGCATATCAGGTCTGCTCATATTCTGGGACACAGATATTTCATTGAAAAAAAAAAATCTTCTCGGTGGGGGAGGGGAGATTTTTGTTTTTCGTTTATTTTGGGTTTTGTTTCATTTTTGCGGTTTTTGGCCAGGCCGGGTTTGAACCAGCCACCTCTGGTATATGGGGCCGGTGCCCTACTCCTTTGAGCCACAGGCGCCACCTGGGAGGAGATTTTTGAATACCCACACAACTAGATGTGTTCTTCCACAAACCATTTGAAAGAGAGCACCTTGGCCTTGGCACTACGCCAGACTACTTTGCAGGCCGCTGCCTCTGCAGCTCTGCTGGACAGCTCTGCCCTCCCAGGCCTCCTGCAGCTCTGCTGGGCAGCTCGGCCCTCCTGGGCTTCCTGCCACTTCGGCTGCTGACACTGCAGTTGCGGGTCATGCAGATGTTATGACGGATCATTCAGAAGGCGCTGGTCACCAGGTCACCCCAACAGCACTGCTTATAGATACAGCCTCACCAAAGATGCTTAAAAAGAGAGTACCTTCAGACTCTAGCCCAAACTCCCCTGCTCCATTGGGGAGAACCCAAGACCAGGTAGAGTTTCAGATACTGTTCCATCCTCCCAATCACTCTCCTGGGACTGAAGCACAAAACTCCTTCCCTCACCTTTGGACTCCCCAAACTTCACATACGTGCATGTGCATGTGGGGATATGCTGAGCCCTGTGACTATCAGAGGGGTGTGATATGCTCAGATTTGCATTTGAGAAATTCTCTCCGCCTGTTATGTGAGAAATGGCTGGAAGCCAGCAGGAGACACAGCAACTGACCTATGGTGAGAAATTCTGAGTGCCTCAGTGAAAAGCAGAGGTCCAGGGGATATGTTTGAGTATCCCATCCCCCCAGAGAGGAAAGGGTATGTTTGAATAACTCTCAACAGAATTTGCAGCTGGTTAGATGTAGGGGTGAAGTATAGGCAGACATGTCAGGTGACTTCTGAGACTGGAAGATTTAAATCAGCAATAACAATGGTAACAGCATCAGCCACCAATGATGCTTATAGATACAGCCTCACCAAAGACCCCTGCCTAGGACTTCCTGGCCTATGTACTTCAGATTCATTAACCCTCAAACTAACTCTGTGGTATGTTTTTATCCATCGTTTACAAATAGGGAAACTGAGGCAGAGAAAAGCTGAGTGCCTGGCTTAAAGTTTCCCGGCTAGAAATGAGCAAGGACATTCTGCAAATCTAGTCTTTCTGCTTAGGCCAGGTCTTCATTACACAACCATCTGCTGTACCCCACCAGTCCTGCACTGAAAAGTCTGTATTGTTAAGAAAAGGAACTGAAGAAAATATACCAAAATGCTTACCTTTGGATGGCAGAATTAGAAGTTATTTTTATTTTATACATATCTATGTTTTCCACATTTTCTCCCATGATTATATCTGGTGTCTATAATCTGAGGAAAATAACAAATGCTTTTATTTATTTATTTATCTATTTATTATTTTTGTAGACCGAGTCTCCCTCTGTAGCCCTGGATAGAGTTCTGTGTTGTCATGGCTCACAGCAACCTTGAACTTGTGAACTCAAGTGATTCTCTTGCCTCAGACTCCCAGTAGCTGAGACTATAGGAGCCCACCACAATGCACAGCTAATGTTTCTATTCTTAGTACAGATGGGGTCTTGCTCTTACTCAGGCTGGTCTCAAACTCCTGAACTCCAGCGATCCACCTGCTTCGGCTTCCCAGGGTATTAGGACCACAGGTGTGAGCCCCACTGCCCCAGGCCACAAATGCTATTATTTAAATAATATAAATAATACTCTACGAGAAACAAAGAATATCCTCAGAAGTCTAACTTTCTGCATGTTCTTTGGCAAGAAAGAGGAGACTATCTTAAATACTTAGGCCCAGATTGTTACTAAAAGCGAAAGCCAACCCTAACAATATTCCCAATAAAATTCTTGACATGTAGTAGTCCCTTGGGCTCGTGCTGACCAGGCCCCTAGTTTTGCCTCCCCATTACCTTGAGAGTTTCTCTCCATCTCGCTGGTTCTCAGAGACCACTTGGTTTGATTTTTGTTTAATTTTATCAGTAATAATTTTAAGCACTGAAGCAAAAATTCCAGACAGAACATCCTCTGCCGACACTTCATAACTCTATAAATAATGTCATCATGAATATTTATGCCTTGTTATTATCACTGTTGCAAAGAATGACAGTTTGAGTACAAGTGACCATATTTATTTTCCATCTCCCTGCTCAACCCTGAATATTCTTTGTTTTCTCCCACTGATCAGCTCCACACACCATGGGGGAGACTTGCTGGTGGTCCTAGTATATAGGTGCAACACCCCTTGAAGAAATGTTCATTTTTTTCTGTCTCTGTGTAATCAGAGGGCTGGGGAACCACGCATTCTTTCCTCCATGCTTTCAATCTTTATCAAGGGCCTGCTACACACCAGGAATGTGCAAGGTGCCGGGATACAAAGATGAATAACACACACTCCTTGCCTGCAAGTCTAGTTGGGAGATAGACATATAAACAGTCCGTTATACTAGAGTCAGTTGAGGGCAATGGTTGGTACTAAGACCTGGTGCTCTAGGGGGATGCAACTCGTGGAGACACATGAATGAAGGCAGGAAGGTGAGAAAGAGCACAGCCTGGACGGAACATCACAAGCAGTTCAGTGTTGTCAGAGAGCGGGGAGCATGGAACAAGAATGGTAAATAGACCCTGGATGACAACTTGGTTGAAGGCCTGGAACCTGAGGATGAATTTATAGCATCAAAAATAGGACAGTGAGGTTAAAGGAAAGGTACTATATGGTCCAGATGACATGTGGGAACCCAAACCGGAATTGGGGGTGGGTAGAAGATACAGATTCAGAAAATGCTTGGATGATTAAATCAGAAGGAATCACAGGAGGAAGAGAGTTCACTTGGAAGGAGTGCGTATCAGGCTGTGGGACTGAGGGAATCAATACATGGAAAGATGTGGAGATTATTTTATGGAAATTTGATCTATTTAAAACACAGAATCTTCCCATCCAGGTCCTTGTGTTTCTTTACAAATATTCAGATCTCCTGGTCCCTTAATAAAGTTTTATCATTTTTTTTCACATAGGGTTCACTTATTTCTTACTAGGTTGATACCTGTGGGTTTGTTTTATTTAGTTTCCCGATTGCTAAATGGACTCTTTTTGATGTCTTATTTTCTCATTGGTTGCATCAATTAGATTCTTTTGGTTGCAAATGACAGAAAACTCAACTCAAATTGGTACAAACAAATAGTAGCATATACCGAGTGCTTATTGTTTCTAGACAATTGATCTGAGCACTTTGTAGGTTATTAACCTTTAAACTCATTTAAGTAAAAAGACATTTATTGATATGACTCATATTGATGTGACTCATTTCAATAAATGTCGAAACTATGAAAAAGAAAGTCAACTTGTGCTTGTCAAATCCAAATCCTACAGCAACCAGTCCCTAACTAACCTACCAGCGATCTGCAGAAGCGTGAGCAAGCCCAGTCAAGGTTAGCAAGCTCAGCCCAGATCAGCAGAACCAGCCAGCTACAGATTCATAAAGAATAAATGGTAGTGGTTTTAAGTCACTATATCTTGCAGTGATTTATAATGCAGCAATAGGCATCTGAAATAGACACTCTCCATCTATACCTCAAAATGTGATTATCGAAGTTAACAAAGGTGACTAAGCCTAAGAGACTAATAATGGGCTTCCTTTGTGGCTGGGATGACAGCAGGAATGGACGGACACATGGCTAGTGCCTAAGTAGGTTGCTACAGTGGGCACGCTTGCACCTGAGGCCTTGGAGAACAGGACCAAGAAGTGTTGACAGCAGAAATAGTGGGCAAACCAAACAAGTAAAACTGCAAGTTTCCATTCACACATTTACTAAAGCACTGCTAGGTGGTGTGATGTATCCAGGCAGAGAAAGAGGAGCCAAGGAGACAAGGCTAATACTTTAAAAAAGAGCAAAACCAGAGATGGCACCTGTGACTCAGTGAGTAGGGCGCCAGCCACATACACTGAGGATAGCGGGTTCAAACCCAGTCCCAGCCAAATTGCAACATAAAATAGCCAGGCATTGTGGCAGGTGCCTGTGGTCCCAGCTACTCAGGAGGCTGAGGCAAGAGAATTGCTTAAGCCCAAGAGTTGGAGGTTGCTGTGAGCTGTGACACCATGGCACTCTACCAAGGGCAACATAGTGAGACTCTGTCTCTAAAAAAAATAGAGCAAAGCGTAATGATCCTTGTGGTACAATCAGACCCACACCAGCAGGCTGAATGAGCCTGAGACCGTAGCAAGTGCAGAGGGGAGACAGTGCTGCAGGGCAGAAATGTTGAAACTGAGCCAGAATTTCCCTTGCTGAAGTATCTGAATCATGTTTCAAACTCTTTAAAAATCTGGAAAAAATTATTTTATTGGCTATATACTAGAGTGGAAAATACAGAAAGTTGAGATCAGGAGGCCTGAGTTTTGTTTCTGCTTGACCTTAGATTGGCCACAGAACATCTTTGGATTTTCGTTTTCTTGTCTAGAAAATGAAGACATTAGGTAATTTCTAACATTTCCTCAACTTCCAAAATTCTCCAACTCTCTGTATGAAAGAAGCCAGTCCTGAAACAGAAAATGTTATTTGGGGAATTTGTTATTTACCTTAATTTTGGTCCAAGAATCAGCTCTTCACCAAAAGAGCTGGCCGTGAGAAGAGAGAAGAAGCCTTTCAAAGTTAAGGATGAGGGAGCTAGACACATCAGACTTCAAGTGTACAGTGAAAAAGAATAATCTGTCAGCTATTACCATTTTCCAGAAACATTTCAAATCTCCCAAGAGTAATGAGTTCTATGTCTACTTTTTTTGGCAGTGTGGAAAATGATCGAATGTCCTTCTCTTTTTGGAACACAAAATGTCAGTGTTCAAATAAATACGTGTTTTATGACATAGAGAATGATACCTCAATATCCAGCATCATCGGAGGTAGACATAGCTCAGTGGTTAGTGCGCCGGCCACATACACCGAGGCTGGTGGGTTTGAACCTGGCCCGGCCAGCTAACCAACAATGACAACTGCAATAACAACAACAAAAAAAATAGCCCGGTCTTGTGGCGGGGGTCTGTAGTCCCAGCTACTCTGGAGGCTGAGGCAAGAGAATCGCTTAAGCCCAGGAGTTTGAGGTTGCTGTGAGCTCTGACACCAGGGCATTCTACTGAGGGTGACATAGTGACACTCTGTCTCAAAAAAAAAAAAAAGATTAGCCAATAAGACACTTTCTGAGGGTTTAGAATCTGAGCCAGGCAGGCCGGGGTTGGGTGTTCTTCTTTCCGGGTGTCACTCACTGAACTATCCCTCCTTCACAATGCCTGTGAGGGTTCCCATGGATTCTATATGTTTCTAAAATCTGACCTTCAGCCTTGTACCTACTGAGCGAACCCCCTGACTTTACCTTCAAACTCCCTTTAGCTTCAATTATTGTGAGTCCATTTCTATTGGTAGCTACTAAAACCCCTGACCCATACAGTGATATCCCACTAGAATGAGTCTCATGCATAAGTCACTGTGTTATGCCATCTCTTACTTCCCGAGCTGGAACACACTGTTTCCTCTGTATCATGTGCTCTTCCACATTTAATAATAATTTGCTATATGTTTGCACTTTGTATGAAGACTATAAGGTAGCAGTTAAAAGCACAGGTTAAAGTGTCAGTCTATTCACTTTATGAACAAGGTAACAAGCTAGTTGCTTAACACCTTTGTCCTCAGTTTCTCCACGTGCAAAGTTAGTACAAGAGAAGCATCCACATCATAGGGTGGTTGTGAGGATTAAATGAGTTATATACCCTGGAAATAAACTGCCTGAGAATTTCAATTCTATATTGAACGAGTGGAATGCCTGGCACCTGGTAAGCACTATATAATGGTTTGCTATTGTCATTATGCACCAAGTACTTTACAATTATCTGTACCTTTCCCAATAATTTATGGAGTAGACCTTCTTACATATAAGGAAACCCTTACATATTAAGGGTCAGGGAAGTTTAAAACTTGCCTTAGGTTCCACATCTAGTAATTAACAATGGCAGAGTCAACTTTATGTCAGCCTCAACTTCTATTACCTGCCTCAACTCAAGTTTTACCTCCTCCAAAAAGCCTTGAAACCCCAAGTTTTTGTTGAGGGAGCTTTCTGCTGCTCCCTCAGCTCAGTTCAAGTCCTGTCCTGCTGAAACAGCATCACCAAATTGTAATCATACTTCTGGGCTTCAAGTTCCTTCAAGTCAGGGACTGAACTTTCTTTCCCCAGAAGGCACCCAGTTCAGTGGCTGGTGCACAGCAAGCTCTCTGCAGAATTCTCAAGGAAGGAATGAAGGCAAGGGTATGAATGAAGTCTGGGAAAGACAGGATGGAGGAGCCCTTACAAATTGTAGTACCTAGCAAAAGTACCCCTAAAGGCCCCTAACTGTCTCAGCCTGAGTCCCTGCATGTCTCAAACTCCCCATTGGGTTAATTCTGAGAACAGGTTTCAGGACAAGGAAGTTCCCTGAGTTCCCAAGAACTTCTAGCAACAGGTAAAACAATGGTAGAACTTACCCCAACCCCCTAGCAATGGCTAAACAATGGTGGAAAGATTACTCAAGCAAAATTTCCCAGACCAAGTTTGTCCCCATGCCAGCTGCCACGATGTAACTCCCTGTAACTGGTGCCAACCCCCCTGACTCGCTGTAACCCCACCCTCATGCCAACTGCCACGCTGTAGCCCACCCCCAAGCCAACTCTGTAACCCTGCTCCTGGGCTAACCGGCCGTGTTCTCCTTCTGTTTTTGCTTGGCTTGCCACGAGAGCACAAAAATGGTATAAAAGACAGCCTGCTTTTCTCTTCGGGGCCGTTTGCCCTTTGGGCGGTGACCCACCTGTGCAGGTGTAATAAATCACCATGGTCCCCTGCACAGGTGAAATCCATCACCATCTGATTTATACCTGAAGTGGGGTCCGAGCCTTTCTTCCAGGTGGCACTTGAGTACAACAAAATGACATTCTGCTTCACCTCAGCTTTGCCTATGGCAAGGCCTGAATCTCCTGGATTCAACCACAGAGCAGCACAGAGATTTAAAAATCACAAGGCCGTGGAGCCCAAAAAAATGTAACTTTTAACCCTGTAATTCACCTTGTGGGAATCAGTACCTGGGATATAATTGGAAACAGAGAAAAGACATTTTCTATAAAGAGATGGTCATTAAGCAACCTAAATAAGTTAAAACAACAGTATAGTGGTAAATAATGATATTGTATAAATATTAATAAATATCATTGAAGCTATTACATTTAGGGTAGTTAATTACACAGAAATGGCTAAGACACCAGTCTACTTTCCAGCTTCTCCTCCCACACCTCATTTCATACTCTGAGCTTCACTTGCCCCACGTGACTTGGTTTCCTCTGAGTTTCTCGTAATCATCTCTTAATGCCTCTGCTAGGTTGCACCCTCTGCCAGGGAGGCCCATCTCTGTTTCCTACCTTGTGAAAATACTCATCATTCAAGATGCAGCTCCAACATCATTCATTCATTCATCAGGTATTTGTTGAGGCAAGGCCCTGAGGCCTCAGAACTTACCGTGATGGTCTGTGTGGTCAACTAGCTCACAGGTGAGAAAAAAGGCAAACATGTAAATAGTTGATGTCACTTTCTTTCTCCTTTTGCTGACTCCCTTAAGGAGACTTAATTCTTTCTTATTCCTTCCCAAGCACTCTCATTCCTCAATTATAGCACTCTCACAGCATAATTCCAGCCATGATAATAATAACATCTAACTTGAAGAGCTCTTATTGAGAGTAGATGGGATTATAGAGGCAAAGCCCTCAGCACGGTGCTGGAAACATGGTAAGTGGAAATAAATGTTAGTTGCTGTTGTCTTTAGTTAACATACACGTTCATGTCCCCTACTTGACCAGGCATGAACTTGCTGAGACCAGGAACTGCGTCAAATTCATCTCTAGGTCTGAAGCGATTACATGTGCCTGGTGGATAATAAATACTCATCAGATATTTGTCGAGCAAATATCACCAGAAATGTAAGAACTGAGCAAAAGCATGTTGATCCCAGAGCAGGTAGTGGCCCTGGGGCTCTTGTGTTACACTGGGGCGCCCTCTGCTGTCTGTGCCTGTTCACACGTCTGGGTATAAAGGGAAAGGCTTGAGCGAGCCCAAGGGGAAGTTTCCAGAAAGGCTCCTTCCAGGCAAAGGGTCCATGGCCTTAACTAGGGGGTACTATACCCCTCCCTGTTACTATACCTGGGGTCAGTTTCTTTCAAAGCCACAACCATCATGTCCTTTGTTTTTTGAAGAAACAAAATGGTTTTGCTCAGGTTTTGTACCTGGTTTAATTGTAAATAAGCCCTTCAGGAGTGACAAGAATAATAAAATCGAGTTGGTGGGATCAATGAGAGGGCAGACCAAGGAGTCCATGTCTGGCCATATTTGAAATACCTTTGAGAAGAAACAGGAAGCTACTATATTGACCCTTGAATAACATGGGTTTGAACTTTGCAGGTTGAATTATAGGTGGATTTTTTCCCCAGAACAATGGGCTGGCCATAGTCACAGGTTCCACATCTGCAATCAAATGGATCTAAAATACAGCATAGGCAGGATGAGAAAACCCTTGGATAGGAAGAGCTCAGTTTCATATTCACAGGTTCCACAGAGCCAAATGGGAGACAAGGACTTAAGGACTTTGGTATCCATGGGCAGTCCTGGAGCTAACCTCCCACGGGTACCCAGGGACTGTAAGATGAGCCGGGACAGATCCATCACTTGAGGCTTTATTTTATTTGATTTTTATTTCATTTTATTTATTTTTATTTTTTTAAATGTTGATAGTAACTTTATAATGGCCACATGTAAAAAATTGAAATGGCCTTCAACTGGTAAGGAAAAAACTATGCTACATCCATACAATGAAATACTACTCCAAATGTAGGTGTATGTAACTTTGCAGAGTAAATGCCCATGTAAATCACATTTTGATAAATCAGATTATATGCTATGATTACTTAATCATATTACTGTAAATAAAAATTTTAATAAGAGGGATATAGCAAATTATTTAAAATAATAGATTTGCCTCAAAAGGACATCTAACTTATAAATTTACAAATACTGTTGTATATTCTGGTGAGGAGATGTGAGGGGAGAGATGACTTTTCATTTTTGTAAAGATTTCTTTTTTTACTTAAAAGAAAATATATTCAATGACAATTGCTCTAAATAACAGTTTTATAGACACTGGAACTATGGTTGTTGTTTTTTTTTATTGGTAGAAAACATTGTATATGAAAAAGTTGAAAGGTAAGTTGAGGCCTCGGATTGTGTCACCTTTCTCCTTCAAGAGTTCTCATTTGCCTTGACAACCTGCTGTGGCGCCGCCAATCTTGTATCTCCATTACCCAGTCAGGGATTTAGATGATTCAAATCCTGATTTCAGGGACTTCTGGCTTTGACTAAAATGAGCAAATTTGTTCTACCTTGTCTCTTCCTCAAAACTCATAGCACAACCATTACAGTAATGAGTTTCCTGTTTTGTTTTGTTTTAATTTTTCCACCCATATGTCCTAACTTAAACTCTAGGACAGCCCAAATCCCGGAACTGCGAGGCAGGTATGAACACAACAGCGCTAAGACAAACCTTCTTTTTCTAGTCAGAGAACTAGAAATGAGGTCCTGCAGAATTGTAAGCGTGAAGGGAATCCTTGTTTTCTTTCTCCTATTAATCCACTGGCCCTCCCGTGTGGTGAGCCATGGAGCTGCCCTTTTGCAATAGCAGCAAGTACCTGAGACTCAGAGCAAATCCTTTTATAGAACTGCAAAATGAGTCTTTGTGATCTGGAGAATGTTGGAGGAATCTCTATTAATTGTTTTCTTTCTCTTTTCTCTCCACCTTCTCTTGTTAGGCAGACCCGGTTATGAAAACTATGCAGTGCTGGGCGTGGTGGCTCATGCCTGTAATCCCAACACTCTGGGAGGCTGAGGCAGGTGGATTGCTTGAGCTCAGGAGTTCAAGACCAGCCTGAGCAAAAGCCAGACCCTGTCTCTAAAAAATAGTTGGGCATTGTGGTAGGTGCCTATAGTCCCAGCTACTTGAGAGACTGAGGCAAGAGAATGGCTTGAGCCCATGGGTTTGAGGTTGCTGTGAGCTATGAGGCCACAGCACTCTACCCAGGGTGTCAAAGTGAGACTGTCTCTAAAAAAAACAACAACTGTGCAATAACATAAAGTAGCTAAAACCCCATCTTTCTAGCTAGGAGACCATGAGAAGTGGCACTGGAGAGCTAGAGAGTGTTGGAAAAATCACAGAGAAGCGAGCACTGGAGAAACCATCTGTGTGTGGAGTCACTTCTGCCCTCCCTGTAGGTGGAACTGAAATGAAGCGGCACAGCAAAGGCTTGGAGGACCAACCAGAGCGTAGCTCATCACCTGTGTTTCAACTAACCTCTGGTCAATGAACCAAAATAGTCCTGCAAAGGCTTTAAAACCTGAAATGATACTGGAACCACGGACAGATTGTTGACCTACTAAAACTAAAGATCAGATTGATGACCTACTAAAACTAAAGATCAGATTGATGACCTACTAAAACTAAAGATCAAATTATCCACAGGACATTAACAAAATATAGAGTCTCATAAAATAATATCCAAAATGTCCAGGAAACTGCTCAAAATTATTTTATATACAAAAAATAAGGACATTCTCAACAACTCTCAGGAGAAAAGACAATCAACTCTTAGTAACCCAGAAATGACCAGATGTTACAATTATCAGACAAAAGCATTCTAACTATGCTCCATGAAGCAAAAGCAACATTCTTGAAATGCATGAAAAGATGAGTTCTCAGCAAAGAAATAGAACCTATAAAAAGGACCAAATGGCTCTGAGCTGCGGCCTCCTCTTCAGCTGTTCCCTTTCCTGGGGATCCCAAGTGTCTCTGCAGCAGCCTCTGTCACCCTGTGACCTGCAGCCCAGAGCTCTCTGAGCAGCTGTGTGCCTGCAGTGCCCGGCATCCTTCCCTCCTGGTGACAATGGAAGGGTCCTCAGGGAAGAATCCAAATACAGGTGGGCTGAGATTCCTGACACGGGAGAAATCCGCACATGGGCTGTGGCAGAGGTGATCACAGCAGCTGCCATTTACTTCCCCAGTTAAAGCCACATTTGCCAGCATGATAAGCTGAGGTGCGGCCATCTCAGCTTTGGAGAGGTTGTGTGCGTCATGTAGGTCGTTAGGCAATGCCATGCCAATGCTGCTGCTGCCAGTCAAAAGCCCTTTTCCTCCAGAAGCCTGCCCCATTACCTGGGTGGCCATAACTGTATTCCTCCTTCCTCAGTGGGGTGGGACGTGCTACCCCACTTCGCAGCTCTTTCTCCCACTACTTTTCTTTGTTGCTGGAGTTGCAGGGAAGGGAAGGGGATGGTGGACATGTTGGGCACAGGGGCCCTGGAGGCCCAGGAAGGCTCAGGAGTGGGACTGCTGAGGGTGCTCAGAACACTGGCCCTCGGCCCTCTCCCAGCTGGTGGAGCAGTGGTGGCCCATGGCCACAACCCGTGTCTGGGCCCCAGGGCTTCGCTGGTGCTCAACTTTACCTCCTGGGAGCTGCACATGCCAGCACCTTATTTTAAATAGTATGTCACAACGTGGTGACAGTTTATTACATTTTTAATTCAAAAGTTAAGATCCCCAACTATTCAAGATGGGCAACTTTAGGGTGGGAGCTAAATTTAAAAAACAATAAGGATGAGAGACAGGTGGGAAGGTCACACGGGACCTAAAACCACCAGACTGTGTCCTCTAGGCTCTAGGCCGGCTGACTCCATCTTCTTCTCACTACGTGTGCTTTCAGGAGGTGTGAAAAAGCTCATTTCCTCAGTGGGTCCTGCTTGTAGGGTGACAGAAGAATTTCCTTAGGTCAAGATTAGGATACAAAAGTGTAAGGTTATTTTATATTAGAGAGTGGTAGGAAGCCATTAAACAGAGCAGAGTGCTGGTCGTGAGAAGATGGAGTGGAAAAAGAAAGCAAAAGACAAAGCGTAGTATCCCAAAGAAAGCAAGGAAGAGTGCCCAGGCTGAGGGCAGATGGGTGTCTGGATTTAAGCAGAGGGGGAAGTTAATGAAGCTCATTTCACAACGTGTTGTGACTGTGAATGATGTGTCCATTTTTCCTCAGCAAAGGTTAAAGACAAACATTTTTCAAGGTGTTTTCCATCTTTAGCGATTATTCATAGTTCCACATGGGACACTCAGGAATCACTGGAGGCATAAAGAAACAAATACTGAAAGACAAAATAGCTCAGAAAATGTAAAGAAAAAGAATTTCCATTTTCTTTTGCTTGATTTGTTCGGTTTATTAATGGTTTGTGAAAACAGAAATCCACGGAGGTGAGAGAGCTGGAGGCAAGAGAAAAGAGGCCGGCTGAGAGATTTTAGTCCTTCCTGAAAACCTATGAATTTGTGTGTGTGTGTTTCTCTGTACATATCTATATACAGATATGTGTATATACTTTTTGAGAAATGAAAATGATGTTTTCATATATTCAAAAAAAAAAAAGGACCAAATGTAAAATTTAGAACTGAAAAGTAAAATTTAAACATTCACTGATGGGCTCAGTGGCAGCATGGAGGTGACAGAGGATGCAGTTAGTGAATTTAAAGGTAGGGTGATAGAAATCACTAAATTGGAACAATAAAGCCAAAAGCCATTTTTAAAAATTGAAGAGCCCTGGGGAAGTGTAGGACAAGACCAAAGATTGAACATTCCATGTCACTAAGGTCTAGGAAGAAGGGGAGAAATAAATTAATGCAGAAAAAAAATGTTTTAAATAATGACAAAAAAATCCCAACTTTGTTGAAAGACATGAATCTACAGATTTAAATGTTCAGTGAACCTCAAATAGAATGACTCAAAGAAAACCAAATAATGACTAAACTGCTGAAAACAAAAAAAAAAATTTTTTTTTAAATCTTACAAGTAGCTAGAGATGAAAAAAAATTACATAAAGGGAACAAAAAATTGAATGGTCGCAGATTTCTTATATAAAACCATGATGGTCAGAAGAGAGAACAACATGTTTTAAATGATTAAAGAAAATAATTGCCTACTCAGAATTTTATATTTAGTGACAATATCCTTCAAGGATTAAGGAAAATAAAGAAGTTTTGAGAGGAAGGAAAACTAAAGAAATTTTTTGGCAGCAGACTTATCCTAAAAGAAATGAAGGATAAAGGAAATTCTTCTAGTCTAAGGGAAAAAATACCAGAGGGTTACTTGGGATGAAGAACAAGCAACAAAAATGTTATAATTTCTAGATATATGGAGTATTTTTCTTTCTTTCTTTCTTTTTTCTTTTTTTTAGAGACAGAGTCTTACCCTGTCACCCTCAGTAGAGAGCTGTGGTGTCACAGCTCACAGCAACCTCCAGCTTAGGGAGGTTGGGCTTAGGCAATTCTCTTGCCTCGGCCTCCAGAGTAACTTGGACTACAGGCACCTGCCACAACACCCGGCTATTTTTGGTTGCAGTTTGGCTGGGGTTGGGTTTGAACCCATCACCCTTGGTATATTTGGCCAGCACCCTACTCACTGAGCCACAGACGCTGCCCCAGGACTATTTTCTTCTTAAGTTCTTTAAAACATGTTTGACTATTGAAAGAAAAATAAATCCCCCCATCTAAAGGGAATTTCAGTTTCTATAGAGGCACACATATGACAACCTCAACGTAAGGATATGAGGTAAAGGGAACCCCCCCTTTACATTTCACTCAAAGTGGTAAAATGTTAACTCTAAGTAGATTGTGAAAAGTGCATAGAGCAGAGCAACCGTTAAAACAATTATTCAAAGATACCCAAGGTCTGACAATTAAACTCGTGAACTCCTCTTAGAAAAAGTGCTACATACCTCATTGCTAAATATCACTATGGTCATTCTGGGGTACTCCCCTAAGGAAGCTGTGCACTGACTCCAAGGCCTAGTCCACCTTCAAAGCAATTTGGAACTCTTTTTCTGGAATGACCACCAGAGCTGTCACCACATGGCACACAAAACACTCAACATAATGAATGCCACTCAGCAAGACACCACCACGCAGTGACACAAACACAGCTGTGAGATGCTAATATACCAAGGCTGTGAAACCTTCCTGAGTTGTTTGCACAGTGCTGCCTCTATAAGCGCGTGGTGGCAAGTTCATGAACTTAATTGTCCGTCCTCCTGTAACAACAGTCCTGATGGTCATTCCAGAATAAGAATTTCAAAATTGCCATTACTTCCCTTCTCAGAGAAGTCTGAATTCAAATATTTATTCTCACCCTCTCAGCTACTTCTTCAGATGAGAAAGAGAAAGACTAGAAGAAATGCTAACATTTTGCTAAATTGATGAAGATCATGGTCTTATTTTGTGTTCTGTCATCCAACCCCCACCCCCAGCGCACACACCATGTGCTGATCAGTGTGATGGGACTCGGGAAAATAAATTCTCAAAAGCTTATTTTAAAGAAAATGCCATGAAGGCTACATTGAACAGTTTGATGAGAATATTTCAGACTGTATATGAAACCAGCACATTGTACCCCTCAATTGCACTAATATACACAGCTATGATTTAACAATTTAAAAAAAAGCTTATTTTATACAGACAGTTGGCGCTCCATTCTTGTAGCCAGACCTAACCTAAAAATCATTGCTACAGGTTATAATTTATTTAC
Source organism: Nycticebus coucang (assembly GCF_027406575.1). Classification (NCBI taxonomy): domain Eukaryota; kingdom Metazoa; phylum Chordata; class Mammalia; order Primates; family Lorisidae; genus Nycticebus; species Nycticebus coucang. The sequence continues at coordinate 111,724,753 of NC_069785.1, forward strand.
TATCTACATGTTTTGGTTTATATATATATTTGATATCCACTATTGCTATTTTTTCCAATACCTTCTGAGATAAATAACACTATCTCTATTTTTAGATGAGAAAAACTATGGCTCAAGGAGTTTAATTTACTTGTCATAGGTCAACACACTCGTAAGTGGCTGAGTCAATATTAAAACTCAAGTCTAATTGTTGCCAAAGCCTGTCCTTTTCCCCCATGCCCTATTGCCTCTCTTCTGAGGAAGAAACTGTGGAAAGAATCCCTTTGGCATCCCTCATAGAATAGGATACTGTGTCACTAGGAAGATTTTCGAGCCAAGATCTCGGTGCCTGTGATGATTCATATTTAGATCACGTTCCTTGAGAGTAGAGAAAGCTATGAAAGATATCTGTAGGCAGCTGGGTTTAGCATTTGAGAGTTGTAAATAAAGTCCTCAAGGAAACCATCCAATGTTATTGTAGGGAATCTCAGAGGTCATGGAATCTATTTATTCCTCCCCACAACTAAAATTTCAACCCTTGCTGAAACTTCCTTTCCACTTCCTGACTTAATGATGATTAAAGTGTTTTATCAGTAAATAGCCATCAGAAAGATTCCAAGAGGTTCACAAGGCTTCTGACTCAGGCTCTGGAGCCCATCCTTTTCAAGTCTCTGCACCAACAGAAGGCTGAATCTTCAGTAGAGGCACCTGGATATCTGGCCAGGGCAAGTGTCAATGTGTCTCCGATCCATAGCAAGAGAAACCTGGTTTGGGGTAGCCACACAATTACACACTTTCAGTTGCATATATGTGGAATGGGACACAGTTTGTGGGCCACAGCCTAAAGCAGTGTTTGTCAACCTTTTTTATCTCACCACACACTTGAACTTATAGGTAAATCCTTCCATGGCAAAATTAAATTATGTTGATAAAAAAAAAGAGTACAAAAAAAAAAGAATATACTCACTGTGCTTTGAACTTCTTTTGAAAATAATTTAATTAATGATCTTTAAAAACTTTTGCAGAAAATTTTTTTTTTTTTTCAGTTTTTGGCCGGGGCCAGGTTTGAACCCACCACCTCTGGTATAAGGGGCTGACACCCTACTCCTTGAGCCACAGGCACCGCCCCCCCCCAATTTTTTTTTCACAGCACACCTAAGAAGATCCTCCCACAGCACACCAGTTGAAAATCACTGCCATAAAGGAATCAGATTTTGTCCCTTCTCTCCACCTGACAGCTATGAAGACAGGTTCAAACAGAGGAATGCAAGTATTCAGATTTGCCAAGTGGAAAAACATTGGCCTTATCACGAGGGATCTGGCTTCTCACACCAGCCTTGCCACTAACAAACCATGGGTAGCCGTGTAACTCCTCTAAGCCTGTCCTACCTCTATAAAGTCTCACTGTTGAACCAAGTATCTTTGAAACACCTCAAGCTGAAATATGCCAGAAACTATTGGAAGTCTGGTAGTGAGGAGAAAATTACTCTGTATATTTTAAATCAACCCCAAATTATTGTGAGAGTCTCTCTCCTAGCTCTCTACTGGAATTTGTACCTAAATCATGTGATCGAGTTTGTGTACCATCTTTGGGTACCATCTAATGTGAAGGATTCATTTGAAAGGGTTCCACACTTCCCATATCAAAGAGTTCATTAAAATAGGCTGTGACAGAGCTAACCCCTTCTCCTTTTTCCCCTCTATTCCTTCAGGAACCTTAATCATACGGCTACAGAGGCCTTGATCTCAAACATTTACATTAAAACTAAAAGTTATAAAATATGATCAAGAGTTTTTATTGATGAAAGAAGTAAGAAAGAATGATTTCATGAACATGGCTAGAACTTAGTTTCACTTAGCTAGAGTCCTAATAGTTTCAAGGAAACTCTAGCCAAATAAAATATAAATAAATTTGTCTCTTCCCAGAAAATATGTAGTATGAGACATTATAGTAAAAGGTTATAAGGATTTGTAATTAAAATAACATAGTAACTTAGAACAACTCATATTTCAGGGTTGACTTCTTTTTTGATTGACACTCAAAGGGAAAAAAGCCCTTCTGCTATCTTTTTTCAAATCATTATAACTAATCTTCAAAAGAACATTTGCCAGTTTTGAATCGAAAATAAAGAATAATGCTTATCAAAATATATGTCCTGCTGTTGGATACAAATACATCGTTTTCTTCTGGCAGAGAGATTCCTTCGTTCTTATAGATGAGTGGCCATGTGGTCTGTACAGCTAGTTCTCAAGAACTGGGCTTGCTTTACCTTTTCACTATAGATAGAAGGGATTACTCCTTTTATTTTGGAGTCTGATCTGCAGATTAAACATAGCTTTAGCTGGAAGCCCATGTTAATCATTAAAGTATCAGAATAAGCATATCTGGGATGCTGAAAATACTGGAAAAAGATGAAAAGGAATATATAGAACCAAGCACACAGGAATATATATATTTTGCTACATATATATATATTTTGCTACATATATCTTTCTTGGGGAGAAAATGGTCCATGGCTCAGGGATTAATCATCAATCATATTGAATATCCAAAATGAACTAGTTCAAAACCATCATTAAAATCAGTGGCATATGGTCTAATACATAATGTATCTCAGGTTGGCAGGCTCTTAAATTGCATATGGCTGTCTCTCATTTCCAAAATCAACATTTCATGGTATTTCGTGTATCATATGTGACCAACCCGACCTCACAAGTTCTGTTGGTCTGCAGTATGAATGTGATCCCAGGCATTCTGACAGGGTGGAGGGGTTGGGAGTGCTGACCCCCAAAAGGCACCTTGCACTTGCAAAGTGGCCTGTATAAGCCCTTCCACTGGCAGAGTCCAAGCGTAACTCCTTCACTCAGGGAAATCTCAAAATCGCTTGAGAGAGCATGGGAGGAGGCTTTCATTTAGGCTTTCACATCACAGGAGCAGCTTTCACGTTAAACTGTCAAATAACCATCACAAAACCTCTGGATATCTGGAAAGTTGTCCACTGTGCCATCACGTTAGCTTAGGACTTGGGAGGCTGTGAGTGCTGTGGGTGGTGACATTCGCCAGGCATGTCACCTTTGTAGACACAGCATGTGTTGAAAATAGACTTTTTTCTCCATGTCCTTTTTGAGGCTGTGTCAGAGGAATATAAAATGAGTAAGTGGTTGAAGGAGAGGCAACTCACAGTCCACTCTGGATCAGACCATGCAGCCTGGAGCCTGGAACGCTGCCCCCAGACCACGGCTCCCCCTGCAGGCCTTGCCTGGAATTGCTGCTGCCGAGAAAGCTCATTTTGTACTTTTACCCAAGAGAAAGTAGCAATGTTCTGAATTTTTTAAATCTGAAGTCTATAGTAGCATGTTTTATTCTGATTTTTAATTTATTTTAAATTTTTATCTCTTCTATTTCTTTTTTTTTTAATTCGGGTTGATATGAGTGTACATATGATTAGATTACATTATTGGTTTTTTTTTTTTTAATCATTGAGTATAGTCTAACAGCCAGGAAAAAAGTGAGGGTCAAATGGAGACATAATTTAGAAAGACCTATTGATATTTAATGTTTCTAAAGCTATTAAAATTTGAGTGACAATTTTGGCATCTTCTTTGAAAACGTCAAAATAAAACTCTTGCATACAAACAACACATCATATATCCTTGGGTTAAAAAAAATGCTCTTATTCAGTGGCACTATCAACAGGGTCGACTCCGCAGGTACAAAAAGGCAAACTTGTGTGGGACTGACAAGGAATGGGGGCGGAGGGCACAGGGAAGATCTTTCTGCAGAGATGGGGAAGAAGAAAATGAATTTGTGGTTTAAGAGAGCAGGGTTCAGAATCCTGTGATCCCGCTGAGAAAATGAGGATTCGTGAGCTTCTCAGTCTGATCAGAGCCAGAATCCTGGGGCTGGGGAGGGAGACTGTTATTCATTAGTGGTTTTCAAACTTTAGTAATGATATAAGAACCTGGGGGAGCGGGCGGCACCTGTGGCTCAGCGGGTAGGGCGCCGGTCCCATATGCCGGAGGTGGCGGGTTCAAACCCAGCCCCGACCAAATTAAAAAAAAAAGAACCTGGGGAGCTTAGCCAGTTGTTGTGGTGGGTGCCTATAGTCCCAGCTACTCTGGAGGCCAAGACAAGAGAATGGCTTAGGCCCAAGAGTTTGAGGTTGCTGTGAGCTTTGATGCCAGGACACTTTATCAAGAGCTACATAATGAGACTCTGCCTCACAAACAAAAACCCTGGGAGCTGGTTTAAAATGTAGCAAGCCCGATCCCACTCTTACAAATTCCCTTTCAGTAAGTCTGGGGTTGGTACAGGAATCTGCAGTTGAAAAAGTATTTTGAATATTATAATTGAAGTAGTTCTTGCATTTTGAGAAATACATGTGTTCTTCAGGAGCAAAAGAATCTGAAATTTATCTATCCCTTTTCCCTGCTTAAAAATAAAATCGCCCAAATTTCACAAAATGTTTTCTCATCCCTCTTAAAAAGAAATGTTGTTGAAATATAAACCACCACCTCACCACCAATCCTGACACTTTAAAAAAAGTGTATCAAAATCTTTAATACTTTTTAAAAGTGGTACTATGTATGAAGTATTGTAAACACTTTACATATGTTATGGTAATATTAACTATGATTTATTGAATTTTTACTAATTGCCAGGTATTATCTAAAGTGACTCAGTGATCCTACAGGGAAGATATTCTCTATTTTTTAACTACTGCATAATAGCTATACATATTTATTACCATCTTCTATTTTTATAACTAGGGAAATAAGGCTCACGAAAGTCTAGTAACTTGTCCGAGGTCACATTTTAATAAGCAGAGTACAGCTTGTGAATTTAAAGACCACACTTCTTTCCAATGCTTTATTTTGAAATGATCTAATAAGTGGGAGATGAAATTACCATGTGACAAATTCTTGCAACTGTGTATAACCAACGAATGCTGTAGATGGAGCTGTCATTTCCACTTAAAGCTCACAGATAACACTGACACATTGGAAACAGCTAATCAGCCACAAACGTTCTCCTCTCTTTTTATCCACTGCTTAATTGACTGACAAAAGATGATTCCAGGGCTTCTTTCAAAGTCTTGGGAAACAGAGCACTATATAAATTGCAAAGCATATGTAACAGAGCTGTGGGGCAATTAAGGTATTTACCTGGAGGTTTCTGTACACCAGGCCTTTGGCACTTTCAGCCCAAAGTAAGAGAACAGAAACCTGCCTTGCACCCTGGAATAATTTACTGAATACTTCAAGAGGGGAGGAGCTGTGTCTGTCTGATCTCGGAGTTGGAGAGAACTGGATTTGCCTCTCGGCTCTGTGTTTTCACACTGGTCACTTATCCTTTCTGAGCCTTAGTCGTCTCCCTTGTAAGGTGCAAATAAAGACAAATACGTCACAAGATAAAATTAAATAAAATAGACTATGGGAGAGTTCCTTGCACACAGTAGGCATGCAATTAGTTTTGTTTAAATATGTTCTTTATACATGAAGTTTGACCCAAACTCGAAAAATGGAATTTCTCCAGTATCAGGTTACAGAGGAACTCAAAAACATGCTCAACACATTGGGCTTTGATGAGTAATTCATAAACATTGTCAGATTGTTCAGGGCGGTGATAGAGACAGATCAGAAGAAGCAAGCACCATGAATATTTCATAAAGAAGCAAACTGCCTTTGGAAAAGCTGTTTCAACTGTCTGAAGTTTAAAAAGAAGTTTGGTTCACTCACTAATCTAATAGAACTTTAAGAACTAGAACTTTTTTCCTGCCTCTTTTTTATTGCAGTTTGGTGAACAACTAGTCATAAAAACAGGTCCACGTCTGTCTCAAAGGTTTGGACAGCTAAGCAAGTAGTCACTGCTGTGTCCCACACATTAGTACTTAACCTAATGACACACAGATGGGGAACACGTGTGGGATAGAAGCACAAACCAGCACACTGTGAGAGAAGCTGAGTGCCTGGGCCTGAGCCCCAGGGTAGTAACACTTAATGGCAATTTTAACAAATGAGCAGGAGTTAGCCAGGAAAATGAGAAGAGGGGAGTTCAGGCAAGGGAATCACTGTGTGAGGGCGCAGCAGCAGAAGAGCGCGTGCATACTTGAAAACTACAAATGACAGGAAATGGTTGGGAAGGAGAATGGAAGTGCCGCACGCAGGCCAGACCAATGGAAGAGAAGCCACAGGCAGACATGGACCATCTAAGAAGGATCTTCTGTGCCAAATTAAAAAAAAAGAGAGAGAGAAAATTTAAAAACAGCACTGTGGGAGGCCAAGGCACAACCACCTCCTTTGTTCTGTTTAATTAAACACCTGCGGCCTAACTTGTTATCTCTGAGAATTCTTTTTCTCAGCCTGGAAGAGCCCTAAGCCTAAGTAGGAGTGTGAGGCTTGCTCCAGCTGTCTGCCTCGGTTCCTGCCACAAAAACCAGATTCCAAGGACTCCAATAAGCAAGCCTCACAGAGTAAAGAGGAGCGGAGAAAGCAAAGACAACAGCTTTGCAGCTGTTTCTGTCTCCGTCTGCTGAAGCAGAGGGAAAAACACCCAGCTGCTTTGCTCAGGGCCTAGCCCTGTCACACCCCCATTCGTGTGCTGTGGCCCCTCCCTCCTTTTCTCTCTTTCTCCTTCTCTCTCTTTCTCTTTCTCTTTCTTTCTTGAGAAAACCAAATAAAGTTTTTACTACATTTTACTCTAATCTATGTGTGAGAAGTCTTTCTCTGCCTCCATACGAATTTCACACAGGAACAAAACTAGTTGGGTTTACTTTGTGGCTAACTACTATCTGGGGGTCCTGTAGGCATTCAGGACAGGATTCTGTGCAGTGAGATTTCAAGGTGCTTACAGACATAACTCGCTTGCTGAAGAAGGCTCTGGGGATGCCATGTAGGGAAAGGAGGAGGCGAGCATAGATCAGGAGAGACTGTTCCAGTGACACAGAAGGACAGCAAGGTGACAAGGGAGCAGAAGTGGGGAAAGGGGAGCTGGGCCCGTGAAACGCCTGAAGTTAAATCAGAGAACCACGGAGGCACTACCATCTTAGGACCATTTTTGCATACCCCTGTCTGAGTCAAAGGAGCAAAGATGGAAACATCATTACAGAAGCCGATCAGGTAGAAGGGCCTTGGAGCTCTTTTCAGAGAGCCTTGACTTGGGACATGACTTATCTGGAGGATTTTGTTTGTTTGTTTGTTTTGAGACAGAGTTTCACTATGTTGCCCTTGGTAGAGAGCTATGGTGTTACAGCTCACAGCAACCTCAAACTCTTGGGGATAAGCCACTCTCTTGCCTCAGCCTCCCAAGTAGCTGGGACTACAGGCTCCCGCCACAACACCTGGCTATTTTTCTGTTGTAGTTGTTATTGTTGTTTAGCAGGCCCCGGCCAGGTTCAAACCCGCCAGCTCCAGTGTATGTGGCCAGCATCCTAACCACTGAGCTGAGGGCACTGAGGCTTATCTGGATGATTTCTTATGCCTTATGGAGCCAACTACATGACAGCCCCAGGGTTAGGAATTGGGGACTAGATACTACCAGAAATGGATAAAAAGCTTGTGTATTTATTTCAATGTAAGACAATAGTCAGATAAAAATGAGATGTTGCAAAGGATGTCTGTCCATCTTAGTAAGGAGTCGACAGACACCTGAAAGGGAAACCTAAGCCAGCAGCACAGTTATCTTTTTTTTTTTTAATTCCAATGATTAGTTGGCATCATAATATGTGCAACTCAATCCAAAGACGTGCTGGAATCTTGGTATCCTGGAATTCATGCAAGTAGAGAATGTCACCCAACAGAGAAGGCTTCACACAGGGAGGCGGGGAGAGCGGATCCGGCTGCTGCGGGAAAAGGTGGTCAGATGACGGAAGGCCTGTGTCTAAGCTCTGTGTGAGCACAGACATGGTGGCAAGAGGTCCCTTCCAGTGTGAGAGGCTGGCCAGTGACAAGTGCCGGAGACGACTGCTGCTAGCGGCTGGAGAGGCGTGGGTTCCGGGTGCACCTGCATCCGTCGTCCTCTCTAACCTTTGGTTTTTTTAGTCACACTATTCCCTTTGCCCAGAATCTCCTCCCACAAGACCCTCTCCTCTTGTCAAAGAACTTATCACACCGTTATAACTGCCTATGTGTGTGTGTGTATATATCTGTCTTCCCTCTAAATCATGAGCTCCACGAGGGTGGGGTGTGGCCATCCCATTTGCCATTTTACCTCATGTCTAGTAACTGCCCAGCACGTAGAAGTTTCACAGTAAGTACTTGTTGAGTGAATGAACTAAAAAGAAAGCAGCTCGGGCAAGATCGAGCCATGCGCTGGGACCTCAGTTAGTGACTGGGATTCAGGACTCTAGTTCTAAAGGAGGACGAGCATCTTGATTGGGGTAACCCAGCAGCATTTGAGAGGGTGGGGCCGACGCTGAGGGCTGCAGAGAGGACAGTGATGATTCAGGGAACCTGTGGTTCCAGGGAAGGTTGTACATAAAAGGAGATCTGTAAGTCAGACTGGGATTTGGCCATAATGACAAAGATTCCTGAATGTAGAGGATGCTACCTAATTCCTAGCTCCTCAGCTAAAGTTGTTTAAGGATGTCCTGCCCCTGAAGGGGTGGCCCATGATACAGCGTGGAAGTGGGTCTTATCAGTAGATTCAGCCACAGGAAGTTAGGGGGAAAGGGAGGTGAGGACTGACAAGCAAAGAGGAATTGTGTTTGTCACCTTGGTCTAACTAGGATGATGTTTTAGAATGCTAAAGAAGGAGGGTGAAACTTAAAACATAATCAAATGGTTTGGAGAGCTACCATAAGGCCTGACATGTGTGCAGTCCCCAACAGAAATTAAGGTAATACTTCTGCCGTCCTGGCATCACCACTTCAAAGGTCCAGGTGGGCCGATGTCTGCAGGGAACTTGTTTTATCCATTTCCTCCCACACACCCACACCTTCTCAACCCCAGACACAAACACCACTAGACTCTCTGAGGTTCTCTGCAAGAGGGGAAGACCTCTAATCAACTGTGAAGGGCCCGGGTGTTGGCGTGCTCCACACCGTCACTGCCAGCTGCACACCATGTGAGTGGGCTGACTGCAATGCGAGAAAGGATGTGAGGCCCAGACACCGCTACTGCTCGGTTTGGGTGGGAACCTCACAAAACATTTTTTTCTTTAACTATATTAAAGTTCTTAATCCTGGCTGTACGTTTGAATCACCTGGAGTTGTTCTAAAAAAGGAATAATACCCAGGTTCACCTACAGACCTATTAAATTATTTTCTTTTTTTCAGTTTGGCCGGGGCGGGTTCGAACCCATCACCCTCAGTGTATGGGGCTGGCGCCCTACTCACTGAGCCACAGGAACTGCCCAGACCAATTAAATTAAACTCCATGAACAGGGCTTAGTGTGGGTGCTGTTTCTGAAGGTCCCCAGGTGATTCTAACAGGCTATTTGATTGTGCAGACTACAGCCTCAGCAGTAGCATCACTCAGGAGCTTGTCTGCAATGTAAGTGCACAGGCCCTACCCAGACGGGATTCAAATCCAAACTGAATTAGAATCTGCACTTCAATGAGACTGCCAGGTGATTCACAATCACATCAGATTCTGAGAAGCAATGGTTGGTATCAGTGGTTCTCAACTTGGGCTACACAAATGATCACCTAGAGGACTTTTCTTGGCTTAACTTTATTCACATGAGAGCTCTAGGGGCTGACACTTAGGGCTGTACTCCCTGAGATTGTTATTTAATTGGTCAGAGAAGGACTCAGAATCAGAATTTTGAAAAAAATCACCCTTGAGTTTATTGCCTTTATCAGAATGTAGCCAGGGTTGGGAACTGTTATGCTATGTAGGCAAAGCATAGCATTGCGGTGAAGCTCAGGCCATGTTCTCAGCAAGAAACGCCTTCATGAAAAGGGCTGAGAAAGATGATGTTTAACAACTGTCCCTTTCTCCTTAGTGACCTCAGAATTAACAGATCTGATCCATCTAACATGGGATGGTCTAGCAATGTTTAAAAAATAAATCCTTCCAGCTTTGTGCCTGTAGCTCAGTGTCTAGGGTGCCAGCCACATAACACTGGAGCTGGCGGGTTCAAATCCAGCCCAGGCCTGCCAAACAGCAATGACAACTACAAACAAAAAATAGCTGGGTGTTGTGGCAGATGCCTGTAGTCCCAGCTGCTTGGGAGGCTGAGGCAAGAGAATTACTTAAGCCCAAGAGTTTGAAGTTGCTGTGAGCTGTGATGCCACAGCACTTTACCCAGGGCGACAGCTTGAGACTCTGTCTCAAGAAAAAGAAAGGAAAGAAAGAAAGAAAGAAAGAAAGAAAGAAAGAAAGAAAGAAAGAAAGAAAGAAAGAAAGAAAGAAAGAAAGAAATCCTTCCAATGTCTATTTATAAACATATATGTAAATTTCTGTTTTCTATCTTCCTTCTTTTATAACTGTAGTTTATTAATGACTAGCTTTATTTGCATAATAACAACACCCAAACGGGAACATGGTACTCTTCAAGACATGACTCATGTTCTAGTTTTACTCAGTATAAATAACTTTAAATATTTATATGAAAACTAAACACGAAGATATTATAGAGTTGACAATAGTTTTCTTGTGAATTCTAAAGATAAAATGCAAGACTTCAAAGAAATCTTGCACTTTTAGCTGGCGGTTCAGGCCAGACCCAGACGTCCTAATAGGAAGGGGTCATTCTCCTTCTGTCCTAGGGACTAGTTTAGGGGGAAAGTCTGAGGAGCACCGAACCAGTGTAATTATGTGAAACGTGACACTCGCGGTCAAGTGGGTTTCAAATCCTCAGCAGCTGGAGCATCTTGGCTCATCTCAGAAGCTAGAAATACTATAACATTTGTCACTCCAATCCCAGACAAAGGTCAAATGCTGCATCACACAGAGAAACTAAAATAAATTCTAGAAGTTGTTTTTGTGGCTGACTTCACTTTATTCACATGACAGCGGTCGGGGCTGACCAGGACTTCCTCTACCATTCCTTCCTACAGGTCGAACTGGAGTTTGATCACAGACAGTGTGGGTTGAAGTGTGGGGAGACACATCGGGGTTTGTTGCAATTCCACGTCATCCTGAATCCAGTTTAATTTTAACCTTGTGGCTCGTCTAACACACTTGCAGTAAGAGTTGGGGAAATCAATCTAACGCTCACTTGCAAGCTCTTGGCAGACCTTAAGAGCGGCACCTTTAGAGAACACACAGTCGATCCTAGCAGGGGGCACGTCGGACACTGCAGTGCGGCCAGAGGCGCCTGGAGGGGCTGAGAGCGGCATCCCATGGCAGTGAGGGCAGTGGGGTCTCGGGCCACAGAGCAGGCAGTGTCACAGCATGGCCTCTCAGTACTGGTAGGACCTCACGAGAAGCCACATGAGCACAACTGTAACCAGGACAATGGTGAAGTTGATGAACAGCTCCCGGGTGGACCACTCCATTCTCAGAGCTGCTGGCTGAGAGCTGCAGCAGACTTCGGAGGGCACAGCCCAAACTCCGGCTTGTCCTCACCTCCTAGCAGAAAGTCACAGAGAAAACATGGAGAGATTAACAAGCATTCCTCTAAGACGAAGTTCATTCTTTCCTCAAAAAACAGAAATGCTATGGAAAAGGAGAGTGTTACGGGCTAAACTGTGTCCCTTCAAAATCTATATGTCAAAGTCCTGACTCCCAGCACCTTAGAATGTGACAGTATGTGGAGATAGGATATTTCAAGAGGTCACTGAGTTAAAAGGAGATCCTTAGGGTGCCCCTTAATCTCACGTGACTGGTGTCCTGCAGGAAGAGGTCAGGACAGGGGCACACACAAAGGAAAAGCCACGTGACCACACGGGGAGAAGATGCTGCCTGTGAGCCAAGGAGAGAGGCCAGAAGAAACCAGCCCTGCTAACACTTAATCTGGGCCTCCTGGCCTCCTGACTGTGCACTAGAACAGCAACGTTCCTGAGTCTCCCAGCCAGCTAACCTACCCGTGGGTTTCAGAGTTCCTTAAATCTCAATATCTCTCTCTCTGTCTGCCCCCTCCCTCTTTTCTCCCCCCTTCTCTCTCTCTCTCTCCTCTCTCTTTCCTTCTCTCTCTCTGTTATGTTTCTCTAAAGAATCCTGACAAATATAAAAATCCTGACTTCTCTAATGTCATAAAGACCAACATTTTTGTCCTGCTTTTTTTCTGATTATTGTATTTGTGGTTTTGATAAATTACAAAATGTTACCTTTTTCTCTCTCTCTCTCTAACTGCTGTGTGTGGGTGTGTGTGCAGGTGCTCACTCATTTAATTTAGAGTATCACGGAGCAGGGGCGCCAAAACAGAAAAATGTGATGGTTTACAAGTATTGGTCTTGCTTTGAATTATAGACGAGGGATACCATCATCTTTCAGGTTTCAAGCTGCTATAGGTCTTCATGTAACCCTGGTGAAAGCACAAAGTACTTTCAACAGCTGTGTGGCCTCCTACAAGTCCTGCCGTGGGCACAGAGCCTACTGGGATTACCCAAAAGCCCCTCACATAACAGGCGCTCACTCCAAAGAACAAGTGTTAACCTCATGGGTACTTCTATTTCAACAAGGCTTGTGCCAGCTATTTTTAGTCAGGTCCAGGATGTGACTAGATTGTGAACACTTTAAACAGTCGGGATGGTATCTGCATAACGTGTATGTGTAGAGGCAGGAGATCACACTCTGAGAGCAGTGCAGTCAGTTCAGTTATACCTTCAGTCATGTGATATAATTGACACTTTATGCATCTAAATGACATAAAGACTTCTATATTGGGCAGCGCCTGTGGCTCAGTGGGTAAGGTGCCAGCTCCATATACCGAGGGTGGTGGGTTCAAACCCAGCCCCGGCCAAACTACAACAAAAAAAAATAGCCAGGCATTGTGGTGGGCACCTGGAGTACCAGCTACTCGGGAGGCTGAGGCAAGAGAATCGCCTAAGCCTAAGGATTTGGAGGTTGCTGTGAGCTGTGATGCCATAGCACTCTACCAAGGGTTAATAAGTGAGACTCTGTCTCAAAAAAAAAAAAAAAAGACTTCTATATTTCAGGTAATTTAGATAATTAGGTATCTATACTTTAGATATTTAGGACAAAAGTCTACTAGAAGTGAAAATGTTTAGGAAGTAAGAGTGTTTTTTTTATTTGCTCAGGGTGGGAGTCCACAAGGCCGAAAGCAGAAGAAAGGAGCCTGAATGATATTTTTAGCCATCTAACCTGACTGAATTATTCATTGTAATTACTGTATTGGTTATCTTATCAATAAACCTAGTTATTAATTGCATAAACATCTGCTGAACAGCCATTTCTCATATTATGTAATTGTTGCTACCACAAACAGGTTCAAATTAAATGGCACCCATCAGTGGGTTGTTGAATCTTGGTTTAAAATAAGGCCCATGATGACAGATTTATGTTTCATTTTCCTTTAATGTTTATCAATCTTTTGGGCCTCAGCATAAAGGAAATAGTAAATTGCCAATGAAAATCCTCACAAAGATCTGCTTGGAGGAGAAAGTAAGCAAAAGAAAGCAAAGGAATAAAGGAAAAAGAAATAATGTATGAGAAGGTGTGCCAGGGCCGAGGGGAACAGGAGGGCAATGAGTCCAGGCAGGGAGCCTGAAGGCAAAGGAGCCAGAATCAAAAACGGGCTTAGCACTGAAATCAAACACTGGTCCAAACGTCCACTTAATTGGGTAAGTTGTCAAGAAGTGCAGAGATATACAGAAAATACAAATCCCAGTATACAATGATTAACACAATCCAATCCAGGGGGGCAAAATAACAGTCCTATTAAATCTACTAATTAGATTAAGCTCTTTCATAAAGGGAATTATGGATAGGGGTCCAACAGGAATCAACTTAGAAAATGAGCGAAATAGGATTGAAGGCTGTTCTACAACTCTAGTCATGTTACCTTCACAAAAACTCAGGCAAGCGTCATTGTGACTTTTATCTTTCCCCAAATTACAGACTTTTAGAGAGAGGTTAAATTGTGTAGTGATAGCAAGTCAGAGGCAGAGCTGGAACCAGCAGACTGGGCCTAGTTACTGGAATTGTAGTCACTCTACAGGAGAGATTACAAGAATGAATTATTACTACAATGAACTGTCTATAGAGAGTTAGTGCAAATTTTCAAACACTTTGGAAAACAATTGGCTTTTTAAAAATTAAGGTTGAAAATGCTTCTTCCCTAATATCTAGAAATTTCACTTCTACCCTAAGATACTCAAGTACACATGTGCCAGGATACATATACAAGAAAATCGACGGCAACATTTTCACAATAGCCCTAACAGGAAACAACTCAGATACTCATCAACAGCAGAATGGATGACGGATGATGCTGTGTTCATACATTTGAGCATTACAGAGCAAAGACAATATGTGAACTACATGCACACAGATGGGTACATCTCACAAAAATAATTTTTGAGAAAAGGAAGAACTTACAAAAGAAACAATATAACTCCATGTATACAAGATCAAAACCAGGAAACTTATACTGAATGCAGACATAGATAGATGGCGAAACTAGGAAGAAAAGCAAGGGCCAGATGATTTAAATATCCTGGGCAGAAGAGAGAAGGGAGTGGAAGGGTCAGGAAGGGACTTCTGGGAGCCGGCAAGGATCCGTCTACTGACCTGGGTAATAGTTATAACGACCCTGCCTTATAGTTATTATTTAAACTATGTAGTTTATTCATTCTTCACATTTTTTAGTTATCTGTGAATTGACATGCTGCCATCACACTTCTTGTTTTTCTGTGGTTTACCTCTTACTATTTCTTTTTAAAAAAATTGATACAGATATAAAGGGCATTTTTTTCATTTCAGATTGATATGAAGGTACAAACAATTAGGTCACAATGTTTGTGTTTTTTGGGTAAGGTCCCTGTTGTAGCCTCTCACCATTTCTTGCACTTTAAAGGTGACTGTGAATATTTGTCATTTTATGTGTTTTTAAATAAATAAAACATAAAGAGTTAAGATGAGAATTTCTAAGGCATTCAATTCAATCAACACATATGCTAAATGTAAGGTGTAGACATGAGTTTCACACACACATTTTTAATCTTTAGAAAGAATGAACCAAAATTTTAGGCAGAAATTCTGATCAGCAAGCTTCCATTTTTCTACTGTTAAACCACAAAGATGCTTTTGTCTTCATTTTAAACCTTCCCTAAAGTCAAGTTTACACAATATGATCCAGAGTGAATCCCAATGGATAAACTAAAACCCAAAAAAGTTCTCAATAAATTGTACAGGAAGATAGACATGGTTTTCCTTGAATGAAAGCTTTGAGAAGATGGAAGATAGATTTCTTCCTATGATACAAAAAAAAAAAATTTTTTTTAATGCTAAGGGAGAAAGTGCATACCACAAGGAGATAGAACAGAAAGCAGTAACAGTCGCATGATATCTTCAGAAATGCCATGTACATTAAGAAACGTACACATTCCTCTGCCTTTCTGTTTTGCGACTTGTCCACACACACACTCTACGCTAAGCATGAAAGTCCTGCAGTTACCTGGAGAGCGCTCAGCACACACCCGGCTGCAGCAGGCTTCTCCCCTCTCTCCCCAACTCTGGCTCCAACTCTTGCTCACCTCCCCGGCTGTCTGGACTCCTGCTCTTTGGGCTGGGTCTAAAGTAGTCCACGGGAGGTGGCAATCGCTGTGATGTCACCGATGAAATATCTCAAAGGAACAACCTCCCGAGGTTCCAGGCTATTTGTGTTCAGGGGGACATGGTAATATGTT
Source organism: Nycticebus coucang (assembly GCF_027406575.1). Taxonomy (NCBI): domain Eukaryota; kingdom Metazoa; phylum Chordata; class Mammalia; order Primates; family Lorisidae; genus Nycticebus; species Nycticebus coucang. The sequence continues at coordinate 111,740,490 of NC_069785.1, forward strand.
GACTTGTTCCTTTGGCTGCCAGTTTGCTACCGCCAGAACTTAACCTTCTGTTTCCAGTAGATTTTTAGCACAACTGATGTGGGTTTTAAGTTTCTCTTTGCCATCTTCACGAATATCTTTAACATCAGAAACCAAGAGTGATAGACTAATTTTAACCAATTGATGCTGCATTTGGCTGTTCCCTATTCAGCATGTGAAGGTGTAAAAATGTGACTTCATTTTACCACTCATATCTTTAACTATCTGAAGCGTGAAGAAGCCTTACACCCACACACCCACACACACCCACACCTACATGCACACCCCTCCCCCACATGCCAAAATTCAGTCAGCATCTTTATAGCTCCTTCAAAACTGACTTTAGTCCAAGCAGTGAAAGCTATCCCCTTAGTCACCTGCTCCACATAACTTTCCAGCTGAGCTGTGCACTGCAAGTTTACACATCAAGCTACAGTTCCATCCCAAGTGGCCGAGGAAACCACGGCTAGTATATCTCTTTCCATAATCTAATACAGCAGTAAACACAGTCAGCTCAACTCAGCTGTTTGGATAGATTGGGGTAGAAAGAAAACTGGTTAAAATTAGTGAAAAATATGAGTTGTAGAATATATCTGAAAGAAATAAAATTACATAACTTCCAAATATAAACACTGACTAAAACGACACTGTTAAGATGGGTTTGAAATCAACATTTATCCAATGTTTAGAGGTAAATGGAGTCCCTGAAGCATCTGAGTGGACTTGAAAGCAGATCAGTTAAGCACTTTAAATGTGACCCCAGCAATCACATCTGCTCAGCCAATCCCTTCTGTACGGAAAAGAGCAAATCTCCCCCTCTGAATTCTAATCAGAGCCAATCAAAATGATGCATTCCCAGAAAGCACAAACAAACAAAATTCTCTCTATATAGTAGAAACTCTGTAAGGTGGTCACTAAAAGACTATAACAAACTGGTCAGCATAAGGAACGAGGCCTACTGTACAGATTTGTACACGTGGTGCCTGTCTGGTCTATAAAAATTAGGTCAATTAAGGAGATGGTCAATGTAGGGAGGTGGTCAACTATGGAGTCAAACCTTTCCCATCATGCCTCTTACCCCCGGTACATCCCTAAAAGACTTTCCATCCCCTTTCCTGTTTCAACATAACCCAACGATGGGTAATCTTAATACAACATTCTGCTGTCATCACTTGCCTTTAAAATAGTGGCTTGCTGAAATGACAGATAGTGGATAATAATGACATTGGCAGTTATTTGGTGCCATCTGGAAAACTCCTTGAATAGTCAGATTTCTGTCATTTGCCTACAAACTCTTGCCAGATTATTTCAAATGCTATGAATGTTTCCCTAGTCACCGAGTTATACTCATCCCTTTTTTTAACCACTCAAAATTGTTTTGTCTAATTAAAAAGTTATATATTCATTGTAGAAATTTTGAAGATATGTAAAAGTATCTTTAAAATTTAAATTACCTTTAAGTTCACCACCTAAAAGGGGGAGGAAGGCCTTTACATTACTTTATATTCATATGTTTGAGATGGCATAGACACAATCTCAAATTCCCAGGATATTTTTGGTAAAGGAATGTGATACTTGAAAACCCTTTCTCTTTTTTAGTTTATTTGGAATCAAATTACTCATACTCTACTATGTGTGGGTATTGGGTTTATGGGACAAGCATTTATTTTGTATATGTCAGATTTGAATTAATCAGTGTTAACTACAATGAAGGAATACTATATTACCAAACCACTGGCCAATACTGTCAATTTCAAAGTAACTTAGAGGAAAAATCCTACTGCTTATTTGGCCGAATGAACAAGTTGGCTCTGTTTGTCTGTCTGGCAGTCTCATTTAAGCAGATCCAATGGGCTACCAGGGACTATTGTGCCCAGTACATCGATAAATTACCTGACTTCAGAAGCCTCTGCACCTTGGCGGATTCTTTTCTGAGAACACAAAAGAGTAGAATGGCACTCAGAATTTAGATTGTGACTAGTTTGGCCTAACTTTCATAGGAAAAAATATACAAACCACCCCCAAATCACCTGATAACTATTCAGAGGCCTAAGGGAGAGTTTTACTGTAAGGATCTATAGGCTCATTTAAAAAAAGAAAAAAATCAATAGTATTGTGTCTCATTTAAGAAGTTGAGAATAGGGCGGTGCCTGTGGCTCAAGGGGTAGGGCGCCAGTCCCATATGCCGGAAGTGGCGGGTTCAAACCCAGCCCCGGCCAAAAAACAAACAACAAAAAAAAGAAGTTGAGAATGACGAGATTTTGGCCATTGCAATTAACCTGACTTAGTTCTGCTGATACTTTCCTTCCTGTGAGCAATTCCCTGACTTAGCAGCATCAGTCCATATCAACTGTCTTTCGAGGTGCTGTCTACCTGTCAGCAGGAGGACATACTATTAAAAATAATCGTGTATTTTTTACTTTATTTCTATGCCTGTTAATCTGGAATTTAGCCAAGGACCAAAAACATCAAGAAAACAACATTCCCGTTGAGACCGGCATTGAATCTCTAATTGGTATTTGTCCCCTACCATCATCATCATGTACATGCTCGGGTGTAAACATCAGACCCTTTGAGAATCAGTGCTGAGCTCTTGTGCTTGATTAACCACTAAACTCCCTGGTTTAATAGATTCCCACCTTGCTGCCACCTTTTTACTCTGAGAACTGAAGAGTGAAGACCACATGTCAGCCCCTGCATTGTACAAAGTGTATGACATGATGGAAGAAGTCACAAGGCCTGGATGAAGGCAGTAAGCTCGTCCCACGTCCCAGATGAGTGGGATTATGGTGGTGCCTTTCTGTCTCCACATCCAGCTGGTCATTGAGCCACTGAGAAAGAAAGTGGCAGCTTCTTCCCACCTTTACCTTCCCAAACATGTGAGTACGGCGCACAGAGCAAAGGAAAGCTACTTTTCTTTATGTCACTATTGCCACCATTATCATGTAGGCATTGCCCTTCTGGCCACAGGCAAAGCCTGAGAAAAGTTCGTGAAGATGCTTGAGCAGTCTCTGTACTGCTAATTCACATGATTTAATCTGAGCCATTTATAATAAAGTGGTAAGCACATGGACCTCAGAGTGACAGAGACCTGCATTCTTATTCTCATTTCCCACTTATTAAGTAATATTAAGAAACTATCCTTTGGTCTTGGTCTCAGTTTCTCCTATAGGAATACTAATAACTCTCAGAAGTTTGTGGTAAGGATCCAATTAATAATGTATATACAAATCACACTGGGGCTCAGTGCCCGTAGCACAGTGGTTACAGGCTGGCGGGTTTGAACTTGGCCTGGGCCAGCTAAACAACAACAACAACTGCAACAAAAAATAGCTGGGCGTTGTGGTGGGCGCCCGTAGTCCCAGCCACTTGAGAGGCTGAGGCAAGAGGATCGCTTAAATCCAAGAGTTAAAGGTTGCTATGAGCTGGGATGCCATAGCACTCTACCCAGGGCAACATGGTGAGACTCTTGTCTCCAAAAAAAAAAAAAAAAATCACACTGGAATTTGATACCTCACCAATATGTATAAAAGCAAGCACAGAGCCTGGCAGGCCCATAATTTAAATCATGCTTTTCTTTTTCCTTTTCCTTTTTCTTTTCTTTCTTTCTTTTTTTTTTTTTGACACAAAGTCTCACTCTATTGCCCCAGGCTAGAGTGAGACTTTGGCATCAGCCTAGCTCACGGCAATCTCAGATTCGTGGGTTCAAGAATCAGCCTCCTGAGTAGCTGAGACTACAGGCACCCACCACACCGCCTGGCTAGTTTTTCTACTTTTAGTAAAGATGGAGTCTTTCTCTTGCACAGGCTGGTCTCAAACTCCCGAGCTCAAGTGATCCTCCTGCCTCAGGCTCTCAAAGTGCTAGGATTATAGGCATGGGCCACCTCACCCCACCTAGGTTCACTTTTTTATTCATAATAATGAAAACAGGCTGGGCACGGTGGCTCACGCCTGTAATCCTAGCACTCTGGGAGGCTGAGGCAGGTGATTGCTTGAGGCCAGGAGTTTGAGACCAGCCTAAGCAATGACCAAGACCTTGTCTGTAAAAAAATAGCTGGCACCTGTAGTCCCAGCTATTTAGGAGGCTGAGGCAAGAGGATCGCTTCAGCCCAAAAGTTTGAGGTTGCTGTGAGCTGTGACACCATTGCACTCTACCACTGAGGGGTACAAAGTGAGGCTCTTTTTCAAAAAAAAAAAAATTAAAAATAAATAAATGACAAAGAACTCCTTTCTCTTGAATAAGTGCAAAACTTCTCTTGATTAATGACCAAAGAAAAGTGGGCTGAGTGTCACTTAGTTAAATCCTTAACCTAAGCATGAGTAAAAGGAGCAGCCTCCCTGCCTCTCTCTCTCACCACATGCATGCCCCTCAGATGCTGCCCAGTTACTGATATGGCAGAGCTGGGGAAGGGTTCTGCAGAAGGCCAAAGTCTTAACCTCTGCCATTACTCAGTTGAAGTCATTCAATTGGCATCAGGTGAACACTACTATATACAAAACATTGTTCTAGACACACAGGAAGTCATAATGGCACAAATGGGACCACTGCTCCCCAAAAAAGAAAGTTAGGTACACACTATTCACAGAAGCCAAGTTATGGAATCCACCTAAGTGTTCCTCAAGGGATGGATGGCTAAAGAAAATGTGGTGCACACATACAACAGAATCCCATTTAGCCTTTAAAAAGAAATTCTGTCATTTGTGACAATATGGATGAAACTGGAGAGCACCATGATGAGTAAAATGAGCCAGGCACAGAGAGACATGGAACCTAAGAGAAACGCATGGAAACAGAGAGTAGAATGGAGGTCACAGAGGCTGGAGGGCTGGGAATGGCAAGATGAGGACTGAAGGGTGAAGGGTGCAAAGTCAGTTAGGAGCAGTAAGATTTTTCGTTTAGATCTATTGTACCGCATGGCAAACATGGTTAATAAGAGTGTATTGTATATTTCACAATTACTAAGATAGTAAATTTCAAGTATTCCCACCATGAAAATGATATTTGAAGTGATGGCTATATTAATAATTTAAATCTTTTACATTGTTTTTATAAATCATAATCTCTTTATACCCCATAGACATATATGACTATAAATTATCAATTTATAATAAAATTTAAAAATTAAAAAAGAAAGGTGAACAAGGATACAAGATGATGTGAGAGAAATGGCATCAGCATGACATCAAGAAAGGCAACAGAAGTCCCTGCGGGAGAAATTTCTTTCTCCTAAGATGTTAAGAAAGCAAAGAGTAGACAGGGTGTGAGGAGGAAGGAGGCCCAAGGACAACCAACTACAAGACTTGAGTTGAACCTCAAAATAAGAAAACAGCTACTGAGGACTAAAATAACAGTAATAACCACACCAATACCACCCAGCTCTTGCTACAGAGGCATCACCTGATTTAGTCCCTTCAACAACCCTCTGAGGTGAGCATAACATTCCCAGGCCACGGAGAAGAAAACTCAGACCCAGAGAATTGAATGACAGAAGTGAGAGCAAACCAGCCAAAGGTTAAAGTCTTTGGACCCAGCCCCAAGTCCAACTCCTGCGCAACAGCACATTCAGGACAATGAGGAGAGTTTCCTCTGTCTCAGGTGCTGCCACCTCTCTATGACTGTCCACTTTATTAATAAAGATGACAGAAAATATGTGTATTTCTGGGCGGCACTTATGGCTCAGTGGGTAGGGCGCTGGCCCCATATACCAAGGGGTGGCGGGTTCAAACCTGGCCCTGGCCAGCTAAAACAGCAGTGGCAACTGCAACAAAAATAGCCAGGCATTGTGGTGGTCACCTGTAGTTCCAGCTACTCGGGAGGCTGAAGCAAGAGAATCGCTTAAGCCCAAGAGTTGGAGGTTGCTGTGAGCTGTGACGTCACAGTGCTCTACCGAGGGCTCACACAGAGTGAGACTCTGTGTCAAAAAAAAAAAAAAGTGTATTTCTGTAGGTTACATACAAGTGCTACTATATGTGTGCTAATTTATTATGTGTAATTTATAGCACCTTTTAACACATGAGGTAAACTGGATGGAGTAGGAAACACATTCTTCTTAGTAAAGTATCTCAAGAATGCAGGGGCAAGTACCCAGTGTACTCTATGCTAATATGAAGCCAGTAGATAATTGAATACACACCCACATAAGAGAAAAACTCAAACCCATTGAAGGTGGGGGGCCAGGGTTCCGGGAGAGAGAAGGAAGGAAGGGGATGGGTGTGCTCCCACTTAACAGGCACAGTGTTAGGGTGTATGGCACACCTCTTGTGGGGGCACAATTATAAGAGGGACTCTACCTAACAATGTAAACTAATTTTTTGTACCCTCAAATTGTAATAGGCCAACAGCCCCTAAAGGCCCCTAACTGTCTCAGCCTGAGTCCCCGCACGTCTCAAACCCCCCTCACCCCCTGCAAAATCCAGGAACAGGTTTCAGAATAGAATAAGGAAGTTCCCTGAGTTCCCAAAGACTCCTAGCCACAGGTAAAACAATGGTGAAAGCTTACTCAAGCAGTTTTCCAAGCTACTGAGTCTCCCAAGCTGTCCCAGTGCCAACTGCCTCGCTGTAGCCCCCTGACTGTAACCCCGCCCTGAGCTAACTGTCACATTCTGCTTCTGTGTTTGCTTGCTTGCATAGCAACAAAAATGATATAAAAGTCAGCCTGCTCCTCACTTCGGGGCCATTTGCCTTCCCAGCAGTGTCCCCTGCACAGGTGTAATAAATCACCATCTATTTATACCTGAAGTGGGGTCCAAGTTTTTTTTATAGATGGCAACGAGTACAACAAGATTAACCTGAAACAATTTTTTTTTTTTTAGAGACAGAGTCTCACTTTATCACCCTCGGTAGAGTGCCATGGCATCACACAGCTCACAGCAACCTCCAACTCCTGGGCTTAAGTGATTCTCTTGCCTCAGCCTCCCGAGTAGCTGGGACTACAGGCACCCGCCACAATGCCCAGCTATTTTTTGGTTTGCAGTTCAGCCGGGGCCGGGTTTGAACCCGCCACCCTCGGTATATGGGGCCGGCGCCCTACCGACTGAGCCACAGGCGCCGCCCAACCTGAAACAATTTTTTAAAAGTAAAATAAAGTATGAGGTAAAAAAGGAGAGTAATTAAAATTTTATTATTTGTTGTTTGTTTCTTGTTTTTGAGACAGAGCCTCACTCTGTAGCCCAGGTTGGAGGTTTGTGGCATCATAACTCACTAAGCAATCCTCTTGCCTTAGCCTCACAAGTAGCTCGGACTACAGGTGCCCACCATACCTCACTATTTTTCTATTTTTAATAGACAGGGATGTTAATCTTGCTCAGGTTGGTCTTGAACTCCTGATCCACCCACCTCAGCCTCCTAGAGGGCTAGGATTATAGGCATGAGCCACCGTGCCCAGTCCCTTTTTTTGTTTTAACACACCCCAAAACTTCTATTCTCTTTCCAAAAAAATAGACTTTTAATTTCTATTTGGAGCCCTCAGCTATAGCTGATGGTGCTTTGCAATAATTGCCACATAATTTAGCTTTTGTTCTACCTTGATGATAAATAAATACTTATTATTTGTATTATCCACTTGTGGCACATGTGTGATTTTTGACTCACTAACTGAATTTTAACCTCAAAGACACAGTTTCTTATATTTCTCTTGTTTCTCTAGCTGGCACAGAACTGGTGAAGAAGCAGAAAGGATGCTGTTAACAGCATAGCAAGGGGCCCAGGCTGAGCCTCCATCACTTCACATCTCTCCTGAGTCCAGCCTGGCAAACATTAGTAAGGGAGTCAAGGTCACATCAAAGTTCGTGCAAGGACCTTGAAGCCTCCTAGGAGAGAAGAGTCTTCTGAAGGGAAGCGAATCAAGAAGATGCACATGGTTCAGCAACAGGGAGAATGCACAAGTCCATAACCCCTGGCACAGATTCTCTGCGCTAGTCCAGTCCTATGAGAAGCAAGGCCAAGATGGGGCTAAATGCACAAAAGAAATATACACAGGGTCCCCAAAAAATGTAACACATTTTAAGAGCTGTGATCTATGTATTCCTTTTTGAAGTTGTATTGCAAGTTCTGTTACTGGTCCAGTGTACTAAACGTGCTGTGTACATCCATTTTACCTGCAATTCGTACACTTTGGGGGAATGATTAATTTTACTTCTAACAAGATTGCTTAAAATACGCATGCTTCTTCTTTTTTTTTTTGACACTCCTTGTATATCAGAGGAAATGACTCCAAGAAAAAATATGGAGAAAGTGAGAATCTTCAAACAGCAAAGCAAGTCTGAGCCCGGGAGGAGACAGGGATGGGGGCGGGAAGGTCGGGTGGGAGCATCCTGGACTACTGTGCAGCTCCAAGGAAGCTTTGACAAGGCTGTCAGGAACTCTCGGAAGTCTCCTGTCAAAGGTGTCCCATGTCTCCCAGAGATGACAGGGAACAGCCTGTGAGAAGTGAGGGCTGTGTGTAAACGTGACTAATTTCAGAGCACAGCAGCTGGGACCTGCCTCAACTATGGTGCAGTCAGATCTGAGAGGTGCATTCTCAGCCACCCTATCCACATCCCACCCTCCTACTTCCCTACAGCCTGGTCCTGGGAGAGGAAAGGACTACGGGTTAAAGACCCATCATAATTAACCTCCACAGTGTGGAGCACTTACAGGGGACGGAGAGTCTCCCTGCACGTGTCCTCTCACAGACCTCAGCACATCCATGAAACGGCCGAGTAAGGGCCTTCAGCAGAAGCAGGAATACTGTCCGATCCTTACTTACCTGTGGTCTGTGTTAAGCTCTGTAGGCCTCAGCAGCAGACAGCAGCAGAGAAAAGCCAGAACTCAAGAGCAAGAATATGGCAGGCACTACTGGTAGCTGACAGTATGTGTTCAGGAACACATGCGAGCCACCCCCTGAAGCTGCTGGAAATAATCAGGAGGAACATTACAGGGGTATGCAGTCTTGCATAATAGGTGGCAGCGAGAGCCAAAAATATGTGTTACTCCTATTTATAACAACCCATTTTAAGTCCTGGATTGGCGAGGTGACACCTGTTAGCATCATTTGACTTGGAACCAGTTAAATTTCTCTTTTCTGGAACAAGTATATTTCTGCTCCATAATAAGATTCTGCAAACAAATTACTTTCTCTCAGCACATTCGACATAGTTACGAGGGGGGAGAAAAAAGAAGCAGCCAAAAATGTGTTTACTACTAGGCTCATACCATCTGCTCTGAAAATACTCCCAGATCTCAGATAGGCTTTGTTACTTTTCTGATGAGACATAAGAATTCAGCAGTCTTTTAACGTGCTATTACTGAACTATAATTCAGAGAGATTCTAGCCAAACGTACCCACTTGAAATATTCTGTTCCTTTGTGAATTTGATCAAGGATATTTTCACTGAATCTCTTTTGAGACTCTATCAATCAGAATAATACAATTGCAGCTACAGCAAGAATAATAAGGATCAGATAAAATTACTTGTTATTTTCTGCGAACAAGTTCATTTGGCGTTAGCCTTTGGCTATTAAAGCAGAGAGAACGGAGTTGTAAAGAATCGTGAAAATCTATCTCTTCTCTCTGTGTAGGTAATGAGAAAACTCAAGCGCCTGCTTGCAGCAATGTGGAAGAAGATTAGCTGCATACAAGCTACAGGCTGGGTTTCCTGCTGGATTAGGGCTGTGCTATCTCAAAGGGCAGCTGGGCACATATTCGCAGGCCGGGGAGTAACCTAACCTTTTGCACTTTTACAGTAAGAGTGGATGCAGAGTTGCCAGGGGCTAGTATTCTGGGAATTTGGGCAGCTTATCGGGGAGAGGTAGTTCAGGCCTCCTCCATCTAGCCTGCCTTTTACCGGTTCTTGCCCCCCTTTGCCAGTGTGGAAGAGAAAACCCCACGCAGATCCTTCAGGCCACGGATCACATCTGTGTCATCGTGGGGGTACACATTTTTGCTAACGAAAGTCCAGTCAGCCAATATTTTCTTTCTCCTCTCAGATTCTGTTCCTCTTTTGGAGGACGCTACTGCATTCATCAGGCTTTTGTAGTCAACACTTCAGTCCTGCCAGGTCTACTGAGGCCCAACGTATGCACCAGCCATCCCCCCTCCAGTTCCTCCACAGATGATCACGACTGCTGAGCGCCATCACTGCTCACCCTGGGGCTTGCCCATGTCTACAAGGTACCTTCCCTCCTCCTCCTGTGCAGGGGCTCATAGCTCGTGACCACTGGAGATACAAAAGTATACTTCTGGAGCGAAATGAGAGGGAGAACGGGGAAGTGCCCCTCTGTGCATGTTACGCCCTGTTCATGGGTACTGTATTGGTCCGGGTTCTCCAGAGAAATAGAACCAATAGGATAGAGAGAATGTAAGAGGAAATTTATTATAGTAGTTGGCTCAAGTGATTGTCTCAAGGCTGAGACATCCCACAATATGCTGTCTGCAAACTGGAGAACAAAAGCTGGTGGTGTGATTCAATCAGAGTCCTAAGGCCTAAGAAGGAGGAGAATCAATGGTGTAAGTCCTGGAGTTCAAAGACCCAAGAACCAGGCTGGACCCAGTGGCTAACATCTGTAATTCTAGCACTCTGGGAGGCCAAGGTGGGATGATAGCTTTAGCTGACGAATTAGAGATCAGCCTGAGCAAGAGTGAGACCCAGTGTCTACCAAAACTAGAAAAATTATCTGAGTGTTGTGGCAGGCACCTGTAATCCCTGCTATTCAGGAGTCTGAGGCAGGAGGATCACTTGAACCCAGGAATTTGAGGTTGCTGTGAGCTAGGCTGACCCCACAATACTCCAGCCTGGGGCATCAGAGTGAGACTCTGACTCAGAGAAAAAAAAAGGCCACCCAAGAGCCAAGCACAAACATCTGAGGGAAGAAGAAGATGAATATTCCAAATCAAGGAGAGAGAGCAAGTTCACCCTTCCTCTGACTTTTTGTTCCCTTAATGGATCGGATGATGCATGCCCACACCCACACCAGTGAAGACAATTTCTTATTCAGTCCTTGATTGAAACACTGATCTCTCCCAGGAACACTCTCACAGATACACCAGAAATGTTTAATCTGGTCACCTCTTGGCCCAGTCAAACTGACACATCAGATTAAGCATCACAAGCACTAAAGGAATGCTTTTCCTTGCTCTCCCTCCAGTCTGTACAGACGTGAATTCATGGGACGTTCAGCCAGGCAGCACTTAGAAGGAATAACATCACTCTCTCTCTCAGGATGAATTCTCAGGAGGTGCCTAAGATCCCAGAGCAAATCAACTTCCATCAGGCCTTCTCTGCGTGTACAGGAGACATCGCTGACAAGTCTTGGTCTACCACACTAAATGCTCCTTAGACTCCTGCTGACGTCTGGCGCGGCAGCATCCTGCACAGAAAGCGCAGCATGGTGTGGTTTCCACCGATAACCGTTCAGTTAAGATCAGAGTAGAAACCAGTTTCTCTGCACTCCATATAGAAAGCACACTGTTCCTTAGTTCAGTGATTTCTTGTAGTTCCCAGATTAAGTTCAAATTTTCAGGGTATGATCCTCTGATGATCTCGCGTCTGAACTCACTGCCCTCCTCTCCAGCAACTGCAAACTTTCAGTTTCCCAGACTTAGTCTCAATGTTTGCTCATGCCATTCCCTACGACTGGAACATCCCCCTTCCTTCCCTCAGTGGCTCACAACATCACTGTTTCATCATTAACAATAGTATCTAATTCAAGTGTCACATTCTCTGATCCTGTAGGCGAGGAGAGATGGACCCCAGAGATCTATGCAGCCCCACACAGTACTGATTTCACCACACCGTCACCGCTGACCTTCTTGTGCAACTCCTTTCCTTGAGAATAGGGATTTATCTCTCCCCCCTGTAGACTTGGTGCCTCGTCATGTAGCACACAGTATGTAGGAGGCACCCCATATAAGTTTGTTGGATAAATACATGTGCGAATGCACAATGATTAATTAATAACTGTTCAATTCGGGGGAGTAAATAAATGTTTTAAAAGTAAAATGTTCTCATCTTTCATCAGTTTATGCTCAGAAAAGATGGTGATGTTTACAAGAGCTAGAGTGACTTGAACTACTCAGGATCTCTTGACCTAAGAATAGTATGTTCTAGGCTTCCTACCACTGAGCAAGTGTGACAGCTGTTCAGTAGGTGGCTCATGATAGTTGTAAAGGGGTGGTTTTCTGGGCTGTTGAAGTTGAGTGGCAAGCAATGTAACTTGCTTCAGATATATTTTTGAGAAAATTTAAAAAATTAGAAAAGTAAAACATAAACGATTTCTGCCATACAAAATTAATAATTATAGTTTTTATCATATTGCTTCATGTCTTTTTTGTTGTTGTTGTTTTTCTTCAGACAGAGTCTCACTCTGTTTCCCAGGCTACAGTGCCCTGGTCTCAGACTAGCTCACAGCAACCTCAAACTCCTAGGCTCAGAGGATCCTCCTGCCTCAGGCTCCAGTGTAGCTGTGACTATAGGTACCTGCCACCACACCTGGCTTATTTTTCTATTTTTTAGAAGAGATGGGTGTCGCACTTGCTCAGGCTGGCCTCAAACTCTAAACCTAAGTGATCCTCCTGCCTTGGCTTCCCAGAGAGCTAGCCACCGCACTGGGCCCTGACTCACGTCATTCTTAATAAAAGAATTAAAATATTATAAATAAAGCTGAAGTGCCACTGAATGACCATTCGCAGTTCCGTGCTCCTTCTTACCTACCCAGATAAAACAGCTGTTATGAGTATGGTGCATAATCCAGTTCCCATAATTTACCCTTTTAGATCTTGCACCCAGATTAGGCTGGCTTAATAGGTAGATTTCCCTTTCTCGTCTCTGAAACAATTTGTGTAAAATAGGTATAGTTGACCCTTGGATAATGAGGGGGTGGGGGACACTAAACCCCTATGCAGACAAAAATTCACCTCTAACTTTTGAATCCCCTAAAACTTAACTACTAATAGCCTATTGTTTACTGGAAGCCTTACTCCTAACATAAACAGTTGATCAACATATATTTTGTATTTTATACATATTATATACTGTACTGTTACAATGAAATATACCAGAGAAAAGAAAATTATATTGGGAAAATTATAAGAAAGTTAAGTGAAGAGAGCATTTTTAAATGATTTAGGGGACTGTATGCTTTATGTTATGTAGTTTTCTGGAAACAAATCTATGAAAGTGAAGCAGCTCAAATAAAGTAACGTATTTGATTGAAAAATAAAACCAAAATTTTCTGGTAAAAAAAACAGAGAATTATAAGGAAGGGAAAATATATCTACTCTTCATTAAGTGTTTTAAGTGGGTCTTCATAAATTGTCTTCATGTTGAATAGGGTTTGCAGGAGAAAGAAGAGGAAGTGTTGGTCTTCCAGTCTTAGGGGTGGTACAGGCGAAAGAAAATTCAGATATAAATAAACCTGCCAGTTCAGGCTCAGCACCTGTAACTCGGCGGCTGGTGCACTAGCCACACACACCAGAGCTGGTGGGTTGAACCCAGCCCAAGCCTGCCAAACAACAATGACAACTACAACCAAAAAAAAGCCGGGTATTGTGGTGGGCGTCTATAGTCCCAGCTACTTGGGAGGCTGAGATAAGAGAATCACTTAAGCCCAAGAGTTTGAGGTTGCTGTGAGCTGTGATGCTACGGCACTCTACCGAAGGCAACATAGTGAGACTCTGTCTCTAAATAAATAAATAAATAAATAAACAAACCTGCACAGTTCAAACCTGTGTTGTTCAGGGGTATTTCCTCTCTCTCTCTTTTTTTTTTTTTTTTTTTGAGAGTTCGCATTAAACTGCATGAGCCTGGTAACCTTTCTAGAATGTAAGTGGAAAGTTTAAACTACTGATTTCATAATTTTTCATGGTTATAGGTCCTATTTATTAGGTTTTCTACTTCTTATGAGTCAATTCTGGCAACTTATAATATTAGAAAATTTTCCATTTAACATATTTGTAATTGTATTAGTATCACTTTGCACTGTATTCCCCTAGACTTTCAATTTTTCTCTTATCTATTATTACACTTCCCTCTTTTAAAATCTTTCATAATAAAATTTTAAACACACAAAAGTGGGGGGGATGTTATAATGAACTAGCTGTTTTTTGATTAGTATTTACCTAATAACTTTCAAATTCCTTTATTTTTAACATTTCTATGTAATTTAGCTTTATATGTATCTCTACACACTGCATAAATTTAAATTTTACAAATTCAATTTAAACATCTGTATTCAAATTGGTAGGTTCAACCTATTTATTTTATTAGATTGTTTTGAAATATTTCTAACATATTCCATTTTCTATTTACTACATTATTCTTTACCTTTTTTTCCTCTTTCCTGCATGGTCTTACAAAGTTAGTTTTGTTATTGTTCATTTTTTCTTTTTTCTTCTTCTTCATTTGGAAGCTATATATTCTATTTCTGTTCTTTTAAAAATTGTTATCATGTGTACAGTCAACACTTCCCAAGATATTTTCCTGATTTATTGTCACATCCAGGATTCTTGAATTCCACTTCCTCCTTCTGAATTCACCTTTCTTCTTGCTGAAGCTCATTTTTCGATTGTTCGTTCATTAAGAGTTTGTGGATACAACACCCTGTTAGTCTCCTCATATACCTGTAAATGTGCTTACTTTTGGCTTTTCTCTTCAGTGGTAGTTTTTCTGAGTATCAAATTTCATTCACACTTATTTTCCCTGGGTACTTTGAGGCAGGAACCCCGTTGTTTAGGTCCCTCCACTGTGGCTGAGGGGTTTGCCGTGAATCTGGATCATTGGCATTGTGATAATCTTTCCTTTCTTGCCAGTGACTTCTAAGATTTTAACTGATTTTTAAGGCCTTGCATTTCATTCTATCTTTCTTATTTCTCAAATTCTATGTCTTTTTCGTGTTTCCTTGCCTTTGCATCCTGGGAGATTTCTTCTCTTTAGCCCACCCATTATATTTTTTAATTTTGTGATTATATTTTACTTTCAAGAATTCCAGTAGTAGCTCTTCTTCTTATTTGCATCTATCTTCTGATTTCATAAACCCCTAGTTTTGTTTTCTGGATGATAATCTTTCCTTTTAGAGGTTTAGTGGGTTTGTTTTTGTTTTTTGTTTTTTTGTAGAGACAGGGTCTCACTTTATCGCCCTTGGTAGAGTGCCGTGGCGTCACACAGCTCACAGCAACCTCTAACTCCTGGGCTTAGGCAATTCTCTTGCCTCAGCCTCCTGTTTTGTTTTTTTTTCTTAAATACTATTTTATTTATACTCATGTATGAAAAAAGTGGCTATACTATCATGTTGACAAACATACTGATATTGGAAACAGAATTCAGTAACAAATCATTATTTAAATTTTATAAAGAATACATGAACATTAAAACACTGGTTATAGAAAGCAGAATTGGGGGAAAACCATTAGCTATAATTTTCATTTTCACTACAGAGTAGCACTCTTTGAGAATAATCAAATCAATTAGTAATATTCACCAAAACATAATCTGAAGAAAAATATGTCCTTATCATTATTCACAATAAAAGAGTCTGCTCCATTCCGCAGGGGTGGGCATACTGTACTGCAGGGAGTACTTACTGGCTCAAGTGGATCAACGCACCATTTTGATTCTGACTCACTGAATAGAATCTCATCCATATCTGGGACCGTAACTCCATAGGAGCTGTGATAGACAGAACCATTTTTGTGGTACCCTCAGATCTCACTAAATAAGAAAAGACCCTATACAAGAAAATATCACAATCAATCTGTCTATAAATTACACTTTAAGAGCTTTCTTTAAGTATAAGGTGGAAAAGGGGGCCCTTTCTGGAGCACACGAATGAAAGTATTACTATGATCTAAAGCCTGTTGGATTGATATTATGTTGCTATAATGAACATAAAGTACACATTGAAACCACTGTCAGATTAAGAAACTTCCACAACTTGTCTCAATTCTTCAAATAATGGAGCAAGTTCCTTTTCTAGGCTGACAATTAGTCCCGTATTGGCATTACTGCTGGCTATGAAACTTACCACCAGAGGTAACCAATTAAATTGAACCACCTGGTAAGTGGTATAGTAACAGATGATACTTTTATTTTTTGAAAGGGCAAGTTTGCTTCCTTGGTCTGTTGCAAGGGCAAAAGTAGATAAGAAACCAGGTCTCAAAGCATGTTCTGGAGCATTACCATCGGGTACTCTAATAAAACAGGTTCTCCATCTCTATCAGACACAACAGTAGCATGGAGTCCTTCGACACTTGGTAACTTTTTATACAGGAATCGCTTTAGGTCACTGCCATGATGAACCCCTTTCTCCTGCAGGATCAATCTCCAGGCCTGGGTTTCTGGTATACCCGTTTCTCTCTGCTGTCACTTCAGGGACAGCTTCAAAGAAAAGGTCCTCTGCCGAGTTTGTTGGGTTTTATTTCTTCTTTTTCTTTTTTCTTTTCGAGACAGAGTCTCACTTTTTTGCCCGCGGTAAAGTGCTGTGGTGTCATAGCTCACAGCAAACTCAAACTCTTGGGCTCAAGTGATTCTCTTGCCTCAGCCACCCAAATAGCTGGGACTATAGGTGCCACAACAATGCCCAGCTATTTTTAGAAATGGAGTCTCACTCTAGCTCAGGCTGGTCTCCAACTTGTGAGCTTAGGCAATCCACCTGCCTCCACCCGCCCAGAGTGCTGAGATTACAGGCGTGAGCCACCCCACCAGGCCTGGGTTTTATTTCTAAAGTTTTAAACTCCAAGACCCTTCTAGATTATTCTGTTATCTCTCTTCCCTTGGCTGTGAATGTTCTTATTTATAGATTCTATTGACTGTTCTTCATGACACTGAGTTCCCTTGTGTTGTTTTTGTTTGAGAGCTCATCTTCAGTGAATGGTTCCTCCTATATTTGGCCTGCATGTAGGGCAGAGTCAAAGTTACTTGATTTTGTCTCATAAGTTAACTGGAATCAATCCAAATCATATACTACAATCTTGCCTTGGGATTCCCAGCTATTCAGGTGGCCCATTACAGCCACTGTATATTACACAGGTTCAAGTGCCAGTTTCATGCAGAACCTCTGTTTCAGCTACTAGGCCTCGACAAAAGTAGGTTCCCATGATAGTTTAAATTATTTCAGCTGCTGTTTAAACACAGAGCAAAGCTTTTATTTGAGAATGAAGAAAATAGCTCCTTGCCCTAAGTTAAAGACAACCCAATAATTATCTATCCTCATCATGACTATGGCATGCTGAACTCCTGATTTCATGAAGACATTGACTGCTCTGTTTCCAATCCCAGCTCTGAAGTTTCAGGGTAGATGGATTTTTTTTCAACTCTTTTATTATGCTTCATATCATTATGTGAATAATTGTGATAATAGTTGTCCTCATAGTGATGTTTAATGTTTTCAAAGTACATGGTTTCTTCAAAGCACTTGAGACTAAACATTCCTATAGGAATAAAGGGAGTTTGCATTACTATCTCTATTTTTTTGTTTGTTTGTGTGAGACAGAGACTACTCTGTCACCCAGGCTGTAGTGCAATGGCACAAACCCAGCTCACTGCAACCTCAGCTTCTGGGCTCAAGCTATCCTGCCTCAGCCTCCCATATAAGTAGAAGTACAGGTGTGCACCATTATGCCCAGCTAATTAAAAAAAAATTTTTATTGGAAATGGGGTCTTCCTATGTTTCTCGGGCCGGTCTCAAACTCCTGATCTCAAGTGATCCTCCCAGCTCAGCCTCCCAAAGTGCTGGCATTACAGGCTTATTTAAATGAAGAAAGAGAAGTAAGCCACACAGCAAGTTAAATGGTCAACCCAGAATGGAATCCTGCCTTTTATAAATGAAAGCAATGTTTATGGTCATCCAAACACGCAGATTCTAGATCAAGTGCTCATTTTACTTCATAAATGATTCCAAGTCTTATAAACAAAATGAATACTGACAAAATAATTTAATAGTTTTAAATAAATTTACATGATATTAAATCCTATAGCATCTACAAATATTTGAGAAAGAGTAATAAATATTATGTGTTCACCCCATAATGTGTAATGCTTGGTCTACATTACAATTCACTATGGCACCTGGGCATTGATACAATCTACATCACTCATGGGATATTTTCAGTCCCTTAAAGTTTCATCAACAATATGACCTTATGAAACTCTACCTGAACTTCTCAAGGAACTAGAATAATGCCAATATAATTTGATTATAGTGAAATCCAAAAGGGATCATAATAATGGGGAAACAGATAGAGATAGATAGATAATCTCCTACTGATTTTCTTATAATTCACAAAAGGTAATAAAACCAAATTAAAAAGAAGAAAAATATTAGACATGGATGGAGAGCTACCATCCCTCTTCCAAAGTGGATTGTTAATCCTCAATTCTACTGATTACTGAAAGATGTTACAGAGATTTTTCTATGCAAAAAAATCTGCCCCTGTACTCTTTACAGAAAGCAATACCTTGCTGATAAATGGCAGAACTTCTTTTTATGAATATTACACCTGGTTATCAGAAATTGAAACATGACCTTGCTCTCACATTTTATTTTATGAGAAGGACTCCCCAGGCAATTAAAGCAGTATCAAAAATATACTACTGGGACCTGATCAAACTAAAAAGCTTCTGCACAGCCAAGAACATAGTTAAGTAAAGTAAGCAGACAGCCCTCAGAATGGGAGAAAATATTTGCAGGTTAAACCTCCGATAAAGGTCTAATAACCAGAATCCACAGAGAACTCAAACTTATTAGCAAGAAAAGAACACATGATCCCATCTCAGGGTGGCCAAGGTACTTGAAGAGAAACTTCTCTAAAGAAGACAGACGCATGATCTACAAACACATGAAAAAAAGCTCATCATTCTTAATCATCAGAGAAATGCAAATCAAAACTACTTTGAGATATCACCTAACCCCAGTAAGAGTAGCCCACATAACAAAATCCCAAAACCAGAGATGTTGGCGTGGATGTGGAGAAAAGGGAACACTTCTACACTGCTGGTGGGAATGCACACTAATATGTTCCTTCTGGAAGGATGTTTGGAGAATACTTAGAGATCTAAAATAGACCTGCCATTCGATCCTTTAATTCCTTTACTAGGTTTACACCCAAAAGACCAAAAATCACAATATAACAAAGACATCTGTACTAGAATGTTTATTGCAGCCCAATTCATAATTGCTAAGTCATGGAAGAAGCCCAAGTGCCCATCGACCCAGGAATGGACTAGCAAATTGTGGTACATGTATACCATGGAATATTATGCAGCCTTAAAGAAAGATGGAGACTTTACCTCTTTCATGTTTACATGGATGGAGCTGGAACATATTCTTCTTAGCAAAGTATCTCAGGAATGGAAGAAAAAGTATCCAATGTACTCAGCCCTACTATGAAGCTAAATTATAGCTTTCACATGAAGGCTATAACCCAACTATAGCACAAGACTATGGGGAAAGGGCCAAGGAAGGGGAAGGGAGTGGGGAGGTTAGGGTGGAGAGAGGGTAATGGGTAAGACCACACCTACGGTGCATCTTAGAATGGGTACAGGCAAAACTTACTAAAGGCAGAATACAAATGTCGACATACGATAACTAAGAAAATGCCATGAAGGCTACGTTGAATAGTTTGATGAGAATATTTCAGATTGTATATGAAACCAGCACGTTGTACCCCTTCATTGCACTAATGTACACAGCTATGATTTAACAATAAAAAAGAGAGAGAGAGAGAGAAAACCATTAAAAAAGCAACAGAATAAATTTTCACAATTTGGTTGCAGCAAAATATAATTACTAACTAGAACTATCTCTCTCAACACAATATTTTTAATAAAATAGATAGCTTTCTTCTCACTTTAAAAATTAGACAGAGATAAAGTGCTTTTGTTATTATTCATTGCAACTTTTTACTTAAATAAAATTAACTTTTCTTTTTTGAGACAGAGCCTCAAGCTGTCACCCTGGGTAGAGTGCTGTGGCATCACAGCTCACAGCAACCTCCAACTCCTGGGCTCAAGCAATTCTCTTGCCTCCGCCTCCCAAGTAGCTGGGACTACAGATGCCCGCCACAATGCCCAGCTATTTTTTTGGTTGCAGCCATCATTGTCGTTTGGCAGGCCCGGGCTGGATTTGAACCCGCCAGCTCAGGTGTATATGGCTGGCGCCTTAGCTGCTTGAGCCACAGGCGCCGAGCTAAAGTTAACTTTTTTATACTAAAAGTAATTAATATGTGCAAATGTGGAAAAAGAGAAAACTCTTAGGAAGGAAAAATTAAGCAGAAAATAGCGATGTTAACCATTATTAATAAATAATGTAATAATGTAATGTAATTATTAATATTTTGTCACTTATCTTCCAGTCTTGTATATATTTATGCTTTTCTTATCTGACAGCATAATGCCACATACTCAGAACCAGTGAAGAGAGGCCGGCTGGAGAAGAAGGCCTGAGTTAGGGGTTATCTCTGTGAATAGGCCAGTGAGGGAGAAAGGATGTTTCTCTTCTGGTTTTATTACTTCTAAACAATGTTTATATTTTACTTAAAAAAATTAAATTCAGTAAACCTATATAATGGGACTAAGGGGGGGAAAGTGTGTTCTCTTTCTTAATAACTTTGTTTACAACATTCTTACCATCTTAAATTTAC
Source organism: Nycticebus coucang (assembly GCF_027406575.1). Classification (NCBI taxonomy): domain Eukaryota; kingdom Metazoa; phylum Chordata; class Mammalia; order Primates; family Lorisidae; genus Nycticebus; species Nycticebus coucang. The sequence goes on from NC_069785.1 coordinate 111,761,120, forward strand.
AAGACTTGTAGGCACTGTGAGTTGAGAGATTATTTTCCCAACCGCCATTTTATGGATGAGAAAATGCCAAGAGGAGCTAAAAGACTTGCCAGCAAGTTCATACCTATAACCTTTTTGACCTGTATGTTACAAGTTAATATTAATTTACTCTGAATGGTGAAAAGGCATGTGCGTTTTGTTGATGCACTTTGATAGTAGTCTGGATCTGGCATATGCAGTCATTGCGCTCATTAAGAGATTATTAATTCCCCTTGTTATTCCCTCCCATGGCATTCTGTTATTTTCTTTTATAGCATTTAACACAAATCTCAGTTATATATAACTTGTGCTTATATATTGTTTTCTCTCTCACCAGACTCTAAAGTGCTTCAAGTTCCTTCTTCACATTCCGTTCTCCATTACACACCCGTGTCTAGCACAGTGCCTGGTACGCAATGGGTACTCAGTGTGATGAAGCTGTTTACTGTGGCTTCCTTCACTGGCTGTTTTTTTTTTTTTTATGGGTATCTAAGTTAGCTCAACTTATTGAATATCTACTATGTCCTAGAATGTAGGCAATACAAGAAGCCCATAATATATATGTACTTAAAGTTCATACATACCCAAATTAGATATACAGTAGAACACGGTAAGTTGACCACTCAAGTTGACATACAGTAGAACCCTATAGGTTGAGTGTAAAAACCGGCCAACATACAGAGGTGGTCACCATAAGGAACCAGGCCTACTGTATTTATACATACATGTGGTATACATCCACTCTATGAAAATTAGGTCAATTTAAGGAGGTGGTCAATGTAGGAAGGTGGTTAATTATGGAGTTTCTACTGTATTATTATCTCTGTTATACACATCAAAAATATCAAGGCTGAAAAAGGTTAGGTAAATACCAAAAGGTCAGAAACCTACCAAACAACAGCAAGGGGTTCAATCTCAGATTTGATTCCAGGGTCTATAATCTGAACTCTTATGCTATCTGCTTGCTAATTTCCTAGCTTTAATGGATGTTGAGATTCAATAATAGATAAGTATTTCTTTATCTGTAACTCAAAAGTTTTCTGGACTTCTGGGTTTTGGGGTTAATGTAATATATATTATTTTATTTTATTATTTATTTATTTATATTTTTTGAGAGAGAGTCTTGCTCTGTCGCCGTTGGGTAGAATGCAGTGGTATCGTCTTAGTTCACTGCAACCTCAAACTCCTGGGCTCAAACAATCCTCCTGCCTCAGCTTCCCTAGTAGCTGGAACTACAGGTGTGTGCCACATATCAGCCACAACACCTGACCAATTTTTGTATTTTTACTAGAGATAAGTTATCGCTTTTGTTCAGGCTGGTCACACACTCCTGGTCCCAAGCAATCCTCCTACCTCAGCCTCCCAAAGTGCTAGAATTATAGGCATGAGCCTCCACACTATGCCTATTTCTAACTTTTTATTGCTCTCAAGATCATACTAAAGTGACAGCAGAGGGATTTATTTATTTATTTATTTATTTATTTATAAGGCATAAAGCCATAAGGAAAGGAGAACCGAAAGGAAAAAGCAGCAAAGAAATTTTGGAAGCTGTAAAGCAAAAAGACTGGTGTAACTGATTTAGCAAAGCTATGGAAGCTGACTCCTAAACTGGCAACAGGAAAAGCCCAGAGCCAACCTGAATTATACTGTTCAAACTGGAGGCAGTGGGGAAAAAGGATGGGTGGCTAAAATAAGGAGAATTTGTTGAGGGGTTCTAAAGAAATTGTTTGGACTAGGCGGGGTGGCTTACACCTGTAATGTCAGCACTTTGGGAGGTCAAGGTGCAAGAATTGCTTATAGCCAGGAGTTTGAGACCAGCTGGGCAACATAGGAAGACTCCATCTCTTTTTTGTTTTGAGACAGAGCCTCAAGCTGTCACCCTGGGTAGACTGCTGTGGCATCACAGCTCACAGCAACCTCCGACTCCTGGGCTCAAGTGATTCTCTTGTCTCCACCTCCCAAGTAGCTGGAACTACAGGTGCCCGCCACAACGCCAGGCTAATTTTTGGTTGCAGCTGTCATTGTTGTTTGGCGGGCCCAGGCTGGATTCAAACCCACCAGCTCAGGTGTATGTGGCTGGTGCCTTAGGCACTTTAGCCACAGGCGCCAAGCCAAGACTCCATCTCTTAAAAAAAAATTTTTTTTTTAATTAGCTTGGCATAGTGGTATGTCCCTATAGTCCCAGCTATTTAGGAAGCTTAGGCAGAAGGATTGCCTGAGCCTAGGAGTTTGAGGCTACAGTAAGCTAAGATCATACCACTGCACTCCAGCTTGAGCCACAAAGCAAGATTCTGTCTCTAAAAAAACTAAAAACTAAAAATATAACCAACATAATTAAGGAAAACAAATTGGGACTGGGTGCGGTGGCTCATACCTGTAATCCTAGCACTCTGGGAGGCCAAGGCTGGTAGATCACTTGAGCTCAGGTGTGTGAGACCAGTCTAAGCAAGATTGGAGAACTGTCTCTAAAAAAGTAGCTGGCTCGGCACCTGTAGCTCAAGCAGCTAAGGCGCCAGCCACATACACCAGAGCTAGTGGGTTCGAATCCAGCCCAGGCCTGCCAAACAACAATGACAACTACAACCAAAAAATAGCCAGGCATTGTGGCAGGCATCTATAGTCCCAACTATTTGGGAGACTGAGGCAAGAGAATCACTTGAGCCCAGGAGTTGGAGGTTGCTGTGAGCTGTGATGCCACCGCACTCTACCCAGGGCAATGGCTTGAGGCTCTGTCTCAAAAAAAAAAAAAAAAAGTAGCCAGGCATTGTGGGTACACCTGTAGTCCCAGCTACTCGGGAGGCTAAGGCAAAAGATTGCTTAAGCCCAAGAGCTGGAGGTTGCTATGAGCTGTGATGCTACGGCACTCTACCAAGAGTGACCAAGTGAGACTCCGTCTCAAAAAATAAATAATAAAATAAAATAAAATACCTAATGCCAGTCCCTTCAGTCAGTTAGTGGAAGAAGGGACTTAGGTAAGTAAACAGAGCCCAGTTAGACAAGAATCAGTCAAAAATGTGCTGAAAGTGGAAATTCCAGTTTTACCAGGAAACAACCCTTTTAATACTTTATTTCTCACCTCTGCATAACGCTGTATCTCTTTCTACTAATTTCTCCATGAAAGCTCTGTATAATATGTGCTGATTTATGACTTCTTCCAGGCTTGATCTCATTCTTACGTTTATTACTTTGTTATTTCCCTTGGATACCACTGTTATTATTTGACCCATGCAAGGGGTGTTCAGCCAAAGACATCCTCAGTCAAATTCTGACCTGTGACAGACAGCGAGGCCCAGGTGGTGCCTTGGGGCACTCAGATTACATTTCCAAGATGTTCTCCTGTAACAGCTGTGGGCCTTTGATGAAAACACTGAGCAACACAAACCCTCCTCAGCACAAAAACAGCCAGCACCCTTTTCTCCTGGATCAAGAAGAGGCTCACCAGTTGCTCTGTGGCCTTTACCCACACAGCTGCAGAGGCGCACAGGGCCATGGAACAGTACAAGAAGAGGACTCTGCAGGGGGTGGGGCTGCCACAAGGGCCCTTTCCTTTTCTATCTGTTACACCACCTAACACATAGTAGGTGCTTAACAAAGTCAAATTAATTATTTAAAAAATATGCTTGGCATCTGTAGCTCAGTAGTTAGGGTGCCGGCCACATGCACCAAGGCTGGTGGGTCGAACCCCACCCAGGCCTGCTAAACAACAATGACAACTGCAGCAAAAAACAGCCGGGCGTTGTGGTGGAGCCTGTAGTCCCACGTGGGAGGCTGAGACAGGAGAACCGTTTAAGCCCAGGAGTTGGAGGTTGCTGTGAGCTGTGACACCAGAGCACTCTACGGAGGGTGACATAGTGAGACTCTGTCTCGGAAATAAAAAAAAAAAAAACACTGTTTCTCTGTCGTGAAGGCCCTTTGCTTTTCTCAGATTAACACATTCCTTCTTATCCATCCTTTAAAATCCAGTTCATCTGTCTCTGTAGTGCTTTCTTTGACCTCTCCAAACTATTTCCTGTCCCCACAGCTGTACTCTGAACCGATTTCTGCTGCTTGAAGTTACTTGTTTGCCTGCCTTTCCTCCGGGAGTCACCACAACATGAGGAACTGTATTAAAGGGTCGCAGCATTAGGAAGGTTGAGAACTACTGGTCTAGGGGGTTATATATAGCCTGTAAACAGGGAGGTCTTGGGAGTAAAAATCACACTTGGTCAGGAGCTGGCAGACAGAAAATACCTCCCCGTGCTGATTAGAGAGGGAGTGCATTAACAAATGAATCCCGTCCCTGCAGCTCCTGACAGGCAGCAGGGTGTCTACTTCATACTTCAGAGGGGCCTCCCTACAGGAAATACCGGCCAGGCTGCTTTTCTCCTCCCTTTCTTGTATTTCAGAGAGTGTGGTTTGGAGAAAAATAGTCTGCTCAGGCCTAGAAAATGGGAGTTCCTGTCCAGCCCTGAAGGGGGGACCCCTGTATCAATATGTTCTATTTATCTCTGTGCCCATGCTGCCTACCATAGGGCCTGTGTAGTCACTGATTCATTCAACAGGATGTGAGCACCTGCTGTGTTCCAGATACTAAACTAGGCTCTGGGGAGACAGCAATCAACAAGACAGGAGCCCACCCTACCACCAAGTTTACATTCTATTAAGTGTCACAGACACTAAGAATAAGGGGGGAAAGGGTCATAATGAGGTCATGAATATACTATGGGAGCACATGGAAAGGGTAGAACCCCCCAAAATTTGAGGGATCAAGAAAAGCTTTCCAAAGGATCCTTCCTAGAAAAACAAAGAATATCTGAAGAGTAAATACAAGTTAGACAGAAAAAGGGGGAATGAGTATTCCAAGAAATATAGCAAGTTTGGGGAATGAACAAAAGGAAAAAGGAAGGGGAGAAAAGAAAAAAAGAAAGAAGAGAGAGAGAGAGAAAAAAGGATGCTGGGAAGGATGGGCAAAATAATGAAGAGAGAAACAGAGAGATGGTACGTTCTCGTTTGCCTTATAGCATGTGCTTCTTCCAGAGGTGGCCCTACTGACAGCCCCGTAATTGCTAGAGGTCACCTGCTACCCTAACTTGTTTGGGCCTTAATACCTATTTCTGTCCCTTTATTTTATAAATATGAATATTGGAGGTCATACAAGTCAGTAGTAACAGAATCTTCCTTCTGCCTGTCATTGTACAAAGTGTTTTCCCCCCATCGGGTTTGAATTCAACAGCCCGGGCGGCACCTGTGGCTCAAGGAGTAGGGCGCTAGTCCCATATGCCGGAGGTGGCGGGTTCAAACCCAGCCCCGGCCAAAAACCACAAAAAAAAAAAAAAAAAAAAAAAAGAATTCAACAGCCCTGTGAAGACGCATCATTTTCTTTTAGGTATCAGGAAACCAAGGTTCAAATTGAATTAGTGATGGAGCTGGAAGCCAGCCCTTCTGGTGTCTCCCCTGTGTTCATCCTGTAATCTCAGCTCCTTCCAATGTGACCAAAGTCACACCATTAGGAGCAGAGCCAGGAGATGACTTATCCAAACTCCTTCCAGAAGGCAAGAGCATCTGACAGCTGATAGGGACTGACCCTGCTAATTATTCACAGTACATCCCAATTATGAGAACACATGTGCTGAATGACTCATTTGCCAATAACCTGGGGACAGTGGGGTGATGGGGATTTACTCGGTCTTTCCCTCATTTGGTATCAGGCTGTAGTCAGCCTTGTTACAAAGATTATTAATTTTGATTATATAATAATGTGAAACATCTATAAAAGCAGAACTCTATAAACAAACTTAAAAAAATAAGCCATAGATTGGAGAAAATATTAACTGCATAGAAAAACCATCAAAGAAATAAAATACAGTTTAAGGAATTCTTACAAGTCAATAAGAAAAAGACTAAAAGACTAATAACCCAATAGAAAAATGGGCAAGGATATGAAAAGGCAACTCACAAAAAATGGGCAATCATAATAACCAAAAAAAAAAAAGGAAGAAAAGGAAAGAAAAAATGCTCTCTATTAATCAGGATGCATAGTAAAACAATAAGACAAGGCTCAGTGCCTGTAGCTCAGCAGCTAGGGCACAGGCCACATATACCAAGGCTGGCAAGTTCAAGCCCAGCTCTGGCCTGCTAAACAACAATGACAACTGCAACCAAAAAATAGCTGGCCATTGTGACAGGTGCCTATAGTCCCAGCTACTTGGGAGGCTAAGGCAGGAGATTCACTTAAGCCCAAGAGTTTGAGGTTGCTGTGAGCTGTGACACCATAGCACTCTAATGAGGGTGACATAATAAGACTCTGTCTCATAAAAAAAAAAAAGACAGACTTTCACCTTAATTAGGTTTATAAAAATTTTAAAGTCTAACAATAAGATGTACTGCTGAAAATAGGACATAAAGAGCTCCACTTGAGAAGGGAATAAGGCGGGCGGCGCCTGTGGCTCAGTGAGTAGGGCGCCGGCCCCATATGCCGAGGGTGGTGGGTTCAAACCCAGCCCCGGCCAAACTGCAACCAAAAAATAGCCGGGCGTTGTGGCGGGTGCCTGTAGTCCCAGCTGCTCGGGAGGCTGAGGCAAGAGAATCGCGTAAGCCCAAGAGTTAGAGGTTGCTGTGAGCCGTGTGACGCCACAGCACTCTACCCGAGGGTGGTACAGTGAGACTCTGTCTCTACAAAAAAAAAAAAAAAAGAGAGAAGGGAATAAGACAATAACTACTAAATCTGACAATGCTGTGACCCAGCAATGACTCCTACTTCTGGGTATATACACGCAAATAATATATGTACCAACATTATATATGTAATACGCATTAAATAAAGTCTTTCATATATGTCCAAAAGTATGAGGAAGTTCAGTGTTGTTTGCAACTAAAACAAAAAAAAGCAAATTTCAGAATATGATATTCTATGTTACCATTTCTTTTCTTTTCTTTTCTTTTCTTTTTCTTTTGAGTCTCACAGAGTCTCACTTTGTCATCCTTGGTAGAGTGCCCTGGCGTCAAAGCTCACAACAACTTCAAACTCTTGGGCTCAAGGGATCCTCTTGCTTCAGCCTCCCAAGCAGCTGGGACTACAGGTTCCTGCCACACCTGGCTAGTTTTAGAGACGGGGTCTCTCTCTAGCTCAGGCTTGTCTCAAACTCCTGAGCTAAGGCAATCCACCTGCCTTGGCCTCCCAAAGTGCTAGAAATACAAGCATGAGCCACTTCGCCTGGCCTATGTTACCATTTTTATAAATTAAATTAATTATACATTTATTAATACTTATATATGAAGCCAAAGTGTAAAAGCATGAACTAAATATATACTAAATTATTGATAGTGATTAACTCTAGGAAGAAAAGAAATAAGATAAGAAATGGGGATATAAGGGCTTCAATTTTGTAGGTTTTCAAAAAAGCTTTTTGCAAAAGTATGAATCAAATTCTTAAAAATATTTTAAAATCGGTGCAACAGGAAGTTACAGATGACCTCTAGGACCTAAGGGTGGCCGTCAGCCAACAGCTAATAAAAAGATACTTTACTAAGAAGAATATGTTCCAGCTCCATGCGTGTAAACATAAAACAGGTACTAAAACAGAAAGGTCACTATAATAAGACTGCATTAATCATGCACAGTGAAATTTTCAGAAGAACTGGAAGACAAGCTCTGTGAAGAAAGGAACCAGCTCTTACACATCTTTGTTTCCCCAAGAGGTCAGGCATGGGAACGTAAAGAGCAAGAGGAAATGAAAGGAAAATTAGGGCAAGGAAACAGATAAAAGAAATCACTCATGAGGAAGAATCAGCAGAAAACTCCTGGCACCATGAAGAACCAGTCCAGAGCAACCCCTCCAAGGGACCATGAGGCAGCTACTGCAGAGGATTCCACCTATAAAGAAATGTTAGGAATGCCACAACAAGACCAGCTTTACAGGAAATACTTCAACCTGTTCTACACACTGACCATCACAATGGATGAGCAGCAAGGTAAGAACTCAGAAATTAAAGGACAGAACCTAACTTCCACACTGATGCAAAAGATAAAACTAAGCAAGGGACTCTCACAAAATAAGATGAATAGGATACTACCACACTTATCAATTATCTCAATAAATGTTAATGATTTGAATTCCCAACTGAAGAGACATAGATTGGCTGACTGGATTAAAAAACACAAGCCATCCATTCGCTGTCTGCAAGAAACACACCTGGCTTCAAAAGACAAATTAAAACTCTGAGTCAAGGGTTGGAAGACAATTTTTCAGGCAAATGGAATTCAGAAGAAAAGAGGAGTTGAATCTTATTTTCAGATATATGTGGATTTAAAGCAACTAAAGTCAAAAAAGACAAAGATGGTCACTTTATATTGGTCAAGGGAAAAATGCAACAAGAAGACATTTCAATTCTAAATATTTGTGCACGCAATTTAAATGCTCCCAGATTTTTGAAACAGACCTTACTTACTCTGTCTGAGCAATATGATATCCAATAATACCATAATAACAGGGGACTTTAACACTCCTCTTACAGAGCTGGACAGATCCTCCAAACAGAAATTAAACAAAGATATAAGGGATTTAAATGAGAACGTAGAAAAACTGTGCTTGATAGATGCATATAGAACATTCCATCCCAAAGATAGAGAATATACATTCTTCTCATCACCCCATGGAACATTCTCCAAAATTGATCATATTCTGGGACACAAAACAAATATCGACAGAATAAAAAGAATTGAAATTTTACCTTGTATCTTCTCAGACCATAAGGCACTAAAGGTGGAACTCAACTCTTAACAAAAACGTTCGACCCCACACAAAGGTATGGAAATTAATCAACCTTCTGTTGAATAACAGATGGATGCAGGAAGAAATAAAACAGGAAAACATTAACTTCCTTGAGCATAAAAACAATGAAGACACAAGCTACCAAAACCTGTGGGATACTGCAAAAGCAGTTTTGAGAGGAAAATTCATCGCTTTAGATGCCTACATTAGAAAAACAGAAAGAGAGCACATCAACAAACTCACAACCTATCTATGGAATTGGAAAAAAAAAAATAATCTAAGTCTAAACCCAGTAGAAGAAAAGAAATATCCCAAATCAAATCAGAGATCAATGAAATTGAAAACAAAAGAATCATTCAGAAAATTAATGAAACAAGGAGTTGGTTCTTTGAAAAAATAAATAAAATAGGGCGGCGCCTGTGGCTCAGTCGGTAAGGCACCGGCCCCATATACCGAGGGTGGCGGGTTCAAACCCGGCCCCGGCTGAACTGCAACCAAAAAATAGCTGGGCGTTGTGGCGGGCGCCTGTAGTCCCAGCTACTCGGGAGGCTGAGGCAAGAGAATCACTTAAGCCCAGGAGTTGGAGGTTGCTGTGAGCTGTGTGAGGCCATGGCACTCTACCGAGGGCCATAAAGTGAGACTCTGTCTCTACAAAAAAAAAAAAAAGAAAAAAGAAAAAATAAATAAAATAGATAAACCATTGGCCAGACAAACGAGAAATAGAAAAGTAAAATCTCTAGTAACCTCAATCAGAAATGATAAAGGGGAAATAACAACTGATCCCACAGAGATAAAAGAGATCATCTCTGAATACTCCCAGAAACTCTATGCCCAGAAATTTGACAATGTGAAGGAAATGGATCAATATTTGGAATCACACCCTCTCCCTACACTTAGCCAAGAAGAAATAGAGCTCCTGAACAGACCAATTTCAAGCACTGAGACCAAAGAAACAATAAAAAATCTTCCAACCCAAAAATGCCCTGGTCCAGATGGCTTCACATCACAATTCTATCAAACCTTCAAGGAAGAGCTTATTCCTGTACTGCAGAAATTATTCCAAAAAATGGAAGAGGAAGGAATCTTCCCCAACACATTCTATGAAGCAAACATCACCCTGATACCAAAACCAGGAAAAGACCCAACAAAAAAGGAGAATTTCAGACCAATTTCACTCATGAATATAGATGCAAAAATTCTCAACAAAATCCTAGCCAATAGATTACAGCTTATCATCAAAAAAGTCATACATCATGATCAAGTAGGTTTTATCCCAGGGATGCAAGGCTGGTTTAACATACGCAAGTCCATAAACGTTATCCACCGTATTAACAGAGAAAAAAACAGAAGATCATATGATCCTCTCAATAGATGCAGAAAAAGCATTTGATAAAATCCAGCATCCTTTTCTAATTAGAACAATGAAGAGTATAGGCATAGGTGGCACATTTCTAAAACTGATTGAAGCTATCTATGACAAACCCACAACTAATATTTTACCGAATGGAGTAAAACTGAAAGTTTTTCCTCTTAGAACTGGAGCCAGACAAGGTTGTCCTCTGTCACCTTTACTATTCAACGTAGTGCTGGAAGTTCTAGCCAATACAATTAGGCAAGACAAGGAGATAAAGGGAATCCAAATGGGAGCAGAGGAGGTCAAACTCTCCCTCTTTGCTGACGACATGATCTTATACTTAAAGAATCCCAAAGACTCAACCACAAGACTCCCAGAAGTCATCAAAAAATACAGTAATGTTTCAGGATATAAAATCAATGTCCACAAGTCAGTCGCCTTTGTGTACACCAATAACAGTGAAGATGAGAAGCTAATTAAGGACACAACTCCCTTCACCATAGTTTCAAAGAAAATGAAATACCTAGGAATATACCTAATGAAGGAGGTGAAGGACCTCTATAAAGACAATTATGAAGTTCTCAGAAAGGAAATAGCAGAGGATATTAACAAATGGAAGAATATACCATGTTCATGGCTGGGAAAAATCAACATTGTTAAAATGTCTATACTTCCCAAAGCAATCTACCTATTCAATGCCATTCCTATTAAAAAAAAAATACCAACATCGTACTTTCAAGATTTGGAAAAAATGATTCTGCGTTTTGTATGGAACCAGAAAAAAAAAACTCCGTATAGCTAAGGCAGTTCTTAGTATAAAAATAAAGCTGGGGGCATCACCATACCAGATTTTAGGCTGTACTACAAAGCCATAGTGGTCAAGACAGCATGGTACTGGTACAAAAATAGAGACATAGACATCTGGAATCGAATAGAAAACTAGTAAATGAAACTAACATCTTACAACCACCTAATCTTCGATAAAACAAACAAGAACATACCTTGGGGGAAAGACTCCCTATTCAATAAATGGTGTTGGGAGAACTGGATATCCACATGTAAAAGACTGAAACTGGACCCACACTTTTCCCCACTCACAAAAATTGATTCAAGATGGATAAAGAACTTAAATTTAAGGCATGAAACAATAAAAATCCTCCATGAATGCATAGGAAAAACACTGGAAGATATTGGCCTGGGGAAAGACTTCATGAAGAAGACTGCCATGGCAATTGCAACAACAACAAAAATAAACAAATGGGACTTCATTAAACTGAAAAGCTTTTGTACAGCTAAGGAGACAATAACCAAAGCAAAGAGACAACCTACACAATGGGAAAGGATATTTGCATATTTTGAATCAGACAAAAGCTTGGTAACTAGGATCTATAGAGAACTCACATTAATCCATGTGAAATCCAACAATCCCATATATCAATGGTCAAGAGACAGGAATAGAACCTTCTCTAAAGAAGACAGATGAATGGCTAACAAACATATGAAAAAATGTTCATCATCCCTATCTATTATAGAAATGCAAATCAAAACCACCCTGAGATACCATCTAACCCCATTTTGAGAATGGCCCACATCACAAAATCTCAAAACTGCAAATGCTGGCGAGGATGTGGAGAGAAGGGAACACTTTTACACTGCTGGTGGGACTGCAAACTAGTACAATCTTTTTGGAAGGAAGTATGGAGAACCCCTCAAAGCAGTCAAACTAAACCTCCCATTTAATCCTATGATCCCATTACTGGGCATCTACCCAGAAGGAAAAAAATCCTTTTATCATAAGGACACTTGTACTAGACTGTTTATTGCAGCTCAATTTACAATCGCCAAAATGTGGAAACAGCCTAAATGCCCAGCAGCCCAGGAATGGATTAACAAGCTGTGGTATATGTACACCATGGAATACTATTCAGCCATTAAAAAAGTGGAGACTTTATATCCTTTCTATTAACCTGGATGGACGTGGAAGACATTATTATTAGTAAAGCATCACAAGAATGGAGAAGCATGAATCCTATGTACTCAATTTTGATATGAGGACAATTAATGACAATTGAGGTTACGGTGGGAGTGGGGGAAGGGGAGAGCTGAGAGAGAAAGAAGGAGGGAGAGGTGAGGAAAGGAAGAGCGGAGAGAGGAAAGGAGGGAGGGGGTGGGGCCTTGGTGTGTGCCACACCTTCTGGGGGCAAGACAGGATTGCAAGAGGGACTTTACCTAACAAATGCAATCAGTGTAACCTGGCTTATTGTACCCTCAATGAATCCCCAACAATAAAAAAAAGTATATATTTTAAAATTGTTTTTTCATTTCTGCACAATTTATTTTTTCAAAACATTACAAACAGCACATATGCTTACTATTGGACTGGAGCTAATCGATCAAAATGTATGTGCACATATGGAAATAGCACTCGTCAAGTTTTTTTGTTTGTTTGTTTTTCCGAGACAGAGTCTCAAGCTGTCGCCCTGGGTAGAGTGCCATGGCGTCACAGCTCACAGCAAACTCAAATGCTTGGGCTTAAGCAGTTCTCTTGCCTCAGCCTCCTAAGTAGCTGGGACTATAGGCACCATCCACAACTCCCAGATATTTTTTTGATTGCAGTTGTCATTGTTGTTTAGCAGGCCGGGGGCGGGCTCAAACCTGCCAGCCTTGGTGTATGTGGCTAGGGCCCTACTCACTGAGCTACAGGCACTGAGCCACATTCTTCATTTTTACCTGAAGAAGAAGGTACAGCTGCCTGTCACTGTCAGCCAAATTCACAGAAACTGGGATAAGTCCACCAAATTTTGTCAGAAAGCCAGCAATTCTGGAGAGCAGTTTCAAAATCACAGTTTTATACTTAAAAGTTATACTTAAAAGTTCAAAGAGAGCACATTAACCCTTATTTTATTTTATTTTATTTTATTTTATTTATTTATTTTTTATTGTTGGGGATTCATTGAGGGTACAATAAGCCAGGTTACACTGATTGCACCCTTATTTTAAATAATAATCAGGCTCGGCGCCTATGGCTCAAGCGGCTAAGCCATATACACCTGAACTGGCAGGTTCGAATCCAGCCCCAGCCCACCAAACAACAATGATGGCTGCAACCAAAAAATAGCCAGGTGTTGTGGCGGGTGTCTGTAGTCCCAGCTACACGGGAGGCATAGGCAGGAAAATCCCTGAGCCCAGGAGTTGGAGGTTGCTGTGAGCTGTGATGCTACAGCACTCTACCCAGGGCGACAGCTTGAGGCTCTGTCTCAAAATAAATAATTAAATAAATAATAATCAACACAACTCAGCGACCTACCCCGTTTCCCCGAAAATAAGACAGTGTCTTATTTTAAGGTGTGCTCCCAAAGATGCGCTAGGTCTTATTTTCAGGGAATGTATTATCTTTTCTGTAAGTAGGTCTTATTTTCTGAGGATGTCTTATTTTCGGGGAAACAGGGTATTAGAACATTCCAATTCAAAAGCTAATCTCCTAAATCAATCCACCTAAACTGCTCAGGATGGGCATCTTCAGGGTGGGAACTAAATTTACAAAACAGTAAGAACGGGAGACAAAGGTGAAGTTCAGGCAGGACCTAAACTGACCAGGCCAGCTGTGTCATGTCTGCCCAGCCTGACAGACTCATCTTATTCTCACTACATGTGCTTTCGATCAGAAAGAAGGGGGGAGAAGGAAGAGGTAAATTTACATCCAGTGGGTACAATGCACACTACTGGGTGACCGGCACATTTACCGCTGATGCAAACTGTACAAAGGCAATTTATGTAACCAAAATGTTTGTACTCCTGTGATAGTCTGAAATTTTAAAAATTACTTTATAACTCCAAGGACATCCATTCCACAAAACTTGCAATATCAATTTGCTTAAATAAAGTCACCAGTGTTTACCAAAAAAAAAAAAAATTTTTTTTTATAAGCCTGAGATTTCACATAGAAGTTTCAAATACTTCCCCTTCCTCTCCAAACTTAACTCCACCAATTTACTCATCTGCTCATGAAAGGAAGAATAAAGAAGATCATTTCTTCCCTGGTTGTCTAGCGGTTAGGGGGTAAAAAAATATCACTTCTAAAATTCTTTCCCTAACATTCTAGCCTCCTGTGAGAAATCTCAAAGGCTTTGAAGAGATTGCAGATATGTGACCTTTTGTTCAAGTAAGTTCTGGGAAGGAGCTAGAAATGTCAGCTGTTAGAAGGGAAAGAAGCCCTGGAACCTTTTTTAAAACTATGAATGCTTCTTGTTTTCATGGTACCCTGCCCCAGAGGCATTCCCCAATTAATGTCCTATCTCTTTATACTCTGGGAATCCTATCTAAATTTTGCCTCCATGCAAACCTTTGCATGGTGATGGGATCTAGTCCTCCTGGTACTCTTTCCCTCCAGCTACACCAAGTGAGAAGCCTTGTCCAGAAACTTCACTGTCACTAATTATTGTATAGAATAGGCTTAGTGTTTCAGTGGCCATATATTGAACTCAAAAGTAGAACCTGTAGTCTGACACAGGTCTGATGAAGAGATAGATTATTTTGCAATTAGATTGGTCCCAGGAAATCTCCAGTCTTGTGGGAAACTGAAGGAACCAGTTAACAGTTTGATTGGAAAATTGAGACAGAACCAAGGTGCTTTTTTTTAAGAGACTGAATCTCACTTTGTTGCCGCATTCTAGCATTGAACTCCTGGGCTCACTTGATCCTTCTGCCTCAGCCTCCCAAGTACCAGGGACTGCAGATCTGTTCCACCTTGCCAAACTAGAACCAAAGATTTTACACACAGTCAAGCTGTCTTCCTAGCACACACAGCCTACTAGAAATGTTTAGATTAATCAACAAAGAACTGAGGAAACTTCCACAAAAGGACATATAATGAACATTCAATACATTTGACCATAGAACTACTGAAAAAAACAAGCATTGGGGAATAGAAGATAGTAGATAAACAAAATAGAAATAATACGATTACAATAATGAGAGGAGAAGAGATAGAAGAAAAAATTTTTAAAAATGATTCTTACTGTAAATGGATCTGATCTTAAATGAAAGTACTGTAGATGGTTAATTTTTCCAAGGAGAACCTGAGGTACTAGAAAAGCCTTTAAAACAAAGATATCTATTGGCTCGGCACCTGTAGCTCAAGCGGCTAGGGCGCCAGCCACATACTCTGGAGCTGGTGGGTTCGAATCCAGCCTGGGTCTGCCAAACAACAATGACGACTACAACCAAAAAATAGCCGGGCGTTTTGGTGGGCACCTGTAGTCCCAGCTACTTGGAAGGCTGAGGCAAGAGAATCACTTTAAGCCCAAGAGTTTGAGGTTGCTGTGAGCTGTGACTCCACAGCACTCTACCCAGGACAATGGCTTGAGACTCTGTCTCAAAAAATAAATAAATAAAAAGCTATGATTTAATAATAAAAAAAACCCAAACATATCTATTAAAACTAATAATACAAACTTTCCTAAATACTAAATATGTTTTGAAAACAGTAAAGAAGCATAGTAAATATAATATAAACAATAATTAGAACACTAAATAAATAAGTTGAAGAAAGAGTCCAAGATACATTAAGTGAAAAAAAGTAAAATGCTAAAGAGTATAGGTAGTATGCTATCTTTTGTGTAAGAAAAAAAAAGAGGGAGAAAAGAAATATATATATACACACACACATATATATATATTTCGTTGCAAAAAGAAACACAAGGAGAATAATCAGAAAACAATAAAACCTGCCAGGTACAAGAAGTGGAAGGAAATGAGGAGGATGAATGGGAAGGAGAGGTGTGTTTCTCTGAGGGTAGTTTTGATTTTGCAAAGCATTTTTTTTTTGTTTTTTGTTTTCTTGCAGTTTTGGGCTGGGGCCAGGTTTGAACCCACCATCTCCGGTATATGGGGCCGGCGCCCTACTCATTTGAGCCACAGGCACCGCCCATGATTTTGCAAAGCATGTTAGTATTTCATACATTCAAATAATAAAATTAAATCAACAGGAAGGGATGAGTTCCTAAAACTGAGTTCCAACAGAGACAAATAAACCCAACTATATTTCTTCTTCTTTTTTTTTTTTTTTTTGGAGACAGAATCTCACTATGTTGCCCTCGGTAGAGTGCCATGGTGTCATAGCTCACAACAAACTCAAACTCTTGGGCTCAAGTGATTCTCTTGCCTCAGCCTTCTGAGTAGCTGGGACTACAGGCGCCCTCCACAATGCCTGGCTATTTTTAGAGACAGGGTCTCACTTTTCCTCAGGCTGGTCTCAAACTCCTGAAATCAAACAATCCGCCCACCTTGGCCTTCCAAAGTGCTAGGATTAAGGAGTGAGTCACTACGCCCTGACCAACCCAACTATATTTCAATTGAATAACATAACCACGGTAAAGGGGAGGAGACCAATAAGTGAATTTGAACACAATATTTTGACCTTAACACTCATAGGGAAGGGGCCAGTGAGGGGATAGCAAACAAATCCTGAACTCTTTTTATAATGGGTTTGTTTTTCATAGTAATATAGATATAACAATTCTGAATTTATTTTATATTTATTGTAGGATTGAGTAAATATGATCATGTTTGAGGAAGCCAGGGTTCTCGCTGAGGAGGAAAGGAGGTACAATTATGGAAAGGAGAGAAAAAAGGAAGATCTCTGTGGTGTTGAATTGACTTGGAAGGCTAAGTATGAATTCATGATTTCTAACACAAATGAGCATGCCAACAGCACTGAGCGTCCCTAGTGCCCAGATCTTAGATCACTGGTAATAGCAGCAGCAGCATCAAACTAGAGGGAAAGATGGTGTTGAAAACCATTAACATGGATCCACACTTCACACTAGAAAAGAAGGCAAATTCCAGGTGAATTAAATAACTATATGTGAAAGGTTAAACCCATAAAGCAAATAAGAAAAAAAAATGTATGAAAGTATCTTATAAAGTCAGTGAAGGAGTTCTTTTTAAAAAAAAAATGTGCACTGATACACTTTTGCAAGTGTACAATCAGGGATTTAAAGATATATGTTGTTTCTGTTAAATATTCCTTCTGAATATATATATTTCAGATTGGGGGTAACTCATTTGCAAAGAAAGTATGTTTTAGAAAGGTCGGTTTCCAGTGTATGGTGCCCCATGATCGCATTGATGTACACAGCTATGATTTAATATTAATTAAAAAAAGGTCGGTTTCAAAATAAAAAAAAAAAGTGTTCCAATTCCATCCATTCTTCAATTAAAAAAAAAAAAAAGAAATCCTTCACAGGAAGCAAGAATCCAATGTACTCAATTCTAATATGAAGCCAGTAGATGAGCTAATACCCACGTAAGAGAAAAACTCAAATCAATTCAGGTGGGGGGCGGGGAACCAGGGAGCCAGGAGAGGGAAGGCGGGAGGGAGGATGGGTGTGCTCCCACTTAATGGGCAATATGTTAGGGTGTATGGCACACCTCTGGGGGAGGGGCACAATTATAAGAGGAATTTTACCTAATAAATGCATTATAACCTAATTCTTCATACCCTCACCTGAAACTACAACAAAAAAAACCCAACAAACCAGAGTCTCACTCTGTCACCCTGTATAGAGTGCCTCGGGGTCATCATAGCTCACAGCAACCTCAAACTCTTGAGCTCAAGAGATCCTCAGCCTCCAGAGTAGCTAGGACTATAGGCCCCCTCCACAACACCTGACTGGTTTTTCTATTTTTGGAAGAGACCATGTCTCACTCTTCCTCAGGCTGGTCTCCAACTCCTGAGCTCAAGCAATCCACCTGCCTCAGCCTCCCAGAGGAGGCTGTTTTTGTTTGTGTTTTGTTTTGTTTTTGTTTTTTGAAACAGAGTCCCACCCTATGCCCTGAGCAGAGTGCAATGGCCTCATAGTTCACTGCAACCTCAGACTCAGGCTGTGGGCATCCTACTGCCTCAGCCTTCCTAAACCACTGGGATTATAGGCACTCGCCATGGTGCTTGGCTGGGTTTTTCATTTTTTTAATGAGTTGGGGGTCTTATTCTTGGACTTGAACTCCTCCCACAGTGCTGATATTATAGGAATGAACCACCACCCCCAGCTGAAGGAGTTCTTAAAGAAGACCTACAAGCAAAAACCATAAGGAGAAAAATTAATAAGATTTGACTATATCAGGGCAGCGCCTGTGGCTCAGTGAGTAGGGCGCCGGCCCCATATACCGAGGGTGCCGGGTTCAAACCCAGCCCTGGCCAAACTGCAACAAAAAAATAGCTGGGTGTTGTGGCAGGCACCTGTAGTCCCAGCTGCTCAGGAGACTGAGGCAAGAGAATCACGTAAGCCCAAGAGCTGGAGGTTACTGTGAGCCGCATGTCGCCACAGCACTCTACTGAGGGCCGTACAGTTAGACTCTGTCTCTACAAAAAAAAAAAAAAAAAAAAAAGATTTGACTATATCAAAATCTGTACAAAAAAAGTATATCATACCAGCAAATGGAATGGTAACAGATTAGAATATACTTGCAAAATACAAAACCAATGAAGGACTAAGTTTTAGGGTATACCAGGGTCACTTGACAGCACATTAAGAAAAGAAAAGATGCCAGAGCACAGTGGCTCGTGCTTGTAATCCCAGCACTCTGGGAGACCAAGGCAGGTAGGTGGATGCTTGAGCTCAGGTGTTCTAGACCAGTCTGAGGAAGAGTGAGACAATGTCTCTACTAAAAGGAAAAACTAGTCAGGCATAGTAGAGCAGGATTATAGTCTCAGCTACTTGGGAGGCTGAGGCAAGAGGATCATTTGAGACCAAGAGTTTGAGGTTGTTGTGAGCTGTACCCAGGGCTACAGAGTGCGACTCTCTCTAAAAACAAAACCAACTAACAGACAAACAAAAAGCCAGCATCTTGGCTCATTCCTGTAACCCCAGCACTTTGGGATGCTGAGGCAAGAGGATCACTTGAAGCCAGGAGTTTGAGATCAGCCTGAGCAAGAGACTCTGTCTGTATTAAAAATATAGCCAGATGGGGCAGCGCCTGTGGCTCAGTGAGCAGGGTGCTGGCCCTATATACCGAGGGTGGTGGGTTCAAACCCAGCCCCGGCCAAAACTGCAACAATAAAATAGCCGGGCATTGTGGCAGGCGCCTGTAGTCCCAGCTACTCGGGAGGCTGAGGCAAGAGAATCGCCTAAGCCCAGGAGCTGGAGGTTGCTGTGAGCTGTGTGATGCCACGGCACTCTACCATGGGTGATAAAGTGAAACTCTGTCTCTATAAAAAAATAAATAAATAAAATAAATAAATAAATATAGCCACGTGTTGTGGTGGACACCTATAGTTCCAGTTACTTGAAAGGCTGAGGCAGGAGGATCACTTGAGCCCGAGAATGCAAGGCTGCAGTGAGCTATGATTGTGCCACTGTACTCCAACCTGGGCAATAGTACAAGATCAAGAAAGGAAAAGAAGAGAAGGGAAGGAAAAGGAAGGGAAGGGGAGGGGAGGGAAAGGGAGGGGAGAAGAAAAGAAAAGAAAAAGAAAGGATATCCAATTTTTTAAAGGTCAATAATAGAAATAGGTGATGCATGAAAGAGAAAAAACAAATGACTAGCACATATGTGTCCCTCAAGCCAAGGTCTTTGTCTTCCTCCAACGCACCAAATTTTCTTCTCCTAGCCACTGAGTCTGTGGATCAGCCATTGCCCCAGTCTTGAATGCTTCTTCTGTAGAGCTTCCTATGACTGACTCCTGCTTTCTATTTGGGTCTCAATTCAAGTGTTCTCTCTTCAACAAGGTTTTTCCATCTCACCCCACCTGAAGCAGCCATCTCATTATCTGCCCCTTCATTCCATGACATCACCCTTTTATTTTCATCAAATATATATTATTCAGTAACATGTTCTTCTTTGTCTGTTAATTCATTCTTCTCTCAGTGGAAATTTAGACCCACAGAGTAGGAAATTTGTCTTGTTCAACTTTGCATGACCAGTGCTTGACACATAGTTGGAGTTTAATAACCACTTGTTAAATTAATGAATACATTAATATATGGAAAGCATAATACAATCCCTGTTGGCATAATGAACTTTCCAGACAAGGATGCTCAATTATAATCAAATGACTAATTAATGGAATCTTGCTAAGCCGTGCCAAGCATCAGATGGAGAACTGGACAGGATGACCATTTAATATACTCTTTCTAAAAATAATACCTTGAGTCAAAGGAACACAGTTCCCTTGGCTACCTTTGTTTTGACTACAGTACCTAGGGCACAGTGTGTGAGTCAAGTTGATTAAGCCAGTTGAAACTCAACCCTCTTTAGATCTGTGCACATTCTAAACACCATCACCACAGGGGCCTTGGTGTGAATTCCACCAATTCACCAAGGAGGTAGTGTTTGTGCTGAATGTTCTAGCAGACAAAAATATTCTAACCATGAATCTTTATGACTCAAGGTCACTGACAGTTGCTTCCCATTTCAATGCCTGTGGACTGGCAGTCACCACGTGATAACAGAAAACTACATTTTGCTAACCAGGTCCCATGTGAGAAAATCCAGTGAGTTTCTTGTGATTAGGTCTCAGGAGGAAGCAAGATGTCATGGGTACCACATCTGCCATTTCACTTGAAGGCACAGAGGCCTTGATTTAACAGAATAGTTAGATTGATTTCCACAGAGTACTTACATGCTTAGAAAATCTGTCCTACAGCTTCTCAGCATGCCATGCGATTTCTAATGATCCATTTATTTAACCTTCACTTGCCCACTGTAAGATGAGCCTAGTCCCTGTGGATTTGCAAGGATGTCTGTTTTGTTTTGTTCTATCTTAGATGAAGAATTAAATTAAGCATAAACCTAATTCTTAACACATTATCATCATTGGTCCATGCAAAACATTGCTCTTGCTTTATTTTATGTCTTTACTTTTTCCTTTCAGTCCTGATCCCCAAGTTACTAACTCTGATGTATTTTATAGAATGTCCTGAAATAAGCATATATCCTCATGAAAATTGTCGTGAATGTGTATAACCTTTAATATATATATATATTTTTTGAGACAGAATCTCAAGCTGTCGCCCTGGGGCATCACAGCTCACAGCAACTTCCAACTCTTGGGCTTAAGGGATTCTCTGGCCTCAGCCTCCCAAGTAGCTGGGACTACAGGTGCTCGCCACAACACCCAGCTAATTTTTGGTTGTAGTTGTCATTGTTGTTTGGCAGGCCTGGGCTGGATTCGAACCCGCCAGCTCCAGTGTATGTGGTTGGCGCCCTAGCCACCTTTAATATAATTTTAATATGTTTTTTACTTTTAATATTTTTTTACTGTATTCAGAGCTACAGGCGCTGAGCCACCTTTAATATAATTTTAATATGCTTTTATTTTTATCAGTTCAATGCCATTTTTAAGATATATTTATCGTACATGAATATCTACCTCAAAGCTTCTAACTATTTCAGTATAAAATGCACTGTTAGTGCAAACACACCAAGGAGAAAAAGACTCAAATGTCACCTCTGCAGAAAACTATCAAATCACCATAAGAGAGAAAAGGATCCATAAAATAACCAGAAACCATTTCATAAAATGACATGAATAAGGTCTCAGGTATCAGTAATAACCTTGAATATAAACGGATTAAACTTTTCTCTTAAAAAAAATAGACTGGTGAAATAGATTTTAAAAAAATGATCCAGCACAGCACCTGTGGCTCAAAGGGGTAGGACGCCGGCCCCATATGCCTGAGGTGGCGGGTTCAAACCCAGCCCCAGCCAAAAACTGCAAAAAAAAAAAAAAAAAGATCCAACTATATGTAGCCTACAAGAAACTCATCTCATACATAAACTGAATGAAAGGGATGGAAAAAGATATTCCATGCAAATTCCTACTGCTCATTAAGAGTTCAGGAGTGGCTATACTTAACACTAGATAAAACAGACTTTAAGTCAGAGACAGAAAAAAAAGACAAAGAAATTAATTATATAATGATTATATCTCATAAATATAAAAATCCTATGGGAATATATGCTCAACATTGGAGCACCCAGATATATAAAGTAAATATTATTAGATCTAAAGGGAGAGATAGATTCCAGTACAATAATAGTTGAGGACATCGAGACGGTGCCTGTGTCTCAAAGGAGTAGGGCCCCAGCCCCATATGCTGGAGGTGGCAGCTTCAAACCCAGCCCAGGCCAAAAACTGCAAAAAAAAAAAAAAAAAAAAAAAAGTTGAGGACATCAACACCCTACTATCAGCATCAGACAGATCATCTAGACAGAAACTTAACAAAGAAACGCTAGATTTAAAATGCACTTTATTTATTTATTTACTTATTTATTTGTTTGTTTGTCTATTTTAGAGACAGGGTCTCACTCTGTCACTCAGACTGGAGTGCAGTGGCACAATCATAGCTTACTGTAATTTCAAATTTCTGGGCTCAAGTGAGACTCCTGCCTCAGCCTCCCCGGTAGGTTGGAAACAGATGCACACCACCAACCACAGCTAATTTTTTAAAATTTTTTTTGCAGAGACAGACTCTTACTGCATTGCCAAGGCTGGTCTCAAATTCTTGGCCTCCAGCAATCCTCCCACCTTGACCTCCCAAAGTGCTGAGATTATAAGTGTGAGCCACTAGGCCTGGCCTTCAACTGTACCTTAGACCAAATGGACTTAACAAACATTTACAGAATATTTCATCCAAAAGCTGAAAAATACAAAATACACATTCTTGTCATCAGCACACAGAACATACCCAGGAGGCACCATATGTTAGAATGCAAACTAAGTCTCAGTAATTTTTTTTTTTATTTCGGGTTAATGTGAAGGTACAAACAAGCTGGTCACAATATTTGAACTGGTTAGATAAAGTCCTTCTTGTAGTTGTGTCCTGCACCAAAAAGTGTGCCTTATACCCCTACATTGTACCCATTACATGGGTGAACAGATTTTATTTTATTTTATTTGTTTTTGAGAAAGTCTCAAGCTGTCACCCTGGATAGAGTGCTATATCACACAGCTCACAGCAACCTCAAACTCCGGGGCTCAAGCGATTCTCCTGCCTCCGCCTCCCAAGTAGCCTGGACTACAGATGCCCACCACAATGCCCTGCTAATTTTTGGTTGCAGCCGTCATTGTTGTTTGGCGGGCTGGGCTGGATTCGAACCTGCCAGCTCAGGTGCATGTGGCTGGCGCCTTACCCGCTTGAGCCACAGGCACCGAGGCAGTCAACAGATTTTAAAAAACCAAAATCATATCAAGTATCTTCATAGACCACAATGGAATAAAACTAGAAATTAATAACAAGAGGAACTTTGGAAACTTCAAATACATGGAAATTAAACACACTCCTGAATAACTCATAAGAAGAAATTAAGGAAGAAATAAATGAGTTAATATTTATGAAGTGTTTTGATCAGTGCCCACCACAGAAAGCCTATGCATGTTTGCTTGCTTTTGTTTCCAAGTTCATCTTCCTCTTGCCTCCTAACTTCCCTGTCTGTGCTTATCACGTCCCTTCCCAGAGAAAGGGATCAATCTTTTTTTTTTAATTTTCTTCAGTTTTTGGCCAGGGCTGGGTTTCCAGTATGTGGGGCCGGCGCCCTACTCCTCTGAGCCACAGGTGCCGCCCTAGGGATCAATCTGGATCACTTCTCCCCCTACCAAAATCCTACACATCCCTCAAGGCTCCATTTGTATACCTTTTTCCCTCAAGAATTTTCCTTTTTCCTTTTAATCAGCATTACTTTTAGCTCCTTGTGCATTTCATCATTACTTTTAATCTCTCTGAAAGAAGTTGACATATTCTGCTTTGAATGGATTATATATTTCTTCAACCAAAAAAATAATAATGAGCTTCTACTATGTGTTCCAGGCACCGGATATAGGGTGATAAGAAACGCAGACACCCTGGGTTTATCAGCCAACAGGAGAGGACACAATTGTGTACATAAAATATGTGTGTGTGTGTGTGTATTTGTCGGTTTGTCTCCTCTAGAGTACCCCTCCTGAAGTCTCATTCACTTCGTTACCTTCCACATACCCTAGTCACAGTAAGCAGTCAAAAGCCATTCATTAGACTGACATATATTGAATTGAATTAAGCTAGATTGAAGGTTAACAAATAGACAATGTTTCATTTGGGTCACCAGTTAACTCTCTTGCTGGTTGCCTGTGACCAGTAAAGGAGCTACATTGCCTTTAAACCTTCAACAAAGACCTTTCCTAAATCATCACTTCAAGCTCTCCCTACTCAGGCTCTGGGTTGAAGACAGACATCTCCATTTTCTCCAGCTAAAGCCACAAAGGTCCATTCCCCGACCAAGGGTTTACCTGTGACTTTTCATAGAGTCTGTGTGAACAAAGACACTTCTCTTCTTGTGCTGCTTCCCATAAGATGAAATTTGTCATGACTCAGAGTTATAATAGACTCATGGGGTTGCTGTCAGTGAATGTGACATGGCTGAGATCTCACTCTGAAAATATCCCTGTGTCCTGAATCATAGAACATCTTAATGGTACTACACTTTTAAAAGCCTCTACTATGGAGTGATTTGAGAAGTCAGGGTAGTGCAGGATAAAAACTAAATCATACAATGAAGTTCTGATTTTTCCTCACAATGAATACTTTTAAAAAATAGAAATAAATTATCAAATACTTTCAAAATATTTTTTCTCATTTTTTAATAGGTGGGCTTGAGAGAGCCTTAAGCACACGTATGATATATGTATTTGATACCCCAGAATGAGATCAGATATTGTTTTTACTCATATTTCACAAAACAGAGATTGGAGAGATAGACAGGCTAAGGGGTTTAACCAAGGTCACAAGCTTAGTTAGTAACTAAGCTAAAATTTCAGACTTGCATCTTGCACTGTCTCCAGTAGATCATACTATACAAATAGCAATGGGTGTGTGTGGTATGTGTGCTGGGATCAGAGGTGGAAATTATCTACAAAAAACAAAGTGACTTAATCTGACCCAAGGAAAGCTTGGTACACTCTCTCACAGTGGACACAGTTGCTGTAGTGAATCCAGCAGATCTGGACCAAGGCTTCTGGGACTTGGTTTCTCAGAGTGAAGCACAACCCCCAGAGGACCGTGGACCAGACAGGGAGCCATTTCTCACCTAAATGCCGTGGAATAGGCCAACTGGAGTGGTTCAGGATACACGCTTGATTTTCAGGAGAGGCAGCAAAACTGTCAGTCCATCTGCTGTGTCTCATCTGAGCATCAGGGAGAGAGTGTGAAAGAGATGCCAAGTGGTTGATTCCTTCCACAGTGGGCAAATTTTCAGTTTCACAGATGGATGATAAAATCTGAATGCAATCTTACAAATCTTTAGAAGTCTTAGGAGCTGATCTTTGGGGCCCAGGCTAGGGGAATATGGAATTTCCAAAGTAATATAATCTTAATCAGATAAATGTTCTTTCACCCGTTATTAATTATTGGAACATCAATAACAGATCTCAGATGAACCGAGTCTCTGGGGCCTTTTATTCTTAATGCAGGTATTTTCCAAAATTTTTATTTCAACACCGCCATCTAGTGTCCACCTTCCTGATTACCAAGCCTCAGGATACTGGTTCAAGGGATCGCTATTTATCTTGGAAAGATACCTATGACATTCTGTTGACCGCAAAAAGCAAATTGCAAAATGGTGTGTACTACATGGGCCCACACATGTAGGCTATGTGTATGCACCACATGTTTATGCAAACTTTTCCACATGTGTATGTGCATAAAGATCTGGAAAAATATTCTCCAAATTATGGATGATGTCAGCTCTGGCTGACAGAACTTAGAGAACTTTCTGTTACCTCCTTATCTATACTTCTTTAGTTTCTCATAACAATAACTGATCATTGACATAAATATGGAGAAACCTTAAGTTTTAAAAAGATTGCACGAGCCAAGGTAAGCATCCACCCCCAAAAGATTATTTTCTGAAGGCAATTACATTTAGCAGATATTTATTGAACATCTGTTGCACACAGTGTACTCTTTTGATTATCAAGTACACCAACAAAGTCAGATAAGGTCCCTCTACCATAAGGCTAGCTACCACCTCATGAGTGTTTATTACATGCTAAGCACTGTGCTGAGCTCTTTGATCCTAAATCTCAAGACAATCATGGAAATCAAAGGCTCAGAAAGGTTAAGAAACTTACCCAGGGTGGCGCCTGTGGCTCAGTCGGTAAGGCGCCGGCCCCATATACCGAGGGTGGCGGGTTCAAACCCGGCCCCGGCCAAAATGCAAAAAAACCAGAAAATAGCCGGGCGTTGTGGCGGGCGCCTGTAGTCCCAGCTACTCGGGAGGCTGAGGCAAGAGAATCGCTTAAGCCCATGAGTTGGAGGTTACTGTGAGCTGTGTGAGGCCATGGCACTCTACCGAGGGCCATAAAGTGAGACTCTGTCTCTACAAAAATAAAAAAAAAAAAAAAAAAAAGAAACTTACCCAAAGTCACAAAGAATATATGGGATTTAAATACAGGTCTTTCCCCAAAGCCCAAGCACTGAACCACTACACAATTCCCCTTCAAGTTTCTAAGAAATTCTTCCATATATTCCACAAGCGTGAATATAAAAGGGAGTACATTTTTGTGAATACTTATTAAGTGTCAGGCACCATTCTTTAATCCTCATAGCAATCTACGACGTAGGTATATCTAAGAATTCAACCACATTTATAAATAAAAGTCTATCTCTGTATAACTTTCTCCAAAGTTATAAAGACTATAAACATTATCAAGGACTGTATTGAGCATTTGCTATATTCCAGGCATTGTTCAAGAACTTGGCATATCCCGACCTGTTTAATCCCCCAAACAACACCATGAGTAGTAGGTGTAATTGTCATTCTCCTTTAGCAGATGAAGAAGAGGCTCAGAGAGGTTATATAACTTGCCCTAGACTTAAGCTGGTCTAATTATAATAAGCTAGAATTTGAACACAGGTCTAAATCCAAAGCCTACCCTTCCCTCTAACTGATGCTGCCTGGGGTGCAAAGTGGTGCTCAACAAATATTTCAGATGAATAAATGAAAGATGAGCCTGACATCATCTCTGGTTTACTAAAAAAGGATCTGGGGCCTAAAGACTCTAACACGACGACTCTCCACAGTAGCTCAGCCAGTAAGAACAGAATCCAGTATGCCTAACTCTCAGGTGTCTGCTCCACTTCTCCCTGGATTCACCCATCTGCAAGCACGTAGTCACCACTAATTTATTATTTTATACTTCTGGAGATCAAAAGTCAGAAATGATTCTCACCAGGCTAAAATCAAGCTGTGGCCAAGGCTGTGTTCTTTTGTGGGGGCTGTAGGGAAGAATCTGTTTGCCTTTCTAACCCCCAGGCTCTTCCCACATTCCTTGTTTCCTGGCACCTTCATCTTCAGGCAACATCAGCCATCTTTCTCACATAGCATCACTCTGATCTACCCTTCCATAATTATGACTCTTTTTTCTTTTTTTGATTCAGAATCTCACTAAGTCACTCTCTGTAGAGTGCTCTGGCATGACAGCTCACAGCAACCTCAAACTCTTGGGCTTAAGTGATTCTCTTGCCTCAGCCTCCCAAGTAGCTGGGACTACAGGCGCCCGCCACAACACCCGGCTATTTTTTGTTGCAGTTGCCATTGTTGTTTAGCTGGCCCAGGCTGGGTTCAACCTGCCACCCTTGGTTTATGTGGCTGGTGCCCTAATCACTGTGCTATGGGTGCTGAGCCAGTCATTACAACTCTTTTTCTGACTCTGATTCTCCTGCCTCCCTCTGTCTCCTGTTCTTGTTATTAGCTGGCTCACTCCTAATCCAGGATACCTCCTCATCTCAAGACCTAACTCACATCTGCACAGTTCCCTTTGCTATGTAAGGTAATGTATTCACAAATTCCAAGGATTAGAATGTGAATCTCTTTGGAGGTGGGTGGCATTATTTTGCCTAACAGCATATTGATCTTTAGGATTTTTACCTATTTAAAATTGTAATTTTGGGCGGCGCTTGTGGCTCAGTGAGTAGAGCGCCGGTCCCATATGCCGAGGGTGGCGGGTTCAAACCCAGCCCCGGCCAAAAACTGCAACAAAAAAATAGCTGGGCGTTGGTTGTGGTGGGCGCCTGTAGTCCCAGCTGCTCGGGAGGCTGAGGCAAGAGAATCACCTAAGCCCAAGAGTTAGAGGTTGCTGTGAGCCGTGTGACGCCAGGGCACTCTATCCCAGGGCGGTACAGTGAGACTCTGTCTCTACAAAAAAAATAAATAAATAAACAAAATTGTAATTTTGAAAATTTATATCTACATTAGTTTGTTTTCATTAAATCGGCCATGAGTACTTGGGAGAAGGGCTGCTATTTAGAGTGTGAGGTCCTCTGAATTTTTTAGGGGGCGGAACAAGATGTGAACTAGAAACATCTCCTCAGCAGCAACTCAACGTGAGCCCAGGGAGAAGACTCCAGCATCCTCCGGCTGGGGTGTCCTGCCCGGAAACATTACTCCAGGAACCAAGGAGGAAGTCAGGAGCAGTGGAAGACCTGTACAGAGGCA
This sequence comes from Nycticebus coucang, assembly GCF_027406575.1. NCBI lineage: Eukaryota > Metazoa > Chordata > Mammalia > Primates > Lorisidae > Nycticebus > Nycticebus coucang. The sequence goes on from NC_069785.1 coordinate 111,789,713, forward strand.
AGTGCCTGGGGGCAGGCAGAGGCCGGTTAGCCCTCTAGTGGAGGGCTAGAGACAGGGAGCCCTGTCCTGCAGTGTTTTGTTGTTGTTTTGTTTGGACTTGGGTGCTCCTCAGAGCTACCTTGGGAACGCTTAAGAAAGTGAGTGATGATTGCAAGAGGGACTTTACCTAACAATTGCAATCAGTGTAACCTGGCTTATTGTACCCTCAATGAATCCCCAACAATAAAAAAAAAAAAAAAAAAAAGAAAGTGAGTGAATATGAACAGCACCCTGCCAAGACTGAACCACCAGGTGGGGAGGAGCTCTCATTGGTTTGTCTGCTAGCGGGGGCACCACCATTGTGGGAGGGCTGCCTAGGAGGAACAGTCCACAGGGTCCTAGCACAAAGCCAACTCTGGCGCATCTGCTAAGCAGGGCAGCCACTCTTGGGGGGGAGTTGGGTGGCTCCCATTCCCCAGGGAAAGCCACTTTATAGCCATAGGGGCACTGTTTGAAAAGTTGAGTTGTCTCCTAAGTACTCTAGTAAGAACTTCGAGCTCCCAACCCCACAAGAACTGAATATTCGAAAGCAAATAAAACAGAAAGATAGTACCAGGTCTCCTCAGCAATTAGATAGGAGCTTCTGGCTCCCTTCTTATACAGCAGAGCCAGCTTTCATGTTTTGTATCTCCTAACCTCAGAGAGCCACCTGTTGTCCAAGAAATATATGGCAATATATATTTTTTAATTTTTTCTTAGGCTTATTTTTTGTTTGCTTTGTTTGTTGTATTTTTATTTTTTCATTTTTACTTTCCTCAATAGGAAGGGTTCTTTTTTTTTGCCATTTTTGGCTGGGGCTGGGTTTAAGCCCACCACCTCTGGCATATGGGGCCAGCACCCTACCCCTTTGAGCCACAGGCACCGCCCTGGAAGGGCTCCATTTTTACTACAGTTTTTCTGACCCTTTAAATTCTTTCTTTCTTTTCTATTTCTCTCCTTTTAAAACTCTTTTTGTAGAGATTTTTCTACTTTTCTCATCTTTCCCACATAAATTTCTCAACAACTAAGATATCTCACTATTTTTTTTTCTTTGAGACAGACTCTCACTATGCCACCCTCAGTGGAGTGCCATGGTGTCACAGCTCACAGCAACCTCAAACTCTTGGACTTAAGCAATTCTCTTGTCTCAGCCTCCCAAGTAGCTTGGCCTACAGGCACTCACCACAACACCCAGCTATTTTTATTGTTGTTGCTGCAGTTGTCATTGTTGTTTTAGCTGGCCCAGGCTGGGTTCAAACCCACCAGCCTAGGTGTATGTGGCCAACACCATAACCACTGTGCTATGATTGCTGGGCCATATCTCCCTTTTTTTAAATATCCCACATAATTTTATTTTTAATTTTCTTTATTTTTGCAACTGTTTTTCTCTCTCTGGTTTGTTTTATTCTATTTTATTCTGTATTCTATCTATAGGATACAGCCTCACTCTGAGTATTGGGCTTGGGTGCCATGGTGTTGGCTTGGGTTAAGAAGACCTTGAGCCCCTAGTCTAAGACATCCTTCTAGCTTTGGCCTTGGGAAGGACAATATTGGCAGGTCTCCCACAAAAACGTACTGCTGATTTTATTCTATATTTGGTGGAGGTGGGGTCCTGCTTTTGCTCAAGCTGGTAAGGAGCTCCTGACCTCAAGGCAACCACTCAGCCTGGCCCTCCAGAGTCCTGGAGTTGAGGATGTAGGTCACAGCACCCTGCTGAACATCACTATTACTCCCATCCCTCTCTTTCTGCTCTTTGTCTCTCCTTTTTCTCAATTTTTTTCTTTCATCTTCTGCCTCCCTTTTTTTTCTTCTCTTTTTGTTTCTTTTCTCCCTTTTAGATTCTTACTCTTCTCTTCCTTTTGGACTTATATCAAAAAGACACTTCAACAGCTAAGCACAGAGACAAGCTAATTCAAAGAGAACGAGGAAGTGAAAGGGAAACGTGGGGAATGGAAGTAAAAAAGAAGAAAACCCTCATAAGGAAGAATCAACAGAAAAATTCTCAGAAAGTGAAAAACCAGAACAGATCAACCCCTCAACAGGATCCTGAGGTAGCTACTGCTACCTTTATTCCACTTAAAAAGAAATATTGAAATAACAGAAAGGGAATTTAAAATATGAATGGCAAAAACAATGAAGGGAATTGAAAAAATGGAAAATAATCAAAAATAAATACAAAAACAGACCCAAATAATGAATGAAAGATATGAAGAAATTAGAAAGGATATAGCAGAGCTTAAGGAATTGAGGGAGCCAATCAGAGAACTTAAAGATGCAATAGAAAATATCAATAACAGATTAGACCATGGAGAATAAAGAACCTCAGAGTTATGGCTGGGCACCTGTGGCATAGTGGTTAGGGCTCCAGCCACATACACTGGGGCTGGTGGATTCAAACCCAGCCTGGGCCAGCTAAAACAACAATGACAACTGCAGCAACAACAAAAATAGCCAGGTGTTGTGGCGGGCACCTGTAGTTCCAGCTATTTGGGAGGCTGAGGCAAGAGAATTGCTTAAGTCCAAGAGTTTGAGGTTGCTGTGAGCTATGATGCCATAGCACTCTACCAAGGGTGACATAGTGAGATTATGTCTCAAAAAATAAATAAATAAATAAATAAAAAGAATCTCAGAGCTAGAGGATAAGTCTCCCAACCTAACCTGGTAGAGAGTTCACTTAGAGAATTATGGAACTTTATGAAGCATTCAAACATAAGAATTACAGTTATCCCTGAAGAGGAAGAAGAATGACCCAAAGGAATGGAAGTCCTACTGGAGGATGTCATAAGTGAAAATTTCTGACTCAGTGCCCATAGCACAGTGGTTATGGTGCCAGCCGCATACACCAAAGTTGGTGGGTTCAAACCCAGCCCAGGCCAGCTAAAAACAACAATGACAACTGCAACAAAACATACCTGGACATTGTGATGGGCACCTGTAGTCCCAGCTACATGGGAGGCTGAGGCAAGAGAATTGCTTAAACCCAAGAGTTTGAAGTTGCTGTGAGCTATGACACCATGGCACTCTACTTAGGGTGACCTAGTGGGACTCTGTCTCAAAGAAAAAAAAAAGAAAGAAAGAGAATTTCCCAAGCATCACCAAAGGTTCTGACAGACTCCTTTTAGAGGGCTATCAAACCCCAGATTGTTTCAACACAAACAGAGCATCTCCAAAACACAATGTAATGTAACTGTCCAAAGTCAAGATGAAAGAGAAAATTTCTGCAAGCAGGAGTAAATGCCAATTGACCTACAGGGATGCAGCCAAGAGGGTGGCAACAGACTTCCCAGCTATAACTTTTTTATTTTTTATTATTAAATCATAGCTGTGTACATTAATGCAATCGTGGGGCACCATACACTGGTTTTATAGACCGTTTGACACATTTTCATCACACTGGTTAACATAGCCTTCCTGGCATTTTCTTAGTTATTGTGTTAAGACATTTATATTCTAGGGGTGGCGCCTGTGGCTCAAAGGAGTAGAGCACCAGCCCCATATCCCATAGGTGGCGGGTTCAAACCCAGCCCTGGCCAAAAACTGTAAAAAAAAAAAAAAAAAAAGACATTTATATTCTACATTTACTAAGTTTCACATGTACCCTTGTAAGATGCACTGCAGGTGTAATCCCACCAATCACCCTCCCTCTGCCCATCCTCTCCCCTCTCTCCCCTCCCTCTCTCCCTTCCCCCTATTCTTAGGTTATAACTGGGTTATAGCTTTCATGTGATAGCCATAAATTAGTTTCATAGTAGGGCTGAGTACATTGGGTACTTTTTCTTCCATTCTTGAGATACTTTACTAAGAATATGTTCCAGCTCCATCTATGTAAACATTAAAGAGGTAAAGTCTCCATCTCTCTTTAAGGCTGCATAATATTCCATGATGTACATATACCACAATTTAATAATCCATTCGTGGATCGATGGACACTTGGGCTTTTTCCATGAATTAGCAACTATAAATTGGGCTGCAATAAACATTCTGGTACAAATATCTTTGCTATAATGTGATTTTTGGTCTTCTGGGTATATACCTAGTAGAGGAATTATAGGATTGAATGGCAGATCTATTTTTAGATCTGTAAGTGTTCTCCAAACATCTTTTCAAAAGGAATGTATTAATTTGCATTCCCACCAGCAGTGTAGAAGTGTTCCCTTTTCTCCACATCCACACCAACATCTCTGGTCTTGGGATTTTGTGATATGGGCTAATCTTACTGGAGTTAGATGATATCTCAAAGTAGGTTTGATTTGCATTTCTCTGATGATTAAAGATGATGAGCATTTTTTCATATGTCTGTAGGCCATGCACCTGTCTTCTTCGGAGAAGTTTCTCTTCAAGTCCCTTGCCCAGCCTGCGATGGGATCACTTGTTCTTTTCTTGCTTATACGTTTGAGTTCTCTGTGGATTCTGGTTATTAAATCTTTGTCGGAGACATAACCTGCAAATATCTTCTCCCATTCTGAGGGCTGTTTGCTTCCTTTACTTATTGTGTTCTTGGATGTGCAGAAGCTTTTTAGTTTGATCAGGTCCCAGTAGTGTATTTTTGAAGCTGCTTCAATTGTGGGTGGGTCCTCTTCATAAAATACTCGCCCAGACTGATTTCTTCAAGGGTTTTCCCTGCGCTTTCTTCTAGTATTTTTATAGTTTCCTGTCTTAAGTTTAAATCTTTCATCCAGTGAGAGTCTATCTTAGTTAATGGTGAAAGGTGTGGGTCCAGTTTCAGTCTTCTACAGGTTGCCAGCCAGTTCACCCAGCACCATTTGTTACATAGGGAATCTTTTCCCCACTGAATGTTTTTAATTGGCTTGTCAAAAATCAAATAATGGTAAGTAGCTGGATTCATCTCTTGGTTCTCTATTCTGTTCCAGACATCTACTTCTCTGTTTTTGTGCCAGTACCATGCTGTTTTGATCACTATCGTTTTATAGTATAGTCTGAGGTCTGGTAGCGTGATTCCTCCTGCTTTGTTTTTATTTCTGAGTAATGTCTTGGCTATTCAAGGTTTTTTCTGAATCCATATAAAACGAAGTATTATTTTTTCAAGATCTTTAAAGTATGACAGTGGAGCATTAATAGGGATTGCATTAAAATTGTATATTGCTTTGGGTAGTATGGACATTTTAACAATGTTGATTCTTCCCAGCCATGAGCATGGTATGGTTTGCCATTTGTTAACATTTTCAGCTATTTCTTTTCTTAGAGTTTCATAGTTCTCTTTATAGAGACCTTTCATGTCCTTTGTTAGATAAACTCCCAAATCCAGCTATAACTTTTCAAGCCAGAAGAGAATGGTCAGCTACTTTTAACCTTCTTAAACAAAACAATTTTCAGCCCAGAATGCTCTACACTGCTAAACTAAGCTTCAAATTTGATGGAGAAATGAAATCTTTTACTGACATGCAAACATTGAGGAAATTCACCACAGTAAGACCATCTCTACAGGAAATACTCAGACCTTTCTTCACACTGACTATCACAAAGGACCACTAGCAAAGAAAACACCCAGAAACTAAAGGACAAAGTCTAGCTTCCATAATAGCACAAAGCATAAAACTAAGTAACATAATTTTACAATCTAAGATGAATAGAACTCCACCACACTTATCAATTCTCTCAATAAATGTAAATAGCTTGAATTCCCCCCACTGAAGAGGCAGCAGCTGACTGATTGGATAAAAAAGCACAAGCCATCTATATATGGTCTCCAGGAAAAACACCTAACCTCCAAGGACAAAACAAGAGTCGGGGGTGGGGGTGGGGGTGGTGGTGGTGGTGGTGGTGAAGTATTAGAAAACAATATTTCGGGCAGCGCCTGTGGCTCAAGGAGTAGGGCGCCGGTCCCATATGTCAGAGGTGGCGGGTTCAAACCTAGCCCTAGCCAAAAACCAAAAAAAAAAAAAAGAAAAGAAAACAATATTTCAGGCAAATGGAAATCAGAAGAAAGGAGGGGTCACAATGTTATTTTCAGATACAAATGAATTTAAAGCAACTAATGTTGCGCAAGAATGTGATAGAGCCTCGAGGGTCACCATTTTTTCTTTCTTAGCTGTTAGCTGAGAGCTGGTCTCTGGAAAAAGTGGCAGTGGCTGCTGTAGTGTAGCCATGGCAGATTATTCAACAGTGCCTCCACCCTCTTCTGGCTCAGCTGGTGATGGTGGTGGTGGCGGCGGTGGCGGAGGAGTAAACAATGCTTTCAAAAATTTACTGCAGAGAGCCCAGCAGATTGCAGCAAAAATTGAAGGTGATGCTGAGACGTCACTGAATTCAAATGACTATGGTTATCAGGGACAAAAAAGACCTTTAGAAGATGGAGATCAACCAGATGCCAAGAAAGTTGCTCCTCAAAGTGACTCTTTTGGAACACAGTTACCACCAATGCATCAGCAGCAAAGCAGGTCTGTAATGACAAAAGAATACCAAGTTCCAGATGGAATGGTTGGCTTTATAATTGGCAGAAGAGGTGAACAGATCTCATGCACACAACAGGAATCCAAAATACAGATAGCTCCTGACAGTGGTGGCCTTCCAGAAAGGTCATGTATATTAACTGGAACACCTGAATCTGTCCAATCAGCAAAATGGTTACTGGACTGTTGAAAAAGGAAGACCAGCTCCTGGCTTCCATCATGGCAATGGACCAGGAATTGCAGTTCAAGAAATCATGATTCTAGCTAGCAAGGCAGGATTAGTTATTGGAAAGGGGGGAGAGACTATTAAACAACTTCAGGAGCAAGCTGGAGTTAAAATGGTTATGATACAAGATGGGCCTCAGAACACTGGCACTGACAAACCTCTCAGGATTACAGGAGACCAGTACAAAGTTCAACAAGCCAAGGAAATGATGTTAGAGTTAATTCACGATCAAAGTGGTTTCAGAGAAGTTCAAATTGAGTATGGGTCAAGAATAGAAGGAAATGAAGGGATAGATGTTCCCATTCCAAGATTTGTTGTTGGTATTGTAATAGGAAGAAATGTGGAAATGATCAAAAAAATACAAAATGATGCTGGTGTTCAAATTTAGTTTAAGCCAGATGATGGAACAACACCTGATAGAATAGCACAAATACCAGGACCTCCAGACCATTGTCAGCATGCTGCAGAAATTATTATGGACCTTCTTCAAAGTGTTCAGGCTGGTAATCCAGGTGGGCCTGGACCTGGTGGTCGAGGAAGAGGTAAAGGTCAAGGCAACTAGAACATGGGACCGCCTGGTGGACTGTAAGAGTTTAATTTCATTGTGCCAACCTGGAAAACTGGATTAATAATAGGAAAAGGAGGTGAAACCATAAAAAGCATAAGCCAACAATCTGGTGCAAGAATAGAACTTCAGAGAAATCCTCCACCTAATGCAGATCCTAATATGAAGTTATTTATAAAGTCTATTTGCACTCCACAGCAAACAGACTATGCTTGACAACTCATAGAAGAAAAGATTGGTGGCCCAATAAATCCTTAAGGGCCAGCTGTACCCCATGGGCCTCCTGGACCTCCAGGGCCTAGAACTCCAATGGGACCATACAACCCTGTACCTTATAATCCAGGACCACCTGGCCCAGCTCCTCATGATCCTCCAGCCCCATATGCTCCCCAAGGGTGAGGAAATGCATATCAACACTGGCAGCAGCAGGCTCCTCCTGTTCTAGCCAAAGCAGGAGCAGATCCAAATTGGTGCGCCAACTACAACCCAAACTAATGGGCAAGGAGATCAACAGAATCCAGGTCCAGCTAGACAGGTTGATTATACCAAGGCTGGGAAGAGTACTACAAGAAAATGGGTCAAGCAGTTCCTGCTCCTGCTAGGGTTCCACCAGGTGGTCAACCAGATGACAGTGGAGCCTGGGCTGAGTACTACAGACAGCAGGCAGACTACTATGCCCAGACAAGTCCCCAGGGAATGCCACAACATCCTCCAGCACCACAGGGACAATAATAAGAAGTGGACAATACAGTATTTGCTTCATTGTGTGGAGGAAAAAAAACTTTGTTAAATATATGGATGCAGATGACTTGATAAAGATCTTAATTTTGCTTTGGTTTAAAATGGTGGGTTTTTTTTTTTAATGTACAAAATATCTATCACTACTGATAGGAAGTTAATATTTTTGTGTAGAAATGAAAATTGGTTTGTTTTTAGTATTTAGTGTAGATGTACACATTCCAGCAAATGTATTTGCAACCATTATGTGGTTGATGCTTTGTGATATAAATGTACTTTTTCACTGTATACTTTCACTTTTAAAATGCCTGTTTTGTGCTTTATAATAAATGATATGAAACCTCCAAAAAAAAGAAAGAAAGAAAAGAAAAGCAACTAAAGTTGAGAAAGACAAAGATTGTCACTTCATCTGGTCTAGAGAACAATACAAGAGGACATTTTGATTCTAAACATTTTTGCACCCAACTTAAATGCTCCTAGATTTTTGAAACAGACATTAATTGGTCTGAACAATATAATATCCTACAACACCATAATATCTAAGGACTTCAACACTTCTCTGACAGAACTGGACAGATCCTCTAAGCAGAAACTAAACAAAGAAATAAGGGACGTAAATGCAAGCCTGGAACAACTGGGCTTAATAGACATATACAGAACACACCATCCCAAAGCTAAGGAATATACGTTCTTCTCATCAGTCCTTAGTACATACTCCAAAATTGACCACATCCTGGAATACAAATCAAACCTCAATAAAATGGAAAGAATTGAAATTATACCTTGCATCTTTTCAGACCACAAGGCATGGAAACTAAACAACCTTACGCTCAATGATAGTTGGGAAAAGAGATAAAAGAGGAAATTTTTAAATTCCTCGAACATAACAACAAAGCCATAAGCTATAAAAACCTGTGGGATACTACAAAAGTAGTCCTAAGAGGGAAATTTATTGCATTGGATGCCTATATCCAAAAAAACAGAAAGAGAGCACATCAACAACCTAATGAAGCATCTCAAGGAAATGCGAAAGGAAGAGCAATCTAATCTAAAACCTAGCAGCAGAAAATAAATAATCAAAATTAAATCATAAATAAGGGAAAATAAAAGCAAAAGAATCATTTGGAAAATTAATGAAACAGTGCAGCGCCCATAGCTCAGTGGGTGGGGTGCTAGCCACATACACCAAGGCTGGTGGTTTCGATCCTGGCCCTGGCCTGCCAAACAATGACAACTGCAACCAAAAAATAGCCAGCTTTTCTGTCGGGCTCCCGGGAGGCTGAAGCAAGAGAACCACTTAAGCCCAAGAGTTTGAGGTTGCTATGAGCTATGACACCACTGCACTCTAACGGGGCAACATAGTGAGACTCTCTCTGAACAACAACAAAAAAGAAAGTTAATGAAACAAAAAAAATGGTTCTTCAAAAAGATAGAGTGTGAGGTCCTCTGTGAGAGAAGACCCAAGTTCCCTTACTTGTTTGGCAGTAGGCTTCTACCCCTTTGGGAGAATTCTGAGGTTGGAAGGGCATACCGTGCATATATCTGGACTGTGTGCTGTTTACCGCCAGACCAGGATCCACATGGAGGGGCCATGTCATCCTTTCGTCTAGCACCTGCTGGCTCCCTGTCCCGGAAAGTATCAATGTAAGTCATAGCTGGAGGTTAAAAAGTGGAACCTGGGGGGGTCATGGGAAAAGGAACCAGATGAGGTAGGTTTGAATAAAAGGATCAAATGAACATGAAAAGGCCACCAGACATTCATATGACCAAAACTCAGCAAGACACAGAAAATATCAACCATCAGAAGAAATTCCTTCATGCCCCTCCAAGTGGTCCCATAATGTGCAGAAGCAACCACTACTCTGATTTCTATTCTCATAGATAAATTTTACCCGTTTTTGAACTTTATAGAAATAGACTCATACATGTACTCATTTTATTTCTGGTTCTTTCACTCAACATCATGTTTTGGAGACTTATTCTTGTTACTACACGTAGCAGTAGTACATTCCTTTCTATTGCTGAGTAGTATTGCCTTTGTGAATATATCGCAATTTGTTTATCCATTCTCCTATTGGTGGGCAGTTGAGTTATTTTCAACTGGAGCCATTAAGTTGAAAGGTACAATGACACAACATTCTTGTTAATAGAGGACTGATGACCTCCTTTATCTCCAAGGTCCCCTGGAGTAGCCCCTAACTCTTCGGGACAGCAGGGCAGTGCGCATGTGATGGGAAGAGATCACATACACCCCTTCAATAGTGGAACCTGAGGTCTGGCCCCCCAAACAAACTTCTTGAACTAGTCTTCAGCTGTCCAAAAGTGGAGAAGTAACAGAAATAGACTAGACACACTAACTGGAGAATTCAGTTACTAGCTATGTACTCAGTAAGCATTATACTTTTGATAAGTGATCTATATATATTGGTAGAAGGCATAACAATACAGGGATACATTTGCACACCTGTGGTATCTTCCGTTTGCTGTCAGTCTGGAGATCATTGAACATGGACTTTGTGCTCCTCAAAAAGCAAAAACAAACTGTAGGTCAGTTAACCAAAAATCACACAATTTTGGAGTTGGAAATTATCAAAGATGAACAACTTGACAGGCTAGGCGCCATGGCTCATGCCCATAATCCTAGCACTCTGGGAGGCTGAGATAAGAGGATTGCTTGAGCCCAGGAGTTTAAGGCTGCAGTGAGATATTAATATGATGATGCCATTGTACTCTAGCCCTGGGTAACAGAGCAAGACTCTTCCTAAAACAAAACAAAACAAGCAAGCAAAGACGGGTGCCATGGCACACGCCTGTAATCCTAATACTCTGGAATGCCTAAGGCAGGTGGATCGCCTGAACTCAGGAGTTCCAGACCAACCTGAGCAAGAGCAAGACCCATCTCTAAAAATAGCCAAGCATTGTGGTGAGTGCCTGTAAGTCCCAACTACTCAGGAGGCTGAGGCAAGGGGATCTCTTGAATCCAAGAGTTTGAGGTTGCAGTGAACTATGACGCCACGGCACTCTACCCAGGGTAAAAGAGTGAAATTCTGTCTCAAAAAAAAAACAAAAAACAAACAGGCGAGCAAAAATCTTGACAGAAGAAAGGGGAGCTATTGGAACATATAAAGTGCTGCATAATGAAGGATCTGTCATCAGGAAAGTTTGAAGTATAAACAATAGGACATGCAGTGTTTGGTGTCCCTGAGTCGACAGCAGGTATGATATCGGATGGGCCTCGTGTGGTCTCCAGAGGTCCCCAGCAGCCATGTGCAGTGTCTTGACCTAAATCTGGTGACCTACCGAGGGGAAAACCAGGACTTCTGGATAGAATGCTGCTGCTGCAGTTGAGTTTCAGAATTTACACATTCTCTTCTTCCTGAGAAAGATGGTATAGAGCTGTTGGGATAGGAAACTGAGAAATGTACTCTCAGAAATGACTAGGGAAACCACAAAAAGACAGGACATAGTTGATTCAATAGGGAAGGCTTCCACCATAAAACTGCTGATGACTTATCCAGTATCATGGCTCCCACGTGGCTAACCCCAGGACAAACTCCACTCTGGGGATTCTCTATGTATTTCCTAGGTTAGATCTGGTATGATGTTAAGCTGTTAATTGTGGACTGATACGGCATTGATCCAGCATTGGGGTTTTGAAGGGTATAGGTGAGAATCAAAGAAGTTTGAGAAATCCACCACAGACCTCAAGCAGAGAAGAGAGGGGGGAAAAGTATTCAAGAATAGGAAAAACCAAAGTAATTAAAGAACAAGAGTTTTGGAGAGCATGTGTGTAGGTATGAGGACGTGAACTCTGTTCAAAATGCAGAGTATGGGAACTTAACACACAGTGCTAAAGCACTCCCAAATGATAACAAACTTTAGATGTACTATGGGCATGAAATTAGGTATAAATTGTGATCAAGTTTCAAGTGATGAAGGAAATTGGGCGGGAAATCCATAAATTTCAAAGTCCTTGCTGAAGGTTGGAGAGAAGCAGAGAGGCAGCAGTGACCACACCCAAGAGACAGAGGGAAAAAACTACACCCTGGAAAGATAACGAGATAAAAGGCACACTTGTGTTGTTGGAAATATATTTTATTAATGTAAGAAAATCATAAACTAATTTTTCCACTGGGCCAAAACTGAAATGATGCTGCTGGAAACAAATTTCATTGCTATGGTAATAAAGAATAAAGAACAATCTATTAATCCCCGTCAGAGAAAAGGCTCCCAGTAGATGTTATGATTTTCTAAAAAAAAAAAAAAAAGTCATATTTTTCAAATTTGATAGTTTCCTCTTAAGTGTAAATCATCCCAATAACATAATGAAATGCAACTTTCCAGATAAACTTGTGAAGTTTTTTTTTCTTTTCGTCAGCAAAGAAGGTACTAGAAAATAGCCCTTAATGTACTGAGAGCATCTCCCTTTGAAAGAAAATGGGAGCGCTTAGATTCATTGACGATAGTCATTGCTCCAGAAGCAGATGTGAGCACAGTAGACACTCTTGGGGTGTCTCCTCTAAAGAGCTCAGTATCTTCCTGGCACTCGCAGGTGGTAACTGAGAGTTGGGTGCTTGATGGTCTTGGCTGGGCAGTGGAGAAAAGGACATTCTGTTTTGAGGATTGAAAATTTTATCTTTTTTTATTATTATTTTTTTTAGGACACATTAAAATTTGCTTTAATACTTCTTTGGGGGAGAAAAAAACCACACTTGTAGTGAATGAACAAGAAACATTTTTATGCTATTATTTGTATCTACCATGCCATGAATTCTTAGGGGAAGAGGTTCCAGCAGCTCAGGGAGGCACCTTGCCATTTAATGTGACAAAGTGTTGATTGACTTTTGAATTCATGGGAAATAGGTTCCAGCACCTTGTATCACTGTTACATGGGAACTATTGGTTATCTTGTGTGCTATGCTGTACACATATTATGCCATGAACTCATGGGGAATAAATAGGTTCTTGCTCCTAAAAACATGGGTCCACTGGTTCTCCTGTGTGCTATGTTATATGCTTATTATGTCATGAATTCATAGGGAATGGGTTCCAGGAGCTCAGGCTCCTTTCCGTTAGTTCTCACAAAGTGGGCTTCTCTGGGTGGCGCAGGCTGGCGCTTCAGTTGAACCCAGGTACCTTTCTCTTTGGCTTCCTTCTTTTTCTGATCATTTTCCTTCACACGTTTCAGGAAGCTATCTCGGCTCTTAGAGTGCTTAATATGCTCAATACGAACATTAATCCTCTTCACGAGGATCTTGCTCTTAACTTGTTTGTTTACAACAATGCCAACAGCATGCTGGGTAACATTGTAGACTCTTCCACTTTTGCCATGGTAACATTTGTGTGGCATGCCTTTTTGAACAGTACCCATTCCCTTGATGTCTACAATATCACCTTTCTTGTAGATTCGCATATATGTGGCCAAAGGAACAACTCCATGTTTTCTAAAAGGCCTAGAGAACATGTATCAGGTGCCTCTCCTCTTTCCCTTTGTGTTTGTCATTTTGGTGAATTACTGGAAGATGGCGTCTCCAGAGGATTGAAAATTTTAAAACTGCTTAACCTCTGAAGGCGTAAATCCTTGGGCAAGAAAGGTGGTCAGTAGCTCTGGACAGGAAACACTTAACCCAGTCCTCTTAAGTGCCTGAGGCCAACTGACATCTTTGGAGATGATTGTGTATAAAGCAAAATGCTAAGTATTAGGGGCTGGCGCATGACTAGCCAAGCTTCGGCAGGCCTGAGTCATTCATCCTCTATCAGGGAACCACATCAAATTTGTGCAGGTCTGCAAGGGTGCAGGCCTCACCCCCGAACGTAAAGGCATCACACTTTGGAAGACCAGCTTTTCCACAGTAGTTCCACATGTTTGGGAGATGGAACAATAGAGGCTGACTGATCAGAAACAGCTCATCCTGTCTGGGAACAAAAGTTGAACAAAAGCATCCCTCAACCATTCTCACTTGCTAAAGCCCTCTAGAATTTTCAGATAATTCCAGGGAAGGAGAGAGCCCCTAGAGAGAGAACTTCTTGGTAGTAAGAATGGTGAATTCATTAGCAAAATAAATGTGATGTAACTTCTATGAAGCAGTTTATATTCATGACATTAACAAAGTGACTCTGGGTTTTCCTCAGAGCAAAAAAAAAAAAAAAAAGTCACTTTGTGCTTCCTTTATTTTGGGATCTTTCTCCTGTCAACAAAGGAAACAGCTGAGTATCTCAGGGTAACTGGGGTGGTAGTCAGATTATTAAACTTGAAATAGCTGGCCTGGCATGGTGGCTCACACCTGTAATCCCAGCACTTTGGAAGGGCAAGGTGGGAAGATCACTTGAGCCCAAGAGTTCAAGACCATCCTGGGCAACATAGCAAGATTCCAATCTCTATAAAAAAAGTAAAAAAAAAAAAGCCAGATTGGGTAGTGTGTACCTGTAGTCCCAGCTCCTTGAGGAAATGGAGTCAGGAGGATCACTTGAGTTTGAATTATGATCAGGCCACTGTACTCTAGACTGGGTGACAGAGCAAGACCTGTCTCAAAAAAAAAAAAAGAAAAGAAAAGCCAAAGTTTATGAAGAGAGTGACAGTAACATTGTGAGGCAGTGTCAGCGTCCCCAGAGCACCGTGGACCCAATATAGCCAAAGGGGCAGTGCCTGCAGCGCTCAGAGCTTGAAGCGCACTCCCTCATTCAGCACTCATTTTTTCAGATGACGAAACTCAGACACTCAACTTAAACCACTCGCCTGGGCTCTCCCGGCAAGAGGAGGAGCAGGATTGTACCCAGCGGTGCTCACAAAAAATCTCTGGCCAGGCCCTGCAGATGCCAACCCATCTGTGAACTCCAGGTCACCCCCAGAGTGCTTTGCTTTTTGTCTTTCTTTTTTTAACTTTAGATGAAGAACTCCATTTCTCACAGGGTTTAATGTAGCAGCACATGAGTTCTCTTGGCTGGCATTTCCCATACTCCCTGGGTAGCAGGCCTGCGTCAGGGAAACAGCCAAAACCTGAACCTCAGAACTTGTTTTCAAATTCCCAGAGGCTAGAAACTCTCTCTGGAGGGTGTGAGCACCGCCAAACCAACACTGCTAATAGATGTGGCAAGATGCCAGCACTTAAGCTGACAAGTTCTCTGGGTTCTAATAAGACCTCCACGAACTCCGTGAAAATGATTTTATTATAAAGGTTAAAAACAATTTTGTCATCCTTTTTATTTTCTTCCCAGGATGCTGATATATTATTTCAACAGTGATCAAGAATGCACGACTTACTATTTTACTACAGCAATACGCCATGGGTGGCCAAGAGCACAGACTCTGAAGTCACACAGCAGGGGGTTCTTTCTTTTTTTTTTTTTTTTTATAGAGACAGAGTCTCACTTTATGGCCCTCGGTAGAGTGCCGTGGCCTCACACAGCTCACAGCAACCTCCAACTCCTGGGCTTAAGCGATTCTCTTGCTTTTTTTTTTTTTTGAGACAGAATCTCACTTTGTTGCCCTCGGTAGAGTGCTGCGGCATCACAGCTCACAGCAACCTCAAACTCTTGGGCTTAAGCGATTCTCTTGCCTCAGCCTCCCAAGTAGCTGGGACTACAGGCGCCCGCCACAACACCCAGCTATTTGTTTTTGTTGTACTTGTTGTTTGGCAGGCCCGGGCTGGTTCAAACCCACCAGCTCCACTGCGTGTGCTGGTGCCCTAGTGGCTGAGCTACAGGCACTGAGCCTCACAGCAGGAGTTTCAATTTGATAAACCTACTTAATTTCTTTAAGGCTTCTGACACTCTAAGGCGTCCACAAAAACACCCAGGTTTCTCTCCATTCAAGTAAATAGTAAAATTGCATTTCTGCAACTCCTTGAATTTGGAAGTGACCATGTGATTTGCTTTGGTCAATGAAATGTAAGAGAAAGTGGTGCACGTCACTTCTGGCACTCTTAAAGAGCAAGGAAAACTTTCTATGGTTCCCTCTGTCCCTCTGCCATGGAATCTCCACTGGACTGGGTCCCAGAGTGAGAACAAGATAAAGCACATCTGCAGTGGTACTATAGTATGGCTAAAAATTAAATGGGTGTTGTTTTAAGCCAATAACACATTTGGAATTGTTTGTGATAAACAATAGCAAAACCTAGTTTATCTCGACTGATACAAGACTCCATTTCCTCATTCATTAAATTGAGATATAAATAGCACCTATCTCCTTAGGATGTTGCGAAGTTTAAATAATTCATGGTTAAGAAAACTTAGAGAATTGTCAAACATACACTACTTCCAGATCAGAGAGCGCTACATGAGAGGGAAGTGGCAAAGAATCACTCCAGAGCATCCAGCTTCTTATGACAGGATCAGTTTCTTTACTCCCAAGCAGTCGCCTGGAGTGTGTATAAAAGCATCAATCATCTATTCACTATGCAGATTCTGGCTTCCAAATGTCATTTTCACCAACATCCATGTTAACACTGGAGTGACTGTAGTTTCCTCTAATTTCCCTTCTATTTATTTTGCTTGTCATTTGTCAGTAATATGTGTTCCAATAATAGGAAATAATAACCTAGCAATCTAGGCTTTCCTTTTTCTAAACTGGAACAGCACCTCTTCATCAAGCATCTTCTAAAATTCTTTGTTCTGCTCCATTTAGCTGATGCCAAGAATGAGACTTCCTGGGAGAGATGAATATATCATTCATGCATATCATATTTGGGCAATTTCTTGAATATTAAGTCATCCTTTAGTTTCTTATTTTGTAGAATTGTTACTACTTACCCAAACCAAAAATAGTGATTTGCGAGTTTAGAATCTGATAGAACATGGGGAAAACATAATTAGTCAAGAAATACAAATGCAGTAATACTGAATTCCTGTCTTTTTATTTTATTTTATTTTATTTTATTTTATTTTGAGACAGAGTCTTACTATATCACCCTTGGTAGAGTGCCATCAGATCATAGCTCACAGCAACTTCCAACTCTTGGGCTTCAGGGATTCTCTTGCCTCAGACTCCCAAGTAGCTGGAACTACAGGCATCCACCACAACGCCCAGCAGTTGTCATTGTTGTAGTTGTCACTGTTGTTTAGCGGGCCCAGGCCAGGCTCGAACCTGCCAGCCTCAGTGTACATGGCTGGCACCCTACCCACTGAGCTACGGGCACCAAGACCTGAGTTCCTATCTTTAAGGCTTTATGTTTGGTGCTACATTGAATGTTTAAAAAATGTTTGTTTCTGAACTTTCTCATTCCATTAAGGTTTTGGTATACCACAAAGTAGTATAAGGCATGTCTTAGTCCATCCAGTCTGCTATAGCAAAAACCCCATACATGGGCTGGTTTATAAAAAACAGAAATTTAAAAAAAAAAAAAAAACCAGAAATTTATTTCTCGTAACTCTGAAGGCTGTGAATTCCAAGCTCAAAGTGTGAGCAGGTTCTATGACTGGTAAAAGCACTTTTTCTGGTGAGAGCCTCTCTCCATGTGAAAGCCATTTTTAGTGGGCTTTCACATGGAGGAAGGGGGTGGGAGCTCTCTGGGGTCTCTTTTATAAGGGCACTAATTCCATTCATGAGGGCTCCGCTCTCATGACCTAATCACCTCAAAAAAACCCCACCTCCTAATGCCATGACATTGGGGATTAGGTTCCAACATAAGAATTTTAGGGGAAACCAAACATTTACTCTATAGCGAGACACAATCTCTGTCTATAAAGATCTTGTAATCATATTATATGAATGACTTACATGAATGATTGATGGTGAGTGATATATATCATGTCATAATCATGTGAATCATTATATCCTACGAATATATTATCATTAGGAGGATAACATCATCACATGAATTGTAAATTAGGTGAACAAGCAACTCAAGGCAGATGGAAGACCTCAAATTTAGTATTTTTATAGATTCCCATTTTCTATAGCATAGAACAGTGCCCCATTCAGTTGCTCAATAAATATATATTTTGAGGGAATAGATGAATGATCCTGCTACCAGACAACACTTTATTTTATTTTATTTTATTTTACTTTTTGAGACAGAGTCTCACTTTATTGCCCTCAGTAGAAAGCCGTGGCATCACAGCTCACAGCAACCTCTAGCTCTTGGGCTTAAGCAATTCTCTTGCCTCAGTCTCCCAAGTAGCTGGGACTGCACTCACCCATGATAACACCCAGCTATTTTTTGTTGCAGTTGTCATTGTTTAGCAGGCCCAGGCTGGGTTGGAACCCACCTGCCTTAGTGTATGTGGTGGGCACCCTAACCACTGAGCTACAGGCGCCCAGCCCAGACAAGTTTAATTCTAGCATTATTCCCACTGGACAATTATGGGTATTTATGTAACTCTTCAACTAGTTTGTCTCATCTCACTCAGCTTATTTTATAAAAAGGAGGATGAGGTCCCAATGATAAGTATAATTATCATAAATATAATACAATGGAACAAAAAGGGAAGCTATTTCGATTTCTCAAAAATATAGAAATCATGAAAATGATGTATCTATGACCCCAATCAGGATCACTGGACTGTTAAGATGTGAAGTAAAAGGAGTAGAGAATGTGGAAAAAAATGCTTAGAAAATACTGAAGCATATCACCAAAGTCAGTGTCTAAAATGTGAAATGTAGTTGACTATTTTTAATTTCGTGGCCTCTTGGAATAAACCTCTTCCACCTTGATGACATGTAAACGTGTTTGAATTCCACATTCAACTTGCTGAGGCACCCAGTGTGCTTCTGGTAAAGGATGATTCCCATGAGAATCATCAACTGGGCAGGACAAGTAAGGGCTCCAGGCAGTCTAAGGAGGAAGAGAACCTGGCAGATTCCATCATATAAAAGGGAGGTGAGCTTGAGCTGAAGCTGGGAGAATGAAGCAAGCATTAGCTACATAAAGGAAATGGAAGAAGGAATCATGGCTGAAGGGAGTTGCCTGTACAGTATGGGAAGGTGGAATACATACCTGTAGAGTGCGTGAAGGAGGAACGTACGCCTATAGATATGTGAAGGTGGAATGCATGCCTATAGAGCATTTGAAGGTGGAATACACACCTGTCTAGTGCATGAAGGTGGAATGCACACCTGTAGAGCTCATGAAGGAGGAAGGTATGCCTATAGAGTGCGTGGAGGAGGAATGCACACCTGTAGAGTGTGTGAGGAAGGAATGCATGCCTGTAGAGTGTGCGAAGATGGAATGCATGCTTACAGAGTGCATGGAGGAATGCACCCCTGTAGAGTGTGTGAAAAAGGAATGCACACCTGTAGAGTGTGTGAGGAAGGAATGCATGCCTGTAGAGTGGGTGAGGAAGGAATGCATGCCTGTAGAGTGTGTGAAGGTGGAATGCACACCTGTAGAGTGTGCAAAGGTGGAATGCATGCCTACAGAGTGTGTGAAGGAGGAATGTACACCTGTAGAGTGTGTGAAGGTCAGATGCACACCTGCAGAGCCTGTGGAGGAGGAATGCACACTTGTAGAGTGTGTTAAGGTGGAACACACACCTCAAGAGTGTGTGAAGGAGGAACTCACTCCTGTAGAGTGTGTGAAGGAGGAAGGCACTCCTGTAGAGTGTGTGAAGGAGGAAGGCACTCCTGTAGAGTGTGTGAAGGAGGAAGGCACTCCTGTAGAGTGTGTGAAGGAGGAAGGCACTCCTGTAGAGTGTGTGAAGGAGGAAGGCACACCTGTAGAGTGTGTGAAGGAGGAACGCACTCCTGTAGAGTGTGTGAAGGAGGAACGCACTCCTGTAGAGTGTGTGAAGGAGGAACGCACTCCTGTAGAGTGTGTGAAGGAGGAACGCACTCCTGTAGAGTGTGTGAAGGAGGAACGCACTCCTGTAGAGTGTGTGAAGGAGGAACTCACTCCTGTAGAGTGTGTGAAGGAGGAAGGCACTCCTGTAGAGTGTGTGAAGGAGGAAGGCACTCCTGTAGAGTGTGTGAAGGAGGAAGGCACTCCTGTAGAGTGTGTGAAGGAGGAAGGCACTCCTGTAGAGTGTGTGAAGGAGGAAGGCACACCTGTAGAGTGTGTGAAGGAGGAACGCACTCCTGTAGAGTGTGTGAAGGAGGAACGCACTCCTGTAGAGTGTGTGAAGGAGGAACGCACTCCTGTAGAGTGTGTGAAGGAGGAA
Organism: Nycticebus coucang; assembly: GCF_027406575.1. Taxonomy (NCBI): domain Eukaryota; kingdom Metazoa; phylum Chordata; class Mammalia; order Primates; family Lorisidae; genus Nycticebus; species Nycticebus coucang. The sequence continues at coordinate 111,809,763 of NC_069785.1, forward strand.
GGCACTCCTGTAGAGTGTGTGAAGGAGGAGGACACACCTGTAGAGTGTGTAAAGGAGGATGGCACTCCTGTAGAGTGTGTGAAGGAGGAAGGCACTCCTGTAGAGTGTGTGAAGGAGGAAGGCACTCCTGTAGAGTGTGTGAAGGAGGAACGCACTCCTGTAGAGTGTGTGAAGGAGGAACGCACTCCTGTAGAGTGTGTGAAGGAGGAACGCACTCCTGTAGAGTGTGTGAAGGAGGAACGCACTCCTGTAGAGTGTGTGAAGGAGGAACTCACTCCTGTAGAGTGTGTGAAGGAGGAAGGCACTCCTGTAGAGTGTGTGAAGGAGGAAGGCACTCCTGTAGAGTGTGTGAAGGAGGAAGGCACTCCTGTAGAGTGTGTGAAGGAGGAAGGCACTCCTGTAGAGTGTGTGAAGGAGGAAGGCACTCCTGTAGAGTGTGTGAAGGAGGAACGCACTCCTGTAGAGTGTGTGAAGGAGGAACGCACTCCTGTAGAGTGTGTGAAGGAGGAACGCACTCCTGTAGAGTGTGTGAAGGAGGAACGCACTCCTGTAGAGTGTGTGAAGGAGGAACGCACTCCTGTAGAGTGTGTGAAGGAGGAACGCACTCCTGTAGAGTGTGTGAAGGAGGAAGGCACTCCTGTAGAGTGTGTGAAGGAGAAACGCACACCTGTGGAGTACATGAAGAAGGAATGCACAGAGCACGGGAGCTCAGACCAGGGCGTGAGCGCAGTAACAGGAGGTAAGATTGGGAAGGAAGAACAGAGTCAGTCAGCCTCAGTTTGGACTTACTTTTCTAAGAGTAATAACCCATGGAAGATTTTTGAGTCAATTAGTGATATTGTAGAAAAGTTCTCCTGACAGAGATGTATAGGATTGAAAACAATTTAGGAAAATGTAGAGAATGAAATAAATGCTACACAGACCTAAGATATTTAGAAGGATGATGGTTAGTTTTATGTGTCAGCCTGACTGGGCAAACGGATGCTCAGATAGTTGGTAAAACATTATTTATGGGTATGTCTGTGAGAGTGTTTCCAGAAGAGATTATTAGCATTGGAATCAGTAGGCTGATTTAAAAGGATTTCCTCCCTAGGCAGCGCCTGTGGCTCAAGGAGTAGGGCGCCGATCCCATATGCCAGAGGTGGTGGGTTCAAACCCAGCCCTGGCCAAAAAATAAATAAATAAAAATAAATAAAAGGATTTCCTCCCTAACTTTGAGATGTTATCATCCAGTCCCTTCAGGGTCTAAATGGAACAAAAAGGCAGGGGAGAAGTGAATTTACTCTGCTCCAGCCAGGCCATCCATCTCTTTCTCCTCCTCTCAGACCAGGGACCCTTGGTTCTCGGTTCTTCAGAATTGGGCTAGGACTTATACTAGTGGAAAACTGCTTCTCAGTTTTCAGGCTCAGGCTAGAACTACCCCGCCAGCTTTCCTGGTCCTCCCACTTGAGACAGCATGTTGTGGGACTTCTCGGCCTCCAAAATCATGGGAGCCAAACCCTCACAATAAATCGCTTTCCATATGTCAACATCTATATCCTATTGGTTCTGTCTCTCTGGAGAACCCTGACTAATACAGAAGACTACGGAGCTGGTATGAGCAAAAGTAAGGAGGGTTTGAGCTAAAAACTAAACGAGAGAGACAATAATTTATTGTTCAAACTATCTAGAAGAAACACTTTGGAATATTCACAACATAAGGAAATACTTATTGCTTGAGGTTGTGAATATCCCAATTATCCTGTTTTGATCATTGCACATTGTATGCATATATCAAAATACCACTTACCCCATAAACAGTTACAACCACTGTAAGTATCAAATAAATAAAAACTAAGGGAGACGTCACCAGAGAAGAACTAACAGACATCGGTGTCCTTGGATATGAAGGGTGAGGAGTAAATCAAATGTAGCTTCAAAGGTCTGTGTCTGGGCAACACCAGAAAATTGCCAACTAATAAAATATGAAAATCTGAAGTGGAAACTCGGAGAGCCCACGACACAGGAAATGAAGGAGAGAGGAGCCATTACATGCTTCAGTTTGATTCTTGAGCTTGAGGCATTAATGGATAATCAGTCAGGGGGAGAAAACGACTGTTTTAGAAGTTAAAGGGCGGGGCACGGTGGCTCATGCCTGTAATCCTAGCACTCTGGAGGCTGAGCTGGGCAGATCACTTGAGCTCACAAGTTCAAGACCAGGCTGAGCAAGAGTGAGATTCCCCACCTCTAAAACAAACAAATAAACAAATAGCCAGGCATTGTGGCGGGCACCTGTAGTCCCAGGTATTTGGCAGGCTGAGGCAAGAGGATCACTTGAGCCCAAGAGTTTGAGTGAGACTCTGTCTCAAAAAAGGAAGGAAGGGAGGGAGGGAGGAAGGAAGGAAGGAGACATTGTAATAGACATTGTAAGGTCTATTTGGGGGCCAAATTGAGTTCAGTTTGTCTTTGATGCCCCCCGGGTACCTTTCTTGGGCTCATCTCAGTCCCAGGGGCTCAGGACTCTCACCTTCCCATTTCTCCTCCCTGACCCATGGATCCTAATCTTTAGGGCTATTTAAGTGCCCTCCCAAGCCCTCCCAGCCTTTTTCCTAGGTGACTGGCATGCAGCCACTGAACTCCAGGCGGGTAGTGTGCCCTGCTCTCCACAGTAGACCTCCTCACCAGTGTCTCCTGGCCTAGAGTCCTCCTAGATACATGCACTGAACCAGCAAGGCAGACAAAGACAGGTAAGATCCCACATGGGATCACGAGATGAAAGTCAGATATGGACCTGGAAATTTATGAATCATTCAGACAATAATGGAAAAGAGCAGTCACCAGGTAAAAAGTAACATCCAAGGTCAGGGAAGGTGGGACTTGGCGTGTGCTATATTTTGAATGTTTGTTCCCTTCAAAACCCATGTTGAAATTTCATTGCCATTGTGGTGGTAGTATTAGGAGGTGGGACCTTTAAGCGGTGTTAAGGTCGTAAGGGCTTCATCCTCAACAGTCCACCCCTCTTGTTTCTCTCTCCCTTCTCTTCTACCACATGATGTTATGACACAGCAAGAAGGCTCTCGTCAGATGCTAGCACCTTCACCCTGGACTTCTCAGCCAATAAACTTCTGTTCATTGTAAATTACCCATTCTGGGTACTCCTTTAGAAACCCCAGACTAACAGCATGGAAACTCCAGCTACCACACAGCAAGTTCTCTGCGTCTCGTCCTGCGTAGCCTGAGTCCTCCCCACTTGGCAGGCAGTGATTGGTAACAGATGATTGAGCCATAAGTATACGGCCCCTTCCAAATAGTTGTTATGGTCAGTTGGAAACAGTAACCGTTCAAATGGCTCATATTGTTTTATTGGTATAAATTCCCTACCCCTTTCGATCTAAATTTCCTTCTCCAAGTGTCTGCAATTTTTTTTTTTTTTAGACAGTCTCACTCTGTTGCCCAGGCTAGAGTGCCATGGTGTCAGCCTAGCTCACAGCAACCTCAAACTCTGGGGATCAAATGACCCTCCTGCCTCAGCCTCCAGAGTAGCTGGGACTACGGGCGCCTGCCAAGATGCCTGGCTAATTTTTCTACTTTTAGTAGACACGAGGGACGCTTGCTCTTGCTCAGACTGGTCTTGAACTCCTGAGCTCAGGCAATCTGCCTGCCTCACCCTCCCAGACTGCTAGGATTACAGGCCACTGCATCTGGCCATGTCTGCTTTTTAAATTAAGATTGCTAAAAGATGACAATATTTAAACCAAGGAATAAAATGCATTATGAAAGTTTGAGCTTTAGGAGAATAAACCTTGGGACATTAATACTTGCATGGAAGGGGAGGTAAAATATATATATAGGCTGGTCATGAAGTTCATTTGCAGTTTACTATGTTAAACTATTTTAAATTGCACACGAACTTTATATCCACCCTGTGTATTGTCAACTTGTCAAAACACCTTGTATATGACTATTGGAGAAATGCATGTTCAGCATTACCTAATTTCCTCATAAATCTCTTGCCTTTTAATCAGCTAAGTGGCTATCTACTGAATTTCCTTGATTTATTTGATATCTTTTGAGAGCTGAGGATTTGTCCTCAGCTAAGTGATTAAATGTAGATGAAATGGCACATCACCATAATTATGACAGAAAAGAGAATCGTGACCATGCATACATAAAACCCCACGAAGAACTGTAGACAGCCTCTGAAAAGGGCAGTCTCCACAGCTGCAGAGAAAACTATACTCCCAAGCTAGTTTTTCCAAGAAAATCTTTCCTACAGCATTTAGTAGAGATGCATCTGTATTCGCTGGCTCAGCAGTTCTGCAGGAACTGTGACCCCCTGGGAATTCACTGAGTGGGTACTTCGGCTGCTGACTAAATTGAAAGGTTAAAATCCCCGGATTTTAATCACCAAACCTAGCCACAAAGCTCTGTGTGACCTGTGAAGGATGTTTCAACTTTTCTGAGACCTCAGTTCTTCAACTGTTAACCAAAAGGCAATCTCTGCTGAAGGTAACTGTCATAATAGCTTCTATAAAAACAAAACAAAATCCATAGATTTAACAGGACATTATGGAGGTGCTATAAAATGAGACAGACTTGTTTATGCCACAGATTTTTGGGTTGTCACAATTATTATTACTTTTTTTTATTTGTAGTTTTTGGCCAGGGCAAGGTTTGAACCCACCACCTGCGGTATATGGGGCTGGCACCCTACTCCTTTGAGCCACAGGTGCCTCGGTTTGTCACAATTATTAAAGCGCTATCTGCTGGAAGCTCCACTGATAAGAGGCTGGTATCAGAAAGATGAGAAAATATTAACTGCTTGTCCACAAGTGAGAACTTAGTTTCAAAACACAAATAGCAAAAATGGCACCAGCAAAGCCTTCTCTTCTGACAGTGCATCCATAGCCTAGTTGTATAATATATTACATTTATTCAATACTATTACATTATTCAGCATGGTGGGGTTTTTTTAAATGTCATGAATGTCTACCAAAAAAATTGAAAAAAAAATCAATATTGTTGAATAGACCAGAAGATTTCAAGATTCTCAAAGAAAGAATGTGTTGTGTTTCAGAAGCTGAGCTTGGTCCTCAGTTTTAGCATCAGGAATCAGCATGTATTCAGATAATTTCTTACCTTCATTAATAGATTTTATAGTAAAATAATCATTTGAAAGATTCATTATCAAAATTGATGGGTTGTATCAAACACATTTATAATTTAAGACTATTAATCTCTGTAATAAGACAATGATTCCTCAGATAGCCTACTATGAACAAGGTAAGCTGCATTGCCCAACATGGTAGTCACTACCCACATGTGGCTACTGGGTGCATGAAATGTAGTTAGTGACACATGCTAGAACAATATTTTTAATACATTGTGTCAATTATAATATACTTTTTTTGTTTTGTTTTTTGGTAGAGTCTCACTATGTCACCCTCCCAGAGTGCTAGGATTACAGGCATGAGCCACCACACCTGGCCAAAATATACTGTTACAGAGAGGCCAAGATGGGCGGATTGCCTAAGCTCATCGTTTAGAGACCAGCCTTAGCCACAGCCAGACCTCGTTTCTAAAAATAGCCAGGCATTGTGGCAGCACCTGTAGTTCCAGCTATTTGGAAGGCTGAGGCAAGAGAGTATCTTTAGCCCAAGAGTTTGAGGTTGCTGTGAGCTGTGATGCTACAGCACTCTACCGAGGGCAACAAAGTGAGACTGTCACAAAACAAAAAAAGGGGAGGAGGTTAAACTATACTGTTAAAAATTTTTAAATTTGTGTGTAATCTAGATGTTTGAAAACACATTTTTTCCAGGGAAGCAATGTTATCTAAGCTGGTTAAACTAGTTCTCACAAATTTATTTAAGGCAGGATGCACAGCCTTACAGTATCACTATGGAATGGTTGACTGTCATTCCTAGCACTGTTTCTCTGGACACTGAATTCTGAATTTTAACTTGACATGTCCAGATTGGAACTACTTTGCCCCTCTCCTGATGAGAAGCAGGCCAAGGGAAAGACTGGGATTAAAGGACCTGGGAGGAAAACAGTGCACCTCACTTTAGATCAATCTCCCCTTCAATATCCTAAACTAGGACCAAAGGCAAAGTTTATTTAATAAATACTCGAGCTGAGATGGACCAAAGGGCTAGAAAGACCCAAAAAAGCCATTTCTGGGCGTTAGGTGTTTACTGCGTGAAAGGCAAGTGAACCACAAGCACTCCAGGGGGCGCTCACGGAACCAAAGAAAATCTGCGCGTCAGGTGTTTGAGGAAGCAGCGCGCAGAGACAATCAAGAACCACCGTGATGTCAGCCTAGCTCACAGCAACCTCATTTTTCTATTTTTAGTGGAGATGGGTTCTCCAGGCTGGTATCAAATCCTGAGCTCAAGGATTTGAGCTGCCCCGGCCTCCCAGAGTGCTAGCTAGGATTGCAGGTGAGCCACCTTGCCCAGGTGAGAATCTATTTTTAAAAAGCCCCTCCGGTGTTTCTGACATTCTACTAAGTTAGGGAGTATAATGAACTAGCACTTTTAGACATAAAACTTAGACAAACTGTATCACCTTCCTATGCTTTAGGTAGGAACTTTAAAAAGGAACTGGGTGAGGAGTAAAAATGGGAATTGAGGGCGGCGCCTGTGGCTCAGTGAGTAGGGCGCCAGCCCCATATGCCGAGGGTGGTGGGTTCAAACCCAGCCCCGGCCAAACTGCAACAACAACAAAAAATAGCCGGGCGTTGTGGCGGGCGCCTGTAGTCCCAGCTGCTCGGGAGGCTGAAGCAAGAGAATCGCGTAAGCCCAAGAGTTAGAGGTTGCTGTGAGCCGTGTGACGCCACGGCACTCTACCCGAGGGCGGTACAGTGAGACTCTGTCTCTACAAAAAAAAAAAAAAAGGCATTGAACAAGATGATAACTAAAGCCCTTCCATAGATCAGAGGTCAAGGTTTTCAAATTCCTTGATTATTAACATTATTAGCCAAGTTTCAAAGACTTGAACATAGTAAACATTCAATAAATATTTGTTTATTGAGGAGGAACACAAATCAGTTACAAGGAGCAACTTAAGGTTTTTCCAAGAACACGCAGACTCAAGTGGGATAATTCAATTATGTTAAAATACACATATTTACTTATGATGAAGTATTTCTCAGTTTGATATGTATTTCGAAGTTCATTCTCTGAAATGTTTAATGTTGTGTTTTCACTTGAATATGTAAACAAAGTACATTTCTAGAAGTTAACAGAGACAAATTGAGATTTGGGTGATTTCCTAGGGTTCAAAAAATTGCTACCTCCTTTTTCTGAAGTCCATCATAATGTGCAGGCATGAATTTGCTGAACGCCCAAATATGTAACCAAAGACCTTGTGAATGATGCTGGCAGTTAAATAGCAATCTTACAGGTGGAGGATCAGCAGCCACAGTTTTGGAGGGTTTTTTTTTTTTTTTTTTTGAGACAGAGTCTCACTATGTCACCCTCACCAGCTATTTTTTTGTTGCAATTGTGATTGTTGTTTAGCTGACCCAGGCCAGGTTTGAACCCGCCAAGCTTGTTGTATGTGGCCAGCGCCCTACCCACTGAGCATGGATGCCTCCAGCAACCATGGTTTTGACTGCAGCTGTCATTGGTATGAATAAAACAGAACAATGAGCACAATGACACAAATTTAAAAATGATGACAATCAGTGGGCTAACCAAATCAAGTCTTCCCAAAGTAGCCAAACATTGTAACCTTCTCCATTCACTGATAACACATAGTTGTTAATGAAAAACAAACATCAATTGAAAAGGAAGTTTTATTTCATGGCAGAGAATGAAAGATTATTTCACTCAAAAGTAAAAAACCCATTGTGGTAATTCGGATCTGGAAAGTATGTATTCCTGTAAATGATCCATGAGCCACTCTGAATTCCCTTTGGTCTTGGGACAGCCCCAGATAGACAGCTTTGCCTCACCTCACAGAAGGCATGACTCTGAAAAGTTAAATATCAAGAAATCTTGAATATTAAGTTATTTATCATGCACAAGGGGAAGAAGAAAAATAAAATTAAAAAAAAAAAAATGAAACCATACAGTGACTGTACTCCCAGGAATTCAAAGTCTTTTACTAGTATGAACACTTATCCATCATTTCTTATTATTATAAAAAAATTTACATACAGTTTTCTTTTCTTTTTTTTTTTCTTTGTAGAGACAGAGTCTCACTGTACCACCCTCGGTAGAGTGCCGTGGTGTCACATGGCTCACAGCAACCTCTAACTCTTGGGCTTAGAGCGATTCTCTTGCCTCAGCCTCCCGAGTAGCTGGGACTACAGGCGCCCGCCACAACGCCCGGCTACTTTTTTTGTTGCAGTTTGGCGGGGGCTGGGTTTGAACCCGCCACCCTAGGCATATGGGGCCGGCGCCCTACTCACTGAGCCACAGGCGCCGCCTACATACAGTTTTCTTAAAGTGGCATTTTGTTGATTATTATACTGATGCTACATGTTAACGTTTCTGTATTGAAGTACGTATCATAAAATCTCATGTCATTACAAATATTTGGGAAGAAATGGGGTAGTATCTTCTTTTAACACCGAGGTCTTGCAGGGTTGCCAGACATACTCTGAGAAATTATTACTATTGTGTTTTCATTTCGATGATTATTTTTATCTACCAGTTATAGAAATGAAGTTTTCTTCTTTTTTGGATAATTTAGTTTACCAATTACGACCCAGGGGTCATGAGAACTTTTCAGAAAAGATAACATGCATTTATTTACTCCAGTCTAAGAAATCCTGGAGAATAGAATCTAGGATTGAAAATGTAGAAAAAGTGTCCAGTGTCACAGACTGTGGGAGCAGAGAAGAGTTTGATGAACCTGGAATGAATGGCAGAGGAGATATGTTTTTTAAAAAAATTAGGAGAGGGTTCCTAAGTTGACTGCACTCCAGCCTAATGCTTCTATAGTACTCATACTTGAACCTCAGGACTTCTTCAGTGCTGGCCCATCCATCTTCCCACCATATGCAATCGTCACCAGGCCTCACATGCCTAAGGCCACAAGGCCTGTGGACAATGACACAGATTACAAACTCAAAGCCTCAAACTGAAGAAAACTACTCCAGAGCCATCCTGGCCTGCCCTCCTTCTGCCCACAGAGCCTAGCCCCGACCCTGCTTTCGGCCAGGTCCTGAGGCCTGCTCACTCCCGGGCATCCCTCCTGCCCTGTTCTTCCCAGCCTGGGGCCCACACTTGCCTCCCAGACACTAACAGGTTGGTCCTCAAACATACAGAAACACAGTCCTAGCCTGGGTTCTGCTCTCTTTTTTACTTTGAATACATCATTTAATGTTTCTTTCCAAAATCTAACCCCTGGATCCAGTCCAGTGACGCAGAGTGTTCACTCCAAGCCTGATATTTCCCCGTGTCCCTCAGCAGTCAGCAGACTCTGCTCCATCCCGGTGGGCCCAGGAAGCGCTGTCTTCTCCAGCTACAAGGCCACAGAGTGGGTCTCCTGGAGATTCTCCTCAAGCTTCAGGCCCAGGTTGTCGATCCCAATGCTGGTGACTGCAGGTACGGTGCTTTCGGCCAGCTCTGCTGTGCGGGTCGGGGTGGAGCAGTACAGGATAAACCCCAGCATGATGATGGTGAAGGACAGGATATAGAGCCCTGAAAACTAGGAGAGAAGAACAGGCAAAGCATTGTCTCCCGCCGAGGCGGCTTTGCTGCTGCCTTCTGCCAGCTGCGCTTTCAGGGTCACCTTCACATAACCTTTTTCCTGAAAGTTGCCTAAGGAGATGCTACCGCCTGAAACCCTCCCGGGTACAGTGGTGAATGTGAGGCCTCTGGCAAGGGCTCCGGGCCATCAGCCAGCTGAATCCCTGAAATTTTATGAGAAATGGTATTTCCGCCTTTCTCTAGGATAATCCAGCTGCACTCCACCCTGCAAGTAGTCCCATTTAGGGGAGAAAGTAAAAGGTGCGCCTGGACACCATGGACGGCCCAATTCAGACCCTGGACAGCTCACACTCTTGGCACGAAACAGAGGAACACAGGACCTGTGACAGATGTGACATCTGGTCAACAGCCTTGCAATGTACGTCGTTCCAATGCATTCATTATGTTAAAATTTAATAAATGATCTTGTCTCTTAAGCAAGTGGGCTTTTTCTTTTGGCTCTTTTTGCCCTTTGTGTATGAGGGGGGTGGGGGGTTTGAGACAGGGTCTCACTCTGGTGCCCAGGCTAGAATGAAGTAGTGTCAGCACAGCTCACTGCAAACCTCGAACTCCTAGAGTCTAGACTCAAGCAACCTTCCCATCTCAGCCGCCTGAATAGCTCAGACTACTGGTGCATGCAGCCACACCTGGCTACTGTTTTTTTTTCTTTCCTATTTTTTGTAGAGATGGAGCTTTACTCTCAGGCTGGTCTTGAACTCCTGGCCTCAATTGATCCTCCCGTCTTGGCTTCCCTAAGTGCCAGGATTATAGACATGACCTCGCCTGGCCCTAGGCAAATGGTAAAACTTACGGTGGATTCAGATTTTTAGAGCTAGAAAGAGCCTGTGGCATCATTTTTAAAAAGAGTTTGCAGCCCAAAGAAGTGACTGGTGTAAGGTCCAGGGCACAGGACCACAAAGAACGGAGCCCTGCAGGAGGCATCTCCTGACCTCACTGCCCTCCAGGGCCACTACAGCAGGAGTGCATTCTAACAAACACATCCTAAGGACAGATGGGAGGTGTGGGTGACTTTCCTCAACCTGCCCCCTTTTAGGAGTAAAACCAATCACCCAGAGCAAAATGCAGTGTGGACAGAACACTAATTCACTGGTACATGTACTGAAAATGGCATTCTGCCATGCCCCAGAAGTCTGAATAAATTACATAAAGTACTTTCTACATTTGCTCTTATTTGAGTTACGGTTCCATATTAAAGTTCAATAAATCAGCATCTGTTTTTAATTGTATGATAAATAACGCACAGAAAAAAAGTAACTAAGGGCTGACAAAAAATGGTGCAGTAAAAATGATAAAAATCATGTAGCATAATTAACATGTAATTACATGCCCAAGATCTGTTTTTTTCCTTAGGGAACAAGTAAACTTAACTTGTAAATAGTCCTGCCAACTTGATTTTAAAGTTATGAATGGGGGCACATTATTTTTTCAAACCAACAAATATTTAAATATTAGCCTAGATTTCACATGGCGTAGTGGCATAAGAGGCCAGAGCAGGTGGATCACTTGCGCTCAGGAGTTCAAAACCAGCCTGAGAAGAGCAAGGCCCAGTCTCTAAAAATAGCTAGCCGCTGTGGTGGGCAACTGTAGTCCCAGCCACTCCACAGGCTGAGGCAAGAGAACAGCTTAAACCCAAGAGTTTGAGGTTGCTGTGAGCTACGATGCCACAGCACTCTACTAAGGGCAACAGTATAAGACTCTGTCTCAAAAAAGATTAGTTTAGGGTGGCACCTGTGGCTTAAAGGAGTAGGGTGTCAGCCCCATGTGCTGGAGGTGGTGGGTTCAAACCCAACCTCGGCCAAAAACTGCAAAAAAACAAACAACTTAGTTTAGATTTCGTATTATGCCCAATAAATAGAGCTCAATTCAAATAAGAAAACAGAATGAGGCCTGGGTGCAGTGGCTCACGCCCATAATCCTAGCACTCTGGGAGGCTGAAGTGGATGGATTGCTTAGGAGTTTAAGACCAGCCTGAGCAAGACAGAGACCCCATCTCTACTAAAAACAGAAAAACCAGCTGGACATTGTGGAGACATTGTGGAGAGCATCTGTAGTCCCCAGTTACTTGGGAGGCTGAGGCAAGAAGGATTGCTCACGCCCAGAAGTTTGAGGTTGCTGTGAGCCATGATGCCACAGCACTCTGCCCAGGGTGACAGAGTGAGACTGTCACAAAAAAATGAAAAAAAGGGGGTGGCGCCTGTGGCTCAGTCGGTAAGGCGCCGGCCCCATATACCAAGGGTGGCAGGTTCAAACCCAGCCCCGGCCAAACTGCAACCAAAAAATAGCCGGGCGTTGTGGCGGGCGCCTGTAGTCCCAGCTACTTGGGAGGCTGAGGCAAGAGAATATCGCTTAAGCCCAGGAGTTGGAGGTTGCTGTGAGCTGTGTGAGGCCACGGCACTCTACCAAGGGCCATAAAGTGAGACTCTGTCTCTACAAAAAAAAAAAAAAATGAAAAAAAGGAAAACAGAATGGGCTGAGGAAGAAGAAAAAGAATATGAAAGGGGAGAAAGGGGCCACAGAGAGAGAGAGAGAGAGAGAACAGAAAAGTAAAAGGGAAAACTAAATAGGTTTTTGAAATGAGTATTAAGCAAATGCTGGTCACATCCCAGTGGGTTACCAGTTGCACTCACATGTTAAATTTTTTTTTACAGATGCGCAATTACTTCTTCTTAACCTTAAAGCTTGAATATTCCTTAATGAATTCTCCCCAGGACAGGACACCCTTCCCCGGATTCAGTGACAGTGCAAAGCAGTGAGGTCAAGCTGAGTGGTCAACTATAATTTCCCAGCACTGACATCTCATACTCAGCAAAGTGACCAACACACAGCAGGTATTTAATAAGTATTTGCTAAAAAAAAAAAAAAAATGATTCAACGAATATTAGGGGAAGTTAGCACTATTTAGAATATCCTAAGCTTTAAAAGTTAATACTTTTTAGGGAATCATGGTATCCTACAAAATGTTCATAGTTTGCCTGTGAGAAAACATGTATAATCTGTTCAAAACCCATCCTGTTTGGTTTGGTGATTTTTAATGTTCAAAAGAAAAAAATAACTTGTGTCTCTCAAGAAGGCAGGTCATTGAATGGAGACATCTTTATTAGAACAAGGAGACTAAGTCGGGGGTGGTGGCTCATGCCTGTAATCCCAGCACTCTGGGAGGCCCAGGCAGGTGGATTGTCTGAGCTCACAGGTTTGAGACCAGCCTGAGCCAGAGCAAGACCTCATCTCTTTAAAAAAAAAAAAAAAAAGGCGCCTATAGTCTCAACTACTTGGGGGCTGAGGCAAGAGAATTGCTTAAGCCCCTGAGTTGGAGGTTGTTGTAAACTGTGATGCCACGGCACCCTACTGAGGGTGACAAAGTGAGACTCCGTCTCAAAAAAAAGAACAAGGAGACCAATAAATGGAGAATGGAGTGAGGTAAGTCTCCTGAATTAGAGGCTTTTACTTTTTTCTTTTTGTAGATTCTACCCTTTGTGTCTGGATCTATACAGGAGGTTTCTTGTGGGTACTCCCTTCGGTCGTATTTACTCAGAATCAATTCCAGAGAAGGCAGAGTACTTAAGGTCTGACACAGGTAAGTGTAAAAAATTTTAAACCTCTTTTTTAACTATCTGCTTCAAAAAATTAGAGTTAAGGTTATTTTGCATACTTTTAATTTTTTTAGTTGGGTACATATTATGCTTCTGCTTATCTTTAAAAATTACTTCTAAGACGGTAGGTATCTTCACTATTCTCTGAATTTTTTTTCCTCTCTAATTAACAGTGAAGATCACAGGCAAACTGCTCTTTGCTCTGTAAGTCTTAAAGCAACCTTTGACCAAGAACAATAAAATCTAAGAGTGAACTGCTAGACACACAGGGACAAAGCAACATAAAAAAAAGAACTAAAAAGGGATTTTTAGACTGTATGTTCCAGTTCTGAAAATGGTTGAAAGCCCCTTTACATCTTTTACATTTACCTGAATGGAGTTGAAATACATTCTTCTTAGTAAAGTATCACAAAAATGGAAAAATAAATATCCAATGTACTCCATACTAATATGAAATCAATATATGAACAATTACATGCTCATGAGAACAAGAAAACACTAATACAGTCCAGTTGGGGATAGACAGAAGCAGGAAGGGGGAGGGGGAGGACATCTGGCAGAAGGAGGGAGGGCAATAAAAAAAAAATCCCACTGGGTGGCGCCTGTGGCTCAGTGAGTAGGCCGCCAGCCCCATATACCAAGGGTGGTGGGTTCAAACCTGGCCCCAACCAAACTGCAACAAAATAATAGCCAGGCATTGTGGCGGGCGCCTATAGTCCCAGCTACTCGGGAGACTGAGGCAGGAGGATCGCCTAAGCCCAAGAGCTGGAGGGTGCTGTGAGCTGTGACGCCACTCCCCTCTACTGAGTGAGGGCGACCAAGTGAGACTGTTTCTAAAAAAAAAAAAAAAAAAAATCCCACCTATAATCCCAGCACTCTGGGAGGCAGAGGCAGGCAGATCACCTGAGCTCATGAGTTCAAGACCAGCCTGAGCAAGAGCAAAACCCCCATCTTAAAAACTAACTGGGCAGGGGGCAGCGCCTGGGGCTCAGTGAGTAGGGTGCCAGCCCCATATACTGAGGGAGGCAGGTTTGAACCCGGCCCGGCCAAACTGCAACAACAACAAAAAAATAGCCGGGTGTTGTGGCAGGTGCCTGTAGTCCCAGCTACTCGGGAGGCTGAGGCAAGAGAATCGCCTAAGCCCAAGAGCTGGAGGTTGCTGTGAGTTGTGACGCCACAGCACTCTACCAAAGGTGACAAGGTGAGACTGTCTCTAAAAACAAAAACTACCGGGTGGTAGAAACACCTTTCCTTGGTTGCTTAGGTCCTGCGTCAAGGAGTGCTGTAGGTGGAAAGGCTGTAGCTCTACTCTAAGACACCCCCTCACCCCCTACCCCGAGACTTCCATCCCCACCCTACACCTCAAGACTGATTCTCAGTTTCATTCACAAACATGGATATGTCTTTCCCTCATCCCCTACAGGAGTAGGGAGAAACGGTGGATACTCTCAGATCCTACCTACCCTGGAAGAGAAAGGCTGGGTGCACGAAGGGTCACTGTATTGAGACAAAGGCACCACAGGAAGATCAAGCAACAGGCTCCTGACAGAAGCCTAATGAGAGATGATGGTGTAGAGACAGGACGGATGAGTCACGGCATTTTTGTGACATTGTAAATATACCACGGGAGATAACAAAACTACTCAAGAAGAATGGAAGAAGTCATGCCTCAAACCTTGCTCTACAAGTTGGTCATTCTGAGATGAGGTTTCAGTAACTGGTGAACCACCTACTGCTACAGAAGAAGGAACAGCTATAGACAAGGGGTAGAAATCATCCCAGAAATCACAGAGCCACGCTTCCTCCCAGATGTGCTGAGGATCTCTGCCGTTCTGGAAGATGCACTAGACCAGCTCTCTATTCTAAACTATGTCATGCTGATTCAGGATGAAGGAGGACTAAGCACCAGCATGAAAAGCAAAGAAATGAATGTAGAGGGAAAGAGCCTAGACGAACCTCCAATATATGCAACAATTTCAAAAATACCTAAAGAAGGAAGCAAGTTACCAGTAACCAGACAAGGAGGCCAAACTGCCACGGAGTTTAACAGAGTGCCGGATCTTGTCTTCAAACAACATTCACGGCAGAGACATGAAGAAAATTCAGATGGACAGGCGATTTTCCAGGGATGTGATTGCAGATACCATTAAGGAGCTGAATGATTCAGGCACTTTTACTAATCTCCTGGCAGCTTTAAACAAAGAGAGGGAAACAAAATGAAGGAAGAAAGAAGAAAAAAGATAAAATCTCTTCAAAAACAGCTAGTTAATGTTAAAAAAGAACGGCAATTTGAAGTACAGAATCAGAATGAATATATTGCTCACCTCAAGGATCAACTGCAAGAGATGAAGGCAAAAACCAACTTGGAAAATCAGTATATGAAAAAAAAATACTGAGCTGCAAATTGCCCAGACCCAGAAAAAATGCAACAAAACAGAAGAACTCTTGCTGGAGGAGACTGAGAAACTGAGGATGAAAACTGAAAAAGAGAACCGGATTCCTGGGGAGAATGAAGTCTTCCTTAAAAAGGAGCAAGAACTTGAGGAGACACTAGAATTCTGGATGAAGAAATTTGATAAGGACACAGAAATGAAACAGAATGAACTAAATGCTCTCAAAGCCGCAAAGGCCTGTGACTTAGTACACCTTCAAGACCTTGCAAAGGTGACGAGGGAGTACGAACGGTCATCATCGAAGATAGGAGAAGAGCAGGAAAAAGACAGAACAGGATCTCTTGGAATTAAGAAGCATCATAAAGCTCCAGGCCTGGTGGCGAGGCACTGGGGTACGGAAGGAAACTGGTGGTTTCAAACTCTCCAGGGACAAAGATGGTAGGTAACGAGGACTCACAAGGTAAAGGCAAAGACAAGGATGAGCAGAGAAGCAAGCAGTGACCACATGATCGTTTGTCCTTTCCTCGGGTGTTCTGAAGATGGGAGTGAGGACGTGGGGAGGAAGAAGCACCTTGTACTGTTACAGATGGCTCACCTGCGGGCTGTTTCTTATGTAGACATTCACAGATAAAGCCTGCTTATTTCACTTTGCCTGTTATATTAGTTTTCAAACCCTGAATTAGGACTACACCATTGATTTAGAGCTTCCTCTTCTTTTGGATTCTGCTGGGAAGAAGTATTTCTGGCAGCCTTGTCAAGATTCTTCTTGCTCTTTCTCACCAGAAAAAAAAGAGTTCATGGGCTTGGTTACAGCCATGCATTAAAATTTTCAGTAATTCAAAAAAAAAAACCTAACCGGGTATTGTGGTGGGCACCTGTAGTCCCAGCTACTCGCAGGCTGAAGCAAGAGGATTGCTTGAGCCCCAGAGTTTGAAGTTGCTGTGAGCTGTGATGCCACAGCACTCTACCGGGGGCTATAAGTGAGACTGTCTCAAAAAAAGAACCACTTCTCTGATTCACTTTGACATTTGCTACTTTTTATGATACTATCAATAAGCTATAAATACTACTTCCGTCTTAGTTCACAAATACCTTAACCAGCAAGTCTGCAAAGGTAACAACAGTGGGTTCCTGTCACATGTAACCTTGCAAGACAAAAAGACTTATGCTTCTTAAGCAGAAATTTCTGAGAACTCACTGAGCTTAATGTATCAATAATTTTGCTAAGTGTTGTGAGTTCATGGCCAATTCCTGGGAATGCGTAAATCAGCATCAAGGATTTCTGTCCGGATACAAAATTTTACAAACACGAAAAATTGTAGTTGATAATCCCCCTAATGAAACTAAATTATCAGGCATCAGACAACAGCATAACTATTTGCTCAAATGACTATGGGGAAAGACAGGAGTCAGGTCATGAAGACTTCACTGAAGGCGTGCCAAGGACAGGCAGATTTCTACAGCAGCAGTTCTCAAAACACAACCCGAGATCCATGAAGGGAATCCACAAGGTCAAAACAATTATTACTATAGTACTAACATGCTATATTATCCTTTCCATTTTTGTTGTTGTATAAGTGCATGGTAGAATGTTCCAGAGGCAACAGAAGGTATCACAAAGCAGAATAAAGAAGCAGATCTGAGAATCCACCTGTTTTCCTTTTTATTCTTTTTTTTTTTTGTCACCACCCAGGCTACAGGCATCAGCCTACCTCGTAGCAAGTTCAAGCTCCTGGGTTATATAGCAATCCTCTTGCCTCAGCCTCCTAAGCCTATAATCCCAGCACTTTGGGAAGATGAAGTAGAAAGATGACTTGAACCCAGGAATTTAAGACCAGCCTAAGCAAGAGCAAGTCTCTGTCTCTACTAAAAATAGGAAAATTAGCCAGACATGGTAGCACGCATTTGTAGTCACAGCTACTTTGGAAACTGAGGCAAGAGAATCTCTTGAGCCCAGGAGTTCAAGGTTGCTGTGAGTTATGATCATACCTTTGTACTCTAGTCTGGGCAACAGAGTGAAAAATTAAAAAGTTACTAATGTTAACATGAGCTTATTATATTCTTAATAAATTAATACTTTTTAAATTCCCAGTTTTAATTTTGAATATGGTAAATGATGGTATAAGTGACTGGAGTCATCAATTTTTAAGCATTTAAAAGGGTCCTGAGATTTTAAAAGTCTAAGAACTGTGGTCCTAGGTGTTTTCAAATTAGCTATGAAGTTGAAAAAAAAAATCTACTTATTTGGTTCTCTCTGCTATGTAAGATTTTAACATGATAGATGTAGAAGCTTGAGATTCTCACCTTCATAATGAAAATAACAGGGAAAGTGCAGTGAGCAGAGCCCTGCAATGAGAAGACTGAAGGAGGAAGCTGGAAACTAAAACTCAGTCTTGACCACTGGCCAGCTGCTGACTAAGGATGGTCACTCAACTGCACATAACCTCCCTGGGCCTTCCTTTCCCCATCTCTACATGAGACGGTTTAGTTATTTTCTTTCTTTTTTTTTTTCTTAGAGGCAGAGTCTGACTCTTGCCCTTGGTAGAGTGCGGTGGCATCACAGCTCATGCCAACTGCCAGCTCTTGGGCTTAGGCAATTCTCTTGCCTCAGCCTCCCGAGTAGCTGGGACTACAGGCACCCACCACAATGCCCAGCTATTTTTTATTGTAGTTTGGCTGGGGCCAGGTTAGAATCCACCACCCTTGGTATATGGGGCCGGCGCTCTACTCACTCAGCCACAGGCGCCGCCCGGTTTAGTCATTTTCAAAGGAAGGTGTATCAGACTCTCTGGAGATATTATTTTTTCAAACTACAAACTTTCTCACTGATACATTCCTACCTTGAGAAACAGAACACATGATTACTATTACTGATGGGAATGGCTTGCCCTTGTGAATGCTGTGATGCTATGGAGACAGAAAAAGTCTGAAAAACCATTGGACTGAATTAGTTTTAAGGTCCCTTCTGAGCATAAACTATCAAAGAAGAAACCATTTCAAGCTCGGCGCCTGTAGCTCAAGCAGCTAAGGCACCAGCCACGTACATCAGAGCTGGCGGGTTCAAATCCAGCCCAAGCCTGCCAAACAACAATGACGGCTGCAACCAAAAAGTAGCCGGGCATTGTGGCGGACACCTATAGTCGCAGCTAGTAGAGAGGCTGAGGCAAGAGAATGGCTTAAGCCAGGAGTTTGAGGTTGCTGTGAGCTGGGATGCCCCAGCACTCTACCCAGGGTGACAGCTTGAAGCTCTGTCTCAAAAAAAAAAAAAAAAAAGAAAGAAAGAAAAGAAACTATTTCAATCACGCATGCACGGTGATGCACCCCCACCCCTTTCTGCTGGGTGTGCCAGAGCAAAGAGAGTGAACAGCAAAGCCCACAGCGCCCAGCCTATGTTAGACTGTCCCTCAAGGCTGACAGAAGTTCTGGGACTGCTTGCTTATCACCTGGCAATGAGCATTAGTACTTCTTTTTTTTTTTTTTTTGTAGAGACAGAGTTTCACTTTATTGCCCTCAGTAGAGTGCCATGGCGTCAAACAGCTCACAGCAACCTCCAACTCCTGGGCTTAGGCGATTCTCCTGCCTCAGCCTCTCGAGTAGTGGGACTACAGGTGCCCACCACAATGCCCGGCTATTTTTTTGTTGCAGTTTGTCCGGGGCTGGGTTTGAACCCGCCACCCTCGGTATATGGAGCCAGTGCCCTGCTCACTGAGCCACAGGCGCCGCCCGAGCATTAGTACTTCTATGACCTAGTGTCCTGACATGCCATAGAAAATGAGATCCACTGTATTTCACCCTTTAGAAAAACCCTAAAAGGGCAATGTTTCCCCCCAGACAGAGTCTTGCTCTGTTGTCCAGACTAGAGTACAGTGGCATTATCATAGCCCACAGCAACTTCAAACTCCTAGGCTCAAGTGATCCTCCTGCCTCAGCCTCTCAAGGCACAACTGCTAATTTTTCCAATTTTTATAGAAATAGAGGCTTGCTATATTGCTCGGGCTGGTCTCAAACTCCCGGCCTCAAGTGATCCTCCCACCTCAGCCTCCCAAGGTGTTAGGATTATAAATGAAAGCCACTGTGCCTGGGCCAGGCAATTCTTATTTGTAACAATTTTCTTAATTTGGAAGCAGTAAAAGGAATGAAGCCTTCCCAATGAAATTCTTGCAAAAAGAATGAGAAGATGTTATTGTGGATTAAGAATCTTGAAGGGGTGGGATAAAAAAAGAATATTGAAGGAGCCTGCTACTTTTTTGACACCAATCGAATTGAACATGACCTGTTTGCTTACCTTATAGCCAAACAGGAAGAGTCCAAAGAAAAGGCTGTAAAGGTCTGCTGTCAGGATGCCCAGGTTGACAGAGGTGGCACTAGTGACTTTAATTACCAGTGGCATGAAGCTGTACAGGCAAAACATACAGAAGGCAAATGCCACAAACAGCAAGGCTGTGGAAAAACGGAATATCTAATATTATGGGAAGAAATCAGAAGACAAAAGGGCCTGAGGCCTGGCTGCCATGTAAAACTCCCTGAAACTTTAATATATTACCTACAAAGGTCCTCATTAACAGTTAGCCTTGAAAATGGGAGTACAAAAACTCTTTGAAGAAAAAAAAAAAAAATAACTAGTTGTGATGTAGATAAAGGACCTCTAAAATCCAACAGGGAGTCGGATGGTCAAGGCTATAAAATCTTACTTATGGTGTGACTGAGTCAAGGAGTCACTTCTCACCCTCCGGGGCAGAGTGATGTCTCTGATAAAAAGGTCATTAAAAGCAGAATCAACATCATGTGTCAAGAAAAATCACTCAATTACCTTTTCCTTGTGTTTATTTGTTTGGACATGATTTATGTAACTGGATTCAGAATAAAGTGTTTTTAAGGCATCGAGGACAGTTACCAGGTCAACTATATTTGTTCATCTCGTTAAATTAAATGCTCCAAAACAGCACAGTATAACTAACTATCCTCTCTAGGACGGGGTCCGTCATGGGAATGCCCACCACATTAGCAACATCTGTACTTCACAACCACTTCTTTAATCTCACCCCATTTCCAACACTGTGTGTGCATGTGTTGTTTTTTTTTTTTCTCTCCCTCTAGTTGGCAATCTAAGTAATTTAATTGAATTAAATTGTTCAAGTATGGGCTACAATCTTCGATGACATTTATGTACATTTAACTTCTTTCCACCTATCATCAAAGTTCAAATCCTTCCTGTCCCATCACTATCTCCTTCTGCTTTATTTATTTATTTATTTATTTTTCTTTTTGTAGAGACAGAGTTTCACTTTATTGCCCTCGGTAGAGTGCCATGGCGTCACACAGCTCACAGCAACCTCCAACTCCTGGGCTTAGGCGATTCTCCTGCCTCAGCCTCCCAAGTAGCTGGGACTACAGGCGCCCGCCACAATGCCCGGCTATTTTTTTGTTGCAGTTTGGCCGGGGCTGGGTTTGAACCCGCCACCCTCGGTATATGGGGCTGGCGCCCTGCTCACTGAGCCAAGGCGCCACCCTTATTTATTAATTTTTATTGTTAAATCATAGCTGTGTACATTAGTGCAATCAAGGGGTACAATGTGCAGGCTTCATATACAATCTGAAATATTCTCATCAAACTGTTCAACGTAGCCTTCGTGGCATTTTCTTAGTTACCGTATGTAGGCATTTGTATTCTGCATTTAGTAAGTTTCGCCTGTACCCATTCTAAGATGCACTGCAGATGTGGCCCCACTCCATAACCCTGCCTCCACCAAACCTCCCCCTTCCCTTCCCCTTCCTTGGCCCTTTCCCCATAGTCTTGTGCTATAGTTGGGTTACAGCCTTCATGTGAAAGCTATAATTTAGCTTCATAGTAGAGCTGAGTACATTGAATACTTTTTCTTCCATTCCTGAGATACTTTGCTAAGAAGACTATGTTCCAGCTCCATCCATGTAAACATGAAAGAGGTAAAGTCTCCATCTTTCTTTAAGGCTGCATAATATTCCATGGTATACATGTACCACAATTTGCTACTCCATTCGTGGGTCGATGGACACTTGGGCTTCTTCCATGACTTAGCAATTGTGAATTGGGCTGCAATAAACATTCTGGTACAGATGTCTTTGTTATATTGTGAATTTTGGACTTCTGGGTATAAACCAGGTAAAGGAATTACAGAATCGAATGGCAGGTCTATCTTTAGGTCTCTAAGTATTCTCCAAACATCCTTCCAGAAGGAACACATTAGTGTGCATTCCCACCAGCAGTGTAGAAGTGTGCCCTTTTCTCCACTTCCATGCCAACATCTCTGGTTTTGGGATTTTGTTATGTAGGCTACTCTTACTGGGGTTAGGTGGTATCTCAAAGTAGTTTTGATTTGCATTTCTCTAATGATTAAGGATGAAGAGCTTTTTTTCATGTGTTTGTAGATCGTGCGTCTGTCTTCTTTAGAGAAGTATCTCTTCAAATCCCTTGCCCACCCTGAGATGGGGTCACATGTTCTTTTCTTGCTAATACATTCGAGTTCTCTGTGGATTCTAGTTATTAGACCTTTATCGGAGGTATAACCTGCAAATATTTTCTCCCATTCTGAGGGCTGTCTGCTTGTTTTACTTACAATGTTCTTGGCTGTGCAGAAGCTTTTTAGTTTGATCAGGTCCCAGTAGTGTATTTTTGATACTGCATCAATTACCTGGGGAGTCCTCCTCACAAAATATTCACCCAGGCCGATTCCTTCAAGAGTTTTCCCTACACTATCTTCAAGTATTTTTATAGTTTCATGTCTTAAGTTTAAATCCTTTGTCCAGTGAGAGTCTATCTTAGTTAATGGTGAAAGGTGTGGGTCCAGTTTCAATCTTCTACAGGTTGCCAGCCAGTTTACCCAGCACCATTTGTTAAATAGGGAATCTCTTCCCCACTGGATGTTTTCAATTGGCTTGTCAAAGATCAAATAACGGTAAGTAGCTGGATCCATCTCTTGGTTCTCTATTCTGTTCCAGACATCTACTTCTCTGTTTTTGTGCCAGTACCATGCTGTTTTGATCACTATCGATTTATAGTACAGTCTCAGGTCTGGTAGCGTGATTCCTCCTGCTTTGTTTTTATTTCTGAGTAATGTTTTGGCTATTCGAAGCTTTTTCTGATTCCATATAAAATGAAGTATTATTTTTTCAAGATCTTTAAAATATGACAATGGAGCTTTAATAGGAATTTCATTAAAATTATATATTGCTTTGGGTAGTATGGACATTTTAACAATGTTGATTCTTCCCAGCCATGAGCATGATATGTTGTTCCATCTGTTAACACCTTCAGCTATTTCTTTTCTTAAAGTTTCATAGTTCTCTTTGTAGAGATCTTTCACATCCTTTGTTAGGTATACTCCCAAATAGTTCATTTTCTTTGGCACTACTGTGAAAGGAATAGAGTCCTTGACTGTTTTTTCTGCTTGGTTATTGTTGGTATATATAAAGGCTACAGATTTATGGGTGTTGATTTTGTAGCCTGAGACATTGCTGTATTCCTTGATCACTTCTAAAAGTTTTGTAGTAGAATCCCTAGTGTTTTCCAGATACATGATCATATCATCTGTGATGAGTGAGAGTTTGATCTCTTCTGACCCTATGTGGATACCCTTGATCACCTTTTCTTCCCTAATTGCAATGGCCAAAACTTCCATTACAATGTTAAAGAGCAATGGAGACAATGGGCAACCTCGCCTGGTTCCTGATCTAAGTGGAAATGATTTCAATTTAACTCCATTGAATACCATATTGGCTGTGGGTTTGCTGTAGATGGCCTCTATTAGTTTAAGAAATGTCCCTTTTATTCCAATTTTCTTAAGTGTTCTGATCATGAAAGAATGCTGGATATTATCAAAAGCTTTTTCTGTATCAATTGAAAGAATCATATGGTCCTTATTTTTTAGTTTGTTTATGTGTTGAATTACATTTATAGATTTACGTATATTGAACCAGCCTTGAGACCCTGGGATAAATCCCACTTGGTCATGGTGCATAATTTTTTTGATGTGTTGTTGGATTCTGTTTGTTAGGATCTTATTGAGTATTTTAGCATCAATATTCATTAGTGATATTGGTCTATAATTTTCTTTTCTTGCTGGGTCTTTCCCTGGTTTGGGGATTAAGGTGATGTTTGCTTCGTAGAATGTGTTGGGTAATTTTCCTTCTTTTTCTATATTTTGGAAGAGGTTTAGTAGTATAGGTACTAGTTCTTCTTTAAAGGTTTGGTAGAATTCTGACGTAAAGCCATCTGGTCCTGAGCTTGTCTTCTTAGGGAGATTTTGTATAGTTGATGCTATTTCAGAACTTGATATAGGCCTGTTCAACATTTCCACTTCGTTCTGGCTAAGTCTTGGTAGGTGGCGTACTTCCAGGTTTTGGTCAATTTCTTTCAGATGTTCTTATTTCTGAGAATAGAGTTTCTTGTAGTATTCGTTAAGGATTTTTTGAATTTCTGAGAGGTCTGTTGTTATTTCATCTTTACCATTTCTGATTGATGAAATTAGAGATTTTACTCTTTTTTTTCTTGGTTAGATTGGCCAAAGGTTTATCTATTTTATTGATCTTTTAAAAAAAAACAACTTTTGGATGTATTGATCCATTGTATAATTCTTTTGTTTTCAATTTCATTTAGTTCTGCTCTGATTTTGGTTATTTCTTTTCTTCTGCTGGGTTTGGGGTTGGAGTGTTCTTCCTTCTCCCGTTGCTTGAGATGTTCCAGTAAGTTATTAACTTCCTCTCTTTCCGTTTTCTTGAGGAAGGCTTGCAGTGCTATAAATTTCCCTCTTAGGATTGCCTTTGCAGTATCCCAGAGGTTCTGGTAATTCGTGTCTTGATTGTTGTTTTATTCCAAAAATTTGGTGATTTCCTTCTTAATCTCGTCTATAACCCATCTATCCTTCAGCATAAGGTTGTTTAGCTTCCATGTTTTTGTATGGGTATGCAGGTTCCTGTTGTTATTGAGTTCAACTTTTATTCCATGATGGTCTGAGAAGATGCAAGGAATAATTTCTATTTTTTTAAATTTGCTGAGGTTAGATTTGTGGCCTAGGATGTGGTCGATTTTGGAGTATGTTCCGTGGGCTGATGAGAAGAATGTGTATTCAGTTCTGTAGGGATGAAATGTTCTGTAGATGTCTGTTAAGTCCAGATGTTGAATGGTTGAGTTTAAATCAAAGATTTCTTTGGTTAGCCTCTTTTTGGAGGATCTATCCAGCACTGCTAAAGGAGTGTTAAAATCTCCAACTACTATGGAAGTGGAGGAAATCGAGTTGCTCATGCTGATTTATTGTGCCTAAGAATATCAAGTGACAGGAGCAAAGGGAGATGGGGATGATTCCACACCATCCGTGACTCAAGTTAATGCTTCACAAATCACATCAAGTGGACAAAAACTGTCTAATGAAAGCTGCTATGACCGAGGGTCAGTCTCCAGCGTTGTGCAGAATTCCTAGTAAATAAAGGCTATTTCTACAGGTAAAGAATAAGGATTAACTTTGATGGAGGTCCACCCACCAGTTCTCAGAGACAAGTCAATGTGAACGTCTACAGCTGGTGTGCATCGAATTACTCTGGGATTTTACAAAGATGCCTGAATATTATTAAAATAAGGCATTTATCTCTGGATGTTCATTTTCATTAAAAGAAAGAACTGACTATGTTACCCAGTTTGATGAAAACCAGCACATGTACCTCATGATTGCATTTATGTACACAGCTATGACTTAATAAAAAAAAAAAAAAAAAAGGGAATCAGTGTAACCTGGCTTATTGTACCCTCAATGAATCCCCAACAATAAAAAAAATAAAAATAAAAAAAAAAAAAATAATAAAAAAAAAAAAATAAAAAAAAATAAAAAAAAAAAAAAAAAGGGAAAGAACTGACTAACAAGTATTATTTACATTGGATTTTTTTTTTCCATTCCTGAGATACTTTACTAAGAATAATATTTTCCAGCTCCATCCATGTAAACATAAAGGAGGTAAATGGGCATAAATGTATTTATGATCTGTGTACAAAAGACTTAATAAAAAAAAAAAAGCATTATTTACATACCGATTTTCCAGTCCCAGTGAATGGCAGCAATATCCTTATACTCCACAATCAACCTAAGATTAAAATAAGAGGTCACAGAGAGATCCACACACTTATTTTCACTTTTATATGCATTTTAGTTGTTATTCTTCAGCAAAGGTGAAGGAATTATTATGACTTTTGAATTTTTCTTAGAAAATAAAAATAACACCTTTAATATAAATGACAAAGAATAAAACCAAATGAGTTTGTAAAAGTATTACAAGTGCCTTTACAAGTGCTCTCTAATATTTTCTAGAGATAAATGGGGGGGGGGAGAAATGCTTACTGGTCCTCATTAGTACAATAGTTAGTATAAAAAACAAACCCTTACTGTTAATGCTCGTACCACACTGTAATCAGGAATACTAAGCCTTATATATGTTTAATAAAATAAAGCATAATTCTTGACATTTTAACAATCCTCTGATAAGACACTTAGCAAGTTACTGACTTAAAATGTGAATCTGGGCCAAGTAAACAATGATATTAGTAGTTTAAAAGTCATCACCCATGATATATTTGCTTATTATGTTTTTAGAAAAAAATCTGAGAATCTTACAGCTGTATGCCACTGATAATTGTTCCAAATAGGCCCACCATTCCCAAAAACTCCTGTCTGCTCAGCTTCTTCACGATGTATTCTTCACAGACGTTAGAAATGCCATAGAGGGAAGCCCCAAGAAGAACCAAGATGTCACCGATCAGTACGTCACTCCCTGCAGGAAGACAAGCCACAAAAGGGTACAATAAGAACAGGTGAACCCCGAGCTTGCCCTGTGAGTTCATCTCACCTGTGTTCAGCCAAGTAAGACTTTACAAAGGGAGAAATCCTGGTTTCTACATATAAAGTCTCTTACTTTTCTAACTTTCTAGTATAATTCTGCTATGATTTTTTTCATAATTTGGAGGACTAACAGACTGGAAGATGGTGGTATATGCCATAAATTAAGCCCTCAGAAAATGATTCTATAACAATGACAAATTAATAGAGAGGAATAGGGAGGCGCCTGTGGCTCAAAAGAGTAGGGCGCTGGCCCCATATACTGGAGGTGGTGGGTTCAAACCCAACCCCCGCCAAAAAACTGCAAAAAAAAAGAAAGACAAATTAATGGAATTTATTAAAGGGTCACAGGCCAGGTGAGTTGGCTCACACCTGGAGTCTGAGCTTAGGAGTTGGAAACCAGCCTGAGCAAGAGTGAGACCCCGTCTCTATCAAAAACAGAAAAATTAGCCAGGCGTGGTGGTATATGCCTGTAGTCCCAGCCACTCCAAAAGCTGAGGCAATAAGATCACTTGAGATCCAGAGTTTGAGGTTGCTGTGAGCTATGATGCCATGGTACTCAACTCCAGGGAAACTCAGTGAGACTCTGTCTCAAAAAAAGGGTGACATCAGTTTGGTAACTTTCTCTCTTAATTCAAGGAGACATTGAAAGCATTTGCAGATTGGGGAAATTCATAGACTTTAATTAGATTTTATACTTATGCTATCAATTGTCTGAATTTGATGCAAAGTAGAGCAAAGTGTCTTTATTCACAGAGAGGCCTAAGAAAAGGTCATTCTATAAATACTAAGTCTCTTTTCAAAATAAAACAACAGGCTTGGTGCCTGTGGCTCAAGCGACACACACGTGGCACCAGCCACCTACACCTGAGCTGGCGGGTTCGAATCCAGCCCGGGCCCACCAAACAACAATGACGGCTGCAACCACAAAACAGCCGGGCATTGTGGCGGACGCCTGTAGTCCCAGCTACTTGGGAGGCGGAGACAGGAGACTCGCTTTGGGAGGCGGAGCCCAGGAGTTTGAGGTTGCTGTGAGCTATGATGCCACAGCACTCTACCCAGAGCAAAAGCTTGAGGCTCTGTCTCAAAAAAAAAAACAAAAAAAAACAACACAACAAAAAACCAAGAATCTACCGTAGATTTTCCAGTATCCAATCCAAATGTATGAGAAAAAAAAAAGATTATCACAAAGATTATTATTATTATTCCTTTGTGGGAGTGGTTACAAAATATCAAAAAGAGGTAAATCTGAAAATAAAATTTAAAAGGTAGCTAACCAGGACATGTTTTCTGCCTTTCACTATATTTTTGCAAAATAGAAGTGAAAACATAAGCAAAACTCTTCTGTGACTAAACCACAAATAAGTTATACCCTCTTACCTGAACTGTCTTGCCTCCCTGCTAATATGTCTGCACCAACCATGGTTCCTACACCCAGCAGACAGACAGACACAGCGATGAAGTGGATGACTCGGTATCTTGCATGAAGAATGAACCACGAGAGAGCCATCAACACAGGAATCCCGAAGCAATCCAAAAGCTGCGTGAGAAGAGAAATGAACAGCTGAAAACATCGCTTATTAGCTAAACGACAGGCAAATAAGTAAGAATAGGAGTCAGCATTTGTTCAGCATTTATCACTGCCAGGCCTGGACTAAGCGCTACATCTGAATTACTTTAATCCTCACAACAGCTCTATGAGACTGATGTTACAATCTCATTTTATAGATGAGAAAATGAAGCTATAAAAGGAGAAATGGGTCGCCACCATTAAAAATGGGAAAGCCAGGTGCTGAATCGAAGAATTCAGCCCATAGACCCGTGATTTCCCTCTCCAGTCCCACTAGTGTTTATCCGTCAGCCCAGGAGGCAAACCGTCCTTCCTGCATGCATCCATTCACTCAGGGAGAAAATATTTATTAAATATTTCAAATGTGCAACGCACTGTGAGAGGAGCTGGAAACAGACCTCACTTGAGCAGGATAGATATGAACTAGAAAAGACACAGAATAAATAATTTTATCAGCAGATTGTTTAACTGCAGTTGGGCTGAGGGCTACTGAGCAGTACGGGTTACTGTGAGAGGCCACACACACGCCTCCTGTGCAGCTGTGCCCCGGGAGACAGGCACCTGTTCAGAGCAAATGCTCTTTTATCAGCAGATTGTTTAACTGCAGTTGGGCTGAGGGCTACTGAGCAGTACGGGTTACTGTGAGAGGCCACACACACGCCTCCTGTGCAGCTGTGCCCCGGGAGACAGGCACCTGTTCAGAGCAAATGCTCTTTTCACCTCTATCTCATGCTCCTCCAGCACCTATGATCTTGGTCCAGGAAACACCTGCTATACTCCTAATACTGCCCATCTGAAAGGCATACCAAAATTACAATAGATCTGAAATCATTTACAAGATAAAAGAAAAACAGAGATGGCACTCACTCAAGTTTTTTGGGATTTTTTGTTGTTTGTGTTGAGAGAGGGTCTCACTATATTGCCCTGCGTAGAGTGTCATAGCTCACAGCAACCCCAAACCCTTGGGTTTAAGTAATCCTGTTGCCACCCGAGTAGCTAGGACTACAGGCGCCTGCCCCAAGGCCTGGCTAATTTTTGTATTATGGTGTCTCACACTTGCTTAGGCTAGTCTCCAACTCCTGAGTTCAAACAATCCACCTACCTCAGCCTCCCACAGTGCTAGGATTACAGATATAAGCCACCATGCCCGGCCACTCAAGTGTTGAATTCACAAATTTTATGTGAATAAGGACAATTCTTAATGCATTCAAGTGTATCAGATGGAAAAATGTATTCCTGATACTACTACTACTAATACTCCTGGAACTGTTTTATTTTCACCCTGTTGTCTATTTTTTAGACCTTGTCACTGATTCTCTCTTTATCTGTTCAGTCTTAGACAAGTCAGGCCCCTACATCTCCAGCAGTCCATTCAATCCTGTCCAGAGTTGTTTACTCGCTGCCTTTCACTTCGGTATCATTGCTGGAGTCCAACACACCATGAGTAGGAATAGGCATCTTGCCTTGTTTCTTATTCCGACTGCAGAACTCTAATCTCCTAAGTGCTTTATTGAGCCTGCCTGAATAACAAACCATTAAATGATGGGAAGGATAATAGCTTGTCCCGGAAGACACCAGCAGAATACAGCCATGATGGCTTAACAAAGTCTGAACTACATTTCTTAAACAAAAAAAGGAGAAAAATACACTCTAAAAATGATAAAGGGTCTCCCTATCCTTGTGTCCTAAAATCAAGGTTAAATTTCCTCTATCTTTAACAATTTTTGGTGGGCAATGAGTGGCCTATACTAAGGGAACTGCCTATGTCATGCTTAGAGCTCCAGAGGGCTCAGGCCCAAGCCCTGCCACTAACCAGCTCTAGCTCATCACTCTTGGAGTGAAATATGAAATAAAGAGATCACAGCACATGACCGCACAGGTTCCCTCCCAGTCTAACAGTCCAAGACTGCTCATCTGATGCCATCACTGTCGGTCCTTCATCCGCATGAACCTCTTTTTCAGAAGGCATTCCTGGTGATGGATATCTTTGCTTTGATGTTTTCAGTTCCAAGGGTTTCATTTAATTTAATACTTTTTTTTTTTTTAAGACAGAGCCTCAAGCTGTCGCCCTGGGTAGAGTACTATGCCATCACAGCTTACAGCAACCTCCAACTCCTGGGCTCAAGCAATTCTCCTGCCTCTGCCTCCCCAGTAGCTACGACTATAGACACCTGCCACAACACTCGGCCATTTTTTTGTTGTAGCTGTCATTGTTGTTTGGCGGGCCCAGGCTGGATTCGAACCCACCAGCTCAGGTGTATGTGAATGGCACCTTAGCCACTTGAGCCACAGGCGCCAAGCCTTAATTTAATATTTTAAAATAATCATATAGTCACAGTAAGATCCTGGGTACATGAGTACAAAAATGAGTTGGACCAGCAGCGCCTGTGGCTCAGTGAGTAGGGTGCCGGTCCCATATACCGAGGGTGGCAGGTTTGAACCCGGGCCCAGCCAAACTGCAACAAAAAATAGCCAGGCATTGTGGCAGGTGCCTGTAGTCCAAGCTGCTTGGGAGGTGAGGCAAGAGAATCACCTAAGCCCAAGAGCTGGAGGTTGCTGTGAGCTGTGATGCAACGGCACTCTACCGAGGGTGATAAAGTGAGACTCTCTCTGCAAAAAAAATAGAGTTGGACCTTATTAGAGTTACAAATAGAGGAAAGAAAAGAAAGTGAAATTGAATTAGGTCTTAGAGCAGGCATCCTCAGACTTTTTAAACAGGGGGCCAATTCACTGTCCCTCAGACGGTTGGAGGGCTGGACTACAGTTTAAAAAAAACTATGAACAAATTCCTATGTACACTGCACATATCTTATTTTGAAGTAAAAAAACAAAACAGGAACAAATACAATCACACCGCCTCATGTGGCCCGCGGGCCACAGTTTGAAGGACCCCTGCCTTAGATAATGGGAGGAGGTGTTCAAAAAGGTTTGCATTCTAGAAAGAACAGAGCAGCAGAGACAAAGCAGTCTGTGGGTGGGAAACCGGCTGGTGTGGTTGTACAGCGAGACTCAAGCAGAAATCTACCAGCCACACACATCATGAACTTCACAGGAACTACCTCACCACTATTTGTAATTACAGAATCTTCGAAGAAATCCTTAAGAAGGAGGTTCAAAGACCACCACATTCAAATGTCCACCCTCTCAGATTACCTAGACCAGAGATTTACTCAAGTAGAGAACCAGTTTGAATTATTCCAGGGCCAGGAACCTCTGCTGCTATCAGGAGCTTTAGTTTAGACCCTTTTTATAATATGTTCCTTGCTAAGACAATATAAGTACATGACTTTTGACAACCAAATGCTTAAGTTTCTCTAAGAGACTAGGATGAAAGCAACCGTTGATGGTATAAGGCGTGAGCTATAGTACTAAAAATCCACAACTGTAAGTGTTTTGGTTATCTGTGTTTAGATCTCACACCAATCCAAAACATTTTTTCATTATGAGAGAGCAGAGTTTCTGGAAATTGTAATTAACTAAAATGCGTGTGAGATTGTGAGAGTAGATGTGACTAGAAAAACCGTTCTCTACCTGCTGATGTGCGTACACAGTGCTAACTGTGCGTAACCTGGCCCCATTTGTGGTCAACTTCACCCTAGGGGAACTCATGGTTCTGGGTTCTTTATGTGCCTCCTATGATTTCTATCATAACAAATTATTTCCTGATTTCTGACTTTTCTTTTCTTTTTTTTTTTTTTTTTTTGAGACAGAGCCTCAAGCTGTCACCCTGAGTAGAGTACCGTGACACCACAGCTCACAGCAACCTCCAACTCCTGGGCTTAAGCCAGTCTCTTGCCTCAGCCTCCCAAGTAGCTGGGACTACAGGCGCCTGCCACAGCACCCAGCTATTTTTTGGTTACAGCCTTCATTGTTGGTTGGTGGCCCCGGGCTGGATTTGAACCTGCCAGCTCAGGTGTATGGGGCTGGCGCCTTAGCCACTTGAGCCACAGGTGCCGAGCCATTTCTGGCTTTTCTAATGACAAAGTGAGCACAATGCTACAGAAAATACTTTATAAAATGCACTCTATTGGTAACTCTGGAAAAATACTAAGTGTTCATCAATCTATATCTTTTCCAAGTAAAATAAGTCTAATTTCATTCTAATTTTTCTGATCTCTAAAATTTGGAGTGCAAATAAGAACATGTCTGTGGCACAGGCGTTATGACTCATGCCCATAACTTAAGTACTCTGGGAGGCTTAGGCAGGAGAATCCCTTGAATTCACAACTTGGAGACCAGCCTGAGCAAGAGCAGGACTCTACCAAAATGTAGAAAAATTAGCCAGGCATTGCAGCAGACATCTCTAGTACCAGTTACCTGGGAGGCTGAGGCATCAGCCTGGCTTACAGCAACCCAGATCACATAAACCCAGGAGTTGAAGGTTGCTGTGAGCTAGGCTAATGCCAGGGAACTCTAGCCTAGGCAACAGAGTGAGACTTCGCCTCAAATTAAAAAAAAGAAAAGAAAACAAACATGTTTGTGTTTTGCATAGTAAGAAAAGTGATGCATCAAAATGTTATAAATTCATTAAACTGTGACAACTAAACTTGGCATTGGAGTCTACCTCACTTTCACTTCCCTTTATAAAACGTTTTGTTGTTAATAACAGTAAGTCAGTGTTAGGACACATCCCATGCTTTGCTAACATTAAGACAACTGAAATCAGTCTTCCTCAGCTTCATGAAGTTGAAAAGCACAGCAATGTAGGGACATTTTTCTTTCTTTCAACCCAGCAAGAATAAACCTAACAGCGAAATAGGGATGGGAGGTTTGCCTTTGGCTACCACCTCTCCCCAAAATTCCTTCCAATGGTTCCTTTGTCATGAATATCCTTTGTATAGGGTTATACAAAGGTATATTTACTTACTTTCTTTTGAGACAGAGTCTCACTCAAGTTGCCCTGGGTGGAGTGCCGTAGCATCACAGCTGGCAGCAACCTCAAACTCCTGACTCAAGTGATCATCTTTCCCCAGATTCCGAAGTAGCCAGAACTATAGGCCTGCACCACCAAACACAGCTAGAGCACGGGGTCTCTCTCATGCACAGGCTGGTCTCCAACTCATGAACCCACGTAATCCATCTGCCTCAGCCTCCCAGAGGGCTAGGATTATAGGCATGAGCCACTACGCCTGGCCAGGTATATTTACTTTCATATGCCATGTTTGAGCAGCACACAAGCCAGAACTCTTGTCAACATCACAGCATCAACTGCCAACTAAATATTTATGCTTACTTAGGTAGGAACTGTTCTAATCTGCAATAGCATTAGCAGTTTGAGAAATGATTAACTTACTTGTATTTTTACTAATTCCAGAAAACACTACTCATTAGAGCAGATGCTCCACAGGGAGGCATATACCATCCACCTGTGCTTGGGTTCTCTCCAAGTGAACAGGTTTTCAATAAAATTAGGTTAACAAGCATATGAGTTCTTCTCTTGAAGGTATAAAATCCAAAGAAGTCAGAAGGCGCCCCTCTTACCTGCAAACTGGATAAAGCTGTGTACTGATAGGCTCCCACCAGAGAGCCCCCCCTCTTACCTGCACACTGGTTAAAGCCATATACTGGTAGGCTCTGAACATCAGAGGGCGCCCCTCTTACCTGCACACTGGTTAATGCTGTGTACTGGTAGGTTCTGACCATCAGAGGGCGCCCCCCCCATACCTGCACACTGGTATATGTTGTGTACTGGTAGGCTCTAACCATCAGAGGGCACCCCTCTTACCTGCACACTGGTTAACGTTGTATATTGGTAGGCTCTGACCATCAGGTAATTAGCTTCCACATCTGCCAATGCCAGCAGAATGTACTTCCACCACTTTCTTTTCAAGATTATTAAAAGGTTATCACTGCCTGGTTGAAAGAAATCTCAGTTAGTACATGTCACTTGAAAATGATATCACGTTTGTTAATTTTGAGATTAAAGAGCCAAAGCCAGTGTATACTGTGCATATCAAATGGGTCCCCTCGTAATTTCCATTGCTCATAACGCAAACTCCTGTAACAGCTCAAAGTTTTTAGAGTCAAAGTTTTTCTGCATGAAACCCAAGTTAAGCTATCATCATAGACTAAGTGTTCGATGAAACCACCAGGAAGAAAGTAGGAGGAAAGTGGTTAGATTCCCTTTCCTAGCCAAGTGCAACAGTATGCCCCTGCAACCCCAGGTACTGGAGAGGCAGGAGGATCACTGCAGCCTAAGAGTTTGACACCAGCCTGGGCACATAGGGAGACCCCACTCCAAAAAAAGGAAAAAGTCCCTTTCCTATTGCAACAGAAATATAACATCCAGGTACAATCTTGGATGTCATCCTATTTCTGAACAAGCCACAGACTAGCCTAGGAAATAAAATGTTTTCTATAAATTAATTGGTAATTTAACTTCCATTCATGGGCTTCTTCAAACAAAATTCTTCATGAAACCTGAGTCAGTGATAAGTTTAGGAAAAGGCTTAGTGGCACCATTCAAGAAACATCTTTTATTCTGCCCGCCAAACTCTATATATACAAATTAGTAGGCCAGGCCTATAACCCCAGCACATTGGAAGACCAAGGCCTCCAGAGGACTGCTTGAGGCCAGGAGTTGAGATCTTTGAACAGTCTTAGGGGGACTGTACTGACTTATTTATGAATTTCACTGACTTCCTAACAGCCCACGCTTCCAGAGAAGAGCAAAATCAGGGCTGTTAACCACATACCAGTTCTACTTCCACCTCCTTAAGCTCTTACCAAATTTGGTGCTTTTGCCTTAAGATTTTTTTCCCTGTCCCATAATAGGTTTCTATTTTCTTTAAAACAGACACATACTAATAAAATTCACATGCACTGAGGTTCATTTTAAGAGAGGATTAACAAGCCTGGCTCAGTGGCTCACACCTGTAACCCTAGTTCTCTGGGAGGCTGAGGCAGGTAGATTGCTTGAGCTCAGGAGTTTGAGACTAGCTTTGAGCAAGAGGGAGACCCCATCTCTTCTAAAAATAGAAAAATTAGCCGGGTGTTGTGGCGGATGCCTGTATGTCCAGCTACTCGGGAGGCTGAGGCAAGAGGATCACTTGAGCCCAAGAGTTTGAGGTTGCTGTAAGCTGTGACGCCACAGCACTGTACCCAAACCGACAGAGTGAGACTGACTCTGGATCAAAAAGAAAGAAAAGGTAATTCCCACCTTTGACGTACCTGGTTGAAATGCCAGCATCACTGTATAAACTAGGCATAGTAAGCAATAGTTGATGAAGCTCTGAAGCATGGGAGTGTTTACTTTGTATCTTTCTGCCAAATACTGGCTGGTGATGGCCGTTCCACATATACACAAGGATAACATCTGACCCAGAGCAATTGTTTTCAAAATGTTCCTAGAAAATAAAGGAGGAATTCAGAATAACTTGCAAGCAATTTATACCTTTAACACATACACTTCAGTGTTAAACACAAAGCAAAATGCTAATTATTCCAGGCAGTTCTTTATTTTTTCACGTGCAGAAGAACTGAATTGCTGGATTTTGAGAGACTATATATTTTTTTTTCAGAGACAGAGTCTCACTTTGTTGCCCTCAGTGGAGTGCTGTGGTGTCACAGCTCATAACCTCCAGGTCTTGGGCTTAGGCGATTCTCTTGCCTCAGCCTCCTGAGTAGCTGGGACTACAGGTGCCCACCACAACACCCAACTGTTTTTTTGTTGCAGTTTGGCCGGGGCCAGTTTCGAACCCTCCACCCTCAGTATATGGGGCCAGCACCCTACTAACTGAGCCACAGGTGCCGCCCTAGAGACGAAATTTTTATTCTCTTTTACAATTATGATCCCCTCCCTTTTCACAAAGACACATTCTCTATCTCATTGACTATGACAGATGATTACATAACTATGTCACACACTATTTGAAATGTGCACATATCTGTGTGTCTGTATTTATGACTTTTTTAAAAAAAAACTCACCAGGCCAGGTACAGTGGCTCATTCCTGTAATTCTAACACTACCCCCGGGAGGCCAAGGCAGGTGGAATGCCTGAGCTCAGGAGTTCGAGACTAACCTGACTAAGAGTGAGACTCCATCTCTAAAAATAGACAGGCATTGTGGTGGGCACCTGTAGTCGCAGCTATTCAGGAGACTGAGGCAAGAGGACCACTTGAACCTTTAAGGTTGTTGTGAGCTATGACGCCACGGACTCTACCCAGGGTGAAAGAGTGAGACTCTGTCTTAAAAATAAATAAATAAATAAAAATTCACCATTAACTCTAGGTTTAGATTCTCCCTATTCAGTAGATGCGTAACATTTTCTCCTCCTCTCTTTCTCTGAGATACCTGATTTATTCCACTGCCTTTCTAGAAGCAATGATTTTCAATGTTGCCTGTACTTCAGAATCACAGATCTAGGAAATGGGTGCTATCTCAGCTGAGTCTTCAGGTGAGACTGCCACCTGTTGAGGTAAGCTGTACTCAGATTGCTGATAAAACTGGAAGATAATAAATGCACGTGTTTTAAGCCACTAACCTGGTGGTAATTTGTTACACAGCAATAGATAATAGGCACGTTGTTGTCACTCAATAAGTTTACTGAACAAATGAATGCAAACGGATGAAGAAATTCTGTACTTTCTCAATAAGGTAGACTCTAGTCAAAGTTAAGAATTACGGCAGTACCAAGACACAGAGCTAAGAGTCGAAAAACATTTCAAGAAAGAAGAGATCAAAAATACTGCAGAGTCAGAAACTGCAGAGAGAAGAGGCACTGTGACCAAGGAGACACCCTGTGACTGGCAAGCTGGAAGCTGCTAAATCTTTAAAGGAAAACTTGTCAGTGGCAATGTCCAAGGTCAGAATTCAGTGGGCTAAGTTAAGTGGAAGATGAGCACCCAACACAAAGATGAAAGGGAGGTGAATAGGCATGTGCAGGACAGGGCTTTACTGCTTTGTTAAAAGGATCAAAAAATTTGGGCGGCACCTATGGCTCAGTGAGTAAGGCGCTGGCCCCATATACCAAGGGTGGAGGGTTCAAATCTGGCCCCGGCCAAACTGCAATAAAAAATAGCCAGGCAGGTAGGCAGCACCTGTGGCTCAGTGGGTAGGGTACCAGCCCCATATACCATGGATGGCAGGTTTACACCCAGCCCCAGCCAAACTGCACCCAAAAAATAGCCGGGCATTGTGGCGGGCACCTGTGGTCCCAGCTACTTGGGAAGCTGAGGCAAGAGAATCACCTAAGCCCAGGAGTTGGAGGTTGCTATGAGCTATGACACCACAGCATTCTACCAAGGGCAACAAACTGAGACTCTGTCTCTTTAAAAAAAAAAAAAAAAAGGGGTGGCGCCTGTGGCTCAGTGAGGAGGGCGCCAGCTCCATATACCGAGGGTGGCGGGTTCAAACCCAGCCCCAGCCGAACTGCAACAAAAAAATAGCCGGGCGTTGTGGCGGGCGCCTGTAATCCCAGCTGCTCGGGAGGCTGAGGCAGGAGAATCGCAGAAGCCCAAGAGCTGGAGGTTGTTGTGAGTCCTGTGACGTCATGGCACTCTACCGAGTGCGGTAAAGTGAGACTCTGTCTCTACAAAAAAAAAAAAAAAGGATCAAAAAAATTAAATGTGTTTGGAAGATAAGCAACAGACAACAAGTGAAAAAGCTTGAAGATCCATAAGGAAGAAATTTTAAAAAGGAAATGAAGACAGGTCCTGGAAGGATCAAGGACCAGAACTGAGAACAGGTCAGAATTTAAAGAAAATGTTCTCTATACAAATACTTCCATGAACTTAAAAAAACAAAAAATTAAGCCAGGCATGGTGGCTCATGCCTGTAATCTTACCACTCTGGGAGGCCGAGGCAGGTGGACTGCCTGAGCTCACAGGTTTGAGACCAGCCTAAGCCAGAGCAAGACCCCCGTCTCTAAAAAATAGCCCGGTGTGTGGCAGGCGCCTGTAGTCTCAGCTACTTGGGAAGCTGAGACAAGAGAATCCATTGAGCCCAAGAGTTTGAGGTTGCTGCGAGCTATGTCGTACTCTACAGAGGGTAACAAAGTTAAGACTGTCTCAAAAAAAATAAATAAATAAAATAAAATAAAAAACAAAACTAGAGAAGCATCAAATGTGAGTTCATTATCAGATAAAGCTCAGAGTTCATCTAACTCACTGGTTCTCCAGTGCTAGCTGCACACTAGAATCAACAAGACAATCATTAAAAAAAATAATCTTAGGCCCGAACCCAGACCGTTTACCAGAGGGCTCTAGAGTGAGGCCTCAAGACAGGTACTCTTTTAGCTCCCCTTAGGATTCTCCGAGAAAGACAGGGGGAGACTCCTCATGCAGTCCAACCTTCCTGTGTTGTAGGTGTCAAAGGTAAGTGGAAAGAAGAGATGAGGACGAGGCAGGTGGCTCATAACTAATTCTAGCACTCTGGGAGGCTGAGGCGGGCATTTTGCCTGAGCTCACAGGTTCGAGACCAGCCTGAGCCAGAGTGAGACCTTGTCTCTAAAAATAGCTGGGTGTTGTGGCAGGCGCCTATTGTCCCAGCTACTTGGGAGACTGAGGTAAGAGAATCGCCTAAGCCCAAGAGATGGAGGTTGCTGTGAATTGTGACACAAGGACACTACCAAGAGCCACAGAATGAGACTCTATCTCAAAAAAAAAAGAAAGAATTGCATCAGCACCCTCCCAGAGCTCCAGAAGAGCTGCGCCTTGACTGTGATGGGCACCCTCCCACCTCCGGAAGAGATGCGGGGGGACCCGTGATAGACACCCTCCCGGACCTCCAGAAGAGCTGCCCCGGGACCCGCGATCAGCACCCTCCCAGACCGGGGTAAAAGCTGCGCAGGAACCCGCTACCCCGCCTGCTGGGCCTCCCCACACCCTGACCAGGAACTCTGGGAGCCGTGCAAACCTGCGTCCTCCCTCCTGTACCCTCCCTGCCTTCACACCTCCAGCTCCTCTGGCCAGGGACTCTAGTAGCCGCATCCCCTCCAGAGCCATCCCTGCCTCTGCACGGAGCCCTTCTCCTGGCCAAAGACTGCAGGGTCCTTGGGCCCTCTGTGCCAAAGTCACTGGGCACCAGGAACTCCCAGAACTGTGTGCACCACCCCACACCCTGTTGCTGGATCTGGCGGTGTCACACTCTGGAGCTGCTCCCACAACCAGAACTCCTTGGCTGGGGCAGCCCCAGAGGAGCTACACATGGTCACTCCCTACAAAGATCCAGCAACAATAGAGTGATTCCCCCCGGGTCTAATCTCGGAGACACACCACCCCAACTCTGAGGATGGCCAGAGGCAATGGTGAAAAACAATCATGAGACGAAATCTAAGGAAATACTCTGGCAATAGGAATAATCAGAGTAGATCAACTCCCCCAAGGATCAATGGGGCAGACACAGCACAAGATGCCATGCACAAACAAATAGCTGAGATGTCAGAACTTGAATTCAGAATCTGGATAGCAAATAAGATCAAATTAGAATTCCAAGCAGTAACCCAAAAGATGTCTCAAGAATTCAAAGAATTCAGGGCGGCGCCTGTGGCTCAAGGAGTAGGGCGCCGGTCCCATATGCTGGAGGTGGTGGGTTCAAACCCAGCCCTGGCCAAAAACCACAAAAAAAAAAAAAAAAGAATTCAAAGACCAAATGTCCAAAGATATTGACACATTGAGACAAGAAGTTGCAGCCCTCAAAGATCTGAGAAACACAGTAGAATCTCTCAGTAACTACCCTCAATGAATCCCCAACAATAAAAAAAAAAAAAAAGAATCTCTCAGTAACAGAATGGAGCAAGCAGAAGAAAGGATTTCTGACATTGAAGACAAAGCTTTAGAACGCTCCCAAACTCTCAAAGAACAGAAATGGAGGGCAAAAACAGATCACTCTCTCAGAGAGCTCTGGGATAATTCAAAGAAAACCAATATTCATCTTATAGGGATCCCCGAAAGTGATGAAGTGGCTTCACAAGGCACAGAGTCTCGTCTCCATGAGATTGTGAAGGAGAACTTTCCAGACATGCCAAGAGATTCTGAAATTCAGATAGCAGACAGTTTCAGAACTCCAGCACGACCCAACGCAAATAAGACATCTCCCAGACACATCATAATCAATTTCACTAAAGATAATATGAAGGATCGCTTCTTGGCCTTTTGGCTAAGATCAAGTGTAAAGATAATATGAAGGAGAAAATTCTGAAAGCAGCCAGACGAAAGAAAACCATCACCTACAAGGCAATGAATACTAGAATAACTGCAGATCTTTCTCCTGAAACCATTTTTTTTTTTTTTTTTTTTTTGTGGTTTTTGGCCGGGGCTGGGTTTGAACCTGCCACCTCTGGCATATGGGACCAGCGCCCTACTCACTGAGCCACAGGCGCCGCCCTCCTGAAACCTTTCAAGCTAGAAGAGGATGGTCATCGACTTTTAATCTCCTAAAACAAAATAACTTTCAACCCCGGATCCTGTACCCAGCTAAACTGAGTTTCATTTATGACAGAGAAATTAAATACTTTAACGACATTCACATGTTGAAGATATTTGCCACAACTAAACCAGCTCTCCAGGATATTCTCAGACCTATCTTCCATAAAGACCAGTGTAATCCTACACCACAAAAGAAAACCCACCGAGAAAATTTTGATCAAATTCCAACTTCCACACGCAAAAGGATTAAAAATGTCCACCGGACTCTCGAAAGGCTTATCAATATTCTCAATTAATGGGAATGGTTTAAATTGTCCTCTAAAGAGGCACAGGTTGGCTGACTGGATACAAAAACTCAAGACAGATGTCTGCTGCATACAAGAATCTCATCTTACGTTAAAAGACAAATACAGATTCAAGGTGAAGGGATGGTCATCTATACTCCAGGCAAATGGAAAGCAGAAAAAAGCAGGTGTTGCGATCCTATTCACAGATGCAATAGGCTTTAAACCAACCAAAATAAGGAAGGATAAGGATGGACACTTCATATTTGTTAAAGGTAATACTCAATATAATGAGATTTCAATTATTAATATTTATGCACCCAACCAGAACACACCTCAATTTATAAGAGAAACTCTAACAGACATGAGCAACTTAATTTCCTCCAGGTCCATAGTAGTTGGAGATTTTAACACCCCTTTAGCAGTGCTGGATAGATCCTCCAAAAAGAAGCTAAGCAAAGAAATTTTAGATTTAAACTTAACCATTCAACATCAGGACTTAACAGACATCTACAGAACATTTTATCCCAACAAAACTGAATACACATTCTTCTCATCAGCCCACGGAACATACTCCAGAATCAACCACATCCTGGGACACAAATCTAACCTCAGCAAATTTTAAAAAATAGAAATTATCCCTTGCATCTTCTCAGACCATCATGGAATAAAGGTTGAACTCAATAACAACAGGAATCTGCATACCCATACAAGAACATGGAAGCTAAATAACATTATGCTGAAGGATAGATGGGTTATAGACGAGATTAAGAAGGAAATCACCAAATTTTTGGAACAACAATCAAGACATGGATTATCAGAACCTCTGGGATACTGCAAAGGCAGTCCTAAGAGGGAAATTTATAGCACTGCAAGCTTTCCTCAAGAAAACGGAAAGAAAGTAAGTTAATAACTTAATGGGACATCTCAAGCAACTGGAGAAGGAAAAACATTCCAACCACAAACACAGCAGAAGAAAAGAAATAACCAAAATCAGAGCAGAATTAAATGACATTGAAAACAAAAGAATCATAAAACAGATCAATAAATCCAAAAGTTGGTTTTTGGAAAAGGTCAATAAAATAGATAAACCTTTGGCCAA
The DNA here is from genome assembly GCF_027406575.1 of Nycticebus coucang. NCBI lineage: Eukaryota > Metazoa > Chordata > Mammalia > Primates > Lorisidae > Nycticebus > Nycticebus coucang. The sequence goes on from NC_069785.1 coordinate 111,851,626, forward strand.
CCTAACCAGGAAAAAAAGAGTAAAATCTCTCATTTCATCAATCAGAAATGGTAAAGATGAAATAACAATAGCCCCCTCAGAAACTCAAAAAATCCTTAACGAATATTAAAAGAAACTGTACTCTCAGAAATATGAAAATCTGAAAGAAATCAACCAATACCTGGAAGTACGCCACCTACCAAGACTTAGCCAGAACGAAGTGGAAATGTTGAACAGGCCTATATCAAGTTCCTAAATAACATCAACTATACAAAATCTCCCTAAAAAGAAAAGCCCAGGACCAGATGGCTTTACATCAGAATTCTACCAAACCTTCAAAGAAGAACTAGTACCTATATTACTAAACATCTTCCAAAATATAGAAAAACAAGGAATACTACCCAAGACATTCTATGAAGCAAACATCACCTTGATCCCCAAACCAGGGAAAGACCCAAAAAGAAAAGAAACTTATAGACCAATATCACTAATGAATATTGATGCTAAAATACTCAATAAGATCCTAACAATCAGAATCCAACAACACATCAAAAAAATTATACACCATGACCAAGTGGGATTTATCCCAGGGTCTCAAGGCTGGTTCAATATACGTAAATCTATAAATATAACTCAGCACATAAACAAACTAAAAAATAAAGACCATAGGATTCTCTCAATTGATGCAGAAAAAGCTTTTGATAATATCTAGCATGTCTTCATGATCAGAACACTTAAGAAAATTGGTATAGAAGGGACATTTCTTAAAAGGCCATCTACAGCAAACCCACAGCCAATATCATATTGAATGGAGTTAAATTGAAATCATTTCCACTTAGTCAGGAACCAGGCAAGGTTGCCCATTGTCTCCATTGCTCTTTAACATTGTAATGGAGGGCGGCGCCTGTGGCTCAGTGAGCAGGGCACCGGCCCCATATACCGAGGGTGGCGGGTTCGAACCCAGCCCCGGCCAAACTGCAACAAAAAAATAGCTGGGCGTTGTGGCGGGCACCTGTAGTCCCAGCTACTAGGGAGGCCGAGGCAGGAGAATCGCCTAAGCCCAGGAGTTGGAGGTTTCTGTGAGCTGTGTGACGCCACGGCACTCTACTGAGGGCAATAAAGTAAAACTCTGTCTCTACAAAAAAAAAAAAAAAAGACTCTAAAAAAAAAAAAAACAAAACATTGTAATGGAAGTTTTAGTCATTGCAATCAGGGAAGAAAAGGCGATCAAGGGTATCCATATAGGGTCAGAAGAGATCAAACTTTCACTCTTTGCAGATGACATGATCGTATATCTGGAAAACACTAGGGATTCTACTACAAAACTTTTAGAAGTGATCAAGGAATACAGCAATGTCTCAGGCTACAAAATCAACACCCATAAATCTGTAGCCTTTATATATACCAACAATAGCCAAACCGAAAAAACAGCCAAGGATTCTATTCCTTTCACAGCAGTGCCAAAGAAAATGAAATATTTGGGAGTTTATCTAACAAAGGACGTGAAAGATCTCTATAAAGATAACTATGAAACTTCAAGAAAAGAAATACCTGAAGATGTTAACAAATGGAAAAATATACCATGCTCACGGCTGGGAAGAATCAACATCGTTAAAATGTCTATACTACCCAAAGCAATATATAATTTTAATGAAATTCCTATCAAAGCTCCATTGTCATGGGGCAGCTCCTGTGGCTCAAGGAGTAGGGTGCTGGTCCCATATACCAGAGGTGGTGGGTTCAAACCCAGCCCTGGCAAAAACAAAAAAAAAGCTCCTTTGGCATATTTTAAAGATCTTGAAAAAATAATACTTTGTTTTATATGCAATCAGAAAAAACCTCGAATAGCCAAAACATTACTCAGAAATAAAAACAAAGCAGGAGGAATCACGCTACCAGACTTGAGACTGTACTATAAATCAATCGTGATCAAAACAGCATGGTACTGGCACAAAAACAGAGAAGTAGATGTCTGGAACAGAATAGAGAACCAAGTGATGAATCCAGCTACTTACCGTTATTTGATCTTTGACAAGCCAATTAAAAACATTCAGTGGGGAAAAGATTCCCTATTTAACAAATGGTGCTGGGTGAACTGGCCAGCAATCTGTAAAAGACTGAAACTGGACCCACACTTTTCACCATTAACTAAGATAGACTCTCACTGGATGAAAGATTTTAAACTTAAGACATGAAAGTATAAAAATATTTGAAGAAAGTGCAGGGAACTCTTGAAGGAATTGGTCTGGGTGAATATTTTATGAGGAGGACTCCCCAGGCAATTGAAGCAGTATCAAAAATACATGACTGGGACCTGATCAAACTAAAAAGCTTCTGCACAGCCAAGAACATAGTAAGTAAAGCAAGCAGACAGCCCTCAGAATGGGAGAAAATATTTGCAGGTTATACCTCCAATAAAGGTCTAATAACCAGAATCCACAGAGAACTCAAATGTATTAGCAAGAAAAGAACAAGTGATCCCATCTCAGGGTGGGCAAAGGACTTGAAGAAAAACTGCTGTAAAGAAGACAGACGCACAATCTACAGACACATGAGTTCATCATCCTTAATCATCAGAGAAATGCAAATCAAAACTACTTTGAGATTATCACCTAACCTCAGTAAGAGTAGCCCACATAACAAAGTCCCAAAACCAGAGATGTTGGCGTGGATGCAGAGAAAAGGGCACACTTCTACACTGCTGGTGGGAATGCACACTAATATATTCCTTTTGGAAGGATGCTGGGAGAATACGTAGAGATCTAAAAATAGACCTGCCATTTGATCCTGTAATTCCTTTACTAGGTATATACCCAGAAGACCAAAATTCACAATATAACAAAGACATCTGTACCAGAATGTTTATTGCAGCCCAATTCATAATTGCTAAGTCATGGAAGAAGCCCAAGTGCCCATCGACCCAGGAATGGACCAGCAAATTGTGGTACATGTATACCATGGAATATTATGCAGCCTTAAAGAAAAATGGAGAATTAGCCAGGTGTTGTGGCAGGCGCCTGTAGTCCCAGCTGCTCGGGAGGCTGAGGCAAGAGAATCGCGTAAGCCCAAGACTTAGAGGTTGCTGTGAGCCATGTGACGCCACGGCACTCTACCCGAGGGCGGTACAGTGAGACTCTGTCTCTACAAAAAAAAAAAAAAAGAAGAAGACGAAAAATGGAGACTTTACCACTTTCATGCTTACATGGATGGAGCTGGAATGTATTCTTCTTAGCAAAGTATCTCAGAAATGGAAGAAAAAGTATCGAATGTACTCAGCCCTACTATGAAGCTAATTTATAGCTTTCATATGAAGGCTATAACCCAACTATAGCACAAGAATATGGGGAAAGGGCCAAGGAAGGGGAAGGGAGGAGGGAAGTCAGGGTGGAGGGAGAGCAATGAGTGGGGCCACACCTACGGTGCATCTTAGAATGGTTACAGGTGAAACCTACTAAATGCAGAATACAAATGTCTACATACAATAACTAAGAAAATGCCATGAAAAGTATGTTGAACAGTTTGATGAGAATATTTCAGATTGCATATAAAACCAGCACATTGTACCCCTTGATTGCACAAATGTACACAGCTATGATTTAACAATAAAAATTAAAAAAAAAAAAGAATTGATGACGTACCTAAAGTTACCCGATTTTATTTTCCAAAAGTGTATTATATTCCCAGGAGACGTAATTGTTTACTTTCAAGAGCTTCTTGGAGTTTGTCCTAGCTTGAGAATTTCACGCTGTCACTCTTCTTCAATTTTTACCTCTTGCTTCATTTTTCCTTTCATTCCTTAAGCATGTACTTTGTGTCCAGAGCTGCTAAGCAAGGTGGAAAATACCAGAACAGCAGAAGACACATAATATCTGTCCTAAGAATTTACCATGTATTGTTTCCTTCTGAATATTTGTTTGAATAATCTACAACTAACTTCAAACAATCTTAGCCCAAGGACAAAAAGGGAGAGAGAGACCAAGCTTGCTGGGTAGACTACCCTAAACACACCTGCTGAGTGCCACCGTGAAGATGCAAAAATGAACAGGCAGGCTGTGTCTCAGAAGTGCCGAGCAACATAGCAAGACTCCCTCTCTAACAAACATTTAAAAAAAAATTAGCCAGGCATACTGGGGCACTCCTATAGTCCCAGCTACTTGGAAGGCTAAAGCAGGAGGACACGTTGAGCACAAGATTCAGGTTGCAGACAGCTACGATCACACTACTGTACTCCAGCCTGGGCAAAGAGCAAGACCCAACCGGCCCCATATACCCAGGATGGTGGGTTTGATCCCAGCCTGGGCCTGGAAACAGCAATGACAACTGCAAAAAAAAAAAAAGTAGCCAGGTGTTGGGGCGGGTGCCGGTAGTCCCAGCTACTTGGGAAGCTGAGGCAAGAGTATCGCTTAAACCCAAGAGTTTGAGGTTGCTGTGAGCTGTGATGCCACAGCACCCTACTGAGGATGACAAGCCACAGCACTCTACTGAGGGTGACATAATGAGACTCTGTCTCAAAAGAAAAATAGGCCGTGGCTCAGTGTCTGTAGCACAGTGGTTCTGGTGCCAGCCACATACACCAAGGGAGCTGGGTAGGCCCAGGCAAGCTAAATGACAATGACAACTGCAACAAAAAAAATAGCCGGGCATTATGGCAGGTGCCGATAGTCCCAGCTACCAGGGAGGCTGAGGCAAGAGAATCACCTAAGCCCAAGATTTTGAGGTTGCTGTGAGCTATGACACCACAGCACTCTACCAAGGGCGACATAGTGAGACTCTCTCAAAAACAAAAAAAACAATAGGCCGGGCACGGTGGCTCATGCCTGTAATCCCAGCACTTGGAAGGTCAAGGTAGGTGGATTGCTTGAGCTCATGAGTTCAAGACCAGCCTGAGCAAAAGCAAGACCCCGTCTCTACTAAAAATAGAAAAACAGAGACAAGAGGATTGCTTGAGCCCAGAAGTTGGAGTTTGCTGTGAGCTATGATGCCATAGCACTTTACCCAGGGTGACAGCTTGAGACTCTGTCTCAAAATAAATAAATAAATAAATATACATGAACTAAGTATAATGTATAATCAACATGCATTCATGTATCTAACAGGCACATTAAGAAGTAAAATATTAGGCCGGGCACAGTGGGTCATGCCTGTAATCCCAGCACTTGGGAGGCTGAAGTGGGAGGATTGACTGAGCTCACAGGTTCAAGACCAGCCTGAGCAAGAGCGAGACCCCCCATCTCTGAAAACAGACGGGCGTTGTGGCAGCCTGTAGTCCCAGCTACTTGGGAGGCTGAGTCAAGAGAATCACTTAAGCCCAAAAGTTGCTGTGAGCTATGAACACAATGGCACTCTAACAAGGGTGATAAAGTGAGACTCTGTCTCAAAAAGAGAAAAAAGTAAAAGAAATAAAATATTGGCAACATCAACATATTCTCCTTGTGTTCTCCCCAGTTAGTTTTCCTAGAACTTGGCATTTATTATTCTCATCCGTTTCCATAGATTTTAATATTTATGTAAGAATCCCTTAGCAGGGTGGCGCCTGTGGCTCAGTGAGTAGGGCGCCGGCCCCAGATGCCGAAGGTGGCGGGTTCAAGCCCAGCCCCGACCAAACTGCAACAAAGAAATAGCCGGGCGTTGTGGCGGGCGCCTGTAGTCCCAGCTGCTCGGGAGGGTGAGGCAAGAGAATCGCATAAGCCCAAGAGTTAGAGGTTGCTGTGAGCCGTGTGACACCACGGCACTCTACCAAGGGCGGTACAGTGAGACTGTCTCTACAAAAAAAATAAATAAATAAGAACCCCTGAGCAATAAATAGCATTATCTTGTTTTTTTATAAATTTTATATAAATGGCATCATACTATATGTATGATGCAACTTGCTATTTTTTTTTTTTTTATTGTTGGGGATTCATTGAGGGTACAAGATACCAGGTTACACTGATTGCAAATGTTAGGTAAAGTCCATCTTATAATTGCCTTTTGCCCCCAAAAGGTGTGCCACACACTGACACCATACCTTCCTCCCTCCTCTCTCTCCGCTCTCCCCTTCCCCCACCCAGCACTGTGTACTAGGTCATTAACTGTCCTCATATCAAAATTGAGTACATAGGATTCATGCTTCTCCATTCTTGTGATGCTTTACTAAGAATAATGTGTTCCACTTCCATCCAGGTTAATACAAAGGATGTAAAGTCTCCATCTTTTTTAATGGCTGAATAGTATTCTACAGTACATATATACCACAGCATGTTAATCCATTCCTGGGTTGGTGGGCATTTAGACTGTTTCCATATTTTGGTGATTGTAAATTGAGCTACAATAAATAGTCTAGTGCAAGTGTCCTTATGATAAAAGGATTTTTTTTTCCTTCTGGGTAGATGCCCAGTAATGGGATTGCAGGATCAAAAGGGAGGTCTAGCTTGAGTTCTTTGAGGTTCTCCACACTTCCTTCCAAAAAGGTTGTATTAGTTTGTGGTCCCCCCAGCAATGTAAAAGTGTTCCTTTCTAGGCAGTGCCTGTGGCTCAGTGAGTAGGGCGTGAGCCCCATATACCAAGGGTGGTGGGTTCAAACCCAGCCCCGACTGAACTGCAACAAAAAAATAGCCGGGCTTTGTGGCGGGCACCTGTAGTCACAGCGACTCGGGAGGCAGAGGCAAGAGAATCGCCTAAGCCCAAGAGCTGGAGGTTGCTATGAACTGTGATGCCACGGCACTCTACCATGGGTGATAAAGTGAGACTCTGTCTCCTAAAAAAAAAAAAAGTGTTCCTTTCTCTCCACATCCACGCCAGCATCTGCAGTTTTGAGATTTTGTGATGCGGGCCATTCTCACTGGGGTTAGATGGTATCTCAGGGTGGTTTTGATTTGCATTTCTCGAATAACTAGGGACGATGAGCATTTTTTCATGTTTGCTAGCCATTTGTCTTCTTTAGAGAAGGTTCTATTCATGTCTCTCGCCCATTGATATATGGGATTGTTGGCTTTTTTCGTGTGAATTAATTTGAGTTCTCTATAGATCCTACTTATCAAGCTTTTGTCTGATTCAAAATATGCAAATATCCTTTCCCAGTGTGTAGGTTATCTATTTGCTTTGGTTATTATCTCCTTAGCTGTACAGAAGCTCTTCATTAAGTCTCATTTGTTTATTTTTCTTGTTGTTGCAATTAGCATGGCAGTCTTCTTCATGAAGTCTTTCCCCAGGCCAATATCTTCCAGTCTTTTTCCTATTCTTCCTTTGAGGATTTTTATTGTTTCATGCCTTAAACTTAAGTCTTTTATCCATCTTGAATCAATTTTTGTGAGTGGGGAAAGGTGAGGGTCCAGTTTCAGTCTTATACATGTGGATATCCAGTTCTCCCAGCACCATTTATTGAATAGGGAGTCTTTCCCCCAAGGTATGTTCTTGTTTGGTTTATGGCTGTAGGTGTTAGTTTCATTTCCTCGTTTTCTATTCTATTCCAAACGTCTATGTCTCTATTTTTGTACCAGTACCAGGCTGTCTGGCCACTATGGCCTTGTAGTACAGCCTCAAGTCTGATATGCTGATGCCCCAGCTTTGTTTTTATTACTAAGAATTGCCTTAGCTGTATGGGGTTTTTTCTGGTCCCAGCAAGTTGCAGTTTTGATCAACACTGTTACAGAGTTGTTCTAGGTCCTTCCTGTTCACTACTGTATACTACTCCACCACATGACCATAACCTACTGTATTCATCCATTCTGTTTATTAATACATCTTTAAGTCGTATTCCAATATTTTTTGCCCTTATAAACAATGCCTCAATAGATACCCTTGTATATGTCTCCTGATGCACATATCTAAGAGTTTCTAGTTTTTAGCAGACTGGTAAAAATGGGTTACAGATATGCTAAGATGTAATCTTAGTACACAGCACGGCCCGATGGAGGCCATCTAAGCCATCTGAGAAATTCCAGTCTGTTACTTTCTGCTAAGAGCAATAAACTCAAGAGTATTCTACAAATATAGCTATATTTTTATAAGGAAGTGTAAAGGAATTGTTTCCTCTGGAAATACATTCAAGAATGGAACTGCTGGTCTTAGGGCATGAACATCTTCAAATTTACTTGTTTTGCTAGATTGCTCTTCACAGGATTATTTTACTTTATGTAGTTTAGTCCATTATTCCCAAAAGGAAGGAACTGAAGGAAATCTCTGCCCTTCAAGGGGAAAGAAAGATGTCAGGAACTGGACAAATCCAAAGACATTTTATTAAGCTACTGAAGGACATTTTCACCAAGATGAGGCAGGGGTTAAGGACATGGTCCCTGCAGGTGCAGTCTTTCTGGGCATGCTCTGTCTGCCATGGACTGATGAGGTCAAGCAGGTGACAGGTCACTGCCCCTTTCTCTGGTGCACATTTCTTCCTGAAGGCATGGTTTGCACCGATTTGGACCCCTGGCACTCTTGAATTGCTTGAACTCAGGAGTACAAGACAAGCCTAAGCAAGAGCAAGACTCTGTCTCTACTAAAAATGGACAAACTAGCTGGACATTGTGGCAGTCACCTGCATTCCAGCTACTAAGGAGGCTGAGGGAAGAGGATCCCTTGAGCCCAAGAGACAGAGATTACTGTGAGCTATGATGACACTATGGCCCTCTACCCAGAGTGACAGAGTGAGACTATGCTTCAAAAAAAAAAAGCTGACGGTGCCTGTAGCTCAGTGGGTAGGGCACCGGCCACATACACCAGGCTGTCGGGTTCAAACCCAGGCTGGGCCAGCTCAACAACAATGACAACTGCAACAAAAAAGTAGCTAGGCATTATGGCAGGTGCCTGTAGTTCCAGCTACTTGGGAGGCTGAGACAAAGAGAATCGCTTAAGCCCAAGAGTTTGGTGATGTAATTAGGTTGCTGTGAGCTGTGACACCACAGCACTCTACCAAGGGTAACACAGTAAAACGCTGTCTCAAAAAAAAAAAAAAAGCTGCCCTATCCTAAACACAAGAAATTTACCACTTTTAATGCGCCAGGAGTATAGTGTGCCAGAAATCTACAGGAATATGGGCCAAACCAAAAAGTGGAAAAGTAAATTCATTTTGTGTAACTGTCCCCAGCCACACATACTTCCCTCAGAAATCAGCCAAGGAGGGGTACCTGGCCAAGGAACAGGCCCCCACTTTTGCTGTACTTCATGTTCAATTATTACCCATCACAGCATACATTCTCAATGACATAATCCTCACAGAAATGTTTTACTACACTCGGGTTACAGACGGAGAAAAAGAGATTCAGACTGGTTCCATGGGTCCCCCACAGTCATACTGTCAGTAAAAGGCACAGGAAACCAGGTTCTCACCTATCAAAAGACTAGATCAAAGGGTTAAAACCTGCTTAAAGTAAAGGATCTATGGACAATTCCTCTGCTCCCTGGAAGAAAGTCTCAGATTTGCAGAATTTTGTCACTAATGCCCAGTGGAAGAGATGAGAGCCCAGAGGAGGGGAGTGTTCTGTCTACAGTCATCCAGGAGCAGAGGCAATACCCAGAGTCCCCGCAGTCCCTGCTTTCACTAAACACCTGCTGACTTCCTACAGCACATGATCCGGGGGCAGCAGGGAGCTCAGCTCCGCCATTGGTGTCTTCCTGCCTCCTATAAGTCTTTTTCATGCCTCTCTTTCTCCCATATCACATCCTCGTCATCCTCCTTCATCTTGCCATTATGATTTCATAACAGAGCTTATATTAAAAAAAACTCCTTCAGAGCTTCCTTACACCTCACCTTGCCAGCGGAAAAGAAGGAGCCTCCCCTGATCTTTCTCCTTCCAGCAGTAACACAGCTGTACATCGTGGGGAAGTCAGGTGCCCAAAGTGCCAGGCGCAGAAAATCTAATCAAGGTCTGATAACCTAATCAGATTCAGACCATTTTTCGCAGCCCATAATGGACTTGAAAGCAATTAGAAATTTGAAATAAGTGAGAATCAGAAGCGTGGGACCACTAAGCCCTATTCACAAATTGACAGAATTCCTCCAGTGAGCTCATATTGGCATTCTAAAACAGCACAATTAAGTAAGCTGTCCTGCAACTATAAAGTATAACCGTCTTCTATAAAAAGGACTCACAAATTGAACATGGAGATTTAAAGTTACAGGAATCACTTCTCTTGGCTCCAAATCATAATGACCTCATCTATAATGGAGAGCGAGAGAGGAGTGAGGGGGGGAAGGGGGCAGAGCTGGGGAGGCAGGGAGTCTGAACGAGGAAAAGAAGAAAGAAAAATACTTGGAACTCACAGAAAGACATCAAAGGCCTCCAGACAATTTTTGTTACGTCTGGCTCCACAGTCATATCTGCCCCAGTTCGTGCGACTTCCGAACAGAGGAAACCTCTACACCACAACACTTGTTCCTGTCAGAGGGAAGTGGCTGGAAACGTGCACCTGACCAGGGGACAGATCCTGCCACAGCTTTTAAACGGAACCTCCACTGAAGTGAACTTCAATGGCAGGATATGGCCCAGCTCCAAGATGTATCCCCCCCACGGCGGCTTCCCACTGTGGGAGCCAGTGGGCCAGAAAGCTCAGCAAACATGTTAGGACCGTGGGGGCAGGCGTGGGCAAGCAGGTGGAGACAGGCTCGGCGAGGTCACTTCCAACCACAGTCCTGTTTGGACATAGTCTACAAGTTTAAGAATCAAAGCAATGAAAGAGAAGATTTTAAGGAACTTCGTTTCCTCCTCCTTTCTTCCAAGAAATTTAAAATCCATCTTACCCCCTCACTCCACACTGAAAACACACACTTCCCAGTGAAACTACCTTCTTTTTTTAATTCATGTATCATTCAGTAACCTCTTCTGTCATTCACCAAAATCCACGGGTTAATATGACTCAAGCATAAGAAATTTCAATTTTGGGCGGCACCTATGGCTCAGTCGGTAAGGTGCCAGCCCCATATACCGAGGCTGGCGGGTTCAAACCCGGCCCCGGCCAAACTGCAACAAAAAAATAGCCAGGTGTTGTGGCGGGCACCTGTAGTCCCAGCTACTCAGGAGGCTAAGATAAGAGAATCGCTTAAGCCCAGGAGTTGGAGGTTGCTGTGAGCTGTGTGATGCCGTGGCACTCTACCTAGGGCCATAAAGTGAAACTTGGTCTCTACAAAAAAACAAAAGAAATTTCAATTTTTTCTTTTTTTTGGAGATAGAGTTTCATTATGTCCCCCTCACTAGAGTGCAGTGACGTCACAGCTCACAGCAACCTCCAACTCTTGGGCTTAAGAGATTCTCTTGCCACAATACCTGGCTACTTTTTGGTTGTAGTTGTCATTGTTATTTGGCGGGCCTTGGCTGGGCTGGAACCTGCCAGCTCCAGTGTATGTGGCTGGCGCCCTAGCCGCTGAGCTACTGGTGGCAAGCCCAATTTCTTTTGGGGGGGAGGGGGACATTGTTTCAACTGTCACCCTAGGCAGAGTACCAAAGTGTCGTCACAACTCCCAACAACCTCAAACTCTTGGGCTTGAGCAATCCTCTTGCCTCAGCCTCCTGAGTAGCTGAGAGTACAGGCCTGCATCACTACGCCTGGCTAGTTTTTTGATTTTTTTTTAGTAGAGACATGGTCTCTTGCACAGGCTGATGGCGAAGTCCACCTGACTCAGTCCCCAAGAGGGCTAGGATTACAGGCAGGGGCCGCCACTCCCACACCCTCTTTCTCCTCCCCAGACCGCATCAGGGACTCATGCCCTGTGTCCTGACCAAATACCATCCCACCCCCGCCCTGTGGGACAGAACCCACCACACTGCTCGTGGCTTTTCTCCTCCAACACTCTCAGCTCCCGAAGGGCAGGGACATGATGTGCTCTGTGGTTAATAGTGCCTGGCAGACATGGAAGTTTGCCATTGTCAAACATCCCAAGGAAATTTCTCTCTAGTTGGGGAGTCTGACAATACAGAACCACATAAAATGGAAAAGTGTTAAAATAAGAGTTGTGAGGGCGGAGGCGGGGGTGCCTGCGGCAGGGATGGACTGGTCCAGAGCCACTTCGTTCTTCATAAAAAAAATAGGCAGGAGGGTGACAAATGTGTGCTGCTAGGTTACATCTTGTCAGCTAAACGAAGGATACAGTTTTACACCTAAAAGACTTCTAAGGAGTATGGCTACTGTGGGGAGATTTTTAAATCCATCACCTCTGCCGCCTGTAAATACCTGGCAAAGAATAATTTCCAGCATGTCTATAAAAATCCTACAAATCTGAAAAGAAATATTCATTTATGCTACATCCTTAAACCTGGTACATGGGCTATCCAATTTCTATTTCTAAAGCATTTTAACTTATATTGGAAACAAGCTTGAAATAAACTATGATTAGTTTTTCTTTACATAGTGAGTAGCAGCAGCCTCAGTGAGATGTTTGATCCATCTCCATATTTCTACAATTCAAAATTTAGCCATCAGTGTATCATTTAATTCTAGTAAGCATAATTAGCTAGATTTTGAAGACCTTACATTCTGATACATGTATAACAAAGTCGTATTCAAAACTCATCATGACTAAAAAGCCAAATGTTCAAACATAGAAAATGTAGTGGCATATATTATTTCCTCACAAGGAAGGCAACTAAATAAAGGATATTAGCATTTTCTCTTTGCCCACAGAATTATTTTTTATTTATTTATTTTTTGTAGAGACAGAGTCTCACTTTATCACCCTTGGTAGAGTGCCATGGCATCACACAGCTCACAGCAACCTCCAACACCTGGGCTTAAGCGATTCTCCTGCCTCAGCCTCCCGAGTAGCTGGGACTACAGGCGCCCGCCACAACGCCTAGCTATTTTTTGGTTTGCAGTTCAGCCGGGGCTGGGTTTGAACCCACCACCCTCGGTATATGGAGCCGGCGCCTTACCGATTGAGCCACAGGCGCTGCCCCACCACAGAATTACTTCTTATTTGTAGTAGGTGCTCAGTAAATATTTGTTAAATTAATGAATATCCATTCTGATCTTGATCATTAAAAAAGAGAAAAATATTTACAAAAAAAATGAATTAACAAATGCCTCAATTATTAAGATACCATCATGTTAAAATGCAAGGTAGATAAATACTGTAGATAGAAGACCCTTAGAAGTAAACTCAAGCAATGTTATGGTAGAAAGAATATAAGCTCAGGAATTAGACTGAGGCCCTGGGCAGCGCCTGTGGATCAGTGGGTAGGGCACCGGCCCCATATACAGAGGGTGGCAGGTTCGAACCGGGCTCTGGCCAGCTAAAACAGCAAAGAAAATCGTTTAAGCCCAAGAGTTGGAGGTTGCTGTGAGCTGTAATGCCACAGCACTCTACCAAGGACGACAAAGTGAGACTCTGTCTCAAAAAAAAAAAAATTGAGGCCCAGACTTAAATTTGAAATATGAAAGAGAAAAGAAACAAGTACAGACAAGTGAAAACAGTGGTTCACATCCTGTCTTGTAAAAGGCTGGGTCAGACTTCACGTTGGTTTGTTTTTTGGGTTCTTTTTGTTTTTTTGAGACAGAGTCTCAAGCTGTCATCCATGGCGCCAGAGCTCACAGCAACCTCAAACTCTTGGGCTCAAGCAATCCTCTTGCCTAAGCCTCCCAAGCAGCTGGGACTACAGGTGCCTGACACACACCCAGCTGTTTTGAGAGACAGAGTCTCCCTCTTTCTCAGGCTGGTCTCAAACTCCTGAGCTCAGGCAATCCATCTGGGTCTGCCGGAGTGCTAGTGATACAGGGTTCCCCCATTAAGGCTGGACAGGGGACCTCAGTTTTCCTAGGTGTTGGCAATTTCACGAAGGGCACACCCAGACATTTTGCCCTGAGCTAGAGAATGCCCTGCGTTCATTTGTCAGTAATGCTCATTTACACTGAAAAAAATTTTCCATCTACCAAGTCCTGGCCGAATATAATTCTCAAGACCTTACACCCCTAGACAAAGGACCTATGTGGGGTCTCCTCACTTGGGTCTTTCCCTCTGTTTTTTGTTTTCTGAGACAGAGTCTCACTTTGTCGCCCTCAGTAGAGGGCCCTGGTGTCATAGCTCATAGCAACCTCAAACTCTTGGGCTCAAGCAATTCTCTTGCCTTAGCTTCCCAACTAGCTGGGACTACAGGCACCCACCACAACAACTGGCTATTTTTTGGTTGTAGTTGTCATTGTTGTTTTAGCAGGCCCTGGCTAGATTCAAACCCTCCAGCCCCAGTGTATGTGGCCGGCGCCCTAACCATTGAGCTACAGGTGCCGAGCCTTGGGTCTTTCCCTCTGCCAGAAGCTCTAGTGCTTTTTACTCCTTCTGTATTATTTTCTGTCTAATAAAATCCTATCTTACCACTGATCTGTGGTCCATGGGTTCATTCGTTGAATCCCCAGACCAAGGATCTACTAAAGAAAGAAATTCTGGTAACACTAAAGATTAGAGGCATGAGCCACTGTGCAGGTGCATAAATTTAAATAGCCATATGTGACTGATAACTACGAAACTGGGCAATGTAGCCATGTACTAAAAGTTACTACAATGATGAAAATGCTTCAGAAGTAGCTAGTGAGCACCTAAAATGTGGCTAATGTGAATGAAGAACTGGATTTTTTTTTCATTTTATTTCTCTTCTCTGTTTTTCTGTTCTTTTTTTTTAAGAGGTAGGTCTTGACCACCTAAGTATTTTACATAACACATAACAATACAAAACAGGCCAAGGCAGGTGGATTGCTTGAACTCACAAGTCAGAAACCAGCCTGAGCAAAAGCGAAACCCCGTCTCTACTAAAAATAGAAAAACTGAGGCAAGAGGATAGCTTGAGCCCAAGAGTTGGAGGTTGCTGTGAGCTATGACACCACAGCACTCTACCCAGGGCAACAGCTTGAAACTCTCTCTCAATAAAAAAAAAAAAACAAAACTGTAAAGTAGTTTAAACTATTAGAAGTAGTCTTGGTATTATTTTGTGGCTGTGTGCAAATAATTGTGGAATGAAGCAAATAAGAAATTATACTGAGCACTCAAGAAGGCCGAGACAGGTGGATTGCCTGAGCTCACAGGTTTGAGACCAACCTGAGCCAGTGTGACCCTACAAAATAGCTGGCACTGTGGTGGGCGCCTATAATTCCAGCCACTTGGGAGGCTGAGGCAAGAGAATTGCTTGAATCCAAGAGTTGGAGGTTGCTGTGAGCTAGGACACCACGGCACACTACCAAGGGCGACAAAATGGGACTCTGTCTCAGAAAAAAAAAAAAGAAAGAAATTATGGGGCAGCGCCTGTGGCTCAGTGAGTAGGGCGCCGGCCCCATATACCGAGGGTGGCGGGTTCAAACCCAGCTCCGGCCAAACTGCAACAAAAAAATAGCCGGGCGTTGTGGCGGGCGCCTGTAGTCCCAGCTGCTCGGGAAGCTGAGGCAAGAGAATCGCGTAAGCCCAAGACTTAGAGGTTGCTGTGAGCCGTGTGACGCCACGGCACTCTACCAAGGGCGGTACAGTGAGACTCTGTCTCTACAAAAAAATTAAAAAAAAAAAAAGAAAGAAATTATGGCCGGCACCTGTGGCTCAGCGGGTAGGGCACCGGCCCCATATACTGAGGGTGGCGGGTTCGAACCTGACCCCAACCAAACTGCAACAAAAAGTAGCCGGGCGTTGTGGCGGGCGCCTGTAGTCCCAGCTACTCCGGAGGCTGAGGCAAAAGAATCACCTAAGCCTAGGAGTTGGAGGGTGCTGTGAACTGTGACACCACAGCACTTTACCAAAGACAATAAAGTAAGACTCTGTCTCTAAAAAAAAAAAGAAAGAAAGAAAGAAAGAAATTATACTAAGGCCAGGCGAGGTGGCTCACACCTGTAATCCTAGCACCCTGAGAGGCTGAAATGAGTGGATTACTTGAGCTCAGGAGTTGGAAACCAGCCTGAGCAAAAGCAAGACCAAGATTAGCATGAGCAAGAGTGAGGCAAGAGGAGCCCAAGAGTTGGAGGTTGCTCTGAGCTATGATGTCACAACACACTACAGAGGGTGAAAAAGTGAGACTCTGCCTCAAAAGAAAAAAAAGAAATTACACTGATGTGTTGATTTTTGGTATAGGAAAAAGAAAATGAAGATGTAAGATTGAAGAAGCTGAGATAAAAACCCTATAGTTATGAATTTTATTGAACATTAGAATTAACTAATGAGTAGCTAAATATAATTAAATATTACATATGTGTGTATATATATATCCTATCTCTGTCCACAGAAAAGCCCTGAAACAATGACCAACCCATTAATTATGAACCCTAGTACCTAGAGTGTGTATCTGGGAACTGCAGATGCTGATTGATTTTACCTATTTGGTTCTAAATTGGCAAGTTGAAAGCGACCTAATTGGGTCTGTCTCCCATCTTACTGGTTCCGAAAAGCCATTAGCTGGCCAGAGCCTGTTTCCCAAGTGTAAGGATCCAGGACTGCGCGACTTGTGAGCCGCGACTCTTGGGAGCTCTAGGAGCTGCCGAGACTGGACGGCTTGGGAAAAGGAAATTCTAGTTTATTTTAGCATGTTCTGTGCTTCTGAGTTGTTCATAATTTAGGATTCCCATTGGGGATCAGTGTTACTTAATTTTTTTAAATGCCGACACCAATTTGCCGTATTTTAAAATTGCTACATGTTAGAATGCAAACCGCCTGGAGTTGGCATCTGAAATATTTGCCAATTTACTGAAAACTAATTTTGCAATCATGTTTTGGTCTCCACTCACTCAAAGCCGCTTGTTCTGCCTTTTTTGCGAGGAGGCAGTTGTGAGGGCTGCCTACTACTTCTTAGGCACTAGGAGTTGAGAAAAGAGACTCAATTTTTGGCCTTCAGAAATCTCACTTTATTGCAAGGGATATACTGTGGTCTGCATTTTTAGTAGTGTTTTCGCCTCTTTTTAAATTAGATACATTGTCTTTTGGGGGGAAAAGCTTTTTTTTTGTAGAGACAGAGTCTCACTGTACCGCCCTCCGGTAGAGTGCCGTGGCCTCACACGGCTCACAGCAACCTCTAACTCCTGGGCTTACGTGATTCTCTTGCCTCAGCCTCCCGAGCAGCTGGGACTACAGGTGCCCGCCACAATGCCCGGCTATTTTTTGGTTGCAGTTTGGCCGGGGCTGGATTTGAACCCGCCACCCTCGGTATATGGGGCCAGCGCCCTACTCACTGAGCCACAGGCACCGCCCGGGAAAAGCTTTTTAAAAGAACCGTTGGATACATTCACGTTGACACAAGAAACCTATCAGACTTAAGTGAGGGTGTGGGCGAAGAGGAAAACTCTTGTCCTGGAAGCGTACTTACTCTCCAGAGCCTCTAAAGAGAATAATCAGCACACTATGGCAGGGATTTTGTGTACAGTAGTTCAGAGGCCATTAGGCAGACTACAGACTGTGACAAAAGGCTTGTTTGTACAGATTGGATTCGTCACAAATTTACCAAATCAAGAATTCCAGATAAAGTGTTTCAGCCTTCACCTGCAGATCATGAAAAGTATGGTGGGGATCCACAGAACCCCCATAAACTGCATATTGTTACTAGAATAAAAAGTACAAAAAGACGTCCATACTGGGAAAAAGATACAATAAAGATGCTTGGATTAGAAAAAGCACATACCCCTCAAGTTCACAAGAATATCCCTTCAGTGAATGCAAAACTGAAAGTGGTCAAACATTTGATAAGAATCAAGCCCCTGAAGCTGCCACAAGGACTTCCAACAGAGGCAGACATGTCTAACACGTGTCTCAAGAGCACTGGAGAATTAGTAATACAGCGGCACCTGAAACCTGTGGAGCAGAAAAGTTAAGTCCTGATGCCAGAACAGCTTCAGATTAAACAATGCAAATTGTTTTAAAATGATGAGAATGTTGTCATTAAAATAGATTTTAAATAGCAAAAAAAAAAAAAATAGCTGGGCATCATGGTGGGCACCTGTAGTCCCAGCTATTTGAGAGGCTGAAGCAAGAGAATCACTTAAGCCCAAGAGTTGGAAGTTGCTGTGAGCTGTGATGCCACAGCACTCTACCCAGGGCAACAGCTTGAGACTCTGTCTCTAAATAAATAAATAAATAAGTTTACTCATCTTCTCACTGAAGTATGCTAGAGAATCACCTCATTATTTTGAAAACTAGTAAATAAAGGAAAGGAGGCAATATTTATCTTGCCCTTCCCATAGAAATCAAAGACCCAACAAAGCCTGAATAACATAGAGAGACCCCATCTCTCCAAACAATAAGAAAGATTAGCCAGGTGTGGTGGCCGGTGCCTACAGTCCCAACTACTTGCTACAAGGCAGGAGGATCAGTTGAGCCAAGAGTTCAAGGCTGCAATGAGCTATGATCATACTAATGCACTATGTCCTGGGCAATAGAGGGAGACCATGTCTTTAAAAATAAAATAAAATAAAATAAAAGGTGACTGGGCACCTATGGCTCAATGAGTAGGGCGCCGGCCACATACACTGAGGCTGGCGGATTTGAGCCCAGCCAGGACAACTGCGACCAAAAATAACTGGGCGCCTGTGGCTCAAGGCGGGTTGAGCTGAGCCTGAGCTGGTGGGTTCAAATCCAGCCTGGGCCCGCCAAACATCAATGACAGCTGCAACTGAAAAATAGCCAGGTGTTGTGACAGGCGCCTATAGTCCCAGGTACTTGGGAGGCGGAGGCAGGAGAATCACTTGAGCCCAGGAGCTGGAGGTTGCTGTGAGCTGTGATGACACAGCACTCTATCCAGGGTGTCAGCTTGAGGCTCTGTCTCAAAAAAAAAAAATAAAAATAAAATAAAAAAGTAACTGGGTGGGCGGTGCCTGTGGCTCAGTGGGTAGAGCGCTGGCCCCATATACTGAGGATGGCGGGTTCAAACCCAGCCCCAGCCAAACTGCAACAATAACAAAAAAATAATAACGGGGAGTTGTGGTGGGCACCTGTAGTCCCAGCTACTCGGGAGGCTAAGGCAAGAGAGTTGCTTATGCCCAGGAGTTTGAGGTTGCTGTGAGCTGTGATGCCACAGCACTTTACCAAGGGCAACATGAGACTGTCTCAAAAGAAAAAAAAGAGCTGAAGGTAAGTTTGCCTTTACAGAACTATTGGGGATAATAAATGAAGATGGAATGATAGAAATAAAATATCACTTGACAAGCCCTAACAAAATAATGGATCTAAACAATAAACATCAATAGCTTCTAACATAACAAAAAGAGACAAGCAAATGTTACATGCCTCATGCTATGGTTTGAATATTTTTCCCCGCTGAAACTCATATTGCAATTTAATCACCAATGTAACAGCATTAAGAGGTGGGGTCTTTAAGAAGTGATCGGGTCATGAGCCCTCAGGAAAGTACTAATTCGT
Source organism: Nycticebus coucang (assembly GCF_027406575.1). NCBI lineage: Eukaryota > Metazoa > Chordata > Mammalia > Primates > Lorisidae > Nycticebus > Nycticebus coucang. The sequence continues at coordinate 111,870,881 of NC_069785.1, forward strand.
TCATTGGATTAACGGATTATCACTGGAGTGGATCTGTCATAAAAGCTGGTCTGGGCTTCAGTGCACCCTCCTGCCCTGTGAGGTGCAGCAAGAGTCCTCACCAGAGCTAACAAGATGAGGCTGCCCCAGCTCAGACTTCCCAGCTTCAGAACTGAATTAACCCCTTTTCTTTATAAATAAGTCTCAGGTATTCTGGTAAAAGCAACAGAAAATGTGCAAAGACAGCCCCGATGGCAGTACATAATACCTATGAAATATTCTCTCCAAAAGCTAGGAGCATAAGCGGTTTTAGTCTGGAGTGTATGGACTAGACCCTGAAAATATGAATATTCTGGGGCCTATGAAGTTCTGTGGAAAAAAATTCATCCTGATTTCCAGTAATTTAACTGAAATTTAACAGTCCCTTCAATTATAAATATGAACAACAAACTATGGTACTATTAGCAATACCTATGACTATTGCCAAAAGATATTTCAAAATAAAATTTACATTCGTCACTATTCCAAACTAAAGATCCATTGTGAGGTTTTATTATTTAATGCATCTTTAAAGAAAAGCAGCATATATATTAATATATCATAATTTGTTTAATAATTTGATAAATAATTCTGCAATGTACATACACAGGCTACCCAAAAACGTATATAGCTTTTACGAAAGAAAAAACTGTATTAAAGCTGTTATATTCGATACACACCAATAGCAAAAGATGAATATAAATCACGTTTGACTTCTGCAAGAGGTGTTGCAAACATCATACTACACGCTACTACTGTAATTCAATTCAACATCGAAAAGTGATACACAGGCATCATCTCTTAAAATGCGTATACATTTTTGGCATTTCCCAATATATTTTAAAACAGTATGTTATATGTGATAAATACATACAACCTTTATCGGTCACTTAAACAACAAATTTATTTTCATTTTATTATTTTTTTTTTTTTTTGCAGTTTTTGGCGGGGGCCAGGTTTGAACCCGCCACCTCTGGCATATGGGGCCAGTGCCCTACTCCTTTGAGTCACAGGCATCACCCTAAACACAAATTTTTATAATCAATAAATTAAAAAATTTTCTATTGAAGGACAAAGATATAAAAAATATCTATTTTTTTCTAGGTGCAGTGGCTCACACCTGTAAACCCAGCACTGTGGGAGGCTGAGGAGGGAGAATTGCTTGAGTTTAGGAGTTCGAGACTTGCTTGAGCAAGAGACCCCAACTCCTAAAAAAAAAAAAAAAAACCCCAGCCGGGCGCCATGGCGAGTGCCTGTAATCCCAGCGGCTTCCAGAGGCTGAGGCAGCAGGATACCCACAGCCAAGTCTGAGGTTGCAGTTAGCTATGACGCCATTGCACTCTGCTTAGGGCATAGGGTGGGACTCTGCCTCAACAACAAAAAATACATATTTTTTTCATTATATTTCAATATATTTAATTTTATGGATTTGAAAACATTATCCTATGAAGGAACTGCTGTAAACCCATCAGAAAGACTCAATCAGCCAAAATTATAAAATGGGTAAAACTCTACATGACAAATGAATTGTTTCATTAAAAATAAATTGCAAGCAAAAAAAAAAAACGAGGAAAGTACAGCAGAGCTATTCACTTGTACGGGAAAAAAAGAGAAATTTTAAAAAACAGAGTAAAAAAGCCTACAGAGAGAAAGATATGTAAATATAACAATCCACTGATATGTATGACCCTTAACTGCATCTCGATTTGAACAAAATATTTTTAAATTATTATATAATTGAAGAAATTTTAATATGAACTAAATATTTGACATTAAAGAGTTATAGTTAATTCTTAGTTGGAATGATGATATTATGATTATGTCTTTACACCCTTATCTCTTGGAGATTAATATTAACATATTTATGCCTGAAACTGTATGACGCCTGAAAGTCACTAAGATCATCCAGAAGGAAGGAAGTGGAAGTGTATAAAAGAACCAAGGTGAGTCGATATTTACTGAAACCGGTGATGGGTACATCACAGTACAGAAGAGTCTCAAATTTTATTTGAATGTTCCATAATAAAACTTCTTTTTTTTTTAAAGCCTGACAGAAACCCTCCATTTGCTCATGATAAGGCTGTTCAGACAAACCAAAACATCACATGTATTTGCTGTCAGCTATAATTATTCCAACCAAGTGTGGTAACACTCATTTTCTCTTGCTAATTAGAAGTTCTAGAGTATGATTACTTACAAGAGAGAAAGAAAAGATAAATTGATTCATAATTTCTTAACAAATTCATTTGGGAAAGAAGGGTGTCAAAATCTTTCGAAACATATGATTACTGACAAGAATAAAGGAGGTTGATGATGGAGGAAAAACCTAGATTGTTGCTCTAATATAAATGTCTCGCATTGTATTCTAGTGAGTTTGACTCCCCAGGGAGATTGTAAACTCCTAAAAGGCTGAAACAATGTTATTTTTCTTCTTGTTATTCAGTATATGAATGCTGGCTGCTGAATTGCTGCAAAGGTATAAAACACCGCCACAGAACGGGCCTTGTCTGAAACCTCTCTTAGTCCATCTGCAACAAGCAAGAGTGAAGAAATTGTAAGAAGAAATCATTCTGCTGCTTAACCAAATCATTCTACCGCTTAACTGGGAAATGTCAGAAAGCACTCAACTTAAAAATGTAAAATAAGTTGCAATGCTTGTTGAAAAGGGATGGCGTGAGGATGACCTGCTCTGCTGGATGATATAAATTTTAGAAAAAGAAAACTTGGCAGGTTATCACATGTTCTCCAGTCTCATGAAGGAGCAAGTCTCCTAACCTATTATTAATAAGACAATCTCATCTGGTTGCAAGGCAGAAACAATAGATCATGAAACTGGGGACATGTAATTCTTCTGTCCTTTTTCTGGACTCACCAAGCAACCTCAGATCTTTTATTTCTGATGCAGATTTTTCATTTGGTGTGGTCTTACTGTGACCAGCTGTCAACAGCTGTGAACAATTCTCATTATAAATTAGCACATCTATTTTCAAATATAAGTGTGAGTTTGAACTGCAAGAGCCACTTACTGTTTTTGTTTTTTTTTCAGAGACAGAGTCTCACTATGTCGCCCTCAGTAGAGTGCCATGGCATCACAGCCCACAGCAACCTCAAACTCTTGGGCTTAAGCGATTCTCTTGCCTCAGCACCCTAAGTAGCTGGGACTACAGGCACCTGCCACAAAGTCCGGCTATTTTTTGGGTTTTGTTGTTATTGCAGTTTAGTAGGCCCTGACCGAGTTCCAACCCACAAGCTCCGGTGCATGTGGCTGGCGCCCTAACCACTGAAAAACAGGCACCCAGCCAAGAGCCACTTTCTCCAGAGACTTATCACTCCCAAAGAAACCAGATATACAGAACTAGAAAATTCCAGCAAGGAACAGGAATCCAAGGGTTCAAATGTCAGGCTTTTATTTTTTATCCTAAAATCCACCATTTTAGGAACGTGGTCATGAAGTTTTGCCAATATCAGTCAGGGTATTCAATGAAGCAATAAAACAAGCTTTTCTAAAAATTGCCCCATACATTACAATACATTTTCTTACATGTATGAATAGAAAAAGAATAATAGAGGAGGACATTTCTGAAACTGGCAAAATATGTTTTCCTCTTCACTCTACGTCATATTGTACTACCTAGAGTAAAGGAGCAGGGGAAGGTGAACCAATTTTGCAGAATTTTATAACAATACAACAGAAGTTTAAAGAAGAACAAGCTTGGGCGGCGCCTGTGGCTCAGTCAGTAAGGCGCTGGCCCCATATACCGAGGGTGGCGGGTTCAAACCCGGCCCCAGCCAAACTGCAACCAAAAAATAGCCGGGCGTTGTGGCGGGCGCCTATAGTCCCAGCTACTCGGGAGGCTGAGGCAAGAGAATCACTTAATTAAGCCCAGGAGTTGGAGGTTGCTGTGAGCTCTGTGAGGCCATGGCACTCTACCGAGGGCCATAAAGTGAGACTCTGTCTCTACAAAAAAAAAAAAAAAAAAAGAAGAACAAGCTTGGGCGCCTGTGGCACAGTGAGTGGGTCACCGGCCCCATATACCGAGGGTGGCGGGTTCAAACCCAGGCCCGCCGAACTGCAACAAAAGTATGGCCGGGCATTGTGGCGGGGGCCTGTAGTCCCAGCTACTCGGGAGGCTGAGGCAGGAGAATCACCTAAGCCCCGGAGTTGAAGGTTGCTGTGACCTGTGTGACGCCACGGCACTCCACCGAGGGTGACAAAGTGAGACTCTGTCTCTACAAAAAAAAAAAAAAAAGAAGAGGAAGAACAAGCTTAGTGCGAGTCTAGATCCATCAAATGAGCCACTGGATTACAACAGTCACTTTATTGCAACTCAGGATATTTTCTTTTTTTTTTTTTTGTGGTTTTTGGCAGGGGCTAGGCTTGAACCCGCCACGTCCGGCATATGGGACCGGCGCTCCACTCCTTGAGCCACAGGCGCCGCCCAGGATATTTTCTTTTTTTATTTTTTATTTTTGTAGAGACAGAGCCTCACTTAACCACCCTCACTAGAGTGCCTTGACGTCACAGGACTCACAGCAATCTCCAGCTGTTGGGCTTCCACGATTCTCCTGCCTCAGCCTCCCGAGCAGCTGGGACTACAGGTGCCCGCCACAATGCCCAGCTATTTTTTGGTTGCAGTTCAGCCAGGGCTGGGTTTGAACCCGCCACCCTCGGGGCCGGCGCCCTACTCACTGAGCCACAGGCGCCACCCAACTCAGGATATTTTCAAGCAAGACAAACTTCAACCCCCTGGGCATTCCCAACTCTGCTCAATACTGGAACTGTTTCATTCAGTTCTGAATCTGCAGGAACAAGAGAGGGTCTAGGACAATGGTTCTCAACCTTCCTAATGCCACAACCCTTTAATACAGTTCCTGTGGGTCGCGACAGGAGAACAGCTGGACTAGGGCCAAAAGAGACTAGTGGGAAGGATAAGAAGTCAATCACTTAATGAATTGACTTATGGGTCAAATTGCCTGATTGACTAAATCTTAAAAGAATCAGAAAATTCGGGCGGCACCTGTGGCTCAAAGGAGTAGGGCGCTGGCCCCATTATGCGGGAGGTGGCAGGCTCAAGCCCAGCCCCAGCCAAAAACTGCAAAAAAAAAAAAAAAAAAAGAATCAGAAAATTCATATGGGATTATGGGATTTTGTTGTTGTTGTTTCTTTCCTTCTTTAAGGATTTTGTACAGATGGTTTTCTTTTTTTTTTTGTAGAGACAGAGTCTCATTTTATCACCCTTGGTAGAGTGCCGTGGCATCACACTGCTCACAGCAACCTCCAGCTCCTGGGTTCAGGCGATTCTCTTGCCTCAGCCTCCAGAGTACCTGGACTACAGGCACCAGCCACAATGCCTGGCTATTTTTTTATTGCAGTTTGGCCAGGGTCGGGTTTGGGGGGCCAGCGCCCTGCCCACTGAGCCACAGGTGCCACCCCTACAGACGGTTTTCTAACAATGAGAAACCTACTTTAAAAACCTATGTTTTGGCTGGGTGTGGTAGTTCACGTCTGTAATCCCAGGATTTTGGGAGGCCAAGGCAGATGGATCTCCTGAGCTCAGGAGGTCAAAACCAGCCTGAATACAGTGACCCTGTCTCTACCAAAAATAGAAAAACTGGCTGGCCACGGTGGCTCACGTCTGTAATCCCAGCACACTGGGAGGCCAAGGTGGGCAGATTGCCTAAGCTCACGAGTTTGAGACCAGCCTGAGCTACAGCAAAACCCCCATCTCTAAAAATAGTTGGGTGTTGTGGTGGGTGCCTATTGTCCCACCTACTTGGGAGGCTGAGGCCCAGAAGTCTGAGGTTGCTGTGGGCTATGACGGCACAGTACTCCACTGGGGATGACAATGTGAGATTCTGTACTATTTATTAAAAAATAAAAAATAAAAATAAAAACTAGCAGGCATTGTTTTAGGCAACTGTAGTACCAGCTACTTGAGAGGCTGAGGCAAGAAGATCTCTTGAACTCAAGAACTTGAGGCTGCTGTGAGCTACGGCACCAGATCACTCTACCCAGGGTGACAGAATGTGACTCTGTCTCAAAAATGAAAATAAAAACCAAGGCCAGGTGTAATGGCTCACGCCTATAATCCTAGCATTCTAGGAGGCCAAGGCAGTTGGATAGCTTGAGCTCATGGGTTCAAGACCAGCCTGACCAAAAAGTAAGACCCCGAGCTCTACTAAAAATAGAAAAAATGAGGCAAGAGGATCGCTTAAGCCCAAGAGTTGGAGTTTGCTGTGAGCTATGATGCCACGGCACTCTACCCAGGGTGACAGCTTGAAACTCTGTCTCAAATAAATAAATAATAAAACCCAAATAAAATAAAGTAAAATAAAACCTACATTCCTAGGCTGGGCACAGTGACCCATGTCTGTAATCCTAGCACTTTGGGAGGCTAAAGAGAGATTAGATCCCTTGGCTCGGCGCTTGTAGCACGATGGTTACGGCACCAGCCACATGCACAGAGGCTGGCAGGTTCAAGCTTGGGCAGGCTACCTAATGACAACTGCAACAAAAAAATAGCCGGCGTTGTGGCGGGTGCCTGTAGTCCCAGCTACGTGGGAGGCTGAGGCAGGAGAATCTCTTAAGCCCAAGAGTTTGAGGTTGCTGTGAGTTGTGACGCCACGGCACTCTACCAAGGGCCACACAGTGAGACTCTGTCTCAAAAAAAAGAAAAAAAAAGAGAGAGAGAGAAGATCTCTTGAGGTCAGGAGTTCAAGACCAGCCTAGGCAACAGCAAGACCCTGTCTCTAATAAAAAAAAAAAAAAAAGTTAGCTATGCATGGTGGCAAGGACCTGTAGTCTCAACTCCTCAGGAGGCTGATGCAGGAGGGTTGCTTGAGCCCAGGAGTTTGACTGAGTTTACAGTGAGCTATGATCAAGCCTCTGCATGTTAGCCTAGGCAACAGAGCAAGACCTGTCTGAGAAAAAAAAAAATCTATTGTCTTTCTTTAAAGAATCAGGTAAGTGAAGGGACTACGAGAAAACACATTACAGCATTAGAAGATGTCTCCTCCAGTCCTCACTGTGAATTCTTGGGCTAACGAGAATTCACAGATCTCCCACTTTTGTTTCTCCTCCAACCTCCTTCTGCCCTGTGGTCCTCCGTAGGCAACTCAAGGTTTCCAAACTGCTGACTTAAAGCTCCCTGGACTTGACAGCAGGCATCCATCACCGTCAGGTATTATTTATTTATTACAGCCATGCTAATGGACCCCATCATAATACCTCCCTTTATGTTATTTTTATAGTGTCTCACAGTTTACAAAAACTTTTCTATACCCTATCTTATTTGATTTTTTATCTATTTGTCAATGCTGTGAGGTTACAGATAAAGAGAACTATAGCCAGGCTTTGTGGCGGGCGCCTGTAGTCCCAGCTACTCGGGAGGCTGAGGCAAGAGAATCGCTTAAGCCCAGGAGTTGGAGGTTGCTGTGAGCTGTGTGAGGCCACGGCACTCTACCGAGGTCCATAAAGTAAGACTCTGTCTCTACAAAAAAAAAAAAGAGAACTGAGGCTGAGAGGTGATATGAATCTCCTATATGATGCCACTTAAAAGTGTCGGGATTCAGGGCAGCACCCACAGCTCAGTAGGTAGGGCGCCGGTCACATACACCAGGGGCTGGTGGGTTCCAACCCAGCCCGGGGCCTGCTAAAACAACAATGACAACTGCAACTAAAAAAACGGCCGGACGTTGTAGTGGACACCTGTAGTCCCAGCTCCTTAGGAGGTTGAGGCAAGAGAATCGCTTAAGCCCAAGAGTCTGAGGTTGCTGAGAGCTGTGACACCATGGCACTCTACCAAGGGCAACAAAGTGAGACTTTGTCTCAAAAAAAAAAAAAAGTGTCAGAATTGAGGCTGGGTGCAGTGGCTCACACCTGTAATCAGAGCACTTCAGCACGTTGACAGGCTGAGGTGGGAGCCTGCTTGAACCTAGGACTTGAAGACCAGCCTGACCAACGTAACAAGACCATGCTACAGAAAAATCAAAAAATTAGCCAGGCATGGTGGTGTGCACCTATAGTCCCAGCTACTCGGAAGGCTGAATAGGAGGATCATTTGAGCATAGGATTTTTAATCCAGTGTGGTCAACATAGTGAGACCCTCATCTCTAAAAATTAAAAACACGGCTCGGCACCCATAGTCCAGTAGTTACAGGCGCTGGCCACATGCACTGAGGCTGGCAGGTTCAAACCTAGCCCAGGCCAGCTCAACAACAATGACAACTGCAACAAAAAATACTTGGGTGTTGTGGTGGGGCCTGTAGTCCCAGCTACTTGGGAGGCTGAGGCAAAGAGAATCGCTTAAGTCCAAGAGTTGGAGGTTGCTGTAACCTCAGCCACCTGAGTACCTGGGACTACAGGCATGCACCACAATGCCCAGCTCCCAACTAATATTTCTGTTTTTAGTAGAGATGGGGTGTCATTCTTGCTCAGGCTGGTCTCCAAATCCTAAACTCAAGGGATCCTCCTACCTCTGCCTCCCGGAGTGTTAGGATTATAGGTGTGAGCAACTGTACCCTAAGGCTATTTTTTATTACTGGAACCATTTCTAGGTTCTACCACTAAATGCGGGAAGAATAATGGTTCTTCCAAAACTTCAACACTCTCCCCTTCACTTTTGAACCTGTAAATAGGTTACTTTTTTCTTTTTTTTTTTGAGACAGAGTCTTACTATGTTGCCCTCGGTACAGTGCCGTGGCATCACAGCTCACAGCAACATCAAACACTTCGGCTTAAGTGATTTTCTTGCCTCAGCCTCCAAAGTAGCTAGGACTACATGCGCCCACCACAACGCCTGGCTATTTTTTTGTTGTAGTTGTCATTGTTTAGCAGGCCCTGGCCGGGTTCGAACCCACCAGCCTCAGTATATGTGGCCAGCACCCTAATCACTGAGCTACAGGATAAAAGGAGTTTTCAGGTTCAAAACTAAGATTAAGTACCTTGAGAGAGGGAGAGCATCCTGGATTACCCAGGTAGCCCCAAGCCAGTCACATGAGTCCTTAAAAGGGAGAGCCAGGGCAGCGCCCATAGCTCAGTAGGTAGGGCACTGGCCACGTACACCAGGGCAAGTGGATTCAAACCTGGCCCAAGCCTGCTAAACAACAATGACAGCTGCAACAAAAAAATATCCAGGTGTTGTGGCAAGCATCTACAGTCCCAACTACTTGGGAGGCTGAGGCAAGAGAATTGCTTAAGCCCAAGAATTTGAGGTTGCTGTGAGCTGCTGTGAGCTGTGACACCACAGCACTCTACTGAGGGTGACACGGTAAGACTCTGTCTCAATAAAAAAAAAGGGGGGGGGGAGCCTGGGTGGCGCCTGTGGCTCAGTGAGTAGGGCGTCGGCCCCATATGCCAAAGGTGGCAGGTTCACACCTGGCCCCAGACAAACTGCAACAACAACAACAAAAAAAAAAAAATAGCCGGGTGTTGCAGGGGGCACCTGTGATCACAGATATTCGGGAGGCTAAGGCAAGAGAATCGCCTAAGCCCAAGAGCAGAAGTTTGCTGTGAGCTGTGAAGCCACAGCACTCTACCAAGGGCAACAAAGTGAGACTCTGTTTCTTAAAAAAAAAAAAGGGAGAGCCAGCCTTTCCGAGCTGTGGTCAGAGGGAGATGTGACTACAGCAGGGTCAGAGATGCGACACTGCTGGCTTTGCAGACGGAAGAGGACCATGAGCCAAGGAACAGAGGCCTCAAGAAGCTAGAAAAGGCAAGGAATTGATTCTCCCCTAGAGCCTTCTGGGAAGCCGAGGCAGGTGGATCACTTGAGCTGAGGAGTTTGAGACCAGCCTGAGCAAGAGCAAAACCTCATTTCTACTAAAAATAGAAAAACCAGGGCGGCGCCTGTGGCCGAGGGTGGCGGGTTCAAACCCAGCCCCGGCCAAACTGCAACAAAAAAATAGCCGGGCGTTGTGGCGGGCGCCTGTAGTCCCAGCTGCTTGGGAGGCGGAGGCAAGAGAATCGCGGAAGCCCAAGAGTTAGAGGTTGCTGTGAGCCCTGTGACGCCACGGCATTCTACCCGAGGGCGGTACAATGAGACTCTGTCTCTACAAAAAAAAAAAAAAAATAGAAAAACCAGCTGGGCATGGTGGCAGGCACCTGTAATAATCCCAGCTACTTACAAGGCTGAGGCCAGAGGATCACTTGAACCCAAGAGTTTGAGGTCTGAGATATGATGCCACAGCACTCTACCCAGGACAACAGAGTGAGACTCCCCCCCCCGCCCCCTCCTCAAAAAAAAGTCCTGGGTTGGCCTTCTGACCTACAGAAATGTAAGATAATAATAGCCGGGCGTTGTGGTGGGCGCCTGTAGTCCCAGCTACTCGGGAGGCTGAGGCAAGAGAATCATGTAAGCCCAAGAGTTAGAGGTTGCTGTGAGCCGTGTGACTCTACCTGAGGGCGGTACAGTGAGACTCTGTCTCTACAAAAAAAAAAAAAAAAAAAAAAAAGATAATAAATTTGTGTTGATTAAAAAAGCCATTAAAGGCTCAGCGCCTGTAGCACAGCAGCTAGGATGCCAGCCACATACACGGGAGCTGGCCGGTTTGAATCCAGCCCAGGCCTGCCAAACAACAATGACAACTATAACCAAAAAATAGCCGGGCATTGTGGCAGGCGACTGTAGTCCCAGCTACATGGGAGGCTGAGGTAAGAGAATCACTTAAGCCCAAGAGTTTGAGGTTGCTGTGAGCTGTGACAGCATTCTACCAAGGGGGACATAGTGAGACGCTGTCTAAAAAAAAAAGAAAAAAAAAGCCACTAAGTTTGTGGTAATTTTTTATGACAACAGCAATAGTAAGCTAATATCTACATCAATAATTCATGTCTGACTGGGTACACTGGCTCTTACCTGTAATCCTCACACTGTGGGAGGCTGAGGTGGGAGTTGGAGACCAGGCTGAGCAATAGCAAGATCTCATCTAAAAATAGAAATATTACCTAGGCATTGTGGTGGGCACTATAGTCCTACCTATAGGACTCCTATAGCCTCCTGTATGGGAGGCTGAAGCAGGATTACTTAAACCCAGGCGTTTGAGGTTGCTGTGAGCTAGGCTGACACCATGGCACCCCAGCCTGGGACATAAGAGTGAAACTCTGGGGCGGCGCCTGTGGCTCAAGGAGTAGGGCGCCGGTCCCATATGCCAGAGGTGGCAGGTTCAAACCTAGCCCTGGCCAAAATCAAAAAAAAAAAAAAAAAAAGAGTGAAACTCTGCTTCAAAAAAAAAACATATGTGCTACTTTGAAACAACACTTGAACCATAATGTGGTAAACTATTTACATTCATCTCAATGAATTTCTTTAGTAACTACTTAGTAACAAGGTAACGACATCAAATAAAGAGTTTATTAAATAAGTACAGGCAAAGCTGCTCAAGAGCCACCCTGGATTAAAACACTCATCACTTGCCAGGGAGAAAATAAAATCATGCCAGAGCCAGAAACTATTGGACTAGTTTTATGCAAACCAACAAAAATTTACATTTTAAAGCCAGTAATTTACATGTACATTTTAAATCCAGTGATTTTTTTCTCATATATTATGTCCTACATGATTCTTAGATACTCAAGAATATAGGGATACATATCAAAACACTCTCCCCCTATACAATAAGAGTGAGAAAGTGCAGCCACTATACCAACCTCTCACATATATTAACTTACTAGATTTTTTACATTATAATGTAGTTATCATTTTGTCAACATTTCAGTCTTTTAACTGAATTCATTTGGCAAATGTACAGCAGCCATAGATTAAAACCCTAACATGATTCCACGTCTGTGCTCTTTCCATTCTGCCGTGCTAAGAAAATCAAATTGTGGGACTAATGATGGTAAGAATGGGGCTCACACCAGAATGACGACCGCCACATTTCTATGACATTTTCGTTGTAATCTCTTTTTCCATTTTCTACATTCTGTTTGTAGTTTGTTTGTCTTGACTAGTTATTGTTTAATTTTTGAGACAGAGTCTCACTCTGTTGCCCAGGCTGGAGTACAGTGACATGATCATAGCTCACTCTTGGGGTTAAGTGATCCCCCTCCCTCAAGCTCCCAAACAGCTCGATCTACAGGCATATGCCACCACACCTAGCTACATGTTTTATTTTTTGCAGAGACAAAGTCTTGTTATGCTACTTAGCCTTGCTTATAGTATTTTATTCTTTCGCACTTGCTTAACTAGACTTCTAAATGCGGAAACCATGTCATGGATATTTTTGGTCCATGACCAAAAATATATACACCTAGCCACACCTAGCCACACAATATCTAGCAATAATCATAATAGTGATAATAATTATGACATCTAATGCATATGGAGTGTACACTATATATGTGTGGGCTTCATACTAAGTGCTTATATACGATGTTTCTTTTAAATCTCACAAAAACACTTGTAAAATAGGGATTATTAATACAATTATATGGCCGGGTACAGTGGCTCATGCCTATAATCCTAGCACTTTAAGAGGCTGAGATGGGTAGATTGCTTGAGCTCAGGAGTTTGAGACCAGCCTGAACAAAGTAAGACCTTGTCTCTACTAAAAATAGAAAAATTTAGCCAGGCATAGTGGTGCATGCCTGGTAGTCCCAGCTACTTGGGAGGCTGAGAGAAGAGAATCGCTTAAGCCCAGGAGTTGGAGATTGCTGTGAGCTGTCACCACGGCACTCTACCCAGGGTGACAGCTTGTTGAGGCTCTGTCTCAAAAAAAAAAAAAAAATTATATACTTGAGGAACTGAATTTCAGTTACTCAGAGAAGTGACTTGCCCACGGTCAGGGAATTAGTAAGTCAATATGAATGGAGAAAATCACTGCCTCCCTAATACCAATAAAATATATATAGTGTTGAGAATTATGATACCATACAGGGAAATCAACTGATACAAATTATCCTGCGTCTCTAGCAATGGGCACTGATTAGCACAACCCATTTGATTACATGTTCTACAATTATTTAGTAAGGAGTATTACAATAAACCTAAGGAAGATGGTATAAAATCTATGATGTCTTTCTCTTAGGCCTCCTGTTTTTGATCTGCTAAAATGAGAAAGTGTGAAGCACATTTTTCAAATCACTTATTCTCCTTGGATACAGGTCAGAGGAATTTGAGTCACAGAGCCCAGATTGGGGGGATGGAGCCAGATGGGAAAGGCAGCACTACAATGTGGGTGACAGATGGGGGATGTGGCCCCTGCCCTCCAAATTGTCCGTCCCTGCAGACTCTGCTGTGGGAAAAGTTCTAAGAGGCGCAAAGGCATGGACACACTCCAAAGGACAGACAGGACCTCCGGGGGCTGAGAAGGTGGGCGTGGGGGTGGGAGAAGAGTAGGATTAGAAAGCCTGGGACTAGCACTGGGTAATAAATGTATCACTGTTTCGAGAATCTGGATTACAAGAGTTTCTGTCCCTGAGAGAGACACACAACCCCCCACCCCCACCCCACCCTCGCCCATCCCAGTCTGGCACAGGAACAGAGCACAGACTAATCCTGCTCTCAACAGGCAGCCAAAAAGCCTCATCCCATAAAATTTTGCTGCCTGACCTTGAAAGTTCTGAAGGACTATTTTCTGTAACTATTGGAAAATCTAAATTTGCCTCCAGCAGATCATCAAAACAAAAGTTGTCAAAACTTTAGGGGTTTTCTGGTTTGGGTTTTGTGTGGTTTAAACTGTCCAATGTGATCACTGGGTGAAGATAATCAGCTGGGCTGCAGTTAGACGAATGAAGCCAACCAAGGAGCCAAAGCACAAATCAAGGGGCACCCAGAGAATCTGCTGGGGTGTGGCAGCCCAACCCTCCTGGATTCTGGAAAGGAATAACCCATCTTTTTTTTTTTTTTTAATAAATAGATCTAGCCCGGGTGAGCTAGATTTCTCTAACAACTGACCTCAGATATTCATCACACAGCAACCAGACAGCAGAAAAAACAGGAATCCAAGCCCGGTCTAGAAAGCTCCCAGGCCCCAGCCCAGCAAAGGAAACGGAGGCGTTGGCGGAGATTTCCTGTGAGTCACACTACCATTTCCAGTCTTCCAACACCTTCCAGGCCTCAGACCAGAAACACTGCGTCATAGTCCTCCCCTTAATCAGCTTCAACTGCTCCTGGTTTAATACAGCCAACTCAATACCCTCAAATTTTTCAACTTACTTCTACTTTCTTTCTTTCTTTTTTTTTTTTTTAGAAACAGTCTCACTTTATGACCCTCTGTGGTGTTACAGCTCACAGCAACCTCCAACTCCTGGGCTTAGGCAATTCTCTTGCCTCAACCTCCCGAGTAGCTGGGACAACAGACGCCCGCCACAATGCCCAGCTATTTTTTTGTTGCGGTTTGGCTGGGGCTGGGCTCAAACCTGCCACCTTCAGTATATGGGGCCAGCGCCCTACCCACTGAGCATAGGCTCCATCCCAACTTACTTATACTTTCAGACAAGTAAATGAGCATTAGAGGGAATTCAATGAAAGCCAAAATTTTCTCAACTTTCATGTGGTTATCTTTAAAATCCATGCCAACTGCAACGTGTGTACAGCAATCTGTGTAATATAAAAATAATGTGGAGGGTGGCGCCTGTGGCTCAGCGGGTAGGGCGCCGGCCCCATATGCCAAGGGTGGCAGGTTCAAACCCAGCCCCGGCAAAACTGCAACAAAAAAATAGCCGGGCGTTGTGGCTGGTGCCTGTAGTCCGAGCTACTTGGGAGGCTGAGTCAAGAGAATCGCCTAAGCCCAAGGATTTTGAGGTTGCTGTGAGCTGTGTGACGCCACGGCACTCTACCGAGGACGATCAGGTGAGACCCTGTCTCTACAAAAAAAAAAATAATAATAAAAAAAAATAATGTGGAAAAGATGGATATTTCACAGAACAGTGGCATTCACAGACGTGGAGACACGTAAGGAGACACATACAGGAGATCCAACTTCGTCAGTAACCCACCACAGACGAATTTAGGCGTCCTCAAACTTTTTTTTTGAGACAGAGCCTCAAGCTGTCGCCCTGAGTACAGTACCGTGGCATCACAGCTCACAGCAACCTCCAACTCCCGGGCTCAAGCGATTCTCCTGACCCTGCCTCCCAAGTAGCTGGGACTACAGGTGCCTGACACAACGCCCGGCTATTTTTTGGTTGCAGCCGTCATTGTTGTTTGGCGGGCTGGGCTAGATTCGAACCCGCCAGCTCAGGTGCATGTGGCTGGCACCTCAGCAGCTTGAGCCACAGGCACCGAGCCAAGAGTCCTCAAACTTTTTAAACAGGGGGCCAATTCACTGTCCCTCAGACCACTGGCGGGCCGAACTATAGTTTAAAAAAAAAAACAAAACTATGAACAAATTCCTATGCACACTGCACATATCTTATTTTGAAGTAAAAAAACAAAACGAGAACAAATACAATCACACCACCTCATGTGGCCGGCAGGCCGCAGTTTGAGGACCCCTGAATTAAGAGATGGTCTTCTGGGGCCACGCCTGTGGCTCAAAAGAGTAGGGGGCCAGCCCCATATACCTAGAGGTGGTGGGTTCAAACCCAGCCCCGGACAAAAACTGCAAAAAAAGGAAGGGAAGAGATGGTCTTCTACATTCATTTAACTGTCAAAAATCTAACAATATGACAATAGTAAATGTTAGAAACGATGTTGTTTCAGATTCCTCGTACACAGGTAGTGGAAGTATAAACTGATATAACCACTTTGGAAAACAGTTTGATCTTATTTTATGAAGTTTAAAGTAACATACCCTGCAAACCAACGATTTGTCTCCTAGACGTTTGTGTACGTATGAAAGATCTTTTTTGTGTGTGTGTGTGTGTGTGTGTTTTTTTTTTTTTTGGCCAGGACTGGGTTTGAACCCGCCACCTCCAGCATATAGAGCCAGCGCCCTACTCCTTTGAGCCACAGGCGCCACCCAGTATGAAAGATCTTAACACATGATTAACAGGAAATCGGTAGAAGAATGTTCCTAAATGTTTATAACAGCAAAAAACACCTAAAAAAAAACCCAAATGCCCATCAACAGCATGAACAAAGTGTGGTATAATGAAAGGGAAGAGTATTGTAATACTCTACCTAAAGTCAAAGTGAGTGTTCTACAGCATCAGGCAACAATATGGAGTAATCTTAGCAATGTGATATAGGGGAAATACATCTCACAGATTACATATAGAGATAGAAAACTATGTTAAAATGATAGCAAAGAAACAGTGAAAGAAAAAAGATCCAGATGATCATTATTTTTGGCTGGAGAAGAGGAGGATGGAAGAGAGGTAACTTATTTAGAATTTGCTAAGCATATGCAAATTCTAGTTGTAGGGATAGTGGTGGGATTATGGAAATTATTCCACTAAAAAAAAATCAATTGAGTTCAGGCCTGGCGGCTCATACCTGTAATTCTAGCACTCCGGGAGGCAGAGGCGGGAGGATGGCTTGAGGCCAAGAGTTCAAGACCAGCCTGAGTAACATAGCATCTCTATAAAAAGAAGAAAAAATAGCCAGGTGTGGTGGTACAGGCCTGTAGTCCCAGCTACTTAGGAGTTTGAGGTTACAATGAACTATGATGATGCCACCACACTATTTTTTGAGTAAGGCCTTCTCAAAAAATAAATAAATAAATAAATAAACAAAACAATTGAGCCATTCATGGGCCCATAATCAGAGCATGTGGTAAGCTAGGAATTATGACTTACCCACTTCCATGCAACTGGAATCTAAAAAATAAATGATACTCCAGGAAGATGCCTTGTATTTATCCTGTGACTTTCTATACCAGTGATTTTCAACCTGTATGCTGTTAGAGTATCTTTAAAATTTTTTGCAGCACACCTAAAGATCATTAATTAAATTACCTTCAAAAGAAGTTCAAAACACTTGGAACTTCTTTTTCTAACTCATTTTTTAATCAACATAATTTAAGTGAGCTATGGAAGTTTAACTATAGGTTCAAGTGTGCCATGACACAAAAAATGGTTGAAAAGCTCTGTTCTATACTCTCTGGCACCCCTACAGATAAAAATAGACCAGAGGAAGCCCAGAGGCAGACTGCTCAAGGCCTGTATTTTCTGTTTGCTGTCCTCCCACAAGCGGCAAGATAGCAGCACCACAGTTAAGTGCAAAAGCTCTGGTGCCAGACTGGTGGAAGCCTAGCTGCATTCCTTAGTGTGTGTGTGTGTGTGTGTGTGTGTCCCTAGGTAGGGTGCCGTGGCGTCACAGCTCATAGCAATCTCAAAACTCTTGGGCTCAAGTGATTCTCTTACCTCAGCCTCCCAAGTAGCAGGGCTATGGGCCCCCACCACAACACTGGGCTAGTTTTTTTTAGAGATGGAGTCTTGCTGTTGTTCAGGCTGCTCTCGAACTCCTGAGCTCAAGCAATTCCCCCTACCTCCACCTCAGCCTCCCAGAGGGCTATGATTACTGTTGCTTTCCTGTTAGGGAAATTGCTTAAAATCCATGCCTCAACTTCCACATATATCAAATGGGTCGGGCCATGACAGTACAAGCAGCCCTGGATTACAAATGAGATAGGTTCTGTAGGTTTGTTTTGAAGTGGACTTTGTACGTATGTTGAATTTTTTTGTTTTTTTAATTGTTGTTATCAGGCCCAGGAGAGGCTTGAATTCACACCTCTGGTGTGCAGGGCCAGAGCACTAATCACTGAGGTACAGCGGCCAGCTGGATTTTGGATGTAAGTTGTAACAGGTACATTTAAGTGTGAGTCATACACCATTGCGTGTTTGTAACTCGGGGACTTACAATAATAGCTCCAGTTCGTAGGTGTGAGTTGTACATGACTCTGATGTTTGTAACTTGGGGACTGCCTATAATACTTCAGAAATTGATTATAAGGATTACATGAATTAATTCACTCCGAGGCCCCAGAATGGTATGGTAACTAGGTGCACAGAGTAAACCTTACTCAGCAAGGGTTGGCCTTTGTTACTTTTAACTCTCACATGAGAAAAGCTTAGGAAATGCTATTCTCCCCGAGGATCACCTAAGCTCCTTTGAGATGAGAATGTCCCTATTCCTCCCTGGGAAGAACCACTGCACCCCCAAAACACCGGCCACCGCGCTCAGTAAGGACTTGCTGGACTGAAGAAATTAAATCCATTTGTTCCTTAAATACTCTGGTTTTTAAGCAATGAATAGAAAGAAGTTTTGAACCCTTTTTTTTTTTTTTTTGAGACAGAGCCTCTAGCTGTCCCCCTGGGTAGAATGCTGTGACATCACAGCTCACAGCAACCTCCAACTCCTGGGCGCAAGCGATTCTGCCTCCGCCTCCCAAGTAGCTGGGACTACAGGCGCCTGCCACAACACCTGGCTATTTTTTGGTTGCAGCCATCATTGTTGTTTGGTGGGCCTGGGCTGGATTCAAACCCACCAGCTCAGGTGTATGTGGCTAGCACCTTAGCCGCTTGAGCCACAGGCGCCAAGCCAGAAGTTTTAAACTTAACTGTGATATTTGTATAAAATTTCTCTTTATCATTAGCATAAATAACCGAGTTTTTTGACATAATGTCTGTCTGATGACTTTAATCAACATAGACTCCTGTAACCAACCAAATTAAGATTATAAAATCTGAGGACTAAAAGCAATGTAATCTATTAAAACAAAAACCGGGCGGCGCCGGTGGCTCAGTGAGCAAGGCGCCGGCCCCATATACTGAGGGTGGCGGGTTCAAACCCAGGCCCCGCCAAACTGCAACAAAAAAAAAATAGCCGGGCGTTGTGGTGGGCACCTGTAGTCCCAGCTACTCGGGAGGCTGAGGCAGGAGAATCGCCTAAGCCCAGGAGTTGGAGGTTGCTGTGAGCTGTGTGACGCCACAGCACTCTACTGAGGGCAATAAAGTGAAACTCTGTCACTACAAAAAAAAAAAAAAACCATTCAGTTCTTTATTTAGGGCCTATTTATACTTTCACTACAAGCAATTGTTAGAAACTGTGTTATCTTATTTCTACAGTGCTGACAGGTTAAAAATCATAATTTAGGGCTTGGCACCTGTGGCTCAAGTGGCTAAGGCGCCAGCCACATATACCTGAGCTGGCAGGTTCAAATCCAGCCCAGGCTAAACAACAATGATGGCTGCTACCAAAAATTAGCCGGGTGTTGTGGCGGGTGCCTATAGTCCCAACTACTTGGGAGGTGGGGGCAGGAGAATCGCTTAAGCCCAGGAGTTGGAGGTTGCTGTGAGTTGTGATGCCACACACTCTACCCAGGGTGACAGCTTGAGGCTCTGTCTCAAAAAAAAAGAAAGAAAAAAAATCATAATTTAGGGTCCGGCGCAGTGACTCAGGCCTGTAATCCCAGCATTCTGGGAGGCCAAGGTGGGTGGATTGCCTGAGCTCACAGGTTCAAGACCAGCCTGAGCCAGAGCAAGATCTCATCTGTGAAGATAGATGGGTGCTGTAGCAGGCACCTGTAGTCCCAGCTACTTGGGAAGCTGAGGCAAGAGAATGGCTTAAGCCCAAGAGTTTGAGGTTGCTGTGAGCTGTGCCGCCATGGCACTCTACCCAGGGCAATAAAGTGAGACTCTGTCTCAAAAACAACAACAACAAAAAAAGAAATCATAATTTAGAAAGAACACAGCTTTCCAGCAATATGCTTGGTAACACACACGAAAAAATCACATATGACAACCTGGAAGAAAGAAGTCAGAAAAAAATAAGACAAATAATTCACTTCAATGCCCCTGAACATATTGCAGCCACTCCGGAGACTAATTAAAGTTGTAATGATGATCCTGCATCACAAAGAAAATGTGCCACACGTATGCTGTTGAATGCAATTTGTTCATTAAAACAAAAGCAGGCTTATGTTTGTTTTAAATATGTCACAAATGTTAAATAACATTTTGTTTTTTTCTTAGCAAAATTTCCAGGATTGGTTACAAATGGACCCACTAAGTAATAAAATGGGTTGGCCTACCCTAGAGTTGTTCGGTACAAACCAATTAAACATCGAAGAACTACTGACAAAAATTATGAATAAGTGAATAATCCATTATATAAATAGTGTCATTCAATTGAACTGTTTATTCTTTATTTGAAACAGGGTCTCTCTGTCTCTCTGTTGCCAGGCTAAGGTGCAGTGACATCATCATAGCTCACTGCAATCTCAAACTCCTAGGCTCAAGAGATCCTCCTGCCTTAGCCTCCTTGAGTAGGTGGCACTATAAGCACGCACCACCCTCTGGACTCAATTTCGTATTTTTTGTAGAGAAGGGGGGCTCATTATGTTGCCTAGGCTAATCTTGAACTCCTGAGCTCATGCAATCCTCCTGCCTCGGCCTCTTAAAGTTCTATGATTACAGGTATGAGCCACAGCACTCAACCTCAGCCAGCTCTAAAAGTAAATTTTAGACCGGCACGGTGGCTCATACCTATAATCCCAGCTCTCTGGGAGGCCAAGGCAGGTGGTATTGCTTGAGCTTAGGAGTTTGAAACCATCCTGAGAAAGACTGCGACCTGGTCTCTACTAAAAATAAGAAAAAAAAACTGAGGCAAGAGGATCGATCTCTTGAGATATGATGCCATGGCACTCTACCCAGGGTGACAGAGTAAGATTCTGTCTCAAAAAAAAGAGTAGATTTTAATGTTTAAAAATGAGTGCATTTTCAAGACATGATTGCAAGAGGGACTTTACCTAACAATTGCAATCAGTGTAACCCGGCTTACTGTACCCTCAATGAATCCCCAACAATAAAAAAAAAAAAAAAAAATGAGTGCATTTTAAGTTATCTAGAAAACTAACCTATGTGAAATTAGTTCTTCCTGATTATCCTCGGTAAATAGTAACATAAGGAAGTTCCCTTTCTTTTTCTTTCTTTTTTTTTTTTTTTGAGACAGAGTCTCACTTTGTCACCTCATAGCTCACAGCAACCTCAAACTCCTGGGCTCAAGAGCTCCTCTTGCCTCAGCTTCCCAAGTAGCTGGGACCACAGGCACCCACAAAGCCGGGATAATTCTTTTTTTTTTTTTTTTTTTTTGAGACACAGTCTCACTTGGTCACCCTTGGTAGAGTGCTTTGGTGTCACAGCTCACAGCAACCTCCAACTCTTGGGCTCAAGTGATTCTCTTGCCTCAGCCCCCCAAGTAGCTGGGACTACAGGCACCCACCACAACCCCAAGCTATTTTTAGAGACAGGGTCTCACTCTGCTCAGGCTGGTCTCAAACCTGTGAGCTCAGGCAAACCATCCACCTCAGCCACCCAGAGGTACTAGGATTATATGTTTTATTGTTTTTTCAAGAGATGGGGTCTCACTCTTGCTCAGGCTAGTCTCAAACTCCTAAACTCAAACAATCTACCTATCTCAGCCTCCCAGAATGCTAAGATAGCAGGCATGAGCCACCTTGCCCAGTGAGGCTGCAGCAATCTATGATCACTCCACAGCACTCTAGCCTGGACAGTACAAGACCCTATCTCAAAAAAAAAAAAAAAAGTCAAAGATGGGTAATGAACACTGGCAGCCATCTCCTCTTCCTTGAAATCAACCTGAACAAGAGAAGCAAAGAACCACCCAAAGGTTGTCTAGAACTGGTCTAGAGGAGAGAGAGAACTAGAGCCTCAGACAGAGAGTGGCCAGAGGTCCACTGAAGGACACTCTTACCTCTCCCTACCTGTACTGCATGGGGACAATTACTGCCCGCCCTTTTAACAATTCCCTGCAATGTTGAGAAATTAATAAAACAGGTTCAGGCTGTTTAGCCAGCAATCACTGCTCCACCCACCTCCTCCAAGCTCCGTGGGCTAATATGCTACAACCCAGAAAGACTGCCTCCTCCTCCTTCCAGAGTGGCTAATAAGAACAGCCTAATGGAGGGGCCCTGAACAACAGCAACCAACAGTGGTTCTTTGGTACCCCAGGTTTCTCCATCCTGGTGTTCATCCCTTCCCCTCCATCTAAAGTCACCTGGAGGGACTTACACCAAGGCCTGTCATACGTTATTCTTCAGTACATAGGAGAAATGTATCAGAATGCTCACCACAGCGTTGTCTGTGGAGGCTGGGAGTTGAAATAATCCGGTTGTCCATCACTGGTGGACTATGGAGGCACAAAATCCTCTCTGGCAGTTAGAAACAACAGGCTGGGCCTGGTGCAATGGCTCACACCTGTAATGCTGGCACTCATGGAGGCCGAGGCAGGTGGATTGCTTCAGCTCAGGAGTTCAAGATCACCAAGAGTGAGACCCCATCTCAACTAAAAACAGAAAAACTAGCCAGGTGTGGGAGGCTATATGGGAGGCTGAGGCAAGGGATCTCCTGAGCCCAAGAGTTTAAAGTTGTTGTGAGCGAGGCTGACACCACAGCACTCTTATCCAGCACCACAGACTTGTCTCAAAAAAAAAAAAAAAGAGAGTGACCAAAGGGCCAGCCTAGGCCCTTTGCTAGACAATAACAAGGCATGTATGTGTAAATTGACCAACAACTACTGTTCATTGCTCCTTCAGCCCATGCCTCCTTCATACAAAGTTAGCTACTTGAAGTTCCTTAGGCAAAACACTCTCTGGCACTTCCAAGCCCAGACTTTACTTGCACCTTCTCTACCTGGAAATTCATCCACTTCAAGATTCTGATCATCTCGGGAGGCTGAGGCAAGAGAATTGCCTAAGCCCAGGAGTTGGAGGTTGCTGTGAGCTGTGATGCCACAGCACTCTACCCAAGGGTGACAAAGTGAGACTCTGTCTCTTAAAAAAAAAAAAAAGATTCTGATCACCCTGTTCCTCAAGCTCCCCAGCTCTATCTTACCAGAGTCTTGATCTCTGCCCTCCGTTATACCATCACTGAACTTTGTACTTACTTTTATATTTATAGCACTTGTATCATAACTTTTTACCATAATTTGATTATGAGCTTTCTCAAGAGCAGGAACTAAAACCTATTCATCATGATAGCCAAAAAGACTGAAGCCTAGAATAGATATTATGGATATCCAAGTTATTTATCATTTGAATTGATAGCAATAAAAGATGAAAGTCAAAATTACAAGCAGAGTCCACTTGGGAACATATGGTGCTCTTTATCATGAATGTTTGGCACATAGTAGGTGCTCGAAAAAAATTTTATTTAATGAATGATCTGATTTGATTTTTTTTGAGACAGAGTCTCAAACTGTCACCCTCAGTAGAGTATGTTGCGTCACTGCTCATAGCAACCTCAGACTCTTGGGCTTAAGCAATTCTCTTACCTCAGCCTCCCAAGTAACTGGGACTACAGGTGCCCACCACATGCCAGGCTATTTTTTTGTTGCAGTTGTCATTGTTGTTTAGCAGGCCCAGGCCAGATTCAAACCTGCCAGCCTTGGTGTATGTGGCCAGTGCCCTATCCACTGAGCAACGGGCGCCGCCCCAATCTGATATTTTTAATCATAAAGTTGTCTGTACCCTAAGGGAGGTAAGTATATCAGAAGTTGAGGTTACCTAGAATATATCCTCCTCATAATGAAAACAGAAGCAGCTCTAGGCCCCAATCTTTCCCCCTGTATTTGGTACCAAATTGCCAAAAAGACAATTCCTGCCCTTTTTGGTACTAGGAGTAGAAAGGTTAAAAGCCCCTTGGTAGCTTATATTATCTGGTGATAACGGATCTATCTGCTAGTCTCTCTCCACCCTCAAAGGTTCCCTGGCCAGGGCTGAGGATTCACAACACTAAACTCGAACTTGGGAGATGAGTTTAAATATTGAGTATAGGGCAGCACCTGTGGCTCACTGAGTAGGGCACTGGCCCCATATACCGAGGGTGGTAGGTTCAAACTCGACCCCAGCCAAATTGCAACAACAAAAAAATAGCCAGACGGACGTTGTGGTGGGTGCCTGTAGTCCCAGCAACTTGGGAGGCTGAGGCAAGAGAATCACCTAAGCCCAAGAGCTGGAGGTTGCTGTGAGCTGTGACGTCACAGCACTCTACTGAGGGCCACAGAGTGAGACTCTGTCTCTAAATAAATAAATAAACATTGAATATAAAGAGTACTGGTTAGGCAGGGTGCAGTGGCTCATGCATGTAATCCTAGCACTCTGGGAGGCTGAGGTGGAAGATAGCTTGAGCTCAGGAGTTCAGGACAAGCCTGAACAAAAAGCGAGACCCTATGTCTACTAAAAGTAGAAAATCTGAGGCAAGAAGATGGCTTGAGTCTGAGTTGGAGGCTGCTGTGAGTTATGATGCCATGGCACTCTACCCAGGGTGACAGCTTGAGACTCTGTCTCAAAAAAAAAAAAAAAAAAAGAGTACTGGTAAACTGCAATTTTCTGATTGCTGGGTCAGATGATTAGAAACTACAATCCAGAATCAAAGTGCATGGATGCTTGCCAGGGTAGGATTGGAAACCTTAATGGGAAAAAAACCCAACCAACCAAATAAGAAGCTCCAGTGAAGACTGCTGGAATTAGATCCACAAAGGGAGGAGTTCAAAGAGTGAGCCAGAATGGAAAGGAAACCTCAAGAACCTTTGTGATCCCTCAGTCACTCCTTCATTAATTCTTCCATTTATTGAAAATTTAAAAAGACATGATTCCTACAGTTAGGGAACTCTGTACTTGGGGAATGGAAAAGGCCCACAGCTATGGCAAATCAGGAAAAGAAAACTCCTGCAGGGAGATACCTTAAAAAGTTCATTCAGGCCAATGTGGTGGCTTTTGCCTATAACCCTAGCACTCTGGGAGGGTGGACTGCCTGAGCTCAGGAGTTCAAGACCAGGCTGAGCAAGAGTGAGAAACTAGCCTGGCATTGTGGCAGGTACCTGTAGTCCCAGCTACTCAGGAGGCTGAAGCAAAAGGATCATTTGAGCCCAGGAGTTAGAGATTGCTGTGAGATATGGCACTCCATCCAGATCATAGAATGAGACTCTGTTTCAAAAAAAAAGTTCATTCAGAGAAGAAATCTCATACTTAGGAGGATACTGGATGTCCTGATTGAAAAACATGCCAGGGGGCGGTGCCTGTGGCTCAGTTGGTAGGGCGCCGGCCCCATATACCGAGGGTGGCGGGTTCAAACCCGGCCCCGGCCAAACTGCAACCAAAAAATAGCTGGGTGTTGTGGCGGGCGCCTGTAGTCCCAGCTACTCGGGAGGCTGAGGCAAGAGAATCGCTTAGGCCCAGGAGTTGGAGGTTGCTGTGAGCTGTGTGAGGCCACGGCACTCTGCTGAGGGCCATAAAGTGAGACTCTGTCTCTACAAAAAAAGAAAAAAAAAAGAAAAACATGCCAGGATTCTGAAAATACTAGGACAGTAGAAGAAAAACAAATCATTGCTAATTCTTTTTTTTTTTTTTGTAGAGACAGAATCTCACTTTATCACCCTCGGTAGAGTGTCATGGCATCTCACAGCTCACAGCAACCTCCAGCTCCTGGGCTTAAGCGATTCTCTTGCCTCAGCCTCCCGAGTAGCTGGGACTACAGGCGCCCGCCACAACACCCAGCTATTTTTTGGTTTGCAGTTCAGCCGGGGCCAGGTTTGAACCCGCCACCCTTGGTATATGGGGCTGGCGCCCTACCGACTGAGCCACAGGCACCGCCCGCTAATTCTTATAACATCTTGCTGAACTGACATTTGTAGCCAGAAGTCTGCTGGCATCT
Source organism: Nycticebus coucang (assembly GCF_027406575.1). NCBI lineage: Eukaryota > Metazoa > Chordata > Mammalia > Primates > Lorisidae > Nycticebus > Nycticebus coucang. The sequence continues at coordinate 111,896,454 of NC_069785.1, forward strand.
CCCAAAGCAATTATTACAAGCTCCCCTCACCCAGGAATGGTGAGCTCATGGTGACAACTAATCCATGCACAGCACTGAAATGAACCAGGTTCTGTCTGTCCACTCCAGTATGGTCACCCATAATCTCTACAAAAGCCCTACAAAGTAGATACTGTAATTATCTCCATTGTACAGATTTGTACATTGTACAAAATTGGAGCACAGAGAAGTTAAGTGGCTTGCCCAAGGTCACCCAGCCAGGATCTGAGTCCAGAACCTGTGCCCCTAGGCAATATACCACACTGCTTCCCAGCTGAGATCTTACTGAAAATTTATCAGGACATACACAAGTAGATGATACAAGATAATTTCTAGCCAACTTTCCTTTAAACACATGCATCTGTTTAAAACTACACTTATTTATATGACAAAAAATACATATGCCTTCATCAATCTAGTTTTGAAAATGGTATGGCTTTACAGGATACAGCTTTCACAACCTTTAAAAGGAAATTCGCTTTCTTTTTTTTTTGACAGAGTTTGTTTTGACTTTGTCACCCATGGTACAGTGCTGTGGCATCATAGCTCACAGCAACCTCAAACTCTTGGGCTCAAGCAACTCTCTTGCCTCAGCCTCCCAAGTAGCTGGGACTACAGACGCCTGCCACAAAGCCTGGCTACTTTTAGAGATGGGGTCTCACTTTTACTCAGGCTGGTCTCAAACTTCTGAGCTCAAGCAATCTGCCCACCTTCTGAGCCATGGCATATGGCCTTGGAAATTCACTTTTTAAGAGAATATTTTTTCAAAAAATAAAAACAGGCTCAGCGCCTGCAGCTCAAGCAGCCAGCCAAATACACCTGAGCTGGCAGGTTCGAAGCCAGCCCAGGCCAGCCAAACAACAATGAGGGCTGCAACAAAAATAAAAATCCGGGCATTGTAGCAGGTGCCTGTAGTCCCAGCTACTTGGGAGACCGAAGCGGAGAATCGCTTGAGCCCAAGAGTTGGAAATTGCTGTGAGCTGTGATGCCACACTCCACCCAGGGTGACAGCTTGAGACTCTGTCTCAAAAAAAATAAAAAAATAAAAATAAAAACATATGTATATTCAAAAGCACATCTTAGCTTCACAGGGAAATTCACTTTTATGATATGAAAAAAGAATCAAGGGCGGCGCCTGTGGCTCAAGGAGTAGGGCGCCAGTCCCATGTGCTGGAGGTGGCGGGTTCAAACCTAGCCCCAGCCAAAAAACCACAAAAAAAAACAAAAAACAAACAAACAAAAAAGAATCAAATGCCTGTTTCATGAGGTGCCAGTGGTGAATGCAGTTTAGACGAGGGCTTGTAAATACCACCCATTACAGATCATCTCGTGGCCTTGGGCTGATTGTTCAGCTGTCTTTGTTCTCCATCCGAAAAATGGGTTTAATTCTAGCACCTAAGTGGTAATGATCAGATGATACTACCCACATGAATCGCTAAGCACAGCACCTCACACTCAGTGAATGAATGCCCAGTGAAAGGCTTTCACTAGGGGCGGCGCCTGTGGCTCAGTCGGTAAGGCGCCGGCCCCATATACCGAGGGTGGCGGGTTCAAACCCAGCCCCGGCTGAACTGCAACCAAAAAAAAAAATAATAGCTGGGCGTTGTGGCGGGCGCCTGTAGTCCCAGCTACTCGGGAGGCTGAGGCAAGAGAATCGCTTAAGCCCAGGAGTTGGAAGTTGTTGTGAGCTGTGTGATGCCATGGCATTCTACCGAGGGCCATAAAGTGAGACTGTGTCTCTACAAAAAAAAAAAAAGGCTTTCACTATTTGGCTCCTGGGTATTCCCCATTTCCAGAATGTTAAGTCCTCCAATAACACAAAAATGCTCCCCCCAGAGTCGCTGCCAATCCCCTTAAGAACACGTCTCTCTATATTTCCCACAGAACGCACACAGTGTCATCAGAAGCAGGCTTCCCGGGATCCCTGCCCTGGAGGTGGTAGCCACGTCACCTCCCTCCAGCCCGGGAAGGAGGCAGGCTCTGTCTCTCTCCGGGCTGCAGCGCAAAACTCGACCTCCTGCTTTCTCACTGGGGTGAGCTCAAGTTAGTGGAGGGTCACAGAGCCCACTGCGACCGTCTCTGCTGGGGAGGGAATGCGGGCGCCGGCGCCAGGAAGCCGAGCTCACTCACCTGCCAGGCGCCAGGGCAGGAACCCCCCCTTCACAGCATCTCCAGGGACTTTGTTCCCTTCACAGCATCACCGGGGACTTTGTCCCCCTCCCGCCAGGAGGCTAGTGGGGACAACCTAACAGTGCCAACAGCGTGGAATTCTCCCAAAACCTCTGAAATGCATCGCCAGGATTTCTAAGAGGGAGCAGGGGGAGGAGCGAAGCGCTCCGCGAGGCCAGGTGAAGCGCAACATCCCCGGCGCGCGCGCTGAGCCCCCAGCGCCCAAGTCCGTGCAGCTGCCGCCTCCGCGTGCTCGGCGGACACGTGCGGCCCGCGTCGCCGGCGGTTCTCGCCGCGGCGGAGCAGCCGTGCGCTGCCTGCACTCACCAGGTGAAGAGTTTGTCTTTTATCCTGCGCAGCAGGCTTCGGGACGCTCTCTCCGCTCCCCGCGCCGCCAGCTGCGGCGCGCCGGGTCCCGCCGGCGACGCTGTCTCCATGGGGGCCCCCGCGCGTCCCCGGCGCCCGGAACCCCCTGAGGTACCAGGGGCGGAAGACGGGAGGTGGCGCCAGGCGGCCGGCAGGCTCGGCGGGCCCGGCGCTCACGTTGCTGTTCGCGGGCGGCCCTACTAGCGTCCCTCTCGCTCCGCCGCCGCGCTCGGGCTGCCGCCAATCATTAACCGTGACCCCTAAGGGCCGGACAATACACTTGCAGATTGAGACCTGGCACCTCCCGGGGTGGAAGGAGAGAAAGGGCGGGTTTTTTCTTCGCTTTGGCGGTGACACGCAACGTGCATTTCAGGTTTTATGGCTGCTTGTTTGAAATAGCAAATGAGGTGATACGAGGTTACCTTGGCGGATTCCCAGGATGTCGCAGCCTACAGAGCAGTGACTTAGCGACTGCCTGAACTTCGCAAACTGCAAGACCCGGAGGACTCCTCCCCTTATCTCCGGGTTTCCTTCCCTCAGACTGTTGCATCTAAAAAGAACGAAGACACCTCAGTTCTGTTTCTTTCCGTAGCTAAACGTGGGTGAGATGCTGGGGGTGTGTCTTGGTGGCGTGGGGCGCGTGCCCTGAGCCTTTCCGCGCTCAGCGCGGTAGGCGGTGCGGGAGGGACCCGGTGCCAGCCCCGCGCTCGGCCGGGATCCTGGCCTGGCCACGCCTACCGCGGACCAGACCGGGACCAGCAGCTGGGGTCCAAAAGTTCCTGACTGTCGCCGACGGAGGAAGTCGGCGGGTCTGGCTGACCCCCTGCTTCCGGAAAAGGAGACGCGGAAGACAAAAGGAAAGGTGTTGGGACCATTTTTTTTTTTTTATCCTGGCCACCTCCTTCTCGGGAAGGGGGGGAATAGGGACATGAAATGGACATGTTTTGAAGAAGACAGCCACTGAGGACCAGTTGCCAGTTCTGTAAGAAGATTCTAAGAAAAAGAATAGGTTCCGAAAACAAAAGTAGCTTTAGAAAGCCTAGATTTAGCAGCTACAGGAACCCCAATGTTAAAATGAAATTATTTTTTGAAAATTGTTGAAGAGAAATGCGGAAGTGGAAGAAAACCCAAAAGCTAAGAACATGGTACCCATAGAGGACTGACAGTATATTATGGTACAACCACATCATGAAACTTGAGGACGTTAAAATCACGTTTAATATGATGTCATTTTGTAAAGCAAACAACTAATTAAACCCTGCCGGTTTACAGTGTTTAATTTTACCTAATTCCTGTACTCCTGGAAAATAGTGACAAATAATGATGACTAAGAAACCTCCCACTTTTTTTTTTAGGAGACAGGTCTCACTCTGTTTCCCTTGAACCCAGGCCTTGAACTCTGGGTGCAAGGTTGGGGAATCCCCTGCTTCTGCCTCCCGGTGTAGCTGAGACTATGGATGCGCCCCACCCTGCCACCTAGGAAATCTCTCATCCTTTTGTGTTCCTATAAATGGCAAAGTGCAAACAAACACCTTCTCCATATGACTTAGAAAGGCCCCCAAGAATGTCCCCGTTGTTTACCTAAGTCAATACTGGACACGGGGTGGTGCCCGTGGCTCAAAGGAGTAAGGCGCCGGCCCCATATGCCGGAAGTGGCGGGTTCAAACCTAGCCCCGGCCAAAAACTGCAAAAAAACAAATAAATAAATAACATACTCCTTTAAAAAAAAAAAAAAAAAGACTGGACACAGATTCCCCAATTTCTCATTCTTTGTCATATAAGTGATCGGCTGAACTGCTGGTCCACAAAATACTTGCTAAGAAATTTTGGTTTGGCTCGGTGCCGATAGCACAGTGGTTATGGTGCCACCCACATACACTGAAGCTGGCTGGTTGGAACCCAGTCCCGGCCAGCTAAAAGACAGCGACAACTCCAACCAAAAAATAGCTGGGCATTGTGGCTGGCACCTGTAGTCCAGCTACTTGGGAGGCTGAGTCAAGAGAATTGCTTAAGCCCAAGAGTTGGAGGTTGCTGTGAGCTGTGATGTAACTGCACTCTACCAAGGGTGACATAGTGAGACTCTGTCTCAAAAAAAAAAAAAAAAAGAAAGAATTTTTGGTTAAGCTTCTCTCCTTCCCCCAGGCCTCTGAATTTTTTTTTTTTTTGTAGAGACACAGTCTCACTTTATGGCCCTCGGTAGAGTGCCGTGGCCTCACACAGCTCACAGCAACCTCCAACTCCTGGGCTTAAGCGATTCTCTTGCCTCAGCCTCCCGAGTAGCTGGGACTACAGGCGCCCGCCACAACGCCCGGCTATTTTTCGGTTGCAGTTTGGCCGGGGCCGGGTTTGAACCCGTCACCCTTGGTATATGGGGCCGGCGCCTTACCGACTGAGCCACAGGCGCCACCCCTTTTTTTTTTTTTTTTTTTTTTTTCAGGCCTCTGAATTTTAACCCACCCTTGCCCTGAGCCAGGATATAACCGCTCCTTACTAGTCCCTCCTGAGAATAGGCTGGCCTCAGGGTGAAATGCCCTATCACCTTATCCAATCAAGCCACCCTTACATTCCAGTTCACCCAGGCTAAGAGAAGAGTCCCCTCCTATTGCAATAACTCCTCCCCTCTCCACCCTTATAATAATCCTTTCAAATAAAGTCTTTCCTTAATCAAATCAGATTTGTTTATTCTTTTTGGTTTTGGGGTTTTTTTTTTGTTTTTTGGGGTTTTTTTGCAGTTTTTGGCCGGACCAGGTTTGAACCCACCACCTCTGGTATATGGGGCCAGCACCCTACTCCTTTGAGCCACAGGCACCGCCCTTGTTTATTGTTTTTTGTTTGTTTTGAGACAGAGTCTGACTTTGTCAGCCTTGGTAGAGTGCGGTGGTGTCACAACTCACAACAACCACAAACTCTTCGGCTAAATTGACCCTCTTGCCTCAGCCTCTGGAGTAGCTGCTACTACAGGCGCCCACCACAACACCTGGCTATTTTTAGAGATGGGGTCCCACTCTGGCTGAGGCTTGTCTTGAACCTGTGACCTCAGGCAATCCACCTGCCTCAGCATCCCAGAGTGCTAGGATTACAGATTTGTTTTTTATCTGACAACACACAGTACCTCCCCAGATCCCCCAATCTGCCTTTTGCTTTTTGTGGTTTCTTATCCATGGTCAACTGCCCTCTGAAAATAGGTTGAGTGAAGAATAGTAAGATATTTTTGGAGAGACTATATTCGCGTAACTTTTATTGCAGCATGTTATTATAACTGTCCTATGTTATTATTAATTATTAATTTCTTACTGTGTCTAATTTATAAATTAAACTTTATCATAAATGTGAGTATAAGAAAAAACCTGGTACATACAATATGTAAATAAAATTGTTAAAATGGAGGAGGTCAACCTAAGGAACTAGGCTTACTGTACTGATATGTACATGTGCTACATGTCTGGTCTATGAAAATTAGGTCAATAAAGGGAAGTGGTCAATGAAAAAAGGTGAACTGTATACTGTATAGTCAATCATGCATACAGATTCTAAAGCTATGGACTACATCTATTTCCTAAACACAAAATTCTTTTAAAAATAGCAATCGTCTAGCCGGGCGTTGTGGCGGGCGCCTGTAGTCCTAGCTACTCGGGAGGCTGAGGCAAGAGAATCGCTTAAGCCCAGGAGTTGGAGGTTGCTGTGAGCTGTGTGAGGCCACGGCACTCCACCGAGGGCCATAAAGTGAGACTCTGTCTCTACAAAAAAAAATAGCAATCGTCTAGCCTGAGCAAAAGCAAGACCCTGTCTCTACTAAAAATAGTAAAACTAGTTGGGCATCTTGGCAAGCACCTGTAGTTCCAGCTACTTGGGAGACTGAGGCAAGAGAATCTCTTGAGCCCAGAAAGTGAGGTTACTGTGAGCTGTGATGACCCCTCAGCACTCTACCCAGGGTAACAGAGTGAGATCCTATCTATTAAAAAAAAAAAGGTAGCAATAGTAGTATTGCTCTAACATTGCTCTAAAATGAGCTCATTTTACTTACTGAGGAGTATTGATCAGACTACCTTATTTTGGTATCAGGATTAAACTACATTGAATGGCTCTATGGGCACCAATCCACACATTTTTGTGAAAGGAAATTTACTGAGAAGAAAAATTTAGGTGTTGGGGATTTTGAAAATATATAAAAACCTTGGCTTGGCTCCTGTAGCTCAGTGGCTAGGGCACTGGCCACATACACCTGGGCTGGCGGGTTCAAATCTGGCCCGGGCCTGCTGAACAACACGTTGTGGTGGGCACCTGTAGTCCCAGCTACTTTGGAGGCTGAGGCAAGAGAATCACTTAAGCCCAAGAGTTTGAAGTTGCTGTGAGCTGTGACACCATGGCACGCTACCCAGGGCCATGTAGTGAGACTCTGTCTCAAAAAAAAAAAAACCCGGGGCGGCGCCTGTGGCTCAGTCGGTAAGGCGCCGGCCCCATATACCGAGGGTGGCGGGTTCAAACCCAGCCCCGGCCAAACTGCAACCAAAAAATAGCCGGGCGTTGTGGCGGGCGCCTGTAGTTCCAGCTACTCGGGAGGCTGAGGCAAGAGAATCGCTTAAGCCCAGGAGTTGGAGGTTGCTGTGAGCTGTGTGAGGCCACGGCACTCTACCGAGGGCCATAAAGTGAGACTCTGTCTCTACAAAAAAAAAAAAAAAAAAAAAAAAAAGATAAAAAAAAAAAAAACCCGGCTACCCTTTATTGGGCACCTACTACATGCCAGACACTTTATGTTATCTTTTATATGTATCAAATCCTCTCAAATATATAGTATTTTCAAACATAAATCATTTTATTATCTCTCACAGTTTCTGTGGGGCAGGAGTTCAGGAAGGTGTGGGCCCGGCAGTTCTGGGAAGCTAGAAAGCGAAGTGGTGGAGTAGGAGATTAGGCCTGCAGCGTTGAGGTCCTGACCAGCATCCCTTTCTCCCTTTGTTCTGTTTCTGTCTTTGTTTCTCTCTCTTCCCACTTAGCTTATGATCTCCCTTTGTCTTTTTGTGGATTAATTTGAGCTTTACTATAACCTGGTGACTTCAGGGAAAGTGGTCTGCTTACACAGCAGCTGGTTTCCACCCTGAAGAAGAAGGCTGGTTGCAGTTGCTCAGGCCTGTAACCCTAGCACTCTGGAAGGCTGAGGTGGGAGGACCCCTTGAGCTCAAAGTTGGAGACCAGCCTGAGCAAAAATAGACTGTGTTTCTACTACAAATAGAAAAAAATTAGCCAGGCATTGTGACAGGCTTCTGTAGTCCCAGCTACTTAAGAGGCTGAGGCAGGGGGATTGCTTGAACCCACGAGTCTGAGGTTGCTGTGAGCTGGGCTGAGGGCATGGCACTGTAGCCTAGACAAGAGAGCAAGACTCCGTCTCAAAAAAGAAAAAAAAAGAAAGACGCCCTGAGAGAAAAAAGCCAAAGCATATTGTCAGTGTACTCCAGCCGCAGACCACTGTGGTTATGTATATAATTAAACAGGTTGAACTATTGTAATTGTTCCTTGCTGGGAGAGAAAATACTCACCATGGGGGAACTGTGGATTCTCAGTGAGAGGGAATTAGAAAGAACCTATTACAGGATTCGGGCTTTGGTTCAGTGATCCAAGGAAGAGTCCGAAAAAGCAAGGATTCCAGACTTCAAGACCTGGCAGGTGGAGCTCAGGAAAAAAAAAAGCAAGGATTCACTGTATATTGGCAGACAAGGGTAAAGTTAAACTGTAATTGGTAAAGAAGTACAGTCTGTCAATATGGTCAAAAGTGGAAAGTTGGTTCAGCGCCTGTGGCTCAAGCGGCTAAGGCGCCAGCTACATTACATACACTTGAACTGGCGGGTTCGAATCCAGCCCAGGCTTGCCAAACGACTACGGCTGCAACCAAAAAATAGCCGGGCATTGTAATGGGCATCTGTAGTCCCAGCTACTTGGGAGGTGGAGGCAGGAGAATTGCTTGAGCCTAGGAGCTGGAAGTTGCTATGAGCTGTGATGCCATGGCACTCTACCCAGGGCGACAGCTTGAGGCTTTGTCTCAAAAAAAAAAAAAAAGTGGAAAGTTGGTATTTTGTGGGAGACACGGTGACCTTGTTTTTGTGCTTATCTAAATATATATATATATATATATCATGCACTAATCTAATCTTGCTTTATCTCATTTTATCAAGGTTTCAGAGTAATCTTGCTTTTTTTTTCCTTTGGAGACAAGGTCTCACTCTGTCACTCAGATCGGAGAGCATGGGGAGTGATCAGTGCTCGCTGCAAACTCCAACTCTCTGGCTAAGGTGGTCCTCCTGGTTCAGCCACCTGAGTAGCTGAGACTTCACCTTGCAACTGAACACCCAGCCAATTTTTAAATCTACAGGCAGGGTCTCGCTATATTGCCAAGGCTGGCCTGAAACTCGTGGCCTTCAGGCAATCCTCTCACTTGAGCCTCCCAAAGTGCTGAGATAGTCATGAGCTAGGGTGCTCTTGTCTGAGGATGGCATTCTGTAAGATTATGTTCAGTAAGAGAATAATATGGCCTAACTAGCTGTAAGAGCCAAGTCAGCTTCCAAATGTTAAAGATTACAGTTGTTTTGTCTTTCTCAGCATCTCCCTTTATTTTGTTTGTTTGTTTATAAATATAGGTTAGTACCTTTATTACTTGTTTTTATTTTATTTATGTATTTATTTTTTATTTTTATTTTTTTTGAGACCCAGCCTCAAGCTGTACTCCCTGTGTAGAGTGCTATGGCATCATAGCTCACAACAACCTCCAACTCCTGGGCTTAAGCGATTCTCTTGCCTCAGCCTCCCAAATAGCTGGGATTACAGGTGCCTGCCACAACACCTGGCTAATTTTTTTTTTTTTTTTTTTGAGACAGAGCCTCAAGCTGTTGCCCTGGGTAGGGTGCTGTACCATCACAGTTCACAGCAACTTCCAACTCCTGGGCTCAAGTGATTCTCCTGCCTCCACCTCCCAAGTAGCTGGGACTATAGGTGCCCACCACAATGCCCGGCTATTTTTTGGTTGGAGTTGTCATTGTTGTTTAGCAGGCCTGGGCTGGATTCAAACCCGCCAGCTCTGGTATATGTGGCTGGCGCCTTAGCCGCTTGAGCTACAGGTGCCAAGCCTATTTTATTTATTTATTTATTCTGAGTCTCACTTTGTCACCCTTGGTAGTGCCATGGCATCATAGCTCTCAGCAACCTTAACCTCTAAGGGATCCTCTTACCTCAGTTTTTTTCATTTTTAGTAAAGATGAGGGTCTCACTCTTGGTCAGACTGGTCTTAAATACCTGAGCTCGAGCCATCCACCTCCTTGGCCTCCCAGAGTGCTAGAATTACAGACATGAAGCACTGCACCCTGCATTTCACGATTTTTAATTTTAATTTTTATTTATTTATTTATTTTTGAAGCTGTTGCCCTGAGTAGAATGCTGTGGCGTCACACCTCACAGCAACCTCAAACTCTTGGGCTTAAGCAATTCTCTTGCCTTAGCCTCCCAAGTAGCTGGGACTACAGGCACCCACCACAATGCCCAGCTATTTTTGTTGTTGTTGTTGTTGCAGTTGTCATTGTTGCTTTTTAGCTGGCCTAGGTCGGGTTTGAACCAACAGCCTCGGTGTATGTGGCCAGCGCCCTATCTCCACTGGAGAAGATTTTCCAGAGCCATCCAGCTAGTAAAGAAAGTCAGACTCAGGCGGCGTCTGTGGCTCAAGGAGTAGGGCGCTGGCCCCATATACCAGAAGTGGCTGGTTCAAACCCAGCCCGGCCACACAAAAAAAAGAAAGACATTTAGTACTTAGGCTCGGCGCCAACAGCTCAGCAGTAGGCGCCAGCCATGTACACTGGAGCTAGTGGGTTCAAATCCAGCACGGGCCTGCCAAACAACAATGACAACTACAACCAAAAAAAAAAAAAGCCAGGCGTTGTGGTCACCTGTAGTCCCAGCTACCTACCTGGGAGGTTGAGGCTAGAGAATTGCTTAAACCCAAGAGTTTGAGGTTTCTGTGAGCCATGATGCCCCAGCACTCTTCTGAGGGTGACAAAGTTGAGACTCTGTCTCCAAAAAAAAAGACTGACTTGCACTCAGGGCCCTCAGACCTACTTCCTGGCTTGTCATAGCGCAGATCTTCCCTGTGCTATCGTCCTTTGAGGAAGCTTTCTGAGCAAAGCAAGGCCCTGCCCTACTCTGGGGGATGTGTCCATTCCTCAAGCAGAGCTCTACCTGTCCCTCCTTTCTCTGTCCAGTGGGAGTCCAGTGCCCTATCTCCACTGAGATACAGTTGCCACCAACATTTCATGTTTTTAGAAAGGAGGTCTTTCTTCCTTGAATTAACCCTGAATATGTTGAATTTTAAAACAGAGATCTTTGTATATACACATACAATTAAATCGAACCTCTGTCAAGAGAAAAAAGAAAAGAAAGAAAGGTCTCTTGGCTCAGTGGGTAGGGTGCCGGCCTCTTGGCTCAGTGGGTAGGGTGCCGGCCTCTTGGCTCAGTGGGTAGGGTGCCGGCCTCATACACTCAGGCTGTTAGGTTTGAACCCAGCCTGGGCCAGCTGAACAACAATGACAACTACAACAAAAAAATAGCCAGGCATTGTGGTGGGCATCTGTAGTCCCAGCTTTTCGGGAGGCTGAGGCAAGAGAATCAATTAAGCCCAAGAGTTTGAGGTTGCTGTGAACTGTGATGCTACAGCACTCTACTCAGGGGGACATAGTGAGACTGTGTCCCCCCCAAAAAGAAAGGAGGTCTCACTATGTTACCCAGGCTGGATTCAAACTGCTGGACTCAAGTCTTCTTCCTGAGTCAGCCTCTAAACTAGCTGGGCCTAGTTGGTATATGTGCCTGCAGCACTTCCTTTTATGACCTGACCTCAGAGGTCACATTGTCTTATTGCCACCATAGTCACAAGCCCACCCAGTCACATGGAAATGAGCATGTGAGTTAGGAGATACTGTTGCAGCCATCCTGGTTTGTCACAAATGCTTTTCAAATTTCTCTCAGGCATTATTAGTGCTATGTTTTAGGTTAGTAAACTAAAGCTCAGGAAGATTAAGTAAATTGCCCAAGATCTTCAGAATAGTAACCTATGTGCTGATGTCAGAGTCACCAGTTTCTCTAATTTAAGTGACCAGCATGTATGAGCCCCTCCCAAAATGTGTTCCTTGCTGCTTGTAAAAATAATTGTAAGTCGACCTACTTTTTAGACCTCACCAAACACAACATATTGAATAATAAAAGATATTATAGACGTGTCCATATTAAGAGTGCCATCAGGGCAGTGCCTGTGGCTCAGTGAGTAGGGCGCTGGCACCATATACCAAGGGTGGTGGGTTCAAACTCCGCCCCGACCAAACTGCAACAAAAAAATAGCTAGGCGTGGGCGGCGCCTGTGGCTCAGTCGGTAGGGCGCCGGCCCCATGTACCGAGGGTGGCGGGTTCAAACCCGGCCCCGGCCGAACTGCAACCAAAAAATAGCCGGGCGTTGTGGCGGGCGCCTGTAGTCCCAGCTACTCGGGAGGCTGAGGCAAGAGAATCGCTTAAGCCCAGGAGTTGGAGGTTGCTGTGAGCTGTGTGAGGCCATGGCACTCTACTGAGGGCCATAAAGTGAGACTCTGTCTCTACAAAAAAAAAGAAAAAAAAAAAAAATAGCTAGGCGTTGAGCAGGTGCCTGTAGTCCCAGCTGCTCTGGAGGCTGAGGCAACAGAATGGCCTAAGCCCAGGAGTTAGAGGTTGCTGTGAGCTGTGTGACACCATGGCACTCTACCAAGGGCAATAAAGTGAGACTGTGCCTCTACAAAAAAAACAATCCCATCAGTCAGAAAGCATAAGATTATAGTTCTAAAGGCCAGGCAAGGTGGCTCACGCCTATAATCCTGCATTTGAGCTCAGCAGTTCCAGACCAGCCTGAGCAAAAGGGATACCCCTATCTCTACTAAAAATATAAAATTAACCCTGGTGTTATTGTGGTGGGTGTCTGTAGTCCCAGCTACTAAGGGCTGAGGCAGGAGGAACACAGCAGTTTGAGCTTGGCTGATGCCATAGCACTGGAGTCTGGATAACAGAGTGAGACTCCCTGTCTGAAAAACAGAAACAAAAAACTATAGTTCTAGGTGTTTATGATTTCATATTATATTATTTTGTGGGACATAATTTGAACATTAAAAAATGCCATTAGTAAGGAACTGGAGCTTTTTTTTTTTTGTAGAGACAGAGTTTCATTTTATTGCCCTCGGTAGAGTGCCGTGGAGTCACACAGCTCACAGCAACCTTCAACTCCTGGGCTTAGGCGATTCTCCTGCCTCAGCCTCCCGAGTAGCTGGGACTACAGGCGCCCGCCACAACGCCCGGCTATTTTTTTTTTTTTTTTTGAGATGGTTTCACTATGTCGCCCTCAGTAGAGAGCTGTAGAGTCACAGCTCACAGCAACCTCCAACTCTTGGGCTTAAGCGATTCTCTTGCCTCAGCCTCCCAAGTAGCTGGGACTATAGGCGCCCTCCACAACGCCCAGTATAGAAATTTTCTATTGAAAAGCATCAAAAAGGCTGGTTGGGGTGATTCACACCTGTAATCCTAACACTCTAGGAGGCCAAGGCAGGTGGATTGCTTGAGTTCATGAGTTCAAGACCAGCCTATGCAAGAGTAAGACCCTGTGACTTTGGGTCTGGGTTGGTGGCAGCGACGGCGCGGGACCGGGCTCGGGGGCCGGCGGCACAGCCGAGAGCGGAACAGCGATCCTCCCTTCTTCCTTTGGCTGAGCCGGGCGCGCGCGGCCGTCCGGGGCAGGCTCCCCAGCCCTCGACTCTCGCGACCCACACCGCACCCCCACCCGGGCTCGGAGGATGATGACGCTCAAGTCCAACCAGACCCGCATCTGCGAGGGAGAGCCAGGAGGAGGCGCTACTCGTGAGCAGGGGCGGCATCCAGACCGACGGGCTGTCCCTGGAGGAGGCCCGGAGCCTGAGGAGCAGCCGGGCGTGGCCGCAGTCCGTGAAGAGGCACGTTGGGAAGATTCGTTGGGATTTTTTTTTTTTTTTTGTAGAGTCAGAGTCTCCCTTTACCGCCCTCAGTAGAGTGCCATGACGTCACAGGACTCACAGCAACCTCCAGCTCTTGGGCTTCCGCGATTCTCCTGCCTCAGCCTCCCAAGCAGCTGGGACTACAGGCGCCCGCGCAACGCCCGGCTATTTTTTTGTTGTTGTTGTTGCAGTTAGGCCAGGGCTGGGTTTGAACCCGCCACCCTCGGTATATGGGGCCGGCGCCCTACTCACTGAGCCACAGGAGCCACCCGGGCATTTTTGAGACCAGAAGAGGAAGCACAGGACCTATGTCTGTGTGCTAATTGTCACGGAAGTGCTGGAGACTGGGAGGACTCAGTTAACTTGGGAAGGAAGAGGGAGTGGTTTAAAATAGAAGACGCTGTAAAAACATTGCAGAGCACAAACCGGTGCAGGCCTCATACTGTTGAGACAAGGCTACTCAGCCAACAGTGGCACCCCTGTGGGCACCACCTACTCGGTTTCTGCTCAGAGCTCAATGTCAGGCATCCGATGACTGACGACTTTCTGTAAGAGAAAAGGACATGAGCCTGGAGTGCAGATCTTCCCTCTCACCCTGGCTCTTTTCGCTTCTCCTCACAGGCCTCCTCTTTGGAATAAGGCATGATGGGCAGCCCAGCACGGGTGTATCGGTAATGCTGCTGTTCGGTGTCAAGTGATGGATCTTTTTCTTCTCTTTTTATTGAGGGAGGTGGGGGCGGGCATGTAATTTGCAAGTACTTTTGTGCATGATCTGGCCCTCCCTTTTTGCACTCCTATAGTCCTCTGAAGATAGGCAAACAGTCTGACCCTTGCCTTGGATTCTGAAGTATTCCTGTTTGTCTTTCCAGCCCTGCCCAGACATTTTTCTTTGATTTTTAATATTTTTTTTTATTAAAAGAATCCAATGTGAGATGAAACCTTTCAAGAATTTGTCCTATAATGTAAAGTTCAGTAAGTTGGTCTTTTTCACCGTAGGATACATTTATCTACATATTATATATTAGACATATAATATGTAAATAAATGAGTTAGAGGGGGTGGCGCCTGTGGCTCAGTGAGCAGGGCGCCGGCCCCATATACCGAGGGTGGCGGGTTCAAACCCAGCCCCTGCCAAACTGCAACAAAAAAATAGCCGGGCGTTGTGGCGGGCGCCTGTAGTCCCAGCTACTCGGGAGGCTGAGGCAGGAGAATCGCCTAAGCCCAGGAGTTAGAGGTTGCGGTGAGCTGTGTGACGCCACGGCACTCTACTGAGGGCAATAAAGTGGTGGCGCCTGTGGCTCAGTGAGTAGGGCGCCGTCCCCATATGCCGAGGGTGGCGGGTTCAAACCCAGCCCCGGCCAAACTGCAACAAAAAAATAGCCGGGCCTTGTGGCGGGCGCCTGTAGTCCCAGCTGTTCGGGAGGCTGAGGCAAGAGAATCGCGTAAGCCCAAGAGTTAGAGGTTGCTGTGAGCCGTGTGACGCCACGGCACTCTACCCGAGGGCGGTACAGTGAGACTCTGTCTCTACAAAAAAAAAAATAAATAAATAAAATAAAATAAATGAGTTAGAGGAATTAAAATAAAATAAAAATGAAAACTTTGCTGTGAGCTCTGATACCACAGCACTCTACCGAGGGAGACAAAGTGAAACTCTGTCTCAAAAAGAAATAAAAATAAATTAAAAATGAAAAACTGAGGCAAGGCTCGGCACCTGTAGCTCAGTGGTTAGGGCACCAGCCACATACGGGGGGCTGGCGGGTGTGAACCCAGCCTGGGCCTGCCAAACAACAATGACAACAACAACAACAAAAAATAGCTTGGCGTTGTGGCGGGTGCCTGTAGTCCTAGCTACTTGGGGGGCTGAGGCAAGAGAATTGCTTAAGCCCAAGAATTTGAGGTTGCTGTGAGCTGTGACACTACAGCACTCTACCCAGAGTGATATAGTGAGACTCTGTCTTGAAAAAATAAAAACATAAAATATATTATAATAATAAAATAAAATAAAACGGTGCCGTTTCCCCAGATAGTGTGCGTTATACCTGTTAGGTGTGAATTTACGAGTCCCCTCACTACCCATCAACTTGCATTCTGTTGAGTTTTGCTGCCAAATGTGTACATAAATGTTGATTGATTAGCTCCAATTTAATAGTGAGTCCATGTGGTGTTTGTCTTTCTTTCTTTTTTTTTTTTTTGTGGTTTTTGGCCGGGGCTGGGTTTGAACCCACCACCTCCGGCATATGGGACCAGCACCCTACTCCTTGAGCCACAGGCACAGCCCGTGTTTGTCTTTCAATTCTTGCAAAACAGATATCACTATTTAAAACTCCTTTAATCTTGGGCAGTGCCTGTGGCTCAGTCCCTGGGGCGCCGGCCCCATATAACGAGGGTGGCGGGTTCAAACCCAGCCCCGGCCAAACTGCAACCAAAAAATAGCCAGGCATTGTGGCGGGCGCCTGTAGTCCCAGCTACTTGGGAGGCTGAGGCAAGGGAATCGCTTAAGCTCAGGAGTTGGAGGTTGCTGTGAGCTGTGTGAGGCCACGGCACTCTACCGAGGGCCATAGAGTGAGACTCTGTCTCTACAAAAAAAATAAAATAAAATAAAAAAATAAAACTCCTTTAATCTAGAACCAATGTTTAAGGTAGTTAAATAAAGTCATTTCTATGAACAGTCAATGGGAACTTTCCAAATGTTGTATTGAAAGTTCATCTTATGCCCTTATTGCAAAAAATTATGTTTTTAGCACCCTTTAAATACATTTATTTCCACTCACTACTTTGGAGGTTTCACAAAGGCAAATTGCTATCTTATTCCAGTCAAGCTTCCTTATTTTCTCCTTCACAGATCTTCCAGAATACTGGTCTTAGGCCAGGTGCGGTGGCTCACACCTACAATCCTACCATTCTGGGAGGCAAAGGCAGGTGGATTGCTTGAGTACAGGAGTTTGAGACCAATCTGAGCAAAAGCAAGACACCATCTCTGCTAAAAAAAAAAAAAAAACCTGGGCGTTGCAGTGTAGTCCCAGCTACTTGGAAGGCTGAGCAAGAGGATTCCTTGAGCCTAAGAGTTGGAGGCTGCTGTGAGGTGAGGTGTGATGCCACGGCACTCTACCCAGGATGACAGAGTAAGACTCTGTCTCAAAAAAAAAAAAAAAAGGCTCGGTGCCTGTGGCTCAAGTGGCTAAGGCGCCAGCCATATATACCTGAGCTGGCAGGTTCGAATCCAGCCCTGGCCCGCCAAACAACAATGATGGCTGCAACCAAAAAAAAAGCCATTGTGGCGGGCACCTGTAGTTCCAGCTACTTGGGAGGTGAAGGCAAGAGAATCACCTAAGCCCAGGAGTTGGAGGTTGCTGTAAGCTGTGATGCCATGGCACTGTACCTAGGGCGACAGCTTGAGGCTGTGTCTCAAAAAAAAAAAAAGAATACTGCTTAGTGCCAATCTGTCTTTGACTTGAATGGCCAAAAGTACACAAGGTACCAAATGAGAATGTTAGAATTATTGGTCATTAAGCAGAGTGAATCAATAGTACTGTTTGCTTAGACGGCAACTTTGTTTGGAGAATTCACATTATTGCCATTATCACATAATGGGATATATTGCAAATCAATCAAGTACATATTGGTTGAATACAAATGATGTGAAGACCACTGTTCTAGACTGAACTGTGATGTGAATAATGTTTTTACTCTTCCTCCCATTTTTTTTTTTTGTTTTTTTGTAGAGACAGGGTTTCACTTTATGGCCCTCGGTAGAGTGCCATGGCCTCACACAGCTCACAGCAACCTCCAACTCCTGGGCTTAAGCGATTCTCTTGCCTCAGCCTCCCGAGTAGCTGGGACTACAGGCACCCGCCACAATGCCCAGCTATTTTTTTGTTGCAGTTTGGCCGGGGCCGGGTTTGAACCCGTCACCCTCGGTATATGGGGCCGGCGCCTTACCGACTGAGCCACAGGCGCCTCCCTTCCTCCCATTTTTCCATCCTTCCTTCCCTCCACAAACATCTTTAGAACATCTGCAATGTTAGGGCCCCATACCAGGTGGCAGAGAGAATGTAAAAGTAAATAAGACTTCAGTCGGGCCAGGTGTGGTGTCTCACACCTGTAATCCTAATGCTCTAGGAGGCCCAGGCGGGTGGATGTCTTGAGCTCAGGAGTTTGAGACCAGCCTGAGCAAGACTGAGACCCCCTCTTTACTAAAAATTAAAAGAAAATAGCCAGGCATTGTGGCAGGCACAGTAATCCCAGCTACTAGAGAGGCTGAGACAAGATGATTGCTTGAGCCCAAGAGTTTAAGGTTGCTGTGAGCTAGGCTGACACTACTGCACTATAGCCTGAAGAACAAAGTGAGACTCTGTCACAAAAAAAAACAAAGAGCTTGGGTGGCGCCTGTGGCTCAAGGAGTAGGGCGCCAGTTCCATATGCTGGAGGTGGCGGGTTCAAACCCAGCCCCGGCCAAAAACCAAAAAAAAAAAAAAAACAAAGAGCTAGGGGCGGCGCCTGTGGCTCAGTGAGTAGGGCGCTGGCCCCATATACAGCGGGTGGCGGGTTCAAACCCAGCCCCAGCCAAACTGCAACAACAACAAAAAAAATAGCCGGGCATTGTGGCGGGCGCCTGGAGTCCCAACTAGTTGGGAGGCTGAGGCAAGGGAATCGCCTAAGCCCAGGAGTTGGAGGTTGCTGTGAACTGTGTGACGCCACGGCACTGTACTGAGGGCAATAAAGGGAAACTCTTGTCTCTACAAAATAACAACAACAATAAAGACTTCAGCTGGGCACAGTGGCTCATGCCTATATTCCCAGAACTTTGAGAGGCCAAGGCTGGAGGATCACTTGAGGCCAAGAGTTTGAGACCAGCCTAAACAACACAGTGAGATGCCATCTCTAAATATATATATATTTGAGACAGAGTTTCAAGCTGTTGCCCTGCATAGAGTGCTGTGACATCACAGCTCACAGCAACTTCAAACTCTTGGGCTTACGTGATTCTCTTGCCTCAACCTCCCAAGTACCTGGGACTACAGGCATCTGCCACAACACCCGGCTATTTTTTGGTTGTAGTTGTCATTGTTGTTTGGCAGGCCTGGACTGGATTCGAACCCACCAGCTCTGGTGTATGTGGCTGGCACCCGAGCCACTGAGCCTAAAAAAATATTTTTTTAATTAACCAAGCATGGTGGTGCACACCTGTGTTTCTGTTACTGGAAGAAGAGGGTCTGGCTGCCTGTCGCTGTCAGCCACTGTGCAGAGATGGGGATAGGTCCAACAAACTTTGTCAGAAGGCTAGCAGTTCTGGAAAACAGTGAGAGTAGCCTCTCCAAGGTTGTTCTGTACATCCATTTCCAAACCACAGTTTTATACCTAAAAAAATCAAGTTTAAAACCTTGTTAACCCTTATTTTAAACAACAATCAGTATAACCCCTGGGCAGCACCAGTAGTTCAGTGGGTAGAGCGCTGGGCACATACACCAAGGCTGGTGGTTTGAACCCAGCCTGGGCCAGCTAAACAACAATGAAAACTGCAACCAAAAAATAGCTGGGCGTTATGGCGGGCACCTGTAGTCCCAGCTACTTGGGGGATGCTGAGGCAAAAGAATCAAACCCAAGAGTTTGAGGTTGCTGTGAGCTGTGATGCCATGTACTCTACTGAGGGCAACAAGTGAGACTCTGTCTCAAAAAAAAAAAAAAATCAACATAACCCATGATCCATAATAAACAATAATCGGCATAACCTATGACCCAGACAACATTTCTAATTCAAAAGTTAATCTCTGGGCGGTGCCTGTGGCTCAAGGAGTAGGGCGCAGGTCCCATATGCCGGAGGTGGCGGGTTCAAACCCAGCCCCGGCCAAAAACCACAAAAAAAAAAAAAAAAAAGTTAATCTCCTAAACCAATTATACTCTCTAAACTACTCAAGATATAGATATACACTTTTAAGTTAAAGCTAAATTTACAAAACTACAAGTATGGAAGACATGAGGTGGAGGCCACGCAGCATCTAAACCGACCAGACCAGCATGTCATGTTGGCCCTAGCCTGAGTGACTCCATCTTATTTTCACCACATGGGCTCTCAGTTTGTTGTTCAGGCTAGAGTGCTGTGACATCATAGCTCACAGCAGCCTCAACTCTAAGCCTCAAGCAATTCTCCTGCCTCAGCCTCCCAAGTAGCTTGGATCACAGGCACCTGCTATATGCCTGGCTAACTTTTCTTTCTTTCTTTTTTTTTTTTTTTTGGTAGAGACAGTTTCACTTTATCGGCCTCGGTAGAGTGCCGTGGTGTCACAGCCCAGAGCAACCTCCAACTCCTGGGCTTAGGTGATTCTCTTGCCTCAGCCCCCCGAATAGCTGTGACTACAGGTGCCCACCACAATGCCCAGCTATTTTTGTTGTTGTTGCAGTTTGGCTGGGGCCGGGTTTGAACCCGCTACCCTCTGTATATGGGGCCAGTGCCCTATTCACTGAGCTACAGGCGCCGCCCTAATTGTTCTTTTTTTTTTTTTTTTTTTTTGTAGAGACAGAGTCTCACTCTACCGTGAGACTGCTGTGGTGTCACACGGCTCACAGCAACCTCTAACTCCTGGGCGTACGCGATTCTCTTGCCTCAGCCTCCCGAGTAGCTGGGACTACAGGCGCCCGCCACAACGCCCGGCTATTTTTTTTTTTTTTTTTTTTGTAGAGACAGAGTCTCACTGTACCACCCTCGGGTAGAGTGCCGTGGCGTCACATGGCTCACAGCAACCTCTAACTCTACGCGATTCTCTTGCCTCAGCCTCCCGAGTAGCTGGGACTACAGGCGCCCGCCACAAGGCCCGGCTATTTTTTTGTTGCAGTTTGGCCGGGGCTGTGTTTGAACCCGCCACCCTCGGCATATGGGGCCGGCGCCCCACTCACTGAGCCACAGGCACCGCCCTAATTGTTCTATTTTTAATAGAAACAGGGTCTTGCTCTTCTTCAGGCTATTTTTCAACTCCTGAGTTCAAGGGGTCCCTCTGCCTTGGCTCCCCAGAGTGCTAGAATTACAGGCAAAAACCACCACGCCTGGCAAGCCCAGGAATTTAAGGATACAGTGAGTTGTGATCATACCATTACACTCCAGACTGGGAAACAGTGAGAGTCTGTCTCTTTTTTTCTTTTTGGCCGGGGCTAGGTTTGAACCTGCCACCTCTGGCATATGGGACCGGCGCCCTACTCCTTGAGCCACAGACGCCACCGAGATTCTGTATCTTTAAAAAATAAAAAAGATGGGCGGTGCCTGTGGCTCTGTGGGTAGGGCTCCGGCTCCATATACTGAATGTGGCAGGTTAGAACCCGGCCCGGTCAAACTGCAACAAAAAAATAGCCAGGCGTTGGGTGGTGCCTGTGGCTCAAGGAATAGGGCACCGGTCCCATATGCCGGAGGTGGCAGGTTCAAACCCAGCCCCGGCCAAAAAGCACAAAAAAAAAAAAAAATAGCCAGGCGTTCTGGCGGGCGCCTGTAGTCACAGCTACTTGGTAGGCTGATGCAAGAGAATCACCTAAGCCCAGGAGTTGGAGGTTGCTGTGAGCTGTGACACACGGCACTCTACCGAGGGTGATAAAGTGAAACAAGAGAGGGAGGAAGGAAGAAAGGAAAGAAGTTGGTTCTTGCCCTCATATAGTTTACAGTTCAATAGGGAAGAAAAGAAAAGACTTGTTCACAGTCCTAAATTAACTTACTACCTAACTGAGGAGAAAGGACTCTAAGAAATGAGCTTTTCTGATGATTCTTTAGTCCCAGCAAACTCCTACTCACGCCTTCCTTTCTGCTCACAGTCTTGCATGATTCTCTTTCCCTCTTGTCTTTTCCAGATGCCATTGCCCAATCCTTTTTCCTGAGGTCATCTAAGTTCTAAAATAAGTACTGAAAGAATAATGAAAAGGAAACAAACATAGGTTGCAGATAAAAAATAAAAAACAAAAAGAAAATCAAAAAATAGAGGGATGCCCAGGGCAACAGAGTAAGACTCTGTCTCAAAGAAAAAAAAAAAAAAAAATGAACGGGAGAAATTTACAAAAAAAGAGGGACAAAATTTTGTTACAAAATTAACCATAACTGCTCCTTATCTAACCAATGGTTTTAAATAACAACCACAGGCTTATGATTCCCAAATTTTACTCTTCTGAGCTCCAGATTCACATATATATAACTGCTTACTTGACATTTTCACTAGGAAATCTTTATGGCATCTCAAACACGCCCCAAACAAAACTTCCTGTTTCCCCCTTTCTTGCTCTTTCCCCTCTTCCTCCGGTCCCAGTATACAGCATTTCAGTCTTCACTTCTCAAGCTAAGGAATTATAGCCCTAAATAAATGACTGAGGCAAAGATCTCGATCAATGGTGGTTTATTAAGTCAAAGTTTGAGGACGTGCCCAGGAAAAACACAAACCACAACAAATCTGTCCAAAGTGGAATTTGAGAGCTCAGTATTTAAAGGAGGTAGGGAATACAGAAAGAAAAAAGGTAGACAGTGAGACAAATTTACATTTTTGTGATACCCTGGAAATCTGTATTTTATGTAAGGCAAATGTTAAAAGGAAATAAAGGAAGCATCAATTGTAAGGATATCTTTGGGTGGAAGAATGTTTAACCTTGCCTTGTTCGAACAGGAAGGGGAAGATAAACTCACAATGAACATTATTAGTGCGGAATCCAACAGACTTTAGTTTTCATAACTAGACTTAGCCCAAAGTTACAACTCGCATGACCTTGCTATGGCAGGCCAGCAAGGAATGTCCTTGTGAATGATCTGTGGGGCAGTCCTTGTAGATGCCTGAGCCTTTAACCTTTAACCTTTCTGTGGGGCTCTGATGAAGGTATGGTATTAGTAACAGCTGTTTATTCATAAGGGAGTGTTGCAAGGCTCTGCCTCCACCATTTACTTCTCCTTTTGCGGAAGGAGTTGAGGGGGAGGGATGTGCCTCATGTCCTCTGTTTGGAATAATCTGCCTCCAGATCTAAGCATAGTCTCAGGTCCAGTGTCATCTCTTCAGAGGAAACATCCCTGACCTAAATTAATCTATTGTCTCCAAGTCAAATTGATTGGTTGCATTTACAACATAGGAATTTTTTTTTTTTTTTTGAGACAGAATCTCACTGTGTCACCCTTGGTAGAGTGCCATGGCATCACATAGCTCACAGCAACCTCAAACTCTTGGGCTCAAGCGATTCTTTTGCCTCAGCCTCCTGAGTAGCTACAGTGCCTGGCTGTTTTTTTTTGTTTTTTTTTTTTTTTTTTTTTAGAGATGGGGGTCTCACTCTGGCTCAGGGTGGTCTCAAACCTGTGAGCTAAAGCAATTCACTCACCTCAGCCTCCCAGAATGCTGGGATTACAGGTGTCAGCACTGTGCCTGGCCACAACACAGGAATTATTATGGGCTGAATTATGTATGCCTCTCCCAAAATGTATATGTTGAAGTCAACCGGCCTGAGGGCCCAGAAGATGGAGCATTAAACCAAGGAGTATTATTCTTTTCTTCCTGTTTTCTTTCTTTCTTTCTTTTTCTTTTTTTTTTTTGAGAGAGTCTCACTCTGTTGTCCTGGGTAAAGTGCCATGTTGTCATAGCTCACAGCAACCTCAGACTCGTGTAGGTAAGTGATCATTTGGCCTCAGCCTCCCAACTAGCTGGGACTTCAGGTGCTCACCACAACATCTGGCTGTATCTTCAATAGAGATGGAGTCTTGCTTTTGCTCAGGCTGGTCTTGAATGCCTGAGCTCAAGCAATTCACCCACTTGGCCTCTCAGAGTGCTAGGATTACAGGCGTGAGACAGGGCACCCAGCCTCCTTTTTTTTTTTTTTTCCCCATCCTCCAGCCTTTGCCTCTGGAGTAACTGGGACTACTGGTGCAGATGATCACACTTGAGACAGGGTCTTGCTATGTTGCCCAGGCTATTGTTGATCTTTTAGCCTTAAGTGATCCCCTGCCAAGACTGTCCTGCCTCAGTCTCACAAAGTGCTAGGATTAAAGACATGAGCCACATTCCTGGCCTAAGGGGAATATTTTTGATCTTTAAAATCTAATGGAATTTGCCCTGCTAGGTTTCAGACTTGCTTGAGACCTGTATTCCTCTCCTTTCTGATTTCTACCTTTTGGAACAGCAAAGTCTATACTATGCCAGTCCCACCACTGTATTTGCAAAGCGGATAACTTGTTTGGTTTTATAGACACAGCTGGAGAGGACTTCGTTGCCTCAGCATGAATCATATCTCTCATATGAATCTCACCCACACCTGATTTGGATGAAATTTAGGTGAGATGTTGTACTTATGATGCTGTAATGAGTTTAGACTTCAGGGGCTGTTAGGAGGCATGGATGTATTTTGCAGCTGAAAAGACATGACTTTGGAGGGTATTGGACAGATGGCAGAGTATTAAAGGCTGAATTGTGTCCCACCAAAATTTGTTTGTTGAAGTCCTTACCTGTAGTAGTACCTCAGAATGTGACAAGGTATTTGAAGGGGTGATTAAGTTAAAATGAGGCACACAGTCTATGAAACTAGTGTATGGTGCCCCACGATCACATTAATGTACACAGCTATGATTTAATAAAATAAAAAAATAAAATAAAACAAATAAAAAGTTAAAATGAGGCTCTTAAGGAGGGTCCTAAGGCAATGTGGCTAGCGTCCTTATGACAAGGGGAAATGAGGACGCAGACAGTTACAGAGGGAAGACACAGAGGAAAAACGGCCATCCACAAGCCAAGGAGGGAGGCGTCCAAAGAAACGAACCCTGCCAACAGCTTGATTTCAGATTTCTAGTCTTAAACAAATTTGTTTAAGCCCCCAATCTGTTGTACCTTGTTATGGCAAGCCCAGCAAACTCATACAGAAATTATCTGAAATTATCTTGTTCGTTTATTTGATTACTTAGTGTTTCCCTGCCCCCAAATTATCTTCTTCGTTTATTTGATTACTTATTTAGTGTTTCCCTGCCTGTCTATGGAGAGCAGCCCCATAAGTGCCTTGATAATCATGTTAAAGTTCAGCAAAAGAAGCTAAACAGGAGCAAAGCATGGCGGCTGTCCCGGAGGCCAAGGCAGGAGGCTCACTTGAGGTCGGGGGTCAGGCGATACAGAGACAAAAAGGAGAAGGGAGGGAGGGCAAGACCATCCTGAGCAAAAGCAAAACCCCATCTCTACTAGAAAGAGAACAATTATCTGGGTGACTATAGTCCCAGTTACTCGGGAGGCGGAGGCAGTGGGACTGCTGGAGACCAGGAGTTTGAGGTTGCTGAGGCTGTGGTACTCCAAGTCAGACCAGACTGAGACTTTATCTCAAAAGAAAAAAAAAAAAGCTAAACCATAAAGTGGCCCCCACAAGATTTTATCTTTTCATACACATCTTCCACAAGTTTTAGTGTATTGATTTCAGTGTCTTTCTCGTTGCATTTTTCTTTCTTCACTCTCCTGTACCTGCTCACAACAACCATCACCCTTGACAGACCAAGTTACTTGTAGTTCATGAAATTTATCATGCCACTTTGTACATTGCTTTCCCTTTGTCTCCAATGGCCCTCGTCGAGTTCTTAGACTAACTAAAGCTTTGTTATCCTTCAACACTCAGCTCAGGGATTCTCTCTTCTGAGAAATCCTTTTTATTTCTCTCTATTTTGTATTTATTTTCTATTTCATTAATTTCTGTCCCAATCTATGCTTCTTCCTTCTGCATTATTTGTGTTTATCTTGCTTTTTCTTTTCTTTTTTTTTTTTTTTTGAGACAGAGCCTCAAGCTGTCGCCCTGGGTAGAGTGCCGTAGCATCACAGCTCACAGCAACCTCCAACTCCTGGGCTCAGGCGATTCTCCTGCCTCTGCCTCCCACAGTGCTAGCAGTCCCCCACCACAACACCCAGCTATTTGTTGGTTGCGGCCATCATTGTTGTTTGGCAGGCTGGGCTGGGTTCGAACCCACCAGCTCAGGTGTATGTGTTGACAGGCTGGGCTGGGTTCAAACCCACCAGCTCAGGTGTATGTGGCTAGTGCCTTAGCTGTTTGAGCCACAGGCGCGACCTTTATTTTTTTATTTTTTGAGACAGAGTCTCAAGCTGTTGCTCTGGATAGAGTGCTGTGGCATTACAGCTCACAGCAACCTCAAACTCTTAGGCTCAAGCAATTCTCTTGCCTCAGCTTCCCAAGTAGCTGGGACTACAGGCACTCACCACAATGCCTAGCTGTTTTTTGGTTGTAGTTGTCATTGTTGTTTAGCAGGTCCAGGCTAGGTTCAAACTCACCACCCTAGGTTTATGTGGCCAGCGCCCTGCCAAGTGAACCATAGGCGCCATGTAGCTTGCTTCTTCCCCTAATTCTTTAAGAGATGTGTTAAGACCATTAATTTTGAGCAGCATCTCACCAATTTTTTTTTTTTTTTTTTTGAGACAGAGTCTCAAGCTATCATCCTGGATAGATCCGTGCTGTGGCATCATAACTCACAGTAACCTCCAAGTTGGGCTCAAACTATGCTCCTGCCTCAGTTTTTCTATTTTTAGTAGAGACAGGGTCTCACTTTTTGCTCAGGCTGTTCTCCAACTTGTGAGCTCAAGCAATCCACCCACCTCGGCCTCCCAGAGTGCTAGGATTACAGGCATGAGCCACTGTGCCTGGCCACCAATTTTGATAATAGTTTCACTATCACGCAGTTCTCAGTATTTTCCAGTTTCCACTATGATTTCTTCTTTGACCTGTGAGTTGGTTAAGGATGTATCTTACCAAGCATAGTTTTTAGTTATATTTATAAAACTAATTTCTAACTCAACTGCATGATAGTGTAGTCCATGATATGAATACTTCCAAATTGTTGAGACAAGTTTTAAGACCTAATACACGATCAATTTTCTTTTTTGTAGAGACAGAGTCTCACTGTACCGCCCTCGGGTAGAGTGCCGTGGCGTCACACGGCTCACAGCAACCTCTAACTCTTGGGCTTATGCAATTCTCTTGCCTCAGCCTCCCAAATAGCTGGGACTACAGGCGCCCGCCACAACGCCCGGCTATACGATCAATTTTTTTTTTTGAGACAGAGTCTCACTATGCTGCCCTTGGGAGACTGCCATGGCGTCACAGCTCACAGCAACCTCAAACTCTGGGACTTAAGTGATTCTCTTGCCTCAGCCTTCCGAGTAGCTGGGACTATAGGCGCTCACCACAATGCCCTGCTATTTTTTGTTGCAGTTATTTTATTTGGCAGGCCTGGGCGGGGCTCAAACCCGCCAGCCTCAATGTATGTGGCTGGCGCCATAACCATTGTACTACGGGCGCTGAGCCAATACACAATCAGTTTTGATAAATGTTTCATGTGTGTTTAAAGAAAGTGTTTTCTCAATGTTTTAATATGTGAATTAGACCAAAATTCATCCCCTACTGATTTTTTTCTTGTATATTTGGTCTATCAATTATTGAAATATTTGTTAAAGCAGTGGTTCTACACTTGATCTTAGCCAAAAGGCCGAGAAGCGATAAAGCAGTCGTTCTCAAAGTGTTATTCCTGAATCAGAAACATCAACAGCAGCAACTCAGAACTTGTAAGTGGACATTCTCAGACACTACCCTAAACCTACTGAACCAGAAGCTCTGAAGTTGTGCCTAGCAATCAGTTTAACAAGAGCATCATGGGATTCTGAGGAATACTACGTTTTAAGAACCAATTTACCAGCTACTCGGGAGGCTGAGGCAAGAGAATCGCTGAAGCCCAAGAGTTGGAGGTTGCTGTGAGCTGTGTGATACCACGGCACTCTACCGAGGGTTATAAAGTGAGACTCTGTCTCTACAAAAAAAAAAAAAAAAAGAACCAATTTATTCCTTCATTATAGGGGCCTTCTCAATTTATCCTTATAGATTTGTCAGTATCTTCATATGTCTTAATTTTTATTTTATTTATTTTTTTTGAGATGGAGTCTCACTTTGTCACCCTCTGTAGAGTGCCAAGGCATCATAGCTCACAGCAACTTCCAACTCTTGGGCTTAGGCTATCCTCTTGCCTCAGCCTCCCAAGTAGCTGGGAGTATAGGCACCTGCCACAACACCCGGCTATTTTTTGTTGCAGTTTGGCCGGGGCCGGGTTTGAACACGCCACCCTCGGTATATGGGACCAGTGCCCTACCCACTGACCTACAGGCGCTGCCCAATTTTTGATATTAAGTACAGAGTAGTTTCAAATTGTTGTCCATCCTGGTGAATTGAATATTTTATTATTATGACATGACTCTTTTTATCTGTAGTAATACTTTATGTGTTAAAGTCTATTTTTCCTGATACTAAGATATCTACTCTAGCTTCTTTTTAGTTAGTATTGGCCTGTGGTATTTTTTTTCCTATTCTTTGCTTTTTAATATTTCTATATAAAAATGACGCTTATACTTTTTTTTTTTTTTTTTAGATAGTCTCACTTTGTAGCCCTCAGTAGAGTGCCGTGGCATCATACAGCAACCTCAAACTCTTGGGTTCAAGCAATTCTCTTGCCTCAGACTCCCAAGTGGGTAGAACTACAGGGCCCCACCACAAAGCCCAGCTATTTTTAGAGGCCAGGTCTCACTGTGGTTCAGACTGGTCTCTAACTCCTGCGCTCAGGTGATTCCCCCCACCCTTGACCCCTAAAAGTACTGGGATTACAGGCATGAGTCACCACGCCTGGCTGATGTTTATACATCTTTTTTTGTAGTTTTTGGCCAGGGCTGTGTTTGAACCCACCACCTCCAGTATATGGGGCTGGCGCCCTACTCCTTGAGCCACAGGCGCCACCCTATACACCTTTTGAAATAGCATATAGCTGGATTTTTTTTGGTTTTTAGTGGTACACGTTTGTCTTTTTTTTTTTTTTTTGGAGACAGAGTCTCATTATGTTGCCCCAGACTAGAGTGCTGTGGAGTCATAGCTCACAGCAACCTCAAACTCCTGGGCTCAAGTGATCCTCTTGCCTCAGCCTCCCAAGTAGCTGGGACTACAAGTGATTCTCTTCCCTCAGCCTCCCGAGTAGCCGGGACTACAGGTACTTGGCACAATGCCCGGCCATTTTCAGAGTCGGGGTCTTGCTCTGGCTCAGGCTGGTCTCAAACCTGTAAGCTCAGGCAATCCATCCACCTCAGCCTCCCACCCTTTTCTTTTTTATTTATTTATGTTAGAAATAGGGTCTCAAACTCCTGGGCTCAAGCAATCCTCCCTCACTCTCCCAAGCATCTGGGGCTATAGGTGCATCCACTATGCCCAGTCTGGTGTTTTTTTGTTTTGTTTTGTTTTGTTTTGTTTTAGAGATAAGTGTCCCATTGTCTTGTCCAAGCTGGTCTTAAACTCCTGGCCTCAGCATCTTCCTTCTTTGGCCTTCCAAAGCACTAGGATTACAGGCATGAGTCCTCTCTGAACTTACCCTGGATAATTTCTTCAAATTTCTTCAGATCTATCTGCATTAATGTTAGTTCTCTTTTTAATTGTGTCTAATGGTGAGGCCAGGAGCCGTGACTCACTCCTGTAATCCTAGCACTCTGGGAGGGTGAAGGGGGTGGATTGCTGGAGTTCAGGAATCAAGACCAGCCTGAGCAAAAAACTGAGACTCTGTCTCTACTACAGATAGAAAAACTAGCTGGGTATGGTGGGTGGTGGGCCCCTGTCGTTTCAGCTACTGGGGAGGCTAAGGAAAAGGGATCATTTGAGTCCAAGAAGTTGAGGTTGCTGTAAGCTATGCCATCACGGCACTCTACCCAGGGCAATAGGGTGAGACTCTGTCTCAAAAAGAAAAAAAACTTGTGTCTAGTGGTGGTTTAAGCCACTTTTGGGATTTTTTAAATTTCAGTTACAGTACAACTTCTATAAGTTAACCACCTAAGGAACTGTAACAAATTGGTCAACATGAGGAACTAGGCCTCCTATACTGATTCCTACATGTGATACACATCCAGTCTCTGAAAGAAGGTGGGCACTGTAAGGAGGTGGTCAACTATCGAGGGCCTCCTGTATTTCTAGAGTTCATTTTGCAAATGTATATATATATATATATATTTTTTTTTTTTTTTTTTTTTGAGAGAGCCTCAAGCTGTAGCCCTGGGTACAGTGCCGTGGTATCACAGCTCACAGCAACCTCCAGCTCTTGGGCTTAGGCGATTCTCTTGTCTCAGCCTTCCGAGTAGCTGGGACTACAGGCACCTGACACAACGACCGGCTATTTTTTTGTTGCAGTTTGGCTGGGATCAGGTTTAAACCCACCACCCTCAGTATATGGAGCCAGCGCCCTACTCTCTGAGCCACAGGCACCGCCTTTATCATTATTATTATTTCGGGGGTGTTGTAATTGTCATTGTTGTTTGGCAGGCCCGGGCTGGATTCAAACCCACCAGCTCTGGTGTATGTGACTGGCGCCTTAGCTACTTGAGCTACGAGCGCTGAGCCGATTTTGCAAATATTTTCAAGCTTCACTCTTCATTCTTTAAACACAGTAAACAAAGTTATTTTATTTTCTACCCTAAGATGCCAGTCGCTGAAATTTTTATATTTCTGCTGTTCATCAATTCTATTGTTTCTCACTAATGGTGCCTTATTTCTTTTGAGCTGTTCTGTTTTCTCTGAAATATTTCCTGTAAATATTTTGACATCTGAATTTTATTATTTATTTGTTTATTTTTATTTCAGAATATCATGAGGATATAAATCTTTCACCTGCATGAATTGCTCTTGTATAGTTTGAGTCAAATTTATAAGTGTGCCCAACCCCCAGTTAGTGTGCACTGTGTCCCCTTCGGCCCCTCCCACCTGCTTGCTTTCCATTGAGTTTTACTATCACATGTGCACATGAGTGTTGATCAACTAGATTTATTTATTGATCTATTTATTTAGAGAGATAGAGTCTCACTGTGTTGCCCTGGCCAGGTACAGTAGCACAATTTAACTTATTGCAACCTCCAACTCCTGGCCTCAAACGATCCTCCTGCCTCAGTCTCTTAAGTAGCTGGGACTACAGTTGTACACCACCATACCCAGCTAATTTTTTCTATTTTTAGTAAAAACGAGGAGTCTCACTTGTGTTCAAGCTGGGCTTGAGAAATCCTGACCTAAAGGGATCCTTCTGCCTTAGGCCCCCCAAAGTGCTAGGTCACCACAACTGGCCTGATGTCTGAATTAGAGCTGAATCCTCCCAAGCATAAGTTACTTCAGACTGGGACAGTTGCCAAATAGAAGCACTTTAAAGTCTCTCTTTGAGGTTTTTTGAGTCACACAGGTAGCATGAATTAGAACTGCAAAACTCATAAAAGCCAGCTTGTGTCTGGAATCCTCAAGGAGTATCTTTCTCCTCTGCCAAGTTCCAAGTTCAAGGCAGGCAGCTATCTTTTCTGATCCCTTCAGCACAATGGGATTTATTTTTTCATTTTCTTGTATACTTCAGAAGTCTTATTACTAGGTTTCTCACCTAAGCATGTCCTAGGCTTTAAATTCTACACTTAAAGAAGTAGCTCCAAGAGATTTCCAAAGCAGAAGGCTCACATTCTTCAAGATGTAGCATAAACTTTCAGGACATATACTGGCTTTAGCACATTCTTACTTCTCTAGGTCTCTGAGTTCACTTTATTTGGAGACCCCTTCAGAGTCCTTTCTTTTCTACCAGTTCAGCAGTGCATTTTAAATTATCTTACATGACTTTTATTTTCTTTAGTTTGAAGGGTCATTGGGAGTATCTAATTGACATCACTGCCTGAAATGGATCTTCTCTGCATTTACTTAATCTGTAACATAAAGGTGTAGAGCCATTTAGATACTTTTTCTTTTCTTTCTTTCTCTTTTTTTTTTTTTTTTTTTTTTTGAGACAGAGTCTCACTTTATCGCCCTTGGTAAAGTGCTATGGCATCACAGCTCACAGCAACCTCCAACTCCTGGGCTCAGGAGATTCTCTTGCCTCAGTCTCCCGAGTAGCTGGGACTACAGGCACCCACCACAACGCCCGGCTATTTTTTGGTTGCAGTTTGGCCGGGGCTGGGTTTGAACCTGCCACCCTCGGTATATGGGCCTGGTGCCCTACTCACTGAGCCACAGGTGCCGCCCTGCTAGATACTTTTTCAAGGCCAGCAACAGGATAGGTAGAGAGATGGAGAGGGTAGGGGATTAGGGGGTTTGGTGGCTCATGCCTGGACTTTTAGCCTCCAGATCTGTAAGAGAATGCATTTCTGTTGTTTTAAACCACCCAATTTGTGACAATCTGCCATGGCAGCTCTAAAAAACTAATACTGGGCTTGGCACCTGTAGCTCATCTGCTAAGGCGCCAGCCACATACACTGGGGCGGGTGGGTTAGAACCTGGCCCTGCCAAACAACAATGGCAACTACAGCCAAAATAGCCGGGTGTTGTGGCAGGTGCCTGTAGTCCCAGCTACATAGGAGGCTGAGGCAAGAAAATCGCTTAAGCCCAAGAGTTGGAGGTTGCTGTGAGCTGTGATGCCACAACACTCTACCCAGGGCAACATAGTGAGACTCTGTCTCAAAAAAAAAACAAAACTAAACTAATACTAGGACAGTGTGAGGAGATATCAAGTCGGAGAGAGCATGAAGGAGGCCACTGGGGCTCTAAAATGGTGTGTATCTCCATCTGGATAGTGGTTACTTGGAGTATACAGATGTAAAAATTCACTGACCAGCACTTTTATGTGCACTTTACACTTAGGTTATAACCAGTTTTTAAAAAGTAAGTAAGGACAGGCATGGTGGCTTACTCCTGTAACCCTAGCACTATGGTAGGCACAGGTGGGAGGAGCATTTGAGACCAAGATTTGGAAACCAGACCTGGCATAGCAAGACCCTCTTTCTACAAAATGTTAATAAGTTAGCCATGCATAGTGGCACACACCTGCAGCCCAGCTTCTCAGGAGGCTGTGGCAGGAGAATCACTTGAGCCCCAGAGTTTGAGGCTGCAGTGAGCTATGATGATGCCATTGCACTCTAGCCCAGGCAACAAAGGAAGACCCTGTTTCACTCCCCCCCCCCACAAAGGAAAACAAATAGAAAACATATAAAAATATAGTGCATAAAATAAAATAAGCCAGGTGCAGTGGCTCACGCCCGTAATCTTAGCGCTCTGGGAGGCCAAAGCCAGTGGATTGCTTGAGCTCAGAAGTTTGAGATCAGCCTAAGCAAGAGTGAGACCTTGTCTCTAAAAAAAAAAAAAAAAAAAAAAAGAGGGCAGCGCCTATGGCTCAGTGAGCAGGGCGCAGGCCCCATATACCACGGGTGACAAGTTCAAACCTGGCCCCGGCCAAACTGCAACAAAAAAATAGCCGGGCGTTGTGGCAGGCGCCTGTAGTCCCAGCTACTCGGGAGGCTGAGGCAGGAGAATCGCCTAAGCCCAGGAGTTGGAGGTTACTGTGAGCTGTGTGACGCCACGGCACTCTACCAAGGGTGATAAAGTGAAACTCTGTCTCTACAAAAAAAAAAAAAAAAAAGAAAGAAAGAAAGAAAAATAACCTGGTGTTGTGGTGAGCACCTGTAGTCCCAGCTACTTGGGAGGCTGAGGCAAGAGGATGGCTTGAGCCCAAGAGTTTCAGGTTGCTTTGAGCTATGATGCCATAGCACTCTACCAAGGGTGACAAAGTGAGACTCTGTCTCAAAATAAAAAAAAAAAGATAATCCCTCAGAGTACCCTGATTTTACTTTATTATTTTATTTTATTTTATTTGAGAAAGAGTCTCACTACGTAGCATCACAGTCACAGCAACCTCAAACCTTTGGGCTTAAGTGATTCTCTTGCCTCAGCCTCCAAAGTAGCTGGGACTACAGGCGCCCACCACAATGCTCAGCCATTTTTTTGTTGTAGTTGTCATTGTTGTGTAGCAGGCTCTGGCTGGGTTGGAACCTGCCAGACCCAGTGTATGTGTGGCCAGTGTCCTAACCACTGAGCTATGGGTGCGGGCCATCATTGGCTTTATTTTAGAAATTAAGTTCCGCCTGACATTCATTATACTCTTTTTTTTTTTTTTTTTGTAGAGACAGAGTCTCACTGTACCGCCCTCGGGTAGAGTGCCATGGCGTCACACGGCTCACAGCAACCTCTAACACTTGGGCTTACACGATTCTCCTGCCTCCGCCTCCTGAGCAGCTGGGACTACAGGCGCCCGCCACAACGCTGGGCTATTTTTTTGTTGGAGTTTGGCCGGGGCTGGGTTTGAACCTGCCACCCTCGGCATATGGGGCCGGCGCCCTACTCACTGAGCCACAGGCGCCGCCCTTCATTATACTCTTTTTTTCTACTTTTGTAAATGTTTGTTTGAAAGTGTCGATACTAATTTTTTTTTTTTTTTTTTGAGACAGACTCTCACTCTGTTGCCCTGGGTAGAGCGCTATGATGTCATCATAGCTGACAGCAACCTCAAACTCTTGAGGTCAAGCCACCTTCTTGCCTCAGCCTCCCAAGCAGCTGGGACTACAGGTGCCTGCCACAATGCCCAGCTAATTTTTGTATTTTTAGTAGGGATAGGCTCTCGATTTTTTGCTCAGGTTGGTCTGAAACTCCTGAACTCAAGCAATTCACAGGCCTGGGCCTCCCAGAGTGCTAAGATTATAGGTGTGAGTCACCAAGCCTAACCTCTAAAAAACCCTTTTTTAAAAAAAAAAAAAAATCATTCATGCCTGTAATGCTAGCAGACCACCCTCCTCTGGGAGGCCAAGGAGGGTGGTCTGAACCAGATCGAGACTCCGCCTCTAAAAATCGCTGCCCGTTGTAGCCAACACCTGTAGTCCCAGCTACTTGGGAGGGTGAGGCAAGGAATTTGAGGTTGCTGTGAGCTATGACGCAACAGCCTCTACAAAGGGCGACAAAGTGAAACTATGTCTCAAAAATAAATAAATAAATATTTTTAAAAACATATCCACAAAGGAGTCTGGGGAATCTAATTTTTAGCTTTCTAATCTTTACAAGTGAGGAAGGCACACTTGTAAAGGAAGAGGATGAAGTTCTAAGCTATCACGTTACCACATAAATGAAAAACCAAAAAGAGGGGTTATATAAATTGGAAAGCCCCGACCAACAGGAGAGTCCATCTCTTTAGTAAGCGGAGTGTTTACATCTGGAAACACAGTGTCTCCCTCCCCTGGATGGTGCCAGAGGTGCTGTCTGGGTTGCTGGCCAGCGCTGGGATCACATCTTGGTCCCCGTGTTCTTCATCAGGGCGCCTCTGAGAGTGGACAGCCTGCAGCTGAACTCCGCCATTAGAGTTAATTAATTAATGCATTGATTCATCTTGGTTTTGCTCTCAAAGCCAACAGACTCTGGGAACGTCTCACCATGGCCCTCTTCATACTGATCTCACTGAGGAGTAACTGAGTGGCCTCTGTTGAAAATGTCCCAGGGAGGCGTTCTTACTTCGAAGATGACAAAGAAAAGAAGAAACAACGGTTGTGCCAAACAGGGCGGTGGCCACGTGCAACCTGTTAGCTGCAGGAACTGCGCCCACCTTGTGCCAAAGACAAGGCCATAAGGAAGTTCGTGGTTGGGAACAGTGGCGGCCGCAGCTGTGGGGGCAGTTGTGAAGCGAGCGTGTTGGACACCTGTGTGCGTCCCAAGCTGGAGGTGAAGCTACGTTACTGTACCAGTGGCAGCCGCAAGGACCGATTTAGACTTGCGGTGCTGCCCCCACGACCTCCACCAAAGCCATGTGAAGAGTTGAGTTCTTGAGGACTGAAGAAAAACTATCCTTTGGGAAAAAGTAAAATGGAAATTATACTTTAAAAAAAGAAAGAAAATGTCCAAGGGAAAAACAATTAAGGGGGAAAAATGCATAAGGATGCCAGTCCCATGATCTAGTATTGTTGCATGCAAAATCTACATTGTAGATTATTGAATTATTGTTCAAATACTAAAGTGCCTTTGAAAATTTCCCAAGGGGAAGTAAAAAGAGAAGAGGTTTGGACATTTAAATAGAGCAGCATTTAAAAGTGCTGCTGGTAAAATATGAGTAGGTAAGCACTTGAGAACTTTGGGCATATAGCATTGAGCAATATAAAGATGATATTTTAAGCTCAAGAACGAATGAACTAGAAAGTCTTATTGAACTGCTGGGACCGTTTTGAAAGTATTGAAAAGCAATAGTAGCACAAAGAATTGAAAAGGCAAATACAGGGCCATCCTGCACCAACTGCTTGAGCATCGCCCCTTAACGGTTCTTAAAATTTTCCTTACAGGCTCAGCCCACTTGTCAGCAAAAATTAAATGGCAGACATATAGTGATGGTATTACTGAGATGCTGCCTACTTTTACAAAACACTCTTTAAGGCAGTTACTAATGCACTTCAGTGTGTTGTTATAAATAATTAAATTCCAATAAATTCAGAATAGCTAAATAATTTAATCACTTGTCAAAATAAATCAGCTAAGAATATTCTGAGGTTGAATGTATTTGATTTTCATGCTTTGATTTACTTGTTTTCTCATTAAATCAGACAGAGTAAAAAACAGTTAAACTTCCAATTCATAATACCAAATAATATCACCCTTACCACCCTGCAAAACACTTGGTTAGAAAACATACTCAAGGCTGGGCAAGGTGGCTCACGCCCATAATCCTAGTACTCTGGGAGGCCAAGGTGGGTGGATTGCTTAAGCTCACAGGTTTGAGACCAGTCTGAGCAAAAGCAGGACCCCTACCTTTACTAAAAATAGACAAACTGAGGCAAGAAGATTGCTTGAGCCCAAGAGTTGCTGTGAGCTATGACACTATGGCACTATACCCAGGGCAACAGCTTGAGACTCTGTCTCAAAAAAAAAAGGGGTGGGGGGCTGCACCTGTGGCTCAGTGAGTAGGGCACCGGCCCCATATACTAAGGGTGGCAGGTACAAACCCAGCCCTAGCCAAATTGCAACAACAAAAATAGCCAGGTGTTATGGTGGGCGCCTGTAGTACCAGCTACTTGGAGACTGAGGCAAGAGAATTGCCTAAGCCCAAGAGCTGGAGGTTGCTGTGAGCTGTGATGCCACGGCACTCTACCAAGGGTGACAAAGTGAGACTCTGTCTCTAAAAAAAAAAAAAGAAAACATACTAAATATACCAACAAAAAGGACTTATTTTTCATGAAATGTGAGCAGAGTTTCCACCCCAAATTCAAATGGCAGTCCTGTGTCCCCACAAGTGCTGACACATTTACACCACATGTTCCAACAGGGTCTCACTATGTTGCCCAGGCTATCTTGAATTCCTGGCCTCAAGGGATCCTCTCACTTCTGCCTCCCAAAGTGCTGGGATTACTGCCATGAGCCACTGCACCTGACGTATTTTATTTTATGTACTATCTTTTTGTATTTGTTTTCCTTTAAAAAAAAAAAAAAAAAACAGGGTCTTGCTCTGTTGCCTGGGCTAGAGTGCGGTGGTATCACCATAACTCACGGCAACCTCAACCTCCTAGGCTCAAGCAATCATCTTATCTCAGCCCTCCAAGTAGCTGAAGCTTACAGGTGTCCACCACCATGCCTGCCTATCATTTTAAGTTTTTGTAGAGACAGAGTCCTGCTATGTTAGTAGGCTAATCTGGAACTATTGGCCTCAAGTAATCCTTCTACCTCAGCCTCCCAAAATGCTGGGATTATAGGCCTGAGCCATCGCACCTGGCCAAATATTTATTTTAATGTGTAGGATCCTTGGGCTCAAGACATTATCATATGTATTAACAGGTATATAGGTATATGTGTTCTTCACATTGAAAAAATTAGCAATTTATTAGAAAAATAAGGCATATGCATTAAGACCTAACTGACAAAGTAGAACATCAAATGACAAGTGCAGTAAATTACATAGGGATTCAGAACTAGATGAGCTAGCTCTGGATTCATTCTGAGAAAGATTCTTGAAAAAAGAACAGCTCTGGCTCGGTGCCTGTAGCTCAGTGGCTAGGGCACCAGCCACATATACGGGAGCTGGCAGGTTTGAATCCAGCCCAGGCCTGCCAAACAACAATGACAGCCACAACCAAAAGTAGCCAGGCGTTGTGGCAGGTGACTATAGTCCCAGCTACCTAGGAGGCTGAGGCAAGAGGATTGCTCAAGCCCCAGAGTTTGAGGTTGCTGTGAGCTGTGATGTCACAGCACTCTACCAAGGGTGACAGCTAAAGACTCTGCCTCAAAAAAAGGAAAAAAAAAAAAAAAAAAGGACAGCTCTTTCTCTGAACTTTAAATTACGATCAGGGCTTGGGTAATGATGAGTAAGAGAATTTGGAGTACCACGTATAACATGGAAGAATAAACAAAACAGTCTAGCTGAAAGATGGGTTTTTATGACAGAGAACAGGAGAAGGAAAGGAAAGAAGAATAAATTGGAATGAAATTGTGAAACGTCTAGAATTACAAGTCAAAAACTTTCAATTTCATTCTATAGGCAGCGGACAATCATTAAGAGGCTTTCCTGAGCAGTAGAGTACTAAGAAGCTTGCCCATGTGGAATAAATGAGGAAGAAAAGATTCTGAGTGTGGGGAAAGACATTGGAAAGTAATTGTTATGTCACCATGAGTAGTAACAGGGTCCACTTGAGTGTGGTATAGGAGAATAAAAGATGAACCAAAACAAAGGAAGTGTCTGTAGAATCTATAGAACTTGGTGATTGCTTGGCAGGACAAAGGAAGAACTGAAAGATAACCTCAAGGTCTTGTTTTGTTTTGTTTTATTATGGTAAGAACATTTAATACAAGATCTATCCTCTTAACTTGTTTTATTTATTTATTTATTTATTGTTAAATCATAGCTGTGTACATTTGTGCAATCAAGGGGTACAATGTGCAGGCTTCATATATAATCTGACATATTCTCATCAAACTGTTCAACGTAGCCTTCATGGCATTTTCTTAGTTATTGTATGTAGACATTTGTATTCTGCATTTAGTAGGTTTCGCCTGTACCCATTCTAAGATGCACCGTAGGTGTGGTCCCACCCATTACCCTCCCTCCATCCTGACTTCCCTCCTCCCTTCCCCTCCCTTGGCCCTTTCCCCATATTCTTCTGCTATAGTTGGGTTATACCCTTCATGTGAAAGCTATAAATTAGCTTCATAGTAGGGCTGAGTACATTGGACACTTTTTCTTCCATTCTTGAGATACTTTGCTAAGAAGAATATGTTCCAGCTCCATCCATGTAACCATGAAAGAGGTAAAGTCTCCATCTTTCTTTAAGGCTGCATAATATTCCATGGTATACGTGTACCACAATTTGCTAGTCCATTCGTCGGTCGATGGGCACTTGGGCTTCTTCCATGACTTAGTAACTATGAATTGTGCTGCAATAAATATTCTGGTATAGATATCTTTGTTATATTGTGATTTTTGGTCTTCTGCATATATACCTAGTAAAGGAATTATAGGAATGAATGGCAGGTCTATTTTTAGGTCTCTAAGTATTCTCCAAACATCCTTCCAGAAGGAAAGTATTAGTGTGCATTCCCACCAGCAGTGTAGAAGTGTGCCCTTTCCTCCACATCCACGCCAACATCTCTGGTTTTGGGATTTTGTTATGAGGGCTACTCTTACTGGGGTTAGGTGATATCTCAAAGTAGTTTTGATTTGCATTTATCTGATGATTAAGTATGATGAGCTTTTTAAAATGTGTCTGTAGATCGTACATCTCTCTTCTTTAGAGAATTTTCTCTTCAAATCCTTAGCCCACCCTGAGATGGGATCACTTGTTCTTTTCCTGCTAATATGTTTCAGTTCTCTGTGGATTCTGGTTATTAAACCTTTATCAGAGGTATAACCTGAAAATATTTTCTCCCATTCTGAGGGCTGTCTGCTTGCTTTACTTACTATGTGCTTACTTACTACTTGCTTTACTTCTTGACTGTGCAGAAGCTTTTTAGTTTGATCAGGTCCCAGTGTTGTATTTTTGATACTGCTTCAATTGCCTGGGGAATCCTCCTCATAAAATATTCACCCAGGCCAATTCCTTCAAGAGTTTTCCCTGCACTTTCTTCAAGTATTTTTATAGTTTCATGTCTCAAGTTTAAATCTTTTATCCAGTGAGTCTATCTTAGTTAATGGTGAAAAGTGTGGGTCCAGTTTCAGTCTTTTACAGGCCTGTTCCTTGGCCAGGTACCCCTCCTTGGCTGATTTCTGAGGGAAGTGTGTGTGGCTGGGGACAGTTACACAAAATGAATTTACTTTTCCACTTTTTGGTTTGGCCCATATTCCTGTAGACTCTTGGCACACTATACTCCTGGCTCATTAAAAGTGGTAAATTTCGGGCGGCGCCTGTGGCTCAGTGAGCAGGGTGCCGGCCCCATATACCGAGGGTGGTGGGTTCAAACCCAGCCCCGGCCAAACTGCCACAAAAAAATAGCCAGGCGTTGTGGCGGGCGCCTATAGTCCCAGCTACTCGGGAGGCTGAGGCAGGAGAATCGCCTAAGCCCAGGAGTTGGAGGTTGCTGTGAGCTGTGTGACGCCACGGCACTCTACCAAGGGCAATAAAGTGAAACTCTGTCTCTACAAAAAAAAAAAAAAAAAGTGGTAAATTTCTTGTGTTTAGGATAGGGCAGCTTTTTTTTTTTTTGAGACAGCGTTTTACTATGTTACCCTCAGTAGAGTGCTGTGGTGTCACAGCTCACAGCAACCTAATTACATCGCCAAACTCTTAGGCTTAAGCGATTCTCTTTGTCTCAGCCTCCCAAGTAGCTGGGACTACAGGCACCTGCCATAATGCCTAGCTACTTTTTTGTTGCAGTTGTCCTTGTTGTTGAGCTGGCCCAGCCTGGGTTTGAACCCGACAGCTTGGGTGTATGTGGCCGGTGCCCTACCCACTGAGCTACAGGCACCGTCAGCTTTTTTTTTTTTTTTGAAGCATAGTCTCACTCTGTCACTCTGGATAGAGGGCCATAGTGTCATCATAGCTCACAGTAATCTCTGTCTCTTGGGCTCAAGGGATCCTCTTCCCTCAGCCTCCTCAGTAGCTGGAATGCAGGTGACCGCCACAACGTCTAGCTAGTTTGTCCATTTTTAGTAGAGACAGAGTCTTGCTCTTGCTTAGGCTTGTCTTGTACTCCTGAGTTCAAGCAATCAGGAAGAAATGTGCACCAGAGAAAGGGGCAGTGACCTGTCACCTGCTTGACCTCATCAGTCGGTGGCAGACAGAGCATGCCCAGAAAGACTGCACCTGCAGGGACCATGTCCTTAACCCCTGCTTCATCTTGGTGAAAATGTCCTTCAGTAGCTTAATAAAATGTCTTTGGATTTGTCCAGTTCCTGACATCTTTCTTTCCCCTTGAAGGGCAGAGATTTCCTTCAGTTCCTTCCTTTTGGGAATAATGGACTAAACTACATAAAGTAAAATAATCCTGTGAAGAGCAATCTAGCAAAACAAGTAAATTTGAAGATGTTCATGCCCTAAGACCAGCAGTTCCATTCTTGAATGTATTTCCAGAGGAAACAATTCCTTTACACTTCCTTATAAAAATATAGTTATATTTGTAGAATACTCTTGAGTTTATTGCTCTTAGCAGAAAGCAACAGACCAGAATTTCTTAGATGGCTTGGATGGCCTCCATCGGGCCGTGCTGTGTACTAAGATTACATCTTAGCATATCTGTAACCCATTTTTACCAGTCTGCTAAAAACTAGAAACTCTTAGATATGTGCATCAGGAGACATATACAAGGATATCTATTGAGGCATTGTTTATAAGGGCAAAAAATATTGGAATTCAACTTAAATATGTATTAATAAAGAGAACGGATGAATACAGTAGGTTATGGGCATGTGGTGGAGTAGTATACAGTAGTGAATAGGAAGGACCTAGAACAACTCTGTAACAGTGTTGATCAAAACCGCAACTTGCTGGGACCAGAAAAAAACCCGTACAGCTAAGGCAATTCTTAGTAATAAAAACAAAGCTGGGGCCTGTGGCTCAGTCAGTAAGGCGCCAGCCCCATATGCCGAGGGTGGCGGGTTCAGACCCAGCCCCGGCCAAAATGCAACCAAAAAATAGCCGGACGTTGTGGCGAGCGCCTGTAGTCCCAGCTACTCGGGAGGCTGAGGCAAGAGAATCGCTTAAGCCCAGGAGTTGGAGGTTGCTGTGAGCTGTGTGAGGCCACAGCATTCTATCAAGGGCCATAAAGTGAGACTCTGTCTCTACAAAAAAAAAAAAAAAAAAAAAAGCTGGGGCATCAGCATATCAGACTTGAGGCTGTACTACAAGGCCATAGTGGCCAGACAGCCTGGTACTGGAACAAAAATAGAGACATAGACGTTTGGAATAGAATAGAAAACCAGGAAATGAAACTAACACCTACAGCCATAAACCAAATAAGAACATACCTTGGGGGAAAGACTTCCTATTCAATAAATGGTGCTGGGAGAACTGAATATCCACATGTATAAGACTGAAACTGGACCCGCACCTTTCCCCACTCACAAAAATTGATTCAAGATGGATAAAGGACTTAAATTTAAGGCATGAAACAATAAAAATCCTCAAAGAAAGAACAGGAAAAAGACTGGAAGATATTGGCCTGGGGAAAGACTTCATGAAGAAGACTGCCAGGGTAATTGCAACAACAAGAAAAATAAACAAATGAGACTTAATGAAGAGCTTCT
The DNA here is from genome assembly GCF_027406575.1 of Nycticebus coucang. NCBI lineage: Eukaryota > Metazoa > Chordata > Mammalia > Primates > Lorisidae > Nycticebus > Nycticebus coucang. The sequence continues at coordinate 111,938,559 of NC_069785.1, forward strand.
GTACAGCTAAGGAGATAACAGCCAAAGCAAATAGACAACCTACACACTGGGAAAGGGTATTTGCATATTTTGGGTTTTTTTTTTTTTTTTGGCCAGGGCTGGGTGTGAACCCGCCACCTCTGGCATATGGACCGGTGCCCTACTCCTTGAGCCACAGGCGCTGCCCAGATATTTACATATTTTGAATCAGACAAAAGCTTGATAAGTAGGATCTATAGAGAACTCAAATTAATCCACATGAAAAAAGCCAAAAATCCCATATATCAATGGGCAAGAGACATGAATAGAACCTTCTCTAAAGAAGACAAATGGCTAGCAAACATGAAAAAAATGCTCATCCTCCCTGTTATTCGAGAAATGCAAATCAAAACCACCCTGAGATACCATCTAACCCCAGTGAGAATGGCCCGCGTCACAAAATCTCAAAACTGCAGATGCTGGCGTGGATGTGGAGAGAAAGGAACACTTTTTTTTTTTTTTAAGAGACAGAGTCTCACTTTATCACCCATGGTAGAGTGCCGTGACATCACAGTTCATAGCAACCTCCAGCTCTTGGGCTTAGGCGATTCTCTTGCCTCTGCCTCCCGAGTCGCTGGGACTACAGGTGCCTGCCAGAAAGCCCGGCTATTTTTTGTTGCAGTTCAGTCGGGGCTGGGTTTGAACCCACCACCCTTGGTATATGGGGCTCACGCCCTACTCACTGAGCCACAGGCACTGCCTAGAAAGGAACACTTTTACACTGCTGGGGGGACCGCAAACTAATACAACCTTTTTGGAAGGAAGTGCGGAGAAACCTCAAAGAACTCAAGCTAGAACTCCCCTTTTGATCCTGCAATCCCATTACTGGGCGTCTACCCAGAAGGAAAAAAATCCTTTTATCATAAGGACACTTGCACTAGACTATTTATCGTAGCTCAATTTACAAACACCAAAATGTGGAAACAGCCTAAATGCCCACCAACCCAGGAATGGATTAACATGCTGTGGTATATATGTACTGTAGAATACTATTCAGCCATTAAAAAAGATGGAGACTTTACATCCTTTGTATTAACCTGGGTGGAAGTGGAACACATTATTCTTAGTAAAGCATCACAAGAATGGAGAAGCATGAATCCTATGTACTCAATTTTGATATGAGGACAATTAATGACCTAGTACACGGTGCTGGGTGGGGGAAGGGGACAGCAGAGAGAGAGGAGGGAGGAGGGTATGGTGTGTGTGACACACCTTTTGGGGGCAAGAGACAATTATAAGATGGACTTTACCTAACATTTGCAATCAGTGTAACCTGGTATCTTGTACCCTCAATGAATCCCCAACAATAAAAAAAAAAAAAATAGCAAGTTGCATCATATATATAGTATGATACTATTTATATAAAATGTATAAAAAAATAAGATAATGCTATTTATTGCTCAGGGATTCTTATTTATTTATGGCATATGGGGCCAGTGCATTACTCCTTTGAGCCACAGGCACCACCAGGTGCATTTAGTTTCAATTTCTCATCCCCTCTGCCCATGTATGGGAACTTTTGGGACACCCTGTATTTGAAATCTCTGACAGTGCCATATTGTTTTAGGGCTCGGTGTCTCGGTATATGGTAGTCCTCCTTCCTGAAATGCCTTTCCTTACTTGCCTGTCTGGTGAATTTGGTGTTTTTTAGACCCACCCATTTCAGCACTTATCTTGCTGTGCCTTAACTATGCGTTTGCATGCCTATTCATCCCGTAGACTGGCGCTTCTGAGACACAGCCTGCCTGTTCATTTTTGCATCTTAACAGTGGCACTCAGCAGGTGTGTTTAGAGTAGTCTACCCAGCAAGCTTGGTCTCTCTCTCCCTTTTTGTCCTTGGGCTAAGATTGTTTGAAGTTAGCTGTAGATTATTCAAACAAATATTCAGAAGGAAACAATACATTGTAAATTCTTAGGACAGATATTATGTGTCTTCTGCTGTTCTGGTATTTTCCACCTTGCTTAGCAGCTCTGGACACAAAGTACATGCTTAAGGAATGAAAGGAAAAATGAAGGAAGAAGTAAAAACTGAGGAAGAGTGACAGCGTGAAATTCTCAAGCTAGGACAAACTCCAAGAAGCTCTTGAAAGTAAACAATTTCTCCTGGGAATATAATACACCTTTGGAAATAAAATCGGGTAACTTTAGGTACGTCATCAATTCTTTCTTTTTTTCTTTTTTAATTTTTATTGTTAAATCATAGCTGTGTACATTTGTGCAATCAAGGGGTACAATGTGCTGGTTTTATATGCAATCTGAAATAGTCTTATCAAACTGTTCAACGTACTTTTCATGGCATTTTCTTAGTTATTGTATGTAGACATTTGTATTCTGCATTTAGTAGGTTTTGCCTGTACCCATTCTAAGATGCACCGTAGGTGTGGCCCCACCCATTACCCTCCCTCCATCCTGACTTCCCTCCTCCCTTCCTCTCCCTTGGCCCTTTCCCCATATTCTTGTGCTATAGTTGGGTTATAGCCTTCATATGAAAGCTATAAATTAGCTTCATAGTAGGGCTGAATACATTGGATACTTTTTCTTCCATTTCTGAGCTACTTTGCGAATAAGAATACATTCCAGCTCCATCCATGTAAGCATGAAAGTGGTAAAGTCTCCATTTTTCTTTAAGGCTGCATAATATTCCATGGTATAAATGTACCACAATTTGCTAGTCCATTCGTGGGTCAATGGGCACTTGGGCTTCTTCCATGACTTAGCAATTATGAATTGGGCTGCAATAATCATTCTGGTACAGATGTCTTTGTTATATTGTGATTTTTGGTCTTCTGGGTATATACCTAGTAAAAGAATTACAGGATCAAATGGCAGGTCTATTTTTAGATCTCTAAGTATTCTCCCAACATCCTTCCAAAAGGAAAGTATTAGTGTGCATTCCCACCAGCAGTGTAGAAGTGTGCCCTTTTCTCCACATCCACGCCAACATCTCTGGTTTTGGGATTTTGTTATTTGGGTAATCTTACTGGGGTTAGGTGATAATCTCAAAGTAGTTTTGATTTGCATTTCTCTGATGATTAAGGATGATGAGCTTTTTTCCATGTGTCTGTAGATTGTGCGTCTGTCTTCTTTAGAGAAGTTTCTCTTCAAGTCCTTTGCCCACCCTGAGATGGGATCACTTGTTCTTTTCTTGCTAATACATTTGAGTTCTCTGTGGATTCTGGTTATTAGACCTTTATCGGAGGTATAACCTGCAAATATTTTCTCTCATTCTGAGGGCTGTCTGCTTGCTTTACTTACTATGTTCTTGGCTGTGCAGAAGCTTTTTAGTTTGATCAGGTCCCAGTCGTGTATTTTTGATACTACTTCAATTGCCTGGGGAGTCCTCCTCATAAAATATTCACCCAGACCAATTCCTTCAAGAGTTTTCCCTGCACTTTCTTCAAGTATTTGTATAGTTTCGTGTCTTAAGTTTAAAATCTTTCATCCAGTGAGAGTCTATCTTAGTTAATGGTGAAAAGTGTGGGTCCAGTTTCAGTCTTTTACAGATTGCCGGCCAGTTCACCCAGCACCATTTGTTTTTTTTATTTTTTTATTGTTGGGGATTCATTGAGGGTACAATAAGCCAGGTTACACTGATTGCAATTGTTAGGCAGAGTCCCTCATGCAATCATGTCTTGCCCCCATAAAGTCTGACACACACCAAGGCCCCACCCCGTCCCTCTTTCTGCTCCCCCCCCCCATAACCATAATTGTCATTAATTGTCCTCATATCAAAATTGAGTACATAGGATTCATGCTTCTCCATTCTTGTGATGCTTTACTAAGAATAATGTGTTCCACTTCCACCCAGGTTAATACAAAGGATGTAAAGTCTCCATTTTTTTTAATGGCTGAATAGTATTCCATGGTATACATATACCACAGCTTGTTAATCCATTCCTGGGTTGGTGGGCATTTAGGCTGATTCCACATTTTGGCGATTGTAAATTGAGCTACAATAAACAGTCTAGTACAAGTGTCCTTATGATAAAAGGATTTTTTTCCTTCTGGGTAGATGCCCAGTAATGGGATTGCAGAATCCAATGGGAGGTCTAGCTTGAGTACTTTGAGGTTTCTCCATACTTCCTTCCAGAAAGGTTGTACTAGTTTGCAGTCCCACCAGCAGTGTAAAAGTGTTCCCTTCTCTCCACATCCACGCCAGCATCTGCAGTTTTGAGATTTTGTGATGTGGGCCATTCTCACTGGGGTTAGATGATATCTCAGGGTTGTTTTGATTTGCATTTCTCTAATATATGGAGATGATGAACATTTTTTCATGTGTTTGTTAGCCATTCGTCTGTCGTCTTTAGAGAAAGTTCTATTCATGTCTCTTGCCCATTGATAAATGGGATTGTTGGCTTTTTTCATGTGGATTAATTTGAGTTCTCTATAGATCCTAGTTATCAAGCTTTTGTCTGATTGAAAATATGCAAATATCCTTTCCCATTGTGTAGGTTGTCTCTTTGCTTTGATTATTGTCTCCTTAGCTGTACAGAAGCTTTTCAGTTTAATGAAGTCCCATTTGTTTATTTTTGTTGTTGTTGCAATTGCCATGGCAGTCTTCTTCATGAAGTCTTTCCCCAGGCCAATATCTTCCAGTGTTTTTCCTATGCTTTCTTGGAGGATTTTTATTGTTTCATGCCTTAAATTTAAGTCCTTTATCCATCTTGAATCAATTTTTGTGAGTGGGGAAAGGTGTGGGTCCAGTTTCAGTCTTTTACATGTAGATGTCCAGTTCTCCCAACACCATTTATTGAATAGGGAGTCTTTCCCCCAAGGTATGTTCTTGTTTGGTTTATCAAAGATTAGGTGGTTGTAAGATGTTAGTTTCATTTCTTGGTTTTCAATTCGATTCCAAGTGTCTATGTCTCTGTTTTTGTGCCAGTACCATGCTGTCTTGAGCACTATGGCTTTGTAGTACAGACTAAAATCTGGTATGCTGATGCCCCCAGCTTTATTTTTGTTACAAAGAACTGCCTTAGCTATACGGGGTTTTTTCCGGTTCCATACAAAACGCAGAATCATTTTTTCCAAATCTTGAAAGTACGATGTTGGTATTTTGATAGGAATGGCATTGAATAGGTAGATTGCTTTGGGAAGTATAGACATTTTAACAATGTTGATTCTTCCCATCCATGAGCATGGTATGTTCTTCCATTTGTTAATATCCTCTGCTATTTCCTTTCTGAGGAGTTCATAGTTTTCTTTATAGAGGTCCTTCACCTCTTTCGTTAGGTATATTCCCAGGTAATTCATTTTCTTTGAAACTGTGGTGAAGGGAGTTGTGTCCTTAATTAGCTTCTCATCTTGACTGTTATTGGTGTACACAAAGGCTACTGACTTGTGGACATTGATTTTATATCCTGAAACATTACTGTATTTTTTGATGACTTCTAGGAGTCTTGTGGTTGAGTCTTTGGGGTTCTCTAAATATAAGATCACGTCGTCAGCAAAGAGGGAGAGTTTGACCTCCTCTGCTCCCATTTGGATTCCCTTTATTTCCTTGTCTTGCCTAATTATATTGGCTAGAACTTCCAGCACTATGCTGAATAGTAAAGGTGACAGAGGACAACCTTGTCTGGTTCCAGTTCTAAGAGGAAAAGCTTTCAGTTTTACTCCATTCAGTAAAATATTGGCTGTGGGTTTGTCATAGATAGCTTCAATCAGTTTTAGAAATGTGCCACCTATGCCTATACTCTTCAGTGTTCTAATTAGAAAAGGATGCTGGATTTTATCAAATGCTTTTTCTGCATCTATTGAGAGGATCATGTGATCTTTATTTTTGCCTCTGTTAATATGGTGGATAAGTTTATAGACTTGCGTATGTTAAACCAGCCTTGCGTCCCTGGGATGAAGCCTACTTGATCATGATGAATGACTTTTTTGATGATAACCTGTAATCTATTGGTTAGGATTTTGTTGAGAATTTTTGCATCTATAATCATGAGTGAGATTGGTCTGAAATTCTCTGTTTTGGTTGGGTCTTTTCCTGGTTTTGGTATCAGGTTGATGTTTGCTTCATAGAATGTGTTGGGGAAGATTCCTTCTTCCTCAATTTTTTGGAATAATTTCCGCAGTACAGGAATAAGCTCTTCCTTGAAGGTTTGATAGAATTCTGGAGTGAAGCCATCTGGACCAGGGCATTTTTTTTGTTGGAAGATTTTTAATTGTTTCTTTGATCTCAGTGCTTGAAATTGGTCTGTTCAGGAGCTCTATTTCTTCCTGGCTGAGTCTAGGGAGAGGGTGTGATTCCAAATATTGATCCATTTCTTTCATATTGTCAAATTTCTGGGTGTAGAGTTTCTGGTAGTATTCAGAGACGATCTCTTGTATCTCTGTGGGATCAGTTGTTATTTCCCCTTTATCATTTCTGATTGAGGTTACTAGAGATTTTACTTTTCTATTCCTCATTAGTCTGGCCAATGGTTTATCTATTTTATTTATTTTTTCAAAAAACCAACTCCTTGTTTCATTAATTTTCTGAATGATTCTTTTGTTTTCAATTTCATTGATCTCTGATTTGATTTTGGATATTTCTTTTCTTCTACTGAGTTTAGGCTTAGATTGTTCTTCTTTTTCCAATTCCATAAGATCTCTTGTGAGATTGTTGATGTGCTCTCTTTCTGTTTTTCGAATGTAGGCATCTAAAGCGATGAATTTTCCTCTCAAAACTGCTTTTGCAGTATCCCACAGGTTTTGGTAGCTTGTGTCTTCATTGTTGTTATGCTCAAGGAAGTTAATGATTTCCTGTTTTATTTCTTCCTGCACCCATCTGTTATTCAACAGAAGATTGTTTAATTTCCATGCCTTTGTGTGGGGTGGAGCATTTTTGTTAGAGTTGAGTTCCACCTTTAGTGCCTTATGGTCTGAGAAGATACAAGGTAAAATTTCAATTCTTTTGATTCTGTTGATATTTGTTTTGTGTCCCAGGATATGATCAATTTTGGAGAATGTTCCATGGGGTGATGAGAAGAATGTATATTCTTTATCTTTGGGATGGAGTGTTCTATATGCGTCTATCAAGCACAGTTGTTCTAGGGTCTCATTTAAATCTCTTATATCCTTGTTTAATTTCTGTTTAGAGGATCTGTCCAGCTCTGTAAGAGGGGTGTTAAGGTCCCCTGTTATTATGGTATTATCAGATATCATATTGCTCAGACTGAGTAAGGTCTGTTTCAAGAATCTGAGAGCATTTAAATTGGGTGCATAAATATTTAGAATTGAAATGTCTTCTTGTTGTATTTTTCCCTTGACCAATATAAAGTGACCATCTTTGTCTTTTTTGACTTTAGTTGCTTTAAATCCACATGTATCTGAAAATAAGATTGCAACTCCTCTTTTCTTCTGAATTCCATTAGCCTGAAAATTTGTCTTCCAACCCTTGACTCGGAGCTTTAATTTGTCTTTTGAAGCCAGATGTGTTTCTTACAGACAGCAAATGGATGGCTTGTGTTTTTTAATCCAGTCAACCAATCTATGTCTCTTCAGTGGGGAATTCAAGCCATTAACATTTATTGAGATAATTGATAAGTGTGGTAGTATTCTATTCGTCTTAGTTTGTGAGAGTCCATTGTTTAGTTTTATCTTTTGCATCAGTGTGGAGGTTAGGTTCTGTCCTTTAAGTTCTGAGTTCTTACTTGCTACTGATCCATTGTGGTGGTCAGTGTGCAGAACAGGTTGAAGTATTTCCTGTAGAGCTGGTCTTGTTGTGGCGAATTTCCTCAATGTTTGTATATCCGTAAATGATTTGATTTCTCCGTCAATTTTGAAGCTTAGCTTAGCAGGGTACAGAATTCTGGGCTGGAAATTGTTCTGTTTAAGTAGATTAAAAGTAGATGACCATTGTCTTCTTGCTTGGAAAGTTTCATTAGAGAAGTCTGCAGTCACTCTGATGGATTTGCCCCTGTAGGTCAACTGGCGCTTACTCCTGGCAGCTTGCAGAATCTTTTCTTTTGTCTTGACTTTGGACAGGTTCATCACAATGTGTCTTGGAGAAGCTCGGTTAGAGTTGAGGCGACCTGGGGTCCGATATCCCTCTGAAAGCAGTGTGTCAGAATCTTTGGTGATATTTGGGAAATTTTCTTTTATAATATTCTCTAGTATGGCTTCCATTCCTCTGGGGCATTCTTCTTCCCCTTCTGGAATTCCTATAACTCGTATGTTGGAACGCTTCATAAAGCCCCATAATTCTGACAGTGAACGTTCTGCTTTCTCTCTCTTCTTTTCTGCCTCTTTTACTATCTGAGTTATCTCAAGAACTTTGTCTTCTACCTCTGAAATTCTTTCTTCTGCATGGTCTAACCTGTTGCTGATACTTTCCATTGCATCTTTAAGTTCCTTAATTGACTGTTTCAGTTCCTTCAGCTCTGCTATATCCTTTTTATATTCTTCATATCAGTCATCTCTTATTTGATTCTGTTTTTGAATTTCCTTTTGGGTATTTTCCACTTTATTAGCAATTTCCTTCATTGTTTCCATCATTTCTTTCATTGTTTTCAACACGTGTATTCTAAATTCCCTTTCTGTCATTCCTAACATTTCTGTATAGGTGGAATCCTCTGTAGTAGCTACCTCATGGTTCCTTGGCGGGGTTGTTCTGGACTGGTTCTTCATGTTGCCTGGAGTTTTCTGCTGATTCTTCCTCATGAGTGATTTCTTTTATCTGTTTCCTTGCCCTAATTTTCCTTTCACTTCCTCTTGCTCTTTAAGTTCTCGTGCCTGTGGACTAAGGGTTACAGGACCAGAAGAGTGAGAAGGTTGAAGAGCAAAAAAGGGATGAAAGAAAGGAGGACCGAGTGATAAGAAAAACAAAGAAAAATAGAGAAAAGAGAGGGGGTGGGTAAAAGGAATATTGACAAAAAGAAGAGAGGCACAGAAAGAGGGAGACAGAGCAATACAGGTGTACAGTAGTGTAGTTTGATACAACCTTTAAAAAAAACCACCTTCTGGGGGTGCCCAGTTGGGTGGTTCCCTTGAGGTCAGCAGCTCTTTGTTAACCTGATCAGACACAGTACCCCACCTCCACCAAGTAGAGAGGAAAGACAAAAATGCTATAAATCAAACCAAAACAAGCAAACAGAAAACTTTACGGGATAAAATTGAGTGGAAAACCAAATAATAGCGGTAGAAACACTAACAAAAATGAAGTTCTAATTATTGAAATAGGCAGCAATGGGAAATTATAATTAAACTAGAAAAATTGAGAAAGAAAAAGGATCTGTATGGAAAAGGTTGAACTTAAAAAACAAAACAACGGTGGCTCACGCCTGTAATCCCAGCACTGTGGGAGGCTGAGGCGGGAGGATTGCTTGAGCTCAGGAGTTCGAGGCTTGTCTGAGTGAGAGTGAGACCCCAACTCGTGAAAAAAATGGAAAAACCCAGCCGGGCGCAGCGGCGAGCACCTGTAATCCCAGCGGCCCCGGAGGCTGAGGCAGCAGGGTGCCCACAGCCGGAGTCTGAGGCTGCGGTGAGCTCCGACGCCACTGCCCTCTGCTCAGGGCATAGGGTAGAACTCTGCCTCGACAAAAAGAAAAAAAAAAAAAAGAAACAACAATCAACAACATCAAAATAAACAAAAAAAAACAACCAAAGGGGAAAAAAAAAAAAACACAACCAAAAACAAAGCAGTATGTATATGTTATTGAATATTGTCTGGGCAACACGTGGTCTTCTTGGGTATGAGATGTTAATCACAGTTCTGATACGACTGGAGGCTGCTAGTTTCTCAAACCCCAGCAGGTAGACACCCTAAGTCTCTCTTCAGCCCACTTAAAAGGCACTTTGAACTTGTTCACTTGCTGAGCAGAAGCTTTCCCAGGGAAGTGCTTGTCGCTGGAATTACTGCTGAAGTGGCTATCCACTTACCCTGTGTGCCAAAACTGGTCTCCCTCTGCCCCCGAGGGTTAGGGCTGCAAGGTGGCTCAGACCCTGCCCTTAGGCTACTTGGTCGCTGGGTTACCAGCTCCCACCCAATTCTAGCTCTGCGACCCTGAGGGCGGAGCTTGCCGGGGCAGATCACTCACAATGGCTGCCTGTGACCCAGAGCCAAACACTATTAGCTCCGTCTGGCTCAGCGGCTCAGACTGGGGCTCTAGACAAAGGCCAAAGTTCTCCGCACTCCCGCTCAGGCTCTCCCCAAGGCAGTTCAGCTGAGTGCCAAGTCCAAAGACACCAAAACAGTTCACAGGTAAGGTCGTTCTGGTTTGCAGTCTCGCTGCTACTGAACTTACAGTTGCAGGCGGGTTTAGACGGATTGAACACACGCAACCACTTGCCGGTTTTCCACTGTTTTAGTCCTCCTCTTGGGGTCCAGAAGTCTCTCGCTGACTCCCTGTATCTTCCCAGGGGTGATGATAGGCAGATCCCACCAGCCAGAGATGCCTGGAGTCCTATCTCCCCGGACTCACGGTGCCCAGATGCAAGGAAGCTGTTACTCGGCTGCCATCTTGCTCTGCCTGAATAGGGCGGTGCCTGTGCCTCAAAGGAGTGGTGCGCCGGCCCATGTACTGGAGGTGGCGGGTTCAAGCTCGGACCCGGCAAAAAAACTTCCTCCCCCCAAAATGTAGTTGGTTATTCGCTCTTCCCAGGCTCTCCCACTCAAGGGGGATGGTGGCCTCTAGGTCCAGCCCCTGAACTCCATAACTTGAGTGTTGATAAGGAGAGACAGAGACAGATAAATGTTGCAATGTTTTCCAATTAAATGCGTATTCCTTACTTAAATGAGATGGAGGGTAGGGCTAGGCACCTGTAGCTTAACAGTTAGGGTGCTCGCCACGTGCACCAGAGCTGGTGGGCTCGAACCTGACAACAATGACAACAACAACAACAACAAAAATAGCTGGGTGTTGTGGCGGGTGTCTGTAGTCCCAGCTACTTGGGAGAAGTAACTGAGGCAAGAGAATCGATTAAGCCCAAGAGTTTGAGGTTGCTGTGAGCTATGATGCCATGGCACTCTACCTAGGGTGACAGAGTGAGACTGTGTCTCAAGAAAAGAAAAAAATGGAGGGTAATAAAGTATATGAATACAAATATTTGAATTAATAATGCATACAAAATTTCTAGGAAAGATAAGATGAAATTATTTATAATAATGTTACATATGCATGTATAGAAAATAAACAAATCACCTATGCTAGCTATTTACCTGAGTCAGTTAACTATTTGCATTTTTTCAATAACTTGACCAAGTTAATTGTATTAACACATTTGATTTATTGTTTTAGAATCATGTGATCATGTGGACTGTGCCAAACATATTCAAATAGAGAGATAAATTCTACTTATTCACTAACACATTATAGGTAATCCCAAACCAACTCACCTGTTGTGTCCCTGAATTCCACCTAGATTGATTCTATGTCTATATAATGTCAAGAAATAAAGTAATGTTTGGAAATAATTGCCTTGTATGAACTTGAGACTATTGACAAATTTTTATGGAACCACAGAATTACTAGAAGAATCCGAAGAGTTTGATATTAAAACCAGGAGACTGTATGGTAAAATGGCATGGATTTGGGAATCAGGCAAACTTAGACCGGACGAAACACTAAGAAGATTACGTGAGTATACACGCACATGATAAATGCTTTAGTTAACATTGCTGAATAATTAGCTTTACAAACTCTGACCTCAGATGTCCACAGATACCAGAGGAAGCCATAAATCACCAATTAAAATGAAATAATATAATACAATAAATGAATAATAAAAACACTCATTTATTATAATTATCTATTAAGTGCTTACCATGTGTCAAATATTATTCCAAAATTATAGAACGAGAAACTGAGGCTTAATAAAGTCATATAAATTGCCCAGTGTCACATAGTTAATGATCAAGTTCAGCCCAAATTTGCTATCTGTAGAGTCTCCCGAGTTGAACAGAAGGTGCTATCGACGTAGAAAAGAAGAAGCTCTTGATGCAGGGAGGCAAGAGACAGCAGAGAGAGGGTGAAAGGGATCTGACAAGATGGCAAAGGGAGCTCCTTACAAAGCAGGGATTTGGTGGATGGTCAAAGAGACAGAAAGGATATTATAGGCAAAAACAAGAGGAACTTTAAACACACACAGTGTGGCTGGCTCCTTGAGGCACATGGAGCTCTGGTAAGAGCTCAGAAAGGTCAGAAGGGACATGCCACGAAGAGCCCAATGCCTCCTGAGCGTTCCAGTGCTAGGAAGCATAGGAATGTCATGGTCATTCTGTCATCAATGTGTATGACACATAGCAGGGGGCAGAACCAGCAGATAGGAGGTAACAGTAATAATCCAGATAATAGGAGCCTGAACGAAGGATGGAGGGAAGGGGACAGAGTTTGAACATACTTAGGAAGCAGAATCAACAAGTTGGTGCAGATTGGAGTCAAGTGCCCATAACACATGAATAGATTAATAAACCGTGGTATATGTACACTATGAATTTATTATTATGCCATAATAATAATTATGGCTTTACATCTTTTGTATTAACCTGGATAGAGGGATGAAGGAGTCCAGGCTCCCCAACTTCTGACTAAGGAATGAAAGATGATTTATTTCCCATAAAGACTCCAGAAAGAGGAGTAGATTGTAGTGAAAAATAACAAATTTTAGCACAGCTAAGGTCACAACAACTGAAGCAAACAGACAACCTTCAGAATGGGAGAAGATGTTTGCATGCTATGAATTTGACAAAAGCCTGACAACTAGAATCTACAGAGAACTCCAACTAATCAACAAGAAAAGAGCAAATAAGCCCATTTATAAATAGGCAAGAGACATGAACAGAAAATTCTCTGAAGATGACAGACAAATGGCCAACAAACATAGGGAAAAATGTTAATCCTCCCTACACATTAGAGAAATGCAAATTTCTCTTGAGAAATCACCTAACCCCAGTGAGAATAGCGCACAATAGAGTCCCAGAGCTGCAGATGCTGGTCTGAATTTGAGAGAAGAAAACACTTTTACGCTGTTAGTGGGACTGCAAACTAATACAGCCTCTGGAAAGAAGTATGGAGAATCCTCAAAGAGCTAAAAGTAAACCTTTCATTTGATCCCGCAATCTCATTACTAGGTATCTACTCAGAAGAAAAAAATCATTTTACCCTAAGGATATTTGCATTTAAATGTTTTATAGTAGCCCAATTCATAATTGCCAAGGTGTGGCATCAACCCAAGTGCCCATCAACACATGAATAGATTGGCTCGGCACCTGTGGCTCAAGCGGGTAAGGCACCAGCTACATACACCTGAGCTGGCGGGTTTGAATCCAGCCCAGCTGCCAAACAACAATGATGGCTGCAACCAAAAAACAGCCAGGTGTTGTGGTGGGTACCTGTAGTCCCAGCTACTTGGGAGGAGGAGGCAGGAGAATCCCTTGAGCCCAGGAGTTGGACGTTGCTGTGAGCTGTGATGCCATAGCACTCTACCCAGAGCGACAGCTTGAGGCTCTGTCTCAAAAAAAAAAAAATGAATAGATTAATAAACTGTGGTATATGTACACTACGAAATTATTATTATGCAATAAAAAGATGGTGGCTTTACATCTTTTGTATTAACCTGGATAAAGTTGAAGAACATACTCCTTGGTAAAGTATCACAAGAATAGAAGAGGAAGTATCCAATGTATTCAATACTAATATGAAACCAATAGAAAAATACCTACACACCCACACAAAGAAAAACATAAGTAAGTTCAAGTGCGGGGAGGGAGGAGAAGGAAGAGGGGAGAGAGGAAGAGAAAGGGGTTTGGTAAACTCACCTAATGAGTACAGTGTTAAGGGTACACAGCATAGCCCCTGGATGAAGGGCTCAATTGCAATTTGGACTTTCCCTGACAAACTCAAACAATGTAACCTAATCGTTTATACTCTCATATAAATCTGAAATTTTATAAAAAGAATGAAAATGTGTTGAAAGTTAAAAAAAGAAAAGATAACAAATTTTACGTTGGACTTTTCGTGTTTGGGATATCCAGATGGAGGTGTATAAAAATGCATCTGCCCGGCGGCGCCTGTGGCTCAAAGGGGTAGGGCACCGGCCCCATATGTCAGAGGTGGCGGGTTCAAACCCAGCCTCAGCCAAAAACTGCAAAAAAAAAAAAAAAAAATGCATCTGCCACGGAAAAGTGATGTCTTAGAGGCCAAGCACGGTGGCTTACACCTGTAATCACAGCACTTGGGAGGCCAAGGTGGGTGGATTGCCTGAGCTCAGGAGTTCCAGACCAGCCTGAGTAAGAGCAAGACCCCATCTCTAAAAAATAGCCAGGTGTTGTAGTGGGTGCCTGTAATCCCAGCTACTTGGGAGGTTGAGGCAAGAGGATCGCTTGAATCCCAGACTTTGAGGTTGCTGTGAGTTAAGACGCCAGGGCACTCTACCAAGGATGACCAAGTGAGACTCTGTCTCAGAAAAAAGAAAAGTTATGTCTTAGTATGTATTAACATGAAATAAATTTAGCCCTCCTCAATTATATAATCATATTCTCTCTCTCCATAAATTTAGCCCTCCTCAAATATATAGTCATATTCTCTCTCTCCTTTTTTTTTTTTTCTTTTTGTAGAGACAGAGTCTCACTTCATCACCCTTGGTAGAGTGCCGTGTCCAGTAGCTGGGACTACAGGCGCCCGCCACAGTGGCCGGGGCTGGGTTTGAACCCGCCACCTCGGTATATAGGGCCGGCGCTCTACCCACTGAGCCACAGGCGACACTCCCCCCTCCTTTTTCAGAGACAAAGTCTTGCTGTGTTGCCCAGGGTGAAGAGCAATGGTACAACCATAGCTCACTGCAGCTTCAAACTCCTGGGCTCAAGACATCCTCCTGCCTCAGACTTCCCAGCAGCTGGGAATATGGGCATGCACTACCAAGCTCAGCTAATTTTTTTTATTTTTATTTTTCAGAGAGACAGGGTCTCACTGTGTTGCACTGGCTGGTTTCTAGCCTCAGCAATCCTCCCACCTCACCTTTCCAAAGTGCTAGGATTACAGGCATGAGCCACCTGGCCCAAATGTACATTATTCTTCCATAAATGTACAAACCAGCCTTTTGTGGGGGGTGGCGAGCTCGAAGAGAATGCCATGAAGGCCTCCGGCACACGGGGGCGCTGTGTGCCTGCCCGGAAGCGCCACACCCTGCCCCTGGGTCACAGGAGGATATTTGCAGCTAACCACGTGGTCACCACCTCTCGCTTTTGGTACTTTGTATCTCAGCTAAGGAAGATGAACAAGTCTTGGGGAAATCGTCTACTGTGGGCAGGCATTGGAGAAATCCTCTCGGGGGTGAAGAACATCCTCATCTTGTTTCTCTATGACTCTCACAGTGGAACCCACAACTGGTACCGGGACTACCAGAACCTGCCTACCACCGAGCGCTATCACCCCAGGCTGCCAGGATGCGGGTGCCCAGCCCACACCATCCAGACTGTGAAGGCGGAGGAGACTGCAGCCGCAAGTACCGGGTCAGCCGCCCGCCATCAAGTGGTTCCACGCTCCAGGGTCCACACCTGCTGCTACGTAACGAGCACCAGCCACGCTGCACCACCCAGAGGCCCAACCAACACCTTCTTCTAGGTGTAGAGCCCTCTCACCTGGGTCCACCCAAATAAACTCAAGATGCATAGGTTTATCAGTACCGTGAGCTAACGATTGCGCAACTGGAGCACTAGATGCGTAGGTTTTTTGTTTATTTTTTTTTAGAGACAGAGTCTCACTTTATCACCCTCGTTAGAGTACTGTGGTGTCACAGCTCACAGCAACTTCCAACTCCTGGGTTTAGGCGATTCTCTTGCCTCTGCCTCCCAAGTAGCTGGGACTACAGGCCCCCGCCACAACGCCCAGCTATTTTTTGTTGCAGTTTGGCCGGGGTCGGGTTCAATCTGCCACCCTCGGTACATGGGGCCGGGGCCCTATCCACTGAACCACAGACACTGCCCCAGATGCAAAGGTTAAAAAAAAAAAAAAATTTACAAAACATCTTTTATATACAGAGAAACAAAAATAAATATTTAACAGCTTCCACCAGGGGGCATCGCCTTAGAACTAGCCAACAGCAGGTCTTGGCTGAGCATGCCAGTCTGACTGGGAACCTTGGATTCCATCCATTAGACTGTACTGCCTCCTTGTGTATCCAAGTAGCAATAGCAGAAGGAAATTAAATCAGCTATTTCATTCGTTGTCTTGGGCAATATTGGACATACTTAAACACTTCTAAACCAAAAGTAATCGGATGGAATAGACCATAAGTATAAGTAGCTTTTTGAGGAAGCTTTTGGAAACTCTACCATTGTCCAGTTTTCCGCAGAGTAAAACCTTAATTAAACAATACTAATTTATCACTAATAAAGTGACTACTAATTCACTTTAAAAATATAAATGAACTTTACTCTTTGCTTTATTAAGTTACCAAGAAGTAATGGACCATCCTAAATAAGAGTTACAAGTAAAATGTAATTACTTGCTGTACTATCTTCCCATAGTTTTTAACCAAAAGCACTAAAGGTCTGAATGTCTTCTAGTGTTAATAAAAATAAAAGCAGTGTTAAGCATTGGCGTCAGCATACTCTGAATATTTGGGAAAAACTCCAAGACAATAAAGAATAATTTTTCTAACCTCTGGGGAATAGATTCACACAAGTTCTACAAAATAGTTAGAACTTACCCATGCAAACAGAGAAAGAAATGCCTCCTTTCAGTGAAAACAAACACTACAGAACTACAAAATGGGAGACTAATTATGAGAAGGAAAAAGGGAGAAATAGAAAGGTTATACTGATCTGGGACTTTAAAGGACAGATTCTCCTACCTTCTGAGACTTAAAATGAGGAAGAGATTGCACAGATTGTAAGGTAGCTAGGATTTGAACCCAGGTGCCAAAATTTCATCTTCAAATTTCACACTCTTAATCACCCTGATTTCTGTCTTTCAATAAAAAAAAATTAGGCATAATCTTCTAGAACTCCAAGTCAAAAAGTCTGCATGCCTTCTACCAACCATTGAGTGGAGAAATTGTTTTCCCCCAAAGCCTGATACCATCATTGAAGAAGTCTGAAGAAGATAGTTTAGAAAAACAAAGAACCTTTATTTTTTTTCTCCATTTTGAGATCCTTAGATCTCAAAGGGAAATAAAATTTAAAATTAGGGAAATAAAGTTTAAAATATTAAAGTTAGGGAAATAAAGTTTAAACTATTTAACTCAGCTGGGCATGGTGGCTCATGCCTATAATCCCAGCACTCTGAGAGGCTAAGGTGGGCGGACTGCCTGAGCTCCCAGGTTCAAGACCAGCCTGAGCAAGTGTGAGACCCCTGGGTTTGGCAGTGCCTGTGGCTCAATGAGTAGGCAACCGGACCCATAAACCAAGGGTGGTGGGTTTGAACCTGGCCCCAGCCAAACTGCAACAAAATAAATAGTGGGGTGTTTGTGGCAGGCACCTGTAGTCCCAGCTACTCAGGAGGCTGAGGCAAGAGAATCACCTAAGCCCAAGAGCTGGAGGTTGCTGTGAGCTGTGACAACACCACACTCTACCGAGGGTGAGAAAGTGAGACTCTATCTATAAAAAAAACAAAAACAAAAACAAAAAAACCCAGCCAGGTGTTGTGGCAGGCATCTGTAGTCTCAGCTACTTGAGAGGCTGAGGCAAGGGGATCACTTGAGTCTAAGAATTTAAGATTGTGGGGGCGGAGACAAGATGGCTGACTGAAGCCAGCTTTCCACAGAGTCTCCTGGCCAGAAGGAGAGTTAAAGGACAGAAATTTAGCAAGTAACCAGGCGGATTAGAACTGTTGCCAAGAGAGAAGGTTGAAGAACGCACATCAACCCTGCTGAGTCAGCTGCGACCCCAAGGATACAAACAAAAGGTATAAAATCCATCACAGGAGTCCCCTCCCCCATGAGAATGGCTCAGAGTACCCCATAAACAAACGAGCAAAGTTCAAAAGTCCTCCCATTATACACCATGGAAGAGACCCTCTAAAAACTGGACCTACTTCCCCTACTAGGGTGCCATGGTGCTCTCCTGCCAGGCATAAAACTGTGTAAAACTATATATATTCTCTACCTGCAATTCTGAGCTCCTAGCACTCCCCTCCACTCTCACTCTGAGGTCTGGAGGCCTGTCCCTCAGGAGTCCAGATTCGTCGGTGATTTCTCCAGGGGCATGGACAGGGCCTGGACTGCTGCTGGCCAGTGCTGATTCTGCAGCACAGGAGTGAGGAGAGGACTGTCGGCTGAGAGGGAACCACGCCCAGAGTGGCAGTGCCCCAAGGCGAAGAGCAGTAGCCGTTTTGGGGTTTTTAGCAACAATAAGGCTCACCCCTGGATATTCTGGAGTCACACCCCTTGTCTCTCTGGGCAATCAGAGGAGGCCAGGCATCTTCTCAGGTGGTAACCACTGGCGGAACAGATCTGGGGTGGAAACGCAGGCCCCGGGAATTTAGCTGGGACAGAAATAAATTCTGCAAAGTTGTTCTGTTCTGTCAGTAACATTAATCAGGGACAGGGCTGGAACTGAGTGAACATCTCCCAGCCTCCATCAAGCACCCGAGGTGGTCAGGCCTCACCTCCTCCTGCTGGATAGAGGCAGAGAACAGTGGCCTGGAGGAGACATAGATTTCCTTGTGATTCAGGCAGGTACAAACCCCTGGAGTATCTGCTCATTAGAGGCAACTGGGTCACAGCCCTACGGGGTTATCAGTGACTGGGGGTGACAGAGGTACAAGGTGGGGAAGGAGGCATCAACCCTCCCAGACTAATCTATTTGCTGGGTGGCTGCTCCTGACCTCATAGAGCACCAGAGCAAGTCATATTTGAGTTGTCAGCAGACCCCTGCGATCTAGTTGCCAGAGACCTTTTAAACTCTTCCACTTGAGCCAGGTGCTGACTGAGACAATTGATTTGGACCTTTTGAACTGAGCTAATCGTCCGAGGACTATCCAAGTGGTGCCCTGGGTGTGTGGTTATAGGAAGGATTGATTTTCCTTTTCCAATTGTTGCCTGTGAGGGGCGGGGTGAATTAATTGCTGGTATTTCCCCACAGCTGAGACTTCAACCCAGAGTAACTGTTTCACTAGTATCAGACAGAGACCAGCTGAAAACAAGACAGAGCCACTTAGCCCCACCACACCAAACAGGTCCCCAGTTTCTCAGGCCATACCACTGTACAGGTCCTTGGCAAAGCTCCAGGGGAAAAGTCAAATGGTGTAAAATAATCATGGGGTGGAATCAGTTGAAAAACTCTGGTAACATGAATAACTAGAATAGATCAACCCCACCAAGGAAAGATACGGCAGATGTAACTGAAGATCCCATTCATAAACAGATAGCCGAGATGTCACAAATCGAATTCAGGATTTGGATTGAAAACAAGATTAATAGAATGGAGGAAAATTTGGAATTAGAAATTCGAGGAGCAATTCAAAAGTTGGAATGAGAAATTCGAGGAGAAATTCAAAAGTTGTCTCAAGAATTCAACGAATTTAAAGATAAAACCACCAAAGATTTTGACACATTGAAGCAAGAATTTGCAGTCCTCAAAGATCTGAAAAATACAGTAGAACCCCTCAGTAACAGAGTGGAGCAAGCAGAAGAAAGGATTTCTGACATTGAAGACAAAGCTTTTGAATGCTCCCAAACTCTCAAAGAGAAAGAGAAATAGAGAGCAAAAATGTATCATTCTCTCAGAGAGCTCTGGGATAATTTGAAGAAGGCTAATATCCGCCTCATTGGAATCCCTGAAAGCAATGAAATGGCTTCGCAAGGCACAGAGGCCCTTCTCCATGAAATTATGAAGAGAATTTTCCAGACTTGCCAAGAGATTCTGAAATTCAGATAGCAGACAGCTTCAGAACCCCAGCATGACTCAACCCGAATAACACATCCCTCAGGCATATCATAATTAACATCACTAAAGTTAATATGAAGGAGAAAATTCCGAAAGTAGCCAGACATAAGAAAACCATTACCTACAAAGAGAAGAATATTAGAATGACTACAGATGTCTCTGCTGAAACCTTTCAATCCAGAAGAGGGTGGTCATCGACTTTTAATCTCCTAATACAAAATAACTTTCAACACCGGATCCTGTATCCAGCTAAACTGAGTTTCATTTATGATGGAGAAATTAAATATTTTAATGACATTCACCTGTTGAAGAAATTTGCCATAACCAAACCAGCTCTTCAGGACATTCTCAGACGTATCCTCCATAATGACCAGCCCAATCCTCTACCACAAAAGTAAACTCACTCAAACTTCCACAGCAGAAAAGGGATTGAAAATGTCCACTTGATATCCAAAAATTTACCAGACTTATCTATAGTCTCCATTAATGTGAACGGCTTAAACTGTCCTCTAAAGAGGCACATTGGCTGACTGGATACAAAAACTCAGGCCAGATATTTGCTACATACAAGAATCACATCTTACCTTAAAAGATAAATATAGACTCAGGGTGAAAGGATGGTCATCCATATTTCAGGCAAATGGTAATCAGAAAAAAGCAGGTGTTGCAATTCTATTTGCAGATACAATAGGCTTTAAACCAAAAAAAGTAAAAAAGGATAAGAATGGTCACTTCATATTTGTTAAGGGTAATACTCAATATGATGAGATTTCAATTATTAATATTTATGCACCCAAGCAGAATGCTTCTCAATTTATAAGAGAAACTCTAACTGACATGAGCAAGTTGATTTCCTCCAGCTTCAGAATAGTCAGAGATTTTAACACTCCTTTGGCAGTATTGGATAGATCATCCAATAAGAAGCTGAGCAAAGAAATTTTAGATTTAAACCTAACCATCCAACCTTTGGATTTAACAGACATCTACAGAACATTTCATCCCAACAAAACTGAATACACATACTTTTCATCAGCCCATGGAACACACTCCAAAATTGATCACATCCCTAGGTCACAAGTCTAACCTCAGTAAATTTAAAGGAATAGAAATTATTCCTTGAATCTTCTCAGACCACCATGGAATAAAAGTTGAACTCAGTAACAACAGGAATCTGAATACTCATACAAAAACATGCAAGTTAAATAACCTTATGCTGAATCATAGCTGGGTCAGAGATGAGATTAAGAAGGACATTGCCAATTTTTTGGAACAAAATGACAATGAAGACATGAATTATCAGAACCTCTGGGATACTGCAAAGGCAGTCCTAAGAGGGAAATTTATAGCACTGCAAGCCTTCTTCAAGAGAACGGAAAGAGAGGAAGTTAACAACTTAATAGGACATCTCAAGCAACTGGAAAAGGAAGAACATTCCAACCCCAAACCCAGTAGAAGGAAAGAAATAACCAAAATTAGAGCAGAATTAAATGAAATTGAAAACAAAAGAATTATGTAACAGATCAATAAATCAAAAAGTTGGTTTTTTGAAAAGGTCAATAAAATAGATAAACCTTTGGCTAACCTAACCAGGAAAAACATAGTAAAATCTCTAATTTCATCAATCAGAAATGACAAAGATGAAATAACAACAGACTCCTCAGGAATTCAAAAAATCCTTAATGAATATTACAAGAAACTTTATTCTCAGAAATATGAAAATCTGAAGGAAACTGACCAATACTTGGAAGCACGTCACCTTCCAAGACTTAGCCAGAATCAAGTGGAAATGTTCAAGAGGCCTATATCAAGTTCTGAAATAGCATCAACCATACAAAATCTCCCTAAAAGAAAAGCCAGAGACCAGATGGCTTCACGTCAGAATTCTACCAAACCTTTAAAGAGGAAGTAGTACCCTGTTTCCCTGAAAATAAGACATCCTCTGAAAATAAGAACTACTTACAGGAAAGATAAGACATCCCCTGAAAATAAGACCTAGCGCACCTAGGTCTATCTTTGGGAGCACACCTTCAAATAAGACACTGTCTTATTTTCGGGGAAACAGTGTACCTATATTGTTTAACCTGTTCCAAAGTATAAAAAAAGAAGTAATACTACCCAACACGTTCTATGAAGCAAACATCACCCTGATCCCCAAACCAGGAAAAGACCCAACAAGAAAAGAAAATTATAGACCAATATCACTAATGAATATAGATGCAAAAATATTCAACAGGATCCTAACAAACAGAATCCAGCAATACATCAAACAAATTATACATCATGACCAAGTTGTTTTTATCCCAAGGTCTCAAGGCTGGTTCAATATACGTAAATCTATAAGTATAATTCAGCACATAAACAAATTAAAAAACAAAGACAATATGATTCTCTCAATTGATGCAGAAAAAGCTTTTGATAACATCCAGCATCCCTTCATGATCAGAACACTTAAGAAACTGGTATAGAAGGGGCATTTCTTAAACTGATAGAGGCCATGTACAGCAAACCCACAGCCAATATCATATTGAATGGAGATAAATTGAAATCATTTCCACTCAGATCAGGAACCAGACAAGGCTGCCCATTGTCTCCACTGCTCTTTAACATTGTAATGGAAGTTTTAGCCATCACAATTAGGGAAGAAAAGGCGATCAAGGGTATCCATATAGGGTCAGAAGAGATCAAACTTTCGCTCTTCACAGGTGATATGATTGTATATCTGGAAAACACCAGGGATTCTACTACAAAACTCTTAGAAGTGATCAAGGAATACAGCAGTGTCTCAGGTTGCAAAATCAACATTCATAAATTGGTAGACTTTATATATACCAACAATAGTCAAGCTGAAAAAACAGTTAAGGACTCTATTCCATTCACCATTCACAGTAGTGCCAAAGAAGATGAAATATTTGGGAGTTTATCTAACAAAGGATATGAAAGATCTCTATAAAGAGAACTATGAAACTCTAAGAAAAGAAATAGCTGAAGATGTTAACAAATGGAAAAACATATCATGCTCATGGCTGGGAAGAATCAACATTGTTAAAATGTCCATATTACCGGGCGGCGCCTGTGGCTCAGCGGGTAGGGCGCCGGTCCCACATGCCGGAGGTGGCGGGTTCAAACCCAGCCCTGGCCAAATTAAAAAAAAAAAAAAAATGTCCATATTACTCAAA